>NC_091803.1:45349821-47749821 GCF_041296235.1 Equus asinus
GTTGTAAATGTTGCCCGTGTCTAGCTGCTCTGTCTGTTCTCATGTGGGGATTCAGGAAGGCTCAAAACAGCGTTGCCACCACCTTCCCAGAATCCCCTAGAGCGACCCCCTGATTTAAGACGTGAGTCACTTACCTCGCAGAACCCACCCGTGGCCTCCCTTCTTCGCACTTAGACTCAAATCCTCCTTCCTTATGTGGCCCACACGGCCCTGCATGCCCTGCCCCGGCCTTTCTCTCTGGTGTAGTTCCTTCTGCTCTCCCTGCACCGCAACCTCTGGGCTTCTCTCTCTTCCCTGAACTCACCAACCACAGTGCTGCCTCAGGGCCTTTGCACTCGCTCTGCCAGGAATGCTCTCTCCCCAGACCCCCACATGCCTCCTTTTCACCCAGATCTCAGGTCACCTCCTCAAAGAGGCTGCCCCTGACCAATCTATCCGAAGTAGACGTCCAGTCTCCTATTACCATGGGGTCCTTTTTATTTTCTTCCTAACACTGCATAGCTGTGACATTCCCTTCTTTGTTTATCATGGTTTGTATCCTCTACTGGAACGTCAGTTCTGTGAGGGCAGCAAATGAGTTCATCTTGTCACAGCTGAACCCCCAGCACCCATAGTAGATGCTCAGGAAAAATGAGTGGATGAATGTGTGAACAAATGATGCTAACGACACTCAGAGACCTGAACCCCCCCCGAGCTCTGTGAGGTCAGACAGCCAGAAGCCCCCTGCTCCGCCCCCCGGCTCGGGCCATCGCGTGTCATGGGTGCCGTTCACAGCAGCCCAGGCTTGGAGAACACGTTCCAGGACCGCGTGTCCCAGGAAGCAGTTGCCCGCAAACCGAGCGAGGCGTCATCCACCTGCTTTGGGAGCAACCAGACACTCCAAAGGCCGAGACTTCCCAACCCCAAACGTCAGGTTGAACTGAGGAAGGCCCCACATGCTGAGATTTTCACATAAAGCTCACGATGCCAGAGAATTGTGATTTTTTTTTGTTAGTAATTATAGATTCACAGGAAGCTGCAGAAATAGTGAGAGAGGTCCTGTGGGTCCTTTCTCCAGTTTCCCCAGTGGGAACATCCCACATGAGTCGTGCAGCATCCAACCAGAATGTTGATGTTGGCACCATGTGTGTAGCTCCACATCACTTGTCAACCATGTGCATCTGCTCAGACACCACGGCGGTCAGGATACAAAGCTGTTCCCTCGCCACAAAGACCTCCTTCATGCCACCCGTGATAGTCACACCCACCCCCTGTCCCCACCGTCCCTAACCCCAGTAACCACCGATCTGTTCTCCATCTCCACAATTCCGTCCTGTTGAGGATGTTAGATAAATGGAATCACACAGCATGTGACCCTCTGAGATTGGCTTTTTTCGCTCAGCATTGTGCCCCTGAAATCCGTCCAGGTTGGTGCACGCACCGGTGGTGTGTTCCTTTTCATTGCTGCGTAGCATTCTGTGGCATCGATGGACCAGAGTTTGTTTAGCCATCCACCTGTTGTGATTTTTTTTTAATGCCAGCTGCTTGTGTCCTGGTAGCTGGATTAATTCTCTCTCTTTGTCTCGGTCCAGCCTTCCGGGGACTCGGTCACACTCTCTGAGAGCACGGCCATCATCTCCCATGGCACCACGGGCCTGGTCACTTGGAACGCCGCCCTCTACCTCGCGGAGTGGGCCCTCGAACACCCAGCAGCCTTCACTCACAGGTGACCTGGGGTCACGGGGCAGGCGCCGCGGCAGGTTGGCCCCTGCACAGTCATGGACATGGGTCCCCTTCTCCCACCCAGGACTGTCCTGGAGCTCGGCAGTGGAGCTGGCCTCACGGGCCTGGCCATTTGCAAGATGTGCCGACCCAGAGCATACGTCTTCAGCGACTGTCACAGCCGTGTCCTCGAGCAGCTTCGGGGGAACGTCCTTCTCAACGGCCTCTCATTGGAGCCAGATGTGACCACTCCTGTGCAGCACCCAAGACACGACACCCACGACCCAGAGAGCCCCAGGGTGACGGTGGCCTGGTTGGACTGGGATATCGTGACGGTCCCTCAGCTCGCTGCCTTCCAGCCGGACATCGTCATCGCTGCAGGTACTGCCCAGCCCAGGCCGCTGGAGCAAGCGGCTGCACCCAGCTCTCAGCTCAGGGGAGGGGACACTGGAGGCTGCGCGGTGGGGCATTGATGGGACTCAGGAAGGGTTGTGTGGGCCTCCAGGGCGACATCAAAGTACACAGCGTGCCTCTTGGGTGCCCTCAAGCCACAGCCCTCCCGTTTGAGACCATGGCCACATGTCCTTCCATTATAATGGTTCCATCATCAAAGGACCCTGGCTCGTCCCAGCAAGGCTGGGGTGAACAGAGCAGGTCCCTGGGCACCAGACCAGTCTGACCAACCTTGGCCGGCTACAGCCCAGTAGACAGACTTGCATGTCCGTCTCCAGGAGCCTGAGGGAGGCATCTCGGTTGGCATCCAGAACCAAAACGAAGTGTCCAGAGCAACCCCGCGAAGCCAGCGAGCCGAGCCAGCCCCACCTCCAGCCCGACCCTGTCTTCCGACGTGGGGCGGAAGTGGCCAAGGCAGCCTGTCTCCCCAGGGCCACGAAGAACAGCCCGCTTCTTCTGGGCGATGTCGGATTCCTTTGTGTGTCACGACACCCAGCCCTGGCCAGGCTGCAGTGTGGCCGAGTCGAGGAATGCGCTCCGAGTGTCCCCACCCCTGTCAGTGCTTATTTCCGGCTGCTACATGCACATCCGTGTTGTCACTACGTGTCCCCAAGGCCCAGAGCTCGGCCTGTGCATCTCTATCCTAGGGTCATGCCCTGGCCTCTTTCAGAGGTGACCCCCACCTCGGGGAGGGGACCACCCAGTTCTGGTGCAAGGACAGGGTCCTTGAGAGAAGGATGTTTGACGTGGCCACCAACAGGCCCCTCGTCCTCCGCCGAGCTCACTTGGTCCCCTACGTGGCTGACGGTGCTGTGCCTCTGCTCCTGCGTCACCGTCTGAAGGCAGAGCCGGGGCAGCGCACCCCACGGTGACGTCTGGCCCTGCAAGCCCAGCTGACGGGCAGGAGCGAGCTTGTCCCCCGCAGTGCAGCTAACAAAGTGGCAGGCCACCAGAATAAGAGGACCAAGGCAGGCACTCAGGGTTGGCTTCGTTAAGCGTCCTCTGAAAAGCCAGCCTTCTAAGTAGCCAGCCCTCGGGGTCCAGTGGTTAAGATTCTGGGCTCTCACAGCCACGGCCCAGGTTCGTTTCCTGGTCAGGGAACCACACACCCGTCTGTCGGTTGTCACACTGTGGTGGCTGCATGTTGCTGTGATGCTGAAAGCTGTGCCACCGGTATGTCAAATACCATCAGGGTCCCCCATGGTGGACAGGTTCCAGTGGAGCTTCCAGACTAAGGCAGACTAGGAAGAAGGACCTGGCCACCCACTTCTGAAAAAGTTGTCTGTGAAAACCCTGTGAAGAGCAGCAGAGCGTTGTCTGACATAGGACCGGCAGGTGAGGACAGCACAGAAAGACCGGGCAGCGTTCCGCTGCTGTGCACAGGGGCGCTGGGAGTCAGAATCCGCTCAAGGGCACCAACAGTGAAATAGGCCATAGGCAAGGAGTTGATATTTTTTCTCTTGGAATACCAACGAACCCTGGATAGTTTTATGTTTCAGCAGCTTTTCTTCTCTCCTAAGGCTTTTCCTTTTTCCCCTGAGCGATTTTCTCCCTGTCTCATAGAACTGTGGCCATCCAGGCCTCACCCTGCTGCCGAGGTCAGCACAGCCCGGCACCCACCCTCCTGGGCCCTGCATCCCACAGGGCGCCCCTTGCAGTAACTGGGCTTTCTCGTCGCAGATGTGCTGTACAGCCCAGAAACAGCCCTCTCCCTGGCCGGCGTCCTGCGGAGGCTCTCTGCGTGCCGCGAGGACCAGCAGGCGCTGGAGGCCTACGTCGCCTTCACCGTCCGCAACCCGGAGACGTGCCAGCTGTTCACCGCCGAGCTAGGTGAGCCCTGGGCCCTGGGAGGGGCTGCTGTCTCCCAGAGGTCGCCCAGGCCTGCAGGGCCACTATGCTGGCCCCACGCAGGAGTCCAGTGAGGCAGAAATCAGGAAAGTGAAAGAATGGGGCCCTGGAGACCAAGCCAGAAGCCCAGACCGCACAATGAGCTAGGCCGAGGCCCCTGACGCGGGAGGTCAGCGGAGGAGCAGGGCCGCGAGCGGGCGCTCTGCGGGGAGGAAGGCAGTGATCCCAAAGGTCTGGGACCAGCGGCCCCACTCTGTTTAGAACAGGTTTCGAGAGCCTGAAGGCCTTGGTTTCCTTGTCTGTACAGTGGAGGGGACGGCCAGTGGTGTCAGGATGACAAGGCTTTGGGCGCACACTGTGCAGGTGGATCCCCCACCCACCCTGGTGGAGCTGGGCCCTCGCTCACCTCCGTGTCCTCATCCTTACAGTGGAAACGCCCACCTCAGAGGTGGAACAGGGCCTGGCTCACAGGGAGCACGCGGAGAAATGGTAGCTGCTGCTGTTACGAGATTAAGCACCCAGTAAATGGAGGAAGAGCGAGGGATGACGTTAGAGAAGGGAGCGTGTGCCGTTTACAGCCCTGGATTGGCACCGCTGCGGGCCAGGCGCTGTCCTCAGACCTGACACGAGTCAGCCCCCAGACTGGGGAGGGGCGCTGCCATCCTCCGTCTCACCCACGGAGACGCGGGGCACAGGGAGGCTGAGTGACTGCCCGAGCTCCCCAGACTAGAGCCAGCAGCACCCGTGCTCCCCACCCACCACGCCCCCCATAACTGCTGACCACCAACCTCACTGCCCGCCAGGGCCAGGCCCGCCCAGGGGTCCACATGCGGCCCGGCGGCCATGCGGGACCCTGTGTCTGCCCCGACCTCCCTCCCAAGCACACCCCTCCCGAGCCCCCTTTGCTCACACAGACGACCCACACGCCCCTCCACAGGGGCCCGTGTCCCACGGATGGAACACTGTGCAGCCTCGAAAAAGGAGCACGCCCTTCCCCAGATGCTCATGTGAAAACATATCCACAACATATTCTAAGGGAAGAAAGCAAAGTGCCAGACAGCATATACGGCATAAGCCCATTTTTATTCTAAAAACTCATCTTCATACTGAAATACGTATGGGGGGAATCTGGAAGAATATACACCAGTTAACTGTTATTACACTTGGATGGCAGGATTGTGACACTTTTATGTCTAATTTTTTTGGTAAATACTAATTTTTCATTCATAAAAAATGGTGATGACAAGATGATCCCCACCAGGGCTCTTCGCACACCATTGCTCACACAGCACACAGGAGCCCTTCTGACACAGGTCCCAGGTGGATGCAGGTTGAGTCTCGGGCCCCCCCCCCAGCTGTGCCGGTGACAGGCAGAGGACAGGCGCAGAGAGCGACAGGGCACCCAGACGGGCCGTGACCTTCCAGGGCTGGGCCCGGCCTGGTGGGCGGAGGCAGCAAATCTGGCTGCTGTGAGCTGTTGAATGACTCCTGGTCCCGCCCCCGGAGTCCGAGTCGAGGGGTGTGGGGGGGGCCTGGAAATGTGTGGTTTGTACGCCCCCCAGCCTGTCCTGCAGCCCTGCGTGGATGGGGTGGCACCTGTCCCCAGACCCCGCCATCTTGAGACTCGAATGCTCCGTTTGCAGGCCGGGCCGGGATCCAGTGGGAGACAGAGCCCTGTCACGACCAGAAGCTGTTTCCCTATGACGAGCAGTCGGAGACGGCAATCCTGAAACTGACGCTGTAGGGCTGCAGACGTTTTTGGAGATTCATGTGAACGTCAAATCACTACCGGAAAGAATTTACACATGGGAAAGCTGAGGAACCTTTCATTGGACTTGAACGCTCGAACAACGTCAAAGCCCGAGACAGGAAGCACAAACCGTGTTCTCATAAAGCATGAACCCTGCACGCGTGTAGCGCCCCTTCTGTCAGAGGTCCTGGTGCTCAAGCAAGAAAATCAGAAACGAAAACTCAGGCTCAGAGAGAAACATTTCATTTGTGCAAATAGAAACACATCGGGTATGTTTTCCCCCCAATCTGGACACGCATCCCTCACGAAGCCGAGCCCGCTGTCCTCGTGGAGCATCATCTGCTCACAGTGCAGCGGGCTGCGGGGCCTGTTCTCAAGGCAGGAATGAGAATACGGGGGCCGAGACAGGGCAGATGCTGGAAAGGCAGACAGACACCAGGACACAAAAACAGACTAAAAGATGTTGAAGACGCCGCAAGCAAACAACAGAACAGGAATACGCTGGGGAGGGAAGACAGAGTCACAGACAGAAGGAGAGAGGGAAGTGATGCAGAGACGACACCAGGCTGGACCAGCTTCCTGGGCCACAAACTCCTGGTTGTTATAAAAATAACTTCATTCCACAGGCGGCGCCCACGGCTGTCCTTCCCACTGCCGGCCGCTGGGAGGCGCCGCTCTGCAGAGTTTGCAGAGGGACTGGGGCAGCAGGAGGGAAGTGGGCCAGGCTCCCAGGTTGGAAGGAGGGGGTGGTGTCAACGTGAGGGTCTCTCCCCTCACGACGTCCAGCACGAGGACATGCTCAGGGGCTTCAGCCCAAGGGGTCATGTGTCCATAAGCAAAGGGAGCACCGTCTGCTTCCAGCTCTCATCCCAGCGAAGCTGCTCTGACTCACGCAGGTTCACCCGGAACTGGCTCAGCTTGCCCGCAGGATCCGGAAACTCAGACAAAAGCATCTAGAAGGAAAGTAAGACAGAACTTACCTCATCTCCACTTCCCACCCTGATGCCAGGTCCCACCCAGGAGCTGTCGCCCTCCCTCCCAGCAGCCTGGATCCCTGCCCACCCCCCCAAACACGGGAGGGAGGCCAGGGATTCTGCTGAAACCCTCCCGTCACCACACTCTGAGGACAGCAGCCATGTCCTCCAGCCTCCGGCGGGCCTCCCCGCTCTGGCCCAGCCTCCACGGCAGGCCTGGCTAACTGCCGTCCTCAAACACAGCTCTGAGCCTGGTACCCTCCACCCAGCAAGCCCTGCCCTCAGCGGGCAGAGGAGACCCCGCAGGCCCGCACCACGCTCCACCTCCTACGCTGCTGCTCCTTGACAGCGCAGCCAAGCTGTGGTGGCCACCATCCACACCACCCGCCCACCGTGCCCTGTGGCAGCTGTTCTGGTCCCTCTGCTCTACTGTTCCTTCCACCAATGGCACCCACCCCTCAGCCTCTGCCCGGCACCATCCGACCCACGTGCTGGGAAGCGGGCAACATCCGTGCTCTTTCCAGCTTTGCTAAACTAAGTCACGTGCCTGCGAACTACGGCCCAGCGTGGCCCAGAGTGGCCTCCGCCTGTCTTTAAATAAAGCTTCATTGGAACGCAGCCCCACCCTTCCATTCACAGATCGTGTGTGGCTGCTTTCACGTCACAACAGAGTTGAGTAGTTCTGACAAAGACTATGGCAAAGCCTCAAAGATTTTCTGTTTGGCCCTTTCCAGAAAGTTTGCCGCCTTTGGTCTCAATTGTCAAGAGTGATGATGCGCTACTTTCTGTAACAAGAAATAAGGAGCCCTTGAAGACCCCCACCCATCCCGAGAGGCTGATCCAGGAGGCTCCCTTCTCTCCTCACTCCCCCTCCTCAGACCCGATCGCTCCCTGAACGCACACACGGTCTGCCTGGCTCTAGCGTCAGTGTGGTGTGAGCTCCAGGAGCCCAGAGGGCAGCCAGGGTGCGCCCTAACTCCTCGGGGGCGCTGACACCCAGCCTCTGAGACTACCGCTCCCTCCCTCCCTCGGCTTTTCATCCAGACCCAGCACAGGCCCGCGGCTACAGGAACAAGGAATCCGGGAGCCAGCTCGGTGCGAGCCTGCAAATCCTCCCAGCCCTGGTGTGGGGGCGGCCGTGCCCACCTGCAGCTGAACTGCCAGCTCCTCTGAGTCCTCGAAGACCAGGCCGTTCTCCTCGTGCTTCACAAGCTCGTGTAAGCTACAGAGAGAACAGAGGGAGGCCTGAGAACTGCCTGGAGGAGACACCAGCCGTGCCGCCCACAGGGCCCCTGCCCCACCCTCAGGCTAAGCTGGGGTCAGGAGCAGTCAGTCTGGTTTCACTGAGTCTGTTCTAAGATCTGGCGTCTAAGCAGGAAAAAGACCTGCAAGGACACACATTAAAAATTCAGGCCGATTCGGGGAAGGAGGGACAATCAAGGGGATTTGGGCCTTTTCTGCTCACTGCTTTTTTCGGTGAGAGTGTGCTCAATGAGTTCTGCGTTCTTCCTCACTTCCACAGCAGAGGAAAAAAGGCAGCCTCCCTGGAGGCGGCTTCGGCACAGTGAGGGGGATTCTTCTGGATAAGCAGGGCATTGACCCCAGCCTGTGCGAGAGCTGGGGGCCTAACATCCTGTTTCCCATTCAGCGACTGACTCCCCCGCCTCCCGCCGTGCAGACTACCGCTTCCAGAAGCTCTTTCAGCACTGCCCTCTCCAAACGCCCATCTTTGCCAGGAAGAGTGGAGACAGAGAATTACACTCATTTAACTGATCTGAATCCAACTAGATGAGCTCAGACAAAAGGGACACAGAAAGAGAACTAAAACCACGTACACCGTGCGGGCAGTTCCAGCCACGTGTTCTCCCGGGAGCACAAGCCCCTGGGAGAGCATTTAACACACGTGTTTTTTACTCCACATGAGCACTAAGTGGGGCCAGCTCCTCCGTGGGGCCCTCCCGCAGGAACCCCGCCATGCTGCGAGGCCGGGGAGGCAGCACCTTTCTGGGGCGTTCCCCGGGGAATCCTGACAGCACAGCGCCCCCCCAGCTGCTGACTTGAGAACCGAACTTGGGAAGATTGGGTTTCCGCTCCTACCAGGGAAAGTTCACGGCACACACGGGCAGGCAGCACCCGAACATGTCCACCACCTTCATGGGCAGGTCCAGGCCGCTGGAGGACTTGTGGAGGCACACGCCCAGGTCCGCGGAGCCTGCAAACACGAACCCCAGAGGACTGTGGACCGCCGCCCGCTGTGGAGTGGAAAGTGGGTAACAACACCCCCAACCCCACATACAACGGGCCGGAGTCGGCTGAGCAGCCTGGCGCGGGGCGGGGACACAGCACTGCTTCCCTAGCCACTCCAGGCCGCTCGCCCCCTCCGAAGGCACCTGCCTGTCACTACTACTTTTCTTTAAACTGACTCCCTTTTTCTACTTCACCACAATTTATTTTAAAAGAACCCATAGCAATTATTGCTTAATGGGTTCAGAGTTTCTGCTTGGGGTGATGAAACTGTTTTGCAAATAGACAGTGGCGACGATTGCTCAACACAGTGAGTGTAATTAATGCCACTGAGTTGTAGATACACTTAAAAATGGTTAAAATGGCAAATTTTGTTATTTATATTTTATCACAATAATCAGAAAAAGAACTCCACAGACACAACAGCTGTCGCTGTGAAAAGACCGCCAGACAGACAACTTGCCGTCCCTAAGCACAGGCTGGGAGCTCCTGCCACGGCCTCCGCCCGTGCTCTCTGGCGGGAGGACGCGGAGGCCCAAGGCTCACCTGCACCAGGCCGACACTGCCTCCCCGAGTAATGCCGACGGAGGAGATGACGGGAGTGGCAGAGTGGGGGACTGGTGGGCCCCAACTCCAGCCCAGGCCCAGCCCTTCTGCTGGGAACAGAAGAGTAGGACTGAATGGAGGTGTGGAAGCTGGGAGGACGCACCCCCTTGGAATCCCTGGGAACAGAGCCCCAGGCCAGGCAGGGAGGAGCTGGCACACCGGGAAAGGGCTTCCTCTGGAGGTCAGCCCAGAGCTCCTCTGACAGGTTCCTGGAGCCGGCGTCTCCTGCCCTAGGTGGCCCTGGAGCAGGGCCCAACCCAGCCTGAGGCTGTGTGTGTGTATGTGTGTGTGTGTGTGTGTGTGTGGCCCTTGAGCTGAAAACGGCTTTTAACTGTCAAAGGGTTGTAAAAACAAAGACTACATGACAGGCTGGTAAAATATTTCCTCTCTGGCCCTTTTCAGAAAAACTCTGCCCCCCTTTAAACCTCAGGCCTCTCCCCGCAGGCCCCCTGCCGGCGCCCTCACCTAGAAGCAGGGGGTAGTCCTCGGCCTCCAGCCACGGGGTGCAGACCTGGATGTGCTGGAAACGCTTCTGGGTGAGGAGGCGGCTGTAATGCTCCTTCAGAGGCCCTTTGCCTTGCAGAGAAATTCAGTCACCGCACGGCCCATCTGCGGCCCCAGGCCTGGGGAGCCCCTGCGAGGGCGTGCGCAGCAGGCGACCCCGCAGAGGCACGGACCCTGACCGCTGAGCCCACAGCCTTCCCCCGGCCACCCGCACCGCGGGTCTCAGGCTGGACAGGCGGCCGGGCACCCGAGTGTCGACCCCCCTCACACACACACCCCTGTGCCCCACCAGGAGCCCAGGTGGCACGGTGTGTATGGTGGGCTCCTGCCCCCCCACCCTGGGAGCCCAGGAGCCAGGAGGGGGGGAGTGCAGAAGGTGGGCAGCGGGCCCAGGCCCACGTGCCTCCAGCCTCAGCTCTTCTGCTTCCCTCCCTCCACTGGGCTCCCTGGGAGCAACTTTACATTGAACAGCGGACTCTTGTCTGAAAAAGGGAGCCAGGGAACCACTGCGGAAGTGGGAAGCTCAGGATCTCTGCTCTCATGCTCCCCAAGATTCAAATCTAGACTCTGTGCCCTGCCCTGAGGCCTCCCTGAGCCTGTTTCCCCCTCTGTCAAGCTGGGGTAGGAAACCCTCCATCAGAGAGTTGTAGTGAAATCAAGGAGACCAGGAACATCACGTGCTGAGGTGGGGAAGGCACCCAATGAAGGCAGGTGCCCTCCTCCCTTCACTGCCCCCATTTATCCGGGAACGTGGGTAGTCCCAGGCGGTACCTGTTATCACACAGACCAGAGAAGGAAGGCTCTCTCCATCCAGGATCAGCTGTTCAAACTCTGTGTTTAAAAAAATAAATAAATGAGAACCAGGATCATCTAGTCAGCTGTGTGAGGGGGTGAGGGAGGGGTGGGGGAGGAGGAGGAGGGGTGCTGGGGGAGGTTGGAGTGGAGGGAGAAGGAGGGGTGAGGGAGGGGTGGGGGAGGAGGAGGGGTGCTGGGGGAGGTTGGAGTGGAGGGAGAAGGAGGGGTGAGGGAGGGGTGGGGGAGGAGGAGGAGGGGTGCTGGGGGAGGTTGGAGTGGAGGGAGGAGGAGGGGTGAGGGTGGGGTGGAGGAGATTGGAATGGGGGGAGGAGGGGTGAGGGAGGTTGGAGTGGAGGAGGAGTGAGGGAGGGCTCGGGGAGGTTGGAGGGGGAGGTTGGGGGAGGGGAGGGGGGGAGGGGCACCATCCCAACCACAAGGTCTGGCTCCTGGAGGCGGCACTTCAGATCTAGGGCCTGGTCACTCAGTGACCCAAATGGGGACTCAGAGCCACCACCTCCACCACCCGTGCCCTCAGGCTGGCCCACCCGGTGGCCCCGGGGGCAGGAGCATGGTGCAGAGGACGCCAAGCAAGGCCCGAGCACCTGGCAGCTCAAGCGCCCCACAAGCCCAGCTCCTGCTGACAGCCACACACCTACTTTCTAAGGCTGCCAGCAAGATGGAGAAGTCTTCATCCTCTACAAGAAAAGAGAACAGTGTCATGGCCGTTTTCTAGATGTTTCTCCTCCCAGCTCAACGCCGTCCCCTCTCTCATAGGGGCCCCAGTGTCTCCAAAGACATCGGGGGGGGACACAGGCTCAGCCAGGTGCCTAGACAAGCCCCAGGGGACGGGAGGGTGCCGAGACCTGTCCAGCTCGTGCTGCTGACCAGCAGGGCCGGCCGCCCGTGCAGATGCATCACCGTCCCGCTCCGAGGGTCCTGCTCTGTGAAGGCCGACCTCTCTGTGGCCGGGTCCAAGGGTCCTGGGCTGAAGGAGTAGAAACGGGGCCTGAGAGATGGCCTAGCACAGGCCCGCAGCCCCAGGACGGCCGTCTCCTGCCACACAGGCTGCAGGTTCCCAAAGGTCGGGATTCGGCCACATCAGAGCCAACAGGCCGACCCCCGCGCCCGAGGCTGGAGCACAGGAACACAGACACGCGCCTGGCTCTCCTTCTTTATCAGTATTCATCTGTTGCCAGGCGCTGAGGTCACAGCAGCAGACAAGCCCGACTCAGCTTGCCTTCTCAGGGCAGACTGCTCTTGTCATTACCTCCACTTAGGAGGAGGATGGTGCTGCCCTCCCGCTGGCTCCTGGGTCACTGGGAGGAGAGGATGCCCGGGTGGGAAGAGCTCACACAGGGCCTGCCCTCAGCCCCATGAGACGCCCCAGAGAACATGGAGGCCCACAGCCCCGACGCGGGGCAGGAACCCGCTGCAAAGGGGCCACAGCCCAGCGCAAGGCAAACATCTCCTTACAGAGGCAGAGAGCAAACACTCGGAGCCACGGGCCTCTGCTAAACAGCGCAGCTCTGCTGCCGTAGCAGCCATGGAGCGCGCGAAAATGAATGGATGTGCAGTGACCCAATAAAGCTTCATTTACAAAGACAGGCCCAGGGCTGCAGCCAGAGTCTGCCAAGCCCTGGATTAGGGGGTTCCCAGGTCTGCAGCATGCATACAGGGGAGAGGCCGGGACAGCAGGGAGGAGGGGAGGGGGAGAGACCAGGATGGCAGGGAGGGGACAGGGGAGAGGCCGGGAGAGCAGGGACGAGACAGGGGAGAGGGGAGAGGCTGGGACAGCAGGGAGAGGACAGGGGAGAGGCTGGGACAGCAGGGAGGGGAAGAGAAGGCAGCTGAAGACCGAAGATCAGATGCCTACCGGGCCCTGAACGCAGAGTAGGTGCGGCCCAGCTTCATAAAGAGCTGGTGTTGCAGGTCCAAGGGCGTCTCTTTGAAGAAAGATGCTGGCTTGTCGTAGACAGTCACGGCTCTGCAATGAGATCATTGGGGGCTCTAGGGAGGCCCAGAGAAGGGCCTGAGGAATACAAGACCCCAGAGGACCCAGAAAAAAGAAGGGCACTTAGAGGATCCTGGTCTTAGAGAAGGCCAGTAGGAAGCTTTAGAAGGACCTGGGGAAGCACAGAGAGAGGTCCTAAGAGCAAAGCGCCTGTCCTGGCTGGCTGGGAAGGAAACTCCGGCCTCCCCCTCCCTCGGCTTCCCCAAACCAGCAGCCATCTCCCACGCCCCTGGCTATTTCTAGAGCCCTCGCCAACAGCACACAGCAGGCACTGCAGCTGGGACTGGCCATGCCAGGACCCCCCGCTCCCCTGGCCCTTACTTGATGCCCCAGTTCTCCGCCAGATCCTCCCGCATCGCGTTGGTCACACACAAGTTCAGGTGGGAGAGGCGCCCGCAGAGCTTCTCGTACCTGAAAAGACACAGCACGGGTCAGCCCAGAGCCCACCACCACTGCCACCGGGTGTCACTGGACACCCCCTGATACAGAAGAGGCTGCAGAGCTGGGGTCTCCCAACTCAAGTCACTGGCACCTTCCTGGTGTCTACGCTTAGTCCACCTGTGCTATCATTTCCTTCACACCCTTCTTTAATTTGTGTCACTTTTCAGCTTAAATACATTACTTTAAAAGGAAAGCATATATGACCACAGAAGGGAAAATCCAGTCTCTCTTGCCATAAAAGGAAGGAATGCAATGAAGGCCTCGTTCTTCAGTCTCAGCCACACTGCACCAGGGCCGCAGGGGCTCGCTCTCAAGGCCATCCAAGCGGAGGTTAGCAGATGTGAGAGAGGCCTCAGCGGCTGATTAGCTCCCAGCTGAGCCCGGAGCCCTGAGGACAGGGCAGGCTGAAAGAGACCTGCAGGGGAATGAGCGGCTCCAGGTTATTTTACGCTGTTGGCGTATCATGGCCTGTCCCCAGCGTTGGACAGCCTGGGAGTGAATTTGGGTCCTCACGCTTACTAGCTCTATGGTGAGCGGCACAAGGGCTCTCAGCCTTGGCTTCCTGGCTTGTAAAGAGGGGTAGTCAGGGGATAGCCTCCCTGGGGGCAGTGGAGACTGAAGGGATAAAGGGCTTGGCCTGAGGCCTGGCATGCAGCAAGCACTCAACGATTGCTGCCACTGTTACCACCAAGGATGTATGAGCCATCGGGAAAGGCCGCAGCCCACGGATTGAGGCTGCAGGTCCACACGGAGGCAGATGTTATACACTTGGGCTCAGAACATGACCGACTCCTGCTCCAGGCCCACCCGCTCCTACAGGGCCTTCCCTCCCTGTCTCCTCAGCGGCAGAACACTGTGGTCCGTGTCCCCATCCACCAGCAGCAGCCCCTGGTTTTAACTGGGGGATCTGATCTGGGTGGACCTGGGACCCCAGTTCTGCAGTGGAGCACTTCTCCCAAGCCTGAGACCCCAGGGTACAGCAGCCCCCCGTGTCAGTGCCAATCTCAGAGGCTCGCTCTCTCCACTGAGACCTGAGAAACGCCTCCAGGAGAGCGTCTGAAGCTGGAAGTCAGCCATTTCTCTGAACTTTCCAGTTTCATGGATCAGCAAATGCCGTCTTTTTCTTAGGCCTTTCTATCACTTGGAACCAGCGTGCGCCCAACTCTCCAGCCTTGCCCTTGCCCCCCAGAGCACCAGGAAAACCAGCTTCCCCGAGTCTCGGCACTCGCCCTTCTTCCTACCATGATTTGGGGATGGTGTGCACCCTCCTCCCAGACCCTCACCATTTGGCCAGCAGAACAAGGGGGTGGCTGGGGCCATGCACCAGACCCATAATGGAGTAGCCATAGTTGTGCCAGTCGATGACAAGCTTGCTCCCACAGAGGCAGCCCACAAACCAGCAGACGGCAATGGCGGGCAGGCCTGGAGGGTTCTGGGAAAGAGAGACGCGAATGAACAGGAGGGAACCCAGACCACGGTCAACAGTAAACTTAGTGAAAACAGTTGCGACGTACATTATCTTTACAGAGCTCTTGATAGTCAATTAAGCAGAAGAAAGACCCTCTTTCTCACCAAAAGAGGCATAAGAAGTCATAAAAGAAACAAAACTGATCAACCTGACAAGTCCAAGATCATCAGTAATCAAGGAGACGAAAAATGGAACAAGGAGGTGAATTTCTCACCTATCAGAATGCAAACTCTGAAACACCTGGCAACAGCCAGTGGTGGTAAGGAGGCGGCGGGAGAGGCAGCTCCCCAGGTGGGGATAAATGCACCCAGCCTTACTCTGGGACTCTCCAGGGGCACACCCCAAAAGTGCCTGAGCTCTGACCAAGAACGTCCACCCACGGGAATTTCTCCTAAGGAAGAAACTGCAAAAAAACCCATGTTCCCTGGTGCTCTTCACCACACTATTTGTAAAAGTGAAAAAGTCAAGAAGAATCTGAGTGTCCATTAAGATCAGACCAAATAAACGCACTGGGTACATCACATACCGGAACACAGTGCAGCCAATTAAAATGAGGGGCTTCTATCTGTTAAAAAGCAGTGCAAGGAAGAGTTCTGGGTGTGGTTCTGGGTCTAGGATTCCCCACCTCTAAAAGGTAGGTAATACCAGAACCTACTTCTTAGGATTGCTGTGAGGAAATAAATGAGTTAATACACGTAAAACACTGAGATAAGTGTAATAAGTAAAATGTGAGACGCCATCTATAACGACACAGAAAAACAGAATGGATGGGTACCATACATGGAATAGACACACACCATAAGCTCCTACTCACATTTTTAAAAGTTTATATATACACACACACAGAATATACAATTTATTTACCAATTTGTGCATTTTTTAAAGGCTGGAGAGTAAAGAAACCTTAACAGTGGTTCTCACAGAGGTAGGCGGGGGCCGACATATACCTGGAGAAAGATGTAGGCTGCTGGCTCCCTGCACATCAACCTCCATAGCAAGTGCACGGCCTGAAACACGACTTTGACGCCATACTGGAGAATGTGGGGCCCGACTGCAGGGCAAAAAACAGCTGTCACTACCAAAAGACCTCTTGGCAATTTACAGATTCCCCCCAATGCACCCACACACACACAGACTCAAAGGAATCGGGAGTTCATTGCATCGTACCTGTGAGTCTCTGAAGTTCTGTCAAACCCACAATCTGAATTCTGTCGCTCTGCAAGAGCTCTTCGTGGGGTTTGGAGTCTGAAAACAATGTCCCTTTTAAGGTACTGAACAGGCAGTCTAACTTAAAGTCAAGATGACCCCCAGCTCAGGTCGAATAGCAGAGAGTATTTTGAAAAATACGACTTTTCCAGACCTCTCTCTGTTCCTCAGCAGCAAGAACAGAGAATGAGGCCAGTTCTCGTCCAGATTCCACTGGATTGCCCACATAGCAAGGACCCGAATCTTACCCACTTTTATTTACTTCACACAATGCCTGGCACACAGTAGGCACTCAAACTGATCCAGATTCCCTGGATGGTGGAATTATCCCACCACACAGAGAGCCTAGGAAGTCCCACGCCTCTCCCTGAGTCACTCTGGCACAGCAGAGTCTAAACGGGGACCAGAGGCAAGCAGCGCTATTCCCGCGTTTCCCTGATCCGGGGTTGAGCTACCCTCTAGAGACGCACAGGAAACATCTCCTGCCTGCAGAGCTCTGCACTGAGGGTGAGGAATGGCGAGGAGGCAAGTTGCCGGCTCAGACACAGCCTGAGGACAGGAGCCCTAAGGAGATGTGGTTAGCAGCACTCGACCTGGAGTCACACGCGCCCAGGTTCCAGTCCGCCTTTCCACTTACTGGGAGGGTTAAGTGAGGCTATGCAATGAGTTCACGCAGCTTAGCACATCGCTGCCATATGGCAACCTGTTCCTAGAGACCCACCCAGCAGAGGCTGGGCAGAACCCTGGCAACAGCTGTCCAGACCAGACCAGGACGCAGCCAATCCCGGCGGGCTGCTCGAGGGAGGGGAGAGAAACGGCGCGCCCCTGCCTCGGCCCCCCTGGGGCGGTCAAAGCCGAGGCTTCAAGGCTGAGAGGGCAGCCTCCCTCCCTCCCTGCCCCCCGGGCACTCACTGCAGAACCCCAGGAGGGTCACGGAGAAGCCGCGTTTGGCCAACGACAGCGCATGGTACTGCATGCGGGGGCTGCGGCCCACGTCGCCCAGCACCACGACCGCCACGTGCCGGGCCGCCCGCCCCCGCCGCCAGCGCTTCCACGCGACGAGCAGAAGCAGCGGCAGGCAGAGCGAGAGTGCCGCCAGGGCCACGCAGGAGGCCGCCATCTTGGCGGACCGGCCGCAGTCACGTGACCGCACCCCCGCGGGCGGGGCGCACTGTGCGCAGCCGCAGACCGAACCTCCGAGGTGGGCGGAGAGAAGGGAGGCGGGGACGTGGTTCCCTAAGTGGGGGCCCGCGGGACCTCTGAGCAGCCCCTAGGGGTCAAGAATTCGTCGTATTAAGGTAAAGCTGTTACCATGCGGGCATCTAGGAACATTTTTTTTTCAAAGTTCTAAGATAACTTCAAAATACACTGAGATAACAATTTGGGTGAATTTCATAAGCATAATGTTGAGAAAAGAGGCCAGATGCCAGAGGGCACACTGGCTGGCTCCATTTATAAAATCAAAACTACTCTTTGCTGTTAAGTCAGGAGAGGGACCTGCCTTGGAGGGTCCGGGGGTGAGTGGGAGGGGGCCAGCGGGGAGCTGGAGGGGGTCGTGCATCATGTTCTGTTTCTTGATCCGTGTGCTGGTAACCGGGGTGTGTTCCATTTGGGAAAACCCGTCAAGCAGCAAACGTATTCATTTTTCGGGATGTATGTTGTATTTGAATAAAACATTTAAAAGAGAGAGAGAGAAGAGAAAAGGACAAAGAAGGAAGTAAAAACCATAATGATTCTAAGTGCCCATAGTAGGAAGGGATGGTTTCTCCACTGACCCGCCCATTTCACCTCCGAAGTAGGCACCTCGGAGTTTAATGTGTGTCCCTGTCACAGCCATTGACTTTGAAAGGGGTCACCCTGCTGAGAAACATTGAGGGCGTGTTGGTAAAGCCACTCCTACTGCCCCACCTTGAGAGCTGGCCCGGAATCTGCCTGGGGCCTGCCTCACCCGCTCACGCATTTGACGGAAAAGAGAAAGCAGCACTTCCTGCCTTGCTAAGAGCTTGGACAGGGCAGCACCCGCTGGGCAGGGCAGCCCTGTGTTGATGTGGTTCCCCAGCCACCCTACAGCCCAGCTCAGGTCTTGGCACATTTCTCATTGGCATCTCACAATAGCCCTATGACTCCCATTTTTACAGATAAGGACATTGAAGGTCACACCATTAGTGAGTATGTGGCAGAGGAAGAGCTTTGAACCTGAGCTGAAGATGGGAAGGAAGGACGGGTAAATATGTAGAGATGGAAGGGATGGGCAGACGCACACGGTGGGCAGCCTCGTTAATGCCCCAGCTCCCAGGGAGACCCCTGCCTTCACTGCATGTGCTGGGGGTGGGAGGCTGGAACACATGCTCTGCCCACTCGGTCCACCCTCTGTGGTGGGACAGGCTGGGGTCTGGAGACCTCAGCCTCATGAGTTCCCTGATCTTGATCAAGGAACTGTCGATCAAGTGGCTTTCCTGACCTGTAAGTTAAGGGAGGGGACTTCACGTCTCAGAGAGCCCCTCTTGCTCTGACGATCTGAGCAGATAAGGACTAGGCACCATAGTCAAGACAAGCCAAGAGTAAATGCCTGGCTTGGGAAGATGAAACCCTGATTGGAAAAGGAATGGGATCATTTTCCTGTGGAGACAGGAGCAAGATGTATCACCAGCCGGGGATGCTTCAGAGCTGGGCCAGCCCTGCTTGTCCTGGTTGCCCCGTTGGCCTTCATCACATGAAATTCAGTCCTTCCAGAGGGCGAGAGGGCATTGTTTTCCCTCCCAGAGACGGGAGACTGAACCCTGGCAGGATTCCTCGATGGTTAGATTGGACTCGGGCGCTGGAATCCCTGTGTCACCTCCTACTAGCTGTGGGACAGCGGGTCACAGTAAGTCACTTACTTCCTCAGAGCCAACGATTTTGTTTAGGGTATAAAAGGGGATAAGAAATAGTACCCTTTTCCGGGGTTGACACAGGATTAACAGAGTGATGATAGTGACAAGCTTCGCCTGGAACATTCGTTCTCAATGGCACACTCAAGGGGGCAAAAAGTGGTTGGTGGGGAGGAAAAAGAAGTTACTGTTTTTATGTATAAAGCACAGATCTAGACATAGCACACAAACAAATATACAGCATATCTACAGTATTAAAATGTCATGGGCATTCTGCACAGAACCTTGTGCATGAGGAGCCCTCGTACATCACTGGTGGGAATGTGAAATGGTGCAGCCACGGCAGGAGATTGTTTGGCGGTTCCTCGACAGGTTAAACACGGAATTACCTTGTGATCCAGCAGTTGCAGTCCTAGGTATCGACCCGAGAGAACCAAAGGCAGGTTTTCAAATAGAAACTTGTAAATGAATGTTTCTATCAGCATTGTTCCCAATAACCGAAGGGTGAAGACAACTCAGATGTCCATCAACTGATGAATGGATGGCATGAGATCCATCCGTACAGTGGAATACTATTCATCCATGAAAAAGAATGGAGTTCCGACACTTGCTACAACTTGGATGAACCTGCAAGACCTTATGCTTGGTGACAGAAGTCAGAGACAAAAGGCGACAGATTGTAGGATTCCCTTTATATGAAATGTCCAGAATGGGTAAATCCACAGAAACAGAAAGTAGGCTAGAGGAGGCCAGGGGCTTGGGTGGGGGAAGGGGGTGACTGCTGATGGATATGAGGTTTCTTTTTGGAGTGATGGAAATGAATGAATGAAATAAATAAATAATGAATGAACGAATGATAAAGAAAGAAATAAAAAGGCTACGAAACCTGACCTAGCGGCTGCCCACAAAGAGCATCAGATGCACATTTTGGTGGCGGTGTTTTTATTATTCTTACAGATCTGTGATATGTTAACTGAACCCTTGGGGGCAGGTGTGTTTCTGAATTCAGAATGTTCTGGATTTTGGAGAGGTCATATGGCACACGTACACAGAACAGTCCCAGCGTGTTTTGGAACACACCCAGGAAGCCAACATGAAAATTTCCACAGAGTGAGCAGAATTTCACACCAGGGGAGCCACGCCAGCGCTCTGGGTCCTCACTGTCCGGTACAGGAGTGCATGTGGCTGCGGGGCTCGTGAAGGGTGGCTCGCCCGAGCCGAAATGTGCCACGAGTGTGAAACACTGCCTGGGTTTCGAAGACTTCGTATGAGAAAACTGACATTAAAGAAAAAAATGTAGGAGCCGGCCCAGTGTCACAGCGGTTAAGTGCGCACGTTCCACTTCGGCGGCCCAGGGGTTCGCAGGTTCGGATGCAGACATGGCACTGCTTGGCAAGCCATGCTGTAGCAGGCGTCCCACATATAAAGTAGAGGGAGATGGGCACGGATGTTAGCTCAGGGCCAGTCTTCCTCAGCAAAAAGAGGAGGATTGGCAGCAGATGTTAGCTCAGGGCTAATCTTCCTCAAAAAAGAAAAAGAAAAAAATGTAAAAAATTTAGTCATTTTTATATTGATTACAAGTTGAAATGGTAATATTTTGGATGTATCGGTTCAAATAAAATAGACTGTTAAAATTCATTTCACCTGCTTCTTTTTGCTTTTTTTAGTGTGCCTGCTAGAACATTGTGAGGTGCCCATGCAGCTCTCCTTTGTGGCTTGCATTCTGTTTCTGCTGAGCGGGCACTGCTGGAAGGAATCTTCCAACAGTTCGCAGGTGTGCCCTCAAATGAGCTTATTCCAAACTTATTTAAAAAAGAACTTTGTGGAGCCAGCCGAGTGGTTGGGTTTGCATGCTCCGCTTCCACAGCCTGGTTGGGTTGGGTGCAGATCCCAAGCGCAGACCCACACACCAGTCATCAAGCCATGCTGTGGCAGCATCCCACATACAAAGTGGAGGAGGATTGGCACAGATGTTAGCTCAGAGCCAATCTTCCTCACCAAAAAAAAAAAAAAAAAAAAACCTTTGCATTTCAGTGCTCTTGAATGTCTAGGTTTCTAACTACAATTGCTAGATCAAAGATGTTGTCCGTGGGCCTGGAGAATCTGGGGTGAGAAGGAAGGGTGGGGGCTCCTCTCCCTGGCCCTACACCAGCTGGCTCCATGTCCGGGGCTGGCCAGACCACCGGGCGCCCAGGCTGCTGGGTCAGCCCTGCCCCCGAGGGGGAAGGGGAGGAGGAGGAGGTGGGAGGAGGAGGCAGCAGAGGGCGTGTGTGCTCTCCCAGCGAGCAGACGCCAGCCATGGCCAGCCTGGGGCTCCTGCTCCTGCTCTTGCTGCTGGCACCGCGGCCCCTGTGGCCCTCCTCGCTGCCCCCGCCGGACACCCCAGAGGGCAAGGCCACCATCGCGGGCTTCATCCTCTCTGCGCTGGAGAGAGCCACCTCTTTCCTGCAGGAGAGGCTGCCTGAAGTCAACCTGGACGGCGTGGTGGGGTTCCGGGTGCTGGAAGGTGGGTGCGCTCGTTCCCCTGGCCCGGCCGCCCGGAAAACCAGTTCTCAGCCTGTCACCTGCCTGCTCTGCACCCCTGGGAACTGGCCACCTCCTGACTCCTGAATTGTCTGCTTTGACGATAAGGAAAGAGGGGTTGGGGGCGGCTTGCTCCTTTGGGGCATCTGGGCGCTACTGTTCCCAAGTTTTTTGGGAAGCAGGAAGGATTCAAAGGCCACACGAGGAAAAATCTGGAAATTATTATTTTCCCGGGAAGAAAGGACCCATTTGACAATCCCTCCTTCCTGATATGCCACGAACGAGGCGGGCAGAGGGAGTGTGACCTTTGAAGGGGTGTTGCCGGGAGGGTGGCTACTGACAGAAGGGGGACCCTCAAGATGGGGCTCCAGCCCCGGCTGCCCCCACTTCCAGCCAAAGCTGCGGGAGGCTCAGAGAAAAGAGCCAAGTGTTTGTTCTGCTCTGAGGGATATAAGATCCCCTGAGGGGGGCTGGAGACAGGCCAAGGCAAACAGGAGCCGCCCCCACACAAACCAAGGAGTTGGAGTTGTGTGAGCCCCTCCCCCAGGCCACCCCCACCTACTACCTACCTACTGACAAAGAGCCGGCTTTTGGTCAGCCTGGGGTCTGGCCGGCCCCGCTCCCACTCTGCATCACCCGTGCAGCTTCCCGCCCCCAGGACGCCGGGTCCCAGCACAAGGAGGGGCTCTGGGACGGGGCTGCATCTGTCCGGGCCTGTGTCCACACCCTGAGCCCCCAGGCCCCATCCTGGAGACCCCCAAGATCCTAGCTCCTCCCCTGCAGGCCGGGACCAGGGTGTGGCAATGCAGACGGCACCGGCTCCTTCATTAATTCCAGCCGAGGCTCACAACTCCTCTAGGAGCTGGTAACAAATGCGCAGGGCCGGCTTGCCCATCAGGCAGACGATACCTTTAGGGGCCCATGAAAACGTTTTAGTTTCTCTTAAAACCAGAAAAAGAAATTAAGTCAACGAAAATGCTCTAATAGATAGTATAAACGTATCTGTCTTCGTACCAACACAGTCATAAGATGCAATCTTTAATGTATTTTGTTTCAATGGAGCAAAGGACCCACAGAGACAAAAGTCTCTGGGCCACATCCCATGATGTGGCCCCTCAAAGAAGAGCTGGGCGCTTCCTGGCCACCTGCCATGTGTCCTCACCAAACGGCCCAGAGAGGGAGGTGCCCTGTTTTGTTCCTCCTGCAGGTGGGGAAACTGAGGCACAGAGAGGCTCAGTAGCCTCCTGATACCTCACAGCCAGACAGGTGGTGGGTCCAGGATCCCACCTCGCCTGCTGTGACAGCCCGTGAGGGTAGGTGCGTCGTATTCACTCCTGGTCCACCCTCGGCGCCAGCTCAGCGCTGGGCGAGGAGCAGTGGCTGGTAAACCTTCCTGGGACGAGGCAACAGACGTCTCAGCCGCAGCCCCACAGGTCTGTTGGTTCCTCATGGACAGAGAAGGGGGGGCAGGTGGCTCCCTGGGCTGCATGCTTTCTGGGGCGCACGCCATAGTAAAAGCCAAAGTGCGTAAGAACCCCCTAGGTGCTGGCACCCCTGGGTGCACGCGTCAGGGGTCTCACGGGATTCTTCCCACAACCCTCTCAGTCAGTCCATCATTATCATCCCGTGGAACCAGGGAGGGGAGGGCTGCAGAGAACGTCCAAGGTCACACAGCGGGTAAGTGAGGGAGGTGGGCTCGAACCCTCCTCTGTCTGACTCTCCATACAGGGTGGGGCTGCCTGGGAAGGAGGGAAGTGGGGGTCCACGCCGGCACATACCAGCCTCAGACCGGGGCCGCCCCCTCCTGGGCAGGCCTCTCCTGCCATCTGCCTGCTCCCCTCTCCAGAGCTGGGCCCCCTCGCCTTGCAATAATCTATCGCTGAAGAGCAAATTACCCGGGAACTTTGCTGCTTCAAACAATAACGCCATTTCCGTGCATCCAGAATCCAGGAGCGGCGTAGCTGGGCGGTTCTGGCTCAGGGTCTCCCATGGGGTTGAGTCGAGATGTCAGCCAGGGCTGTGGTCATCTGAAGGCTGGACTGGGGCGGGAGGAGCTGTCTCGCTCCCTCAGAGGCCTGGCAAGTTGGTGCCGGCTGTTGGCAGGAGCCCTCGGCTCCTCAGCACATGGACGTCTCCACGGGGCCACCTGAGTGTCCTCACAATGTGGCAGCCTCTTCCCCCGGAGCCAGTGGCCCAGGAGAGAGCAAGGCGGAAGCCTCAAGGTCTTTTATGACTGAGCCTTCATTTCCCCAATATCTTACTGGTTTCACTGGTCAGCCCCGTTCAATGTGGGAGGGGGCCGAAAGGGCGTGAACACAAGCTGACCGCCACAGCACTCTTCATGAGGGTCCGACCTTCATTCCTGGGCCCCCTTGGGAGGGAGAGAAATGGGGTCACCTTTTTTTTTTTGCAGAGGGACTAAAGCAGCAACAGAATATCCGTTGATCTGCTGGGTGGTCTCTGTTTGGGGCTACATGGGTGGCCATGGCCCTAAGAGAGCAAAGGGACCCTCCAGCTGGCTCCAGCAGCCGTGATGGGGTTCCAGGATGTGGCAGCAGCTGCCACACACGCAGGGGGACATAGGAACAAGGCTCAGGACCCAGGTCGCCATGAGGTCGGGTCGGGTTCTCCTGGTCTCACTGATGACCGGGGCAGCCCATGTGGGTGACACTATAGCGCCTCCGTCTGCTGCTACAGCCAAGTGCTCAGGGAGGGGCCAGGGCAGGGGAGGGGCATCACAGAGCCCCTCACCCCACAGCCCTGCTCACACCCTCCTTAAGCCTCTCCCACCCTCCCCCACACAGTTCTCCACCTGAAGGCAGCTGCCCTCCTCACCTCTCGCCCTCCCAGCCCTGTGCTGTTGCTCTCCCTCCATCTCCTTTCTGGCCACCTCTTCTCCCGCCTCTGACCACCATTCTCTGCCACCCCTGCAGGGCCACTGCTAGTCCAGTCCACAGGGCACCTTTGTGAGGATTAGAAAAAGGCACCCCCTTCCTTGAGTCACTTGACTGCCGTCTGCTGGAAAATTGTCTTAATATATATACAAACACATGATAGGAATGTACGTTGCCCTTGTGCAGTGTGTGACCTGCTCAACTGTACACAGTGGCTCTCCACCCTGCCATCTGAATCCCTCTCTCATTTTTTTTCTCCTGTACAGCAGAAGTTAAGTCTCCCTCATAATACTAATAGCTAAACTTTATTAAGTGCCTCTTTGGTGCCATGGACAATGATAAGTCCTCTCTATGCACTAGTTCATTTAATCCTTGCAACCCCCCCCAAGAAGCAAGGACTATCATTAGCCCCATTTTATAGATGAAGAAAGTGAAATGGAGAGAAAATAAATGACTTTCTCTGGTCACCCAACAAGAAAGTATGAGGGGGGCTGGCCCGTTGGTGCAGCGGTTAAGTGATCACATTCCACTTCAGTGGCCCCAGGTTCACCAGTTCGGATCCCAGGTGCAGACATGGCACCGCTTGGCAAGCCGTGCCATGGTAGGCGTCCCACATATAAAGTAGAGGAAGATGGGCATGCATGTTAGCTCAGGGCCAGTCTTCCTCAGCAAAAAGAGGAGGATGGGCAGCAGATGTTAGCTCAGGGCTAATCTTCCTCAAAAAACAAGAAAGTATGAGAGTTAGGATTTGAACCCAGGCCCACTTCCAGAAATCAAGCTCTTAGCCAATACCTTCTGTCATCGTGGCTCCACCACCCCCCCCCCCGCCCCCTGACCCAGCTGAGCCCCACAGAGGCCTGATTTCCAGTAAGCTCAGCACACTCTTTCCCCTCGGGAGCTGGAGGAGGCAGAGGTCCTCCCGCAGTGTCACAACTTAAGATATGTTTTCCTGTCCACGTGGTTCGTCAAATGGTGGAACGAATGAACTCTGCTCCCTCCCAGGGCAGCTACAAGGCGTCCAGGAGAAGTGGGCCTGGGACCCCCTCCTGCAGCCACTGAACCTGCGTGTGAGGAAGCTGGCAGCCAGGCTGGCGCCTCTCCTCCACAGATCCATTTTCTACCTCAGGCTGAGTGACCCCGAGTACCTGCGAGGTAAGAGCGTGGGGTGGATGTCATTTCTTCGGGAACAGGGCAGCTGGGGATGTTCCTGAAATGACCTGGGGCAGGTGCCCTCGGGTGCCAGGGAGGGTTGGGGACCATCGGTAGCCAGCTGCGTCCTGTCGGCCATGCACACCGCAGGCTGACCCTGGGGGCTGTTCGGTCATCCTTGACTTCAGGGTGAGATGACCTCTCCCACCCACACAGAGGGGGTGGGAAGGAGGGACTATGTCTCCTCGAATTTGTCCAGCTCATGCCCAGGCCTGGGGGCCTTCATGCTGGACCAGAGGGGAGGGGAGGGTCTGTCGCAGAGGGTGCGACATCTAAAAGGTAATTTGACCCTTTGCACGGCAAATGTTAGCATCTTGCCAGTATCTCTCTTGTGGCTTGTAATGCTAAGTCTTTGTCTTGTTGGCCTTCAGTTACTCTACTAAGGGCCCCCCTATAAGCCTGGCCTGAGTGGTTCCTGGGTTGGGGGTGGTGGGGGGATCATTGGCCAGACCACAGCCCCACTGCCGTGACCACACCCCAGCCGTCTGTAGGTCTGGCCTGCCTCTCTGCAGTCAGGTCCCCCACCCTCTCCCAGGCCTGGTCCCTAAGACCATCCGTGCCTGTGGCAACCTGAAGAAGCCCCTTTGCTGGGCATCTGTTTTATAAGAGCTCCACTTTCCAACCCAACCAGAGGAGGCGACTAGCCCTTTTTACACGTCTCAAGCTTCCATGGAATACAGTGGATTCCTCCCAGCCTGCCCCAACCCTGTTCCTATTGATTTTTTCTTAATGTTCTTTTAGCAGAAGCTTCCTGAGTGTTTCAAAGGCAACGCCCATCCAGCAGGTGGGCCTTAGAGCTCCGAGCAGGCACCCGGGTGTGGTCAGGGCTGCCCCGGGAGGGACATCCAGTTCCTTGGCTCCGAGCCACAGGAGCCTGGGGGCCGTGAAGCAGAGCGTGGTCTGCCCCCGCCCCCTCCTTTCTGCCAGAGTTCCAGCCGACCATCCAGCCCGGGTTTTGGAAGCTCCCACAGGCCTGGACCCGCACCAACGCCTCCATGGTCTACCCCACCTTCCAGCCCGAGGACTCCTTCTCAGAGGAATACAGTGACTTGTGCCTGGTGCAGCTGCTGGGAACCGGGTGGGCCCCCTGGACTTGCCCCGATTTCCAAAAACCCAAAAGAGCTTGCTCTCAGCCTGTCCTCCTGTCCCACTCACTCTGCAGCTCCCCACGGGTTTGTGCAAAACCAGGCTCAGCCCCCCCCCCCGCCGCAGAGCCGCCCTGACCCCGCCCTCTCCCACCCCACCACGAGCGGCTTCCAGCCCGTGCAGCCCCCACCCCCCTTGCGCCCCCACCCCCACCTCCTGGCAGGCCGCCACACCGGAGGGATCATTTCAAAACCGCAGCTGAACACCCCACCGCCAGCGTGAACCTCCTGTTGTTCTCAGGAGGAAGCCTCAATTCCCGCTGCCCTTCCACGTCCCCAGGCCCCTCCGTCCAGCCCCTGGGGCCTCTTTTCAGATGCTCAAAGGCACCAGCTCCCTCCCTCTTCTAAGCCTCTCCCTTTGCCACAGTCGCTTCCGGGGGGGCCTCTTCCCACCCTGCCCCACCCCACCTGCTGTGCCTAAGTAAGTCTGCTCCCACTTCCGGGCCAGCTCCAGCCTCCTTCCTCCAGAACCTTCGCTGACCCCACTGCGGAGGCTGACCTCCCATGCTGGGCTGGCTCTCCTGGCACCATTTGCAGCCACAGAGGCAGCGTACATTTGTTTTAGGGTTCTGCCACCCCAAGGGGCTGTAGATCTCAGACTCACTCGCTATTTTATCCCTCTGTGCAGTGGGCCTTGCGCAGACTCCCCCCCCAGGGCAGCCGTGGGTGCAGGGACCCATCCTGGGACAGGAGGGGCAGCAGGTGCCGGGGCCCCCATCCTCTCAGCATCCTTCAGAGAGGTGTTGGGGCCAGGACACAGCTGGGCTCGCAGAGGGGCTGAGCTCCAGTTGCCCCGTGGTGCTCTGTCCCTGTTAGGGGGCAGGCCTGGCACAGAGGGAATGGGCATGCAGGGTCCAGACCCCAAGCTGTCTGGGTTCAGGGATGTGCTGTTTAGGGCAGTGCTTGGGGGTCTCAAACAATAGGAAGTTGCAGCCCTCTGGGGCTCCCCCAACCCAGGATAGCACCAGCATCACCTCCCCCATGCCAAGGGTCCCAGATTTAGCCGATCAAGACACAGGACACCTGTGTTTTATCTGGCAGCCCCCTGAGCCCAGCTGGGTGCCTGGAACCTACAGGGGGTCCTGATAACTAGTGGAGGAATGGGCCCAGGGAAGGCTCCAGGCGCTCGGCTCCCTTTAGGACACTCCTAACAGCCTGGAACCACCTCCCCCAGGGCGGACGACAGGCAGCCCTGCAGACTCTCAGACTTCTGCAGGACCCTCATGACCAGACCCGGCTGCTCAGGCTACTGCCTGTCGCACCAGCTGCTCTTCTTCCTCTTGGCCAGAATGGTGAGTGCCGGGCAACGCCCCCGGGAGAGAAGGAACCATAAAAAGGGGCTGGTGGGGGGCCGGCCCAGTGGTGCAGCAGCAGTTAAGTGCGCACGCATGTTCTGCTTCAGCAGCCCGGGGTTCACCGGTTCGGATCCGGCTGCAGACATGGCGCCGCTCGGCAAAAAGCTGTGGTCGGCATCCCATGTGTACAGTAGAGGAAGATGGGCATGGATGTTAGCTGAGGGCCAGTCTTCCTCAGCAAAAAGTGGAGGATTGGTGGCAGATGTTAGCTCAGGGCTAGTCTTCCTCAAAAAAAGAAAAAAAAGGGGGGCTGGTGGCCGTGTGGTTTTGTACGTTACACACCAGGAAAATAAGCGGGTTTTTGGACTTGTGCTTCGGGCATCAGGAGGAAGGTAGCCGGCCATCCGTTGGCTATAAAATTGAACCAAACTATGGGAGGGGAGGAGTGGCTTGGGATTCTATTGGACACAGACGTTTGCATGCTGGACTGGACCACAGGCCATCAGGAAAACAAAAAGAGAGAGAGGGAGTCAGAGAAGCAGCAGAAAGAACGCAGCCGACAACAACCAGTGGAAAAGGACTTAGAACGCGTAGTCGTCAATAGGCGCTCCCAGAAAACCAAACCAGCCCCGCCCCCACCTCTTTAGCGCCGCCCAAGGGCTCAAACTTTGCTGAATAATAATCATTTTTAAACATATATTTATTTATAGAGAAAGGTAGGGCTCATTACCTCTATCCAAAAATGTCATTTGAGGTCCAGAAATTCTTAGCCGAGAAGGAACTCGCTGTTTTTCTTTGACAGGCTTTTTTATTATTATTTATTTGCAAACCATCATTGACTAGTATTTTTGTAAATCCAATAAAAACCAAATAATGAGGAAAGGTATTTTGATTAGATTCGGCAGGTAGAAAGTGATCCATTGCCACAGAAGTTTCTCAAGCCTGTTCTCATCTCCTGTCCTCCTCTCCCGGCCACCGGTCCACGGCCCACACTTTGAGTAGCACTGTTAGTGTGGAACCAGAATGAATGATGGCAGCTAGCAGCTTTAGGGCGCGCCCTAGTGTCGGGGGTCGCGTCGGGCACTTCCCAGTTATGGTCTCGCCCACCCACAGGAGCACCCCTCTGGTGTAGCTCTCCCCTCGAGGCACTGCCCTTTCCATGAGAAGACCCTTGAGGCTCAGAGAGGTTAATATAGCCGGCCAAGGTCACACAGCTCCTGAGTAGTACAGCCAGGACTGGAAGCCAGCTCTCTCTGACCCCTAGTGCCTGAGGCCCCAGCAGGGAGTGTGGGTGAGGAAGAAATTCTGGGAAAAGGGAAACGATCAGCCCCGAATGCAGCCACTTGCAAGACTGGCTCAGAACTGCAAGTGTTTTCCCGTGACAGAGTCTGTCTCATCCAGACCGCCAACCTCCTTGTCTCCCGGTGTCTGTTCCCCCAGAAGGGATGCATGGAGGGGCTGTTCCGCCAGACCCAGCTCTACATGAACCTCTTCTGTGCCAACATGATGGACCTGAATCAGAGAGCTGAGGCCATCGGATATGCCTACTCAACCCAGGACATCTTCATGGAAAACAGTGGGCCCCGGCGTGTTGCCCTGGGGACAGAGCAGCAGGGTGTCCCCAATTCCGGGCACACGCACATGTGCATGCGTGCACACACACACACACAGAGCAGGGCTGCCAGGTTTAGCAAATAAAAACACAGGGTGCCCAGGTACGTCTGAACTTCAGATAAGCAATGAACACATTTTTAGTATAAGTATATCCCAGACGTTACATGGGATATACTTATACTTTAAATGTTTATTCATGTTTATCAGAATCTCAAATTTAACTGGGCATCCTCTGTTCTCTCTGCCACTGTGTGCTTCCTGCCCCCAAAGGCTGACCCAGTGATGGAGCTCTGGACAGACTGACTGCCCAGCTGATGGCAAACCCTCAAAGCCTTAGAGATGAGGCAGAAAGGGGGTCCCTGGGAGGCCGCTCCTTGGCTTGGGTGTCCAGATCCCTCTGCTGAGCCTGACTCTTGAGTGGCCCCGGCCAAGGGCCCAGGTGGGAGGCAGGATCCGGGCCTGGGTGCCCCTGCTCGCCAAGGCAGAGCCCCCGCCGCTTCCTTGCAGACACTACGTGCACTGAGGCCCACCTCCCAGTGCTGCCCCACCCGGCAGGAGGAGGCAGGTGGCGCCAAGGTGGCCTTGGGGAGTGGCAGGAGGTGGGCATGGGGGGCAGGCCTGCAGAGGGTCCCCTGTCTTTGCTTCCAGTCATGCTCTGTGGAATCGCTGGCTTTTCTGACTTCTACAAGCTCCGGTGGCTGGAGGTCATTCTTGCCTGGCAGAAGCCGCGAGAAGGATGCTTCGGGACGCCTGGTGAGCTGCACTTCCATCCTGGCTGAGGACAAGACGGGGTTGGAGGGCTGGGGTCTTTTGGCCAGGTGGGGAAAGGATGCAGTGGTGTTAGCGGTGCGGAAAGAGATTTGCAACACCCATGTGCATGCACACGCACACACACACACACACAGAAATGGGCTCAAAGCCCGAACTTTGCAGGATGGGAGGCAGTCTTGTCGGAAGACGTTGGTCCCCTACACCTGCATTAACAAATCTGTTTCTTCATCGAGTGTTCCCTAAGCACCTGCTGTGTGCCGGACACTGTTCTAGGTTCTGGGGAAACTGAGGCTCTGAGGGAAAGAGGCAGAGACCACCTACACAAACCAATAAGTGAAGTCATTGTGAGTTCTGATAAGGGCTGTGGTGGAGACGACAGGCTGAGAAAGAACAGAGCATCCGGGAGAGCTCTTTAGGTGGTGCGATCAGGGGGGGTGTCTGGGGGAGGCAGAGCAGGCAGCCATGAGACACTGGACAGCTGGTCCTCCTTGGAGTAAGTCACTTCACCTCTCTGAGCCTCAATTTCCCTGTGTGTAACTAACCGAGCATAATAATATCCACCTTTCTGAGCTGTAAGGAGTACAAATAATACACGTGAAACCCCCGGCCGCTGCTGGGTGCAGAGGAGGCTCCCATAAATGCCAGCATCCTAAATGAGAAGCGTGGGATGCTCAAAGAGGCAACATTGTTTGAAATAAGATACAGTCGTGCATCACTTAACGATGGGGATACATTCTGAGAAATGCATCACTGGGCAATTTCATCGTTGTGCGAACATGATAGCGTGTACTTACACAAACCTAGATGGTACAGCCTACCACACACCTAGGCTCCATGGTACTCATCCTCTGGGACCACCGTTTCCATCATTGACTGACACATCATAATGCAGCACATGTAGTCTATTTTTAAAACAGAGGAGTTTATAAAATGAAGGTTCTCAGGACCCCAGACCTATAGCTTCCACAGGTGGAGGGTGGGCCTGCGGAACCTGCATCTTTAATGAGCTCCCCTGGTCATTCTGATCTGGGCGGTTGGGGGACCACAATTTGAGAAACATCAGTAGATGACAAACTTATGCCACGTGGAAGGATCTGCAGACAGGTGCTCGAGGAAGAGCCCCCAGATTCAGGAGAAGACCTGAGTTGCTTGAGGGGGAGGAGGTTTCGTGAGTAATGTTTAAAATCCATCCTGAGTTCACCTTTCTGTCTTCTCCCAGATGCTGAAGATGAAGAATTATTGAGAGCAGTTGAACACCAACAGCATTTTTTGACAAGAGTGAAGAGGCGAGAAAAACAATTTACAGGTAATGAAAGTACCCAAGGGACCTTCTTGGCATGAAGCCGAGACACCCTGGAAAGGCTGTACGGCTGGTCACCATCCACGGAAAACAGGCCCCCAGTATCACTGAAGGAAGGGCCTTTGTGTTTGGGAGGTTAGGGGAAGGGTAGCAGTCTCTGAGGCCCTCCTCTCAGAATGTGGGGGGTCCAGAGTTACTGACTCCAGTGAAAGGTATATAAAAGAGAAGTTTCAGTGTATTATTGAAAAGCACAGAGATAACCCCTCTCTGCCAAGATCAAGTCAGGAAAACAGAACCTGCATCGAAAACTTCAGCAGAAGGAATTGAAGATAGGGAACTCGTCTCAGAGGTGTTACAAGAGCTGGCAATGAAAAAAAGTGAGAAAACCCAGAGATTAACCACTGAGGGAAGCCACTGCCCCCGCCAGAGGCAGAGCTGGAGGGACTGTGGGAGGAGGTGGTGTCAGCAGAGGCTGCAGGGGTTGGACGTGGAGACAGAGAGAGCGGGAGAAACACCTTGGCTTCTCCCCTGCCTCTGCCTGTGTCTGCTGTTAGTCAAACCCAACTGGAAGCTGGTGGGCAAGGCATCCTGGGAAATGTAGTTTGGAGGGGTCAGTGCGCCAGGGTTTGGAGCAAAGAAGGGCAGGGAGGAAATCTTTGAGCCAGCGGGCAAGTGACCATCACATCCCAGTGGCCACACATCCTGGTGTCCCCAGCTTACACCTGTTGTCCTGGAGCCATTAGGCATAGTGCCCCCCTTTCCTCCTGAAAGTGTCCTGGCTGAGATGATCAATAATGTGGTCAGTCCACCAACGTAGAGAAACTGAGGCTAGGCTGTAACTATATTAGCAAAGGAAGAAAGGCCAGATATAATACAGAAGCAGGGGACAGAGGGAGAAAGAAGGAAGAGGAGACCTGATTTCAACTTTTCCTTGATAAAAAATCAATAACTTCTAGGCAAAAGCAGGAAGGGAGATGGAATCGCCAGCATAGATATCCAGCATCCACTAGTGAATGATTCGGGGAACCGTCAACCCTGCAGGCCTCGTCATCTACCTGCAGGCAGACAAGTTGGGGGAAGCACAAATCTGACGGGTCCATTTGGTTGCTGCCACCAAAGGTTGGGCAGGAGAAGGCAAAGCAGTTCTCCGGAGATTTCTAAAGGCCTCCTGCCCTTGGCTAGGCCTGCCTGACACGGGGGGGCTGCAGCTGCCCACGGCCGGGTGGTAGGGGGCCTGCTGTGCATGCCCTGGAGAGCTGGACACTAGAACTGTCCTGAGGGCTCGAGAGAGAGCTGCAGAAATCTCGAAGCCCAAGGTCCTTCCTGGGGCCCCTGCAGGTTGACCAGCGACCTAGAAAACTGCACGGGAGGGAGCAGCCTGCTCTCCTCTTCACTATGACACACACCCAGGCGGCAGGGGCAGCCGGTATAGAGCTCTGAGCACAGGATTTGAAGTCAGGCTGTCTGGGCTCGAGTCTGCTTTTGCCCTTTACTCACCGTGGGAGTCGCTCAACTCTGAGCCTCAGTTTCTTCATGTGTAAAATGGGGCCAGACAGCGCCTCCTTCATAGGGCTGTTGGGGGTCAACATCAGGTCATTGGGCAAAGAGCTGCCACAGCATTTGGTGTTCGGTAGGCCACCGAGAAGCGTGAACGGCCAGGGTTAGGGATTAGTCTCCTTGAAATCTGCATTCTGCTCCCTCTAAGGGGCCTGCCTGGGGTCCTTCCCTTCTCCAAGACTGTGAGGGGAGAGGAAAGTCCTGGCTCCCCCCACCCGCCCAGAGACCAAAGGTGGGCAGCCCACCTTGAGTTCAGAGAACTGAATGACATCTAAGGGATTTCTGTCACAGGCAGGTGTTCACAGTCACAAGGGACCCGGCAGGCCTGAGGCAGCAATGAGGGCGGCTGTAGGGGTCAAGAAATGAGCTGTGGAGTCACCAGGACCAGGACCTCGGCTCTGCTGCCTCAGCCTCAGTTTCCCCATCTGTATGGAACTATGAGAGGCTGTCCTAGGTCTCACAAGGGCCTGAGAGCAGGGGAAGGCGGGAGGGCGCTGGACAAGGGGGTGGGTCAGGTCCGATCCTGCAGGAGAGGGGCTCTGGAGCAGGAATCGTCCCACGGAGGCACCCCCAAGTTGGGGGCCAGCTTTTGTGTCCCTGTATTAGTAAGTCATCGGGACGAGGCTCCAATGGGTGCAAGACATCTCTCTGGAGAAGGGAGCCGTTAGCAGCCGACACTCACGGGGGTGGCAGATGGGTGCCCGGTCCAGCAAAGGGGATCAGCCGGCACCAGGCTGGCTGGGGGACTATCTGAAAAACTCACACGATGGAACTGCGGCTGCCACCCAGCCCTCACAGAGGGACTCTCTCCCCAGATGGCTGCTCCTCCCACAACACAGCCATGGCCGTGGCGGCCCTGGGCGGCTTCCTCTACGCCCTGGCAGAATACCCCCCTGGAAACGGGCAGCTGGGGCGGTCCATGCCGGCACCACCCAACGGCCACTGACACGCATGGTTCCACGCCTGCCACCCGCCAGGAAGACGAAACATGCGCCTTCAGTCCCTCCTTCCTTAAGTCCTGGGCCACATCCTGAGAAGGAGGCCGCTGAAGAAACAGACGAGTAGAGCAACCAGCTTCCTCCCCTGGGGAGTGGGGCTGGGATGCAGCCAGCGTGGGAGCAGGTGAATAAATCTAGAGTAAAGCTGAGCAGGGAGTCGAGTCTGGTTTCTCCGCCTTTTGCACAACTTCTGGGGCTCTCTTCTGAGTCCTCAACCCTGCTCCACACAAATTCTACAGAGACCCATCAACTTGAATCTTAAAGGCAATTAATTTTTTTTAGGAAGATTAGCCCTGAGCTAACATCTGCTGCCAATCCTCCTCTTTTTGCTGAGGAAGACTGGCCCTGAGCTAACATCCGTGCCCATCTTCCTCTACTTTATATGTGGGACACCTACCACAGCATGGCTTTGCCAAGCGGTACCATGTCCGCACCTGGGATCTGAACCGGCGAACCCCGGGCCGCCGAAGCGGAACGTGCACACTTAACTGCTGCACCACCAGGCCGGCCCCTCTTAAAGGCAATTTGTCCAGACATCAACCATTGCATCATTCCCAGTGGGAGAAACAAGGGTCTCTGAAAATAGCAGTTCAAGTCATGACCTAGAACTCGAGAGATATGACCACAAAAGGCAGCACATAAGATCTTCATAGTGTGTGCAGAGAACTCCACAGTCTCATTGTGTCGCCTCGTGTCGCAGTCATGCCATTTTACAACAGGTAGTGCAGCCTAATGGGTATGGTGTTGTTCTGTGCCCTGGCTGCCTGAGTTCAAATCCCAGCTGTCCCACTAATGAGCTCGGTGTCCTTGGGCAAAGCCATTTAGCATCTCTGTGACTCAGTTTCCTCATCAGTACGATTGGGACGATTATAGCACCTACCTCAGTATTACCTCCACCGCTGTGAGAATTATGTTTGTGGAGTACTGAGACCAGTACCTGTAACATAGTAAGTGCCAGGTAAGCATTACCTGCTACCACAATGGGGATGCTGTCACCGTCCATGGGGGCGTGTCCTGAAGAAGCAGCAGGAAGGAGCAGCTGATTCATCAACGTTTCTCTTTCCCGGCTTGTGGTTCTTCCCCCTGCTCTGCCTCATTGTGAGTGTATCTAAACGGTGTCAGCTGGGGCTCTGACACTAGTGTTTGAGAAAAGACCTTCTGGAGCCTTATTATGGGCTCAGGTGCTGTCTGTGGTGCTGATTTCAGCCAACGTGCAGACAGGTGTCAGAATTAGATCCAGGATAGAAAAACCAGCTAAACACCCAGTTCTTGAGTTGGAAGACTCTTCAAGTCCATCATCTTGCTTTGCCTCAAAGTGGAAAATAGCTGCTGATCATCCTTATGTGACAATTTAATCATACTGAGAATCTGAATTAAAATCCCCTTTGCTCCCTCTGTGCCCAGCTGAGTAACCCAGCGGAGGTAGTGGTTCTTCTGAATCTTTCCTGTGGGAGTTATTCTCCTCTGTCTAATCCTCCTTGCTGCTGCCGCTGGATGCTTTCCCACAAGCGCTCTTAAGTTGTCAGGCCCACAGGAATGTTCCTGGATGTTGATGATGAGTGTGACTTGCTTTTGAAGTTGTGGTTTTCTCAGGGAACCAGGAGCCAGAATTTAATACCCACTTGGCACTCCGTATGCTTCAAGAATTTCTCCCACATTGCCTCACATACAAACGTTTACCAAGACAGGCACGAAACCTTGGGAGAAGTCTGCAGGAAACACACATCCGGATTAGGGGGGAATTATGCCCCACCCCATCCCGCCTGAATTTGAGATGGATTAGCCACTGGAGTCTGACACTGATTCATCTTTAGAAGGCTCAAGTTACTAAACCAGGGGAGCAATGACTCCGGGAGAAACCTGAGCTTACAAGTCACTTTCAAGAAAAGATCCTAACCGGGGGCCAGCCCGGTAGTGCAGCAGTTAAGTTCACATGTTCCACTTCAGCGGCCCGGGTTTCACTGGTTTGGATCCCGGGTGTGGACATGGCACCTCTTGGCACACCATGCTGTGGTAGGCATCCCACATATAAAGTAGAGGAAGATGGGCACCGATGTTAGCTCAGGGCCAGTCTTCCTCAGCAAAAAGAGGAGGATTGGCAGCAGATGTTAGCTCAGGGCTAATCTTCCTCAAAAAAAAAAAAGAAGAAAGAAAAGATCGTAAGGCAAAATGGGACATGGGAAGAAAAACTTGCAAGACAAACCCGCCTGAGTCATTGCTTCTTTGGATTTCGTTCACCACAGGGCACTGAAAAGAGGTAAAAACTCCAGCGATGATCTTTTCACCGCTGTCCCCACCTCAGCCCTCAGCTTCTCCTCACTGAAGATGAACCCTGTGAGCATTTAACATGATGTGGAGGCGGGAGCGGGGCCTCGTTTCCTGTATCCCCACCATGGTCAGTCCACCCATCGCTGCTCACTCCCCTGCTGGAAGAGTTTCTCACTGTGTGGCCTGCAGCCGCCTGCGTGAGAATCACCAAGGGAATCCTGTTAACCACGCAGACTCCCCGGCCTGCCTCCAGAGACTCATTCAGCCTCCAGGAGGGGGCCTGGTAGTGCGTGTTTGCCAAGCCCCTAGGGGACACTGATGCTAGCTTGGGAACTGCGGTGGCCCCAAGGCCTGGACCTCTGTGATATCAGGTGCTGGATAAACAGAACATCTATACTGAACACCAGGGCAGCCGCCTTGAGCATGTACGTCCAGAGGAATAAATAACATCCGTTCCCTTCACATGTTCCTCACCCTACCTGAAGGGACGTTGGTGCCTGTTATGGGTTGAATGGTGCCCCCCCCCCAAGTTCATGTGTTGAAGTCCTAACCCCCAGTATCTCAGAACGTGAGCTGATCTGATAACAGGATCTTTATCAAGCTAAAATAAGGTCATTGGGGTGGGTCCTAATTCAGTATCACTGATGTCCTTATAAAAGGGGAAATTTGGACGTAGACATCCACACAGGACACAGACGTGCACACAGGGAGAATGCCATGTGAAGATGAAGGCAGAGAATCCTACAAGCCAAGGAAGGTCAAGGATGGCCAGCAAACAGCCAGCCGCTAGGAGACAGGCGAGAGCAGACTCTCCCTCCCAGCCCTCACGAGGAACCAACCCTGCTGACACCTTGATCTGCAACTTCCTGCCTCCAGAACCGCGAGACAATAAATGCCTGTTGTTGAAGTCCCCAGTCTGCAGTGCTGTGTTATGGCAGCCCCAGAACACTAACACAGCCCTGCCTCAAGGAGCCATCTCTATTCTCAAGGTCCCTGCAACCCAGCAGCCCCGGGGAAAGCAGTTCAGCCATTCCGATTCATTCTCAGTCTGGGCCTCTATTAAAATGATGGACGCTAGACCGAAAATTAAGAGGAACTTTCTCAACGGCAGACCACAAAACCATACCCCAAACTCCTGGGAATTCGCCCATCCGTTCAACAAACATGGCAAGCACACACCAAGTTCACGCCCTCTGCAAGTCTCTCCTGTCTTTCTGGAACAGTCTTCCCGTGACCCTCCGCCTCCTCCCAGTGTCTGCTCAAATGCCCCCTTATCAGAGGCTCATTACCTAACCTCCACCCCCACAGACACCAAAGCACCTCCCCGCAGGGCCTTGCTCCTGGTTCGGCTCCATCTTTCTTCAGAGCATCACCACCGGCAGCATCGGCATGTAACTGCTTATCACTGTCACTGGGGCGTCAGCTCCATCAGAACTCTGTTCCGTGCCCTGCAGTCCCTCAGCACCTGCGACAGTGGGCATCCAAAAGGTCTTTGTTGGATGAATTGAATGATGAAATATTTACTGAGCGGTTACCATGTGCCAGGGGTGGCGCCAGGCCCTGTGGGCGCAGCCAATCCCACCCTGGGCGAGCGTCACTGTCTCTTGGAAGCTTGTCAAACATGCAGGTTCCCAGGGCCCCTCCTGGTGGCTGAATGAGTCTCTGAGGGCAGGGCCTGGGAATCTGCATGTTTAACAAGATTCCCCAGATGATTCATGCAGGCGGACACAGGCCACAAGGGCCCCGATCCCATCCATTCGTTCAAGGAATATCCGTGAAGCACCTACTGTGCGCCAGACACTGTGCAGAGTGCTGGGGAAAAACAGTGAAAAGCAGCGATGGTCTCTGCCCTCACGGAGATGACAGTGGGATGGGGAGACAGACATGAGCAAACAATAACCATCAAACAGATGGAGCTGCTGGGAGGGAAGGACTGGGTACCCGCCTTCAACCTTGTATCCTTCTCCTCAGTTGATAAACGTATTCCAACACCTTAACATTGTTCAGGTTCTAAATTAATGGAGGAAACAGACGTCGGCTCTGTTCCATCCCTGTCAGAGCTCAGAGATCTCAGTCAGAGAACCTGCTAGATGCACGGAAAAGCTAAACAGCAACAGGAAATGTTCGCCTCAAAGCTGAAGAGGGCAGATAAAGCCTCAGAAGCGTGTGGTTCGAGGGCTCAGGGAGGAGGCCACCACCCCCAGCCCCATCCTGTCGTCGTCAAGCTTCAATCCTCCCCACTGTCCCCAGACACCCCTGCTCCCACCCCGCCCCCCGCCCCAGGCAACCACGAATCTGCTTCCTGTCTCCCCAGATCTGCCTTTCTGGACATTTAATGCAAACGGAATCACAAGACAGAACTGTGGGGGGTGATGAGAATGTCCTGAAAGTGGGCTAAGGCGATGCTGAGATATCTCTGTACATTTACTAAAAATCATTGATGTGTACACTTAAAACGGGTGCATTTTATGGCATGTAAATTATACCTCAACAAAGTTTAAAAAAGACCACCTTCCGGTGGCTTTCTGTTTCACTCAGCTCACAACCCAACTCATTTCCCCAGAGCCCTGCGGGATCTGGCATTGGCCTGGCCCGCCCACTTCAACCCTCCCAACATGCTCTGCTTGCCTCGATGGCTCATCTTCCTCCTCTTCTGGCCAAGCTCTGTCCTACCTCCCGGCTCTGTAGTGACCTCTGCTGCAAAGCTCTGGCCCCATCTCCCCACGGCTGTCCCCTTCTGTCCCCTTCTGTCCCATCCTTTACGTCTGGGCTTACAGAAGCCTTCCCTGCCACCCCCAGGACATCGTTCTTTCTCAACCCTGCTTCTTCCAGGCCCTCACCACGCTTGCATCATTTAGTGTCTGTCTCTGCCATTAAAATCTAAGCTCCACGAGGGCAGGGCCACCGTCCGTTTCATCAGCCTCTCGCACACGGGAGGTGCTCAATTTGTTGAATCCACAAATGATGGCACAACCCGGATGAGGATGCTCAGAAGGGACCAAGGTTTTCCAAAATGAAGCGTGGGTGTGAGCACCGGAGAAAGCTGGGTTGGTTAGCTCGTTTGCCTAGCTGGCTGTCTGTGACTGGTTGTTCTGTGCATTTTGATTTCACAGCTTTGAGGCATTTATAGGCTTAGGTTTTGGTTTGCTTACGTAGGCCACCATGGCATTAGAGCCACACCAGTCTAATGGCCTCCGTGTTTAATTAACATCACAGGCTGCTCAGTTCCAGGGGAGCATTTCTGTGGCACTTCTGTGCTTAGAACAACTTGGGAAAGGAGTGACAAACAGCAGGGTAGGTAGGAGACTCACCAGGGATGGCCTGCGCCCCCAGTTCTTGGCTGCCATGGAGAAAAGAGGACTTCCGGGGCACGGAAGTGGGCGGCAGGCCTTGGCTTGTTTGCTGATGATTTTGGGGCAGCCTGGATGTAAAGATCAGAAAGACAGGATCCCTCCACGTCAGTATACTTGTGTCAGGCCAGGTCATTTAAACCCAGAGAGGATCAGTCATCGGGAGTGTGGCTAACAGAAGAGGATTAACTATGGTTTCCCCGCAGGCCTCAGAACCGCTCTTGGGGGCCCATTTTGGGTCCCTGACTCTGTTAGTTCTGCCAAAGTTAAGGTGTCAGTCGGGCCACACTCTCTCTCTAAAGGCTTGAGGGAAGACTCTGTCCCAGCCTCTCCCGGCTTCTGGTGGTTGCTGGCAATCTTCGGCCTCCATTGGCTGGTAGCTGCGTTGCTCCAGTCTCTGCCTCTGTCCTTCTTTCCTCTGTGCTTCTATCTCTCTGTGTGTCTCTTCTCTTCCTATAATGACACCAGTCAAACTGGACTTAGGGCCCACTCCACTCCAGTGTGACCTCATCTTAACTAACCACATCTGCAAAGATCCTACTTCCAATGAAGGCCACATTTGAGGTTCTAGGAAGGACGTGAATTTGGGGGAACGCTATCCAACCCAGTACACTGACCCTGGCTGTCTCTAAGGGGCGTGGCTCAACGAAGGGCCAGAGTTCAAGCTCTAACGGTGCTGACTGTGGACAGAAAGGGGTTGGCCTGGCCCCAAGTATCCCTGGCACCAAAGGCAAACTAGACTTGCGCTGGCTCCTGGGTGGCCCGTGCATTGCACGGGCGCCAAAAGGCTGCCTAACCCTGGACACTGCCCCAGACCAGAGGCCCAAAGAGAGGCATCCTCTCAAAAGAAGCTCAAAGCACAAAATAACTAGCCAGCTTCACGGCGTCTGACCTGTGCAGGTGCACAGGGCCTGTGCATGAAAGAGCCCCACGCTTGCTTTCACACTCTGCTTTCGCCATCTTGAAAGTCTTAATTTTTAAACAAAGATCCTGTGAAAGATGACACAAGTGGAGCCATATTAAAATAGAGCCAGAGCAGCCATTTCAAAGGAATTGCCTTGCACGTCTTGTTTTCTTCATCTTCCTAACTGGGCCAAACTGCCAACATTCCAGAAGTCAGTAAGGATGAGGGTATCCTGTTTATGAGAACTGATGACAGCAGGACTTTGCTGATGACCAGATCACTCAGCAGTTGATGAAGTACAAGTCTAGCCTTTTGCCTAATGACCAAACCTCAGGCCAATGTCTGAAGTACAAACCCAGCCTTACCCGATGGAGCACCAGTGAACTCTTCCTTAATACTGAGGAGGATCGAGTCTGCCCCAGGGAGAGAAACCCAAGGCGTCCTGCCCTACATACTCATCTATATCATCCTCGGGTAGCAGGGGACTCCTGACCTGATCTGACCTGATTTCTTATCTAAAGCTATAGGACCACCCAATAAGCAGACTCCACCTACACTGATACCACTTTAATGACTTTCTTTACATAATCTTTCCTTTGCTTTGTAAAGAGATAACTCACATACCTATGCCTTAAATTTAGCCCTACTCTCAACCCGTTGCAGCTCGTCACTGCCCGTGGGTCCTGTCCCCATGCTATTCTCTAAACAAAAGAGCACTACTGCCAGACCTTGAGAGCCCAAGAAATCTTGCTTTCGACTCCTCGACTCACTGAGCCCGCATCATATAATATGGCTTCCTTTATGTCAACCTTGTGTTGAGCCCGTATCATAGGGACAATTGACAAAACTTGCATGTGACCTGCACGTTAGTTAATAGAATTCTACCAAAGTGAGTTGTCCTAATTTTACTTGGCCTGTGGTTACGTAAGAAAATGTCCTTGGGTGCCGGCCTGGTGGTTAAGTTCGCATGTTCTGCTTCGGCCCAGGGTTTGCCAGTTCGGGTCCCTGGTGCAGACACAGCACTGCTTGTCAACCCAGGTTGTGGTGGGTGTCCCACGTATAAAGTAGAGGAAGACGGGCACGGATGTTAGCTCAGGGCCAGTCTTCCTCAGCAAAAAGAGGAGGATTAGCAGCCGTTGGCTCAGGGCTAATCTTCCTCACAAAAAAAAAAAAGAAAAGAAAATGTCCTTGTACCTAGAGGGTACATAGTGAAGTACTGAGGCCAAGGATCACGATGCCTGCAACTTGGTAGCAAACGGTTCCCAAAAAAATGCACAATGTATGAATAAAGTACAAATGACAAAGCAAATGGGGCAAACGTTAACAACCAGTAAAGATAAGTAAAAAGTATACCGGAGTTCATTATTCCACTCTTGTAACTTTCTGCAGGTTTGAAATCATATCAACATAAAAAAGTTCCCAGCACCAGCCTCCTCCCAAAACACAGTAAATTATAGGACGAGATCTCGCGACATCTGAAGGAGCGCAAGCAATTGAGTCAGAGCCGAAAGCGACCCCCGCAGATCTTGAGTCACGTGGGGAGAGGCCACGTGACCGGACGCCCGAGTCCAACATGGCGGCCTCCATGGGCCGCCGGCTTCTCTTCCTCCTTGCGCTGCTCGGCTTCCTCCGGGAGGCGTCGGGCGGCCTCGGCTCGGGGTGAGTACAGCTCCCCGTGGAGGGGTCGGGGGGCGAGCCTGACTGGGGGTCCCCCCGCGCGGGGCACAGCCCTCCGAGCTCACGGCTGCCCGGTCCCCGCAGGGCCTCCCGCGACGACGACGTGCTGCTGCCCTACTCCCGCGCGCGCGCGCGCCCCGCCCGGGACTGCGCCCGGGAGCACGCCGGGCCCCGCGAGCACGAGAGCTGGCCGCCCGCCCGCGCGACCCCCGACGCCCGCGGCCCGGCCGTGCGCGCCTTCGTTTCGCACTTCGCAGGCCGCGCGGTGGCCGGCCACCTGACGCGGGCCGCCGAGCCCCTGCGCACCTTCTCGGTGCTGGAGCCCGGCGGGCCCGGAGGCTGCGCGGCGAGGCGTCGCGCCACCGTGGAGCAGACGGCGCGGGCGGCCGGCTGCAGCGTGGCCCAGAACGGCGGCTTCTTCCGCATGAACACGGGCGAGTGCCTGGGGAACGTGGTGAGCGACGGGCGGCGGGTGAGCAGCGCCGGGGGGCTGCAGAACGCGCAGTTCGGGATCCGCCGCGACGGGACCCTGGTCACCGGGTGAGGAGGCAGGGAGCCCCCGCGACTGTCGAGGGCAGAGGGCCTGAGATCTGGGTGTGCCGGTCAGCCAACCAAGCTCAGCCTCCGTGTCCCCATCTGCAGAATGGGGACAGGAATACCTTCCTTGCAGACTTTATTCATCCTCCAGAATCGTGGAGCTCTTGCTTCGTGTGAGGCAGTGAGCGGCGCGCTGGGGATACAGCGGTGAACAGGCACACACAGCCTTTGCTTTCACGGACTCTGCCTCGGTGCCAGGAAAAATAAACAAAAGCTAAGGAAGTAATTAAGATCAATTCAAATTGTGTTTGTGCAGCGAAGCAGTGAACAGGGCAAACCGATTGTAAATAGAATGTTGATTTTAGGGAGGGGGATCAGGAAACGCCTGTTTGAGAAGGAGACCTTGGAATGGAGACCTGAAGATTCATCATGAGTCAGTCAAGGTCAAAACTGGAGGAAGAGCGTTGCAGTTAGAAGGAACAGCAAGCGCTGAGAATCAGAGGTGCCTCCGGGCTGTGTGCGTGTGAGGAACTGAAGGAAGGAGCAGAGTATCAGAGGATGACAGGGCTGACTTTGATCATTTAAAAGCTTGCTCTGACCCTGCCTGGAGACTAGGCTGCAGTAGAAGCGAGGAGGCCAATAAAGAGGCTGTTGGAGGCATCAGGTGGTGGTTTCGCTAGGCTGACGGCCTCGGAGATTGAGGGCCTGAGATGAACTTGACATCTGTTGGGGATGGTGGTTTCTATTAAATGAGGTGTAGACTGGGATGCGAGACTGCTCCCAAAGGCTGCACTCAAGTCCAGGACCAGACAGGTTCCTGGGGCACTGGGAGGAATCAAGCAGCTAGACTGGGGCAGGTTGGGGAGCCCCACTACCCCCAGCTGCCCCTGCTGGTAAGTGAACCCGCAGCTGCCCCTGCTGATAAGTGAACCTCGCGCCTTCCCTGTGACCAGATACCTGTCTGAGGAGGAGGTGCTGGACACCGAGAATCCATTTGTGCAGCTGGTGAGCGGGGTCGTGTGGCTGATTCGAAATGGAAGCGTCTATGTCAACGAGAGCCAGGCGACCGAGTGCGATGAGACGCAGGAGACAGGTGGGGGCGGGGAGGGGGCAGCTCTTAAATCTCTCCACAAGTGCTCTTCTAAGCGCTGAGGCTCGGTGGGGATTGAGACAGGTCCCTGCTCCCTGCCCTAAGGCGTTTGGATTTTGTTCTCAGAACCGTAAAAGGCGTGGGTGGGTTTTTACCTGGAGGCTGATGCCGCTTGATTGACATTTAAGAAGAGCCCTCTGGCTACTACGTGGAGACTGGCTGGGACTGGACAGTGTGGGGGGCGGTCACGGGGGAGGCAGGAAGATGCTGGATGGCATGGACCAGGAGGTCGTGGTGGATCTGCAGGCAGGGGCAGGCAGAGCCCAGGAGGCCTCCCAAAGGGCCAGGTCATCAGCCCAGCGGCCTCTCTTTCAGGTTCCTTTAGCAAATTTGTGAACGTGATGTCCGCCAGGACGGCTCTGGGCCACGACCGGAAGGGGCAGCTGGTGCTTTTCCACGCCGACGGGCAGACGGAGCAGCGGGGGTGAGTGCTGGGAACCAGGCCTCCAGGCCTGGGCTATGTCAGCTTTGAGGAGCTTCGACCCAGTAGCCACCCTTCTGACCCCCAGCCGTTCCTTGGAATGTTCACACCCATCTGGCCCCACCTTCCCACCGGAAGAGGGCCCCTAGGTCTGTCCCACTTTCGAGAACTCACCGTCCTCCTCATACTTGCTCTCAGTCTCCCCAGCTTAGGTTAACTCTCCCGCGCCCTGGTTGGGGTGAAGGAAGGTATCACAAAGTTAGCAGGGAGAAGGCCTCCGTTCCAGTCCCAGCTCGGCCATCTGCTCTGTGGCCATAGACAAATCACTCAACCTCTCTGAGCCACTGTTTCCTCCTCCGTAAGGAGAGTGTTAGTTTGCTATTGCTGCCTAGCAAATTAGCACAAGCAGCGCCCATGGGTTAGTTCTGTAGGTCAGAAGTGCGGGAGGGCTCCTCTGGGTTCTGTGTTCAGGGTACCCCATGGACAAAACCAAGCTGCTGGCCAGGCCAGGCGCTTCACTGAGCTTCTGGAAAGGATCCTCTTCCCAGCTCACTGAGGTTGCTGGCAGAATCCAGTTCCTCGTGGTTGTAGGACTGAGGTCTGTGTGTCCTTGCGGGCCGTGGGCCGGGGGCCTCTCAACTCCTGAGGCCGCCCTCCTTCCTCCTCATGTGTGTCCCCTCCCCGGCTTCAAGCCAGCAAAGGTGTGTTGAATCCCGCTAATTCCCTCGAATATCCAGTCTCGAACTTCATCTTCTGCCGCCAGCCAGAGGAAGTTCTCTGCTTTTCAGGGATCCTGTGACTCAGCTGAGCCCACCCAGCTGTCCCGGGACAGTGTCCTCATCTGTGGACAGCTGTGCCGCATAACCTAACACAGTCACGGGAGTGATCTCTGGTTATATTCCCAGCGTCCGGGGATTGGGATGGGACATCTGTGGGGGGCCATCCAGAAATTTGGGTGTGGTGGCCCCGCCGTGGGAAGTAGGACGCGTTAGCCCAGAAACAGCGGTGGGCGTGCTGGGCGCGGTGGGCAGCACTGCTCTTGTGCCGCAGCGTGAACCTGTGGGAGATGGCGGAGTTCCTGCTGAAACAGGACGTGGTCAACGCCATCAACCTGGACGGAGGGGGCTCTGCCACCTTCGTGCTCAACGGGACCTTGGCCAGTTACCCCTCAGATCACTGGTAAGCACGCCAGAGCCCCCTGGTTGAGGGTCCAAGGCCAGGTCTGTCCCCGACTGTCTCAGTCAACAAACATTGAGTACCTACTGTGTGCCAAGCCCTGGGGCTTCGGCAGTGAGCAAGAAGAGCCGAGGTCCCGGCGTCTCACTGCTTTAGGAAGTATACACAGTGTTCCAGGATGATCCAAGGGGACGAAAGGAGGTTGAGTGCTCGGAAAAACCTCTCTGATGATAATGAAGCATGAGCTGAGATCTGAAGCCTGCAGAGGTGGCTCCGTGGGGGTGACAATCTGTGGGCAGCAAGAACAGCATGTGCAAAGGCCCTGGGGTGGGAGGGATTATAAGGGGTGGGAAGAACCTATAAAAGGTCGGAAAAGGGATATTGGAGAGAGAGGCACCCCTTGTGGGCTGTAATAAGGGGATTGAGGGATCGGCTGGGGATGGCCAGCATTGAGGCCTCTCTTCACATAGCATGTCCCCCTGCAGCCAGGACAACATGTGGCGCTGTGCCCGCCATGTGTCCACTGTGGTGTGTCTGCATGAGCCACGCTGCCAGCCGCCTGACTGCAGCGGCCACGGGACCTGTGTGGAGGGGCGTTGCCAGTGCACAGGGCGCTTCTGGCGGGGTGCTGCCTGCGACGAGCTGGACTGTGGCCCCTCCAACTGCAGCCAGCACGGGCTTTGCACAGAGGGTGAGTAGGGGCTCTGGGGGGCAGCTCTGAGCTGGGCTGCCAGCTCCGCCCCCCTGGTCCTGCCCACCTGGCCTCCTCGGTCTTGTCTTGGCAGCTGGCTGTCGCTGTAAAGCTGGATGGACAGGGTCCAACTGCAGTGAAGGTAAGAGCCGCCAGGCCGGCCGGGCACGTGGGGACAGGGTGGGGCAGCTGTGAGCCTCTGAGGCCTGTCCCCCCACCTTCTGATCTGCAGGGTGCTCGCCTGTTGTCTCGCTCCTGCCTCAGACATAAATCCCCGTATAGGGTCCTGGGGCAGCCGCTACAAATTCCACAGACTCGGAGCTTAAAACAACACACTCCTCCTCATGGTTCTGGGGGCCAGAACTCCAGAATCAAGGTGTCGGCAGGGCCGTGCTCCTCTAGAAAGATCTAGGGGAGGCTTCTTCCTGCCTCTTCCTGCTCCTGGGGGCTCCAGTCTCTGCCTCCATCTTCACACGGCCTTCCCCCTGTGTGTCCAGTCTCCCTCTCTGTTCTCTTACCAAGACCCCAGGTCACTGGGTTTAGGGTCCACCTTAAATCCAGGATGTTGTCATCTCCAGATCCTTAACTTAATTGCACCTGCAAAGACCCTATTTCCCAATGGGCTCATGTTCACAGGTTCCGGGAGTAGGACATAGCTTTGGGGAGGCACACTTCACCCCACTGCCACCACCCGCAGCTAAAACCCTTTAGTGGCTTTCTTCTGCACTTGATGGAAAACCTGAACCTCACGGCATGAGCTGCCAGGCCCCGGTGCTTGGGCCCCTCCCTGCTTGCTGCGGCCGCTCTGCTCCTCGTGGGCGAGTCTCAGCTTAGGTGTCACCTCCTCAGAGGCCTCCCTGCCCCCTCCACGGTGTGCCGCAGCTGCCACAGGCGGTCACTTCCCTCTCATGCTTGTGCACACTTGTGCTCCGTCCGACACTTGCTGCCTGGCTCGCTGGCCGCCCGGCCTCCGAGCCCGGAAGCTCTGTGAGGGCAGGGCCTCGGGGCCTGGTGGGTGGTAAGTTCTCCGTAGCTGCTGTGGAGAGACCATGTGAGCCTCCGTACCGCTCTGGGGGTGACCGAGACCCGTTTGCAGTCCTGTTGGCCCCAGCCTGGGCTGGGCAGGGCCGGATTTTGCAAAGAGCCCACCCTCTTCCCCCATCCCAGCTTGCACCAACGGCTCCTTCGGGGAGAACTGTGCCCAGAAGTGCCGGTGTCAGAATGGAGCTGCCTGTGACCCGGTTCGGGGGACCTGCACCTGTCCCGCTGGCTTCACGGGAGACACTTGTGTGCAGGGTAAGCTGGACGAGCCCCCGAGTCAGCCGGGAGGGAGCACTCCAAGGGCACCTCCAGGTCTGGCCTCGGGGAGCCCAGGGGCCACTTCTCCTTCAGCCGGGTTCTGCACACATCCAGGGCCCTCCTGTCTCCTCTCTGCAGAGTGTCCCCTCGGCTGGTACGGGCCGGGCTGCCGGAGGCCTTGTGAGTGTGAACACAGGTGTCCCTGTGACCCCCAGACCGGCAACTGCAGCCTCGCCCAGGCACCCACCCTGAACGACATCGTCTCCCAAGGTACCGCCCCTGCCAGGTCCGCGGGGGCGGGGGGGTTGTGGGGGGGCAGCCCCTCTCCTCGCAGCCCCTCAGCCTCTCCCTGGTGTGTTACAGTGAAGCAGTGTCTCCGGCCATCGGAGGCCACCGTGAGGACAGGAGAGTTCTCCCTTCTCACCGGGTAGGTCCGGTGGGAGCTGGAGCAGGTGTGGGTGGGTGTGGCCTCTGCTCAGGGACTGGGAAAGGCTAGGAGGTGGCGGCTGGGCACCCAGGTGACGTTCCTCCAACATAAGCACAGGGAGTCACACTGATGCCGCCACCTAAACCATCCAGGGAGACGGCGAGCGGACCCTGGTCACCACCCCAGCAGGAGTCCAGGGGGCAGGCAAGGTGTCCTTTCCCTGGACGGGAGACTCACGGCTTCTCAGCTCCCGGGGCAGAAGCGCCGAGCCCTGAGGAGGTCACGTCATGTCTCAGGCCCCTCTGTGCACCCGGGCCTTGTGGTGGGGCTTTATCTCTGCTTTCTAGTTCAGTGGGTCTTACACTTGACCTCCAGGAGGGCGTAGTGAAAGAGACCTGGGCCCACCCCTGGAGTCTCTGCCCCGTGGGTCTAGGGTGGAGCCCAAGAATCTTATTTCATTGCAATCCCAGGGGATGCTGATGCTGCTGGGCCGGGGACCCCGCTCTGAGAGCCTCTCTCCTGGTTCTCACCTCCCATGGCCCTGCCCACTCCAGAGGTGGGAACCAGGTGTGGGGATGAAGGAAAAGCTCCCGGCCTTGTCCTCCGGGCAGCAGCTGGGAGCTTGTCAGTAATGCAGATCCCAGGTCCCTCCAGGACGTCCTCACCCAGCAAGTCTGGGTGAGGCCCCGAGAGAACTCCTGGAATGTGCATTGAAAATGCACCACAGTGGGGACAGTGGCTCCCGGGAGCCCCACGCCCCGGGCCTGAAGTTCAGGCTCCTCAGATGCGAGGCTTGGAGCCCCCACACCATGCAGACCTGGAAGCATTGGCAGCTGCCAGCAAAAGAAGGGGAGACGGGGGCTGACGGGCATGGCTTGCAGGCCCCGCCCTGCCACAGCCTGCCTGTGTCCGATTCTGTGTTGAGGGCTTCAGTGAAAAAAAAGATATAGAAAGACCCGCCTGCACCCTGCCTTGGAGGGTGGGGTGCCTGTTCTCGCTGCTCTGTCTCTTCAAGGGCCCTGGAGCACAGGATGCAAACTGACACCTCCCGGGCATCATTCGGTCCCCACCTGTATTTTCTTTGGCCTGCACGAAGTAAAAATTTAAGATGGATTAGCAGCACCTGAAAATCAGTAATATTTACATAAAAATTTTTTTCATGGCTTCTCTTTTTTTTTTTAAGATTGGCAGCTAACATCTCTTGCCAATCTTCCTTTTTTTTTCTTCATCACCCCAAAGCCCCCCAGTACATAGTTTGTATATTCTAGTTGTGAGTGCCTCTAGTTGTGCTATATGGGATGCCGCCTCAGCATGGCTTGATGAACGGTGCCATGTCTGCGCCCAGGAGCCAAACTGGTGAAACCCTGGGCTGCGGAAGCAGGGTGTGCGAACTTAACCACTGGGCCACAGGGTCGGCCCGCCATGGCTTCTCTTGAACTATCAGCAGATGCGGCAGTGCTGGTCCGCGTCCCATATAGTGACTGACCCTGCTGCTTCCTGCACATGTGTCTGGAGTGTGCCCCCCGCCCTGCCGGGCCCATTTTGCTCCTTGACAGTCCCCCCATGTGGTCCCTAGAGACCCCAAACTCTGTGCCCCCATTCTGGGTGGAGGAGGGGAGGGAGGGTTCCCCTCCATCGCTCCCCATCCCAACAGCCCCATTTGGGGTCTCTCTCCTGCCCCCAGGACCACCTGGCTGGCCCTCACCCTGGCCCTGGTCTTCCTTCTGCTGGTCAGCACGGTGGTGAACGTGTCCTTGCTCCTCGGCTCCAGAGCAGAGCGGAGCCGGCACCTGGACGGGACGTACGTCTACCACCCGCTGCAGGAGATGAACGGGGAGCTCCTGGCCTCCGAGAAGGAGCAGCCGGGCGACGCCCAGAACCCCTCCAAGGACTGAAGCCTTAAAGCAGCCCTCCTGGCCTGTTCTGGAGGCTCGTCTCAACACGGTCTCGCTTCTGCAGGGGAAACGCCAAGGCCACTGATTGCCGGGGTGGTCTCGGCCCTGGTGCCAAGCGAAGCTTCTGATAGCCCCTGTGCCTCAGCCCCTCGCCTCGGCCCTCCCCTAGCCGCCTGCACTCGCACCCCCAGCCATACAGTGCTCCCCGGAGAGAAACTGCCTCCTCCCCCGCCTGCCTGTGTCTGCTGCTCACGAGGCCTGTCCCCCAGGGCCTGGCCCGCTGCCAAAGAGCCTCCGGCCCCCTGGGCAGGGCCACCCGCCAATGGAACTCACCGTGGCCACACAGTGCCCAAGTGGCGGGGGCCAGTCAGCCCCCTGGACAGGAGTGGATTAAAGAGACGATGGCCTCCTCAGAGGATCCTTTTCTACAGACCTCCTCACCGACTTTGCCAACAAGAATTCTGTTTCCTGTCACGGGAAGCTCCTTAGAAGGGACGGGGGGGTGGGGGGTGAGATCATGTTTACAGGTTCTATTTTGTCATCCTGCTGCCGAGAGAGTTTTTCTACCACTTGAATAAATTGAGATAATAAAAGGAGTCTCCGGGGGCGTCTGAATTCCGGATCGTGGACTTCGGGCAACTTCCAGGACTGAACAGGTCGGGCTGGGGAACCTGGGTCGGGGGCCGGAACGGGCGGCCCAGCACACACCCAGCTCCCTGGTCTGTTTCGTTCAGTCCTGGTTGATTCCCGCTTTGAGTCAGCTGGAGATCTTGCTGAAATGTGGCTTCTGGGCTGGGGCGGCTGAGAGTCTGCAAGCTGACCGGCTCCCCCATGATGCCCAGGCTGCCGGTGGCTGGACCACACTTTGAGTGGGAAAGATTGATGAGTTCACACCGTGACTTAATTTAAATTAGTTACCAGCATTTAAAAGTCAAGAGGTTAACGCTCCAGATTTCTAGTTTCTCTTTAAGAGAGAGCGAGCTAGGAGCCCCAGCTGACGCCCTCACCAGGCGGTGACTTGCCAGAGCCAGGAATCCACAGTCCCGCTTGGCCTGCCTGCTGTTCCATCACAGCCCCAGCAGCCGGCTTCCCTCGCCTGTGACCTGCCAGCCCTGTGAGCGTCAAGCTTGTCACTGTGGCCGTGAGGGGTCTTCAGGAAGTGCCCGGCAGCCCCATGCCCCCATAAACACATGTCACACTGTGGTCCAGTGGCCTTTGGGGAGGTGAGAGGGAGGAGGTGCCAAGCCTTCAGCAGGTCCTCGCACGTCGTGGACTGAATAACGTGCCCTGCCCCGCAGTGTGATGATGCGAGGAGGTCGGGGCTTGCCTTCAGCAGGGTTAGGTGAGGTCATGAGGGTGGCGCCCTGCTGAGGGGGTCAGCGCCTCCTAACGAGGAAGAGAGAGCGCGCTCTCCGCGTGCGCACACGCGCACACACAGGTCACGTGAGCACACAACGCAGCCGCCCAACAAGCCAAGGAGGCCCTCACCGGGAACTGAGTCTGCGGGCACCTTGGTCTTGGACTTGCAGCCTCCGGAACCGTGAGAAGTAAGTCTGTGGTGTTGGTAGCAGCAGCCCCAGGAGACTGAGACACGGCGTAACTGGCAGTTCTCTAGGGCTGCATAACAAACAGCCCAAAACTTAGTGGCTTAAAGCAACACCGAGTTATTGCTTCCCGTCAGAAGTAATGCTTGCACGTGATTCTGGGGTCAACTGGGTCATTCCGGCGCTCAAACGGGGATCAGTGGTCTCAGCGGGGCTCACTCATGGTCTGCACTCAGCTAATGGGCCGGCGGGGGCTGGGCTGGGCTGGCCACGGCCGAGGATGTGGCTCTGCCCCAAGTGGTGTCTCAGCCTTGGGGAGGCTGGCTCAGGCTCGGGGTCAAGGTGGAGACAGGGTTCCCGGGACAGAAGCGCTTGCAAGGGCTTTTGAAGCCTCGGCTCCGAATGCCATGACCTCATTTCCACCACGTTCTATCAGATCAAGTGCCCCGGCCAGCCCGGATTCAAGGGGAAGGGAGACAGACTCCCCCTCCTTAAGGAGAGGAGCTACAAGGGGACCTGAACACAGCCGGCTAATCAAGCCCAGCCCAGCCGTGAGCTACTACCCTGCTGGGCACGTTTCCCTTTAGAAAGGAAGAATTCGGTTCAGATGGGTGAACCAGTGCATGCCGGCTCCCACCTGAGTTCCTGCGGGGATGTGTCCGTGGGTCGCGTGTCTTTCTGTGTCTCCTTCGAAGACGGGGATAGACAAGTGGAGAGCCGCTGTACCAGCCCCCGAGATTCCCTGCGGGGCCGTATGTTTTGGTCCCACAGTAGGTGCCACAGGCCTAGGCTGTCGGTGTCCTTGGCATAGCCGATTGAGCACCTGGTGAACCAGCCGCCCGGAGCCCACAGTACCGCCCGCCAAGCTGCTCCAGGTTCTACCTCCTGACCCAGCCCCTCTCCCGGGTTTGTGACCCAGGTTGGCGGGAGGAGCGGGATGGCGCTCACAGCGTGTCCAGGGACGAATGTCCTTGAACTCGGGGGCAGCCACTATGTTCAAGGAACCCAGTGAACACTGGGAGTTTTCATTCCTCCTTCCAGGACTGTCAACAACCAAGGTCACGGGCTCCTCCAGGGAGCTTGTGTCTCAAGTCCACCTGGAAGTTTCACTCCGTGTTTTGCTTTCCTTTAACGCGCCAAGCAGCCCCTGGGCAGCTTGGATGTTGCTCCCGTGTTCAAGGCTGGGAAATAGTGACCAGAGCTCGGACAGGTCCCAGGCTCCCAGGATCACTCTGGCATAATCCGGGGACGCGGTTCCCAAGCCTGGCCACAGGGCAGAATGTATTCCCCAGGGATGTTCTGTGATTGCAGACTTGTGGACCCTGGCACAGGTCTGCTGAATCAGAATCTCAGGATGGGGGGTGGGGGGTGCTCTGGGAATCTACCGGGAGCACCCCCAGGGGTTCAGAGGCAACAGATGGGGGGAAACTTTGTCCCAAAAGCTCTGATCTGCGTGGAGTCCTCTGTGTCGGAGGCCATGCTGGCCCCTGAGATGGGAAGTTACGGTACTGTGCCCAGGCTTGGTGGCTTCCATGGCAGTACCTGAAGGGGGTCCACCATGCAGGCCGGAGGGGTCCCTGGTTCAGTGACTAGGACACGCTGAGCAATGTGAGTCCTACCCGCACTCGTCCTCCTGTAGCCCCTTGTGTTTTTAAAGTTTGTCCTAGGGATACCTGTTGTCTTGCCTGCCCACCATCCAGTCCCTCTGCCTTTAATGACTGCCCCGTCTTAGGCTGGGTCCCCCAGCAGCAGAACCTGATACAAGCATGTGAGGGCAAGTAGTTTCTTTGGGAGGTGACCCCAGGAAGCTGGGGTGGGGGACAGGGAAGTCAGGCAGGGAAGGGAAGGAGGCCCGTATGCAGTGCATGAGTGAGCAGCTCCCCGCCGTGGGCAACAGGCTCGACCCCCCCAGGGCCTCTGAGAGAGTGTAGAGGATGCAGGTGGGAAAGCTGGGGTGTTTGTCAGCCTACACTTGTTCATCATGTGTCGAGGGCTGCTCATGGGGGTTAACTCCCTGGCACTTCCAGCCTGCCCTGCACAGGGGCCGAGGATGCTCCCACAACCAGAGGTAGCCATCAGAGAGCAAGTTGCAGTTTCGTGCATTCAGACGCCCTCTCCGGTAATGACCGTGGGCCTCCCTCACATCTTTGGGGCACTACCTCTCCCCCACTCTCCATCCCTGTGGTTTGGCTGGCACCATCCCCTCCAAGTTCCAGGTGGCCTCAGTGAATGGTTTGGAGATAGGCATCTGTCCCAGTTGGCCAGTCAGAGTGCACCCTGGAACTTGTGCTGGAACTGGGGGGAAGAAACTCTCCACTGGGATTGTCCAGCTTCCAGAGTGTGGGCCACACAGAGGAGAGTGAAGCCAATGTGGGGAAGAACGCAGAGAGAGAGCACCTGGATCCAGCTATACCTGAAAGGCAGAATCACTCTTGGACTTCCCAATTACATGGACCAGTAAAGGCCCATTTTTGCTTGAGGCAGTTTCTTTTGGCTTTTTGGGTCTCTGGCAACCCAAAGAGTCTGACGCTTATGACGTACCGTTCCAGAAGTGGCACATTTTGGACTCAGGCATTTGCAGAGCTTAGATGAGACATGAAACAGGAGGCAGAAAAGTGTCCAAGATTCCAGTACCTACCTTTGTTGGGGGTATGCATGATTTGACGCAAATATACAAGAGCTAGAGTCATCAAGCATCAAGCTTCGGGATTGTTGGTCAAGGATTAACATGGACTAGTTATGGCCAAGTGAGGATGCCCTCCCCTCCTCATGGTGGTGATGGAAGACCCCTGGGCACACATTGTGGACCAGAAGTCCCGGGGGGACTGACTTGGAACCCCGAGTGTGTGCTGGGCAGTTGCCATGGTGACATGTCTCCGCTGTGGGGATGCTCTTTACAAAACTGTAGCATCGGGACAGACTCCAGAGAAAGCTTCCCACCCGGGGGTCAATGGCTGCGTTTTTTCAAGGGCTCGTAGGAGCCGGGAAGTGGAAACAGAATTCAAGCGTGACGTCCACAGCTTTCATCAGATTCTCAAAAGGGTTCGTGTCACAGAAAAATTTTGGCTCCAGAAAACCCTGGAGTGCGAGGTTTCAGATCGTGCTTTCTGGGGACCTGTGTTCCTCAGAAATGCCTTGAGGGGGCACTGAAGGGCAGGGAGGGGAAAACAGGCTGGGAAGAAGTTTGAAAGCCACAGCTGCCTCTGACGGCCCTGAGAGCTACCTGGTGCCTTTCCTTCTGGCTCTTTCCGGTTCCTTCCAGGCCTTGTCCAAACTCCCACGGCAGCCTCTGGTGCCCGACGGCCGCCTCTGCAGGGCCTCCAGACCCGGCTTCGGAGGAGAAAGAACTGGTCCCAGGGGCGGCCTCTGGGCCACAGGGAGCCCCAGTGTGTTCTGCCCTCTCCGGGCCCAAACCCCAGGGGGCTTCCGGAGAAGAGATCCTGCGCAGACAGACGTCAGCAGTGACCCCCGGCTCAGAACCAATCCAGCTCGCCTGCCCCAGGGAGCTCGTTCTCAACACCCACCACACCCGAGAGTCACCTGGCTGTTCCCCTGAGAGCCCTCAGCCACAGTTCCAGAGAAATCCACGGGGGAGTCGCAGGGAGCGAGTGGCCATGCCAGAGCAGGCGAGGGCTGCTTCCTCTCCCTCGGTGAGACGTCTTGGGCAGGGCTGGGAAGCAGAAGCCGGTGTAGACAGGGGCCCTGCCAGCGTCACACCAAAGATCCGCACCCTCTCTGCTCCCCCTCCTTGGCCTCCAAAACAAAGGAGCCTCTTCAGAAGCCCATGATGTGTGTCCCAAGGGAGCTCACCGGACAGGCCCCGCCCCCTCCTCTCATCAGCACGGTGGCTGTCCTGGGGCCTGGGACTTGGGTAAATCCCCAGGGGACAGGGCTGGCCCAGGAAGACGGACGGCAGGGCCTCACCTTCACCTGGGTGCCTGGTGAGTGAAATCCAGGAAGCCACCCCCAAGATTCCGAGTCAGTGGCACCGAGGGGGCCCCAGGATCTGCATTTTAATACGACTGACAAGCCACACAGACACCTGTTCATGCACTGCAGCCACAGGCAATGGGTTGAATAGCGTGTCCCCAAAATTCACGTCCAGGCAGAACCTCTGAATGTGACCTTGTTTGGAAGTAGGGGCTTTGCAGATGTTCCTGGTGAAGGACCTCTGGACGAAATCATCCTGGATTGAGGGTGGGCCCTAAGTCCAACGGCCACTGTCCTTGTAAGAAGAGGAGACACACAGGGAGGAAGGCCGTGTGAAGACAGAGGCAGAGACGGAAGTGAGGCAGCCTCAAGCCAAGGAACGCCTGGAGCCTCCAGAAGCACCAAGAGGCAGGAAGGGTCCTCCCCAGGAGCCTTAGGAGGGAACCCGGCCCTGCGGGCAGCTTGAGCTCAGACTTCTGGCCTCCAGAACTGCGAGAGAATTGATTTCTATTGTTTTGTGGGTTTTTTTGTGGTTTTTTGCTGAGGAAGATTAGCCCTGAGCTAACATCTGTGCCCATCTTCCTCTATTTTTTTGTATGTGGGACACCTCCACAGCACAGCTTGATAAGTGGTGCATAAGGTCCACGCGTGGGATCTGAACCAGGAACCTGGGCTGCCAAGGCAAAGTGATGAACTTAACCACTCAGCCACCAGGCCGGGCCCCAATTTCTGTTGTTTTAATCCACCAAGTTTGTGGTCATTATTATTATGGCCCTAGGAAACCAACACAGTGTTACATGCTTTATGTATAGGGAATGTGATGTATTTTGGGCGCCCTCTCTCCCCCAGGAACCAACGTGCAACCCCTTGAGGGTGACAGTGCCCCTCCCCCCCAGACGGCTCCTGAGTCTTAGAAACAACAGCTGAGCGATTCTTGAGCCAGCCCCAGAAACCCCCAGGGTTTTAGGAAGTAGACAGAGGTACAGCCAAATCGAACACCTTTAATGCCTCTGGGCGGAGCAAACGATCAGGTCGACAAGAGACGGCATGTTTTCCTGGCTGAAACAGACCGTGAGGAGAGGAATCACACTGTCACTGAACCATTCATTTGACGGGGGAGAGATCCCAAAGGCTGCAGGGGGGTGACAGAGTCTCAAACCCCGCTTCTGTCCGCCCACGGGCAGAACGCGCTCCAGCCAGTTGAGCAGACGCCCCTGGGAAGGACACTCTTCCAGGGGAGCGGATTTGCCCCCAAAACACAAGCAGTTTCCGAAAGGGAAGGTCCCAGGGAATTATCCCGACGCCCACTCCGCTCTGCGTGCACGGGGTGAACCTTCTGGAGAAACAGCAACGGGCATCCTTGGGGAGCCTGCAGTCTTTGGGTGAGAAGCCATAAATAACCAGAATAACCGCTGACTTTGATCGAGTGCTCTGTGTGCGAGACGCCGAGCTGTGGCCTCTATAGCCCCTCTCACTTCTTCCCCCTACAGCCCGCGAATGAGGTAGGCACTGCTATCCCCATTTTACAGACGGGGAAACTGAGGCACAGAGGTTAAGTCACCTGCTGGAGGTCACACAGCTAGCAAAAAGACGGCTGGGGTTTGGAGCCCACCCTGGCTGAATTTTAAGACCCAGTCTCCTAAACCCAGCGCCTAGGCAGGGTCCTTCTGCTAGTGGCTGTTTCTGTCCTGGCCACAGCAGGTTAATGAACAAGATGGAGAAAGAAGCCAAGCCAGGGAACCCTGGGGTCCGGGGAAATTCAGAAGCCAAGGGCTCAGCAGCCTCTCCTTGGATTTGTAATTCCAAGCCCCCCGAAGGTAAGGACGGCCTGTTGATTGATGATGCTCCATCGTGGGCCCCAGAGACCTCCAGCATGGGAGGAGAGCTGTACAGACACCACTGTGGCCATCTACTGCTTTTGTGGCCCAGCTTCTCTTGTCCTTGGGCGACTGCGCCCCACCATCCCACTGTCGCTTCTGGAGGGAATGTCGATCTCAAGGCCCCCAGCCCCTTGGGCATCCACAGGAGCAAGCACAGGAATTTTCCCAGGCCACTCAGAGCCTTCTGTGGGATCTGAGACAGAAAGAGTGTCTCTCTCAGCCTTAGAGATCGTGAGCCCTGTGGGTGTAGGCCAGGCGGTAGGCCAGTCACCTTTCCCACCACATGGGGGAGAGGATGAGACCAGTGTGAGAGGAGATGCAGAGCCAAGAGGCCTGGGCGAGGCTGAAAGGATGAGCATGTGAGCCTGGGGACACTGGGCTCCTGGATCCAGCCATACCTGGAGTAAGACCCACCCTCAGCCAACCCAGTTACAGGAGCCAGGGAATTCCTTTTGCTGTTCAAGCCAGTTTGAGCTGGGTTTCTACAGAGGGAGAGGGAGAGAGGGCTCACAGGGGAGAGCAGAGAGGGCTGAGGCTCCTCGTCCCCGCTGTTAAGGCTGGACTGCTGACAGCAGACACTGTTCTCTGGAATCCAGTTGTGAAAAGGCACTTATCACCCCATGAAAAGGAAAGGCTTCTCCATCCTTCTCTGGGTGCTAGTCCTAGACAATAAATGTGCGGGGGGTGCCGGGGCAGCTTACCCCAAAGTGCTTCTAGGATGACACCTAGTTTTTAGAGGCAAGCTAGAAATTCATCGAAAGATAGTTGAAAATATCGCAAACTGCTCTCAGCGATAAATGCCTGGTGACAGGGGAGCAATCAGTTTTGAGAACATCTCCAGTCTCCCCCACCTCTCTCTCTCCCTCCCATGGTGCACAGACACCTTGACACGGGACGCGGAGTTCTGGATTTTGCTCCTATACCTGAGAAGTAAGCAGAAAACCAGCAGAAGGCGGACGAGGCTGGCTCCCTGCAGAGAGGATGGCCCTTCCCTCTGCTCCAGGGTGGGGATGAGGTTGTGCGGAAGGAAGTCCTTGCTGTCCTCGCCCCAGCACGCCGAGCCTGCATGGAGGCCACCTGCCCCACCCCTTGGGCAGGGCCCAGCAACTGTGGGTGCCGGCCAGAGATGACCCTCAGTACAAACAAGGCACCAAGATAAGAGTGACACTGAGCCTCGGAGCCCCAGCTTGCCCCCAGGCTGCCATTTCAGTGAGGTCCCACCCGCCCAGGCAGATAGTGTGAGTGAAGGGGGCAGGCTATGTGTGGGTCCACAAAGAGGAGTGGGGACTGCGGTGGCCCCATCCAGCGCCACAGCTGTGTTGCCTTTATGCAGCAATAGAGGCCCATTGTGCCAACACTCCCAAATGCCTAAGGGAAACCAGAAATCCTGATTTCTGTGTGAAATGCCCCAATTTTTAAATCCCTGTATAGGCAAAAAGCAAAAACACTAAAGGCAGGCCAGATCAGACTGTGGGCTACCAGGGGGTGACCTCTAGCCTGTTGCCTTTTTGGAGGCCCAGAAAAGAAAAGGAAAAATGTCCTCAGACCCCAAGGAGACCCAAGATTCTCTGATGCAGGAACCTGGGGAAAGTCTGTCAATATTGTAGCTCGTTCCAGGGGTCAATTTGCCCCACAGCAGACACAACAGAGTCACAGCCCCCACCCCACAGGGGAGTCCTGATGCCATGGTGAGATCCTGGATCCAGCCTTACCTGAAGTAAGCCCTCCTGAACTGGCCAGTTATATGTGCCCATGAAAGGTTAGCCTTTTGTGTGGGTCTCTGTGACTTACAACCACAAGAAGGCATAATTAAACAGCTCCCAGGAGAGAAAGCGACCTCCACAGAGTATAAAGACAGTCACAACTACCATATTGCTGCCTGGAACTTAGCAGAAATCCTGGGCCTTTGCAGCCAAGCGCTGGGAAAATGCATTTCAAGTCCAAGATGGGCTGCTCCCCACAGAAAGCGGAGCCTATAGGTGATGTAACTACTCACTGTGCACATGCTGGGACACAGGGCATCCCTATGGGATCAGATGCCATGCTGAGCATGGATCAGTTCTGCCTGCCCAGCCTCCTTTCCCCCTTCTTCTGGGGGGACCCCAGTATTCCTAGAGGCACCTCCCTTGTGCTTTTCAGACCAGGAGATTGGCTCCAGGAACAAGCATGTGATCCAGGCTGGCCAATTACTGCATCCCCATATCTGCACAGTGACTGGTCCAGACTGAACACAGGGCCCTGTTGGCCAATCAGTGTTCTCCGTTCGCCTGGCAACCACGATTGGCTAATCACTGTTCTCCAGTTCCCCTAGCAACCTTGACTGGTTCAGGGATGGAGCGGGACCCAAGCAGGCTGATAGACTCAATTCTGGAATGTTGGATGGAACTTTGGGGGAGAGACGTTTCCTTCTAGCCAAGCTTGGGGAAGGGTGGGAGGCAGCCTAATGGTAATGGGGTCCCCTATGTGGTGAAGGCACCTGAGAAGGAGGCCACCCCAGGGACAGCAGAGCCAGAGGTGGAGGAGGCGCTGAGCTAGTGACATCCCTGAGCCCCCTGATCTGGAAGACCAGAAGGTGGTCGGTCCACCCCTAAAGCAGATGGCCCTGTCCTTGCAACCTCAAGAGTCCACAAGCTGGATCATTGCCGTCGGCTCCAGACACCCCGACTTTGGCAGCGTCCGGACCAGGCTGCAGCCATGTGGTCCCAGTCCCCGCAGCAAGCCGGCCTCTGGTTCTGGGTATCTGCAGGTGCGGGAGGCAAGCGGGCTGCCCACAGGGCTTGGTCCCGGCTATCTGGAGACCAGGGAGCCACTGTGGGACTGGCCCGACGAGGAGGAGGAAGCGGCGGCGCTGAGCTGGGAGAAGCGGCTGGTGCAGGACGCCAGGCTGGACATGGAGCCCCTGGGGAAGAAGGGCACCACAAACGCATCACCTTCTGGTCCGACACAGCCCCGGGGCCCACACGGAGCGGCAGAAAATCTGCTGATGCTGCACACGAGGCCCCAGGGCTCCGTCCACAGGGAGGGGAACTGCCCCAGGGCGCAGGGGCAAAGGCAAGCAAAGCCACGATGAGAAGTGAAGCCATTTCCTGCACCCCCAAACCCCAAGCACAGAGCCCAGCCTGCCACAAACCATTCAGGGGCCTCCCTGACCTGGGGGCCGAGCCCAGCGCAGAGGGCGCCCCATCTCCAGCCTCGTCCCCCAGCCCCTGTCAGCTCCTCCGGCACCCGCCTCCCCTGCGTGGGACCTTTGCATGTCTGCACCTGCCGCCAGAAGCCTCTTTCCTGCCTGCTCTGTCTACTCAGCCCCCACTGCAAACTTCAGAGCTGCACCGTTCCGGGGACCCCTCTGCGAGGACAGACATGTTCTAGGTCCACATCGAAGGACGCAGCAGCCATGGGCCACGCAGAGCTACCGAGTGCGGGAAACGTGGCTGGTGCACTGAGGAACTGAATCTTCACTTTTATTTAATTGTAATTGCAGGTTGAAATGGCCTCACGTGGCCAGTGTCCTGGGTTGGACCGTGTAGCTTTAGGGCCTGGCCACTCAGAGTGTGGCTGGAACCCCAGCAGCGCCGGGAGCCCGTTACAGGGGCATACGCTCGGCGGCCCCAGGGCTGGAGACAGTCTGCCTTTCTAAGAGACCCCCAGGTGGCCTGGGCGCACACCCCTAGGCCTCAACTCCCACGTCACCTCCCAGACACCATCTCCACACCCCTAGGCCTCAACTCCCACGTCACCTCCCAGACACCATCTCCACACCCCACCGCCCTGTGCCGGGCCCCGCGTTCTGGGCTCTGACAGCGCCCTGTGTGAATATCGCCAGCACCTCCTGGCTGTGTGACCTCAGGCAGGGACCCCAGGCTGGACATACCCCCACGGCCTCCATCACTGCTCCTGATGACACAGCTGCGATTCTGTGGCTCCATGATGGCAGACCGTGTCCGTCCAGTTCCCCTCCAGGGCCCAGCCCAGCACCTGCCCACTGAGGGCGGCCAGGCCACAGCCCTCGAACTGGTCCTCTCGTGAGGCTGTTGCAGGGCAGGGCGGCAGGATTCCCCACACTGACCCGGGCAGACAGAGCGGCAAGAGCGTCCGGCCCATCGCCAGCCTCCACCATTCCTCCCAGAGGCAGCCGCCCCCCGATGCCCACGTCCACAGCTCTGGGTCCTTCTGCCTCAGTCTCTCTCCCCCAAAAACAGGCTGCTTCCCAAAGAGGGGATGCCAGCCCCCCAACACTCTGCGGGTCTCTCTTTGGAGTAAAGATGCTGGCCCCATATTTCTAGTGCTGGCCTGCATGGGCCCCCAGGATTCCTGACGTGGGTCCAGATGCAACACCCACCTGGAACCTCAACTTAAAGTGCTATTTTTAGAAGGAAACCAACACAGTATGTCATGAAGCAGGATGCGAAATCACATTCATTTCTAAAAGATAAAACGTGAGGCCTGGAAGAATTTGCCTGTCCAGCCCCTCACCCTCTGCTTCATTTCTGCCGTCAAGCGCTTACAGGGTGCCCAGCAGAAGGGCAGGCTTCCCCCAACCATCTCATCCTCCTGACGACCCCACGACGTAGGGGCTCCAGTGGTCCCCAGTTAACAGATGGGGAGCCTGAGGCTCAGAGAGGGGAAGTGACTTGCCCAAGGTCACACAGCAACCAGGAAGTGCCAGAGGTCTTAACCACTACACTGCCCTGTCTCTCTGAAAGCAACACTTGGGGAGAGTTGTCTGTGAGGCACTATTCTAGAATGTTCTAGAAGAGTCCAAACTCTGTTTTATGGAATTCTAGGAGGGACCTCAGGGCCCGGGCCTGGCCTGGAGGGGAGTCCGGGGGTCCCTGGTGCCAGGTCCTCTCCCGGCCTCTCGTACCTGAAGTCTTCGGAAGCCAGCACCTCGTAGTAGTAGAGTAGTTTGCACCTGGCGCCGGGGCTATGCAGAGCCGTCAAGACATCCTCCATGCCCGGGAGGCTGCAGGCCACGTGGCCGGGGGGGCCGTGCATTTGCCACTGGAGCAAGTAGACTCCGGGCCACCGGGTCACGTGGGAGCCCTGAGACACAGCAGCCAGGCCTGAGGCCCCAGTCCTCCTGGGGAGCGAGTGCCTGCTAAACCACTCCACCAGCAACTCCTCCCTCTAGGAGCCTCCCGGAGTCATCCTTGTCCCCCTCCACTGCTACCCCACAGCCCTGGCCGCTGAGGGCCCCGCTCTGGGTCTGGGGCAGTGGAGGCCTGGGGTTGGGGTTTGCGGGACAACAGAGGCGTGATCTGGTTAAACGCCTGGATTTTGTTGAGTTTCGTTCTGCTGAGCAGACTCTGCAGACGGAGGCAGGTGGAGAGGCATCTGGGCGGGGAGCTGGCGGGCGGCGGGAGTGTGTCGAGGGCCGAGGGGCAGCGAGAAAGGGGGCGTTAGCTGTTACAGGAAGAGCAACCGCAGGGAAGGGCTGGGATGTTCAGGGGGGTCCCGGGGGGGAGGTGCCGGTGTGCCATGTGCAAGACGGCCCTCTGCTCACTTCCACGGAACCGTCCGTGAGACCTGCAGTGCTCGCCAGTGCACGAGTGAGTGTTAGTGTGTGTGTGAGTGTGAGCGTGTGTTTGGGGTCGGTGATGTTTGACCTGCAAACACTGCCTCGTGGAGAACGTGGGGTCGCCAGGGGCGGCTCATGTTCCAGTGACACAGCCGAGTCCTGTTCCCAGCCCCACAGCTTCTCTGTTGCGTGCCTTCTGACACTTGAGTGCGCACCAGAGAGCAGCTGGGGAGGGCGAGGGACGCGGACTCCAGGCCCCCTGCCCAGAGCGCCTGAGCGAGCCCGCCTGGCAACCTGCATCTTTACAAGAGTCCCAGGGCATTCTGAGGCTGGGGTCCTGGGGTTCCCCAGGCTCCTGGATCTGCCAGGATCTTTCTCCCCCACTGTCCCGTACGGTCCCTGAGGCCGAGGACCAGATCCAGTCTGTCCACTGCTGTGCCCCCAGAACCCTGGCACACGGGAGATGCTCAGCCCTGCGTGATGAATGAATAAGTGAACCCAAGAACGCAAACCTGGATGCTCTCCCCTTCCCGGCAGACAAGGGGAGCCTCCACGCGGCTGTACTCTGAGCCCAGGACCCAGCCTTTGTCCATCAGCTGCCCGCCGGCCCTGGCTCCGGGCTCCCGGGGGCCCGGCCTGGCTGCTCGCTTGGTGTAGTACAGGCTGAACACCACGTCCCCTCGTAGGATGTCGAAGTCCCAGGTGATGACCGACTCCCCCTCCAGAATCTCCACCTCGACCTGCGAGGGGACAGGCGAGGTCTGAGAGTCCAGTCTGGAGTCCCAGCCGGACGGGGAGCTGAGATGGGGACGTAGGCGGCAGTAGGTGCTGTGGGTGCCCCCCGGGGTCTCCGTTCCCCACTGCAGGGAGGATGGCTGCTCAAGCCCAGGTCCAAGAACTGCTCTGGGCAAAGGGACCCCCGCTCTGTGCCACGCCTGGGAGGTTCCACCCTGCCGTGGGGGGTGACCCACAGCCAACGACCTGCTGATGTGGGGGTATGAGAGCCAGCCCATCCTGCAGGGCCCCGAGAGCTCGCCTTCAACAAATCATTGCCACGAGAACCCTTGCTTCAGGCTCTGCTTCGGGGGACACTGACCTAAGACAGCACCCAGCCCAGCCGGCCCTCCCAGGACCCCAGCACCTCATGGGGGGCCCCGCGGAGCACGCTGGCCGACTGGTAGGTGTCTCTCCACTGCCTCAGCTGGTCCGCGTGCTCCTGCGCCTCATCTGTCAGATAGAGGGACTTGGGGACCAGTCCTCCTTCAGGGACATTACACTGGGAAACAAAAGACAAAGGCGGCAGGTCAGGGCCCAGCCAGGCCCTGCTGACCCACAGAAGGGTGCTCTGTGACTCCATTTAACCCCCACAACCACCAATGCAGTAGGAACTATTATTCCTCCCATTTCACAGAGGAGGAAGATGGAGGTTCAGAGAGGTCAGGCCACTTGCCAGAGATCACACAGCAGAAAGTGGCTGAGTCAAACGATGAATTTTGCCCCCTCGTTTCATTTGCAAAAATACTAATATCAACAGAGTGAGGTCACTGTCACTGTCCTTCAATAAGTCACTCTCAGACGCCCCGGACTGAGACCCCGGACTCCCCTGCAGGCCCATTTACTAAATACAAACCATGCATAAGACATGTTTATGTATCACAACAACTGGAGAGAATGGGCAAGCCTGGCAAAATTCCTAGGAAACGTCCTTTGGGTACCGGCTCCCGGGTGCAGGACACAGGGACGTTCCAGACCCCGCCTCCTGCAGCAGAGCAAGCAAAGCCAGCAGGTGAACGCTTACTGCTGCCGGCAACGTCTTGGATGGGGACCACAGAGGGGTAAGCATTTGACTGGCCTGGTCCCTGGGCTTCCAGAAACTTCCCTCTTGCTCACTAAGTTTGAAAGAACCAAGGTAAGGTCCCTCCTGCAGAGAGAAGTCGTCTCTCCTTGGGGCAGCTTCTAAAACAAGCGCTGCCCCCAAAGAGCCACAGGACCCCCCAGGTACGAGCTCGCACCGCACACGACGGCCTGCCCGCTCCAGCCTCCTTCCGCCCGGCATCCCCACCCCAACCATGCACGGGTGGACCTCCCAACCCCGCCCGGGTCACCCACCAAGGGCGCCCCCAGCCCCGCCCCGGCATCCACAGGCAGTCCCCATTCCAGAGCCCAGGCGCCCGGCTGGGCCTCACCAGGCACTCCCCGCCCAGGAAGTCGGGGATGACTTCCTCCTCCAGGTAGTCCACCAGGCCGCCCGGGCCCTGGTAGTTGCTGCCACTGTAGATGAGGAACTTCTGCCTGGTGTTCTCGTTGATGAAGGGGCTGATCTGAAGTGGGGGAGAGGAAGCTCTTTCTATTGAGGTCTAATTCGCATAACGTAGAACGAACCGTTTCAAAGTGGACGATCAGTGGCTTTTAGTTCGTTCACCATGTTGTGAAACCATCCCCTCCACGTAATTCCGAGACATTTCCACCACCCCAAAAGGAAACCTGGTACCCATTAGCTGTCATTCGCCTCCCCCTCTCCCGCAGCCGCCGGAAACCACCAATCTGCTTTCTGTCCCTATAGATTTGCCTATTCTGGATATTTCATAGAAATGGGATACTATGACACGTGGTCTTTCGTGTCTGGCTTCTTTCACTTACAATGTTTTCAAGGTTCATCAGTGTTGTAGCAGGGGTCAGTGCTTCATTCCTTTTCATGGCTGAGTTATCTTCCATTGTACAGAAAGATCTCTTTTTTTTTTTTGATAGAGAAGATTGTCGCTGAGTTAACATCTGTGCCAATCTTCCTTTATTTTATATATGGGACGCTGCCACAGCATGGCTTGATGAGTGGCGTGTACGTCCACACCCTAGATCCAAACCCACAAACCCCGGGCTACCAATGCAGAATGCATGAACTTAACCACTACACCACTGGGCCAGCCCCTAGTCCATGTTTTGTTTGTTACAGATGGAAAGTTATTTTAATGCCAAGCTCTAAGCTGCTTGTTGATCTGTTTTTCATGGCATCCCTGATGCTGGCGTGCTGTCTGACTCAATACGTAGTTGGGGAAGGAAGGAAGGACTGAGGCCTTTAGCATGGCAGGGCACAAGCCAATCCAGCAGGGAATGCCACAGGCCAAACATGGGTCAGGAACTGGGAATCCTTCAGCCCCGACCCTGGGCCCACAGTGGTCCCCTGCTCCATGCTGCTGGTGTCCACCTGGTGTGGCCAATGGGAGGGCAGCAGCAGGAGACGGGAGGTGGCAACAGAGAGTGGCCAGGGTACTTCTCGCCACTCCCTGCCCACCTCAGTGCTGCCCAGAAGGCACAGCACCCACGGGCAGCCCCGCCACCCACCCCCATTCCAGCTCTCAGGGGGCTACACCAGCAAGGCCATACTCCTCTGGTCCCTCCTGCCCTGGGGTGGTCTGCGCTTACTAACAGCTAGTCCCTGACAGCCTCTCCATCTGCTCACACCTCTGCAAGGAGTCCCTTCATGTCACACCCCGTCTGAGCCATTTGGGTGAATCCCGCGTCCGGCCAGGACCCCAGCTGATCGGCTCCCACCCCCACCCAATGCACACCATCTTAGGAGAGCTCTATACAGCGAAGGAACTTAATTTTCACAAAGATCAGCCTATTTTGGGGTAAAAAGCTGCAGTAGCAGGTCCTGCTTGTCCCCACCCCATCCCCCAAGCTCCTGCTCCCAAGCCCCTTGATGTAGCCACAGAAGCCAGAGAACTTTCCACCTCGGAAGTCGGCTCACATCCTCTTCTGCTGACAACCTGCCCGTGGCTCCCTACTGCCCCGGGACAAGGTCCCATCAGCGCCGGACCCTGAGCATCTTCCCAGCCTCCCCCGGGGCTGCGGCCTCTGGCTCCTCCTCGCTCCAGCCCCCTGCACTGGTTTCCCAGTTCCTCCAGGGCGTCAGGCACCTCCAGGCCCTGGCCGTGCTGTGCGGGTTGTCCTCCTCCTGCATTTCCCTGCTCGACTCCCGCTCCTTCCTGAGGTCTCAGCCACTTGTCACCTCCTCAAGGGGACCTTCCCCAACCTAAATCACCCCCGAGTCACCCTCTGCCTGGCTTAGTCTCTCCAAGGACCCTGAAGGTCCTCACGCCCTCGTCACAGGGAACTGTGACACTTTTACTGGTGGGGGGCTGTCTGCTCTCTCTCCCCCCGATGACAGTGGGGGAGACGGTGGCTGGCCTGTTCACCCCGAATGCCCAGGGCCTGGAAAGGTACCCGGAACATAGTAGGTGCTTACTAAAACACTGAATCCACTTAACTCTCAACTCTGGAATCTCGATCCTGATTGATCCGCTGCTGACAGCGTGACTGCTCAGTTTCCTGGGCCCTGAATCCCTGGGGGCGCTCGGTCAGATGCTGCCGCTGAGTCTGCAGGGCTGAGAGAGGCCTGACCCGCAGCACTGGCCTGGGGACCACACGTCAGTGGCCTAGACTATTTGTGTGTGTGTGTGTCTATACCCACACACATGCCGGGTTGCAACATAAAGCTTATTTCTTACTGTGGGTCATGGAGCAAAAAGTTTTTAAATTCCTATAGACCGGTCCCAACGCAGCTCGGAACCAGCTCACCGGAGCCCCAGGGTCACCGCACAATCCTGAGTATGACTCTCCTGTCCACAAAGCTGGGCGATGGATACGTGAAATGATGGAATATTATTCAGCCGTAAAAAGGAATGAAGGACGGATTCCCACTGCAACATGGATGAACCCAAAATCACTGTGCTCAGTGAGAGAAATCAGACACCAAAAGCTTCAAGTCCTGTGATTGCATTTACAGGAAATATCTAGAACAGGCAAATCCATAGAGACGGGAAGTAGAGTAACGGCTGCCAGGGGCCGGGGGAGGAATGCAGAGTGACTGCTGAGGGGTACGGGCTTTCCTTTTTGGGGTGATCCAAATGTTCTGGAATTGGATGGTGGTGACGGTTGCACAACTCTGTGAATATACTAAAAACTACACTTTAAAAGGGTGAACTTTATGGGAAATGAGTCATATCTTAAAGCTATTATTTAGAAGAAATGAGACGGGACAAGTGGGCAGCTCACAGAGGGAAGCCCCATCTCGGCCTCCGTGGGGCACGGGGGGGGGGGCCTGGTGCAGGTTCCCGCTCTTACCAGCGTCCAGAGCACAGGGAAGACACGGGGGGCGCGCACGATGAGCAGCCGGCCCAGGGTCTCGGGGTAGTTGGCCTCGACCACCTCGATCATCCGCAGCAGGGCCTTCACCCACGGCCGCCACAGATGCCGCATGTTGAGACCCTCCAGGTCCACCAGGCAGGTCCAGGAGCTGCGGCAGAGACGGGCCCCTTGCTCCACCTCGTTCTGCCACCTCCCGGGGCCTCCGACACCCTCCTCAGGGACCCCGGGGCCGACAGACAGGGATGGACAGAAAGACTCAGAAAGGCAGGGCCGGGAGCAGAAGGGGCAGGGTCCCCTGGACACTCTCGTGGATCCTGTCCCCACGGGAGGCCACGTGGCAGGGAGATGATATACGTAAAGCTCTCTGCAAGGACAGCACATAGCAAGTGCTCAAGAAAAGCCAGCTATTACCAGCAATGTTGAAAAGATGCTGACAGATAAATAGAGAGAACACAAGTACCATGAGTACACACTCCAGAGCCAGACGGCCCGGGTTCAGATCCCAGCTCTGCTGCTCACTGTGTGACCTTGGCCAAGTTACTTAACCTCTCTGTGCCTCTGTTTCATCAGTACTAACTCATTTGGAAAATAACCATTTTCCTGCAGCGGATAGTCCCTGGGAGCCTCTACGTCCTGGCTCTGTTCTCTTCACCCCACCCGCACCTCTGCAAGGCATTCCTTTGTGACACCCTGTCATCTGAGCTATCTAGGGTGAATTCCACTTCCGGCCAGGACCCTGACTGCTCAATTCGCCACTGCTACCCCAACATACATGCCCTTAGGAGAGCTCCAAACAGCAAAAAACGTTCATTTTCACCAAGATGAGGATATTTCAGGATAAAACGCTTCAGCAACAGGTCCTGCCCGCCCCTCCCTCCCAGGGCTGAAATAAGGACGATGGGAATCAAGCTGCTTCGAAGAAGACCTGCCACCCGCCTAGTGCTACGTGTGCATTTGCATCACCTCTTCACAGTTGTGTCTTTGGTCATGCAGAAAGACCCCCGAGGACGAGAGATGTTAGTCCTGCTTTACAGACGAGGACGCTGCAGCTCAGAAAGGTTAAGCGGGAAACTCAGTTCAGGAAGAGAAGTCGGGGCAAGTCAGAGAGGGACGGTGGGTTACTGGAGGTGCCGTGACACCTGCAAGTCCACCCGCCCGGGAGACGGAGTCAAGGTGGAACCTGAGCTGGGACACCTGGTCCCGAGTCCAGGAGGCTGAGTTACAGCCCGGCGGATAAAGTCCTCGAGCAGAAGCCGGACAGGAACAGAGTCAAGTCCCAGCTCGACCGCCTGCCCACTTAGTGACCCCAGACGAGCATTGATACTCTGAGCCTATTTCCCCCCCATAAAGAACCAAGACGCTATCAGTCCCTGCCTCACGGGAGCATTGTAAGAATTAAGTGAGGACACTGCTGGGAAGTGCCTGGCACGGCGTCCACGCTCAGCGGACCTCGGCTGTGTTTGCTATTTCGGGGGAATGTGTTCCCGGCTGGGTTCTTGCCTGATGGGACGGCCAAACTGTTTCGTGTTCCCTTCACACCTCTTCTGTCCTTCCTCGTTGACGGAGAGAACCTGGAAGGCAGAGAATGTGCTGGAACACCTGCACGTGGCGGCTCCAGCCGTGGGCAGCCACAGGACCTCCCGGAGGTGGGGACGTGGCCACTCACGTGCCACAGCAGCGCCTCCTCCCCCACGGCCTTCATCAAGCCTTTGGTGTCCATGTGGCCCAGACGCAGGATGTACAGGGGGCGGCCGTCTTGGTGGGTGGGGCCAGGCAAAGAGAGGACCAAGAAGGAAACAGAAAGAACGATACCCTAAGAGAGCTGATTCTTGTTATTCAAGGTAGTGACGTTCTGTAAAGTCACCTCGAATACGGAACCACGGCTTCTAGGGGAAATACGGGGTTAGGGTCTGCGTGCCTCTGGTCCTAACGTGTTTGTCACCCCATCAATACATAACCTGATTTTGTGTGTGTTTCTATTCAAAGACACTTTATTTCATATATATTGTCAATTCCTTAACATTGAACTCATGGCCAGCAGCACAACTCACACCTGAATGGGGTTTTTCTTTTCTGGTTTTTTTTTTTTTTTTTTTTGAGGAAGATTAGCCCTGAGCTAACGTTTGCTGAGAATCCTCTTTTTGCTGAGGAAGACTGGCCCTGAGCTAACATCCATACCCATCTCCCTCTACTTTATATGTGGGATGCCTGCCACAGCATGGCTTACCAAGCGGTGCCATGTCCACACCCGGGATCTGAACCAGCGAACTCCAGGCCGCCGAAGTGGAACGTGTGAACTTAACCGCTGCACCACTGGGCCAGCCCCTCAATGGGGCTTTTCTAACTCACATATTTTCTCCGTGAGTCACATCATGGCCTTCTCGAGCTTAGGAATGCTAGAGAGTGCTTCTGGACTTTGCTGGGGGGCCATTTTTAAGAGCAAAATCACCCCAAAAAATGTGGCGCTAAAGAGACGGCAACAAGGACACTGGTTTACAGGATGAGAGACGGGGGATGTCTTGTTCAGTCAGATGGGGGCACGCAGGTCGGGTGACTCAGAGTTTCCACCACTCTGCCCACATCCATGAGTGACCCCGAAGGTGCCCTGAGTATTGATTTTGGGGTTAAAAATAAATGTTGGTGACTAGGCAAATTCACAAATATGCATCCACGAAAATGAGGATCGAGGGTATACTAACAGAAAGTGTGCCAACCAGTCCTTCGGGAGAGTCAGGCACTGGCCTTAATCAGTATAGATGAATTTTTATATAAAGGACATTGAAAAGCATAATGGGCACTGGCTTCAATGGCAGTTTAATAAAAAATCCAGAGAAGGTATTTGTAGTGGGTTGAAGAGTGTCCCCAAAATTTCATGTCCACCCAGAACCTCTGAATGTGACCTTACTTGGAAAAAGGGTCTTTGCAGATGTAACTCGAGATGAAATCGCACTGCATCAGTGTGGGCCCCACATCCAATGACCTGGGGTGTTTTTAGGGAGACAGAGAGATACGCGGGAGGGATCGGGGTGATGCGGCCACAAGCCAAGGAACCCCTGGGGCCACCAGAGGCTGGAAAAGGCAGGAAGCGCTCTCCCCTGCAGCCTTCAGAGGGAGCACGGCCCTGCTGACACCTTGATTTTGGACTTCTAGCCCCAGAACAGTGAGAGAATAAATTCCCATTGCTTTAAGCTAGCCCGTTTGTGGTCATTTGCGATGGCAGCCCCAGGACACAAATGCAGTATTCATGCAGCCGTTATGTGTAGGATCCCAAAGATCAACAGTCATGGTGGGTTCGGGGCCGGCCCGGTGGCGTGGTGGTTAAAGTTGCGTGTGCTCCACTTCAGAGATCTGGGTTTGCCTGTTCGGAACCCCGGGCGCAGACCTACTCCACTCCTCAGCCATGCTTTGGAGGCATCGCACGTACAAAGTGGAGGAAGGCTGGCTCAGGGCTAATCTTCCTCAACCAAAAAAAAAAAAGAAAAAGAGGAAGATTGGCAACGGATGTTAGCTCAGAGTGACTCTTCCTCACCAAAAAAAAAGAAAACAAAAGTATTGGTAGGCTAACCCAGCCCCACGGAGAAATGTCTCGCCTCAGACCCACAAGTCTATTCCAGCTCTGCCTTCTTCATGGCTGGGTTGTCACCTCAAAAGCATCTCCAGATGCCCAGAAGGATCAAAAGGAAAATAGGATGCTGGCATGAAAAGCAGCATTCGGCCATGACCGAAGGGTGCACTGTACACGACACAGGTAAAGCAACGCACCTACGTCCTGGTAGTGCCAGCCGCCCGCATAGAACTCCTCCAGGACAGCGGGGGGCCGCCAGGTCTGGCAAAGAAGATCCACCTGGTGCTGCTTCCGCCAGCTCAAGGACTGACACAGCATCTCCCGGGCCTTGTCCAGGTGGAAGTCACGAGCCCGCAGGAACCGAAGGATGTGCTGGTCTTTGGGGATCTGAGAGAAGAAGGAGAAAGCGCGTGGTATTCCCTAACGCGGCAGGTAAAATCGTGGAGAATGAGTCTCCTGTCTTATCTGCAAAATGGCTACGAAAAGGACCACACGCTCACCCACAACACAGTCAAAGGGGGGACTGTAGTATCTGTGAGTTTTGGCCGCCAACCTTCCTCCGTCCTCACGCTGGCAACAGCATCTCTTTTCTTTTAGGGAACCGTCTCCCCCGCACCAGAGTCCCCCACTGCAATCGTGGTTTCAGTCGGCGCAGCCAATCACAGAACTCCACTCCCAAGGCCTCGGGGGTGGACACAACCACGCCGGGCCCACTGGAGCATTGAGACAGTTTTAAATCAGAAGAAAGAGACAGGAGCCCCTTTCTCTGCGGGGGCCGAGGGGTGGCAGCCCCAGTTCCAAGCTCAACAAGACAGTGTCTGCGGGAACGAAGCCGAAATAACAGACACGAGAGCTAAGGGCTCCCAACAGCATTTAAGTCCTCATTCAGGACGTCCCTGAGACAGGCTGCACGGCCTCCTGTGCTGGGCTGGATGGTGTCCCCTCAAAATTCATGCCCACCCAGAACCTCACAATGCGACCTCATTTGCAAGCAGGGTCTTTGCAGACGTAATTAGTTAAGATGAGGTCATACCGGATCCGGGTGGGCCCGACTCCAACGTCTGGCGTCCTTATTAGAAGAGGAAATGTGGACACAGACACAGAACAGACAGAGGGAAGGAGGCCGTGTGAAGGCGGAGGCGGAGACTGGAGTGATGCGTCCACAAGCCAAGGACTGCCAGGAGCCGCCAGAAGCGAGGAGAGAGGCATGGGATGGACCCTCCCTCAGAGCCTCCGTCTGGGAGGACCCAGCCCTGCGGACACCCTCACTGCAGATTCCGGCCTCCAGTGTGAGAATAAGGTTCTGTTGTTTTAAGCCACATGGTTTGCAGCATTTTGTTTCAACAGCTCTAGGAAACCAACACACCCTCTTAACAGGTTGTTGTAGGAGCCAATAAATCTCCCCCCCCATTTTTTTGCTTTGTTGATTCAAGCTGCATTCCTACCACCTGTAACCCCAAGAGTCTAGTGAACATGCTGCGATTACAGGCTTGGACCGCGCCAGCTCCCCTTCCTTCCATCAGGCAAAAATCAACAGTCAAGGGAGAGCCAGCCCCCAGAAACGCTCCCCTTTGCTGAGTGCTCTTCTGAGCCAGGCTCGCTCTAAGCACTTCTCATCCATCATCCCTTGGAATGGGCGCTAGCAGGTGTATGCTAACGTCACCCCATCTTACTGACGAGGACCCAGGAGCAGGCAGGTCACATCACTGCCCCCCTCGTCTGCCCCCAATGCAGGGAGGGCGCCTGGGGAGGAAGAGCAAGCAACTCACGACTAAGCTGCACGCTCGTATTCAACAGAGCCGACGGTCAGGTCCGTGCTTGGGACCCTCCGTGCACGGTGGCCGTTCCTATTGTGGGGCTTAGAGTCTAAAGGCAAAATCCACATGCTGCCTAAAATCAACCCCCGCGAGTCTTTAAATCTCTTAGAAAAGAACAGGATACATGGTTTTGTGAACGTGGGTGTACACGGGTGGTTCTCAACTGGGGGTGACCGTGACCCCCCAGGGGACAGTTGCGATGTCTGGAGCCATTTTTGGTTGTCACGATTGCAGGAGAAGAGCTCCTGGCATCTAGTGGGTGGAGGCTGGGGAGGTGGTTCGACCCTACAGAGCACAGGACGGCCCCCATGATAAATGTCAGGACAGGACGGCCTCAAATGTCAGCAGTGCGAGGACGAGCACCCTGCAGGCAGCCGGACGCACAGCAGGTGTCGTGTCTACACGAGATAGAGAAGAATCAAAGGGAGGTAACCAGGGTTGCTAATTACACAAACCTATCTCCTCAGCCCCCTCCCCCAGCGCCGGAGGCTGGCAGCCATCACTCAACGTGTATCTGCTCCCCTAGCCCCAGCCCGGCACCCACCTTGCCTTTGTGGTTCTCCTGCAGCCACTGGCGAAGCTGGATCAGGCAGCTCTCCTGCACGGGCGTGAGGTGGCCCAGGCGCCTCTCGATGTAGTCCACGTCCAGCTTGTCCCCTGGAGGAGAGGAAGGGCGTGCAGGACAAGAGATGCCGCCTCTCTTCACCATGTGGTCCACCTTTCTGGAACCCTTGCCTTCCTGGCTGCCTCGGATCTGAGACGGACTTCCAAGTGACACAGTGGCCCTTTCACCAAAACAGCATCCGCGTGGGCGCCACGTCCTCTGGTCTTTCTTTCCAACCTGTTTCTAAGGTGGTTCTGAAATCTCGTGCTGGGGCAAGCCTGGATTCACTGTGGCAGGTGATCTGTCCCCCGCTCACCCTCGGAAATCAAGATAATTTGTGCCCTCTGGAGCTGTCCCCCCTCTGAAGATTATTAGCAATATGAGCTCATGTCCACTGACAGGCGTGGTCTCTGTGAGTCCTACCAACACCCCTGTGAGGCGGACGTCTCTACTGTGCCCACTTTAGAGAAGACAGAACTGAGGCTGGGACAGGTTAAGTAACTCAAGCAAGTAAATGCATGCTGTGTGCCCAGCACAGAGGAGGTGGCCAGTAAATACCAGCTCCTCTTGCCCTCCCGCCTCCCCAGCCCCCTCGTGAGGTGTGAGGCTTTTCGGAGATAGAGCCCGGACCCAAAATATAGCCCGGGAGCTGCACGGATCGCTCCCACCCTTCAATGCCCTCTCACACAATGTGGCTGTCTGGGGTCAGCATGCGCCGCCATTTAGAGACTAGGCTCCAACCTGGGGTCCTGCTGCCCACTCTTAGCTGTCGCAGGGCGCCGGTGCTGGCAAGGTGGGGCCTCTGGGCAGTGGGTGGAGACGTTCCACAAAAAACAGCCCCCATGGGCATAGCCCATCCCTTGTGTGCAGATGGCACAATAAGAAAGCGGATGGAATGTCTGCACATCCAGCAGCAGGACCCAGTGGTTCCCTCAAAAAAAAAGCCCAGGGATGGTGGTCACGGGAACTGTGCCAGGAGGCGTCTGGGTAAACAGAGGCTGGAGGAATGCTGTGGGAGGACTGTCCAGACGCTGCAACAGCTCTGAGTGGTCAGAAGGGGAGATGCTGAAGACAGGGAGGGGCGAGGAGGGGAGGAGGGAGAGACCACGAGGGAGGCAGGAGAGACCAGTATCCTTCCGGCCTCCGGGCGGTTCTGAAGGCCCCTTTCTCCTTCCGAGCACAAAGGCTCAGTGATTCAGAACAGAGCGGAAGGGGCATGACTGTGCCTCCTGCCAGCCATCCTGAGTACCAGCCCTGCTGGTGGACAGCCCAGACGGAGAAGGAAGGAAAGGCCTGGTGCAAAATGAGGCACAGGGCATGACCCGCCGAGTGTGTGCACAGGAAGAGGCAGAAGAAGTTTTAATTTTTTTACTATTTTAAAGTGCACATAAAACAGTAGCCAGCTAGTGCACACAGTGGGTGCAGAATAAATATTTGTTGAACGAATGAATTTTGTTCTCCCTAAACCCTGTCCCCGATGTATTTTTGGTTACATGGCATATCTCCAAGTTGGGCAAACCCTTACACTTCAGTGACCCCAAAGGGAATACTGAATCATTGTGAGTGCAAGTACACATGGTTAAAACCGAATTCATGGGGTACGTGCAGTTTTGTATCCTAGGGTTTTTTTTCTCTAATATCATATCATGAACGTTTTCCATGTCAGTATAAGTCTGAAATATGCCAAAGGGCTAATTGCCTTAATATGTAAAGAGCTCTCACAAACCAATAAGAAATAGATGGGTAAACAGAAAAATGGACAAAGAATAAGAACAGGGATTCACAAAGGAAAAGAGTCACTAAATATGAAAAAATAGTACTTGACCTCGCTCCTAAGGAAAGACGTGATCGCTCATCTCCCAATGGTCACTCTTTGCCTTTCCAAAGTTTGAAATGTTTAATAAGAATGTCGTGGGGAGCCAGGGTGAAGTCAGGAACAGACACAGCCACACCCTTTTGGGGGAACATTGATTAGGACAACCTCTTTGCAGGCCTAATGGGTAAATCTACCACAATTTTAGTGGCATATAACCATTGACCCAGCAATTCCACTTTTAAAACTGTATGCTACATATATACTCATTCAAATATTTTTAAAAAACGTAAGTACAAAGATGTAACACATTCTTTGTATTTAAAAAAAAATGAAACAACCTAAACGTTCCTTAATAGGGGACTAGCTAAATAAACTAATTAAAAATGATGGATAATCAATAAAAGTTTATTAATAAAAAAGTTATGGAGGGGCCAGACCCGTGGCCTGGTGGGTAAGTTCAGCATGCTCCACTTTGGCAGCCCAGGTTCAGTTCCTGGGCACGAAACTACACCACTCGTCAGTGGCCATGCTGTGGCAGCGACCCACAAACAAAATAGAGGAATATTGGCACAGATGTTAGCTTAGGGCGAATCTTCCTCAGCAAAATAAAAAATAAAAAGTTACAGAGCAACCACACCACGAAATACTGCCAAGTAGTCAGACACACACACCGACACAGAAAGCTGTTCAAGCAATATTAATAACTGAATAAAAGCAAAATATCAGGATGTACGACATGCTCTCAGTCGTTCAGTGTAAGTTATACACATATGTACACAAGTGTGCACATATTGTTATGTACGCATACGTGCCCAGACAGTTTCAGGAAATATAAACACAAGACCACTGCTGCCTCTAGGGAGAAGAAAGAGTCTGAGTTCCCACTTCACATCTTCCCAGCAGTTTGATTTTTTTTTCCTGCCATGATCATGCATTACTCATATCATTAAAAATAGTAATAAAACCAGAGGAAAGGGCAGCCCCGAGACACCAGAGCAGGTCAATTCCTGAGCTAGAAATAAACCAGTTCCGGCTCTCGGGCCGAGTGGAGAGAGGGAGGAAGCCGAGTCCTCCCAGGACCAGGCCCATCCCCAAGGGACCTGCAGCAACTCTCCCCCCACGGAGCCAGAGGACCTGATGCAGCCTTCCTAGGACTGTGGGGACCCCGAGGGCGCAGACCGGGCCAGCCTCCGCCGCAGCGACCTACCGTCCAGACCGACCGTCTCCGGAGCGGGGGTGGGGGGGTTGCTGGGCCCACCGACCTCCAGGGAGCCAGGATCCCTGGGCCCAGCCTGGGCGCGAGCGTCCTCCTCTCGGACGGGGGCAGGTGTCCACCGGGGGATGTGAGAGATGCCCTGGGAGACGAGCTCGTGCAGGTAATGCTCGATCACCTCCTTCCCCTGGAAGCCGGGGAGACCCGCGTCACATCAGCGCCGGGGCAGGACAGCGGGGTAACCGCGCCAGCCTGGGTGTCCCCCCGCCCCGGCTCCAGTCCCAGCCCTGACTCGTGGCTGCCGAGCAGCTGACATGTGGCCGGTCTGAATGGAGACGTGTGCGAGTGTCAAACAGACAGCGACTTCCAAGACTTAGTACGAAACGAAGAACATAACACAGCTCATGGAGAAGCTCTATACTGACAGCACGTGTGATAAAAGATGTGATCAAAATTAATGTTGCCTGCTTCACTACATGAACAGGCCTCTACTCAGGGATGGGTCTGAGATCTTTAAACAGAAAGAAGCACCACACGACGTCCCTCCTCTGCCCAGAGAGATCACCACACAAGCCCGGGAGCATCAAGAGAAGGATTACGGGGCCCCCATGACAGGCAGGTGCTCTCCATCCATTATCTCTCGTGACATGCTCATCGTTAGAGCCCTCGGTCTACAGGGAGAGACTGAGGCCGACGTCACACGGGGTGTCAGGGGGCTTGAACCGGGCCCGGTGGGCTCTGAGGCTTGTGCGCCTTCCCCTCCGTGACCGACAGAGCCGGCCCCTCACCCTCTTGACGTTGGCCGTGTACTGGTTCATGGCGATCTTCTCCAAGGCGCTCTCAAACCCAAAGAAGGAGTGGATGTCGAGCGAGGCCGACTGCTCAAAGCATGTCCAGTCTTCGTTCTCGGGGTGGACCTGAGAGCCAGCGGGGGCAACGAGATGGGCTCAGGGTGGGGGACGTCCTGCCCTCCCCCGGGGCTCTCTTGTGACCTGGGCCCGGCCAGAGCCTGCAGTGGACAGCACATCACACCCAGCCACACCCGAGGAGGCAGTGGTACCAAGGGGCCCTGCGAGGGAACAAAGGCTAATGTGTTAGAGAGCAGAGCGCCTTCCAAGGAGAAATGGGGTTGACCCCTGCGCTCCTGTCCCTTAGAGATTATATGTAGGGGCCGGCCCAGTGGCGCAGCAGTTAAGGTCACACGTTCCACTTTGGCAGCCCAGGGTTCGCCAGTTCGGATCCCGTGGGGACATGCCACCACTTGTCAAGCCATGCTGTGGTAGGCGTCCCACATATAAAGTAGAGGAAGATGGGCACGGATGTTAGCTCAGGGCCAGTCTTCCTCAGCAAAAAGAGGAGGATTGGCAGCAGATCTTAGCTCAGAGCTAATCTTCCTCAAAAAAAAAAAAAAGATACTGTATGCATATAATGATGTATATAAATAATATGCATATATTTAATATAACATGTAACATTAATAGAATATATAATTATACATAAATACTATACATTCTAGATATATATTTTTTAAATATTTACTATATATTAGGTATTTATATATAGTAATATATATTTATTGTAAATAAATACTTATACATATGGAAGGAAAGACAAACTCTGCTGACAGAGCCACTAGGCAGACCCAAGCTTAGTGCCGCTCAAACTTCCATGAGCAGAAGCATTCCAGGGAGTCCATTAACTATGCAGGTGCCTGGGCGGAACAGGTCCAGGCTGGGGCCCGGGAATCTGCATTTCACCAGCAGCTGTGGTGATGCTGATGCAGCTGCTGGCGGAACTCGATCTGAGAGACACTACACTAAAAGGGATTTACAAAAAACTACATGCAAGGTAAACATCCTGGGCCTGGTTCCCAGGAGGCCCCAAGGGGTGGAGGTGTGGAAAGAAAAAGTGATGGGCATTTACTGAATGCCTGCTGTATACGAGGCACCATGCTAAGTGCTGGGGACCAGATAGATGAGCAAGGCAAGGTCCCCCTGTGGTGGGGCTGGGTGAAGACACATGAGAAACATCTCTAATGGGCCGTGGTTGCTATACTGGAGTTATCATGATGAGGACCTAGCACAGGCCAAGGGGCTTTACCGACATGACCCCATGTACTCGGGCCAGCACCCGATGAGGCAGGTGCTGCTGACATCCCCGTTTCACAGATATGGAACGGTGTCCCAGAGAGAGGAAGCAACTTGCCCAACGTCACTCAGCAAGAAAGTGGCAGAGCTGGGTTCCCTCCCAGCCAATGCCTCCAGACTCCTCGCTCCAGCCCCCAGGGTCAGCAGGACCTTGTGGCCCCCATTCTCAGACCCGGTTCATCCGCCTCAGGGTCTTCACACATGCTGTTCCCTCCCTCAGAACTCTGTTCCCAGCTCTCTCAGCCTTCAGGTCTCAGCTTCAGTGTCAGAGACGCCCTAAGACACTGTTACCTAAGACAGTGTCCTCCTTTGATTTCAGGCAACTCCATCTCCTGGATCCCTTCTTAGCACCTGTGACAAAGTTGTAAGTATACACTGATTTGTGGTTTTTTCATCTGCATCTCCCACTCGAATGGAAGCTCTGTGAGTGCAACAGTCAGGAAGACTGCTCCACCCCTGGGTGCCCGGCACTCAGCGGGGTCCCCGGCACATGGTAGGTGCTCAGTCAGTATGTACTGGAGAACCATAATTATCATTACTCATATTCAAAGGTAACACACACAGGACGCAGCACGGGCCAGGCACTAAGAGGTGTGGATACTTCACTTAATCCTCGCCATACCCTGGGTGGTAGGAATGATCATCAACCCCATTTTGCAGATGAAGAAACTGAGGCAGAGCTTCACGAAGGAAAGAAGGAAGGAAGGAGAGAGAAGGGAGGGAGAGGCAGAGTTGCCAGGTTTAGCCAATAAAATGCAAGACGCCCAGTCACATCTGAACTCAGAGAAACAAAGAACATCTTAGTATGAACGTCCCAAGCAGTATTTGAGACGACTTAAACTAAAAGAAAACTAAGTATCAGGTGTGTGTCTGAACTGCAGGTGTAAGGGGTCCTCCTACATCTTACCCACAAGGCCCTGGGCGGGAGGGACGGTCCAGCCCCCCGGGGGGCGGGGTCTCACCGCGTAGCTGCAGTTCTCGCGGACCACCACGCGGCTGGCGAAGGTCTCGTTATGCGCATCGATGAGGAGCGTCCTTTCCCTCCAGTTCAACACGTTTCTCTGCACGAAGACTACGTGCTCCACGCCGGCGATCTGCAAAGGCAGGGGCAGCGGGGCGTGCAGGACGTAGAGGGGAGCCGGGGTGACGCACATCCCTAGGGACGGCCCGACCACCCCGAGACCCTGGGCATCCCCAGTGCCCCCCCCACCCAGCGCCTGCCTACCAGCCAGGCCTGGATCCCCGGAGCCTGCCCCACTCCCACCCCTGGCCCGCAGGACCCCCGACTCCCGCCCCACCGCCAGCCCACCAACCCCAGCCCGGAGCACCGATTCCATCCGAGCCCAGGACCCCTGCTTGGTCCTAGTACCCCGACACCACCCAGTTCCAGCCCAGCTTCCCCGACCCAGGTGGGGCCACCAACCCAGACCACGCCGCCCTCCACCCCTGAGCCCCCCTCCTGGCACCGACACACACACACACTCTCGCTCCACCTCCTAGGCCCGCCCCCTGGCCTCCGGGTCCCCCCCCCCCGCCCCAGGCGCCCACCTTGCGCAGCAGCCGCGGGGCCTCCACGCGCAGCCTGCAACTCCGCTCCACCACGTGCACCGCGCCGTCGGCGCTGCGGGCCTCGCGCAGCACCTGGCTGCCCAGCAGCACCGGGATCTCCGGGCAGGTGGGGAAGCGCCTCTCGTAGGCCTGGGGGCAGAGCGCCAGTGAGCCTGGCCGAGGCCCCCAGCCCCACAACTCAGCCCAGCACGACCCCCGGCCCGCCCCGCCCTAGCCGGGCTGTTGTCTCCTCGTGGGCCGCGTGGAGCGCGCCGACAGGCATTCGGACGCGGACAGCACGGTGACCAGACGCCCATCACTTCTACACCTGCTGTAAGCAGGCGGACATGCAGAAGTGCGTGAGCGAGGACTGGGAAAATCACAAATTCGAGTTGTCGCCCTCAGAAGGAAGAGTGGGGCATTTTAAAACAAGGCATCTTTCAGGGGGAAAAAATTTTAACAAAATCCAACACTCCTTCCTGATAAAAACACTCAACAATCTAGGAATAGAAGGGCGCTCTTCCAGCCTGATAAAGGGCGTCTACAAAAACCCACAGCTAGCATCACACCCAACGGTGACACTGCGAACGCTTGGTCCCGAGGGTCAGGAACGAGGCAAGGCTGTCTGCCCGGGCCCCTCCATCCGGGCAGGGCGGTTAGGCAGGAAAAGGAGGAAAAGGCATCCAGATGGGAGGACGGGAGGATGGGAGGCTGTGCCCGGGGCCGGCCGAGCCGGGGTCTGGGCCGCCGGGGGCAGTGCCAGCATCCGTGGCTGACGCTGTTCCAGCGAGGTCGGCCCCCAGGGCCTGTCACGGCCCACATGCCGGAATCAGGATCAAACCGAGCTCCGAAAATAGCGCCGGCATCTGAGGACACACGCCTCCCCCCGCCCCCGGCACCGAGAGGAGAGGCGGCACCCACGCCGCTCGGAGGGCAGGGGTGGGGGAGGGGGCGAGGAGGACATGGAAATGTGCCGGGCGCCCTGGATGTCACCCCAGGCCCCGCAAGGCCAGCCCAGCGCGTCCTCAGCCAGGGTCAGGAGGACAGGGCGGCCTCCTGCCATATGTCGAGGCTGGTTGCTTTGTACAAACACACCAGTGTTATAATAAGGAGCCCTTGTCCTCCAGGGGAGAGTGCACGGTGGGACTCCCAAGTCTCTGCTACTTTCTCACTGGGTGACCTTGGGCAAGTTCCTTGCCCTCTCTGAGCTTTCGTTTCCTCATCTGTAAAATGGGGTGATGGTGAGGATGTCGCCAGATTGCGTCGCAGAGCAGTTAGCATGCACCAAGCCTTGACTCTGCTCCTCCATTTAATCTTCTGAATGGCATCTTCATTTCACAAATAAGGAAACTGGAGCCCAGAGAGGCTAAGTGACTTACTCAAGGTCACACAGCACAAAATAGTGAGCCTGGATTTGAATCCCAGGCCGGCCCAGCCCCCGCTCCCTCAGGAACCCCTTGCTCAGCAGCCAGGCTTGTTCTCCTGAGCAGCTCGGAAACCAGAGCCAGGCATTGCCCTCTGGGGCTGTGTGGTCACAATTTCTCCTTTCTCCACCCTCAGCCCTTCCACTCCTGCCAGGCAGTGGCCACACCTTGTTCTGCACACTCCTTACTGTGGCCCCCCCAGGCGGTCTGTCCCAGCAGCTCCCTCCCAGCCAGCCTCCTGCCCTCTGCTCCAGCAAGGCCAGCCTTGCTGTTTCTAGAACACTCTGTTAGGGGTTGAGCTGTGTCCCCCTACCTCCAACAAAATTCATCTGCGGAAGTCCCAACCTCCAGTCCCTCTGTGTGTGACCTTATTTGGAAAGAGGGTCGCTGCAGATGTAATTAACGAAGATGAAGTCACCCTAGAGTTGTGAGGCCCTGAATGCAATATGACTGGCGTTTGACCCCAGACATACACACGGGGAGAAGGCCATGTGAAGGTGGAGGCACAGATCGGGGTGAGTCCTCTACAAGCCAAGGGACACCAAGGATTACGGGCGATGCCAGAAGAGGCGTGGAATGGATTCTCGCCAACAGCCCTGCAAAGGAACCAACTCTGCTGACACCTCAATCTCAGACTTCTAGCCTCCAGAATTGTGAGATAAAAAAATTCCCGCTGTTTAAGCCAGTTTGTGGTACTTGGTTAAGTCAGTCACAGGAAACACCCACCAATCTTGTTCCTGCCCCAGGGCCTTTGCACCTGCTGATCCTTCTACTTGGAACACTAATCGGTTCACTTGACAGTGAAGGGGGAGGGAGGCCTGAGCTCCTGGGGTTTCCCACAGGGGTAGGAGACCCGGATCCAGCCTGAGGGGACACAAATCTTCAGGGACTCATCATCCGTGCTGGTGCCTCTTCCCGGGACATCCTCCCCTCCTTCTCCCCTGCAAGGCTGACTCCTCCCACCTGCTCTGTCCTTTTAGCCTGCTCATTTTCCTGGTGGTACTTAATGCACCTTTTAACCATGTACTTGCTTGCATGCGACGTGCGGAAGGCCTGGGCTGCGAAGGACGACTGCGTGCCTTCCCGCAGCACTGACCTTGTTCCTGCATCCATCTCAGTTCTTGGCACCCACTAGGGCCTGAGAGAGAAATGCGAACAAGCAAAGAAAGAAAGAATCTAAATTGGCCAAAGGGCCAAATAGCACCAAGAAAGGTGTCCAGGGAGGAGGATGACAGGCCGTGGGCTCAGCGCATGATGCCAGCCAACGGCAGTGGCTTCACCGGGCCGACTTCCTGCCATAACAAACCTCCTGTTAGAGGAGCCCCGTCTGGAGCCCCCAGATAAGGCGGGGGGGGCTGGTCAGCAGCAGGCGGGCGCTTGGGCACGACTTCCCCTGACTGTGAAGGGAGCCACTGCCTTCCTCGGGCAGCCAGCGGCTGCTCCAGCCATGGAGCCACCCCAGGCATCGGGGTGCGCCTGGAGCTCAGGCTCCATCTGGAAGGCAAGGACCCCAAATTAAGGCGTGCAGCCCAGGGCCAGCTCTCCAGTGTCCAAGGGCTGCCGGTGGAGAGTCCCTGGGGTGGTGAGGTCTATCGTCGGACACTGTTGTCACTGACGTTCACGGAGCACTGACTTGTCACATCGCCCTTGTGAGAGGCATAAACTGAGAGGAAGCGAGTAGGGTATTTGGGGTCTCAAGAATTGCAATCGGGCAGCCGAGATTCAGGCAGAAACCCAAAATGTGTCCCACTAGGGAGTAAAAGTCAGGGGCTTTTCGAGGCAAAGGAGGGAGTTTGCATTACGAAGAGCTTTAACTGGAGTTGGAGGCAGAGGGTTAGTCTTGGCCAAACATTGACTGACTGTCGATTCCGTCTTCAGAAAGTCCACCGTCCTCCGTCTTTGTGATGGTGTCCGTTCTCCTGCTGACTTCTCAAACAATTACTTGTGAAACAATTCCCGTTTGGGTCCAGTCCAAAGGTTCAGGAGAGCAAAGCAGCTGAAAGGGAGTGCCGGTTCCGTTTAAAATGGCTCCACTATCGTCAATCTTGATGCCCTGAGGAGATGGCAGCTAGATTTCCCCATTTTACAGATGAGCAAGCTGAGGCTCGGGAAGGCATTACAAGGCCAGGGGGCGGGGGGTTGGAGCGCAGGCCCGTCAGACCCAGGCCCCTGCCCTGAAGCACCCAGTCCTGCCTCTCAGGGAACTTTGGCTTCATCACAAGTGTCGGCGTTTGGAAATGCTGAGTCACGAGGACCTAAAACCCATGAATCAGGGGCCCCTTTGCCTCTGGCAGGTCACAGGGTTTTACGGGACCAAACAGTTCCAGGGCCCTCCCTGTGGGCTCCTGTCCCCACAGTTCAGGCCTGAACTGCTCCCCCTTGAACTGACACGTGGTTAGGCCCCCTCAGGGATGCAAGGTAGCAGAAGGATTCGGTTACAGCCCTTCTGCCAGGTGGCGGGAGAGGGACACCCCAGCCCGTCAGCTCAGAAAGGGAGCTGATCCCAGGCCCAGAACCCACGCGTGCAGGGCTGCGGCTGGGGCAGGCAGGGGCCAATGGGAACAGCCCCGGAATGCCTCCCATGGGTCCCCATCCTGCAAAATGCCACGCTGACACTTCGCACGTGGACACAGGAGGCTGGATGCCTAGCCAGACGTGCCCACCTCCAGGCCGGGCACCCTGAGCACAGCACGTCCCTTGTCCCTTCAGCTCATCTGTAAGTGGAGTCATTGCAGAGCTTGCCCACAAGCGCTCGGTTCTGTGTCCCTCCTTCGTGCGTCACAGTTGCTGAAGTGGGAAGTCCTCGGTCTCCTGGCACCCGGCTTGTCACCTCTGAATCCCCCAGTGCATTGCAAAAGGCCCAGCACATAGTCCACACGCAACAGACATTTGCATGACGAATGAGCGAATGAGCGCCAAGCGTAGCCGCTCAGGGCGTGGACTCCGGGCCTGGGTTCAAATCTCTGCTCGGCCTCCTACCAGCTGCCTGACCTTGACATCATCAGGCTCTCAGTTCCTTCATTCATTCATTTGCTAAGAGGAGAATAAGAAAAGTGGCGACCTTGCTGAGTGGCGGGCGAATAAAGGAGCACGGTTTTTGGAAAGTGCTTAGAACAGTGCCTGGCACATGGTTCGTTCTCCATCAGCATTTGTTAAGTAAATTTAAATTTTAAAAAAGAGTGAGATTCTATAAAGTACAGAAAAGCTATTTCTGCTACTCACTTGACAGCTGCTCCCTCCCGCCCGCCCTCCCTCCTTCCTTCCTGCTCTTCCTCCTGCAAATTCAGAGGGAGCTGCTCACCCAAAACCTCCCAGTGCAACTATGCCAAGACTATCCAGACCTCACCAACGGACCCCGGCCCAGGGCCTCGCCCTCCCTCTCCATGTGCAGGCCGGATTCGGGGCGCTGCCCGCCACGCGACCACTGCACAAGGCGCACTCCTCCCCTCCCACAGTCCTCAGGAGCCTTCAGTGACGACCCCCCTCTCCCCCTGCCGGCCTGGGAGACCCCAGGACAGGCAGGCATCAATCCTTTTTTAATTGAGGTATAATTCTCACACCATAAAATGCATCCTTTTAAACTGCACAATTCAGTGGCTTTTAGTACATTCACAAAGTTGTGCAACTATCAACACTAATTCCAGAACATTTCATCACCCCAAAAAGAGACCCCACACCCAGGGCCAGCCTGGTGGCAGAGTGGTTAAGTTCACACACTCTGCTTTGGCGGACTGGGGTTCGTGGGTTCGGATCCTGGGCATGGACCTACACACTGCTCATCAAGCCATGCTGTGGCAGGGTCCCTCATGGAAGAACTAGAAGGACTTACAAGTAGGATGTAACTATGTACTGGGGCTTTGGGGAGAAAAAAAAAAAGAGGAAGATTGGCAACAGATGTTAGCTTGGGACCAATCTTCCTCACCAAAATAAAAAAAAAAAAGGAACCCTCAGACCCATTAGCAGTCACTTCCCATCACCCCACCCCAGCCCTAGGCAACCACTAATCTACTTTCTATCTCTATGGATTTGCTTTTTCTGGGCATTTCGTGTAATTGGAATCAGGCAACATGTGGCCTTTTGTGTCTGGCTTCTTGCCCTGAGCATGATGTTTTCGAGGTTCATCCTTGCTGCAGCAGGTGCCAGCGCTTCGTCCCTTTTCATGGCTGAATAATATTCCACTCTATGGATCTCCCAACTCTTGGCTGAGTTGCTTGACCAGAGCCTGGTGAATGAGCCATCCGCCAGCCGATGGCAGCAGTGTCATCCCAGCTGATGAAGGGAAGCGGGCACAGTTGAACCAGGGGGAGGTTATTCTGGAGCCTTTCGAAATGACTGCTGTATACAATCTTAAAAACAGCTATACCCAGATGGCCCTGTCGCTGAAAACCTGCTGCTATTCTAGTCAAAGCCAGCTCGGGAGACAGGAAAGATGGAGACAGGGGGCAGCTGGACACGGCGAGGGGGCAAGGCTGGGTGTGGCGGACAAAGCAGAGAAAAAACCCAGGGTTTAGATGCTGTCTCTGCCACTTGGGAGCTGGGCGACCTCAACTTAACTTCCCTGAGACCCAGTTTCCTCAGAAAGAAAGAGGATGAGGAGGAGGATGGTACCCACCTCCTAAGGACCGCTATAAAGACAAAAGGGAGGTAACACGTGTAAGGCGCGAGCACAGTGCCAGACACCGCACAGTCGATGTTTTTAATGAACAAGAGTAAACCAACAGGGATCTGAAGCGATATTTGCACATCACAGCAGCATTATTCACAACAGCCAAAAAGGGGAAACAACCCACGTGTCCATTGACTGAGGAAAGGATGAACAAAATGTGGTCTATCCATACAGTGGAATATTATCCAGCCATAAAAAAGGAATGAAGTACTGAAACACGCTACAGCATGGATGAACCTCAAAAACACAATGCTCGGTGAAAGAGGCCAGACATGAAAGGACAAATGCTGTCTGATTCCACTGATATGAGGTCCCTGGAGGAGTCAGACGTGTAGAGACAGAAAGTAGAATGGTGGCTACCAGGGCTGGGGGCGGGGGGGTGCGCAGGGCAGGGAGGTAGCGTTTAAGGAGTGCAGAGTTTCAGCTCGAGAGGATGAAAAAGTTCTGGAGAGGATGGTGGTGATGGCCGCACAACAATGTGTGTGTACTTAATGCCACTGAACTGGACACTTAAAAATGGCTGAAATGGAGGGCCAGCCCGGTGGCGTAGTGGTTGCATTCGCGCCCTCCACTTCAGCAGCCTGGGGTTCGCAGGTTCGGGACCCCGGGCGTGGACCCAGCACCACTCGTCAAGCCACACTGTGGCAGCATCCCACATAAAATGGAGGAAGATGGACACAGACGTTAGCTCAGGGCCAATCTTCCTCACAAAAAAAAAGACAAGAAGTGGTTAAAATGGGAAATTTCATGTTACATATATTTTACCACAATTTAAAAAAGAGAGAGTGAGTCATCTCCTGAGCGGTTCATGGTCCTATCAGAGGCATCGATCATGATTTGTAATAGGATGTCGAGTCTGTGTTTATTTGTTTCCAGTCAGCGCCTCCATCACTGCTTTCTTCGCCAGTGGACTCCCCAGTGCCCTCGCACAACACCTGGGACTCCGTAGACAGCGGCCAATATTTGCCCAAGGGAGAGAGGGAGGGAGGGAGGGAGGAGGCAGGAAGGAGGGGGCGGATGCTGGGGAAAGACGGCAGGAAGCTGGAGCCCTCGTCACATACACACCTGCAAGAGCAGGTCGCTGCACAGATCCCCCGTCTCAGCGTGTGTGGACCTCTGTCTACACCCGCTGGTGACCATGGCAGGTGCACAGCCCAGAGAGGGGCCCAGGCCTGCATCTGGCTCTCCCTGCCCCGCCCTGGAGAGCTGGGTGCTGGCAGGTGCTCAGTGCTCAGGTGATGGAAGGCCCGTGCGGCTCCCTCTGTGGTCACAGTGCGGGGGCAGCCGGGGCTATTGGCCAATGAACTGCCCTGAACAGGGTGCAGAGGCACCGTTTGGCCGTTTTTCACAGTTTCCTGCCCTGAGGCTGCAGCAGGGACACAGTTAGTGGGGTCTAGGTATTATTTTTTCTGCTTCTGTCGCCTTATTGCACGCCAGGACTCGGACGGCCCTTTGCCCCAGCGGGGACCATGTATCCTCCACCTGAGCTCACACCTCCAGAAAGCCCGGCCTCTCCAGCACTGGGGGAGCGTGCAGCCCGGCTGCCCGGCCTGGCGACTGTACAAAAACCTGCCGTGGATTCTCCCCCGGGCGTGGGGAGCAGGGTAGGGGGTGCCCTCCTCTGAACAGGCTCCATGCCCACGGACTCCCAGGATCAGCTGGTGCCCCTGCTGGCTCAAGGAGGGACGAGGAGGCAGCAAGTCCAGCCCAGCGTGTCTTGACATTTAGCGGCATGTCAGGATCTTGAAGGGAGGGAAATGCTATCTTAGATTTTCCAAGTGTTCCAGGAATGCACGCGCCTCAGCTCTTCTGTTTTCCTCATGCTCTCCAGGCCTCCGGGATGAAAACTTCCTTCCAACCCACTTAAATAGCAAATCTCATCATGTCACTCTCCTGCTTCCAACCTTCGCAAGCTCCCAAGGTCCTTGAAGAGACAACTGACCCCGCGTGTCTCTTTTTAACTCTCACTGGGGCCCAAGTGAGCCACATTCATTTCTGTAGAGAGACAAGTTCTGCCCTGGGGCCTTTGCACATGCTGTGCCTTCCTCCCCTCGGCAAGGCTCTGCTTGGCTGGCTTAAAAGACCCTCGGCTGGCGACCAATGGGTTCTTCTCTGTGTTCCTACAATGCCCTGTTCTTCCCCTAGTACAAATCATTCTACATGACACTGGCCGGGCTTCTCTCTCTCTCTCTCTCTCTCTCTGTCTCTCTCACACACACATCACACATCACACACCCCCCCCACACTGCCAGCTTTATGAGGGCAGAAAGGGACCATGTCAGGAGAACCAAGTCAAGACAGAACCAGAACAAGACAGACACGGCCCCCACCTTCCAGAAGCTTACTTTCATGAAAAACACCCATATAAACAAGGAAGCAAGACAACGAACAGAATAAGGATGTGTTTCGAAAAGTGCTAGGAATCAACGCACACCCAGCCGGGTGCCTGGCACCCAGAGGACACTCAATACGTATTTGCCAAACGCATACACGCTCGCGGGCACGAATGAAGGCACGCATGAACGGACGAACAAGGGCCCACAGCTTCCTTCAGGGCCTCTGGAACCAGAAGATGGCTTTGCTGGGCAGTGGGCTACCTCCATTCTCCCGGCCCAAATCGGAGCGTCAGGGCCCTGTAAGCAATCCAGGGTGGAAACTGTCGCTTCCCTTAATCTTTTAGCAGCGGGATCAGATGACGGGCCCCAGGGAACTCATTTAACTCATTTAAATAAGGCCCCTGCTGCTTTGTCAAAACTACATCCATGACAACAATTCCACCTGGATCTGCCCTTGGCCTGGGCTGCAAGGATTTGCCTTCAGAGGCCGCTCCTTATGAATAACCCATTTGCTAAGTTACAAGCTGTTTATCAATCCAAAAGGCCAGGTCTTTAAATATTTTAACACTTCGTTGCTGGACAAGGGCCCTCCCCTCCGTAACCCTGGCTCCGCACGAAAATCCTATTGCTGAGGAAATTCAACTCCGCACCATCTGCCTTTGTTAGGTTTGCAGAATCTGAGCTGACCTGAAGCCCCAGGCCCTTAGAGCCCCACAGGGCCTCCTGGGCAGTGGCCGGACAGGAGGCGGCCACTGTTGCACAGATGTCTACTGATCATCAGAGCCAGAATCCAGAATGCCTGGCTGCCAGCTCGGGCTGTGGGGTCAGATTCCCTGAGATCGAATCTCTGCCATTGACTGAGAATGCCGTTTACTGAGTATTTTTTTGGGGGGAATGCTGGAGTGCCAACTCCAGGTACCTCAGAATATGACCTTATTTGGAAATAGGGTCTTTACCGAGGTAACCAAGTTCAAATGAGGTCATTAGGGTGACCTTATAATTCCACTATGACTGGCGTCCTTATAAGAGAGGAAGTTTGGGCGCAGAGGCACACACACACGGAGTAAGCCGTGTGAAGGCTGGAGTGATGCTGCCACAAGCCAAGGAGCCACCAAAAGCCAGGAGAGAGGCCCGGAACACATCCTCACCTGGCATCTCCAGCGAGAGCACGGCACTGCCAGCACCTTGATCTGGACTTCCGGCCTCTAGAACTGAGGCCACAACCTTTTGTTGTCCTAAGCCACCAGCTGGGGTACTTTGTTACGCAGCACTGACAAATACACTGACTAACGGACAGTCTCCTCTGTCTGTCTAAGCCTGTTTCCCCTTCTACTACAGCTAAGGCTGCTGTATTGGTACCCGCCTCTGAGCTGGCCTAGGGGCTGGGCACCCACTGCTCAGGGAACACACCCAGGCCCTGTTGGCACGTCTGTCCTCTGAGAGGCCAGGGTCCGTGCGTTTTGGCTGTGCTCCCCTTTGCAGGGTCCTGACAGGGTGCAGGCATTCTGGACGCAGTCCTGATGGTAACCGCCCTGGTGGGACCACTGACTCGGTCCAGATGCCACCCCCATAACTTCAGATCCTCAGCTCTGAGAAGCAGCAAAGCTCATGGTAGGGAATGTAAATTCTGGAGCCGGGGGGCCGGCCCAGTGGCGCAGCAGTTAGGTGCGCATGTTCCGCCTTGGTGGCCCAGGGTTCACCAGTTCAGATCCTGGGTGCAGACATGGCACCACTTCTCATGCCATGCTGTGGCAGGTATCCCACATATAAAGTAGAGGAAAATGGGCACAGATGTTAGCTCAGGGCCAGTCTTCCTCAGCAAAAAGAGGAGGATTGGCAGCAGATGTTAGCTCAGGGCTGATCTTCCTCAAAAAAAATAAATAAATTCTGGAGCCAAACTGCCTTGCAAAATTCACTTAACGTATTCCAATGAAGTCCCCACCTGTCGCGTGTTCACTTTGCAGCCTTGGGTAATCCATTTGTTCTCTCTGTGTCTCAGTCTCGTTGTCTGCAGAACAGAGCACCCACAGACCTATCTCATGGGCTGGTTAAAGGAGCCCACGAGTTAATATTTGAATGCGCTCAGAACAGTGCCTGGAACCTAGTCTGTTCTGTGTACTGTTTGTTACAGAAAATTTAAACAAGAATCTGCTTAAACTCGTCCAATAACCATTACCATTCAGAGCAGGAATTTCTTTGGAAGGAATATATCCATACAAAGACTGTGCATAAATGTTCATGGCGGTGTTATTCATCATAGCCCAGAAATGGAAACAGTCCATCAACCAATGGATGGATGAGCAAATGTGGTCCATCCATAGAGGGGAATATTATTCAGCCATGAAAAAGAATGCAGCACTGACACACGCTACAACCGGGATGAAACTTGAAAGCACGATGCTCAGTGAGAGAAGCCAGTCAGAGAAGGCCACATATTGTATGGGTCCATTTATATGGAACGTACAAAATAGGCAAATCCATAGTGACAGAAAGTAGACTAATAGTTGCTTGGGGTGGAGAGAGGTTGGGGATATGTGGGGATGGTGACTAAGCGGTGCAGGGTTTCCCTTTGGGGTGATAAGAACGTTCCAGAATTGACGGTGGTGATGGTTACACAGCTCTATGAATACACTGAAACCCACTGACTGTGCCTTTAAATGGGTGGATTTTATGGTATGTGAGTGATAGCTGAATAAAGCTGTTCAAACAATAAATAATGATAATAAGCTTAAGTAACATTTCACAAGTATTAAACAATGTGCCAGGCCTGTCCGGGCGCCCATGTCCCTTCATTTAATCCTCGCTTCAGCTCTCTGAGGAGCAGGGGCCTTTGTTATCTCCATTTTCCGGGTGTGGACCTGAGAGTGGCTGTCAAGACTCAAGGGACCACAAGCCGCAGTTCAAGTCCCAGTCTTTGCATTCCACACACGGGGATCTCCACAAAGACCTCCTGACCTTCTGAGACCCCACAGTCACAGGGACCAAGGACCCGCTCCAACCTTGGATGCACAGCGGCCTCCTCCATTATCTTAACTGCTTTCCCCTGTTTACCAAGATAACACAAGCTGATTGTCCTGAACCAAATAACAGAGAATGTTCTCAAGAATTAGAAAGCAAAGTCCACGTGGAACGCCGCCCTCAGGAACAGAATTCCCGTCCAGAGATTTGGCCCAAGGAGAGAGACGCCCATTCACTGGATTACAGTAGTTAAATCTTTGAAATGAAAGAGAAAAATGATTTTTAAAGGTTTTTCGAAGCTGGGTCTAGAAAGGTTGCCTCTGTGATATTTTATGAGCAATTCCACGGGCCCAATTCCGGTCATCCGTATCATCGCTGGTGCACTTCTGAAGGAGCAAGGGACGCTTTGATTCCCAAGTGGGCTTTGTTAAACAGGAAACCGAGAAGGCCAGCTCGTCCAGGCACTCAGACGCAGTGAAAAGAGCTGAACGCACCCAACACTTCCCTGGCATCTGACCCGAACTGAGGACAAGTGTCCAGCTGAGAAACAAAGACGGACAGTAAGCGCAGAAAACCCCTTTTGTGCCCACACAGCGTGCGAGTTCTGTTGAGTTATGCAGGCTACTGGGGACAATGGTGTTTTGTAAACAGTCGGCAAAGTGGCTTTGTCAGCGGCGTGGCTGCGGTTGGGGGGCCCTCTCACCGACAAGGATTGTATGGAAGATAAGACGACATGGTTGCGGCTGTCCCTTTGAAAACTACGAGTAACTCACATTAGCTCAGACACATCAGCTCATTTACAGAGTAAATATCAGAAAACCTCTGCTTCCTCCTGTACCCACAGCGTCTACACATCGACGCCCAGAGACTGAGAGCAGCCCGGGGGTCAAGCGCATCCTCCTGCCTTCACTGAGGGAACTCGATGCTTACAAAACACGCTGAACATATTCCAATGAAGGCCATGCGAGTACGTTACTAGTCCTTTTAGTAAAGTCTTCAGCGCCACCTCAGCGGGCATGCTTTATCGCAAAGTGCAATGATGGCAAATATTTTGAGACTCCTAAACATGCTAAATTAAGTTTGCATTTGTCAAGTTCATGCAGTACTGAAACATTATTCGTTTTCCATTCTGTACTTATAGGTCTCAGCTTCATAGCAGAGAATTGGGTGCCTGGATTGTTCCAGAAGACTGGGGACAATGCCTCTCTTCTACTGAGTGAATGAATGAATGAATGAGTCCCGGGGTCTTAGGATACGTGAGCTCCCTGGAGCCTTAGACGGAGGACGAGTCTTTATACTCAGCTACTTAGTCTGGATGGAGCCCTGTGCTGGGCACCCGCCCCCACCGCCCCCACAAACTGGCATCACCTTTATCCTCGTGACAACCATCTCCATCTCACAAAAGAAACCGAGGCTCAGACGCATTCAGTGGCTTTCCCAGGACACACAGCCAGAGCAGGCGGGGCAGCGGCAGGGACCAGTGCTTCTGACCGCTTGTCCCCAAGTCTCTTCATCATCCCTGGCGTCCCACCCACTCTACAAATGAAGGAAAGTCGCACAGCTGCAGGCAGCGACAACACTAACAACAGTAACAATAATAGTAACGGCATTTGGTCTGTGCCAGACCCTGCGCTGGGAGCTTCACACGCATCGATTAGTTTAATCCACAGCACGATGCCCAGATTTGGAAACCATGGAATCTTCATTTTAGAGATGGGGAGTGAAGGCTCAGAGAGGGTAAGTAACTTGCTTAAGTTCACCCAGCTAGTCACTATGACCCCGGGCCTGTCCCTGCCTCTTTCCTGACCTGGAACCATCTACCCATAACAGCACATGGATGGACGGCTCCAGGGAGGCTTTTAAATCCTCTATGAGACTATAAACACATACGCAGGTGGATTCATAGAATAAGATCAGGCAGGACACACACACGCGCAGAGGCACAACTGATACGCAAGTCCTCGGATCAAAGACTGGAATTGAGCAGCCAGGGGTGGGCTGGGAGAGACGGGGGTGGATGCCTGCCCGTGTTCCTTGCACTTCCAATACAATCATTTATAACACCATGTGGTGTAATAACAGGGGCAGGTACATTTAGTGAGCACCTACTGTGTGCCAGGCACTGAGCCAGAGGTAGCAGGCGTTACCTCATTTCCCCCTCCCCACACCTCCAGGGCATTGCCCCTACTTTACCAGGAAGGGTGGCTCCGACAGGCAGAGGGGACGGCGCCAAGAAGGAAAGCCATGTCCACCGGCTCCAGCACCCACCCCATGGAACAAAGACCACTGATCCAGGAGCCCAAGAGCCTGGGAGCCGATTCTAGGACCCCAGCTGACTGGCTGCCCAACTTGAGTATGAAAATGACGGCTCCCAGACCCTTCCTGCCCCCTCCCCACCCCCACATGCTCCTCCTGGTCTCAGCTTCCTTGAAGAGAAAGGGAGGCAGTGTGTGGCAGGAGGAGGACCCTGGGGGGCACTGTAGTTAAATCCCAACTCTGGAGTCCCCCTCGCGTGGCTCTGAGCCTCGGCTCCACCTCTTGCTAGCCACAGAACCTGGGGCCAATCCCTTGACCATCCCAGCTTCAGTTTAGCGGAGGTAAAATGAGAACAATGCCAGCTGTTAGGAATTAAATGAAACCACGGATGTGAAGACAGTACCGTAAACCCTCAGTGAATGGCTGTGTCATCACCATCATTGTTATATTTACTATTATTATTATCATTACACAAAAATGACAGCAGTGGCTTGGCCCCTGATATCCTTGTTTCCTGTCAGAGAAGGCTGAGGTGAGAGAACATGTAAGCTTCAACAAGGAAAAAGAAAGACCTTGTGTTTTGGTCAGTGGGCAAGGATTCCAGAAGTTGGGTGGATGGTGGGCTGGCCAGGTAGAGAGTCACTGGTTAGCAGCTGGACTCCCCAGGTCAGTGAAGGAGCTCAAAAATTCCTTCTGATCTGGGGGGTCTCCGGGGCTCCCTCTCATTCCCATCACAGCTGACCTCCTATGTCCCTCCAACCTCCATACGGGGGCCGGAGAACCAGGGTCACTCACCGCCATGACCAGCTCGAACGGGTACTTGTAGATGCGGACGGGAGACTGGTACTTCTGCACCATGTTCTCGCAGGAGCGCCAACTGAAGCCAGGCAGGAGTGAGCACAGGGCCTGGGTGACGGGGGACTGGTGAGGCAGCCGCTCCCTCCACATGAAGCAAGAACCCTGCCCACTGCTCCCCATGCAAGGGGCAGGCCCAGCCCCCTCTGGCCTTGCCCACACATCTCCCCAGCCCTCAAAGCCGGGGGGGCCAATATGATCCCCAAATTACTCCTGGCCAGGCCCCAAACACCTCCACTGTCCATTACCCACAGCCTCAGACCACACTCCCCCTCCAAGAGCAATCAGCACCCCCAAACTTTCCTCGGTCCCCACCTCTTCAAATTGAGAACCCCAGAAGCACCCCTCACCGCCACTCACATGGAAACACACACATTCGCAGTTCTTACACTCCCACAATTCACCACCCACGCACCCGCACAGCTCGCACAGACATCCTGATGCTGTAAGTGCCCCCAAGTATCATTGCACCTGCCCTCCCATTTTCCTCCAAAACACCCTGACATACACACATGATCTTTACCAAATTTCACACCCACTGTCTCTTTCACACACACACGCACTCATATGCACGACTCTCCTCCCACACGGGACTACTTTTGCACGCTCTTGAAATTTTGCGCACACACAAAGCTCCCCGGAGCACGCACCTCTCCAACTCCACGCACCTAGAGAATTCCCCCGGTGCGCACAGACGTCCACACACATGCACACACACAGGCACCAACACAGGCGTGCACACACAAGTCCCCGCAGCCCTGCTCACCCTCGCCTTCGGAGTCTCCGGGGATGCGGAGCTGAGCTCTTTGGGGCCCCCGCGGCCACCTGTCCCAGAGCGCAGTGCGGGGGGCGAGGCCCGACCGCGGCCGCGGAGCCGGGGGCGTCGGGCCCTGAGCACCCTGGAGACGGGCCGGCCAGGGAGACGACTGCGGGGCTGGAGCGAGACCTGCCGGGAGGGAGCGCTCCGGCACCCAGGACAGCGGAGATCCCGGCCTGGCCCCGCCCCCAGCCTGGCCACGCCCACGCCGCCCCGCCGTGGCCACGCCCAGATTTCCCCGCCTCCTGAGGGGCTCCGCCCCAACCGTAGCCCCTCCCTTTAGTTTACATGCCCTCCGTTTGACCACGCCCCCAGCAGGCTCTTCCTCCAGATTGGCCACGCCTCATGTAGGCCCCGCCCACATAGTGGTCCCGCCCCCTAAGGCACCCAGCCTCGGGAGTGGCCCAGCCCCAGGCAGACTCCGCCCCAAGGCTCCACCCCCAGTCTAGCTCCGCCCCCAGGCGGGCCCTTGCCCCGCCCAGCCCCGCCCAGCCCCGCCCCTCCTGGGAAAGTTTAGCTTGGCTTCTCCCCTAACTCGGATCAACTCGCTCCTCCCGGGCTCTGAGCCCCGCCCCTCCCACGGGCCCCGCCCCAGGGCCGTCCTGGCCCTGCCTTAACCCCGCCCATCATCATTCATTCACCCTACTGCTAAGCAACTACTAAATGTCAGGCCCTTCCAGGCTCTGGAGAGTCATCAGTGAACAAAACACAAAAATCCTCGCTCTCGGGGAGTTTGCATTCGGGTAGGGGAGGCACACCTTAACCGAATAAGGCGAATATGCAGTACTGTTGGAGATGGCGAAAGAACTAAGCAGGGAAGGGGTTCAAGAAGCCAGCAGAGTGAGGATACGATTTAAAACAGGGTGACTGGGGCCTCCTTGGGAGGGTGACATTTGCCCATCATCCTCATTCTAGCTCACAGCCAAACCCTTCCAGCCCTCCCAGGATCTCTGGGGACCCAGCATCCCGTCCATAAGCCCTCCCTTCTTCCTCCCCGTCTGTTCTGCCTGGAAGTGCCAAGAAGCTGTCTCTGGACAGCCTCGTCATCAGTGTATTCATTCATTCGACATTTACTGAGCGCCTATGTGCCAGCACTGAGTGACTTCACCCATTCACAGGAGGGAATCAGAAAGACGCGCCTGCCCTTGGGTGGTCCACAGTCCCGGGCACGGAGAAGGGGGTGCCGATCGGGAGGGAGACAGACAACGCTCCGTTTATCAAATATATCCTTGCACCCTGTGATAATTAGCCTGCTGGTTTCCTTTCTAGCGTGGATCACGCTCTGTGATCATCTTCTTCATTCATTCACTGTATTTATTTGTGGATTACCGATTGTGTGTCCTGGGAGACTGTGAGCTCCGCGAGGGTAGGAACCTTGTCTGTCCTGTTCATCTGTCCCCTGTCCGCAGGATCTTACTGGGGACCTGGCACACAGTAGGTGCTCAGTGCATTTTCTTGGTTAAGGTTATCAAGGAGGGAAATGGAGCACAAAGTTCCCATCTCTGCCACAAGGTGGCAGCAAACAACAGTCCGTGGCTCCTGGGTGTCTCCAGGAAGGGGAATTGACGGGGGAGACCCCGTCCAGGGATGTTTCGCTTTACCCCGTGCTCATCAAGGAAACTCCCATGCTCCTCCTGGGCGTCAGTGCAGGGCGCACAGCGAGCATGAACACTTAGCTGTTGTTACAGCACGAAAGGCCTTAAGTTGGCATAAGGTGACCAAGAGGGGGAGGTTTACACCTGGAAGGATGAGGTGGAGCAAACTGTCCCAAACTTCACCGCTCCTAAGACTCCTCGCGGCAAGGGCGCATGTCAAAATGCAGATTCCTTGGCATCGCTCAGAATCTGCTTGTTTGAAAGGCTCCCCAGTGGTTCTCCTAACTGGACAAGTCTGGCAGTGCTGGCTGCCAGATTTTGGGAGTCCTTCCAAGGGCCTAGGGATCCTGGGTTTCTCAAGGTCCACGCCGGCCCTGGGGAGGGAGGTGGTGCTCTCCTAAGGGAGGAACAATGGGTCATAAGGGCTCCTCCCAGAGGTGGGTGTGCTTCCACTCGAGTCCATTCTCTTCCACCCAGGCGGAATCTTCCCGGTCACCCCACCCCCACACGGGAGTCCTCTGCCACAGAAGGTGCCAGCTTGGGGGAGCAGGAGTGGGCATGGGAGGTGCAGGGAGCGAGGCCAAGAAGAGCCAAAAGGAGCAGAGGAGAGGCCCTGGGACTTTCGGGGTGGCTCGAGATTTCCTGGCTCCCATCAGCGCCTCCCCTGCCCCTCAAATCAGTGAGGACAGGACTCCTGGGGCGGGGGTACAGCGGGGTGGGCACAGAGAGCGCAAAGTGGAAAACACCGCCCAGATGGGCGGGGGTGGCGAGAACCTAACTCCTCCTCCAGCCCCAGGGAAGCGAATTAATAAGAGCCCCGCCTGCCACGTGTTATCTATCGTGAGCTCTGTTCTAGTAAGCACTGCTCCTACCACTTACCCACTTACATAGCACTCGTGGGCACTCGCTGTGCCAGGCGCTGCGCTAAGGCTTTACAAACATTCAAACACTTGATCTCAGAAACAATCCCTGCCGTGATGAAAACATTTTTGGAACGCCATACCGGTGGTGGGTGCACAACATTGTGAATGCACTCGACGCCACTGAATTGTGCACATTAAAATGACTAATTTTATGTTATATGATTATTGCCTAAATTTAAAAAAAAAAACCCTCAAGGTCAAAACTAGTTTAATCCTCATTTTAAAGACAAGGAAACGAAGGCACAGAGAGGTTGAGTAACTTGCCCGAGGTCACACAGCTAGTAAGGAACTCAAACCCAGGACTCTGGTTCTTCAATGCCTTCTTCCTCCAGGGATGCAGTGGAAGTGCCAGGAAGATGTGATTTTCCAGTCTGAACTGCAAGGATATCCAAGCATCCCGGCCCCGGACTGAGAAGGTACCAGAAGGGTGGGCTGATTCGATGGGAACACTGGGGGCATGAAGTCAGTCCCAGGGCGGGACCTTCAGCCTCGACCTGCTGCATCCTGCACCCTGTGGGAATGATGAAGCCAGAGCTGCCTTTTGATGAGGTGGGTTTCGAAGCCTCCAGAAACCACCCCACATCTCTTATTATCTCCCCAAAGATGGGCTACTGCCACAGGAAATTCAACCATTAGAAAAGCATTTGTTTGAGTAAAACCCTGGGCCCAAATGAAGAAGCCCCCGGAAGGCATCCTGCGGAGAAAGGTCCTCAGCTAGACAGCTCAGTGTGACACCGACAACAGGGGGGTGAGGGGGGTGTAGGAGTGAGAGGGTCCGGGATCCAGGCCCTTATGGGACATGAGTGGCCCTCCACCTGGGCCCCACAATACAGAAGGGCCCTGAGATGGTGCTGAAGCTGGGGGTGGGGGCGAGGCATTTTTTTTTTATCATTGTGGTAAAATACACATAACATAAAAGTTACCATTTCAACCATTTTTTAAGTGCGCGATTGAGTGGCTTTTAGTACTTTCACAAGGTTGTGCCCCTGTCACCACTGTCTGGTTCCAGGACACTCCCATCACCCCAGAAGGAAACCTGTACTCGTCAGGCAGTCACTCCTCCCTTCTCCCTTCCCCCAGCCCCTGGCAACCCTCAGTCTGCTCTCTGGACCACATCTCATTTGCCTGGGGCTCCTCTAAGTCGTGTTCCTTCTTCCCCTTCTCAGAGCACAGCTCAGAGGCCCCCTGGATTTGGGAACCTCCAGAGCCATCAGGGCCATGGGCAGGATGGCCATGTACAGTTGTGTAGGTTGTAGACTGCACAGCTCTTTGCAGGGCTCCTGGTCATTGGGTGGCTTTGATTTAGCAGAGGCTGATTCTGGGGGAGCCTGACCCAGAGGGCTGCACAGCCAGGCTCTGCCCACTTTGACCCCCAGCCAGGCCCTCTAAGTCCAGTCAATTCCATACATGCTTTGGGCTTTGGGACTCCACCAGGCACTGTATGTGGGGTCAGCATCCAAAGGTGAAAGGTGAGTAAAAGGCTATCTGAGCCCTAGGAGCCCTCAGTGAGGAGGAAAGGGGGCGAGAGCAAGGGTAGGGGTGCGGTGGGGCTGGGGGGAGTCAGCATGGGGCTTGGGAGGGGGCTGGGTAGCAGAGTGGTGAGTGGAGGGTGTGGAGTCAGGACAGCCTGGTGTGAGTTCTGGCCCTGCCACCTTCCAGTGTATGTGGTCACAGTGGCCCCTCCTTTCAAAGGGGGGAAATATGGAGATTATTCAGCCTTAAAAAGGAAGGACATTCTGACACCCGCTACCACATGGATGAAGCTGGAAGACATGACGCTGAGCGACAGAACCAGTCACAAAGGGACAAATACCGTACGATTCCACTTGCAAGAGGCCCTTCGAGTCGGCAGATTCACAGAGACAGAAAGAAGAAGGCTGGGTGCCCAGGGCGGGCGGGCGGGCGGGTGGGAGGACAGGGGGTTAATGTTTAACGGACGTGGAGCTGCAGTTTTGCAAGAAGAGAAAGTGGAGAAGGATGGTGGGGCCGGTGCACAACAGCGTGAAGGTTATTAACGCCACGGAGCTGTGCACTCGGAAATGGTTAAACTGGTGAGTTTTATGTTATGTATATCTTACCACAATAATACAAAAAATCACACTGAAGAGTCCAAAAAAAGTTAAAATAGGGGCCGGCGTGGTGGCATAGTGGTTAAATGTGCAGTTCTTCCGCGGCCTGGGGTTTGCTGGTTCGGATCCCAGTGCAGACATGGCACCGCTTGGCAAACGCCATGCTGTGGTAGGCGTCCCACATATAAAGTAGAGGAAGATGGGCACGGATGTTAGCTCAGGGCCAGTCTTCCTCAGCAAAAAGAGGAGGATTGGCAGCAGTTAGCTCAGGGCTAATCTTACCCCCCCAAAAAAAAAATTAAAATAGGGGAAAAGCTAGCACTAGCTTGGAGGGAGGGACCGACTCCCGTGGGACTTAGCGGGGGGGGGGGAGGTGGGGTGGGGTGGCATCTGAGATGGTGCAGATCGGGAGAGTGATAACTCTGCTCTGTTGAGACAATTCGCACACCATACAATACACCCATTGACAGTGTACGAGTCAGTGATTTTTCATATATTCGCAGAGCGGCACAACCCTGGCCATCACCAACTTCAGCACATTTTCATCGCCCCAAAAGGAAACTCTGCAGCCATTGGCAGTCACTCCCCACTTCCCCCCTGTGCCCGGCTTTCTGTCTCCGACAGATTCACTCATTCTGGACATTTCATATCATGCGCTTTCGTGTGGCCTTTGTGACTGGCTTCCTTCACTGAGCATCGTGCCTCCGAGGTTCATTCATGTTGTAGCAGGCGTCAGAGCTCCCTTCCTTTTTACGGCTGAACTGTTTTTACTCACAACGCTTCTGACACCAAATGTGTGGGCTTTTTTCCCACGCCAACAACCAATTCTCCAACTCTCCGGACCCCGACGGGGCGTCCGACAATTCACCTCGATTCTGACACTAACGACCTGGCGTCAGTGAAGACCCCACGAGGACAGAGTCACAGAGTCTGAGCCCAGATCTGCACCTGGGGCAGCATCAACCCACTGGCCTCAGGGGGACCACAGCGTGCCGCCCCACCTTTTGGGTAACTGCAGTGGTGGGGGTATCAGGGGTGGACTCGCCTGGGTGGACTCCCGGGGGACCGGGAGAGGAAGGGGGCAGAGGGTGGAAGGAGACACTGTCCCATCTTCACCCATGACCTTCCTCAGGCCCCAAGTCATCTTGATGGCAGCCCAAAGTCTCCCTGTGGGGCAGGGAAGAAGGAACCCCCATATGCTCATTTCCTACGACTGTTGCAACAAATTACCACCCACCTAATGGCTTAAAAAACAAATTTATTCTCTTACCATTCTGGAGGCCGGAAATCCGAAATCAGTCTCTCCAGGCTAAAGTCAGCGTGTCAGGTGCAGCTCCTCCTGGAACCTCTGAAGGGAGGACCCGGGTCCCGGCCTTGTCCGCTTCTGGAGCCCACCTGCATTCCTTGGCTTGTGGCCTCTCCTCGTCCTCAAATCCCGTCACTGCCATCTCTGCCTCCGAAGGTCATCGCAGGCCTTCTCCGCGTGTCTCTGTCTCAAATCTCCCTCTGCCCTTCCCTGATAAGGACGCCTGTCATTGGGTGCAGGGCCCACCCTAAATCCAGGATGATCTCATATCGAGATCCTTAATTACGTCTGTAAAGACCCTTTTTCCAAATAAGACCTCATTCCCAGGCTGCAGGGGATGAGGATCTGGACCTGTCTTTTTTGGGGGTCCGCCATCAGCTCACTGCAGGGCCCAGCTTGCAACTGCACCCTGGGTTGGTCTGCCTCTCCTGGTGCTCCCTCCGCAGCCCCACTCCTGGGCCCTGAGGTCACTTCCAAAAGCAATGTCCCTGCACCCCAGCTCTGGCTGCGGGGGGCCCAGGCCAGGATAGCTGCAGCCTCTCACTCCTCCTGGTTGGAAGGAGGACACATCCCCGTTGACTCTCAAGCAGATCAGATGTGACGTCGACCCCCCCATCCCCCAAAGTGGGGAACAGCGCAGGGGGAGCGGGGACAGGCAGAGGGAGCCGGTCAGAGATCCGGGAGAGATGCAGCAGGCTGGACCGCGGCGCGCCAACACTAAGAGCTCAGCTCGGGTGATGATCCTGCCCACCAAGCTGGGGTGAGACCCGGAGCCAGGCAGGTAGGGCGGTGGCCACGGGCACCAAGAGCCAAGCTCGGCCCCATCAACAGAGCAGACCCCAAGGGATCCCCCAGCTCAGTCCCTGAGGCCCCAGCTGCCCAACCACCGCCCCCGAGCTGCCCCTGCCTGGGGGAGAGGCCAGGGTCTCCCCGTCCACTTGTCCTCCATGCCTGGGCCCGGGCTGACTCTCTGCAGCCACCCAGCGTGACAGCCACCAGCCACAGGCAGCTATGTAAATTTAAATTAATGAAATGGATGTGAACGATCATATATTTATATAAATAATAATAAATAGAATATAAACACTAAAATTAAAAATTCAGTTGCACTAGCTACATTTCAAGCACCCCGTAGCTGTATGCGGCTCGTGCTTCCCATATATACAGAACTTCCATCACGGAAGTTCCGGCCGACAGGGCGGCTCTGGAGTGGGTCTGGACCTGCAGAGGCTGGGCCCAGTGGGGGCCGGGATGGACTGGGCGGGGCGGGGACCTCAGGGCTGCGAGGACGGTGTCGGTCTGTAGCTGACTGGTGTTGACTCATCAGTCCCGGAGGCCCGGGCCCGGCCAAGGGATTAAGCCTGAGCCGGTGACCAGAGAATGGCCTGGGAGGGCGGCCCGTGGGGGGTGGGCACCAGGTCGCGGGCAGGAATGCTTGACCTCAGCAGAGAGAGCACACAAAGGGCCTGGGCAGGGCCAGACGGAGCCGGCGTGCTTGAGGGAGGACAAGCCCACGTACTTCTGGGGCAGCTCTATTCTACATCGCAAATGGCAAGAATACGACACCGAGGGGTGGGCCACTTCTTTTTGTCACCCTCCAAGCCCTCATGAGGCCTGCAGACCCCCCAGCCTGACCCCTCTCCACCCTCGAAGACTGTGGTGGTTTCATCGTCTAACAGCCACTCCCCCACGGATGGGCACGTAGGTTAGTTCATTCCTTACAAATGTGGTTGTCCGCTCGGTTTTCTAGCCCTTTCCCTCCGCAGACTGGGAACACGCAGGCTGTTGCGTTAGCCGCTCTCTCCCCAGGTCTGGGCATACAGTAGGTGCTTCATAAGTGGATGAGCAAATGTGTGGGAGGCACTGTGGGGGCAAGAGGTCAAGATCCCCCCCGACCCCATGGCCAGGGAGCAGCTGATTCCCACGGCAGTGTCAGTGAGGTGCAGGAGGGTGGATGGTGAGGGAACTGGGGGTCGCTGTGAGCGAGGGTCTCCCCCTCCTTCCTCGCCAGGCCTCCCACCACCCTCGGCCAGGGGTCTGGCCACTTTCCTCACAGCGTCCCCAGGCCCCCAGTCTGTGACTTTGTCTGCCTGGGGTGCTCCATCACTGGGGACACGGGACAGGTGCCATCATCCACCCGCAGGTGACCTCAAACTCGTGTCGTCCCCCCCACCCCCACCCCGTCCTCTGTTGCGGGCTCCGTGAGGGCGGGAACCTCCGTCTGTTGTATCCGATCTCGTGTCCTGAGTGCCCAGAGCAGGGCTTGTCACAGATGGGGAGCTCAGGGCATGTTAGGTGAATGAATGAGTGGATGAATGAATGAGGCCCTTCTCTCCCATTGTGGTTCCGACTCAGGACCTCCCAGCCCGAGGTGGGTCCTCCTCTGGGGAACGTCCCTGCGACCACCTCCCATTCGTTCACTCATTCACTCAACCATGACATCATCTGTGCCAGGCCCCCTGCTGAAGGGTGGCAGAGGTGGGGACCAGGACGAGGGCTCGGAACGCAGGGTTTCAAGCCTGAGGCTCCTCCTGGTGGCCCTGAGCTGGCACGTAACGGCCTGGAGCATCAGCCTCCACTCTGAAAGAAGGGGAGCAGAGGGGGCCAGGGCGCCATCTTCGTTGTGGCGATGGTTTCACCCTGGGCTGCTTGTGTCCAACCCACCAGCTGGTCCCCTTTACGTACGTGCACTTTATCGTGTGTCCTCAGCACGGCTGGAAAACACGGTGCCCAGCACCAAGCCAAGCACTTAGCACAGGGCCTGGCCCACAGTAAACGCTCAACAAAAGCCATTTTTCATCATTATTCTGTGTCTTACTTCACTGAATCCTTTCAAGACACTATGGAGCAGCTGCCAGAGTATCCTTATTTTGCAGGCAGAGAAACTGAGGTTCAGAGAAGTGAAGACATTTCCCCAGGGTCACACAGCTAGGAAATGGAGGAGCTTGGATTTGACGTCTTAGCTCACTGGCTCTTCTCTGTTTTACAGATAGAGCAACTAAGTTTCAGAGAGGTGAAGCCACTTGCCTAAGGTCACACAGATGGGTTCATGGCAGAGCCAGGATTCAAACCCAGGTTGGCTTCAAGCTAAAACCTGATTTGATTTTGTGTTCTGCCCCTTGCGGCCTGACCTGTCCATCACTCAGGCCTCCAGGCTCAAGAGGAAATGGAGTCCTGACCTCCTGACCTGGGCCATCCCCGGGGGGCTGTCACACCCCGGACATGGGCCCCAGAAATGCAGCCCAGCCGGTCTGGGCAGCGTGAGCTCTGGCAGGGCCATGAGAGGCGGGCCAGGAGGAAGCAGGCTGGGGTGCTGCGGGCAGGACAGGGGTTTTGGGGTTGGGCTGGGCAGCCTGTCCTGCAGGGATCCAGGCCCGGAGGAACCTGTCAGGCCCCACCCAGCTCACTCTCTGCGCTGACAGAGTGACCTCCTCTCCAGGTGCGCGGCCCTCACAGCCTGGTCTGAGAGGCCCAGGGACGGACTGGAAACGAGGTGCCCAGAGCACATTGTGCTGGAAAGCAATCCAGGGTTCAGGATGAGGCCGGGATCTGCCAGAGGGGCTGATGGCGCAGGATGGCTGGGTCAGAGTGGACGCCAGCCTGTGGGGGACACAGGGTCCAAGGGGCTGAGGGTTAACCACTTAGTGGCTGGGTCCTGGGAGAAGGGCCAGAGTGGCCGGGGGCACCGAGAGCTCAGAGCAGGTTGGGAGCTGCTCCGATATCTTGACAACAGACACAGCTGTACAGGTACAACCTGCATCCCAAGAGGGCTGCAGGAGGGGCATCCGGGCAGCGGCTCCTGGCAGGCAGTGGGGAAGTGGCAAGGATGGGGCAACCTGGCAGGGGACCTGGGTGGGTGGGGCCAGGCACATTCTTGGGGGATGACTCAAGGCAGGCATCGTGCATGACTCACCCCAGACCCCCTCTGTTCCTGCCGCCAGGGCCCTGCCTCCCCTCTGGCCCTGGGGGAGCTGTGGGGAACTCACCAGGCCCCCAGCCCAGGACTGCGTGTGAGTCAGCCCATCTGGGCTGGAGGGCTAGCATGATTTTCCATCCCTTGCATTGTTCTGCAAGAAAAGTAAATACATGTTACAAAACACGGGGTGAAGCTGGGTCAGCCCCCTCCCATCCCCTTGGAGGGCAGGGAGGAGGAGAGCGTCCACGCCAGGCGCCCCACACACATCACAGCACACTGGTTCTTCTCCATTTTACAGAGAATGAAACTAAGGTTCAGAGAGGTTAAGCCACCTGCCCAAGGTCACACAGCTGGATGCATGGTAAAGCCAGCATTCAGACCCAGGTTGGCTCCAAGCTACAGCCTGTGGGCTCTTCCCAGGCGGGTGTAGACCAGGGCCCAAGTGGGTGCTGCATCTCTTTCTGTTGACAGCTGTGTCTCTCACGGTGGCCTGGGAACCACCTGCTTCAGCATCCCAGGGGGCAGGTGTATGTTAACAATCAGATTCCCGGGCCAACCATAATCTCAGAGGGGGTGCCGTGGAATCTCCCTCTTTAAATGCTTCCCAGGTGGGGGTGAGCCATATGGTTGGAGATGGGAGAATGGCTGTCCGCAGGAGGACGGGCTGGGCCCCGCCCCGGGAGGAGAAGCCTCTGCGGGAAGGAACAGGCCTCCGGTCCTGCACACCCCTCTCCCGGGCTGGGGGAATGCTGCCCTTCTTGTTTCAAACTGGTTCACAGAAACACCCCAGCGGGCACGCGCCTGCCAGTGCCCTTCCAGCTCCTGGGGAACAATGACAGCAAACAAGCAGGGTGTGGGCCACCCTTGGAACGTTGTGGCCTCCTGGGAGCTGCAGACTGGCCCAACGGCAGAGAGGGGACAGGGTTCAGGGGCCCAGGGTGGCCTGGTTGCCAGGGAAGCGGCTGGCCCTGCAGGTGCCGTCTCTGTGGGGTTAACCGTCAAGCAACCAGGACAGCACCCCCCCGCCGCCCACACCCCACGTCGGCGGAGCGGATGAGTCACTCGGCAAAGAGGGCTGCTTGGAACCAAACAAACCCCATCTGCCCAGAGGAGGATGCGTGGGGCCGGGACACGGCTCCCACCCCATCCGGCCTGCCCGCAGACGAGTGTCGTGCACACATGTGTCCACACGTGCAGGCACACACACAGCCGCGCCAGCCCGGAGCCCAGCTTTTAGAGAGTGGAAGGAGGAGAGATGGTGAGGCACAGCTCAAATTCCTCCCTAAACCTGCTAATTCTCCCCAAAGCTCCTGGGCTGGGCCCAGCTGAGTCAGCAGGAACCTGGCCCAGCTGCCCCGAGCCTGGGAGGGTGGAGGCGGGTGGGGGTCCCAGAGCTCGGGCGCCGGAGCAGGCTAACCCGGGAAACAGCCCAGCCGGGCACGGGCCTCTCGGGGCCTCAGGGCCCTTCCCTGGAAAATGAGACCAGAACAGTGTCTTCCATGAGCAGAGCGCCAGCCAGCTGCACCCAGTGAGGGTCCCAAGGAGAATGAATCGGCTGAGGGGAGTTGGGCACCTGCCACATTGCCTGGCACAGAGTCAGACATCAGTAAATGAGCAATGGCATTAATATGACCAATGTCACGGCTGTTACTCAGCGGCTGGGCTGCAAGCCTCACTTGGACATCTCTAGTCCCGTTCCCCACCCCAGAGCTGACCTTTGCCTCCCCAGGAGGTGCGGCAAAAGGAAATTTGGAAGTTGGGAGAAGTCCAGAGTTGTAACGCAGTGTGGAGTTCCTGTGATTGTTTGCACCCCACAGCCCCACAGGCATCGAGCCTTCGGCTACAGATATAACCGCCCGACCCCCGCATCTGTCGAGCCCCCACTGACTGCCAGGCGGCTTGCTAAGTGCTTGACACGCCGGATCTCACCCCACGAGGGGGATGATACGGTTGTGCCCATTTCACAGATGAGGAAAAACGAGGCTCAGAGAGGCAAAATGACTTGCCCATGTTCACACAGCTGGAAGGGACTGAGTGAGGATGCCAGCCCGCATCGCTCCAGGCTGCACCCCCTCCTCCCTGTCGTTGGAGCCCTGACAACGCCCTTCTTGCCGGACTTGTCCAGGTTGCCTCTGTAGTTGCGTCTTTACTCTTAGACTCCCAGCAACTTGAGGGCAGAGCGGCTTCTTTCCCTCAGCATGGGTTCTATTTTGCCCAAATTTCATATCTTCCATAATCTTTATCCACCAGTACCTCCCAGTCCAGTAAGAAAGTCCGACGAGGAAGGCTGTTATTCGCACGCAGTGGGGGATGCTGACGGAGGGGCATGAAGTCGGGGCGGCGCGGAGGAAGGGCAGGAGGAAGACTGGCAAGAGGGCACAGCAGACTCGTAAACGGGTTTTTAAATTGAGCAAAGCCATTGAACGGGCAATTCAAGCTCATATAAAATAAAATCCAAAAGAATATTTTTTGTCTTTTTTTTTTTTTTTTTTGGTGAGGAAGATTGTCGCTGAGCTAACATCTGTTGCCAATCTTCCTCCAATTTATGCAGGACGCTGCCACAGCCTGGCTTGACGAGCAGTGCTAGGTCTGTGCCCAGGATCTGAGCCTGTGAACCCTGGGCTGCCGAAGTAGAACACGCAAATTCAACCACTATGCCACCAGGCCAGCCCCCAAAAGAAATTTTAAAAAAATAAAAATAAAATCCAAACATTATAAAAGGGTGTACAATGGAAATTCAGATTTCTCTCTTGTCCCTCCTGAGAGGAGTCACAGCTAACAGTTGCTTGTGGATCCTTCCAGAAGTTTTCTGTGTCTATACACGCATTTATTCTTCCTCTCACCCTCAAACTTTGCTGCTGGCGCCTGACTCCACGCGTGTCTCAGGGGTATTCCCCATCCGCCTCTCCTTCTTTTCCATCTGCACCATCTCCCCAGCGTGGACTGCCCTGGGTCATATATTTTTTTTTGAGGAAGATTAGCTCTGAACTAACATCTGCTGCCAATCCTCCTCTTTTTGCTGAGGAAGACTGGCCCTGAGCTAACATCCATGCCCATCTTCCTCTACTTTATATGTGGGACACCTACCACAGCATGACGTGCCAAGCGGTGCCATGTCCACACCTGGGATCCGAACCGAACCCCGTGCGCCAAAGCAGAGCGTGCAGACATAACCGCTGCTGGCCCTGGGTTATTTAGCCACTCGCTCCCGCTGGCCATCAGAAGCCTTCCTCCCCAGCACCAACACACCTGCCTGGGAACACCCCCTCACACAGGCTCAGCCCCCAGGTGGGAGCCCCCTGCAGGGAACGGTACTGGGAGAGGAAGGAAAGGGTTTCCAGGCAGAGCTGCAGGGTGGGCACCAGCAAGGTCCCTCCCGAGCCCCCGGTCCATGGCCCACTTGGGGCTCTGGGAGGGGGTCCTCAGCCCTGTGCTGAGTCCAGGCTTCTGCAGGTCCAGGTGCCCCCCCACCTGTGTGCTGAGACCTTGCCTCCTCCCTGACACCTGCTCCCAATGTCAGCTGGCTGGAAGGCGAGTCCCTGGGTGCCCTCCAGCTCCCGTCCTAACTCAGACCTGGAGAGGGAAGTCGCTTCAGGACAGAGGCAATCTCTCCACCCCTGAGCTGCCCCGGAGGAGCTCCTGGCCTTCAGGAGAGCCCGAGAGAGGAACCAGGCAGAGCCAAGTTCGCAGGGCAAGGAGCGGGCTAGGTGTGGCCGGAAGATGTGTTCAGGGCCCCCCACCAAGTGCCTGGGCCGGGGGCTGCGGGCAGGATCCCTCGCTCCTGGCTTCTCACAGAGAGGCCGGGACCACCAGGAGGGCTTGCCAAAAGATGCCTGGGGCCCTCCCCATGCTCCCCAGTCCGGAGCTCGGGGGGCGGGGGAAGGGGTCAGGGCCCTGGAATCTGCATTCTCACAAGCTCCCCGGGGATCCAGATGCACATCTTCAGAGATGCGGTGCTTCTCAGGGGCCTTCATCGTTTTTAGGTTCCCAGACCCTTTTGAAAAGTTAATTTGAGGGTCATCAATTGATTTTTATTAGTAGTAGTATGTACCCCACTCCCCCTCCCACCCCCACCAAGAGGAAGGCCTTTTCTCATCAATGAGGCAGAACCAGGCACCAAGGCTGGGAGAGTGTCAATAAGAGTCTGTTGAATGAATGAATGAACGTACCCGTTGAAAGAGACAGACTCTCCCCCAGAAAATTCATGCGCGGACACACACATTTTGAAAGCAACCGCAGGTGGATTCACAGACCCCCCCAAGCCCACCCACCGATGCCCCGTTAAGAATAAGGTTCTCCTGGAGTCTCTGTAACCCTTTGAAACCACAGACCTCTCGTGGCAGGAAGAAGAGATGGCCTAAAGGGACTGGGTGTTCTCAGGAGAAGCCCTTGGGAATCAACTTCCCCGCCAAACTCCTCATTTTATAAATAAAAGCAGGTGGGGGACGCACTGGTCTGGGGCCCGGACGCCCAGCCCGGCGCTCCTGCAGACCTCGTTGCTCCCCATCAGAGCCCTAAGGGCCTGGTGGCCATAGCTTATCTCACCGCCTCCTGGCATCTACCCTGGAGACCTTGCACCCATCCTTCCCAGCAGGGCCCAGACCCCCCGGTGCCGAAACCTCCCAGCTGTGCCGGCCCCACTCAGGCTGGCCGCCAGACTGGCATAGAGTCTGTCCAGCTGCAGCCTCCTCCACTGGCACGCAGTGCAACCTGGCACACACTGGTCCGCGGTCGAACCCTGGCACACAGCGACAGTCGGAGTAACCCGGGCACATGCTGGCAGAATCGTGACTGTGGCTACTCTGAACCGGAATCGAGCAGCTTCTATGACCAGCCACGAAGTATGTCTATCATGCCAGGGCCAGGAGTTCTGAAAGTTTCCAAGGATTTTTGGTCAGCCTTAGACGGCATGATGATCGCGCCAGCAAAGCTTCCTGCACATTCGGCCCGGCGCTGTCCTAAGTGCTTTGTGTACATTATCGACAGGAATCTCCTCACAACCCTTTGGGAGGGGGGTGGTTGTTATTACTGTGTGACAAATCAAGAGACTGAGGCTGGGAGCGGTAAAAAGCCTCGAGCAGGAGTCCGCTGACCGTGGCGGCAGGATTTGAAGGCGCATCCAGAGCCCCCTTTTCTCAATTGCCCTCGACACTGCTATCACCAGGACACGGAGACCCCTGCGGTCTCTGCCACACCTGTCTGGGGCTCACCTGGGTGTCAGCCAACGAGAGGGGAGCGCTGAGCGTCCGGAGCAGCAGAGAGCCAACTGAGGGCCCTCAGCCAGGGGGCGCGCCAGGCCCGGGGGTGGGGGTGGGGGTGGGGGGCTGTGGGGCGGAGCGTGCACAGGAAAGCGGCCTGTGCGCCCCCACCGCCTGCCCAGACGCTGGAGTGCCCGGGCTGGGGGGATGGGCGGGATCCCGACAAGACCCGGCGTCCCCGCCCCCAGCCCAGGCCAGGCGCCCGGCTCGCTCTGGCCGAGCCACGGGCGCGCGCAGGACGCGCCTGGCAGCCCCGCCCGCGGGTGGCCCCTCCTCCGGGAAGGTAAGCGCCACCTTCTCGGGGAGCGGCCGGGAGAGCCCGGGGCCGGCGGGCGCCCCGCCCCACGCGAGTAGTGCCTGGGCGCCGCCGCCGCGCCGCACTCGGGGTCCCGCGCCGCCGCCGGTCCCGTGCGCCCGCCGCCTGCCTTCGGTGCGCGCCGGGCCCGCCCGCCGCCCAGTGCTCCCCACCCCCCGGCGCCGCGACCCGCGCACCCCGAACGCCACCATGAACTCGCTCTTCAGGAAGAGAAACAAAGGCAAATACAGCCCCAAGGTGCAGACCCGGAGGTGAGGAGGCACCCGCACGCCGCGCCCGGGACACCCGCGCGCTGTGGGGCGCCCTGGGCCGGGAAGCCCCGCCTCGGGCTTGGAGGAACGGTCGGGACTCGAGGGCTGCAGGGGGCCCAGAGAGCACGGCCCTGGGAGGCCCCCGGGGTGGAGAACGGAGCCAGGAGTGCGCCACGCGCGGGAACGCGGGGCCCGAGGGCCGCCCCTGAGCTGGAAAGCCCCGCCGGAGTGGGGATGGGCAGGGGGCGCTCGAGGAGAAAGACGCTATCTGGTACCCGAGAGTTCTAGAGCCCAGGGAGCTCTCACTTGTGCGCCTAGAGGGCGGGGAACTGAGCTGGAGGTACAAGGGACCTCCGTGTCCCAGGGTCGCTCCTGCGCCGGGGGTCCTCGTGGGCCGGGAAGCACCGCCGGGACGGGGAGTGGCGTGTCCCGAGGACCCTACACCCAGCGCAGGGTGGGGGGGGGGGGCCGGGGACCTAGGAAGCATCGTCTAGGGGCGCACCAGGGGCAGCGAAATGGAGCTTCTCCGAGAGCGCGCCGGCGCTCCTGGCGTCGGGGAGGCGAGAGGTGGGGGTGGCGCCACCTGCCGCGGCGCTTGCAGGCACCTGCCATCCTGCGCTTCAGAGCCTCGCCGACAACAACCGGCGGGTGCGGGATCCGGTCGGGGGCACAGGCTGAGGCACCCCGAGTTCCCCCCCAACCCCGCGCAGCGTCGGGTCCTCCTCCTCGCTGTGCGATTTCTCAGGGGCGTGGCTCCCCCCCCCCCCCCCCCCCCCGCAGTTCCCCCGCCCTGGCCCCGAAACCGGCAGCGCCTCTGAGCCGCGGGTTCCCAGGGTTCCTGGGAAGGGAATGACATGTCTCGATGTGTTTGCGTGGAGACAGCAGCCCACGTCTGTTTAGATAAATCTAATGTATTCGCTTAATAACCGGCTTAAGGGAGCCTCGTGGAGATGCTGAGATTTGGGGGGGGGGGGCGGTGGGACTTGGGCCCCCTGCCTCTTTCCCCCTCTAGGGAGAATGGGGTGGGGGCTCCTGGCTAGCAAGGGGCACTTGCCCAAGCCTCTCCCGACAAAGGGCTTCATTCAGGCCGGAGAACAGCGAACAGCCCAGCCCACTTGCCTGGGAGTAGCCACCCCAAGGTGCCCTCACCGGGAGCCCCCGCCTGCCCCGGAGCGGCTCCTCCGCCCCTCCCAGGCCGCAGAGGAAGGCGAGGGGAAGACTCTGGCTGAGGCTCCCACCCCGCCCCTGTGGTCCAGCCCAGGCGGACCTGTCCGACGGGTGGCAGAGGGAGTGTGGGCCCTGCATTTCTGTGACTTGCAGTTTTTTCCAAAAGTCCGCTGCCCTGTGGTCCCACCCCCGTCTCTCCTTTGGGCGTTTCTTCCCCTCCTGGGTCTCCCCCCAGCACAGCCTCCTGCAGTCTTTCACAACCCCAGAGATTGGGCGGGGCCCTGCATGCTGTTCCTCTGTGCCTGGGTCCAGCTGGCTCTCAAACCCAGCTGGGGTCCCGTCCAGTCCCGGAGCTGTTCTCTGGGGCATTGCACAACCGCATGCTCTGTGCCAGCTATAGAGAACTGTTCTGTTCTCTCCCCACCACACTGGGGCCCCTCCAGTCCTTCACACACGCACCCGCCCACACACCAGGAGATGGGCCAGGCCACGCCCTGCATCCAGTCCCCCAAGGCCAGGGCTTGGACCTAACAGGAGGTTGTAATGAACCCAGACAAACTGAGAGGGTCTTGGCCTTCCCCACAGAGGGTAGGAAGGAATGCTTCCCATCCTTTACGGCTGCGGGGACTCTCAGGGCCTGGGGTGGCGGGTACGTGGGGTCCTGCCCGTCTCTGCACTCCTGGCCCAAGGCAGCCACCCACTGCCTTTGCCTGAAGCCGTGGATCCCAGATCTCAGCTTAGAGGGCTCCTTCTCCAGGAAGCCTTCCTGAATCTCCCCAGGATGGAGTGAGAGATCCTTCCCATGCCCCCTCCCTCCCTCCGTGGCCTCGAGCACACACAGCCCTGCGTGGTCATGCCAGCCCAGTGCATCCCTGTGCCTTTCCCCTTGGTGGGGCCAAGGTTATAGACTGGATTGTGGGGTGGGGCACGACCTCTTGTCTCATTCTCTCAATAAGAATCTCTTGAGCGTTACCCAGTGCCTAGCCCTGTCCTGTGGCTCTAAGATGTGGTCACTGGTTGGGGGCACTGACCGCTAAGTGGCTTTTTTTTTTTTAGGAAGATAGACCTTGAGCTAACATCTGTGCCCATCTTCCTCTATTTTTTTAAATATGTGGGACGCCTACCACAGCATGGCTTGATAAGTGGTGTGTAGGTCCACGCCCGGGATCAGAACCGGCAAACCCTGGGCCACCAAAGCAGAACGTGCGAACTGAACCACTACGCCACCTGGCTGACCCCCCAAGTGACTCTTTCCCCTTGAGTTCTCTGGGGTCTCTCCATTGTCTGGGGGCGGGTGGGGTTGCCAGTGAGATTCAGCAGGGCGAGGTGGACAGGAGCTCCGGCCTGGGAGCAGAATGCCTCACTTCTGATGCTGGCCTTGCACATCTGCCGTGGGCAAGTCAGGGAACCACTCTGAGCCTCAGTTTCCTTGTCTGCAAGGAGGGATGGTGCGAATAAGTATCTCCTGCACGGGGTTGCTGGAGGAGCAAATGTGACAATGGAGAGAACGCCCCCAGTGCGTAGGAAGAGCCCAGACAAAGGGTCAGCACCACCGCCCCCACCGGAGGGACCCAGGAGCTGGAGTCGTGACCTTCACACCCAGGCAGTTGTGGGCTTTGGGCTGCCCAGGTGCCGAGTTTGTGACCATAGAGCCCCTCCCTGTTTGTCAGCCTTTTAGCAGCTGAAACAGGGGAGGGCCAGGAGAGGGTGTGAACCCCGCTGCTCCTGTCACCCTCGTTCCTAATGACAGGTGTGGGAGCTGGCGTTCACACCTGAGCTAATGACAGGGTCAGGCCTGATGGCACAGGTCACCCAGGACGGTGCCCAGCCCAGCCCAGCCCAGTGAGGAGGGTCGGGAGGGGACCTGCTCTCCCCCTCCTGCTCCAGGGCTGAGCGTGCAGCTCTGCCAGCCGCTGCTTCCCAGCTCTGCCACCTGGGGAGAGCTGCCTGGGCTCTCTGAGCCTAGAATGGGCATAAACATGGTACCTGCCTGGCGATATTGCTGGCACGAGGATTAAATGAAATAATGCAGGGAAAGGGTTGAGAATTATGGGAGGCCTCAGTCCACGGCAGCCGTGATGTCTATAACTATTGAATGGATGCAGATAAAGCACCTACTGTGTGCCTGGGATTGAACTGGATGCTGATGGGCAGGCGGTGCACTGCACAACTCCAGGAGTGCCATTCCCGGGGGTAGGAGTGGGAGTGGAGGAGACATTGACAGTCTCCCTGCACTTGAGGGAGCTATGCTTCATTACGATTATGGTTACGGGACTGTCTGGGGAGGGGTAGGGGCAGTCGGACATGGAGCTGGACAGATGAGGTCTCCAGCCTGACGGCTCCGGTGCTCCCTGACTGGTCTGAAGTGAGAGCTGTCAGGATTAAGGTGGAGACATCAGGGAGGACTTCCCGGGGGAGGTGTCTGACCTGTCATGGGGAGGAGTAAAGTGGTTAAAATCCGGCTCTGGAGTTAGGCTGAATTCTGCCTCTGTTTGATTTGGGCAAAGACATTTGGCCTCCCTGGGCCTCACCTTCCCCCACGTGAAGTGGGGCTCCTCTCACCCCTCCACCTGGACTTGGGTCCCCCTGAGCACCCAGCAGCCTGGCCTCACCTTCCGACCTCACCTGGGCAGGGTCCCGAAAGAATGGTCTGGTCCTAATGGGGGGCCCCTGCATGGGAGGCAGGGCCCAAGGCTTTGGAGGCTGGGGTGCCGAGCCTCTGAGTGGGTAAGAGCAGAGTTTGATGTCATCCAGGTATGAGCTCAAGCCCCAGCTCTGCCTCTCCTGAGCTGTGTGACCTTCAGCAGTTCACTTCACATCTCTGAGTCTTGATTTCCTTCTCTGTGAAATGAGAGTGGGGATAGCAGCCCCCGGCTGAGGCCACTGGGTGGCTGGAGTGAGGGAACGTGCGTGAGGGGCCGGGCCTCAGTCTGAGGTGAGGCTCGGTGCATCCCAGCAGCCAGTGGTCACTCTGCTAAGAAGGGTCAGGACAGTCTGAGCCCAGAGCTGACCTGGCAGCTGGCCTCCTCCAGCTGTGCAGGCTGTAGCCCATGGGGGATTGACTCTTCCATTCACCCCAACATTCACATGGCCCCCTGCCCCCAGCAGACACATGGCGACGCCCATGTACTTGTTGATCACTGACAGCTGGAAAGCCGGAAAGATTTGGGGGAGGGTCCGGTCAGCCATGCCCACCTCCAACTGTGTGGGTGACATGGACTGGAGTGATCCCCCCAGCCATTCCCAAGCACCTGCCATGTGCCCGGCATGGCCATGGACATTACGGCATCTCATTTGGACACTGTGCCCGTGAGGCTGGTGGTGGTGTCCTGTTTCACAGAGGGTGACACTGAGGTCAAGAATCAAGGCACTCACCGTGGGCTCCCAGCTCACATGGCCACTGCTGGGGGCCCAGGGCCCCCTGGGGAGGGAAACCAGGTCTCCCCTCCCACACCTGGGGCTGGTGGCAGCTGTCTCCAGGGGCTGCCGTGGGCCAGATGGCGGAGTCGCTGGCTTTTGTATTCCCTGACTCCACCTGTCTTCTCTCTGGCTTGGCCCTCACTTGCCCAGTTCTTCTCCTGGCAGAGGGAGCAAGCCCTGATCAATTAGATTGAGAGAAGAACCGAGCAGAACCTTGAAGAATGGCCACGGATGGGGGCCTTTGCAGGGGCGGGCACCTGGGAACAGGGAGTTTTGGGGGAGAGGTTTAGCTCGATTCATACCATTTAGGCAACACCCCAAGGAGGGCAGGGGCATCAGAAGGGCCCTGGGGGCTTGGGGGAAGCTCCTTTATCAAGGGAGGAGGACCCAGGATCCCCAGCTCCTCTCTGCCCAACGCAGGGCTGTGCGGGGCGTTGCCAGTACCACCTGCCACCTTCCCAGCCTGCCTGCCCTGGCCTGTCTTGGGAGCAGGAAGAGGGAAACGGCCTCTGGTCTTTGTTCTCTCCGCTTTTGGTGGGTCTTCTGTGTCACAGCCTCCTGAGCCTGGGGAGGGAGGTCCCTGGTTCCCCTTCCTGCTTCCAGGTGGGACAGAGCTGTTGGCAGGGCCCAGCCTGGCCCTTTCTCCCACTTCTCCCTGCCTCCAGAGTGAGCATCCCAGGCCGGGCCACCAACATCCTTTCCACACTGCCTCCAGCTTCTTGGCCTTTGCCCACGCTGTTCCCCCTCACTGGAATGCTCTTCCCACCCCTCTTTGCTCACTGTTCTTCCTTGGTTGGTCTCTGTTCCTCAGGGACGCCCCCCCCCCAACCCCTTGTCACTCTTATCTCAGCGGCCATTTGACTCTGCGAGGTGGCCAGGTGGGGATGAACGTCTGTCTCCCTCAGAGACGGGCTGTGCAGCACAGGTGCTAAGGGAAGAAATGAATGGGTGAGGGGAGCACGGAGGACTGCTAAGATCCTCCCCCTCCTTAAACATCTCAGGGACCGCACACAGGTGCGTACACACCCCTCACCCCCCACCTAGAAGGGGTGGGTGGGAGGGTGGCGGTTCTGTCTAGTAGAAAGGAATGCGAGGGCCTGAGCAGAGCAAGCGGAGCCCCTGACCCTGGCCCCACCCAGTCCCCTTCTGTGTGCTCAGTAAACAGGCGGCAACAATGCAGGATGGGAGGTACCAAGAGTGGAGGCAAAGGGGCCCTCATCCAGCCAGGTGGGCTTTGGGAGGAGGGGGCATCTAAGCAGCCCTGTAGACCACCAGAAGATGGTGGATGGAGAGAGCGCCTGAGGGGGTGAGACGCAGTCCCCAGGCATAAACCTGAATTGTGCGTAAACCTGAATTGTGTTGCATGAACACAGCCAGTTGATGAAGGATACAGAGTATCGTGTACATTTAGGAGAGCAGCCATACAAAGCAGTTCCCTAGAAGGTTTCTGGATGCAGATGAGGATGTGTGCTCAAAGTATCCAACAGGCTTGGGAAGAAAGCAGCAGCTACAAAATTCCAGCTGCCCCAGGGGAGGGGGCTGAAGGGATGCTGAGTGATAACATTGTATCTCTTTTTAAACAGTCTGAAGCAAATAGGGAACGTCAGCTGAGTCTCTGGTCGGATTCTTTTCCACACTCTTCTGCATGTTTGCGCTAGGTCATGAGTTTCAGGTTTTTTAAAGGGAGGGCTGGGATGGACAAGGAGAGCTGGCGGTGGGAACACCATGGGCGAGAGCCGGGAGTCTTGCGTCCTGGAGTGCAGGCAGTGGGGAGAGAAAGGGGCTCTGGGGAGGAAGAGGAGGCGGCCTCAGGAGGCGAAGGGGCCCGAGGCCTGGGGGGCAAGAATGGAGGTCAGGTAGGATGGTTCTGGACGGGGAGTCAGATGGAAAGTCTCAGGAAGCGGGGGGACAGGCTGGAAATGTGTGGACATCCTGGGTTGTCCTAGCTGAAGGTCGTCCTAGCTTTGTTATATTGGCTTCCTTAGATAACAGCACCTTCAACTCGCTCTTCCAGGTGAGGCTCAGAATGTCAGTCACCTTTCCAAGGACTCTCAGCACCTCTAACCCGGGCATCTGAGCTGGGAGCAGGCGAGTGGCTGGCGGGGTGTCCTGGCTGCCCACCCGGCCCATCCTTTCCCGGGCAGAGGGGTTCGTCGCGTCTTGTCGGGTGAACATTCCCTAGGATGCTTGTGAGCTGGCGGCTGTGGTCGCGAGGCTGCAAGAAAACAGCCCTGTGCAGAGCTCTCTGCCGCCCCAGCTGCATCGCTCGGGTCTCCAACTCATACCTTTTGGGGTTTTCACTTCTCCATCCTGGATGTGGGGACCTTTGGGTTCCAGTTGGATGTTGAGGAAGGATTCTGAGTTTGTGCCACTAAGAATAGAGAGGGCTCTGGTCCTGCTGCTCCGGATAATGAGCTTGACTCTTCCCGATTATAAAATGGGCAGCCAAACCCCCATGCTCCTGGGCATGAGGCTGAGGCCCACAGGCAGGGATGGAGGCCATGGCGGGGGGAGAGTAGAAGGAGGGGGGTTTGGGAGCCACAGACCCACCTTCCAGGCCCAGCTGTACCACTTGTCAGCTGTGCCACCAGCCACATTCCTGCCCCTCTCTGGCCTTCATAAAGGCAGGGGCTTTGCATGCTGTGTGGTCACTCTGGTACCCCCCAGACCAGTGCCTAGCACATCGTAGGTGCTCAGTAAGCACTGTGGAAGGTCTGCTTTGAATCTGCAAATGAGAGGCATGCAGGATGTGGAGAGGACTGGAGACTGTGTGTAAAGCATCAGGCACATAGTAGGTGCTTAATAAACAGGTCTTGAACCCAGAATGACATCCTAACACCCTGGGGCACCGAGATTGACTTGAGCCCTGTTTAAACCTTGCACAGATCTTCAAGACACACCCTGGTGTTACCGAAGCAGCTTGAACTTCTGTGTGTGTCTGTAATGAGCCCAAAAGCACATGCCTGACATGGGCCCAGAGGTGGTGGCCTTCCCTGGGCGGAAACAGATGAGGCCACGAAACGGAGCTGTTGTTGCTACACCAGCAATCCTCTCAGTTTATTGTTGACTTCCCCACGATTAATAGCTGGGTGTGGAGGAATTTACTAATGACCATGGAAGTTTCTAGAAGGAAAGAGTGTCAGTCAATTGACCCATCAATCCGGTATTCATTGGGTGCTTCCTGTGTACAGCTTTCTCACAAGACTTCCTTCCTGTAGAAATCTGGGGGTTCTCCCTCAGTCTGCTCCCCCCTAGCCCTGGGCACACTGCTGTGGTTCATTTCCTCGTTCCCAGCTCTGGCTGCACGTTACAATCACCTGAGGAGCTTTAAAAGGGATGCCCTCGCCCCGTCCGAGGGCAATTAAGTCGGAGTCTCTGTGGCAGGGCCCAGACTTCAGCCTTTCAATGTGCAGCCAGGGGTGCAAACCACGTATTTACACTGATCGCCTCGCTCCGTCTTGGCCTAGAGTTACGTCTTGGCCTCGCTTTCCCTCTTCCCTGGCAGCTGCCTGGTATGTCACACTCCATTCCTTTATTTTCAACCCTCCTATATCATTTTGTGTCAGGTGTCTGTCTTATAAAATGGCCTAGAGTTGGCTTTTGTTTTGTTTTTGTATTCTCATCTGGGAGTCCGTCTCTTTGAGCAGGCGAGTTTAACTCATTTGTGTTTATCATAATGTCTGCTGCATTTGGACCGACTCCCGCCATATTATTGTGTATTTCCTATTTGTCATGCTTTCTCTTGGTTTCCTTTTTGCTCTCTTTCTGCATTTTATTGGACTGAGCTATATTTTCACAATTAAATTAGGATATAAGGCCTGCATGGGACAGAGCAGATGAAAATACCCTGACCCAGGCAATCTGAATCTCTGTCATTATGGTCATTGGGGTGCTTTCCTAATCCTACCTATTAGGCTATAAACTTTTGCACAATAAGGACTTATCTTCTGGGGGGGGGGGGGGCCTTTCTGTAGTTCTTAATTCCAGGCCTTGCGTAGGCTTGGGGCTCAATAAATAGGTATTGAAGAATTGCACAGACTTTCTATTGCACGTCGACAACGCCTATCTCTGGGGGCTTGGTAATGGAGGAGGGGCTGTCCCCAGGGCCTGAAAGAGGGGCAGAGAGATGACAGGGAGTTGGGGGCTGGGGGTGGAAATTTATCCAGCAATTATTGGCTATCTAGAAGTACTGACTATCTAGAAAACCAGCTGGGGTGGCAGCAGTCACAAGCATAGACACTAACCCGGTGGCCCGAGCAAGTCTCCCCTCCTCCCCAGCGGCAATCTGTGCATCTGCAGCAGGAGTGATAATAGCACTGACCTCGACCGGTCGTTATGAGGATCAAAGCATGAACACGTGTCCCATACCGGGGTACAGTGTGGCCCAGGGAGGGGTTCCCTCCAGCTGGTTCCTCCCCCGTGAAAGGCTTTTTGGCAGAGGGACAGGCTGGGAGCCCCCCGTGGTGGCATCTTAGGAGAATGACTCAGCCTGAGTTTCCACCACTGATTGTTACCCAACCACTGAAATTAATTGTTCCGACGAAGATGCCAGCGAGATGTAAACTGCTGTGCCTCCCACAGGTGGTGAGCACCTTGCTGCTTCATCTTGTCTCCCCGATGCCTCCCTGTCACTTTGTGGATTGGTGTGAATGTCCCTTTTGTTCTGCATAGATGGCTCTGGCGCCTAGCAGCTTGGGTTCAAATCCTAGCACCACCACTTCCCAGCTGTGTGATCTTGGCCAGGTTTCTTAACCCCTCTGAGCCTCAGTTATCTTCATCTGGAAAATGGGGAGATAGGAATTGCTGACGTGCCATAAAACATCTGCTCAACCCAACACCTGTTTATGGAGCCCCCAGCCTATGTGAGGCTGGAGATAAGGGCTACAGAAGAGCCCCCAGGAGAGGAGTGAGTCCTTATTGTTCAAAAGTTTATAGCCTAATGGGCATAAAGTGCCCTGGGGCACACCTGGTGGTGCAGCAGTTAAGTGCGCATGCTATGCTTTGGTGGCCCAGGGTTCGCCAGTTCGGATCCAGGGTGTGGACATGGCACCACTTGGCAAGCCATGCTGTGGTAGGCGTCCCACATATAAAGTAGAGGAAGATGGGCACGGATGTTAGCTCAGGGCCAGTCTTCCTCAGCAAAAAGAGGAGGATTGGCAGTAGTTAGCTCAGGGCTAATCTTCCTCAAAAAAAAAAAAGAAAAGAAAAGAAAAGAAAAAGAAAAAGTGCCTGGTGACTATAAGGGTGCCTTTCTCCTAGGGCTTTGAGATTTAAACGGCTGATGCATGAGTGGCTAAGCGGGCGATAGGCCCCTGGTTCAGTTGTTCATATTCACCCATCATTTCCTGAGTCCCTCCTAGGGGTGCCTTTGTGTCAGGGATGGGACAGATGTCCCAGAGTGACGAGCCTTTGCCTGTCAGCCAGGCAGTGGTTAAAGAAGGTGGAGGCCAGGGCTGCCCGGCACCCGAGGTCAGCCTCCCACCATGCCTGGAGGTCCCCAGGGAGCCGAGCAGACCCTGGAGGCAGGCAGGACACAGAAGAGGAGGACAGAGGCCAGCAGGAGGCCAGGCCCCTTCTCTGGGTTCTGGGAGGGGCGAGGCTGGTTTCGGGAAAGGTGTGCGCTCCTTGCATTCCAGACATTCTGAGGCTGACACCGCCCGCCCCCCTGTGTGCACCCATTGAGACAGAATTAACCCTCACAGGGAGGACCCGTAGTCCCTATCAAGGGCCAGAACATGGGCACTGACTCAGGCCTGGAGAGCAAGTCGCCCTGGCCAGGGAGGGAGGGCTGTCCTCCCCAGACACGCCCTGTGCTCACCAGTTCCCGTCTCTACTCAGAAGGAGAGGGCAAGTGGGGCTGTGACGGACGGGGGACAGATCAGTTCTGGGCAGGCAGGGACGGTGGGGCCAGAGACTTAGGGTGGGGGTGGGGCTCTCTGTGGTCTCTGGGGTGAGCTCTGTTCCCCTGCATGGCAGATCAGGAAAGAGGCTGTTCGCCTGGCCTGAACGGAGGGACAGCTCGGGAACAAGCCCAGTGTCGCCAGCTCTGTCCTTTGGCCTGTGGGCAAGGGTCCTACAGTTCTGGGGGTCCGGGAAGGGTGTCTGGCTGTGGTCTGCGTGTCCTGGTGCTCCACGCCCAGGCACCATGCTTGGTTGGGTACAGCTGGGAGCCCTAGATTATTTTGATGTCAGGCAGCCAGGGACCCGTAGACGAGACCTGGCCTTGGGGCGGGTGTCTGGCCTGCCTGTGTGGGTCTGGTGGCAGAGTGGCGGGGAGCAAAGGGAATGATCACTTATTAAGTGTCCCTAGGCACCAGGCTCTGAGCAAAGAGATGCTCTGAGCATCTGTCAGCTGCGTTAGGGCAGAGCTGCTGGGCTGCAGCCACTGTGGGCTTAGAGCAAAGTGGTCCAGAGGCCACAGCATCACCTAGAACTGGGCTGTCCTGTTTGGTAACCACTGGCCCACGTGAGATCTGAGAGTTTTTGTGTGAGAGCAAATGAGAGATGAGCTGCCGGTGAAATCTGCAGGATGAAAAAAGGGATGTAAGCTCTCTCCTGAGGAGTGCTGTTCCATCGGGTGCCTGTCAAAATAATATCGTAGATACAGTAGGTTTGATAAAGCATCATATAAAAATTAAGTTCGCCTGTTCTCTTTCGACTCCTTTCACGTGGCTACTAGAAAAATTTAAACTGTAGACGTGCCTTGCAGCCGGCTGCTGTCGGATGGCAGTGGCCTTGAACGTGAAGGCATCTGGGGGCACCGGCGAGCTGGAGGCCACAGAATGGCGAGACCAGGTTGCGTCGTTATGAGGTGTCTCTGACGACCGTGCAGGAGAGTCGGGGTGCAGGGAGCTGGCTTGGGGTGACTCTTGCGTTGGTTTGGGTGAGAGGTGGTGACCTTGAGCAGGGTGGAGGCCACGGGGGCGGAGGGAGGATGGAAGCACGGGAGATGTGTTCCCAGGAGCCAGGGGAGGGAGAGCCCGCGATCTGGGGCGGTTCTCAGGGTTCTGCATGAACAACCGGGTAGGCCGGCCCTCCCCACCCACCCTGTCTGTGGTTTCTTTCCTTCAGACTGGGGAGAATTCTCAGAGCAGCAGAAACGCTGCGGGAAACGCCCTGTACCCCTCAAGTCCCCGAACCTGCTGACCTGATTCTTAGCCCGAACCCAAGATGGTCTAGCTGGACCGGGCCTGGGACCTTGGATCTGGGATCTGGGTGTGTGTGTCTGTGTGTGTGTGTGTCTGTGTGTGTGTTGGCAGCCTCATTACCCGTAAACGTGTGCCAGCCTCTTCCTGCAGGGTTTGGAGGAGTCATTTCCAAATACTGAGCTTACTTGCGAGTTCCCCACGCCTGGGCGAGGTGACATCCGCAAGGCAGAACTGGACCGTGGCTGGGCTTGCACGAGGATCGGAGTGAATGGCGTGGGCGGCCCGGGGTCTTTTTTTAGCTCCCCAGTGCCACAGGTTCTCACGTCCCGCCTCCTGAGGGTTGGCTTGTGTCAGCTCCTTAGAAGGAGCCCAGATCCCTGGACGGCGGCCCCAGGTGGAAGCAGAGTCCAGGCTCTCTGCCAAGGCAGCGCTTACATCCTCTATCTCAAGTAACCCCTGTCCCTGCCCTGTGGCGGGCATCCCATGATGACCCCCATTGACAGATGGAGGGTACTGAGGCTCAGAGAGGCGGAGTAATTTACAGGCTAATAAGGACTGAGCCAGGATCCGAACCCAGGCCGTCTGCCGTCAGTCTGGGTGCTTAACCATCAGGCAATCCTGCCCCTCGAGCTGCAGAAAAGGGCAGAGGGTGCCGCACAAAGCTAAAACAAGAAGAGGTAGCCAGCCGGGTTGGGGGCCAGGGTCCCCTGAGACGCCTGTTTTCTCTTTCTTGGCCCACATGGATTATCCATGGTGTCCAGATGACCCGGGGTGCCACCTCTGTCCCTGCCTCTCTGGTCAGCATCCCCACTGCCCAGACCGTGGGCTGTCCTGGGCCGTGCCCGGTGTCACTCAGCGCTGGCCTCTGGTCCCGGCTCCCCACGTTGCAGCTGACCGCCTCGGCTGGGGGTGGCCACCTAGGAGGCAGCGGGGCCGTGGTTACTGAGTTTCTAACTGCCAGGGACAGAGTGTGGGTCCCTGATGCCGTTTAAGGCTCCCGGGCCCTCCGCCTGGTTCCAGCGCTCTGAGGACACAGCCTGGGACACAATGAGGTGCCTGTTTGAGGCTGGCGCCTGCCGGCTCAGCCCCGGAAACCCCTGGCTCTTCCCTGTGTGTGTCCTCAGACCCCGCCCCGGGCTCTGAGGTGGCTCCGGGCAACCCCTGGCTGACCTGCACCCCGTTTTCTCCCTTCTTGGCTGGGAGTCTCATCCGCAGACCAGGCCGGGTGACCGGGCTCCTGGGGCCCTGAATGGGACTCGCGCGGCCCGGGCCCCATGCCAGACTCCCGCTTCCTCAGCGTGGATGAAGAAAACAAAGGCTGATTCTCTGGAGAAATGGCCTCAATCTGATCGGCCGGGGGTGACCCCCACCTGGCTTGTGAAACCTGCACAACAGCTCCTGACTGCAGCCTGGGCTGGGCGGACGGGGCCCTTTCTGGGGACAGCAGAGTCCTGCGTCCCCATCGGCTTTTACTGGGGGGGGGTCTCGGGCCATGGCACCCCACCTTCTCCCTGCCTGTCTGCAGGTGGGCATTCTGGGCACCTAATACCCAGAAGCATCCACTCCTATAAGGGTTTGCCAGAAAACCCAGAAGTCTAGAAGGAACCATTTTTTAAAAAAATTAAACTATCAACTTTTTTCTAATTTCCAGTTTTTCCCCTGATGTCCCTTTTCTGTTCCGGGATCCCATGTTGCATTTAGTTGTCACATCTCCTTAGTCTCCTCCAGTCTGACAGTTTCTCAGTCTTGTCTCTTGTGACCTTGACACTTTTTTTTTTTTTTCGTGAGGAAGATTGGCCCTGAGCGCACATCTGTGCCAGTCTTCCTCTATTTTACTTGGGACGCATGGCTTGATGAGCAGTGCTAGGTCGATAGCCAGGATCCAAACCTGCAAACCCCGGGCCGCTGAAGCAAAGCGTGTGAACTTAACCACTGCGCCACCCGGCCGGCCCCGACATTGACACTTTTGAAGAAGTCTGGCCACTGGTCAGGTGTTCTGGAGACTGTCCCCTCCTTTTGGGTTTGTCTGCAGCTTCTGGTGATGAGTCGGCAGTTCCACCGTGTTGATGGGCCCTCCTCCCTGTGATGTCAACCTTTGGAAGTTACTGTTTTCAGAAGGAACCTCTTTTACGGGACCAAGCGCTACTGGCAAGCGGGGGTTCCCCAGGAGAAGAAGGGGGGCCGTGGGCAGAACCCCACGCACAGTTGAGAGAGCAAGATAAGGGCTCAGTTTTGGTGCGAACGGCAGCCCCTCGGGGAGTGAAGCACAATGAGTACCGTTGAGGGAATGGAATCGTCATCGTTCCGGAGCCCACACGGCGTGCTGGGTGACTCGAGGTCCTTCAATGAACGGAGCGTTGTGGGGCGCCTCCTGGGGGCCAGGTGCTGTTTTAGGCGCCGGTGAAGCCAGTGACACCCCTGTCGTGAGCTTAAATGATCTCTGAGCTGCTGTGGGGCCCCCAGAGCCTGCTCTGAACCTCCAGCTTCATCCTCGGACCCCAAAATGGTCTTTGAAACTCGATCCAGGTGTTTGCAGACGTGGCCCTGACCATGGTCCGTCCACCTCCCTTAACTAGGTAGGATGCACTCCTCCCATTTTGCTGATGATGGAACCGAGGCTCAGAAATGTACAGTGGTGGGCCAGCCCGGTGGCGTAGCAGTTAAGTGCACATGTTCTGCTTCAGCGGCCCGGGGTTCGCCGGTTCAGATCCTGGGTACAGACATGGCACCGCTTGGCATGCCATGCTATGGTAGGCGTCCCACATATAAAGTAGAGGAAGATGGGCACGGATGTTAGCTCAGGGCCAGTCTTCCTCAGCAAAAAGTGGAGAATTGGCAGCAGATGTTGGCTCAAGGCTAATCTTCCTCAAAAGAAAGAAGAAAAAAAAAGAATTTATCTTAAAAAAAAAAAAAAGGAAATGTCCAGTGCCTCCTGCAGGGTCACCCTGATGGCCGGTCAGTAGGATCTGAGCCCTGGCTGGCTCCGGGCACCAGCTGCCTCCCGTGTGATCCAGGGTGGATGCCGTCGCTGCCCAGGTCCCGGGATTGCTCATCTGTGTAATGAGCAGGTGTGGCTGGATGACATCTGAGGCAGCCTCCAGGGCCCGACGGCCCGTCCCCTCAGCACCCGTGTCCGTGTCAGGCTTCCCAGTGCATAGAGGATGGGCTGGGTGGGCCCCTCTCTCAGCGTGTCACCAGCTCTGCGTCCCTTCCCTTCTCCCTTCCTGGCTCTGGGGTGGGAGCTCCTCGGTTTTCCTGGCTCCGCCGTCTCTGTGGGTGGGACGGGACTGGGATGAGGGCGAGGGGAGGGCTGTATCTGGGTCCCCATCGGCTGGGCTGACGGGCCACATTTGGCTGCCCCGTGTGGCTTATTATTGAGATGAAAAGCTGGACCGGCCCGGCCAGTTCCCAGCCCTCCTGGGCTCTGCGCCCCCTCCCTGCAGTTCCCGGCCCGCCCACATTCCTGCTCTCCTGGCACAGGGCTCTCTGGACAGCAGGAGGAATGCAGGGACCTTTGGGGCCTCTCATTTGGGACCCCAAACCCGAAAGGCAGAAGTGCTGGGTCTGTGCTCCAGAGGCTGGACTGGAATCCCAGCTCTGCCTTGCTCTCTGGCAGTGGGACTAATGGCTCTGTGCCTCAGTTTCCCCATCTGTAAGATGAGAGAACAGAGGGTGGTAGGACTAAACGAAGCAATTTCTATGTGACCTGCTTAGCACGGGCCGCGCATGGGGCCAACCCTCTGTGAGCGTTAACTAGCATCTTCCAGGCAACTGGGCAGAACCCGGATCTGGCCCGGCCTCGGTGGAAGACAGGATAAAAGGCGGGACCGACCCGAGGGGGCAGGGGAGAAGAACCTACCCCTCTCACTCATCAGTGGCACTTGCCAGTGTTTTCGGTCACAGCTTTATTGGGAGCTAACAAAGTTCACTCATTTAAAGTGTGTCACTCAACGGTTTGTAGTATATTCACAGAATGATAGGACCGCACTCTGTAATCGATTTTAGGACATTTTCATCACCGTTAGCACTCACTCCCCATCCCTCCCCCGCCAGCCCCTGGACCACTCACCTGCTCTCTGCTTCTGTGGATTTGCCTGTTCTGGACATTTCATAGAAATGGAGTCCTACAGTTTGGGGCCTTCGGTGTCTGGCTTCTTCCTCTGGGCGTCACAGTTCAGGGTTTCTCCACAGTGAAGCCGGTCTCGGGACCGAGTGGTAGTCCCCTGTGTGGGTGGGCCGCATTTTGTCGATTCATCAGTTGACGCACACTTGGGTTGTTTCCCCTTTTTGGCGTCATAAATAGTGCTGCTGTGAACGTTCGGGTCGGGTTTTTGTGTGGACCTCTTTCTTTTCTTTTAAAGATTGGCACCTGCGCTAACATCTCTTGCCAATCTTCTTGTTTTTTTTCTTCTTCTTCTCCCCAAAGCCCCCTGGTACATACTTGTGTATTTTTAGGTGTGGGTCCTTCTAGTTGTGGCATGTGGGATGCCGCCTCATCATGGCTTGATGAGCGGTACCATGTCCGAGCCCAGGATCCAAACCGGTGAAACCCTGGGCCACCGAAGCAGAGTGCACAAACTTAACCACTCAGCCATGGGGCCGGCCCCTGGACGTATGTTTTCCCATCTCTCGGGTGGGTATCAAGGAGCAGAACTGCCGGGTTATATGGCAACTTTATGCCGACCTTTTTGAGGAGCTTGCAGACTGTGTCCCAGAGCAGCCGCCCCACTTCACGTTCCCACCCCACTGTGTGTGGGTTCTGGTTTCTCCACATCCTTGTCAACACTCGTTACTATCTCTTTGATTATTGCTATCCCAGTGGTGAGAAGGGGTATCCCATTGTGATTTGGGGCGCTTGGCACGTTAAGTTTATCTGTTAAGTGCCTACGATGTGCTGGGAGTCCCGCAGGATTGTCACCTGGGGTTGTTAGCGGCCTGGACTCCAGGACCTGCCTGGGTTGGAATTCTGGCTCTGACGTTTAATTACTGTGTGACTTTGGGAAAGTTACTGAACCTCTCTGGTCCTCACTTTCCACATCTGTAAAGTGGGAATGATAATATGATTCCCCATCGGCCAACACCTACCTCACAGGGTTGTAGTGAAGAGTAAGAAGTGAGTAGGGAGCCTGGCACGTGGGAAGGAAATATGAGCTCCTACTATTAAGGTGCTTGTTGCTGGGTGCCAGCTCCTATGATTCTCCCAGCACCCCTATGAGTAGCTGTTAGTTCAGTGTTTGATCCTGTGGCCTCTGGACCGAGACTGCCCGAGATGGCTCCCTATTCACAAGCTGTGTGACCCGGGGCAAGTGCCTTGACATCTCTAAGCTTTGGTGTCCTTATCTGTAAAGGGGCGCACAAACCTCCCCGGGGGACTTCAGGTGATGGTGCCATTGAGGCGATGCCTGTGAACACGTCTGATTTCTGGTGAGGCGTGTGCAATAAGTGTCAGATTGCCACGATGCCTCTGTGGTCATCCCCAGTCGACAGATAGAGAAACTGAGGCACTTCAAGGATAAGGTGCTTGCCTGAGATGGTCCAAGCCATAAAAAGCCCAGCAGGACTTAGAGGCTGTTCCTGTCTGCCTGCAGCTCCCACTGAGCCCCCTTGTTCTCGACCAGGAGCGCCAGGCCCCTGGGGCCGGCCGTCCCCTGCGCCACGTCCCTTCCGGTGCTGGGCTTTGCTGGAGTAATGGGCCAGCCAGGGCGGCGTCCAGAGGGGCCTGCTCCTGCCCCACCCGGCGAAGGGGCTGGTTTGGGAGCTGGCCCCACGCCCCGAGGGACGGAGGCCCCGCCTGACTCACACGCAGGCTCCCGACACACTGAGGCCCGAGCCGTCAGGGGTTAAGGATTTGGGTTGAGACTCACGCGTCTGGGTGCAGCAGGCCAGGCGGAGGCCCAGTGGCTGGGGTGGGGCTGAGGGGCCCGGAGGTGCTCACAGTCCTGCTGTGGTCCGCCCAGCCAAGGGCGGGGGCTGTGGAGGGGGCTATGACCCAGCAGCCCAGCTCTTACCTGGATCCTCCATCCACAGTGCCCCCTTCTGAGCCTTCCTGGTCGCTCCACTGAACCCCAGCTTTCTCCACTGCAGGACTTCTCAGAGCCTTTACTGGCTCCTGAGCTTACTGAGGGGTTGGGCTTTCCTAACCGCCTTGCCTGACAGAGCCTTCGTTCTGGAGTGATCTACAGGACCGGGGGTCCCACTTTGGGAGAGGCTGCCTCCTCTGTCGACTTGGCAGAGGGTGTGGCCTAGGTCTTGGTCCCCAAGAACCGCCCGCAGAGCGGGCCTGGCGCAGAGCAGGCGCTCAGGCGGGGCTTGGGACATGGATGGACAGACTCACGGCGCTGTTTGCCGTGCCCATTTCTGCCCCACGCCAGCCAGCGGTCCCTGCCGTGTGGACCTCAGACTCGGGGGGTCCCGGGGACCCCGGGGAACCCGTAAGAATAAGAGCAATGATCAGACCGCTTCCTGGGCCCAGCTCGGGAGGTCCGCGTGCCGAGGGTCTGGATGGGTGCCTGGAATCTGGACGTTTCATGCTGCAGCATGCATTCCTCCACTGCAGGAATTCCGCTCTGAAGAGCTGGCGGCCCCTTCCGTCTTGAGGGTCAAGAGTCCTGCCCTGCCCCACCCTGGGGACACACCCAGCACCCGCCTCTTTCCTTATGGGAGCCTTTTGCCCATGAACCCCAAACTCCTCCTCGTCCTTCAGACCCAGCCACCACCACCTCCTCCGGGAAGCCTTCCCTGACCATCCCTGTCTCCACCGGGCCGGTCAGGAGGCTCCTCTGGGCGCCCCCAGCCCCCATGCCTGCCTCGGTCTCGTGACTGTGTCTGTAAATGCTGCTTTCCTCCTGGTCTAGGGGGTGAACTCTCAGAGGGTGAGGCTGTGTCTGTGTGCAGCGCCGGGCCTGGCACACAGTAGGTGCTTAATGAGTGCAGGTGCAATGAAACTTCTGGGTGCTTAGCTGCTCCGGCCCCACTGTGACTGGGACAAAAGGGTCTTCAATGGAGACTGAGGGACTAAGCACTAATCTTCTCTTACCAACCAACGCTGGCTGGCTGGATGATATTGACTGAGTGGCCTTCCCTCTCTGGTCTTTGTTTAAAAGAAACAACAACAAAGGCAGCTGGACGACAGTCAGTGAGGCTCTTTAACAACCATAATCACAAACTTTTGTGAGACTTACTATGTGCCTGGCTCTTTGCCTGCATAACCCGCTCCCGTTCCTAACAGCCGCCAGGAAAGGCACAGTTATTCCAAGGGCTTGATCTCGATGTTGCAGGCGGCCGCGTGTCCAGCCTGAACCTCGTGCTATTATTTTATTATTATTTTTTTTTATTTTTTATTTTTATTTTTGAGGAAGATCAGCCCTGAGCTAACTACTGCCCATCCTCCTCTTTTTGCTGAGGAAGACTGGCCCTGAGCTAACATCCGTGCCCATCTTCCTCTACTTTATATGTGGGATGCCTACCACAGTATGGCTTTTTGACAAGTGGTGCCATGTCCGTACCCGGGATCTGAACCGGCGGACCCCAGGCCGCTGAAGCAGAACATGTGCACTTAACCGCTGCGCCACCGGGCCGGCCCCTCGTGCTGTTATTTTATTCCCATGGAATTGATTTTGGTGGTTACTCCCATTTATGGCAAGGGCTTCTGGTTTTCTGTTTACAGTGGGGAGAGCAAGTACCCTTTTTAAATCAATTTATTTAAATATGAAGCGTGAGTAGATTGAAAGGAAAGTACCAGGTATGTGACAATAAGGGTACTTGCACAAAAACTTGTACCCGAATGTTCGTAGCGGCATGATCAGTAATGGCCAAAAGGTGGAAACATCAACGGGTGTCTGCATCAACAGATGACCGAATGAACACCATGCGGCATGTCCACCCAGTGGAATATTACTCAGCCATAAAAAGGGATGAAGCACCGACCCGCACAACCATGTGGATGAACCTCAAAAACACTATGTTAAGTGACAGAAGCCAGACACAAAAGGCCACATATTGTGTGATTCCAATTCTATGAAGTGTCTAGAATAGGCAAATCCATAGAGACAGGAAGCGGATGAGCGATTGCGAGGGGCTGGGGTCAGGGGGTGGGGAGTGACGGCTGACGGACGTGGGGTTTCTCTTTGGGGAGATGAGAACATTCTGGAATCAGATAGTGATGACGGTTGTATAACTTGTGAATATACTAAAACCCACTGAATTATACACTTTAAAAGGGTGAATTTTATGGTCTGTGAATTATATCTCAATAAAAAATTGGGGGACAAAAAGAAGAAAAGCGCTCAGCCAACATGGCAAAATGGCAGCATTAGAGTAAGTGACCAGAGGCGGGGCTGGTTACCCGCCCCCAGGTGCTGCCTCATTTCTGTGGCTTCAGTGACATCGTCCCCCAAGGGGACAGCCAGGCTCCATCTGAGGCCCACTGGGCAGCTCAGAGCCGGGGCCGGGGGGCTGGTGGGGACGCGGCCACTCCCCCCAGGCCCTCGCCCACCCCCGTCTTCTGCCGCAGCATCTCTAACAAGGAGCTGTCGGAGCTGATCGAGCAGCTGCAGAAGAATGCGGACCAGGTGGAAAAGAACATTGTGGACACGGAGGCCAAGATGCAGAGTGTGAGTGGCCCCGCCTCCCACCCCGGCGCCCCCCCGTGCCCCAGCCCCACCCGGGGCCTCGTCTGGACCGGCGGTTCTCCCCTGGGCATGACTCTGCCCCCCAGGGGACGTGTGGCCGCGTCCGGAGACACTTTTAGCCGCCACAGCTGGGGGAGTGCGGTGGGCTGGCATCCAGTGGGTGGAGGCCGGGGGTGCCGCTCGACGTCCCACAGAGCACAGGACGGCCCCCCACACAGAGTGACCCAGCCCCCCCGTGTCCACAGCGTCGGGTGGAGGAACCTCATGACTGCTGTTAATACCAGCCCCCAGCCCGGGGACCAAGTTCCCTCAGCTTCTGCGCCCTGTCTGGAGGACAGCCAGGCCCTGGTTACAATCCCAGTTTTGCCACTTACTGTGTGACCTCGGGCAAGTCACCTTACCTCTCTGTGCACGTGATTCCCTCTGAAGGGGCAAAAGTGATCGTCCCCATCTCCTGGGCTGTCACTGTCAAGAGTCAGTGAGATGACGCAGGTGTGGCATGGGGCTCAGTGTGACTGTCGGTGTCGTTCTTACTGCTCATGTCACCTCTGGCACAGCAGTCCCTGACTGGTCATCGCAGAGCTGGCCCCAGAAGCATCCCGGAGGTGGGGTTGCCAGACTTGGAGAATAAAATAAAGGAGATCCAGTTAAATTTGAATTTCAAAACACAAATTTGTTTTTTTGTACAGTATGTCCCACGTCCTCTTTGGGATATACCTACTGCAAAATCACCCGTCGTTTGTCTGAAATTCAGATTTAACTGGGTGGTCCGTGTTTCATCTGCATTCTGACCCAGGGGGCTAGGAGGCGGGTCCAGAGGAGGGGGGACAGAAGGGGGACAGGTCATGAAGGAGTTCAAAGGCTGGCCGGCCCCAGGGCTGTCCCCAAGTCCAGCCGTGGCTGCCCCTCCCTCTGACGGCCCAGCTGTCCACCCACCTGAGGGCCAGTCCGCAGGCGGCCCAGAGACCCCAGGGACGAGGTGGGTGGGGATGGCCCAGCGGGGGGTGAGCGTGGGGGCAGGAAAGGTGAGTGGGGACTCTGTTCCTGGTTGGGGCCCCTGCCCCTCCACCTCCCACCTCCCCTACCTCCTCCTACGGTTGCCTGCCCGCACCCTCCTCCCTGTACCCTCCTCCCAGCCTCTCCTTCCCAGCACCCTCCTCCCAGCATCCTCCTCCCAGCACCCTCCTCCCTGCACCCTCCTCCCTGCACCCTCCTCCCAGCCTCTCCTCCCCAGCACCCTCCTCCCTGCACCCTCCTCCCAGCACCCTCCTCCCAGCACCCTCCACCCAGCACCCTCCTCCCAGCACCCTCCACCCAGCACCCTCCTCCCAGCACCCTCCTCCCTGCACCCTCCTCCAAGCACCCTCCTCCCAGCACCCTCCTCCCTGCACCCTCCTCCCAGCACCCTCCTCCCTGCACCCTCCTCCCAGCCTCTCCTCCCCAGCACCCTCCTCCCAGCACCCTCCTCCCTGCACCCTCCTCCCAGCCTCTCCTCCCCAGCACCCTCCTCCCAGCACCCTCCTCCCTGCACCCTCCTCCCAGCCTCTCCTCCCCAGCACCCTCCTCCCAGCACCCTCCTCCCAGCCGCCTGTGATGTTTTTGCTCCTCTCTGCTGGCCACTGTGGTGATTGTTTCTTTCCTAAACGAAAACAGCTTTTTGGGGTGCGTCCTTTTTTCCTCCTAATAAAAGTAATATGTGTTACAAACATTTCAGGACTGATAAACAAGTTTAGCAAAGCAAATTAAAATCAGGTAGAATTCCACCACCAGAGAGATCTATCAGCTGTTAACACTGTGGTGTGTCTGACCTTTTCTTGTGTGTGTGTGTGTGTGTGTGTGTGTGTGAGAGAGAGAGAGAGAGAGAGAGAGAGAGAGAGAGAGAGAGAGAGGAAAGAAGGTCTAGCACTCTCGTTTTATTTGCTTAATGACTCATAGTAACAAGGATATATTTGGGAGATAATTTTGAACTTTTTTTTTTTTTTTTTTTGCTGAGGAAGATTTGCCATGAGCTAACATCTGTGCCAATCTTCCTCTTTTTATTTATTTTTTTAGTGTGTGGCTGCCAGCCAAGCATAGCTGCTAACAGAGCAGAGTAGGTTCATGCCCTGGAACCAAAACCCAGGCCACTGAAGCAGAGTGCCCTGAACTTAACCACTAGGCCACCAGGGCTGGCCCAGTTTTGAACTGTTTCTTAACTTCAAATGAGCAAACTTGAACTAAGACACTGTGCTTTGAAGACCAAATGGTCTAATCTTTTTCTTTCTTATCTCTTCCTTCCTCCCTTTCTTTTTTCAGAGGATATCATTATTAATTTTATTATCCATAAGTTCTCTTGAATTTTCCTGTTTTTTTTCAGTTGAAGTGTGAGTCACATAATGTAAAATTAACTATTTACAGTGTGCTCTTTGGTGGCATCTAGGACATTCACAGTGGCCTGCAGCCATCACCTCTGTCTGGCTCTGAGGCCCGTCCATCACCCCACAGAGAAACCCCACACCCATTAGCGGTCCCTCCCCGTCGCCCGGCCTCAGCCCCTGGACCACTCGTCTGCTTTCTGTCTCTGTGGATTTATGTATTCTAGGTATTTCATATAAACAGGATCCCACATGTGGCCTGTTTTGTCTATCCGAATTTTTAAATGCGCAGAAAAGTGGAAGGAGTTGCACAGAGAACATCGATGTCCCCACCACCCAGACTACCTGTCCCCTCGGCCGGGTTTGCTCTCTCTCCTCCGTCCCTCAGCGTGTGTAATTTATTAGCTGCCCATCCCTATGATTTCTTTTTACTTTAAAAAACCTTTTTAGGAGGTGTCACTTAGGTAAGGCCAATGGAAAGTGTCCACATCTTGAGGGCTCGCCCCGGTCAATTTTGGCGTCGGTAGGGACCGCATGGCCGTGGCTCAGGTCAGGATAGACAAGGCTTCCCAGAAACCCCCCGGTGACCCTCCTGAGCAGGAGCCCCTATGCGGACCCTCTCCCCTCCATCAGCTCCGCCCGGCTTTGTCGCCCGGCTTTGTCGTGCGGACCCCCGGGGCTCTCGGCTGGTGCACTCTCTCTCTCTCTCTAGTGTGTTTGCAGAGCGCTTCCCTCCACACTGGGCTCCTGGTGAACCAGGTAACCATTGATTCACTTTCCCCTTTTTGCAAAATTCACCTTTGACACTGTGAGCCCAGAAGAGCTTCAGATGAGCCGGTGGCGATGATGGAGGGGATGAAATTCCACCCCAGCCAAGAACCACAATATTTTGTTGTAATTTTTTTAACTGGCCAGACCCACCCCAGGGCAGGGGGCTGGCCCAGCTCCTCTGGCTTCCTGACACGTGGGCCTCACTCGGGCTCCTGGGGGCGCTGGTCCCACTCGCCCCTCCGCCCTCCTGGGGGTGCCTTGGAAGGCAGGCTGGACCCCTCTTATTCCTCTGAGAGGAACTTCAGTCTGCTCTGTACCGGGCACCACGTCACCTCCTCTTACTTCTTTTTCCTTTGGCCATTTCTTCCTTCCTTTTTCTTCTTAACAGCTTTATTGAAGCATATTTTACTTATCATAAAATGCTCCTACTTCAAGTGTACAATTCAGTAATTTTTTTGGTGGGGGGAAGATTAGCTCTGAGCTAGCATCCGCTGCCAATCCTCTTTTTTTTGGCTGGGGAAGATTGGCCCTGAGCTAACATCCGTGCCCATCTTCCTCCAGTTTATATGTGGGCACCCTCAGCTCTCCCCAGGCACGTGCTCTCATGTCTGCTGACTGCCCTCCCAGCTCATCCCCTCCCTGCACAGTCCCCGGCAGCATCACCTTTAAGGATAGGTGGGGCCATGTCCCTCCCTCCATAGAGCCGTTCCTGCTCTGGCCCTGCCCTGCCCCCCTCTCCCACTGCCTCCCCTGTCCTGCATTCCAGCCTTGGCAGCTTCAGTCATCAATCACAGCTTGCCCTTTCCTGCCTCAGGGCCTTTGCACAGGCTGTTCCCTCTGTTTCAAACCCTCTGCTCTTTCATCCTTCATTCTCAGCTTGTGTCATCACCTCAGAGGGTGACCACTGGAGCTAAAGCAGGTGCCCTTCCTTCCACCACTGGTGTGTGTCCTTGGTAAAGAGGGACTTGTATGAACTTGCACTCGCCGCTGTGAAGTTTATCGGAGACTTGCCAGGCTAGGGCGAGCCGTGTCTCTTTGTTCACAACTGCGTCCCAGAGCCCCCACAAGTAGACACTCGGGCTCTGCTGGCTGAGAACCGGAGGAGAGGCGAGGTGGGGCTGGGGGAGCCCCTCGCTGGCCCCTCTCCTCCCGCCCCTTCCCATCCCCACAGTGGCCACTGAGTCTCCCCTCCCTCTGTCCCCCGTCGTGACTCTCGCAGGACCTGGCCCGGCTGCAGGAGGGCGGGCAGCCCGAGCACCGCGATGTGGCCCTGCAGAAGGTGTCAGACTCTGAGAAGCTGCTGTACGTGCTGGAGGCGGATGCGGCCATCGCCAAGCACATGAAGCATCCCCAGGGGGACATGATCACCGAGGAGTAGGTCCCCCGCTTCGGGTCCCGGGGAGCCACTCGGGGCCAGGGCAGGAGGGCTGCGGCGCGCTCAGCGCTCAGGAGCTGGAGTCAGGGCTTGTCACATGCCTTACGCTGTCCTCGTGACAGCCCGTTTTGCAGTTGGGGAAACTGAGGTTTAGAGCACCGACGTCTGTTCTGGTCACTGTGTGACCGCGCTGTCTGACCGCCAGCTTGTGAGTACTCTTGCCCGCTGCCGGACGCCTGACGGCTTCTCAAGCTGGTGCCTCAGCTCAGATGTGGATAAATGGCCCCCAAGACGCTCCCTTGTCCCGACCCTCCCATCCTGGCAGGGGCAGGGGTCTCTTGGCCCCACAGCGCCCTGCACTTGTCCCTATTGTAGCCCATACTGCCCCTGGGGCCCTCGCTGGGTGGTGGGCCCCAGAGAACAGTGGACCTGCTTGTTTCTTCCGGAACCTTCTACGGCTTTGGGCACACAGTGGGCAGTGGGGAAAGGCTGATGGAGGAAAGTGGACGGGAGGAGGGTGTGAGTGATTGTCCACACCCCAAGGCCACCCCCTGCCCTTCCCGGCTGCTGAGCAGAAAGCCCGAAGCCAGGCTCCAGGGGGAGGAGGCCCCTCCTTGGGGGGCATGCGGGCAGCACCCCTGCCAGCTGGCCCTGCTAACTAGGGTGGCCGCTCTCCCGCTCAGCATCCGGCAGCTGAAGGAGCGCGTGGCCAACCTCCGTGGGAAACACAAGCAGATCTATGACCTGGCAGTGAAAGAGGTGAACCCGCAGGTCAACTGGGCAGCGCTGGTGGAGGAAAAGCTGGTACGGCCCAGGCGTCAGCTGGGGGGGCGCCGTGTGTGTGCAGGGAGGGCCTTCCACTTCATGGGTGCACAGCCCTACGGAGGGGGAACGGTTCCCGGTTTTTTCCCCAATGATCATGTTGGTAAGAAGAGCGAGGCTCGGAGAGCTGCAGTGCCTAGCCCAGGGTCACACAGCAGAAGCGGTAGAGATTGGGACCCTCCCGAGGTCGCCCTCCGACCCTGGCTCTTTGGAGTCCTGTCAGGCCTGGGGGGAGTGGCCAGACTTCTGGCCGGCCGCTGCCCTTCCTGTGTCCATGCCAGCCCCTGGGAAAAGCGTGGTATGCACCTAGGCAAGTGACCCCTCCCCACCGCTGCCCTGGCCGAGCCTCTGTTTCCCCATCTGTGAAATGGACGTGGTGACCACGTGGGCCTTGGAGGTGGCTGTGAGGTTAGATGACATGTGCCGATGCAGTGGTTGAGGTGACAGCCTGTCCCCGTGTCTGTCATGGGGTCACTCTGCTGGCTCCTCGGCCGGCGGCGAGTAGGAGAGCTGAGGCCCCCAGCCGCCCCAGCGTGCTCTCTCCGCCCGCCCCGCCCAGGACAAGCTGAGCAGCCAGACCTTCGGCACGGACCTGCCGCTGGTGGACCAGCAAGTGGAGCAGCACAACATCTTCCACAACGAGGTCAAGGCCATCGGGCCCCACCTGGCCAAGGACGGGGGCAAGGTGGGCGCCAGCTGCTGGCAGGGCCCCGGGGAAGGCGGGGCTCACACCTGCACCCCCTAACCCACACCCTCGGCTCTGTCCTCAGGAGCAGAGCAGCGAGCTCCAGGCCAAGTACCAGAAGCTGCTGGTGAGGCGCCCCGGGGGCCGGGTGCAGGGGTGGGGACCGGGGACAGGACGCGTGTGCGGGGAACGTCTCCCACAGACGGAAGGGGCGAAGGGGAGAGACGGTACCCCAGCCCCCAGCTGAGCGGCACCCAGTCTGCCCTGTGCTCATGGAAAACCCCCATAGCCCATCCTACGATGTGCTTCTTTCTTTATTAAGCGCCTACTGGGTGCCACGTGCTATTGGCAGCAGTTTTCTGTTACCCTTTGTAAAACCTTGACAGAATGCGTTCTTTTTAAAACCGCACAAGCGATGCGTCTGTGCTCATTGCGGACGCTTCCATCACCTCTGATGGGGGCACGGCGTCACCCTGAGTGGGCTTGGGAGCCAGACAGCCTCCTCCCCTTGTTGGTGGGGGGCCCTTGAGCCACCAGCTTCTCCTCCGTGAGCCTCAGTTTCCTCCTCTGTAAACTGGAGTTCCTTTGAGTCCCTGCCTCATAGGACTGCTTTGAGGATGGCGCCCGTTAATGTTGGGGGACGCCGTCCTGGCGCTCGCTGGGCCCGTGTCTGTGTGAGCGGCTGTTATTTGCAGAGCAAAACAGAGCCCTCCCTCGTCCCTCCCGGGCCCCCTGCCCCAGCCCCACCTCTTCTCACTTTGCTACGGTGTGTCCTTTGTGATAAAAGTAACAGTGGGAGCTGTAGCTGCTGCACTGATTGAGCACCAACTGCATGCCAGTCTTTGTGCCCTCTGAGATCAGTGGTGTCGCCATCCCCATTTCGCCGATGAGTAAACCGAGGCTCCACAGAAGTGTCGGTTCCGCGAGAGTTTTGTGTCTTGCACGTCACCGTCCCCCCAGTGCCTGGAGCCATGCCCGGCACTTCAGATGCTCGATGAACGTTTGCTGAGTGAATGAATGAGTGTCAGAGGGTCAGGTGGTTCCCGCTGGGAAGCGGCCAAGCCGGGCTTGTCCCGGGCGGGCAGGAGGCATGGAGGGGGCGGTCTGCGGTGGTCCCCGTGGCCCCAGCCTTGTCCTCGGCCGCCCGCAGGCGGCGTCGCAGGCGCGTCAGCAGCACCTGAGCTCACTGAGGGACTACATGCAGCGCTGCACCAACGAGCTGTACTGGCTGGACCAGCAGGCCCGCGGCCGCCTGCAGTACGACTGGAGCGACCGCAACCTCGACTACCCCAGCCGCCGGCGCCAGTATGAGGTGGGGGCCGGGCCGGGCTGGGCGGGCCGGGACGGAGGGAGCGCCGGGCTGCCAGGCTGAGTGCCCCCCCACCACCCCCTGTAGAATTTCATCAACCGGAACCTGGAGGCCAAAGAGGAGAGAATCAACAAGCTGCACAGCGAGGGGGACCAGCTGCTGGCCGCCGAGCACCCCGGGAGGAACTCCATCGAGGTGCGTGTGCCCCGGGAGGGGACGCCTCCTCCAGGGTGGCCTCAGGGCCGCCTCTGTGGTGGGCCCCCTAGACTCGGGCAGCCCTGTGTCCTGTGTCCATCTGTGTGTCTGTCTCCATTTCGCCGTCTTGTCTGGCTCCCTCTGACCCCGCCTCCTCTCTTTCACTCCATCCTTTGCTGCATCCTGCCCTCGGCCCCTCACCTCCGAAGTCCATAAGATGCCTCATTTCCTTAGAGGGCTGTGAAAAAGGGCTTTAAGCAGCAAAAATCTATGCTGTCACACTTCCGGAGGACAGAAGTCAGAAATCCAGGTGTCAGCAGGCCCATTCCCACTGACAGCTCTCGGGGAGGGTCGGTCCTTCGCTCTCCTGGCATGTGCTGCTGCCAGCAGGCTGTGGTGGTCCTGGGTTCGGGGCAGCATCACTCCTATCTCTGCCTCCATCTTCATGGGGCCTCCTCCCCTGTGTGTCTGTGTGTCATCTCCTCTCGTCTTGAGGATGCCAGTCACTGGATTTAGGGCCCACCCCAAATCCAGCATAATTTCATCTTGAGATCCTTAACTAGTAACATCTGCAAAGACCCTATTTCCAAATAAGGTCACATTCTACGTTCTAGGTAGAAATGAATTATGGGTATGGGGGGGACCCCATTCAACCCCCTACCGTGCCTTTGTGAAAATATTAAAAAAGCACTGCTTTGTCTGGGCAAACGCAGCCCCCACTTTCCCCTTTTGCAGTGCGCAACCTAAGCACCAGTACACGACAGCCATGCTTGGCTCCTCAGCACGTCCCCGCTCTCCTCCTCCCACCCCTGGGCAGGAGCTGGCTGCCTCTGCAGGAGCCAAACCCAGAGAGACGCCAGAGGCCTCCTACCCCACCATTCTCTGGTCCAGAATCCCAGCATCCCTTCCCTGGTGTCCCAGGCACCTGCCTAGCAGCCATCTGCCCCATTCTCCTGGCAGGCTCACATGGAGGCCGTGCATGCAGACTGGAAGGAGTACCTGAACCTGCTCATCTGCGAGGAGAGCCACCTGAAGTACATGGAAGACTACCACCAGGTATCTGCGGGCGCCAGGCCCCAGTGGTGGGGGTGCTTTGTGCCACCTTGGCTCACTTGTGGCCTTGGCACTGCTTCCCCCGAGCCTCGCAGCGCCCACACTCCCAACCGCAAACACGGGCGAGCCCCGAGCTTGCTGGGCCCTTGTCTGTCTTCCCCGGGGGCTGGGGCTGGAGAGTCTGATTTGACGGGTCAGCGTGCGCCCCAGAAATGAGCGTATGGCGTTTTCATTGTGATAAATAGATCTGAACTGAAATTTGCCTTTTTGGCCATTTTTAAGTGTCTAACCCAGGGCATTCATTCATTGCATTCACGGTGGTGTGCAACCAGCACCACTGTCTTTCCAAAACTCCTTCCTCACCCCGCACGGAAACTCTGTACGTGTTACACAGCCACTCCCCAGCCCTCCCTCCCTCGCCCCTGCGAACTTCTGATCCACCTTCTGTCCCGACGGACTTGCCTGTTGTAGAGATTTCGCATACGTGCAGTCACCTGGTGTGTGGCCGTTTGTGTCTGGCTTCTTTCACTGAACGTGTTTCGTAGGCTCACCTGGGCTGTAGCATGAATCAGAACTTCCTTCCTTTTTATGGCCAAATAGTATCCCATTGCATGGATTGGCCACCTTTTGTTTATCCGCTCATCCGTTGATGGCGGCTGGTTGTTTCTGTGGGAATGTCTGTCAGAGGACAGCTGACAGTGAACGATTCCAGAGTTGATAGACTGACAAATGGGCGAGAGAATTTTCTAGAACAGAGTGGGGAGGCTTGTCTTCTGTGTATCAAGACTTGGAAGGAAACAGCATTAAGTCAGGGTGTCCCTGGCACAGAGGAGTGGAACGGGAGGGAGCCCAGAGCTTACTGGTGGACGTGAAAGGTTCATGTCGTTGAGGTGGCGTCATGTGGATTGGTGGGAAGGGACCCGCTTCTTCCCCGTGGGGCCCCCAGAAGTTGGGCTGGGGAGGGTTGGGGGTGTCCCCGAGCAGCAGAGCCTTTGGGTTCAGGGTGAGTAGGAGGCCCAGCCCCGCCCGGGGTGCTCCTGCAGCCACAGCCAGGATGAGCCCCTGCGTCCTGGCGGTTTCCTGTCCACAGTTGGGCCCCTGGTCTCCCCTAGTTCCACAGAGACGTGAAGGATGCTCAGGAGCTGCTGCGCAAGGTGGACTCAGACCTGAACCAGAAATACAGCCCCGACTTCAAGGACCGGTACCAAATCGAGCTGCTGCTGCGGGAGCTGGATGTGAGTGACGGCCCTCCCTCCCGGCTCCTACCCGCCCACTGCCCCGGCCTCCAGGGAGGCAGCGTGGTCTCACCCAGGCACTCCCCCCCTGCCTTCAGGACCAGGAGAAGGCTCTGGACAAGTATGAGCACGTGGTGCGCGGCCTGCAGAAGCGAGGGCAGCAGGTGGTGCCCCTCAAGTACCGCCGGGAGACGCCGCTCAAGCCCATCCCCGTGGAGGCGCTCTGTGACTTTGAGGGCGACCAGGTGAGCTCTGCCCATGTGCCCCCGGAGCCCCAGGCAGGCCGGGCCCAGATCTGTCCCTTTGCATGTCACCGGGAGGTCTTCAGGGTGACGTGGCTGGATGTGGGGCCTCACACATCTTCAGGAGCCTGTGCTCGTCCCCGTCGCTGGGGTTGCTCTCTGCCAGCCGCCACCCCCAGCCACCCTGGCCTCCTGGTCCCGCTTAGCAAGCCCAGTCATTCCCTCGGAAGTCCCGGGGAGGGTCCCCATTGGCCCACTTTGAGTCACGTGTCCAGCCTAAACCAATCATGGTGGCCTGGGGGGGGTGATGCCCTTCTTCCAGGGACCGGGCCTGACTCACTGTCCACCCGTGGCAGTCAGGGACTGGGAGCAGAGGAGGGACGAGACCACGTGGACTGAGAATGGGGGGTGGGTTCCCCAAAGAGAGATCCAGGCGGGTGCTGGACCCGCAGACCCAACACACATCCCCCGGCCCCTCCCAGTGCTCTATGGCGAAAGGTCTCGGGGAGGGTCTGGGAGATGGGCTGATGCACCCTAGGTCCAGGAGTTGGGGGACGGGGGTTCCCAGGCCGCTGGCCGAGGCAGGTCTGTCCATGTCCTCTGACCGTTTGGCCTGCCCCCGCCAGGGCGTGATCTCACGGGGCTACAGCTACACCCTGCAGAGGAACAACGGGGAGAGCTGGGACCTCATGGACAGCGCGGGGAACAAGCTGACCGCCCCGGCCGTCTGTTTCATGATCCCCCCCACCGACCCCGAGGCCCTGGCTCTGGCCGACAGGTACAGGGGCAAGGGAGGAAGCCAGCCTGGATTGACAGCCCCCTCCTCGGGCCCCTCAGGTCCCATTCACAGCCCTGGGCATCCCGACTCAGCCTCAGGAGGCCACTGACATTCCCACACCTGCACCCCCTTGGAGGCTCAAGTGGGACAGGAGCGGATCCTGTTGGCTGGGCTCATTTGCTGTGTGAACGTCCAACTGTGGGCACAGCTCAGAGAGCAGTTTCTCTGCAAGCGCCTCTGGGCCTTTGTACGTGCTGCTGCTGCTTCTACCTGGACACCTACTTGCTGCCTGCTTGGCTCAGGCCTCCTGGCTTGAAGACCCAGCCCCGGGGTCACTTCTGTGAAATCTTCCCTGATTGCCCCCTGGCCCTCCACCCTGGCTCCAGAAGTGCTGCCCCCTCTTGGCTCTCATGCAGCTTCTCCCCCTGCACATACCACTCTTTATCAGGATGCCCTGTGTAGGCGTCAGTCTCATTGGGCAGGAGCTCCCTGGGGAGACTTACTATCTCCAGGGCCCTGCTCAGTACCTGTGCACAGTAAGTACCCCAGAACTCTCTGTTGAGTGAATGAGTGACTTAAGGAGCGCCTTCATTTATTCGGTCAGCGAACAGTGAGCACCTGCTGCGCTGCTTCCTCAGGGGCAGCCTCTTGGTGGGGCAGATAAAGGAACGGACAGGAGAGTTTTAGGCACAAGACTTACTATGAAGAGAGAGGAAGGAGGGAGGGAGGGGCGGGAGTCTGTCTGAACCCGGGAGCAAAGGCAGACCAGTGTTAGTGCAAATCCTTCCTGTGTGTGCCGTGTTTTAAGTTTTCAAAGCGCTTTGACAAGCCCTGACTCCTCTGGGCTGTCTGTGCCTGTGGGTGGTGGGGCCATGGGCAGCCGGGGTCCCCAGCCTGTCCCTGCTCCCACAGCCTGGGCAGCCAGTACCAGAGTGTGCGGCAGAAAGCAGCGAGCAGTCAGAGTGCACTCCAGCAGCGGCACGAGGTGCTGAAGGCAGAGAACCCTGGAGGTGGGTGCCGGGGCTCCTGCCCGGGGCCCTGGGGAGACCAGGAAGAGGGGTTTGACCCAGGTCTATGCCTCGGAGTGGGTGGTAGGGTTGGGCATGGGAGGGGTGGGCTGGCCCTGGAGGTCCCAGCAGGCCTCCCAGGCCCCCTCCCTGGGCCTCCCCACCCCTACCGTCACCTGATTCTGTGATTTCTCTCCGGCAGATGCCTCTGACCTCCAGGGGCGGCAGCTGCTGGCTGGCTTGGACAAGGTGGCCAGTGACCTGGACCGGCAAGAGAAGGCCATCACGGGGATCCTGCGGCCACCACTGGAGCAGGGCCGGGCCGTGCAGGACAGCGCCGAGAGGGCCAAGGACCTCAAGGTACCCCCAGGCTGAGGGCGCAGGCTGGCCCCTGGCTCTCTAGGGCTCCTGCTTCAGGTCGCATCCCCAGGGGGGTCCTGGTGCTCGACAGGGACCACCTGCCACGTGTAGCCAAGAAGCCCTGAGTCGGGGAGCAGGGGGGGCTGTTCTAGGCTGAGGACAGAGGAGGTGCTGAGCCCTGGCCCCTGCCCCCCGACACGTCCCCAGAGGAAGGGCTGGCAGGGCTCACGCTGTATCTGCACGGCTTGTCGCCCACGGGCTCATGGCAGGACAGTCACGCGTCACTCAATGACAGGGATGTGGTCTAAGAAACGCGTGGTTATGCGAACATCATGGGGTGGACTTACACACACCCAGATGGAACCTACCGCACGCCTTGGCTCCACAGGACTCCCCTTAGGGGACCGCCATCGTCTGTGCAGTCCACTGTTGACTGAAAGGTTGTTTTGTGGCGCATGACTGTACTGACACCAGCAGTGCCTGTGGCCTGAGTAGCCCGAGCGGAGTGAGGCTCCAGTGCATGGTGGCACTCAGTCACACAGTCGGCTCACTCCCTGCCTGACCACGGACCTGTTGTTGAAACCCAAGCCTCAGTTTCTTTAGTAGAATGGGCTGGTCCCCTCTCGCAGGGCTGTGGGAACATGGCGGAGACGATGCATGTGATACCAGCCACGGCTCCCCCTCACACACACAGTCTCGCAGGTCCTCAGCACCCTGCGCATGGGCGTGACCGTCCCTGCTTTACAGAGGAGCGCAGTGGCCCTGATGCAGCTCACGTCGGGGTTGGGAGGGGCTCACAGCTGGAGGGTGCCTGGTCCCAGGGTGGGGCATGGCCAGGCCCCACCACGTCCCTTCCTGAGCTGCTTGGAGTCACGGGGTCTCCACCTGTGAATGGGGAGAGCAAAGCACCTACCTCGTAGAATTGCCCCATAGACGAATGAAATCCCCCACGTGCAGTGCTTGCAACAGTTAAGTGCTCGCTAATTACCATTCGTTTTCATCACTCCTGTGAGTCACGGTCCAGGCATCACAATTCCCTGGGATGCTCATAACAAATGCAGACTCCTGGGCTGGCGCCCCAAACCCGGAGGGCCCAGGCCCCTGCATTCCAATCAGGCCTCCCCAGCAGCTTCCACCGTCCCCTGAAGCATGGGCACTCCCCTGGGGGCTGCCTGGCTGTGGCCAACACGAAGGGCTCTGGTCCCTGCAGAACATCACCAACGAGCTGCTGCGGATCGAGCCCGAGAAGGCGCGCAGCACGGCCGAGTGCGAGGTGTTCCTGCAGGCCCTGCCGGGCAGTGGCAGCGCACCTCTGCTGAGGACCCGGGTGGAGGACACCAACCGCAGATATGAGCGCCTGGTGCAGCTGCTGGACTCGGCCCAGGAGAAGTGAGTGGCAGCTGGGCAGCGGGGAGGTCAGGCCGGGTTAAAGGGCCAGGTGGGCATCCCCACTCCTGACCCCTGTCCTCAGGGTCAGCGTTGCCAACCGCCTGGAGAAGAGCCTGCAGCAGGGCTGGGAGGTGCTGGCCACGTACGAGAACCAGCTGATGGAGGATGACACGGTGCCTGAGGCTGGCCGCGCTCTGGACAGCAAGAGGCAGGAGCTGGCGGTGAGTGTGGGGACCCTGGGCCTCGGGAGCCTTTCTCTCCTGGTGCTCCCACCCCAGCATCTCTGGACAGACAAAGGGCCCGAGACTCCCAGGGCCACAGCTGCGAGTTTCTCCAGGTTTGGAATGCCTGCAGGGTGCCAAACTGGAATTTGCCAGTGGAGGCCCCTGGCACGAATCCCAGCTGCTCACAGGGTTTGAGGCTTGTGGAAATCAGGTGCTAGTGTTGGCAAACCAATATCTACATAACCCCCAGACTCCCAGGGTCCCTGGGCCTGCACGTTCCCGGGTGAGGTCAGCTAGAGCACAGCAGCAGCTGCCCCTGCCCCTGCGTCTGCTTTCTCTCAGCTGCCGCTGGGCCCACCTCCCGTATTTGCCAGACCACCTCACCGCTGCTCCCATTCGAGTCTGTGGGCCTGTGGGAGGCCGCGACCACACCCCAGTTCATAAAACCCCTGCCACGTGTTGAAAGCCTCGCCTCAGAGCTGAGGAAATGGGCTCTGAGAATGAAGCCTTCGCCAAGGCCTGGGGGGCCTCAGGGCAGCGGGGCGCCCGTGTCTGGGCACAGTGTCACAGGGCATGTGCTGCCGGCCATGGGGTCTAGAAGTTCATTTTGGCGGTTGTGTTCCCTGTAAGGGAACTCTGCAGAGAAACGCAGAGGCAAAGCCCCTGGCCCTTCCCAGGCCCAGGCTTACCACCCCACAAGGCGAGAGGCCCCAAGCACTGGGGGCAGTCCTGCCCCGGCTCAGGGAGCTCCGGCCATAGCGCCCACCGTCTGCTCCACCCTGGCAGGCCATGGCCTCGGAGCTGCGGGCCCAGAAGGCCCTCCTGGGGGAGGTGGAGCAGAACCTGCGAGCGGCCAAGCAGTGCTCCAGCTCGCTGGCCAGCCGCTTCCAGGAGCACTGCCCCGACCTGGAGCGCCAGGAGGCCGAGGAGCACAAGCTGGGCCAGCGCTTCGACAACCTCCGCCAGCAGGTGGAGCTCAGGTGAGGGGCCGCCAAAGTGGGCTCTCCGCTGATGCCACCAAGGGCTGTTTGTCTTCTAACTAACTTCCTCTTTTTGAAAAAAGCAATCCACATACAAAGTGAAAAACTCCGTGGTCATAAGGACCAGCCTCTGCCCCCAAGGTGAGCACTGCTTCCAGTTTCTCATGTCTCCTTCCCAAATACGCTGTACAAGCCGGGAGGGTAGACGGCAGACAGACGACAGCACACCACAGACACGGCATCTTGCTGTTTTCCCTGTCATGTATTTTACCACTTCATGAGTAAGGGTTCCTTCCTCTTCTGTTTTCTGGAAGAGTTTGTGTAGAATTGATATTTCTCTCTTAAATGCTTGGTAGAAGCCACCTGGGCCTGCAATTTGTTTGATTTTAAACCACAAATTCATCCTCTTTAATAGAGACTGGACTAGGTGGGTCATCTCTCTTTTTTTTTTGGTGAGGGAGATTGGCCCTGAGCTAACATTCGTGCCCATCTTCCTCTACTTTATATGTGGGACACCTGCCATAGCATGTTGATAAGCGGTGTGTAAGTCCACACCTGGGATCCAAACCTGCAAACCCTGGGCTGCCAAAGCAGAGCATGTGAACTTACCCACCATGCCACCAGGCCGACCCCATGGGTCATCTCATTCTTGAATCAACTTCATTAGTTTGTCTTTCTAGGAATTTGTCCATCTCATCAAGTTGTTCAATTTACTGGCATAAAATCATTCATAATACTCATCCTTCCAGGATCTGAGGGGATGTCCTCCCTCATTTCTTCTTCGTATTTGTATGTTCTCTTTTTTTGCCCTGATCATTCTGTCTGAAGTTTATTAATTTATTGACCATTTCAAAGAACGATCTTTGGTTTCAATAATCTTTCTCCTGTTTCCTTGTTCCGTTTCATGGACATCTGCTCTCTATTATTTCCTGCTGCTGCTTACATGGGGTTTAATTTGCTCTTCTTTTTTTCCCTTAAGGTGGAAGCTTAGATTGATTCGAGAGCTTCCTTCTTTTCTAATATAAGCATTTAATACGAGTCATTTTCCTCTAAGTGCTGCTTTTGCTGTGTCCCACAAATTTTGATGTTTTTATTTCCCGTGAGTTGAAAAGATTTCCTCACCTCGCTGGCGGTTTCTCCTTGGACGCTGGGTTGTTCGGGCCCCATGATACACAGTGGGTGTCTCTGCAAGTCAGTCCACATGGACACACCTGTTCTTCACAGGGGCCGCGGAGTACTCCAACTTGACATTCCATAACGCACTGAACTGCTTCCTTTCTGGCGAACGTTTAAATTACATTTGGTTCCCCCTCCCCCCTTTTTTTTTAAAAAAAAGAGCAGATGGTTTCTTTAGGAAGGGCTGGGAGGCAGCCTCCGGTGAGGCATCCGCGCGCTGCGGCAGAGGCCTGCCTGACCGTGGCTTTGCCCCGCAGGGCTCAGAGCCTGCAGAGCGCCAGGGCTGCTTACGATGACTACCGCAGCAGCTGCGACCGCCTGCTCCAGTTCTTGTCCAACATCCCCAGCTACGAGCCCCAGGAGACAGACAGCCTCAGCCAGATGGAGACCAAGCTCAAGAATCAGAAGGTAAGACGGCTGCTTCCACGTCTACAGGCATATGGTCACGGGGGCGGGGCGGGGTCAGAAGTCAGCAAGCCCCTTTCTAGGACAGCCAGGCAGTGGCTGCTGCTTGCCCTGGGCAGAGCTGTGTCCTCGCGGGACCTTGGCCCTGCCTGGCCGCCAGCACCTGACTCTCTGAGAACAGGAACCGTGTCTCGCTCCCTCCTCCCTCCTCAGTGCCCAGCACGGCCCGGCCAGAGGGGAACAGCGCAGGCTGGCTGAACGAGCGAATGGCTGCAGAAGCATGAGGAGCCCTCGTGGGGAAAAATCCCATTTCCGAAGTTCAGTCCTGGCTCCTCAGAAGGCAGCAAGGCCTTGGGGTGGGGGGTGAGGAACATGAGAACCCAACAGCCTAGACTCAGATCCACCCCAATTAGCCATGACCCGATGGGCAAGTCATTGAGCCTCTCTGTGCCTCAGTTTCCTCACTCATAAACTGGAGATAAGGATGATGCTTAATGACCTCACAGGACTGGTGGAGGATTAAAGGAGATCGTCTAAGTGAGCTGTCAGAACAGCGCTGACATTCTGAAGCACTCCATACGCATTCGTTTCCTGGTGAAGATAATTATCTTCTTGGCCCTTCTTCACAGGGCCTTAGAATTTCCTTTTCTAACAAACAAACGTATACAAGGAAGCCATTCCTTATACTTTGTACGACAGAATAATTTCAGATTCTAAGCAATCTAGCTACTTTATCAAGGTTTTGGTTTTTTTAAAATTTGACTTTTAAAGTCTCTGTTGTTTTACAGAACCTGCTAGATGAAATAGCAAGAAGGGAAGAAGAAGTGCAGAGAGTCTGTAGCCACTCCCAGCAGTACCAGCAAGCTGTCAAGGTGAGACGTGGCGCTCCCGCCCAGAGCGTCCACCGGCAGGGCCTCCTTCCGCCAGGCGAGCCTGGCCGTGTCCTCCTCAGGCCCTGCTGGCAGCCCTGCAAGCTGGCACAGCCCTCTGGGGAAACTGTATGGTACCAGGCATCGAAGACCAGAAAAGGGTTTTCTACTCTTTGAAGCAGTAAACTGGGTGGACTTGGCGCCAAGGAAAAGATACAAAAGAGTAACGCAGGATAAACAAATCTCTGTGACAGCGTCACTTACGGAAGCAAACTAGACAAACTAGAAATAGCCTAAATGTCCAATAGGAGGGGAACAGCTGAGGAAATTGTCACCCTCCCACCTGATGGATTATAAAGTCATCAAACTGATCAACCCAACAGGAGGGTCGGGAGGTGGTGACAGGAGACAGGGCATATGGTGCAGTGTGAAATGAAGACAGCACAATGTCACACTCTCGGGGCCTGGGGCAGCCCTCTCTGGGGGTGCAGGGGCACCATGGGCCTTCTTTTTCTGGTTGGTGGTGGTTCTGGACATGGCTCTGGACTGCTGACGTGTCGTGGCTTCTCAGAACCCCCTGGCGGGCAATGCAGGGCAGCTGTGGAGGAGCTCTGCGGGCAGCCGGAAGGGGTGGAAGAATGTCTCAGTCTCAGCCGCCCTTGTCTGCCCTCTGCCGTGTCTGTCTCCCAGGACTATGAGTTAGAAGCAGAGAAGCTGAGGTCCCTCCTTGACTTGGAAAATGGAAGGAGCAGCCATGTGAGCAAGAAGGCCAGGCTCCAGTCCCCTGCCACCAAAGTGCGGGAAGAGGTGAGCTCTGGGCCGGGCCTTCTCAGAGTCCCCACCCTCTAGGGAGTGTGCCACCCAAGCCTCAGAGATGCACTCACAGTAGGGGAAGCGGGCGAGAGCCCTCCCGGGTGCAGACGGTCTGTGAGAAGAGAATGAACTTGTTCTGGGGCGGCGACCCTGGTGCGCCCAGAGAAGCCCACGGGAGTTTTCTGGCCAGAGCACGCGTGTGGGAGGTTCCTACTTTGCCCCTCAAGAGGTACAGAAGGAGGGCTGATGTTATGAGCTCCTTCTGTGCATGAGGACACGACGGCTCAGAGACAGGAACTGCCGAGGTCCCTGCAGGTTTAGACTCCTGACTCTAAATCCACTTCTCTCCACCAGATGAGACTGTAGTCTAAGTCCAGGTAGGAAGGGGCAGCAGCTACCCTGTATCCCCAGAGGCCAGCCTTTCCAGGTGCTGTCCGAGCTCTCTCTCGCTTAGCCTGCTGACTGCTGTTTGCTGACTGCCCTCCTGCAGGAAGCGGCGCTGGCTGCCAAGTTCACCGAGGTCAATGCCATCAACAGGCAGAGGCTGCAGAACCTGGAGTTTGCGCTGCATCTCCTGAGGCAGGTAATGGATCTTAGTGAGACGTTCGACTCAAAACTGTCCCAACAGGCGAGAAATAAGACTCATTCTGCCTCAAAGAAACAGCCAGTGGGAGTGCCCCTTGCTAACACAGCTGGCAGCACCAGCGCAAATGCCGGCCCGAGCCAGTGCTTCTGTTCACATGCGTATAACTTACGCGTTCCATCCCACAGACGGTCGCTGAGTGCCCAGGAAAAGGGCACTCCCTTGTTAAGGTCCATAATGTCTGTGACAGCACTGTGATAGCGAGACACTGGATGCAATCACCATGGCTCGGCAGCGGGTGGTGAACTACATTAAGGTCCGCCCATAGGACAGGAGATGATGCAGCTGTTACAGAGAAGCAGCGCGCTGGCGGCCACAGCAGAATTCGCTCTCTGTGTTGTGTGATACGCAGAGCGCGCAGCAGGGCACTACCATTTGTGCAGAACAAATAAACACATGGTGCACACTAAAGACACACGGGTCTCAAAGGACAGATACCCTCTAGGAACAGGACCAGAGAGGGAGACTCACTTCACATCTTGTGCGGTTTTAAAATATTTTACCAGATGCACTGAAAAAACTGAAACTAGTTGTTTACTGTTTTCAGAAGTAACCCTAGAATTCCAGAGAACCCAGCCCTGAGGGATCCTTGGGGATCAGAGGACAACCAGTCTGACCTGTTCACAGTGACCCAGGTGCACTCCGGCCAGGTGAGAATGGCCCGTACGGAGAGTCTGCCTTTAACCATGTGCTGTCTTCTCCTTCCAGCAGCCAGAGGTAGCAGTGACCCATGAGACCCTGCAAGGGAGCAAGCCAGGCTCTGGAGCAGAGGAGACGTGGAAGATTCAGAAGGAGCTGGACGAGGAGACCGAGCGGAGGCAGCAGCTGGAGAACGAGGTCAAGAGTGCCCAGGAGGAAATCCGGATTCTGCAGAATCGGAGCCCCCAGGAAGCGGTGGTGAGGAAGGAGGTGCTGAAGAAGGTGCCAGACCCCGCGCTGGAGGAGAGCTTCCAGCAGATGCAGCGGACGCTTGCGGAGGAGCGGCACAAGAACCAGCTGCTGCAGGAGGAGCTGGATGCGCTGCGGCTGCGGCTGCGCGCCCTGGAGCAGGAGGCCAGGGATGGAGGGCAGGAGTACGTGGTGAAGGAGGTCCTGCGCATCGAGCCAGACAGAGCCCAGGCTGACGAGGTCTTGAGGCTGAGGGAGGAGCTGGAGGAGCTGAGGCGGCAGAAAGGCACCCGGGAAGCAGAGGCGGTCCTCCTGCAGCAGCGCATCGCAGCCCTGGCCGAAGAGAAGAACCGGGCTCAGGAGAAGGTCACAGAGAGGGAGGTGGTGAAACTGCAGAACGACCCCCAGCTGGAGGCAGAGTACCGGCAGCTGCAGGAGGACCAAGAGCGGGAGGGCAAGCTCAGGGAGAAGCAGGAGGAGGAGCTGAGCTTCCTCCAGGACAAGCTGAAGAGGCTGGAGAAAGAGCGGGCCATGGCCGAGGGGAAGATCACCGTCAAGGAGGTGCTCAAGGTGGAAAAGGATGTGGCAACCGAGAGGGAGGTCGGCAATCTCAAACGCCAGTACGAGGACGAGGCCGCCAAGGCTCGTGCCAACCAGAAGGAGAAGACGGAGCTGCTGCAGAAGATTTGGGCCTTGGAAGAGGAAAACGCCAGAGTGGTGGTGCAGGAGAAGGTGCGGGAGATCGTCCGGCCCGACCCCAAGGCAGAGAGGGAAGTGGCCAGCCTCCGCCTGGAGCTCGTGGAGCAGGAGCGCAAGTACCGGGGGGCTGAGGAGCAGCTGAAGAGCTACCAGAGCGAGCTGGAGGCACTCAGGAGGCGGGGCCCACAGGTGGAAGTCAAAGAAGTGACCAAGGAAGTCATTAAGTACAAGACCGACCCCGAGATGGAGAAGGAGCTTCAGAGGCTCAGGGAGGAGATCGTCGACAAGACCAGGCTCATCGAAAGGTGCGATCTAGAGATCTACCAGCTGAAGCAAGAGATTCAGTCCCTGAAAGACAGCAAACCCCAGGTGCAGACAAAGGAGGTGGTCCAGGAGATCCTCCAGTTCCGGGAAGACCCCCAAACCAGAGAGGAAGTGGAGTCTCTGAGGGCCAGACTGTTGGAGGAGCAGAAGAAGCAGGTGGATCTGGACAGGGAGCGGGCTTCCCAGGAGGAGAAAATCAAACAGAAGGAGGAGGAGCTTTCCCAGGTGAAGGAAAAGGTGGTCCCACGGGAGGTCGTCAGGTATGAGGAGGAGCCCGGCCTGCGGGCCGAGGTGAACGCCTTCACCGAGAGCATCGACGTCGAGCTCCGGCAGATCGACAACCTCCGCGGGGAGCTGCGGCGGCTGCAGCGCCGGCGAGCCGAGCTGGAGCACCAGCTGGAGGAGCTGGAGCGCGAGCGGCAGGCGCGCAGGGAGGCTGAGCTGGAGGTGCAGCGGCTGAAGCAGCGGCTGGCCGACCTGGAGGAGGAGGAGGGGGAGGCACGGGAGAAGGTGACGCTCAAGCAGAAAGTGGTGCTGCAGCAGGACCCCCAGCAGGCCCGGGAGCACTCCCTGCTCCGACTCCAGCTGGAAGAAGAAAGGCACCGGCGGCAGGTCTTGGAGAGTGAGCTGGAGACCCTGAGGAAGAAGCTCACCAACCTGGAGAGGATGGAGGTCAAGGAGAAGGTGGTCTTCTCCGAAAGCGTCCAGGTGGAGAGGGGCGACACCGAGCAAGAGATTCAGAAGCTCAAGAGCAGCCTGGAGGAGGAGAGCCGGAGCAAGAGGGAACTGGACGCGGAGGTGAGCCGGCTGGAGGCCAAGCTGTCGGAGCTGGAGTTCTCTAACTCCAAGTCGTCTAAGGAACTGGACTTCCTGAGGGAAGAAAACCACAAGCTCCAGCTGGAGCGGCAAAACCTGCAGCTCGAGACCCGAAGGCTCCAGTCAGAAATTGAAATGGCGGCAACAGAAACACGAGACTTGAGGAACCTGACTGCGGTGGACTCTGGGACGAACCTCGACTCCAGGCTGTGGTCCCTGGAGAGAGAACTGGACGACCTCAAGAGGCTCTCCAGAGACAAAGATCTGGAGATCGACGAGCTACAGAAGCGCCTGGGCTCCGTGGCCGTCAAGAGGGAGCAGAGGGAGAACCACCTGCGGCGCTCCATCGTGGTCATCGACCCCGACACGGGCCGGGAGCTGTCCCCAGAGGAAGCCCACCGGGCCCGGCTCATCGACTGGAACATGTTTGTGAAGCTCAGGAGCCAGGAGTGCGACTGGGAGGAAATATCGGTGAAGGGGCCCAATGGGGAGTCCTCTGTGATCCACGACAGGAAGTCCGGCAAGAAGTTTTCCATTGAAGAGGCCCTGCAGAATGGAAGGCTGACCCCCGCTCAGTACGACCGCTACGTCAACAAGGATATGTCCATCCAGGAGCTGGCCGTCTTGGTGTCTGGGCAGAAGTAGGCACAGCCCTGCCCTCCATCTTCTTGGAAGTAGACGGCTGGCTCTCTCCTACCCAACAACCTCCTGCTGTCGTCTTCTCCCTGGCCCTGCGCTGGCTCCTAGTCTGTGCAGAGTGAGCATGTCACCCAAGCCCTGGCCGTCAGGTTGCTCAGAGCGCAGCTCACCTACAAGCGGGACAGGCACTGGCTGAACCATCATTCAGCCTGGGTGAGTGACCCACTTGGTCCTCCGATGATTCAGGATGGCCCTGCCCTTCCTTTTTCTCCCTTTACCTACACACTCCCATCAATAGACTCCTTGTGTGACACCTGGAAGCAATCCGAAAACTACTAAAGCACAAGACGACCAAGGTGGACAAGCCCGCTCCATGGAGCACTGGCCTTTGCACACCAGACCTGCATCCTTCACACCCCCCTGGGATTCTGGCTGAGAGCCGACCTTCCGTCAGAGGCATCCTAGTGAGACAGATCTGGGCGCTACGCCAGCAAAGGTGCAAAGAAGCCAGAATAGTGTCCGTCCCTCGGTGCTAGAGTGAAGGTTAATTGTCAGCCAGATTGTCCCAGGACAACGCGCCAGCAGAGAACGTTGGATTCCACGGGGGGCTGTGTTGCTGTTAGCCGGTCTCATGCCTTACATGTCCTGCTTATTCTCTCACTGGGGTTTAGGTATACTACATAGCTGACTGTTCACCAAGCCAATTTCGGGTTCTCTGTATCTCATGTATTAGCTAAGAGAAGGGGAGTAATGAGGAACTCTATTCACAGTGCAGAAATAAACGCCGGTGGCTTGATCCTAACTTCGTGTAAGTGTGTTTCTTCACCTCTGGTGTGTCAGGCTTACTCCCCCACTGCTCTTGGCTTTCAGCCAAAATGGATACTCCATATATACCAGCTCCTACAGGAGGAAGGAGTATTTGCAAATACGGTAAAAAGAAAAGAATGAGAAACGATGTTTTGGAAACCTTGAAACAATTTATTGAGTTGCTTTATACAAGATTAACAATTTCCACACCACCCCCTAACACCAGCATAGTCGCTGCACAAAAGCCACAGCCCCTTTCACACCTACGAAACGGCGCCAGGGAAAGCCCTGCAGCGCCGCAGCCCCCCGGCCCGGAGCCTGCTCTGCCCGCAGCTGGGCCTGGCCGTGGCTGTGGAAGTCATTCACTCTCTCATTACCACAAATAAAGCATAAACAAGAAAAAGAAATCTCGTAAACTCCCCATCAAAGAAACATTTCCCTGAGGCAAGAGGCATCACTAGCTTCCTAAAATGAGGGTATCTGCTCCAGCTGCACACTCAACGGTCTCTGGGAGGGGGAGCCCTGCGGGGGGGACCGGGTGTCCTCGGCCGCCTGCAGAGTTCCCGCACCGCTCAGCACTCACCGACGGCCTCTGCGCGACTCTGAGCTCAGCAATACAAATCTCTTCTTTGGCTCTTTTGCTACTACCTAAGACTATTCTGTAAACAAACTGGAAACCCAAGCTGCAAAAAATAGATATAATAAAGGGATAAGGAATCCACTTAGCCCAATGTGAAACACGTGTGGGTTCTTATGTAGAAAAGAAGTCAGAGCAGAGGCCTGGCCGGGGAGCTGACAGCGGTCTCACCCCCCTGGAAACCCGGCAAACCTCTGCACAAACTCTGAGTTACTGAGCACTGCACCCTGGGAGTCAGGGACCAAAGAGCCGCCTGTGTCTCCACACAGGTGTACATTCTGAGGAGGCTCTTTATTCTCCACGTATTTGAAATCACTTAGCTGGAGCAGTCAGTTCAGACACACCTTGCGGCACAGACTTCACAGGACAGGCACGTGCCCTAAAAATCCTTGTGAAGCAGCCACTGGTTGAGTGGGAAGAGCGTGGTGACGGGAGCCCAGGGGTAACTGTCCTAGTCTGTCTCTGATGTGCTCTCAAGCTCCCTGGCGCCTCGCCCTTAAGTCAGTGCACAGCCCCGCTGCCTGGAGAGCCCCAGGCCTCCAAGGCCCGTTTCTACATGCAGAGCCTGCTTCACAGAGGCCTGGCCCCACAGCTCTGCCTGAGAACAATTTCTAAAGAAAACAAACTGGAATGTCTATCTGTGACTTGGAACCCCTCATATCCTCGGCCCTCAAAGAGATGAAGAAGGGCTTTGGGGCTCTGTAGTCCACCTGTATGAACTCTGGAAAAACAAAATGGGGGCCTGGCTGAAATGGGATTTGGGGGTCCAGATGACCTTTGAGTCAGGATGGCACAGATTATGATGCGCAACCGCAGAAAACTCAAAACAGGCTATGTCTTAAATACAGACATATGTTTAAAAAAGGTCTTCATCTGAGATCCACTCAGCTGAATGGACGTGTGTCTAATTCTGCTCCACCATAAAGGCACTGGAATTACATCTTCCTATAATATGACGTGCGAAGAGCAGTCCCATTCTATCCAATGCATTTAATGGTAATGATGAAAACTGAGCCAAAAATAGGTGTCTTTAAAAATCCTATCACAATTGTTGAGTCTACAAAGGTCTTTTCTCTAAAAGAGCTTCATTGTCATGTTCGGCGGAGAAACTGGCCCCGACGATGAGCACACATTAGGTGTTCTGAGTAGTTTTCAGAGAGACAAGGTGTCTCCCAGCTGTGGCGTTAGCCCAGGTTTTTATCCTGTTGAGCACACAGCCTGAGGATGGGACGGACACCATGAGCATCCAGAGATCCTACTGTGGCCAGAAGGAGCCCCTGACCAGTAGGGCGCCATGAGGTACTCTGACCAAACGCCAGGGGATCGGGCAGACTTCACACACAGGTGTGCCAACCGCTCTGCCCTGCCGCCAGAGCTCCGAACGCGACCCAGCGCACTCCCCAGCCTAGAGCTGCCCCTCCAACGATTGTCCGTGACAGAGCTGCAAGGCCCGGAGCACCCGGCCAGTCAGTGCCTCTGGAGAAAAACAGGGCTGCTCCCCTAACTGAAGGCACGTCACAAGTGCCAAGAGATGCTCCACTTAGCACTCACACCTTCTCCAGAAGAAAACCAATCAGCAGAAAGAGCGCAGTGATTATCCAATTTCCGAGACCTACTCCCCTTCAGCCACCGGCCTTTCCTCTGAAGAGGTCACAATTTCCGTGGTACACCGGACCCCTTCCCATGAAGCTGAGAAGCATCTGGAAAAGAATAAGCAAAAACAGACCACGAGTCTTTCAGGGTCTCTGATTTCCTGAGGCAGCAGTAACCAAACCTCAAGGGGATCACTTCTTAAAAAGCAAAAGACCTGGAACGCTGAGTGTCCTAAGGCTCAAACAAGCCAAGAAAGCCTTGAAGAGGTTGCGGGAGCTGCTGTGTTCACAGAGCAGCAACTGCACTATGCGACAGGGGCCACTTCAACTCGGCTACAGCTGCCATCCTGGGGCAGGCTGGGATGTCATGGTGAGGCCTGAGGATCCCTCAGAATTCAAGCCGCAGTGAGCAACCTCTCCCCATCAGGAGACCTCAGGTCCCAGGGCGCCCGCATTCTGAGTCCATGGAGGAAGGACGCAAAGCAGACGCAAGTCACACGGCTGAAGCGAGCAGGCAGCTCTTCACTTAGAACCACTCCCTGTAATCCTGCAAGCTGAAGAACATCCAGAGGGAGGAAAGCCTATTCACACAGCCTGTCCTAGCCCAGAAGCTTTTCTGATAGCTTCGGATACCCAGAGGAGAAACAGCAAAGAAACAGTACGAGAAAGCACTTTTCCCTTTTCTGCTGAAAACACCACAGACCAAGTCATGTTTCCAGTGACTCTTTGATTACAGTCACGTGTCGCTTACGACAGGGATACGCTCTGAGCGACACATCGTTAGGCGGTTCTGTCGTTGTGTGAACATCACAGAGTACTTGCACAGACCCAGATGTGCACAAGTGCTACACAGCTAGGCTCTACGGTACAGATCTTATGGGACCAACATCATACATGTGGTCCGTCGTTGACCAAAATGTCATAGGCGGCGCACGGCTGTGTTTTGTTTCCCTGCAAGAGCGATGTTCCTGAAAGCAAGCAGAGGCCATGCAGTCTCTCTTTAGAAACCACAAGCTCTCACCTAGGCGGCTCTGTGACCCCTACATTATGTTCACAGCTACAGTGACAGCCGCCAGCTGGCGGAGTGAGTCCTCTGCATTTTACTGCTTCTCCTGAGGAGAATGGAGTAACTGCTGACACAGGCTTAGCCCCTCAGTTTCTCTCTCTGAAGAAGCAACATTTCCATCTTGGACATTCACAATCCATTCTGGCACCCAGACGGCCTCTGGCATTCGCTATGAATGCGTCAGCCTCAGGACACAGGGCTGGGACCCAGAGCCGATCTGGAGCAGACAGGGACTCGATCTGGAGCAGACAGGGACTCAGGAGGTGCTGGAACCAATGCTCTCAGGGCAGCAGGTCAGGGCACGCCCAGCCGGGCGGCTCCCGGTCTCAGCCCCACCCAGCACCAGTCCACCAGGGCTACCGCACGCAGCTTCCTGAAGAATGGCTCTCCCCAACCAAGGTTGCCCCGTCGTTTGTGGAGCAGGCCTAGAGTAATCGGAAGAGCAGGTGGCCAAAACCAAGATCCCCTGAGGCTTCACAACATTCCATTAGGTGCACGGGAAACTCGAGGTCGTGGGACGGGGCGAGGCAAACCGCTCACTACAAGGGTGCTGGCCAGGGCATCTATGCCCTCTTCTCAAAGTATAAACCCAGGGCTTGTCGGGGTCCCTTGTGAAAGCCACTGCTCTACGCAGAGGAAAAGCAAGAGAAGAAGGGAGCGCTGGCCCAGCTCCCGCTGTGCCCCCAAATGCCTGCTCTTACGTCTGAGCTGAAGGTGGCTCATCTCCTAGACACATGCGAACACCAGAGCCAAGGGTCCCTCCTGAAGCCTTGCCCCTGGACCTCCCGCTACTACTTGGACTTTCCCTTTCGCTTCAACTAAGTTTACAGAGCCGTCTGGTAGCCGGTGCCACCTGCAGGTGCAGCAGCTTGAATTTAAAGGCCTGCAGGAAAACCAGCACCATTACCCTTATCTATTTTCTTAATTCAAGAGGAAAAGCTGAGCTAAGGGTGGGGCCCCACTCTGCCTCGCACACAGGCCACCACAACTTCCTCTGTGATCACACGGGGCGAGGCCACCGAGTGGCAGTTCCAAATGGGAGCCCAGGGGAAATCTCAAAGCAGGAGAAACCTGTGCCTCTCTCTCTGAGTAGCCACAGAGCCAGAGCCTCAAAGGACAAACCAAGACAACACAGTGACGAGGAGGGGAAGACACTGAAACCCTTGGCAGCAGACAAGGCATCCAGCGGGTGGAGAGGGGACTGGCGGACAGTGCGTGTGGCACTCTGACCGCCTGGCAATTACCTGGCAGACTCTGCGGGATGTGGGTGGACACGGCAGCGTGTGGGAGAGGCGCTGCGTGGGGCGGGCTGGAGTGCAAGCCAGCCAGGAGACCTGAGAGAAAACAAAGGAAGGGAGAAAAGAACAAAACACACACATTGAAGACAGGAACGGAAAAGCACCTCTGGCGGTCAAGAGCCCCAGACAACCTCCTGGACCAGTTCTGGGTGAAAACCCCAAGGGGTGGGGGCTCAGCATGGTCCCCAGGGAAGCGGCCCAGGGTCACACACCAGACAAACACCGGAACCCGGGACACGACAACAGAACTTGTGGGTCACAGCAGAGGTGCTGGGGAACCTTCTGTACCTCCAGCCTGAGGAAAGGAAGGAGAGAAGCACTTACTGGGGCTGAGGCCATGGTGGAACGTCCCAGGGGCAGGACCGGTGACGATGGCATCCTTTGAGACCCCTGCTTTGGCAGGGGAGTCGGTGCTAAAGGAAAGCACGCGGAGAGGAAATGGGGAGATAATTCCCAGGGAGTTTGAGTTCACAGCCCCGGGCAGCTTTGGGCTGCCAGACTTGTAGGATGATGACAGCAGATTTAAGGGCGAGGAGCTCGTCAGCAGCACAGCCCCACTCGTTCCTTTCTGGGGAGGAAGCACACAAATGGGTCAGAACTCCAACCCCAGCCCCAGCTCTCCCAAACCAAACCTGGCAATGCACGAGGTGGGGACACGTGCATGTCCAACCACTGCCCCCATGAAGGCACCACACCCCCTACTCTGCAGTCCCAAAGGAAGGAAGAGGACGCTCCATGCACTGGCACGGAATGGCTCCCAGGACCCAGTGTTCGTCAGTGTTCGTTTTGAAAAGCAGGGTATTAAATATGCCTCCTTTATGCAAGAAAGAAAGAGAAGACTATTGTATCTAAGTATCCACAATGTATGTATTACGAGTATGTGTATATTTATATACATAACACTACACGGACACACACATATGTCTTAATTTGTTTTTAAAAAGAGATAGGGAAAAACCCTGGAAACAGACACACAGATAGGTCCCTTGCAGAGGCGGCAGGAGCAGGGCAGAGGCAGGTGGGACCTCGCTGAACTTACCTTTCTATAGGTTTGTCTTTGTAATCACGTAGTTGTTTTATATATTAGAAAAACGAGAAAAAAAGAAAGCTCTCCCCATTTCCCCAATCTGCATCCAGATTTCTTGTAATTACCCCAGGCAAGCCTCATTAACACCCAGACTCTGTCAAACCGCCTTTGTCTGACCTGCAGAGTCCTTCAAAACCCAGTGGAGAGAATCACTCTTAGAAGGTGCTCATCTTCCTGGGGCGTGCACATCTCGGCATAACTAAGGACCCGATAGCTAGGAGGATTTGCATCTTCTGGTTTGAGAGACGGACAGGTAAGAGACTATGGAAGGGAAGTTTTGTGGCTCACTCTACGCCACCTGGATTCCAAGCCCCCATGCAAACATGGTGCACCAGTCCATTCCCTCTGCTTGTCCTCCTAAGGAGAAGCTTCAAGTTCTCCTGGCAGTCCTGCCACCAGAAAAGGAAAGACCTGCACACAGGAAGCCCGGTCCTCCTTCCAGTTTCCAGGTTTACTGTCCCTACCTGAACTTCACGGCAGACCTCACTCTCCGACAAGGGCAGGGCAAGCAGCAGTGTCCACACGACCCACAAGGGGCGGCTGCTGTGCTGGGATACTCACTGGCAAGGAGGTAGACGATGTCACGCTGCTGACCACGCTGGGCTTCAGGGAGGAGGTCAGTAACTTGGCCACTCCCTGGGTCCCACCACCAGAATCTCCATTTGGACCACCCGGAGGGGCCACCAGGGTCAGCTTCTGGGAGACGGGTGGTTTTTTCGCCGCGGAGCCTGGGACGGGTCGGCCGGCAGGCTGCCCTGCAGAGGGAGGCTGTACACCGGGGGGCAGGCTCCCGGAAGCAGAGCTCTGGACGGGGGTTCCCCCAGAGGAAGAGCTGCCACAAGAAATCCCGTGTTTGGGGACAGAGCCAGCAAAGGGACTGCTCTTGTAGGATGACCCTGAAGAGCTGGCTGAGTGCTGTTTTGCTGGATGGCTCAGGGCAGTGGAGGACGAGGCTGAGGTCTTATGAGAGCTGCTGCCAGAGGCTGGCGTGCCTCCCGAAGACGCTGGCGTTGAGGGGTGAAAGTTCTGGCCTTTGGCTGCTGTCTTCACGAGCTGGAGGAGGGAGCGGTGACACTGTGGGGAGGAAGGCTTTGGGCCCTGGAGCTTATTGACAAACGGAGCTGGCGGGGTGAAGCTCTTTTGCTGCTGAGCGCCTGCATGAAAGACTTTGACTGGGGGGCTGGGCACGGGAGTGGCCGCCTGAGGGGCGTGAGACGTCCGTGGCAAGCCGTGGTGCTTTGCTTTGGACTGGTGCACTTCCGGCAGGCCCTTGCTGAGGGCAGCCTGACAGGACAGCTCCTTGTAGCCAGCACTCTCCGGTTTTTTCTCCTGAGAGGACTGCCCCAGTGCCAGAGCCTGTTCAGCCAGAAAATTGAGAGGTGACTGCAGAGAGCTAGAGGGTGGTGGGGCAGAAGGGCTGGGCTTTGGAAAGTTCCTTTTCTCTTCTGTACACAGAATGCCCGCGACCTTCTCTGCTGGCGCTTTCGAGGGTGCGGGCAGCGTGAACTCAGAGCTCCCGCTTGCTCTGCTGTTCAGTGCAGCCAGTTCCTTGGACACAGCCTCCAAGGAGGAGGCGGAATTACGGATCAAGTCTCCATCCAGCGAGTCCTCCAGGCTGACGGGAGCAGGATTAGCAAGGCTGCCAGGGGCCTGGGACGAGAGCTCCCTGGTCGTAGCCCCAAGGCTCAGGGTGCCTCCCGGGTGTTCTGAAGGCAAAGCAAGGGGGCCGCCAATCTGGCCTGATGGGACGGAAACCTTTTTATCAGGCTTAGTAGATGACTCCTAAAGGAAAGCAGAAACGCTGATGTTTAGAAATGTCCCGAGAAGCCAACACTGGCCCTCTTGTGAGGACACAAGTGTGAGAACCCCACGAGGTGCAAAGAACTGGACCTTCCTGTGTAATCGCACAGCAAGGGAGGAAGACAGGAGGTTCCATGTCTGTGGACTTGAAAATGCTGCAATGTCATCACCCTCTAGAAGCTGTCTGGCGGGGGCCGGCTCACCCAAGTATGCTCTGTCTCTAAGTACACACCCACCCACGGGCACTCTTCTCTCTTTCCAAACAAGTACCAGACTCGAGCAAAGATGCTCTCCCTACCGGCACGCACACTACCTCAGAGCGCGCCCAGTGCAATCAGAAAAGTATGTGTGGCATGAGAACCGCCTTAGTCGTCTTTTCCGCCTTGGTTTTTCCCAGCACCTGTCTCCTCAGTGGGGTTCAAAACAAAAGTCCTCTCAGGGCAGCAGGAACGGGTGTGTCTCCGACACTGCAGGAGCCCATGAGGCACTTAGGATACACAGTTCCTACCGCTCATTCTCATGGACTGTGAGGTGTGGTTAAGGGCACTACAAAGCCTCAGAACTGGCAACAATTTTGGTAAAATAGCAATTTTTACTACATTGAGAGGTTTCTGCAATATCTAAGATCGTTTTCACACTGTGTTCTCCAACCACTGTACTTCCCTCCATTTCTGTCAGGTGAACTCAACAGAGCGACCCGTCCTGCCCCTTGTGGCTCCAGGCTAACCTGCACTTGGCTGGAATGTGTTCTTCCGTAAAAGGATGACGATGATGAGTGTGATACGTTAGTCTGACACTTTCACATCTGCTCTTCACTCCTCAGAGGGCTGTCAGGAAGACCTCATTTAATCCCACAATCCCAGGAACTGATTAGGTGGGTACTGTTTCCTAGAACTGAGGCTGGAGGGTACAAGTGGCCTGGCTTAGGTCTCTGCCTGCCAACCCCAGGCCCCTCTGTTGGGCCAGGCTGCTTCTTGGTATCGCCTCAAGAGTGCCATCCCGACGAGCTGTCCCCCAGACCAGCAAAGCTCCATGAACTGCTCTGGTCACTTGGGAGGTTTCGTGAGCACGGCTGGAGAGATGAGAACAGACGGCACGTGACTTAAGCAGGCTGACTCACCTTCACCTTGATTTTGGATGGGGCCATTACTTTCTTCTTGGCCCTGTTCAAAGGAATGAACACAGAAAAGGTTGAGAGGAGATCCAAGAAGGAGATAAAAATGGCAATAGTTCTGAGAAGTGAAAACACAGACACTCACAGGATTGATGTCAGGTGCCCGTGGCCTCGTCTGCTCTCCTTAAACAGAGTCCTGAAACAAGCAGAACACTGAGCAGTTTGCGTAAGCCCCCTGAGAGCAGAGCCTCTGCTGCTAGGGCTTCCTTACCATCCCCACTACTCAGTGGCTATTGCTCATTAAATGGCAGTGGACTGGTGAGCTTCATTGCTGGTGAGAGGACCGAAAGTGGCTGCACTGGCCACATGGAAGCCAAGAGTCCAAGATTTACCAAAAAAGCTCAGGTTCGGCCCCCGACCTTCTCCCAGTGATTTTCCCCCTAAAGGCAGGAGTGCTTTGCTTATTGCCTATTCTCACCCCTTCCAAGGGTAAAATGTGGAGTGACCCACAGCATGTCTTCTTGCAGAGAAACCCAACAAAGTTTTCTTTATGCCCTTCCCTACATACCTTCACAAGCCCAATCTATAAGTGAGTAGAGCAATTCCGTTTAAAGAAGGGACACTGAGACAAGAAAAGGCTCCAGGATTTGTCCAAACCACAGAAGAATCAAGCAGAGTCAAGAACACGAGCTCCAGCAGGGGAAGCTAGGAAGATGGGGAGCAGCAAGCACCAGGAACCATCTCCCACCCGGACAACTGCACTGGCAGAATCTGTCTGATGGAACTATTTTGGAACTCTAGAGTCTGTTCAAGCCTTGCAACTTCCAGGGGGCACTTGGACAGGTAAATTGTGGTGAATTTCAGCTCTTAGCACAGCAGCAGCTACCCAACACACACCCGCCAGACACACACCAGACAGCTGTGCACGTGCTCCTGGAGGGGCTTGCACACAGCTTGGAGGAACTAGGGCGGGCAAAAAGGACCCTGTCCTCCAAAGGTCAGGGATCTGTGCTCTGACTGCTGAGTGCTACTCCAGGATCCCAGCGGTGCAGACAAAGAGGAGGGAGGGCAGACAGCATTGTTGCACCTCCTCCCATTGGTGTAAACCCCTCCCCCTCCAGCTGAAGCGACTTCTAGGAGATTTAAAGGGCCAGCACCTCTTTCTAACCTTCATTTTTCAATCTTCCCCTTTCAGGAGCCAGACATTAAAGACTAGGACATTCAAAAACAACTGCATATGTAGGGAAAATTAGAAAGTGACTGCGCATGCCCAAGGAAAGGCTCAGAAGAGACCTAAGAAAACATTAAGTCTATACCTCAGGCTGATCCTCAGCACAGAAACAGTCTACAATCAAAAAACCAAAACAATAACAACAAAAAAAGCAAACCCTGGGGAAAGGAGAGAATCTGATTTCCAGAGTTACCACATTATGGGATCCAAATGTCCAGCGTTCAACAAAAAAAATCACAAGCCATACAAAGAAATAAGAAAATGCGGCCCATTCTAGGGAAAAAAGAAATCAACAGAAACCGTCCCTGAAAAATCTGATGACAATCTACTAGACAAAGACTTTAATAAAAACAACTGTCTTAAAGATATTCAAAGAACCAAAGGAAGAAGCAAAGAAGGTCAAGAAAAGGATATGTGAACAAAATGGAAAAAAAATAAAGAGATAGAAGACCTAAAAAGAAATCTGGAGTTGAAAAGCACAATAACTGAAACGAAAATTTCATTGGAGGGATTCAAAGACAGATTTTAGCAGGCAAAAAAAAAAAATCAGTAAATTTGAAAACAGGACAATGGAAATTATCAAGTCTTAGGAACAGAAAGAGGGGCTGGCTCCGTGGCTGAGTGGTTAAGTTCGTGCGCTCTGCTGCGGTGGCCCAGGGTTCAGATCCTGGGCACGGACATGGCACCCCTTGTCAGGCCACGTTGAGGCGGTGTCCCACATCCCACAACTAGAAGGACCTGGAACTAAGATATACAACTGTGTACAGGGGGGGTTTGGGGAGATAAAGCAGAAAAAAAAAAAAAAGATTGGCAACAGTTGTTAGCCCAGGTGCCAATTCTTAAAAAAAAAAAGGAACAGAAAGAAAAAAGTTTGAAGAAAAGCAAAAGAGGCTAAGGGACCTATGGGACACCATCAAGCAGACCAACATATGCACCACACACCATGCAAGTCCCAGAGGAATGAGAAAGGGGCAGAGAAAATAGTGGAAGATATAATGGCTTAAAACTTCCCAAATGTGATGAAAGCCATGAACATAAACACCCAAGAAGCTCAATGAACTCCAAGTAAGAAGAACTCAAAGAGACCGACACCAAGACACTTAATAATCAAACCTTCAAAAGCCAGAGACAAAGAATCTCGAAAGCACAAAGAGAAAAGCAAATCACCACATACAAGGGATCTTCAATAAAATTATCAGCAGATTCCTCATCAGAAGCTTTGGAGGCCAGAAAACAGTGGGCTGATATATTCAAAGTACTATAAGAAAAATACTGTCAACCAAGACTCCTATATCTGACAAAACTGTCCTTCAAGAGTAAGGGAGAAATTAAGCTATTCCCAGATAGATAATAGCTGGAGTTCGTGACCAAAAAACACGCCCTGCAAGAAATGCTCAAGGCAGTCGTGCAGTGTGAAAGGAAAGGACATCAGACAGTAACTCAAAGTCATATGGAGAAATAAAGATCTCAAAAACGTAAATAAATGGGCAAAGGTTTTATATTATTACCTTTATATTACACCTTTATATATTAAAGATTACACTATCTTCATATTACAAAGGTAATAAAAAAAAGCTAGTATTGTAGTAATGGTTTGTAACCGTACTTTCTGTTTTATACCTGATTAAGAGACTAATACATTTAAAGAAAAAAAATTAGTGTAAAAGCTAGTATTACTGTAATTTTGGTTTGTAACTCCAAATCTTGTTTTCTACATAATCCAAGAGACTAATGTACTTTAAAAAATTATTAGTTTATGTTTTCGGGGGCACAATGTATAAAAATGTAATTTTGTAACACCAACAATCAAAAGGGGTGGGGATGGAGCTGTAAGGGAGCAGAGATTCTGTATGTTGTTGAACTTACAGAAGTAAGCCCCTCATCAGTAATTACTTTAAATGTAAGTAGATTCAACTTCCTAATTAAAAGAGAAAGATTGGCAGAATGGATTGAAAACACGTGACCAAACTATACACGCTGTCTACAAGGGATTCCCTTGAGATCCAAAGACAAAATCAGGTTGCAAGTGAAAGGATGGAAGAAGATATTCCATGCAAATAGTGACCAGAGAAGAGCAGGGGGGCTATACTGACATCAGACAAAACAGACTTTAAATCAAGAAAGGTTACGAGAAACAAAGAAGGACATTCTACATCAACAAAAGGTTCGATACAGTGAGAAGACAGAATGATTATAAGCACTCATGTCGCTGACAAACCATCAAAATACATGAAGAAAAACGGACAGAATTGAAGGGAGAAATAGAGAGGTCTACAATAACAGTTAGAGACTTCGATACCCCTCTAGCAAAAATGGACAGGACAACCAGACAGAAGATAAAGAAACAGAGGACTTAATGCAATACATCACCTGGATCCAACAGACACAGAACGTTCTACCCAAGAACAACAGAACATACATTCTTCTCAGGTGAAGACTGGAGATTTCTCAGGATAGACCGTATGTTAGGCCACAAGTTAAGTCTCAATAAATTTTATAAGACAGATATCATACAAAGTATCTTCTCTGACCACAATGGGATAAAGTCAGAAATCAAAAACAAAAGGAAAACTGGAAAACTAAGAAAACTGTGGAAATTAAACAATAAAACTTTTAAACAATTCATAGATTAAAGAACAAATCACAAGGGACATTATAAAATACTTAAAAGATGAATGAAAATGAAAACACAACATAATAAACTTACAGGATGGAGTGAAAGTGGTGTTAAGAGGGAAATTTACAGCTATAAACGCTTACATTAAAAAACAAGAAAGATATCAAATCAGCAACCTAACATTACAACTTAAGGAACTAGAAAAAGAAGAACAAACTAAACCTAAGGCTACCAGAAGGACAGAAATAAACATTAGAGCAGAGATAAACAAAATAGAGAATAAACAAGAGAAAAATCAATAAAACCAAAAGTTGGTTCTTCAAAAAGATCAACAAAAGTGACAAACCTTTAGCTAGATGGACTAAGAAAAAAAGAGAGAAGAGTCAAATTACCAAAATCAGAAATGAAAGTGGGGCCATTACTCCTGATTCTACAGAAATAAAAAGGATTTTAAAAGAGTACTCTGAGCAACCGTATGCCAACAGACTGGACAACCTAAATGAAATGGACCAACTCCTAAAAACACAAAACCTACCAAGACTAAATTATGAAGAAATAGAAAATCTGAGCAAACTATAACGAGTAAGGAGATTGAATCAGTAATCCAAAATCTCCCAACAAAGAAAAACTCTGGACCTGATTGCTTCACTGGTGAATTCTACCAAACATTTAAAGAACTAACATCAATCCTTCTCAAACTTTTCCACAAAATTGAAGAGGTGGGAACACTTCCAAACTCATTCTATGAGGCCAGCATAACCCTGATACCAAAGCCAAAGACACTGTAAGAAAAGAAAACTACAGACCAATATCCCTATGAACACCGATGTAAAAATCCTCAACAAAACAGGAGCAAACAGAATCCAACAGCACATTAAAAGGATTAGACACCATGGCCAAGAGGAATTTATTCCTGGAATGCAAACATGGTTCAATATATGAAAATCAATCACTGTGAAACACCACATCATCATCCCACATGGTCATCTCAACTGACGCAGAAGCACCATTTGACAAATTTCAACACCCTTTCATGATAAAAACACTCAACAAACTAAGAATAGAAGGAAACTACCTCCACATAATAAAAGCTTTATATGAAAAACTCAGTGAACATCACACTCAATGGTCAAAGACTGAAAGCCTTATTCTCTAACATCAGGAACAAGGCAACAAGGCCCAGGTTTACCACTTCTATTCAACACGGTACCAGAAGTTCTAGACAGAGCAGTTAGAAACAAAACGCATCCAAACTGGAAAGGAAGAGTAAAATTATCTCTGTTTGCAGATGATATGATCTTACACATAGAAAACTAAGGATTCCGAGAAAAAATTTAGAATAAATGAATTCAGCAAAGCAGCAGGACACAAAGTCAACACACAAAAAGCAGCTGCATTTCTATACACGAACAATGAGCAATCTAAAAGGAAATTACAAAAAAAATTCCATTCACAAGAGCATCAAAAAGAATAAAATACTTAGGTATTAACTTCAATAAGGATATGAAAAGACTTGTACAATGAAAATTACAAAACACTGCTGAAAGAAATTAAAGACATAAACAGAAACACATCCCATGTTCATGGATTAGAAGATGATATTAAAATATCAACACTACCCAAAGCGATATACAGATTCAATGCAATCCCTATCAAAATCCCAATGACATTTTTTTGTAGAAATAGAAAACCCATCCTAAAACTCATATGGAATCTCAAGGCACCCAAAATAGCAAAAACAATCTTGAAAAAGATGAACAAAGCTGGAGGACTCACACTTCCTGATTTTAAAACTTCCTACAAAGCTACAGTAATCAAAACAGTGTGACACTGGCAGAAAGAAAGAAAAACAGACCAATGGAATAGAAATAAACCCTTGCTTACATGGCCAAATGATTTTTGACCAGGGTGCTACGATCACTTGGTGGAAAAAGGACTGTCTTTTCAAGAAATGGTGCTGGGAAAACTCGATATCCACAGGCAACAGAATGAAGTTGAACCCTTAGTTAACATTGTACACAAAAATCAACTCAAAGTGGATCAAGGACCTAAATGTCAGACCTAAAATAATAAAGCTCTGAAGAAAACATTTGACAAAGCTTCATGACATTGGATTTAGCAGTAATTTCTGGAATATGACACCAAAGATACAGGTAACAAAACAAAATACAAACTGGACTTAATAAAATTTAAAAACTTTGTGCATCATAAGACACGATCCAGATTAAAAAAGCAACCCACAAAACAGGAGAAAATATTTGGAAATTATATATCTGATAAGAGATTAATATCCAGAATATATAGAGAACTCCTAAAACGCAACAACAAAAAAAACAAGCAAACCAATTCAAAACTGGGCAAAAGACTAGACATTTCTCCAAAGTTATATAAGTGGCCAATAAGCACATGAAAAGATGCTCAAAATCATTAACCATTAGAAAATGCAAATTAAAACTACAATGAGATACCACCTCACACCCATTAGAATGGCTACAATGAAAAACACAGAAAAACAAGTGTCGGCGAAGATGTAAAAAAACTGGAAACTTGTGCATTGTTGATGGAAATGTAAAATGAAAACAGCTGCTGTGGAAAACATTACGGTGGTTCCTCAAAAAATTAAACATAGAATTACCATATGATCAAGCAATTCCACTTCTGGGTATATACCCAAAAGAACTGAAAGCAGGGTCTCGAAGAGACATTTGTACACCCATGTTCACAGACAGCAGCATCATTCACAACAGCTAAAATGTGGGAGCAACTAAGTCTTCATTAACAGATGAATGGATAAGCAAAACGTGGTATATACATACAAGGGATATCATTCAGCCCTAAAAAAGAAGGAAATTCTGTAATATGCTACAACATGGACAAAGCTTGAAAACATCATGCTAACTGAAGTAAGCCAGTTACAAAAAGACAAACACTGTATGATCACTGTATGAGGTACTTAGAGAAGTCAAAATCATAAAGACAGAAAGAATGGTGGTTGCCAGCATCTGGAGGGAGGAGGAAATGTGGAGCTATTTAGTTTAATGGATACAGAGTTTCAGTTTTACAAGATGAAGAATTATAAAGGTAGATGGTGGTGATGGTTGCACAACAATGTGAATGTATTTAAAACCATTGAACTAGGCCTTTAAAAATGGTTAAGATGGTAAATTTTACGTTAAGTGTATTTTACCACAATAAAAAAAAATTGTTTTTAAAAGAACATTAGTTCCAGCTAACTTTCTGTGACTGTGTATTGCAGACGTAGTCCATTCATGGGAAGCTACATAAGACAAAGCGACCTAAGAGAAAAGTCTGGATTCTAACTCCAATAAGTAGTCAGCAAATGAGGCTTCTGTTTGGAACATTAAGACGTTCCTAAGATGAATCAGTCTCTCAGCTTCTAGTAGGAGCCGTTATCTCAAACAAGAAAGGGCAGATTGAGGTGGCAAGAGCATGTGGCCAACTTCGAGCTGAAGTGAGACAACGAATAACAAAGACAAACCCCCCCAGATACCTTCCCTCTTCTAGGGAAGACTGAGAAGACCCCTTCCTAGAGACCAGAGTGCCCCAAAACTACTTGGGTGACATCAGAGTCAACTAGACAGTGCTTCCCTGAGGGAAGGGACACTGTTGGCACAAAAGCAGCGCTCGGCTATTTCTTTTATGCGAGAATGCCCCACCTCATCCTCACACTGACCATACTGGCAGCTCGTGGGCTCTCACCTGGCCTGCATCCAGCCTTTGGGCCAGAGAGGTTTGACCTCGGCATCCAGAAATGCCTTCACGTAGTCCTCCCAAGACTGGGCCTTGTTCCTCTCCAGGTCATAGCTCTCTAGTTTTATCTTCACCACGTGGCAGAGCAGTTCCCTGAGGAGTAGGCAGAAGTGAGGAACTTCAAACCACCCCAAATGCTCCTTCAAGGTTTCAATCATGTGCTTCAGCAGCCCTGATTAAAGTAAATGATTCTAACCTTCATTAGAAACACAGGAACATGCTCAGACACTGGCCCCACAAACCCTCCAATGAGGCAAGGTCCCAGTTTGGGCACACCTGATTTCATCATTCCACTGGAATTTCTTCCGGGGTCCCATTATCCTCCTGCCCCCCTTTTCTTCATCTTCCTCCTCATCAGAACAAATCCGTTCTCTCTGCTCCTTGTCTTTCTCCTCTTCCAGCATCCTACAGCATGAACAGAATTAAATGGGACCCTAAGGTCAGCACAGGAGAACTGCTTCCTCCTGCCCACCGCCTCCCACCTCGTGCCTCCCCACCCTGGGACTTCTAAGATAAGAAGGTGAGAATACTGGAGAGAGCGATGGGACACACTTACTTAGCAACCTTGGCTTGTGTGTGCGCCTGGCATTCATCCTGGTACTTGGCCATCTGCTCTGGCATCGCCCTGCCAATGGCTTCCTTAAGCTTCTGGAGAGGCTCCTTCAGACGCCCCCCCTGCAGAGAGCAGGACATATCATAAGTGTGGTTCATTCTTATACTGAGGCACTGCAGGAATAATGGCCCAGAGGCAGTGCAGCCACAGATGTGGCATCTGTGCAGACTCACCCCCTCCGCTGGGCCCTAGAGCCAAGGGGCCCCACTCCAAAGCCATTTACCTGTTCACAGAGGTGAAGTTTTCGAGCTCGTTTGACCAGGGTGTCCTTGCTGCAGGGCAGGAATGAAGCAAGATAGGCATACACCCCAGAACGGCTCTGGCTACTCAGCTCCCGAGCTTGCACCTCTATGCTGAAGAACAGAAGAGGGTTACCAACGGCCCGCAGCTTACCGCAGCTTCTCCCGTCATAGGTCCCCCTACCACAGAGAGGCAAGCTGGGAGCCAAGAGCAGGTCAAATCCTATCTCGTTGGTCACACAATGTAACTGAGTGGCCAGCGCAACAGCTCTCCAGCAGTCACCACATGAGAACTCCCAAACCTGATGAACTTGGCTAGGTAAAGCGGGTCAAGTCTCTCAGGTCAAAGACAAGACCAAGTCAAAGGTGGTCAAGAAAAGAGAGCCCAAGAGAACATGCTCTGATGTACTGAATTTCATATACAAAACATAAAAGCTTTCAAACTGGAAAGTAATCGAGTTACTTGGGGTCGACAGGAAATACTTTCCTGCAGTGTTTCCTCTTTTTCCCAGTTTCCAGTTCTATCCCTGATTAGCAGGGCAGGGGACTCCTCATCCCTCCAGGGTCCCCATCTAGATGAGCAGAGCAGGATTTGTTCTTAATCCTTCAGCTCTCTGGATCTGGCAGGTTCCAGCAGGTGTTGCTGACACGAGCCTCTCAGCTGTGCTGACCCCCAGGCGCTCTCTACAGCCCAGGTTCCTGACCCAACTGGCCAATCCGAATCCTGGCCAGGCCAGGTCCTTTGCTAGACTATTCCCAAGTCTTGACACTGTTCTTACATGTGCAAAACCCCTCAGTTGTTGAGCAACAAGCTTCTTCTGCTACATAATGCAACCGGGAGAGAAGCTGGCAAAGCTGGAGGGCCAGATACAAAGAATCTGGTTTGGATTTATACGTGTGGGGTTTTTTTTACTTTTTAATCCAGTTCATACAGTGTGGCATCTCAGAGGCTTGGGCATTTGGCAGAAGTGTCACAGGATGATGTACACTGGCTATGGGAGCAGAAGTGAGAGCAAGAGGAGACTGAGCAGGTATGCTGAAGGGCACCCCAGGAGAGCAGGGCCCTGGGCTATACCAAGTTGTCTCCTCCTTTGCTCAGAGACAGGCAAGCCACACCTTCTCTCTTGCCTCATCTCATACTTGCCAAGAAATCCTCTTTCAACAGGTCATGATTATCATATACAGTGTTCTAATAATGCTTGCTGCCTAAGACGAGTAAGGTCTATCATTTCCTAGAGACAGCTAATTGGTGTCATTCCCCCCCCAACCCTTTTATAAAAGAACAACAAAAACCAATTTTTTTTTTTAATCTCATCAGTGGTCACCTTTACGCAGTTCAATCATACTCCCACTTCCCCTGGCCTGCTCAGCCCAGGCATGGTGACAGCAGATACAAAGAACAAAAGATACTCACTCTAAGAGGATGCCATTAATATCCTGGGTGAAGAACTTCTGTCTGCTCTCTCCCTCGGCAGCTCTGGCAGCCTGGTTCACAGCAGACAGTAACATCTGTTAGTGGCCTCTCCCCACACAGCCCTCACACTCTCCCACAGGCACAATAGCAGTCGGTCCCTAGAGAACACCTGTCGACAAAATCCTCACCATGCCCTTCCCTGCTTAGCCCTAACCCCAGATTAAGTTCATCCGTAATCACTGTATGCTCCAGAAATGGTAGATGCAGCTCTTCTCAAATGCCGCTGAAGCATGTAGGGACTGTCCTTCCTTCCAAGACTTGAAACAACAGTCACATAAAATAAGACCGCAGAGTCAAAACAGTCGCGACACATTTGACTCAGCCAGCAAGCTAACCCCTGTGCCCAGCATCCCATCATCTAAACTGAGTTGGAATTTCCATACATCTACCATATAAAAACGATCAAGAACTTTAACAAATCTGCAAATTCAAAGGCTTTCATCCACCAAAATAATAATAATAATGATGATGTGCTCCTTTCGCATATAAGGACATTCTAATTCTTTGAAAATTTATAATCTACGTACGGAGTATCACAAACTCCACTACCCAGATCACTGGAATGACTACCACACCTTGCCCTCTATTAACACAAGGTACAGCAGGTTACTCTGCAGTCTTTGGCTTCCCATGAGAAGACAGGGAACCCCCCAGAGGGCAACCTGGAGCCCCCGAAGCAACCACAGCAGGCAGCTGAGGCGCTGAGTGCATGAGCGAGGAAAGGAAACTCTGCCGAAGTCTGACCCAGTGCTCCTCCCATTTGGCTGCACACTGGAACTACCTGGCAGCTTCCCCACCCTAGACCAATCATGTCAGAACCTCTGGGGCTTGTCCCAGAGGCCCAGGAATCCGTACTCTTTAAAAGAGTCTGCCCAAGCATCAGTGCGCTTTAAAAGTAACTCAGGCAACTTTAACATGCAGAGGACTGAGAACCACTGATCCAAACCCAAGAGTTGCCGGTCTGAAGGCTTCAAGCAAAATAAAATTTCAGGCTTCATATATAATAATGATGGCAAACAGAGGCAATAAAGTGGCTGTCTACCACGAACTCATCGATCCTGGTCCACCCCTCTGAAACAGCAGGCACTGATAACCACCCTCCTCTCCATCCCGCCACACTTGCCTCCTCACCTCGTATCCTCTGGGTCCTCCTCCTACTTCTGACTACTCCCTCTCTGTCTCCTCCACCAGCTCCTTAACCACAGATGGAGCCCCAAGGTTCTATGTGGAACCCACTTCTCCCTGTAACATCTTCCCCTCACAGCTTTAAAATAACACACACACGTAGGTCTCTCAAATCTGAGCCCCAGCCCTAAAGCCTCTCGTCTAAGCCCTGGTCAGAACTTTCAATTACTTCCAACTAATTTCCCATTACTTCTATGAATGGGTGACCCTCTGGTATGCAAACTCAACTTGTCCAAGACCAAACACACTGGTTTCTGCTCTTCCTCCTGTGTTCTAAAAACAGTACTCCATCCTTCTTAAATCCTTCTACTCCCTTCTTTAGAACCCTTTGGCAGCTCTTTCCAAGCCTAGAATCAAACCCAAACTCGTTCACGTAGCATTTAGGGTCCTCCAGGATCTGGCCCCAGCCATCTACGCCCACAGCTCCCATCTCCCGCCACATTCCAGAGGGTTCCCACCATCCAACAACTCGCCCATCCTCAGCCATGTGCCCTGGCTTACCGTAAGGCCATCTCTGCCATGAGGCTGGTCAAGCCTGTCTGCTGCTCCCAGGCCGATTCCTATGTACCCCCAACACAGCTTCTCTTTTATCTCCTCAAGTCTGGCTGTCCCCCTGACCATCTACCTGGCCATCCAAACATCACAGAGCTTGTTTTATTCCACTTTGTCCTATAGTCAGTTGTTTACAGTTGGCCCATTTATAGGACAAGAACTGAATCTCATTCATCAATACATTTCCCACAGCTGCCTGTCACATAATAGACACTTAGTAAATGTCGGCTGAGTCGATGGATGAACGAACAAATGAACAGGTATCACCAAAAGAATGCAAACTAGAGGAGGAAAAGCTTAGTACCGAACAAGCAGACATAACTTGCAGAGGACACGCAAAACGCAGGCTTCTGCAGACCCCTTGGGTCGGGGGGAGCACAGAGGCCTGAGATGAAAGGGGGTGAAAGGGACAGATGGAAATGGAACAAAGAAAGGGCGGTGACTTTTAATCCACTCATCTGCCAATTTCTTCTACTTTCATGAGGATTCAGAATTCTACCTTGGCACTTTTAATATACTGGAAGTATGATTTTAGTTTGAGAGAAAATAGAACTAAGTCATTCTTTTGCTTACGCTTATACACTGCTGGTTATAAGATCCAGAAGCACCTTCATATTAATTCAATCTGAATATTTTAACGTGCATTTCAAATGCCCCACTATTTGCCAGACCCATCAACACCTTAGGTTTCTAATCAAATTTTATTTTTAAATATTAGCCATTTCTCTAATATTTCAGAAGCTTTCTAGCTATATTATTTTTTTAAAGATTTTTTTTTTCCTGATGCCTTTTGAATTGTGTAGACAGTATCTCTGAGGGTCTGGTTTTATACTGAAGATAATTAGTCAAGTGCTGCATTTTTAAATAAATCTAATTAAAAGAGCAATTCGATATATATCTGATAGTCTTCCAGAAGTAAGTGAGGTCCCTCACCTGTAAGAATAGATAGTCTTGCCCAAGCAGTTATACAAATCGATGAATCCTAGATTAACTAGGAAATGACGTTAACCCAAACAGCCTGATCGTTCTGATTTAGAATAATTCTGATAGCCTTTTAATGAGTTGATTTATTATAAGAAAAGCCATTTGCAGCCTTTCAACACCTAGATCAGAACCTTACTGTACCTGTTTTCTGCTGAACAGAATGAAATCTGGCATGATTTTCTTTTTGAAAAAGATCAAACAGGTTAGGTTTTTTCTGACCTTTTTCTCCTTGGATCCACAGTCTCCCTGGATTTGCGATACAAGGGTTCTAACTCTATAGGAGGGTAAGCAGTGAACGGGAAAGTAGAGGGATGGGGGACATGAGGTCTCTGTTTCTTCCCTATTCTAGGCATTGTTCTCACTCTATGCTTGACTGAAGAGGACGAAGATAGACCTGGGTCATCTGTATGGACCAGACTGAGTAGCTGACAAACTACATCAAGACAGTAACCTGACGGGGTGACACACCTGAGCTTTCCACCTAGACAAAAGACACAATCAACACCTATGAAGAGAAGATAAGGTAAGGCCATCAAAACAAATCACTGGATTCCCTGGGGCCCAAAAGCATGTATAGTACAAGGGAGTGAGAAACAAAAAGAGGGCTAATGTGAGAAGAAAACAGTAAACATTCCTTGGGCATCCACCATGGTTGTCCTCTTGGAATTCCTCCTTAACATACATAAGTTTTCAAACATATTTTTTCAAGTTCTAAGTATCACATCTAGTTAGAAAATAAATCTAATTTTTGCTTTCCACAGCAAAAATCTTTCCCTAAGGGATCAGTACACAACAGATTAGAATCTGCTTACGTACTGTGGTAGACCGCCAACAGGACCACAGATTCCGCCCCTCCCGGTATGTGCATTCCCCCACAGAGAGGTGGCCACTAGCTCCCCAACCCTTGAATTTGGCTGGTGCCTGTGACTCACTCTACCAATAGAGTGAATGTGGCAGAAGTGATGTGGTACATACAACTTCTAAGGCTAGATCTTAAGGGCCTTACTGCTTCCACCTTCACCCTCTTGAAATGTTGCCCTGAGACTGCCACGCCCTGAAGAAGCCCAGGATGAAAGACTAGAGGAGGGAAAGGCCCCGCCATCCCAGCCATCTTGCCAGCTGAATGCAGCACAAGAGTGAGCCCAGACAAAACCCGAAGAGGAACCGCCCAGCCAATCCGCAGCACCAGGAGAAAGGAGAACCACTGCTGAAACCACTGCGTTCTGTGGGAGCTGTTTTGGATAACAGTAGAAACTGATACACACATCATCCAGGGTCAAGATTCAACATCTACAGGGGCTGGCCCCGTGGCCGAGTGGTTAAGTTCGTGCGCTCCGCTGCAGGCAGCCCAGTGTTTCGTTGGTTCGAATCCTGGGCGCGGACATGGCACTGCTCATCAAACCACGCTGAGGCAGCGTCCCACATGCCACAACTAGAAGGACCCACAACGAAGAATATACAACTATGTACCGGGGGGCTTTGGGGGAGAAAAAAGGAAAAAAATAAAATCTTAAAAAAAAAAAAAAAAGATTCAACATCTACACAAATTATTATAAAAATAAAGGAAACAGGAAAAAGAAGAAAAATAAGGGGCATGAAAAATAAAGTGAGAAACACATAACACTGCTAATGTTAAAGGTATATACATCAAGTTTAATTTAAATTTTAAAAATGCAATGTCCAGTTCAAGATCTAGGGCAGGGCTCCTTATTAAGGATCCAAATATCCATGTATGGCTTTTGAAATTAGATGCAGTTTTTGTGTACACAGGCATTTCCCCTGGGAAGGTGTCTTTCCCAGCAGATTCTCAGTAGAGTCTGGGTCTAGTACACTCGTGCACACAGGGGGAGGCTCAAAGGGCCCCAAGCGCAGGGCTCTGGGGTAACAGAGCACCTGGGGATCTTGTGGAGTGGCATTAAGTAACTTTCTAAAATAAGCCTTCTTTTTCATGCAACCATTAAAAGTAATGAGGGCTTTATAATAATATTTATTAAGTGAAAAATGCAGGAAACAATTATTCACAACTATAATTACAACTGCATAAAAACATATATACAGAGGTTAGCAATGAATATGTAAATTGAAAATAGTTTTCAGATGTGGGGGACGATGGGTAATTCCCACTTTCCACCCACTTCCCATAGTTTCTGAACGCTGTTAGAGGAGAAGGGCCAGAGATGACTAGAGTCCTGATTTCACATTTGAACACTGTATTTTCAAGCCAGCACATCAATCTCTCCTGGTCACCACTTCTCTCCCAGGACTGAAGCCCGCCTTATCTATGGGATCCTGTACCCCGTCTCCATTGGGCCCGAGAGAGAACCCAGACTTCAAGACTTGGCCATCACTGAGCAAGGAGAGCTGGCTCCCAGCGTCCATCTAGTGGACTCCAGAAACTGAGGCTCTCTAGGATCACAACTCCAGGCTGTTTCATGTTATGCCGCTTTGTTTCCACTAAATTTGTCCATCTTTCCCAAGAAAGTGAAATAATGAATGTGAGTTATCAGACTAGAACACAACCTATGGTGGGAGAGGGGCACATCCAAGAACTGTTTTGACTTGCCTCTAAAAATTGACTGGCTACTGCCACATATAGCTTACTCAACTTACTGAACAAGACCTTCAGAAGCTACAGAATAATTTGATTATTAACCAGAGGACTGAAAAGAACAAGGAGTAATGTTTTTTTAACATAAATTCTAAGCAAACACAAGACAGTATGCTCAAACATGCCACATTCAGATTCAACTGCTTCCACCTTAACGTCCTATTAAGACATTCTCTGAATCCCTGACGTAGTACAATTCATTGAAATCATTCCATTCAAATAGAATATTTATATCCAGCACTGCACATGGGCTAACAAAGATGAACTAGAAATCTGAATAAGATGTTCAATGTACTTTGTATGTTGTGTTCAAGTATTTTTTGGAAGTGAGTAGCAATGGTTAACATTTTACCCTGTCCTAAAACATGAGGGATATTATACATAACAGTGATTCTGAAACACTAAGAATCACCAGTTTAAAACTTACAGCTACAGAGTATAAATGCCACTGGAGTTGCGTTATAAGTTATGATGCCCAAGGTAAACGTTATTTTAACTAAAAGGTAAAAGTCATCACAACTAACAATCTGTGCTTGGGTTATAGTCAGTAATCTATTACTGAAGTGACAGTTCTTAGCACTCCGGGGATCAATTCCCAATCACGGGGGGAAAAGAGCAGCCATGGCTGCTATTCTGAAGACTGTGGCTGTTTTTAATGGGGCATGAACAGCATTTAAGGTTCAGCTCCTTTTTATTCATCACAATTTAGGCATTCCTGTAATCACTACCTAATGCTGATGATGTGCAACTCTAGGGAGCAAGTGAAACCCAGTGGCAATTAAGCACACACTGCATGTGTCACATACGTCTGCAAATACTTGTGAGTTTTCAAAACCTTCAAAAGATTGCTAAAAAGATGGACGTCTGCCTCAGCTGCCTGCTGCCAACATTGGTGTCAGTCTATCGCGTGAAAGGAAAGATACTCTGGGAAAGGAACCGACAGGCAGAAAATGGAAAAAGAGAAAATTTCCCCAGAAGAAAGTAAATTTTCCAGGAGTGAAGGAACCACAAAAGGCCTAAAAATGATGCCTGACAGGCAGAGCTTATAATGTTTCCTCCCTCGGGATGAGAAGAGAGCATGGAAAAGCTTACGCTGCAACTGCCACCTCACTAAGGGTTGCTCTGGGCAGCGAGCTCCATGTGGTGTGGAACCAGCATCCATCTGCCCAAACCGCTTCCAGGAAAGCCCGGCCACTCTGTGTCACCATACCTGAGCCAGCTCCTTAACGCGCTTCTCCAGGGGTGCAGGCAGGCCTTCAGGGAGGGAAGAGGGCTGCCTGAATTCCTGGTCCAGTCCCACCCCAAGGGAATCACTTTCATCATCCATATCATGGAAGGGGCTTCCTTCTGGTGACTCACTGAGCAGCTGCTCCAAGTCCAAATCAGTCAGCGAGTCCATGGCAGTGGCCGCCTGGAGCAAGTCATTGTCAGAAGTGGAGCCGAAGAGTGAGAGCAAGGGGTCAGAGGCACCCTCCAATTCCCGCAGGCCCTGAGCTTCTGCTGCTGAGACCGTTACAGGCTTATGCTCTTCGTCCCTCTTTCTCTGAGCCTCTTTCTCCTTCTGAAATTTCTTCAGCATCTCTTTAACGCTCAAAGCCCCAGAATACTTCTTTTTCTTCTTCTCCTTACTGGCATTCAGGGCTGTGAAGCTGCAAGCAAGGGGGAAATTGGTTACTAAGGCTGCAGTCCACTTCAAAAGGGAAACACAGAGGGACTTCAGCCCTGCTCCCAGCGCAATGGTCTCCAGGAAGCTCAGTCACAAGTCCACCCTGTTACTCCTCCTCCCTCCTCTTGGCATGTGGAGCTCCTTCTTGCTGGGACCAAAGCTTGAGATTTAATACAGGTTAGCAAAACAGTGTCACAAAATGCTAAATATCCGATGGGTTTTTAAAACCACTGCCAGGCTGAAATAAAAGGTTGCAAAAAAGGGCAGGGGGGACAAGAAAAATATTTAAAGGGAGAAAGCAGGAGCAGCAGAGAGCAGCAGCAACTTGAAGGGGCGGCTGGGGTGAGACCGAGTGAGGCAAAGGAAGCAGGACCAGAGAAAACGAAGGGAAACAGCAGAGACAGAAGGAGAACTGGGGCAGAGGAGGGGCGCCCAAGAGAACAAGAGACGCCAGCAATCACACAGGGACAGAAATAGCTGCCAACACTGACAGTGAGACAGACAGAGCTCTGGATGTCTGACACAGAGATGTGAGAGGAGCGACTATGCCCACAGTGGTGCTGCGGGCGGTGCAAGGGACCGGAAGGCCAAGCCCTGCTGCCTCTTCTGAAGCTGTGAGGAGGAGGGCGAGCCAGCTCCCAGGTGTCCTGCCCTAACAGTTCAGATTTTATCCTAGCAAAGAAGCTGCTGCCTCTCACCCGGCTTTGGAAAACTTGGACTTTTTCGATTTCTTCTCCTTGTCATAAGTGTCATCTTTTTTCTTCTTCTTTATCTTCTCACCACCTTCCTTCAACTTCCGCTTCTGAGAATTAAAGACAAGGCACAGTTACACGGCTCCCTAACTCAGGGAGCAAGTGCACTACACAGCACTGGCCTTGCTCCGCCCGGGCTACATCCTGAGAGCTGTCTTACTGCCTTCACGAACAAAAGCTTTAGGCTCGGTCCCTGGACCACAGACCTGCAGCAGGTCGATACGGCATTCCCACTGACAACGTCGCCTGGAAACACCCGGGGCTGAGGCACCAGAGGCCATTCTGCAGCCTGAAACCTTTCTAGCTTGAAGTGAGCTGTATGTGGGTCCTAGCTCTTGTGTTAAACACACAGGCAGTGTCAAAAGATTTTCAAATAAACTTATCTTAAGGCTAACTGGTTTTCGTTGGGATGACGGCCCTGGGAACTGAAGTCCTCTACATGTCCACAGAAGAGACACAGCAAGGCTGGTACAAACTCCCTTCACTCCATACCCTTCACTGCTCTCGTCCCCGCCCTGAGACCACCTCAAGAAACGAATCCCTGCCAAGCCTGCTGGGACACAGGTGTGGACACAACGACCGAGACCTCCAGGCTCACGGCACCTCGCCACGGCACAGGTGTAAGAAGTGAACTGTCAACCTCGGCACAGCTCACGCCTTTCCGTCAATCTCCTGAGCCATCCTAAACCAGCACATCTCCTGGCAAGTCACCTACTGATCTTATAAGGTCACACAAGAAAGCACTTCTGAAATCCAAAAGTGAGCATCGTTCTAACCTTTGGAGATTTTTTCTTCTTTTCTTTAATGAAGTCATCCTCAGATTCTGACGCTTGTCTAAACTGCAGGGTTCCCGAGTTAATGTAAAATCCTCCATACTTTGTAGTCAGAGAAGCAGGAACAAGCTCATCATACTGAAGGGGGAAAACAAATGTTCAGCTCCGGGTTCTGGGACTACCTGCAGCCCACAGGTGCACAGAGGGTCTTGATAGAGCAGACGTGAGTCTGTTGCTGTCACATTTCAGACAGCACACGAAGACATGCTTCTGGTCAATCTCAAATGTCCAAGCCAGCAGGTGCTTTGGACAGATCTGGCCAACAATTTCAGGGAGGGAACCAGGGCCAGGGTGTCACCCTCTCCTCAGTGTCCTTCCACTTGCTGAGGGCACACGCACTCTGATCCCACCCCCACCTCTGGGTCACTCTCAGTAGAAGCTAGGGTGTGGTGGTTCTGATACCATATTTTCATTAGCACTTACCGCCTCAGAGTTATCGATGAAGGAATCGGACTCATCATAACCATACCCCATATCAATCAAGTCCTGTATTCGGTCTTTTCTACGCTTCTTTCCACCCTGAAAATGAACAGCAATAGGTCATACGCTTTTTTTTTAAATGGCAGTAAGAACACATAACATGAGATCTACTCTCTTAACAATCTTTGAAGTCTACGGTCACATGTCTTTTTTTAATACATAGAATTGTTGTTGCACTGAACTCCATGAGCTAGTGACTAAAGGTTGTAAAGCACTGGAACAGTCACGCTCACACACACACCAAAACCTCCTTCCCAGAAGACCATTTAAAATAGAACAGATTTGTATCTGCATATAATGGCCTAAGACAGAGAAAGGAACTAAATGGCTTTGTATGCTTTGCATCAAACATTCATTTGTACCAATATTAATTCTAAGGATAAATTCTAGGAGTGCAGGGCCCTCTTATTTGTCCATTTAACTCCCCACGCTAGTTCCTGCGACATGCATTTTCTGTACCTTAATGCATCTGTTTAACAATTGCATTCTGTACTCTTCAAGCTCACATTTACTTTCACGTCAGTGTTGATCAGATGACCATCCACTACAGGAATATGGAAATGTCTAGAAACCTCTCCCACCCAGCAAGGTTGTTTTGATGCCAAGAGAGAAATCTTACATATTTTTCTTCAAATTTCCGGGCAAGAGCCTCCACTTTATGCCTTTCCTTTTCTTCGTCATTGAAAGGATCAGGGAGTTCTTTCTTCTGCAAAGAGACCATTCCACAAAAATAAGAGTCACAAAAAAAATCCCACAATCCTATTCATAGTCCCTTCACTGACTATTCAACACCTATAAACTGCATAATAAAAACTGTTTTTCAGAAAAGACAAGGTGGAATACACACTACCATCCTGTCAGTGCTCATCTCAGTTATTTAAGAAAGCACAATCTCCATTCATGTAATTCAACAAGACAGGATTCAATGCACACCACACCACCGGGTCCACAGGGCTCCAAATATGGCAGAGGGCCTTCAGTTAGGGATGCTCCACTGTACAGAACCCTGCTTCAATGTAGCTGGCCTCCTTTGTAACCCTGACACTATTTCACACATTTAACAACGTTATTCTAAGAAGGGGCTCACAGGCTTCACCAGACTGCCAAAGCAGTCACTGGCTCAGAAAGGTGAAAACCCACCGAACGCAGTGCAGTTCTCAAGAGCTCCTCTGCCTCACTGGTCAGAAGTGTAGTACAAATTTGCTTTTCTCTCAGTGCGACCAAAGTCAAACCCAAGCTCACGGCTGTCCCTTTCCTTAGAAGCCTACCTTGAAGGGTTAGCCATCTCCTCTTTTCTCCCAATCTCAATACTCACTCAAAATATGCTCATGCCATTTTCCAAAGCTTATTTCTTCTCCATAAACTTACTCTTGCATTTTTCTCATCAAGTAAATTTTCCAGAGTTGGACCTTAAGCTTCGTTGGCAAGGACTCTTAATTTTAATAAAAGACTCCTGTACCAAATATGCTTAAGACTTCAGAGCAGGCCAAAACACTAAAGACTGGAAGCTTGTTAGAAAACCCTCCCAACTCTTCCTACTGAAATCCCACCCACCCATAAAGGATGTTAAATGATTTAGTGCATATACATATAATGGGATATTATGGAACATAAATAAAATGTACATACCACAAATGGGTAGTCTCTAAAGTAGGTGTTTACCTGTATCTTCTAATTTTTCTAAATGATCACATATAACTTAAGTGGTTAAAATAATTTTAAGAAATTGCACCAATCTGGAGCAACCCTGGATTCAATGTGTACTCCTTAATGCCTTACAAACAGTAGTCATCCAATAACTACTGTTTCCTGAATGTACGAAGGTCCAGGTCTGTCCAAACACAGGAAGGATGTAAGCTCCCCTCTGTCCAAGCCCTTCAGGGCCTGTATGTGCACCATACTTAAACAATTACCACGTTGTGACTCTTGTTACCTGTGTTGGTATAATTCTCCTAAAACATCTACAAGATCACAAGTCCTTTTGCGGCTGGGACAGCGGCTTCTCCACCTTGATACAGTCCTCAGCATCTAGCACAGTGTCTTCACGTTATAAGAAACATACGCTAATTAATACATGAATGTGTCAGACTACATTGTGCTTCGAACACTGCAGAGCAGACACATCGATTCAGGAGTTCTGAATCTGAAGGCCAGGAGTGAATCCCCTGAAACTGGATCCAAAGTTCTCTGTGCATGCTTCATGCAGTTTTCTACATGGAGAAGGGCACCTGGACCCCAAAAGAGGTGAAATCAGAGCATGAGAGTCCTAATTTCAGTTGACCTACTGATTTGGTTTGAGCCCATAAACAAATACCTCAACCAGTCCTGTTACTTTCTCCTCCTCTCAAGGAAGAGGTTACTATTCCTACTCTAGAAAAGGGATTGTGAATGGATTTGACATTATTTTTTCTCATTCTGCCTACTGGCCCTCATACAATAGGTTGGCCCTTGGCACAACTCCCTGGCTTCCATTCAGCCACTCAGATCTTAATCAAGGAAACACATTCTTATCCGAGCAAAGAAAATTGGACAATACTAACCAAAGGCACTCACCCCAAATAGCCGTGGACTAGACCGAAGGAGCCCTGGCCACGGAGGCACTCTGCTAGAAACTGCACCTGCATGGTCTCACTCACCCTCAGACACCCTGTGAGCCAGGTCCTAGTCTCACCCCATTTTACTGAAAGCCACTCTAGAGACCAAAATGCTGCAAGTACAAGACCCTACAAACCTCTCCTTCAGAGCCTAACACAGTGCATGGGTATACAGTAGGTGTCTACAAATGCTCTTCACTTAGCTCCTACTCGTACTGTATGATTCCATCTACACAAAATACAAAACATGCAAAAGTGATCTAAGCCATTAGAAATCAGGGCAGTGGTCACTGCTCAGGGCCAGGGTACTATTTTGGAAGGCCAGGAGGAGGGTTTTTCGTGTCCCGGAAAACAGTATTTTGTAACCTAGGTGCAGGGTACACAGGTGTGTTGAGTTTGTGAAAATCTATCAGGCTTGCCCTATCAAGTGTGCACTTTCTTATGTACATAATTCAATTGAAAAGTTTATTAAAAATTTTCACAATATTAATAAACTGCCAAAATAGCAGTAATAGTTGAAGTGGGCTGACGGGTACATAAGGGCTTATTATACTATTCTCTCTACTCTGTGCATGTTTGAAAAGTTGCATACTAAAAATTAAAACAAATCTCCCAGGAAAATAAATAGATCATTTACAAAAGCATTTAAGAAATCGAAGTGTTTCTCAAAAGCCCTGAAGTCTACAATCCAATTCTGGCAAAAAATAAAGTCAAAAAAAAAAAAGGGCAAAAATAGGTTTCTACCCATCCAGGGAAAGAAACTATCCAGAATATTATTGTGTTGAGAAGAAACGAGCAGTCTGTGTCTTTTCTGGTCTGCCCTTACACTAGGCAGACAGTGAGATTCCCCTGGAAAAAAAAATGTCCAGCATGAAATTCCAGCACTGGAACAGCCAGGGACAGGGTGCATTTACAAATAACATTTACCACCTTGGCATGAAAAAATTTATTTATAGATTTTTATATCTTTTATTTATATTAATTAGCCATAATTCAAATTAGCCTTGGATGTGCCATATACGTTTTCTCTAACATAAATCAGGAGAATGGGTCTAAGAAAGAACTCCATCCCTTTGTGCTAGAGACAGAAGCAGCAAACCTCGTGCGTGCTTTGGAGTGAGTGTCTTGCTCTTGGGGCAGCCAAAGCCTCTCTCGTCTGGCTCCACCCCCTGCAAGTCCCAGTGCCGCATGCAGCCCCTGAAACAGATCTGCAGAGTGAGTCTGGGCCCCTGGGGTGTACCTTGTCTGCGGGCTGAAGGCCTTTCACCTTCCCTCGTATGTTCTTCACCAGCTCTGGGTAGAAGAACTCTGGGCAGCGCTTGTGATCCGGTTCAAAGAGGGTGAGTGTAATCCGAACAGCTGCTGCAGCCGGCTCAGGGTCTTGATGCTGTTCTGCTCCCCCAACCTCCTCTTTCCGGGATTTCTTCAAAAATGTGGGATTCAGAGAACCTGGGAGAGAGGTGAACTGGACCCTGTGGGGCTCCGACATGGCTACCAACAACTCTTAGCGGGTGTCACTGCATGGCTTCTGTTAACATTGAAAAGAAGGGCCAGGTCAAACCAAGATGACAAAAACGATTTTTCCTGTTTGGTTATACAGATTTATAAGTTTAGAAGAATTCATTGTTAAGTTTATCTTAACTATCAGTTACTGCTTCTTTTCTGCTTAAACACTAGTCATCTTAAATAGGAAATTTTCCATATATAAAAATACATATATGAAAAGCACCCCAAATCTTAGCATTCAGAGGTAATCACTGTTCAGCATACTTCCTTCCAGTCTTCTCCTATGCACAGTCACTAGATTCTTGATATTAGAGAACTCACACAGACAGATCCTTAAAGAATTCTTAAAATTGCAAAGAACCCTGGTGCCTATTGTTTTTCATTTAATTTATCCAACATTTTTTTTTTCCTGGCTCAAAACAATCTCTTTTCTAAGACCTCTTTATTATCATCACCAGCAGTTAGCTTTCATTTAGGGCAATGACAGCGTTTTCAACAGCTCCCAGAAGGTGCTGCCTGCCCTGGGATAAGTAAAACGCCAGCCCTCAGGAGCCGCGTGGCGTGCCTCACTTCCTGACTCGCCAGCCTCTCACCACCCAGACTGCTGCCTCAGCAGAGGGACAAATTACCACATGCCAGGACCTTCCAAGTTGCCTGGGAATGGTCAAGGTATATTGTGAACTCCAGAATCCTGAGTATTTACAGAATATAAATACGCAAATATACGCTATATGTATTTGCTTCATGTATAATTTTGTGTCCTGCCTTTTTAAACTCACATCCTAGTGTGAACTTTCTACCACATCAATAAATGAGTACATTCATTGCAGCATTGTTAGCTTTTTTGTGGATGTGTAAGGGCTTTTGATACGTTATAGATATGTCATATATATTATAAATATCAAATACCTGTCATATCTCTTATAAGTACTCTTTCCTGCTTCGTTATTTACTCTTTAATTTTGCTTAAAGTGAGGTATGATGAAAGAAATTTTAACTTTTTTTTTTTTTTTTACGATTGGCACCTGCACTAACATCTGTTGCCAATCTTTTTTTTATTCTTCTCCCCAAAGCCCCCAAGTATACAGTTGTACGTTCTAGTTGTGGATGCTTCTTGTTGTGCTATATGGGATGCCACCTCAAAATGGCTTGATGAGCAGTGCCATGTCCACGTCCAGGATCCGAACCGGTGAAACCCTGGGCTGCCAAAGGGAGCGGGCGAACTCAACCACTCAGCCACCAGACCGGCCCCAAGAAATTTTAACTTTTGATGCAGTCAAAACTAGGCTCTTCTCCTTTATGGTCTCCCCTATTTCTTTTATGCCTAGAATGTCCTCCAGCCAGGTAATTCTTCTGTAAGAATTTACCCATGCAGTCTTCTATAGATATATCTTTCACATTGAACTCTTTAGCCCAAGTTGAATTTGCTCTGCTGTATGGTGAGAGGCGAGGCTGTAACCTGGTTTTTCCCAGCATTGATCACTAATAACCCTTGTTTTCCCTGCTGATTTGGCATATATCATATGTAATGTCCTGGATATCTTAAGGTCTATTTCTGAAATCCATCCTGTTATATTAATCTAGTATCTAGAGACTCCTCAACCAGTCCCACATTCTTTTGACAAATTTTATATTTTAACACGTTGAATTAAAAATTCATCTTTCTTCTTTCAAAATCCTTAGCTATTCCAAACTGTTTATTATTTCAGATCAATTTTAGAATCACTTTGACAAGTTCCCCAAAAAAGCTCACTGCATTTTCATTGTAAATGAATCATAAATATGAATTAGCTCAAGAAAATTTATATATATCATATACATCTATAGATATGAATGTATATTTGTATATATACATTCCTTCTTTCTATTGTGACCATAAAATTGTAATCTTTAAGACCAGAAAATTAGGGAGTAAAATATCTAAAATGAAGAGTTAAAATAATTAAAATAATTCTAGGGGGCCAGCCCAGCGTAGTGATTAAGTTTGCATCCTCAGCTCGCGTGGCCCAAGGTTCGTGGGTTTGGATCCTGGGCACAGACCTACATACTGCTCATCAAGCCATGCTGTGGCAGTGTCCCACGTAAAAAAAAAAAAAAAAAAAAAAAAAAAGATAGAAGAAGATTAGCAAGAGATATTAGCTCAGGGCCGATCTTCCTCACACAGACACACACACACAAATAATAATAATTAGGCAACAAAGTGATCAGTAGCAAAAATAGGTTGGTAGTACAAAAGAGCATCATGCACTAAGATGTTGAAAGAAATTTTCCTAAAAGAAACTTTCAAGGCCCCCAGGACCTTCCTAATGCATTGGGTTGTGACAATAAGTCCCAGCTGAAAGCTGAAATCCCCCAATGATAAGAGCAGGCAAAGTCTTACTACAAGAAAAGAATCTGCAAGTTAACCCATGGGATGCAGGAAGGTCATCCTGGAAGTGGGAACCAGGTCCCTGCCCCTGTCCAGGCTGTAATTTGAAAAGGTAACCTTATCTTGGCACAAATTTTAGACTTTTTTTTGGTGAGGAAGATTGGCCCTGAGCTAACATCTGTTACCAAGCTTCCTCTTTTTGCTTGAGGAAGATTGTCGCTGAGCTACTTCAAACCACCTATATGGTAAAACTGCTTCCCCTAGTTGTGGAGGTGACTTTGCAAGCCTGAGAAGTTACAGAAATAAGACTAGAGAATAAAGTAAATCAAACCTACAGCATATTAACACTTACATTTTGCATTAAGTTTTATAATCATCATGATAATTGCCATTGCCTGTTACTAAATCATTTGAAATGTTTAAGAGAATCAGACATATTAATGAAAGACGTTAAACTTACAATTTTAATTTGAAATGCTTAAGAAAATATGTTTGAAAGCATGCATTTAAGAGAACCTGACTTACACTCACTCATTTATTAGACTTAGAAGAGTTAAGTCCTTGGAAAGATTTTACTATTAGGTTTGTAAGTTCACCATTTCGTAAGTTTAGAGTATTTGAGAGAAAAAGCACATAAAATTTTTAATGCAGTTTAAAACACTTAAGGGAATTTAACTTTGTGAAGAGAGTTCACTGTTTAAGGAAATTTAATCTCTTAAACTGATGGCTTAATTGAAGCTTTGTCAAAGAGCAAGTATTTTTATTTTTATATAAACATTCTTACATTTATAAATAAAAGAAGATTTGTGAGTAAAACTTACAAGGCTTAAGAAAAGCTAAGTACTTAAATACTCAACTTTAATGAGCAGAACATCATTCTAAGTAAAAGCATAGCATTCTACCCACAAAAACATTCCTCTTAAAAAACCTCAACTCACAACCAGAAGGACCTACAACTAGGATATACAGCTATGTAGTGGGGGGCTTTGGGGAGAAGAAGAAAGGAAAAAACAAAAAAGAATATTGGCAACAAATGTTAGCTCAGGTGCCAATCTTTAAAAAACAAAAAACACGGGGGCCAGCCCCATAGCTGAGTGGTTAAGTTCTCGAGCTCCACTGCAGGTGGCCCAGTGTTTCGTTGTTTTGAATCCTGGGCGCGGACATGGCACTGCTCATCAAACCACGCTGAGGCGGTGTCCCACATGCCACAACTAGAAGAACCCACAACGAAGAATATACAGCTATGTACAGGGGGGGGACTTTGGGGAGAAAAAGGAAAAAAAAATACAAAAAACAAAAAAAAACCCCTCAACTGATGTTATCCAAGAAATGCTAGCCTCCTTTTGTATCTCCAAGGTTATTCCCAGGAATTGTATATTTTTTTTGTTACACAGCCTCTTAACCATTATGTTTTCAAACTGATTATTGTTGAAACAAAGAAAAGCTTAATTTTGTATGCTGATTTTATAATTAGTCTCTTTACAAGTGAACTCATTTATTTTAATGGTTTTCCCTTAACCATTTTTTTTCCCAAAAATAGGCTGATCCACAGAAATGAGAATTTTACCTCCTCCTTTCTGAAAATTCATGTTTCTTATTTCTGTTTCATGTCTTATTGCATTGGCTAGAACTTCCACATCGTATTAGAGGATATCCTGTTTGCCACGTTCCTGACGAACGGGAATGCCTGTAGTCCAGTGTGATGTCAACTTAAGATTTATCTATTCTTATCAAGTCACTCAAACATCCTTCAATGCCTCAAAAAGTAAGAGCTTTAAAATTTGGAGCGTGCGTTTAACTTTATTAAACTATCTCCTGGGATCTTACACACGCTTTAAACCATCAGTTCGCCCTTAAACAACGCGAAACAGTGAGTGACAGCTCCCGACGCTAACCGACGGCCCTTTAGGGAAACTGAACTCCGAAGCCAAACCAGGCTGCCAAGGAGCCAACCCGCTTACAACCCGAGCCGCCGTCTAACCAAACGCCCCCCGGAGACGCGCGTGGACCCGCCAGGCAGGAAGCGACCCAAGAAAAGTCCCGGTTCTCAGTTAAGCCGACTCCGGACTCTGACTCCTTGGAGTCGGCAGCCGGGGCTGGGACCTTCTAGAAATCTTCATCCCCTGCCGGTTCCCCCTTCGCGGGTTAGCGTTCCCGGACCGCGGCGGCGCCGGGCGCTGCCTTCCTGTTGTCACCGCCGCCCGCTCCCAACTTCCCCCAAAGTGTCAAACTCCAGCGACAGCCCGTCCCGACAAAGACACGCACCTTTGTCCCCGGCGCGACGCAGGCTACGGCCCCGCGGGCCGCACTCGTCCCCCGGCGGCCGTCCTCATGCCGGCCCGGGAGCCCGGGCTGCGGCGCCGCTAGCGGCCGGCCCCCGAGCCATGCCCGCCGGCGGGCGGCCGGCCCGCGCCACGGCCCATGGCCGGGGCCCCGCGCGCCCGGGGGAGCCTCGCCGGCGGCGCCGCCGCGCCGGCCCCGGAGGAAGCGGAGAGGCGCCGGCTCCACGTCGGCCGGGCGAGCGACTCGGGACCGCGGGGCGGGCGGCACCGGAGTCCCGGGAGAACTTGCGGCGCGGACGCGGGCTGCGAGCCGCTCCCCGGACGCCGGCCGGCTGAAAGCTCGCTCCGAAGGACCCGGCGGCTCCCCGGGCGCGGCCACGCAGAGCTCGCCGGACGCGGGGCCCCGGGCGCGGGCGGAGGCTGGCTTCCAGGCCGCGCCGAGGTCCGTCAGGGCAGCTGCCGGCGCGGCGACGCGGCCGGCCCCGGGGCCCGCGCGGAACTAACGGCCGTAACGGAAGCGCCGAGGGGGAGGGGGCGGGAGGCCGGGGCCCGGGGGCGGGGCGGAGCGCAGGGCCGGCTCCCTCGCGCTCCCGGCCAGCCGCACAGTCGCCGCCGCCGCCGCTGCCTCAGACCGCGGGCGCTTCGTTGTCACGAGCCGGAGGGAGGGGGACAGGAGCCGGGAGTCTCGGGGCTCCGGCGCGCGGAGACCGCGGCGCCCGGGTCACGTGCCGCTCGGCCAGCCAATGAGCTTCGGCGGGCGCGGTGACGTCAGGGCAGCGGCGTGGCCGGTGACAGCCGGCCCCCGTCACGTGGCCGCGCGCACTCCAATGGGCGGCGCCGGGGCGCCCTGGTGTTCCCGGCGGCCCGTGCGGCGGCCGTGGTCGGGTGGTAAGATGGCGGCTGTGAGTCTGCGGCTCGGCGATTTGGTGTGGTGAGTCCGGGCGGCCGGGGCCGGGCGAGGCGCGCCGCGGAACTGCTCCCCGGGCGCGGGGGGCGCTGCCAGCCGCGGAGCTGCCTTTCCATGCGCTCCAGGCCGCGGCGAGAGGGCAAGGCGAGGTGCCGGCGCTGGGAGCGACGCCGGGCGGAAGGGGCAGCCCGGCCCCGGGGGACCGAGGCCGAGGGTGGCCGCGGCGGGCCGGGCTCAGAGCCCCGAAGCCGCCTGGGGAGCACGGCGCTGCGGGCCCGGACGCCGGCGGCTACGGTGGAGGGAGACCCCAGCGGCGCGCGGCTCCTGCGCACGCCGGCTCCTCGAGGTCTTGCCCCGGCGCCCCGGAGAGCGGCAGAGCCGGGGAGCCCGTCCAAGCTCGCGGTGCGATGGCACCGACCTGGGCGGGCGGCTTGGCCCGGGGTGTCGAAACCCGGCTGCCGGCGCTGCCCCGTGGAGAAGTGGAGTGGGGACTTCTCCTTTACGCCGGAGGCTCGGCCGGGGCCGGTGCCTTCCCTACGTGCCTCCCGTTGTCCGCCTGTGCGTCCCGAACCGAGTCTGCTGGTCGCCGCCTCCCTGGAGCTGCGTAGCTCGCCTCCCGGCCCGGAGGAAGGCTCACATTAGCATTTGTCAGAGCCGGCCGGCCCGCGGTGAATGAAACCAGACTTTGCGAGGGGAAGTCTGTGTTTACAGAGCGCGCCGCCCCCCGCCCGCGTCCCGGGATGGCTCTGGACAAGTGCCTCTTGTGGTTTTGTTGTCATGTGTTCCCTGCCACCAGGAGAGTGCACATACCCTATGCACACACGTTTACAGTTTTGCGTTCCAGCTCTGAGGGCTTTGGGCGTCTTGGGCCCGGCTGTGGAAACCAGATTGAGAAGTCCTGTTTGCCAGCTTTATGTTCTGGCACTTGAGGGAGCGAGGGGAGGTTTAGGAAGATAAATTGCATATTGAGTGGGTTAAAGGAGGTGGACTGGCTTTTCCAGGGCAAATGCTGATTCCCTGTGTTTTCTCTAGGGGGAAACTCGGCCGGTATCCTCCTTGGCCGGGAAAGGTGAGTGTCTTCTACTACTAGAAGCTGCTAAAGGAAGACATCTGAAGTTGAGTTTGAGAAGGTGGAGAATGTAAGATGCATTCCCCTCAATTTCTAGCATTAAACTGGGCCTATTTAAGTGGCACTCAGAATTTTTTTTTTCTTCTACTATCAGTTTGTTTAGGAAAAGCAATATAAGTCGGGTCATTTAATCTGCAGGAATCCCTTGTTTCTTGCATCAGAGATGGTTTTCGTGCAGTCTTTTAACCCTGGAAGTCAATTTTAATTTGAATTCAGCTTTGCACTAAAATCTAACAAAAGGAGAAGAAAATAAATTCTCCAGGAAGAGAGAAATCTAAATGTAGGTTAGTGAAAAGTCAAAGTATTTTTGTCCCAACTAAGTTTAAATCTTCTTTCCATGTTACCATATGTGCTGCTCCAGTGCATCTTTGCAAAAGTTGGCATTCCAGATTTTGCATGAGGCGATCCGTCATAGCTTTCCAAATGTTCTGTTTTTATCTTCTTGCTAGGAGCCTGGGAAATGTCTTTAGACTATCTCTTTGCAATATGGCATTTTCAGTGCCTCCTTCATTGTCGGTATTACCTGTCGCAACTTTTTCTGCACACTTTTTTTTTTTTTTTGCTTGAGGAAGATTGTTGGTGAGCTAACAACTGTGGCAGTCTTTCTTTGTTTTGTATGTGGCATGCCACCAGAGCATGGCTTGATGAGCGATGTGTAGGTCTGCACCCAGGATTCAAACTCACAAACCTGGGGCTGCCAAAGCGAGCACGCCAACTTAACCACTACGCCACTGAGCCGGCCTCACACACAAATATTTTTAAGAGTGTCCTCTGCATTTCTTCAATGATGACAAGGTCACGTCGGAGGTGAATGATGTTGGTCTTAGTTTTAACTGCTTTTAAAACAGGGCCATTGCAGTAAAAGGGATATAGTATCTACTGAACACTGTGTTACACGTTAGACTTAGGAAACTTTTAAAGTATTTGCACATTTGCACACATCTTAGTAAAAGTGTCAGATTTGGACATGTGCTAGGCTCTGGGTTCTTCAGTGGTATTCCTTTCATTTCATTTTTTTCTTATTAGTTTAGAGCTGTGGAAAAAAATCTTTGTTTCCCTTTTATCCTCCAGATTGTTAATCCGCCCAAGGACTTGAAGAAACCACGTGGAAAGAAATGCTTTTTTGTGAAATTTTTTGGAACAGAAGATCAGTGAGTAGTGCTCCCCAAGAGCTTCACTTTCCCTTTGTTTGGGCATTGCCCTGGGTCTGAGGTGCTTTGAGAATATTCTAGGGACCCTAGTTCAGTCTTACTGTAGTCTATAAGAATGGTATGTCATTCTCGCTCCATACCTAAATAAAAACTGCTATTCTTATCTCGCAGAAATTGTTCTGGGGCCAGTAACAATGTCAGTCAAGTGAGAATGAAGGTTCACCACTTTGTAAATATGAGGATCATGTTGAGAAAGTTTTTCTCAGCTCTTTACCCAACTCCATAGGCAGTTCCTATTATAAGGGCCATATTTGGTTCTTTTTTTAAATGGCTGTTTATCACTGTGGCTCATGCATGAGGTATATGGTGAAAACTAAAATTTTATTTACCTTAATAAAAGTGATTGATCCTGTTCTCTTCTGTAAAATTAGATGACTTGCTGTAATATTGTAACAGTAAAGCTTTTTAACCAGATCTTTCTTAAGTTGAAATCAGGACCATCAATTTGAGATCCTTTGATAGGCCATATACGTCACAGTGAGGGAGAGAATGTGTATTTACTTGAGTTTCGGGTGGTTTGTTTAGCGTTATCACTATATCAACTTGATTACCTGGGTTTAGCTAGATGGTTTGATTTCTTTAAGTAGTTGTATTTCTATTTATGACTCTTAGAGGAAAATGTAGCTTTGGGTTTGAAAAACGTCTGTGGCTTTCTGATAAATCTAACACCAGTGGTTTAAATATACATTCCTAGAAAGCAATATATAATATTCCATAGCAAAATCTCTTATGAACAGTGTTCTTCTCTCACTCAGGAGTTTATACATCCAAGTCCTTATCCTGGTTTAGAGTTTGCATGGTGTGTCTACCTTCACCATACAGATATACTAAGACCCAGGCCCAGTTCTCTGCCACAAACCAATGTAGCAGTCTTTTGTTGGTGATATTTCAAGGGAGTCACTGGCTCAGGGCTGTGAGAACCAGAGATACTCTGGAAGAGGGAATGTTCTGGTAATGCCATGGATTTCACAAAAAAATTGTCCTGGTACATAAAACAAGCGCTGATTGTGCAGCCACACCCCACATTGCTGACACCAAAGGGAACTTCCAGGAAAGCAAATGTGTGGTCCCCACCTTCCAGGAACTCAGGTGACCAGACATAAATATTTCAGATGGGATTAAGGGCAGAATGAGTGATGCAGGGAATTGTTAGAGGGTTCTAGAACAAGGAGAGAGCGGTGGAGAACGGCTGGGTCAGAGAAGGCTGTTGGGAGAGATGGGATCTGAACCCCGCTCTGGAGGAGTAGAATTTGGATAGGCAGGAACAAGAAGGGCGTTCCAAGCAGTGGGGATACTGTGAACAGCTGGACATCAAGTTGCTTGTGTAGGCAGAGAGAGGCTCCCTGCCTGGGGTAAAGAACTGGGGTTGGGAATAAGAGAGGCAGTATAATTGGCTTAACTTGGTCAGCTAAATGAAGTACACAAATCTGAAACAGAGTGGGAATGCACAGAAGGATTACAAGAGCTCTGAAAGCCGTTATGTTCTTATAATTAAAAAAAAATGCTAGAAGGCTAGAAGAATAAATATGGCCTTGATGTTTGAGAAATACAACAGATAGGACACGGAAAATTGGAGTTGAGTGACTTTCAGCACAGCCAGGCGAACAGGTGAAGCCAATGAAAAGGATGCACTTACTGAACACGAAAACAACCTCCTGTGGTTGTTGGTGGCGATGATGTAATTTCTAACCGGCTAAAGTTCTTTGAGGGGATTCATAGTCAAGTGGATACAGGGCAACTGTTAGATATAATATCTTTAAGCCTTTTAAACTTTGTTGCTGGAGTTCCATATAAAACGTGATTTAAAAATTAAGTCGCCCTGGGACTAATGTTCTCTTTTTGTGGCTATGCAGTTGACTTAATGGAGGGAAACAAAGGGTAAGGATCTACAAGCACTTCTCTGAAGGGAGAAGTGTTCTTAGTGATCAGTGTTAAGGCACATTTTATTTAATATCTGTATTATCTGAAGCAAAATCTCCAGATTGTTGGGTAGCAGCAAATTACTTTGGGGAAAGAGCTCTGGATCGCTTACTGGTCTGACATGCATTCAGGTCCCAGTTCCACCTGCTCTGTGATTTGGGCAAGCTGTTTCATCTTTCTAAGCCTCTGCACCCTGGTCCATATGTGAGGATAATGCTCCCTACATCATAGTTAAGAAGTAGTGTCACTTATTCATGGTGTGGTTTGTCCTACAGCAGGTGTTCAACAACCAGGTCGGGGTATAGATCTGTTACAAGAGAGGAAGAAAGTTGGTAAGAAGCAAGTGGCTTTAAGGAAAATACGAGAGAGACAGACACAGACTCTGCCCATGAGAGAGAGAGAGGATCTGTGTTTGAAAGAAAGGCATCTGAGAGCTGGAGATTCCTGAGGATGTCAGCCAGGTCTGCTCTTTTGACCAAAGAGGCTTTGAACACAAAACAATACATTTTTCCACCTTTTTGGGGGGAAGGGGTCTTTTTTCTTATTTTTATGTTGTTCCACCTTTATGTAAAAACTACCATGCCTCAGCAGGAGTACTGTGTGCAGTTCAGTCCATGCTCCCCAAGGGATCTGGTGGAACTAGTCAAGATCAGAAAAGGGAGCCCAGTCAGATGAAACAGTAGGACTCTCTAATGGGAAAAGGCAAAGACTGAAAAAAGAACATATTCAGAATTGATGAAATAACGAATGGCCTTAAGGAGATAGACGCTTGTTCATAAAGCCTCAGAGTTTCAACAGGGGCACCATGAGTCGTGTGACTGTGTTCAGGGCACATGTAAGGAGTACTGTATGAGAGAGACGTTGGAGAGGAGTTTTAGACAGGAAATGCAAGTGGACTTCTTAGAGATGAGAACTGCTTTGTGAAAGGCAAAGCCATAAATGGCTACAGAAGGAGCTGGCCTCTCCCTTGCCTCTAATGCTGGATGTCAGCAAGCGGGGCAGACGTGCCTGGCATGTCCTGGGTGGAGGCTCCGTTGGTTCCTGGAACCTGGCCTCAGTGGACAAGGTCTGGCCCAGTGGGGCTGTTCCTGTATTCCTAAGGAATGTGGGATTCAGTCAGAGTTAGTCAGTTTCAAAACTGACATGCTACTTAAGGAAAAAATATAGAGAGAGTTGATTTTTTTATATTAGCAAGGACCTTTACTGAAGAGTGAAACGGGTAGCTCTTTAAGACAAGATGAATGATGATTTCAATCCTGGGAAACTAATTTTTCTCTCTCTCTCTTCCTCTGCCAAAACATCTAACAAATTATGTTGACATCCCATTGTTAGGAAGGGAGGACCAGCCTTGCTCACCAGACTCTCCTGCGTGGGGAAGGACTTAGTAAGATGGCCAGATTCGGCTCTTGGAGGCTGGAGGCCACAACAGCAAGTGCCTGCAGTCGTTTTCCATCTCAGGGAAATAACAGGGAAAAACAAGGTCAGCGTAAGTTTGCCAACTCCACCAAGTGACCACGACCAAAGACTAAATCTCAGGTGCCTGAGGGCCCACCTTGGACCAGTGGTCGCCCATGAGAGTAGAAACTGAGCTTGGGGTTTCAAAGTTTTATCAGTGGCTGAGGATGGCAGAATGGAGGGAGCTCGTTTACTTTGCAGGTGCTCAGAAACCACCAGAAACAAAGCAGTTCGGAGAATACTGTGGACAAACAATGTGTAGATCCCAAACGACACCCTGAGAGTTTCTGTAGCAGTCCTCACCTCTGAGCCGCAGGGGACAGCCCTCCAGGAAATGGATGAGGTGGTTGTTCTGGTTCTTATTTCTTAACAGACATGCAAACTGAGAGGCAGGAGATTTACGGTTAAGTGATAAGATGTCCAGGATCCCAGCCTGAGGTACTTTTTACCTCAAACCAGATATAAGGTGGAACAAGCCGGGTGTGAGATGTCTGAGTATTAAAGTAACTCTTCCAGAAAAATCTGTGGCTCATAGTTAGAAGCATAGCAGTTTGGAACCATCTAAGCATCCCTTTTTCTTTTCACCTGGCACCTGATTGACGCACTTTCCCTACACCCGACACCATGTGACAGTTGCAGAATTGAGCCAAGCAGGTAGTGAGCGCCACTGCTCTGGGTATTTGGACTGAGCCAGCAGGGTCCCTCTGCCAGGGCTGGACAAAAGCTGTCCTAGAGAGAGTAGACTAGGTTATCCTCCCAGCGCCAGCAGCGGCTCCTGTCCTATAGGTGACACCCTTCGTGGCTGAAGCAGTGGACTCCAGGAGCAGATGTCATGCACCAGAATTAGAGAAATTGGCACAGAAAGAAGCGGCTGGCCGTGTTGCCATAGGCAGCACAGCTTGAAAGCCTCATCCAGCATTTGGGAATGTTTTCTCGTTTTGGAAACAAAGTCTTCTCAGTCTGTCTTGTCTGCAAGTCTTTGTTGATGTCTGTATGATAATCATGGCTCGAAGTTCACTGAGAAATTCTGAATTACTTTCTTTATGGTTTTTGGTGGTTTGGGGTTTGGGGTGTCTTGATTTCTGAACAGCTTAGACTTAGACCTTTGACACCTCAGTAATCCTCAGCCTCTTTCAATGATTTAAAAGCGGCGGGGGGGATGGAGAGAAATTATTTACTAAGTACTGCTCACCAAATCCAGGTGGAGAAGCGAACTCACATCTTTTGACCCCGTCCTCATTCTCACCTTTGGACTGTGCTTGCATGTGTGTTCTCTCCCCACCCCTACTCCTGCCCAGGTTATTGTGTGTCTGTGAAGTCTGAGACACATGTATGAGGGTGTTTGAGATTGTTCATAGACTGGCATCTTTAATATGCTATCTACGTGGTATGATATTAATTTAAGGAGAAAGCAGGTCAGAATTATGGAAGTTTTTGAAAATGTGAGGGGTTTTTTTGGGGTTTTTTTGGTGAGGAAGATTGTCCCTGAGCTAACATCTGTTGCCAATTTTCCTCTTTTTGCCTGAGGAAGATTGTCCCTGAGCTAACATCTGTACCAATCTTCCTCTATTTTTTGTATGTGGAACGCCGCCACAGCATGGCTTGATGAGCAGTGTGTAGGTCCGTGCCCGGGATCCGAACCCGCAAACCCTGGGCTGCCGAAGCGGAGTGTGCGAACTTAACCACTATGCTACCGGGCTGGCACCGAAAATGTGAGGTTTTTAAATTCATTTTGAGTGGAGTGTGTAATCTGAGGGTGGCTTAGTGGAACGTTTATATTCGCAAATGAAAAGAATTTGTCAGAGGCATGATCAGAATACCAGGGTAAGTTTGCTTTCTGGGCAGTGTTACAGGTGCAGCTACACAGGCAGTAGCTACCCACCTGAGCGAAGCTACAAACAAGGAAATCACGGAGGAGCCCTCTGGGCAGTTGGAATAGCCCACGTTCTACAAGAGGCCATTATTGTTGATTTGTTGTCTTTTAAATATAATACATGTTTGTGGTTCCCCTAAAAAAATCAAGCTATAACCACGAAACAGTTCCCCATACATTTATCCCCATCCTTCAGCACGTGGTTCCCTGCCCACGGGCATCCTGTTATACTAGCTTCTTCTGGCGTGCCCCTCCAGAGATATTGGGTGCATAATCAAAAAGTTACATGTTCCTTTTTCCTCGTTTTTACACACACTGCTCTGCATCTTTCTTTTTTCCACTGAGCCAGCTGTCTTGAGGAGCCTTCCATTCCCTTCTTTGGAGCAACCTCACTGATTGCCAGTTAGCTCGTTTCCAGGCTTTACTTCTACAAACGATGTGTAATTAACTTCCTTGTACCTAAAAGCAAAGCTGCGTACTTCAGACACAACTCAACTCAACTTGATTTTCTGACTCCCCAGCCTGCAGTAAACCGGGCAGAAAAGGTCCAGCTCCATCTAGGCATTGGAAGGATGATATGTGGGAAATCACAAGTTACAGCTTATATCAAGGAAGGAAACAGAACAGTGACTTAAAGAACCAACAACAGCAACAACTACAAAAAGCCACTAAAGCCTTACAACACTTAACCCAGAGGCCAGCAGTCCAGCCTCCCGACCGTGCCCAAAAGGCATTGTGTACTCAGGGATTATTTATTGAGCACCAGCTGCATGCCAGGCCCCACTGATGGGCCTCAGTGGATCGGGGAGAGGTGCATTATTGAAGTTCCAGCAGAAAAGCACACCCTCTTTGGGGAGACAGGGTTTTGCAGTACGGCCTTTAGAGAAAACATTCTTTTCAGATGGCCAAAGGGATTTCGGTTTGGCTTCCTCTCAAGAGGTGATCCTCCCAGGGCTCTGGTGGGCTGGCTTTTTATTTGCTTTTTCTCTGGTACAATGGGATGCTTCCCCAACAATAGATTGGTTTCTTAAGTAGATATAACATTTCTTGTATTTTTCCTCTTGAAGTCATAGTGTCAGCTTGTTCAGCAAACCACTTTCACTTTTCAAAGAAGGTCATAAAGGAAAATTTCATTTTAGTATCTCAAATGCTGGTCTTCAGGATGAGTGGAATTTTGACTGTACTGTTCTCCTGGCAGAAATTAGTAATCCACTTAAAATGCTCCAATGAAGACATGAGTTTATTGGTGCTTCCTCCGCAAATGTTCTGACCTTTCCCCTTACACTGAATCAGAGGTTAGGGTGGGGACGGAGAGGCAGGGATTAGGATTTTGAGAGTGTGTTGTCCCATCTCAAGGGGCTCCATAAAAGTGGCCCCGTTGGTCTTATACTGGAACTTGTGTGGGTCTCAGCTTCTGACCTGAAGCTCAGAGAAGGAGGAGGCCTGTCCAGAGCACATGGCTCTTTAAACTTCATCACTGACACTTGTGTCATCTCAGAGCTGCCAGTTAGTGTAACAGCTTAACTTGCTTTTTGGGGCGTCTGGCTTTGCATCTGATTGCTCTAGTGTTCTATCCTTAGAAACATTAAAGGTAAGGAGAGGCAAGAGGGCCAGTGGTATATTTGCCAGGCAATGTGGGGTTGAAATTTAATTCTGTTCTTCCTTCCTGTCAATTGGACCTGTTGGCTCTATCCTGTCAAATTTTAGACTTTAAGATGAGTTGGTCGCTAGAAAGTTACCTGCTTGCCTCACCTGGTTGGAACTCTATGCAATGAGACTAGCATCTGAGACCCATTCATCGTTCTGTTATCTAGTTCTGTTTAGCCATAGGTGACATGCTCAGTCCTGGTTTGCTGTCGCAATTGCAGGCTGATGGTCCCGGAGCTGTTGTGTTCCTACAGACCCATCATCACAACTATTAGCACAACACTCAAAGCACAGGTGGTTGATGGTGGGTTGGTAGCATTATTTTTGTGTACAGAGGTTGGCAGTTTTGCTATTATTAGTGAATATTCTCAGGCCTTTTCTAAAGGAGAGAACCGTAAGTTAGTGTGATAGCCCAGTTTCTACATCTTTAACCTGACCCACTTTTTCTGAAGGTTATACTGTGAAACCTGTGAGTATTACAGGGTAAAATATAGATTAACTGTTACCTGCCAAGCCTATGAAGTTCTCTCCTTTACTGGAATTCTGTAAACTGAATGTCATTTAGGGAAACTACAGAAAGCCGGCTGGGGCAAGTTTGTTCAGGTGAGGACGGTAGGCCACATATTCCAAAATTGACAACTGATGGCTTTTTTCACTTTCCTGTGTTATGTGTTAGTGGCAGGAATTAAAAATTAAATATCAGAAGAATATTTTCTTCTATCTTTAATCACAAACAAAATCTTGTTTTTAAAGGCCGCCTTTTGTGACTGCTGCCCTCATTCCAAACCATGTGTTAGTAGCCATGGATACAATCATTTATGAACAAATATAGGCTCCGTGGCTGCAAATATCTGTAAGAGCAGCAGATTTTAGATGATTTCTTTAGCCCTCGTAGCCTCCCTGATTCTCAGTTGATTGACAGGTCGTCAGTCTGGCTAAGGTTGTTGACGGGCAGTGATGCTGCCACGGTTGATAATGCTTGCAGGTGCTCTGATTCCCTGGTATGCATGTGGGGCCTTTCGTGCTGTGTGGGGAGAATGGAAGAGCATCTCCAGTGTTCCTCTGTCCTGAGCGAGTGGCAGGGTGTGTGTAGCCTGGCATAGAAGGCTAGTGAACTGGAGTGGAAACAGTCTACAACACGGTGATTTCATGTGGAGGATGTGCTAATTTTGTTTGTTGTTTTTGTTCTGCTTGACTTGTTCCAAGAAAACATACTTTTAGGCTCAAGAATTTGGGCTGTTGATAGCATGTTTTGAAAAACTGGCAGGTCTGCTTCAAAGTCCAGTTAAACCAAATGGATATTTGCGTTCTGCTATGGGTGAGGTCTTTGATGCTTGTTGGCACAGGCTGTGTGGATCATACCCTTGCTGTGTGTGTTCTCTGCTAGTGCCTGGATCAAAGTGGAACAGTTAAAGCCATATCATGCGCATAAGGAGGAAATGATAAAGATCAACAAGGGAAAAAGATTCCAGCAAGCTGTGGATGCCGTGGAAGAGTTCCTCAGGAGAGCCAAAGGGAAAGACCAGGTGAGAGACCCCTTGATTCTCACTCTATGCCAACACCAGCCCAGTTATTTTTGCATAGCAACTAACAGAGTAAATGTCACCCAAATCCGAAACTCTATTCTTATGAAATACCCGTGAAGAGAGAGCTACTTCAGTTCTAAGGTATCAGCGTTTTGCTAATCATTTGAAACTCCATGCATGCAGCTGACCTTTCTGGAATAGATTGTTGCTCTTCGGAAAGTTGCTTGGACCCAGGAGAGGCATCTCAGCTTCTGAGTACAGCACAGGCCATTTTGCCCTGTTCCAGCACAGAGATTAGGAGCACAGCCTCTGGGGTACATCAGTGCCTGGCTGTAAATCTCACTTCTTAGCTTTGGGACTGTGGACAAGTGACTTGATTTCTTTGTTTTTAATCTGCTTCCTCGAATGTCAGTGGGATGACAGCAGGGCCTGTTTTCATAGGGTTGTCGTGTGGGTAATGCATGTAAAGCGCTTATCACAGGGTGTAGCTCGTGTAAAAATGGTGGTGGTGATGGCGGCGGCTGTTGTGGTGGTTATCATTATTATTATTAAACTTTCAGACATCATCCCACAATTCTGCTGATGACAAGAATCGGCGTAATTCCAGTGAGGAGAGAAGTAGGCCAAACTCAGGTGATGAGAAGCGCAAGCTTAGCCTGTCTGAAGGGAAGGTGAAGAAGAACGTGGGAGAAGGAAAGAAGAGGGTGTCTTCAGGCTCTTCAGAGAGAGGCTCCAAGTCCCCTCTGAAAAGAGCCCAAGAGCAGAGTCCCCGGAAACGGGGTCGGCCCCCAAAGGATGAGAAGGTTTGTTTTATCTCTGCAGCTTCTGGGATTAGTGACTTCCGTTTGTATACGGCAGAGTTGAGCTCTACAGTATGCCTCAGCTCACTGAGTGGACATAGAGTCCTGTGCTAAATGCTGCCCTAAGGAATCCTGCAGACCAGGGGAGGGACACGGCCTGGATGCACGAGCATGCAGTAGGAACACAAGGCAGCAAAGGATTGCTCATTCTGCCAGATCGGGGAGGCAGGAGAATGGTCCACCTGAGCCAGCACATAAGGGCTGGCACGGGAAGGCCTTAGCAAGACAGAAGGGAAGGTGTTCCAGAGGCGGAGGGCACAGCCCACATGGGGCTTAATGTTGACGTGGATATTCTCGGTACTGTAGGGGGCAGGAAGGAGAGTAGAGAGATAAACATAGGTTGTGACTGGCTTGTGGAATGCCTTGAGGTCTACTTAAGCAGTGTGATACTGTCATGGAGTTAGTAGAGGGCCGTGAAGGTGTTTGAGCTGGGTGTGGAGGTGGCAGTGTGCTCCAAGCTGTGTGTTGGTAATCACGGAGGGAAGGGAAGAAAGGCTCAAAGCCAATTAGCAGGCTAAACCCAGGTGTGCCTTCATAAGGAGCTATGCTGAGGAGTGACAGCAGATACAGAAAGGGGCTGTGTGAGAGGCACTTCAGAGGAAGAGTTCATGAGATATGGCAACTGATGGTAGAGGGGACAGAGGAGAAAAGGGAAAGGGAGCTGACCCCACATTTGTGCATGGGGAAATGGGGATACCTTTCTTAAGAGCGGAGGGGTCAGGAGAGGAGCTGACTGACGGGGCAAGAGGACCAGTTCTGCTGTGAGTGTGATGTCCTTGGGGCAGTGCCTAGACTGCCAGGAAGCCCTGGAGGAACGCCAGGATGGAAATGTGGACGTGGAGGCAAGTGCATAGAAAGGATGTTGAATCCGTGAGACTAGATGGGGTTTGTCTGGGGAAAGGAAGGAAGGAGAAGAGTGAAGGGCAGAAGTGGGCTTTGCAGGGAGCGTGCCCGTACTTCAGGGTTGGAAGGAGGCAGAAGAGCCAGCAAAATGAAATAAGCGGAAGTAATGTGCCTCTCACCTTCTTGCTCAAAAGATTTGTGTCAGGTTTCAGAGGCCAAGGGAGGAGAATGGGTGGTCTGGCAAAAGATGGTTAGAGCAGGATCAAGGGGGTGGAAGCCAGGTGGCTGGCAGTCAGTCAGGTGGTGAGGCTGTGATGAGACGCTGGACATAAAGTCAAGGCTTGCGAATTCAGGCGCCAGCGAGACCGGGCAGGTGATGGAAGCCAGTGGAGCCCACTGAGGTTCCACGGCCCAGCCCTGCCTCCGTGCCGAGAGCGTTAGGGGCGCGGCGGCTGGCCGTCTGCGGAGGTCATGCTCTGGCCGGGTTCCAGCCAACTTTTGCCAGATCGTCTGTTTTTTCTCAAGAGGGGCTGAAAGTACAGATTTTGATGTAGAATATTCCAATTTTAAATATTAGAAGCTAATTCAAATTTTTACAACACTTTTAGATCCAAAGGAACATCTCTCTGGGCTGGATTCAGCCTGTGGGCTGCCACTGTGCAACCTCTGCATTAGAGAAGGTCCTTCTCACTGTTAAATGACCTGAGACAGAGAGTAGATGAGAGCCACTATAGCAGTGGGGAGATCCTGGGTGACTGTGAGCACAGGGACCCACCAGCCACAGGTGGAGAAGGTTCAGAAAACTGCCAGCTGCAGCACACGAAGAACTTTCCAGGCAGTATGATCTAATTTGGTCCAATTGAATTCATTTCCTGGGGATCCAGAATAATCTGAGCTATCAAGTTTATAATATTTTCCAAATACATATGGTCTGGTATCTTAAGCCATGGATTTTGCCAAGTCCTGTGCTCACCTTGGAGAGAAAGGACTTCTTTTTGGATATAGAGAAGTATGTACAAAGGAGAGGTTGGGAGAGGCCTTGAGTTGGAATTCTGACTCCAGGACTTGCTACAGCTGCAAGACCTTGGCCAGCTACCTCTGCCTCAGTTTCCTCATCTGATCATTGGGAATAATAAGGGTCCCTGCCTCTTCGTTTTTTGGGAGAATTAAATAACTAACACAAGCAAAGCACTTAGGACAGTGTGTGTGACACACTGCGTCGGTTTGTTGTTTGTCAGCAGTAGCCGTTGTGCAGGGAGAGCGTGGTTGTTGTAGTGCAGTCCCAGAGGCTGCTTCCTGCCTTACTGCTGGGGACTCTTCTCACAAGCTCCGAGTCAAAACTTTGCCCTTGGGTCTGAATTATTAATTGGAGGGTAGTAACATTTCTGCTGCTGTTCTCAGAGCCAGGTATCCACCCAGGAGTTCTGCCTGCTGTTGACAGATCCTTAGCGGGATCCTGTCCACCTAGTCTCCGTGCTTGGCCTGGCCTCTCCTGAAGGATTTGTCATCAGGAGAGGAAGGAGCTTGGCCAGCAGTGCAGGTTCACTTCAGACACTGGCCATAATTAAGCGCCTTTAGGGGTGTAGGGAATCGGTGGCTGGCTTGGAATTTTGGTGCATTTCATGACCTGATATATCCTGTGGTCTACGAAGAGTGTGTGTGTTGCTATAGTAATTGTCATTTGAGCGGCAAGCTCCTTTCTGAAACAGAGCAGTAGCCTAGGCTGATAACTGGGCAAAGCCCCAGATGATTGCCGTTTTGGGCCATAATCCCTGTCCCCTGAGGATTAGTGGAAAAGGCTGACCTTGATGGCGGAGGTTTTCATTACATACAGGCAAAGGCTGGGTTTGTGTCTGGACTTTGGTGCAAGAGCCGTGCTGAGAGATGCAATCTCACCCTCTCCTGGGGCTCTTATCTCCGAGTCCTGAGCTGAGCACTGCAACTCTGGGCACAAACCCACTGACAGAATGGAGCTGTCAGTCCTGGGGCTCCCCTGAAATCCCAGGCTAGTGCAGAGAGCGACGGAGAGCTGTGATCTCTGCCTCACCCTCATTCTGTCGTCATTGCTGTAGGCAAGTCACTAGAGCTGTGCTGCCCCTAGCACTGGTGACCATTTATTTATTTATTTATTTATTTTAGGAAGACTAGCCCTGAGCTAACTACTGCCAGTCCTCCTCTTTTTGCTGAGGAAGCCTGGCTGTGAGCTAAGATCCGTGCCCATCTTCCTCTACTTTATATGTGGGACGCCTACCACAGCATGGCGTGCCAAGCAGTGCCATGTCCGCACCCAGGATCCAAACCGGCGAACCCCAGGCTGCCAAGAAGCGGAATGTGCGAACTTAACCGCTACACCACCGGGCTGGCCCCATACCATTTAAATTAAATTAAATACAACTTAAAATTCAGTTTCTCAGTTACACTAGCCATGTAGCAGGTGCTCCATGGTGACATGTGACTAGTGACTACAGTATTAGACAACACAGATATGGAACATGTCTGTCATGGCAGAAATTCTTTTGAGCGGTACTGCACTTAGGCCTCTTTTTTCCCTCAGACCTCTTTATTCAACAGATGTTGACTGAGTAGCTCCACTGTAGGCCAGGTGTCTAGAGATAAAGCAGCATGAAAGATAGGCGTGGCCACTTTCGTGTTCAATTCTTCAATAACTATTGAACACCAACTGTGTGCCAGGCACGGTTCCCAGCATGGGATGTAGAGTAAACAAAATTGGCAAACGTCTTGCTTTTATAGAATTTGCTTATGATAATGTAGACCCTGAAGCCAAGTTCCCTGGGTTTAAATTTCACCTACCATGCTGATTACTAGCTCAGTGACCTTAAGCAAGGCTGCTTAAGCTACCTGTGCCTCAGTTTTCTCCTCTGTAAAATGAGGATGATGATAGTTCTATATCATGAGGTTGCGAGGATTACATGGGAACACACATAGAAAATAGTGCTTATAGTAATGTCTGGCACACAGTAAGCCCTGTGCAAGCGTTTGCTGTCGTTACAGTCATCGTCGGCATCACGTTCTAATAGGGGAAGTTATAAGGAGATCAAGGAAAGCACCCTGATAAGGTGCCATTTCAACGGAGACCGGAAGTGAGCATGTGAGCCAAGTAAGATAACTGTTGAAAGAGCGCTCCCAGCAGCGCAAGACTGACGCAGGTGCCTGCTTGTTGTGTTGGGGGGATGGGGGTGGAGGGCCAAGGAGGTGCTAGCGAGCTGGAGAGTGGTGAGGGGGAGATCAGCAGGGAGTGGCGGTTGCTAACAAGTAGGGTCCTGTAGGCCACAGTAATAAAGGCGTTAGCTGTACTGTGTGAGACGGAAAGCCAGTTTTAGCAGAGAAGTGACATGCTTCACTTCGGCAGCTGCGTACAGACTAGACTGTAGGGGTCCAGAGCCGAAAAAGGAGATTCATTTTGCAGCAGTCCAAGTGACAGGCGATAGCGGCCTGAGTTTGGGGGTTAGTGGTCGGGGTGGTGAGAAGGAGTTGCAGATTCCCCACTGTAAAGCTGTACTTGTTGCCATGGATTAGAGGGGAGGGGAGGGTCGAATCAAGAAGGACTCCAAAGATCTTGGCATGGCAGAATGCAGTTGCTGTTTTCTAAGACTGAGAAGACTGCAGAAGGAACCGTTTGGGCAGGGGAAATCAGGAGGTCAGGGGGCCATGTCAAGATCCTGTTAGACATCCAAATGGAAATGGCAGGAGGGCCGCTGCGGCTGCAAAGATGGCAAGTGGGGAAAAGGAGTACGAGGTACAGTCAGTGGAGGAGATGAGAGCAGACCGGTTACAAAGCTCGGGCAGCCCTTTTGCCCAGGAGGGTGTGGGCCAGGCCGTGGATGAAGAGGAGCAGCCCCCATCCCACGGGTCCTCTCCTTGCGTCAGTCTGGGGAGAGTGGGGCCCTTGGCTCCTGACTGCCCTGAGTTCACATTCTGGATTTGTCACTTAGTAGCTGTAAAATGTCGGGCAGATTTCCTCATCAGCACCATGTGGCTTGCTTAGTTTGTTTGAGATATGGTGGATTCCTTCTGAAACAAGTACCGTTTTCTTCATCTTCATTATTCGCCGTAAGGAATTTCCTCTGTGGCCTGCTGACAACACCGCACACTGTAGTTGGGCTTTCCAGTTGCTGCCACCCTTGTGAAGTGTAGGCACAAGCACACATTCTTTCGAGAACAAGAGAAGAAAGACTCTCCATCTGTGATGACGAGAACTCGTCCTGTCTCTCCCAATGGACGGTCATCGGAGCCGGGCCTGGGCACTTGGGCTTGGATTGATGCTAGGACCGTGGAGCTGCTGGCGCTTTAGTTTGGGGTCGAATGTGACTAAACGAAGCAGAGCAGCGAAGAGGTGCTCTCTGATTTGGGGCAGGAAGACACCTGCCACTGAGATGGCCTCCATGTCTTGACCGTCTGCCTTTCCCTCCGTAGGATCTCACCATCCCCGAGTCTAGTACTGTGAAGGGGGTGATGGCCGGACCCATGGCCGCGTTTAAATGGCAGCCGACTGTGAGCGAGGTAAGGCGCCTCAGAGCTGCTTCCCCGGCCCGACTGTGTGTGCTTTTCCTTTTCCGCCTTTTCTGGTGTGTGAGCCTTTTTTTATTGCAAAACAGTAAGAGGTCTGTATGAGGTAGAAAGTACAAGTCTCCACCCTCGGGGGTGCTCATTGTTAAGCTGGCTGTAACTTACTCCAGACCTGCTGGTACAGCGACCCATCGTTTATGTGATTATATACCCATGAGTAGGTTTTATTGTTGGGAGTAGGGTTTTTTCCGCAAAAGTGGGGTCATTCCACAAGTGTTTTTCACTCACTTGACGCTTTATAAACGCCCTTTGACTGTCTGTGTATTCAACCTTGACGTTTTGTAGCTGCACATTATTTTATCCTCGATGTGGATGCATTGTTCCCCTGTTACTGGGCCTCCTTGTGAAAAGTCCTTCAGTCATTAACACTTTATTTCTGTTAATATCAATCATCAGTGGGATGAGACACTCAAGGGTCTGGCACCAGACACAAGTAAGCCAAAACTAAAATTGGAAAAGAGTCCTGGGAATTGTTTTGGCTTTGTCTTCTGGGTTATCTGAAGTGACTGGTGAAGGCTGGCTTTTAAAAATACTAGTGTGCCTTTTAAGTATTTTCCCACAGTGTTACTGGAATAATTTGTGTACCAACCTGGCAGAAACATGTGTTCTTTCCCACTTGAAGCCAGTTTTTCTCTAGCTGGAACAGGAGTCGTTTATAAAAGGCATAGACCAACACTGCAAGAAGAGTTTCCAGGCAGTTCTAAAATCGAGACCAGCTCCCACGGGTGTTTCAGCCAGAGAAGAGTCCAGTTACCAGACAGAAGGAAGTGACCTTTGGTGGAAGATAACTTGTTTGATTTAATCATTTTCTGGTTTCAGCCTGTTAAAGATGCAGACCCTCATTTCCATCACTTCCTGCTCAGCCAAACAGAGAAGGTGAGTTGTTCTTTGTCTTTGTCCAGGGGCTGGCCTGAGGGGAGAGTGCTGCTCCCTTGGAGCCTCACCCTCCCGGTCTGAAAAGTTGGGCTCTGCCTGTAGCACTGCCCAGGGCAACGAGTGAGACAGTCACGGAGAGGCCCACTCATGAGGCAGGCGTTGTTAAGATTACAAAGAAAGAAACAAACAAGCTTTGAAAACTCAGCAGCTGTGTGGTTGAGACTTTGATGGTCACCTTCAGAGTCTAGGGCCAAAACGGAATCTCAAGGCCTCTCAGCACCCGCGAGATGGCCCGTGTGCCAGTGGACACAGTATCAGGCTTGCTGGTCGACACAGTCCCTGTGAGCCCTTGGGATGTGGAAGGAAAGTTTCCCGAAGTGACTACAAGGCTGTGGGTTAGGCTGAGCCTCCAGAGGGTCTGTTGATAGGGTGTGGCTCTGGAGTGGACAGACCTGTGTTCCGAGCCCCATTACGCTGACCAGCTCTCTAATTCTGGGCACACGACTTAAGGCCTCTGAGTCTGTGTCATCAACAGCAAAAGAACCTTGCAGAGTTGCATGAGGAATTGAATGAGGTAATGTGTGTTAACTTTCTAGTGGGTCATTTGGGGTTCATAACATTGGACACCAAATAAGTTTTTGATGTTAACATCCCACTTTAGGCCTAAGATTTTAGGGAAGTTATAATGAAGACCGATTAAGCATTCAGTTTAATAAGCGTTCTTTTTTCCTCCTCCTTTATTAGCCAGCTGTCTGTTACCAGGCAATCACAAAGAAGTTGAAAATATGTGAAGAGGTATGTAGGTTGCACGCCTCCCCGCTTTTCTCTTTCCCTGGGGGCCTTGCCACAGGCGGACTCACCTGAGGACTTGTGCTTCCTTTCCCCAGGAGACTGGCTCCACCTCCATCCAGGCCGCGGACAGCACGGCCGTGAACGGCAGCATCACACCCACAGACAAAAAGTAGGACCTTGGATGGAAAGGCTTCCTGGGGCTCTGGTTCTGCTGGGATGGGGGGACCCCAAGGGCACTCTTTAAGGGGTCTGTCCCAGCTGTTGTTGGGACTGAATGGAAAGGTGTGGGGAGAGTTGTCGTTCTTACTGATGATGATTTGGGAGTAAACTGACCTACCCGCGGCAGAATCTGTGCTGTAAGTGTACGGTGGGGCTGGCTTTGTAGCTCACTGGTGAGTCTCTGAGCAGAGAACACTCTGTTCGGTGGTTCTCAGACTTTCTTGTGTCCCAGAATCACCTGGAGGGCTGCTTGTAAACACTGATTGCTGGGTCCCACCCCCAGGGCTTCTCATTGGCGGGTCTAGGGTGGAGCCCAGGAATTTGCATTTTGGACAGAATGCTCCCCCTATACTCCTGCTGCTGCTGCTTAGTCGGGAGACCACACTTTGAGAACCACTGGGTTAGTAGAACTGTGGTGAAAACCCTGAAATTGTAGGGGGTGGGGTGGGGTGGGGGGAGTGTTTGGAGTAAAGCCCATCATCCTGCCTTCCCCTGCTCTCCATGCTGTTGCCTCCTGGTCCTTCCCATGCACCTGCCTGCTGCTTCCTGCCCTGCCCAGGCAGGTCAGAAAGGCTCGAGTGTGGTCCCCAGACCTTTGCTTGCGCCCACACTTGCCTTTGCCCTTGCTCTGTCGGCCAGTTGTGTTTACAGAGTTGTGTTGATGAAAAGGGTTCTTTGCTAAGATGGAGCATTCTCCTGAGCAAGTTGCCCCAGTCTCAGTTCCCGTTGTGTCTTCCATACGATTCTTTCTCAGACGAAAAACAGTGCATCGTTTATTTTAGTCATAATTTTTTGTAATGTTGAAATGGCTGATTCTACCAGTTATTTTGGGTGAACTTCTCGTTGTAAAGAGGAGGAGATACAGGCCTGTTATGTGCTAATAAAAAAGGAGATGTTGGGGCTGGCCCCGTGGCCGAGTGGTTAAGTTCGCGCGCTCCGCTGCAGGCGGCCCAGTGTTTCGTCGGTTCGAATCCTGGGCGCGGACATGGCACTGCTCGTCAGACCACGCTGAGGCAGCGTCCCACATGCTACAACTAGAGGAACCCACAACGAAGAATACACAACTATGTACCGGGGGGCTTTGGGGAGAAAAAGGAAAAAATAAAATCTTTAAAAAAAAAAAAAAAGGAGATGTCACCCATTAAGTTAATGAGGATTGTGTTGGTCTAAAAAAGAAAAAGACTAGGGCAGGCCTGATGACAGAGTCCCAAAGCTTTCAACCCAGGCTTTTATTGCCCTGTTAGTCAAACCGTTTTTTTTTGTTGTTGTTGTTGTTTTATAATTTATTTTTTTTATTAAGGTTATAAAAGTTAACATCCTTGTGAAATTACAGTTGTACATTATTATTAGTCATGTTGTAGTTACACCACTTCACCCCTAGTGCCCTGCCCCCACCCCCCTTTCCCCTGGCAACCACCGATCAGTTCTCTTTGTCCATACGTTAACTACCACCTATAAGTGGAGTCATACCAAGTTCGTCTTTCTCTGGCTTATTTCACTCAACATAATACTCTCAAGGTCTATCCATGTTATTGTGAATGGGAGGACTTTGTCCTTTTTTATGGCTGAGTAGTATTCCATTGTATATATATACCACAACTTCTTTATCCAATCATCACTTGCTGGGCACTTAGGTTGGTTCCATGACTTGGCTATTGTGAATAATGCTGCAATGAAGATAGGGGTGCATAGAGCTTCTGAAATTGCTGATTTCAGGTTCTTAGGATAGATACCCAGTAGTGGGATGGCTGGGTCATAAGGTATTTCTATTCTTAACTTTTTGAGGAATCTCCATACTGTTTTCCATAGTGGCTGCACCAGTTTGCATTCCCACCAACAGTGTATGAGGGTTCCCTTTTCTCCACAGCCTCTCCAACATTTGTCACTCTTGGTTTTGGATATTTTTGCCATTCTAACAGGTGTAAGGTGATATCTTAGTGTAGTTTTGATTTGCATTTCCCTGATGATTAGTGATGATGAGCACCTTTTCATGTGTCTATTGGCCATCCGTATATCTTCTTTGGAGAAATGTCTGTTCATGTCCCCTGCCCATTTTGTAATTGGGTTATTTGATTTTTTATTGTTGAGTTGTGTGAGTTCTTTGTATATAATGGAGATTAACCCTTTGTCAGATAAATAACTTGTGAATATTTTTTCCCAATTAGTGGGCTGTTTTTTTGTTTCAATCCTGTTTTCCCTTGCCTTGAAGAAGCTCTTTAGCCTGCTGAAGTCCCATTTGTTTATTCTTTCTATTGTTTGCCTCATGTGAGGGGTTATGGTGTCCGAAAAAATTCTTTTGAAGCTGCTGTCAAAGAGTGTGCTGCCGATATTCTCTTCTAGAAGACTTATTGTTTCAGGCCTAATCTTTAGGTCTTTGATCCATTTTGAGTTTATTTTAGTAAATGGTGAAAAAGAATGGTTGATTTTCATTCTTTTACATGTGGCTGTCCAGTTTTCCCAGCACCATTTGTTGAAGAGACTTTCTTTCCTCCATTGTAGGCCCTCAGCTCCTTTGTCAAAGATTAGCTGTCCATAGATGTGTGGTTAGTCAAACCGTTTTTAACAGGAGTGTGAAGCCAACTGCAGAGTGAACTAGCTGCGTTGTACCCAGTCCACTTTGTCCATGTTCTCCATCTCGTCTCAAGGATACCTTGAGGGACTATCAGTTGCCATGTTAAAAATCCAGAAGCTTTATCCTCAGGTCTGCTTGGGTGTCCTAGAACACCAAGAAAAGGAAAGAGAATTGGTCTTTCATGATTTAGAATCATGGGAAAGCTTGCACTACTCAGATAGCTGAGAGTAACAGAAGATCTCCTTGTAAAGCTTCGGCTTGAAGCTTAGTGGGCAAGGATGCCATTTGGTGAGGAAGGTGAACCACTTTCAACGTTTACTTCGAATGACCTAGAGCAAGCTGGGACCAAGAGTGTGAGAAGTGCCTGTTCCGGCAGGGATGAGGGAAACCTCTGTACAATAGCCAGTGTGCAAAAGTGACTGCAGGTGTGGCTCCCAGGAGACTGAAGATACTGCAAAGATAACGCGGGTCAAAGTGGAGAAGCTGCAGACAACATCTAGAGCTGGGAGAAAACTGAGTGGAAAACTGGAACATGGTATAATAAGAAATGAAGAAAGAGGCATTGTTTAGCCATGTCACATGCAAGGGGAGAGAAGGAAGTGCAGGAACCAAGAAAAGGCCTTTGGGTAAGATAAAATCATCTGTAAAAGCATGTAGAAATAGCAGTGCTAGCTAATAGCCCCCAAGCCCTGGGGGTTGCAGGAAGGAGCAGGCTGTAGGAAGTGAAGTTAAGCAGAAATGTACTGTCTGTTGGAGTACTTCTTTTTTTTTTTGAGGAAGATTAGCCCTGAGCTAACATCTGCTGCCAATCCTCGTCTTTTAGCTGGGGAAGACTGGCCCTGAGCTAACCTGCGTGCCCATCTTCCTCTCCTTTATATGTGGGATGCCTGCCACAGCATGGCTTGACAGGCAATGCGTAGGTCCACACCTGGGATCTGAACCAGCGAACCCCGGGCCACCGAAGTGGAATGTGAGAACTCAACAGCTGGCGCCACCCGGCCGGCCCCTGTCAGAGCATGTTAGCCAGGGAAGGCTCCTCATGGGCCTGCAGTTAGAAGGGCGAGGTGGAGAGCGGAGAAGGACAGGCCAGTGGAGAGCAGTGATGGGGAGAGTTCACGAGCTCCAGAGCTGCGGTGAGCTTGAAGAAGAGGCGCAGAGCCCGTCTCTGCTGACGGCAGAAAGAATGCAAAGGTGGTGGAGCGGGTAGAGCCGGGAGAGGGGACTGCCCGCTCTGATCCTGACTCCTGTGGCTGAGCAAGGTGACTGGCTCTGCACATGTTTCTTCAGTTGCTCGTCACAGATCCTGATGTGCTTTAAAGTGGCATCTCAAGGCCTAGCACTCAAGGTAGCTGATCAGGAAACCCTTGCAAGAGCCGAAGACACGTGTCTGCCTTCTCACTGTCATGGAGTTGTAAGATCAGACCCTCATCAAAGCAGCAAGGAAGCAGTTTGGAAGACTTGCCCTAAATCATATAAGTCTTACTTCTTTCTGTAGTAGTCGAGGGTTGAGAAATGCCCATTTCAATCTAGGGACACTTTTAAACCGTGGCATAATGAGAAAAGGCACACTCCACCTGCTCTCCCACTCACTCTGCAGTCGTAGTGTCATCACACCGCCAGGTGGTGCTCCTGCTGGTCTGAGGTGCCACCCACAGGTTTGCAAGGAAGCAGAGCCTCTGCTGCATTCAGGACACCTCCCCTGTCCCACCCACTCTGCCCCAAACTAATCAATCTCTCTCTCTTTCAGGATAGGATTTTTGGGCCTTGGCCTCATGGGAAGTGGCATCGTCTCCAACTTGCTGAAAATGGGTCACACGGTGACTGTCTGGAACCGGACTGCAGAGAAAGTAAGCATTCACGGATGGTGCTTGTCAGGCGGGGTAGGACAGAGCCTTGACCCTTGGAGCTGGGGTAACTGAGGGTAGGAACCTCTTCCTGTTGTCTCCGCTCGGCGTTCTGCATGCGGCAGAGTTGGAGAAGCCAAGCTCTTAGTTCAGGCAGGTAGAGGTGTAAATATATAAGCTCAGGGTGTTATTATGAAAACTAAACATTTGAAAAGACCCTTTCTCTTTCTCTCCTTTTTTCCATGCACATGCAAATCCATGTGTGCATATATGTTATGAATTCATTGATAATGAAGTGCATGTAGATAGATCTGCTTCATCCCTTTTGATGGCTGCACTGTACTCTGTCCCTTGGATTGGGAACAGCGCTGTGCAGCAGAGCATTCCGTATTGGTGGAGATGTTCTATATCTACACTGTCCAGTGTGGTAGCCCCCAGCCACATGGGGCTTTTGAACACTTGAACCTGGCTAGTACGACTAAAGAATTTTTAATTTCATTTCACTTAAATAATCTCCTGTGGCTAGGGGCTGCCATGTTGGATAGGACAGGTTTAGAAGTTCTCAACCTAAGGCGGTGGTCCATGGCTTCAAGGGTCTGTGTGTGCCCACAAATGGAATTCCAAGTCTATGAATGTGCACCTCTTGTGATGGAGAGAGGACGTGGCTTCCATCAAGTTATCATCCAAGAAAAGGTGAAGAACCATAATCAGAGTACCAGAAAACAAAAGCATTGCAGTTGCCAGGAACAAAGGAAGTGAGACTGAAAAGGGGCTAGCCTCTTGAGGAACAAGGTGTGGCTGAGCGCATGTTTGTGAAATGCCTGAGTGAGCATCTCCATGTGTGCAGCAAAGTGAGAGCTGAAGAAGGAGGTGTGATCACTGAAGGAGGTGGCCGAGCTGAAGGATTTGAATTAACAAAAACATTCTAGGCAAAGGAAAAATTCACTTTGCTGAAAGAAAGTCCTTTTTAAGAATAACAAGGAACTGGCTAGAGAGTTGCAGCGGCCTGCGGAAAAGGACGCTGAGGCCGTGCGAAGGGGTTTGCGCTTCAGGTGCTGGGCAGTGGGAGACACTTTGGGGACCTAAACTAGGAATGAGAGCTCAGAGCCCCTGTCAGCAGGAGGTTTTGTGATTCAAGGCTAGGGTTACCAGGAAATGTAGATGTGTGCAGTTGCAGGACACCGAGAGAATCAGAGTTTGCATTATGGTTACATTCCCCTTTGACAGAAGTGCCTCTGGTTGTCCTGCTTTCCACGTTAGTTTATGAGAAGGCAGAAGAGCAAGGCACTTCCAGACTTGGGTTTGGGATCAGACAGACCTAAATCCAGGTCACAGCTCTGCTGCTCACCCTCTTGAGCAAGACGGTTTGTCTTGCTGGGCCTCGGAGTCTTCGTCTGTCAAGTGATGACAGCAGAAAGTGCCCCTGCTTCATGGGGTGTAAAGATGAAATGAGATGAAGTACTCAGCACCGTGCCTGGCACGAATTACATAGTAAATGGCTTTAAAAAGCCATTTAATCCTTACCACAAGCCCTGTGGAATTTTTTTGATAGATCTTGATAAAATGATACTCTGCTTCTTCAAGAATAATAGAGGAAACATCTTAAACTCTCAGGAAAGAGAGAGTAATGAGGAGATCTCTCCCAAGCAAAGGTTAAAACATGCTATAATGCCACATACTAAAAGGCCGACGTGGGCGTGTACTGCAGTCAAGACGCAGCCTCAGCAGGTAGACCAGACCGCCTGAGACTTCTCTGATAGAGGTGGCTTGCTGCAACCAGTGACATAGAAAGAGGGTCAGTCATAATTATGTTCGAGACAACTGCTTAGAAATTTGGGGAAATACCTATCATTTCCTACCACATACCAAAATATATTGCAAATAGATTACTGAATTATTTTTTTTCAAAAGGAAAAACCAAAAGACAATAAATTTTAAATATTAACAGATTTTTCAAGCCTAGAAGCAATCAAAATCACTAAAGAGGGGCTGGCCCCATGGCTGAGTGGGTGAGTTCACAGACTTCATTTTGGTCGCACGGGGTTTTACCAGTTCGGATCCTGGCCGCGGACATGGCACTGCTCATCAGGCCACGTTGAGGTGGCATCCCACTTGCCACAACTAAAATATACAACTATGTACTGGGGAGACTGGGGGAGAAAAAGCAGAAAAAAAAAATCACTAAAGAAAAAGTTTTTGAAAATACTCTCACAACAAAAAAAATAAAATTAAAAGTATGCCAACTAAAAGTGCTTAAAGGAAATATGATAGGAAAAGGGTAATATGTTGATTTTATTAAACACAGTTTGATAAATAAAAAGTTCACAAAAGAGGAAACAATTAACAAAGGTATTTAAAAAGTTCAGTAATCAGGAGTAATCAAAATATATCAAACAAAATTTGCCAGTTTGGGCTGGTTAAATCATCAGGTAGAACAAAATTTTAATGTATTTATGGATGCTTGATTGGTTTTTTTGAAGAAGATTGGCCCTGAGCTAACATCTGTTGCTAATCTCCCTCTTTTTGCTTGAAGAGAATTGTCACTGAGCTAAAATCTGTGCCCATCTTCCTCTATTTTACGTGGAATGCCGCCACAGCATAGATTGACTAGTGGGCTAGGCCCGCGCCTGGGATCCAAACAGGTGAACCCCGGGCCGCCAAAGTGGAGTGCGCATACTTGGCCACTGTGCCACCAGGCCTGCCCCAGGGTGCTTGTTTGTTGTTTTTAAGTGATGTACCCAGTCCTGGTGATTTGAGACGTTGCTGGTGATCATTATAAATTGACACCGCCCCATTGGAAAGCCATTTGTCTACGTTTGTTAAGAACTTAACCATTTGGAGCCTGTTTTATTCTACTTACGGAGACCTAAATTCAAAACATAGAGCAGATGATTTGTTGGAGTCATAATTAAAAGGAGTCCAGATTCGAACTGCAAGGGAGCTGTTAGGTAAATTCAGGTGAATCTCTTGATGGAATATTCTGCAGCCATCCATTATAAACGATAATTATGAAAGACTACAGTATGGATAAATGTAAGTCATACAAAGTATTAAAAATCGGGTACAAAATTGTATGTTCAAATTATTCTAATTACTTTTTTAAATGCCTTTTGAAAAAGGAAATACACCAAAATATTAATGATGTGTTTTATTATGAGATGTTCTGGGTGATTTTAATCCTCCGAAAAGAAAAGCTGGTGCTTTTAGACCCCCAGAGACACGTGAGGAGGATCGTGAGGAGGATCAGCAGCCTCCCAGCCCCAGCTCCGCCTCCCCAGCACAGTGCCAATAGCTCAGGGCCCTGGGCGGGGTCTGCCACAGCTGGGCCAGCCACAGAAGGCTGCACGCAGGTACTGCTCACATCCTGTTCTTCAAACTGGAAGCCTGCAGCAGACCCTTGCTTTGTGCTTACTGTGAAGCAGAACATTGTTCTAGGCACCAGGTATGCAGAAACACAAGACAGTCCTTAAGGGGCCCCATCCACTTCCCTCAAGACATCAGACCACCAGCTCTGGTGCTCCGGCTCCTGGCCTCAGCCTCCTGACTTAGGAGGCCAACCAGGAGGACCGGGCACCATCTCTCTGGCCTGCTGGTGTGTTTGTTTTGCTCTGCCCGCAGCTCACGTTAGGATCTGTGACTTTTGCAGTGTGATTTGTTCATCCAGGAGGGGGCCCGCCTAGGAAGAACCCCCGCTGAAGTCGTTTCAACTTGTGACATCACCTTTGCCTGCGTGTCGGATCCAAAGGCAGCCAAGGATGTAAGGATCCCCTCCCTCCCCTCAGCGTCTCAGGTTGTGGCCAGGAAAGCTGGCTGGCCTCATCCCCTTCTCCCCTGCACACCGAGTGAGTGTCTGCATGTGGGAGGGTTGAATTTCCCATCTGGGGGCCATCTCCCATTGTGAAGGGTGTTTGTATAAATTGAATACAGACTTCCTTTAATTCAGAACAAAGAATGAAAACTGCTGGGGCCCCTCAGGTCTGTGCTGAAGTGGTTCCTGACCAGCCATGTATCCTTGTTGAGGTGGAAGCTTGGGGCTGAGTGTGCCTTTGGTCCATGTGCCAAGTTCTCTGTTTAGCTATCACTGCATTTGTATGTTTTAGCAGTACAAGTGCAGTAGTCCTGTTAACTGGTCACTAGTCTAATCCGAGTGAATCCAAAGAAGCCCCAAAAATAAATACTGGGGTTCCATCTTTTAAATGGGAGGTTTTTAATAAAAAGAAACATATTCTTTTTAAAGATAAATAAATGGGAACATGCTAGAAATACTTTTCTTTCCCTTGATTATTTGCTTGCTCTTCCCAATTCAGCCTTAATATTTAGTTCATAATTGGGAAATGAGTCAAAAAAGCAACAGGATTCTGACCTTAGGTCTCAGGGGCTCTGGGGCATCTGGCTGGGAGCCTGGGCTATTGCTTCTCCCTTGTGTCCCCACAGCTGGTGCTGGGCCCCAGTGGTGTGCTGCAAGGGATCCGCCCCGGGAAGTGCTACGTGGACATGTCAACAGTGGACGCGGACACAGTCACCGAGCTGGCCCAGGTAGCGGCCTCGTTTGGGCTGGCCCTCCAGCATCCTTTCACTTGGAGTCCAAGCCCCAGGCTGACCATGCCCAAGTGTGGGCACCTTGGTTACCTAGGACCAAAGCCAGAGAGGAGAGGAGAGGCCAGTAGCCTTGGGACTGGCCTATCTTCACTACCTCCTAAGCTGCAGCTAGTGTGAGTGGCCCTGAGAGAAGCGGTGCTGCCCAGCAGGGCCGGGCATCAGGTCCTGTAGCTGCCGGCCTCAGAGTGAGGAGTGCTCCAGGCTGCCAGCACGGCCTTTTTGGTTTAAGCAGCTGTCTACAGTTGGTACTAGCAGAGTATGCCTCCTCCCTGAGCTGCCAGGCCCCACTGAGGGGACGGGGCTGTGAGTTCTGGCCCATGTGTGTTCTGAGGGTGGCCGAAGTCAGGGAAGGGCGGTGTCTGTTGGAGATGTGGTCAGCCAAGCCATTGGCATGGCCATGTTTGATTATAGTCTTTGGCCTTGGTAAGAAATTCAGAGTAAATGGGAGCCTGTGAGGAGCCCCCGGCTTCTGTTTACTGTACGTGATTCAGGCATCTGCAGAGCATGGTCTGCTGACCCTCCCGTGTCGTTAGTCCAGCACCTTGTACAGATGTCGGCTTTGGGGCCTCGGTGTGGAGGGCCACCTGCTCCCACCTGAGGACACTCCTTGTTCCCTGCCCAAGAGCCCTGGGAGAGACAAGGCCTCCAGAAGCTGTGACTTTCCTTTCCAGGTGATTGTGTCCAGGGGGGGCCGCTTTCTGGAAGCCCCAGTCTCAGGGAATCAGCAGCTGTCTAATGATGGGATGTTGGTGATCTTAGCAGCCGGAGACAGGGGCTTATATGAGGACTGCAGCAGCTGCTTCCAGGCAATGGGGAAGACCTCCTTCTTTCTAGGTAACATGCCTGCCCACCTGTCAGGCCACTGCAGGCCTGGAGGCTGGGTGGGCCACATCCCCTCTAGACTGCACTGATGACAGCGTCAGTCCTGCACGGCCTCTCTGCCTGGGCCCCATGGGAAGGTTTCCTTTGACTTGCACAGTCAGTGCCTGGAAGGAGGAAGAGCCAGAGGGTCAGAGCCAGTTCTGTCGGGGGCAGGTGAATGGGGCCTTCCCTGGGTGCAGAGGTGGGTCCGAGCAGGGATGAGGGTGGGCAGAGAGTCCTGCCTGTGGGATTCTGGGGAAGGGACCATGATTCCTTCCCCTGGGCAGGTGAGGTTGGCAACGCAGCCAAGATGATGCTGATCGTGAACATGGTCCAGGGGAGCTTCATGGCCACCATCGCTGAGGGGCTCACCCTGGCCCAAGTGACAGGCCAGTCCCAACAGACACTCTTGGACATCCTCAATCAGGGACAGTTGGCCAGCATCTTCCTGGACCAGAAGTGCCAAAGTAAGTTGCCTTTGGCCTCTCTCCCTGCCCTTTATTCTTGATTGGAGCTGGGGAGCTGAGTCAGGCATCAGTCACAGCACAGTCTCTTCTTCAGCGGCTCATTGGGTGTGAAAGATGCACCCTCTCCAGTCAGTCCATGCCCCTGGGTCAGAGGGGGTCCAGAGATGTGACCAATGGGGTGTGGGGATACAGGCCAGGAATTTGTCTCAGCTTGTGTCTGAGGGGGGAGAAATGCTAGGTGTCCAGCCCTGGCTGTACTGTAGGTAGTTTCTTATTTAGGATCCTTTTAATTCTTCTGATAAGTGGCTTTCCCTCCCCAGATATCCTGCAAGGAAACTTTAAACCCGATTTCTACCTGAAATACATTCAGAAGGATCTCCGCTTAGCCATCGCGCTGGGCGATGCCGTCAACCATCCGACTCCTATGGCAGCTGCAGCCAATGAGGTAACTGCAGGAGGCAGTGGTGCGGACCCCGCAGCCTCCTCTTGTTCTGTGATCATTCCTGCCCTCTCCTCACTTTGCCTTCTCTTTGTCTAACCTCACAGGTGGAATCTTAGGTCGCTGATTTAGCGCTTAAAGCCACACATCTCCTTCTGAGCCATGCGTACTTCCCTTGTGATTTCTTTGACCTGTGGATTGCTCAAAAGTTATCAAATATTTGGGGTTTTCCTAGATATCTACGGTTATTGATTTCTGATATATCTTTGTTGTGGTCAAAGAACACACCCTGTGTGGTTTTTAACTCTAAGTTTATTCAGACTTGCTCTGTGGCCCAGCAGATGGCCTGTCTTGCTGGGCATGCCATGTACACTCAAGAGGAAGGTGTGTTCAGCAGATATCAGTGAGGTCGAGATGGTCGGTGGTGTTTTTCAGATCACCTTCACTGACCTTTTTCTCTCGTTCATGCAGTTGCTGAGAGAGGGATGTTAAAATCTCCGGCTATAATTGTGGGATTCTCTGTGCCTTTAATTCTGTCCATTTTGCTTAATGTCCTTGAAACTCTTGTATTAGACGCTTCGTCGTTTATGGTTGCATGTCTTCTGGAAGAATTTGCTCTTTTATTATTCTGAAATAGCCCTCGATGTTTTGTCGTGAAGTCTGCTGTCTGAACTTAACACAGCTGCACTGGGCCTCTCAGCTCACTGTTCTCGTGGGTAGCTTTTTCCATCCGTTTATTTTCAACCTGTATCTTTATATTTAACTTGTTTCTTTCGTAGACTGTCTGTAATTGGAGCTTGCATCTTTATCTCTTCTGACAACATCTGCTTGTTAACTGGAGTGTTCAGTCACTAACATTTTTTCGAACGATGTATTTTAAGCACCTACACATGTACTTTTTGAAAACAGTTTTTTAGAAGTTCAACTTTCTTATCTCAACCTGATAGAAGTGTAATCTTAAAAAAAAAGCAGCTCTGCGATATTTGTCTTTATCATAGACTTACAATAAAAACTACATTTTGTAGAACACATAGCTTCATCTATTTTAGAAGCTGTATCTTCCGGTGCTATAAGCTGGTGTAAATTTTCATTCAAGTCAAATTCTTATAGGTCTCAAGTGGCTTGTTCCAGCAAAGAAAAAGTGAAAAAACACAGTACTACTCTTTCAGACCTGCCTTTTCATAGTTTATAATTTTCGGTTCCTGAATTCCAGGCCTTCTCTCCCTTCTCTGTCTGTCGGAACAGTTCCAAGCACTGACTTCACCCTTTCAGGTTGTGGTACAGTTTCAGCTTCCTCCTGATTGTTTCATCTGTGGGTTCTCTTGGCAGTGGAATTCCTCGTGTATTTTATCATTTTTTTGTCAATGAGCCTGTCTTTAACGGAATGGTTCTGGGTGTGGCTCGTGTTGGCAACACTTCTCTGTGAGGGGATTTCAACTTGCCTCCACCCTGACTTCGTTGGCTTAGAAACAGCCCTTTTGGTTAATTTCTCGGCAGCGCATGGCACCTTCCTGCCGGTTGGATGGTGTGAAGCTTAGGCTCTGCACCATTCGGAGCTCAGAGCTCAGGGTCCTCAGGTTAACCAGTCCGTTGACATTTGGTCTTTGTCTTGAAGTCTATGAGTGTGTTGTCGGATTCGGAGCTATCGTTTCATCATTTGATTGCTGTTTGTCCCCTCTGGCTTTTGTCTGCCTGTTCCTCCTTTTTGTCCTCTTTTGGGTTTTCTGAATATTTTTAGGATTCAGTTTTATCTGTTGACCATTGAACACGCATTGTTTTTCTTTTATCTGTGCTCCAGGGAGTGCGCGTGCATCCTTGACCTCACGGCCTCCTTAGAGTTCATAGTGGACCTCTTCAAGTGAAACCCAGATCCCTGTACCTCTCTCCCTCCAAGGCAGGCCTTCTCCTGGGCATGCTGACGTGTGCTGTGGGGGCTGTCCTGTGCACTGCAGGATGTGCAGCAGCATCCCTGTCCTCTCCCTGCTAGCGGCCAGCAGCAACCCCCTGGTTGACGGGCGCTGTCTCCAGACATTACCGTGTGTGCCCTGGGGCAGCATCACCACAGGCTGAGAACTCCTGCTATGGGGTACCGGGCTCCTGTGGGCTACATCTGCCTTTGTTTTAAAGCCAGCAGAGAAGGTTGGAATGTTTTACTGAAGTAGTCATATGTGTATTAAAGAAATTAAGAGAGAAATAATTTTCTATTTCTCTAATCTACCGTTTCCAGTGCTCTCTATCCCTTTGTGAAGAATTGCATTTCTCTCTGGTGTTTCCTTTCAGCCGGAAGAACTTGCTTTAGCATTTCCTGTAACGCAGGTCTGCTGGCCACATTAGTTGTCTTTTATCTGAAAAGGTCTTTATTTAGCCTTCATTCTGAGTTGACAGCTACACCTGAGCGGTAATGGATACTCAGTCATGGTGGCTCTGACTGGACTATGTTTTAAAAAAGAAAAAAAACACAGTGGGCCGTGTGGGAGGAGCCTCGTGTCCAGCTGCGTGTCCTTGGCATGACTGGAAGCCACACTGCCCTTGTTGAACAATGGCTCTCTTGTTCTTTTCACACTCTTTCGTACTCACCTGGTATCTCTGGGGTGGCTGTTAATTGCCAAGCACTGTTCCAGGTGCTGGGCACACCCTGGAGCAGTCCCTTCCCTTCCTGGCAGGGCTTACATGTTAGCAGGAGGACGCACAAATCAGCACATAAGTATTTAAACAAGTAAGAATTTCAGAAGGTTAGAAATACGAATAAAATAGAACGGTAAAGAGAGAAAGGGGGTGGGGTAAAGGGGTGCGGCCGCCGCTTTAGATGGGGGGTCGGGAAAGGCCCCTGAGCTGACTGGGAAGGAGCCAGCCGTGCAGAGGAAGAGTAAGGACAGCACGGCCCAGAGAATAACATGGGAACTCCTTGGAGGGTTGTCAGCAGAAAGGGACACGATTATAATCTCTAACACTGCTGAGCCCCGCCTCTGGGCACTTTGCATCTCTCCCTCCATTTCATCCTCCCGCTAACCCTATTACCTTCTCCATAATAGCCAGAAGTGGCAGCGGAGGCACAGAGAAACTGAGGCACTCAGCCCAAGGTCAGGCCTGTCAGGGAGGGACCAGACAGCCTGGACTCCCAAAGTGGCCTGCCTAACCCCATCTAGAACTGCCTCCAGGAAGCAGATTCATGTCTTCACGTCACTTCTGTGGCCAGAGACTGAGCCCATCTCGTTTTCTTCTAGGTGTACAAAAGAGCCAAGGCGCTGGACCAGTCTGACAACGACATGTCTGCCGTGTACCGAGCCTATATACACTAAGCCCTCGACACCCCTCCCTGGCCCCCTATCTTCCTTCTGACCCCCTCTTCCTCACATGGGATTGGGGTCCTGGGACTTAGCTCTGGACCAGTCCTCCTGTCTCCATCTCCTTTTATACAGACTTTTGAGACTCGCCATCAGCACAGCACACAGCATCACTCTTCCCCTGGAGGTCCTGGGGAGGGGAGGGGTGTCAGCAGGATCGGCCTGTGGGAAAGCTCTTGAGCTGGGCACTGGCCCCCGGACTAGGTGGCTGTGTGTTCACACACACGTGCACACACACACACACACACATACACCACTGGCTCTCGCCCCAGGATAGAAGCTGCCCAGAAACTGCTGCCTGGCTTTTTGTTTTTCTCCTTCCAAGCTTATTTTCTCTCGGACCCCTTCCAGTCGAGCAACTAGAGTCAGCAGTGAGAACTGGAAGCCTTCCCACTGCTTCCCTCCAAGCGAAGAGGCTGCGGCCAAGTCCACGTCCCCACTGGGTCCCCCGCAGAGAGAGCCTCTGGGCCACGAGGAGCCAGCACAGCCTCTAAACGGAGGGTCCCGTGGGCCCTCCAACCTCAGGTGACCAGCTGATGAGGAGTGTCAGGTTTAAACTACCAACATGCAACCAACTCTCCATAAATGCCTTTGTGAACTGGAAAGAGATTGGCACAGTCAGAGAACACAGGGCTCTGCTTTCCAGGGAGAGAGCAGTCAGCCCGTAGGTGAGCCTCACAGAAGCCTGCTCTCCTTGCTGCTCTTCAGCACCCGTCCCAGAAGCCACCGTCACTGCGGAGCCCTGGGCTGTGATCAGACTTGCGCGCATGGTGTAGGGGGAGCTCACTCCTCACTAGGCTGTTTTAGTGTTTGGATTTGCATTCCAGCCCTTGGGAAGGGGGTCCTGAGGGCCACCAGTGAGGATTGAAGAGGGCAGGGGCGTGGGGTTCCTTGCTGTTTCCGTTATGCCACAGACTCTTCGCCTGGTTCTGAAGAGCCACTGACCCGGCTCCCCTCGAAGCAGTCCCACCTTCTCCAGCCTGCCCCTGCACATGTCCCCCGCATGCCCACCTCTCTCCATTCTCCTCCCTTCCCCTTTTCTTTCCACGGAGACAGTATTTCTTCCTGTCTGTGTCCCTTCTTTGGCCCAGACCCAGCCTGACCAACGATGACCATTTCTTAGGCTCAGCTCTTGAAACAGGAACGAGTGTCTTCACTTCAGCCAGCAGCATGGTCTTCGGTGCTTCCAGGGCCCCAGGCTCTGTCGAGAGGGAAGAGGAGAACTGGGCCTGACCGAGCCTGAACTAGCTGACCCTCAGAGGTGGATCTAAGACATCCCCGAGGCCCTGGCATTTCTCCTTGGATAGGGGACCAGAGGGGCTTGGAATGTGGCATGAGAACAAGGAGAAGTTGCCTGCAGGATGTCGGTGCTCTCCCTCTGCATGGGCTGGATTTTCCAAAGTCACACTTTGCAGAAGGTCAGCGATTATAGTGAATATATAATGGTAGATGTATAGTGAGGTGGCCGCGCTGGTGTGGGCCCCTCCCCCTGACACTGCTCAGAACCCAGGTTAGGGGATCTCAGAAGACGTGGGGGGAGGGCAGGGAAGATGCCTGTGGGTTTTTTGGCACAGTTAATTTCACTGGGATTTTGAATTCTTTTATGTCTAAACACAAAGCCTGTTCTAGTCCTAGCCGGACACTGGGGGTGGGGGTGGGGAAGATGCTGTAATGAAACTGGTTAGTCAATGTTGTCTTAATATTGTTGACAATTCTGTAAAGTTCCTTTTTATGAATATTTCTGTTTAAGCTATTTCACCTTTGTTTTGAAATCCTTCCCTTTTAAGGAGAAAATGTGACACTTGTGAAAAAGCTTGTAAGAAAGCCCCTCCTCACTCCTTTTTTTTCCTTTGAACTCCCTTTCAATGACAAATCTTCTAGTTAATTAAGGTTGTGAATTTTTATTTTTGCTTTGTTTTTAATGAACATTTGTCTTTCAGAATAGGATTGTGTGATAATGTTTAAATGGCAAAAACAAAACATGATTTTGTGCAATTAACAAAAAGCTACTGCAAGCGAAATAAAACGTTTCTTGGTAACACAACTGTGAATGAATGCCTTGGCGGCCCAGGGAGGAGCGGGCCGGGGCCGGGGCGGCGGCGGCGCCAGCACGGTCGGGTCCACTGGCTGGATCCTCCCGGACCGAAGGAACGCTCGGGCCGCCGGCGGGGACAGACGGCCCCGTCGGCCAATCAATGGGTGCGGTTGGAGCGGGGCGCCCTATCAGAGCCAAGGAGGGGCGGGACGAGCGGACGCCGCGCCCCAGCGCTCAGCGCTGGTGGCTGTGCCAGCGGCGTCTCGGGCGAGCCGGCGCGGGCGGGTTCGCGCAGCCGCCCCCCGCGTCTGAGGGCGCCCGCAGTCTCGTGACCGGGGGCGGGGCGGGCGCCCGCTTAGCCAATCGGCGGTGGGGGCTGGTAACCGGGGGCGGGGCGGGCGTCCACTCAGCCAATCGGCGGTTGGGGGTGGGCCCGGGCGCCGCCGCGGACGGTCGGCGGGCAGACCAAGCGACCAGCGGTGGGCAGGCCGGTGACGGTCGCTGGGCGGCGGGCGGCGGCGATGGCGACGGCGATGGCAGCGACGGCGGCGGAGCGGGCGGTGCTGGTGAGGCGCGCGGGCCGGGCGGGGGGCGGCGGGCCCGGGCGGCTGACAGCAGGCCTGTCCCCGCAGGAGGAGGAGTTCCGCTGGCTGCTGCACGACGAGGTGCACGCCGTGCTCCGGCAGCTGCAGGACATCCTCAAGGTAACGCGCCCCACGCGGGCCGGGCGCCTGCCCGCGGTGGGCTTGGAGTCCAGTCGGGGGCCGGCAGATAATGACCCAGTTCCGCCAGCAGCTGCGTGAGCGCGTTGGGCCTGCTTCGAGCCTGGGGTCCGGGGGGGCTTCCTTCGGAGCTGTGACATTTAGCCTCAGCTCTGAAGGACTGTGACCTCTGCCAAGTGCTCAGCCTCCTTGGGCCTCTCTTTTGCCCAAAGGAGATAACAGTAGCGGGCTCCCAGGGCTGCTGTGAAGATAAGTAAGCCAGTCCGCTCACTCAAACGTCCAGGCAGTGCCCGATATGGCCCGAATTGCGGTTTACCGTGACTGCTGCCCTTCCCGACTCTGCTCCCCACACCCCAGCACCTGAACCGAGCCGGGCGGGTGTCTCTCGGTTCTGTATCCCCGTTTTGAGCACACCATAGGCTCCCAGGGAATGTGGAAGGAGCAGGTGTCGGCCCAGGCAGGACCTGAAACTCAGGCTGGGGTGAGGGGCCCTGGGAGCGGGGCTTCTGGAAGGAACGCTGGGATGGGTGGGGTGAACTTCTCCCCACTCCCCTCTGCCCCTCAGGAGGCATCTCTCCGATTCACTCTGCCAGGCTCAGGCACCGAGGGGCCTGCCAAGCAGGAGAACTACATCCTAGGCACCTGCGGGTGAGCCCGGGCTGGGCGGAAACCCCGGGGATGGGCTCCTTGGGAGGGGGGACGCCTGGGATACCCTCTAGGAGAGGGGGCCCCTCCAGAGGGTGTGCATTGGGACAGGTGGTGGGACAGGCTGGGCCATCCTGTGACAGCCAGGGGCAGCCTGCTGGGAGAGCCGGGTGGCAGGAGGGAGCAGCCACAGGCGCCACTCTGACTCCCACGTATTGTAGCACAGACCAGGTGAAGGGGGTGCTGACTCTGCAAGGGGACGCGCTGAGCCAGGCGGTGAGTCCCCCAGCCCCTCTCCCCTTCCCATATGCTGCCGGAGGAGCCGGTGGGGAAGAGCATGGAGGCCTCCTGCTTATCCCACCTCTGCCACTGGCTACCTGTGTGACTCCGGGCAGGATCCTTGACCTCTCTGGGCCTTGGTTTCCTCGTCTGTAAAATGACAACAACCCCTGTAACCTCCTCATGGGATTGGTATGTGGCTTCAGGGAGAGGCAGGGGGCTGCTTTGCACACAGCTGGGAGGGAGTCTGAGCCCAGTGAAGCATGGGCATTGGCAGGATTAGGCTGGCCCCAGATCAAGGTGGAATCAGCCAACATCTGAGCTCCATCTGCACCCGACCCTGTGCCAGGCGCCAAGGCGCGGGGGGAGGTCCCTCTCGTCCGTGGGTGGGCGTTCAGTCTGTTGGCTTGTACAGGTGTCTGCTCTTTGCCCGCAGTCACACGCCTCCTCCCAGCCGAGGCCACCTTCCCGTTTCTCAGTCTCTTTTCCCTTTCATTTCTTTGTGCTTCCTCTTGGGCCTGAGTTCCTGTTTCCTGACCTCCTTGTTCACCCCTCAACGGCCAAGGTGTTGAGAGACCTTGTGCCCTACGGAGTGGCTGGGGTCTGAGCCACCGCACACGCCTGGTGACTGCCCCTGGCCCCAGAGCTGAGTGGCCGGAAGCAGGAGGGCGTCCCTCTGCCTGGCTTATCCCACTCTTGTCACCCCGCTCCGTCAGGATGTGAACCTGAAGATGCCTCGCAACAACCAGCTGCTGCACTTTGCCTTCCGTGAGGACAAGCAGTGGAAGCTGCAGCAGGTGACCGGGCCCCTGCCCAGCCAGGGCTCAGGCCACAAGGGCAGGCAGTGGCACGCCCTGGCGGCACTGAGGCCTCCCGGCACTGGCGGCCATGGGGATCTGCAGCCACAGCAAGCCCGGGAGGTGGTTTCCCAGCAGCGAAGCTGGAGTAGACTGGACAGACGGTGCCTGGGGCTCCAGAGCCTTGCCTGGTGCGAGGTGGAGCACTTGTCCTGTCTGTAGGCCCCCAGGCCCCAGTGGGAACCGCAGTGGTCCCCTGAGCAAGGCAGTGCCCTGCCCAGAGCCTCCAGGGGCTTCCCATGGCTCTTGGGGACCAAGTCCACGCTCCCTACCAGCTTCTGTGTGATTGGACCCCGGCCTCTCCCCCTGTGCCCCCCTCTCCCTGGCTACCAGCTGTGGCCGCCTCAGGGTCTCTGCTCGTCCCTCTGCCAGGAGTCCTCTCTCTGGCTCTTCTCCTCACATGGGTGATGCTCAAGAGTCGCCTCCCTGGAGGTCACCCCACCCTTCCTCTGGGACCCTCTGTGCTTCCTTGGGCAAGTCTAGCAGTCAGGGGTCACCTTGTGTCTTTATTCCGTTACCCTCCGTCTCGCCTTTAGAAGGTGATCTACGTGAGGCTGGGGACCAAGCCTGCCCTTGGAGGGCAGCACCCAGCCAGGGCCCGGCCCTTGGAGGGCACAGAGCCGACGGCTGTGGGGGAAGGGTTGGATGAGGGCCAGGCAGGCAGCACCCACCCCTCCCCTCTGAGGATGACGCCCCTTGGGGTGGGGGCCCGGTGACTGTGGCTGCTCTGAGGCTGGTACCTGTCCCTGCCAAGGCCCAGCCCCCTGACCACATGGTGGGCGCTGTTTTCAGATCCAGGACGCCAGGAACCACGTGAGCCAAGCCATTTACCTCCTCACCAACCGGGATGAGAGTTACCAGTTCAGGACGGGAGCAGAGGTCCTCAAGGTGAGCTGCCCACTGGGAGAGGGGAGCCAGCTTCCCCATCCCTGGCCCTGACCCCAACCCCGACCCAGCCCCTGGAGAGCTCTGCCCCCACATCGTCAGGCATCACCGATGGTTGACCCTTCACCTGTCAGTGTACACATGTCTATCCAGCCAGTCAGGTGGTCACAGCCCATATTCCAGCACCACACCTGGGTTCTGATCCCAGGGCCTCCACTGCGAGCTGTGCAACCTCAAGTCACTTGCTTAGCACTCTGTGCCTCAGTTTTCCTATCTGGAAAAAGGAGACAAGCTTAGTAACTTCTGATTGTGAAAATATGGGTAAAGCAGCCCCTACTGAGTGCTCAGGAAACAGTAGTGGCTAGTGGTAGTACCAGTAGTGGGACAAACCTTTGTAATAACAAAGTGAATTCCCATGGCCCAGTTGGAGGAGCTGAGCCCCGATGCCCCAGACTCATGCTTTAGCCCTGCTCCTGACTTGCTGTGTGTCCTCAGGTAGCTCACCTACCCTCTCTGGAACTCTGGTTCCTCCTATGAAAACTTGGAACTAAATGGATTAAGGTCCCTCCCAGACCTGTGACCGCCCTGGGATTAGGAGGGGCAGCCCCAGGCCTCCACCCAACAGTCCTGCCTTTCCCGGCAGCCAGGCCACCCTGCCGCGAATGGCAATAGCTGGAAGCATTGGGCGCTCGGGCTCCAAGCTAGGGCTTTGCTCTTTGGCAAAGGGAAGGGATGAGTTCCAGAAGGTTCCACTGTTCACTTACCCCTTCCAAGCATCAGTTTCCTCACCTGTGAAAATGGGCCTGGTGCTCACCTTACTCAACTCAGCCATCCCATTGCCTCCTCCAGGAAGCCCTCCCTGGCCCCTTAGACCCAAGCTGGGTTAGGGCTCCTTCTTCTAAGCTCCTTCGCTGCCTTTGCCCCCATCCACAAAGCCCTCCTGCTCCTGGGCCTAACTCCCTGGCCCTCCCCTTCTCCATTGGACCAGCACCCAGGATCCCGTGCAATAGAACCTTCTGGATGGGTGCAGGCTCCAGGGTGTCATCACCAGTGAAGACGCCCTGCCCCACACCCCAGCTGGAGCCCAATTGCCTGCATCTTTAATGAGCTCCCCCTCTGCTTTGGGGGTTCAGGCCCTGAGACCGTGCCCACCCAGGGCAGGAGCAGGGAGCTCCCCTAACCTTGTTGCTCCCTGATGCTGGGGGGGGTGGGGGTGCTTGTGGGCCCAGGCCCCCCTCCCCCGAAGCAGCTGTGACCAGCCCCTCCCCACAGCTGATGGACGCCGTGATGCTGCAGCTGACCCGAGCCCGCAACCGCCTCACCACCCCGGCCACCCTGACCCTGCCAGAGATCGCCGCCAGTGGCCTCACGGTCAGTGCCCTGAGCCAGCCCCTGCTCCGAGACGGGGGTCCCCGCACTGGTGCCTGGCTTGCCCCTGGGAGGGACACGGGTGCCAAGGGCTCCTGGAAGCCCCGAGTCATCCTGGTTCGGAGCGCTATGTTTATGCACAGTTTTCTGGGATGCGGTCCTTGGCTTCTGTCTTGTGTCCCCCAGATGTCGTCACCCCTCGTTTGGGTCAGTTGTTCCCAAGCCCAGCAGTACCTGGGGAGAGTCTGGAAGCCCCAATCCATGGGATGGGGACTGGCGTCCTCCCAGGTAATTCTGGGGGTGTGCCTGCCCGGCCCTCATCCTGTGCTTGCCTGGCCCTCCCCACAGCGGATGTTTGCCCCCGCCCTGCCCTCCGACCTGCTGGTCAACGTCTACGTTAACCTCAACAAGCTCTGCCTCACCGTGTACCAGCTGCACGCCCTGCAGCCCAACTCCACCAAGGTGAGCCGGCCCTGCGGGGCCGGCCCCCGCCCTCCCGGCCTCCGCCCTCCGCCCCCCAGCCCCCAGCCTCACTGGGCCTGGTGCTCTTCTGCCTAGAACTTCCGCCCGGCTGGAGGCGCCGTGCTCCACAGCCCCGGGGCCATGTTGTAAGTATGCCGGCCCCTCCCCACCCCGACCCTCTGCACCTCGCGGGCTGGGGGGGGGCAGGCTGGCCGGCCGCCCGCCCTCGGAGACCTTGCCCTCTTCCCCCAGCGAGTGGGGGGCGCAGCGTCTGGAGGTGGGCCACGTGCACAAGGTGGAGTGCGTGATCCCGTGGCTCAACGACGCCCTCGTCTTCTTCACCGTCTCCCTGCAGCTCTGCCAGCAGCTCAAGGATAAGGTGGGGACACTGGGGGCTTCAGGTGGGGCCCGGGTCCCGCGCCCAGACAGACTGGACCAGCCAGGCGGCAGGCTGCTCAACCCCTTCATTCTGGGGGGAGTCCATGGGCCCCTGTCGTGACTCCAACACCCCAAATCTGGAGGCCCCTTGTGCCCTCCACGCACACACACCTGGCAGATAGATGCGCCACAGCGTTGCTGGGCAACAGTACCCTCTCCCTGGCACATCGCCCTTGGGTGACCTTGAATCTCCCCTGGGTCACGGAGGGTACAGCAGGGGCCAGGCCCCCCAGCGCCACTCACTATGTCCCCCACCTCCCGCCCTCCCCAGATCTCCGTGTTCTCCAGCTACTGGAGCTACAGGTCCTGAGCAGAGCACCCCAGGACCCCCGTCCCCCTGGGAAATGGCCCCTGCCAGGGGTGCCCATCCCCCCACTCCCCCACCCCCCTGTCGGAGCACTGGCTAAAGCCGGGCCCTGCAGGCTATTTATTTCCCTCTTCGCCCATCTTGCCCATCACGTGTGCACAGATGGGAATGACCAGTGGACATGCTAGAAGGAAGGAGCCGGCTTGCTTTTTGCTTTGGATGGGAGCGTCAGGAGGGCAGCCGGAGGTGGAATGTGAGGTGACCCACATTCCGGGCCCTAAAGCAGGAACCTTTAGACTCAGGGTGGGGCCAGGCCTTGGGCTCCTTCCTTCTCGCTCCACTGCCTGCCCAGCTGCCCCGGGAGGGATGGTGAGGGGTGTGGTGGCCCTAAGCTGTGAGCGGGAAGGAAGGAGGAGGAATGGGCAGACAGAAGCCGCCGCCAGGAGCTGGGGCACTCTGACTGTGTTGCTCAGCCACCATGATGGGGCCTCCAAGAAATAAAGATCATCCGACTTTGCCTGGAACCCCTGTGTCTGTCTGTCTGAGTGGGGACCAGCCTGGGGGGCCCTGATGGTCAGGAGCCAGGTGGAGGACCAGTGTCTGAGCGCCTGGGCTCCCCACGCCACCTGTGAGGGGGTCCCGGCTGCCGAGGGCCCAGCGGGATGGTGACAGGGCCAGGCCAGAGATTCAGGCCCAGGTCTGAGCCCAGCTTCCCCTCTCCCTGGGCAGATGATGAGGGGCCTCCCGCAGGTTGCTTCGGGCCTCCTGGTGACAGTCTTGCCCGCCGAGGCTGGAGGGCCCCGGTGGGCACCTAGGTGAAGCGGTGCCGCGCTGTCCCCCTGCAGGACGCTCAGAACACACTGCAGACTCAGGCTCTGGGCAAACAAGCCATTGTTACTGTTGCCCCGGGGGACACACAGGCAGAGGGGCTGGGGGACTCGCTGTGTCAGGGTTCCAGGGCCAAGTTATCCACTCCCCTGCGGCTTTCCTGCAAGAGAGGCACAGGGGGGCCGGTGGCTTCACTCCATCGTGGTTCCCAGCCGCCCCCTCCGCAGGAGGCCCAGCGCCCTCCCACCGCCCCATCCCCCGCCGAGCTCACCTTCTTGGGGCTCACCTTCTGGGATCTGGGGGGGCCACGGCTGCAGCAGGTGCAGCAGCAGCAGTGGATGCCAGCAAGCAGCAGCAGCAGGAGCACGGCACCTGGGGCGGGACGAGTGTCCAGATAAGACCCTGGGCCGCGCCCGGGGCTGGGAGGCTGATGGGGGACCGGAGGCCAAGGCCACACTCACTGATGAAGACGAGGAGGATGATGAAGGCAGCGGTGTCCCACTTGGACTGGAATGGCTGGCGGCTCCTCAGTTTCCCCAGCACTTCCTGTGCTGTGGTCTCCAGGTCCTCCACCGACAAGCCCATCTCAGCTGGAGGGTCCTGGGTGCCACCTACCCCGGCCCCCCCCAGAGGGCCCTCTCAGATCCTGGGCTCCTCCGGGGCTGGGCCACATCCAGGCCTCCCGCAGTGCAGCCCTGCCTCTGCGGGCTCCCCGCACCACCCCTCCGGGCCCCAGCCCCTGCCCCAGCCTCTCTTTCCTTCCTCTCCTTGCCCAGCCCTTCTGCTCCCCACCGTGACCCTGGCCTGGGCAGCCCCCTCCCCTCCCTTTCACCCCAGCAGCCCTACTCCCAGACCTCCAGCTGCCTCGAGCTCCCCCAGCCAGGCAGGTCCTAGGTCCTGGGAGCGCAGACTGCTTCCTGCTTCCGGATCCACACCACCTGAGGCCTTGGCAACCAGCTCCACCCCTCCCCATGGCCAGCCTGGGGCTGCCAGAGCTCAGCCTCTGGCCTCCTCCCAACAGAAACAGGCACCATGGGACCCGGGGAGGAGGCCACCGGCCTGTCGGCCTCTTCGTTCCAGGGATTTTTCACTTTTTCTCGACAGACCAGACAAGCAGCCTGGGGACACATTGGGCCCTTGGCGTCTGTTGACTCCATGAATGAAGGAAAGACAGAGAAAAAGAGAGAATAGAGGGAGGGAGGAAGGGAGAAGAGGAGGGAGGGAGGTGGAGGGAGAGAGGTAGAAAAGCAGAAAGGAAGGGAGGCGAGGGGAGGGAGAGGTTGTTTCCTTGCACCTCGCTTCCTCGGGCAGCTCGGGCGTGCTGGCATCATGGTAGCCGTCTCTTGGGTCCTTATTCTCTCTTTTCTGTTCCTCGCAATAACCCTTACGAGACAGTGGTTTGCCGTCTCTCAAATGAGCTCTTTCCCCAGAACTTGGGGCCTGGGGCGGCTGACCCTGCCAGCGAGGTCACTGTCCCTCCTCCCTTCTTTCAGAGCGCAGACGTGTATCCAGGCACCCCAGGGGCCAGAGACTGTGCTCAGAGCCTGAGGTTGGCTGTAAAGCAGGTGGACGCCGTTTCTTGTTCTTGTGCTTATGGTCCAGTGAGGAAGAGCAGGTGAGCCAACGTCAGGCTGTGCGCCCATCAGTGTACGTTATGTCCACATGCATCGCTCTATGTATATACCTACGTCTGCCTGGCCATCCTAACGTGGGTATTACTGCTATTCCCATTTTACAGATGTGAGAACAGGCCGCGAGACGTTCGGCGACTAGCTCAGGTCACACTTCTAATGTCTTCATTTCCTGTTGTTGCTGAAACATACACCACAGACTTAGTGGCTTAAAATAACACAGATTTATTATCTTTACGGTTCTGGAGGTCAGAGTCTGAAATGCATCGGCAGTGCTTTGTTCCTTCTGAAGGCTCCTGGCTGAAGGCATTCCTTGCCTTTTCCAGCTTCTAGAGGCCACTGACATTCCTTGGCTCATGCCCCACCCCCATCCCTTCCAGTTTTGCTTCCATGCTTACATCCTCTCTGACTCTGACCCTCCTGCCGCCCACTTATACATTGGCTCACAGGATAATCTCCCCATCAAAATCCTCGATCACATCTGCAAAGTCCCTTTTGCCGTGTAAGGTGACATATTCGCAGGTCCCAGGGACTAGGATGAAAACATCTTTGGGGGCCATGATTCTGCCAACCACACCCAGCGAGCAGAGAAGCCAGAATGGGGACTCAGGCATTCAGGCCCCAGAGTTCTTGACCACCTTGTGATAGGGTCTCCTGTGCTGGGATCCCCATCTTACACCCCACATCCCCTCCGTCCCATTCTGAGATCTCAGGTTCCTGGTTCAGAGAGAGGGTAGTTTTGAAATGACTGGAGTGTTCTCTTGCAAAAAGGAGGGGAGGCGAGTGCAGCCACTGTGGAAAACAGTCTGGCAGTCCTCTAAAAGTTACACATAGTGTTGTCGTATGACCTAGCAACTCCATTCCTAGGTATATACCCAAGAGAATTGAAAACAGGGACTCAAAGGCTTGTACCCATGTTTATAGCAGCACTTTCGCAATAGCCAAAAGGTGGAAACATCCCAGTGTCCATCAACTGAAGAATGGATAGACACAATGTGGTCCTTCCAGACAATGGAGTATTATTCAGCCACAAAAAGGAGTGAAGCGCTGATATGTGCTTCAAAGCACGTGAACCTTGAAAATGATGCTCAGGGAAAGAGGCGAGACACAAAAGGCCACATGGTGCACGATTCCACTTCCATGAAACGTCCACAACAGGCGCATCCATAGACGCAGGAAGGAGATCGTGGTCTCCAGGGGCTGGGGGATGGAGCGAGTGCTTAGTGGTTAAGGGGTTCCCTTTTGGGGTGATGAACGTGTCTAGGAACTAGAGAGAGGTGGCGGTTTTTTGCCATCGTGAATGTGCTAAATGCCCCTGACCTGTTCACTTTCAAATGGCTAATGGTTAGTTTTATGTTATGCGAATTTTACCTCCGTTGAAAAAAAAAGTGGGAGGAGAGTCAACAACTGTGGTCCCTGACCCCCAGCTTGGCCTGGCTTGACCTGACAGAAGGTCCACGGTCACCTCCTCTCCCTGCTGAACCTCAGCCTTCCTGTCCAGCCCCCCCGGGTGCCTTGTTTCTTGTTTGTCATTCCCATCATGAAAGTAAGACCCCCTCATTAAAGAAAATCTGGGAAACCCCGAGTTGTTACAAGTTGTTACAAGTTGTCCGCGCAGAGCCCAGACCCAAGCAGAGCAATGATGGGGAGGAGGCTGTGGCAGGACACATTTTGGGCTGGTCAGACCCCAAGACTCAGATCCTGTTCCCAGCCTTTAACACCCACGAGTGTGTAACCTGGGTCACGGTCCCTGACCCCTCTCTGCCTCAGTTTCTCCATGTATAAAGTGGGTGTGTGCACAGTATCCACCTCCTAGGGGTGTTGTGAGGATTGAGTGGAGTAATCGACATAAACGCCTCCTTAGCACAGCTAAACACACTGGAAACTGTGCACTAAATGGCCGTGTATTACTCTCGCCCAATTTGTGGGTGTGAGTTGTCCAGTCTTTTATTTTTGTCGCTGTCAGGCTCACCCGCCCTCCTCATGCCCCGCAGATCACTTTCCCCTCGGCTCTTCCCGGCCAACATGGCCAAGAGCACCTTGCAAACGACCACGGCTTTCCGCAGACCTGACCCCCCTGGTTCACAGCATGGGCACCCACGGAGGCCCCCCTACCCCCGGTATTTCAGAGTCCCACAACGCTCACATGTGGTGGTCTGCCTGGAGGACGTGTGTTCTCTGCAGAAAGCCCGCTTTCCTTAGGGGACATTCCCAGAGTCGGAGTCTGCTCCAGTTCCAGGTCACTCACGAGGGCCAGGCGTTGTTCGGTCATCCGCACATAATGCTCTCGTTTGCTTTGATGAGGGGGCCAGCCTCGCTGCGTCCCTCAGGAGCTGTGCAGCTGTGGCTTGAGAGATCTCTCTGTCGGAGGTGGAACCGTGTTCTGGGTCAGGCTTTGCCCGTCTCCCCACCCCGAGCCCTGCCCAGCCCCACGCCCAGCCCCCAACCCTAGAAAGTGAAGTCTAAGCCTCTGTGGTCAGGTGTGTAGAAGGTGGGGAGTGGAAGAGCAGGGGTCGGGCGGGACAGACGCTGGTCGAGGCTCAGGACAGTTGAAGACAGTGGACCGGGGCGGAGCTGGTGGGTCCCGGTGGGCCAAGCAGGGTTGGCAAACCACTGCCTGCTTTTGTAGATACATTTCCTGGCACGTAGCCTCAACCGTCCGTTTACTTGTCTGGGGCTGCTTTCACACTGCAACGGCGGAGCTGAAGAGTAGTTGCAACAGAGATCTTATGATCTGCAAAGTTTAAAGTCTGTACTCTCCAGCCTTTTACAGAAAACATTTGCCAACATCTGAGACAGGATTGCCTAGGGCTTGCAAACTCAGGTGCCAGGAAACAGGTGAGAAAGAAACAACTGAGTGAGATGGACTTGGTATAAGAAACATCTTATCATTAGGGAGACATTAGGGAGGGGTGAGGACTATGGCGAACTGGAAGACACAGGGCCTATCTAAGGAGGGCAGCTCAAGTCAGCTGCAGGCTGGCCCTAGCATTGCCAGGGCTTACAGCCTCTAAGATCCCTTGGAAAGCTAGATGTTGGTGTGATCAAGAAAAGAGGCAGTGGAGGTTGTAGGCTCAGATCCCAGCCCTGCCATTTCCTCGCTCTGTGACCTTGAATGACTTGTTTGACTCTCTCTTATCTGTAAGTAGGCGTAATGACAGCACTCACTTCGTAGGGCTGTGATGATTATTGCATGAGTTAACATCCTAGGGCTCCTCGAACAATGCCATGCACAGACTAAGTACAGGGTAAATATTTGCTAAACCAATTCCTTAATTTTTCAATGCTGCCAGTTTGAAATACTATGGCACCTGCAAAGGTTGACGAAAACACAGATGTCCTGCTTTCTGGCCTTGGGTCACGGGTTTGCTTCCTGCTGCAGAGTGGTTAGGGGCCTTAGCTTGGAAGTCAGAGGGACTGGCTGAAGCCCAGCTCTGCCACTTACCAGGGAGCTGCCCTGGGCTCCTGTGGTCCTGTGTATAGTGCTAGGCCAGGGTCGTGATGAGGATGACAGAGCAGTGCTCCCGAGGGGCCTGGAGCAGCAGCTTACTTGTCTCTGCCCTCATACCCCTGCTGCAGAGGGGCCCCCGGTGGGGTGACCGGAAGGGGTGCAGCTCAGATTCTTCAGTTAACTGTCACCCTCCCCCTCCCCCTCAGCACACACAAGGGGGTCTTCCAGGACAGGGCAGCTCCCCGAAGCTCCCCCAGGAACCCAGGGCCACCAGGTGCCACACGAGGCTGCTTCTCTCTCCCTCTGTCCCCCACAGGTCCGGCCCCTGGGCTTGGCCAGGCCAGCATGCTCTGTGGAGGGTGTGTCTGAGCAGAGAGGCTGCCTGGGCCATGGGTGGGGGCGGGACAGGTCCCTGGGCTGGTGCACCTCAGAACAGGGGTTCAGTCTCCCCGAGAGGCAGCTCCCCCAGGCAGCTCTCCAAACCTCGTGGACCACGGGGACCTGAGGGATGGACAGACCAGGGGGTAAAGCGTGGGAGTCCCTGGAAGCAGAGTTAAGGAGTTGAGGTTCAGAAATGAGAACTCAGTGGTCCCCCTCTGCAGCCCCTGTGACACCCCTCTCCCCACTCCACCCAGATGACAGGCATCCTTGTGCCCTTGGCCCCATGGACCCCCTGAGATGGTCCCCCTCCCCCTGCACGTCGCGGCCCCCGAGCCCCAGGACCCCACCCTGCGAGATGCTTGGTCATGTTGGCATCGAGGCCGTGCTGGAGCAGCTGAAGATCAAGGCCATGAAGATGGGGTTCGAGTTCAACATCATGGTGGTGGGTGAGTGAGGGCCGGGGGGCACTCACAGGAGAACAGACCAGTGGACGTGACCCCGCGGGCCTGGACGTGTCGCCTCACTTCTCGGAGCCTCAGTCTCCCCATCTGTTAAGTGGGACTGATGGAAGTACCTCTCAGGGGGCCTGCAGTGGAAAATCCGGGAAACACTGAGTCGTTAAAAGACAAAAGTCCCACAAAGCCAAACCAAACCCAAGCAGAGCAATAAAAGGGGAGGTCGTGGCAGGAAGCGGGACCCCCCCAGACTCAGATCCTGGTCCCAGCCCTGAACCCACCAGCGTGCAACCTTGGGCACGGTCCCTGACCCCTCTCTGCCTCAGTTTCCTCATCTGGCTTAGCACAGTTCTTGGTGTTCAGGAGGTTCTCCATGGGTCAGCGCATCTGGAATTGCATTTTTATAGATGCAAAATTAATTTTGTAGGTCAAAATTACACTTTTAACAAAATAAACTAGATACAGCAGAACATAAGTAGCAGAGTGTGTAGCACCAATTAAAGGTATTATTTGGGGCCCAGCCCCGTGGCTGAGTGGTTAAAGTTCTGCGCACTCTGCTTCAGGGACCCAGGTTCGCGGGTTCAGATCCCAGGCACAGAACTACACTGCTCATCAAGCCATCCTGTGGCAGCAACCCACATACAAAATAGAGGAAGATTGGCACAGATGTTAGCTCAGTGACAATCTTCCTCAAGCAAAAAGAGGAAGATTGGCAATGGATGTTAGCTCAGGGCCAATCTTCCTCAGCAAAAAAAAAGGGGGGGGGTATTATTCTACAGCATTCTACAGCAGCACTGTCCAATAGAAATACAACAGGAGCCACATAAATAATTTTAAAATTTCCCAATAGCCACCTTTAAAAGAGTAAAATGAAGGAGGCAAAATTAATTTTGATCGTCTATTTGATTTAACTCAATATATTCCAAAATACTATCATCTTGACACATAACCCGTATAAAAAATTATTTGTGAGATCTCTTACGTTCTTCTTGTCGTACCAAGTCTGCAGAATCTGGCTGGCACTTCCACCGACAGCATCTCTCAATCCAGATCCACTGTATTGCTGGTGCCAATAGCCAGAGGTGGCTCCCGTACGGGACAGTGCAGCCCTGAGGACAATTGTAGTTATAGACACAAAGGTGTGTCCTGCATTGTGATGTAGCTGTTTCCTGCTCTGCGGGCATGACCCACGGAGCTCGAGAAGCCCCCACAGCAGGGAGAAGGGACCATCTACAGCCACAGGCTGCATCAGTGAAGCTCCCCAAGGAGTGTCGAGTGAAGGAAGCCAGACACAGACATGCTGTGCGATTCCCTAAGCTAAGAGCGGGCAGAACTCCTCTGGCTGATGGAAGTCAGGAGCGTGGCTGTCCCTGGGGGCGGGGTTCAGAGTTGCTGAGACAGGGCGTGAGTGGGCTTGTGGGGGAGCTGTGTGTTCTGTCTCTCGATCTGGTGCTGTATACACAGGTTGTTCAATGTGTAAAAATGTGTTCAACTGCCCATCACGGAGGAATGGATAAACACCATGTGGTGTATCCATCCGATGGAATATTATTCAGCCATGAAAAAGAATGGAGTACCTATACTTCCTATAATGTGGATGAACCTTGAAAACATTACACTGAGTGAAAGAAGCCAGACATAGAAGGACAAATACTGCATGTGTCTATTTCTATGAAATGTCCAGAATAGGCAAATCCATAGAGACAGAAAGCAGAGGAGTGGTTGCCGGGGACTGGGGGTGGGAGGTATGGGGAGTGACCGCTAATGGGTACGGGGTTTCTTTTTGGGGTGATGGAAATGTTTTGGAGCCAGAGAGCACTGGTGGTTGCACAACACTGTGAATGTACTAAATGCCACTGAACTGTTCTTTTTAAATGGTTGACAGTTAATTTTTTGGTGTATGAATTTTGCCTCGATAAAAAAGGGTGTTAAGTGTCCAGATGGACGCAGATGAAAGTACACACTTTTCTGCATGTGTATTATACTTAGAAAACAGTTTCCTTTTCCAAACAATTTAGTGATTGCTGTCATCTGGCTGCTCACAGGGCAGAGCGGGCTGGGCAAGTCCACCATGGTGAACACGCTGTTCAAGTCCAAGATGTGGAAGTCCACTCTGCCAGGCCTGGGGGTGCCCATGCCCCAGACCCTGCAGCTGCAGTCAGTGACCCACAGTGAGTGACCTCCCCTGACACACACACCCGCCCCTCCCCACCCGGGTCCAATCTCTGCCCACTCGGCTCTCCCTCCACAGTCATCGAAGAGAACGGCGTGAAGCTCAAGCTGACTGTGACCGACACGCCTGGCTTCGGGGACCAGATCAACAATGACAAGTGGTGGGTCCTTGGGAGCGGGGGCCCGAGCCCAAGTTGCCCCTGCCTCTGCGCCGCGGGCCTCTGGGAAACATCCCGGCCCGGGAGCGACTGGGCTGCGGCATCTCTGAGCTTCAGTTTATTCGTCTGTGTAATGGGCGTACCCAACTCTCCCTCCAAGATGGAAGGGAATCGAGTACGTGAAGGTCTCAGCTTACTGCCTGGCATGGAGTAAGCTCTCAACAAGGCTTAGGGGACAGCAGGGGTTAGAAGCCCACTGTCCAGAGTCAGGACCCCTGGGTTAGACCACTTTCTAGCTGCGTGACCTGAGACGGGTCACAGAAGCCTCGGAGCCTCAGTTTCCTACTTTGTAACTTGGGGTTACAAGTTGGGGATGTTGAGGCGGAACGAATACAGTGGTTGATAAAACACACACACACAGTCAGGACTGGCTGCATAATGTGTGGGACGCAGCGCAACGAAATTTGGGGCCCCTTGTTAAAAAATTACAAAGAATTGTGATGGCAGAGCATGCAGCCGCACGTGGGCCCTTGAGAGCACGGAGCCCGCGTGACTGCTCCGTGTGTGCTCCTGTGAGCCCAGCCCCACGCACAATGGTCCGTGGGCACATGCTACGTGCAAGCTCTGTTCTAGACCCGGGGATACAGCAGTGAACAAAACCGAGGGACATCCTTGTCCCCATGGAATTTACGTTGTCACAGGGGTGAGGGATAGACAAGGAACAAAATAAATCAGTTGTACGGAGGGTCAGCCTATACGCTGTCACCCAAACAGGCCATTTCTGAGAGTGACGGGTACGGAGTGGTAGGGGGTTACAATTTTAAGAATGATCAAGAAAGACCTCCTGGAGAAGGTGGCATTTGGGCACGGACTTCCAGGAGATGAGAGAACAAGCTATGTGGGGGATGAGTGTTCAAGGCAGAGGGCAGCATGTGCAAAGGCCCTGAGGTGGGATGGGCTGGTGTGGCTGGAGGGTCATGAGCGACAGGGAGAGGGGAGGTGGGGGCAGGTGGGAAGCAGCCAGGGGAAGGTGCAGGGGCTGTGGGGCAAGGCAAGGCCGCTGCAGGCTCAGGAGAGAGGGGCATGCTCTGCTCCTGCCTTCACGAGCATCTTCTCGTCTGCTGTGTTGACAATAGCCTGGCGGGGTGGGGACCCAGAGAGAGGAGTCAGGAGACCCCTCCACCAACCGGGCGAGGGTCCTGGGTGGTTTGAACCAGGCGGTGGCAATTTCTCTCATTTAATGTCCCCGCTCCACTACAAAGCAGGTGTTCTGTTGTCCCCGTTTTCAGATGAGGAAGCTGAGGCCTCGGCTCGAGGGGCGTCTCTCTGATGATGCAGGGGAGTGGGGGACGGGTACTCGGGTGACCCAGCGCCTCAGGTTGTGCGAGACTGAAAGTCTGTGAGAACCTGGGCGGTTGGTCATCCTAAGGGGAGACCCCCAGTGCCCCCGGGGAGGTGGAGGGGGCTCCGGGGCACGGCGCTGAGGTGGGGTCGTCTCCGCGCCAGCTGGGACCCCATCCTGGGCTACATCAATGGACAGTACGAGCGGTACCTGCAGGAGGAGATCCTCATCACCCGCCAGCGCCACATCCCCGACACCCGCGTGCACTGCTGCGTGTATTTCGTGCCACCCACCGGGCACTGGTGAGGTGGCTGGGCCCTCCCAGGGAGGCCACCTGCGTGGGGCAGAGAGGAGGAGGCGGAGGGCCCCCCGGGTGGGCTGTGGGCTGGCACCCCCTCACTCATACACTCGCCGCTGCTGCTTCTGCCACCACCACTGCCATCGCTGCCCCGCCCGAACAGCCTGCGGCCCCTGGACATTGAGTTCCTGCAGCGGCTGTGCCGGACTGTGAATGTGGTGCCAGTGATCGCCCGGGCCGACAGCCTGACCATTGAGGAGCGAGAGGCTTTCAGGCGCAGGGTGATCCGGGTGGCTGGGCAAGGCTGGGGTTGGTGGGGGTGGGGAGGGGGCAGAGTGCAGAGGGTGGGCTGAGGTCACCTGTGTGTGGTCCCCAGATCCAGCACGACCTGAGGGCTCACTGCATCGAGGTGTACCCGCAGAAGTGCTTTGACGAGGACATCAATGACAGGATCCTCAACAGCAAGATCCGGGTAGGAGGCCGTGGGGGCAGGGAGGCTGGCAGGACCGAGGCTGGGTGACTTTCTTTCCACTCACCCTTTCCGTCTGAAGATCTGTCTCTCTCTACAACTCGGGGAAAGTTCATCTATTTCTGGCAAGTGTGAATCTCCATTCACCCACAAACTCAAGGTTTGCAAAGATATATCTGACAAGAGACATGAATATATAAAAATATATATATATATTCAAAAGACCTGAATATATAAAGAACTCTTACAAATCAGCAATAAGACAAACAGCCAATTTAAAAATGAGCAAAGGATTTGAATAGACATTTCCCCAAAGAAGTTATACAAATGGCCAATAAGCACATGAAAAGATGTTCAACATCGTCAGTCATAAGGACCACGAGATATTACTTCACACCCACGAGGATGGCTGTCATCAAAACGACAGACGACAACAAGGGTAGTTACCCAGAATTAGACTATGGATGTGATCGCACCATCTTGTGAATATAATACTAAAACCACTGAACTGTACCTCTCAAAGTGCAAATTTTATGGATTGTTAATTATATCTCAGTAAAACTGTCACAAAAAAAGAAAGAAAGAGGGGCTGGCCCCGTGTCATAGTGGTTAAGTTCACGTGCTCTGCTTTGGTGGCCCAGGGTTCACTGGTTTGGATCCCGGGTGTGGACATACACACTGCTCATCAACCCATGCTGTGGCAGCGTCCCACATACAAAATAGAGGAAGACTGGCACAAATGTTAGCTCAGTGACAACCTTCCTCAAGCAAAAAGAGGAAGATTGGCAATAGATGTTAGCTAAGAGCCAATCTTCCTCACCAAAAAAAGAAAGAAAGAAAAAAGAGGGAAGTAGCTCATATCTTCATGTTCCTCGAATCAACTGAATTCCAACTCTAAGCCCCGATCTTGCTGTCCTTGTGGTGGATTCAATGTCAGTTCGTCTGGATCCTGCAAACGACCTGGGTGAGGCCTAGGATTCATCATTCATAGACACCAGGCCTCAACCCCTTCCCCCAGAGACCCTGCTAGCCTAACAGTGCATTTGCTTGGATTAGAAAAAGGCAGCAGCTTCCTTCACAGGCAGGAGCCTGCACCTAATTTCAGTCGTACACAGCCTCATGGCCAGCTGCCTTTGTGCAGTGCACAAACCACACATCTGTACATGGAGGCCGTGCTTCCCATCTGGCACCCAATTTCTCTACACATTCTCTCTCTCCCTTCCCCACTGGAGCAATGAACAGGATTTCTTGTGAAAGATTCAGAGAGCCGTGATCTTTGCCAGCTTCTGCTTTCTGTCCTGAGATGGGCACAGACAGCAGCCTGGCCACAGCTGGAACAGAGCTGGAAGAGATACAAGGAGAACATACTCAAATTAACGTCTCAGTAAATCATCCAGACACATAACATTTGTCGAGGATTTACTCCAGACTGGCACAGAATAAGCGTGTAACAGATAGTTACTATTATCAGCCCCAGTTTACTCCCTGTCACAGGTTAACTCTTAGAAACAAAAACAAACCCAGATACAGCACTTCCGAGTTTAAGAGTTTGAGTCTCTACTCCCAGCCTCCCAGCCACGAACAAGTAAACAACTGGAATTTCTAAGAGGGCTGAGCAAACGGTTTTGTGAAGGGTCAGATGACGGTGAATATTTTAGACTTTGTGGGCCAAGCGGTCTCCCCCGGGGTAGCGTAAACGAGAGTCGATGGATGGGCCGGGCCGTGCACCCACAAACCTCACATGGGAAGACCAGAGCCATGGTTTGTCACCCCCTGGTTGAGAAAGTTGTCCCTTTTAAGCCTCATAATGGCTGAAGGCGACGGCTGCTCCCGTTTCACAGGTAGGACATTTGACATCAGCAGAATCGTGTTATCAACGTGGCTACGAGTCCCGACACAGTTTCCGAGGGTGACTCCGCCAAGCACGTTCACAAGGCCCACGTCGGTCCTGTGGGGACTTCCACTCTACAGATGAGGAAACTGAGGCCCGGGGTAGACTTTGTGTCTTCTGACTCGTTAGCTGTCTGCGCCCCTTCTACCACTTTCTCTCCCCACAAAGGGCAGCGCCCCCGCTTCCTAGCTCACCGTCTTCTCTCCCCACCTCCCCAGTGGGGCCAACCCTCCCGTCTCGCCCCCTGCCCGCAGGACCGGATACCCTTCGCAGTGGTCGGGGCCGACCAAGAGCACCTGGTGAACGGGAGGTGTGTTCTGGGCCGGAAGACGAAGTGGGGCATCATTGAAGGTCAGTGCGGGGACTCTGGGCAGGACGTGGGTGAGAAAGGGTTGAAAACCAGGGCACGCCCTACTGCCTTTGGCATCCTTAGCACCCCTCGCAGGGCCCATGTGGTTAAGCCCCAGCGAGGAAACAGACAGACCAGGGATCAAATCCCTCTGTGCAGCTGGGAGGCCTCGGGCAAGGCACCTAGTCGCTGGGCCTCAGTTTCCTCCCAGTAAAATGGGCATCATGGTAACATCAGCCTCATAGGGTGCTGGAGAGCAGAGCTACTGCTTTGCACAAGGCCTGGCACCTGGGAGGCGCCCTATTTGCTCGCCAGAATTCACTGTGGACCTACTATGTGCCGGGCATACTATGTGCTGTTCCTGAGAGGATGTAGAGAAAGCAGGGCTGACAAGGTCCCTGTCTCCATAGAGCTGATGAGACGATGATGGGTGGGGGCAGCACCAAGGAGGAAATCTGTGGGTGACAGAGGGGGCTGCCTGAGGGAGCAGAGGAAGGCCCTGCTGGGGGGGGGGAGACGGGAGGGTGAAAAAGGAGCAGCCAGGCCTGAGTCCCTGATTTATCAAGATAATTATTAGAAGTCGAATATAATATACGTGATATAGGGTGTCATATACATAATATAATAGAGTCATTATTGAGGGGATAACAATAAATGATCAGTGGATTCATTGACTCAGCAGCTGTTCGTATGAGCCACCTGTGCCAGGTGCTGGGGACACAGTAACGATGAATGAATGAATGAATGAATGAATGAACGGGAGGTGGGATATGACAGTGAGAAATGTGGAGAGAGGGCGGCGGTGGGCCTCCAGGTGGCGTGCAGCATACAGTGAGCGCCTACTTAGTGCTCACCGAGGGCCGGCCAGGCGCCCCAGAGCCCGCGCTCAATGTCCTGTTTTGCAGTGGAGAACATGGCGCACTGTGAGTTTCCCCTCCTGAGAGACCTGCTCATCCGGTGAGGATGTGGGGAGCCTGGGGGCATGCTGCGGGGACCCAGGTGACGCTGTGGCCGGCCCCGGCTGACCTGCCGCCCCTCTCCCAGCTCCCACCTCCAAGACCTGAAGGACATCACCCACAACGTCCACTACGAGAACTACCGCGTCTTCAGGCTCAACCAGAGCCACGCGCTGCCCCGCGGGCCTGGCTGGGTGAACCTGGCCCCGGCCCCCGCCGATCTCACGGCCACCCCCGGGCCCTGGAAGGTCCGCTGGCAGGCCCACGACAGTTCTGACGAGGAGTGCTGAGCACTGGTGAACTCCGGGCCCAAGGGGCTCCCTGAGTCCTCGGAGGCCCCCCAACACCCATCTGTGTACTAGAGCATGTATTAAAGGTGGACATTGCTTTTTATGAAAGGGTGTGCTTTGAAAACAAAAGGTGTTTTGTAAATGACTTCTTTGAGCTATCCTCAAATAAAAGTATGGTTCTTCTTTCTTTTTTTTTTTGAGGAAGATTAGCCCTGAGCTAACTGCTGCCGCCAATCCTCCTCTTTTTGCTGAGGAAGACTGGCCCTGAGCTAACATCCGCGCCCATCTTCCTCCACTTTATATGTGGGACGCCTGCCACAGCATGGCGTGCCAAGCGATGCCATGTCCGCACCTGGCGAACCCAGTGCCACCGAAGTGGAACGTGCAAACTTAACTGCTTCGCCAGCAGGCTGGCCCCAGTATGGTTCTTTTTTAAGTAACAGCGTGAGACCCCAGGCCCCCAGGAGTCTTGAAGGCCTGGGAGGCATACCTGGACAACTGGCCCCTTCTGCCCCAGAACCGGAGCCAAGCTCCAAACCAATCTCCACCGTCCGTCCTGACCCTCCCTCCTGGCATGAGGCCAGGCCCACGGTGTCATAAATGGTTGAAAACGCCCCATCTCTAGCCGTCTTCTCGGCCTCCCTCTTGCCGTCCTCTTTGCTCCGCCGGGGCAGACCAGCCCGGTGAGAAGAGAGCTCCAGCTCTGGAGTCTGGCCAAGCTGATGGGAAAATCCCAGCTCTGCCACTGATGAGCAATGTGACCCCAGACAAGTCACTCATTCTTCCTGGGCCTCAGCTCCCTCATCTATGAAAGGGGGACGTTAGTACCGCTGTCATAGCATTGCCATGCAGACAAGTGGAGTAGCTCGTGGAACGTGCCTGCCACAGCCTGGAGAAACGGCTCTCAGACGGCACTGATGGGAACGGGAGACAGCGTGGGTCCAGGGCAGAGGGGGTGCCTGCCTAACGTGCGAGCTCTTCCCAGTGTTGCCGAACCTCTCAGCCTCAGGTCCGTGCCCCGGGAGCAGCAGGCCAGTCGCCGAGACAGCGATGCTTGGAGGTGGAGAAAGGTTTATTCGAATTGGCCACAATGAGAAAGAGGGAGAATAGTTTCTCTCAGATCCATCTTAACAAAAGAAGAAAGCAGGGGGTCTTTGTCGGGCTAAGGGGCTTAGGACGTGGAGTTTCGGGCAAACAAAGGGGAAGTCCATGTTTCTTTTGCTTCAGACAAGACTTTGAGCTACTAGATTTCTTGGCACCAGTGGCAGCTGGGCTGGAGTCATCTGGTGATCGTAACCTTGAAGACATTCTTTTTCTTCTGCCAAACAAGCTCATAAATCCTTGTCACTGAGTCACCACTCTGGTTAAACAAGAAAAGAGCACGTTAGCAAGTTTTAATGACGCGTGGGCTGCAGGGCAAGCATTTGGGGTCAGCAAATGCATCTAACTGGGGATTGAGGTTATTTATCTGGGATGCACGTGGGCACTGACTTCATCCGTAGGGAACAAGGTGGAAGGATAACCACGTTCTTATGGGATATTTAAGGTAAACTTCAGGTGTCCAGGTTCACGGGACTCTCCGAGCCCTCAGAAATAAGTGGACTTCATGGGAGCCCACACAGAGCGGGTCGAAGCTCACTTGGTTTGGTAATGAAAGGACAGGCGACTCCTGTGATCCAGGGAGCCAGCGGGGGGTGGGGGGGGGCACTCGAGCTCCTGGAGGGAGAGAGCACGTGGTGAGCATTTGGTAAGCGGCAATGGGGAGGAGCAGTGTTGTCCCAGCTGTATTGGGGTTCTCCAGAGACACAGAACCAATAGGACACAAGTACATATATGGAGATTTATTAAAGGAAATGGCTCAGGCAGTTACGGAGGTGAGAAGACCCCCAATCTGCCATCTGCAAGTTGGAGACCCAGGAAAGCCAGGGATATAATTCAGTCCGAGTTCGAAGGATCGGGGGCCAGCGGTGTAAGTTCCAGCCTGAATGTGAACACCCGAGAACCAGGAGCACCAATGTCCCAGGGCAGGAGAAGACGGACGTCTCAGCTCGAGGAGAGAGAGCAAATTCGCGCTTTCTCTGCCGTTTCCTTCCATTCGAGCCCTCAGTGGACTGGATGACGCCCACTTGCAATAGAGAGAGCGATCTTCTTTATTTAGTCTACTGAATTAAATGCTAACCTCTTCGGGAGACACCCTCACAGACACGCCCAGAAATAAAGCTTTACCAGCCACCTGGGCATCCCTCGGCCCAGTCAAGTCGACACATAAATTTAACCATCACACCTGCTAAAAGTTGCCTCCTTCATGAAGCCCTCCTTGACTTCCCCAGGCCACTGCACCCACTGTGTACGTATCACATGGTTTGTTTTCTGGCCAATCTCCCCCGCTAGCCTGGGAGCTCTGTGACGGCAGACACATCAGCTTCATCGTGTACGTGACAGGTGCTCAGGACTCGGCTGTTAAATGAATGAACTCTGTAACACCTGCCCCATAGCTATTTACCCATTAAGTTCACACACCTGCTGACTCCAGCCTTGGGGAAACTCCCAGGGCCTGTGGGGACCCACGCCCTCCACCCCAACATCTCTGGGTTAGGGTGTTGCTACACAGAGGCTGAGCACACTCCCGAGGTGAAGATTAGCCCCAGGCAATACAGCGATGTCTACAACATTTCAAAACATACACCCTTTGGCTCAGCAATTGCATTTCTAGGACCGGATCTCACGGATAGGCGAGGGTTTCTCAAACCTGGGTGCTATTGACATTTGGGGTCAGATCATTCTTTGCTGCAGGGGCTATTGTGTGCACTGTAGGATGTTTAGCAGCATCCCTGGGCCTCCACCCACCAGAGGCCAGTAGCACTGTCCCTCCAGCTGTGCCCATCAAAAATGTCTCTTGACTTTGCCCAATGTCCCCTGGGGGCACCATCTCCCTGGGTGAGAATGACTGATAGAAACAGCGCACCTGTCCACCAGGAGTGGACTGGAAAGTGAATCACAGGACATCCGTACTATGTGTGTTAGCTTCCTGTGGCTGCTGGAACAAATTAGCAGAAACTGGGAGGTTTAACAACACACTTTTATCCTCTCACAATTCTAGAGGTGAGAAGTCAGAAATTCGTGTCCCTGGGTGAAAACCGAGGTGTCAGCAGAGTCGTGCTGCCTCTGGAGGCTGGAGGGGAGAATCCATCTCCCCACCTTCACCAGCTTCTGGAGGCCACTGGCATTCCTCGGCTCGTGGCCCCTTCCGCCATCTTCCTTCTGTTGTCACATTGCCTTCTCTACTCGAGTCTCCCTCTGCCTCCCTCTTATAGGGATCCTTGTGATTACATCGGGCCACTGGCGTAATCCAGGATCATCTCCCCATCTCGAAATCCTTAATCTGCAGAGTCCCTTTTGTCACATAAGGTAATGTCTTTATAGTTCTGGAGCAGGAATTAGATATCTTTGGGGGCCATTCTTCAGCCCACCGCACCATGGAATATAACGTGGTCCTCGAAAAGAATGAAGTGGGACGAACACTGTATGATCTCACTTGTACGTGGAATATAAAAGAGTTGAACTCATAGACACAGAGAGTAGAACGGTGGTTGCCGGGGCCTGGGGGAGGAGGAATTGGGGAGATGTTGGCCAAAGGGCACCGACTTCCAGTTATCGGATGAGTAAGTTCTGCCGCTCTAATGTACAGCGTGGACTATAGTTAACAAGGCTGTATCATACGCTTGAAAGTTGCTACGGGAGTAGATCTTAAATGTTGTCACCACACACACAGAAAAGACAGCTCTGTGAGGTGGAGGACGTGTTAACGAAGCTTATCGCAGTAATTGTTTCACAATATACACATATATCGAATCATCACGTTGCACAACTTCAGCTCACGCAATGTTTCGTGTCAGTTACATCTCGATAAAGCTGGAGGGAAGAGAAATTGAGGTGGTTCTACGGTCACCCGTGTGTTCCTTCTAGGAACAGATCCCCAGGGCCCACTACTACCTGCTGCAGAGGCAGCGTCAGCAGGGCAGGAAACCAAGTCGCCGCCCTCAGAAGCGTGCACATGCGTGGGGCAAGATGACCATAAACAAAACAAATAAGTTGAGGCTGGCGCAGCGGTTAAGTTCTCACATTCCGCTTCTCGGTGGCCCGGGGTTCACCAGTTCGGATCCCGGGTGTGGACATGACACCACTTGTCAAGCCATGCTGTGGCAGGCGTCCCACATATAAAGCAGAGGAAGATGGGCACAGATGTTAGCTCAGGGCCAGTCTTCCTCAGCAAAAAGAGGAGGATTGGCGGCAGCAGTTAGCTCAGGGCTAATCTTCCTCAAAAAAACAAAACGAAACAAATAAGTGAAATGCTGGGCATGTTGGGTTGTGATGGGTGCTCTGGCACCAAGGAAGGCATTTAAGGGGTATAGGACTGTCTAGGGTTGAGGGGGTTTGCAATTGTAAGAAAGGGGTCGGGGGCAGGAGGCCAAGCTGAGAAGGGGACTTTGAGTAAAGAGGAGAAAGGGTAAAGGCTAAAGCACGGGGAATATCTGGGGGCAGAACATTTCAGGCAGAGGGAAAAGAGGGCACTGTGAGTGCAAAGGCCCTGGGGCTGGAGTGTGCTGGATGTGTTCAAGGAAGAGCAAGGAGGCCTGTGTGTCTGGAGCAGCACAAACCAGGGGAGAAAGTAGGGGGAAATGAGGACAGAGAGGTGGGGAAGGGCAGGAATTCAAGTTCCCTGTCATGACTCTATTTGTACAGTTTTGTACAGATGATCGTTGAAGAACATCGATGAGAGGAAAACAAGGAGTAATAGAGTATATAGTGGATGGCAGCACATGGGCATAAATATCTCCGGAAACATCCTGAAGACACTGGGACACATGGCTGCTCCCAGGGAGGGTACGTGCATTGGGGGTCCAGAGTGAGGACACTTCTTTTCACACTGTCTCCTCCCGTATCATGTGAATGGCTTGTTAACCAGGTGCATGTATCACCTATTCGGAAAACATTAATACATTTAAAATATTAGCCCTTGGCCCTGCCCTGAATGTTAGGATCTCCTCGGACCAGGGTCATCAGTGGGGACTGATGGCCCCACTCCCCCTCCTCCTTCCTGATGCCCCGCTGTGGCCCTCCCCCCAGTTGACACCTCCCCCAGGCTACAGTGACCGCTCACTGCACTCCCACCACCACCCACTCTTGTTCGCTAGGGCCACCTTTTTGGCGGAGAGTGGGGTATTGCAGGGAGCGTTGGTCCCGCTCTCTGTTGATGACTTAACCTCTGGTTCTGGAAGCTCTTGCCACACCCTGGTGACTCTGCAGCTCATGCTTGGCACAGACTGTCAGCTGTGCCCTGGATAAGGGCCGTGCACAGTTTCTTCGGCATTTCCCGACCTACACCAGCTGGGCGAGGACGAAGGCCTCGTCTGACACATCTTGGGATTCCCCAAGCCCAGCTAGCGTGGGTTCCAAGTCCAGCTCTGCCCCTTTTTAACAGCAGGACCTGAGACAAGCCACCGGCCATCTCGGAACCCATTTCCTCATGTGTGAGATGGGGACGGCAGCGCCATCCCAATACCTCCGAGTTGCTGGAGACAAACCTGCTCACAGACGCCCAGGTCCCGGAAGGAAGAGCTTTTCTGATTGTTTCATTTTGTGGGTGGGGGGTTTGCACTGTTCAGGACACTAGGCAGGTTCATGTCGTAATGGCACAGTCATAATATTAAATAACAGCAGGGAGCGTTTTTTAAGATGAGGCTTCACAAAATCAAATCCTGTGTGCCTGGTACAATAAACCATCCACCAGATGACACGGACAAGGATGTTCCTAGCAGCTGTATTCATGAGAGCCAACACTGGAAACTGCAAATGTTGAGCATTTGGACAGGGGGAGTGGATCAATTGTCGTATCGTCATACAATGGAAAGTTCTTTGGCAATAAAAAGGAACCAACGACCGAAACAAGCAACAGTATGGAGGAATCTCAGACATAATGATGAGGGAAAGCTGCCAGACAGCAGAGGAAACAGACCATGTGGGCGCCATTTATAGAGTTCAAGAAGAGAAAAAAAATCAGTCTAACGGGATAGAAATCAGATCAGCGGTTTCGGGCAAGGGCTGGGGGTATTGACTTGGGTGGGGGGGAGGCACCAGGGAGCCTTTGAAAGTATTAAAAATGACCTATATCTTGATCTGGGTGGAGGTTATAGAGGCGTAGAGATTTGTACAATTCTTTGAGCCATACACTTAAGATTTGTGCACTTTACTGCAGATATGTTATACGTCATCAAAATTTTTTAAAGACAGAGCAATTTAAGCAAATTCAAATAGAAATGGTATACAGCCAATAAGGCCTGCTTAAAAATTAACAGTGCATTTATTTTAAATTACTGATGAAAACATTCACTAGGTTTCAATACTTCGAGAATGTAAATTTGCAATAATGGCTATTTTGTTGTTGTTGTTTAAAAAGCCCAGGAAGGGGCCGGCCTGGTGGCGCAGCGGTTAAGTTCGAATGTTCTGCTTCTCAGCGGCCCAGGGTTCGCTGGTTTGGATCCCGGGTGCGGACATGCCACCACTTGGCAAAGCCATGCTGTGGCAGGCATCCCACATATAAAGCAGAGGAAGATGGGCACGGATGTTAGCTCAGGGCCAGTCTTCCTCAGCAAAAAGAGGAGGACTGGCAGCAGATGTTAGCTCAGGGCTAATTTTCCTCAAAAAAAAAAAATAAAAAGCACATGAAAACTTGCAGTTAATGTCCCCTGCCCCCACCACATCTCTGTCCAATCTCTGCCCCCTGACATGGGAAATCATCATTCTGAATTTGGTGTTTATCCAAATCCTAGGCATTTCTTTACCCTTTTAGTACATATGTATATATCCCGAAGTCATATGTAGTATTGTTTTGCATGTTTTTATAATTTCTAGAAATGCTATCATACTGCCACGTACTTTTTTGCTCAACATCCATCTCTGAAATTTATTCATCATTCTGTTGATTGACATTTAGATTGTAACGGCAAAACCCAAAAACAAAAAACACTGCTCTGAACATAAAGGTAGTCTTTATTATTTACAAAATTAGCAGATATTAAGGCTTTTTGTGTGTTGGGCAGTCTGTTTTGCCTGTTTCCATTACAATGGCGCCTATCTCAGGAGATTTATCATCTTCATGCTACTAATAAGTCATTCTTGCCGTCTCCCTCCTTCACCCCAACACACTCAACCACAGGGCCCTGCTGATTTGGCTTCAGGAATCTGGGTCAAATCTGTCCCTCAGCGGCCACCACCATCCCTAGTATGACCTCAACACTGGACCCCTCCAGCTGGGCTCACGGCTCCCCTCCGGTCTCCCTGAGATCTGTGCTCTACAATGCTTCCTATCCCACCAGGACACTCTCCTGGTTTCCTGTTGCTCTGAGGATAACATCCCCAATCCTCACCCAGCCTCCTCGGCCCTCCTGCACGGTCCCACCTCTCCAGCCTCGTCTCCCAACCTTCACACCTGCACCCGGGCCACGCTGGTCACCTGTCTCTCAAACGCACCCCATCTCTCAGCACGTACACACCTGCTGTTCCTTCTGGTGGAACCCTCGCCCCATTTCTCCAGGTTAACTCTAAGCTGCCTTCACTCCTCTGCTAACCGTCACCTCCATCCTAAAGGGGTCAGGTGCCCTCTTCTATGCCCCTTGGTCAGCATTGACCAAACATGTGACTACAGTATTTGTGCAATTATTTTGTCCACTGTATGCCTCTCTTGGTAGCATGTAAGCGCCATGAAAGCAAGCACCTGCTCACCACTGCGATTACCCCAGCGCCTAGCAGAGCTGGCAGATGGGAGGACTCAATATGCCGCTTTTTAAAAAATATCTATGAATCGATTAACGGTTTTGAACGAAAGTCCCCCCATTCACAAATATGCAAACTGAGGCTCAGCGTGCGCAAGAGACTGGCCCGCAGGCTCGGCGACAAGGACGCGGCGGTCCTGAGGCCGAAGTCCCTCTCACAGCCGCCCCGCAGGGAGATCCCGGAGGCAGCCCCGCGCGCCCGGCATCCAGGAGCCCCCAGGCACCTGCCACCTGGGCGCGGCGCGGGGCACTCTGGGAAATGTAGTCCGGCCCGCTTCTCGGGCGCGGCGCCCGCGACTTCCGCTTTTGGCTGCGTCCCGAAGCTTTGGGAGAAAGGTGCGAGGCGGCGGGGGATGCGGGAGGGGTCTACTCTAGGCCTGGCACTGAGGCTCTTTCCCGGCCCCTCCCGGCAATGGGGTCCCGGGACACTCGGCAGGGCGAGTTCCACCAAAGAGGACAAGGGGAGAGGATGCCTGGGTTACTGTTGCGGGCGGGAGGGCATTAACCTGGCACTTAGGAGCGGGGGTTCTGGAATCGAGGATGTGGGTTCCAGTCTCCTTTCTGTCACTTCCTCACTATATGACCCTGCCTACATTCAGTACCTAAGACTCTCGGGGCTTCACGGTTTTTTACCAGTAAAGTTGAGATAATCGCAGTACCAATACTATTACAAAATTAGGAACAAACAGAGTGCAAATGTGTATTGCCCAGTGCTCAGGAATTGATGGCAGTTATTATTATTTTAAGGGAGTTGCCGGGGACCTGGGAGGCCTTCTGTGCTAGGCAGAGGATGGGCAACGGCACTTGGCGTCTCTCTTGCAGTCTTTTCTTGGACAACTTCTGCCTGTAGGAACGAGAACCCCCTAGGGCACTTCCTGATCAGGGCAGCCCTCTGTCTGTCAGGGTGGGGAGCTCCCACACCCTGGAAGGGGTGCCAAAGGTTCTCTTCTTGACCGGACTCTGCTCGGGCTCCTCTGAACTCTTCTCAACTAGGCTGTGACTTTAGGCTTCCGTGTCCAGCTCTGCATTGTCCAACTTTAGTAAGAACCTTGCAAAGTCAGTTTAGCCAGAACCCCCTGCTCTCTCTGTCTATTAGGTTCCTCATGCTCCCGCATCCTCCAGGGGATGTCTGATCCCCCCTGGCCTGCCTTCAGCAAGAATCCTACTAGGTGGCTTTAGCCAGCATCTCTTCTTACACCTGAGGTTTGCTCTTACTCATTTTCCATCCACACCCCACCACCGCCCTGCTCCTTGGCTATAACTTCCGACTTTTCCTCCTTATATTCGGAGTGGATCTTGATCTCTCTCCTCCACTGCAAAACCCCAGCGCAGGGGTCCCCACACCCATCTCTACGGTCCTGGACAAAGTCTTCCTTACTATTCTTTAACAAGCGGCATGAACAATTCTTTCTTTAGCAGTGGTTGAGAAAGAAGTCCACTGCTCAAGTGTACCTCTCGCACTTTCTCTCTCTGTCCCTGTCTCTCTCACAGGCTGGCTCTCCTCTGCATGGTTGGCTTCAGCCCACAGCAGATTTTGGGGAGGACGCTGGATATTTTACCTCTGACTATTTCTTCTCCCTTAGCTGTGGCCTCCTGTCCTTTTAAGAAAGCCTATGAAAAAAGTATTGAAGCCACAGAGAAGCTGGCTTCCCTTCTTCAGGTGGGGCCAGGTGAATGGATGGTCCTTTGTCTAAATATTCTCCACCTAAAAGAGCAACTGCCCCACTCTCCGCTCACCCTGCTGTATTTTTCTTCATGGCACTGTCGCCACCTGCATCATTTTATATGTCTGTGTACATCCTTGTTTGTGTGTGCCAGGCACAGCCCAGAAACGTGTTGATATGTTTTGTTTATCTCACACAGGATTTAAAACCCTTTTGCATCCACTTTGAAAAGTAGGATTTTTCACCTAACCACCAAGATATCCGGTTTCTGGGGAACAGTCAGCCTGGCTGGCGGTGTGGGGCTGGCATCCCCCACTCTGCCTGCATCCCTGAGCCTGAGGCCTTGCATCAGCAGCCATCAGTCTTCAAGCCGGCACTGCTATGCTTCTTGTAGTGGAGAGAAGTTCTCCACTCTCGTGTCACTCTCATACACGGTAATGAAAAGAAAGACCAAGAGGGACACGTGTTTTAAGAGAAATGAGAGAAAGCACGTGTCTTTGCGGAAAGCAAGACTACTCCAGAATGTTTTGTGTGCAAACTGCGTCTGCATCAAAAAACCTTCCTCCCTGGCTCTTGTGGGTGTTTGAGCCGGTGACCCCAGGTCTGGAGTGGGTGGTGATCTGAGGAGAACCTTGGGCCGTTCAAGGGACTGGTGGTGTTTGTGGGTCTGGCTGTGTGCTGTGGACTGAACTGCGTAGCCCCATAGTCACGTTGAAGCCCCAACCCCCACTGTGACCGTATCTGGAGAGAGGGTCTGTCGGAGGTAATTAAGGCTAAATGAGGTGATGAAGGTGGGGCCCTGACCCGACAGGGCAGTGGCCTTACCAGGAAGGGGAGGAGAGAGATCACGCCCTCCTTCCACTGGATGAGGACACAGAAGGTGACCGTCTTCGAGCCAGGAAGAGAGCTCTCACCAGGAGGAACCGAGTATGCCAGCACCTTGATCTTGGACTTCAGCCTCCAGAAGTGTGAGAAATAAGTGTCTGTCGGTTAAGCCCCCAGTCTGTGGCATTTTGTTAGGCAGCCCGAGCTGACTAAGACCCTGGGTGTTTTTCCCAAGAGGAATGTGTGAATCTTCACCCGATTCTGAGCAATGCCTGGGCCGACTGCAAGCAGGAGAGTTTAGCACACGTCATCCCCACAGGTAAGGATTTCCCAGCATGCCTGTGGTTCTTGGCCCCCCCCCCCCCCCCCCCCCCCCGCCGGTCCTCCACAATTCAGCCTTTCTCTGGAGGCCTTCCTCCTGGAGGCAGCTCTCTGCCTCCAAGAAATCCACTGTCTGCTTTGCAAGGCAGTCTTTATCCATCAGCTTCTCCTTTGGCTTCTTGGCCGCAGGGAAAAGACAGATCAAGTTTCAAATGCTGGGTGGCTCAAGGTGTAAACAGCAGCATCTCCTGCCTCCCTGTGAATTATGTTTCCTCTCATGAACCAAAACACAGCCGGTCTCCAAGGAGAGATTGCACAGCCCCACACAGCAAGGGAGGGCTCTCATCCCTCAGCCCTTCTGTTCACAAAAATGACAGCAGGACAGCTACTGTTTACTGAGCGCCTCTGTGTTTCACCCTCGAGTGAAGTATTTTAATGTACTGTACCCCCTAAGCCTGGGGAGTATCCCCTGGGCCGTAGGTACTGTTTATCCCCACTTACGTTATGGTCAGAATCAAGTCTTTGATGAGGTCAGACCCCAGAGTTCAGTGTCTGAAGAACAAATTCCCTCCCTTCAGTCATTCAGCAGATACTTACCATGTGCCAAGCAGGTCTGCCTGCGGGGTCTGGAAAACCAGAGGAGAATCTCACAGGAGAATCTTGGGACGGGACCAGTCTTCCGAGAACCGGCTCGGACGTCCACTCCGAGGCAGGGCTCCGATGACCTGGCAGGGGTTCGCAGGTGCCTTCATGGGAGTGGCCAGGGCAGCAGGCTCTGGGGCGGGCCTGCCTGAGTTTGTCTTGGCTCTTCCAGTTTCCTAGCTGTGTGGCCTTGGGCGGGGCTCTGCCCCTCTCTGAGGCTCAGTTTACTCATCCAAGACCTGGGTCGTAACGATAACTAGATGAGAGAGACATTGTGAGGATTTAAGTAGCGCAGTAAAAACACAATCTGGTGCACTTAGGAAGTGCCTAAAAACATTAGCTTTTACTATTCACTCATGGAGGCTCAGAAAAAGTGTAATAAAACACCCCTTATGTATCAGTTTGGGGACCCCTAGCTCTCTGATGACTCTCCTACATAATTTAGTCGAATCATGAAACTCTTTGACTTGTACTGAATTGTTGGTTCTTGGTCGTTTGGACGTTGGGAATCGGCTACCAAAGATGACTCAAATTTGTGGCGTGCTTGATTGCAGACCAATTTTTCCCAGCTGTAATTAAACAGTAAGAGCAAATGTGGGCTGGATCTCCGCCTAGGATGTGCTGAGAGAACTACCATCAGTCTGAAGACGCCCTTCCCCTTTGTCTTCAGTTATTTGCAAACTTCTATGAGTGTGAGGCTGGCATTTTAACTCAAGCTGTTGTGTTGACCCCATAAACACTATGAAAACAAGCTACATGGATAAGGATAAACATAAGTAGTGATATGTGTGTATAACTATAAATACTTTTCATTCAGACTATAAACAATGCGTGGGGCCTTAATGGATCTGCGGACCTCTTCCTGGCACACCAGGACCCCAGGGACCCAAGATCCACAAATTGAGACCCGCAGACTTCACCCCAGTGTGGTCGCAAGTCAGGAAGCTAGCGCTGATGTTTATGGAGCATCTGTTACATGCTGAACCTTGTCACAGGCGTTTTACAAACATAATCTCATCCAGTCGCGTCTGTCAGCTTTCCGATGTTGGAGCTGTGACCGTCCCCGTTTTGCGGGATGAGGAGAGTGAGACTTACCCAGTTAATAAGCGGTGGAGCGAAGATTTGGAACGCTGGTTTGGGTGCCTGTCGATGGAGGCCCAAATTCATCCTGGTTTACCTTTGTTAAGGACTGCACGTTTGTGTCCTGCCCAAATAGAGTTAAGACCGAAACCCTGGGCAAAGTAGAAACTTGCTCTTTAAATCCCTGTTGTTTGTAGCCACTGAGAACTTCCTGGACAGGAGAGGGCCAGAACTACAGTAGCCAGGCCTCGGTCACTACGTAGACTTGCTAACCTCTATACGTCAGGCTCCACGGAGAGGATGCCGGGGCCTCTCAGCTATCCAGGAGGCCGTTAGGAACGGAAAGGTGTGGGGCAGCAGCTTTGGAAATGCTGGTGTCCCCACCCCTGTCTGTCCTCTAGACGGAGCCCAGTGTGTCCTGCAGCCAGATCGTGTCGTCCAGTCCTACAGAATCTGCTGATTTCCCCCAGATTCTCCATCGATTTTTCCTCTTCCCCTCCCTTCTCCTCTCCTACTTTTGTCTGTTCTCCCTTCTTCCTCCCCTGCTTCACAGCCCTCTGTGACTTCTTCAAATTATCCCTTTCCACACCCTCCTCCTGAAGCAAACGGGGTGGCAGGCCTCTTGTGCTGGACTTGAGCACAGCCCTCCAAGCAGCTCCGCACCTTGGTCTCGGCTTACTCCAAGATGCTGGCCAGCAGCCATGTTGTAAGGAGAAACTGAGGCATACATGGTCCTGCCTTTCTTCAGCTCTCCCGCAAGGCTGTGGGGTCCTGGGCATGTGCCCTTAAAGATGCCTCCCTCCCCGCGAGGGGCGGTCTCCAGCAATTGGTGGTGCGCAGCCCAGTGTCTTGCTCTGCCTGGTGTGCTCACATAAAAACTGGCTATTGGATGGAGGGAAAAAATGAAATGTGAGAGAGAATGGAGTGTGGGAGTGGAAGAAAAGAAAGAAGCCAGGGGCAGGGTGGGGTAAAGCGCTAGGTCTGGGGATGCCAGAGCTGAAGGACTCAGGAGTGACCATGTTTATGGGGCACATAACTCTCACCGTGACCGTTTACCCGCTTACCCACCAGGCACCCAACCCTCCCTCAGGCTCCACTAAGACCCTAGGGAGGGTCTGTCTAGTTCACTTCCTCTTCAGGGTGCCTGCTTGGCTCAAAGCAGAGCCCAATATTCGTTGATTAAATTAACAAACAGTGAAGCACTTGATAACCAAGATGCCCCAAGCAAGTAACTTTTTGGTCTTAATTTCCTAGTCTCTAAAATTAAGGGGTTGGACTAGGACAAACGTCTGGCTTCCGACTTTGCCCCGTTACAAGGTGTGTGTGACCTTGGGTAGATCACTAAACCTCTCTGTGCCTGGTTTCCTTATCGATAAAATAGGGATAATAGTGCCTACCTCCCAGTGTTGTTTCAAAGTGAACTGAGTTAATAACTGCAAAGCGCCTAGACCAGAGCCTGGCACATTCAAAGCACTATGTAAGTAAAAAAGTAAATTTCCAAGGTCCCCTCCACCTTGCACTTTCTCAGGCCAGGGGAGGGCAGATGGAAGAGAACTGGGGAGAACGGACCAGAAGCTGCGGAACCTACAGGCGCTCGCGCATGCTCACGGAAGGTGCGAAGACTACGTTACCCACAATGCCTCCCGCGGGCCCACCTTCGCGGCCAGGTTCCCACGCTCTAACAGCGATTCAGCCAGGGGTTTGAGGACCACGTTGCCCAAGATGCATCTCGCGGGCCGGCCCAGTGGCTTCGTTCCTACGCCTGACAGTCTGCGCAACCCGCGGTGCGAGGACTACGTTACCCACAATGCCTCTCATAGACCCGCCTCTGCGGACTCGTTCTCTTTCTTGACAGCCGGCTCGGCCAATGGCGCAAGGGCGGGGGCGGCCGCGTTCGCAAGCCCGACAGCGGGCTCGGTCAGCGGCTTGCGTCCAGCAGCTTAGGGTCAGCTGTCTGCGGACCGGCTTCCGGGACCAGCCAGCCCGCTGAGCCGCCTGCCCCCGCGGTCCGGCTCCCGGCCCGGCCCGCCGGCCCGGACGCGCCCAGAGCCCCCCACGGCTGCAGCGCTGCCCTGATGTGGACGTGGGCGCGGGGGCCCGGCTCCAGCTTCCATCCCGGGGCCGCGACAGAGCCCGGGTCGTGCTCGGCCCCGGCCTCCGCTCACTCTGCACCTGACGGGGCGAGACGGGAAAGCAGCCCGGCCCGGGAGTCCCAGCCCTCCCAGAACCCTGGCGTTGGAGGGGTCCGGCTGACTATCCACCCGAGGGTGCCCCGCGGGGCCGCCGAGCGGAGCGGGGATCGGTTTGGGACCGAATCTGCGTTCTCCTGGGCAGAGTGGGCCCTGGTTCTCACCATATTTCCAAAGGGCTCCCCTCCCAAGAGGTCTAACTAATAACGACAATTCAGCGTTTCTACGGCTCTGACCGCGTTCCAGGCGCTTCACTCAACCCTGTCCGAACATCCCCTTTAGTCTCCCAGCCGCCTGTGTGCAGGTGATATCACTACCTCTGCTTTCAGTGGAGGAACTGAGGCCCAGAGAGGTTAAGTAATCGCCCGGGAATTGGCATGGGGTTAGGAGCTAGGATGGGTTGATCGACTTTAACAGTTTCCTTTTGCTGATGAGTTGGCCCTGGGACCAGGGCAGGGGCTTGTGGATCTGATGCTTATCCAGCCCCAGGGCTGCGCCCCAAATGATTTTCTCATCTCTCCACAGAACCCTGAAAACCATCTTTCCCAGTGTCTGGCCAGAGGTATAGGGAGAGACAGATTTGACCCCCTGAGGCCAAGAAGGAACAAGGCCCATTGGGAACAATGGCGACACCCCTGATCTCCAGCCCCTCCTTCCCTTGGGGCAGGACAAGATCTTGATCCTGAAGGTGGAAGAGGACTTCTGCTGGGAAGAGGAGCCCTCTCTGGACTGGAGACCTTCCACCAGCTTTTTCGGCTCTTCTGCTACCAGGAGGTGGCCAGATCTCTGGAGGCCCTGAGCCACCTCCGGGAGCTGCCCCTGGCCTTGGCCTGAGCTGGGCACCAAGGAGCAGATCCTGGAGCTGCTGGTGCTGGAGCAGTGGCTGACGGTGCTGCCGCGGGATATCCAGGCCCGGGTGCGGGAGCGGCCGCCAGAGAGCAGTAGGTAGGCAGCAGTCCTCATGGAAGGGCTGCAGCAGGAGCCCAGGAAACAGAGGCAGTGGGTGATGTGGGGGGCATCTTGGCCCAGAGGTGAGGAAACCGGGCCCCAAGTCCTCAGGGCCCTTCGGCTAAGGGCTGCATTTGGAAATTCCTCGGGTTCTGGAGCCACGGCCAGCCTTGGTCGTCAGGAGGACCTGGGGCTGCCTGGACACTGTGAACTGAAGAAGGCAACTGCTTCTCAGTGTTTGTCAACCTTGGCCAGTGGGTGTCCACCCGCTGATTAACCACATATAGCCCCGCTAAGCAGCCCTTTCTAAGCTGCGTGGATTGGTTTGTTAACACCATCCCAGCGTAGGCCAGACACAGGTTTTGATGGAAGGAAGCCTGGAGACCTTCCATGGCAGGGCCTTGGGAGTTGAAGAGATCCCAAAACAGGGAGGAAAGACCAGGGGCTGGTGGTTGCCCTGGTTAGAGCCCCCAGATGTTTCCAATCTTTCTAGAGCCACGCCATCCAGTATAGTAGCTGCCAGCCATGTGTGGCTTTTAAAATTTAAAATGTAATTCCTAAGTCACACATGACTAGTGGCTGCTGTACTGGACAACGCAGATATAGGACACTTCCATCATCACAGAAAGTTCTAGAAACACCGCCACTCTAGAGCCTGCTCCAACTCCTGACCAAATTTGGGGAGTGGAAGTCTCTTACAAACCCGTTGTGTTTAGATTGGATCAGTTCCTCCAGGTTAGATATTCGGCAAATGCTGACAGGTCACCTTTCTCCCTGTGGCGGTGCCACTGGCCACACGCTGCTATTCTTCTGCATCCAACAGGACAGACATATCCCCCAAACTTGACCACACTGTTGAGTGCAGTAAGCAGATCCTGCTATTGTTGAAGGTTGGGCCTGAGACCGGGGTCCTCGGTGCTGCTTTCGCATTCCCTGGGCCATCTGTTGTCCCGAGTTCTGTTGCAAAGCTCAGTAAACTCTGAGACCCAAGTTCATCCGACTCGCCTTCTCCGGAATTAGGAAATAGATGATCCCAGAGGGCCTGTGTATGATTTCAAGAAATGTAGCAAAGGCAGTAACGTGAGCTTCTGAAATGAGACCTGATTCGGGGCCCTTCCAGCCCAGGGTCTGTCGGGAGCAGCAAAGAAGGAAGAGTGAGTGTGACAGTGACCCCAATGCAGTGTGACAGGGAGAGGCCGTGGAGGCTCCCTCAGGAGGAGAGCCGGCCTCCTTTTGTCCAGGTTGGGAGCCTGACCTCTTCCCTGCTCACGTCCCTTCTCCCCGGGAGCTGGTGGCGGGCTGCGGGGACAGTCAGACACAATGAGGCAGCCCAGTGGGAGGCACAGCCAGGCAGAGCCCGGGAACAGGAGGGTGGCCACGAGGTGCCTGAGACAGAGGGGCTGGGGAGACTGTAGGTTTCCTCCTGACCTTCTGGGAGCTGGTGGGCAGATCTCCGTCTACATGCAGGGCCCGGAGGTGCCCCCTGATGACGCACTGCCCCATGAGACAGGGGAACAGTCCTTGACATGCCAGGCGGAGGCTCAGCCAGAGGAGCTGTCCTTGGATGAAGGGGCTTGGCGCTCCAGTGAGCAGCCCTCAGCCCAGCTGAGCCACAGACCAAAGAGAGGCCCCCAGCTCTGGTCAAAGAGAGGCGAGTAGCTGCCCCCTCGAGGAAAGAGAAGCCTTGCAGGGGAGGGAGCGAAGGGAAAGGAGCGTGGCAGGAGGTCGGGGCCTGTGGGAACGTGGGATGGACGGGTTCCAGGAGGGGAGCTGAGTGTGGGTGGGGAGCAGCTGGACCTGCCATGTGCAAGGGTGGGCTGTGTGGGCTTCACCACGGCTCTGTGCTCTTTCCCAGGCCCAGTGCCTTCCCGGCGAGAGGAGATGGCAGCATTGGCCACGTCCTTCCTTTCAGCCTGGCCCCCAGTGAGCAGATGTACCAGGTCTGCAGCATCCCCATGCGTACCACGCTCTTGTTACAGTGACACTTCTCTCCTAGATCTGGGGTTGTCAGAGGTGCTTCCCCCTGAAAAGACTCCTTTACCCCAACCTTCGCCTCCTGGGAAGCCTTGCCTTCTCTCGGATGCCACCAGAGAATTAGGTGTATCCTGGAGGATTCCGGGTCCAACGGTGAGTCAGAGCAATAGCTTCCAACCCTGCTGGGCATTAGAATCTCTTGGGACTCTGGGAGAAAATAGATTCCTCCCCCAGCCCTGGCCTGGAGCCAGAGTTTCGTTTGCTGGTTTGTTTGAACAGCTCTATTGAGATGTGGTTCATGTGCCGTACAATTCACTCCTTTAAAGTTTACAGTGCTTCGTATGTTTACAGAGCAGTGCTGTCATCACCACAGTCGACTTTAGAGCACTTTCCTCCCCTCCTCAGAAGACCCTGGACCCATCAGCGGTGCCTCCCCGTTCCCCACCCGCAGCCCCTGGGCGCCACCTGTCTGCTCTCTGTCTTGGATTTGCCTCTTCCCGACATTATTTGCTTGGGTTTTAATCTCGTTCCCCAGGTCAGTGTGGTGCTAGATTAGGGAACCACAGGCCTGGAGGCATCCTGAAACCCCCCAGTCACCCCATTGGGGTCCCAGGGCTGCCTTGAGCTGGGCATGTTAACTTGTGTCCCCGTGGAGCGTGAGCCCCAGTGGCTGAGGGCACCGTGGGTCCAGCTGCTCCGCACAGTCAATCTGTCTCCAGCCCTGAGCAGTGGGACAGCGTGGTGGTGATGGGGTCTTCCGAAGAGCAGCATCCAGCCGTGTGTGAGCCGAGCCCAGGAGGAGGGGAGGTGGGGGCAGGGGGAGAAGTGGGGAGGTGAGTGGGACCCGCCATCTTGACTCGGCCCAGCCTGAAGGAGCAGTGGTGTGGGAATGAGTGGCCTGCGTTCTGCCAGGTGCCAGTGACCCTGGAGGACGTGGCTGTGTACCTGTCCCAGCAAGAACGGGGGTGCCTGGACCTGGCTCAGCGGGACCGCAGCTGGGAGGGGCTGCCAGAGAGTGAGGGTAACATGCAGGGGTGGGAGGAATTGCTGGTCACTGTCCCTCAGAGACCGTGACGTGCCTGATGCAGGCCAGTCTCAGGGTGGCTCCTGCCCTTGGGCTGGCTGTGGCTGGCCCGGCATCTCCCCGACAGGCACGTGTTGGCCTCCGGGACCTGAGGCCCCAGCCATCCCACCGTCCCGCTCAGCACCTTTCCTGGCTCCCCACTGCCTGCAGGAGCCAGTCCAGCAGTTCTCAGACGTTGGCCTGACAAATCCCAGGGGAGTATGTTAAGAACAGGCCCTCAGGGGCCCTGCTCCCAGGGGTGGGTTCAGTGGGCGGGGGGGCCCTGGGGAGGAGTCCACTTGGCAGCCAGCTGTGTGCAGCCTGCAGAGCCAGGGCCGCTGGTGTCCCGTCAGTGGCCCCTCACCCGTATCCCAGGCACATGCCCAGAGCTGTCCTGGCTGCCTTCGTCTTTCGCTTCTTCACCGCACGCTTGGTGGTTTCACTTCACCCTCTGTGCCACCCTCAGCCCGCATGGGCACGGCTGCTCCCGGCACAGCCCCGGCCACCCACAGCCTCTCCTCACCGCCGCCCGGCTCCCTGCCCAACACTGTCACTTCTGCTTTTCCCGCTCAGCTTGTCCTGCCGTTCCTCATATCCACTCGGGCCCTGAAATGTTTTCTAAAGGAATTGAGATGCTGCTTTGTACCTGTTGGGGTTCTCCAGAGAGAGAAACAATAGGATGTGTGTGCGTGAGTGCAAGAGATTTTAAGGAATTGGCTCACACGATTGTGCAGGCCAGCAAGTCCAAAATCTGTAGGGCAGACCTGCAGGCTGGAATTCAGGCAGGATTTTTATGTCTTGAAACAGAATTCCTTCTCTGGGAACTTCAGGATTTGCTCTTAAGGCCTTCAACTGATTAGAAGTGGCCCACCCACAGTATGGAGGGTGACCTCCTCTCCTTATGGTCAACTGATTGTAGATGTTAATTATGTTTGCAAAGTAACCTCCACAGCAACATCTAGACTGGTGTTTGACCAAACAGCGGCATCACAGCCTGGCCAAGTTGGCACAGAAAATTAACCATCACAGACTTTGCTTTCCATCCTCATTCTTTCCAAACTAAGTACCCGTGGCATGAATGAAGGTGACACCTTCCTACTGCCCGTATGAGGAGGAGACTGATTTCCTGTGCGCATGCTGCTGGACCATGGCTCTCTGCTCTCTGTTCCGTGTGTCTCCCACTGTGCATTGTGGCTCTTGGCCATTTAATCTCCATTGTGAGGAAACTCTGGACCCCTCGGGGCATCAGGGTTTCCCTCCCACAGCCAGGGAAAGCCTCAGGGCCTGTTTCCTCATTTCCCTTCCCTTGGAGGAAACAGTAGTCTGCCCAGAAGCAAAACACTTCCCCCCTCTTCTTTCACTTGGTCCACACCCGCATCCTTGTTTCTCTTTCCCCCTGAGCAGGCCTCCCCCCTCCCAGGCCCTGTCTAATAGCCCAGCGGGGTGAGGGGAAGGCCCGAGGGACCCAGCTCCTGCTGCCCTGCAGCTGGGAGGGTTCTGGCAGTGCTGGCTCGGGGTGGGGAGGGCAGCAAGAAAGAAGTGGGAGGCCCCGGTCAGATTCTCTGCACTCGTACAGGTTCACACCTTGCTGGTTGTGTTTGTGAAGTCAATCAAGGGCTTAGAGCAAGGGTCAGCAGACTAAAAGACCAGATAGTAAATATTTCCATTTTTATGGCTATATGGGCCCTGTTGTGACTAGTCAGGTCTGCCGTCATGGCGCAAAAGCAGCCACAGACAGTGGAAAATATGTGGGCGTGGCTGTGTCCCATGAAAACTTCCTTTGTAAAGATAGGAGGGCCTAAGTTTGCTGACCACTGCATAAAGACAGGCAGAGGAGAGAGACGAGTAAGAAAGGTTTACGTCTCCAGCAGAACCCCTCAGTGGGGAAGGAGAGAGTCACACCAAAGCAGGCTGGGACAGGGCGTGGCACGCGGATGCGGAGGTGAAGCTAGTGCCCGCAAGAAGCGAGGGCAGGGAGCCCAGGCCGAGCAGTGGGGTCAGAAAGCCCCCAGGCGTCACCTGGATCTGCACGCAGGGGTGGAGTTGCTGGGTCGTGTGGTGACTCTGTAACCTTTTGAGGGACTGCCAGACTCAGTTCCTCTTTAACAGTCCTCACAGCAGGCCGGAGAGTGGCTCCATCAGCATCTCAGTTGTACACATGTACATGGAAATGGAGGCCCAGTAAGTGTAAGCTCAGGCCCACGTTTGGCCACTTGGTATAAAGTTTATTTTCTATCACTGTTTGTGAAACTTCCTAAATGAACTTATTGGTGGCATTAAAAGAGGTAGAGATGAGGGAAATGGAGTTAAAGAAAAGAAAATGGCCTTTGCTTTTGATGGCAGGGCTTGTGGCACCAGCAGAGGTGTGCTACATTTAGGCCACCCTGTCTACACTGTGTGTGCCCCGGAGCTGAGGGTGAGGGCCTCTGCAGGTGGGAGAGGGCCTGGGGAGCCCAGGTGACAACAGCCTGGCCACATTCCCTTCAGGAAGGTCTCCCTGGGCCTCCTGTGGCCTTGGTGGAAGCCCACCTCGCATCTGGCTTCAAAGGAAAACTCCCCTCGTTGGGAGTGGGGGCAGCTGGTGGGGCCCCCGTGGCCAGATCACGGTCTGTGGCCCAGATCTTGGCCGGCTGAGGTCCGGCAGGGCCTGGCTTGCCTGGTACAGGGCTGGATGGGAAGGGACCCTTGCCCACCCTCAGCTCATGGCAGCCAGCTGTGACCCCAGGTGAACACTGGAACTTGTACCCAAATGCCAAGGACCCCGCTGGACTGCCTGAGCCTCTAGCGTGGGAGGACCCGAGATAATTTCTCTGCTCTTCCCGTGGGGCAGGCAGCGGGGAGGGGCAGCGACTCTGAGACGTGGACCTTGGAAACGCACTGAGGTGCCACAGATGAGAGCTTCAGCCTGTTGGGAGCACAGGGCTGAGAACAACAGTTAGGAAAGGCCTCTGTGAAGACGGCGGCTCGGGGGATAATACTTGCAAAGGAACAGGGCGAGGGAGACAGGAGCGCTTCCTGTGGCCCCCCAGCTCTTGCTGGTCATGCACAAGGGAGGGCACTGCTCTGTTCCACGGGGACAGTTTCAGGTGTTCTATAACATTCAGTATTCTATCTGTATTTAAAGGTCAACTCCACCTTTAGTTTGGAAGGACCTTAGAACATATATGTGCCTTTGTGTCTTGGTTAAAGAAAAAAGAGAAATCAAATTTCAATCTTTACGTCTTTATCGAAAAGTCCGTTGCGGCTGGGGGGGGTGGTGTTAATTTAGGAACACAAAGTAGCAAGCATCCAGGGACCCTGAAAATCAGGCTAAATTCCCTTTCGACACCCTTTTAACCCTGAAATTCTCTAAATATGTTTTACTTAAGTTTTATAGCTTTAAAAAAAGACCTTGTATTATGGAAATAATAGACGCACGTTAAAGAGAAAAAAATGCAGAAATGGAAAAGGGTGAAGAAGCCTCATAGTCCGACTATGGGGACAAACCATTGTCTCATGGTGTTTCCTTCCAGGCCCTTTCAGAGGATCGGGTCCCGCAAGTTGTCTCATGCTGTGTGTACAAGTTTGTACTGGTATCTTTGTTCCGAATGCATGAACGTGTTCTGATGGAATTCTAACAGGGGGCTGGATCCCCAGTCAGGGTCCCTGTGCTACAAAAGCACATGCTAATAGAAACGGGGGTGGCGGGGCGAAGGGAGCCCTGGGGGCCCAGGTCTGTTGAGGGAATGTCAAATCATCCTGCTGACCTCCTCCGATCTGTTACCAGAGGCATCTACACTTGGCCCAGAGGAGGCACCAGGGTCTCCTGGGCTGTCCCTGGCCCAAAAGGGTCCCCCAGGGCCCTGGGACTTCCTCCAGGGGGTCTGGCCTGGGCCCTCTGCCTCTCAGCCTGGAGTGTTCCGTGTTGCTTCCTCCCAGTTCCGGATCCAGCGGAGTCTTCAGGGGCCTGGGCCTTCTGGCTGCAGGGACCCTTGCTGGCAGGCAACTCGGGCTGAGCAGTCCCCTTCCGAAATGCCCTGAGCTGCTGGAGAAGCTGACTTTTCCCGGTACAGTCCCTGTGACATGAGAAGCAACCTCAGTCACACCAAGTGGAGGCCACACCTCCCAACACTTCACCACTGAGCCAGGACACAGACAGAAAAGCCAGAGTGCTTCTGGAGCATGTTCCCGGTTGGCAAGACAATTAGGCCTGCAGCCTCCCTGCCCTGGGCGAGTCACGCGGCATGTCAGCATGTTAAAGGCTCTGCGAGGGAGCCTGTGGGACACTTCAACCCAAATTTGCCTTCCCTCTTCTTCCTGTGATGGCTATTCACGTCCCACATTAGGGGGAAAGTTGCATTAGACTCTGACATTCCCAAAGAGCAGGATCTGCAGGCTTTGCAATCCCCCAAATTTTAGATGCCGCCACAGCATATCCTTCTAATTCGCCAGGACCGCAGTGTGGGCCTCCCCATGGTGGAGACCCGAGCCTTCTCTGAACTTGACCTTTCACTTCTTAATTCACCCTGGCTAACAACTATCACTGTGGCCCATCCCTACACTCTCTCTTCATTTCCAGGGCCATCACTAGCAGGTGGCAAAATCAATTGGGGGAGCTATTTTTCAGGAAGAAAATGTACTGATCCCTTGAGAGGAAGCTAAGGTGTCCTTGGTGATGGTCAGGAGGACAGCAGGCCAGGCTGAGAGGCTGCTGGGCCCCAGGTGGGCTCCCACACACTACCCTCCCCACCTCCTGGACGGTCCCACACCCTCGTGTGCTCGCCCTTTGGGTGCGAGACACAGAGCTCAAGGCACAACTGTTACAGTGCCGCGAGAGCCTGCTGCAGAGGCAGAGGTCGGGGATCCCCAGGTAGCGGGAGCCCCCTTGTGGTTACCTCAGCCCCGAGGGGCCCTGCTGCTCTCTCCGAACTGCTGTCTCCTCTTCCCCCTCCTCCTCGCTGTCAGAGGAGCTGGAGATGGAGCTGGGGGCAGGAAATGGGCTGGGGGCAGGAAATGGGGGCTCGCTGGATGTCGCCCAGTCCACCCTGGCTCCCACTAGGGACTTGGAGTGCCCAGGCCTCCTTGGTGACCCAAGGCAGGAGGACAGGCAGGCCAGCCAAAACCAAAGGGCCATTGGGCTTCCTGCCAAGTGGCGGAGGGATGTAGGTACCCCAAGGCAATGTGCCCTGGCCTAGAAAGATGGCCCTCTGCCCCCGCTTCCTCCCTTCCTGCGCAGGGAGCGTGCCGATGGGAGCAGGGGGATTGTTGGCCAGGCTCGTTCTGCTGAAAGCACTTCTCAAGTGAGCAGTGCCTGTGGAAGTCCCTGTTCCTCCCAAGGCCAGTGTGGTACCTACGAAGCAGCAGGTCTACTGTAGGGCTGTCACTGCTCCGTGTACCTTTCCGATGACCCCTGGTCTGATGGCTCCTTGGGCCGAAGGTCCATGAAGATGGTGGGAGGCTCCGCTGTGCTCCTTAGCCGCGTGCCTGCCGCCAGTGTCGGGCCCAGCTCAGCCTGGGAGCCCAGCTCCGTGGAAGCACATCTGAGATGAGAAGAGCAGGGAGTGCTGAGTCCGTCTTGGTGATGATGGTGTGACCTGTGCCGGGTCATGGCTGCCACCGACTGAGCCCCCACTGTACGTGGGGCACTGAGGTGGGCCCGATAAACGCATTTGCTCTTTGACTCTTCAGAACAACCCTCCTCAGGGAAAGGCTCTGATTGGCCTGGCTGGGGTTGGATGCCCAGGGCTGGCTCCATCCCTGGTGGCCATCCTGCTCCCAGGGAGGCCTTGTGGATGGTGAAGGGAGGGCTCCCATAGGTTGGGGGTAAGAGCAGGTGCTTTGAGGCTTGACTCCCAGCTCTGCCACATACGGCCTGGGCAAGTCAACCTCTCTGAGGCTCAGTTTCCCCTCTAAAATGCACCCACCTGATCAGGTTCTTGAGATGAAATGAGACATACACATCAAGTGCCCCGCCCCCAACGGTAGGCCTAATGAATACTGCATGGCCGTGGGCCAGTTCTAGAGAGAACGGAAGTCCCACCTGCTTCCAGCCTCCTGCTGCCCGGTGTCCTGGGGTGTGTCAGCGGGCACCTTCCTGGCAGAGGAAGAGGCTCTGGACTGCGTGGTGCACAGCAGGGCAAGCTGTTCCATGAGCCTCTCCTGGGCGCTCGGCACAGCATGGTCTGATGGGAGAGGGGAGGCTGCTTAGTGGGGACCTGGCCCCTGTTTGGCTTACAGTGGGCTAAGCCTCGGGACCCCTCGTGGGGACATACCTCTGGCTTGTGGAGAAGTGATGGGGCCAGCTGGAGGCCCCCCCGACCCCTCCTCTACTCAGGGCCCTCTCTAAGGAACCCCCTCCAGCTCAGCAGGGCCGGCGGAGCTGTGCCTTCAGGAGCAGGGAGTCGTGTCCGAGCCTCGTGAAGCAGCAGTGACTTCTTCCTAACCATGTATGCAGCTCCCTCACCCCCGAGTCCCACTTGTCAGCAGGAACCATCATCCACATTCTATGTGTTCTTTTTTTTTTTAACAGCAATGGGATCATCCTCTATGGATTGTTTTCACTGAATGTGTTACGTCTTTCCACGCGAATGCATGTGTAGATTGCCCTCACTGAGCTGCAGAGCGCTCTGTGATGACCGGTTTAGCTGGACGACTGCTGAAAACTGAAGATGGGTTCTTTCCAGCTTTTCACAATTAGAGCAACGCTGCATCCAACATCCCTGAGCACACATCTTTCCCCACCAGGGCGAGTGTGTTCAGGAGACTTCAGAAGTGGACCAGCCTGATCAAAGGCTTATGTGCCTTTAAAACAGAGAACAGATTCTGCCATACTACCTTCCAAAAAGGGGACAGCAGTTCTAGCCCCCACCCCCACCCCACCTCACAGGAGGGTGGGTTTCTCCGCATCCTGCTATAAGGGGTTAAATTACAAACAAAACCTTGCTTCAAACAGCACCAGGGGCTGTGGGCCACAGAGGAGCCTTTGCTCTGGAACTGGAGGCCGGAACCCAGCTGCTCCTCGCATCTTTGCCTCAGACCTGCCCCCACTCACCTTCGTGGGCCAGAGTGGCCGCAAAGGGATGGGAGCTGTCATTTTCTTTACAAAACTGCCCAGAGCAAGGCCACAAATACAATGACAGTGATCACATCCCTGACTTTCTTTTGTGAATGGGGAGGTGAGTGGAAGCAGGACTGTGCTTAGGAACTGGCTGAAGGGACATAAAAGGCAGGCTGACTTTGCTTCCAGAAAGAAAGAGAGGTAGGAAGGTGGGGAGGAGGAAAGGGTGTGGGTTGAGGGCAGGGACTGTGTCTGAAGGGCCGCCTCTTGTATCCCCAGGACCCAGGCCATGCTTGGCACATAGCAGGCAGTCACATATATAATGAATGAATGAACGAATGGAGTGAGTGGATGAAGAAGTGAATGAGTAAATGAATGAATGAAGTCTTTCAAGGACTGGCACCTGAGTGTTCAGGACCGTGAGGGCCAAGCTGTGGAGAGGACATGGTGGGCTGCGGGGCTGATGGTGCCCAGCCCAAGCCCTATTTTATTGAGAGGCCCTGGAAGAAGCTGCTTGTGGGGATGCACTTGGGCCCTGGCGTTCAAGGTCAGACCTCGGCCCTGGAGGCGGTCAGCTGCCCACCAGGCGGCTCCAGGGGCGCCGTCTCCCCGGTCGTCTTCTCGTCCTGCCAGACTCTGAAGGATGTGATCCAAGTCCCACTCTTCACATTGCTGAAATAATTACAACACTGATTACGTGGCTGCCATGGGGTCCCAGAGGCACAAGTACCTGATTTCACAGCCACCGTGACCAACGGAGGCTGTGGTGGGATGTCGTGGGGTAGAAATCGGGCCGAGGTGCATACCCACGTTTGCGCACAGGCTCACTCACCCACCCTGTGTGGGCTGCAGAATGAACTGCTGTTCTCGCCACTTCCTTCCCACGCATGTTTTGGGCAATGCTTTTGTTTCTTGTGTAAAGACATTGACCTGGAGGAAACCCAGTGTCATCCTAAATCTTTTTAGGTTCAAACAGGTTTAAAATGTTGGGAGGTTAAGGCGTTTTGCTCTTTTAAGAAATAGATTGTTCCAGGCAGGTGCACTGGAGGACTTGGAAGACAGTGCTGTGGGGGAGGGGGGAGGACATTAATCAGGAATTGACGTTTCTTATGTGTGAACTTGTCGCTCCTGGCAGCCCGAGAGGTGAGTGAAAATAAAGGCGTTTAGGGGCGAGCAGAAAGGAAAGAATGGGACTCGTCAGAATGGAATTGGAGAAAATGACCTCTGTGTACACCCGAGGCCAGTTTTCTCTAAGTTGTTAAGAAAGTGATCCAGGGGCCGGCTGGTGGCATAGTGGTTAAGTTCGTGTGCTCTGCTTTGGCGAACCAGGTTTGGATCACTGGCCCTGACCTATACACCACCTATCAAGCCACGCAGTGGCGGCATCCCACATAAAAAGTAGCTCAGGGCCAATCTTCCTCACCAAACAGAAAAGAAAGTTATCTGACATTTGTAAATCAGGGGAAAAAGAGAATTGCATGACTTTTCAATGCTATGCTGGAGCATTTTCTAACAAGCCCGCCTCTCTAGGGGAAGGTGACTCGGTCTGCACAGTTGACCAGGGCCCACCTGTATTACAACTTTGTAAAACTAAGACGTTTGCGATGGTTTTCTTTTCCATCTAGTAGAGAGGATAATCCCAAAGGTAACAGTTCTGTTGCCCTGTAGGACGTTGACCAATTTTATCTCAGCATTCATTTCTTTTTGCCTGGTGTCTTACAAAATCCTAGTTTCTCACAATCTCTTTAAACTGGCTTGGTCATCCTGCGGGTTCCACCTTGAATGAACCAAGTACAAGGTTAACAGGTGCTCATTATCCGTGTGAGAATGAGGGCTTTGACGTTTGAGAATTATGCTTTGACAGAGTCTGTTCTCTATCGTATATGTGGTTGTATGTCTTCATAAACAGGATTGGGATTAGCATTCTTTTTCGTTAAGAAGGCTGAGCCTCCTTGCTCTTCCTCATCCTGGTTAACTCTACCTGAGGATGCTCTGTCTGCCAGGACGACGCACCCACTGCCGGTGGACCTGGGAGCACAGGCCTAAGGTTGTCGCTATAGACTGAACGGCTGTGTCCCTCTAAAATTCACGGGCTGAAATCCTAACCCCAATGTGATGGTATTAGGAGGTGGGGCTCTTGGGAGGTGATCAGGTTATGAGGGGAGAGCCCCCATGAATGGAACTAGTGCCATTATAAAAAAGGGGGCTTCAAAGAGCCCCCTAAGTCCTTCCACCAAGTGAGGACACAGTGAGAGGATGGCAGGCCCTCCCCAGACACTGAACGTGCTGGCACCGTGCTCTTGGACTGCCGGCTCCAGAACTGTGAGAAATGACTTTCTGTTGTCTCAGCCCCCACTCTACGGGATTTCATTATAGCAGCTCAAATAGACAAAGACGGGTGTAGTGGGCCGGCCTCAAGTTGGCCTGTGGAGGGCCAGCTGGGAGCCACCGTGCAGGGCCCGCCCCAAGGAAGCACAGGGCAGGGGGTCCCTACCTGGAGGGAGAGCAGTGGCGGTCCTTCCCGGGGCCGCTCTGGTGGCACCTCTGGTCTTGGACCTGATGCTGCAGCTCCACAGGGCGTCTCCTTCACTTGACCTTGGTCACTGCAGGCTGGGCTCTGGGCATCCCAGGTGACTTTGTGGAGAATGTCTCTCTCGATCATCTTCCTTCTCTCCCTTCGGAGGGCTCTGTGGTCTGCGGGGTCTGAGCCCTTGAGGGCGCGGGAGGCAGTGCCTGGGGGCTCTGCCTTCAGGTCTCCTTCCTGTGGGGAGAAGGTGGCTTCTCCCTGCGGCCCCCAGTGAGGACTCTGGGACCCTTTGGTGTTGAAGGACATGCGCCCAGGTTCGCCTTCCTGCCACTTGGGGGTCTCCTGGAACATCCTAAGAAGAGAGCTGCTCTGGCCATGGCTCTCCAAAGGCCCGCCAGGGTCCCTTCCTCCTAGAGAGGCCGAATCCTTTGTCCTCGCATCCCATTCAGTCCAGGGTTCGATGGCGAATCCCACAGGCACCACAACTGGCTATCGAGAAAACAGGCGTCCTGGTGAACAGCCTCGAAAACATACGTCAGGGAATTCTTTTAAATTGTAGTAAAATATGTCTATAACATAAAACTTGCCATTTTAACCATTTTTAAGTGTTCACTTGAGTGGCATTAAGTACATTCACAATGTTGTGCAGCCATCACCACTATCTATTTGCAAAGCTCTTCCATCAGCCCAGAGACTCTGAGCCACCCCGGGAACCACTAATCTACTTTCTGCCTCTATGAACTTGCTTATGCTAGATGTTTCATAGAGGGGAACCATACAATATTTGTCCTCTTGTGCCTTTTCTCTTAGCTTAGCGTTTTCAGGGTTCATCTACGTTGTAGCATGTGTCAGTACTTCATTCGCTTTTATGGATTTCAGCAATATTCTGTTGTATGGCTAGACCACGTTTGTTTGTTGATGGACACGTGGGTTGTTTCCACCTTTTGGCCACTGTGAATAGGCCACACAGCTATTAGCAGGTGGACGAGATGAAACCCAGGCCCTCTGACTCCAGAGCAAGCCCATGGCCTCAACCCCAGTGACAGACTTTCCTATTCCAGATTAAAAAAAAAAAAATCCTCCAGAAGAGTTGCCAAGGTAATGGCAGACATGAAGAAAAGACAAAATAAAGCCCTGTGGACATGATTCCACTGGAACTAAACAGGGTCTTGGCAGCCCTGGGAATTTCTCCTATTTGGGGTTCCTTCAGATGTACTTCTAGGCGTGGCTGAGGGAGTGGGTGATTTGTGTCCTGGTGATGGGTAGGGGACACACCCTGGCTCTGTAAGATGGCCCTGTGTCAGTGCTCACACTGAGGACAGCAGAACTCGGTGAACCACTCATCTGAACGTGCACCTTGAGACCTGACCGAGCTCCAGCATGGCTTCTGGGAGCATGAGGCTGGGATGGCCCCAGCCCCCCATTAAATGCCGGCCGGGGACAGGAAGCTCACCACTGCTGCCAGGAGAATCCACTGTTTGTTCCAGCCAACACCTATGATAGGCCCTGACCTCCCTTTCTCAGAGCATTTACTGAGAAGGAGGCATAATTGTGAACATGAGTCTGTTACAACTCAGGAGCACCTGTGACCCGGCTGAGAGCCATTCCTCTGAAATGCACTCGTCGGGAGGGACAGGCCCTCTGTGTCCCTCTTCCCTGGAGGACAGCCTCCCGACTTCCATAACTGCCACCAGCAGACACACCTGGCCTAGTCGCATCTACGCTGACGGGCTCCTTGTGATGTTTCACTCCTCTGACTACCGAGCCCGGCTCTACCCCGCCCTCATTCTCCCTTTAAAACACCGTCACCTCTGCACAAATCATGGAGCTCAGCTCTGTCCCTGTGGTCAGTAGTTACCGACAAAATCTGCCTCCACCGCTTTAAGCAATGTCTGGCCGTGTTTGTCTTTGACAGCACGCCCCATGCCCTGGTTAGTGAGTGAGGGCTAGTGTATTGCTGGGTGCAGCTGAGCCGGGGGAAGTGCACGGAGGGAGCCAGGCCTGGCTCCTGGAGCCTTTGCACATTGAGAAGAGCTGAACAGGCCTGACGGTTGGGGACCCGCCCAGCAATGGAAGCGCACTGATGGGTTCTGTTTATAAAGGCAGTAATTAATTTTATCATTAAGCCATTAATTTTTGATAGAGTTCTTGGTCTTGCCTGGGACCCTGGGCAATGGGGAGACAAGAAGACGGAAAATTCACTCTACATTTGGCGATGACTACAACCACAATACAGTCATGTGTCACTTAAAACAGGGATATGTTCTAGGAAATGCATTGTTGGGCGATTTCGTTGTTGTGCGAACGTCACAGAGCATACTTAAACCTACTACACACCGAGGCTCTATGGTACTGAGCCTATGGTCTTCTGGGACCCCAGGCTTTTGTTCAGTCCATCATTGACTGAAATATCGTCGTTCCGCGGTGCATGACTGTACTTAATTACAGAGTGTGCTCTGGCATTTTCTAATTGTTTCCTGTGTTCATCTCATCTCCCCACCTTCTTACCTCTGAATCCCACTGTTGCCCTTGTTAAATCAATGAGTGTTTAGGGAGTGCAGGCTTTTGTGAGAAGCCAGGTAGTGCTGAAGCCACCTGGGTTAAGGGAGAGGCACTGATGGCAAATCGTGACAATAGTCAGACAGTTCAGGGGGCCATGGTAGGGAAGAGGCCAGCAGAGGTGTGTGTGAATACGTGTGTGTGTGTGTGCACGTGTGCATGTGTGGCTGGGGGTCAAGAGGAAGAGCAGGGGCAAAATCGGAGAAAATAAGTTCCCCTCCCTGGCCCTGAGTGTGCTGGGCCCTGGGAGAGCGATGTGCGAACACCTTGAGTTGCCTCTGGAGAAAGGCCTGTGTGCAGATGCCAGTCCAGGGGCTTTAACCTCTGTGACCCATATTGCTGCTAGAGTCCGGTGAGAGGCATGGACACCCACACGCGCACCCCCTGCTGCCCGCAGGGCCCCGGCTTTGTGGATCCCCAGAGCCTGCGTCCCACAGACCTCAGGAGGAGACCCGTCGGCTGTTATGACCGAGGCCCCGGCAGGGGCTTCTGCCAGCTCCTCTGAGAAGTCTGGAATCAGGGCCGTTTGATTTCGCTGGAAGATGAACAGCTCTTCTTCCCCGCAGTCCGACTGTGGAGAAACAAGAGGGCTTCTGGATGACATGGCCCCAGGAGGGCCTCAGGGTTCGCCTACTCTCGCCGCGTCCAGCCCTGCTGCTCAGGAGCTGACTCGGGGTCTGGGAGATCAGTTCTCCAGCAAAGGGCCTTGCCCTGCCGCTGGTTCCTGCCCCTGGTTCCTGCCGATGCTCTAGAAACGGGCTCAGCAGCACCACGGGGTGGAGGTGAGATCCGGGGCCCCCGGTTCTGCACGTCCCTGCCACCCACAGCAGGTACTCAGTTAATGCCGGGGCTCAATGCACAGGGCAGCCACGTGGCAGCAGAATAAGCAGAGTCCAGCCCTCCCTCCACCATGACCTTGAGCCGCCACTTAGTGACAGGAGCCTTGGTTTGTTGCCTCTAAGGCGGGGTGGGGGGCATTTATAGTTGCCAGCCCACTTTACAGGGACAGTCTGAGGGCGCTGGGGTTGCGTTATCTACTCCCTATCAGCCTCACCTGCACTGGAAGACCCCTGAGGTCCAGGAAGCTCTGTCGCTTTCATCTTTGCAGGTGGTCTAGGTAGGACCCAAATCTGGCACGTTACTTCTAAAACCTTGCCCTTTCTCTAAACGCCTGGCTCCAGTCCATGTGTTTGGTACTGGCTGCTGAGAGCTCCTGCTAGTGCAATTCCCACCTTGCACTGTCAGTACACTTGCTGTTGTATCTTACACATGTGCACACACCTAATTTCCACTATGTGGAGAAGCTGGTACCGCTCACTTAAGCCTGAATTCAGAGTCACTTTTGTCACCCCGTAGTCCCTTAGTTGGTAGAAACTAGAAACACAATTACCATCATGGTGAGGCAGGGTCTGCCACAGTGTCTAATGTTACGAAGGGCTCCTGGTTCTTGAAGAGGCTGAGTAGGCTCCGTGAGTGTTTGTTGAATGAATGCATGTGACCAATAACAAAACTACTATGCATTGTACATTTACCACGTGCCAAGCACTGTGCTGTTATGTAGATTATTTAATCCTCACAACAACTTGCAATCAAAGCTGGGGTTTGATCCATGGGGAAAGTGGAGCCTCTCCTATGATGCAGCTCTCTGTTTATCATTATCGTCCTCCATGGAGCAACCTGGGGGGTTTGCCAGGACAAGACACGGACCAGGAAATAGGTGATTTTGTTAACGCTGATGTTAACTGAGCATGCGCTCTAGGCCAGGCACTTTACAGACAGAATCCGAAATTTGTACCAGTGATAACTATCTATATTTTGTAGTGAGGAAACCGAGGCCGACCCAGGTGTGGCAACCACCCCCAGGTTACATGGTAAGTTAGCACCCAAGTGAGGAGGGGACCCAGGTCTGCCTGATGCTAAAGCCCCTGCTCTTTCTACCTGCAGCGGTGCTGTTCTCCACTCCCAGTTGGGCCAGGATGTGGCCAGGACCACGACTGAGAGCGGCTGCCATTTCAGTGCATTGTGATAAGCCCCTGGAGGAATTCTCCAGTTGTGGTTTGGGACGGCTGATACGGCCCAGGAGGATGCTAAGCACCAGTGAATGTATTCAGAGAACACAAACAGAGATCATGTGGAAGCAGAGGCTGACAAGCTGTGAAGCTGGCCTTGGGTCAGCACCATGGTTGCCATGGGGAGCAAGGGCAGTTGGGGCCCAGGAAGACGTGAGAAGAAGGCGTTCACTCACCAAGGAGGAATCCGAGTCCAGCGACGGGAGCTGGTCCCTGACAGCCTCGAGCATGGCATCCCAGGGCCCCATCTGGGAGGCCCAGGGAGAGGGCAGCGAGGGCCCCACATCTTTGTCTTGGGATGCCATGGAGGCCCGGGCTCGGGATGCTTCTCAGTGTGCCATCATCCAAGGAGCCCTGCGGAGGACACACGGTGAGGTGAGAGGGTCCAGGGGCCAAGGGTCAGGAGCTCCGGGGATGCCTTTTCAAAGCATCTGCCACCCCGTGGGGGATGGATGCAAACCGACTCACAGACCTTCCACCCCATATTCCTTCTTGTTCTGCAGGTTCCTGTTACTGAGTGCCAGCCACACTGTGTATGCATCGTCTGTGTGTGTGTGTGTGTGTGTAGTGCAGTGTGGAGCCTGCACATATATGCATATGATGTATATAATAATTTAGATGATAATACATAATACAGATATATGTATTGATACATAATGATGTATGTATATGATATACAGAACGATACATGCATATGATAGATATATGTAAACTATACATATACATCCCATATAACATAGATACCATTATTACCTACGTTTTCTGGGCTCAGAGAAGTTTTGTAGTTAGCAAATGGCAAAGACAGAATTTGTATCAAAGTTAGAGGGGATTCCAAGCCCTACTACCCTCTACTTCCTCCTGACAAAGCAATAGACTAGAGACATTTTGGTGTCCCCAGGGGAATTTTTTTTGGAGTCACCACTCACATTAACCCCTACACCCAGGCACTGACCTAGCCCCCTTTTTGCATCCCAGAGTCTAGAAGTAGATGGCCCGGTCCCTCAAGGGTCCCAGGGGCTTTAGGAATGTGGGATGATGGTAAACTTCAGAGCCAGCGTCTGGGAAATCCTTGCAGCCTGAGAGGCAGCTGTGCCTATCAAACGGGAAGAGAACTCCTGCCCCAGCCCTGCTGGCTGTCACTCTGGTCGGCGCCCCCACAGCAGAAACGGCAGTGCCTGCTTCTTCTGTGCTTACAGGAGCGGGGACAGGAGCTTGGTGCACCCTGAATAGGGAACAGCAGGGTAGGGGGAATGCATCCGATACATGCATCATGGGCTGTTCTCTGGCTGCAGGGCAGATCACAGGGCAACAGGATCCACCAAGGTGAAGGGGGCTATCGGAGACTAAGTTCTACAGGCGGACAAGGCAATAGGGGAGTGACAGGTATTACGGGCTGCGGGAAGAAGATGTACGGTGGCTCAGAGGAGTGAAAACTGACCCACAAGTTGGGGAAGACTGTGTCAGTTGCCGGAATATGCGGGGAAAACGGACCAGATCGCGAAGAGTCCTGAACGTCAAGTTGGTGCTGGCTCAACCGGCAGACGCGGGTTAACTCCGAATCCTGGCACCACCTCCAGGTCCGTTTCTTGGCTGCAGCCCGTTAGCCCCGTCCCAATCCCCGCCCCCGGCCACTCCTGCCACGGGGCGGCCGGTTGTTATGACAACTAGACGCCAACGGCCTCCCGGGTCAGACTTTTAAATTCTAAAGCTCGGAAACAGGATAACCCCTCGCCCGTCCTCCCACCCACCCCAGGCCGTTTCCTCCCGTCCCATCCAACTCCCGACATTTATCTCTGCAGCCGCGGCAGGCCCAAGGCCACTCACCTCCGGCCTCCGCCTCTGTCTCCCCTCCCCGCGCGGTCCTGACAGGGCTATAAACAGTCTCCAGGGTGTCCCTCCGGTCGTCTTCGCCCCCTTGGGCTGCGGTGCTGTTACTGAGGCTGTCGCCGCCTTCGGAATCCCCCCTGGGCAGAGTCTTACGTTGCTGGACTCAACCGCGTTCCCCACCCCCCCACTCCTCGTTCGGGACTTGGCGCGTCCTGCCTCTCTTGCACAGGATTGGTTCCCCTGGCCAGTGGAGGGGCGGGGCGGGGAGACGCTCTCTGTTCATTGGCTGCCGCGGGCGTCACACACCGAGCCGGGCGAGCGGACCGGAAGGTCCGGGTGCGGGACGGACGAATTCCGCAGCGCCGGGAGCTGCCCCGGGGACCCGCGAGCGTCCCGGCGTGCTCCGCGCCTCCCGTAACCACTTCCGGGGCGCGCGCGGAGCCGTGGGGTCCGGGCTCTGGGACCGCGGCCGGCGCGGCCGAGGGCGGGCCGGGCGGAGAGAGCGCGGCGGCTAGCGCCCCGGGGCCCGAGGCCCGAGGCCCAGCGCAGGTAGGCTCCGCGGCGGCGCGGCCCCGCCTGGTGCCGGCACCTGCTGTCTGCCTGCGGGCCCGGCGCGGGCGTGCAGCCCTGCCGCTGGCGCGCGTGCGTCTGTGAGTCCGGGCTTCCGCTCTGCCGCCGCGGAGCGGGGACGACGGAGCCATGTGCCGCGTGGGGTTGCTGGGAGGAGGCGCCGGGGCACGTGAGTGCTGTCGGTGCTCGGCTGGTTCCCGGGGACCCTCCCCAGGGCTTGGGGACGAGGTTGGGAGGCTCCCGCCGGGGCTTTCACAGACCGCCTCCTTGTGGGCGTGACGGTCGACTCCCAACGTCATTTTTATTTATTAGTTAAAATATTATATTCTTAAAATAACAGATATTTGCCATTTTACAAAATGGACAGAACCGAAAGGTGGAGTGAAAATTAAAGGGTCGCCTTCCCAGTGCCACTTCCAGGAGATAAGTGCTGGAAGCGATATGTCCAAGACATTTTCTCCAAGTATGCAAATAGACGGATGTATGTAATCGTTTTATTCGTAACGAACACCCCGTCACTGCGGAGCGTTTGGCGTGTGGCAAGGTGACAAAGGAAATGACAGGAGCTTTATGGTTCCTTGGCGTCCGGGTTCTCCCTCCGTAGGCTCCTTGAGCGCTCTGCGGTGTCAGACGTGTGAGCGTCCGGTGGAAGGAGGGGACCGTGGGCCCCACCCCGGAGGAAGCGTTGGGAGGAGAAGAGGCACACGCAGAAGGCTGGAGGGGTGTATTGACAGGAGCCCTGAAGGATGCTCAGCTCATTTGGATTCTTATCCAGGTTCTGTGGGCCGGGACTGCTCAGCTTGGGGTTCCCACCTGCAAAGTGAGAGAGCTGGTTGAGCTCAGGCCCTGCCGGTGGGAAAGGCGGTGGTTCCAGAAAGCAGGCTTCGCTCTGAACTTTGTTACCTGCAGGCCCTAGCAGGGGTGCACGTACTCTCACCAGGGGCCTGCAAAGTCTTTGTCCCCCGAATTGGTGGTTTGTTTGTTGTTTGGCCATGTTGGCTGTCACCTGGGACTTGGAAGCATCCCTTAGTAGAGACTGAGGTCCTAAGGGCACCTGTGAACCACTGTGGTACCTGTAGGCCATCTGAACGGATGTGGCCTTTGTTTTCTCCTCCTCTCCCTTTTCTATGCTTACTTCCTTGTTCTTTCCCATCCAGGGTCTTAAGGGTTCTGCTAGGAAGCTGATGACTTGGTCTTGATTACTTCGGATTTCCAGAATAGAGGACTCGCGTAGTCACTCTCCAGCCTGGTGTTGTCCCAGCTCAGGACAAGTGTCACCCCACAAATTTACCAGCCTGTCACATTCCCTCTTTCTTTCTCTCACTTTCAAGGGATGCGTAGGTAGATTTCTAGTTGGTTAACATTTGCTGAGCACCAGTCACGTCCTAGTTTCTGTCCTGAGGTTTTCTTTCCATTTTTTTCAAAATTTGTTTTTAAAATTTACATAAGGTAAAATTCACTCATTTTGGTGGTCAGGTCTATGAGTTTTAATAAGTGCATAGAATCATATATACACTAGTCAAGACACGAAACAGGTCCATCACCCTCTTGCTGTGCCTCTGTGGCCCCTGCACCCCTCACCCCTTGGACCACTGATCTGTCCTTCAACCCTTTAGTTTTATCTTTCCTAGAAGGTCATGTAAATGGAATCATACAGCAGGTAGCCTTTTGAGTCTGGCTTCTTCCGTTTAGCATGGTGCACTTGAGATTGGAGTGTGGCGTGTGTCACTTGTTGGTCCCTTCTGCTTATTGCTGAGTAGCATTCCATTGTATGCACGTGCCACTGTTTGTGTAGCCATTTTTCCCTGGGTTTGTAACAGCAGCCCTTTGAGACAGCGTGTCCCCACTGGACAGTGAGGAACTGGGGATTTGAGAGGCTTTAGTAGCAGAAATAAATTTTGATTTAACTCCAAGGCTAGGGTTCTTTCTCAGCACACCTGAGAGCTGACTTGACCCACTGACCCAAATAGCATTTCCCTACTGCCCATCCAGGAGGTTGCCAGGCTCCTTGAGTTCATGGAGAATTCCCTTTCTAGAGTCTGGGCCTGGGAACACACACTGCAGTTTATGTCTCACCGTATATGCTCCTCTTTCTGGCTGGTGAGAAGCTCACAACCATACGACATTTAATGAAAGAAAGTTGTCTAGGACAGTCCCAGGAGTTGACCACATTGGGCAGCAGTCTCAGAGGGCAATGACATAGCCACCTACTGCGGGGAGGAGGGTAAGCAACCTGTTTGATTCCCTGGAACAACCAGAAGGAAAGACCTAACCCCTGGGCCTCCCTCCACAGCGATGTCGGAGCTCAGTGATGAAGCCAGTGAGCCGGAACTCCTGAACCGCAGCTTGTCCATGTGGCACGGGCTGGGTGCGCAGGTCAGCCGGGAGGAGCTGGCCGTCCCCTTGGATCTTCACACCGCTGCTTCCATCGGCCAGTATGAAGTGGTGAAGGAATGTGTGCAGCGGTAAGGGATCCTGGGAAGTGTTCCTTGTCCTCCATTGAGTACCAGCTCAGTGGCTCCAGACGCCATGGAGAAAGATCGTAAGCTAACACAGCCTTGCGCAGTTGTAGCCATTAATACCCGTGGCATAGATTAACTCCGGCCTCACTCGGACAGCTGTCAGTAATGATTTGTACTGGACACTAGTAAGGAAGGCAGTTTTTATTTCTAGGAGAAAAAAGATGGCTTAAACTTTTTTCATAGGCTTAGGAACATTTCAGGCTTACTTTAACTAGAGAATTTTATGGTTTTCATTAACTGCAGAAATGCTCAAACAAAACAAAAATAAGGATAGAAAGTGATGCCCTGTGATTTTCTTTCCCCAGGGGGTTTATTTTTTATCCCCGTGCACTCCTCACCCCTCTAGCTTTTGCCATAGAGCAGGTGGCGGCTGTGGTGTTCGTCTCCCCCTCTGGACGATTGTCTCCTGGACCAGCTGCCCACAAGCTGTTTTTACTGATCTTATACATATGTGAAGTCCCAATACCATGGCAGTGGCCCTTGGCTACATCTTGTTTGTAGTACGATATGATACTTAAAGTAATTTTTGGAAAAGGCTCTGTTTCCTTGTTTCCATCCCCTTAGGTCTGCCACACTTTGTGCTCACTGTTTCCATCTCTTGTTGATAACTTGGAGAAACAGTATGTCCATACCTACATGGGCCTTTTCCGGTTCCCGGGGAGCCAAACCAAAGCCTTGCTGAAGCCCCAGATTTCTGGTTCCCAAGTCATAGCGTCACTTACACATGCCTGGCCAGTCAAGTACAAGACACTGTGTTAAAGGATGATCCGTCCTACTGCTGTCCCAGGTGGCCTTAGGAATGTGTAGCTGGGTACCCAGGCAGCACATCCCCCTCGCAGGGTCAAGGCCCTGGTCATAACTGTGCTCCTTTGGCGTTCTCAGCCTTTGGGTGTGCTGTTCCAGTGCACAGTCCAGAGTGGCTCCATGGAGGAGAAGAGGGAAGCGTTTGTGTTCTGATTGGGATTGTGATGCTAGCTGAGACTGAGGCTTGCTCACAGTAAGCACACACTGGGGACCCGACGGGAGCTGGAGGCGTGAGAAGGGAGGATTGGTCTGAAGGAAGGGTGCGAGAGCCTCTGAGCCACTCTGCCCAGGGTCAGGCTCCTCCCTCTCCATGCTAGGAATCTCCATGTTAGGAACTGAGTGTTCTGTCAGTGAAAGCTGTGTAGTAAGGCTGAACCGGTCTCCACATGGCTCTCCCAGCCAGTGGGAATGCCACTGCATCCCTGGGATCAGGACCTTCCAGAATGGCTGCATGGTCATGCAAGTGCCAGAGTCAGTAGAAGATGCTAGTGAACGGAGAATCGTTGTGTGGTGTAGCTTAATGTGTGTCTACCTGCGAGAGGCACAAACCGTGTGGACCGACTGTCAGTTCCCTCCGCTGGAGGCAGGGATTGTGGAGGAGGAAAGGCTGCGGGGGCATGAACTGTGCAGGGTGTGCCTGGAAGTGGATGTTATTTCCACACTCCAACCCCAAACTCCAGGTTGGGAGGCCAACATTTTTTTCCTGTGGGAAACACTTTTCCAGAATTTTAATGGACATCAGAAAGACAGGATTCTCTGGTCACAGATTTTCCAAGAATGTTTCCGTAGGGTGAGGTGACAAAGGAAAAGTCAGTTGCAGTGTGTCTTGTCCATTGTCTGAGTCTCTTCCTCTTTCTTCCCCACCCAGCACTGCACCAGCAAACTCTGGTCTGTTGGTGGAAGGTAGTCAAGGCTCCAGGTCAAGGTTTCTTGACCTTGGCACTACTGACAGTCAGGGCCAAACCATTCTTTGTGGTAGGGGCTGTCCTGTGTGCTGTAGGATGTTTAGCAGCATCCTTGGCTTCCACCCACTAGATGCCAGTAGCTTTTTCCTGTCTAGTTGTGACAACCAAACATGTCTCCAGACTTTGCCAAATGTCTCCTGGGGGGCGAAATCCCCCCGGTTGAGAACCATCTGTCTAGCTGGTGGTGGGAAAGAAGAGAATTGCTGGCCTTGGGATAGGAGGAGGGGGCAGAGGAGAACGTGAAATCGGAGGAGGGAGACAGACGCTAAGGACTTTGCAGAGGCCAACATGACCATTTCCGCGCCTGCCTCCCGTCGCCCCCAGTGATGGCCAGGGTGGCGGATAACTCCTGCCTCCTAGCAGCACTTCCTGCTCTTTCTCTTGGCCTGGCCTCGCCGCCGGCTTTGGTAACCCCCCCCATGTGAGCGGCTGGGCATGTCTAGCATATCTTGCGTTTGTTTAGGAGAGAGTTAGATTTGAATAAGAAGAACGGTGGTGGCTGGACCCCGCTGATGTATGCCTCCTACATTGGACACGATACCATCGTGCACCTGCTGCTCGAGGCGGGGGTGAGTGTGAATGTGCCGACCCCGGAAGGGCAGACTCCACTGATGCTGGCTTCCAGCTGTGGCAACGAGAGCATCGCCTACTTTCTCCTCCAGGTGAGCTACGAGGGGGCTCAGGCCCAGAACCCAGAGGGGCTCTCTGCCGCTCTGACAGAGACGTGAACTGCTGCAGCCCTGGTGTGTGTGCGCGTGCTTGTGTAATCACTTCGATTCTTTCAGCATGACGGCCTGGAGGGCGCCCGCCCCGCGCAGAGTAGACGAGGCCGTAATGAGCATTCTGTGTTCTCTTGAAGCAAGGTGCTGAGCTAGAAATGAAGGACATTCAGGGCTGGACTGCCCTCTTCCACTGCACCAGCGCTGGGCACCAACAGATGGTCAAGTTCCTCTTGGACAGTGGAGCGAATGCCAACGTGAGGTGATTGCCAGGTCTTAAGTGGCCCTGGGAGTGGGCGTGGTCACATCTGCCTCTGAGGAGGACAACTGTAGAGGCAGCTACAGGCCAGAGTGCAGGCAGCCCCTGCCTTGGTTTGGGAGGGTCAAGACAAAGGGGCAGAAGGGACGGTCCCGCCTAGGATCCTAGCTTTTTCATCCATCTGTCAGGTGACACTAAGTGTGGCACTGTAAGCTCTCTGAGCCTCATTTTCTTTATCTGAAAACTGGAGGCAGCATTACTTATGTCGTAGAGTTGTGAGAAGAATCATATGTTCTGTCATATGCCAGGGGCCTAGTACAGTGAATGGCATTTAACTGACATGCACTCGATGCTAATTCCTTTCTCCTTCTTGCCTTTTGTATATATCAGGTGAGGTGATGCTTTGAAAACAATCATGAGTTTTATAAGCTGGAAGGGGTATTATTGTCTAAAGCGTGTCATGATGATAAGCTCCTTCAACACAGCAAGTCCCAACACAGCATCCAACTGGCACTGTGCACGCCCCCTGGCTGATGTCATCTGTGGTATGACACCATACACATCATAGCCTTTCATGCCACTGAGAAGGAAAAAAAAGGCTGCTCGTAAAGTACAACTCGCCTATTGATTTTAAGACACGTTCTAACTTCAGAAATGTTAAAATATGAGGCTGGTGTGTCTTAGGGTGGGTGACACCTGGTACTCAGCTTGGTTCCTGTCTTCTGGACCAGCGTGAGAGAAGTGAGGGTTAGGAGCACTCTGAGGACAGCGCTGAGTTAACCGTAGCCCAGCACAAAGAATAAGCATCAGGTACCAGGCGGAGGAGGCCAGGGTAGATGACTAGTCCTGGAGCTTGGGGAGGTTCCTGGAGGAGCTGAACTCAGACGACTGTGGCCTCTCTCTTGCAGGGAGCCAATATATGGATTTACTCCTTTGATGGAAGCAGCAGCCGCTGGCCATGAGATAATCGTGCAGTATTTTTTGAATCATGTAAGTGACTCTGTTTGTTAGCTTGCAGTGCAGTCACAGTAAGTGAGGAATCGTCGCTAAAGTGTAAACTGTAACAGTCTTCTGACACACGGAAGTAACTGCTCTTTATCTGCTTATTCAACACATTTTCATTGAGTGTTGATGCCAAGTGCTGAGGGGTGCTTAGGCGTTAGGAGTACAGTGGTGAATGAAAATAGACACCTATTCCTGTGATACTTTTGAAAATACTATTATTTGAAAAGTATGAAAATATATTTTGAAAAGTAAGTAGCACTCATCATCCCATTACTTAAAAAAAAAATTATATAGAGTAAGAAGGCAAAGATCCTTCTCCCTTCTCAGCCACTTCCTGTTCCTCCCCAAGATGCTGACTTGGTTTGATAGAGAGACACCAGGACTTTTCCTCTGCTTAGAAAGTTGTGTCTGTAGACGTCTGTAGACACACTGCTTATTTTGAACAAAGTGGGATTCTACTGTGTATTTGCCCTGCAGCTTTTAAAAAAGCACTTAGTATGCCATAGACACATTATCCTTGTACAGTATGCCATGTATAATGCGTGCCGTAATTAATTTAGTCAATTTCTTATTAGATATTTAGGTTTCCAGCATGTTGCAGTTGTAAACAGTGTTCCAGGAGATGTCTGTGTGCATACGGCTTTAGGGCACATGCAGTTATTTCTGTACACACTGCTTCCACAAGAGGGATTGCTGGTGCTCACATTTTAAATTTAATAGGTCCAAATACAAAGACAATGAAAAGATTGGCAAAGGATGTAAAGAAACATTTTTCCTAAGAAGATATACAGATGGCCAGTAAGCACGTGAAAAATGCTTGACATCGTTAGTCATCAAGGAAATGCAAATCAAAACTACTAGGACCTGGGGTCAGCCCGGTGGCGCAGCAGTTAAGTGCACGTTCCGCTTCGGCGGCCTGGGGTTCCCAGGTTCAGATCCCAGGTGCAGACATGGCACTGCTTGGCAAGCCATGCTGTGGTAGGCGTCCCACATATAAAGTAGAGGAAGATGGGCACAGATGTTAGCTCAGGGCCAGTCTTCCTCAGCAAAAAGAGGAGGATTGGCAGCAGATGTTAGCTCAGGGCTAATCTTCCTCAAAAAAAAGAAAGAAACAACAAAGAACTACTAGGACAGTAGTAGTTTTATCTAGACAGTAGTTATCTCTAGACAGAGATAACGAGGTGGTGAGGATGTGGAGAAATTGCAACCCTCATACACTGCTGGCAGGAAGGTAAAGTGATGCTGCATCTTTGGAAAACAGTCTGGCAGTTCCTCATACCGTTAAATGTAGAGTTACCATATGACCTAGGTATATATGAAAGAGAATTGAAAACAAGTTCTTGTAAAAACTTAGGTGCAAATGTCCATAGCATTGTTATTCATAATAGCCAAAAGGTGGAAACACACAGCTGTCCGACCCAAATGTTAAATGGAAAAATAAAATGTGGTATATCCACTGGAATATTAATTGGCCATGAAAAGGAATGAAGTACTGACACGTGCTACAACACGGAGAAACCTTGCAAACATTATGCTGAGTGAAAGAAGCCAGTCATAGGACCATGTATTATGTGATTCCTTTTATATGAAATGTCCAGAATAAGCAAATCTGTGGAGACAGAAAGTAGATTAGTGGTTGCCTAGGACTGGGGGGGTGGGAAGATTGGGGAGAGGGTGATGGTTGAGGGGTATAGGATTTCCTTTTAGGGTGATGAAATTGTTGTAAAATTGATCGTGTTACCACACAGTAATGGTTGCCCCCCATTGAATGGTACACTGTCAGTGGGTGAATTGCATGCTATGTGTATTATATCTTAATGAGGTTGTTAAAGAAATCCAGTGGGGGAAGATATTTACTAAATTCTAACAAAGTCCTACTGAAAAGGTTGTCCCTGTCGTCCTTCGCACCAGGAATCTATGAAGGGCCCCATTTCCTCATGTCCTCTCCAGCCCTGGATGTTACCTGTCTTAATTTTTTGCCAATCTCAGGGGAGAAAAGTGGCATCTTGCTTTGGTTTGTACTTACTAGTGAGGTTGAACATTTAAAAATATGTTCATTGGCCATTTGTATTTCTTTTATGAACTGTCTTTTTCTGTTTGGGGGCCAATTTTCTCTTGGATAGTTGTTTTTTCGTACTTATTCGTGGGAACTTTAGAATAATAAAATGTTAACATGCTGTCTCTTATTAAAAAGCAATTTGGGGACAGTACATTTATGTGGTAAAAATGCAGATGAGACAGCAGGTCCACACGGGTGCCTGCCTCCCGCCTCCTGGTCGCCCTCCCCATGGCTGTTCTCCAGCGTGCTTGCTTTGTTTAAACTGAACTGTCTATCCTGGCGATGGTTCTCTATCAGCATATATAAAGCTCTCTTCTCTCTCTCTCCTTGTGGCGGCACGGGACTCCCTTGTCGGGATGAATCAGAGTTTCCGTAACAGTGCTCTAAGATAGAATTAGGTCGTTGCCAACCGTCTGCCTCTTCGCACAGTGCGGTGGAGAATATCTGTGCACGCGTATCTCTGGACACATGTGCGACCACATCTCTACGGTTCAGCACTGAAGGTGGCAGCTCTGGGTGGAGCGTAAGTGCAGTTTTAACATGGTTGTTGCCAAATTGCCATCCAAAGAACCAGTTGTACCAACTTACACTCTTTCCACAGCAGCAAGAATTCAGAATCTTAAATTCTGAAGTACCTGAAACATACAGAAAAGTACAGAAGACAGTACTCATACAGCTAACCCACATGATCCAGAGGTAGCCTCTATCCAGATGTTGATCCGCACCTCTCCTGTCCCTGATTTTATACTTTCATCACATACGTTGTGTCCTTATGCAATACACAGACTTACTTTATATATTTTAAAGATTTATGTAAATAACAAACCCAACTCTATGTGTCATTCAGCAGAGTGTTGTTATGTGTAGATGTGGTTCACTCATTTTAACAGCTCTGTCTTTATTGGCTATATGAATATATTACGTTTATCCATTCCTTCTTCAGGGGATGTTTAAGTTGTGTCCACTCTGCTATTCCTAACAGCGCTGCACTTGGCATTTTTATCTGTCTTCTTGAGCACATTGGAAGGGATTTCTTTGGATCAGGATGTGTTCTTCAAAGTAGGATTGCTAGTGTGAAGGATGGGTGCATCTTCCCCACCCAGTGTTCATAGATCGGATAAATAGCTTCCTCCACAGCTGTCCCCCTGACAGTCCTCTAGTCGGATTTGGTAGCTCTTATCTCCTGCACCCTCAGTAACACTTGGTATGTGGTTTCACGGAGCTGTCTCCTGTGCATTTTTGCCCTTCCCTGATTTCTGGTGAGGTTGAGCATCTTTTCATACATTTATTAGCCATTTGGGCTTCCTTTTCTGCAAATAATTATTCTTTGAAGGTAATTCCACCCACACATACAAGGCATTCTTAAGACATAGCATAGAGTCAAGAATAGATTGGTTGGGGCTGGCCCCATGGCTGAGTGGTGAAGTTTTCATGCTCCGCTTCGGTGGCCCAGGGTTTCACTGGTTCGGATCCTGGGTGTGGACATAGCACTGCTCATCAGGCCATGCTGAGGCAGGTGCCACAGAGCACAACTAGAAGGACCTACAACTAGAATATACAACTACGTACTGGGGTGCTTTGGGGAGAAGAAGAAGAAAAAAGAAAAAAAAAGAATAGATGGGTAGGAGCCCAGAACGGTGAAAAGCGTAACCTCTGCTTCTGAGTTTAGAGTCTGATTTTATTTTTATTTAAAAATTTTTTTTGGTGAGGAAGATTGACCCTGAACTAACTTGTGTGCCAGTCTTCCTCTATTTTGTATATGGGACACTGCCACAGCATGGCTTGATGAGCAGTGCAGGTCCACGCCCAATCCAAATCCACAAACCCTGGGCCCTTGAAGGGGAGCGCATGAACTTAACCATTATGCCACCGGGCCGGCCCCCCAGAGTCTGCTCTTAAATAAGGTAGAACTAGAGATCGAAGGGACAGTTACTCTCACAATTCTTTAAACAGAAAACGTTGAAAACTCAGAGGCTTTAGATCGTTTATCTGCATGCAGATTATGCCCTCGTTTGGTGCCTGGCCTCCCCAGCTAGGTCTGAGATTGTGTGTGGCAACTCATATTCAGTGAAAACAAATTGTGTTGGATTTCTTTTGGCAAAATTTTTAAATTTTGAAGTAATTTCAGACTCAAAGAAATGTCACAAAATAGTAGAAGAATTTGCATACCTTAACTAAATTCTCCAAATGTTAACATTTCACCTCATTTTCTTTGTCATTTTCTATATATACATATTGTCTTTTTGGGAACCATTTGTAAGTAAGTTGTTGCCGTAATGCCCTTATCTCCCTAAATACTTTAGTGTATATTTCAAAACTAGAATTTTCTCTTTTGTACTCACATACAATTATCAAACTCAGGAAATCAAGAGTGAGTTCTCCAGGGCACCAATCAGGAATCGAAGGTGTTGGTCAGTTTCTGGCTGAGCAGCCGGTGGGCACGGCTCGGAGTGCGTGGTGATGGGCTAGGTTGTTCCGCTGCTGGGGAGGCCGTCCAGCAGCCCTGGGTGGCTATCCCTCATTCCCCGCCAATGTCCTCCTACTCAGTCATGGTTAGACCGCAGGGAGCCAGAGGGCCCACCCGCTCTTCCTGCCCTGCCGCTCCAGAGCCAGGCTCCCTCCTTGGAGGTGGACGAGTGGTCGGGCACCCGGGCTCTGCCAGGGGAGAGAAGGTGCAGCTGCTTCCCCAGCGCCTTGTTTCCCTTCCTCCCTCAGGGCCAGCCCCGGGCGGGCGGCTAAGCCGGGGCAGGAGGACTGGGCGTGGCGGCCTCTCCCGGGAGAGAGCTGAGGGTCGAGACCTGGCTCTCTGCGTGAGGAGTATGCCCACCGGGAGCCTGCTCTGCGGCCTCTCAGCTTTCTCATCCCACTTTCCTGTCTGTTAAAATGAGTTTTGATCATGTACTTTCTAATAATAAATTACATACAAAGTAAAATAGGAAGAAAAATGGGAAAAATTTTAAAGGATAAATAAATAGAAATTCTAATGTTTTCTTTCCTTACCTCAGGAACTTTCTTGTTCTCAGTTCTGCTTTCTTCCTCATTTCTTACTCACTAAGAATGGTATTACTGCTTTTTTCCCCCTTTAGTATAGTCTGAAGTTGAAATCTTCCAGGCTTAAAAACAGATATTAGTTAAAACCCTATAGTGAAGATGATATTGTTTGTTCTGGTTGAAACCTCTGGGTCCCTTCTGGCAAACTGAAACAAGAAATTATCTTTTTCTCCCCCAAGTTTTATTGAGATATATTTGACATACACATCTGTAAGTTTAGGGCATGGAGCAGAATGATTTGACTTACATGTATTGTGAGATGATTATCACAAGTTTACTTAACATCCATCATCTCAGAGATGCACATATATATAAATTTTCCTTGTGAGGAGAACTCTTAGGACTTACCCTGTTAGCCTGCATATGTGTCACACAGGGCTGTACCAGGGTCACCAGAGTGCACATTACATCCCAGGACTTATTCATCCCGTAACTGAACTTTGTGCCTTTGACCACCTTCATCCGATCCCCCTCCCTCTCCCCCCAGAAACTTCTTTTAAGGCTGAAGGTTCCGTAGCTGGTTTCTAACCAGAGCCCTGGACAGTGGGGGATTGTAGAAAGTAAAGCTCAGTTAGGCTCTTGTAAAAATGTGGATTTTTCCTACCAGAGGGAAGTGTGATAGCCCCCTTCTGAACTGGGCTCAACCAAGACTGTCCGTTGATCATAGCTTTTCAAAATAGGGGGAAAGAGTACTATGTAATTATTATACAAGTGATATATACTTGCAATAAAAGGATTAGAAAGTAGAGTTAAGCAAAAAGAAAGCAAAACCTACTCATAATCCCATCACCCAGAGAGAGCACAGGTTAACAGTGTCGAGTGTCCTTCTAGTTTTTAAGAGAGATGTATTTTAAGTCAAAGTGGAATCCCATTATACAGAATGTTTTGTACTACGCATGTCTTCTCTATCAATGTCTTGTGCACGCCTGTCCGGGTTGCTGCAGACACCTGGACCTGTCGTGTCGACGGTGGCATTGTTCCACTCTATAGATGTGTTTGCAGTTACTTCACTAAGGCCCTGTTTTAGGTTCTTTCCGGTTCTCACTATGCTAAATGCTGCAGGAGGATCCCAAATGTTTGTGTATGTCCTTAGTTATTTCCTGAGGTTAAATTCCTAGAGGTGGAACTACTGAGCCAAAGGGTCTGTGCACTTTTACTGTTTCTACTTCCTCCTGATTTGCTTCCAGAGCACTGCGCTCCAGTCACCCACCCTCAGCTACGAGATTGCATGGCTAAGCTTTTAATAATGGAAAGCTTAGTGGGCTTTTCCCGTTTCAAAAGTAAGCATGCTCATAGTAGTAAATTTAGAAAATATAGAAGATTAGGAAGAGGGGGAAATTGCCTGTTATCTTACTGCTTAAAAATAATATTAACCGTTTGGGCATATTTCCTTCCGGTATTGCTTTCTATTCACTTTCTTGTTTTGTCTTGTTTCACTGCAGTTATATACGGTTTTGTATCATGGTCGTTTTTTAAATGTGCTTATACCAACTGTTTGTAAATACCAGCATTTACGGCAGTCACATAGCTGACTCTCCACCCTGAGCATTTAAGTTGCCTCCAGGTTTTCCTTATTGCAAATATGTCGTGCTGAACAGCTTTGTGCATTAATGCTTTCTCTGTGTTTGGGGCTGTTTCCTTAGGACAGAGTCGAAGAAGTGGAATTACCGTCCTGAAGACTAAGTGCTTTGTAGGGCTATGGATGCGAGTTAGCACGCTCTGTCTCAGGAGGGCGGAGCTCATTCTGACTGTGACTTTTAAAGGCTGCTTCTCTGGTGAATCTGTCGTCTCTGGTGCCCAGGTGCAAAGGGTGAAGGCTGGGCTCTCCCGCACCCTGAGCACAGGGCTGCCTCTGTCCATTAAGTATCTGCCTGCCCCTGGGGCTGCAAATGGAAGGAGTGAACCTGCAGAGGCACAGCCGTCAGGGGCCGCATTACTGCTCCTTTGGATGAGCCACCAGGCCCCCCAGCCCCGCCCCACTTAGTCCTGTCATTGAGAAGAGAGGGAGGCCACGCAGGCTCTCGCCTCTTTCTTGCGCAGATGTGGGGTGAACCCGGGCCGCAGACCTTTTCACGGTGGTGCTAAGGAGCAGGTGCAACTTCCTCTTCTCGTCCAGGGTCCAGCAGGGTCCGTCCAGGGAGGTGAGGGTGCTTTGCAGCGGAGGTTCCTAACATCTCGTTTCCCCAACTTTCACAGGGAGTCCAGGTGGATACGAGAGACCATAGTGGAGCCACAGCCCGGATGCTGGCCAAGCAGTATGGACACATGAAGATTGTGGGGTTGATAGACGCTCACTCGCCTTCTCTGCCCAAGAGTCTCTATCGGAGCCCAGGTACCTGCCTCTGCCCTCTGTGCGAATCTCATGGGAGAAAGAAGACCCCTGCTCCCCTGGCTCCCACTGCCGCCCTGAGATCTGGGTCCCGCAGCCTTGCCAGGCACCTTCTCCGGCTCCCCGGTGACTCCACTGTGCAGTCAAGGTTGAGGCCCACTTGTCTAACGGGAGGGAGACCACTGAGAGTGTGAGTGGCACCTGCCAGGTGAAGATGTGCCTGGGGTGCAGGGCGGGTGGCGCCCACGGGGGAGGCAGGGCAGCCTCACGAGGGTTTGCTGCCGGGTTTTCTTCTTGACTTTGCTTATGGTGTTTGTTGCCATGCAAAATGTTTTATTTTACACAGTCATATTCATCAATCTTTTATTGCCTCTGGATTTTGAGTCACCAAAAATCTTCCCCGTGCCCTGGTTGCACAGAAATTCGCCAGTGTTTTCTCCCAGTACTTATATGGTTTCATGTTTTACATTTGGCTCTCTGATCCATTTACACTTTATTTTCATGTATGGTGTGAGGTATGTTTTTTCAGATGGCTCCCCAGTTGTCCTAGCATCATTTATTCAAAAGTCCACCTTTGACCTCGTGATCTGAGAACCCGTCTTTCTCATACATACGAAGTACCCATTTGTGCTTGGCTGTTTCTGGACTTCCTATTCTGTTCATGCTCGAGACCCACGCTGTTTCAATTAGAGAGGCTTTTTGTGATGTGTTTTACTGTCTAGTGGGGCTAGTCTCCCTCATCACTTGCCTTTTTCAGTGTTTTCCTAGCTATTGCTTGTTTATTTTTCTGTCTGAACTTGTCTAGTGCCTTAAAAACAGTGTTGAGATTGAGATTGCGGCAGATTGATAAATTAACTACCCCTTTATGTTGTTGAGTAGTCCTGTCTGACAACAACGGATGTCCTTTTTTCAAGTTTTAAATTTTTCCTCGTATACGTTTTGTACATAATGTACATTTATTCCTAAATGATTTTCTTTGTTGCTGTTGTAAATGGGGTTTCACTACCATTATATCTACCTGCTTGTTGTCTGTGAATAGGAGGGCTATTGATGTCTGCATACCAACGTCATATTCTGCTGCCTTACTGCATTCTTTCATTGTTGGAGTTAGTTTTGTTGACCGATTCTCTAGGCTTTTCCAGGTATACTACCATATAATCTGCAACTAGAGATAGATTTACTGCTTCTTTCTGAGTTTTATACCTCTGATTTCTTTCATTAGCTGCATTAACTCGTACTTCCAGTACGATGTGAATATAATGGAGATGGTGAACATTCGCCTGGTCCTGGCCTTATTGGAAATGCCACATAAGTAAGACGCTGGCTTTAAGAGTAATGTGTGCATGTATTTTATCATGTTAAGAAAGTATCTGTCGTTTCCTATATTCTTGAGTGTTTTTTTTACAGGAATAAGTGTTGGATTTTGTCAAAGACTTTTTCAACATCTATAGAGATGATTGTGAATTTTTTCCTTAGATCTGTTAATATGGTATATTATATTAATGAATTTCCTAATAATGAACCAACTTCATATCTTTGGCATAAATCCCACTTAGTGTATTCTTTTCTTAACATGGTGTTGGATTCTGTTTGCTGGTATTTAGTGTTTTGGTGTGGCTAATCCTTCATAAATGATATCGGTCTGTAATTCTTCTGTTCTGTCTTCAGGTATAGGTCCCAGTATTACACTTGCTTCATAAAAAGAATTCTAAAGTTTTCCTTCCCTTTTTGTGCTCTGGAACAATTTGTGCAGCATTGGTACCCCATGGTCTTTGAACGTTTGGTGGGATTCTCATGTGACACCATCTGGGCCTGGTCTTTCTTTGGGGGATGGTCCCTTGATAAGTTTTTCAATTTCTTCTGTAGAAATTGGTCGGCTGAAGCTTTCTAATTTCACTGGGGTCAATTTTGGTAAATTGTATTTTCCTAGGAAATCATTTCATCCAGGATTGCAAACTTATTTACATAGAGGTCTGCAAAATAGTTTTTTCTCTCTCTTTTTGTAAAAGTGTCGTCTGTTTCGGTGGTTCCTTCCCCTTGTCTTTCTTCGTTCTGCCTGCCTTCTGTCTGTGCCATTTCTCTCTGGCCCTTTTACTTCTCTCTCCGCCCGTTCCGTCTTCGGTGGTTCTTACTTTTCTTCAGTGCTTCTGGTTAAGTCTCTGTTCGGATCTCTTCTTCCTCGGGTGCCTTGTAATTTAGTCTTCATTTTGTACTTTGACTTTTTTTTCCTCTTTCTTTCCTGAGTTCCATTTTCTTTTCTCACGATTCCGTGTGCGTGTGCATGTTTGTTCTCAGCTTTTGAGTTTCTGATTCAGGCTGCTGTTCCGACCCCCAGATGCTGTTGAAGGCTGTGTCAGTCCAGTGTGTTGTCTTAGAGCTCTCTTCTGCCTGCCCCTTGTTGGTTTTGCTCGGGGGGGCGCTTTTCATCTGCTGAAGTGCATGATCTCCTTTCTGAGTCCTCCCTGTGGTTGTATGTGGATGAAGCTCACTTGTGCTTTCTCACAGACAGGACGTAGTGGCCTGGCCCGTGTGTGAGTCCTGGTTCAGGAGCTCCCTCCCCATAGTGTCGCAAGGAGAGTCACCTTACTGGGTGGCTTTTTTTTTGGAGGGGGATGTAATTAGGCCAACCATTGTGTGTCCTCTGATGGATTTTTGTCTTGCCAGATCCTGAACATCCCCTGCTTGCTTTTTTCTTCACTGCCCAGTTCCCAAAAGGTGCCTCTCTGGAAGTGTGGCTGTGCTAAGACTGCTCCCTCAGGTCCCTGGCACATTCTTAAGTCACTTCCTTGTGCTCATGCTCCGCTCCACTCCGATTCTCTTCCAGTCTTTTTGCCTGTTGAATGGACTCTGTCTTTCTGAGGGTGACGTTGGCACTTCCTTCCTCTCTTCTCACGTCTGTGTGGCTTTTTTCTAGACTTGTTTTGCTCCCCACAGAGAATGGGGCGAGCAAGGAGGCAGTCTTCTCTGCTGGAAACGGGGTTTGTCTCCTCCTCCCAGGGGCGGGGAACTTTGCAGTCTGCGGGCTCTCTGCGTCCGGGCTACGTTGATGGCGTGGGATTCGTGTGGTTCTGTCTGTCGTCCTTGCCGACTCGGGCAGGCGTGAGAGGACATGTCGGAGGCTCAGCTTCATGGAGCCGCCTTTCCTTGGTTTCCCCTCCCTTGTATGTTTATCTTTTATGATGCCTTCATCTTCTGCTAGGATGGGACCATGGTCTCCTGGTGGCCTCGATCCTAGAGCAGATGGGAGTGAGGTGAAGGCCGGGGTGGTGGGGAGAATGGTCAACGCCTTTGGAACCTGGGCCAGCAACTGCCTCGCTCGCCAGGCAGTCGCTGAGTTGAGCTGTCAGTTCACATCTGAGTGGGCCGCTCCCTTTCCAGGGCCTGGCTCAGCCCAGCTCCCTTCCTGGCCTCAGGGCTGTTTTGTGATAAACCAGCACACTTGAGCGCAGTGGAGTGAAGGACTTCTCCGCCTATCTCCACCCCAGGGTCCCCACTCCAAAATGAGATCTTATCACCTGGGAGCTTTATACCAATAAATCCCTGAATTTTGCCTTCTAGGTGCGATGAAATATGGAAACCATGAAAGCTATACAACTGTAACTGCTGTGAGCATGCTGAGCTCTGAGGCCCAGGCGGGTGGTCCTTTGAAATCCTTCCTAAAACAGCACACACACAGCCATCGTGTGGCGCTTGTTTCCCAAGACGTTGTCCAGGTTGAGAATATAAAACTGCTGAGAAGTTGTAACTGATGTTGCCATACGTTTACGAAGAGATGGATCTTATCACTTCAATTTAGAACAAAATTTATTTCTGATTATAAACGTAATACACGCATGTTATAAAAAATTCTGCAAACCCAAAGAGCGGAAAAAGAATTAGACTCCTCCTTCACAATGAACTTTTTCAGCTCAGCCTCATGCCTAGCAAGCTTGCTGCCCCTACATGTCCCCACGGCTCGTCTGAGCAGTGGTCTGGCCCATTATGGCATTTCTTACAAGTGAAGTCCCGGGAAACACACTTTTCTTCTTAATTTAAGAAAACCAGTTACGAGTATTTTCTTCCAGTTTACTATGAGGATTTGTCAGTTAGTCCATCACTGAACAAAGTGTCTTACTTTTGGTGTCTAACCCACAGAAAAGTACGAAGATCTCAGTTCTTCGGACGAATCCTTCCCTGTTCCTCAGCGACAGAGGCCCTGTCGGAAGAAGGGCCTGAGCATCCACGAGGGGCCGCGAGCCCTGGCCAGGATCACAGCTATCGGCCTGGGGGGCACGGCCCGGCGGCCTGGCTACGGTGAGCGTGCCCCATTTCCTGATGCCTCTTTGACGGGTGTTCCAAGATTCCGTCTTGACGAGAACGAACAACTCTCAGGCTCCTGAAGTGTGGGCCACTGGGAGGAAGCAACAGCTCTAGGATTCAGAGTTGGTCACAGTGATGGAAACACGTTAGTCACCAGCTAGATCTTGGGCTTTGGGTCATCCTTTGATTGTCCTTTCGATTGGTTAAAATTACAAGTAGCACTTTTTTTCTAGCAGCATAAATGTAGCTAAGCTCAGGTTTCACTCATCAGATGGGTGGGTCAGCTGGTGCAGGGAAGGTGTGATGGGGTCCCACTTCCTCCTCCCTCCGAGTCACCTGGGCAGAACATCGTACTGCATTTGCCGGCCCGGCGTTGGATGTCCCTCTGGGGCAGGCTGGGGGATGACCCCACTCTTGCTCTCTCCTCAAGGTGATGGATTTGATGCTCAAACCCTCCTGAGGACTGTTGGGTGGAACGCTTGGTGGGCTAGCATCGTAGACTCCGAGTGCCCAGATCTGCTGAGTTTATCCTCTAACTGTCGACTCCCGAGTGTCGAGTGCAGTGCTCTTGGGCAGTGTGGGGGGGCGATGGTCCTGGGGTGAGTCGGGTTTGATGCTCACTCTCCTGCTCGGGCCTGACTAAGCTTAGTATGAGTTGCGCCTTCCTCTGACGTCTGTCACCCATCAGTGGCCAGGCCGAGGCTGCCAGTGTAGCAGGCTGGGTAGATGGGCCGCTGTTACCCGGGAGCACCTGTCCCTCTTAGGCCTGGGCTGGGAGGAGACCGACTTTCCCAGTCAGAGGAGACCGTGTTGCCGTCGAGAGTGTGTGAGTGACTTGATTCCCATCCAAGAGCCCTGGAAGGAGTCCTGGGCTGGGACCTCCAGGCCCGCCTTCTCCTGTGTCCTTGGAGCGGCGGGCTGACTGGGTCCCTGGGGAGGCCCTCCTCTAGCTCCTGCCACAGGGTGAGGCGCACCTCGGAGCCTGTCTGGCATGCTGTAAAGCGCACAGCTCTGGGACTTTTGGCTGAGTTTGACTCTTTTTTGAGTGGCAGAGTATATTTCCCCTGAGGAGTCAATACTACCTGTCCCACCCTGACAGGTGGGGGCATAGGAAGGACAGGTCTTGCTTCGGGGTAGGGTGTACAATTAATCTGTGTAGCCATACAATAAGTGCTTTTCTAAAATGGAATTCTTTCACGTTACCAAAATAATCTGCGGCTGAGGCCCATTTGTACAGCATTCTTTTTTTAAACTTTTTGTAATTTTTTATTTTTTTGTGAGGAAGATTGGCCCTGAGCTAACGTTGCTAATCTTATTTTGCTTGAGAAGGATTGTTGCTGAGCTAACATCCGTGCCAGTCTTCCTCTACTTTGTATGTGGGACACCACCACAGCAGGGCCCAACAAGTGGTGTGCAGGTCCACACCCGGGATCTGAACTCTCGAACCCTGGCCACTAAAGCAGTGTGCGAACGTAACCACTGCACCACTGGGCCGGCCCCTGTACATAGTTCTTTTTTTTTTTTTTTTAGATTTTTATTTTTTCCTTTTTCTCTCCAAAGCCCCCCAGTACATAGTTGTATATTCTTCGTTGTGGATCCTTCTAGTTGTGGCATGTGGGACGCTGCCTCAGCGTGGTCTGATGAGCAGTGCCATGTCCGCACCCAGGATTCGAACTAACGAAACACTGGGCCGCCTGCAGTGGAGCGCGCGAACTTAACCACTGGGCCACGGGGCCAGCCCCTGTACATAGCTCTTTTTATGCATGCACAGAGAAGGCTGGAAGGACGCTCTCCAGCGTAGTGAAGGAGTTGTCTCTCAGTTGCAGCATTTCAGGAGCGTTTGTTTTTTCCTCTTAAACGTTGTGATGTTCAAGTTTTATATAGGTGCATATATTCGCTTTGCCAACACTTAAAAAACATTTTGAATGATGAATGGCATGTGCTGATTGTAAAAAAGCTCAATACCTTCGGAAAGGTATAAAGAAGAGAATAAGCTATCCATGGCCCCACCAGCCAGTCTGTTTGCTGCAAATAAATGTACTTTCTGTGGGGAGGGGCAGGGGCAAAATTGGAATTAAACTCTGGTTTGAGTTCTGCCTTTCCTCCTTGTTTTCCTGCGGGCAGATCCATTCAGAGGTTACGTAATCTGATGTGACTGCTGTTAACTTTTACCCCAGGCCTCCTCCCTTCCTGCTCAGCCAGGTCTCTTTGCGGCCAGGGCACACGGACCTGTGAGCAGCCCCCTCGGTGCCATGTTGGGAAGGCTCGGGGCAATGAAGGCTGCCGTGTCTGAGATCACGTTTCCAGCTAAAAGGAACATCCAGCACTGTTGCTTTCCTGTGGCTCAGGAGTCTGTAAATACAGCTTGCCGTTCCCTACTCTTTGCATTTGGCAAAGAAACAGCATGGTGTGGAGAGGGCACCGGGCTCAACTCTGTGCCGGCCCTGGTTCCAGCGTGCACTTGCTGTGGGACACACACTGGTCTCCGATCCCCTCGGAGCCTGTCTCCTCACCCGCAGTCAGCACCTAACAGAGTAGATGAGGTGATGGCCAGGAGGGTGCGAGTTGCCTGCCTGCAGCGGGGCCTTCCCTCACGCGAGGTTCCCCTGAGGCGGCGGCTGCATCTGGTAGGAGGACTCGTCTCCCTTTCGTGTTCCTGTGGGTTCACGCGCCCCATTCTGTCCACAGAGCAGGTGCCTCCCCGGGGCTATGTCACCTTCAACAGCAGTGAAGAGAACCCCCTGGAAGAGGGGGGCCTCTGCTACAGGGATGTCACCTCCCCCATCAACGACCGGGATGTGGAGAGCAGCAGCAGCAGCAGCCGGGGTACGTGCGCCCACCCCCCTCCCCCTGCACTGCTCGGCCAGGGGCGCAGTCAGGTGTAGGAATTCCTGGGTGCCCCACAACCCCAACCTTCGGGGCTTGGTGCTGACGAGCTGTCCAGTCGAGAACGAGGGCCCTGGCTCTCTCGAGGAGAGGCAGAGAATCAGGCATGGGGCCAGGTGAGGAGAAGCTTCCGGCCCAGCGTCTCTCCAGGCGGGGTCTGCGGGAGTCATTCAGAACAGACAGGAAGCGTCTGTGTCATAGTGTTGGTGTCATTCATTCAGCAGCTGGTCACCGAGTGCCCTCTGTGCCGAGCCCTGTTCTGGATGCCTGGATTGATTCGTGAAGCGGAAAGATGCACACGCTGCCTGTGTGTGCAGGGGGTTGGGCTTGGGCAGGTGGGCAGCATGACGCAGAGCACACGTGACTGTGGAAGGAGCTGATGAGTGCTGGCGATGAGACCACTCGGGTGCAGGGCTCGGGGGAGTCACCACGGGCCAGACCTGCAGTCACGTCCTTGTCTTCTCCACTGCAGAAGAGCACGCCTTCTGTGCCCACCTCGGGGCCGTGCGCAGCAGCAGCAGCAGCGAGGGTCTGGCGAGGGCCCCGGGAGTGAGCAGCGAGGCCTCTCTGGAGAGCAACGAGGTCTGCTTCTCCTCCGATCCTGACCTCCTGTCTCACTCCCCTTCCTCAGTCATGGGGGTGTCTGCTAGTTCACTGAGATGGCTGCATCTGGTAACGAGTATTTTATGTGTGTCTGTGCTGTGCTCGGACTTATGAGGTCTGGGCCCACCCTCTAGGGCCACCACCTGGGTGTAGGTGGCACAGACCATGGGGGGAGTCACCAAGGAAGCCTCCGTGTGGCAGGTGGGGGGTTCACAAAGGGTTTCAGATCCTAACCACCCCCCCCCCCGCCGCCCCGCCACCCAGGGAAGTGGCTCTGATCCAGAGTGCGCAGCTGGAGCCGTGGGCGGTGGGCAGGGCCTGGATGCAGCCACACTCACCGTGAGCCGTCAGTGTCACTTTACACATGCTCCTCTCGCCACAGGACTCGGACCACGTGCGGAAAAGCTCGGTTCGCAAGCAAACTAAAAGCTACGTGAAGGCCAAGAATCGGCACAGCAACAGTCCCAGCCCCGCGGCTGCCTGTTCCCCAGGATCTGTGCCCCAGGCGGAGCAGCCCCCCTACTCAGGACCCCAGGTAAGGCCGTTTGTGAAACCAGTGGTTAGAGACGGTGCTTTCTGTGCCTCGTGAGGCATTTACAGTAGGCTTGTGAGGGCCCGGTACTGCTGAGAGGAGAGTGGTGGCGATTTTTCCCCCAGTGGCCTGTAAAGCTGCTCGGCCTGCAAGGGTTCCCAGTGGTCAGAGGGGCCAGCTGCAGGGTTTGTGTGTGGCCCTTTCCACAGGAGGGGTCTCTCTCCACTGGTTTCCATACTCACTTCTGTACTCCGTTCAGCCCCCCTGAGCCTGGGGAGGAGAGAAACCAGACGCACAGGGGCAAAGACAGTGGCACAGTGTGACGCAGCAACCGCTGCTGCCACCCTCCTCGGCCCAGGCTGCTCCGGCTAAGCAGCTCCTTAGGGTCACAGGAGCCACAGCACTCAGCTGTCTCAGGTGTCAATTGAGAGCTCCTGCCTCTGCGGGCAGAAGTGGCACAAAGAAGAGAGACCGAGTGAGGATTCGTTGTTTCTTTGTTAGGCACAGCTCTGCTGTCCATTAAAAGCCTGTGCCTGTGCTGGCTTCTCCTTGCAGCCCTCCAGGGGCTCTCTCCAGGCCTGCGGCCCAGGCTCGGGGAGCAGCTGCCGCTGTGGCTCCTTAAGCATGTTGATTAGAGCCTTTGGTGGCAGGGGTCGTGGGGTCTGAAGGCTGTTTGAGAAACTAGGTTAAGGAAATGGCAGAGTAACAACCTTGGAAAATTTGCTCATCCATTAAAGGCAACGAAAAAACTGGCAAAAGTGGTCAGAATCAGTTTTTCCAGAACTCTGTGAGTTAACTAAAGGCTTGCAGCAACCTGGAGAACGTTTATTCAAGAGAAATGGCTGAACCTCAGTAAGAACCGTGACCTTTGTAGCGTTGCAATGTGCCCTGGTCCCGTCCCCCACTCTCCAGTGCCAGGGTGGCTTGTGACAGCCACCGGAGGGGGCAGAACAGAGCTGGAGCTCTTTCAAAGTTCCATTCTCAGAGTCGGCATTATTGAGCCTGTCTGATGGTGCCCTAGAAGACCACACTTACAAGACCTATTTGACTTGACTGGGAGCGTGACCACCCAGTACCAAGGCCTCTCCCTGGGCAGGCTTGTCTGTTAACTGGACGGCTGCCTGAGGTGCTGGGGAACAGCTGGGGCGACAAGATTACCCACAGACTTCAAAGGAAAAGCCGGGCAGTGAGACGTCCAGAGGAGCTGTGCAAAGCTCTGACATGTTCCTGGGGCTCTAGGGGGCCACACACAGGCTCCAGGCAGAGTGTATGCTCAGAGAGAAGACCTCTCGATGACCTTGAGACTGAGCAAGCAGGAGGTCAAGGCGAAGCAGGAGTGCCATCAGCCTGGCAGAGCGTGCAAGGTGTGCCCCAGCCGGCGTGAGAGCTCCGCAGGGAGGACGGTGAGGTCTGCTGGCTCCAGGTGGTGAAGGGAACCGCTCCAGTCCTTAGTTGACTAGGAACTGAGTAGACACTTCAGTGGCCACATGTGGGGAAGAATACAGACTTGACAGAATTGTTAGAAAAGCCACTAAACAAACAACAGCTTCAACAAGCAGCAACAACCAACCGCAGAGGGAGGAGAACCGGATCTCCAGAGCTGCCCCATTAAAATGTCCAGTTTTCAACAAAAAAGACGAGATGCGCCCAGAAACGAAGTATGACTTGTATACTGTAAAAAAGCAATCAGGGGCTGGCCCCGTGGCCGAGTGGTTAAGTTCGCGCGCTCCGCAGCAGGCGGCCCAGTGTTTCGTTGGTTCGAATCCTGGGCGCGGACATGGCACTGCTCATCAGACCACGCTGAGGCAGCGTCCCACATGCCACAACTAGAAGAACCCACAACGAAGAATACACAACTATGTACCGGGGGGCTTTGGGGAGAAAAAGGAAAAAATAAAATCTTTAAAAAAAAAAAAAAAAAGCAATCAACAGAAGCCGCCCCAAGGAAGCCCAGACACTGGCCTCGCTAGACGAAGTCTTTACATCGGCTCTTACAGATACGTTCCAGCAGTTCAAGGAAACCACGTCTAAATGGAGGCTATCGATAGTGAGAGAAATAAAAAGGAACCAAAGAGAAATTCTGGAGTCGAAAAGTCCGGTGACTGAAATGATCCCTGCACTGGCGACGTGGCGGCAGTTCTGAGCAGTGGAGGGAAGAGGGAGAGGCGTGCGCAGGGGCCTGTGAGGCCCCGTCGGGCATGTGCCCGTGTACACAGAATGCTGTTCCAGGAGAGGGGGGGAGAAGAGCAGAGTGCTTTAAAAATAGTCAGACCTTCCCAAATTTGATAAAAACATGGATCTGCACATCCAGGAAGCTAAGTGAACTCTAGGTTAAACTCAGACGCACACCTGGATTCATCATATCATGAGCTGTCAAGAAACAGAGTCCTGAAGGGAGCAGGAGAGGTGACTCCTCCCCAACGAGGGACTCAGTAAGATGAACAGCCCATTCATTGTCAGAGACTGGAGACCGAAGACATTCAGATGCCATGTCCAAAGTCATGCAAGAAAAAGACTCAACCAGGAATGCCACAGCCAGCAAAAACTAGCCTTTGAAGGGGCAGGAGCCGTCGAGACAGTCCCAGTTAACAGAGACTGGGAGCGCCGAGGTGTTGCTGGCGGACCTGCCTACAAGAAATACTGCCGCTGTCCTTTGGGCTGCAACGGGTGGCAGCTGGGTTCTCCATCCGCAGTCCAGTCTGTGCCACTGCTGCACCTGGGGAATCTGCTGGGCTCAGCACGGGGACGTGACCTCTCGACTGCATGCTTGCAGGAGAAGTGGCTCTGCACTGCATCGCATGCCTTTCCTTGTCCCCGTGTCTCTGTGCCCCGCCTGTCCCCTGACCCGTCCTGGCTCCTTGGCCCCTAGGACCTCGCCACGCTGCTGGAGCAGATCGGGTGTCTGAAGTACCTGCAGGTGTTCGAGGAGCAGGACGTGGACCTCCGCATCTTTCTCACCCTCACCGAGAGCGACCTGAAGGAAATCGGCATCACGTGAGTCCTGGGGAGCCGTCTGTGGCCTCACCCCGTCACTTTAGCCAGGCGAGCCAGGACGAGCACAGGTCGCACCTTCCTGGCATTTGTGTGGAAAGAGCTGCCCCCCTAGAAGTCAGCTTCCCCTCCTGCCGTGAACTGTCCTCAGTTTGTACAGCCGCTCCTCCCGGCCTAGATGCACACAGCTGGGCCCTGTGCCTCCTGAGGCCCCCAGGCTGGCCTGGCTGACCCTGCTGCCTTCAGGGCACAGGGTCCGTTCACTTTTGAGAGCTTGTGAGCTGACAGACGGTTGTCCACAACCTGGAGCCTGCCAGCCCGAGCTCCCTGTTCAATGAGAGCAGCAGCCGGGCAGCGGAGGGGAAGAAATGGGGAGGCCAGCCAGGGGCGGGGATGCTGTTCTCTGCCCCAGGATCCTGGGGGCCGCTCTTCCCCTTCATGCTGGCATCTCCCCTAGGGGGACAGTTTGATGGGAGTGTGGTCCATGGAGCCTCTGTGCACACGGCAGATGCCAAACCACGTCCTTCTCTCATTCACCCCTGCAGGTTGTTTGGGCCCAAGAGGAAGATGACCTCTGCCATTGCCCGCTGGCACAGCAGTGCCCGCCCCCCTAGTGACGCCCTGGAGCTGGCCTATGCTGACCGGCTTGAAGCCGAGATGCAAGAGCTCGCCATCCAGCTGCACAAAGTGAGTGGGGAGAGCCAGGGAGGGGATGAGAGGTGTCTGGAGACACACACCTGTAGGGAAGGACACAGCCATGGAGAGCAAGTGGTGGGGACAGATACCCAGCATCAGCAGAGAGAAGCAGCCAGGGCGGCGATAGGACACTGAGGGCAGAAAGCATTAGAGTCATAAGCAGAAGGGGGACGCATAGGCAGGCATGCAGGAAGGAGGCTCAGGAAGATGGGGCATTAAGCAGGAGGTCAGAGGGACACCAGTGAGGAGAGACAGGGCGAGGCAGAGGATGAGCGGCTGGTGTGGACACCAGAGAGCTCACAGGAGGGACTCAAAGCGGGAGAGACCCAAGGGGTACCGTAGAGGTACCCCCTGGGAGAGAGGGTGACAATCGGGATGGCAGAGATGGAACCGGAGGGGGACCCCGCCCGAGCAGCCATGGCCTCATGTCCCCAGCATGTCCGCCCACCTCTCCCTGTCCCGCTGCAGAGCTGTGAGGAGGTGGAGGCCATGCGGGGCCAGGTGTCGCAGGAGCAGGAGCTGCGGGCCGTGGTGGAGAGCTGCCTCCTGGAGCAGGACAGCACCCGCAAGGACGTCTGCGCCCAGCTGCAGGAGACCTGGGCCCTCGCCCACGATGCTGCCCTCGTACTGGACCAGCTGCGGTGAGTGAGCGTCTGAGCAGCTTCTAGGCCAGGGCCAGGCCCTGAGCCACCGTTTCCTCCAGGTTCTTCAACCAAGGGGTCATTTCCAGGGCCTCCTGGGGTCACTGGGTGCCACCCCCCATTTCGTCTGCAGGACAGACCAGGCAGCAGACAGGGCCTGGAGAAGCTGCACCCGCTGCAGGTCTTCCTCCGCCCTGGTCTCAAGCCCCGAGAGCCTATCTGTGCGGGTGGCGTGTGCTTGCCACGCCCACAGAGGTGGGCTGGGGGCCAGGGCAGAGCCCCACCTTACACTCAGGGAGTGGGGCTCTGCGGTCCCCTGCCCTCTGGGGCCGCAGAAGGCACTGTTGCCACCTCTCCCCTCACCAGCACTTGGTCTTGTGTCTGGCAGAGCCTGTCAAGCTGAACTGTCAGCCCGAGTGAGGCAGGATGAGTCCCCCCGCAGGGCGACCCTGGGCCCAGCCCTCCCCACAGCGGGTAAGGAAAGCAGCGGCCCAGCCCGGCCCAGGCAGACAGGGGCAGGGAGGCCTCCCCAGGCCAGGGGTACCACTTGTCTCAGCACGGTTATCACACTGACACCTCCTTACACTCAATCCCAAACTGCAGGGTGAGGGCACTCTGCTCTGCCCATTGCCTCCTTGTCCCTCCCAGTGGCAGGAGGTGAAGGCCCAGGGCACAGCCCCGCGGGAGGCCAGGGACCCTCACGCTTTCATTTCTGGGGCTGGGCCCTGGCCAGCAGTGAGTGCTTCGGTCAACAAGCGGGAACAGAACACGTTTTATGTAACAAGGGAGTCGCACAGGCACTGACAGTTGGGTGAGTCCCCAGTCACAGTGGATCAGGACAAAGAGGCAGGGCCTGTGAGCACACAGACCCGGGCCCACCCAGCCCTCTGCCCCACAGACTCCAAAGGCTGGCAGGCTGCCCTGCAGGCCCTGAGCCTCCCTGAGCTGTCGGGAGCATTGGAGGATCGAGTCTGTGAGATGGGTGAGTCTCCAGGAGGGCAGCCAGTGGCCCTCACCCCTCCCAGGGGCCAGACGGGTGAACAGGGAGAGCCCCTGGCTGCTGTGGGGCAGTCCCACCACAGCCCGCTGACCCTCAAGGTCATTCATTCCTAGTGCTCCCCAGGGCCCCCCTTCCTCATGCCCCTCCCAGACTTGCAGAGCAGTCACTGTCTGCTCCGTCCCAGGGCGAGTGCTGTGCTCCGTGACCCAGAGCCTGGAGAAGCTACAAGTGCTGAACGGGAAAGAGAACTGGCGGGAGCCGTAGCCGCAGGGACGGTGAGTGTCTGCTGGCCCGGGGCCCGGGCCGGGGAGCAGGTCCACGGGCAGCTGAGTGAGCGCCCGCCTCAGTCTTCCTTTCCCTCCTCAGAACCTGACGTCGGGTGATTGATCCACCCTGAACCTGTGCACCCGGAAGACAGAGGGCCTGAGCGGGCGGCTGCAGCAGCCCAGGCCCCAGCTGGGGCCCGAGAAGCAGGCCCGGGAGCAGCCAGCAGAGAGGCAGGTTGGGGCTGTGGTCGGCACCAGGCAGCGAGGCCCCACGGAGGCAGGCTGAGGGTCTCGTGCTCAGCACCTGGTGGTAAGGCCCAGAGCAGGCATGGCCTTGAGAGAGAGCGTGTCCCCGACACCGCAGGTGCCACACTGAGGTTTGCCCTGAGGGGTGAGGACTGGGGCATCTGGGCAGCTTATGTCATTTGCTGGAGAATAAAATTTGAGATCAGCTGGTGAGGGGCTCAGTTCTGGTCAGGGGACACACAGTACTGGCTGGCGCAGCACAGCAAGGGGAAAAGCCACACCAAGACCCTCAGCCGCAGTGACCCACTGGGGCCCAGGCCCTTTCTGCCAGGACAGAGAACTCCTGGGGGGCCGGCCCAGTGGTATTGTGGTTAAGTTCGCATGCTCCACTTAGGTGGCCCAGGCTTCACAGGTTCGGATCCTGGGCACAGACCTAGCACTGGTCGTCAGGCCGTGCTGTAGGGGCATCCCACATAAAATAGAGGAAGATTGGCACAGAATTTAGCTCAGGGCCAATCTCCCTCACACACAAAAAATAAAAATAATTTAAAAAAAGAAGACTGTGCAGAGCAGAGCCACCTCAGTGACCCCGTGCTCCATCGTTCCTGGCAGCTAGGGCCACCTTTGCTTAGCACCCCCGTGATTCTACAGAAGCTACCTGGAGAGCAGAGCACGTCCCCGGAAATGAGAGAGGAGCAAGGTCCAGGTACTTTATTTACAGAGTCAAGTGCCTGTGCCCACAGCGCCGGCCGCTCCCTCGGGCTCTAAGGCGAACAGATGCCAAGCTGGGCGGGGTGCCGCTCTCCTTACCAGGCCAGGCGGGCGCTGGGGAGACTTTCCAGACATGGCCATAGGAGACCGCCAGTGGTGACCTTCCTGTCTGCAGTGGCTCTGCTGCTGTCATCTGCACACTCGGCCAGTGCTTCCAGACCGTCCCCTGGAGGTGCCTGCAGACGGTGCTGGGGGAGAAAGGAGGGCTTTCAAAGCAGAGGAAAGAGCAGCAGGCAGCCCAGGGGCAGCCAGAGCCATCAGGCTCAGGAGAGGGGCTCACATTGACAGGCCCAGACCAGAAGCCCCAGACCAGGCTGAGGGCCCAGAAAGGTCCACGGCCAGCAGTGCCACAGCAAACACGAGGAGGTGAAGGACACCCCCGCCCGGGACAGGAGGCCTGTGGCAGCTCCACTCTGAACGACGCCAAGCTCTCGGGTCTGGCCCTGTCCTTAAGTCCGGGGGAGGCCCCCTGCGCTGAGCCCTGGGCCTCCAGCCAGGACCAAAGAACACACAGAGCAGCCGAGGAGCGACTTTACTGTCCTTTCTCCTTGCGCCCCAGCTACAGCTGGGCCCCACGGCCCTGACTCTCCTCAGGGCCAAGCCCCAGCGGGTAGAGCTGCTTTGAAGCCTCTCCCAGGCACACACCACGGAGAGAAGCCTAACTGAGCACAGCTGACAGCCACCAGAATTAACCGGACATCCTACCCCAGGCTGGCTCTTCTCTAGGCCCTGGGGCTGGCACAGGGGGCAGGACGCAGCAGTGAGTCAACCCAGACCAAGGCATCCTCAATAGAACAAACCAATGTAATGGTCCAGGTGTGTGTGCACCCAGCCACCCAGGAAGTCGGGCCGCACCTGGGCCTCTGCCCGCCCATGACACTCGACAGAGGAGGGTTTGAGCCTCCGGGTGGGTGAGAATGTCCTGAGCCTGGAGAGCCAGGCCCAGTGCACTGACCAACCTGAGAGGGTCCCAGCTGGCCTGGCCCCCACTGAGTGACTGCTCAGGGCAGTGGGGACAACGAGATGCTCACTCGCCCCACACAGTTAGAATGGGGTGCAAACACAGAAACAGGCTAAAAGACATTCCCACACAACTTCAGGGCCCAGGCTCAGCCCATGGGCACAGACAGAACTGTGGGAGGGTGACAGACACTCAACACAGGAGCAACCTCAGGAGGAAGACGGGAGAAGCTTCTCCAGGGCCTTCTTCTGCTTCTCAGTGGCCGCAGCCAAGGCCTCAGCCAGCTTCTCCTCGGGCATCATGTTGAGCACCTTGAGAGCGAAGAGGAGCTGGTACTTGGCTGTGCTGATGAAGGCATTGCTCAGGAAGTTGGGGAAGCCGCCGACTCGGTCCTTCTGGGTGTAGAGTGGGACGCGCACGAGCCCCAGCACCTGCATGGAGAAGAGACCAGGGCTGGGGCCAGGCCCCTGCGCTGATCCTGCAGCCCTGGCAGAAGGGGCCTGGGAGCTGCTAGGCCAGGGGACAGGCAGCCAGGATGCCAAGGACACAATGGGGAACGCTGGCAGGGTCTGGTGAGGCAGAAGCCAGCCAGCTCCCTTGGAGCAGTGCAGCCCCTCTCCTCCCCAAGCAAGTTTCAAGGCCACCCCATGCGCTTCCCACCCCCTGCACATCAGGTCTCAGCCCCCCATCCGCGGGCAGGAAGCCCCCATTCACACCTCATGCTCCCCCTGCCACCTGGTGAGTCCCAAACACCCCAAGTGGCACTCCCGGCCCTTCCAGACCACGAAACCCACAGATTCCAAGAGCCTTAAACCCCTGCAACCATGAGATCCCAACCCCCTTTCCCCGAGTCCACGAACCCAGCCCTACCGTCCCCTTTTCAGTTTCCCCCCTCCCCCGGCAGCCACCGCCCCATCCCCCCGCCCCCCCACCGATCCCACTCCCAGGATTGGCAATGGCAGGCAGCAAGGCAGATGGAACACAGCCCCGAGGGAGCCCAGCCCCGCCCCGCCTCCCCAGGCCCCTCTCCCCACCCAGATGCTGGAGACAGCGATCCCCACCCGCCCGGCCAGGGGACCCTCAGGGGGACGTGTTACCCATCGGTGCCTTCCGCGGGGCCAGAGCCAAACCCCGGGGCGGGGGGCGGGGCCCGGGCGGCGGCCCCACCTCCAGGCCGTGGTCGCGCGAGTGCACCGCGCTGATCTCCACGGCGTGCAGCTGCTCCAGCGTGAGCTGGCGCGCGTACAGGTGCGCCACGACGCGGTGCGGGCCCTCGGTCAGGTGCGAGCTCAGGTAGTCGGCCTCGGTGAGGCGCAGGCAGCCCAGGCCCAGGCCCAGCACCCGGTTCAGGCCGTCCTCCAGCGACCAGAAGCGCCGGTCCACGAAGCCCCCGGGGAAGCCCAGCAGCCCGTCGAAGCGCATCTGCATCTGCAAGGCAGCGCGGTCACGGGCGTGGGTCCGAGCGGCGCCCCCCCCGCCGGCCGCCCGCCCGCGTCCTCACCAGCACCGAGAAGCGCATGGGGATGCGGCCGAAGAGCTGCCCGGGGTTGGCGGCATACAGCATGGCGTGGCACGAGTGGCTCCAGCCCGGCCCCAGGCGCATCGCCTCCACCCGGCTGATCTGCTTCAGCTCCGGTACCGCCGCCGTCGACATCTTGGCACTGCCCCCCGCACCCCTAGCACCGCCCCTTAAGTGCATGCGCGGGCCCGCCCCCGCCGCGCCCGGCCAATCCGCGGGCAGCCGCGCCCCTGGGCCACGCCCCTCCACCAATCGCCGACGCGCACTGGGGCAGAGCCCATCGCGGCGCTCCGAGGCGTCGTTGAGAGGTGGAAGGGGCGTGTGCAAAGGGAGCGGCGGCGCGCGTCCCAGCCGCCATCCAATCGCCGCGCACCCCGAGCGGCGGCCCCGCCCACGGCCTCGAAGTCCCCGGCGCGCAGGCTGCAGCGCGCCAGCCGAGCGCCCGGGCCGCGCGCGACCTCGGCGGGGTACCCGGCACCTGCCTGCCCCGAGGGCAGGGGGAGCCCCAGCGAGCGGCGGCGCCCATCCCGGCCTTCCCCCAGCTCCTCCCTGGGAGCGGCCCCCGCCCGGCCTGGCGTCTGCCCGTGCGCCTCCCGCCTCCCCGGGAGCGCTCCGCGGAGCCCGAGACCAGAGGCCGCCCCCTCCCCTGCACGCGCTCGAGCCCAAGGACACTGCTGGTCGGCCTGACGCCAGAGGGCACGAGAGCAGGGCCGGGCGAGCTGCCCACACAGCCCCAGCCCACGCTCCGCCCTGGGCGCCGGCCTGCTGGGGCGGCAGGGACTGAAATCCCGGGGCTGGGCGCTTCCCCGCCCAGCGCCCCAAGGATCCTCCGAGACGGGCGCCAAATGCCAGGTACTGCTGAAGGAAGCGGGGTCTTCCCAACTGACCGAACAGGAGCCTGGGCTCAGAGGACCAGGGCTGGCCCGGGGGCACTCTGCAGTTTTTGGCGGAGCCAGGATCCCGCCCTACATTCCCACCCTGTCTCCTGCCGATGTCCGCCACGGAAAACCTCCCGGCTTCCGCCTGAGGTACTTACCTTCCCACGTTTGCGCTGCAGAAGGAAGTCGCTGGAGCTTGGGAGCATCGGGCAGAGCGGCAGGGCCCCCGGAATCCTGCGATGGTGCCCCTCACTCACCCGCTGGCCCAAGCTCCACTTTCCTCCCCACGGTGGGGGGTTTGCTGAGTGAAGGAACCACCGCCCGCACTCAGGACGGGTGCCCGGCACAGCCTGGGGGAGCCACGCGGTGCGGGCAGCCCTGTGGCTCAGGGAAAGCTGCCCTGAGTGGGGCCGAGCAGGAAAGGACAGCGGGCAGAGGGTGGGCAAGAGCTGGCAGGATCCGCCAAAAACACTCACACGTTCGGTCCGTGGTGGTGGTCTGTCAGGAGACATGGGACTAAGGACCCTCTAAAGAGGGAGGTTCTCTCCCGCTGTGACCCTCTGCCAGGGGCCAGGGCGCAGGCAGCAGGGGACACGGGGCAGGGGACAGGAGGCAGCCAGATTCTGGGGCAAGTGACGGTGTCTGAAGGGGAGAGGTCAGTGAGGGGAAGGGCCCATCCAGACAGGACCCTGTCTCCAGGCCGCAGGGTCTGACCCGAGCCCAGGGCCCGTGGGGAGCAGGGGGCACGGAGGAAAGGCAAGCCCCGGGGCCCAGCCCCCACCCGACAGCAGACGTTAATAAAGGAGGCAGGCCTGTTTGGAGAAGGGTGGAGGGAGGTCCAGGGCAGTCCATGCAAGAACCCACCTGACCCTGAGTGCTATTCTACCCACCAGATCCACCCACGGCCAGCTGCAGGGCCTTTCCTGGGGGAGGGACTGGCCAGCCGAGAACAGTGGTTCCACCTGAGTCAGAGGGCTCCCATGGAGGCAGTGTGGAACCGTGTTTGCAAAGGAGCCAGGGGGCCCTGCCGGCTGGCAGTGGTGCAAGCGGTGCTGTGCCGGGCCCTCTGGGGCACCAGCCTCTCCCCACTGGGAGGCCACTCTCTGGGCCAAACAGAGGACCCCGGCTGGGCTCCACTATCCTGGCAGCCCAACCTGCCTCCCCAACTCCATTCCCCCCGCCTGACAGCCATGCGTAAAAACCTCCGATTGTTGTCAGAATAAAACTCTGACCACCCCCACAACATCTGGCGGTGTCTGTACCCTACCCCTGTTGACTCCAACGTTCCAGCCACTTGGGCTTCTTTCCACTCAGTGGACACACTAGGTTCACTTCTGCCTCTGGGCCTCTGCACTTGCTGGGCCAGCTGCCTGGGACGCGCTTCCAGGTTCAGGGCTCAGCTTCTCCTCAGAGAAGCCCCCCCGCCCCCCCCACGGGTTAATTAAGTGCCCACGTGACTCCATCTCATCCCTCCCTGACTGACAGTAGCCAAACCCGGAAGATGCAGATCATTCGTGCCGTGTCCCACCAACTGGAACGAAAGCTCCCATTTTGCCCTCTGCTGGCACACAGCGACCTGCCCATCAGGGGCCAAGGTCCTTCTCCGCCTGCTCAGGAGATGGGCCAAGTCCTAAGGGTCCCCTTGACTACAACCCAAGAATCAGCATGATGACCACGCGCCTCGTGCAGCCCTCACCCCTCCCAGAAGCCGTGTGTCCCTGACGTCTTACACATGATGGCACTCGCACTGCTGTGAGGGAGTCAGAGCTGCCACTAGCCACTCAGCTGTCCTGCCTCCCGACCAAGACGTGGCTGAGGTCCCATGGTACTGTGCATGGAAGATAGAAGTAGACAAGATATTGCCACATGATTTTATTACTATAAATATACAGTAAAAACGAACAAAAACTAGCCAATCAGAGTACGACAAATGATAGCACATGTAAGTCCAAGACAGGGCAGTCGGCATCCCGTCCTTCGGTGTTGGCCTCAAGAGGACCTCGAGGCCGGGCTGTGGGCAGGGGAGGGGAGAGGTGTGGGGACAGGGCCAGCCGCCTGCGTGTGTGCACGCATGTCTATGCATGCCCATTGGCGTGTGTGCACCCATGAGCATGCGGTGGCTGGGGGTGGTGTGGGGCAGGGAGCCAGGTGGCCGGGGCAGGCTGGAGTGCTCTGCTCACAGGCTCCCCCGGAGCCACTGTCCACTCCCAGTGCCCTGGACGAAGCCTCAGGCTGTGCACCCCTTCTGAGGACTGAGGACGCTGCGCCAGTGCCATCCTGCCCAGGGCAGCACCTCAGAGGCAGCCCCTCTGCCCTGTGCCCCAGGCCAGGAAAGTGTTTGCGCCCCAGGGAGCAGCACAGCCCACCCAGCGGGCTCCAGGTCCCTGCTGGGGCAGCTCCCGCCCAGTGCGCCAGGGCTGGGCAACCCCTCTGCCTTTCTATTGCCCAGAAGGCTTATCTTAAAAAAAGAAGAGGTCACCTCAGATGGGACCCTCCTCCCCCAGGCAGGCCCCACCAGAGAGCCCCAGACAAAGCAAAGCAAAAGAAATGCAAAGTGAAGTTTAAATGGCAACGAGGGAGCAGGGAAGCCACTCGGGTCCTTCCTGGGGTAGGTGGACGGCTGGTCAAGGGGAAGCCCCTCCACCTGGAGGGATCTGGCGACATGAGCAAAGCCGCTTCCGAGAGGGTGCAGGCTTGAAGAGGGGAAATGGGACACCAACGCAGCAAAGGCCATGCGGCTGCACCTCCAGCCGGGGCCGGACACCAGGCTGCCCAGAGGGCACAGAGCAGCGAGTGCCAGGCTGTCGTGGACTCCATGCACATGGGGGCAGGACAGGCACTGCTTCCTTCACTGTCCGTGACTCGGAGCCTACGTCCTTACCTCCCCCCAACAAGCCCCCACAGCATCTCTGTGAAGACGGCACTTCACTGAATTCTCTTAAGCAGACTGCTGAGACCTTGGGGTGTCAGCCCTGGCGGGGGGACAGGGTGAGCCAATCCAGGCGGCATGCAGGCGGTCAGCGCACCCAGCCACTTGGCCGCAGGGCATTTGAGGGAAACCTGGACCTTGGCGCCAGGGACGGGAAGCTGCTGTCCTTCACCGTGTACCATGTACAAATACTTCGACCGGAGAGAAAGGGGCTTGTCAGAGGGAACAGTCACTGTGCTCTTCAATCAGGGGTCACCTGGCCCCTTGGAGCCAGCGGTGACGCAGGGCGTGCAGACAGGAGAGGCCGGGGTCACGCTGGAGTCCGGGCAGCCCCTCAGCAGACTGGGGAGCTGAGGGCTCCATGCTGCCAGCTTCGCCAGGCTCTCAGAGTGGGGTCAGCTCAGTGGTCCCGGGCTCAGGACTGAGGCCACCAAGCGGAGGCCAGGGAGGGCTGGCAGTGCGGAGGCCACAAGGCATCTCCATGGAGGTGGACCATCCTGCAGAGGAAGGAGGGTCATGCTCAGCTGAGTCGGCCCTCGTCACCTGCTCCCTTCACCCTCCAGGCTCTGGGTTCCCACCAACCCTGAGCCCCCAGAGGGCAAGGCCACCCAGCACCAGCCACCACGTGTCTGGCGACCACAGAGGGCCGGGCCCAGGGACTCTAGCCTTAGCCATGAACCAGGCTTGTCCCTCTCGGAGATCACCCCCGGGTGCCAGCAACAGAGCCACAGCCCTGACGCCACAGGCTGCTGGTCCCCAGGTCTCCTGCCCTCCCCTGTCCGCACCTCCTGGGACCTGACCAGCCGCTGTCCTGCAGAGCTTTGCGATGCCGGAGGCTGGGAGTCGGGCGACCCCCGGCAGAGGTGATGGCTCCGCAGCGGGCGCACAGCCTTTGCTCAGAGCAGCCCCAGGAGCCCCAGCCCACCTTCCTCAGAGGCCTTTCCTGCTGTTTGCACACTGTCACCTTAATGATGCTGTGAGCTGCTCTGCCCAGCCCCGCAGCAGCGGAGGGACCAGCACACCCCTCAGGGCTGCAGAATGAATGCACAGCTGCCTGCCCACCCAAATGCGGGCTCCACGGGCATCTTCAGATAGTAAACGAGGGGGGGGCTTCTGACACGGGGCGCCTGCGACACAGACCCTCGGGGGAAGGGACTATTTCCTTAGGAGCTGGGGCTTTGTGCAGGAGGTCAGCTTTGCTGTGCAGCCCACAGGCAGAATACGTCCTCTACAGCCACGTCTGACCTGTGTTCCTACTTCTGGAAGTTTTATCTAAATTCCAACAGTCAACATCTTCCACAAGGCGGAGGCTGGGGCTGGTCTTACAAAGTGTTGGGCCCTATTTGATCAGAGAGTAAGTTCTGTCAAAAGAAATGTGGAGGAGGACAAGGTTGGTGTGGGAACCGAGAGCAGCCGTCAGAACGAGTGGATGGACGCCGTGGCCCGGGCTCAGGATGGCTGACAGGGACGAAGGCTGGACACCAGCAGGGAGCGCATCTCCAGGCCGGGGCTGCCAGAGCGCTCCACGCCACACAAGTCTGGGAAACCCTGGGCCACCGAAGGCGCCAGGCTGTCACCAGGCTTCCCAGAGCTGCTAATGTCACATAAAGGACGGGAAGGGGTCCCCAGTGCTGTGCCTGTGTTTTGGTGGCACTCTTGGAACTGCCTTCCATAAAACACCCGTTGGGTCATTCCCTGTCAGGTGTGGAGTCAACCTTACATGGGCCTCCTCACAGACTGACATCAGAGTGGGCTGGTGTTCCGGAAGGTTCCAAAGTGGGCATGGAGGACAGGCCAGTCAGCAATGGTCAGGTCTCAGCTAGGGCTGAGTCTCCGTTCCTGGGACCCTAAAGGCTGGAAGAGTTGCCTAGTCCAGACAGGAACAGCCCTGGCTCCCAGCGCCAGCATCAGACCCCAGGACCATGGCTCAGGGGGCAGGTGTGCAGTGTCCGCAGAGCTCTGCACTCAGCATCCAGGACCAGAGAAGACAGGGACGAGGAAGGAGGGAGCCCCACGGAGAGAGTAGAGGGAGGGCAGCTCAGGGGTCCTCTCTCCAGCACCCTGCCAGGAATGCCCTTGGGGCCATCCCGCGAGCATAGGAAGGCAGTCACGTACCAGCTTACTCCTCTATCCCAACAGAGCAGGAGTCGGGCCCCAGGGCTGCGCAGAGGAGGAGAGAGACGAAGCTCGGTTAGCGAAGCGCCCAGACAGACCAGCACATCCTACAGCGAACGCACTGGCTTTAGGACAAGATGGGGGTGGGGGGGGACAGAAAGAAAATGCCCCCACAAACTGAGCTGCTCACACAAAGGAGGAATGTGCAGGAATATGTTTCCTGAGAACCGGGCCAAATTCTAACGCAGAGGAACTTAGCCTGGGGAAGGCTGCTGTGGCGGGGCCATGGGGGCCCGGGAAGGCCCCCACCCCACAGGGCAGCCAGGACGTGGGCAGCTAGGTTTTCAGCATTTCATGGATTTTCCGCCAACCTCCTTTTTTCCCATCATTGGGGGACACTAAGTTGCACTAAATGACGCCCTATCCAGGGAGGGACGGCTGCGCAGTGGTTAGAGAGAATGAAGACACGTGTTCACATTCTTGAACACACACAGACGAGAAAGATGTTCTGAATCTCTGCTAAGCAAAAACAGCCCGCGGCAGACAAGACAGTGCCCGTGAGTGAGTAAGACGACACAGACGCGCGCACAGACAGGAGCGCAGCCTGAGGACCCCTGCCCACCCCAGGTGCCGTCAGCAGGGCCTGTGCAGGGCAGATGCTGATGGCAGCCTCCTCTCCGAGCTCCGGCATCGAGAACTACCCGACCCAGAGCCAGGCTGGGGCCCAGGCCCAGGAGCCGCGACATCGCCACCTCCCCCAGCTCCCCTGCTGCCCGGCCAGGCCCTGGGACTGAGTTTTGGCCTCTGTGGCCCCAATGCAGATTCCAGCCTCTCCTCTGCCACCTCCACAGCCGACTGCCTCCTGGCCCTGTGGAGCTAACAGGGGCCAAGCGCCCAAGGTCCTGGTGTCACTGTGGGCCGAGCCCACGGGTATGGCCTGTCTGACCCTGCAGACACCCCAACACTCTGGGCTACGCAAGGGGTGACACTGCAGAGGCTGCGTGGGGTCAAGGTGTCCCCTCACCCAGACCCAGGGGGCCTGAGCGGGGGCCGTCCTGCACGGCCAAGACTCACCGTTGTGGCTCCGGGACGCCGGGCCCTCCCCTTACTCCCACCCCCACACCGGCTTTAATCAGAATGAAATACGTGCAGTGCTCTGAGAGAACTGACCGGATTCCGTGTTACTCTAAGGGGTGCTGCTGCTAAACACAGCTTCTGCCCACAGGTTTCCCTCTGGGTAGGCCCGTGTGCGCCAGCGAACCCACTCCTGCCCTGCTTTCCACCCCTGGGACCCTGTCCTCTAACTGGACACTCTGTCTGTACAGGCTGCTGCTCGTCCAGAAGCCAGGAAAGCGACAGGAGGCTCTTTCAAACCAAAGCACGTCACGGCCCCTGACACCCAGGCCAGGTTCCCAGGGACCAGGCAACAGTGGCTCTGGGGGGGGGCAAAGGGGCTTCCCAGCCACATGTCAGGAGCCAGACTCTCGGAAGGCAACATGGCTATTTATCTTGATTCCAGAACCCCAGGTGGCGCCTAAGCAGGTGCCAAGGACAAGCGTCTGAGCGCTTCCCCGCCCGTCCCTGCTCTTCGGAGCCCAGGACTAGAAGCTGAGGATCTAGACCCAGAGGAACAGAAAGCAGAGGAGCTGAGGCCGTGAGGCCCTGTGCGGGGGCCCGGGGAAAAGAGAAGCAAAGCCCTTCCCCGATGCTGTTGGGCCTTATACCCCAGCCTGTCCTCCTGCGCTGCGGCCTGGGACGTGCTGCTTCACCATGCGTGCTGGTCAGCCCCTTGGGCAGGTGGTGAGGACCGGGGCCCGAGTGAGGCCTGGGGCAGAGGCCGTGTGGCTGTGGCACCACCAGGCCCACGGATGAAGAAGTAAGACAAGGCAATGGCAGCGGGACCAGATCTGCTCCCCAGGCCCCGAGCAGGAGACAGATAGGGAGGACTGTGTCCTTAAACCTGCAGCCTCTCCCGCCTTCCTGAGGCTGAGCAGGCTCCGGGTGGGAAGGGACCACAGGCACAGGCTCTGCTCCAAAGAGCCAGGGGCTGCAGGAAGGCTAACCGTGGAACCCGGGCCTGGCTGAGCTTTGGGGGCTGGGGGCCAGGGAGAGGGAGGCGGGCTCCCCACGGGCCAGCGCCTACCTGAGTAGTCAGAGCAGGCCCCCAGCTCCATGGAGTCAGTCACGGCACTGCAATCAGGCCCAGCAGGCCTCCCGCGCCAACAGGGGACAGTGATGGCACCAAATCAGGGCGTCAAGTGCTGTTACCTGGCAGGTAGATGTCGGCAGGTGGGCCAGGCTGGCCGCGGCCACAGGGCTCGGGGCTGCCATCCTGCAGGACGTTCTCGATGGATGGCACTCGGCTCCCTGCAGAGGAGGGAACAGGTCAGGGACCCCAAGGTGGGAGGTGGGTCCAGCCATCCCTCTGGTCGGGAGCCCCGTCTTTCTCCCCGAGGGCTATGAAGCCACTGGTAGCAGCGGCTTCAGGCCCAGACCTCACTCTGACGCCTCCACTGCTCTCCAGGGGACCCCAGAGGTAGAGGTTTTCTCTTCCTCGTCTTCTCTTCTCTCCTACCCCCCCAGCATGGAGCTCTGGTTTTGTTTTTACTATAGAAACATTACATACCCACATTCAAAAACATGAAATAGTAATAAATCTGTCTCCCATTTATCTTTCTGGACAAGCAGGCCGGCGCACAGCCCCCTGGCCCACATGCCCCACAGCGGGAGCTGGTGAGGTCCTGCGTGGACCACGTGCGGGCAGGCCCTACACGTGTGGCCGCCCTCCCTCTCACACATCACTTCTCAGCCTCCTCGTGGGGGAGGTCCCCTCTGGCAGAAGAGAGGCCTGGACCCTGTGACGGGCACACCAAAGGGCCACCTGGGCCCGGCACAGGCAAGAAAGAGCCGACACCTCGGGAGGGTGGGGCTTGTCTGAGGTGGGGAAGCCGAGGTCTGACAGGCAGAGGGACTCGCTCGGCACTACGCCGGGCAGGAAGTGACGGCCCGGTGCTCCCAGGAGACAGACACCCCCATAACCCAGCAGCCTGCCCTGGGCACCCACAGGCCCAAGCCCAAGGCCCCTGGCCCAGCAGCCTGCAGGTGGGCCCTACATGTGTGGTGGGGGACTGCTCCTGGGAGGGACGTGGATCACCACAGGGCAATGCTGGCCAGGGGACCACCCAGCCAGGAGGGGGTCATGGCAACAGAACAGCTGCAGGTTATCTGGGGGGCTTTGACCACACTGTGAGCCCAGGAGCCAGCAAGCCAGGGCCACCTCCCAGCTCTACCACCTCTAATTTAAGTGACCTTGGGCCTTCCCCCGACACCAACCCTGAGCCTCAGTTTCCTCATCTGTCTCACACTGCGAAGTAACACCCAGGACAGCAGAAGGACAGCATCTCCCAGCAGGCAGAGGCACCCATCATATCGCACAACCACCGTGAGGTCGGGCGGGGTCACCTCCCTACTCGGAGCCCAGTGCAGCGAAGCGGAGGCTGGGACCCGCCCAGGGCCCTCCTCCGCGGGAGACTCGGACACGAGAGGAGGGGCCTGGCTGAGCCGTACCTGTGCGCTGGCTAGCTGGCTACACCAGGCCCAGGGGCCCAAGAGAGACCCCAGGAGGGACCCCACTCTGGAGAACTGGGCACAGCCTGCAGCCAGGTGGGGCGGCCCACACAGGATGCGCGGAGAGCTGACTGCGCGCATGCAGAGGGGTCCGGGCAGGAAATAAACCGATTGCTGTTACCGATGCCAGATGGGGAGGCAGGGAGAAGCGGCAGCGGCTGAGGATCATCCTCTGGGAAATTGTGCAGTGACCACTGTGCGTGATTCCCAGGAGAGCAGCCAGCAGCGCTCTGAGAAACCGCTAAAAGGGCCGGGCTGGAGACCCCGCCCCTCAGGACGGAGGGCTCACCTTGCTTTAGTGACATCTCATCCACCTCCTCCGTCAGGAAGCTCTACGAGAAAGAGAGAACACGTCGGGGGCGCTGATGCCGACCCAGGACTGGCGCCACCGGCCTGGGCCCAGCTGCAGGCGGCTGGTGGGGGGCGTCGCGCAGGGCGAGCCGCAGCCACCAGCCCAGGACACACCAGCGTCTGCTGAGTGCTTCCCACACAGCCCCTCCTACGGCCTTCACAGTGACTCCACCAGACAGCGCCCACCCACAGACCAGGAAACTGAGGCTGGGGAAGTCACAGCTGGGCCAAGGCCTCCGAGGGAGGGAGTGGTGGAGTGGGCCTGGGTACACCACGCCACAAGTCTGCGAGGCCCACAGGTGGGCACGGGGACGACAGACAGGACTCAGCTCTCAGGCTGCAGCGGGCAGGATCCGGGAGGGCGGGCAGGATCGGGGAGGGCAGGCCGGGAGGGCCCTCACCTCCGGGGAGCTGCTTAGGGCCAGCCCTGTCCCACTGGGCGGAGGAGGAGCATCCGAGGCCTGGGAGAGCTTCTCCTCATCCTCTTCATGGATGGGGGACGACGGGGACCGCAGGGTGCTGGGGACAGAGACACGGCGGACAGAGAAAAAGGGGATGAGAAACACCAGCCCCACCAATGCCAACGCCACCTAGGGGCGACTTGCAAACACGCGCCAGGTCCGTGGAGCAGTTGCCCTGGGAAGGCGACTGCACCAGCACGATGCCCAGAGAGAAAAGCAGCCGACCAGACACGAGGCCACCTGCCTGGGTGCCAGTACTGCCTGAACATGGCTATCTACTTCTAGAATGAGAAGCAAACTGCGACGATACACTAGGGTGGGAGGGCTGGGGAAGGGAAGCAGCAGGAGAGACCCCTCCCGTCTCCTTCTGGATCTTTGGGGAGGTTCTGTCACGTGTGCAGCGGCGGGGCTGTGGCGGGTTTCATGGAGCCTGTGCGTTCCTGAGACTTGTCTAGAAACAGCAGCCCGCGGGTGAGGAGAGACCTAACACGTTAGGGCTGGCCGCCTGCTCCTCGTAGATGGCCAAGGGAACCATGATGACCCCTGGCCACCCCTTGGGCTGTGGCCCTGGAAGGTTCCTTATGTCAGTGATGATGAGCTGCCAATCGCCGGGAGGCAGGGCCCTATGCTCCAGCTCGCGGGATAAACAAGGCGATGAGTGCGCCTGGTTTCGCTGCGGGCCGGGCTTTGGTTGCTACGGCTGGGTGCACAGCAGGATGTGCCCACTTGACCAGCCCCAAGAAAGTCCCGGGAGCCTGGGACTCAAATGGCTCTCGTGGGCAGGGACAGCACACCCACCCTGCAGCTTGCAGCCCCTGCGTGCCCAGGATGGGGAGGACATCAGAGGCCTCTGGCCTCCACGATGCATCGCCTTCCTGCTGCCTCTGGTGTCACCGACCTTAGCCATAAGCCTAACCCGCGGCTGGTCTTGTGGTCCTTCTGGCCAATCACCGAAGGAAAGACATTATGAAATGATATAAAGCTGCAAATAAACCTGCTTTGTGCTTCTGATCCGCGGCCACACGCCTCACCCTGCCCAGCGCACAGAGCAGGCAGGCTGGGTCCCCCCACATCCTTCCCCAGAGGGCGCCCGGGTGCCAGCCTCACCTGTCGGGGGATTTGCTCCGTGGCTTGCCCTTCTGGTGGCTGCTGTCCATGATCCGATCAATCCCAGCAAGTGGACAACTGGCCTGAGACAGGCCATCTGAGACACCCGAGTAGGTGATCTCTTCATAAAGGGGCGCCGAAGGAATGGCGGGGGAGGTGGCCCGAAGGCCGTTGAGCGCCTCGAGCAGGGAGATGGGCTCGTAGCCAGGCGGGATGCTGTCAGAGCTCTGCAGGGACAGGAGCAGGTGAGGGCCGGGCTGGCTGGGCTCCCTGCCCACTGCCCACGGCCACAGAGCCCCAGACGCTGGGCTTGTGGCCTAGGATATTCTCCTCCCCAGAACCTGCTTTCTGACCATCTGCCAGCTTCACCTTCCAGGAACATAAATTCCCCTCCCCAGAGGGCCGCCGAGAGCTCTGGAGCATCAGCCATCCCTGCCCAGGGCTCCCTTGGCCATCAGCTGCAGCACGCAGCCTTGGACGCCCAGGACGAAGGCAGAGAGGGCCCCCGGAAGAGCCACTCCCACCCAGCCTCGGCCGGCCCCGATCTGGCTTTCTGTTCCTGCCTGGCAGGGAGCGGAGAGTGAGAAAGGGGTTAGTGGGAGAGCGGAGAACTCAGGAGCGGGTGGAGAGCAAAGCCATGCCAGAGGCGGGAGGCCCGGGGACCACGCACGAGCAGACCAGGGAGGCCCTGGCCCCCCAGGAGCTTTGCCCAGCACAGGCACCCGGCCCAACCTGAGATCCTCCTGCAGCCTGGGACGGGCGTCCGTGGGGGTGACATATGCTGTGGGGGATTCTAGTGGACACCCCCAGCTCAGAACCAGTTCTCCCCACTCCTAAGAGTGGATCAAATCAGCAGGCCGGGTCTCGCTTTAGAGTTAACGGTGACGGGAGCAGGGAGATGCTGGTGTGCAGGATGTTAGTCAGGCCATTAGGCACTGTGGGGCGGGGCAGCCAGCTGCCCCCACTCTTGTTAAAGTGATGAGAAGTGCTCCGAATGCCCCGTATGAGACCCCCCCCCGCCTGATCCTGGAAGGGGGGCTGCCTTACAGGGAGGCAACAGAGTAACCCTGGGGACCACAGGGGAGGCAGAGGAGCCAAAGTGGGGCTTCCTGCTCTCAGTGAGCCCCTCCCAGGTCCCCAGGGTCCCTGGGCCCATGATGCCCTGCATTTACTCCCATCTGCCTTAATTTAAAGGTAAATAATTACCCTGAATCCCCTCACTCCTGCAAAAAGGAAAAACTCTCTCTAGGCTGACTCTCCAGTGACTTCCACCTCGGCATCTACCCAGCCCGGCTACCACACATTGCCTGGCTCCCAAGCCTCCTCCCTGAGATGCAGGGAAACCAAGTCCTCGGCCCAAAGAGCTCAAGTCCGAGGGGCAGAGAGCAGGGATGCAGACGACAAGCACGCGCAAGGAATGCTGTTTGCGAAACCTAGCAGCAACGTTAGTTCCACCTCCAACGTCATTCCACTGCCAGCAAGAAAAAAAAGGGAAACGAGGGCATTCAGGGGCCAGGGCGGAAGCAGAGCTGGCGAGAGGGGGCGGCCCCGGCAGGGCGACCCGTGAGACTGGCTTGTTGCTGACAGACCTTGAGCTTTGCTCGCTCCACACAACTCCCTTCCTGGGCAGGGACGCCGGGACTGGGGAGAGTGGATGTGACAGGTTAAATTAACCAAACACGTCAGCCTGGGCGGAAAGGACTTCCCATATTTGTCACTGGTTTAACATCAGGGTGTGGGGCAAAGACATGGCCATGGGGCCAAACACACTTACTGTTTCCCTTTTAGGTTTCTTGCTGGCCAGGGAGGCGGGGTGCGACTTTGATTTTTTAAAGGGACACTGTCAAAATAAAAATCATACATTTTACAACTGCCACCCCCATGCGGCGCCGGAGCTGGCTGGCTGGGGTCTCTGGACTGCTGGCCACTAGGTGCGCCGTGAGCCAGCCCTTCGCAAATTTAAGGTGCACGCGGATCGCGGGGGCCTCGCCAAGGGCAGGCTCTGCCTCGGGGGTCTGGGCCCACACATCTGCGCAGCTCTGTTCTGTGGCCACGGGGAGCAGTGAGGGCATGGGGTCCGTCACTGTCCCCAATGTCCAGCCACAGTCTGGGTCACCCCGAGCAGCAGGTCCTGGCCAGGGCGGGTTTGACAATGGCTCGGCACTCCCGACAAGTGGGCCCAGCTGGGCATGGGGGCGGGACCTGAGGTCCCCAGGCTGGGCACTGCCTCGTAAACTTATCACCCACATGGAACTCCTAAAGGCAGCTGGGGAGAAAAACCAGCCTCAAATCAGCCCCCTCCACAATGATCCTAATGGAGTCTCAGAGAAAAGACCTCATTTGGCTCTCCTTGGTACTATGTGGAACCTGCCTGTATAGGGAACATGGCAGAGAACAAGGACTCATTTATGGGGCTACTGTAACCCTGCAGAGGGGAGGGCGTCGGCCCTCTGGAGCAAGCAACAGTTGCAGTGCGAGCCCCAGTGCACCCTGAGTGGTGGGCAGTGTCTCAGCTCTCTCAGGATGGCGACAAACACGGGAGGGTCCGGCCTGACCCTCGGCCACCAGGGAAGGGCACACACGAGTGATAATACAAACCCACCACCTGGGCATCCATCCCTCCGTAAGAATAATAAGAATCCGCTTTCTAGGGGCAAGCGACACTAGGTGCTGTTCCCTCTCTGGTTGGAGGAAGTACGCCAAGTTCCTGAATCGAGCCCAATACTCAATAGGCTGGAGGGCTTCAGTTCGGGAGCCCTGGTGCTGACGGGGCGCAGGAGGTTGTGGTTGGCCTAGGAGAAGCGGCTCTGCTCCAGCTGCGAGACCACACCTTCAGATTTTGAAAGAGAAGCCAAAAATCTCAGCTTTCCAGGAAATTTCCAGACTTTTAAATGTTGGCCCAATTTTCAGAAACACTGTGTGGACAGAACATCACACCGCTGGCCCAGCGCAGAAGCCCATCCAGAGGGTTTTGGTCCTTTGTCCTATTTAGAGAGTCAGCAGGGCCTCTAAGAATCCCTGGGTCCAAACAACCTCAGTCGAGAGCCAAGCAAACACACCTTCCTGCTGACACTGTTCACGGCCAGCTGAGACCAGGGAGCTCGAGCCCTGGTCCTTTCGCTCCCATCTGAGCACCGGAGCCTTTCCTTTCTACCTGCCTCCCCATCTCTGTGTGTCTCTCTCCATATCTGTCTCCTGCCCTGTCTCTGTGTCTCTCCCCATCTCTGCCCATCTCTCTGTGTGTCTATGGCTCTCTCTGTCTCTCCGAGCCTCTAGATCTCTGTGTCCCTGTCCATCTCTCTCAAGGCCCCTGAAGCCAGAGCCTGACTTCCCTCATTTGCCTGGCAGTGAGGTCCACCTCACAGCTTTTCGGAAGCAAGAGCAATGGACAGTTGCTGAAGTGCCCACCGTGCACCCAGGCTGGGGAGAGGTGGGCAGGAACTCTCAGAGGACTTGTCACAGCCACCCTTTGGAGAGGACTTCGTTTCCTAAGGCCCACAAAATGCCCCAGCTGTCTGGCTTGGTGGAGCGATGCTGACAAGCTCAAACTCATGAAGGGTCAGCTGCCATCGCCAGGCTCTTGCTGTCGGTAGGAGCATCGACCACCCTGGCAGCCAGAGCTCACCAGGCCCAGCCTAGGGCACGTCCTCAACCTCAGAGCCACCATGGGGGCCACGGTGGCCACCAGGCAGGTGAGGAAAGAGGCCCAGAGAGCCGGCAGGCACATGTCGTGGCCGGACAGTCTGGGTCCACGTCCCCAAGAGCAGGACCTGGGAGGGTCTCCTTCCAGCCACAACACCTGGCCCCCCAGGGAGCCGGACGCTGTCCTAACATGAAGGCGGGCCCAGTGCAGTGGGCGGGGGCTTCCTCCACGACACCTCGTCTCTCCGCCCCCACACCCCCCCTAGGCGGGCAGGAAGAGGCACTTACAGAATGCTCATCGTGGTCCATGCTCTGGGCCAGAACAGGGCTGAAGGAGACAGGGGACAGGGCTCCAGGCTTCTTCCTCACCGCCCGGATCTGCAGAAGGGCCCGGAAGGCTGTGGCAGAGGGAGGGGCTGATGTCAGGCAAGGCAGCCGGTTCCAGCAACACGGAGACCCTCCGAGCTCTGGGACACTGACCACCCCCAGCCCGCAGCAGTCCAATCAGAGGCCAGAGTTGTGACAAAACAGCCCCAGCAGGGAGACAGACAAGGCCAGGACAGTACCACCCAGCTCAGACGGAGGGTCTAGGGGCCCCAGGGGGCAGCCAGCCTGCCCCCTGCGAACTCCAAACTGCACACTAGACAGCACACGCGGCTGCAAGACACACCCGCCGCCGAGCTAAAAGCAGCGGTGCGCCCTGGACGCCAGCCAGGCTCTTCCTGGAAGTTACACCACGGAAGTGACCTGCAGGCAGGCACACGCGTACAGGAAGTCTGACAGGACGACCTTGATACCGGGAAAACTAGAAGCTGCAGATGCCAATCACCAGGGAGCTGGGAAAATAAATCAGGACATGGGCCACCCGTCATCCTGAGCGTCAGCTCCACTAACAGAAGTGAGATGTTTGTCAGACACCATTAGGTGACGGTGCAGGTCACACATGGTCCGCAGTCACAAACAGGACCAGCCAGGCCCCCAAGGGGGAGAACCATGTTGTGTCCCCAGTGTTGATGGCGGTCGCCCCAGGCTGCAGGCCTCAGGGATAAGGACCCTGGCCCAACTTGCCCAGCCCAAGTGCCAGTCCTCTGGACCACGCTGCGCCCCTGAGAAAGCCCCAGGAGGCGGGGGTGAGCAGGGGAGGCTGGCGTTTAGTCTCAGCTCAGGCTCCTGTCGGCCACCACAGCCTCCCCCCACCACAAATTCCCGCTCCCAGACTACCCCTCAGACAAGAGGGGCAACAGGCCCTGCATGCTGAAACTCCAGGGAAGCTGGGCGGGGTCCCTGCAGGCCCAGCACACGCCCTTTCCACGGCCCGCCTGGCTACCCCGGGCGGACAACCGGTGATGTGCTGGTGCGGCCGGTTCTGGTCAGCCGGGTGAAAGGTGTGGGCTCTGGGGCCAGACTCCAGTTCAAAGCCCACCTCTGCCCCTTACTAGCTGTGACCCAAGACAGTGACAGGTCAGGCCACATGGCCACAACCTGGCTCAGGAGCTTGGGGGTGAAGCATCAGTATCCTCAGCTGGCCCCAGGGAGGCCGGCCTGCACAACAGGTATGAACAGCAGAAAGGCATTTTCTAAAAAGCTACTTAGCTACTAGAAGAAAATAGCACACAGCTCCCACAGGTGGATACTCTCCCCACTCCCTACCCTTCCGCATTGCTGGGACCCATGAGGAAATGGGTCCAGGACTGCTGACCCACCAGCTTGACACATATTTTATTCAAAATTATGCCCAATGTGATGACTTTTGACTGAGAAAATGTCTAGACGGCTCCAGGAAACCAGACTGAATTCCTCAGTTATTTACACCCAGCACACTTTTCATTTCACTGTAATTTTTTGTCAAAGTATTTTCCAAAATCTTTAAAATAAACCTATGATTCGTTGATCAGTATCTGCCCAGTTTCAACTGCAGAGCCCCCTCCTGGCAGTTCACTCTAAAAGTCTGGCTTTCCTGGAGGCAGATGTGGACAATTTGAGTGCGACACGGGCCAGTGTAGTCACTGTGGGTGTAACCACCACGTTCCAAGTGGCCATGCACTGGGCAGGAGGCCGACAGCCTCTGTCATTTCCCAGCCCCTGGGCCACCCTGGCACCGCCGTCCCCACTCACGCAGCCGGCAGATGGGGCAGTTGCTGGCCTGGTAGCGCAGCGTGTCGGCACAGGAGTTGCACAGGCACAGGTGGCGGCAGGGCAGGATCAGCGTGTCCCGGAGGTCCGACAGGCACACCACGCACTCGTTGCTGTTGTCGCTGTTCTCCTCGTCTGACGGCTGCAGAGATACCGAGGGTCCAAGTGTCGGGGGGCTCCTGAGGGCCAGAGGCAGGGGCCTGGGCAGGCAGGAGTGCAGGGGAGGCCTTCCTGTTCCTGGCTGCCCACCGGCCATCCCTCACGTCCCCTGAGGGCTGCTGTGGCAAAAGGAAGCCTAAGAGGGCGGAGGAAGGTCACCATGGAGCAGGACTCAGACGCAGCCCAGAGTGGCGCTCGCTGGGCAGCAGGCTCAGATCCGGCCGCACCTGCCCCACGGCAGAGACGAGAATCTGTGCCGCGGCCACACACAGACCCCCAAATCAAGAGAACTCAGAGACCAAAGAGAAAACATGGAAAAGACATGACCCTACAGACCACGTCTTCATTCAGTTAAAACAAAAAAAATCAGACAAGTCTAACTTGTTTGAAATATTTTCAATTATTAATGGCAGCTTCTGGAAAACAAAATTAGTGCCTGGATCAAGAGACATAAACATTCTAAAGCAGGGATCAGCAAACCATGGCCCGCTGCCTGCTTCTGTAAGAGACATTATATTGGACCACATTCTCGCCACTTGTTTCCCTATCGTGCACGGCTGTGTCCACGCTGTAATGGCAGCGTCAGAACAGATGCGGCAGACACTGTGTGGCTGATAAAGTTGGAAAGTTTACTCCCTGGCCCTTTACGGATAAAGTCAGCAGGCCTCTGGTGTCAAACACGTGAAACGCACAGAGCGCGCTCATCTGGCTGGCCTACTGCCCCTGTCCTCCTGCTTCTGGCAGGTTTCACGGAAGCCAGCATGTGAGACTCAGGAGATTTTTAAAGAGAAGGGGCCAGTGTGCCTTTAAACAATGACAAGGTACCGGCTTGATTCTCTGCTACCCTCCCCTGGCTGAGCGAGGCCACAGCCCTGCCACTCCCCAGGAGGTGCACCCCTCCACAGCACCGTGGGGCTCCGCCGGGGAGAGGAGCCGGTCGGCTGGGGCAGCACCGACAGGCCAAGGCAGCACCAGCCAAGCCCAAGCAGGCAGGAGGGGCACCATGTCCCCAGGCTGCCCTGACAGCCAGCAGCCCCAAGCTGATAACAGGCCAGTACATTTGCTGGAAAAAGGACAAAATGTCCCACAGACTGTTAACTCTCAAAAAATTAAGGAAAAATGATGGCATCTGGTGTCCTGGGGCCTCCAGGGGAAGGCGTGGAAGGCGACTGGCTCATCTCCCATCAACCCGTGGGGCTCTGGGCAGGGCAGAGCGGGGACCCCCGGCAAGTCACTCCCATGAGCTGCTTCTGTGCAAGAGGAAGGAGAGCTGTGGGGCAAGGCCAGCCCGAGCCCCGCAGGCGCTCACCACAAGGACACACCTTCGTCTCCTGGTTGTTCTTGTTCTCGATGCCATAGATCTCCTGCAGCAGGTAGCTGACCCGGTCCACCTGGAGAGCAGAGAGGCGTCTCGGCACTTGTCAGCACCCCCAAGGGTTCCTTTGCACCCACCTGGCCCTACATTGCCTCCCAGGTGCCAGGTTCGGGTCCTGGGGGCAGGTATGTTGGGAATTCCGTCCAGCCCCACCCCCGGGGGGTGGGCCCAATGCCAGGACACAGGCAGGGAGAACCGGCTACCTGCCCAGCCCAGCTCGTAGCATGGACACAGGCCTGGAGCCCAGTGGTTCTGCCCACACAGAGGGCCTGGAGCCAAGCTCCGCAAGGACCCAGCAACCACACCCTCTGCCACCTTACCATCCCTAATCCAGAGAAAAAGCAGTTTGGACCCACTCGTCACCAGCCACACAAGAGTGACCAGGGTCAGGCCTCACATTGACCATGTTCAAAAGTGGTCTGAGCTGCTGCGTTTCCCACAGTTCCATAGACCACAACGCCTGCTGGCCAGCTTTCCTGAGACAAGTGCTCTGACTGTCCCTGGGGTCTCCTGCCCTCCTGCCACCTTCCGAGGCTGAACCTGACAGTGTTTTCTCTAACCTTCTTTTAAAAAATTAACCAACGCCATTCTTGGGCTGTGGCCTATGCACCTGAGCAGATACACACAAGGATAACCTAACCACAGCATTGGAAAACGGACCCACCATGGCCACTGTTAACATCCATCTCGATATCAACATCTAACGTGGCATACTCAGGGGCCACCATCCTCTGAATTCTCACAGCACATACGTAAGTGGGAGGCTACCTGGAATGATTTTTCCTGGTGTATTACTGACCCCAAAGAAAAGCTATACGGGTCTACAGCTGCCATCTGTTCCAGGACAGTCTATGTTTCCTCTCAAATACTGATTAAGTCAATCCCAGTCTTTGCCCAAGACTGAGGTATTTTCAGCAAATTTTAAGGAGGAGGGGAGGCTGCAGTCCTTCTGTCTCCTGTTTCCTTCTTCTCTCTGTCCAATCATTCATTCACTCAGCAAATACTTCCTGAATGTTCAAGCTGGACAAGACTCAGAGCTACAACCCACAGCAGCCAACAATGGGACGTGGTGGGTGGACACAGCACGCATCCGATGACCCTGATGTCCAGGAGCCCAGAGCCCACAGTGATGACAGACAAGTCAACAGGCCGGCAGCAGCTACCTCGACAGCAGCCATAGCAGCCAGGAAGAACAAACCACGAGACCACTGGATCATGTGTGTCCACGTGTCTTTTAAATCAAAAGGGGTCATGTTATTCCACGGACAGACTTACAATTTGCTTCTGCTTTAGAGGCTTCACGGAGAAGCTGCCATCGACATGCTGCAGGAAAGAAGGAAACAGACTTAACGTGGCCCCACTGGCAGCAGCCAGCAACCCCGCTCAGCCAGCTGAAGGATCTGTCTCAGTCATTCCACATCCATGACTGAAAAAGGAGGGACCACGGGAAGATGGAAGAGCCAGGGCTTCTCAAACGTGGCCCTCTGACCTGGCCAAGAAGTTACCTGGAGAACCTTCTAAAAATACCACCTCCTGGGTTCTGCTCTGACCTCTAACACCCAACCCTGCCCGGGTGGTGCTCAAGCACACTCATGTTTATGCCCATCAGCTAAGTTACGCTGATGGACATGGGCCTCCCAACAGCAAGCAGCAGCGCCTGACCAGCAAGAACCAGCACAAGCCAGTTCTAGCCCTCAAAGGGCTTGGTTTAGCTGGGAAGAAACAAGGACACACAGGTGCACGCAGACCCGGGAAAGCCCGAAGGTCTAAAACCATAAGAACAAGACAGAGCAAACACATTCAGTGGTGTCTGGGGAGACACTGCTCAGAGGCGACAAGGTTAACAAAGGCAAGAGATCTGAGATGTTGCGACAACACCAATTATCCTCCTGAGCCAACCGAGACCAGAGCTTGGCATTTTCTGGTACAGCTGATGGCTTCCTACGGAAGTTTCTAGTACCGTGCACTCCAAAAATAAAGCAGTTGCTCACTGGGCCCTGAACTACAAGCACGGAAAGGAATATTTGCCGGCGATGGCCCATCCATCTCAGCTAGAAGGAGATGGGTAAACAGTCACCACCTGTCCCACAAGGCCAGCGTGGGGAGCACAGCCTGCGAGCCCAGAGCTGGAGGGGGAAAGGCCCAATCTCCGCCCGCGGCCTCCAGTGTCACCACGGCCCCAGGGGCCAGGGAGAGCACAGGACAAACGGGCCAGAGGGGCCTCAGGTCCAGCCGGACTGACTCCCTGGGGTGCCTGGAAAGACCCAGATCACAGGAAGAAGCTGGGTTCTGCACTTAAGGCTTGGGGCCTCAGACGCACAGCGGGCTCAGGAAGCCGGCGTCGGCAGGACACACAGGCATGATGGCAAGTCTAGAACAAGCAGTCTGAGCCTGGTTTCCTCGTGGGGTCCTTGATCCTCATCCACATGGGCCACAGGTGGGAGCTGAAGACACCTGACTGCTCACCCAGCGTCCCAGAGCCCTACAGGGGTGTCAGCGTGGCATCTTCAGACACAGGCGCAGCCCACGACCACCGGCAGGGCTCTCAGCGAGAGGGACGCTGTGCCAGCACAGCCAAGCACTCGCTCGCTGCATAGACGGACACATAAAACTCCCTGGTCCCCGGGAACATCAGTGACCTGTGAGCAGGACTGTCCCTGGGACCTGCCACGTCCTAATGCGGAGTCAGCAGTGAGGCTGACCACCCCATCGCCAAAGCCAACACCCCAAGACACCCCGTATACACGACCACAAGACACAAACAGCTGGGGGCCTGAGGACTCGGGTCTGCATGGAAAAAATGGCCAACACCTCCCTAGGTCAAACATACGTAACACTAAAGGTATTAGTGACTCCTTCCACGTAAACAGCCTCTTTATAAGTGGGCTGTCAGCTTGGGGACCCCAGGACAGCCTGGGTGTCTTTTCCCTCTGCCACCCAACAGAGGGTCTAGGGCTGTGCTAGACAGGCAGCAGACCCTCCTTCACCCCACTAGCCTCCACCGGGTGCCTCCTGTGTGCCGAGCACTGAGGAAACGACAGTGAATGAGGGGCCCAGTTGCACCCTCACGGACACGTCTGTCCCAGAGGTCAGGATGACGTCCACCCAGCCCCTCGGGACCAGTGTGACACAGCCAGATGGAGGTGGGGCAGAGGACGTGTTTGAGGACCGGATGGGACTGAGAGGTTCCAGTGACACCCAGGACCCTGGGCCTGGTGGGAAAGCCCACCCCGGAGAATTCCTCCACATCCAGAGGAAAGCTGATCTGTGTCCCATCCCTGTGCTGGCAGGTCACGGGGAGTCCTAAAGGGCTGGCCTCCCAGAACACTCCCCTCCCCACACATCAGACGCCCTTGGAAAAGCCTCCTGATGGGGACCCGAGGTGCCACCCCTGCGAGGCGCCATCTCCCTGGAGCCCAGAACCACTGGGGAATCTGCCACCTGCCCTGGGCCTCTGGCACTAAGCCGGCTTGGCCAAGGATGAGCCCCAAGTTCAGATTTCTGGTCTCAAAACATCACCCCTCTGCCCACAGCTCCCACGTCACGGGGACAGTGGGGTAGGATGCCACTTACCTTTTCAAAGGCGGCCAAGAGCACGTGAGCGTGGCCGGCCACTTCCACAACTGCCCAGGAGAGAGAGGAGGGAGGGGTCAGAGCCGGCCTCAGCCCCTCCTCTGCCCCTGCCCCAGCTTCTCTTCCTCCTTTTGGCACCTTTCCAGAGCCCAGAACCCATTGAAGGACTCGTCCTCATCTTGCCCTCCTCTGCCAGGGGGCCTGCCACTCCCTCAGGCCCACATCTCCTTCCAAGCTGCCACTCTGAACTGCCCAAGGCTGGCTCTTCCCCTGCTGTCTCACTCTGCACACGACATGGAGGAACGTCTTGGCAGGGCTGAGAAGCCAGGACTTAGGCCGTAAGCCTGGGGACAAGCCCAGCCCTGGCAGGGCTCCAGCATCGGCACCTTGGGCTGGGGGGCCCTCAGCCCATAGCAGCAGCAAGGGACAGACCCGCAGGACTGGCAGGAGGAGGAAGGGTTGGTTAGGAGGCCGATGGGCCTGCCAGGCTGGCAGGGAGCGCGAAGCCCCAGGTGGGAGCCCAGGAGCAGCATCGCCCTGGAGAGGGGACAGAGAGCTCGGTGCTTGAGCCCACAGCCCTAAACCTGCTGAGTGGGCTCAGCCAACATCCTCCAACCTTCTGGAATAAACTGCCCTGCTGGCTGAAGTGAGAAGGGCCTCAAGATGCAGCTTCTGCCCCACAGGGTCACACGCCCGCAAGAGAGAGAGGAAGAGGTGAGGCCGCTCACCGTCTCCTTCGTCCACCACAGCCTGGATGACCACTGGAAACACGCCTCGGTCCAGGTCAAAGTTCAGCTGAGGAGAAAAGGAGGCGAGACCAGTCAGAGCTGGAGAGGGAGGCCTGGCGAGCAGGTGTCGTGGTGGCAGAGCTCAGAGGACAGACACAATGGCGAGGGAAGGCAGGTGCCTGGCCAGCGTGGCAAAATAGACAAAAACGATTAAAATGGCAAATTTGTGTTCCAAGTGTGTAATTCAGGGGCATTACCTACCTTCGTAAGGTCACGCACCCATCCCCATTTCCAGGACATTTTCATCGTCCCAAACAGGAACTTTGTGCCCACTAAGCCATCACTCCTACCCCCTCCCTCAGCCCCTGGTAACCTCCATCCTACTTTCTGTCCGTGGACCTGCCTGTTCTGGACGTTTCAGAGAAATGGAATCACACAACATGTCTTTTGTGTCTGGCTGCTTTCACTCAGCATCCTGTTTTCGAGGTTGACCTACTTTGTAGCACATGTCAGTGCTTCATTCCTTTTCACAGCCAAATAATATTCCACTGTATGGCCAGACCACACTGTTTATCATTCACCTGTCAGTGGACACTGGGCTGTTCCCCTCTTTGGCTGTTGCGACGGATGCTGCCATGAATACAGCTGGACAAGCAGCTGTCTGGACCCGTTTTTAGTCCTCCTGAGTAGACACCAAGGCACGGAAGTGCTGGGTCCCAGGGTAACTGTGACTAACCTTGTGACAAAGGTGCCCAGAGTGGCCCCAACCAGGGATAGGAGGAAAGTGAAGGGGACCACGTGGCACAGCTGGACTCAGAGAAACTCCTTTCACCTTTCATTTTCCTCCAGCTTAAACCCCTCCGTGGCTCCCTGCCGTGCTCCAGCTGAAGGCCACTCTCCCCCGACATGTCCACTCGGGCGCGGTCTCCACATCCACTCACCAGTGGGGGCCTGCAGTCAGGTCACATAGAGCCCACGGGACAGAAGCAACCAGCTGAGGACACTCGCAGCGGGGGCTGCATCGGGGGAGCCTGGAAGGCACATGTGGGTCCCAGGCTGTCAGTGGGAGATAGGACAAGAGCCCACAGGGGGCCAGGTACTAGGACAGGGTCAGACTCAGGACTGCCGGGTTCGAGTCTGGCTCCATGACCCGAGCCTCAGTTTCCCCATTTGTAAAAAAGGAATAAAAGCTATGCCTGATGCAAAGGCTCTGAGCGTGGTGCCCAAGAGAGCACGCATGACCAACAGCCACTTGAAGCTCTGCATGTTCAAGCGGCGGGCGCTGAGGAGGGCCTCATAAGACAATGCTGGGCAGGGACTCCAGGGAACACAGGACTCACTGGGGACACACCATCTGCACGCAGGGACATGGGAGATGTGTCCAGGCCTGCCCAGGACCCAGCCAGGCCTCACACTCCCTGTGGCCTCAGAGGGGAATCTGGACCTCCAAGAGTGCGGGATACCCTTTCCATGCTCCTGCTCTGCTCTGACGTGACCCCTGGAGCGGCAGAGGTGACCACCTGAAACAGGAGTTACATGCCACCCACAGCCATCTGGGGGCCCCTCTGCAAGCCTGTTTCTGCCCTCTCCACCCTGACGCAGGGCCCAGGGAGTGATCCTGCCTACGACCATCCCAAAGTCACCCTGGTGACGCAGATGACGCTGGGAGTGACGTGCAGGAGCTGCCCTTCCGAAGACTGTGATTAAGCCCAGGAGGGGGAGTTCAGGTGACAGAGTGGATGGGAGCAGAGCTCGTGCAGCGCGCCCACGCCGCCCCTATGCTTCCGGCCGGGGGCTGAAGCATCAACCCGGGCGCTGACATGGGCGGCTCGGTGCTGAGAGGCTGCAGCTGATTTGCATCTTCTTTCTCCCTCCCACGTTAATGCTGCCTCAGCACCAGCTGACAGTCGTGTTTCACTGGCGCTGGAATAACAGCCACCAGTCTGGGGAGGTGTGTGTGGTGGTGGCACCAGCAGGCGGTGACCCGGGCTCTTCTCTCCTCCTGTCCCCAGGCAGACGGGGCTCATAATGGACAGCCTGTGCTAAGTGAGCACCCCACACACAGATGTCCTTGGGGAAACCCGCAAACGACCTCTCTCCTACCCTGGGCCTGTGTGGTCTGGCCAGAGGATGGGTTGTGCCTGCTTCAATTGGGAGCGACAGAGGGAAGGCACATGGCCTAGGACGGTGCATCTGAGTACTCTGGGACCAGGTCGGGACAGTGTCACTCTGCTGGTCTGCAGAGCGCCAGCCCGAGAGCGAGGCTGGCTCAAGGAAGCAGACCCTGTCCTGATGACACAGGCCCCTGGAGGAAACCGCAAGCCATCCAGCTTTTTCCAAATCTATGCCAATAAATTCCTAGTTTTCTTTTCCTCAGCCAGACTGAGGTGTGTTTCTGTCACTTGCAACCAAAGAAGTCCAGACACAGACACTGCTTGGAAGGCTCTGCCACAGCAGCCCACCAGGTGCTGCTGCTAGCGCAGCTCAGAGATGGCGTGTTGTCGGCAGAGCCCAGGGCAGCCCGCCACACATGGCACTCACCTGGCTCGCAAGCTCTGACTCACACCAGCCAGGGCTGGGCCAGGGCACAGGGATGGGGATGATGGGGGCACCATGACCCCGACTCTCACCAGGCACGGGGGCCAGGACGCTGTGCCACCCTCGGATGCCTGCCACAACGAGCCTCCACACATGGAGCTCCTGTGCATCTGTAGCTGGCACCCCATCCTGGTGGCATCACATGGGAGGGCGAGGCTCCCCAGAGGCCCACAGAGCGTGAGGACCCAGGAGCAAGGACCATCTCCCCCAAAACTCCTGCTCCGCAGAGCTTGGCACACAAGTCACGAACGAGAGTGAAGCCCGTGGGGAGAGCACAGAGACTGCCACCCGCCCCAGAGTCCGAGGGAGATGCTGATCTTTAATGCAGGAAGAGGGGCTTTCTTAGGGAAAAGGGCCGCCCAGGTCAGGAGAGAACCAGGCAGCTGACGCCAGCACGAGTCACTGGCAGGCCCCTCGGCTCCCACCTTGCTCCTCCCCGACATGGCTTCGGTGGGAGCCCCACACGTGGCACCCTCAGGCTCTCCCATGATAAAGGAGCCCGCCCAACAAGGGTCTTTGCAAGCCCCTGCCAGACAGACATTGGGAAATAGGGAAAAGGCAAAAGACGGAGGAGGGGGATGTGGTCTTGGAAAAAAAATGGAAGCCTGTGAGGGAGCTGGTAGGGAAAACCAGCAAACCACTCCCACCACGAGGGGACCTGCACGCGCTGACCAGGAAACACGTGCACAACACGATCCAGTCCTGAATACAGTTGTGCACATGCAGGGCAGGGGGCACACGGGAGATCTCCAGACCTTCCTCTTAATGTTGCTGTGAGCCTAAAACTACTCTAAAAAAAGTCTTAAAAAATAAAATTAATTTAAAAACCAAACTGCAGCCAAAAGAAATGAAAACATAAACCATACAAAAACTTGTACACATTCACAGCAGCATTATTCACATTAGCCAAAAGGTGGAAACACCCCAAATGTCCATCAACTAATGAATGGATAAACAAGACGTGGTCCATCCACACAGCAGAATATTCTTCAGCCATAAACAGGAATGCAGCACTGAGACGTGCTACAACGTGGATGAACCTTGAAGACAGGATGCTCAGTGGAGGAAAGCAGTCACAAAAGGCCACATACTGCAGGATTCTGTTTATATGAATTGTCCACACAGGCAAATCCATGGAGACAGAAAGTCGATGAGTGGGTGCCAGGGGCTGGGGGCGGGGGCAGGGGCAATGGGAGACACTGCTAATGGGTACAGAGATCCTCTTCAGGGTGATGAAAATGTTCTGTAATTAGATAGTGGTGATGGTTGCACAACTCTGTGAATACAGTAAATACTACCAAATTGTACACCTTAGAAGGTTGAATTGTTTAGTATGTGAATTCTATCTCAGTAAGCTATTTAGAAAAACAAGCTACAGAATAGTAACAATATGGCTGCATTTTTACAAAAAACAAACTAACGCATACATGAAAAAAGTCTGGAATACATGCCCCAAATGGTCAGAAGTGGTCACCCCTGGAGAAAGACTCAACTAGCGGGGTAGGGGGTGGGACATTCCGCTTTACAAATTCTGTATAATTTGCAAATTTTACAATAAGCATATATTACTGCTGTAATCTTTAAATAGGCAAATCTGGGGAAAATGGCTAAAAAAAGGATGGCCAAGCCTCTGAAAGCATGATGCTTGTGGCTGAGGGGACACCTGGCCATGTCCGGAGACATCTTCGGTTGTCAAAAGTGCGGCAAGAGCATTCCTGACACCTGGCAGGTGGAGGCCAGAGACGTTGCTCAACATTCCACAGAGCACAGGACAGCCCACCACAGAGAATGCCCCGGGCCCCAAACGTCCACAGCACCGAGGCTGAGAACCCTGGGACGAAGGAGGAATCTGAGTTTGGTGCCAGAGGGTCTGTCACACCTCTAACACCAGCCAATACCCGCTTCAACGTCTTCAGCAGGCAATGTCATCATGTCAGGATGTAAGACATAATAACACCATTTTGTTCTCCGTACAGTTTAACTTCCAGAACCTCCTATTTATGTCAAGGCTTAGCAGGTTCCCAGCTACAGTAAGGACTGATGTAGTTTCCATCTAAAAATACACGTAACAGAGGGGGAATGGGAGTGGCTGCTTAATGGGTGCAGGCTTTCCTTCTGGGGTGATAAAAATGTTCTGGAACTGCAGAGTGGTGCACCACATTATGAATGGACCTCATGATGGTAAATTCTAGGTTTGCATATTCTATTGCAATAAAAATACATATATAAGAAAAAGAGTTGATTTCAAGAAGGACAGATCAGCTGAGGTGACAGAGAAGGCAAAGACCAGGACGGGGCGCTAGCTAACTCAACACTGGACAGGCCTGATGCACCTGCCCGCCGCGCCCACCATGCCACACACCCACAAGTCGGGGATGCGGGCTCCCTGATGCTCTCAGGGAGGAAAGGGGGTGCTTTGATGTGGTACTCAAGACTGGCCCACCAGCCAGGTGTACCCCCAGAACAACTGACCTCACTGGGCGTCTAGAACCCAAATTGTTGGCCCAACTCAGCACATCTGCAAACACACAGGGGATCTGTTTCGGGGCCAAAATTCCGAGGGAGTGGACTCTGACAGAGGTCACCAGAGGCGCAGCCTCAGCCCAGCCCGCCGACAAGTCACCAGGGGTGGAAGCACCCGCGAGTCAGTCCAGCCCCTTTCTGCCCCTCCCAGCCCCACTCTCTTCTTGGCAGCCACCTTCCCCTATCCAAAGGAGGGTGGGCAGGACCAGATGCACCTGCTGGGTATCCCAACTGAGAGTATGTACATAGAGAGACGGAACCAGCTGATGGGATGGGGCTGGGGAGTCCCCAGGGACCAGCTGTTCAGCTCTTCCTTTGGCTTCCACCGCCCCATCCTTCTTTCAGAAGATCCATCTTTCTCACATAAGTGATGCAGAGGCAGCTTCTGTCGCTGGCCATCAAAGCACCCTGACTAGCAAGCATACACGGCCAAGATCGAACTGTCTGACATACCCAGTAATCCAGAACCTTCCTGGCCAATTCCTATACCACACCATGCATTGCTACCTCCATTCCCTCCCCTTTTACGTATTTTAGTAACATAATACAGGCTACCTTCTATTAAAAAAGCTAGAGAACTCAGCTCAGTGAAAGAAGCCAGACACAAAACGCTACATGTTACATGATTCTATCTATACGAAACATCCAGAACAGGCAAATCCATAGAGACAGAAGGCAGATGAGTGGTTACCAGGGGTGGGGAGTATGAAAAAGGACTAACTGTAAATGGACACAAGGGATCCCACTGGGAAGACAGAAATGTTCTAAAACTGGATTGTGGTGATGGTTGTGATGGTAGATTTACTAAAAATCGCCAAACATTTAAAACGTGTGAGTTTTATGGTATGTACATTATACATTAACTGGTTAAAAAAAAAAAAAAAGAAGAAGAAAAGGAAAAAATAACCAGAAACGTATACAGCATCAACACTCACACTGTCTGTGTGTAGTCTGTGTGCTATTCACCTCTCTTCCCTATACCAAGACCCTCTGCAGAAGTAACCACTGTCTTCGGTTTGATGTGGATCTTCTCCGGTTTCCCTCCAGGATTATATACACAGACACATCCCTCCAGAAATGGGTCTGTGCATTTTTGTGGTTGTCACACACACGAGATTATCCTGTATCTGTCTGCATTTACTCTTCTCTGAGCCAGAAGGGGCCTTCCACATCGGTATGTATGCTACCCACGGGTCTCTTGCATCTGCTTTAGGGCTGCATGGCATCCCACAAGAGAAGTGAACTACGGTGCCCATATCGTATATATATAAGTGGTTCCCATAACATCGGGGAGCTAAGCAATCCCCTCGTGATGAACATGCAGGTTGCCTCCAATTTCTACGATTAGACAGAGCTGCAATGAATACCCTTCGTGTCATGTAAATGACCGTCCCCAGCTGTGGGACACCAGGTGGAAGGGATCCTGCCATGCTGCAGTCCTGTGGCCCCGACAACCGCACCAAAGCCCAGTACCGGAGCCTCTAACTGCAGTTGCTCCCTCGGGGTTCGGTCTCCAGTCCAGCCGACACATGGACCGCACCACACTCCACGGTCCAGCACACACCCAACTGAGCACACACCTTGGTCAGCAGCCACTCTTGATGTTTATCAACCATGCAAGGAATCTGAGCGAACCGGCCCCATGGTGCTTGCCACCTCCACAAAGGGGAGGAAATTGAGGCAAGGGGCCAGGGAGAGGGGTGCCCAGCCAGGAGGTTACCTCATCGTCCTTCCACTCCGAGAAGTCAATCTTGAAGGAAGGCAAGGAGAACTGCTGGCTCACCCCTCTCTTGTAGTGAACGGTCTCGGACTGCAGCGCAGGGCTCTTGGGGCTGTACCTGAAGGGGCGGCCAGGAGAAAAGACGTGAGCCTCTGCCCCGCGCCAGCGCTCTGCTGCGGCCCGTCCTGGGGGCCATCCTCACTGGCCAGCAGCCCTTGGTCTTTGGGGACCTAGGAGAAACCTGACTTGCAGGTCCTAGCCCTTCTCTGGCGGGGCAGGAAGCCAGCCTACGTGGAACGTAGCCTCATTCTACTCGCTACCAGCTCTGCCCAGGTAGGGCCTGGTTATGAGTCTACCCAAGCCCACACCTGCCAGACAACTCTGCTACCTTTCCAGATGCGGCTGCACCTTTCCATTTGGTTTTTACGGTTTGCTGACTGTTTTTGAACAAATACGGTTCAAAAAAGTACCCAGTTCAAAGCGCCCCGTGCTTGTTCCAGCCACCTGTTTCTCTGCCCATTCGCACCCACATGTCACTCCCGGGGAGTCAAGGTACATTCACGCCCGTGTGCAGGCTGTGTTGTCTTTAATTCTCAAACAGCAGCCCACCGCTACTCACTCTGCTCCTTCACTACCTGTGTGCCCTGGAGCTGTCCCAGAATCATCCACACAGAGCGGTCATGCTCTCTGAGCACCGCATGGGCCCCACTGCGGTTTCACCCCAGCTGACGCATCAGGTCCCCACTGGAGGACACCAGGTGGTCTCCAACACCTTGCTATTCCCAACAGTGCTTCCTGGACCCTCTTCTGCACACGGTAGACACCCAGGCGAGCACATCCCCCAGATCAATTCCCAGAAAAGGAACGGCTGGGTCAAAGAGTGCATCCAACTCTGATAAACTCGGGCCGGTCCCCATTCAGGAATCCAACACACCACCCTCTGCCCGGGTCCACACCTGCTGTCCCTGGGGCCTCTCTTGGTCTCCAGGACAAAGGACAGTCTTGAGGGCCTGGGCGCGTCTGGCCTGAGAGACAGGCCCTGGGGGAGGGGGCTGCTCGTGTATGGACAGACTTGAAGCCTGAGTTCAACCCCCGCTCCATCCCCACATCAGACCTGGCCTCCAACGGGTTTTCTCTGACAGGACAGAAGCAGGCACGTTTCTGCCCATCCCATCCCGTCCGCGTCTGGCCTTGCAGACTGGAGGCAGCCCTGTCAGGGTCGTGAAGTTGTAGATTTCAAACTTTTTGGGCGAGCAGGCCTCTTACTTCAAATAAAACCTCCAAAAGCTCAGATATCTAATACACACAAGAAGCAGAGCTGCTGGGACCAGCCCCGACACCCTGGCCCGCCAGGCACCACAGGAACTCACGTAGCTGTCCCGTTCAGGAACTCCTCCACCGCCTGACAGTAGATGGTGATGGCCACCCGGGCGTCAGCATCAAAGGTGAACTCCAGGCTGTAGAGGACGCGGGGCTTCTCGCCATCCTCAGTGGGGCTGTCGGCACCATCTTTGTACCTGCCAGGGAGACAGAGGGACAGGCGGCAGGTCAGGGGCCAGACCTGCAAGAGCATCCCCATCCCACAGTACACACCACCCCACACAGTGTATACCACTCTGAGGGGCCCCCGGAGTCGGCTGCCTGGCCACGTCTCATCTTTCTAGAAGCGCGGAGGCCACTTTCCATTTGGAGAATAAGGCTCAGCAATACAGGGTGCCGTCCTCCTGCCTCAGCCCACAGAAGGGGAGCCGGCCCCAGCACCCCAGGTCTCACAGGATTAAAGTAGTTTTTCGCCCTCACGTTCAGGGCTGGATCATCTGGGCCGTGGGGGCCACCCCGTGCACTGCAGGGTGCTGAGCAGCATCCCTGGTCTCTGCCTACCAGATGTCAGTAGCACCTACCCCCACAGCTGTGACCACCAAAAATGCCTCCAGACACAGCCCGGGGTCCCCGGGGCACAGGGCCCGGCTGAGAACCCTGGTCTAGAAGCTCAGGGTCCACATGGAGCCCTGCTGGCCCCCACACTTTCTACCCTCAGCCCAGAGGCAACCCTGGGTGAGCCCTGCCCACGGCCTTCTGATGCCACCCCCGAGGGAGCAGAGGCCCCAGGCGCTGGGGGACCCATGTGGGCCACAGCACCCCCCGAGGGGTCACAGGTACCTCACGAGCCGCAGCGAGTCTTTCCGGATGTTCACCAGGCTCCTCAGCGTCTTCACTGGCTCGTGGGGGGCGGGGGTGACATACGGAAACTAGGAGGGAAAAACCCAAAGCAACGCCAGGTGACTCCAGGGCGCGGCAGGGGACGGAAGACAGGAGTAACGGGAGCAAGTGTCACAACACACCCGTCCTTGGGGCCCTCACGCCAACCGCTGGACGGCATTATCCGCATCCACACAAGGGAAAGCACAGCCAACACGTCCGGACGGGGCGGCCGGGACCAGAATCACCAGAAGGACCTGGCCACGTGGCCAGGGCCCCCAACTCCAGGAAGGACCCCCGGTGAGCACAACCTGACCCAAGGGAGCCGGGGGCAGCAGCTGGGGCTCTCAGGCCGTGTTCCTGGAGGTGGGACCTGACACCCCACTGCTGCCCTGAACAAGGTGGGCTTTCTACACAAGGATGATGGCCCAGAAAGGGTCTGGAAGGGACACGCGTGCACAGATGAGCGCCGTAAACTGGCGGCCTCAGGAAAACGTGGGGGCGTCAGTGTCAGCCTCCTGCCTGTGACAGCACAGCAGTTCTACAGGACGCGGTCACTGGGGAAACGGGGTGAAGGGCAGGCAGGGCGAGATCTCTCCACATCTTTTCTTACAACTGCAGGTGAATCTACAATGGTTTTGAGGTAAAAGTTAAAGAGACAGAAAGAGTTCTGGGAGGCCTGTGTGAGCCAGACCCTGGGTCGGAGGTGACGTTGTGTTCTGGCTCTCATGGACCTGGCAGGGTAGTGCAGGCTCAGCTCGATGTGGAAGCTCCATGGGGGAGAGCGCACTCTAGGCCCCAGCCCCTCGCCTTCCGTCCATTAAAGGATCAAGATTTGTGTCAACCAGCTGCTCCGTGGCTAAAACAGCCTAGAGCCCCCTGGTCCAGAGGACCCCCCACCCCGCCAGGCTCCAGGACCCACCAGGACTCAGCAGCCTTAGGGGACGGAGTCCAGTGCCTCCTGAGAGAGACAGCCTCCCACCTGACCCCTTACCCAGGCTGGGGACCATCACTTCAAAGTATAAAACCCAATCCTCACTCAGTGTCCCCTGCACAGGCCCTCACTCGTTCCCCTCTTTTTAGCCCCCATTCATCAAATGCTCTCTATTGTCTGCACCCCGCCAGGGAACGGGGCAGGATCTGTCCTCTGTCCCCTGCCCCTGGAAGAGTCCCAGGCACACAGCAGGTGCCAATCGTGTGCTGAATGACAGCAGACACTCCTCCGGTGACTGGTGAAGGCGAACTTTTGATAACATCCCTGGCCATGTGCACCTCTCCTCTGGATCACATTTTTCGCCCACTGATCTGTGGAACATGAGTGCTCTTTCTTCTTTTTAAGGACAGTCACCCAAGAGGCCCAGGATCAGATGTATAACCCTCCGGAGCCCCACAGCCTGGATCCACCAGATTCAGTAGCAGCTGCCTTGCTCCCAGTGACCCTCTCTTGGCTGTCTGGCCTCTGGAGGGGCAGTGCCAGGACACACCCCAGTCCATGTCACATGTACGGGTCTGTCCGGCAGCTCTGCCCCGTTTGGGGTGACTTGGTGCCTGCTCGTCCTCACAACTGAGACACAGATGGCTGAGGGCAGGGGCCTCGCCTGCACCGCCCACCTGCTCAGCCCTGAGACCCACCTGGACCGGGCGGTTGCCCAGGAAGTTCAGATCCATGTTCTCTCCGAACAGGTAACCTTCGGGGTGGGGGGTGTCGAACTTCTCACCTCCCATGAAAAAGTGCGAGGCAAAGTAGTTTCCTGTGTAGAAAAGGAAGGCAGTTGTAGATGAGCTAACACAGCCCCATGGGGGCATCTCCCAGTCAGCCCCGAGAAATGCTCCACCCAGAGAAGGCTCGAGAACGCTCCCGCCGCAGCCTCAGCCCCCACACTCTGCCCTCCCCCAGACCCGCCTCCCCGCTCACGGACCCATCCAGCCCTCCAGGCTAACACAACTGCCTCCACAGTGGGGGAGCTGTGTCCCCCACACGGACTCGTCCCAGTCCTCACCCCCCGCACCTGTGTGTGTGGCCTTGTCTGGGAACAGGGTCTTTGCAGATGTAATCAAGATAAGAGGAGGTCAGAGTGACCTAAGGGACCCTAAACCCAGTGACCAGTGTCTCCATGAGAGAAAGGAGAGGGAGCTCTGGGCTCAGAGGCACACGCAGAGGGAGGAAGGCAATGTGACGATGGAGGCAGAGACTGGGGTGACGCAGCTATGAGGCGAGGCACGCCTGGAGCCGCAGAGGCCGGAAGAGGCAGGAGGACGCCACCCTCAGCCTTCGGAGGGAGCACGGCCCCGTCCATACCTTGACTTCGGCCTTCCGGTCTCCATTACTAGCAGAGTCTGAACTTGGTGTTTTAAGCCACCTGGTCTGTGGTACCATTGGCCCTCCACATCCGTGACTCCACACCTGTGGGTCCGACCACCCTCGTGGGTCCGACCACCCTCGCACAGAAAGGCCACACTGGTTGCATCCACACTGAACATGCACAGCCTTTTCTCTTGTCATTATTCCCTAAACAATACAGTATAACAACTATTCACATAGCCTTCACGTTGTGTTAGGTACTGTAAGTCATCCAGAGATGACAAAGGATCCGGGAGGATGCGCATGGGTTATATGCAAATACTCTGCCTTTCTAGTAAGGGACTGAGCAGCCGTGGGGGGTCCTGGAACCAATCCGCCATGGACACGGAGGGACAACTGTGCTTTGTCTCGACAGCCCTAGCAGACGAATACACCTTCCCTGACCCCCAGACCCAGTCAGCTCCCCCACCCAAATCCGAGCCCCGAGTACCTTCTCATGTCAGCACTGACCGCAGTTGAAATTCTGGATCTGCGGTATCATTTCATTCATCTCTGACCCGCCCGGGATGACGGAGGCCGTAACCAGTCTGGAGGGAAGGCTCAGGAAAGCTCAGGAGAGAATCGGGCATGGGGACCGGGCCGTCCCAAGGCCTTCCAGGCAGGAGAAGGGTCCCTGGCGCGGAGCTTCCTGCTCCAACCTCCTCCTGGAGGACCTTCCAGGCCCAACCACTTTCTACCCAACAATTCTCCAGCCCTCTTCTCCACAGGCAGAAATGGGGGAGGGAGCTCTCCTCCAAGGTAGCCCACAGTGCTCACCTCCAGGTATCAATCTCTGGGCAGACTCTTCCCACACCGAGGAGGGCTGACCCGTGTAACCAGTAAGAGACTGTGGAAATGATGGAGCGGGACTTCCAAGGCTCTGGGGAAGGCCGGCGGCCACATTGTGAGGACACTCAACCAGCCCTCCAGAGAGGTCCATGGGGCAAGGAACTGAGGCCTCCCACCCTGGGAGGGAGCCCCCTGGCGGCCAGATCCTGCAGCCCAGCTGACAGCCTAGCTGCAACCTCAAGGAATTTGGGAGACTCTGAGCCAAAGCTACTAAGCTAAGCCACTCCCAAATTCCTGACTCTCAGAAACTGTGAGGTAATAGGATTTATTGTTATAAACAGCTAAATTCTTAATTACTCAACAAGAGATGATTAATACAATGGGCTTCCGAAATCCAGTCTGGGTGACTCCTTCTCTCCTCCTTCTCTAACATGTTTCCGTGGCCACCACCCTGGTCAAAGCCACCAGCATCTCCGGTCTGGATTACTGCTCTACCAGTCTCCCCACTCTCACCTAGTCCCAAAGTCTGTTTCCCACATCCCATTGCTCACAAACTTCTGATGGCTTCCTAATCATGCTAGAATAAGTCCCAAACTCCTCCTCATGGCAAGGCCCTATTCAATGCAGACCCTGTCCATCCCATTCATACCCCAGGGCCTTTGCACTTGCTGTTTCCAACGCTTGGGAAGATCTTCCCCCAGAACTCTACCTTGATCCTTCACCTCATGTTTCCTTCTCAGCAAGGCCGTTTCTGATCATTCCTTTTTAAATTTGCAACCTCCACCTTCCAGCCTGCTTGCCCACTCCCCTTCTCTGCTTTTTGTCTCCCACAGCACTCTTCACAACCTGACGCTGTATGTGCACAGGAGGCCACCATGTCTCAGTGCAGTTTTAAGCTTTAATAACCTCAGAGGCATAAATGCTACAAACCAAAACCTGTGGATTAAGAGGCAATGGATGAGCATTACTTTTTTTGGCTTTGACTGTATTTTGCATGCTTTCTATAATTAACACATATTATTTTACTTATTTTTAATGTGTATTATTTTAAAACAAAAAAATTATTCTAAAAAGATTGGAGACATGGGACAAGGATGTGTGCTGCAGCAGTGGTTGTATTACCGTACTACTAGAACTGTGTTCTGGAAAACCACTGAATCGTATGCTTGAAAAGGGTGAACGTCACAGTACGTGCATTATATCTCAATAAAGCTGTTACTACAAACCGGAGGAACTTAAGTTCTCACCTGGTAAACCAGCAACAATATTTTTTTGGTCTTAGATCTTTATGTGATCTTTATCTTTTTTTGGCAAATAACTTGGAACTAGATGCTACTGCTGTATCAGACCCCTGTTAATTCCCATCTGCTTACTCATGAACAGGCATTCTCAACTTAAAACGAAAAAGAGAACTAGAATTGACGCTGACCTGTCTCATTCCAGCAACAGGGTACATGCAGCTGTGACCACGTGAACTAACCAGTGGAAAAAAGCAGCCCATCTACTTAAGAGATACACGTTCACTGTTTTTTAGTATTTATGATTGTTATTTATAAAAACTGTAATATTGGTGCTGTTTTGACCAAGTGGGTATATGTGACGGCCACTCAAACTCAAAGGCAAGTTCTCCCTTTTACAATCCTATTTCAGTTTATGCACACAGTTTGGCTGCAGAGACAGACAGTACGGTGATCACTAAAGCCCTTCAAGCTAAGAAGCTGGACCGCCTCCCACGTTCCTCGATAAGGACGTGGACAAACAGACGGTGGCACGCACAAGCTGGGCCCACACCCCAGGGAAAAGTCTGAGCGAGGTCTCTGCACAGCACCACGGAACAGACACATGACTGTGAAGACAGAGCGCAAGGCAGCCCCGGGCCGACGGGACAAGCATGGGAGGGAAGCGCAGGGCCAGACCCGGCGGGAGGCGACGTGTGGGGGAGGTGCCGTCTGAAGACACAACAATATGAACCAAGTGAACCGTGGACTCTGAAGGAAGGGCAGTGGCTAAATCACTCTCTGCACTTTCCTACGTGGTTTTTAAATGCCCACTTTTTTTTTTAAATATTGGCCCTGAGCTAACATCTGTTGCCCATCCTTTCTTCTTCTTCTTCTTCTTTTCCCCAAATCCCCCAGTACACAGTTGTGTGTTTCAGTTGTGGGTCCTTCTAGTTGTGGCATGTGGGATGCCACCTCAACATGACCTGATGAGCAGTGCCACGTCGACGCCCAAGATCCGAACTGGCGAAACCCTGGGCCGCCGAAGCGGAACACGCGAACTTAACCACTCGGCCGTGGGGCCAGCCCTCTAAATGCTCACCTTTTTAAAAAGGAACTTTGAAAGCAGGAATGTGCGCATGAGAGGGAACTGGCAGCGGCTCCCAGGTGAGTGTGCATGTGTAGAGGTGTATTGTGCATATGTGTGTATACAGGTGTGCATGTGTGCACACGCAGGCACGTGTATGCAGATATGTGCATGTGTACACACGAGTGTGCATGTGTATACAGGTGTGTCTGTGTGTGCGCACAAACGTGTGTACATGTGTATGGCATATGTATGTGCTGTGCATACATGTGTGCATCTGTGCGTGCGTGCACACTTTAGGACCAAGAAGAGCAGGCAGAGGTATGAAAAGGGAGGGAAGAAAGAAAGAAAAGGCGACTGAGGGGGAAAAGTAAAAAGGAAGACAGGAAGATGAAAAGAGAACCGAAACCAACCCTCCAACCCCCGGCTCTTCCTCCCCCGCCTCCCGTGGGTGCCCTGGCCCGGTTTCCCCATGGAGCCCATCAAGGGGGGACAGATCCTGCCCCCACACTCTCCACGTAGGAAACTGAGCTCAGGGGTCACCCAGCTGGCGATGGTGGAGCCCACAGTGTGTCTCAACCGCACACTGGGCGCCTCCCCTCCCGCAGGCAGCACAGGGCAGGGCGGTCAGTGGTGTCATCACTGGTCACAAAGGGTGGCTGTTCACACACAATGACCTGCATGCGAAGGCGTTCCGAGTCAGAAGATCCTTCTGGAGGGCCAGAGGACTCGAGGTCCCTATTTCAGCCTAGAAGCCCCAACACAGTCCAGGACCGCACGGCCTCAGGCCTCAGAGGGGCCATGTTCAAACACTCCGGCTACAACAAAGTCATGCCCACCCTCTCCCCCGTCGCCCGTCCAGGGGCACTCAAGCCCAGGTGGTTCACGTCCTCTCTGCTCTTACGGGCATCCAGGCGACCTGGACAATAAATGGGTGGACGGTCACTGAAACCAAGACCGAGAGCGCTCTTCCTGGGGCCTCCCCACATTCCCACACACGGCCCCGTTTTCCTTTACAAGCCAGGAGTGGAAGGACACAGGCGTTCACCATCTTCCACAGCTGAGGAAAATCGAGGGCCCAAGACCACTGGCGAGAGGCTGTCTCAGTGACGGCGGGGAGGGTGGGGGCGCCCTCATGGCCAGAGTGAGCCGAGCAGACTTGGGGTTCCCTCCTGTTTTGTGTGTTCCACTTCCAAATACCTGGAAGTACACGTGTGCGCTGAGCATCACTTACAGTCCAGAAACGGCAACGTTCCAAACTACTGAAATGAACTAGCCCTGCGAAGGAGCAAGGCCCCAGGACACGCCGAGACTCCAGGGGGTCCGAGTAAAACGGCAAAGCGCGGGTCAGACGGATCCATGGAACAGAGGGTCTCCCAGGAGCCATACCTAATGCACTGGGACTCTCCCGAGGAGATGGGGAGACAGGTGGGAAGAGAAACACAGGGACCTCCACACTCTCCCCCGAAATGTCTGCTCTGTTTGAATCCCTCTACACACTCAAGAGTTTTTAAAACCCATGTTTATCAAGAGACCAGAGTCTGTGTCCCCCAAAGTCACAGGTTGAAACCTCACCCACAGTGTGATGGCAAGTGGAGGTGGGGCCTGTGGGAGGTGATTAGGTCATGAGGACAGAGCTCTGATGAGTGGCACTAGTGCTCCGATAAGAGACCCACAGAGCCCCAGACCCCTCCCACCAGGTGAGAACACAGTGAAAAGGTCCATCTATGAATCAGCAAGCCGGCGCTCACCAGACACGCAATGTGCTGGCACCCTGACCTTGGACTTCCCAGCCCCCAGGACTGTGAGAAATAAACTCCTGCTGTCTACAAGCCATCCAGTCTGTGGTGGTCTGTTATACAAGCCCAAATGGACTACACAGACCCCTTGGGTGTGAGGTCCCAGGTCTGGACCCTTGAGAAGCATTTGCACCCAAACCCACTAGCCTCTGGGACACCCACAACAGAAAGAAGCTGGGCAGGCCGGGTGCCACCCAGCATCACTGTGGGGACAGCCACCACAACTGCCACGGCCACAGGGCAGCTTCATGGCTCCACCGGCTCCTGGTCTCACCCAAGAGCTGAAGGAAGAGACATCATCAGAGGTGGAGCTGCCTTGCTTGGGGGGCAGCTCCTCAGACCAGGCTGCTGCTCCAGGTGGCCCTGAGGGACCTCTTCACAGTCCTGGAGGGAGCCGCTTAAAATGAAAATGGAACATCCGAACTCGACCCCTTAACCCCTTCAGTGCCCCCCATCAGCGCCTGACTCCTGGCCCTGGAGACCCTCTCACCTCCCACGGCGATTCTCTGCAGCACCAGGCTTCCTTCCCCACCCGCGGAGGCACACCTGTGCTTCCAGCCTCCAGGTCTCTGCCCACGAGCTACACACCTCGACTGTCCTTGGCTCACCCGTGCATCGCTCAGAAAGGCCTTCCCTCTGCACCCCCAGCATGGGGACCACGTATGGACTTACGCAGGTGACCCTCATCTCTCTCCGACCTGGGGAGCAGGGCTTGCGTCTTGGGGAGGGGGTGACTGCATCCCCAGGAGCCCCATGAAGCCCGAGACCTGTCTGTCGCGTGGAGTCCAAGGGCCTGACTCGGCGCCCTTTCCAGCACAGTTCTAGGCAACCCTGGCTCCCTCCTCACACTCCAGATGCCAAGCCTCAACCCAAGGGCCTGGTGCCCGCTCACCACTCTACAAACCAGTGATTCTGCTCCCTGAGGCCACCTTGCCTCGCAATGCCTTCCTGGCCTGTTTCCCAGAGCTCCCTCCATTCCCTCTGGCCCAATGGGCTGCTCCCCGCTGTGACTCTGTGGTCAGGCCTCCCAGGACCCCCCTGCAGGGCCATCTGCACACCCGATAGCAAATCCTCCTGCCCCGACTCTCTGGACGGTATGGTCACTGGTTTTCCTTGAATGTGGGTGGGTTTACACTCTGTCCTCCCCCTGCCAAGACCAAGGGTCATAGGTTTGTTCACTGTCCCATACCCCCAGTGACCACCACCTTGGCCTGCACACAGTAGGAGCTCAACAAAAAAATTCGCCAAATGAAGGAAGGTGGATGACACTGGGAATACTATTCAACAGTCAAGGATACTGAGGCACAGAGCAGTCAGGTAATCTGTTCAGGCCACACAGCAGTGAGAGGCAGTGTCCTCACTGAAAACCCGTGCTGACGCCAGAGCACGCATTCTCAACTGGCCAGGCCAATGTGTGTTTTTTTCAACACCACCAAGCACTTCTCCAATTCTCAGTGGACACTGACCAGGTGGTCAGCCTACAAATTTAGCTCAATTCTGACACTATCTACCCGGAGACACAGTTAGATCCCACGGGTTATGGGCTCACTGCCACAGGACTGGCCCTCCTCCCCTCTACTTCAGATGCCCATCTTAAGTCCAGGTTGTCATCTGTGCTTCTGGCTATAGATCAGAGGTTCCCATGACCCCGTCCTCAGGTTCAATGAACTTGCTAGAGCTGCTCGCAGACCTCAGGAAAACAGTTCCCTTACTAGATTGCCAGTTTATTATAAAGGGATGCGACTCAGGAACAGCCCAATGGAGGAGATGCACAGGGCAAGGCACGTGGGAAGGGCCAGAGAGCTCCCATGCCCTCTCCAGGTAAGCCACTTTCCCAGCGTCTGATGTGTTTGCCACCCCCAAGCTCTCCAAAGCCACCCTTTTGGATTTGGATGGAGGCTGCATTACCAGGCATGACTGTTTAATCGCTGGCCATTGGTGCTCATCTGGATCTCCAGTCCTGCCCCTCTCGAGAGGTCAGGGGGCAGGGCTGACAGCTTCAACCCTCTAATCACATGGTTGGCTCCCCTGGCAACTAGCCTCCACCCTTAGGTACTTTCCAAAAGTCATTCATTAACACAAACTCTGCTGTGATTCAAAGGGCTTTATTATGACTATCAAAGACATCCACTTCACTTTTATCACTGATCACTTAGGAAATTCCAAGGGTTTTAGGAGCTCTCTGCCAGAAACAGGTGAAGACCAAATCCTATATATCTCTTATTATAAATGACAACATCCCTGCCAGGTAGACCACGACCTTAACAGAGACACCATGCGTGCCTCCTCCTAAGAAACACAACCTGGGACACCGGGTGTGGATTTCGCTCAGCCATCCGTCATCACTCCCACCCCCGTGGAGGAGGAGCAGGAAAGGCGAGAGGGTGTCTGTACAGGCTGGGAACAGCTCACTGATTCCACCGGCCAAAAATCCCTCTCCTTCTACACTGGGACAGATGTTTCTGATTATCAGTTTCCTGAATCCGTTGCGTGCGGCTGCTAAGCCCCAGCTGAGCCTGACCAACCCGCGATCAGAACATCACAGCCCATGGAGAGCGCAGATCTCAGGAGAGCATCTCCGGGCCGCCAGGTGGGAGGCCAGCAGCCCACAGCCTGCAAGCCTGTTGCTGAAGAGACAGAAGAGACTGACCCCAGGGGGCGTCCAACCCTGCTCACTGAGGCCGAGGTCACATGAGCACAAAATGGCCTCTGCTCACCACTCAGACCTGGTGACCGACCCTCTGCGGGTCTCGGCGCCCCCCTCTGTAACCAGGAGGCCTCAGGGAAGAGCACTGGCTGGAATCTTAATCTATCTGCACACTGGAGATTAGAGGACACCTCTGGCTAAAAGGAGCTGGTTGTGCAAAGGAGCGTTGCACGGGTGAGAGGGCACCTGATGAAAGTGTGTTTCCCAGCCTCCCTCCAGGTGAAAACCTTACCACAGCTGGTACCACATTAAAAAAAAGCTCTCAGCCCCAGCTAGGTGGGGAGAGACTAAGTCTGACCAAGCAAAGACCCTGGGTCACTGAGCTCCTGTAAGGTGTCGTAGCCACCTTTTCTGGGGGGAGGGGTCCTCCCCAGCTTACACCGCTTTTCTGGAAACACCCTCCATCACCCATGGGGTGGACCCCAGCTGCCACTGGAGCACGCAGCTCCCACTCCCTAGACAGGTGGGTGGCCGAGGTGGACACCTGACCGTGCTGGGCTGATACTCTGACTCCCTCCCCGATGGAACTGGACAAGGACCACGGGACTTGGTCCTTGAAGGCCCCTCATGGGCAGCAGTCGGCTCTACACATCACAGCAGCATGACGTTGAGGCCAGCAGGGAACTGGGGCTCTGTGTTCTGACGGCTTCCACTTCCTGGTTCCCCCTCTCGGGTTCCAGAGACCACCCCCATGCTTCCAGTGCATCCCATTTCTTGCCTAAGCTAGTTTCCATTCACGCTGCAGCGAAGTTCCAAAGAATTCAAAACGTAATGAAAAGCTCTCAGGAAGGAATTCCTGCCAATTAGCGAGAAAAGAGAGACAACCCACCACAAAGAACATGCATTAGACTAACAGGCACCTCACAAAAAGAGGAAGAGAAATGAATGGCAACTTACACTCGAAAAGGTGCCCAACCTCACCGGTCATCAGGGAAAAGTAAATGAAAACTACAAAGAGATAGCCACGGCCAGATTAAAAAGAAAAACAACAAAATAAAACACCCATACGTGACACTACCTGGTGCCGGTGAGAATGCAGAGCGATGGGAATCCTCGTGCTCTGCTGGGGGGAGTGTGAACTGGTTCAACCCTCCAGCAAACTGTAAAACCTGCTGAAGCCGCACACGTGCACTGGATGGCCCCAGATCCCACCGCCACGGACAAAAATGGACCCAAAGAGATGAGGTGCTGGGGGAGTCAAAATCACAAAGTAGGGTGGTGACTGAGGGGGCTAGGGGAGGGGTAATGGGGAGCTGGTGTTTAATGATTATGAGTTTCAGTTTCACAAGAGGAAATGTTATAGGAATGGACGGTGGTAATGGTGCACAACAATGTGAACGTACTTAATGCCACTGAACTGTACACTGAAAATGGGTAAGACAGTCATTGTTATGTGCATTTTACCACAATTTGTTTTTGAGGAAGATTAGCCCTGAGCTAACATCTGCCGACAATCTTTTTTTTTCTTTTTTTCTTTTTTTTTTTTTTTTTTTGCTGAGGAAGATTGGCCCTGAGTTAACATCCATGCCCATCTTCCTCTACTTTATATATGGGACTCCTGCCACAGCATGGCTTGATAAGCAGTGCATAGATCCACGCCAGGGGTCCGAATTGGCAACCCCGGGCCGCCAAAGCACAGGGTGCAAACTAAATAGTTGCTCCACCAGGCCAGCCCCCACAATTTTTAAAAAGTGAAAAAAAAAAGGACCCACAGAAATCAGACTCATGGGTACGGAAGCCAGTCACAAGAGCATCCATGGTAGCATTTCTCATGAGAGCTCCAAGTGGAAATTCCCCCAACAGCCCTCCATGTGAACAGATGACACACAGTGGCATCAACAGACACTGGAGCAAAGAGACGAAATCAACCACTGCCCCGAACACTGTCGGGGCCTGTCCTCACTGAACGTCAAGGGAAGAGGGTCCAGTTCCATTTATATCAAGTTCAGAAACAGGCTGTCAGCCCACAAAAACGGAAACCCATTTAAGAGGCAAAGCATTTATTTGGGATCAAAGAACTGCAATTCGGGGAGCACAGATTCAGGTAGAAACCCAAACAGTGTCCTGATTACAGGAGACGGGCTCAGGGTTTTCATGGGAGAAAGGGAGGATGAGGTGAGCCACATTAAGGAAGAGTTCACTCGTGCTCCATCAGGTAAGGCTGGGTTTGTGCTTCATACCGGGGCTGAGGTGCGGTCCTCAGGCAGAAGGCTAGACTTGGACCTCAGCGATTGTCAGTGATCCGGTCAGCAGCCAAGCCCGCCGCCATCAGTCCTCACAGACAGGATATTCTCATCCTTACTGACTTCTGGAATGTTGGCCGTTTGGCCCACTTTGGAAGATAAAGAAAACAAGACGTGCAAGGCACTTCCTCTGAAATGGCTCCTACTCTTAAAATATATGGCTCTACTCGTGTCATCTTTCACAAGGCAAAACTCAACTCTGGTGGAGTGGAGAGGGCGTTCCCCAGGGAGCAGGGAGGCAGAGACGGGGAAGGGGCAGCAGGGGGCTGCAGCTGTTCTATTTCTTGAACATGTTGACCATGTGACCATTCATCAAGCTGGACGCTTATGATGTGCACATTTTTTAAATGTCACACTTCAATTTTAAATATATCTGTGTGTACACACAGACACATTTTTTAAAGCAGTGAAGTGAATACAATGCCTTCTTTTGATTTCCCCTGAAGGCACCAGAAGTCGGTCACTCAGGGAGATCACGTGGGACAGGAGATCCCTGTCAGAAGGGGGCATGAAGGGAGCAGCCGAGCCAGCACGTGGTCTGCCCACCTCAGGAGGCCGGCCCCGAGGATGCCCAGCGTCCATGACCAAGGGGAGGGCCCAAGTGGATATGGAGCGGGATGAAAAGACTGAGAAAAAGGTGTTCTTTCTCAGCAGCCTTAGGTCTTCTTTTAGACATAGAGGCTCCAACGTCAGGCGTTCCACAAGCCTCTCGCCTCCTCACCCAGCTCCAGGAGAAAGCAGCCAACCAGTTTCTTACTAGAGAACAGACAACCCCTCTCCCTTGCTGTTCCCCACCATCGGCCTTTCTGCTAAGAGCAGAGGGGCATGGGCCTCACCCCTCCTCCGACCCCATCCTGCTGAGACGGTCACTCTCCCTCAGGGCACAGGTCAGGGCTGCCTGGGTCCCCCCACCTCTGAGGAGCTGGGCAGCCGGGGGCAGCTGGCAGAGTGAACAGTTTCACAGTTCTTTACCAGGCGCCACAGGGGTGGTGTCGGTGACACGATTGCCCTGCATTTTATGAGACAATACAGAAACTTGGGCTGGATGACTGTGTATGACCCCACAAAAATGCACACGGGAACCGCCAGGTGGAACATGGCGCCATGCAAACGTCTGGCCCAGGAGCACTGGGTTTGGGAGGTGAGGCAGGCAGCAGTGCTCACCGCCCACTGGGGTCATCCAGGAAGTCCAGGACGTTCTCCAGGAAACTTCCGGGTCCACTGAAAGTCACAAGCTCAGCTGGCCTAGGGCCAGGGCTTGGTCCCTCCCTGCCAGTTCACATGGGCTCACAGAGTCACAACTGCAAAAGGCCTGGGGACAGAAGCTAACCCGGGTGCGGTCAGGGAAACTGGGGCCCGAGAACAAGAAAACTGGCTCAAGGCCACAAGGTAAGTCATCGGCAGAGCGAGGGCCAGACTGGGCCTCAGGGCTCGGAGTCCAGTGCTCCTCCCACCATACCTCTACAGGCTGAGGGTAGCGGGGGACAAATCATCACTGTGCTAAACTGATCTCCAACTTCCCCGCCCGAGTTTGTGGAAGGGTGTGTTGTACACACAGGACAGTCCACCGCGGCTGCGAGGAAGAAAAGACACACACACCCCTTTATCCCGGCCAACCGGGCCCTTGGCACCATGGCCGACTACGGATGGCAACAGCCACGTCCCCAGCGGCCCGGGGCCCACCGAGCAGCCCGAGCTTGGCTTTCTCTATCTGGAACACGGCTGAGCAGGCTGCAGGGGTGCAAGCTCGAGGGGCCAAGAGAGCCTTTGTCACATTTCCGAAACGTAGAGCAGGCAGATGTGACAGTTCCGCAGAGCCCGAGGAGGGCGAGGCAGGCAGGAGCAGATGTAGAGCCAGGTGACTTCTGAGTCATCGGAAAATGATGGTTTCTCAGCAACTCCCAGAGAATCTACGCGAGGTCCCCGAGGTCAAGGCGCCCTGACACACCCAGAACTGAGTGACCGATGCGGGGACCTCGGAGACAAACACGCAGAGCTCCAGGGCCCTCTCAAACCCCGAGGGCAGGCGACACTGCAACATCGAGGCTTCCAGTGGCCACAGGGCCCCAGGGCCCCGGGCAGGCTCCTGAAGCCAAGCCACCAGGGCCGCTGCTCTGGGCGACAGGTTCTCAGCTGCCCGCCCCCACGGCCGACTTAAAGTCGTTCTGTAGCTGTTGTCCTGTTGTTGTTTTTACCTAAAATGTAACAGCTGAAGCTGGGAAAATACAGCTTATTTATACAGCTCCTACAACGATAAAATCCAAACCAAGTTACCAGGAGCAGAAGCACAGAACTCCTTCTGATGTGACTGGCAGGGGTGACACTTGGGGAAGCCGAATCTCTGCTCATGATGCCAGCGCTGGTGGCGCAGGTCTTGGCACGGGAAGGGGAAACCCTGTGTGCAGGTGGAGCCCCTTGTCCCCACCTCCCCATCCCACTGCCACCAATGCATGGGTCTCAGAGTGCAAGCTCACACTCTCAGGACAGTGATGGCCCACAAACTCAGACTGCCCCCAGTGACAGACGACACCCTCAGTGACACAGAATGTTGTCCCCTGTCTAGAACACCTGCCTCGGATCTTTTCTTCAGGCGCCAAATAAGTGAGAGTGGGCAAGGCCCTACTCCGGAAAGAGTAAACCCAACACGAGTGTGGAGTGTGAGTGCCCGGCAGCGCTCACCAGCAGATATTTCTAGACTGCCATCAACACAAAAGCACACATGCAAGTCGAGCATACGCCCTGGGGCCCTCCATCAGACAGCGGCAGACCCAGGGGTTCTCAGACCCCCGCCTGACACCCAAGGGATGTGAGGCAGCCCAGTCTGAGCAGCTTGTACACTAGAGAGAGGGGTTTGCTTTCTCCAATAAAAATGCTGCACAAGCACTTATTAAATGCCTACTATGCACCAGGCCCAGGTGCTTGGAGACAAACTCAGTCTGATTTCCAGTTCCTCCACCAAAGAGGACAAAAGTCTGGTGTCACAAGGACACGGCAAAGCTCCAATAAGATAAAGGCGGTGAACGTGCTCTGAAAGTACACGCACCTGATATGCAAAAGGTTTAGGGCTGCACAGTCCCCTCCCGGGCTTGGTGGGTCACAGGGCTGACTGCCCCTCCATCTGACACTTCTCTTGGGTGACCTGGTCCCAGCATGACCTCCCTCAAACATGAGGGCAGGCCGGGGGGCACGGCTCTGAACACACGACAGTACCAACAGTGTAGGAGGACTAAGCGTGGCAGCAGAGGGCCAGGCCCCCCGTGCGGGTGCCCACTGCGCTCCGGGCTCTCTCCTGCATGTCGGACACCACCTTCTCTTTAAGAGCCTGGCCGTGGTGTCCTGACACGTGCTTTGACCCTCAGCTGGGGACCGGCCAGCTGTGTGATGGGGGCAAGGGAGTGCAGAAATAAACCCTCACGCTAACGGTCAACTGATGTTTGACAAAGGTGCACAGGCAATCTGATGGGGAAAGAACAGTCTTTTCAACAAATCACGTCAAAATAAATACTCCACATGCAAAAAAATGACCTTAGATCTTTACTCAAACCATACCTGAAAAAAATGAACTCAAAACGGTTCACAGACCTAAATGTATGAGCTAAAACTATAAAATTTCTAAGAAAAAAAAGAAAATTTTTGTGACTGTGGGCTAGGCAAAGATCTCTTAGACATAACTCCAAAAACGTTAACCACCAAAAGAAAAAACTGATAAACTGAACTTCACCCAAATTTAAGACTTTTGCTCCTCAAAAAGACACCATTAAGAAAATGAAAAGACAAGCCACAGACTGGGAGGAAATATTTGCAAATCACAGGACTGATAAAGGAGCTGTATCCAGAACACATAAAAAACTCACATAACTCAATAAGAGAATAGACAATCCAAGTTTAAAAACTGAATATAAGGCTAAAAAAGACACTTCTTACACGCACACACAAGATATGCAAATGGCTAATAAGCACATGAAAAGAGGTTCAACACCATCAGTCATCAGGAAAATGCAAACCAAAACCAGAGTGAGCTAGGACTTCACACCCACTAGCACGGCTATAATTAAAAAGACAGACAACAATAAATGTTGACGAGGATGCAGAGAAATCAGAACCTTCATACGCTGCTGGTAGGAATAAATGTAAAATGGGGCGGCCACTGTGGAAAACAGTCTAAAAGTTCCTCAAAAGCTTAAACACAGAGTTACCAGAGGACCCAGCAATTCCACTCCTAGGTGAATACCCCAAAGAACTGAGCAGGGCCACACGGATGTCCAGAGCAGCATTATGCGTAAGAGCCAAAAAGCGCAAACAATCCAAATGTTCCTCAGCTGGTAAACAGATAAATAAAATGTACTACATCCTTACAATAAAGTACAGATGCGCTGCAACATGGACGAACCTCGAAAACATCACGCTGAGTGAAAGAAGCCAGACGCAAAAAGAGGACATGTTGCATAGTTCCATTTATATGAAATGTCCAGAAAGGGCAAATTTTAAAGACAGAAAGCAGATTAGTGACGGAGTCGGGGTAGGGACGGACTGCAAAGAGGTACAAGGAAACGTTGGGGGCTGACAGAAATGTCTACAACTGTGCTGATGGCTGCACAATTCTATAAATGTACTAAAAATCAACAAGTCATATGGTTTCAATGGGTAAGTTGTGTAGCACATGAATTATACCTCAATAAAGCTGTTAGGAGTTAAATAAGTAAATACAATGAAAACAAAGTAAAGGTTATTAAATTCAAGCTACTGTTGCAGCACACGCTTAAAGTTCTGACAAGAGATCTTAAAAGTTCCCACCACCAAAAAAAATAAAGTTAACTGTGAGGTGACGGATGTGTTAACTAACCTTATTGTGGTAATCACTTCCCAATAGATACATATATCAAATCATCACGCTGCACACCTTAAACTTCCACAACGTTATATGTCAATTATATCTCAAGAAAGCTGGAAAAAAACTGGACGGCGTTACAGAGATGTTAAAAAAAAAAACTGGCACCCAGTGCTTCTTTCTCCTTGATACAACCCACAAAATTGACAGAGACTTGAAAAGAAACCAACTTTCTCATAAAGCGATTGAGCAGTCCATGGGGGCACCCTCTAAAATTGCCTCAAACCCCCTGCTGTCCCCAGTCTGCCTTGGAGAAACATACTGAAACCCTGCTAAAGTGCCTTCTGCCTCCGACTGACCCTCCCTGAGCAAGGTAGTTGAGGCACGAGGACACAGAGAGGACAGCCTTTGGACTGGACAGGCCCAGGAGAACACTGCTGTCACCTGCAGCAAAACCAAGGCAGCCCATGGCATTCACCTGGGTGCCAGCCCCAATCCATTAGTCATGGCTGACTAGGGTGTTTGTTCATGGCTTCTGAGAGCAAGCCAAGGCTCTCAGAAAGAGTGTCCCCACTGACTAGCAAGGTCGGCCAGTCAGCATCACCCAAAGCGTGCTAGTCCCCACCTCGTTTATTTCCAGTAGCCCCAGACACTCATCTTTCACCATCCAAAACCAGGGGAAGACAGTTCTCAAACCTAGGTGGACATCAGCCTCACCTGGGCAACAGGTTCTGAGGCGCCAGCAGGTCCAAGGCCGGGCCTGGAAAATGCATGTTTATCAAGCTTCCCCACTGATGGGAGCAGCAGGTGGTCCCGGACCACACTCAGAGGCCTAGGGGATGCCGGCAGGCCAACTGTGAGGCCTAGAAGACCACAGCAGCAGAACAGGTGCTTCAGAAGCCAGGATCAGAGAGACCCAATCTGAAAGTCCCCATGACGTGCAAATCCCTGTCCTCTTTCTTCTCTCCTTTCCACAGCAAATGACCAAGGAGGAGACGGAGAGTGAGGAACAGGAGCTAAAGTTCGGAGTCAGGCCAGAGGCAGCATTAGAGGCAGCAGAAAAGAGGGGGAACAACTCATCTGGGAGTCAGATTCCTGGTCCCAAACGCGCTTCCACCCAGCTCTGAGACCGTGGGAAAGTCACTTCCTCCCTGGTGGCTCAAGTCTCTCAGCCACAAAAAAAGGAGACCAGACAACCTGGTAGGTCCCCTCCAACCATTCTCCTGTTTTCCAGCAAGGACTCCCAGCCCCTCTCCCACCAATTCCAATCGTCTCCTTGGGCCCAGTGGCACTCCCCGGACCCACCCACCCACCCTCCATAGCCAGGAGGTCACAGGAGAGCTAAGCGTCTGTCCAGATGAGGTGGAGAGTGTCCAGAACCACTGGCCGGGTCTTCACACCAAGCTACCAAAGCAAGCCAAAACTGGCGATGGTGTGATGTCAATTCTTTTGACAATGACCACTTTGTAAGCACAAAAGCCAAGCGTCGCGCCTAGAACCTGCCCCCGGCCCTAGGAGATTCCTACTGAGAGTGTGCAGACGAGAGAGGTGAGGCGCGGAGGGACGAAAGGACTGACCCAAGGTCACCCGGCCGAGACGGGGCAGTCAGCCCGCGGCCCCATCCACGCCCCGGGGTCCGGGAGGCGGGCGCGCGGAGCTCCGGGCCGACAGGCGGCTGGGAGGGCCACGGGCCGAGCAGATCCCCTGCCCGCCCTCCGCGGAGGGCCCCGCGCGGGCCGCCCCGTCCCCTCGCCCGCCGCCGGACCCGCGTTCCGGCCCGCGCCTCGCCGTCCGTGCCCGGGGCCGGGGGCCGCGCTCACCGGACTTCGGGGGGTAGCGATAGGCCGAGTTCGCCTGGATGTCGATGTCCTCCACGCCCGCGATGCGGCGGCTCAGGATGGAGCCCATGGCGCGCGGCGGGCCGGGCCGGGACTGCGAGGGCGGCAGCGGCGGCAGCGTCCTCACGCGGACATGGCCCGGACCAGGCCTCACGGACGACCGCCCACGGCCACGGGCGCCTAGGCCTCGGAGCCCCCGCCCCCGGCTCGGCCCCGGGCCCGACGCCACGGCGACCCTCCGCCCCCCGCGTCCGAGGCACCTTGGGAAATGGAGTCTCCTCGTCGCCAAGAGTGCCGGGCTGCGGCGCGGGAAGCCAGCCTAAGAACTACATTTCCCAGGAGGCTCCTCGCCAGGGCCCCTCTGAAGTTGTTGACAAGCGCTCTGGGACAAACCAAATGGACCTGAATCCAGAGGGGAGGAACCAACGACCGCACCGCCGATTGTCCTTCCCTCGGCATCCCAAGCACCGCACCAACATCGTAACTCTTTACCCCTCCTAATAATTTGTTGATATATAGACCCTTCTAGGAACCCAACGTCTTCCATTTACCCACTCTCTGAGATCCCTCCCCGAGCCACCGTGGTTCTCCCCACTTCCCAGGGTTTATCTCCTGCCTTGGCCAGCAGAGGGCACAGCCTTACCTGCCACCCGGAAAGAGCTGGGGTGGCATCCAAGCTTACCTGGAGCCGTGCTCACAGGGGAAGCGAAGCGCTGGCTTTAGCCTTTTCCAGAACTCAAGGCATCTCTCAGGCTCCCCGTCCAGAGCAATTACCCTTAAGACATAGTTTTACAGCCCTCTCGCAAGAGGCAGTAGTCCTCTCTCTATTTTACTGATAGGGAAACTGAGGCACAAAGAAGGGAGGGCCGCTCATAAGATGCTGAAGGCAAGTTTGCAAGACTCAGGGTCCGGATTAAAGCCTCGTAGGCTGCAGTGTGCTTTCCTGGCTTTTGACTCACACAAAACTCTAAGCAGGCCAAGTGGGGATCTGTTTTTACGTACTTTTCAGTTGAACAACTGGGTTTCCAAGAAGAAAGTGACTTCTCCAGTTAACCCTGCTGTATCAAGAAAGCAGCTGGGGAGGGCAGCGGCTGGCTAGGAGTCTCAAATGGTAAACTGACCACCCTCCACATTAAAATGAGTCGTACACCTTTCCAGAGGCCAGAATCCAGAATACAACCTTCCTATTGTCAGGGGATGTGAGAAGCCAAAACTAATAAAGGAGGTGAAGGACTTGGGTGATTATGAGGGCGAGTCGAGGTCTTGGAGGAGCCTGATTAAATCTCTGCCCCACAACCAAGATCCCCTTTTGCCGAGCACCTACTACGTTAGGTTCTGTTTCAATTCCCAGATTACAGAAGAGGAAAGTGAGGCTGGGAGAGGTGAAATACCCCACTCAGGCTGCATAGGAGAGAAGTGAGAATGAAGCTGGAATTTGAACCAGGCTGCTCCTTTTACCAACACACTCCCCTGCCACCTCAGAGACAGGAATGCTCCAACATGCCGGATTTCATGTCTCTTGCCCCCAGATGGGCCTGAAGACACCCCCACCCTGTGTGATCTTTCTTTCCTTATTTTAAATTTCTTTCTGCTGAATCACATAACAAATGTACACACACACACACACATAGACCAACACTGCATTCAATTTGCCGGCTTCCCTGTCTGGGGAGGGAGGGAGGGTCCTGAGGCCCCTGATGTCCCTACTGAAAAATAACCCTAAGAGCCTGTGCTCCCTGTGGCTCCTGGGCCAGGGCAGTTGTTTCCACAGGCTGGATGTTTGATTAATTAAACATTCCTCTTAACAGAGCTTTGGACTTGGGGTGTATTTTTCTGTGCTTATCTGTGCCCTATCTGATTTGGTGCTAGTTCTACTATCAACATCTTGGCTGATTCATTTATTTATTCAACAAATATTTATCATGCAGCTACTATGTGACAGGCAATGAGCCAAGCAACAGGAATCAAATGGTGAAAGACCAGACTTGGGGCACGCAGGCTAGTGAGGAAAGACACTAAAATGTTTAACAGGCATATAAATACAAAATGGGGTGCTATGGGGGAATGGATTGAGGGGCAATGAAATAATAGGAGAGACCCATTATTGATAGAGAAGTCAAGGAAGGCTTCTCTAAGGAGACATTTAAGCCAGGACTTGAAATACAAGAGCCAACCAGGCAAACTCTGAGGGAGTAAGCCAGTTCAGGTTCCAGGCAGGGGAAACACCACGTGCAAAGGCCCTGAGGCAGCAAAGAGCTGAGTATGATCCAGGAGCTCAAAGGCCCAGTTTGGCTGGAATCAAGTAAGGGGAAGAGTAGAGGAACAGAGGTCAAGAGCAAGGCAGTGGCTAGATCTCAAGCTCCCTCAGTCAGACAGCATTGGGTCCTTTGAAACATAAAGGAAGACCCTAGGCACAGTTCATGGCTTCCTGGTGTGTGTCCCTCAAGTCTAGACTTCTTCTCAAGCCTCCTGAGGCAGCAGGCTCCTCGCCTATTCATTCTTGTGCTCCCAGAGCCAAGCACCTAGTAGATAGCTGATAAACACTCACATCTGTGGAGTGATTGAAAGAATGGGGGTAGGGAGAAGGCCAGGGGACTCGGGGGAGGCCAGGGCCCTGTGCCCTCCATCGACTGGCTATGCCAGCTTTGGCAAAGCCCTCAAGCTCCCTGGACCCCAAGTGAGGGCACTGCCTGCCAGAAATGGCTTTTATTCTCCCTCCCCCATCTACTGGCCCCAGCTGTCAGGCCCCATCGGAGCCTGCGAAGAAATCCAAAGTCCACTCTCTAGCCAGGCTGATCCTGTCTGAAAACAAGGTTGTTTTTTCTTCCCTGCTGCCCCCGGGGAAAACAAGCTGGCTGGGGGGCCATCGGGGCCAGAAGGGTGACCTTCACTCCCCTGCCACATCTGCCCCGCCCCAGTCAGCCAGCTGACCTGGAAGAGCTCCTTCTGGGCTCGGCAAGCCTGGGCAGGTACCTCAGTGGTGCCTGGAGGAGGGCTGGGGGAGGAGTGAAGATACTTCCTGCCTCCCTGAGCAAGAAAGGCCCCCAGTCAGCCGTGCCAGGACAGCGCCAATCTCCCTTGCCAGAAACACACCTACTGGGTGCCTGCTCTTCTCCACTGGCTTTGAACACTGGCAAGAGTGTAAGGTGCAGATTCCAGCCTCAGTTTCCTTATCTGTAAAATGGGGCTTGAGGCCCCTAGAGTGGTCCAGATGAAGGCAAAGAGGTGAGTGCTAGAAGTGGTGCGCTGAGTGCCAGGCCCATGCTGAACAGCTCACAGGCATTAATCCCCCACCGCAGCGCTGGGAGAGCTCCGCGCTCTTATCTTGTTCTACAAATGAGGAAACCGAAGCTCAAAGAGAGAGTACCTGCCCAGCATCAGTCATTAAGTGACGGAGCCAAGACTGACACCCAGGTCTGTCTGGCCCCAGAGCCTGCTCACCTTCCACCATGCCCTGTTGCTGTCTCAGGGGTAATAGTGATAGTGGTCCACATTCAGAGCTGCCTACCCCGTGCTGAGCACTTTGCCCCCATTAATTTATGCTTATGATGCTTTGCAAAGGTGAGGGCCCATTCTTAGTAAGGGCAGGAATCTAGCACCATGGCAGTTTGCAAAAAATGGGGATCCTGAGTGATCCTCATGTGGCAGAAAAGAGCCTGAAACCTTATTTCCAAAGTAGACAGCAACTTCTGCCAGGGCTGAGGTGCCCACCTGGAAAGGGGGACACTGAGAGTCCTCCCCCTGCCAAAGGGCCAAGCTCTCAACTCTAGCCCTCAGAGGCCACTAAGCTGTGCCACCGTGGCAGACTTCCCTCCCAGAAGCTATCCCGGTCACTTAGCCTCCACCACCCCCCACACCTTGGGACCTTTCAAGCCTTGTCCACCAGTCGCCCATCATCCTCCTTCCACTAACCAAAGCCAGAACCCCTGGGAGTGTCGACGAACCCAGGAAGGGCTTCGCAGAGAGTATTGCAGGCCCTCCCCCACCCCCTATGTGGGACAGTTCCCTTCATTCAGTCCAATTCTGAGGGCAAGCCGCTGAGCAGGGGCGGACTCCCATGGAACCAGACACACCCAGAACATGGCCTGATCCGAACTGGACCCCTCTTCCACCATCTGGTCTCCACACTGCCGCAGCCACAGCGATTCTAATGCGGACAAGGAATCAGATCTATTAAAACCCCTCGACGGCTTTTAACCCACCGTCCCCAGGGCCTGTGCCTGCTTCCTGAAGTACACTCTCCACACTTGCAGGTGTACATCTGTCCTTGGGATTTGTGACACACGCCCCCCCCTCCCCCCCCCAGCCCTGCCACCAGCTTATGGGTCTCGGGTTTCCCCTTGGCTGTGCCCTCGTCCAGGTCAGAGCCAGGCACAGAGCAAGGGCCCAATGAATAGTTGCTCAACAAATAAAACTGGGGCCCAGGAAGCGCAAGGAACCGGGCCAAGGTCGTTCAGAGCGGGGGTGACCGAGCCAACCTGGGCCGGTGGCGGCTCCCCGCCCCCAGCCGGGGTCCCATTCCGAGCCTGTCTGCCCCGAGACGTCAACCGGAAGCGGCGCGTGCCGGGCTGTAAACACAGCCCGCAACGCCCCACCCCCGCGCTCGCCGGCCCCGCCCCCGCCCGCCACGTGACGCGCCCCCGCCCGTCTCTACCCAGCGCCCGCCCCCGCCGCTGCCTCATTGGGCGAGCAGCTTTGTTTACCTTATATGGCCAGGTCCTAACACCCCGCGGCCGCCCATTGGCCGAGGCGCGGCCTCACTCACTTGACGTCATTCGGGACCGAAAGATGCAAATAAACCGGGGCATTCTGGGAATAGGAGTTCAGGGCTGCCCCGGAACTGACTTCGCGGGGTCCTACCGCCCGCCCGCCGAATCCTGAGATTTCCGGCAAGGAGCCCGAGATGTTGCGTGGGAAAGTGAGAACAGCACGAGGAAGGGACCCCGAGGCACCAAAACCTGCTGGCCTCGCTTGCCTGTCCCGGGCGCCATCGCTTCCCCAGACGTTCCTTGGGCCTACTGTGTGTCTGGCTGAGCGCCAGGCTGGGGTGAGGGGTTACTCGCATCACAAGCGGGCCATGTGAGCTTGTGCTCCCTGCTTTGGGGAGACCAGAAGGCTTCCTGGAGGCGGTGACATTGAGCAGAGCCCTAGAGAGCAGATTCATTCATTCATTCACTGAACGAGTATTTGTTGGCGCCTAGCTTTGTGGTAGGCTTTCGGGACCTTACGTCCCAGTGCTTCCGATTTGTGCCAAAACTCCTAGGGCCCCGTCTCCAAAGGTGCGCCCACTCAACACAGACGGATGCCAACCACACCGCGATTCGAGGTCCCGGGGCCTGGGCAAAGACCCCTGTGGCCGGCGTTTGCGCCCACGCAGTCTGTGGCCCCAGTGTGCTGACCCTCATCAGTGCCAGGCAGGGCCGCGGGTGCCCCCAGAACCACGGGGGCGACCAGGACGTGCCCAGCTCTCGTTTCGGGCCCGGGCGCGTGCCGCCCGGCTGCGCACACAGCGGAGCTCACAGTTCAGACACGCCCTCTCCCCAGCCCGGCCGGAGACTGCTGGCCGGCTCGGCCCGGCGCGGCGGAAGCGGCGGGACTACAACTCCCAGTGTGCCCCGCGGCCGCGCGAGGCGAGGCTCGGTGAGTCAGAGCCGCACAGTAAATATTTGTATTAGCCGGAGCCGGCTCGCTAATGGTGGACGCGTGAGGCGGAGGAGCGCGGCGGGCGGGCGGCCGGGGGGCAGCGCGGCGGCGGCGCCATGTCCGTGAACATGGACGAGCTCAAGCACCAGGTCATGATCAACCAGTTCGTGCTGACGGCGGGCTGTGCGGCCGACCAGGCGAAGCAGCTGCTGCAGGCGGCCCACTGGCAGTTCGAGGTGCGCGGCCGGGCCGGGGGGTCGGGGGGTCCGGGGCGGGTGTCCGTCCCGCGTGGCCGCGCGTGCCGCGGGGCGTGTGCGGGCCGGTGTGGACACGTGCCGGTGCGCGCTCCGCCGGGGCTCGGCCGGGCCCGCGCGCTCAACCCGGTGTCCCGGCGGCCGCGCGCCCCAGCGTCCGGGCCCCGGCGCGCACACGCGGCGTGCGGGTCGGGCCCGGCGGCGCGGCCGCGTCTACGCGGCCCCCGGAAGCGCTGCCCGCGCGGGGTGGGCGGAAGGGGCGACCGGCCCCCACCGTCTCGACTCCCCGCCCCCGAGGTCCCCGGGCCGTCGGGATGTGGGGACTCCCCCCTTTTTGTTCGGGTAACGGCCAGGGCGGGGCGGTGCCGCGGCCCGGACGGACAGTCGGGCGGGCGGGCGGCCGGAAGGAGGACGCCCCAGGCCTGGGCCGAGCTGGGTCTGCGCTGCCCCCCTTCGGGAGCCGCGGGGTTGGGAAGAGGGGGGCGCGGGGCCCGCGGGCGCAGCCGCCGCGAGCGTGTGGGTCTGAGGGTCTGCGTGCCGGTGTGTCCACGTACATGTGCATTTGTATTTACGCACGCGCCACGCTACGTGTGGGCATGTTGGCGTGTGTGTAAACACGCAGTCCACGCGGGGTGCGGCGTGTGTGAGCTGCGCGTACACACACGTCGCCGTTTTGCAGTTGGTGCCCACGCGTGTACACACATGAGTGTACTGGTGGTGTGTTGGAGCCCCACAACAGCTACGGCTGTGCGTCTGTGTACCCCGCTCCAGAGCCGAGTCCCGGTTCTCCCCTCTGCTGGCAGGAGGATCTTCCCGCACCGTGCGCGAAGTGGTGTACACGGTTCAGTAGCTTTCGGCCAGCTGGGTGGGAGGTGGGGCTGCCCCAGTCTGGCCTCCACCCCCGGGCCTCCCTGACCCCTAGAGCACTAGTGCCCAGGGCTTGTGCTGCCAAGAGGCCACCTGGCTTCCTTAACTCAACTGGCCCCATAAATAACCCAGGGTGGTATCCAGGGAGGAGGCCAGAGCCCCTTGAGCTCCTCCCCTCACAGGTGTAAGGTCACAGCCCCGACCAGTCTGTAGTGTCTGCCCAGCCAGGCCCAGGAGCCAGGTTTCCCCGTGGGGAGCCGTCCCAGGGATGTTTGTGCCTGCAGGAGGGACCAGGAGCCAGGGCACTCTGGGGCTCAGCTTGCTGGGGGTGGGATGGGGATGTGAGTTGGGACAGCTGGGGAGGCAGTGGCCTATCCACTCAGAGGAATCCTCTCTCTCCTCCTCCTTACCAGAGATCTTTGCGGAGACCACTGACCCTGTGTGGTCCTCACACCTCGAGATGGGAGGCTGCTCTGTCTCTCTGGGCAGTCCCTTCCGTCACCAGCCTCAGTTTCCTCCTCTGTATCTTTGGGGTATGAGTGGACCTCTGAGGACTGAAGGGCCAGCTCCACCACCCCCCTCCCCCAGGCTGGCAGCCCCACCCTGCAGGAAGCTCCCTAATCAGCCAGTTTGTCTCAAGGGCTGGATGTGGCAAAACTTGCAAAACCACATTCATGGCAGTTTGCTTGAGTCCCACATCTGCATACATGGCCTCCCTGCCTGGGGCTGGGCGGGCAGGTGTCCAGTGGGAATCGGCCCTGCCTGTTGGTGCTCTCAGCCTAGTCAGCTGGGCAGTCGCTGGGGTAGCACAGGTTAGTGTCCTTGATCCCAGAAACTGAAAATGTAGATTTGAGCTTGGAAATGCTTGGAGAGAAACTCTGTCCCCAGGAGGGGTAGGAGCAGCCTGCAGGCTGGGGGGCTGTGGTGGCCCCCAGCGGGGGAGCCCTGTAGTCTGGGCTCCCAGAGTCTGTTTCACCATCTGTAGAATGAGGGCTACTAGGCAGGTTCACTTAAGGTGCAAACGGGTTGTGAACCCCCAAACCTTGGGTCCCTGCGTGGTCTACAGAATGAAGGCTTCCTCATGGAACCCTCTCCTTCTTTGCCCTACACACGCGCACACACACACACGCACACACACACACACACACCCGGGGGCAGCATACAAGGGCTGAGGGCTGACCTCGCCAAAGGCCCTGTTTTTGGGTCATATTCTCTGTGATTCAGGTGTTAATGGGGACGGAAGGCTGCAGGGGGAGGGGTCCTGTGTGCTTTAAAGGGTGCGGCTTTAAGACTTGGAGAAGAGCAGGTTTTTCTCACTGGACACCTCACTCATGGTGGCCTTTGGAGCTGCTGTTGGCAAAGGAATGGCTCTGGTGTGTCCCTTGGGGCTCCTGGGGGGGATCACAAGGAGGCGCGTAGAGACCAGCAGGCCTCTTCCCCCCAAACTCCCACACCCCTCTTTAGGGACACTGGGGTAGGGCTTCTCCAGCAGGAAATTCCCAGAAAATTCATTTGAATTTACTTGAATGAAATAACAAAGCCCCCAGGGCAAGCGCTGGGAGCCAGGCTGGGTTTCTGGGTGTGTTGGGGGGAGGGGATTGGACAACACAGGGCTGGGGGTGGGGGGGCGCCTAAGGGGGTGGCAGTGGAGGACAGAGCCGCCAGGGCAGCTGGGGCTGGGCCTGGGACTTGGCAGGGCCTGGTGGACCCTTCACACACTTGACAGGCTCCCTCACTCAGCACTTTCGCAAGAGAGCAACCAGTTCCCTTATTTTCCTCGATGCCTCTCCTGCAGGGCCAGAGCCAGAACACACCACTTGCCAGCCCCTCCCGGGAGCCCCCTCCCCCCCAGTGTCCCAGGGCCTCTGAATGAGCTGGTCTCGGCCCCTTCCCATTCCCCTTCTGACAGTCCTGGGTGCAAGCCCCACTTCTGCCAATCTCTTCCACCGCCACCTTGAGAACATTCCACCAGAGGCTCAGGTGAGCTGGGCAGCGAGTGCAAAACCCAGGCCCTCCTACTTAATTCCGGCTTTCCCAGCTGGAACGTGGATCATAGGAGCTCACTGCAGGGAGGGGAAACTGGAAGCCACCTAGTCCAGTCTTCTTGGGGTGCAGATGGAGAAACTGAGGCCCACATCAGGGCAGGGTCCCTTAGTCAGCCAAGAAGAGGGGCATAAGGGTCATAGACCTGACATCTGGGGGCCTTTGCCATCCCCTGGCTCATAGATGAGAAAACTGAGGCTCAGAGAGGAGTAAGGACTTGCCGCGCATGGAGTTGGTGACATTTGGGCTAGAATCTCCTGAACCAAAAGCTCAAGTTCTCTGGAGGTCTCTCCCCATGAGACAGGTGAGGGTGCTGCCCGCCCCCCATCGTGGTGACACCACCAGGTGTGTGTGAGCCAGAGACACCTGGCATCCAGGTGGCATGCAGCATCGTGAGGGTCTTCACCACTCACCCTATTTGCCCTGGGGGTCCACGGCGCCTCCTTGAGTGGTAGCAAGGGTCCAAGTGGTGACAGGCCCACCACCTCAACTTGCCTCTCCCAGTTGGGAGCAAGGCCCGGAGCCACACCAGGCCCCAGAGAGCCTAGGAGGGAGGGCAGCTGCAAGCCATGGAATCCTGAGGGTAAGCATGGGCCTTTCTTCCCACAGACGGCCCTCAGCGCCTTTTTCCAGGAGACCAACATCCCCTACAGCCACCACCACCACCAGATGGTGAGTATGCCCTGCAGCCCCAGGGGCAGGTTCTGGGGTCTGCCTGTTCAGGGCAGGGGAAGCAGCTCTGGCTGAGGAAGCTGCAGTGGCTCTCGGCTGTGGAGGGGCCACTGGCTCGCGCTGGGATGGGGCCTCCTTAGATACGGCCAGTGGGTGTGGGGGGCCGGCCCATCTCGGGCACTGTGCTTTTCCTCTGTGAGCCCCTGGCTGGTGGACCATCTTATGGGGCCAGGGTGCATCCAGGGAAGGGGCACAAAAGCTCCCAATAGTGGCTGGGAGTGGGTCTTCTAGGAGGCAGTGGAGGCCACGGGCCCTCCCAGAAAGGGGTGCTCACCCCCCTCTGTTCTTCCCCCTGCAGATGTGCACTCCTGCCAACACCCCTGCCACGCCCCCCAACTTCCCTGACGCCCTCACCATGTTCTCCCGTCTCAAGGCCTCTGAGAGCTTCCACGGTGGCGGCAGCGGCAGCCCGATGGCCGCCACGGCCACATCGCCCCCACCGCACTTCCCCCACGCCGCCACCAGCAGCTTCGCGGCACCCAGCTGGCCGACTGCGGCCTCGCCCCCAGGGGGGCCACAGCACCACCCGCCGCAGCAGCCGCCCCTGTGGACTCCAGCACCCCCTTCCCCGGTGTCAGACTGGCCGCCCCTGCCACCCCAACAGGCCACCTCAGAACCCAGGGCCCACCCCGCCATGGAGGCCGAGAGATAAGGGAGGCCCCTCCCCCCTCCCGGAGGCCAGGGCCCCGTGGGGCGGGGGAGAGGATGTCTCCGCAGGCCCCCTTCACCCTCCTCTGTCTGACCCCCGTTCCCCGGAGCCCTGGAGGGGAGAGACGGGACCCTCATGCCAGCACACAGGCTGCCCGCGCACATACACGGAAGCGCAGGCACGTGGCACCCAGCTTGCATGGATTTGGTTGAGTCGTCTGGGTGCTGGTGGACAGAACTTCAGAGGCCAAGCAGCCTTCCCCAGAGAACTCACCTGCCCCACCCCACCCAGGGGGCTGCGGAGAAGCGCCACCGCTGCGGAGACTCGGCTGGCTCCTGCCTTGGAGCTCCTTGGGGGCCGGCAGGCCTAGATCCCCACCCTCGGGAATGCAGAGTCTTCGCATGTGTGCGTGTAGCTGTGTCTGTGTATTTATATGTATGTCGCTCTTCAAGAAGCAACCTAGTTTACGGGGCAGCTGGACTTTGCATGTTAGAGTGAGCCCCCAGCCCCTTGCCCGCCGCCCCTCTCCCCAGGGCCCTGCCCTCTCCTCAACCCCCTGGCCGGCCAGCCTTGCTGTTCCCTGCAGAGAAGAGGATTGTGGGAAACTCCAGGACTCTTCCCACCCATCCCCCAGCGCCTGCCTGCTGGGGCTGCCTGCATGCCTCCCTCAGAGCCCGGGGGTACCCCATACCCATTTCCTTTCCCCTTTTAACAAAGGAGAAGAAAGTTCCAAACCACCACCAGACTCTGTGGTCTTGCCTTGTATCCTAAGCTTTGCTGCCAGCTGGCTCTGTGTGGAAGGGGAGGGCACAGACAGAGCCCAGAACAGAGGGCCACCCCCCAGTCTTGCCCGACTCCTCAGTGCTCCTGTCTGTCGCTGTCTTTTCAACCACAACGTGCTCTGGAATCTTCCTGCCCACCCGAGGCTTTTCCCATGAAGCTAGTTTCTGGCCTGTGTTCCCAGAATCGCAGCCTCCATCTGCCCACCCTTCCCCCTGCCTGGCTGGATGGATCCCATCTCTGGGGCTAACAACTGCCTTCCGGCCTGCCTGGGCTTCACATAAGGACCTTTCTTCCTGTCTCAGGGCCCCAGTGGCTGACAGCGGGCTGGACCCTCCCAGCCCAACCTCCAGCAAATTGGCTGCGTGGGGCAGGTCCCTCCCCTGGGGAGGTGCAGGCACAGTGCCTGTAGTCAGTTAGCAGGCTTGGGTGCAGAGCCAGCGGGGGCTAGCGACAGGGACAGGAGGAGGCCAGGGCAGAGTCCAACCTGCAGCTTAAGCCCTTGGTCGCTAAGGAAACCAGCCGCCCAGGGGCAATAGACAGTGGATCCCAGGCTCTCCCAAGCAAGGTTGAAGTAAGCACCTGCTCTAGCCCAAAGGAGGAAACCAGGAATGCCCCCTCTGCCCCTGGGCTGCCCACGCTGGGGGAGGGGTCCCTGGGGCAGCTCTGGGAGAAGGCAGCCTCGGCCCTGCAGCCCTTGTGAGGGGCCTAGGCTCGGGGCAGGAGGACGCCAGAGCCTCTGCAGAAACCCTTGGGCTCAGCCTGCAGTGCCTCACAGGCAGACCTCACTCCCCAATCTGGGGTCACACCCACCCAGCGCCCAGCCTTCCTTGGTTGGCACCTTAGCCCTCTGCGGGTGCTGCCTGAATTAGAGAGCTGCTTCTATTTCGGAAGGTCTCTGGCTTGATTGGCGTCTCAGCACTCACTGTCAACAGTCCTGCTCTTGCTCCCAGGGGTGGGCCGTGCTTTCTGACAAGGATGCCCCATGTCACCGTGCCCTACCCAGCTTCATTTCCCTGTTGGAACCTGGACAGGATCTGTTGACAAGGCCCTCCTGCAACAACTCTTTACTTTGTGGTTGTCACTGAAGAATGACCGCTAGGACCCCGTTTGAGCTGTTGTTTATGTCCCAGACACATGTCCTCACCTTGAAACCCACGCTTCTGACGGCCTCTTGGAGTCCAGAGGGGGCGAGCCTCCACCTGGGGCCTGTGTCAGGTGGGGAGGGAGGGAGGGAGGGGCAGGCAAAGAGTGAGGATATCTCGGGCCTCCTGAATCTTCACTACAGCTTCTCCATTCTTGTGGATAGCAGAAAATGCTCGGGAAACCCACACCTCCCTTCAAGTGGTAGGAAAAAGGCTTTGCAGAGGCGTGTTCCTCGGTTATCTGCCGTGTGGTGGGGAGTATGTCTGAGCTCTCCCAGTGGGCAGATTACTGAGGTGGCTATACATGTCAGAGACACCATCTAGAATTTGCACTCCTGGAGGCAACGGGAAGGTCGAGCCTGGGCAAGCCCCTGGATGGCATGTAAATACACCATACCCTCTTTACTCAAAGTGTGATCCCCAGACCAGCAGCGTTACCGGGAGTTTGTTAGAGACTCAGGACCGCAGGCCCCAGTTTGAGAAGTGTCTGTATACTACACTTTTCCTAAGTGCTCACCTGTTGGAAGTGAGGCCCATTTCTTTTCTGGGGCCACGGTGGGCTGGGCCTGGGGGTCTCAGGAGGTCATATTAGGCTGGAAAGGACTTAAGGTTCCTATAGATCCAGGTTTTCCAAGCTGGGCACCGTGGACATTTGGGGCTGGATCATTCTCTGCCGTGGGGGCGTCCTGTGCACTGTGGGATGTTGACCAATATCCCTGGCCCCTACCCACTAGATTCCAGGAGCACCTCCAGTTGTGACACCAAAAACATCTGTAGACATGACAAAACGTCCGTGCTCTAGACTCCTGATTGCCACACCTGTCTGCATAGCAGAGCCTCCTGGGAGCTCTATAAAAAGACAAGCAGACCACAGACTCCTGGGCCCCAGGGCATGGAATCTCTGGGGAGAAGCCCTGAAGGCATGATTTTAAATGTTCCCCAGGGTATTGGTGATCGACTTGTGAATAAACAAAAACTTAATCAACTGTACATTTTAAAAGGGTGAACTTTATAGAATGTCAATTTTGTGTCAAAGCTGGTATTAAAAGTAAAAAAGCTCCCAGGTGATTCTGACACCATCACCCAGCACATGCCCCTCACAGCAACTGGGGACTCCCAAGCTTATGGACCCTGAGGGTCCCCTGGGTGTTTGAAGCAACTGTTCTGGAGGAGGGCCCAGGAATCTGATTTTTATTAAGTGCCCCAGGCAAGATGAGAACCCAGAGCAGGAGGGGCAGAGGGCAGGGCTGGAGCTGGGGCCTGGCGACCTGGGGACTTTGCAGCAATGCAGAGGCCCTGCCAGGTGTGCTGGGAGCCCCCGGATCCAAGCATCTCTCCAGCACAGGAAGGGCTGAAAAGTGGGCTGGACAAACTCGAGGGGAGCTGGAGGTGGGCCCACACGGTGCGAATGGAGAAGCTGGAACTCTCCTCAGCTGCCCCAAGCCTGGAAGCTCAGAAGCAAAACTGAAGGCGTCAGTCACCATCCACCACACGTTCAAGTGTAAACTAGCTAAAAAGCAAAGGTGCTGACGTACAAACCGGAGAGACTCACAGTTACAGCTATCCTCAGCTGTCCTTCCTCTCCGGCGCTCCTGGGAGCCGCCCAAGCAGCACACACGGGAAATCTGGCCTTGTTACCTCAAAGTCCGGCCTCTTCCAGGCTTGGTCACCCCCTACCTGACCACCGGACTTGAGCTCTAAATGATTTTGTTTCCAAAATTCCACTCTAAAAAACACCATTTGCACCCATGACGTTGCTTCCAAGATAGTGATTTGCGCTCTGTGTGTCTCATTTCTTCAGAGGAGACGCGGCAGCATGTGGGAATGACGGTCCGGCCTCCCCAGTGACAAGCGGTAGATGTGCCCTTCTGGTCTGCTGTTAAAAGATTGGGGCGTGGTTATCTTAGGGGTTTGCAAACTCGTTGTCCCCTGATTGGCTGGCACGGTGTTTTACATCTTTTTGACTTATCTGCCAACATTCTAAAATCAGAAGGGTTTACATGAAAAGCCTTGCTTCTGGTTGGTCCTGGAAATTTGTAACATCTGCCCAAGTTCCCTCAAGGCCACAACTGGCTGAAGCACCCATCACAGTGGGGACACAACCTCGCCTGCCCTGGCCGACCAGCACTGGCCACCACGGACACACACGTGTCCAACTCTCGCCTCAGAATCAGCTGGAATCTCTGAAGGGGATCTTGCTTTCCCCAGGAGCCGTGGAAGTACATGCCCTGCTCAGTGGGGTGGAGGCAGCACCCGGGGGATGCAGACAGGCAGGGCTCCTCCTTCAGACGGCTCTAAAAAGAGAAGAGCTGTTCTCTGCCCAGATTGTCTCAGACGAAGGGCCGCTGCGGGTTCCCAGGGTCCTTGCAGGGTTCTCCGAGAACATATCGCGGCCGGCCGCAGAAAAGCACGCTGTTCCCAAGGCTGGCCCCCAAACCCGGCGGCAGGCAGGGCTGCTGTGGCCCTGGAGTCTCCGAGGGGCTTTTCATAGCAGGACACCTCTGAGGACAGACGAGTGCTTTGACTCTGGTGCCTTCCCAGTGTCGCTGTTGGGGAGGGAGGCCACCTGAGTTGGCCAAAAGGAGATCTTTTGAGGCAAGACTATTTCCAATTCCTGCATCTGGAAATGTCTCTGGTTGCTTAGCCACAGCTCATGTTTGGGCAATATATGTATTTCATATGAGCCTTAAAAGAACACAGCTCTTTTAAGGGTGGGGGGTGCTGGGTCCTCCGGGGGAGGGTGGGGAAGGGTCCGCTTCCAGGATGGCGAGGCTTTGTCAGTGCATGAGGTGCTGGGAGCCTGTTGGCAGAGTTCTGCTCTGCTTCTTGGGACCATTTCTCATCTCCTGGGGAATAACAGCTGTGAATATGGGGGGGGGGTCATTTTCACTGGATCCTGGTGAAGACGAGCAAGAGAGAAAGGGGGAAAGAGAAGAGAAGCCCTTTTCTGGCATATGTGTGTGTGTTTGGAGGGTCTCTGCCTAGAGTCCCCAAATCCATGGAAAGTCAGGGGTCAAGCCAGCCAAGATGGTGGTGACAGGGGGGCCAGTGTGTGCTGATTTGAGTGTCCCTAACAAGTCCCTACACAGAAGGCCCTCCCTCCAGAGCCTCAACTTCTATCTTATGGCAGCCTGCTGTTGGGTACTGGTGGTGCCTTTTTCTAGTGCAGATCCTCATGTTCAGGACACACGTTTGCTGTTGTCGGTTGTTTATACCTTAGGGTTAATGAGTTCATGGTCTTTGAAAAGGAGACAATGTTCAGTGACCCCTTCACTTGCACCAGTGAGTTGTGGGGCTGGGTTTGGGGGTGCAGGGTAGTCACCACACAGTTCTCCATTCCAGCAGCACCTCGAGGCAGGACCCTCTGCTTGGCAAGCAGCATCTCCCTCCCCTTCCTGCCCTGCTCATTCGTGTAGCCCCGTATGCCAGGCCAGCCCACCTGCCTCCCTCTCCACCTGACCAACTCATCTCAGTCTTAAAACTGAAAGGTCCAGGAACCCCCTCACTCCCAGGCAGATCAGGCCATTGGTCACCCTACTTCCTGTCCAGCCTGGCGCTGCTGCAGTGTCTCAGGCCAGGAGCCGTGGTCCCCCTAGCAGGGGAGGAGTCTGGACCCAGGGCCTTCCGAATTCCCAATCTGCTGACCTCATCCCTGGTTCTGTTGGCTCCCCAAGCGCCCTCCCCTGCTGAGATGGGGTGGGCCACCCTCCGGAGGCAGCTGCCCCAGGAGCAGGCTCAGCACCTCCCTCCCAGCTTCCAAGGCCTGCAGGACCAGGCCAAAGGCTGGCTTGCTCCCTGCCCCCACCCCCTCCCACACTGGGGGACAGGATCGTCGTCTTCTGGGATTGCTCCTGACTGGCTGCAGGGGGGTCTGCAGCTCCCCACCTTCCAGAGCACCGAGGAGGCCTGTCAGAATGCAAATGGTTACACAGTCACCTACCTGGGCCTCACTCCTCTCGCCCTGGGCTGCAGGAACCAACTCAAGCACTGATTCCGTTTGTAAACCTGAGAAACAGCTGGGAAGGCAGCTTTGAGAGGCCGAATGGGGACTGATATGAGGGACTGCGAGAACCATGGCTGGGTGTCTGTTGGTTCCCTGTGTGTCAGGCTGCAGGGGACAAGCCTGACCACACCTGGCATGGGGTACGTTCCCGGGAGCCCCCAACTCTGCAGTTTGCCTGAGCCTGGGCCACACCTCCCCTTCCTGCTGTGGGAGAGGTGAGGGAGGGCAGCGCCCTCAGACGTGTGTACAGCACCCAAGAAATATGGCCTCCTGGGTGGGGGGCCAGAGAACTGAGGCCTCGCATTGTGACCCTGGGCAAGTCACACCACCCCCTCTGCCCACAGACCCCTGATCTGCCCACCACACAGGGCTGGGGCAGGTCGGGACTCTGCCAAGGTGGGAAATGTGATGGAAGAGGGAAGGTGTGTTGTGATTCTCTGCTGAGACTCAGCCACAGTGACTCTGGACAGTGGGTCTGGGAGGCTGACCCTGGGGTGGTGGCCTGAGGGGGGACCAGCAGGTCTACTCACCCACGTGGGGCAGGCAAAGTCACCCTCTGCAGAGGGCATGAGCCAATTACCCTCATCCACAGTCAGAAAAGTGAAAGATTTTATTCTGGGGAGAAGTTGCCAAAAATACACATCTGTGATATGGGGGTGGGGGTGGGGTCCAGGACTATGCCAGCCGGTCCCCACCGTGGCAGGGAGGGGGGCGTGGACAGGTAAGTCACCTGGGTCAGGAAGAGCTTGGCCTCATTTGGACACAGTCCTTGGAGAAAGAGAAGAGAAGTTAGGGCCAAGGGTGGTGGCTGGTGAGGAGCTGGGGGAAGAGGCTGAAACCATTAGGAAGTGGGTGGGCACACAACCTTCCTGGACTCTGGTGGCCACCAGATCCAGGGGATCCTTTTCCATATCAGTCCCCTGGCAGAGCCTGGAGCCCCCAGCCCTCTCCCAGGGTGAACTCCAGGCAGCTCATCCCACACCCCAATTCCTGGATTGTTCCTCGGCTCCTGGGACCTCTAGTGGATGTATGTGTGTGTGGGGGGGGGGGGGTCATGCCCCAAAACCGTGCAGAAGGAGATGTGATAGAAGTGCACAAGTGCAAAAAGGAGGGAAGGCACAGCCAAACAAGCTAGGGAACAGAAAAGGCAAGAGAGCGAAATTGAGAGGGAGAAGGATAGACAAATAAACCGTCGAAGGGAAGAAATCAAGCCAGGCTGCAGGATGCCAGGAGGTAGGTGTGAGCTCTGCTCTGCACACCAAGGCTGGTCACTAAAGTGCCAAAACAGGACATCTTGCCCTCCCGGTTTGCTCTCTGTCCCACCAAATCCATGGGCAGTTAGCCTGGGAACCAGAAAGACATCCAACAGGCGTGCAGGACCCCAGCCCGCGACGGGAGAGAGCGGTCCTGGAGGATTCCAGGGCGTTGCTCAAGTTCCTCGTGGATTAGCCAAGGAGCAAATATAAACAATCAGGTTCTTTAAATATCCAATTCGTAACAGTGATTACTGGTGGGAATAAGCAACACAAAATAAAAAAGGACGCACACAGTAAAATTTGGTTCCCACGAGAAAATTGGTCTCGGTGGAAATAATGGCCCCCAAAGAAAACGCACAGTGCCAGTAGCTGTAATTGGAACTGATTCTGATGACATCATTTCAGCAGAATAAAAAGGAAAGTGACTGTTTGTAAAACCACTTTAGCTGTGTTGTATCAAAAATTGGTCAAGGAATTAAATTGGCTTAGTGGAAAATTCAATCTAGCAAGCTGTGTTCTCCATGAAATGTAGGATAAGGCTTGTGTTGAGTGTATTTATATGCTTAGAGCTAAAACAGCCACTGGGTCAAAATGAGTCCCTTATGGAGACCCCTCCCCTACGTCCAGGGCCCCTGCAACTTCCCCAGGCCAGGCTCAGGGTCTGGTCCCTGCTGGCCAGGGGAGCGGAGGGGACACTGGCAGGGCTGGGGGCGCAGGACACAGGGCTCACGGGTTGGCAGGCTCCTCGGCAGGCTGCGTGCTGGCTCGGGACACAAGGCGCAGGGGCCTCAGGTGCCTAGCGGGCTCTGGGGCCTGCTGGCGGTCCCGCAGAGATGGCATCACTGGTGGCAGCAGTGGCAGGGGTGGCAGAGATGGAGGCCGGGGTGGCAGAGATGGAGGCCGAGCTGGCATCGTGGAGTGAGGGCCCGAGGCAGCTGAGGGGACGCTGCTGCGGGGGTGCAGGGCTGGAACGGGCAGGAGAGACCCATAATGTGTCCTAAGAACATTCCAGGGAGAAGCTGGCCTGACAGGGTCATCCCGGCTAAGAAGAAGAGAAGCCCCAAGACTGGAAGTGCCTACGGTGGCTTGCTCAGTCCCAGGCACCCTAAACTTCCTGGGCTGGGGGGTGGCACTCAAGATAAAGGACACAGGAGCTAAAGTGGAGCTGAGCACCTTGGAGGACCTGGGGCTTGGAGTCCAGGATCCGGGCTCCAGTCCCAGCTCTGGCATCCCCCAGCCCAGGTCACTGTGCCTTGGCTCCCTACTCTTTCAAATAAGCTAGCAGTACCCACCTCACCAGGCTGGGATGAGAATTGGATGGGATAAGCAGAGAGAGGGGGCTTTTAGGCTTTTAGACTGCAAAGCACCCACAGAGGCCTGGTACATGGCCGCAGGAATCGGGGAAGTCCTGAGGTCCGTTACCCCAGCCTGGCTCACGGAGGGCCCCCCAGCAGAGAGGCCACGGGAATTAACGGGCTCCCTTATCCCACCCTGCAGCCAGCTGGATACCTGGGGACAGACACCTGGCCTGGGCCCCTGGGATGGCGCCCGGGCCTAGCAGCCCCGCTGAAGGTTGAAGCAGGAGCCCAGGTCAGCTGGAGGCCCTGGCCAGGGGGTTGGGCGCTGGGTGGGGCCACTCGAGGGACCTTCTCGGGCCCTGGCACAGGCGGAGCAGGTACGTGAATGAGGTCAGGCTGGAGAGTCCCCACCGGGATATCAGCTGGGCAGGGAGTTGGGGGACAGGTACTCACGGGGGTAGATGGCATCAAATAAGGCAGCGGGGCGCACGCGCTCATACAGGTTTCGAGTCGGGGGGTGCGGAAACTTCACAGCTTAGAGGAAAAGAAAGGGGACAAGATGGGAAGGGCTGGGGGCTCTTGCAGACTGCCACCCGCCCTGGAACTCCCTCCTGTCCTCTGGCCCCTGCAAAGGCCTCTACCCTGGTGGACAGGCCCACCCGGCCTCCTCCATGCACCCACCCCACCCAGTCACTCACGGAGGAGCTTTCCTCCCTCCCTGCCTTGTTGAGTCCAGAGCTTCTCAAGGCTGATACAAGAAAAAGGCTTTCTGAAAGTAACGCAAGGCCAGGGAGGAGACAGATGTTATTTCAGCATCATAAGACATGGGTGAACCGCCTGCAGTCCTAGTTCCAGGTTAGACATCTGGCAGTTCTTTATTCCCACTGGGGGCCAGACCACCATAGTGCCCCCATCCGCACATGGCTGTCCTGCATCTTCTGTTGTGTGCCCGTTTTTTGGAGGTAAAAGTCACATAACGTAAAATTAACTGTTTAAAGTGAACAATTCAGTGGCATTAAGTTCATTTCCAACCACCACCTCCATCTAGCTCCAGAACATCTTCATCATCCCAAAAGGAAACCCCGTGGCCATGAGGCAGTCACTCCCCACTGCCCCCTCCCAGCCCCTGGCAACCACTAATCTGCTTTCTGTCTCCTCAACGTGCCTGTCCTGGACATTTCATAGAAGAGGGATCATACAATATGTGGCCTTTTGGGTCTGGTCCCATCCTTCACTTTTCAACCCAAGGTGTCCCCTTCTCCCCATCCAGCCGAGAACCAGCATGACTGGCCACCCAGACCAAAGGCTGCTGCACGAGAAGAGGCTGGAGTGTGAGAGGGAAGGAGGAGGGAAGGGAGGAGAGGGGAGGACTTGCAGGCGATGGGGCAGGGCACAGGGGTGGAGGTAAGTGTCAAGACTTGGGGCCCAGGATGAGCTGGGGGTCACCAAGTTCCTTCGCCACACAGGACACACGACTGTCCCTCCTGCCTGAATGGCTGTGTCCTTCCCTGGCTATGTTCTGATGATTCCCAGCTCAAATATCCCTCCTCAGAAAGTCCTTTAGACCACTGGCTCAGCAGGGTCCCCCACCCCCTTTTCTATGTTTCATCTTATTCACTCACTGAACTTATTTATTTGTATTTTACTGTTCTCATGGAGTAAAAACCCTAAGGGGACAGTAACTTTATTTTTACCACATCAGGTCTCCCCAATGGCACACCTGGAACCAAGAAGGGCTCAGGAATGACCACTGAATGCCCAGGGCCATCTGGCAGCAGGAGATGCCTCATAGATCTCCCTTCAAGAAATAACTTGCTGTTCAGCTGCTGGGAGCACAGGGAGCTTGATGCCCTCCACCTGTCAGCACCTCAGGCACTGTTAGCACTTCTGGCTCTGTTAGCACCTCTGGCTCTGTTAGCACCTCTGGCTCTGTTAGCACTTCTGGCTCTGTTAGTATCTCAGGCTCTGTTAGCACTTGAGGCTCTGTTAGCACTTCTGGCTCTGTTAGCACCTCTGGCTCTGTTAGCTCTTCTGGCTCTGTTAGCACTTCTGGCTCTGTTAGCATCTCAGGCTCTGTTAGCACCTCTGCCTCTGTTAGCACCTCAGGCTCTGTTAGCACTTCTGGCTCTATTAGCACCTCTGGCTCTGTTAGCACCTTTGGCTAATGATGAGAGCACAGGGCCTGGCCACCTGCTGGGCAGTGTTTGCTCGGAAGCTCCCCACTTGGCTGGCCTGGACAGTATCAGGTCTGCACATCATCTGAGGGTCTCTGCCTGCTCCCTCACTTTCTTATCCTCTTTCTTAACACAGCTCCCCAAAACTCTTGCATTCCTGACTCTTCCTAATCCCTGGTCTCAGGGTCTGTGCCCTGGAGGACCCAACTGACAAGAGGCCACCACTGTGATTCTCCCTTAGCTTTGGGGGTCCATATAGCTCAGATCATATCCCTTGAATCTGAGCCAAGAACTACCTCCTGTGTGCTTTGTGGGTTCTTTGAGAGAGCAAATGCCCAGCTGAGGGATGCTCCCTGGTCCGCCACTCTGATCCCCAGTTGGCACCTGAATCCTTCCACAGGTCAGACATGGGACCTGCCAACCAGCTGACCAGTGATACTGTCCCACTGCTTCCTTCCAAGGTGAGGGATGTGGGCCCAGGTAAGGTTCAAAACTGAGACTCCATGAGGTCTGGGAACCCAGATCTGACTCAGCACTCTCCTTGATGTCCTCTAGGCGCCTTGGACTCTACACGTCCAAACCCAGCTCACCACCTGACGCCAATACCTGCTCCCCCCGGGCTCTCCTCTGTGGCTTTCCTGCCTCTGCATAAGCCAGAAGCCAAGGAGCTGGAAGGCTCCCAATGGGAGGGGACACCTGAGCCTTGGCAGAGGAGAAAGGTTCTCCAGCTCTTCCAGGCTGCACGCACAGCATGGGCAGAGGCCCAGAGGTGGGACCCTGGCTTGTTGAGAGAGAGAGCAAGCAGTTCCATGAGGCTGGAGGGAGGGAGCAGACGAGGCTAGGGGGACCAAGGGGCCCTGCAGATTGGCCAAGAAGTCTGGACTGTGAGGGCAATGCCTCCCGAAATGGCCCCGTCCTAATCTCCAGGCTCTGTGAATATGTCACCTTATATGGCAGAGGGAACTTTGCAGTTGCAATCAAGTTAAGGATCTCAAGATGGAGAGATGATCCTGGATTATCCGAGTGGGCCTGCTGTGATCACAAGGGTCCTTACAAGGAGGAGGCCGGAGGGTCAGAGTCAGGGAAGATGTGAGGATGGAAGCTAAGGTTGGAGGGATGCACTTGGAAGGGGAGGAAGGGGCCACCAGCCAAGAACACAGGAGGCCTCTGGAAGGCAGAGAAAGCCAGGAAACGGATTCTCCCCTGGAGGCCCAGAAGGAGGCCGCTGAAACCCCGGTTTTAGCCCCGGAAGACTCGTTGAGGGTTTCTGCCCTCTAGAATGAAGAGAAAATGAATTTGGGTTGTTTTTAAGCCACTTAGTGTGTGGTCACTTGTTACAGCAGTGATAGGAAACTCATACTGATGGGTCCTGAGCTGGGGAGGGGCCTGGCCAGGTGCGAGTTTTAGGCCGGTCACACAGGGCTGGTGAGGAGGGCCGAGGCTGGCAACATGTATCCTTCTCCCCCGGTTTTCCCTCCTCCCCCTGTGCCCCTGCCGTCTCGGTCTGGAGGACTCTCCCTGGCCGCCTCCTCCTACCTGAATCCTGCCTGTACTTAGCTTTCCTTCCCTGGAGATTCTCTAACAGCCCAGCCCGCTGACCACCCGCCTCGGCACGTCCACCTGCCCTCCTGGTGGGAAACCACTCCCTGGGGATCAGGTGTTCCTTGGCCCCAGCCTGAGGTCCTGACCACAGCGCAGGCATCTGGAGGGCACAGCCTGGCTCGAGGCCCCTCAGTGGCCCCCATGGGGCTGGCAAAGGGCTGGCTGCACGGCAGGTCATGGTGGACCTGGTGGGACGAAGGGATGAATGCATCTGGGGCAGGCTGGACCTGGGCTGGGCTCACACCGGTGAGTTTAGGTTTAGATTATTGAGGCTGTTTCAGATTAGAATGCTCTTTTGAGTAGATAAATGAGCGTTAAGAGCAAACCAGTCAAAAAGCTTGGCCACAGACAGGTTCCTGACTGATTTCTAAGGCTAGTTATACGTTGTCACCCCAGGATAGAACAGGTAAGGGGTCGGATTCAGTCCTGCTTTGCTGCTGGGTCTTGAGAATGAATGAACCATGGGAGAAAAGCCCCTCCCTCTGGGTGACAGCCCTGGGGGGCCGGGGACGCTGTGTGGTGGATACATGGCAGGACGAGGGCCCCTGGGCCAAGGGTGTGCTCCCGACAAGGGACCCTCACCTGCTCAATGCCTCAGCGGTTCTTAGGGGCTGAAAGGAGGCAAGGAGGAATGGCAAGAAGTCGGGCTCATTAAATATTAGCCACCTGAACCTGAAGCCCAGCTGAGTGCCCTCCCAACCTCATCAGCTGCCAAGCTCCAGGAGGGGCCCCGCAAATCCATGCCCCGAGGGAATGCAGGGTTCCAGATGGTGTCCTGTTCTCCTGGGCCAGGGTGAGGGCCTGGAGTGGGTTGAATTGTGGCCCTCAAAAGACATCCCCAGGAAGCTGTGAATGTAACCCTATTTGGAGAAAGGGTCTTGGCAGATGTAATTAAGTTAGGGATCTGGAGATGGGATCATCCTGGGTTACACTGGGCCCTAAACCCAATGACAAGTGTCCTTATAAGACACAGAACAGGAGACACGGGAGAAGACAGAGGCAGAGCCTGGAGTGATGCCAGGAACGCCTGGAGGCACCCGCAGCTGGAAGAGGCAGGAAGGATCCTCCTCTAGAGCCTTCGGAGGGAGCCCGGCCCTGCTGACACCTTGATTTTGGACTTCTGCCTCCAGAACTGGGTGAGACTATCTTTCTCTGGTCTGAAGCCCCCCAGTGTGTGGCCATTTGTTGCGGCCACCCCAGGACACCAATGTAGGGTGCTTCCTTCTTTGTCTAGTGCACCCAATGAAAGAGTCCCCTTTCCTTTCCTTACCTGTCTGCTGTTCAGTCCTCAAGTCAATGGGCAAGGCGGGGTGAGGAAGAGCTCCAACAGGCGGGCAGAATTTAACCCTCTGGCCACCTTGCGGTTCCCAGATCACCTCCACTGGGGGAGTGTGTGGGTCCCACCCTGGGATAAAACTGAGAACTCCTCCCCCCAGAGGGGGAACCTCCACAGAGACGTGCAGAAGGCACCCCATTTTGTACGGTTGGCCCAATGCTAGAGCCGAGTCCTGGGGTCCCTGGTAGGAGCCAGCTGGAGCGGGGGCTTCAACACTACAGCAACCAGAGCGACTGATTCCACACGTGACTGGGTCTCCCCCTGGCCCAACCCTCACCCTCCCATGACACAGGCCTCCAGGGTCTGTCCATGTCTCCTCCTCATCATGTCTAACCCCTCCCCATCTCCCCACTCCACGTAGACTCCCCTTCCTGAGTTCCTCACTGTGCCTGGCTTCCTCCCACCACAGGGACTCGGCACCTGCTATTCCCTCCACCTGGACCGCTCTCCTCCCACCTGACCCCTTCATCCAACTAACCCCTTATTCCCTCTTCAGAGGCCTCAGGGCGGCATCCGGTCCCTCTCCTTGGACCAGCATCCCTTGTCACAACTCTCCCATCACCAGCTCAGCATCCCTTCTTTGGGGAGGCCATCTGGTCCTCCCCAGGCCAGAAGCCTTTGTCACACACTCTCCTGGTGCAGCACCTGGCCTATAGTAGGATCCCATTTTTGCAAGTGGCTGTGTGAGGACCCCCCAACCAGAATCAGCGATGATACTGGCTCTGGGCCCCGCGGGCATCCCCTCGCACTACACAGCAAACCCAGGACACCCAGGGTAGGGATGCCCAGGAAGGCTTGATGCCCTCACCTGCCAGCTCCTTCACCACGCTGGTCACAGGCCGCGCCCCGACCTGGCTGCTCATTCGGCCCTTGTACAGGATCCCGTCAACTCCCAGGATGTCCACCTCAGCCTGTTGGACGGCCCGGGCCTGGGTCAGGGACTGTCCTCGAGCCTTTCTTGGGCACACGAGGCCTAGCAGACAGAGCACAGCCTCCCTGGGGTGGCCAGACTCACAGTGTCATAGTCCAACAGCTCGGGGTCCCCATAGGGGTAGAGCGTTGACAACTCATACGACTTAAACTTGAGGCCGGTGTCGTTTCTGGGGCCATCACCCCAGTCCTGCAGGGGGGCCAGCGAGTCCAGGCTCCCTTCCTGGTCTCCAAGGTCCTGGAGCTGCTGCAGCCGCTGCTGTTCCCTGGGGCAGGGCGCGGGGGGCGGTCAGCAGCCACCTCGAGACCCCTCTGCCCCAGAGGAGCCTCAGGATGGGCCCAGGCTTGGCTGGTAGCGAGGAAAGACTGGAATTTCTTCCAGCTTGAGTTTGGGTGTCACAGCCAGGCAGGCCTGGGGCCTGGCGGGTGGATACAGACAGGCACAGTTGGGGCAGAGGGAAAAAATTGAGGCCTATGTTCCCCCAGACCCCAGCCAGCCCTAGAGCCCTGGTCTGGCCTGCCCAGCACGTGCTCTTAACCTCTGGATCTCAAGGAGGAGTCAGGCAGGGGAAGGCGGGCATCTGGCACAGGTCCCCATGCCCCTCCCCTGTGTGTGGCTGTGGTTACTGCTCAGCTGTTGTTCCCCTACCTGGCCAGACGTACCCACAGGCCTGGGTGCGGGAAGCACCCATGAAGCCACGAGATGTCAAGAGGTTGAAGGGTGAAGGTGGGAGCCAGGGAGCCAGCTGGTGTGAAACCTGAGGGTTTAGGCACCAGCTATGCCATTTACTAGCTGTGACCTTGGGCAGGTTGCTTAAGCTCTCTGAGCCTCAGTTTCTTCAACTGTGAAATGGGATGATAACAGAATACACCTTGAAGGGAAGGTGTAAGGATTCCACAAGGTCAGATGTGTCCAAGTGCTCAGCGCAGTGTGTGCCCGGCCACCGCCAGCCTCACTGAGGACCACGGTCTTTACTTACCTCCTCCAGCGGGAACGGGCTATCAATCTGAACTCACAGTGGGTTGTGAGGTGTAAATGAGAAACCCACCCCTAGCACTCCTTGGCTCATAATAGATGCCCAATGAATATGTGCGTTCCTCTCCCCATGATCATCTCACATGCCCCTCTGCTGCCCCAGACACCTCCCTGAACATCTCTCCGGCAGATGGCTAGCAATGCCCTGGGACTGGGGGATATGTCTCTGCAGGGCTCCCAGGCTCCTGCGTGACCTCCCTGGGGCAGACTCCAGCCTGCTCACCTCATCTGCTGCCGCTGCAGGTACTCATAGCTGGTGGCGCTGGCCGGCCGCAGCCGCGACAGCAGGTGGGCTTTGCGGATGGTGATGAGTTGCCTGTTGGAGGACAAGAGCTAAGAGGGAGGTGCAGCGGCCAGCGGAGGGCCCCAGGCTCCCACCTCCTCCAGGAAGCCAGCCCTCAAACATGGCCTCCTCTCCAGAAACATCCACGGTGCGGGGCTGCCATGCGAGGGCTCTAGGGAGGTCCGGATGATCCTCGTAAGTCACAAAGAACAACCGTTCTGATTATAACAGTGAAAACCAGAATAGGTAAATCCTAGACACAGGACGCAGATTGGTGGCTGCCAGTGGCTGGGGGAGGGGGAATGGGAGTGACGCTGATGGGCATAGGGGTTCCTTCTGGGGTGATGGAAGTGTCTGGCACTAGACAGAGGTAGTGGCTGCACAATGCTGTCAATGTACTGGATGCCACTGAACTGTTCACTTTAAAATGGGTAATTTATGTCATGTGTATTTTACCTCGGTAAAAAAATAAAGTAAAACGTCATCCTCCTGAGGAGCTGGAACCGTTCTACAACTTGATCTGAGTGGTGGTCACAAAGGTGCGCACACGTGCAAAAACTCATCAAGCTGTACAATAAACATTTACGTACTTTCCTGTATGTATTTAAGCCACGATAAAATTTTAAAGTAATACATACGGATCGTCAGCATTTTAGAAAGTATAGAAAAGCACAAGTAGACAAACAAGAAAAGCTCTGTAAGCACGTGACAAATATTTTGATATGTGTCCTTCCAGTATTCTTCTCTGTTTGCATATTATTTTTAACAAAAATGGGATCATAACACACATACTACTTGACTTTCCCATTTAAGTTATTGCCATCATTTTCCCAAGTCAATAAATAATCTTCTGCGATTGTGCCATCCAACTTGGCAGCCACTGGCCACTTGTGACTACCTAACTTTATATTTAAATTAAATTTAAATAACATTTAAAATTCCGTTTCTCAGTTGCATTGGCTACATGTCAAGTGCGCGACAGCCACGTGGCCGAGGGCTGCTGCGCTGGACGGCACAGCTGTCGGCCGTTTACATCTCTCAGGAGGTTCGACTGTGTGGTGTTGTCTACAGCGTGACTTACATCGGCTGATGTGAACGTGTTTACTAATTTACCACCTCAGGTGGCTTCCTTTCTCCTTCTTCTTTTTTTGATATTATAAATAACGCTGCAACTGGATATCTGTGGTTTGAAAGAAACATTCTGGATATAGCTCCACAGCCCCTCCCTGGACATGGCCCGGAGTGGGGTGGCGAGCTTCACGGGGCAGCAGGGCCAGGCTAGCCCCACAGAGGCTGTGGGCTCTGCAGTGCTGGCTCTTCAACCATATCAGAGTATCATTTCCACTCTTAGGTTTATACTCAAAAGAATTGAAAACAGGTGTTCAAACAAATATATGTACATGCATTTTCTTAGCAGCATTATTCACAACAGCCAACAGGTGGAAACAATCCAACATCTTTCACTCTACAAATGGATAAACAATTGCAGTCTGTCCGTGCAGTGGGATACAATCCAGCCATAAAAAGGAACGAAGCACTGACACATGCTACAATGTGGACAAACCTCGAAAACATGATGCGCACTGAAAGAAGCCAGACACGAAAGAGCACATATTGTAGGATTCTATTTCTATGAAATGTCCAGAACAGGCAAATCCATAGAGACAGGAAGTGGATGAGTGGTTGTTGGGGCTGTGGGGAGCGAGCAATGGGAGCAACTGCTTAGTGGGACTGGGGTTTCTTTTTGGGGAAATGAAAATGTTTTGGAATTAGAGGTGACAATTGCACATTAATGTGAATGTACTAAACACCACTGAACTGTTCACTTTAAAATGGTTAATTTTATGTTATGTGAATTTCACCTCAATAAATAAATAAAAGTATTAGCCTATAAAAATACGTGCAAGGAAGTCTCACAAAGTTCTGCTTTTCTCCACAGTTTCTTTCCATCCTTTTTCTTTTGGAGTTGACCCCATCCCTGGGACACACTGGGCAACAGACAGGGCTGGTGAAGGACAGGATGCCAGTGCCCCCACCCGCGACAGAGAGCAAATGAAATGATATGTACAGAATGATGCACACGGATGTGCATACAAATGCTGTCTCTAGAACCCCACAGGCTCTAGGGTTAGGGGCGTCAGGGGGATCCAGAGGGGAGAGGCGGGCGCGGGCGCCCCCTGGCGGCGGTACTCACGGGCCGGTCATCATCTCCACAGGCCGGTCGCAGGAGATGCATTTCACTCGCTCAAACAGTTTCCTGGAAGACACCCAGCTGCGTCAGCCTCGGCACCGGCCAGGCCCTGTGGGGCTGCCCCTTTCCTGGGCAGTGCTTGGGGGAGGCTGCGAGTCCGTCTCTTTCTCAGGGCAGGACTTCCACACACATCCTACTCCCACTGGCCTGGCCTTGCTCAGCTCAGCTCTGCTGGCCCCTGCCGACCCCCCTCTGTGACCGCATGGGGCAGAGGAGCGGGATAAAAGTGTGTGGAGTTTATCTCTCCCCAAACACAATGGAGGGCTTTAAAACCAGGGGCCTTCAGGAAAGCTACTCTTCCTGGTGGCCATTTGGGGGCATGAGGGGTGATCTGAGGACAGGAGTCCCCCAGGAACGCTGAGTCCCTCTGCCTGGGGCTCTGTCTGGATGGGGTGGGGGCCCTGGCTCTGGTCCCCAACACGCCCATGCTCCCCATGTGGCCTTGCATGGCCCCTTCCCTCTCTGAGCCTCGGTTTCCTCATTTGTGGCAACCAGGCTTTGGAGCAGATGTGCTCCTGGAGCCCCCTCTGCCAGCCAAGGCCAGAGCTGCCCACTTCTGAGCCCCTGGGTGCTTCAGCCCCATCCCAACAGCTCCCTCGCCCCAGGTCCAGAGGTCTGGAATCCCTCCTCCTGGAATCTACTGGGATACCCCTCTTGTTTCCTCTCTGGGAGCTGCACCCCAGCCAGGAGGGGCTCACTTCCTAAAGCCGGCAGCGCTGTCGGGGTCAAATCGGAGGCCTTCAATCAGCAGCTTCCTGACTACCTTCCAGACTTCATTCATGTCTTTCTTCAGATCGTCCAAATCACTGTGGACCAGCTGCAAACAGCCAAAGGGAAGAAAAGAGTGTTCACACCCTGCCTCACTCCAGAAAAGGACGTGCAGCAACCTGCAAAGTTACATAGACTATAACAAGATTAAACTAAAATAGTGAGTTGGTGAAGGAAAGGGAAAATGACAAAGCTTGGGTTAGGGTTCATACCCTGAATGCATGTTATTGCTAGAGAGGAGCTGCAAAGTGAGCTTCCTGGCAGCCAAGGCAAAGAAACACTGTTAGTTATTGCCTCCAAAAGAGAAAACCAGCCCTACTGCTCGACTGCAGGCCTGCAGGTCTGAAAAACATTTCTCCCAATGGTCCCAAGACACCTGACATTGACCCATTCAACACATTTATTGAGTGTAAAGTATACATTCAATGGTTTTTAGTATATTCACAGAGTTGTGCAACCATCACCACAATCGATTTTAGAACATTTTCATCACCCCAAAAGAAACCTTGTACCCATAAGCAGTCACCCCTCATTTCTCCCCAAACTCCCAGGTGTAGGCAACCACTAATCTACTTTCTGTTTCTATGGATTTGCCTATTCTGGATATTTCATAGAAAAAATGGAATCGCACAATCTGTGGCCTTCTGCGTCTGGCTCTGGCTTCTTTCACCGAGCATAATGTTTCCAAACTTCATCCACGTTGCAGCATGTGTCAGTGTTCCATCGCTTTTTATGGCTGAATATTCTGCTGTATGGATGGATCACATTTTGTTCATCCGTTCATCTGTTAATGGGCATTTGCATTGTTTCTACTTTTTGGCTATTAGGAAGAATGCTGTCGTGAACACTTGTGGGCAAGTTTTTGTGCGGACCTGTTTTCATTTCTCGTGGGTATAGACCTGGGAGTGGAAGTGCTGGGTCTTATGGCAACTCTATGCCTAACTTTTTGAGAAACTGCCAGACTGTTTTCCACAGTGGGAGTTTGTAATTTTTAAAGTGTTTCTTCCAGTGCCCAGATTTTGATCTTTAAACAACATTCCCCATTAAAAGGAACCAAGACTCCATAGACAAATGGCTGATGCAGGTCTGAGGAAGGGAATGTTAAAGATGAGCCTGGGGCTGACCCCATGGCCTAATGGTTGAGTTCTGCACACTCCACTTCAGCAGCCTGAGTTCATGAGTTTGGATCCTGGGCGTGGACCTACCACTGTCAGCCATGCTGTGGCAGTGACCCACATGCAAAATAGAGGAAGACTGGGACGATGTTAGCTCAGGGTGAATCTTCCTCAGGAAAAAAAAAAAAAAAAAAAGATGAGCCTGGAACATCTTATCATTTAAGGAAACAAGACAGCTCTCTGAGACAGAGGGTCTAGTCAAAGGGCTCAGAAGCCCGTTCACGGGCCAAAGATAAGACCATGTGAGCGACAAGAGAAACAGTAACTTAATTGAATGAACAAACTGAATATATAGAAATCCACGATTCATATGACACTCATGAAAAAGAAATTAAAAAATAAAAATAGAAACCCTCATTTGCCACCTTGTATTGGAAGTGGCTATTGCACCAATATCTTACCCTGAAAACTAGTCGTTAAAGGAAATAATTCATTATTGTTCCTATCTTTCCTGCAGGAACCTTATTTCAGGATAATCAGCTGAAGTCAATGAGGGAAACCTCTTCTTTACAAATTTAAAGCTGATAAGTGTAGCAGCAATGCTAGAATTAGAAAAATTGCCATCTTGCAACCCTTAATGAAATAACTGGTTCAGGCAACAATCCTCAATTTATGAGAAAACTGCTAGGAGAATGGCTAGTGAGGCAGTGGACATTCCCGGGACGGCAAAAAGTCACCCCCAAATTACTTGCTGCTTATGAGGGGAGAATATCCTTTATGCTGGCGGTATTGGGCTAGCACCCCTGGGGCCCTGATGAGTCTGTGCTTCAACGTTGAAGGAACCACCCACCAGCATGACCATCTGCTGACCCAATGCTACAGGAAGCGCACGGCATCCCAAGAAGATTCTTTTCCCCAACTTTCCATTTCAAAAACTTTTAAATCTACAGAAAAGTTGCCAAAATAGTCTAAAGGGCACTCATAAATCCACTTAAATTCACCAATTTTTAACATTTTGTCATGTTTTCTTTATCTACATATACATATGTGTATTTGTTTTCTGAACCATTTGAGAGTTAATTGCAGATGTCCCCCCTACAAAAAGTTAAACATAGAGTTACCATACGACTCAGTAATTCCATTCCTGGGTATCTACCCAAAAGAACTGAAAACAGGGGCGGGCCCCGGAGCCGAGTGGTTAAGTTTGCGCGCTCCACTTTGGCGGCCCAGGGTTTCACTGGTTCAGATCCTGGGCGCAGACGTGGTACCGCTCATCAGGCCACGCTGAGGTGGCGTCCCACATGCCACAACTAGAAGGACCCACAACTATGTACCAGGGGGCTTTGGGGAGAAAAAGGAAAAATAAAATCTTTAAAAAAATTAATAAATTACTGTGAACTTTAAAAAAAAAAGAACCGAAAACAGGTGTCCAAACAAAAACTCGTACATGAATGTTCCTAGCAGCACTATTCACAACAGTCAAAGGTGGAAACAACCCAAGTGTCCATCAACAGATGAACGAACAAGCAAAACATGGTCTACCCATTTGATGGAATATTCTTCAGCCATAAAAAGGATGAAGCACTGATTCGTGCTACAACATGGATGAACTTTCAAAACATTATGATAACTGCAAGAAGCTAGTTACAAAAGGTCACACACTGTATGATTCTTTCATGTGAAACGTCCAGCAGAGGCAGATCCATAGAGACAGAAGGTAGACTAGTGGTTTCCAGGGGCTGCGTGGGAGGGAAGAACGGAGAGTGAGTGCTTAATGGGTACAGGGTTTCCTTTTGGGGTGATGGAAATGTCTTAGGACTAGATAGCGGTGGTGCTTGCACAACAGTGTGAATGTACTAAATGCCATGGAATTAGTCACTTTAAAAGGGTTAATGGTTAATTTTATGTTGTATGAATTTTACCACAATTAAAAATATAGAGAGAAAAGAAAAGCAATGAGTAAGGATCACTTAAAACAACAACAATAATTTTAAAAACTTCTATTAGGAGAAAATTCAAACACATAGAGAAGTGAAAACTAGAATCATTAACCCTCATATACTCACCATCGAAATTTAGTTATTAGTAACATGTTGCCATATCTGCCATACACATTTTTTTTTTTGAGGAAGATTAGCCCTGAGCTAACATCTGCTGCCAATCCTCCTCTTTTTGCTGAGGAAGACTGGCCCTGAGCGAACCTCCACGCCCATCTTCCTCTACTTTATATGTGGGAGGCCTGCCACAGCATGGCTTGCCAAGCGGTGCCATGTCCACACCCAGGATGCGAACCAGTGGACCCCAGGCTGCCAAAGTGGAACGTGCAAACTTAACCGCTGCACCACCAGGCCAGCCCCTGCCATATTTTTTGATGGAGTATTTTTTCTAAAGTTGCAGAAATCATGACATTTCACTCATAAATATTTTAGTAATTAGGAGGACATCTTCTCACATGACCACAACACCGTTATCACATCTAACACAATGAACACTGATTCCTGACTTTGATCTAATTCAACCCATTTTTAGAGTTGGTGCAATTGAACCAGCATACAAGTAAAATCTCCTGATGTGTTGCATTTGGTTGTTCCATCTCTTGAGACCCTTTGAATCTGGAACCATCTCTCTGTTCCCACTTTTTTTCACTGAATTATTGAAGAAAAACAGATCAGTTGTTCTGTAGATAGCTGTGATTTTGCATTGACTTGTGCGGTTTTCACGACTGATCTGTCCCCAGGAGAAACACGTCCCCTATCTGTTTTGCTCATCATTACATCCCCAGTGACCAGCATCGGAGGTGCCCAGTGCTCAGCTGATGAATGAATAAATCCTTGTTTCACGGAAAACAAAACTGAGGCTCGGAGAGGTTATCTAACTCGGGGCATGCTGCTGCTCATGGTGGAGACAGGCTCAAACCCAGAGCTGTCTGATTGTAAACCCAAGCTCTTGTGGCCATCCCAGCCACCCTAGCCACAGGAACCACACAGCACTGTAATTGTTGATCTGACTGTTCCTGTCTGTCTGCTGGACGGTACAAATTGAGGCAGGGGCTATGACTCCTTATCAACATATCCCCAGGGTCTGGCTCATCACAGGCGGTTAGTAAATGACGAATGAATAAATGAATGACCAGCTGACCCCACTCCTACCCCACTATGTTCCTTAGCTTGCCCAGAAAGGAGAGTTATGGTGGTCAGCTTCCAAGATGCTCCCTAACTACACCTCTTGGTATTCACACCCTTGTGTAGGCCCCTCTCACACTGAATAGGGCTGACTTGTGTAAGCAGGTCATTACAGAAGATATTACAGAAATAATGGGGTGTGACTTCTGTGGCTAAGTCATAGAAGCCATTGCAGCTTCTGTCTTGCTCTCTCGGATCACTCGCTTTGGGGGAAGTCAGTTGCCATGTTGCGAAGCCACTGGAGCAGCCCTAAAGAGGAGTCCATGTGATGAGAAAGTGAGGAGTCTTGCCAACAGTCATGTGAGGGCGCCATCTTGGAAGTGGATCCTCCAGCCCCAGTCAAGCCTTCAGATGACTGCAGCCCCAGATGACACTTTGACTGCAACCTCACGGGAGACCCTGAGCCACCCTGCTAAACTGCTCCCGAATTCTTGACCCTCAGAAACGGTTTTAAGCTGCTAAATTTTGGGGTAATTTGTTATGCAAAATTAAATAATACAAGGTACTCACTTTGGTGCTCAGGTCCTTACTCAGCTGCTCTAAAACCTTCTTCCAGTCATCCTCGTGGGTCACAATCCTGAGTAACATGCCTTGAATCATCTCATTCAGCTCCAGCGCCATCGTCTCCAGGTCAATCCGGCTTGCCTTGCCTGCCAGGGCACTCTTTTCAGCTTTCTAGAAAGAGAGGGGACTCAGGGAGGCAAGGCTGCTGGGGTGGGAGCAGGAGAAAGCTGGGGGAGATCACTTTGGTCCATTTTTTCTAGTTTGGGACCCTGGACATCTAGCCTTGGCTTAAATTCAACCTTGGGGTCTATGTTGGCTCCAACACAACCATCAGACCTAAGCCAAGGTTTTCCTGTGATGGAGAAGTTAGCGCATGATGTTTAAGTTTACACAACAAATTGTCACTAATCCTGAGTCACTGAAAACAGGAGCTGACGAAACAACTTTGGAGAAGCTTCCCCAGTCTTTCTATATAATGAAGGTGGAAGGAAACTCTGGAGGTCTCTCTGCCTGGTTTTGTCTTGGCTGGATGATCCCATTTCCCTGGGTTGGAGAGCTGGTGCTCAGGGCAGGGAGCCAGGGTGGGGAAGGACTCTCTGCTCACTCACCTCTTTCAACTCCTGCTCCATCACACTTTTGTCTGCCTTTTGCATTTCTAGGTTTTTTATTTGAGCCTGGATAATCTAAGAACAGAAGCAAAGGGCATGTCAGCCATCCTTGGAAGCCCTGAGGACATCTACCTCCCATGTCCACCCCTGTGGAGTGCTAGGAAGGGACAATGGGGCAAAGTGGACAGCAGGTAGGGTGGGCACATTGGAAGGCTTGGGTTCTAGGGCCCCAGGTGCCCAGATCAGAAGAGGAGGAATATGGGACTCGGGACAAGCTGTCCCCTTGGAGCTGGCATCATAGGAAATGGACTGCACAGGCGGGCAGCCTTGAGGAAGGAAAGCACAAACCAATGCTGACACTTTGGCTCCCTGGATGCTTAAGGCAAGTTCATCTCTTCGGATCTGTATTGGGGTCCCAGTAAGAAATGCAGTCTATTCACCAATCAAGTACTTATATGCCACACACACTGTGCCCCTGTGTTGGGGGAAAACCCTATTTCCCATCCCCATAACTTCACGAAGATCCAACTCCTTCCATTAATTGTGCCTTCCCTCCACTCACTGGAACCTCCCTATGACAGCAGCAGCAGCAGCTAACCCGCTCTGCAAGAGCCTCACAATCACTAGGCCATGTCCCAAGAAGGTGGGGTCACTTTTCCTCCAAAGCTGGAAACAGGCTTCTATTCCTCCCTTCATATCTGGTCTCTCTCTCACCCTTGGGAACAGGACCCCCAGCTTCTAGCTGGCATCTGGCCACCCAGAATCATGACTACATTTCCCAGCTTCTCTCATAGCTCGGTGACCACTGGAGCGTGAACAGAAGTGGGTAGGTGTCCTCTTGGCTGCTGGTTTGAATGCAGAGTTAATGACTGGAGCACCAGCAGCCATCCTGGACCTTGAGGTGACCTTGTGAATGGAAGTCACACACCATGGAGTTCTACATCAGCTCTGGACCAACCATTTCTGGTCTCTTGAATATGAAAGGGAAATACACTCATACCTTGTTTAAGTCTGTTATTTGGAGTTGAATCTAATTCTAATTAAATTCATGCCGTCCCAGAACCTGTACATATGTCCTTATTTGGAAATAGGGTCTTTGCCGATGTAATTAGTTACGTTAAGATGAGGTCATACTGGATTAGCGCAGGCCTTAAATCTAATAACTGGTGGCCTTATAAAGAGGTCCTGTGAAGACACAGACACACACACAGAGAAGAGGCCACGTGACAAGAGAGGCAGAGACTGGAACGATGCATCCTGCGAGAGAATACATGTCTACTGTTCTAAGCCAAACGTTTGTGGTCAATTGTTACAGCAGCCACAGGAAATTGATACACCCAATAAGTGGCAGAATCAGGATTCAAAAGCAGGCCTATCTAACCCAAAGCCAGTGCTCTGAGCCACAACACCAGGCCGCCTCCCAGCGGGGTAAACTCAGCTGGTTTCTTTGCCTGAATCTGTTTCCTCCTCTTTGAAATGGCATCAATCCCATGCCTTTCCCAAAGATGTTGAGAAGCCTGGGAATGGAATCTATAACGTCCTGGCAGAGAGTTAGCATTCAATACACATTAGCTATCTTATCAGTCTTCTGCACCAGCCAGAGCTCTGACTATAATAATTTGTTCCAAGAACGGTTTTGGAATGCAGCCTCAGGCTTATAAAAGACCGCGGCAGTCAGTACAGTATGATGTGGATAAAAAAATCAAGTCATTTGCATAAAAATAATTGATTCTGATAAAGATAATTTCAGTGAGTTAAAAATGAAAGTGGATAAACTAGGAAAAAAAGAAAAAAAAAGACGACTTGCCCACTTGCAAAGGGCAGATGATGTTTCCCATGGAGTCAGTTGGGAAGAGCTCTGTCCGCGCTTACTTGCCTGGGGTGTCCTTGGTGGGAAGCCCTCTAAGGGGAGGGAAACGCTTCCATCTTGACTGGGTGGTGGTGAGGTGGGGGTACAAACAGGCAAAAATTAATTGAGCTCTTATATGTAAGATTTGGGCATTTTACTGTGCATAAATATTATACTTTGACTAAAAACCAACAAAAATCACCACGCCCCCAGCACAGAAGGGCCTGGATGGTGTCCATCTTGTTGACCGCCGTATCACGAGGCCCTGGAAGGGTGCCTGGTGCACGGTGGAGGCTCAGTAATACTGGCCGAATGACTCAGTGAAGGAACGAGGACTTCTTGCACCACCTGGTACGTTTATAACCTTTGCTCACCCAGGTAAAGCAGTAGAGCGGGCTTTCTTCTCTATTCCAGATGTTGTGGCAGACATGGCTGCACTCCCTCATTTCTCTATAGGGAACCTTGATGGGGTTGCTGATCTCTTGCAGTACATTCATTTAAGAAACACTTAATGAAACGTGTCGTATACCAAGCCCCGTTCCAGGTCCTTCCAGGGTGAACTTTCATAAGCAACTAACTCATGTCAGCACGAGGAGGGGGAGGGCAGTCGGGACAAAGGCTGACTTGCTCTGCCTGCACTGTTTGGTCGGCCTCGTCCTCTTGAGTTTCTCTCAACCAGCGACGGCGACCTAGAGGCAGATACTGTGACCCCTCCTCCCCAGTGCAGGGCGGGGCATGGTGCTGGGCACACGTCAGACATGCCGAACGAACTGGCTCCAGTCTCCTTCGAGGAAGGGCCCCATATGTCCCTAGGACATGGTGACCAGACCTCTCCAAAGAGTGGTGACAGACCCAGGGCGCAGGGTCCAGGAGCCGACTCCTGATCCCGGTGCTCACAAAGGTCTGAGCTGTGACCTGCACCGTCCGCCCACACACGGCCCGGGAGCCCCCCTTCCACCCCCACTTGGGCAGGGAATTGGTTCTCCATTCAGGAGCTTTTTTCACGTCCTGGTTGCCCTGTGTGTGTCCCAGCCTGATTACTCTGCCTGACCATCTTGGAAGAGGGAGACGCGCCCTCCTCTTTTGCCCCTCACATCCTAGCCATCCCACCAACAGCCCACTGACTTGGATTCACGAGCCTCCATGGAAACCACCTCCCACCAAATTCTGTTTGGGATTTTGTCTCTTTATGCTCTGGGGGAAGGTCAGCTCCTCCTACTGAGAATGACCTTGATTCCTCCTCGAAAGGTTGGGGACAGCTCTAGGACAAGGCACAGACTGGATTAGTCCTGAGGACCCATCAGCCCACGGTCATCAGGCCAGCAGAGCGAGGCGGGCCCCTTCAGGCCCCTCGGGGAGGTGGCGGCTGGTTGGGTGAGCCCCTGGTAGGTGCTCAGTATCCATCTTCACATCTCTCATGTCGGCAGTTCCGCTCTTCCCAGAAGGCCCTGCAGTGCTGAGAACTCAGAAACCAGCTGGTTTAGGGCAGATGTTATTAATGTAATAGTTGGCGCAAGAAAATCTCTTATTCATTCATTGCTTCATTCAGCACATTTCGGGCCTTCGTTCTAGGCCAGGCACCCTTCTAGAGGAGGCAGACCCAGCGGTCAACAAGATGGACGCCATCCAAGCTCGTCTGTTGATATGTGGGGGTGGGGGTGGGGGGGCAAGATTTGTTTGTCTTTAATTGAAGTGTAATTCATGCACGGGGACGTGTTCCTCGGTCCCCTGCCTTCGGTGCATCTGTGAAGCCTTTGGGGAGAGTCCAAATGTCCGGATGAGGAATCCTCCCCTCGGCCGCCCATCCTGGGCCCACCCAGACCTCTGAACCTTTAACTCATCCAGGCGAATCTGCAGCTTCTCTATTGCCTTGTCCAGCGTGATGTGGTGATCCTTCATCGTCTCTATTTGGTGGACCCAAACTCTCCCGAGTTCCTCCTCCTAAAAGAGGGAGACACAGACCTCTAAGGCCGTCGCTTCTGAGGCTGCCACGGCCGAGAAGGAGCCTAAAGAGTGTATTAAACCAGCGTGTCTCTAACCTGCCATCTCAAAGCCACCTAAGATGCTCGTGAGGGGGAACCAGGCAGCTGCACCCCCTACTCCCTTCCGCCGGGACCCCTGCACCAGCTGGAGAAGATCCTCCTCCACAGGGCTGCAGCTGCCTTCTCAGCCCCTCACTCCCCCAGGCCTCCGTTCAGCTACAGGACAAACGCTGTGCTGGGGAGGGCAGGAACTCGCTCCGGTTCCAGGGCATGGAATCTGCCATTAGCTCGCCTCAAGCCATCATCTTCTCAGAAGCTCCCTGCCCAGGACACTGACCTTCATCCTGGATTTGTGGAGGTTGTCAATCTTTTCTTCCAACATGTCCACTGTCATCCCAAGCTTGGAAGAGTGGCCCACACTAGCTGAAAGCAAAGGGGGAGGTGGCTGTTGGGGGCAGGAATGGGGGAAGATGCTTTGGCCAGAGCTCCACCTGCTTCTGTTAGCAGCTCTCTAAGGCGGTGCTCTCCAGTAGAGAGAGGCTGTGAGCTGGGGGGCCTTTGAGGTCATTTACAATTTTCAAATAGCCACATTTTAAAAAATCTAAAAAGAAGCAGGTGAAATTCATGTAAATAAAATATTTTATTTAGCCCAATATATCCAAAATAGTATCATCTTAATATGTGATCAAAAAAATTATGAATGAGATATTTACATTCTTTTTTTTTTTGAGGAAGATTAGCTCTGAGCTAACATCTGCTGCCAATCCTCCTCTTTTTGCTGAGGAAGACTGGCCCTGAGCTAACATCTGTGCCCATCTTCCTCCACTTTATATGTGGGACGACTGCCACAGCATGGCTCGCCAAGCGGTGCCACATCTGCACCCGGGATCCGAACTGGCAAACCCCGGGCCGCCGAAGTGGAACGTGCGAACTTAACCACTGCGCCACTGGGCCAGCCCCAAGATATTTACATTCTTGTTTTTGTACTAAGTCCTCAATATCTAGTTGCACCTCGCACTGAGAGCACATCTGAACTTGAACTTGCCTCGTTTCAAGTGTTCAACAGCCTGGCGGTTACCATATTAGTGCAGGCCGTGGGAAAACTCTCTGGGATTTCCTTCCCTCCAGAAATGGCCTTGAGCAAAACTATGAATTGCCTTATTTACGAGAGTATGTGAAATGTGTTATCTATCCCACCACAAGACAGAAAGGGGATTTAACCAAAAAGGAGACGGGATAAAAAAAACGTATCCTAGATCAAGTTCTGGACAAGAGGCCAAAAAGTGACGTACAGGACACAGCGAGGAGGGTATAAAAAATCACAGCCAAGATACGTTTACAACCTGTCTTCAGTTGTCTTAACAAAAATGGCAGCTGGTCAGAAGTAGAATTTGGGCTATTGTGGCTTTATGTTTCAAATTTAAATTTATTACTATCCTCATCTTAGCTGTGTGCCAGTACTCACTGATATCAACATGGCTCTTTTTAGCTACGTGAAGTTCTACTTTTCCTTTTCAAGATTTGTGGAAGGGCACTGCTGATTGGGATTTGACTTAGGTTAATTCAACTATTGTACTTGGCAGAGAGCAAAAAAGCAAGACAGTGATTCAAAAAGAGTGGAGCAGTGGGTCTCAAAGTTGGTTCCCCGGGTCAGCTGTATCAGAATCAGCAGCATCACCCAGAAAGGGTTAGAAGTGCAAATTCTTGGGCCCCACTCAGATCACCCAAGTCAGGGACTCCGGGGGTGAGGCCCAGCAGTCTGTGCATTACCGAGCCCCCCAGGGATGCTGAGGTGAGCTCAAGGTTGGGGACCACTAAAGTAGGCCATTCGCCTTCCACTCCCTGCAGTGAATGTAGACCCAACATGGATACAAAATGGGAAGATAAATCTACAGGTGCCACTGCCGCCCAGAACGTGACTGTAGTCTTCAAGGATACATAGTTTGCCTGGAAGAAGTTCCTAATCCCAAAGTGACCACTTCACCTGGGGTCTGTTTAATACCGCTGAGCACTGTGGCTGATCTGGACTTGCTACGACCCTGTACAGTAGCACTGTGTTTTATGGGCTATTGAAAGGGAATTTTCAAGAGTAATTTTGACACACGACTTTTCTCCTTAAGTGCCAACTTTAGACTCTAACCACCCCTCTCCCCTCAAGATAAGACCTCACTGTACGTTCATTGTAAAAGAATAGACTAGTAGATTTTGTTGGGGGAGCTCAGTGAAGGAAAGGAGGTCACGCGGAGGGCCTGAGCCCTTGCCGCCCTTCCCAGAGCCAAGTCAGGCCTACCTAGATGACTCAGCTGCTGCTGCAGGTTGGATGACAGCTGGGCAAACTCTTCTTTCAGGGAGTCGTGTCTAAAGGGCATCTGGGCTATGTGGCTCATGGAATACCTGACGGCCTTCTTCTTATCTTCAGGGCTCACAGCCTGTTTGGCAGCCAGCATGGCCTGGGACAGGGTCGCATCGGGAGGGAGAGGGGGCAAGTCCTTGTAGTCTATCTCCTGCAAGTCTTCCATCTCGCTGTCCTCGCTGAAGGCCACAGAGCCTGTGGCCCCACGGGAAGATCCCGCACCCAGGACATCTGCAAAGATTCCTAAGGGCCCAGAGGCGGCCACAGTCATTGCCACAGTGGCCAATTTAGTGGCAGGAGCATCCTTGACCAAGTTGGCGGCGGCCTCGGCTGCCCTGGCGGCTGCGGTGGCGGCAGCTGCATAGGAGGCAGCAGCAGATGCTGCGCGGGAAGTGCTGGTTTTCAGCCGTTGAAGGACAGACTGGGGACTCTTAGAGGGTGCTTCCTTGGGGGTCTCACCCCTGGGAGCCCTGTCCTGAGGGACTTTCATGGAGCGGGAGTAATATTCTTCCTCATTTTCTGAAACAGTCGGGAGCTGGCGCATCTCTGCCCGGCGAGACTGGGACCACAGTGGACGAGGCCAAGCCAAGCCGAGCTCTGGAGCAGATGCCGGGGCCCTGAAGCCCCGGACCTGTCCAGGCAGAGGGCCTGATGGGCCTTGGCCAGGCTGGGGGTAGCCTAAGCCCCAGGAAGGCCAAGTGCTAGCCCTGGGCCAGCCTGTGGCAGGAGGCCAGCCTCCTGGCGGCATAGGCCAGAATCCTGGGGGTGTGGGCTGAGGGCTGAGGGCAGGCTCAGGTCTGGGGGGCCCAGGTGTGAACCCAGGAGTCAGACTGGGCTCCAGTGCAGGTGTGGGCTCCAGCCCCGGCACAGACACGGGCTCGGGCTCCGGCTCTGGCCCCAGAGTCGGCTCAGGCTCAGGTTCAGGCGCAGGTGCAGGCACGGGCTCGAGCACCTGAGGCTCACCCAGCCCCTGGTCCCCAGGAGGTAGAACTGCTTGGGGAGACACCTCCTCCTGCAGTGGCTCTGGGACCTCATCATGCCAGGCGGCCTCCAACAAGTGGGGGTGATGGATGGCCTCTGAGACTTGGGTGTGATCGACAGCATCGTGGTCCGCAGTGGTCTGGGGAAGGACAGTCTCTGGGAGCTGCTCCGTGATCTGCCACAGCTCAGAATCCCCCAGCTGTGGGGCAGCAGGTCCCTGTGGAAAAGTCTCCTGTGAAAAAGAGGCCTGGGCTGGCCGTGGCAGCTTCCCCGACCCTCCGCTGTGGCCCCTGCTCTTCCTCCTTCACTCACCGGGGTGAACATGGCCTCATGGAGGCTGCTCCAGAGCACCAAGTCCTCGGCTTTGGGGAGGGTGGCCATCTTATTCTGCAGAGAAATCTGGGGGGTGGGGAGGAGGTTGGGAATGAGGGGTGTGAACCTAGAGGGTGTGATGCCCTTGGGTGGCTCCCTTGTCCATGCTGCCTTCCACTCTTGCAGATAAATGGGCCTTTCCAGATTGCTTCCTCCTCCTCCCCCCTCCTCCCCTGCAGCCCTGGGCCTGGAGATCAGGGGACTGGGGAGGGACGACGGGGCTGAGGCCCTTACCACTTCCCGCTGCAGCGCACTCATCTTCCGGTTCTGCCCTTTCAAATCTTCAAAGAGAGTATCCATCCTTTCTAGCTGTACCTGTCAAATGAGCCGAGCCCCTGAGCCAGGGGTGCAGGTGGTCCTGGCCCTGCTTCTCCCACAGCTTGAATACTAGGACTTAGCTCTGGGTGGCTAAGACATGGGGAAGGAAGAACAGATTCCCAAGCAAGGGTTTCCCAGTGAGTGGGAAAGGGATGGAAAAGGGTTTCCTGGGCAAATAAGTTTGGGAAATGCTGCGCTTACAAAGCGTTCAACGGTTTCTGTACTGCAAGACTTCTCAGAGAATTCAGTGGGCAAAATACGTAAAGAATCTCCAAGAGGTGAGCTGAGGAGGCAGTGTTTCTCAAACAGATTCGCCCAATGGTCCTTTTTAGCATTTTGTGACATAGCTTCCTGACAGTGCCCTCTCTGCTCAGGTGGGAACTACCTAGCCGAAGACTGAAGTTCTCACAGTTGCCATGACAATCAAATGTGTACACTCATCTGTGCCTCGGGGACGATACATTAGATTATGTCATTTGAGTGTGAGTTGTAAGACCTCAACCACAACAGCAGCCTGGGGCTGTGGAGACCTGGCTTCTGAGTCCAGCTCTGACTCACAAGCTGCGACCTCACACTTCAGGAATTGCATGTCCTTCCACATCACGGTAAGGAGTTAGAATATGCCCAGGTTAATGCCCTTGTGGCTAAAGAGGGAGCTAGAATGTATGCCTGTGGTAAGTTTATTCCACTTTTCAGTGTGGACAGAGCTTTCTAGAAGAGGAAGAGGTGTTCTCTTTCTGTTATGTTGACGAAATGTAAGCCTAGAGTTGCCAAGACTTGGGGAGTACCTGCTTGAGAATGAAGCCAACTCAGAGGAAAGTATTACTGAGAGGGAGAGGTTGGTGTGGTATGAGCACCTAGATCTGGCTGTACCTGAAGACATCCCTGGATTTTTTAGTAAATGAGACAACAAATTCTCTTAATTTGCCTAAGCCAGGATGAACTAGGTTTCTGTCACTTACAAATGATGTCCCAACAGCATGGTGAGGAGCACGGTGGAAACCTCGGAGAGTTCAGTGGGATGGACCTGGTGGCTAGGCCATGTCAGCCTCCTTCTCTTGCCCTCATGGCTGTGTTCTTTGACTAAGATCAGGCTTCCTAGATTTACCCTGTCACCCCAACCACCAGAGTTCCGAGCCCCATGGCCATCCTGGAGGATGCGAGGGAGGATCTACCGTTTCAAACAAGTCCTTCAGCCTGTCCACATCCTTCCTGAGGGTTTCAGTGGTGACCTTAAGCGCACAAATGTCGGTGAGCAAATCCTGCAGGGTCTTCATGGACTAAAGAAGGGGAGAGAAGGGAAAAACAGGAAGTTGGGTGTGGCTGGGAGAGAAGACAAGAAAGTGCAGAAGCTCTCTGGTCACAGCCCTGGTTCAAAAAGTCCTCTTAGCTCTCCCGAGGCCTAGGCTGGAACATACTCAGAGGCAGCAAGTGACACTAAAGTCAACAGTGCTCTGAGCTCTCAGCTGGTGAGAGTCGGTAGGAGGCAACCCTCTGCTTGAACGTATTCAGTAACAGGAGTCACTCATCATGAGGCATCTTATGCCCTTTGGTGGGAGCCACTGGATGACCAGCAAGGAAATTATGATTGGATTTACTTTTTTTTGGTGAGGAAGATTCACTCTGAGCTGACATCTGTTGCCAATCTTCCTCTTTTTTTCTTTTTGCTTGAGGAAGATTCCCGAGCTAACATCTGTCCCAATCTTCCTCTATTTTGTACATGGGTTGCTGTCACAGTGTGGCTTGATGAGTGGTGTAGGTCCATGCCCAGGATCCAAATTTGCGAACCTGGGCTGTCAAAGTGGAGTATGCTGGACTTAACCACTACGCCATGGGCCGGCCCCAGATTTACATTTCTAAAGGGTCCCTCTGGCTGCATGTGTAGACTGGCCCTGGGAGGGTAAAGGGGGAAGCCAGAGGACCAGTGAGGAAACTTCCAGGCAAGAGCTGACGGGTGCACTGCTGGGCTCATAGCTCAGCTCCATCACTGACTGGGGCTTTTACTTCAGTCTTTCTAGGTTTTAGATTTCTAAATCATAAAAAGGGTATAAAAAATGTTAATGTGTATAAAGGGCCTAGTGCATAGTGAGGCATTCAGCTAACAAAAATAACAAATAGTGAAATGGCAGAAGTCCTTCTTATCAGTTACATTAAATGTAAATGGATTAAACTTTCAGTTAAAAGGCAGAGATCAGCAGAATGGATAAGAAAACATGGTCCAATCTCATGGTATCTACAAGAGACATATTTGAGATTCAAATACACAAATAGGTTGAAAAGAAAAGTATGGAAAAAGATATACCATGCAAGCAGTAAACAAAAGAGAACTGGAGTGGCTATACTATCAGACAAAATAGACTTTAAGATAAAAATTGTTACTAGAGACACAGAGGGACATTTATAATAAGAGGGTAAATCCATCAGGAAGTTATGGTCATATAAACCTGTATGCACCTAACAATGGAGCCCAAAAATACAGGGAGCAAAAACGGACAGAATTGAAAGGAGAAATAGACAATGTAGCAAGAACAGTTGGAGACTTCAATACCCCACTTTCAATAATGGATAAAACAACTAGACAGAAATCAGCAAGGAAATAGATGTGAACAACACTGTAAACCAACTAGACATAACAGACATCTATAGACTACTCTTCTCAACAATGATGGAATACTTATTCTTCTCAAACACACACAGAATATTCTACAGGATAGGCCACATGCTAGGCCATAAAACAAGTCTCGATAAATTTAAAAGGACTGAAATCATACAAAATGTGTACTCTGACCACAATGGAATTAAATTAGAAATCAATAACACAAGAAACTATTGAAAATTCACAAATAAGTGAAAATTAAATAACTTCCTCCTAAATAGCCAATGGGTCAAAGAAGAAATCACAAATGAAAGTCACAACACACCAAAACTTAGGGGATACAGTTAAAGCAGCACTTGGAGAGAAATTTTAGCTGCAAGTGACTAAATTAACAAAAAAGAAAGATCTCAAATCAATAGCCTAATCTTTGACCTTAAGACACTGGAAAAAGCAGAGCAAACTAAATCTGAAGGAAGTAGAAAAAAACGAAACAATAAAGATTAGAGTGGAACTAATGAAATAGAGAATAGAAAAATAATAGAGGAAGTCAACGAAACTAAAAGTTGGTTCTTTGTGCCAGCCCTGGTAGCCTAGTGGTTAAGTTCGGGCATTCTGCTTTGGTGGCCTGGGTTCAGTCTCCAGGCATAGGCCTACAATGCTCTGTTAGCAGCCGTGTTGTGCTGGCAGCCCACATACTAAAAAATAGAGGAAGATTGGCATGGATGTTAGCTCATGGCAAATCTTCCTCAGGGGGAAAAAAAAACCCCGCTGGTTCTCTGAAAAGATCAACAAAAGCAGCAGACATTTAGCCAGACTGACCAAGAAAAAAAGAGAAGACTCAAATTACTAGAGTCAGAAATGAAAGAGCGGGGCTGGCCCTGTGGCCAAGTGGTTAAGTTTGCGCACTCCACTGCAGGCAGCCCAGTGTTTCATTGGTTCGAATCCTGGGTGCGGACATGGCACTGCTCATCAAGCCACGCTGAGGCAGCGTCCCACATGCCACAACTAGAAGGACCCACAACCAAGAATATACAACTATGTACTGGGGAGCTTTGGGGAGAAAAAGGAAAAAATAAAATCTTTTAAAAAAAAAAAAGAAAGAAATGAAAGAGGGAACATTACTATTGATCTTACCAGAAATAAAAAGAATTATAAAGGAATACTATGAATAATTGTATGCCAACAAACTGAGTAAGTTGGATGAAATGGACAAATTCCTAGAAAGACATAAACTACCAAAATTGACTCAAGAAGAAAATAGATAATCTGAATAGACCTAAAACAAGTGAAGAGATTGAAGTAGTAATTTTAAAAAATACCACAAAGAAAGGCCTAGGCCGAGGTGGCTTCACCACTGACTTCTATCAAACATTTAAAGGATAATTAATATGAATTCTTCACAAACTTTTACAAAAAATAGAAGAATTCCAAACTCATTCTATGAAGACAGTATTACCCTGATACCAAAATCAGACAAAGACATCACAAGAAAGCTAGAATATGGATGCAAAAATCCTCAACAAAATACTAGCAAACTGAGTCCAGCAACATACAAGACAAATAACCCAATTAAAAATGAGTGAAGATCTGAACAGTCATTTCTCCAAAGATAGCCAATAAGCGCATGAAAAGACTCTCAACGTCATTAGTCATCAGGGAAATGCAACTTGAAACCACAATGAGATACCACTTCACACCCACTAAGACGGTTAGAATCAAAAGTCAGACAATAGTAAGTGTTGCTGAGGATGTGGAGAAATTGGAATCTTCACACCGCTGGTGGGAATGTAAAATAGTGCAGCCATTTTAGAAACAGTGTGGTGGTTCCTCATAAGATTAAATATAGAGTTACCAAATGACCCAGCAGGTCCACTCCTAGGTATACACACAAGAGAATTGAAAAGGGCCATGCAAATATTCACAAATGTTCATAGCAGCATTATTCATAGTAGCCAAAAAGTGGGAACAGTCCAAATGCCAATCCACTGACAGATGGATAAACAAAATATGACATATTCCCAATACGAAATATTATTCGGCCATAAAAAGGAATGAAGTACTGACGCTAAAAGGATGAACCTTGGAAACATTATGCTAAGTGAAAGAAGCTAAACACAAAAGATGACATATTGTATGACCCCATTTATATGAAATGTCCAGAAGAGACAAATCTATAGAGACAGAAAGTAGATGAGTGATTGCTTAGTGCTGGGGTTGGGGTGGAGTGGGAATTAGGGGAGTAGAGTGGTGATAACTAAAGGGTATAGGGTTTCTTTTTAAGGTGATGAAAATATTCTAAAATTGATTATGGTCTTGGCTGTACAACTCTGTGAATATAACAAAAACCATTGACTTGTACACCCTTTAGAGGAGTGAATTGTATGGTATGTGAGTTATATCTCAATAAAGATGATTGATAAATAAATAAATAAATGGAAAGCGTCGCATGTTCTTGGCTTGGATGACTTACTTCCCAAACCGACCTCCAGGTTCAGCTCAATACCTATAAAAATGACAGTTGTTTCTTTTCTGCAGAAATGGACAACCTGATCCTAAAATTCATATGGAAACACAAGGCTCAGAATAGCCAAACAATCTGGAAAAAGAACAACAAAGTTGGAAGGCTCACACTTCTTGATTTCAAAACTTTCTGCAAAGCTACAGTGATCAAGACAGTGTGGTACTGGCATAAGCAAAGATAGACAGATCAATGGAAGAGAACCGAGAGTCCAAAAATAAACCTTCACATTTATAGTCAATTGGTTCTCAATGAGGGTGCCAACACAAATCAATAGGGAGAAAGAACAGTCTTCAACAAACGGTGCTGAAAAACTGGGTATCTACGTGCAAAAGAATGAAGCTGCACCCCTACCTCACACCATATACAAAAATTAACTGAAAATTATTCATAGACCTAAATATAAGAGATAAACTATAAACTATTTACTCCTATGTTGTAGAAGAAAACATAGGAGTAAATCTTTCTGACTTTGGTTAGGCAATGGTTTCTTAGATACACCGTCAAAAGTGTAAGTGACACTCCCCCCCCCGCAAAAAAAAGTTACAAAAGAAAAAGATAAATTGGACTTCATCAAAATTTAAAACTTAGGTGTATCAAAGGACACCATCAATAAAGTGAAAAGACAACTCACAGAAAGATAGAAAATATTTACAAATCATATATCAAGAATATAGAAAGAACTCTTACAACTCAACTAAGAGACAAATAACCCAATTAAAAATGGGTTATCTGAACAGACATTTCTCCAAAGAAGATATACAGATGGCTAATAAGCACATGAAGATGCTCATCATCATTAGTCACAGGGAAATGCAAATCAAAACCACATCAAGATATGTTTCACATCCAGTAGGATGGCTATAGGCAAAAAGGCAGAAAATAAGAAGTGGTGGTGAGGATGTGGAGAAAGTGGAACTCTCATGCACTGCTGGCAGGAATGTAAAACGGTGTAGCCACTTTGGAAAACAGTCTAGCCGTTCCCCTAACTTGAAACAGGGTGTATGATCCAGCAGCTCCACCTCTAGGTATATACCCAAGAGAAATAAAAACATGTTTACAGAAAAACTTCGGCTTTGATTCTCTAAAACCCCAAAGTGTCTTCCATGCCCTTAAGCTTTGTTAGGAAATTCTCAAAAGCCAATTATGATTTAAAATCATTTTAATTTCGGGACATACAGCAGGAGTTTTTGGTTGGAGTAAGATGAGGAGCAAGTTTTGAAATCAAAAAAGCAACAACAGGTTACAATCCCCTAATGGGACCCACGAGTTTATTTATGGAAACAGGGTTAGCCAGAACTATCTTAATAACAAACAGCTGACTCGGTCCCTCCTCTTCTCCTGTGAGGCCTCAACAAGACAGCCAGGGACTTCCAAACGCAGCTTTCATGCTCAGGGCCTCCTCGGAGATGCAGGCGGGGCCTGGGAATCTGCAATTCTGGAAAAGCTCAGGCAGGCGCTGGACACCCCAGGTCAGGGCCGTGCACAGCAAGCTGGGGAGCCCAGGTTTTCTAAACCAGCAGTTCTCAGTGGGGCGATCTGGCCCCCGAGGGCATGTGGCAGTGTCTGGAGACATTTCTGGTTGTCATAACTACAGGGCACCCCTGGCACCTAGTAGGTAGAGGCCAGGAAAGCTGTGACATCCCACAGTGCACAGGGCAGTCTCCACCACAAAGAATTATACGGCCCAAATGTCAACAGTGCCGAGGGCAAGAAACCCTGCAACCCACGCCTGCTTAGTAAGGACGGTCGCAGTGCCTGAGCCCCCAACTCTGGTGGTGTGCTGACCAAGGGCACCAGCCCTTGGGCCACGCCTGGGCGTCCTCCCAAACCTCCTCTCGAGAAGCCCCCTCATGCTTGCCCTACTTTCCCAGGCACCATTCACCCTGTCTGGGGTGGGTGCTAGGGCCGGTGGGCTTGTCTTTCTCCACTTTGGGCCCATGCCCCCTGACAGGTGCCCATAAAGGGTGGCATTCGGTCTGCCAATCCGACCGGCTGGGGGTGCAGACACTTAGTTAAGCAGCTTGCATATCCCAGAACCAGCGACCACAGCACCCTGCTGCAATGGGGCACTGTGGTAACCCCGGCAACCTTGGCCAGGCAGGACAGGGTGACATTCTGTAACGGCAGGGACATTCCCAGGTGCACAAACAGTCCTCTGCGGGCTGCACAGCCAGGTCCAGACCTGTCCACCAGCCCTCTTGGTGAGCTGGCCGGGTCACTCAAGTACTCGTGCATTCCAGAAGCCTTCATCCATCAAGGCGGGTCAGGGGCAGGCTGCTCTGGAAGGACTGACACCTTGGACACTTGTGTCCACCTCTCTGGCCTCGGAGGCCCTCCCTTACCTGCCCTCAGCCACCCATGCAGCCTTCTTTGTTTCTAGTAACAGTTTCTGTCTTAAAGTTTATCTTGTCTGATATCAGTACAGCCACTCCAGCTCTCTTCTGGTTACTGCTGGCATGGAATATCTTTTTCCACCCTTTTACTTTCAACGTACATGCGTCTTTGAATCTAAAGTGTGACTCTTGCAGACAGCATACGGTTAGATCGTGTTTGTTTGTTTTTTAAAAATAGATTCTACCAATCTCTACTTTTTCGTGTGTGGTAAAAACATCTAACAATATTAAAGTGAACAATTCAGTGGAATTTAGTACATTCACAAGGTTGGGCAACCATCACCACTATCTAGTTCCAGAACATTTTCATCACCCCCAAAAGAAACCGCATACCCACCAGCAGGCACTCTCATTGCCCCCACCCTCTAGCCCCCGGCAACCACTAATCTAACTTTCTGTCTGTACGGATTTGCTTATTCTGGACGTTTCACATAAACGGTATCATGTAGTATGTGGTCCTTTGTGTCTGGCTCCTTCCATTTAGCCTGATGATTTAAGGTTCATCCACATTGTCGCTTTGCCTCTCTCGCCTGGCATCAGCCCACCTTGGCCGGACCGGACTCCCTGTTTCTTCCACGGACACTGAGCATGTTCTCGCAGGGCTCCTGGGTGCCTCATTTGCTGAGGTCCCAATCCACCCCATTTTTCTGCTCAGTTCAAATCTCTGAATAATGATAATAACAGGGACCACTGCTTGGGCACCTAAAATACGGAGATGAGGGCACAGAGCCCAGGAAAGTCGAGCTGGCAGACTCTGGCCTGTGTTTCTTGTGGCTCAGTGTCTCCGATTTCTAGGAAAGGAGTTTGCATCATCTGTTTTTCTCAGTCATCTCTACAAACACCTGTACCAAGGTTCCCACCCTCCTCAGCCCCCCAGGCTGGATGTGAAGCCCGGCAGCCCCTCTGTAGTTGATAGTCTTGGTGTGCCTGCCAGTCCAGGGCCCCCTTCTGAGACCTGCTGGCGTGGGCCCCAGTAGCTATAATTCTTAGGCATCATCTGCCTGCTTGGCCATGGCTGACTGGGCCAGGAGTGGACAGCTGACCCCAGATGTTCTATCCTATTCTACCCAAACATTATAACCAGAAGACACAGAGACTTGCAGGCGGAAGCTGAGACGGGTTAAGGGCTGTCTCTAGAATGGAGGAGATCCATGAACTCTTCCAACCTATCGAGGCCTGCCAATTCACTTCTTCCCTAGTGCCAGTGAGAAACCCCAGCATCCTTCAAATAACACAACACCTTTGTTTGTTTGCTTATTTATTATTATTATTATTATTTTAAAGATTGGCACCTGAGCCATTGTCTGTTGCCAATCTTCATTTTTGTTTTTTCTTTTTTTGCTTCCTCTTCTCCCCAAAGCCCCCCAGTACATAGTTGTATATTCTAGTTGTAGGTCCTTCTGGTTGTGCTGTGTGGGATGCCACCTCAGCATGGCTTGACGAGCAGTGCCATGTTTGCACCCAGGATCCGAACCAGTGAAACCCTGGGCTACTGAAGTGGAGTGCACACACTTAACCACTTGGCCACGGGGGCGGCCCCAATGCCTTTGTTTAAAAAGAGTCTCAACCCAAATGCTCATCAATATATGAACGGATAAACAAAATATGGTCTATCCATATAATGGAATATTATTCAGCGATAAAAAGGGAATGGAGTACTGATTTATGCCACAACATGGATGAACCTGGAAAACATCATGCTAAGTGAAAGAAACCAGTTACAAAAGGCCACATATTGTATGATTCCATTTCTCCGAAATGTCCAGAATTAGTAAATCCTTAGAGCACAAGCATAGATAGGTGGTTGCCAGGGATTGGGGGAGGAGGGCATGGGGAGTGACCGAGGAGTTCAGAGTTTCCTTTTGGAGTGATGGAAACGGTTTAGAACTGGGCACAGGTGGTGCTTGCACAACACAGTCAGTGTGCTAAATCCACCCAATTGTTCACTTCAACGTGGTTGATTTTATGTTATGTGAATTTTACCTCAACCTGAAAAACAAGAATGCTAACCTAAGATATCCTGGAAATGACCCACCCCCCAGGGAGATGCGGCTGGACACCCCAGTGAGCAGAGACTAGCTCAAAGAGGATCTGGGACATGCCATCTCCAAGGACAGGAGGACGATGACCCCTGGGATGGATGGCTATGCCCAGATGGACCATCTCCACCCTACCCAGAGCCACATCAGGCCAAAGGGACCACACAGAGGGATATGTGGGTACCACTGTGGCCTCCACCAGTGATGATTGTCTGGCCCACTCACCTTGGTCCTTTGTCAAACAACATCTGTGTTGTTCTTGATAAATATGTTGTATGTAGGCTGGTGTGGAGTTGCAACTTCCAAGCTGTGGGGTCTGTCCTCACTCTCTGGTCCCTGTATCTCATGCCCTGGCTCCAGCTGTCTCCTGTCCCCCGAGTCCTGGACCTTCATTTCTCTCTGTCTGCTGGCCCATTATCTCCCCTGGAACATCTCATCAGCATCTTGACACAAGTGTCATCTCACCCCACTCAGCTCCTCCTTGCACTCCCACCTCCCACCCCCGGCCCTTCCCTTTGCTGGTGTCCAGTTCTCTGAGTTGAATCTTCTTGCAAACAGCCCTTCCTTTCTGCACCCACCACACCTGACGTGCTGACCTATTCTCAGGCCCAGGTGGTCATGGCTCGTGGCCTCCCTGGCCTCCCTACTCCTGGCCCTGCCTCCTTTTGCTGATCCCTCCCCCTGAGGCCAGCCTTCTCCAGGGGCAGCTCAGCTCACATCCACTTTCCCTACGGGAAAGACTGCATGCCTCCCACAATCCACCTTCTGGATGAGAACAAACGCTTCTTCTTGGCATCTGAAGACCCCCAAAGTGGGGTCCCAGCCAGTTTTCCAACTCATCATCGACCACCTTCCTCCAGGGATGAGCCAACAGGACTGTCCCTTATGCCCCAGACGTGCCCCGTGCTGGCTCCTGCCACTGCCTCCTCTGGAAAGGCCCCCTTCTCCTATCTGCCTGCTGAACTTCTATCCATCTTTCCAGAACCATCTCAACCTGCTTCGCCCCTGACTCCCTTCTCAGTTAGGGCTCATGCCTCGAAGTGGTCCCTCCATGTGATGGATGTTTGCCACCCAGCCCTGCACATCCACCCTCCACCCCTGCCACATTCTCGGTGCCCCAGGAGGTCAACCCACAGGCACTGCGCTCACATACTCCTGGCCCTCTGACTTCTGGCTTTCTGGTTTGGCCAGTGGGAGGATGGAAGGAGAAAGAGGCTGCGTATCTATTTCCCGAGATCCAAACTCTTTCCCGCATGGCTACAGCTCCTGATGGATTAACTGTGTGCTGGGCAGGCAGGCAGGCGAGCACGAGGTCCAAGGCAGGCCCTAGGTCAGATGGGCTCGGCTCATCTCCTGCTCCGCCATCACTGCTGCTGCACCTTCAGCAAACTGATGAACATTTCTGAGTGTCAGTTTCCTCACCCATAAAATAGGGATAATGTTCTTCCCCCTTTTCACATGGCTAGTTTCTGTAGATTTTTATTCACTTGCTTTCTGTTTGTCCCCCTCAGTAGAACATGAACTCCTATTCACTGTGACTACCACGGAGCCTCCCCCATTGTGGGTCCTCGGTTATTTCTTTTTATTTGAGGTGAGCTTCACACAACGTACAATAAAACATTTTAAACTGGATAATACAGCGGCATTTTGTGCATTCACAACGTTGTACAACCACCACCTTGCCCCAGCTCCAAAACCTTTTCATCACCCCAAAAGGAGACCCCATAACCACTCAGCAGTCTCTCCCCATGTCGCTTCTCCCCAGCCCCTGGCAACCACCAATCTGCTTTCTGTCCCTGTGGGTGTGCCTGTTCCGGACATTTCGTGTGAATGGAGTCACGCAGCACGTGGCCTTTTGTGTCCGGCTTCTTTCCTCACCTACTGGACAAAGGACGCAAGCTTAGAACTTTGGTTCTGACTGACACCAAAGCTGCATTCCTCCCCCTTTAGGGGGAGGGCCCATCACAAGGGGGCACAAGGGAAGAGTGGGTGAGATGCCTGGGAGGAGGGCAAAGGGGGCAGGGAGAGCCTGGAAGCCGGGCGGCTTACCTTTGCCGTGGCTTCTTCGTTGCCCTCCACCATCTTCCGGAGCTTGATCAGGTGCCACAGTTCCCGGGCGGGCTGGCCCGTGCCCTGGCTGCCCTCCAGCAGCTGGGCAGTGGAGGGCAGCTCCTGCAGCATGGCCAGCTGGTTCTCCATCTTGTCGATGCGGCTCACCACATGGTCGAAGATGTTGCTGACCCTCTTCATGGGGTTGACGATGGGCTGGGCATCTCCTTCCCGGGGTATGAACATTTCCTGCGAGGTCTGGAGGAAGTCCTCGTCCCCCGAGAGGACCTTCTTGAGCTCGGCCATGTGGATGTGCTCCAGGATGCCCTGGAGCAGGTGGTGCAGGGCCCTGAAGTTCACCACCCCGCACTGCGGGATGGCAATGTTGACCAGCTCAGAGAACGTGAGCGAGAAGCTCATTCTGCCGGGGGGTCAGCTGGGCTGGAGTTCCCGGTGTCCTTGGGGACAAGCAAAGGCTTTCAAGGGATCCCTGAACTGCACGGACAGGTCCTCAGAGGCCTTGGGAGGCTCCAAGTCACAGTGGTCAGGGAGAAAATGGCCTTTGTCCTGGCCGGAGCTCAGATGAGAGTTTCTGGTTGCTAGGACACCAAAGAACGCGGGCAAGTGGCTGTGCTTCCGAGAGCCTGAAGTGGGCAAAGTAGGTGCCCAATTAATAGCTGATGAGTGTTTGAACAGATGAACGGTCAGCCTTTTAATTCAAGCCCTTCGGTTACGTAAGACCGATGACCCTTTCCAAGAAGCATGCAGGGAAGGTGACCGAGAGACAGCTTGCTCCCTGGAACTCTCCAGAATCCGGACAGAAAACAGAGTTCTTGGAGTTAGGAACCCCAAGCTCCTGCTCTGGAAACCCAACAAGCCAGTGAAATGGAAATTCCTTAGCTGATCATGGAGCCCTGGATTTCTTCTCGGCTGACAGAGGGGGAATTTGCACTTGAGCAAACATTTCTGGCTGCACCTATGCAAATACTACACAAACATCACGGGTCGAGGAGAACAGTTGGTGACAAGGCTGAAAAAAGAAGCCAGCTGGGTCTCTAGGGAAAGACCAGGCGTGTTTCTATGGCCTGTGTGGCAATCAAGGCCCCTGTCTTCGGGATCTATCACCAGAACCAACAGCTGGTTTTGTTTCTGATAACGGCCTGTGTTGTGGGTGCCTGATGGCTGCTGTCCAGAGTCTTAAGTGTTGGGGTTGTCCCATGAGAGGACTCGACAACATGCCCTGTGTGAAAACAGGAGTGTCTACCTGCAGTCCAGCTGTGGCTGACGTCCTCTGAACCACCTCCTGACCCACACCATTCAGCCACAGTGAAGCTCCAGACATCCTAGCAGGGGTTCTCAGGGCTGACCTCGTCTACTCTTGGCTAGAAGGGGGTGTGGAGATGAGCAGAGCAGCCCCTGACAGCGGGAGCTGGCCCTGCACCACGGGCCCTGGAGGTGCTGGGAGGGCCTTGGTACACACCTGTGAACACGACCTCAGAGAACATGAAGGGCCAGGACAAAATAAGACCTGTTGTAATCCACTCTGAACTCAGACAAAAACAAGAATATTGTCCAAACCCCAAACTTGACTGCAGAGCCCCGCACCCTGGCTAACAGGAGTGACCACTGCTTCTTTACCCACCAGAGCTTTAGTTCTGCTTCGTTCTTCCCACTTTCTAGACAGGACTGATTAAAAGACCCAGTCACAGAACGACCCTGCTTCCTGACAGTACCCAATCCAGAACACTCCCCCATGGACCCCAATCCTATAATAAGTCCTTCTAACTGAACCCTCTTACAGATGCCCTAGGGTCCCCATTGTGTTGTAAGACCTACAAATTCAAGTGCTGCCTTGACATCTTTGAGCCGCACAGAGCCCCTCGAGTCCCCCTGTTCTTGTCACATGTGCCCCCCACCCAGCCAGAAAGGCTCCCCTCCTGGCTAGTTCCCCCACCAGCCAGACCCAGCTGCACTGCACCCTGTTCTCAGCCTGAGGGGCCTCAGTTCCCTGCCAGCCTGCAGAACTATTCAAATGAGCGAATCGCGCCCTCCCGCGGGAACCAGGGGGGGCCCCACCCCTGTCACCACAAAGCCTGCAGCCCACAGCCCCTGCTGGCTCTGCTCCCGAGTGCAACCCGAGCAGTGCTGTGTGGCAGGTGGTGTCCTAATCCCCCAGCTATATATGTATAAACGTATAGAGTATACATATACAGATCTGTAGAGTATCTGTGGTTAACAACAGCTGTCCATCTCACCTGTCCAGAGTGAGTCTCGTACTTCTGGGGATGGGGGTCCCTCCCTCACCAATGGGGTGAATGGGAGGTGATCAGAACACCCACGGTGTACGTTCCCCTTTGTGGCAACAAGTCAGTAAGCTCAGCTCTGCTCCACTGCAGAGGCTTCCTGGTGGTCTTGCCTGGAGGCAAAGACTTAGGAAGTGCAAACTTAGGAAGAACCCGGCAGCGTCAGAGCTTCTGGATTTGGAACTGCAGACAAGGGACTGTGGAGCTGTATCATTACAGAACCATAAGCAAGACTTTCCTAGGTGGGCAAGGGAAGATGAGGGAGTGGGTAGTTCAGTGTAGCCACAAGGCTGCAGAGGTGGATGTGGGGCCAGACCAGGGGGCTCCCCACAGGCCTTACAAAGAAATGTGGGTGACAGAATTTGCAGCAATTCTTGGTCACTGGGGACCAGGCTGGGTAAGTGGGTATAATGGCTCTTTGTCATTTTGGGGGAGCCCAGCATCTGAAACCATTCCCTTGTTTGGGGGGAGGGGGTCTTCACTTCAGGAGTCCTGGTGGGAGGCGGAGTGTCGGTTACTAGTTCCCCGGCTGACTCTGAAGCTAGGGTGTGGGCATTTAGAGAAGTGTCTCATTGGTGCTGGCAGCTCCTGGGGCCCACGGTGTGTGCTCCTCTGGGATCTGAGACAGGGAAGCTCCGTCATCAGCCCAGGTTGCAACAGTTCAGAGAGGTCTGGTCTCAGGCCTTCACGACAAGCGCTGCACGCCCACCACAGAGAGACAGATTCATGGCGCAGCACCCGCCCTGGGCCTGGCACCGACGCTTCATTCTTCTCCTCCCCGATATTTACTGAGCACCTACTATGTGCCAGAGGCTGCTCTTAATTATGGAGGAGCCCACAGTGAGCAGGTCTGAGGAGTCTCTGATCTCACAGGGCTTGCAGGCTAGTGGAGGAGAAAGATACTTATTTTACAACAAAGCAAGAAAATAACTTCAGGGAGTGATAAGAGTTATTAATATAACAAAATAGGACAAAATGAGAGTGGGGGATGGGCACTAATTTAATTGGGTTGTTGGGGTAGCCAGCCTCTAAGATGGCCCCCAAAGATACCCCTTGGGGTTCACAGCTGGTGTGGTCCCCTCCCACACTGTACCAGAGAAACTGGGCATGGAGAGTACCGACCTGCATCTATGTGCACACATGTGTGCAATCACTTCATGGTAAAGAATGGCAAGATTTGGGAAAGCTGTGTATGCTGCAGGTGATTTGATGCAGCTAAATTAAAACACTTATGACGAAAATGCAAAAAAAATCTAATGTATTAGACTTGAAAGGATCCATAAAATCTAAAAGTCATGTTATTCTAGGCCCGGAAATAAAACATCCATTACAAAAATGAAAGACCTGAAGACCTGGCAGCTTGTGTGGAGGAGGCCACCGTGCCACTCCACAGGGCATCCTGGCTCCCAAGAGGATGTGCTGCCCCCTGGGAAGGGAACCGGCCCTGAGGTCAACAGATAGCAGCTGTGATCTGGCACTGCTCAGTGCTGATGGCAGAACCCTAATTCAGACAATTTCAGGACAAACTTGTTGCTGCGACATTCCTTGAATGGCTGGTCGGAGCCAGACACCAATTAACATGACTGGAAATGAGAAGCAGCATTTTTTTTCCCTCCCAAATAAATTGATGTCAAGATTAAATCAGTTCTGTAAAGTGCCATTCATCCGCTTTGCCCAGACGAGTCATTCATTTTTCATGCTGGATAAACACCAAAGAATGATGACTAGGTGACCTTTCTTCTCTCACTTCAGGAAGAACTGTGAGGGGGAAGGATGGCTGGTGAAGGATTAGAGTTTGGGGTGAATGTCTGCCATTTCTGGCTGCCTAGCATCGGGACACTCTGCTTATTCGGGCTGGGGGTGCGGGCTTGCACAACAGGTGCAGGTGACCTGCTCCCTGCGCAGAAGCTAACGGTCCAATCAGATCTCCCCACCCCTGCTCCAAGGTTGCATTTTTGGTTAGGTGTGAAAAATCAACAAGGCAACTGCTGTCCCTGGTTCTGAATTTGAGGACCAATATTTTAAAAAGCCTCTTTAAATGCAAATCGGCTCTGGACTAACCCGCTGGAAGCTGTGGAGAGCCACGGGTTAGGCACTGGTCTGGGGGTGGTATGTGGGACAGCAGTGACTCAGCCACTTCCCATGTTATGCAAGATACCCGATCTTAGGAAAGCCACTCACCTCCCCGAGACTCAGCTTTCTCGTCTCTAAAATAGGGTTAACAGCTCTTATTTCGCTAGGATGAAGGGCGGATGAAAAGGGAAGGGGGTTTTCAGGACAACCCTAGTGCAGTTAAGGGCCCAGTGGCCGGGCCACTGGGCAATGGCACCCTAAGCTTCCCAGGCAGGCTGTCCTGTGGTGGCATCGTGGCCAGGCCCAGGTTTCCAGTTCCCCAGTCAAGGAACCCAACTCTTTGAGCAACCATGACCTTCTAATCGAGTCCTTTTCTGCTCAGGTAACCAGACTCAGTTTCCGTTGCTTGCAACCAGAAGAACCCCTGACTGGTCCAAAGTGCTCATCTGCGAGGCTGGCCAAACGTCACAGTCAGGAAAGCACACATGGAACTCAGTGGTGAGGGGCAGGTGGGTGCGTCTAGGAGAGGCTACAGTCAATCAGAGTCTGCACTCCCTGGGTCCCCTGATGTCCACCCACCCAGAAGGGTGTGTCCAGGTGGGTAGGGGCTGCAAGTGCCCAAATTTCTTCTTGGGGGGCATAAAATATAAGTTTACATTTGTGGGGGCCGGCCCCGTGGCTGAGTGGTTAAGTTTCCGTGCTCTGCTTTGGTGGCCCAGGGTTTCCCCAGTTCGGATCCTCGGCGCAGACATGGCACCACCCATCAAGCCATGCTGAGGCGGTGTCCCACATAGCACAACCAGAGGGACCTACAACTAGAATATACAACTACGTACTGGGGGGCTTTGGGGAGAAGAAAATAAAAGTCTACATTTGCACTGGGACCTGGACAGGGCACTGTCCAGCTCCCTTAACAAGACCTCAGACCAGAGGTCTCCAGGAGCCGCCCAGGGATGTTCCAGATGCCTTCCTTCACCCAGTCACCCACATGACATCCTTCACCTGGCCTTATTGAATTTTCCTCCTAAATATCTCCCAGTTCCATCCACTCCCCTCCTTGTCCACCGCCAGCCCTCCAGTCCCTTGCTCAGGACAAAGACCAAACCACTTGACATGGTTTACATGGTGCATGGCTAGGCCCACCTCTTACCTCTTTAGCCTCAACTCATAGCAGCTCTCTCTGTTCCCTGAGTATAGCACACTGAATTTCTTTCTTAAAATTGTACTAAACTATACATAACGTGAAATTTATCATTTTAACCATTTTAAGTGCACAGTTCAGCGGCACTAAGTACATTCACATTGTTGCGCAGCCATCACCTTCATCGAGCTCTAGAATTGTTCTCATCCACCCAAATGAAACTCTGTCCCCACTAAACAACAACTCTCCATTCTCCCCTCCCCCAGCTCCTGGCAACCACCCTTTCTGTCTCTATGAGTTGGATAACTCTGGGCACCTCATATAAATCGAATCATACAGTATTTGTTCTTTGGTGACTGGCTGATTTCAGTGAGCCCAATGTTATCAAGGTTCATCCATGTTGTACATGTGTCAGAATCTCCTTCCTTCTTAAGGCTGAATAATATTCCACTTTATGTATATGCCACACTTTGCTTATCTACTCATCCATCAATGGATGATGGACACGAGTTGCTTCCACATTTTGGCCATTGTGAATAAAGCTGCTACGAAGGTGGGACATGGGTGTATTTGAAATACCTGTTCAAGTCCCTGCTTTCAGTTCTCTTGAGTTTATAACCAGAAAGGGAATTGCTAAGTCATACAGTAATTCCACAGTTAATTTTTTTAGAACTACCATACTGTTTTCCATGGTGGCTGTATCATTTTGCATTCCTACCAGCAACACATAAGTGATCCAATTTTCCCGCATCCTTACCAGAACTTCTTATTTTCTGTTTTTCTGATAATAGCTATCCTAATGGGTGTGAAGTGGTATCTCATTATGGTTTTAGTTTTCATTTCCCTAATCATTAGTGATGTTGAGCATATCTTCTTGAATTGTGTCTTCTTTGGAGAAACACTTATTCAAGTCCTTTGCCCATGTTTTAACTGGGTTGTTCGTTTTTTTGTTGTTGAGTTACAGGAATTTTTTATATATTCTGGATATTAACTACTTATCAGACATGGAATTTTCAAATTAGCTTTCTTTTAGTCCCTGTGCCTTTGTCCTATTCCTTCCTGCCCCAGGGCCTTTGCACATGTAGTCTCCTTGGCTGAAATACTTTTCCTTCCCATCTTTACCTGGGAAAGGGAACTCCTACTTATCCTTCAGACCTCAGTTCAGCCATCACCTTCCAAGGGAAGGCTTCCCCATCTCCTTGATTACAGTAAATGTCCCTGACTCTGGAATCTTAGCACTTTTCATGTCTTTTCTTCACATGCTTGTCAAGGTCATCTGTGTGGCTGTTTGATTAGTGCCATTCTCTCTCACTACTCTATGAGTTCCTGGAGGTAGATTTTATCTTCCTTCCAATAGGAGACTGCTTCTAGCAAGCACATAGTAGGTGCCCAATAAATACTGATTGAATGAATGAATAAAACAGCCATTTATAGAGAGCCTTTCTCCTAAGAAGGACCATAAATGGAGATATTTGCTTCTGGCAAACCTCCAGATGAATACTGGAAGGCTGCTTTTTACCTTCTGCCCTAACAATATTGAGCTGCCCCTGTTGACTCACATAGAGTGGATTAAATAACACAAAAGAATTTGAAGACAATCTGAAGCAACACCCTATGTACCTTAATAATGCGTTCAGGGAAGCACTGTCGTCAGACACTGAATTTACGATTTCTTTCATGCAAACAATAATCCTACAAGACAGGGATGATCCTTATTTCTCTTTTAGCATTTTGAATGCATCATCCCACTGCCTTCCAGCCTCCATTGCTTCTGGTGATGTCAGCTGTTAATACTATTTGGGTTCCCTTGCATGTGATGAGTCATTCTTCTCTTGCTCTTTTTAAGACTTTTTTCTTTGTTTTGTTTTTTTTTAACTAAGATGTGTGTGGGTGTGGATCTCTTTGCATTTGTCCTACCTGGAATTCTTTAAGATTCTTGGATGTGCAGATTAATGAGTTTTTTTAAAAGTACATGTGGGAAGTTTTCAGGCATTTCTTTGAATATTTTTTCTGCTCGTTTCTCTCCTCTCCTTCTGATACTCCCATTAACATATGCTGGTGCACATTTCTCTGAGGCTCTATTCATTTTTCTTCATTCTATTCTATTTTTTGAAGGGTGCATAATCTCTGTCAATCTAGCTTCAAGCTCTCTAGTTCTTTCCTCTGCCAGTTCAAGCACTATTGTTTTATAGATGAGGAAATGAGGATCAGAAAACTTAAATAATTTACCGAAGGTCGCACATAGTTAATATGTGGCAGGGCCAGGACTTGAATCTAAGATCTCAGCTCTTGTCCTGCCAGTCACTTATTCAATCAATCATTCACTCAACAAATATTTACTGAATGTCAACTATGTGCCATAAACTATTCTAGGGGCTACAGAACACTGAACAGACAAGATTCCTGCCCTCATGAAGAGAGCAAACAAGTAAACAAACAGATAAATAAGGTACCTTGGATGACGGTAAGTGCTATGAAGAAAATGAAGCAGACAATGAGATAAAGGGGGCCGGTGCTCAGGGGTCTGTGGAGGTGACATCTGAGCTGAGACCTGAAGCGAGGGTGCTCCTGGAGCTCCTTCAGGACAGAGGCGTTTCTCCTTCTTCTCTGTCTCTCTAGCCCCAGCACACAGCCCAGCACATAGGAGGGATCAGTAGCTGTTTGCTAAACGGATGACAAACGCAAAGGAGCTGCCAACTCTCATGGGCCATATTAATGATAGAAATACTACAGAATAGATGTTAACTTGAAATCATTCATGTTTCCATTTACAATTGTTTTAGCATTTAAATAGTAAGGTCTGGCAATTCCAGGTGTTGGCGAGGCTATGGCCAGCAGAACTCTCACATGCTCCGATGGAGCGTAAACTGGTAGAAGTACTCTGGGAAATTGTGTGGCAGGGTCTACAAAGCTGAAAGTATGCACACCCTCCGACCCAGCCATTCCACCCCTTGGCGGACACCCAACAGAACATACTCATACCAGCACTAGAATGTCTGTGACACCAATATCACAATAACTAAAAATGCCCACGAGGGAATCACCCAGATGCCCATGAACAGCACAACAGACAAGCTGTGATATATCCACATAATGGACTACCATAGAGCAATGAGAATGAACATCAACAACTATGTGCAACGATACAGATGACCCATGTATAGAAAATTGAGCAAAACAAGTCATATATAAAAGAGTTCATACTGTATGAAACCATTTCTATAAAAAGTCCAAAAACAGAGAAAACTAACCTTTGCTGCTAGAAGTCAGGAGCGTGGTGACCCTGGGGGGACCTCATACTTAGAAGGGAGCCTGAGGCAGGCTACTGGGAAGGGGGTACATCGGTGTGTTCACTTTATGAAAATGCGTCACACTGCACACTCCTGATAAGAGCACTTTTCTGTATCAACGGTCTGGGAACCTGCAACAACTCAAACAAATCAATGGACAGGGGTGGTGGGCTCCCTTCCTGTCCTGTGCTGGGTGTAAAGACAAATTTTTGCAAAGAACAGGCCTGAGAATGACAGCTGCCTCTCTCACCTCATTTGTGCTGGCTCGCACCATCTCTAGAGGGCAGCTTGAGGGGTGAGGAGACCACCAGTGTAGAGTCACAAAAGCTGGGGTCTGCCGGCCACTGGCTCTGCAACTCTGAGCACATTACACTCTCTGCTCAGCTTAAGGTAAATGAGCATAGGCTCCTTGTGGGAAAGAAGAGAGGTGTGTGGGTAAAGTGCTTATCCTGGTGCCTGGCACAGAGTAAGCGCTCAGTGATGTTAGCTGCATCTCCCAAAATGATCACACGATTTTGTTTGAGGCTTTCAGGCCAATGATGGATCATCCTGATGGGCGGAGGAGGTTAATGAGGAGGGAGAGGACTGTGGGAGGACAGTGGTACCCCAGTGATGCTCAGCTCTGCTCCAGTGGGCAGAACCCCTTTAGTCACCTGGAGTGCTGCATTACAAAACTGCACACAGGATGCTCCAGCTGGCTCAACCTTGTAATAGAAGATACAAAACCAGGCAAAACGAATCTATTCTTAGCAGTCAGGCTGGTAACTTTCTCATGGGGGGACAGTGAGTGGAAGGGGGCACAGAGGAGGTTGCTGGGGATAATCACGCTCTGTGGCTTGACCTGGTGCTGGTTGCCCTAAGGAGCGAGGTATATGAAAATGCATCGGGCTCAATACTTAAGACGTGTGCCCTTTTCCTTATGGGTCCCAGTGTAAGAATCCGGCCTAATTTTAACTCAGGCCTAAGAGAACTGAACTAAGGGATGAACATTACCCGCTGTGCAATGGAACACAGGTTCCAAGGCAGGGAAGGACAGGCAAGCTGGAGAATCCGCCACATTCCCTGCGCTGCCGTTTTGCCAGCAGATGGCACTGGTTGTAGAGAGGATGGAGGAGCTCCCACTTTCCCCACCTTTGTGCTGTTTTCTGCGCAACCTGGGAGGCAAACAGTTCTCAGGAACCCTGTGAGCCGGCCCCATTGAAGGCCAACAGGTGTTCATCCAGTGTCAAGAGGATGATCTGGTGGCAGGGGCCACCGGGTACAAAAGCACCTGTTGCTGAAGGCGTACTGGCCTAAGGCGCTCCCGTTGCCCCAGTTACAGTAACGTCTGGACTAAAAATAAAAGGCTTTGCAACACAAGTGTGAGGCTCAGAGGCCAGTGACACGGAAGGAGCTGCGTGTGCCTACACGTGTGGAGGGGAGGTGTCTGCAGAAATCAAATGCTCCCCAGGAAAAGGTGAGACGAGCAGTTACACTGCGAGATGGTCAATGACAGCTCCTGACCTACCATGGGGCCATGGTGGGTTCCGGGTCTCAGACTCCCCCCACGAGGATTCTACAGCAAACAACTTGGGTAAGGTCACCCAGTCTCTGCTCAGAGGCCCTGGCCTTTACTTTCTTGTTTCATTATGTGTCTGATTCTTGCTGAGTTGCTTTGAGTATAGTCTCTCCCTATTTTTTTTTATAACTGCTTTATTAAGATATAATTCACATTCACCCATTTAAGTGAACAATTCAACGGCTTTTTTGTATATTCACAGAGTTGTGCAACCATCATGATAATCAATTTTAGGACATTTTCATCACCCCCAAAAGAAAAACCTGCACCCATTAGCAGTGACTCCCTCATTTCCCCTGAAATCCCCCAGTCCTAGGCAACCACTAGTCTTTCTGTCTCTCTGGATCTATTGTGAACATTTCACGTAAATGGAATCATACAGTGTGTGGTCGCATGTGACTGGCTTCTTTCACTCAGCATAGTGTTTTCAGGGTTCATCTATGTTGTAGCATGTGTCAGAATTTAATCCTTTTTTGGACAAATAATATTCCACTGCATGGCTAGACCACATTTGTTTCTCTGTTTGTTAGCTGATGGGTCATTTCCACTCTTTTGGCTATAGTGAAAGTGAACGCTCATGCTGTGAATATGAACAAACGCTATGGACATTTGTGTCCAGCTCTTTGTGTGGACCTGTTTTCATTCCCTTGGGCATATTCCTAGGAGTAGAATTGCTGGGGAGTCTATGTTTCATCTTCTGAGGAACATTTGCCCTTAGCTTTAAGTGCAAATACAATTCCCTCATCGCATTTATTCCTTGATTCCTGCAAGTGGGAGATGGCAGTTCCATCTTTGTAAGTGAGGGAGCTGAGGCCCAGAGCACCCAAAGGAGAGCAAATAATAACAGCACCGCTTGTACTAAGTGCTGGCATGTGCCAAGCACCATACAAAGTGACCTAACTGGCATGCCCTTGCACCCTCACAACAGCCCTATGAAGCTGGTATGAAACTTATCCCCATTGTGTAGTTAGACAATTTAAGATTTTTTTTAACACAAACATTTATTATTTCGCACAGTTTCTTTTTAAATATTTTTTTTGGTGGGGAAGATTGGCCCTGAGCTAACATCTGTTGCTCTTCCTCTTTTTAAATTTCTCTCTCCTCAAAGCCCCAGTACATAGTTGTATATCCTAGTTGTAAGTCCTTCTAGTTCTTCCATATGGGATGCTGCCACAGCATGGCTTGATGAGTGGTGTGCCTGCATCCAGGACCCGAACCGGTGAACCCCGGGCCACCAAAGTGGAGCGTGCAAACTTAACCACTGTGCCACTTGGCCAGCCCCAGAAAATTTAAGATTTTGAATAAGGCCACACAGTGCTGCGGCCCGAGACTAGAAGTCAGTTCCACCTCAGTAAATTTTAGGCCCTCACTGGCTCTCAAACCCTCTGCTATACAGTGGCCTCTGAAGGGTCAGTAAGTTCTCCCCCAGCCTCTGGCATGGTAAGGTTTGCAGGGCCTGTTCTACTTGACCTCTACCGCATGGGACACTCCGGATCGCCCTTTGCCCTCCCTCCTCTCTCACCGTGTCCTCAGTCTCCCTGGGTCTTTCCTCTCGATCCATCCAAGAGCCCCTTCCCTTCCTCACGGGTCTTCCTGCCTCCAATTTTCCCCATACACACACATTGCCTGAATGGTCTGTCTAAAACACAGAGCTGGTCGACATTCCTCATTACTACTGAACGGTATAAATTCTACGCTCCATAGACTGGGCTATAAGACCCTCATCTTTCCCCACCCTCTATCCTCCCCTTTCATCCCTACCGCCCAGCCACGAAGAACTGCTTGCATTTCCTCAGAGACATCCCCTGTGTCCTTTCTCCGGGACTCCGTATAAGCAGTTTTCACTCCCTGGAGCATCCTTCCCCACTTCTTTCGCCTGGGGAACTCTTACTCATGCTTCAAGGCCCAACTTCAATATTCATCTCCTCTTCTCTCAGTGTCGTCTTCCTCCACTGGGTACTCCCTCCCCGACCTCTCAACGTTTGCTTTGACGTCTTCAACACAAGCTGTAACATCGGTCTCCCCAGCTGGACTGTGTGCCCTCTGAGAACTCAGACTGGGCTTTACTCCATTCCGTGTATCTCCAGGCCTAGAACAAGACCTTGCTAGGCTGAATGAGCAAATGAATAAATTTTCTGTATCTGCGCTGTGCAATACGGTAGCCATGAGCCACATATGGCTACTGAGCCCTTGAAACATAGCTGGTCCAAACTGAGGAGTGCGGTAAGTATAAAATACACACTGGATTTCAAAGACTTAGTGTGGAAAAAAGAATGTAAAGTATCTCATTGATAATTTTTTATATTTAAACAGTATTTTGCATGTATTGGGTTAAATTAAACATATTATTAAAACTAATGCCACTTGCTTCTTTTTACTTTTTTAACATTGTTAGTAGAAAAATTTTAAATGACGTATGTGCTGGTCTCCCAGCTTCCTAACTGCTTCTCTTGGTCTAAACCATTCTCCACACAGCAATCAGAATGACTCTTTAAAATGTCACTTGAATCATAGACAGTTGAGTCTCATTATTAGTGGCAGTGATGTTCCATAAATTTGCACAAACCCTAGGGGAAATACAGGGTGCAGTTCCTGCCAGCGTCTAGTCCCACGTGCATCAACCAATTAATACACAATCACGTTTTATGAGGGTTTCTGTTTGAAGACGCCTTATTTAATGGATGTCGTTGATTCTGTAACACTGAACGCAAGGCCAACAGCACCGTAACTCATGCCTGTACGAAGCTTTTCTAACACGTAGCCTTCTTGCGCTTAGGAACACTGGACAGCGCTTCAGCACTATGCTCGAGGGCCATTTAAAACAGCAAAATCACCAACCAAAAGCACAAAAATGCGAAAAATATCCCTCTAAATACCCACAAAAATGACACTTGTTTACAGCATGAGAGCTGAAACAAGAAGGCAGAGTGTCGCCTTATTCAGTCTCAGCTGAAAACGTGCACATCATGCGACCCAAACCTGTCCCATTCTGCGTACGTCCACAGGCTGGACAGCGCCCAAACTCAAACGCGGCGGGGCGGAAGGAAGGGGCGCCTGCCACGACGCCCTGCCGCCGGCGGGGCCGGGCAGGAGAGCTCACGGGGGCCTTCCCCGTCTTCCAGTCCCTTCTTCACGTGACAAAACAGGCCCCGGACCCTTCCACGTGCCCCGCTGGGCCGAAGCGTCTCCGCTGCCCCTGACGTCACCAGGGCTCCTCCGGGGCCGCTGAGAGGCCCGCCCCGGCGCTGACCTCACGGCCCCGCCCCTCGCCGTGACGCCACAGGCCTCGGCCCCGCTCCAAAGCCTACCCGCCTCCTTCTGACAGACGCGCGACGGCGACCTGCGGAGTCGGCCGTTCCTGCTGCCGCGGCCGCCGTGGGTGCCGCGGTGACGGTGAGTCGCCTCGGCCATTCGAGACGGCTTCCCGCGGAGCCCCCCGGAGCCCCGCGGAGCGGGACTGGGCGCTCGCGGCCCTCGAGGGAGGGGATGACCTCGGACCGCGGAGCCCCCTCCCCTCCCCCGCCCGCGGCGCCCGCGCGGTGCATGCTGGCGCTGTAGTTCCCCGGGCCCACACCGCGCGCCTCGGGCGTGGGGACGGACTACTCCTCCCAGAGGCCTCTGGGCGGGCGAGCGGGGGGCGGTGTGCGTGCAAAGCCCCGCTGGGCTGAGGGTCTCGTCCTCCGATCGCCTGCACCCTACTTGTCTTGGCGTTCGCTCGGCCCTGGGCGCCTGGGCTCTCGAGGTAAAGGGACCCCGGGGGCGGCGCAGCGGGCCCGTCGCCTCCTCCTGGGACGCTGATACAATCCAGAACAGCCCTGGGGGTTTTGACGTCGTACCGTCGCTGGGTTGGCCGGCCACCCGCGGGGCTGCGGGGACAGCTTAGCCTGGTCCGGGCGGGCGCCGGGGCCCGGTGCGCGGGTGCTATCGGCCCGCTCCTCGGGTCCCGCTTATCACACCTGCCACATCTTCTGTAGGAAAGGTTGGGGAAATACCATCTCTGGTTTCTGCGGAGGCTGTTTCCTTAAGGAAAGGGAATCGGGAGGAGAGTCCCGGCGACAGAGAAGCCCCTGCTGCGCTGCATGATGACCTTGGCAGGCCCGAGGGGCCCCGCGCGGCTCTCCCTCCCCCTACCCGCTCCGCTTGCCAACATCTGTCAATCCCAGTGCGCGCGGCACATGCCGGGCCAAGTGGGGAGGCGGTGACCTGGTCTGGCTTTGGGCCCAGCTTCATGCCATCGAGGACCTTGGTGTAGTTGAACTCACGGCGTCATGCGAGCCCGGGTTTGGGCACTTGACTCGTTTATGGGTGTGTTTCTGTTTTCCCCTAAATGTTCTCACGAGGCCTCTCAACAGGTGTCAGGTAAGGATTGAGCCCCTGTAAGTTTCTCCACACGTAGGCCGAAAATCCTCTGCATCACAATCACCCGGGCCCTTGTTAAAAGGGTCGACTCCTGGGGCCTACCCCCCGAGGTTCTGATTCAGCAGTTATGGAACGTGGTCCAGGACTCTATATTTAATAAGTTCCCCAGATAATTCTCGGGCACACTTGGGGATGCGAACCTCTGTCCTAAAGCGAGGAGGATGGAGGACCTCGGGCATAACATTTATACCAGTTTTTAACCTATTCTGGAGCCTGCGGCCGGGGAGGGCACCGCCTAGGCGGGTGTCACCTCTCTCCTTGGTACTTTGTTCCTTCCCTCAGGGCGAATCTGAGAGTTGGGTGGGGAGAGGCATGGCAGCTCTGCCTTGCCCTCTGCCTCAACATTTAATTATGACAAATTTCAAACATACTAGAAAAGTTGAAGAAATTTTACAGGGAATACCCATAGAATACCACCTAGAATGTGCAACATTTCATTGTGCCTTATCATAAATCTAACCATCCAACAGTCCATCTTGTTTTTTTGTTTATGTGTGTCAAAGTAAGTTGTGAACATCAGTCTGTGTCCCTCCCAAATAGTTAATCGTGCATATAATTGCGTAGTCTTAGGATTCTTCTTGCTTATTGTTTTTTAACTAACAGAAGCCCTGGGTATTTGCAAGTCTCTCTGCCTGTCTCCTATCCCTGAGGAGCGGGAGGTTTTTCTGTAGGATGGGCCTCTGGAACCAGGAACGAGCTTTCTGTGGGCTCTTACAAGATTTGAAAACAGCAGGACGTGGTTCTAGAATCACCCTAAGAGCAGGAATATGGAACGTGTGACACAGAATAACATTTCAGGGAACAAAACTGTTTTGAGGGGGAGCTAATGGAATGTGTCCTGATAGCCAGGTTGCCTCAGCAGATCGTGTTGGCAATAATCAATGTAAGTCACCAGCTTGCACGTTCTCTCTCGGCTCTTTATACTATAAGCTTGCCCAGTTTGATCCTGCTGGTTCGGTTTTCTAAAGCTTTAGGGGAACAGGGCTGCATAACTCAGCTGACAAGCTTTGAGTCCCTTGGGCCCAGGTACTTTGTTCCATAGCCACAAACAGCAACCCCTAACCCTGTTCAGTTGTCTGAGAGGGAGAGAGGAGAAGAGTGAAGAGGCATCTCCACTTTCAGAAACACCATTCAAAGGGCATGGACATATTTTTACTCGTAGAGGACACAGGGTAGTGTGGCAGTTAAAGTCATGGCATCTTAGATTGATGTTTCTGTCTTTATGTGGAGGAAGGCAGTTGTGCTGGTGAGAAGGCAGCGTGCAATGGGAGCTCTGCAGAGAATGTTGGCCCTTAGTGGGGAGGAGAGAGGAGGAGAGCCAGGCTGGCAGTGGTGGCATGAGGTTTATTGTGCCTCCACAAGGGGACTTGAAGACAGAGTACACAGAATGGAAATGTGCAGGTTTCTGTCTCCTGGTCTCTGCATAGTCAGGGCTCTCTCAGACACGTCTCCTGGGACGGGGTGGAGGCTGCCTTGTAATTTAGTGCTGCAGAGGAGTGGGGCACCTGGCTTTGTGGCCTGTGGCAGAGCCCCTCCCTTGAGAGGGCCACTCACCCAGGGAGAAGCAGGTCCGGTCACTCCTGAGCCTGCAGCCTCACTACCTCTCCAACACTGAGAGTCATCAGGCTCTGGTGCTAATGGGGGGGTCCTGGGACCAGTACTTCCTAGACTGGGCAGACCACGCTGGAGGCCTTTCTGTCACTTTCAAGCTGTGTGACAAAGCATTTGCCCTCCCAGAGCCTCCCTTGCCTCATCTGTGATAGGTGAAGAGCAACACCCAGGCCAGATGAAGACCTGTGTCCCCTGTAAGTGCTGAAAAGATGAGGGTCCCCTAATGTTAGACAAGAACAGCCCATGCAGTGCAGGGTAGGGGAGTCCACTGACATTCTCACTCTTTCCATGAAAGCTGTTGAGATGCGTTTTTGGTAACGTCGGGTCATGTTTCCAGAAAACATTTCTCATCACCTTTTTGGTGCTTCTGATCTGTGGGTTCTGTGAGCCCCTGCATGATCTGTCTACTGGATGACCCAGCTCCATCTCTTCTTAGCACAAGGAGGTGTCATGAGGGTCCAGTAAAAACTGCGAATGTGCTGGATACATAACGTGCTCATAAGTGTTGATTCAGTCTGAATTCAGATCTAGTCGAATGTCTGCACTTCCCCTTCAAGGAGAAGTAGAGGCCAGGGAAGGTGGACGGCGGTGGAAGCGTGGACAAGTTTCCTTGGGTGGGGTTCGAGGAGAATCCTAGCCCTTCAATGCTTCGGGAAGAAGCGAGCTGGTTGTCTCCGTTCTAATTAACGTTAAGAGCAGTAGCCTGACAAGTTGGGGAACAGCAGGAATAGATTTCATTGGCGGTGTGTGCCCTTCGTGTGTGCTTTGTGCCCACTGACAGTGCTCTCCCCTGTGTTCTGTAGCCGCAGCAGCCGTGGGGGCAGCCCAGGTTTCTGTCTCACAGCTGAGGAAGCAGCTGGAGTGACTGAGTGGCTTGTCCATGGGTGCCGAATAATGGCCGAGCAGGGCTCCAAACCCAGCTCTCCTGCAACAGCAGGGACTGAAGGGAGCGAGGCTGAGGGGAAGCTGGGCTCTCCCAGCCCCATCGTGAAAGCTGCCCCATGGAGTTGAGCCAGGAAAGGGGTTTCTTCCTGACTGGATTTTTAGCCATAAATGAAGACACTTTCATCAGGAAGCTGGTGGACTCCATCTCGGCCGAGGCTGTGTTCTGGCCCCATGGCTGTGGGTGGTGGGCATTTGGGTTAGGAATAGCATAGGAAGCCTTGTCAAGTTAACCCCAAACCTCACGGACTCACCTATTCAACCAGCCTGTGTCAGGTGCTGATCAGGGCCCCAGGGATCTGAGTGGGAGAGTCCCACTGTTTTCCAGCGGGGCAATGAGTGAGGGCCAAGGAAACCCTGGCAGATTACAAGAAAGGCTCAGGTTTGCTGGACAGAGGGTGGGAGAATGTTTGGAGCCTGAGGGAAGGGTCTATGAAAAGCTCCTTTGGTGGGGGTGGGGGTGAGGTTTGGTTGGTTTGGAGAAGGGTGAGGTACAGTCTGGGGTGGGTAGAGCAGTGTGGTAGAGAGATCTGGAACGCTGGGGCAGGTGTGGACTTTTCCCCTTAAACCTTGACCAGTAGATGAGATAGTGGATCTGAGAGCTTTTGGAACGATGGCATTAACAGTACTTGCTGACAGGTCAAGGCGTAACGGGCAGAGAAAAGTCTGGAATGCCTCTCAAACATCCATCTTCGTGACTGGGGTACTGCTAACTGAAACACAGCCTATGGGATGGGGAAGAGAGCTCCTGCCCACAGTACCAGCCAGGCTGTGTCACTCATCCACCCAGTCAGCCGATATTTGATATGCTGCTGGGGGCTGTGGAGAGACCTGCCCCAGGCACCACCCCTGCACTCTAGGGGCTGCCCGTCTGACCCGGTAGGCTGGCCCTTGACAACAGCCTTCTGTTTGCTCCCTGCTCTTCATGACTGTTGCCCCAGGCTTGGAATGCCTTGCTTGCCTTCCTGAAGGGCCTGCCTAGGGCCCACCCAGTCCCTGAAGCTTCCCCAGTGCCCCAGCCCACAGACCACCCCTTCCCCTACCAGAATACCTTATGTCATAGATTCTCATTGGGGTTTTGCTCAGTATGTTTTATAAATTCTGCAGTGTGGGCTGGTTTCCCAGCTGGATCTTCGGTTCCCTGAGGGCAGGGACCATGAGGTGAGTGACTTCCATAGAGGGTCCATAAAATGTTGGCTAAATTACAGAGTCAAGAATCTTAAGTATTCTTAAGCAGGTAGTCACTTGAAAAAAGAAAGAAAAAAAACTTGGATAGTGGGTTTTGCTGAATAAAACTGGCTTATCCTAGAACTGGAAGAATTCTGCGCTGCTCCAGGTGAGAGGGCCTCCTGTGACCACTTCTCAGCTCTCGGACTCCCAGGCATTCTATATTGCCTGAGGCTCACGCCTCAGTTTCTGCCCCCATGTAGGCAAGCTCAGGTTACCTGTGTTTATCTGCTTTGCCTGGGGAGCGTGTGGGACACATGGTGACCCATTTCTCTGTGGCTGCAGTCAAACTGGCCCTAAAGAAACGGTGCCTGTGGAGGTGGGAGCTAAGTAGTATAGGGTTCCCCACGCCCCGCAGCGGCCTCTTGATAACAGGACTTTGGGGGACCCACATTAGTGCAGCAGGCATAGTGCAGGAAGTGGAGAAGTGTGGACAACCTGACCTCCCAAGCCCTCCATCTCACTCGGAGTGAAAGTGGGTGTTCTTCAGTGGCCAGAGGACCTGGCCCTCCTCCCCTCGCTGCCTCTTCAGCCTCTCTGTCCTCGGCTCCTCACACTTGCCGGGCACCCACTCTGCCCCAGCCACCAGCCCCGGGCTGTGTGGACACACTCCAGGCCTCTGCACTTAACCTCTTCTTGCCTGGACCTGTTTTCCACAGCTGTGTACATGGCTCGCTCCTCACATCCATCCAGTCTTTGCCTGAATGTTCCCTGCTCAGAGAAACCCTTCCTACTTAAAACGGCAGCCCCGCGGCACTCCCCTCCCTGCTCTTTGTTCCTCCATGGCATGCCTCACCATCTGATGCCTTACATATTTTACCTATTTCTGTGTTTTACAGCCCCCCCCCCCCCCACCGGAATGTAAGCTCCATTAAGACAGACATTTCCCCATCTTCAGGACCTAGGAAAGTGCCTGACGCTAGTGAGTGCTCCGTATTTATGTGCTGAATAAAATTGCATGCTGTGCCTGCATTTCAGCTGTCCCATTTTTCTGTGGCTGGTAAAGTCCTGAGGTGTAGGGACCATGGTCTGTGTGCGCCCTGTCACTCCCTGAAGCGCGGGGACTAAAGTTTGAATACAGAGTTGAACTCCCAGGTGAACATTCAGTGGTAGGTCCTAAAGTCAGCTGGTAGAGCAGAGACTTCATGGTCCAGCTGCCCTGTGAAGTCCTCCAGTTGCCTGTGAGCTGGGAGTTCAGAGACACTCGCTACAAAAGGAGACAACATGCACACTCCATGTCCCTTTCCCCTCCTGAGCCCTGCCCTCACCGTGAGGCAGGGAGACTGGTCAGCTCACTTCACTTATTTCTCTTTTTTTGTTCTGGGTACAGTGAAGGCCATGTAAACTCATGACAGAATTCCACTGTGTGAAGCACTTTGTGGGCAGTATAAGATCCTACTCAAGCATGTTTTGAGAAAGATTTTGGAGAATGTGTGAGGAAAGAGCCAGGGCTGGGACAGGTGCAGTGGAAGGAGCAGTGGGCGGGAGTCAGGACTTGTCTCCCAGCAGCTGGGCCAGGCTCTGGGTCAGGGCGTGGCCGAGGGCAGGCGCTGAGTGTCTTGCCCACAGTTATCTCCCGCCCTGCACCCGGTCCTGCCTGTGGTGGGTGCTTAGTAAACGTTTGAAGACTAAACGAACATCCATCTGCTGAGACTTTGGACTTCGTGATCTCTAATGACATTTCAGGCCTGAAAGGTGGTCTCCAGTCGTGTGAATCATAGAGAAATACATGCATAACCAAAAGTAAGGCAACCCTAGATATCACATGCGCTCCCATTTTTCCCAAGGAGAAGATCCAGAATAATGCTTCTCTCCCAACTGGCACAAGTGAACTCTTCAGGTCAGATGTCCTTTTAGAGTGACAGGAATTTAAACTTCCATCTGCTGTATGTTCGTGTCATGTAATTTAGAATACTGATGAGATTTCTTCCCCACTCACGTTTCCCAGAGCACTTTTGTTCCCGTTCTTCCCTTTCACCTTTGTGGACACTGTGTCCTTGTCATGGATGCCAGACCCACGTGATGATCACTGCAGGTGGTCTGAGCGCCCCTGGCTACAGGGACCCATCCACTGGAGAGTGTATCCCTGGCCCGTTGTGTTTTCTCCAGGTTTTTCCATCAGTCCTGTAACACAGCTTCTTCCCATGTGCCCTTTAAAGGGGCATTTATGGCAACGTCCAACCATTGCAATTATGGGGTCTCACCCCAGGAATGATTACTAATCTGCTACATGTCTACTGTCTTTTGGCTTTTTTCTTTTAACTGATTCCATCCAGGTGACCTCTAGAAGCACGTCACGCTGGCACTGACTGCAGTGAACGTCCTTCACCCAGCAGTGCTTTGTTCAAAACAATGGAGAGAAGGCCTTGTAATAGGAGGGATTTAAATGATGCAGAGACACTCCATTACTATTCGGAGTGAAAATGAGGAGGACTCTTGTATATATTCAGGTATATACAGGAACTCCGAGCAAGAGAAGGCAGAAAAGCAAAGCCATTCTCTTGGGAGCGTAGAGGTTTGCTGCCTCCCATGGAATGGGGGGACTTGGGTAAGGCCTGGCTACAGGCTGAGCTCCTCTCCTGGGCCAGCGAGACCAGGAGGCATTTGTGTCCAAAATAAGACTCCCAGCTGGGTGGCCATGACTGTAGTGGCCATGTGGCTTGGCTGCACTTAAGGGCCTCTCGCTTTTTCCTAGATCAAGGTGGTACGTCTTGATCTCAGATAACTGATTAAAACAGTCAATCCAAAGACTGTTCTGTGTCAGCTCTATGAAGGCAGAGATAAGGATTTTTTCTTTTCAGGCCTCTGTTTTGATTGCCTGAGTGATGGTTCTTTAGACTCGTGGCATTTCTAAAATTAGTCAGCCTTTTAGTTCCCAAGTCCTGCCTGTCCGACAGGTACAGATGACTTGCTTATTCACTGGTGGTTGCAGCTGTATCTGTTTGGCTCCTCATTCCCCTCCTGTCCATACTTTCTCCTTCTGTGCCAACAGTGGAACACGCAGAAACCAAGCCCCTGAGCCCTGTCCTGCCTGGGGCCAGCTCCGAGGGCTGGAGATCGCTGGACAACAAGTTGGAGGCCTGGGCTATACTCCCAGTGCCAGCTCCAGCTAGTGGCCTTGGGCAAGCCCAGTAACCTCACTGGTCTTAGTTTTAGCATGTCTATTGGGATTTTTTTTACCTACCCTCCTCTGCCCGGAGACCCTCTGCTGGCTTTCCAGGCAGTTCTCTGAGACTAGACCACCTTGGATGGCCTTTACATTCTGACTTTCTGGATCTAGACCCTCAATTTTCCTGGAGCACTGGGAAGGTGACCTCCTATAGAGACCTGACTCATGCTACCACAGTCACGTGAGACTGATGTAAAGACCATAACGCCAGCTTATGAGAGGAAAACTAACAAACAGTCTAGTCCTTGGGTTTGCTACTTGGAGCATTTCTTTTCCTATAGGCAGGACTAGATTATAGTCAGAGGCACCTTTCTGGACTAAGAAGGAATACACATAAATTTAACACAATTATATGAGCATGTTGAGGAAGAAACCAATCAAAGGAGCTGCCCATCCCAGAAAAACTAGAAACTACACGTAAATAAAAAGTTTCTGGGGCTGGCCTGGTGGCACAGCGGTTAAGTTCACATGTTCCGCTTCTCGGCAGCCCGGGGTTCACTGGTTCGGATCCCGGGTGCAGACATGGCACCGCTTGGCAAGCCATGCTGTGGTAGGCGTCCCACATATAAAGTAGAGGAAGATGGGCACGGATGTTAGCTCAGGACCAGTCTTCCTCAGCAAAAAGAGGAGGATTGGCAGTAGTTAGCTCAGGGCTAATCTTCCTCAAAAAGAAAAAAAACGTTTCTGTATGTGTGTTTATATATAAACAAATCCAAAATCTCACTACCCAGAGAAAACCCTTCTGAACATGTCGTGTGTAATGTATATGTAAATACACACTTTTAAAGTAGAATCGCACTATACATACTGCTTTTATGTTCCTTCTTCATTCAGTGCTGTATCAAGACCATCTCTCTATGTCACTAAAAATAGATGTATATTATTTTGGGGGGGCAAATACAGTTAAATTGTGTAAGTAAACCAGATGGGTAAGCAGTCCCTTTGGTTGACCATCAAGAATTGATACATGTCAACATGTTTGCATGTGAATCTTTGCTCATGTGTTCATTTATCTGTAGGAGAAATGCCTCGAAGTGGAATTTATGAGTCAAAAAGAACATACAAATAGCAAAACTGTCCTCCCGAAAAGTCATGTTACGTGCTCCGCTGTGGCCCAGGTGCTGCTGAGGCTGTCACGGGAGACAGAGTGGTTTGCCAGGGCTTGACAGGAATTCTGCATGATGTGAACTGTATGATTCTTATTGTCATCATCATCACAGTTCCTAGAAATCATACTACTTTTTAGTTTAGAACCTTTCTTTGAGTCCTGCCTTGTTGATGTTGCTTGTGATAAGAGCAACCAATGTATTCTCTTTCTTTCTTTTTTTTCTGTCATATTGTGTACTTGCCTTCTCATGCTCTGTTTGCATCTCTATAAATACAAGTAAGGAAAACAATTTTTTGTGTTTATTGAACACTGTGACAGGTTCAGAGCTGTGTGATCTTCATATACGAGTCATTTATGCCTTATCACAAATCTGTGTGTCAGGGGTGGCTGCTGCCATTTCACGGATGAGAAAACAGAGACTCTGGAAAGTTAGGTGGCCAGATGGCTAGCATGGAACCTAGTGCCTGGGAACCAGTAGGTGAGGATTCTGCCCTTCCAGCTTGGCCTGTGACATCAGGGCTCAAGCCTCCCCGTGGAACAGCACGGGCGATGGCATCTGGGGCCACTGGCTTAGGCTAATCTACTTGCTCTGTTGAGACATGATACTGACCAAGGAGGAGTGTGCAGGGCTGGATGGGAGGAGAGCAGACAGATGGGAAAACCACGTCTGCTTTCTGGTCCTTTCTGTGTCTTAACTTTAGCTTGTTTTGAAGTGTTTAGAATTCCCAAGGCATTATGTACATCCATGTTCAAGTGTAAAAATAAATGGTTCACAGCCCCCAGTGATGCTATGTGAGGGAGGAATTGTCTCTCTAGTCCTGCCTCCATTAATAAGGACAATGGAAAATGGGCTGCATTCAGGATTTCCCAGTCCTGCAAGTGCTGGAACTTGGCAGTTTGAGGGTCTGCTCAGCGAGCCTGTGGCCTCCACACTGGCAGAGGTGGTGTGAGCTAGAGAAGCCGTCTTTGGGAAGTCCGTAATGGGAGCTTGTCAATTATGGGCCACTTATTTACGTACCTTCAGGCCTGAGTAGTGCTATATATTTTTAATGACACTTGTTTTCCTTCCTTGTTAATAATTAACTGGAAATTTACCAATCACAAGTAAATTCTGGCTACAGTGATTTGAGAATTGCTGGAAAACTAGCACTTCCGTATCTCTGATTATTTGGATCAGGTCTGGCTTCATTTACTAGGAAACACAAAGTAACAAGTTCATTTGTTTCTCTCTCACGTGGCAGATATGGGAGGTGGTCAGTTCAGTGCTGGAATGGTGTCTCCATGGTCATTCAGGGCCTGAGCACCTTTGGTCAGCCTTAGTACGACTTCCATTCCCAAGGGCACCTTATGGTCAAGCATGGCTGCTAGAGCTGTCACATCCATATTCCAGGCAGCAGGCAGGAGGTCAAAGGTCCATCTCCTGGCTGAGGTGGCTCCCCTTTTAACACCTTCCCACAAGTTTGTACCTCACTCTGCTTATGACTCACTGGCCAGAGCTTAGTCACGTGGTCACAGGTGACTGCAAGAAGGGCTGGGAATGTCTTACAAAGACACTGCTGCCCGGAATAAAAATGGGATTCTGTCTTCTAGATGGGGAAGCTGAGGCTCAGAGAGATTAAGTAACTTGTCCAGGGTCATACACTCCGTTGGTGATGGGGGGGCACCACTCCGTGGAGAAGGGCGGGGGTGCTGCTGCCAGGGTGCTGTGGGCTGCTTGGCCCTGTGGTCCTTGTCCTGTCTCTTGGCCCACATCCTCCATGGGGATCTGTGGTCTGTGAGCTCTGGTAAAGCAGCCCTTTGGACTGAGTCCCTCTGAAGGAGTCCTGAGGTTGGGCACGGGTTCCAGGAGGCTATCTAGTCACTACCAGCAGGTGCAGCCTCCATCATTAGGCCTTGTGTCTTACTGTTCCTGCCGCTGTCCCCCATCCCCTCCTTTGCCTGCTGGTCTCTAACTCGGCCTCCTCCTCTTGGCTTACTTGGAGAGAGGTTCCCTGACCCCCAGAATGGGCCGATCTTTCTGTACTTTCACAGTGCCCTAGACTTTGCTGTACATCATTGGTCACACTTTGTAATTAGGTTTGGGGGTTTTGGTGTGATTATTTAATGCCTGTCTCCCCCACTCAATGTAAGCTTCTGGAAGGCAGGGACCACGCCTCTCACTCCCTGCCACTCCCCCAGCCTGTACCCAACAGAGTCGATGCTACACAACTATCAGCATGAACAGACAGTTGGCTATTCCCAGAGGAACCACCATACCCTCTTCTAGGGCTTCTGTTGAGTGGCCACCACATATACTGTTCTTAAGCCCACTCCTGGGGACTTGAGAGAACAGGACAGTACGTGGCATTTCCCAGGGAGTCATTGGCCATCCCTGGCAAATAAGTCCCCCGTCATAAGGACACCTCACACTGCATGGTCCTTCATGTCTTATCCACATCTGTGTCTCAGTTCTCATGCAGCTTCCAAGGTGGGCAGGTGGAGTACGGACGATGAAGTTACCTGTGGACCAGGCCTCCCTGGGAAGGGGCATGTCCCATTGGGCCTGCATGCTCAGCAGGGGCTGAGTGTGCCCCCCTCCCCATATCTCCCCATATCCTGGAGACCCAGGGGACCCAGGAGAGTGTTTGGCTTTCACCCTGGGTCTCTGCCCCTCCCAGAGCAGTGGGCGCCTCCTTTGTTCAGCAGATGGGAGGCTGTAGGAGAGGCACAAAGCTGCCTTTCAGTTTCCCCAGCAAAGCCCCAAGCCCTGCTCCTGGCCAGATGCCTGGAACCTGCCTCCTGGGGACAGGGGAGCCCCTCTGAGGCCAGCTGGCATCCTGGTGCCACGGCTGCTGGGAGGGTGAGCTCCTGGGGGACAGGCAGGGAACAGGCCAGCCTGGCCCTGGGAAATATGGCCCTGCAGCTTGTTGCCCAGCCACCTCCCTACCACCAGTGTCTTGGGTGGACGCCCAGGGTTTCTGGGCAGAGTGCCCTTCCCAGGGGCGTTACTGACCGTGCAGCTCCAAGGCAGCCGCCTGTAAGGAGAGATGGCCCGTTAGGAGGATTGCTAATACAGATCTTCCTCGACTTACGATGGGGTTACGTCCTGATAAACCCATCGTTAAGTTGAAAATATTAAGTAAAAAATGCATTGAACACACCAAACCTACTGAACATCATAGCTTAGCCGAGCCCACCTTAAATGTGCTCAGACATCTACATTAGCCTACAGTTGGGCAAAATCATCTAACACAAAGCCTATTTTATAATAATGTGATGAATGTCTCATGTAATTCATCGAATAGTGCACTGAAAGTGAAAACCGGAAGCTGTCTGGGTACAGAATGGTTGTCAGTGGGTCAGTCCTTCACCCTCGTGACCGCAGGCCTGACTGGGAGCTGTGGCTCGCTGCCGCTGCCCAGCATCATGGGAGAGGATCGGACCACATTCGCTAGCCCAGGAAAAGATCAAAGTTCAAAATTGGAAGTGTGGTTTCCGCTGAATGCGTGTTGCTTTTGCACCATCCTAAAGTCAGAAATCAGAAGTCGAATCATCATAAGTCGGGAACCCTCTGTATCTCTTCTTTCCAGAAGTTGTCTCAGGAATCTCACAGAGCAGGTGGCCTCAGCTTGGCTGTGCTGCGGATGAACTCTGCCGGGCTGAGCCGCTCGGGCTGGGTTTCATTATGAGTCCCCGGGACCCTGTGGGGAGTACACACCAGGTTCCCTGATGTTGTGGGAGCAGAAGCTGCCATGGCAGAGGAGTTGGTGCCTGTTGTGTTTTCCTTGCTCTTGGAAGTTGTTCAAAATAAAGGATGATACTAGCAGGTGCCATTTATTCAGTGTTCTTGTGTGTTAGGCCCTAAGCTACTGCTCTGGGCATTTTGCATACACTGTTTATTTTAAAGTTTGCTCCAACCCCAAGAGGTAGGCATGATTACCCCCATTTACAAGTGAAACAGGCTCAGTGAGGTCACATATCTAGTAAATGGTTGAGCTGGGTCTGACTAGTCTGATGCTTCCTTGAAAGCCTTGCACGTTGCAGCAAGCACATCCCTGGGGCAGGGCCTTGGTGCAACAACAGCTGGCTTGGACTCACCAGGACGGACCACTCTCAGTCTTGGAACTCAGTCCTCTGGGCTGCCTCACTCTGCTTTGCCTGCAGCCACCCTCTTACAGTCCAGGGGTTCCCCTAGCACAGCGGTTCTCGAAAGGTGATGTGCAGTCTCTTGGAGGCTTCCTGAGACCTTCCAGGGGGCGGAAGGGCAGAACTGTTTTTATATCAACAGTAAGACGTTGTGAGTTGTATTGCCTTTTTTCATTGTGTTGGCATTTGCGTTGGTGGTGCAGAAGCAATGGGGAGGGAAACTACTGCTGGGGTTAGCTTGACTCAAACCATACTAGTCGTTGTTGTAATTGTGTTCACCACACACACATGCCAGTTTCATTTAAGAAAAAGCAATAATGGGCCCAGCTTGGTGGTGTAGTGGTTAAGTTCTCGTGCTCCACCTTGGCAGCCTGGGGTCTGTAGGTTGAGATCCCAGGTGCAGACCTACACACCACTCATTAAGCCATACTGTGGCAGCATCCCACATATAAAATAGAGGATGATTGGCACAGATGTTAGCTCAGCAGTAATCTTCCTCAAGCAAAAAGAGGAAGATTGGCAATAGATGTTCACTCAGGGCCAATCTTCCTTGGCAAAAAAAAGAAAAGAAAAGAAAAGAAAAGAAAAAGCAGTAAAAATGATAACTCTATTAAATCTTGACCCTTGAGTACACATCTTTTTAATATTTGGTAATGAAATATGAGGCACACATAAAGCACACACACATGAAGTATGATGGATGCCACAAGGAAAAGCACAACATGTACAGTTGTTTGAGTTGTGAGCTCAACTACCTTTTTTTGTGAAGCTCCATATTTACTTAAAAGAATAACTGACACACAAACTCTGGGTATTCAGACTTGAGGAGTTAGCAGATGTTTTCTTGAAAATGAGCAAAGTGAGCCTGCTGCTTCAGGAAAACAACTGACCTCTTGTTTTTGTATATGTTGCCAATGATAAATTTCTTATCCTATTTGTTGCCCATGATAAAATTTGTGCTTTCAAATGAAAATTAGTTAGAATTTTGGAAAACTTCTGTCACTGTAAGCTTGCCAAACTTCTGATGAGACTGGTGGTGATACTAATGATGTGATTTTTCTGAGGGGATATATTATTTAATGAGATGTGTTAAATTGCTAGATCTACCTGATCAGGGCTCATAATCGTGAACCAGTATTTTCCAAATGACCCATGCATGATGTTACAAAAGATCCATCCTAAAAGCAAGGTAGCCCAATGAATTTTATTGTAACAGAGTAGGGAAAATTCATTGGTAAGAATTCAGATTGTCTATCACACTTGAAACTACCACTTGTCAAGTGTGGGTGTAGTATCGAAGACTAGCCACAGTTCTCTGCAAAGACTATTCAGATCCCCCTCCCTTTTCCAACCACTTATCTGTGGGAGCTGGATTCCCATTACCTGCTTCACCCACAACAACCTATCACAACAGATTGGATGGAGAAGCAGAGATGAGAAGCTAGCCGTCTTCTCTTAAGCCAGACATGAAAAACATTTGCAAAAATGTAAAGCAATGGCAGTCTTCTCATGAAATTTGTTTTGGAAAGTAGTTATTTTAAAAACTTATTTATGTTAACATATAATGAATTTATTGTTATTTTTAATCAATTAATAAATACTTTTTTAAATTCCTCATTTTTGACTTCTAATATGGTAAGTATTGATAGATATAATCCACAAAAACAGAATCTTTTTGGAGTCCTCAACAGTCGAGTGTAAAGGGGTCCTGAGACCAAAAAGTTTGAGAACCACTGCTCTAGCAGACCCTCAGGGAAACTAATGTCAGAGAGTCCTCCTTCTGGGCACCGTCGTCTCCCTCCATCTCTTCCTCATCCCCCTTGCTCATTGTCAGTCCTCCTGGAGTGCCCACTGTGCACAGATGGCTTTCAGCTTCAGATTGCCCCTCCCCGCCCTCTGAGTCAGTGCTTTCCTCCGGAAGGGGGTGTTGGTGTACTTCCTCAAGAGGTCCTGTCTGGGGTGGGAGAGACCTGGGGGGGGGCAGGGTTGGTACCCCTTTGGGTGTGTGCAGGACAGTTTAGCCTGCAGAATCGAGTTTGCAGCAGTGGCTGTAGCCAGTGAGCAGTATATCCTGCTGGCCCGGGCCCGGACCCACCCAGCTCCCACAGGGAGCCTGCCTGGCTGGCTTGGGCTGCTGCCAGTTGGCCAGCTTTGGCCCTGGACCAACAGCAGTGCCCCACAGTGAATGATGAATAGCTGGGAGCACAGCAGAATGCCAGAGGCATTTCTCAGGGCCCAGAGGTCTTGTTCTTTCAACTCCTCTTGGAAGTGGGGAGACCCAGAGGGAAGCAGCTGAAATTGGCACACCAGGAGGCAGAGACCCATCCCCTCTTCCTGACCAGAGTCAAAGCTGCCCGTCACTGACCTATCGTGAAATTGTATTCTTTTCAAATTTTTTTTATTTTTAGTTATGCAAGTAATATACAAATACCTTCTGGTTGTTTTAAAAAAAAAAGTATAATGAAGGAAAGCCTTGCCTCACTGGACTGTGGCTGCCATGCTTCAATCCCAGGGGCAACGATCTTGGTCTGGGGTGTTTCTTTCTCGTCTCTTTCATTTATATCTGTGTACACACAAAGAGAAACATCCAGGGCCAGCCCTGATGGCCTAGTGGTTAAAGTTCAGCGCACTTTGCTTCAGCAGCCTGGATTAGGTTCCCAGGTGTGGAACCACACCACTCATCTGTCAGTAGCCGTGCTGTGGTGGCAGCTCACATAAAAAGAGGAAGATTGGCAACAGATGTTAGCTCAGGGCCAATCTCCCAGCAAACAAACAAACAAACAACAGAAATATCCAGATCTGAGTGGGTTTTGTTTTTTGAGATATAGTTCACATACCATAATCCACATATCATATAATTCACATACCATATAATTCACAGTCATAATCCACCCGTTTAAAGTGCAGTTTAGTGGGTTTGGTATGTTCACCAATTTTGCAACCATCACCACTGTCTAATTCAAGAGTATATTCATCACCCTGGTAGATGTGTTTTTTGACCCTAAAGTGTTCCCTTCTTCTGCATAGCAAGTCTGCCAGATACTGGACATGTGCCAGGCCTGGGGTTTTAGTCCCAGATCCCCAGGAAGACTGAGGCTCAGGGAGGGTCTTGACTCCCCATAGGAATCAAGGCCAGGGCTGTCTGACTCCAGAGCTCCACACTTTGCCTGGTTCCCCTGTTTTCCATTAACTGGCAGACAAATCCTTGCCCCTCAGAGAATGGGAGAGGGGGCTGGGGTCTCGGGTTCTTGCCATCCTGACTCCACATTGGAAGACTGTGTGTTCTTTCCTTGCAGCTGTCACATTCCTCCTGGCTGCTTAGAGTATTGTGTGGGATGCAGACAGAGCCTGGGATTGGTGGGGTTGGAGTTGGGGTGGGTGGAAGGCATTGAGGCAGTTTTGCTTGGTTTCATGGCCCCATACCCTAACACCCACAGTGGGCATCTCAGAATGTCGTTTTCATCCTCTTACCTGGGAAAACCCTCACCTGGCCCCTCCTAGAGCTCATCCAGAGAAGAAGCAAGAGCTGCTCTGTGTGTCTGAGGCCTGATCAGTCTCTGCGACGTGGCTGAAGACAGAGCTGTGTCGAGGGGCTGAAGCTGGGCTTCCAACTTAGGGATATGGAGCAGAAGTTTCCACTCTAGAATGGATCCACAGTGAGCGCTGAGAAGGCCCAGGATCTGCAGTGGCTGCTGATCCAGCCCAAACAGCAGGTGATACTCAGGATTCCACTGGGCTGAGGAGGGAAGCTGTGGGTGTGGCTTTGCAGAAAGCGCCTGGCTCTGTACCTGGGAGAACTGTGTCCTGCCCCCAGAAACCCCCAGCACCTGCTACCCTCGGGAAGGTGACACTGTAGCAGGGAGGGGGCAGGTGGTGCGTCCACAGACAGACAGACGTGGAGACATACTTCATCTCACTTTAGGGTGACTGGAATAATTCCCTCCTACGTAAAGAGCATGGTGGATTCTAGGCTGTATTGTTGTGGGCATGGGCCAGATCGGGCCTCAAGGGACACGTGTAGGCCCGCTCTCTTCTCTCCCCTGTAGGAGTCCCAGAGACCACTCAGGGCCTCTGGCTCCTGGATACACTCCCTGGGGCCTCACTGTCCCCTGTGGCAGGCTGTGGCCCTTTCCATTCGACAGGTTTTCTTGCAGATCCTCTGAAGGAAACAGGCCTGGCATATGAATGAGAGTGAACAGCATGGGAAAGCTGCGGACTTCACAAGTCTTGAGCCTTCGAACTCAGCCACCTGCCCCTTGCAGCCTCCCTGCCCTGGCGAAGGTCAGGATCATTCCAGGACAGTCCTCCACTTGAAAATGCAGTCGAGGGGACTTTGATCTTCTTTGTCAGTTTGACCCTTGAGGCCTCTGTGACAGGATGCCATCCAGTAAACCAGCTTCCGCCCTGCACACATTTCTGGATACTGCTTAGTTCCAGGCCAGACTTCCAGCTTCTGGAAAGCAGCTCTGCCTCCCCAAGAGCCCGTGGCTTCTAAAGTAAGAGCTGTCGAGGCTGGAACGGCGGCACATCCCTTTTATCCAGAGCTAAGTGGAAATTCCCCAGCATTCCTAAAACTGTGCCTGAAAACAGGTAAACAGGAATTTAAGGCTCAGAGGAAGTCCTTGAAAACACTTAAAACTGTGACTGTAAGGCCGTAGGACCCAGGTGTGCAACTGAGCCGTGTTTACTTTCTCTAAAATGGAGGTGCTCAAAGGGCTGCCCTGTCCGCTGGTCTGATGACTGAGTTCATACTTGTTCAGGACACAGCACAGTGTAGCCCCCACAGCAAGCACCCAGGGAATGTTACCTGATTCTTACGATGGTGTCAAGATTACTACTTCTCTAGGTCCTGCTTCAGTAATGTCTCTGGGACCTCTGCAACCCCGCAAAGTTTGGAAGAGAAGTATGTTCCTAAAATGTACCACCTGCCCTCGTGGCCTGTGTTGGGGGTGACTGTTGCTACACGTCATTGAACCTCTGACAGGTGTGCCAGCACTGTTACGCTGTTACATGACTTCATTTAAGAATTTTAATTCTCATTTAATGTGCTTTGGGTCACTGAGAACACCTCCTCCCCAACGCTCTTGGATGAGTTGGGATGAGTGAGGCGCTCATGAAACCTGTGGCAGAGTGGATTCTGAGCTCTGAGGCCCTGGGTGCCCTGTTTTTGTGCCCTCACACCTGTGCCGCTGCGGCTCGGCACCTTGTTGGCTGGCCAGCTGCTGAGCTGTCAGCTGCATCTCTAACTCTGTTCTCAGAGAATTTATCTGTATTTTATTATTATTTTACTAGGTAATACTTCCGCATCCACAAAATCCAGAGTGTAAAGGGGTGCACTGTGTAAAGTCTCTGTGTCCCCAGAGGAGCTCCTGTTTGGTTTATGATAGACTTAGGAAGGTTTTCATACAATTCCCTATTTATTCACAATTCAGAGCTACAAAATCTAAACAGGAGGCTGACAGGCCTGTCTTGGGTTTCCAGGGCTGCAAATTGACTTTATTGAACTCCCAGGACCCCAGGCCTCCCTCTCCTCTGTTGGGAACTGCAAACCCATGGGTCTTTCGGCCCCTTCCTTAGCCTCTTGTAGCTGCCACTCTGGCTCCTGCCCAACAGCCAAGTTGCTGGAGCTGTGATCTCAGATTCCACATTTGCATTTGTAGCCTAATTTGAGCAGTGTGCATTTTTACTGGAAAACTGTTTTGCTTTTGGACATGTGACTTTTTCAAATGATTATTGCATTCTTGGAGTTTTTATCACACCTCAAATAACATAGTTTTGTGGGAATGCATATTTGGTTTTATATTGGGAGGTGCTGGGGGGACCTGGTGTTTGAATTCCAAAAATCTTCACAAGCCATTTTTCAGAAACCTGCCTCCTTCATATTGATGGATAGGTGCTAGGTGCAGAGGGGAGGGGAGGAGACAGAGAGAGGAGCAGCAGGGCCCCATGGCCCAAAGGAAGGGGCAGGAGCAGGTGGTGGTGCAGTCAGCACCTGGAGTGGAAGTGTCCTGTGCATGTTCTGGGTGTCCATGTGGTCTGCGGCAGTGCCCGCTCTAGGCACAGAAGACAGCTTAGAGTTGGGTAGACACCAAGGGGAGGCCTCTGCCCTGTGTGCAGGGCTTGTACCGTCATTATGATGGTGGAATTTGAAAAGTAGAATTATCGTGCTCTAGGAGACAACGGAATTAGATCTAGTGATTTTGATGAAAAGGCAGGCCACACCTGCATCCTCAGAGGTGGCGCATGTGCGTGCACACTCCCTGGACATGGAGGGCCCCGGAGACCCAAGCTGGTTCCTTTTAGAACCTGAAGGTGCTCAAGCGACTCACCAAGCACAAGGCAGCTTTTCTTCCTGGCCTGCTCAGAGTGTCCCAAGGCCTGGCTGGTTCCCTGGTGAGCCAGGGCTTGGAGGTGGACAGCAGTGCCACTCCAGAGGCATCCCAGGTGGGCAAGGGATGGGAGTTTGTGGCAGGTGCCGGCCCACGTTCTAACACTCAGCATATTACAGAGTTTTCCAGAGACTCAAGTGAAGCCTCTTGTGGAAGGCTGCCTTTTTCTCCCATTAGAAGGGCACCTGGTGGGCTGGCAGTGGCCTGAGATGAGCCCTGAGGGCCAGTGCACATAGCCAGTCCCACCTGGGGGGCGGGGGGGGGTGGGGACGGGGGACTTCTGTGACATCGTCCAGTGGCTATGGTGCTCCCTGTTCTTGACCTTGTGCTGTTGGAATTCACCTGCAGGTGAGGGGTTGGGGGCAGGAGAGTCATGCCAGGATTCTAGACTCAGGTCTGCCTCTAATATGCCACGTGACCTCGGACAAGTCTTTTATTGGCTGCTGTGTCTTCAAAGGATTATTATAGGTAGCAACTCACAAGAGTGGGCATATAATTTATAAACACTTGGGAAGATGTTCTGCCTCATAGTGATCAAAGAAATAAAAGTAACCATGTGTCATTTTAACATTACAAATTAGTGATAATAGTAGTATCCAAAATTTGCACTGTAAACTGGCAGCATCCTTCACTAAAGGCATAAAATATCCATACTCTTTGACCTAATAATCTTACTTCTGAGATTATAATAATATAATAATTAATATAATAATCTCACTTCGGCAAGTTTAGCCCAAGGACATAATCCAAGAAAGGGAAAGAGCAATTAGCAAAAGGTGTTCCCGGTTTTTTATGAAAGTAACAAGTAGCATTCTAAGTGCTTCTTGGTCAAGTGAATGGTGATGGGTCCGTTTGGAGTATTAAAATTGATGGTCATGGGGTCTTGCAAGATGAGGATTATGTTAAAAGAATTTAAAACCATTTGTCACAGCAGCAATTATGATATAAAAATGCAAGTGCCTGTGCATACAGACTGGCAGGGACATGCAGAGACGGGCTGCATTAGGGTGATGAGATTGGGCAATTTTGTTTTCCTTCAGTTTTTAAAATGAGGGGTTTTTTTTTTTTTTAATTTTTTGGGGGTTTTTTTGAGGAAGATTAGCCCTGAGCTAACATCTGCTGCCAATCCTCCTCTTTTTTGCTGAGGAAGACTGGCCCTGAGGTAACATCCATGCCCATCTTCCTCTACTTTATATGTGGGACACCTACCACAGCATGGCTTGCCAAGCAGTGCCATGTCCACACCCGGGATCCAAACTGGCGAAACCTGGGCTACTGAAGTGGAACATGTGCACTTAACCACTGCGCCATCGGGCCAGCCCCAAGATGAGTTTTATTGATTATAATCCACATACCATATGATTTCCCCATGTAAAGTGTGCAATTTAGTGGGTTTTAGTATATTCACAAAATTGTGCAACCATTATTAGTTTTGGAACATTTTCATCACCACAGAAGGAAACTCCATACTCACGATTCTTTGTCTGCCCAGCCCCCAGCCCCTGGCATCCACTAATCTGTTTTCTGTCTCTATAGATTTGCCTGTTCTGGACTTTTCATATGAAGAATCACACAACATGTCTTTGTGTCTGGCTTCTTTCACTGAGCATAATGTTTTCAAGGTTCACTTCAGGTTGTAGCATGTGTCAGTACATCATTCCTTTTCATGGCCAAATAATATTCCACTGTGGCTAAGTACACGGTTTGTTTATCCATTTATCAGTTGATAAGACACTTGAGGGGCCTGCCCGGTGGCCGAGTGGTTAAGTTTGTGTTCTCCACTTTGGCTGCCCAGGGTTTTGCCAGTTCAGATCCTGGGTGTCGCACCACTCATCAAGCCATGCTGACGCAGCGTCCCACATGCCACAACTAGGACCAACAACTAAAAATATACAACTGTGTACCTGGGGGCTTTGGGGAGAAAAAGGAAAAATAAAAAATCTTAAAAAAAAAAAGAAAAAGACACTTGAGTTGTTTACACCTTTTGGCTATTATGAATAATGCTATGAACATTCTTCTACAAGTTTTTATGGGGACATGTTTTCAGTTCTCTTGGGTACATAGCTAGGAGCAGAATTACTGGGACACCATTTAACATCCCCCCACAGCCATGTGTGAGGGTTCCCGTTTCTCTACATACTTGTTACCGTCTTTCATGCTAGCCATCCTAGTGGCCATGAAATGGCACCTCGTTTGGGTTTTGATTTGCATTTCCCTTTTGGCTAACGATATTCAGCCTCTTTTCATGTGCTTATTGGGCATGTGTTTATCTTTAAAGAAGTGTCTATTCAGATCCTTTGCCCATCTTTTAACTGGGTTGTCTTTTTATTTATGAGTTAGAAGAGTTCTTTATATATATATATTTTAAATATATGTATATAAAAATATATCTATAAAAATATTTTCTTTTGGTGAGGAAGATTGGTCCTGAGCTAACACCTGTTGCCAATCTCCCTCTTTTTTGCTTGAGGAAGATCATCACTGAGCTAACATCTGCGCCAATCTTCCTCTATTTTGTATGTGGGTTGCCACCAGGGTTTGATGAGCAGTGTACGTCTGCACCTGGGATCCAAACCTGCAAACCCTGGGCCACAGCAGCAGCATGAGAACTTAACCACTATGCCACTGGGCCAGCCCCCTTTATATATTCTAAATAGAAGTCCCTTAGCAGATACATGATTTGTAAAAATTTTCTTCCATTCTGTAGGTTGTCTTTCCATTTTCTTGATGGTGTTCTTTGAAGTACAAGTCTTTTTTTTTTGAGGAAGATTAGCCCTGAGTGAACATCTGTGTCCTATCTTTCTCTATTTTATATGTGGGACGGCTGCCACAGCATGACTTGATGAGTGGTGTGTAGGTCCACGCCCGGGATCCAGACTGGCGAACCCCAGGCTGCCAAAGCAGAGCGCGCAAACTTAACCGCTACATCACCAGGCTGGCCCCTGAAGTACAAGTTTTTAGTTTTGATAAAATCAAATTTATCTTTTTAGTCTTTTGTTGATTCGATTTGGTCCCTCTGCCCCTTCCTGATTTGTTAAATATTTAAACTTACGGACCCCAGGCAGTTCTGAACTTAACACTGGGGGGCTCTAGGAGGGAGCTACACTAGGAGAGTTGCTTTTACTGTGTATCTTTTTGCACTGTTTAGATTCTTTTTCTAGTTCATATTATTTTATTTCAGTTAAAAAAAAAAAGAGTCCCACTGGAAAATGCTACTAATTTTTAGCCTTTTATGATGCTGAATAGAGTGAAAGGAAGCGCCTTACTAATGGGGATAGAACACAGACCCAGGGGCAGGAATGTCGCCTGGTTGCCCTGCTTCTCACCCATTGCCCAGCAGCAGGCGCTCAGTGAACCCTGTGAAAGAAATGAGGAAGTGTTTCACTTGACAGACACGATCTTCTTCCTTCCCACACCATCCACTCCTCAACAAAAGCAAAGAGGTGCCCAGCTGGCTTTAGTCGCCACCATGGAGCTACCAGGAGACAGCAGCTGTGAGAAGGGGAAGGGGGAGCTGACTGGGTAGAGACGCAGGATGGTGCTGTGTTGGGCGGTGGCAGGAGCGTGGCTGCGTTGGGGCCAGGTGCCCAGGGCCAGCTCTTCCCTGGTGCTGAGGGCACTGCCTGTTGTTCTCCCCCTCCAATAGCTCCCCAGAGCCCTGAGTGACTGTCCAGACCAGCACTGCAAGGAGCCTCACCTGCCTACCTCCTGAGGACCTGGGATTGAGGTAAAAAGTCTCCCAGATCCCCTCCCGCAAGCCCACCACAGTGCCTTGGCGCTGCCTAAGTAGGAGGGGACCAGTGGCCAAGCTGCCCTGTGGGGAGCCTGAGATGAGGTTCCCAAGCTACCGATGGGGGGCTCACCTTCCCAGGTTCTGTCCTCGCAGGGCTGCCCTCACCCTCTGGCTTTCATACAGGAAGTGCAGGTAACCACAGGTTGGTAGCTTCTTGAGAGGTGTGGAGGATGGTGGCTCTGGGCTGGAGTACTCCCAGCAGTGGTGGGACATCTCCAGGGCCTAGAGGGAGCCTGGTGACCGCTCTCCCAAAGGAACTGGTCCCAGCCCATCAGCCCTGCTCCGTCCAGAGCGTGGAGATTTACGTGGAGGAGAGTAAAAGGTGACATGAGCCCGAGGGCAGGGGATACCTGCGGGAAGAGCCACAGTAGGCCCTATGTGCTTGGGCTCAGCAGAGGCAGCTCTGAGGACTGTCAACACCTTGTGCAACAACCTCTCAACACAGACCAATGCCCAACTGCCTAGTAGCGGGGCTGGGAGCTTAGTTCACGTTTGGGTATTCCCTTCAGGTCCAGGAAAAGTGGTGAAGATGTCGAACGAGCCACCCCCTCCTTATCCTGGAGGCCCCACAGCCCCCCTTCTGGAGGAGAAAAGTGGAGCCCCGACCACCCCAGGTAGGGTTCACTGCTCCTAGTGGTCCCATCCCTTGACTGTCCCAGCTGCTAGAAGCCAGTGCCTGGAACAGCCCTCCCACCCACAGGGCAGCTGGGGCCCTCTGAGCTTCCTCTCCCTACCTCTCTGTCCAGGCCGCACCTCCCCAGCTGTGATGCAGCCCCCACCGGGCATGTCGCTGCCCCCTGCAGACATTGGTCCCCCACCCTATGAGCCTCCGGGTCACCCAATGCCTCAACCCGGCTTCATCCCCCCACACGTGAATGCAGATGGCACCTACATGCCTCCAGGTAAGTTGGGAAGAGATCTGAGGGGAGCGCAGACGGCTGCTGAGCCCAGCACCCACTGCATCACCTGGGCTGCTGTCCAGCCTTTGTTGCTGGCGGGTAGCCCGTCTGCACGGGTATTTACTGTAGGGGCAGAGGGGCTGATTGTGGGCATGTTAAGGTGTCCTAGAAGAAGACACTGTTGTGCAGGGGCTGTGGGTGAGCCAGAGCAGCCCCAGACCCTGCCTGGAGGAAGGCTGGCTCCTGGGAAGGCCCCTCTGGCAGTGGCGGGTGCTTCAGGAGCCTCTCCTTGCCAGGAGTTACACAGGCCAGAGAGGGGCCCAGGGCTCTTGCACAGGCAGCCCCGGGCTAGGTGGGCTGGTCTGTGGCACTCCAGTGCAGGACCTGACGCTGGTAGGGAGGAGAGTCTTGTGGGTCTGAGAGGGACTGGTGAGCGGTAAGGCTTTCCCTCCTGTGGTAGCCCTGCCTGTCAGAGTCAAGGGAGCAAGCGCATCAAGCTGAGACTAAGGAGAGGAGAGATCAGGCAGGCCTTGTTGTCAGCTCTCTGCCATGTCTGGCTGGGCCAAGTAGCCTCTCTGTCTTGGTCCCCATGAGGCTAGGACCAGGAAGGGCTGAGAGAATGTGGATGATCACTTGGCCCAGGTCCTCATCCCTGAGGCCTCACCCTGCATCGTGGGTGCTGGGGACCTTAGGGGTTTGTGCTCACCTCTCACATGGGGCAGATGGCAAGCAAGTGACCTGTCTTTGCTCCGTCTTCTGTGCCGTTCCAGGTTTTTACCCTCCTCCAGGCCCCCACCCACCCATGGGCTACTACCCACCAGGGCCCTACCCACCAGGGCCCTACCCTGGCCCTGGGGGCCACACGGCCACAGTCCTGGTCCCTTCAGGGGCTGCCACCACGGTGACAGTGCTGCAGGGAGAGATCTTTGAGGGTGCACCTGTGCAGACGGTGTGTCCCCACTGCCAGCAGGCCATCACCACCAAGATCTCCTATGAGATTGGTCTGATGAACTTCGTGCTGGGCTTCTTCTGCTGCTTCATGGGGTAGGTGGTGTGGATGCTCGCAGGGTGGGGGCCTCACCTACCCACCACCATGCTGGAATAGGCCCGGGCCCTCAGCACCTTCCCTTCAGGCTTTCCCGTGTCTCCCTGTCTCTGATGCAGGTGTGATTTGGGCTGCTGCTTGATCCCTTGCCTCATCAACGACTTCAAGGATGTGACGCACACGTGCCCCAGCTGCAAAGCCTACATCTACACGTACAAGCGCCTGTGCTAACGGAGCTGGGACAGGACTCCCCGCTGTCAGTCTGGTCCCCTGTGCTTCACTCCCTGCGCTCAGTGGCTTACTTCCCTGCTCCCACTTGGGGGTGGAAGCCGTTCCACCGGTCCCCTGGAAGTCTTGTCTTCTTCGCCTTGCCCTTCCCTGAGCATCTGACTCTTCTGGCAGAAATTCTGTTGGATTTAAGGCCAAGGGTCAGCGAGTGGCAGGGGGATGGCACTGAGCTTGTGTGTTGCTGGTTTGCTTGGTGTTTGTGATCAGGAAGATAAGCTGGGAAGGCTTTCCTCGCACGGTCTCCCTGCTGGGGTCTCATTCCTCCATTTCTGAATGAAGTACAGGTTTGGTCCTGACTCTCCCTGGGACCAAAAGCAGCCAGAGCAGTGGCTGGTTCCCCGGACTTGGGGCCTGCAGCAGAGCTGTGCCTGTAGCCACAGTCGTTTCTGATCTGCTGGGCTGAAAGCAGGGCAGTGGACTCAAGCATGACAGGGTCATAAGGCCTGGGTTTCTTTCTCAAGTGCTAGAGGCATGATAGGAGGAATGACCCTGACCCTCAGAACTCTTAGGAACACTTAACACATTGTCCAAGTGCCCAGGAGACACCTGGGGTAAGACAGAGAGATCAGCACACCTATAGGTCATGGGGTAAGTGATTGGGCCCTGTCTTGCCAAGAAGGGACTTGCCTCTGGCCCCTGCCCAGCTCCCTTTCTGGCCACACCTCTGTGAACCCATTTTTGCCGGGTCCAAAAAGAATGCCCAGGAGCCTAGCCCATCTGTCTATACCATGTCCTTGCTGTGTGTGGGTGCGACCTCTGCTCTGTAGCTAGTGTGCCCTAGCTGGGACCAGAGATGGCAGAGAGGAAGGGCCTCCTTGTGGGCGCACTCAAATTTGCAGTGTGTTCCCCATGGATCCTCTTTCCAGTAAATGTGGGGCCTTTCGCCCTGGCTGACTCATTGTCTCTGTGCTTGCTCCAGCAGCAGGCGCTGTGGCACTGGACTGGGGACAGGCTGGGGATGAGGAAGGAGCAGCCACAAGTAGCGGAAGTGCCCTGGTGGACACCAGCCCTGCCCTGGGCCTGAGCCCACATTGTCTTTATTTCCTGAATGGTTTGTCTGTGAACTTGCCACGTAGACTGCTGTATCCTGCTGCCACCCCTTTCCTGGTCTCGCACTGCCACTGCATGGCCTCCTGTCACTGTGAATTGTGGCCGGTCTCAGTTTGTAGTTTCTCATTAAATTGGCCCTTTCACTCCCCCGCCCTGGGCCTCTGCTCTTTTGCCTGGCTTCCTTTTGTGAGGGAAAGAGGGAGGGGCTACAGGTAGTCTAAGGGCAGGGGGTTGAGTCCTCAGGGTGTCAGTGCTTATGCCACAGTGACTGCCCAGGCATGACGCTGACCTTTAAGTACCTAATTAAACCAAGCCAGAGTCCAGTGTGGATGAGGACTGGGATTCCAGCTGTGCCGGGCCAGGGCATGAGTTGGCTTCACAGGGCTGTAAGGTCACCTTACTATCTCTGATACTGGTTTCACCCATGTCCACACCTTGGCATCTGCTCACGGGACCTTCAGCTGGAGCTCCTAGCTCGAACTCAGGGTCATCCCACCTTGTAGGCAGGTTCTCACTCCCTCAAGCAAGACAGAGCCACTGGGGCTGAGGCTTCTGGTCTCAAGGCTAACAGGGGGCAGGCAGTCTGGACCCCTAGGTTCTGGGCCTGCTCTGCCCCTACCTCTCATCTGAACTGTGAAGGTGCATAGGCTTGGTCAGTAGTCGAACAAAGTTTCCCCACCATTTAACTCTTGTGAATTAAACTTTTGCACATCCTTAATATATAAAACAGGTAACAGACGCCTAGTAATAAAAATAAGTCATTTCTATTTTAGACAATGAATTGTTATATAATACAAGCATATAATTTTTTATCCTAATTTATAAAAAAAAATTTCAAAAAGTAGAAAACCTCCAAAGCACTTCTGAGAGTCAGAAAACCACAGGACCACGTAGACTTGAAGGGTCTTTGTGAGACAGTCAGAGTGACGTTGCCCTGGAGAGGAGGGCTGTGGGAAGGTGACAGCAGTGTTGGGAACACAGGAAGGGCTGGAGGGGGCTGCATGGGAGCGGCGAGAAGGAAGTATGGAGGCAGCTGTTAGAGTCCGCTTTATTGAGTGCTGTAGCATTTACACAGGGCAGAGAAGAGAGGTCACAGCTGAACAGAGCCCTCTCAGGGGTTTCTGCTTGAGAGGGACGAGGACGGCTACCCAGGACATGGCTCCCAGGGCCGCTGAGGCAGGGTGCAAGCTTGGCCTCTGCCCCTCTTAGCTCCCCCTGACCCTGGGGAGAGGCCCCACAGTAGAACAGCAGCATCTGGAGAGGCCCCCCTCCCTCCCACATAGCTATGGCAGCCTAGGGTTGCTGAGTGCTCTGCTCCCAGGACGGGGAAAATCTCCATTTAAATGCCGACACAAGGAAGAACAACGGGAACGAGCCTCGGGTCAGAGGTGTGGGTACCCAGGGAGCAGAGCTGGTTCCAGAGGCCCAGGTCAGCCCGGTGAGCTGCACTGGCTGCTCCTGGTGCTATAGCCTGGGGGCTGCAGGGAGGATGGGCTTGAACCCAGCTCAGCATTTGACCTGCCAAGAGGATGCTGACAGATAGAGGCTTCAGCATCTGGCTTTTATTGGTTGCTTGTTTTCTCAAACCCAGCATTAAGAAAAAGTCACCTGAGGTGGTAGTTTAGTCCCGGTTGGGGGTGGGGGTGGGCCAGTGGTCACTCAGGAGGACGGTGCGAGCATGGTGTGATGGGTCCTTCACATGTAGTACCAGGCCAAGAGGCCAGCAGCCAGGGCCACACCGACGGCCAGAATGAACTGGAGGCTGGGCTTGCTCAGCACAGCCACGGCTGTTTGGAAGGGACAGCTGCTGCCCTCCAGGACACCTGTATGGCAGTACCAACAGGGGACATCGCATCAGTGGGGGATGCTGATATGCTCACCCTGGGAGGGAGCTCGGGACACGCAAGACCTACCTTTGTCTTGTTTAGCAGCATAGTAGGGGCATTTACCCATATCTCCTTTCCCATCATGCAAAGGGAGCCCATCCTCCAGGGTCTCGTTGGCTAGCAAGGAGCCAGCGTGGTCCAGTTCATTGAATATCTGCAGGAACAGAGGATTGACAGCCATCACTGGACTTTGTATACTCTGCTTTCAGAGAAAATGTCCCCCATGCAGAGGGAGCTGGAGCAGGTGAGGCTTGCTCAAGAGTGCAAACCAGCGGCCCAATCAATGCTGGGGGTGGCCGCACTGCCCTGGCACTTCTCCCTAGCACGAGCTCTGGGAGGGGTGGCTGTACCTGTGCTGCCTGGCACCCCACAAGTGCTGACTGTGGTGGATCTTCCCTGGACACTGAAAATATCAGGGCAGAGAGAGGAGAAAGCAAAAGCACTGTGCACAAACACCATGTAAGCACACAGACTGACCCACTTCCAGTTGCTGGGTATTCTTAGCAACAAAGGATGGAAAAAGAACAACATTGGAGAATGAGGCCCTGGCAGGGCGCACCCATCTTGAGTGGCTCTCAGAGGCCTGCTGCTGTGTCAGACCAGAGGGATGACGGGCCTGTGGTCAGGCTGGCACTTCACTCCCCCAGTGGCCACTCTCCTGGTGCTGAGGTCTAGTCTGGGCTCTGAGCATAGAATCAGCCTCCGCAGGCTCAGCACCATCTAAGGGCTACTTGTAATCTGAGTTACGCTCCTCACTCTCCTTGGTTCTCTTCCTGAACTTACCAAGCAGGACTTTTCATAGCACCCCTTACTAAAAAGGAGTAAATCTATTCCTCAAGAACAGAATGCTATGGTGAGAAGGAGGGAGACAGCTCCATTCTCCCCAACACTTCTACATGCTGGAGGCCCACCTTCCCAAAACACAAGCTGTGTCTCAAACAAGGCAGAGCCACCACTGGGCTCGCCCTCTGTGGCCTATTTCGTCCCTCGACTTCCTTTTTGGCAGGCTCTAGCTCTTCTGTCCTAATGTACTGATGCCCGTTCAGGCAGCTGTGGATTGGCTCCTGTCATCGGAGGCCCCCTTCCCACCTGGCCCCCAGCAGTACCTGCATGTTGTACTCGAAGGCCTTGTTGGCTTCCTCCACGATCTTTTCTTTGGTCTTCAAGTTCAGGTCCAATGCGTTCATCCTGGCCCGATACAACTGCTTGAACTGCTGCGCGTTGTCCACATTCTCAAACAGGTAGAACTGGGTCCCTTCCCCCGTGCTAGGGAGTTTCAGTGCCCGCTGGGCCACCTTCTTTAGCACTTGGCCCCCCGAGAGGTCCCCCATGTAGCGGGTGTAGGCGTGGGCAACCAGCAGCTCCGGCTCATTCTGCCCCACGTAGTGGATCCGCTCCACATACTTTCGGGCAGCCTCAGAGCACTGCACCTGCTCCTCCCAGTCCTCACCAAAGAAATACTCCATGTCCTTGGTCAGGGCCTCCTTCCGGTGAAGCTCCAAGGGGAAGTACAAGGGGGCAAAGGCTGGGTGGTCCTTGTTGCGGTCCATTTCCTCCTCGAGGGCTGAGTATGTGAAGTAAAGTGCAGTAGTGGCCAGCTGTTGAGGGTGATGGGAGGAGACCATGGGAAAGGGCTGCAAGCCCTGGCCAGCAACTCCCGAGCCCACCACATTCGAGCAGCTGGAGACAAAGGCTTGGGCAGCAGCCCCCTTTCCAACCCCCAAATGCTTGTTTTTATATAGTGAATTATTTCACATACCCAGGAAACTGTTCCTTAAAGGAAGGACATGGTGAATTCTTTGGAATGTGGACACTTTTGCTTCCTTTACATCACTTTGTTATTCCATTTAAGCCCGGAAAACCACAGCCTGACATCAAGAAAGAGCGGAGTGTGGAGAAAGGGCCAGCTTCCCCCTCGGAGCAGCTCCAGGGGGACCTTGCTTGCAGGACTAAGGCCTCCAACACGACCCGTCTGTGACTAGGGCACAAACCTTAAACAGCTCCTTCTTAATGTTGCCTTTCAAGAAGTCCTTGACAAACTTGGTGTTTTCTGCCTGGTCGTGTGCTTCCTTGGTCCCTTCCTTCAGGAGCTCGGAGAGGTCAGCCATCCTGTGGAGAGAGGGTGTGTGTGCATGCGCATATGCATGCATGGCTGCATGGGTGAATTAAGCCCTTCCCAGCTCCAGGGTGTCCACTCACTGAGCTGGAGGCAGGGGCCATTCAGAAACTCAACTCTAGTATGGACACAGGGTCTTGCCAGGGAGCAAGGCGCAGGCAAACCCGAGTCTGCCCCAAGGACTTGGGTGACATGTGGGATGTCTATGGCCTACTCTTCAACAGTATCCATGTCTCTCTGAACCACTCAAAAGAAGGATGCTTTGCTTCTGTTGCCACCTAGTGCCTGAAGAAACACACACTTCTAATACCACCAGTGTTTGCTGGCTTCTCCAGGGAACAGCCAGCCTTTGGGAACGTGTCTCCTGGAAGCCACACCACTGTGAAGGACTGACCATGGATCTCCTGAGGCAGCCCAGCTGCCTTCCTCCCACCTTGGACTCCTAGCCTCTTCAGGACTACATGTGGCTGGGCCCAGAGGTAGGATGATGAGAATGAAACAAAGACTGGGGAGGTTGGAGCCAGGACCCAGGTTTGTGCTGCTTAACAAAATTACACAGGATAAAGTTGTGTCAATAGATGCCAGTAGCCAATACTGGACAAGGCTCTAAAGAACACATGACCCTAAATGGTAGCACTGGGCAGGGGCTCACGTGTGTCCACACAATCATCCACTAGAGTGAGAAAAACTTGGCCTCTCACAACCCAGCCTCTGCTGGCTTCTTTAGGAGATTAGCTCGTATCACCCATGTGCTGAGAGTTATTTATTATTAGCAATTATTTCAAGATATGAAAAAAGAACTTTGCCAATGACAAGGCTATAACAAGAGGCTAAGAATGATCAAGAAGAGACCCCACTAACTTGAGGCTTAGTGTGAACAGGCCCTAGCCAGTAAGAAAAACCTCTGGAGTTAGAGTTGCTCCCACATTCTGAGAGATGGAAGACACTAGAAAAAGTGCCAGCTTTGCCTCTGATTACCCTTTCTCACCCCAGATGCCAAAAACGCCGAGGCTTTTAACCTACAGGACTAGAAGTACCGTCCAACACTGTCACTCAGCACTCCTGGCAGTGCCTCTCTTGCCTCCTCGGGAAGGAACAGGGAAGTGCTGAGCAGTCCAGGGTGCAGTATGCTGTCTCTGCAGTTCCAACCAGGCATCCTGGGGGCCACAACAGCAAGGCCCCTGACCACAGCCTGGTGCCTCCAGCACACAAAGCTGGGCTCTGGGCCCACCTGACAACTCAACCAGCCCCCATTGCTCACCTGGTGTGGTTTTCTTTTTCTGGGGTCCCAGAGCTCTTTTTCTCTGACTCATCCACCCCCTCTGAGGTCTCCAGTTCCACTGACATGGTTGCTGAGTGTAGTTCTTGCTGCTCTCACTTCTCTGGTCCTGTAGAGACATGAGGAGCTGGTGACGTGGCGCTCACAGCAGTCACTTCCCCCAAACACCTGCTGGTTCTGCTCTCCTCTGAGCCAACATAACCAAGGAGTCACCCACATGCCTCAGGACTGTTTTCTTTAAAAATAAAGCTCTGCCATTACTGTGACTGTATCTGAATATGGACGGTGGATTAGGTAATAACATTGTACTGATGTTGAACTTGCTGTTTTTTATAATTGTACTGTGATTATGTAAGAGAATGTCCATGTTTTAGGAAATACATACTGAGGTTTTCAAAAGTAAAGGGACACAAAGTCTGCAACTATTGTCAGATGGTTCAGAAAATGTGTGTGTGTGTGTGTGTATACACACATATACGTAGAGAGAGATAGGGAGGGAGGGAGGGAGGACAGCCACAAGTAAAGCAAATGAGGCAAAATGCTGATGGTGCATCTGGATAAAAGGTACACAAGAGTTCTTTGTACTAGTCTTCCAACTGTTCTGTGTGGACTGAAATTATATCAAAATTAAAAGTTACCTAAAACATAAAATAACTAAGAAAACATCACAGATAAAGCTTTAAGTAAAAAAAGCAATGGCGCAGTAGCTCTGAGTTTGGCAGCAAGCGCATCTGAAACCAGCTGGTCCTACCTGTTAAGGGTTGGGTGGCCTTGTGCAGAGAGCAGCAGAGCTGGGCACTAACTGGAACATTAAGCCAGGCTGCTCAAGTTGCTCTGCTTTAAAGCAGAGGACAACCTACATCAGCTACACTGAGTCACCAAGCAAGCAGACACTCCCCAGCCTACTCCAGACTCCGCAGGGCTGAAGGAAAACACACAAGCTGGCCAATCAGCTCTCGGTGCCTGCTGCCAGGGCTGAGCCTTCGTCAGCCAGAGAAATACAGTCCCACAACACGACAAGCTCCTCCTCCACCCCTAGAGGCCTCCACTCTGGCAGTGCAGAGGGGCAGCACATCTGGGGAACTTTCCAGATGAATAGCAGCACTGTTGCACCAACAACTAAAAAGTAATTCATGAAACCAGAGCTACCAAAATTGGGGCCAAATCAAGTCACAGAAAGAAGACACCTTCATTTTCTACCTCAACCAGTATCTATTCACTGACCATTTCCTATGTGTTCCATCCAGAAATAGGTGTCAAAGGGGACAAAGACATGTAAGAAATGGTCCTTCAAAGGTATAATGAAGAAAACAAAAACCACCCCTCTCTAAACCCACAGATATAACCACTGTTAATGTGTTGGTAAATATCCTTTTTGAGTTTCTCTTTAGGCATGTAGTTATATCTTCTCCATTAGCTTTTGGAATATTATAATGCATGGTTTGCTCAACATGATCTTTCTGAACCTTCTCTTGCCTATAGATTTAGCCTTTATACAATGGGATTAACGATAGGGCAGATTAAATGAGAGCACAGAAGGTAAGGCTTTTAGCGCAGTACGTGCACGTAGTAAGCACTCAGTAAATACCAGACATGATTGTTTGGACTTGTATTTTGATTGAGGCTCACTGATGTTGTCCAAAAATGCTTAGAAAATAAATAGCATAAAGTAAAATAAGCCAGACAGAGAAAGCTATGCATGGTATCACATACATGTGGAATTTTGAAAAAAAAAAAAAAAAAAAAGGTTGAACTCTTAGAGTAGAATGGTGGTTGCCAGGGGCTGAGGGTGACATAATGGGAAGAGGTTGGTAAAAGGGTACAAAATTTCAGTTAAAAGATGAATATTGTCTGAGGATCTAATGAATAGCAGTGGTGACTAGTTGACAATACTGCATTACATAAGTGAAATTTGCTGAGTAGATCTTAAACATTCTCACTAAAAAAAGAGGTAAATATGTGTGGTGATGGATGTGTTAATTCACTCAATTGTGGGAATCCTTTCACAATGTATGCATATATCAAATCATCATATTGTAGACTTTAAACATATTACAATTTCGTCAATTATATCTCGATAAAGCTGGGGGAAAAAAAGAAAATAGCAGAATATATAGAAAATGGGGATCTTCTCTTGACTCCCAATCAAACATACTCTCCTCTCCGATAATGCTGATGAATTGTACCGTGCATTAACGTTAAGTCCAGAATGCAAAGGTAGGTGGTCATCACATGAAGGAAGAGTATTCTGAGAGGCTTCCTGGAGAAGGGAGAAATTACCCAGGACCCTCAACTACAGACAGCATTTAGGGTGGGGGAGAGGAAGGGCATCTAGAACAAGGAACAATATGAACAAAGTAGAAATGGGACAGACCGCAGAGAGCACGTAAGGCTGCCCAGCTATGAGTGCTTTTACCCAGGGGCCAAGGCAGACTTTGCCAGCTGCAGAATAACCCCCACACCGGCTTGTTCATGCTAATCTCGTTTTATAGACTTTTAAGAAAGAACATCTGAGCTCCACACCCTTGGACATCCTGAGAGCCAAGATTTGTCCCGAGCTGCTCAGCACTCAGGTTGGCTGCAGAGAGGAGAGGGTGCTGGGATGGGAGCTCTGGGACACCTAGAGGAGAGAAGGGTGCAGTAAAAGGTCTCAGAGTCTTTAGATAGGTGGCAGAACACATGGCTGTGCTAAGGTCACACTCCAGGCACCTGAGGACTGCAGCCCTCAAGCTGCTTGCAGGTGAAACTAAAAGTGGGCAAAAGCAAGAACAAGTGCAATCTGGTTGCCTAGGTTACCAACTGCAGTAACAGTAAACTTCTTGCACCTAATTATGCTGCACAATAGTGACTGTGTACGTGATTAAATCTGATCATTAACTGTTTCACTGGATAATAACTGCATGCTCTGGGAGGGTGCAGTCTTGCTCAAGCAACAAGGCCTTTTGCTTCTCTTAAATAAAACACAGGGGAAGAGAATGTTGCTTCCACAGATGCCCACCTTGGCATTTTCTTTTGTTCAGTAGCAATTTATCTGTGCCAGTCTCCCCTTAGGCACACTCTGCCCACCCTCTTTCACCTCAGTCCTGCCTGAGAGCCCCAATTCCCTCCTCCCACCTGGCAGAAGGCCCAACTTTGGCCCCAGGGGCAGGGCCACAGCTGTCTGTTTCACTGCTGTAGCTCCAGGGCCTGGAAAACAAACACTTGTTGAATAAAAAACCTAAAGGAAAGAAGGCAGGTAGGCAATGGTCTAATGCATACTGTCAACAATATGCAGTTAAAAAAACTGAAAAGTAATCTGATGTCCACTACTTCAAGAGTCTTCTAAACTCAAAACATGATTTAACGATTTTGCTTTGAAGAAAAAATAGATACCAGCTTATCCTACCCCAGCAGCAAAAATAGTGTGTCCTTAGTGCAGGCTAAAGCACCATCTGTGTGCGGGGTGGGGGGTGCTGCTTAGGAAGGCTCTGTTGGTACATTCAACCCACACAGGCTGGGTGCCAGGGGAGGCAGCCTGTGTCTACCCCTATGGCCTGGTCACTGTTCTTCAAGGGACTGGCCACATAGTGCAGCATTCAGAAGCTGTCTTGCAACATCAGAAACAGATTTCACTGCATTCTCTGAAAAGCTACATGTCTAAACTCAGTCTGGCCGACCTCTACACTTGAATTCTTTTTTCTTTGCAGGAACCACTGGAATTCCTAGAAAATCAGAGACCAAATCGTAAATGTAGAATCTTTCTAGACTTCACCTTCTCATTATCGACAACAGGCTGCCCCACTCCGTAACAAAAACAACAAAAAGATTCCACTCCAGTACATTCACTTCAAGAAGTACTAACAGTAATCCATAACCAAAATGTGGAATAGCCCTATGACATTAGAAAAAAGTCACACAGCTTAACAATATAGAGTAGGACTGCTCAAACAACAGCAAACAGTGGAATCCTGGCACAGCTGCAACAAGCTGATGGGATGCATCCACGCATGGAAAAGTCTACATAAACTTATTTCTTAAAAAAAGGACCCAAATACTGACTACAACTATGTGAAAAAGTATGTAAGTATACTGATGATGACAGGAAGGAAATTTGGAAAGCTACAAATACTTACTATTTGTTGGACTTTTTAGCCAATTGGCTCCATCTTTTATATAAAGTGGCTCAACTCTCTTGAAAAGGGGGAGGGAAAGGCAGAGTAGAAGGAGAAAGAGGGACAGAGAGACAGAAAGAGAGGAACTGGAGCAAGCAACCCAGCTAGAATCCTGCACTGTGCTAACTAGTCAACAGGAAGTCCCCTGGGCCCTTTACAAATTCCAGAAAGGTCAATGTGCCCTCTTTCTCTTCTAACTCTAGAAAACTGTGACCCTCTGTTTATAAAATCTGCCTCCATAACTCCAAAATTCCTGTACTCCTAGCCATTCACTTGATGGCTACTAGTTTTCTCTTCCACACCTGATCTGACAGAAGTGGCAACAACCTATCACCCATGTTCCTTCCAGCAAAAGAGGTTCCTGTAGTCCTGCCAATACATCCAGAACACTCATTTCAAAGCCACCGCTCCTGGTAAATTGCAGGCTCAAGGCACTAGGGCTTGTAAAAGAACAGACATGTTCAACGATGTTAAATCTTCCTCCATGGAGACTCAGGTCCAGCAAATCTCAGAAGGTGTCAGCTTAGTGCACTGCCACCAGACAGAAACATATGCAAGGACTCCATCACTCATTCCTCATCCGGTGATTCAAAAAGGCACAATAAAGACTTCATCTATGGGGCTGGCCCCGGGCCAAGTGGTTAAGTTCATGCACTCCGCTCCGGTGGCCCAGGGTTTCGCCAGTTCGGATCCTGGGCGCGGACATGGCACCCCTCATCAAGCCATCCTGAGGCAGCATCCCACATGCCACAACTAGAAGGATCCATAAGTAAAAATATACAACTATGCACTGGAAACACTTTCGGGAGAAAAAGGAAAAATAAAATCTTAAGAAAAAACAAAAACAACACAAGACTTCATCTATAACAATTTTCTTTTTCAATCTCATTGTTTTTCTCTGCCCCAGAAAACCACAACTGAAGGAAGGGAGCTGTTTGCTGAGGTCAGCCAGCACTCAAGAGGAAGGTGGGAGGAGGGGGAAGGAAAGGCAGGGCGACCAGCTCCCTGGAATTAGAACAATTCTCCCGCTTGAATCTGGAATTGGTACATTCAACCGTGACCCGCTACTGTACTTCACTGGATGCCCACAACATGAGCTAGTGTTGTCACCCACATGTGCAGAGGAGGAAACAGCCAGAGGGAAGGAAGTGGCTGGTCCCTCCTGGATGAATGGCTTGTGGCTGGGCATCAAGAGTCCCTGCCTGCTTCCTAGACAGCTGTTAGAGGCTTGAGAGTTCACTCCTGTATAGAACTGACATCACATTAAGAAGTGACTATTTTTCAGCTTCCGCAAGTGCCAGTGTCTTGTTTCCCTAGTTAAACCAAAACCTTCCCACAAGACAGATCATCAAGACTCCCTCAGACTCAGATTCTCAGAGTCCAATACCATGTTCCAAATCACTCACAGCTCAGTACCCTGGGGATTCTCCAACCTGAGCTGTAACTGTTTCAGATGCACAAATGGAATGCCTACTGAGAAAGCTAACTAAATGAAGGAGGTGTATGTGGGTAACAAGAAAATATTGGTTAAATTTTAAAATATCAAGTAAAATAATAAAAATTTTAATTGGGTACTATGTTTCTGAATTAACTGGTATGAAATCTGGTTTTATCTTTCTTTGGATCTACCTCCCTCCATCCCCTTCCTTCTCTTTCTCTCTCCTGGTGTGCATTTTCTAACTACTGACTTATGTATATTTCCCATGCCTCAGAGCTGGCCAAGACCATTCTCATCCTATAGGGCCCAGGTGATTGGCTCCTGCATTTACCTGCCTGTGTTGTTTTCTCCGCTACTCCTCCAGAGTCCACTGCTCCCATCGCTGGGCTCCAGCTGGCCAAGGGTCTCCTGCAGTCCCTGCCCTCAGCTGCTCTTTCCACATCGGAGCTGGGCACTGGCTCCACAGCTCCTCCCTGACCCCTCTACACAGGCCCAGTTCCAAGTCCACTCCCCCAGTGCCCAGCACTGAGGCTGCTCCTCACCTGCGTACCTGTGAGGGCCGGGACTCCATCAGGCTCTGGCTCCTTTTCTTAGCCAGTATTGTAGGTAATGAAGCCTCTGGTTTCTTCTGTCTGAAGGCCTGTTCCTGGTCGTTGGTGCAGCTTCCTTCCCACAGCCCATGGGTGAGTATGTGTGTTTTTTCCACTCTTTTGGCTGAACAAATACCTTTCATTTGTATACATCTTTGTCTATGATCTCACCCCACCCACTTATATGGCAACATTCAGGAGGGTCACAGTTTAAAAACCATGTGCAAGATGTGCCCCATAAATATTTTTAGATGGTAAACACAGAATACAAGAATCCCAAACTCTCCGTTTCCTGGAGTACAGGATCTCTTCCTTCTCTCTATATCCCCTAAAGGCTTTTCTGTGAGAATACCTGTCTCTGTTTAACAATACCACAATCAAGTCAAGTCTTAAGTCTTAATTAAGGCCAAGTCAAGTCTTAATGGTGCCAAATATTCCCATCAGGCCTCAGCAGATATAAACAAGTAGGTTGTTCACCACCACAAAAGTTCTTTTCTGAATACGTCTACATTCTAACACCGTACATATGATCTGGGGAGCAAAGAATGCTAGGGCTACTGTGGAGGGAAGAGGAGCAGGAGAGAGGAAGCCAAGGGCGGGAAAGTGCATCTCTTCAGAGTTCCAAATCTCTCTGGTTCTCTCCATTTTTCACCAGTGTTCAATACCAGAAGACTATTAGGAGGATCAAATAAGACAGAAGACCGTGAAACCATTTTATAACAAAAGTTAAGTTATACAAAAGGACTTGAGAATGAACCCAGAGCTGTTTACTAGCTAGTCAACCCTAGGAGACACTCTGGGTGAGCTTTTCAGACCTTGCTAAAACATCAGGAAATTCTCAACATGGGGAAGAAGCCCTGTTCCTGGATGTAGTGTACCAAGAGCCATTTGCATCCCACCCAGGTGAATGGATGTGCAGAAAAGGTGCGACCTGTTTCCTGCCTGAGGTAAACAGCCACCTGACTGGCCCCGCCCTGCTCCCTAACCTCAGGGAGACTGGAATGTTGGGCAGGCGGCAGCTCAGTGGACCTGTCAGTTTACAGGAGCCACGTCTGGGCTCCCGCTCACTGCTGATTATTGCTATAGACCCAGCTCACCTTTGGGAATGGAAAGGTAGCTGGGCCCTGCACAAAGGGCATGGTCTTTAGAGCTAGAAAGATTCTGTTTTAGATCTGGAGTCCCAATGCTTAGTAGCTCCATGGCTATAGGTAAGTCATAATGTCTTGAAGGCTGAATTTCCTCATCCATAAAACAGGGTTAACAAAACTCTCTTTGCTCCACATTCTCAAGTGTGCTGTAAGGACTAAATGAGCTAATGTGTGTACAAGTGTTTCATGAAAATGTAATGCTGCCTCAAATGTTGTCTTACTGAGAAAGTTGTTGATGAAAATGAGCAGCTGAGTGATTATGAAACACTGAGGAACAATATGGAATCCATAGATAATTCTGTGCAGGTCACACCTGAGGACTTCTGACTCAGCCCTCATTCTCTGGCAATGTCAGGACATGGGAATACCTGTTCTGTCTGAGGTGAGACACGTGACCACTACGACTAGAAAACACACACTGCAGATGCTGCTCGATGCTGGCTGAGCCAGATGTTGGGAGCAGTGGATGGGGTTGAATCAGCTCTAACCCGACAAGGCACTTGATAAGAGGGGCCTCCCCAAACCCTCAGGAAACCACATCATCTAGGTCAACAGCTTCTGAGTTTATAAACTAAATGGCCTGAGATCTCCTCTGAACTCTGGCGCTGCCACTCCTGTGGAAATCTTATTCACAAGTGTCACTCCTCTCATTTTAATCACTGGGTGAATTCCATCACACTGTTCACTGAATGGATGAGTATTAACCTCATGATAAAGAGCAAGTTCAGACAAGGAATCCTGGAAAAGTGGGGAGGCCAAGGACACAAGGTCCTTGCATCAGACTTATTAAACACACACTTGTACATTTGGGCAAGAAGCAACCAGAAAGCAAAACAACTGCTGACTAGTCTAACGGCACAGCCTCTTAGAAACCTCAAAACCTGACATCACTCAGAAGTCCAAGACTTCTCCGGTAGGCTTTTTTTTTTTTTACTGGGGAGGGAGGTGTGCTCATCTCTAGCATGTTCAAATCCACTTGAGCAAACGTTCAGAGCAGACACTGAGGACGACCTGAAACACTGAGAACCTGAAACATTCAAAAGAGCGCAGAGAAGGGGCAAGAAGTCTACTGTTGCTGGTGCTGAAGACCAGTTCCGGTAAAGAGCACTTCCTACCATTAATGAAATAAATACAAGACCCGCCCTGTTCAAAGTGCCACCTCACCTTACACTAGAGGACTCAGTCTTAGGGCTGGGAAGACAAAGACTCTTTAGTTCCATGAGAAGCACCTCCCGGGAAGGTGGGGAGGGGAACCCAAGCCCTGACTGAATTCTAAAATGGTTAGGCTGTGATTTTATAAGAACAAAGCCTAGCCAAGAGACATCCTACAGAGCTGGTTGTAAGAGAGCAAATGCTGACGAGACCACGGGTCACCCCTAGGTACTATCAAGCAAAAATTATTCCAACTTTGGAACAATCTTGAAAGTATGTGTCCTGTAGATAAAAGTAGGGTCAGTCCTATTTCCTTCCACTGAGGTGCAACAGTTGTCACCTGTGGCTTCAGGTCTCTCATAAATGATGACTATGAATAGCATTTGGAGATGGAGAGAGAGAGTGGGTAGTTAAGATGCTTCTGCTGAAGCATCTCCATTTTGAAGCATTTCCATTTTGGAAAACCTAGAAGTGCTATGGGCTCCCAGGTGCTTTCCTCTCTACAAACAGGCTCAACAGAGCCTTAGCAGCATTCCTGCAGGGGCAGAAGGCCCTCAAGTTCACCCAGGAGAGGGTGGTGCAGAGGAAGAGCAATGGACTAAAGTCTAACAGGCCTGGGTACATTAGGCTAAGTCACTTTCGAGCAGGGTCCCATTGACTATGAAGAAACTCAGATCAAGAGAATTAAGTAATATGGCCAAGGTCACTCAAAGAGTTAACAGTCAAGCTGGGACCAACTCTGAGTCCTTCTGAATGCAAAGTGATTCCTCCTGTGTCCCCAGCTAACCTTCAGAGTGGCACATGCATGTGAGATTAGTATGGTGTCATCACAGAGTACGAGTAGCATGGAAACGAGGCTTTACTACACTGCATTTACAAGTGCAGTGGAGGGTTTTCTAAGCCACTGCCTGCCATTTGTTTTTCAGTATGAAACGAGCTCAATCCTATGATTTCTGAGAAGTAAATGCTCAGGGTCCCATTTGGAGATATAGAATCTGCTGCTGCCCATCCCTGCAACACTCACCTTGGCTCAGTCAGATTACATGGCAACTCGAGATTGTTCTCTGGTGAGCCCTGCTTTTGTTGACTAGCAGGGCAAGCCAAGGCTGGAGATGGTTGGTCCCAAAGGGGAGGATGTATCCCCCGCCACTCGATGCCTAGAGGAAGCAGCCAGACCTCTGAGACCTTGGTGGACAATGAAGCCAGAGGCTCCGGGGCATCCCTGCACGAAGGGGAGGTCACAATAGAGTCTGCACAGCTCTACAGCACCCATCTCCACAGTAACTACCAAGAAATAGAAGATCTGGTTTCAAGAATCGAAGTATGTCAACATAAACTTCTTATTTATGATTAGCAATGCTCAAGGCATTGGTCAATCTAATGAGGTGACTCCTATATCTGTTTGGACCTGCAAGGGATCTTAACATGTTCCCACAGGCCTACCGAGTTAGGTATTATTCCCAGCCTTCTTCACAGTAACTGCCTAGATTCTGGCAGTGTGGGGGTGGGGGGTGAGGTGGGGGTACGGAAACAGGCCCAGACCAAGAACTGGTAACTCCAAGAGGCTGGCCCCATCCTACACAGGCTTGTGTCTACAGTAGCAGGGGACCAGCAGCAGCAGCTATCAGACTTCCTCAGAATAAGAGGCTCGGCTTTCCTAGAGTTACCGGCAGGCCCTGCCTCCAGTGGAGGAGTGGTCAGGGGCACAGAGCAGTCAGCCTGCTGCCACCCTACTGTCTGGTTCCCTATATTAATGAACCAGGCAACAACAGCTCCTAGGAATGAGGGTTCTCAACTGTTTTCTTCCTTCAGTATATCTGGCCTGATTTGTACATGAATCACAATGGCCCACAGGAACAGCCAGGGGTAGGAGTGTAAAGAAAATACATCGCAGGCAATGTGAAATGACCAGCAGTTAGTTATAACAGCAGCCCTCTCTTCTACTCTAAAAAGCCTCTCAGAATGAGAGCTGATTTACAGGGATAATCTTTAACTCAATGAAACTTATTTTTTTAAAGACAAAACATTCATAAACTTCACTGTTAGTAACAAATTCTAGCAACATCCCTCAAAACCACACTTAAAAGGAAGAAAAATCAAAGTGGCACAGTGCTTACTTAGCAAAATGCCCTTAAACTCTCTTTCTAGATGCTCCAGCTCTTCAATGAAGCCTTCTAGGATCAAAGGGAAGAGAGAACAGATCACCATACATTATTCTGCCTGATCTATGTGTGAAATTTCTACAGCCATGTGCTTTACTTTCCTCAGTAGTATAAAATTCACAGGACACAGCCTCCCCATGCAACAGTCAGTGGCAGTAATTCAGTGTCTGTATAAATACCACATGTGACTGTTAATTTAGATACAAATATAAGTATTTGTATTTCAGTATACATAGATCCTATGAGTCAGCCCTGGAGGTCTAGCGGTTAAGATTTTGGGCTCTCACAGCCACGGCCCATGCTTGTTTCCAGGTCAGGGAACCACAGCACCCGTCTGTCAGTTGTCATATGGTGGTGGCTGCATATTGCTGTGATGTTGAAAGTTATGCCACTGGTATGTCAAATATCAGCCGAGTCACCCATGGTGGACAAGTTTCAGCAGAGCTTCCACACTAGAAAGACTGAGGAAGAAGGACCTGGCCACCCACTTTCAAAAAAACTGGCTATGAAAACCCTGTGAAAAACAGCAGAGCATTGTCTGACAGAGGACCAGAAGGTGAGAGAGGATGGTGCAGAAAGACTGGGCAGGAAGAAGTACAGAAATGGCACTGGGCAAGGGATAGGAAAAGAAGGTAGAACAGGTCATCAGCCTCAGATCTCAGGTGGCTGAAGGAGAAAATGTATTTGGTTTCTGCCGTATCTTTGCATCCCTCAATGACACTTTTGTCTATGTCACTCATCTTTCTGGCAAGGAAACCATCTGCCGTGTGACTGGCGGGATGAAGGTGAAGGATGACCAAGATGAATCCTCACCATACACTGGCATGTTGGCTGCCCAGGATGTAGCCCAGAGGTGCAAGGAGCTTGGCATCACTGCCCTCCACATCAAACTCTGGGCCACAGCAGGAAACAGGCCCAAGGGCCAGTCAGCCCTCAAAGCCCTTCCCCACTCTGGAATGAAGATCAGGCAGATTGAGGATGTCACCCCCCATCTCTTCTGATAGCACCCACAGGAAAGGGGGTCACCGTGGTCGCCATCTGTGAACAGGACTCCTCAAATAATTCTTTTCTGTTAATAAATTGCCTTCATATAAAAAAAAAAGACCGGCCAGGGTTCTACTCTGCTGTACACAGGGGCGCTAAGAGTTGGAATTGACTCAAGGGCACTAACAACAAACAACAATACATCGTATGACATGGAGACTGAATCTCTCCATCTCAAAATTTCTAAATTTCTAGAAGATGGTTTCAACAAGGTTTTGGTGTTTTGTTTATTTTTTTAGGAAAATTAGCCCTGAGCTAACATCTGCCGCCAATCATCCTCTATTTGCTGAGGAAGACTGGCCCTGAGCTAACATCCGTGCCCATCTTCCTCTGTTTTTTTCATATGTGGGATGCCTGCCACAGCATGGCTTGATACACGGTGCATTGGTCTGCACCCGGGATCCAAACTGGTGAACCCCAGGCCACCGAAGCAGAACGTGCGAACTTTACCACTGTGCCACCAGACTGGCCTCAGGTTCAACAAGTTGAATAGAAGGCATACGCACAGAATTCCTTTCTGTACAGTACAATACTAATGTGCTGATATGATACCAAAAGAGTAGAGTGAATGAGTGAAGATGATCTCTAGAGCCGACCTATGGTAGGCACCCAACAAATATTACCTGAACTAAGCCCAGTCAAGAGAGAATCCACAATCCACTGGCCACACACCGGCCGAGAAGCAGCACAGGGATGTGGTTGAAGTGCAGCCTCTAGTTATGTACAAGAGAGAGCAGACCCGGGTTCTGCTGTATACCAGCTGGATGGCCTTAGCTCAGACCAGACTACTTAACTTCTCAGAGTCTCAGTTTCTTCATGTGTAAGGATAGTAATAACAACTCTGCAAGGTAGGTATGAGAATTAAATAAAATCAATTACTTACAAAACTACGACATGTCATATGACACTGTTTAATAAACTAAAGAAAGTGTCATTTAAAGTTAACAAATGTTCCCATATACTTTTAGATAAGAAATGGAAATATTCATCTCTATGAGAGGCCCTTCAGGTAGCATCAAATCTATCCTGGGTACTTTGAGGTAAAGGCTCACTATGAAAAACCTCTGCTTTCTTATAAAACTTCTGTATTCTAATAATACCAGATTTCAAGAAAGGAAAAGAAAAACCTTGGAACATCTAACAAAATAAATTTTAAAAAGGACCTAAAGGAAGACAGTTCAAACTCTTTCAAGGAGACTCTGAACACGAGTTAGGTGAAGACCCCTTCATGCTACAGAGAGTCAGGATGGAGAACACGGCTCATTATTGTTTTGTTTCTTTAGAGCAGCTCATCACTATAAAGGTTTAGGTAACTGAAAACCTTATTTGATACTGTGACAAATCTGATTTGCATTTATGTATCATGACAATCAATCCCCAACACAGTGGTTTTCAGCTGGGGGCCACTTTGCCCCCAAGGGACATCTGGCAATGTCTGGAGGCATGTTTGATTGTCACAACTAGGGGGTAGGCTGTGCTACTGGTATCTAGTGGGTAGAGGCCAGGGTTGCTGCTCAACATCCCACAATGCACAGAAAGCACAAGCACAAGTCTGCACGCTCACACACACAAACACTTACCACCACCATAACCGCCGCCACCACCACCACCAATTATCCAGCCCAAAATGTCAACGACACAGAGGTTGAGAAATCCTGCTCGAACCTCAGAAGCAGTGCTAAGGTAGTTCAAGAAGGGACATGAGTCTAATACGTTTCTCAGCCCTTCATCAGCTTACAGAGAGAGAGATGAGATTCGTCTTGATACCATGCTTCACACCTTCATCAAATATCCTCTACAGAGATTTCTGGGAAACTGAATTTCCACCAGAAAACAGAAGAGGCTGTTAGCAGATGGTGCAACTTGGCACTGTCCATGGATCACAATGAAAAAGGTCACAGTACCTTCCTGGGAATAGGACTGATTCGTACTTGGATCTCTACAAGGCAAAAGCTTTAAAGCAAGCTCAGTAACGAAGCCAGGCAGCGGCAAAGCCCCTGACAGAAATGTGTTTACTGACTTCTTTGTGGAATGGAACATAAAACTGGGAGAAATCTAATTGCCATTTACCAGTCTGGTGGCTGACTGACAAGTAAGTTAAGAATCAGGAGAGCAAAGTTCTACTACCAGGTCTCTTACTAGCTGGCTATATAATATGACTTCCCTGGAACTCCAACATCCTCATTTATAAAATGAGAGGCACTCTCAGTGAGCTGCAGGGAAGATGGCATTTAAGAGGAGGCAAAGCATGAAAGGCTATGGGCCTCCCCCACCCATTTCAGCCAGAGCAGCTCCCCTACTCCTTGCTATACTTCCTCCGAAAATGGGGTTGTGCTACTTCTAGAAATACGATCTAGAAAACAATGAGCTTGATGATCTTTGAGGCCTGAAATTACATTAAGAACTACATAAGCAAGGCTTCTATGATCTATTATGGCACTTGTATCCTGTTACAGTATTTGTTTATATGTCTGTTTTCCAGATAACAGCTCATTTATCTTTTTCCCCTACTGCCCAACGCAAGGCACCAGAATATGAGGTATTCTCAAAAATCAAGGTATTCTCAAAGTGCAGATGACAAGGAAGACAGTTAAAAGTAAATGCCAGAAATAAGAAAAACGTTTGGCTAGTCAGTAAGCATTTTTGAGCAGCATATTTACTGTAGAAATTTCTACTGACAGGGGGTGCTGGGTGAGATGAGTTTATGGGGGCACTAAGCATGTGATGCTTTGTGCTCAAATAATTCACTGTGTCATTTCTGAAGGAGAAATGTTGCATTGCATTGGTTTTAAACTGGCTTCCTTACATTCCAGATACAGGTACTGAGAACATACCTTTTAGATTTTGTTTTAAGGACTTTGAAAGTCTGAATAGGAGCAGAACACTGCCTTACTGGTTTTTTCAAAGAAATGTATAGGTAAAATTTTAACAGTCAAGGTAACACACACTTGCCAGCACTTCTCCACCCCATGCATGCACAAACCACCTGACATTTCCCAATGTCCACCTTTGTGAAAACCCTTTATTCCCCAGTTGGCTTTAGAGAAGGGATTTCGCAGCAGTGGTCTCTTCATGTTTGTTGCTCTAGGGAAGCAGGCAACCCAAAGAAGGCAATAGCTGTACAATCTCATAACAAGCCCACATCCTGTCTCTAAGCACATTTTGGAGGAAACACACCAAGGGATTAGGTTATCATTATCGTAAGGGGAAAAGCAAAATACTACAGTGATCACAATTTACTGAAAAGAAAAAACCAAACAGCAATTTGCCACTGTAAAACTGAGTAACATTCTGTTCCATGAGGCAGCACCCACAAACTACACAAATTAAAGATACATGAAGCAGATGGCTATAATTGTCAAGAATTATAATTGTCAAGAATTGTCCTCAGAATTGGTCAAACATTATCATCTCCATTAATCATTATCAAGAAGAAATTCAAATAATCCAGAACATCTACTGTTGACTAAGGACATGATTAGGCAATAATTAATAACTTTAGGAAAAAAGAAGGTAGACAAAGAGAGAGCAACTGTTCAACAACTTATAAGCCAAGAGCGAGCAGAGTCATGTGCTCCAGAGCTCTGAGAGGCACGCTCACCACTTTTTTTAAACCAAGCCCTACAGGGAAGGCCAATATATAAAGCAAGTACAGTGGAGCATGCAGAGTTGAAGTGGTAGTCGGGGCTGGGGACTCAGGCAGTCAGCTCCTCCAGTGCCCTCAGGAACTCTGAGCTCAGCTGAGTTTGCTGGCTGTGGCGTAGGGGAGCTAGGATACTCACTTTGAAACAGACAGCTCCCATTTTCCTCTGCATGTGCGAAGTGATGGCAGCTCTAGGCCCATCTCTTAGGCCTATATGTCCAAAGCAGCAGAAGAAAGCTGGTCCTAAATTAGCCACTGTTCCTGGACTTGCCCAGGGCTTGCCAGCGGCTGGGCCAGGGCTCCCTCTACTCTTTCATACCTTGTTTCCAATAGTCCAGCAGCTTCTTGAAAATGTCCTGACCTTCCAAAAAGCATGTGGTTTCTGTATCTTCAACTCACCCCATCCCCAACACTCTAACTCTGTGGACAGGTGCATACTCCAATCAGTCGCACTTAACTGAAAGGTCCCTGGGGGCAGATCTGGAGCCCCAGCCACACTAATCAGGGAGGGTGGTTTAGCTGCCCCATTCCTATAAACCAGATTAGATCATTGTGTGCATGGAAACAAGCACTCACACATGCCCCATGGCAGTTAGTGATGAGTGGAAGGCTGTTGTTTACAAAGGAATCCTAGGGTTTCAGTCTCTAATCTTCTACCCACATACCTCCTCATCTGAAGATATAAATTCAAAGACATGCACTTCTGAAGATGAGTAGCAAGGGTGTTTGCCAGAATATAATAAATAGTCTTTTTGGGGTTGGAAATCCCTTTGAGAAGCCCTTGGAGACTCTCTCTCCAAGACAATCACATATAAAAAATGTTGCCTATCCCATTCCTGAGCAACCACAGGCCCCTCAAGTTCACCCATGTACTCAGAATTCAGGTTAAGAATCTCTGTATAACCAGTTATATTAACTGTTCCAATTACAGATTTCTCTCTCTCATTGCTGGCAAGAATTAACTGGTAATGGCGCTGCTTCTCAGCAGTGCAAAAACATCCTGAGAAATTATTCAGATTACAACAAAAGACAGAGCTTTCATCCAATGTTTTTGCACAAATAAACCAAACATAATAAATTAAGTTACAAAGCAGATAACCTTCACTATGTTGAACACAAAAGAAGATGCGACCCAAACCTCTTAATTCTCCCATTAATTACTATCAGAAAAAAAGACTGCATTAAAAGTCTATTTATAACTTTTTAGTCAACTATGGCCCATAATATATAAGGAGGTAATTTATAGTTCAAGTTTTTCATCTCTTTTCTCTCCAAGAAGTGACAAGCTGAATTCTAAATTTTACACTGAAATATATAATTCCAATTTTCAAAAATAACTTCCTCTTGGAGGAGTGATATTCCAGTTTTGGTGCAACCCTGATACAGAACCCAACTGTCCTAAATGGAGTCAGTTTTTTTTTGTTTTTTAAAGATTTTATTTTTCCTTTTTCTCCCCAAAGCCCCCCAGCACATAGTTGTATATTTTTAGTTGTGGGTCCTCCTAGTTGTGGCATGTGGGACGCTGCCTCAGGATGGCTTGATGAGTGGTGCCATGTCCGCGCCCAGGATCCGAACTGGCGAAACAACCGGCCACCAAAGCAGAGCTCGCGAACTTAACCACTCGGCCATGGAGCTGGTCCCCAAGGGAGTCAGTTTTTAAAGGAAGCCCAAAAGATGAAGGTAGCCCAAAAGCCCCAGCTGTCTAGTTTTGCTTTTCAACAGACTCGACAAGGAGTGAGCTAAAGGTAACAAATTAATACCCTATTTTCTCTAACTCATTTTCTCTGTGGCATTTCTAGCGTAGCTCATACTCCTGACTCTGGTGACTCACAGCATTTCACCTTACTGACCCAAGCAAAGGAAAAAAAGCAAATCAAGCAAGACAGCAGGGGAATCACAGATTTTCCTCTTCACATCCCCAGTTAGACGAGGTCACTCAACCAGTGCGCATTTCCAAAGCCCCTCGAATGCCCCCACCCTCACCAGTGTTGGCTTAGGTGCTGCATCTGAAATTTTGTCCAATTTCACCAAGTAAACTTGTAAACGCCCAAGTGAACTGCGAGCTCCTGATAAGCTCGTGATGTTTTGTCTTGGGATGTTTCTTGAAAAAAAAAACTAATGAACAAAGCACAGATTTACTAATATATATTCCTTATCCCCCACCTCACAAAAGGAAAATCGTAATTTTTAACATGGGAGTTAAAATTTTAATCAGAACACACTGGTTAATGCCATACCAGAAATTCAAATACACAAAACCAGTAAGTTTCCGTTTCCTTCTACTTAGGAGGAGAGTTTAGGGGGAAGAGGAAGACAGTTTAAGTAACAGAATCCATTTCCAATCCCTACAACTCTGTTCAGGAAAGAGCAGCGGATCCGGAGGCAGATGACCAAGACCATCTGCGCCGTCTTCCTGGTTGTGGGATGCAGGTCAAGTCACTGAACCGATTCTCCTCATTAAGCCCATCTTACAGGTGGGGAAACGTCCCACTCAGAGAATTTTGGAAGGGGCCGAGCGCGAGGGGGGCTTCCTGAACCGCGGAGCGCCGTTCGAGGTTCCTTGTTTTCAATCACGCTCCGCCTTGCCTGCTGCAGAGCCCTGAACGTTAACACGACGAGGGACGACAGCCACCGGCCACGCAACGGGTTCATCAGAACCGAGGCAATCGGCGTGACCCAGACGGGCCCTGCGCCCTTGCCAGGCCAATACCTACATCCAGGGCCCGACAGGCGCCCTCCCTGCCCGGACAGACCGGCTGCCCCCGGCGTCGATCCCTCCCACTCTGCGCTCCGCACCGCGGCGGCCGCGGGCCCCCAGTGGAGTCACGACAGTGACTCAAAGGGCCCTTCCGACGGGGGTGAGTCACGAGCAAGGAGGGCAAAGGCCCGGCCCCCGCCCACAGCCCGCCACGCCGGGGCGACCTCCGACCCCGGGCAGGCCGGGTCCTCGCGGGCCACGGGGGACGGGCGCCGCGGGCCGGGCGGTCGGAGGCTGCACCACCCCGCGCCGGGAACGCCAACGGCACACGCGGCGACCCCGGGGTCACCTCGCCCGGCGCACTCTGGACGCCGGGAGGGGGCCCAATGGGGACCAGCGCGAACGGCGGCTCGGGCCTCCCCGGGCCTCGGAACGGTAGTCTAGGAAGCGGGGCCCCCTACGCCGGGCCCCCTCCCCCGCTTCCCCGCTTCCGGCCGTCCCCTGCCCCCCGCCCCGCCCCGCCCTCCGGGTCTTCCCGAGGCCGCGCCGGGGACGCAGGGGGCCGCGGCCCATCCAGCCCAGCTCCCCAGAGTCCGGGCCGGTGAGGTCCGCCGAAGAGCCCGCGGGAAGGCCCGACAGGGCGCGGGCCACTCACCGACCACGAGTCCGCTCTACCGTCCTTCAGTCCCCGCGTCCCCGCGTCCGTCACCTTCTCCCTCAGGAGCCGCGGCCGCCGCAGCCGAGCGGGCGGGCGCGAGGGCGGCCGACGTGCGCACGCAGCGGGGGCGGGGCCTGCGGAGGACACGCCCCTGCGGCGGCGCGTGGCTGCCCTCTGGGAGTCCAGGTCCTCCGCGGAGGTAGGTTGCTCGGGCTGAGGGGCGGCATTCCTGAGAGCTGGTGTTTATGAGGACGCCTCCGGGGTACGCGCTTCCCTGGCCCAATGTCACCGCCTAGTCAGGCTCCTCTGGCGCGGGGCTCCACCTGCCCTTTCCGTTCCGCCACTCTGGCTTCCCGTCATTTTCTTAACCATCCGGCTGGCTACAGATTAAATGACTGGTCATGTCCGGTGTTGACAAAGGTATGGGAAATATGCAGTGTTTGTGGGAGTTATGGGGAAGCGGGGGATAATTTAGCAACTCTCTTAAAGTGGGCATCTTCCTTGATCGAACAGTCTCACTTCTGGGTAGCTATTCTAGAGAAACACTTGCAAGAACCCAAAGAGACACAAACGAGGAAGGTCATTGCAACACCTAACAGGATACTCCCTTTCGGTGAAAACCTTGAAACAACCTAAATGCCCATTAGAAGAGGATGGGGTGGGCGTGGACAGGGGCACATCCATTCAATAGTGTTGTGCCACAGTTAAAAAGGCAGAGCAGACACCTGAGGGAGGACATTAAATAGAAAGGGGGAAAAGCAAGCTGTAGGAAAATACAAAAATACATTAGAAAGTATGTAAATTAACCTAAAAAACAAATATTGAACTCTTAATAATGTGTACGCTGAAGTGTTTAAGGTTGAAGGGTACTAATGTCTGCAACTTACTTGAAATGCATCAAAAAATAAGATAGTTGATGGATGGATAGACATCTGATAAAGCAAATACAGCAAAATGTTAAGATTCCAAGAATCTAAGTGTTAAGTATATGAATGTCCACTATACAGTTCTTTCAACTTTTCTGTATGTTTATAAACTTTTGTGGATGCGAATAATTCATAATCTATAAATCAAAATTGGGGTGAGTTTATTATGAGCCAACCCTAAGGATATATAACCCAAGAGAGTACCTTCACAAAGAAGTGGAGGGTACAGAGTGGTTATATACCGTCTTAGAACAAGGAGTATACATCACATATGATAGAAATGTCCCTTTTACAATAGTCACGAGATTACTTTGCTGGCACAGCAGATCAATGGTCATGAGGTAAGTATGGTAGATGGATAATTAATCCTTAGTTTCTAGGAAAAGATGCTTATCCTCAAGGAAATGCTGATATGGGGGGAAGCTACATCCCTCTCTTTAAGGGCATCATTCTTGTCTTTGGGACATTGTAAATGTTTAAAGTAGATGTACAAGCCATGCTCAACAGGCCATATCAGGCCTTTTGGAAAGACAAGATCAGGCCAAATTAGTTTTAAACAAAATAGCTTCCTCATATATTCCAATATATCCTATTGCTTGTCATTTATTCATCATTTTCATAATAAAATTTGGGGGAAAATATATTTAGATGATCCTTCTTATCTTTTTTAACTTCACAATGTTATCTTTCTATACATTCATGTTTAGGTATGTAAATGTATCCAAAAGCTGAGAAAGTTTACACACTAGAATGACAGAGGGAGGTCAAGGGTCACTTGTGCTTTATCTGTATAATTATTTATGAGAATGTATAAATGCATTAGGTATTTCTTGGCTATCAAAATCAAATAAAAAAGAATGAATTTTAAGAAAGACATAACAGGAAGTACACACTGTTCTGCCCCATGCCCCAAACACACACACACATAAAATTGAATTAAACTGTGAAGCACTGATTGAAGGAGACGGTGCTGCAAAGTTTCACATGAGATAACATGAGGCTTAGCCTGTGCCTGACACAGAGGAGGAGCCCAGAAAAGGGTTCCCACTGTTATCAGTACATGTCACTGGGCTGGGTGAACTGGCGAGTGCTTTGCAGGAAGTCCTTTGTGGGATATAAAGTCCCACAGAAGTGCTGAGTCATGGCAGAGCACACACTAGTTAGTAGCCAAATCTCTTCCCTCAGCCCTCAGGGGACCTCTGGGTTGTGGGCTGGATGGGGCTTCAAGAGACCAGACCTTTGCCCAGGCTGCCAATCTGCCAGCCCACTTCCTGACAGCCCCCTGGCACCAGCACCACTGGCCAGAAGCCCAGGGGCAGAGATGCCATTCCCTGCTTCTCATTGCCTATACTGACCTCCAAGCTGCAGGTTCAGGTAAGCAAAAAGGCACTGGAGTTGCCTGGGTCCCAATATGGCCCTGGGATGCTACTCAATTAAACCTGGCACCAGGACTGGCTTCAAGGGCTTTTGACCCGAGTAGTTGCATGGGGTCCCACACTCAGGACTCTGCACTTGGTTTAAAGCTCCGCTTTTGCTGTCTTGAAATTCTTAGTAACTTTTTAATAAGGAATCCTGCATTTTCATTTTGCAGTGGGCCTTGCAAATTACGCAGCTGGTCCTGCTGGATGTCTTCTTGTTTGGATTTATTTCTTTGAAGTGGAGACTGTGGAACATCAGGTTTTGTGGTTTATCCCCATGCAGTTTGTCAACACAAAATAACCAATAACCATTCTATAGATAAGAGAGATAAGGTGAGTTTTACTTGAGCCAGAGTGAGGACTATAACCTGGGAAGGCCTTTTCCAGAAAGGAAGAAGCATGGTTTTCTGTACAGTCTTATACCTTTTTAGGACAAAGGACATATATTAAACATGCCTGGGATACATATTCATCAAAGTTTCAAAGAGGTATTCAGTTGCAAAATTAGCAGGTCAACATGACCCTGATGCCAGGAAAGAGACTAATAGCGGCGTTACTAATAGGGTGTAGGAGGGAAAGTAAGCTTTCTTAAGAGAGTGCTTTCTTTGCTGTAATGAGTAAAGCAGATGTACAATGTATGTTTGATAGGCCACATGAGGCTTTTTTTAGTTCAAGCGGAATCAGTATTGAATCAGAATAGTTAGCCCATATACCACACTATGTGAAAATCTCTTGTCAAATTGAAGAAAAACCTCATCTGTTATCAAAGGAATATGCACTTGGGTTCCATTTAGTAGGTATTTATTGAGTTCCTACGAAGTACTGGACATTGTGCCAGGAGGGTGAGATACAGAGACAAAAAAATACATGGGCCAGCTCTCAGTAAGCCCTCGGTCTAATATGGTAAAGACAATTTTGCCAGTGGGATAGAGATGGGAGTGGAACAGGAGTAGTTAGCCTAGCCTAGAAGTCAGGGAGGGCTTCCTGAGGAGGTGATGGTTATGTGGAGTCTTAAGGAACGAGTAGGAGTTAGCCCTATCTCAGAGGAAGGTATTCCAGGCAAACTACAGTCTGAGCACAGACGCATAATGTTACAGGGTGTGGAGACTACAGAGGTTTATGCAAGATAAACACACAGATGGTATCTTCATTTATAAATGTAAACACAAGTAAACATAAATAAGTATTTATTAAAATAAATACATGCATCTTATGATAAAGACCAATATTTTACATAAATAAAATACACGTTACCTTGTGGGTTGTCTCCGCCACCAGATTCAGGAAAATAATACCAGTTTTAGTTTGATTTCCCTGTAACTCCAGTGCCTCGCAGATGTTTACACAACTAGTCAAGAAGCGAATATTTACGGAGCACCTACTTTGTGCCAGGGACTATTTTAGGTGCTGGAAATTCAGCAGTGAAAACAGACAAGCGCCTGCTGTCACAAATCTGACATTCCCGGGTGGGTCAATACACATTTTGCAATGAATGAATGAAAGAAAAAATGAATGCTCTTATCCAGTCAGCAGTACGTTTTCAGAAGAGGAGTGGCATGGTCATTTTTGAGTCATTTCAGTTGAACACAAGGAAATCTCACTTTTCTGTTAAAAAGAACGCACATCCGTGCAAGTAGGAGCAATCTCAAACGTGAGTCAGGCACACAAGAAGTCGGAAAGGGCCTCAGAGGGTTAAGACTCACGGATACAGATTTAATTATCTTTACGTAACACCCCGTATCTGAAGTTCAGATGTTCATACAAGATGAAGAGGTAATTTTTTTTTTTTTTTGGCTTCGAGCCGTCCAGCCTCTGCGCGTGCATTTCGCTCGTACCCGACGACCTACGCAAACTCGGTTTGCGCACGCGCGGGGCAGGCACGTCCCGAACGTCCGCCCAGCGCCGCGGGAGCCGGGACGAAACACCCGCGCCCGTGGAGGGGGGATGGCGGCAGCTCCGCTCAGAGTCGGGCCCCGTCGGCGGGAGTTCAGAAGCACTGAGGCCTGGGGTCCTTTCCCGCGGGGCGGCCGAGAAAGGGTGGCTTTGCCAGGGTGGGGCTGGAGCTGCAGGCGGGGGTCGGTGCCCTTCGCACGGTTCCACCCTCCCCCTCCACGGTGGACTCGGCTGCGAATATCGCGGTCTTTTCTGACCGTTTCCCACCTAGTACGCGGCGGAGAGGTGATGCTGGCTTGGGAGGGGATCCGTGCTGGGGGTGGGGGGCGAGGGGCGGGGCTGGGGCTCGCGGGCCCCCGATCTCTCCCGACCGGCGCCCCCTCGGTCCTCGGCGGTGCAGGAGCAGATCGTTCTGGGTGGGGACCCCTGGCCCAATCCTCGTCAACCTCGCGCCTTGCACGCCCCCCAGGCCTCTCCCGACCGCATTTCCTGCCCCGGCTCGCATGGCGCACCAGAAGCTGGTGGTGGTGTTTGGAGCCACGGGTAAGTGGAACCCGAGTCCGAGGCTTCACGGGCGCAGGATTCCCTGGAGTGGCCAGCCCAGAGGTCCAGCCGGCCCAGCCCCGCAGAGCCAGGGCGCCCCCCAGCGCCGGGAGACGCCCTCGGGGTCTGGAGGGAGGAGTTAGATGGCTCGCACCCCAGACTCAATGTAGGGCCTTGGGGCAGGACCTAAGCACAGATTCCCATTGAAATTTTTTATTATTATTATTAGTTTGGTAAGGGAGATTGGCCCTGAGCTAACATGTGTCCCAGTCTCCCTCTATTTTGTGTGTGGAACACCACTACAGTATGGTTTAATGAGCAGTGTGTAGGTTCGCACCAGGATTCCAACCGAGAAACCCAGCCACAGAAGCCGAGTGCTGGAACTTAACCGCTACACCATGGGCTGGCTCCCCCATTGAATTTTCTTAAATTAATTACATTAACTTTTTTGAATAAGTAGTAGTTGCACATAATACCCAAATTAAAATCTCCCTCTCACCTCTTCCTTCCCCACCCATCCATCAGTTATCAAGTTCTTTGAGTATCCAACCAGACAGATTAGCTGTATCTAAATAGATATTATTTTTTAAATGGTAGCATTTTATTTTGCCCCCAACTGTTTTCTTCTTTCCTATATATATTTTTTAAATGTAAACAGCTTATTGAGATATAAATCACATGCCATACAATTCACCCATTTACAGTGTGCAGTTCACTGGTTCCTAGTATAATCACAGAGCTCTATGACCATCACTACAATCAGTGTTACAAGATCTCATCACCCCCAAAAGAGACCCCATACCCACTAGCAGCCACTCTCCATTGTCCCTCGGCTTACCCAGACCCTGGCAGCCACCAGTCTGCTCTCTGTCTCTGTAGATTTGCCTGATCTGGACATTTCATATGAATGGAATCATAGGCTATGTGACCTTTTGTGACTGGCTTCCTTCACTTAGTATAATGTTTTCAAGGTCCATCCATGTTGTAGTATGTGTCAGAACTTCATTCCTTTTTGTGGCTGAACAATACTCCATTGCATGGATAGACCACACTTTGTTTATCCATTCATCTGTTAATAGACGTTTGTGTTCTTTCCACTTTTTGGTTATTTTGAAAAATGCTGCTATGAACATTCATGTACAAGTTTGTTGGTTTTTTTTTTTTTTCCGCTTGAGGAAGATTAGCCCTGAGCTAACATCTCTGCCAGTCTTCCTCCACTTGCTTGATGTGTGGGTTGCTGCCACAGCATGGCTGGCGAGTGGTGTAGGATCCAAACACGAACCCCAGCCACTGAAGCAAAGCATACCGAACTTAACCACTATGTCACAGGGCCGGCCCCCATGTACAAGTTTTTGTGTGGGCATATGTTTTCACTTGAGTATATACCTAGGAGCGAAATTGCTGGATCCTAGTGTAAGTCTGTGTTTAGCATTTTGAGGAACTGCCAGACTGTTTTTCAAAGCGCCTGCACATTTTACGTCCCCACCACAACTGTATGAAGGGAGTTTAGTTTCACAATTTGCCTTTTCCACTCTAGGACATGTCATGGTCACCTGTCCAAGTCATACATACAGATCTGTCACATTCTTTTTAATCACTTTTATGCGGACTTACCACTTATTTAACCAGTTTCCTACCAAAGAACAGTTAAGTTGTGTGTAAATTTCCACTTTTGCAAATGGTGCTATAGTCACTGTTCTTGTACGTACATATACGAATGATTTTCATTTACTTCCTTTCGATGATTTTAATTTTTACAATTTTCTTGGTATAGGTAATAAGGTAATACTTTATTAAGCTGACAGCTGAGTAGATGGGTATTGGTATCCATTTTTGTATGTGCTAAATGTTTCATAATATATTTTTAAATTTTTATAAAAGTTTAAGTGATGCCTGCTAAAACATGGATGAACCTTGAAAACAATATGCTCAGTGAGAGTGTCACTCAGTGACACACACATAGTGTGTGATTCCATGTATATGAAATGCCCAGAATAGGCAAATCCACAGAGACAGAAAGTAGATGAGTGTTGCCAGGGGCTGGAGGCGGGGAGAACGGGGAATGACTGTTGATGGATATGGATTTTCTTTTTGGGGCAATGAAAATGTTCTAAAATTGACTGTGGAAATGGTTGCACACTCTGAAGAACCAAAAGCCACTGCACTGTACACTTTAAAAGGGTGAACATTATGGTAAGTGAATTCTATCTCAGTAACACTGTTACTTAAAAAATGCTGTAAGGTGAGTTTCGTGAGGATGACAGGAGAAAGTGTCTACGGTGTTTGCTGTGGCGGAGCATTCCCTTCTGGGCTTCACCCTTTGCAGGACCCCCAGGCAGGTCCGACCCTGCACACCTTTCTGACTCATCGCAGGTGCCCAGGGAGGCTCCGTGGCCCGGACGCTCCTGGAAGACGGGACATTCAGGGTTCGAGTGGTGACCCGGGACCCTGGGCAGAAGGCAGCGAAGGAGCTGAGGCTGCGGGGTGCAGAAGTGGTGCAGGGAGACCAGGATGACGAGGCCAGCATGGAGCTGGCCCTGACGGGGGCTCATGCCACCTTCATCGTGACCAACTACTGGGAGAACTGCAGCCAGGAGCAGGAGGTCAAGCAGGTGAGGGCATGCGGGAGGGTGTGGGGAGGCTGGGGCTAGGAGCTGGGCATCCTAAAGGGAGCTCCCAGGTCCCAGCTGGTTGCTGGGAGGCAGCTCTGACTTGCCAGAGAGGTGTTGACCCTGCCCAGGACCACTGACCACTGCAGACCTTTCCCCTCCTGTCCCGTGCAGACCTCCTAGACTTTGATGAGGGCAGGAGGTGATTGCTTTCTCATCCAGTAACTTTTTTTTTAGGCATCACTCGTCTACTGTACAATTTGCCCTTTTAAAGTTAAAAATTCAGTGGTTTTTAACATGTTCACAGAGTTGGGCAGCCATCACCACTGCCTAATTCCAGAACATTTTCATCACCCCAAAAAGAGACCCCATATCTGTGAGCAGTCACTCCCCATCCCCCCTCCCCCCAGCCCCAGGCAACCATTAGTCTACTTTGCCATCAAGTGACTTTTCACATTTCCTAAAAAACCAACTCTGTTGACCTGTAATTTTCTTATAATAAGATGCACACATTTTAATTGTACATTTTAATGAAATTTGAAAATAAACCCATATAACTGCCATTCTAATCAAAATATAATACATTTCCATCATTCCAGAAGTCTCCCATGTTCCCTTTCACATGTTTTGATCCCAAGATCATATGAACTCCAAATCACATGATCTGTGTTTCCCTTTATTCTGTTTTCCACCCAGATTCTCTCTAGTTAGGGGGTTATTGACTCCACGTGGCGGGGGGAGAGATATGTCTGAGATGGAAAACCATGAGACATGGCCATCTTTTTGTCACTTTGAAAATGGAGACACTGGCCCAGTGCCTGTCACATAGAAGGTGCCCAGGTATTTGTGGAAAAGGCAGCAGGCTGAGAACCATGCTCTTCCGACTCCAGCCCTGCCTCGTCTGCGGCGAGCTGCAATGTGGCTGTGGACGTGTAACTTCCCTGCTCTGGTCTTTGTTTTCTTCCTCTGAAAATAAAGGGAGATTTGATTGGACCACTGGTCTCCAGATTTGTTCTTAGCCTTCACCCTTCCCTCGATTACAGTCTTACGTGGAAGCCCATTCCATAGGGTGGACAAAGACAGCTTTTCTGGTTGAAGCGGATGTTGTCTCATGATTCTGGCAGCCTGTATTAGTATTCCACGGTTGCTGTAACAAGTGACCACAAGCCAAGTGGCTTAAAACAACAGGAATTTATTTATTGTCCATGATTCTGGAGGCCACAAGTTCAAAATCAAGGTATGAGCAGGGTCACGTCCCTCCCAAGGCTCTAGGGGAGATTTCGCTCCCTGCCTCTTCCAGCTTCTGGTGGCTGCTGGCTCTCCTTGTGGCCACATCATTCCAGTCTCTGCCTCTGTCTTCCCATGGTCTTCTCTTTGTGTCTTCTCCTCTTCTGTCTCTTAGAAGGGGACACTTGTCACTGCATTGAGAGCCCACCTGGGTATTCCAGGATGATCTCATCTCTAGGCCCTTAACTTAATTATATCTGCAGGGACTCTTTTTCCAAATAAGGTCACATTCACAGCTTCCAGGGGTTAGGACGCGGAGGCCACCATCCAGCCCCCTGCACAAGCTTATGCAGCAGGTAGTGTTGCTGTCCCTGTTTAACCAGTGAGGCCAGAACTGTTAGACCCCTTGTCCTGGATCACACAGCTAGTACCATGCGGAGACGGGTCTGGAACCCAAACAGCCTGTGTGCTTAACCCCTGAGCTGTAGCTCCTCCCTAGTGGACTCTGGGGCTCTCCAAGGAAGACATCTTAGCACTGTGGACAGGGTGCTCTGCCAGAGCAGGCAGAGATGGGAAACCTCTGTGTGGGCCTTCCCCAGGCCACACACCTGCCCACCCTCAGATTGCACATGAGTGGGCCGTGGTCAAGCACAACCAAAAGTAGAACAACCCGGATGATGTAGAGAAGAGACGCTATGGTTCTGTGGGTGGTAGAGGGCTTACCATCCCATGATCAGGGTGTGGTGTCATGTATGAATATCATTCCGGAACAGGGAGCCTTATCACAGGGGTCCATGGTGTCAGGGCCATGACTGGGGACACACATCCTCCTTCCTAGCTTGGTGCTTTCTCCTTTCCTGCCCAGGGAAAGCTGCTAGCTGATCTGACCAAGCGCCTGGGCCTTCGCTACGTGGTCTACAGTGGCCTGGAGAACATCAAGAAGCTGACGGCGGGGAGATTGGCTGCGGGCCACTTTGATGGCAAAGGGGAGGTGGAGGAATATTTCCGGGACATCGGCGTTCCCATGACCAGCGTGCGGCTGCCCTGCTATTTCGAGAACTTACTCTCTTACTTCCTGCCCCAGAAAGCCCCAGGTGGAAAGAGCTACTTGCTGAGTGAGTGTCCTTCCTCCTTCCTCAGTGTCTGCTTTCACCACATGCAGCTGTGGGTGTCACAGAAAGCGGGCTTGTTGTCAGATGGTTCTGGGTCTGAGCCCTGGCTATCTCACATTAGGCCTGTGACTGAGCAAGGCGTGTAGCCTCACTGGGCCTCTGCTTCCTATTCTGTGCAATGGGTGTAACTTTCTCAGGGGTGATGAGAAAATCTGCCGAGGTGTGGTGAGGTGATGCTTTGTCCAGTGGAAAGCTTTCCAGAGACAAGTGCAGTATCTTTACTTCTTCAGAGATAAGGAGAGGATTTGGAAGTACATAGATCAGTTGTAGATTCTACAAAGTAGGAAAGTACTTTCTTCTCAGTGCCCGTTTACAAATCTGTAAATGAGCTGGATGTCCTGGACCCCTGGCTTGGAGAGAACTTTCTGCAACTTGTATCCTGCCAATCAGCCAGTGGGTTAAAGCAGGATGCTCAGGAGGCCAGAGTGGGGGGCGGTCAGTCCCTCAGCCGGCCACCCCTTACCCTCTCTGTGAACGCCAGCTTCCCCTCTGTTGAGTCTGGCCCACCAGTGTGCAGGGTCTGGTCCTAGTGTTGGCACACTGGCACCCCCTTTATAGTTTGCAGAGCTTTATTCAGGGGACAGGGGTATCCCTTGTGTTCAGTCTGTGCGTTGGGGCTCCATCCCCACCAGGTGCCTGTGGGACCTCAGTGGGCAGCTGCAGTGGCCCCTTTAATAGGTGAGGACAGTGGCAGGACCCAGGCACTCCTGGCGCCACATCTAAACGCTGCTCTGCGTCTCCATCTACCAAACTGACTTGGCAGGTAGAGACACTCATAAATTCAGCACATTTCTGGAGTGCTGTTGAGTGCTGCTCTGGGCTAGGCCCTGGCCTCTGGCTAATCAAGCACTCTTGTAATTGAGTTGGTGTTTGGAATGCCACCCACAGGTTTCCACATCAGGAATCCAGGAGGTGACGAAGTACAGCAGGGTCCACGCCTCAGGAGTGGTGGGGCCCCAGGGACGCCAGCCCATATCCGGGGACCTTTCAAAGCCCCTTCCTTGGGGCCGGCCCGGTGGCGCAGCGGTGAAGTGTGCACGTTCCACTTCTCAGCAGCCTGGGGTTCACTGGTTCGGATCCCGGGTGCAGACATGGCACCACTTGGCAAAAGCCATGCTGTGGTAGGCATCCCACGTATAAAGTAGAGGAAGATGGGCACAGATGTTAGCTCAGGGCCAGTCTTCCTCAGCAAAAAGAAGAGGATTGGCAGTAGTTAGCTCAGGGCTAATCTTCCTCAAAAAAAAAAAGGCCCCTTCCTTTCCTGTCCCCTTTGTCCCCATCTCAGCCCTGGGAGGGGAGAGCAGGTCCGGGGTTCTTCTCCATCCTCTAAGAGTGGAGTAACAGGGCTCAGAGAGTTGAAACAGCGTGCCGAGGTGGCAGAGCTCGGATCGCATCCCAGTGCAGTTCCACTGCTGCTTCTGCTTTACACAGACACCAGGAGGTGTCCAAGTTGTGCCAAGCGCTGACCTGTGCACACGTCCAGTCAATTAGCTGGTGGGAATACCAGCTTCAACTCCTCGGAGTCACGCTCTAGCCCATCTCTCTTCCCCACCCCCCCCCCAGGCTTGCCCATGGGTGACGTTCCCATGGACGGCATGTCCGTGAGCGACCTGGGTCCTGTGGTGCTCAGTCTGCTGAAGATGCCAGAAGAATACGTTGGCCAGAACATTGGGCTCAGTACCTGCAGGCACACAGCAGAAGAGTATGCCGCCCTGCTCTCCAAGCACACCGGGAAGGCTGTGCGTGACGCCAAGGTGGGCCCCTGCTGCCCCAGGCTGGGGGCTTGGTGATGGCTCAGCTCCCGCGAGGGGACTCTGGCAGCCATGGTCAGGTTGTCTTAACCCCCAGAATGGCTCTGTGGGCAGTAAGGAATGGGTATCTGGGGCTGCCCCATTGCTCTCTGAGCAAGGTACACCTGAATTCATCATCGCTGTAAACGTTTATGTTGTGCTGTTTCTGGGAGCCAAGTGTGGCTGCCAAGTGAAATTTCTGGCTTACATGGTTGACCAAGTGGCAAGGAAGGTTTCCAGGAAGAAGGGACAGTAGGGGCCAAGGCAAGGAGGCACGAAAACGCAGAGTGTGCTGGGGCCCTCTGGGATGTGACTTGAGGGAGGGGAAGGGGAAAGAGGCCAAAGAGATGGGCCCCACCCCTGACCCCGTGACTTGGCCTGGCTAGGTGGGCAGGAGGCCCACGGTTCCCTCCTCTCCCTGCTGACCCTCGGCCTTCCTGTCCAGCCCCCCAGGTGCCTTGTTTCTTGTTTGTCATTCCCGTCATGAAAGTAAGACCCCCTCATTAAAGAAAATCTGGGAAACCCCGAGTTGTTACAAGAGAGAACCACGCACAGAGCCCACACCCAAGCAGAGCAGTGATGGGGAGGAGGCTGTGGCAGGACACATTTTGGGCTGGTCAGACCCCAAGACTCAGATCCTGTTCCCAGCCTTTAACACCCACGAGTGTGTAACCTGGGGCACGGTCCCTGACCCCTCGCTGCCTCAGTTTCCTCATCTATAAAATGGGTGTGTGCAGAGTATCCACCTCCTTGGGATGCTGTGAGGATTGAGTGGAATAATTGACATAAACGCCTCCTTAGCACGGTGAAACGCACTGGAAACTGTGCACTAAATGGCCATATATTTCTGTCTTAACACAGAATGGCCTGAGGCAGGTCGTAGAGGATTTGAGGAGCTGAGGAGTTAGGATTGAGTTTGGTCAGGAAAAGGGAACAGCTTTGGCTTTTGAGCATGAAAGTGACATGAGCAGAGTTCTGACTTAGAAGGGACTGAGAAGTTTTCATCTCACGATCTTGAAAGAACAGGATTTAAACTGACCTACAACAGTGGTTTTCGAACTTTCATCTCTTTAGTAGAACATTTTTAGATGAACTCTCAGTGAGGCCCTCAGTGCCAGCAAGGTGCCAGCAGTGCAGCTCTGGTTGTGGGAGGTCGGGAGGCCCCAGCCCCCAACGCCTCAGGGCACTGAGGTGCTGACAGACCCTAACAGACACCCCTCTGCTTCCAGACAACTCCTGAGGAGTATGAGAAGCGTGGCTTCCCTGGTGCCCAGGACCTGGCCAACATGTTCCGTTTCTATGCCCTGAAACCCGACCGCAACATCAAACTGACCCTGAGGCTTAACCCCAAGGCCAGGACGCTGGACCAGTGGCTGGAGCAGCACAAAGGGGACTTTGCTGGACTCTGACCTTGCCCACCTCTCAAACCTGTCTGGGGGGACTGGAGGCACAGTCACTGTGATCCTTTCTTGTTACAAAAAATTATTTTTTAAATAAAGGCCATTGTTCTCACAGATGGCTTCCAAAAGAAGAGGGCTTTGTTTCTGGAACTGGGGTTGGGGTGGCAGCTGCTGGGGCAGCGACAGGCATGAAAATTCCAAGGGGAGTCATCAAGTGGTGAAGGCTCAGTACCCCGACCCTGCAACAAAGGAGGCTCGATGGCCAAAGAGCATTTAGTAACTGAAGACGCATGACTGATACACGATTTTAAGTTTAGTCCAACAGGCGTGAACCAGAGCACTGTGACCACAGCCCAGGGAGCAGCTCTGACCACCCTGTTTGCACATTTGAAATTCACTGACAGACCGTGGACAGAGCCCAGGGCACAGGGAGGACTCCCCACGCCAGCCAGGAGCAACGCCTTTTGACATCCCTGCACACAGCACCCTCATCTCCAGAAAGCAAGTGAGGCCAATGGTGTAGTCCTTCTTTGAGTTTGAGGGCAGGATGACTGGCCCCTTCTCCCTTCCTCTCTCCTCACTCTCCTCCTGGGCCGGGCCTGCCTCCAGGTGCAGCCCCAGGATGTGGGTGATCTTCGAAACAGGCTGGAAAAAAACGCATGAAGGAACGTGGCAGCTCTGTGGACCACAGGTCGCCATAATCGGACACTGCTGAGAAAAGGTGAGCTGCTCACAGCAAAGGCTGAGAAGTAAAACCAAGGAAGTAACAACCCTCCTTGTTTGTAGTGTCCACCAGGCTTTTAGACGGCAGGGGTGGTTCAGCCTCCCATCTCCCACTCATTCTAGAGAAGAGGAATGGAGGCCCAGAGAACACAGGTCACTCGCCCGAGGTTCTGAGGCAGCCTTATTTTTTTCTCATATGGAGTTGTGTAACCTCCATCTTTTTACTACCCAACCCTGGCCTCCATACCCATAGTCACAAAAAGGAGTAGCAGTCCTACCAAATTCATTCCATCCATTCATTCATTGCAAAAGCATATGTTTGACAACTTAACGGTGTGCTGGGCCCTAAATACAACGTTAACCAAAAAAGTGATGCTCCCTGCCTTTGAGGAGCTTAGTTTTTAGCAGGAAAGCCATGAAACATGCAATGAATGAGTATAGATTGACACAAGGGCAGCAGAGAACAGGAGGGACAAATAACAATTGGAGGAGGGGCTGTTTTAGGGGGATAGGGACAGCCTCTGAGATCTGAGGGGAGGGCAGCGAGCCTGCCAGGCAGGGTAGGAGGAGAAAGACTGAGACAGTGTGGGCTTCTGAGCCCACCCGGGTCAGCAAGAGAACACAACAGGTCATCTGCGTGCAGCCCTACATGAAGCCCAAGTTCCCCCAGACCCCAGAGTGGGAAACTCACCTATCCGGGGCTATGACTCTGCCTTGATCCTAGAATGGCCCACGGTCAGTACTGAGCCTGGGAAGAGCCCAGAGCGAACTTCAGCGAGCCGACACTGGGCTCCAGCCACTGCTCACCCACAAGCGGCAGGACCTGGGCACATCCCCAAGCCTCTCTGGTCTGCTTGCTCATCTGGTGCCGCCTGGCCAGGCTGTTGTGAGGATGCCATGAGGTCATTTGTGCCAAGCAGTGTCTGACACCCCCAGGTCATCTTCTCCCTTCTGACACATGTGGTCCAAGCTCTGCTAGCCTCTGGTCCCCTTCAGCTGCTTTCTGTCTCTCCTTCTAAAGGGTGGTACCACTGGCCCCATCCCGGATGTGGTCGAAGCAGCCCATGTCCCAAATCCAATGAAGTGGAGAGAACCATGCACATCAATTTAGGATGCCCCAGGGCTATGAACCATCCACACTGTACACAAAAACCCAATTCTGAGCAGTGAAATGACTGTATAAATAATGGTGGATACGCATCAGTAGACATCTGTCCAAACCCACAGAATGTACAGCACCAAGGGCGAACCCTCATTAATCTGTGGACTTTGGGTGATGATGACGAGTCAGTGTAGGTTCATCGGTTATGCATGTGTGGGGGCAGGGGGTATATGGGAAATCTCTGCACCTTCCTCTCAATTTTGCTGTAAATCTAAAAAATAGTCTATTAAAAAGACAACAATCCTAGTATTTTAAACCAATTTACTTGTAATAGACATTCCTGTCCACCCACTTTCCTTTCCTTGTCTCTTGGTGATAACCAAGTGTGACTGGAAAGAAAGGCCCTTTGCCCACCGCACTGAAATCAAGGTGTCCTGCCTGCCCCAGGTGCTCCTGTCCCAACACATCACTACAGGAAGAAGCACATGTGGGTCACACAGCGCAGAGTGCTGGGGAGTCCGGTCCAGCGCCACATGGAGGGGATGACTCCCAGCACACCATCCCAGTCAGATGCACCTCATGTGCCTCATCTTCTGAAATTTGGTCCCTGAAATATGTGAGCTGCCAACATTTATTTTTACTTTTTTTAAACTGGGGTAAAATATACATAACATAAAATTTCCCATTTTAACCATTTTTAAGTGTATAGTGCAGCAGCATTAAGTACATTCACCACCATCCTCTCCAGAACTTTTTCATCTTTCCAAACTGAAACTCTGTCCCCATTAAACACTAACTCCCCATTCCCCCTCCTCTGGCACGTGGCAGCTATACTCGCTGAGCTAGACTATTCTGAGTACCTCATTTAAGTAGCTGCCAACATTTTAAAAGGAGACAACATTCACAGCAACATTTTTTCTCTTTTTTTGAGGAAGATTAGCCCTGAGCTAACATCTGCTGCAGTCCTCTTTTTGCTGAGGAAGACTGGCCCTGGGCTAACATTCATGCCCATCTTCCTTTATTTTGTATGTGGGACGCCTACCACAGCATGGCTTGCCAGGGAGTGCCATGTCCGCACCCGGGATCTAAACTGGCAAACCCCAGGACGCCAAAGTGGAATGTGCACACTTAACCACTGTGCCACTGGGCCACCCCATACAGCAACATTATTGACAACAGCCAAAAAGTGGAAATAACCCAAATGTCTATCAATGAGTGAATGGATAAAAATAATCTATCCATATAATGGAATATTATTCAGCCATAAAAAAGTAAGTGTTCATAGGGGCCAGCCTGGTGGTGTAGTGGTTAAGTTCTCATGTTCCACTTCAGTGGCCCAGAGTTCGAGGGTTTGGATCCCAGGCAGAGACCTACACACTGCTCATCAAGCCATGCTGTGGCTGCATCCCACATACAAAATAGAGGAAGATAGGCACAGATGTTACCTTAGGGCCACTCTGCCTCATAAAAAAAAAAGCAAGCGCTCATACAGGCTACATGGATGAACCTTAAAACATTATGCTAAATGAAAGAAGCCAGAAAGAACCACAAAAGGCCACGTACTGTATGATTCCATTTATTTGAAATGTGCACAATAGGCAAATCTATAGGGACAGGAAGTAGATTCATGGTAGCCAGAGAATGAGGGAGTTTAGGGGGAAATGGGGAGTAACTGCTAATAGACATGGGGTTTCTTTGTGGGATGATAAAAATGTTCCAAAATTGATTGTGGTGATGGTTACAAAACCTTAAGCTAAAACCACTGAATTACACACTTTAAGTGGGTGAATTGTATGGTAGGTAAATTATATCTCAATAAAGCTGTTACCCAAAAAATGAGGTAACTGAAATCCCCACATGAAAATCTAAATGCCCAGCTTCTCTTGGAAAGCACCAGAAGATCTGGCAGCGCTGGCTCTGACTTCCTGTGTAGCCCTCTTGGCTAGAGCTGAAGAGCAGCAGTCTCCTTTAGACAGGGGAGCCAGTCTCTACCACTCCCTACTGTCTCTTGGGCAACGAGGCTGCAGATCAGTCAGTCAGTGCCCTTGGCACCTGACTTTGGACCCACTTCCCTTTTTTATGTAAAGTTTCTGACTGGCCCATTTGTGATCCTCCTTCACGAGGATCAAGCCAAATAAGCAGAACTTTTGGTTAAAAGATATAAAGTGTGTGGGGGTGGGCAAAACGGGTTAAAGGGGCACATATGTACGGTGACGGACAAAAATTAGACTGGTAGTGAGCACGATGACATATATTCAGAAATTGATAAATAATAATGTACACCTGAAACTACACAATGTTATAAACCATTATCTCAATAAAATTATTGGGAAAAAGAACAAAGTGTGGATTTCATAGTGTTTATTAACATACAACAGCGCTAAAACGTGCCTTCTGCAAAAGCCGTGACTGCTCGTATAACTCAGTGTTCAGTGATGGGCTCCAGCGTCGCAGAGCAGAGCGAAGGGCAGGGGTGGTCCCTGGATGCAAGGGAGCCGGGAGGCTTGTGGGACTGGAGAGGATTCTTGTACGTTGAAGGGGCTTTTCGTGACAGGGAAGGAAGCAAGACCAGCCACCAGAACCCAAAGGCCTGAGGAGAAGGGTAGCTCAGGTTGGAAACAAATCAGAGCAGAGACCTACAGGCCAGGAGGGAGCCAAGGTCCAGGGCCAAGTCGGCCCCATCCACATGTGACTGCGCCGTCCCTAGCCCACCCTCCCTGATAGTTCTGCAAATGCTGAGCACCCGTCTCCCTTCCCCTCCTCTCAATCCCCAAAGGCCCAGGGGCCCAGAGATACTTTTTTGTATTCTTAAATGCCTCATCTCACGCTCCTAACTCAGAGGCTGCAAAGCAGTCTGGTGACAAATGCCTGAGGAGCCACCTGTGGGAATAATCCCAGGCTTGAGTAGGGCTTGATTCTACAGCTGTTGCACTGCCACCTTCCGTCCACCCAGGAAAGGACACCTCAGCACAGCAGTAATGGTGCCTCGCTCGCAAGAAAATCCACCTTTCTCTTTCAAAATCTTCCCAACTTCTGCTTTTAACACAGGACAGGAATGGGACTTGGGTTGACTTCTCCAGGAAGGAAACCTAAGCTGCCAGGAAAGAAGCCATCCAGCTCCCCACTGCTGTGCCCAGGATTGAGGGTCGAGCCAGGCCCCCACTCAGGGTGCACCGTTCATTATACAGATGTTGCTGAATGAAGGGAAAGTATGGAAAGTGGTGGGAAGTCACTGCTGAGCCCCGTTCTTGCCCATCTGGTCCTTCCCAACCTCTTCACCCAACCCCCTGAGTGCTCTCCCACTTCAACCTGCTCTGCCCAGGACCCCGAGGGGGCACCGAGCTCTGTGCTCGCCACTCCAGCTGTGACAGCATCAAGGCTTTTGCGAGACAGGCTCTGCAGGGAGCCAGACTAGTTCAACTACAATAAGCAACAATTTTAACATAAAAATATACCTTAATGTTCCTCTGAAAATAAATGGAAGAAAAAAAAACCCAGTGAGGGAGGTAATAACAAGGTTGCACAGCACATCACTCATGGCGCAGGCTCCCAAAGAAAAAGCAACACACCAAATCCTAGAACATTCATTCAAATCACATCGTTTGTGCTGAGCCGGAAACTGAGCCGGAAAGGGTGAGCGCTGGTCAGAGCACCAGCCTCCGTCAGTGTGCGTGTGCTCTTGGGCAGGAATGAGTCCGTGCAGAAGGCTGACTGCCTCTGCAGCTGGCCCCAGGAAGGCCAGCAGCACGTGGGGCGGCCCGATCTGTAGATGAACACCAGGAACCCCCATGCTTAGCAACCCGAAGAAAGCTGTTTCTACTCTTTCAAAGAAAGAATGACCACAATTTAGGTTTTAAATATCTTTTTGCAGTAGATCACCTTATTTACATTGATACAGAATCATTTTACATTCTTAAATCAGACTAACAGATGCTTTATTTTAGTAAATTATGAAGGAAAACCAAAAGGAAACTATTCAGAAGTGTTCTCCATTAACCTGTCTTACCACCGTGGGAGGATCTGGAAACATGGAACACATCCTACAGGCCGAGGCTGGGGAAACAGTATGTTTTGCTCTGGCTGGACAGTGGAGAGCCTTCAACTGCTTCGACTGTGCTTTCCTTTGCTGAACAAACATTTATATGGGAAAAGACAATGATTCTTAGCACTGAATAATTTAAACACACTTCTGAAAACAGATGTCAACAATGAGAACAGGGGGAACCAAGCCCCTGGCTGGCAGCGGGGGCAGGGCTCTGGGTTAACCAGGCCATTAGTCTGCCCCAGGCTGCGGCCACAGATGGCTGAGGTCCCAAGAAGGGCAGGAGCCCCACTCACACCTGACTTAGAACAACAGAACTCTAGTCAGGGCTAAGAGGCCACCCTGCGGGGGTGGGAGGAAGGACTGTCCATCCTGACAAGATCCCAGCCCATGTGGTCAGGAGTGGCATCTCCAGGCACCCTCTTCATACATGTCTCCCCAGGCCCCAAAGCCCCCATGTTCCAGCTGCTTGGTACCTTTGAGGATTAAAACAAATTCCAAGAAGAGCAAGGGATGCCCCTGCTGAGAGGTGGATGACGGTGGGACATACAAGCCCCAGGTTCCCGGAAAAGACAATCTGTCAGGAAAAACTCATTCTGGAACCTCCCGGAGGGTTGATGAGAGGGAAATTAATCACTTCATGACTCGGTGCAGCTTAAGGCTTCATTTTTAAGCTGTAATCATGGCCTTTAATTCTTTATCTAAGATCTCCACCACAGTCGATTCCAGATAGAGTTTTGGCTCTGCAAGAAGTTTCCAGCTGTCTTACTCTGCCTGAGCCATGGACAGGAGACTTCTAGCAGCCCTTAGGCATGCTACACCTTACCGCCTAGGGCTGTCCACCGTGAGAGTTGCGTGGAGAGGCGTGTCGTCACATGATTTTGCTGTTGCCAAGGCAGTCCAGAGGGCCTCTGCAGGCAGGGGCTTGGTGCTGCTGCTCTGGAATCCTCCTGTCACCAAGATGCCTTGGCTCCAAGGAGGGGCAGCTGCTCCAGACCTAGTTTCCAGTGGACCGTTTTCCTGAGCCAAGACACAAGCGGTGACATTTCACTGGCATCACAGGAGGAACATATGTCTGTGTGTGAGCCTCTGCCATCACTGGGAAGAAGCTGTGCCAGGAGCCCAGCCACCAGACACCAGCACAAGTAAAAAGTGGGTCCCGAGACACTACAGTGAGCAAGTACAACTCCCAGCAGCCCCCACCCCAAGGTTTACAGAGCCCTGCACCTCCCAGGCAGGACAGGGCACTAAGAAATAGGTGGCAGGTTGCGGAGATCTGAGTTCTAGGCCTGGCTCTACTCGCCCTCTGTGACCGTGGGCAACCTGGTCCTCACCACTGCTGGATGCAGAGCCCCCTGGGAGCTGGTGGAAGGAGGGCTGTGAAGCAGCCCCCCAGTGCAACCTCTCCAGGATGTGGACACAGCAGAAGGCCGGCCGGTGCAGTCTGGTTCAGCCCTACACTACTGGCTGACTGCCGCATTACCCTAATGCAGCTGTCTCCACAGGCTGAGGCTTGGCTCCGAGGGAGCCAGATACACCATGCCCGAGACTGGCACCTCTTCCAACTTTGAGGGGCCAGGGAGCACGACAGTGGTTAAAGTGAGGGAAAATAGGGATTAGTTCAGAGAAGGAAACAAAGGGGGAAGGAACCTCAAGGGTTTTCCTACCTCGGCTGGGCTATCAGGAGGTAAACATTTTCTTAAGTTTGGAAAGGAATCCCTCCTTGTCCTCCCCAGCCTCGGGCCTAGCCTTGCCTCCTGCGGAGCTATCCGTGGTGCTGCCACCTGGGCACAAACAGCAGAAAGAACTGGGGTCAAGGGTGCACACCTCTATGCGTCCCATCCCAGGTCCCGCCTACCCATCCTGGCCACCCGGGGGCTTGCCACTCAAGGAGCCACAAAGCGCCACCCTGAAAGGAGAGGGGGCCGCTCCCAGGTTGGCCAAGGCTGCCTCGTCTGTCAGATGACTGAAGAAACAGGCCACTCTGCCTGAGCGTACCCCCACTGTTTGAGTCACTGGCCAGCAGAGGGAAACAAGAAACAGAAAGGGACAATGACCAGCTGTCTCTATCTTAACAATTCTAACAGAAATAAAGTAAGTGCAGGATGCCTTCTCTTCCAAGCCAGGCCACACAGCTTCCACATTAGTTCATTCAATCTGTAGGATGACCTTACAGGTAAATTTCACAGACGAAAAAAACAAAAAACAGATGCGCAGAGAGGTTAGGCGGCTTGCCTAAGGTCACAGAGCTGGTAAATGGGAGGGAGAACTAAGTTTAAACCCAAGCAGTTGGACCCCAAACCTCAGGCTCTTAACCACCATGCCATTGGCTCTGGGAAGGTGAAGAACACCCACCAAAACCAACCGACGAACTTCCACACTCCATCCGTGTGCACATACGATCTCCAGGACACCCAGGCAGAGGACCTGCTGCCTCTTGGAATCCCATGACACGGGCCCTTCTTATCTATAGCAAAGGCAGCGGAGGAGCCTTATGTCGCCAGGTAAACTCTCCCCATTGAGGGGCACCTAACCCTAAACACTCTGGATGACGGGAAGCTCCTCTGCTGCTGTTTTTTTTTTAAAAGATGTTATTTTTCCTTTTTCTCCCAAACCCTCCAGTACATACTTGTGTATTTTTAGTTGTGGATCCTTCTAGTTGGGGCATGTAGGATGCCGCCTCAGCATGGCTTGATGAGCGGTGCCATGTCTGCACCCAGGATCCAAACCAGTGAAACCCTGGGCCGCTGAAGCGGAGTGCACGAACTTAACCACTCAGCCATGGGGCCAGCCCTCTGCTGTTTCTTTAAGGCCCAGGCTGAAACTACCGAGAGCAACTCTGCTGCACAAATGTGTTGTTTTAAAGATCTGCTAACCACTAGGCAGAAGGGGAAAACTTTTGTTAAGAATTAGACTATGGACCTATACTCAACATCTTAAATTGTAGGGCATATTTTTTTTTTAAGAGCAAGATTAGCCCTGAGCTAACATCTGCTGCCAATCCTTCTCTTTTTGCTTAGGAAGACTGGCCCTGAGCTAACATCCATGACCATCTTCCTCTACTTTATATATGGGACACCTGCCACAGCATGGCTTGGACAAGTGGTGCACAGGTCTGCACCCAGGATCCGAACCGGCGAACCCCAGGCCACCAAAGTGGAACATGCAAACTTAACCAGTGCACCACCAGGCCAGCCCCAGTAGGGCACATTTTTAACCTGCTAGGGGAGACGTGTGCCATGTACAGTGCAGAGCAGAGTGAAAAATGGTCACCCCAAGATCTTAGTCTAAGCTGCATTTGTCAGTGAGAGGCCCAAAGCTCTGCGCAAGCGGCCCCAGTTGGGGTGGGTGGTCCTGGGTACAGCCCCCCGGGCAGTCCTCTGGACCTGGCATGCTCTCAGAGCTCAGGAATGTCCTCAAAGAGATAGTAGCAGCCCTAAACAAGGACATGCTAACAGAGGTCTGAGCAATCACCAAAGCCAAGGTGGCCAGATGACCCCAGATTCCCAGGGTTCCCCAGATGAGGACCCAGGCACTGCAGAGTCACCATGGGAGGCCCTCGGGAGAGGCACCACTGCCACAGGTTGTGAGGCCAGATGCGCCTTCCCTTAGTCCTTCATGTCACCCTTTCCTACATCAAGACTGAAGTAACAAAAACGGACACTCCTAACACAAAGGAATCCACAAACCAGAAATTTCCCATCACTCCTGGGCCTCCTTGGACAAGGGAGAACAAGAGTACAGAATTTGGTATGTCTTTGGTAAGGGGAGAGCAAATCTTCGTGTGTGTGTGTGTGTATGTGTGTGTGTGTCACACTGTGAGTTAGCGCTCATGGAGCTTTAACATGTGCTAGGTACGAAGCCAAATGCTTTACCCAGGTGACCTCATTTAACCATATAAGAACCCTATGGGGGGTCAGCCCAGTGGTGCAGGGGTTAAGTGCGCATGTTCCACCTTGGCGGCCTGGGGTTCGCCAGTTCAGATCCCAGGTGCGGACATGGCACCGCTTGGCAAGCCATGCTGTGGTAGGCATCCCACATAGAAACTAGAGGAAGATGGGCATGGATGTTAGCTCAGTGCCAGTCTTCCTCAGCAAAAAGAGGAGGATTGGCGACAGAAGTTAGCTCAGAGCTAGTCTTCCTCAAAAAAAAAAAAAAAAAAAAGAACCCTATGAAGTGGGTGCTATTATCCCAGTTTACAGGTGAGAAAACTGAGGCTAAGAAAGGTGAAGTAATTTGCCTAAGGCTGTACAGCTAATAATGGCAGAGCTGTGACCTGAATCATCTGACATCAGAACCTAAGCTCTTAACTACTAGTCACATTCAGCCACTGCCATCACCCTCCTCCCCCGACTCTGCTGTCCTTGTCACCTGAGGGCAGGAAGTGGTTATGCCCCATGGCCACAGCGGCCAAAGTCTGGGAGAGCCACAACAAGCACCTGGTTAGCAGGTTAACAATTCACAACAAATCAATAAAACAACAAAACGCAGACCCAGACCCAGAAATTCTTCTCACCCTCTACCACCAGGAACAGGGTCTTACCTCTATTTTAAATTTGGTAAAAGTAGTAGGGACTCCCACTGGCAGGGACATCAATAATATAAGCACTGAACTTAAAATTCTGAACAAAATGTCAGGAATGAACCGTGAGCCCTGCACACAGATGACAAAGTCTATCGACAGCTCACTCTGCCAGCCGGGGGTGGGAGGAGGGGCATGTCCTCACAGGATGTCCTGGGCCCTCAGGTGCCTTCTGGTCTCATTGAAGGACACAAACACAACCACTTTACTGCCAAAGCTGCTTTACATATAGCTGGTGCATGACCTTTGCACTTCAGCATACAGAGGAAACGTTCTGTGGTGGAAGTCCACTCCAGCGGAACGGGCTGGCACTGCACGAGCATTTCTAGTCTGTGCCTTCAGAGGGTGACCACAGCTGAAGAGGCTGCTCAGCCAACCAGAGACCCAGGTCGAACCTGAGGCTGTAGGACTCCTCTATCAGACCACACCCGGCTTTCCTGAGAAGGGGTTTCATTTCTCTCTTTCCCTCAGAGCACTTCCCAGCCAACAGTTGGAAAATGAATTCAAATAAACCCAGCCAACATTGACTGTGAGCCAGTCTGGGGCCAGGTGCTGCACAAGGTGCTGGGGATTCAAAAAGGAAACATCCTAGCTCACCACAGGCAGGGACTCCAGGTCAGAACTGTTTGATGGCTCCTTCTAAGGTGATGCCAGGGGAAGACTACCCAGGTAACATTCATTCCAAGAATTGTATCCCCTTTTTGGGCCAAAACATTTTCTCCACAGTTGCAAACACCTAGTGTGACAAGAAAGGTCTACCACTTATTTGGGGGTTCAGTGCTTGCCCTGGCTTCCTGTTATGCTGTAAGCTGGACGGGGGCAGCGACCCTGTCTCTGTGTGTCACTTCTTAGCAAGGAGCAAACGCTAAATGAACATTTGTTTGAAGGAACAGAGGCCGACAGGACTCCAGCATCTGACTTCTGAGGACTGGACCCACCTGACGGTGGAGGTGCGGGCCCACACTCACAGCCTGTCTCCCTGAGCCATCTGCGTGCGCAGGCTGAGCCAGCAGAGCGCGTCTTGTTCTACTGAAATGTCTTTTCCCTCATCTTGCTCTGCCTCTGCTGTGCACAAAAGGGCTCTATGGTCAACGCTGTCAGACACGCTAGAGAAGAGAAACGGCAGGTGGAATCCCCAAATAACGAGCTCAGGAACAAGTCTCTAAACTTAGAGCTAAACGTACATCCGTGTGTTATCACAAGAAGTAACGATGATCCAGAAACACAAACAATGAGCCACAGTGTGTCTCTAACTCAAAAAAATCACACAGTAACCTCAGAGTGCCCCAGTTCCCTGTGTCTTTTTGCTTAGCCCCAAGAGCGCTGAGTCCCTGAGCACGCCACAGTCTTTCTGGTTCACAGACTGGGAACGAAGCTAGGGTCAGCCCTTAAGGTTTTCAGCAACTGTATTAGGGGAAAAAAGTAAACAAGCGATACTAAACCCTCTGAAAAACTACATCACTTTCCTGAAGAATTGTATCTATTCCAAACACCTGCCGGTACCCTTTCCTGTAATTAATGCAAGTCTTCAAAGACCCAGGAAGCAGCGAGCACCTGCAGCGACTCTCGTCAGTCTCGAATGACTCTACTCACGCGTACTTGAGGCTATTAGAAAGTGACCTGAGCACACTGTCTCCTAGGGACCACCGATAACTGAACACAGCTGCTTCTAGGACAGCTTCTGCTAGCAAGTTGTGTTAAATGTTTGAAATACAAGAGATTCAGGCTCTACTTAAATAACCAGGACCCACTGGTAGTGAAGTTGTCAGGAAAGGGAATTGTATGTACTGTCAGATTTTCATATGTGGATTGCAAAAGAAACTTTCCTCACAGTATAACGAGAGGCCTAACCACACCTAGGTCACAGACTGACAGTGCATTCTCTGAAGCCAATTCTAAAATTCTTAAATGCCATTTAAAAAACTATGTCTGGGAGCTAAATTTCCCATTGGAATACAACTCTGAAATGACAATGGAAGTGAGTGGGAAAAACAGATAATTTGGCATTCGCAATTCACTTTACAAACAACTTTTCAGAAATCATATATTAAAATTAAGCTTTACTCAGCAAAATTATGTCAATAAAAATTTAAAAGGAAGAACTGGCAAAGTGTCTGGCACACAGGAAGTTTCCAATAAATCCTGGCTGAAAGCAGGAAGAGGGTAAGGACAGGAACCGTGAAAATAATGAGGGTTCTAAGGACACTCATAAGCTGACTGTGTGATCAACTCTCAGTTTAAGCTACCAGGAAGGGCTTTAAAGAACACCAACATTCCAAAATAGTGAGCGAGGCCCAGGTTTCCACCCAGGGCTCAGCCCAGGCAGACCTCAAGCTCCCCTGGAGGTGGGAGAACAGCTGAGCGCTGTCTGCAGAACAATTTCCACGTGCTCTGTGACTGTGGGAATACCTGGGGTTTGGGAAGGAGAAGCCAGAGGTGCACAGAGTTACGTGGAATAACTACTCCCACTCCTTTTTAGTTCAAGGGCTATAACAAGAAAATAAGAAAAGAGTCTATACTCCAAACAATTAAAATAAGTGCCCATTCCATGCTTGGTCAGGCTACAGACAGGATTTGTGGCGGCTGCCTTTTCACGGAGGACTTGGTCCCCCGGACTCAACAGGAGCTCAGCAAACACTGCTGCTGCTGGGACCCCCACCCTGGGGGCACCAAGATCAAGCCCTCCACTTCACTGGGAAACCCACCCCCAGCTTCAACCGCCTGCTCCTAACGAAACATACACTCATCTAATACCATTTGAGCTCTGAGCACAAGAGGAGCATCCAGGACCCAGACAAAAACAAAATGATGCAACAAGGAGGAAACCTGGTGTGCAGCTGAAGCCAATGACACCCCGGGCACAGCCTGTTCTGACCCGAGCAGGAGTCCCAACCAACAGAGAGCCAGCGTCTCCTCGGCACAGCACCCCCACCTCCCACGGGAAGAGGGGCTACGGCTGCAGTGTCCGTGGCCAAAGCTTCTGCCTGTGGGCATTTCGGAATCAAATCGCTGATATTTAATTACACTCTACAGACAGAGCATGGCATCTGAGCTCTGGGTAAATACGGCACTTGCTCATTGCCAGAGGGATTCAAAGTTAGACCGGCTGTGACAGGCAGATTTGGAGTCACGTCACTGCGGTTTTTCATTGCTGCAGTAGTAGTGTGTACAAGACACTGAAATCTTCGTGAAGCGCTCTGGGTCAGGAATGCAGAAAGCCTTCCAATCTGTCTTCTCCGTAAGCTGTTACGAGGAGCTCTCAGGCAGGCATGTACCAGAGGTCACAAGGCAAGTGGCAGAACCAAGGATAGAACTCAGGAGAACAGCTGCTCTCCAGCAGGAAGTGTTCCGGTACTCTCTAACCTCAGCAACCAGGGCCGCACACAGAGGAAGGAAGGGAAGCTTTACTCTGGAGCTCGCCCGGTACTCAGCTATTCCTAGCCCACAGCTACCCGCTTTCTACTGGGCTCTTTGGAGGCTCCGTGAAGATCCCTAAGTGGAAACCCGAAGATGCTTCTAAACCGCCCATCCTCTGAGGGACTGACTGGACGCCCACAAGCTGCTGTGCCATCTTACCAGTGCTTGTCTGGGTGACACCGTTCACTGTCCCCTCCACGTCAGTCTCGTCCTCGGCGTAGCTCAGGATCAGGCTCTGCTGCCGGCTTGTCAGTCTCCTGTGGACCGAGCACAGACAGCGGCCAAGTGTTTCCACTAGGCAGCTCTTTAAAGGAAATGGACTCAGTCAATCCCCATGCAGTGAGCGGGGAAATGCGGGACCCTGACCCAGGCAGGGAGCACACCCTGAGGCCAAGAGCCACACCCTCAGAGCTTCAGTAAAGAAAATCTCTTACAATACCCTAAGTTGTTTTAAAGTGCCACTGGAACTATGTTAAACAGTTCACTGGAAGTAAATTAAAAAAAAAAAAGCTTTTAAAAGCATGTGTATAGGAAATTATCTAATTAAAAGGAGTGCCAGAAATCCAGTTCTCCCAAGGGGAGTCGGCCATGCCCTGTTCTGGATGCCTGCAGCTCTCTGCTCAGATCTTTCTCTCAGAGGACACAGACATCATGCACCATGATCTGGTTATAGATCTGTCTCTTCCACCAGACTGTGAGCACCCTGACAGCAAAAATAATAATAACAAACTACAGCAGCAATAGCTAAGCATTCCCCATGTATTATTCGTTTAACCCTCCAACTCAATGAGGTCAACCTTTTTTATTATGTCCACTTTACTGACAGAGCACTCAGACAGGATACACTTAACTTAAAGGGAGAAGGAACCCGCCCAGCCTCAACCCTCACAGTGGCAGAGCCACAATGGGCCAGGCGGTCTGGTGGTGCTGGACCACCACACAGCACTGCTCCGCACAGGTGAAACAAGCTCCACTGCTCCCGCCCAGGGGATGAAAGTGCAGAGCTCTGGCCTCGCAGCGGCCTGAGTGGGCACTTACTTCGGAACTCTTATCTTGATGTGAATGTAGTGATCTCCATAACCGTAACTGTTAATCCGGGGGATGCCTTTCCCACTCATCCGAATCTTCTGGTCTGTCTGAATCCCAGGGGGAATCTACAAAGAAAGGAAGTCTGTGGTTTGCCTTGGTCTCCAGTCGCCCCAATGAAAACACTTCACTACATGAAGACAATCTTACTCCTTGAAAAGAACTCCCAATCGGGTTTCTAGACCAAGCCCCCCAACAACCACATGGAAACTGGCTAAGCTGGGGTCCACCCCGAGTGACGAGGACTTGGGGGCAGGTAGTTTGGGGAAGTGAGTGCAGGAAGCAGAAAGGAGGAGGCATGGAGTAAAAACTGGGAGGAGACAAAGCCAACACAGGGGTGTGCTGCTGAGGCTGCTCTCTGGCCCTCCACGGGAGCTGGATTCCAGGACCCTGGAGAAGCAGAGAATGGTCCCAAGAAGTGTCCACCAAACACCTATCCATGGCTCCTGCCTCTATAGGCAGAGGTTGACCTAATGCCCCCACGTCTGCCTGCAAAGGGCTCCTGAGAGGCTGGAGAAGGCCCTAGGCAAATGAGACAGTGTGACCCAGAGGCGGGAAGACCCAGAGGCGGGAAGGCCCAGATGTGGGAAGAGCCAGAGGTGGGGAGTGAGAGGCACACTGAGCTCACAGGAGGCTGTCCTCTGTGCTGCTACTGAAATCAGGGGTGGCCTGAGATGTGACTCAGGCACCAAAGGCATCTGCTCCCCTAATCAGGCACCGGAGTGGGAACAGGTGCAGATGAGCTCACAGCAGGGCAAGGTACACCTGCTTCATGCTGCAGCACAGTTCCCAAGATAACAGGTAGAAAAGGGGATGCAACCCAGGAATTGTCTTCCATGGTGATTACACATGGAAAGCCTAGAGTTTGTGGCTCACAGCCGAGGAATGCCTAACATTCTTCCTGCCCTCCCCAAAACCCCGTCTCCTCTGAATCCCCAACATGCTGGTTGTTCAGAAGTTCTAGCCACTTCTCAGCCATTTCCCGTTTCAGAAAAAAAGAACAACAAATTATGAGGGTGACAATGCCATTCTCACGCCCTCCTACCGTCACGTTGATGGTCTCATACAGGCCCTGGGCTCTGGCTGTCCCCCCGAGAATAGCCTGCGCTATAGAAATAAAGAGGTCGGAGTGGATGTCTGCGCCGTCCCTCCGGAACACGGGGCTTTTCTGCACCTAGAGCCAAACACGAGAGATGGGGATTACACACAGGGAAGTCCTTGAGACTGGACATCAGCCCCACGTCCAGCAGCCCGAGCTCAGGGCCTGACACGCGTTACACTGCTTCTGTGCTTAGAGCATAGCATTGAGGAAGAGAGTGTACTTTCACCAAAGCAGACACCACCCCAGGCTCCTGGGTTACGTGTCAGATTCATTTCTATACTGCAATGCAAGTGCCAGTCTCAGGTCAAACTACTCAATTGTGAAAGGAAATAAAAAAGTAAAATTGACTTTTGGAATATTTTTTAAAAAGCCTATTTTACTAGAAAGTATAGAAAAACACAGAATAATACATATATAAAGGCAAAAACAGTTTATTTTCCAAACAGTCATTTGACAGAAGCCACCTTCATGACAGACTGGCAGCACTGTAATTATTCTGATTTTATAAGCACCATTTTTTGCGTCTAAAAGACATTTTCTGCCTTTCAGTGATTTCTTTTTTTCCTTCTCCGTTATTAGATAGCAAGAGAACCTGAATTCTCTACAAAACCTTTCTCACAGATTGGCTTTCAGCTTGCTGTCTCTGTCTTTGACTTTTCAGTCTAGAAGATGCACCCTTAACTTTACTTCCGTCTTTGCTTTAAATTACGAAATACTTCACACACGTATAAACTGCTAAGTAAACAACACGCATGGTGTATCCACAACCCAGCTTAGGTAATAAAACGTTCTGAATGCAGGTGAAGTTTCCTCGCCTCCTCCTTACCTCTCCAGAGTAACCACTGCAGTGAATTTAATATTTATCACTCCTAACAGCATCTTTTTACTTTTACTGAATATTTACATGTCCGTAAATAATATATAACACCCTCTCGCAGGGTTTAAGACCTTATATAGATGGTCTCCTCTTCTTGCATCCTCTGACAATCTGCCCCCTCTCCCTCATCTGTAACTGAGAAGTCTCGAGATGTCTCCTACTGACACGTGTGGCTCTAGTTCCTTCCTTTTGACTGCTCTTGGACCCCATGACCACAGTGTGGGTCACTCAGCCACTGCTTTTCAAAGGACGGCAGGCTGTCGTCAGTGTCTTGCTACCATGAACAAGGCTGTCACACGCACCTTGTGCCTCTGCCTGCTACACCTGTGGGGTTTCCTCGAGTAGCTACCTAGTGGAACTGCCAGTAGAAGGCGCTATCTCCTTTAACATTTCCCTAATCTCAGAAAACCACGTCAGCCCCGGTATACAGCAGGTAAAACTGCACCTTTGGCCCTGACTGCCCCTACCAACAACTTGATACATCAATAAAAACACAAGATGTGTTCTGTATTTTTATGTGTCCTATGTTGCCAACTTGTAAACATCCTGAGGCAACTTTGTTGTCTCCACACCTAGCACCAATGCTTGACATAACACATGTTTAATAACCCCAATGAAGTGGCCACTGCTCCCCTTAGAAACAAGGATGGCCAGAAATGCCCCGGGAAGCTCCGACCTCCTGAGAAGCCTCAGCTGTACCCTCTCCAAGACAGCAAGGGCTGACAGAAGCTATGCAAGCAGAGCACCTACCCTGAATGTGATGAAAATTTCTCTTTTTCCTACAGGCATCCTCACAGTCTGGCCATCCTCGACTCCTATAAGTAAGAACAAAAGTTCAAAAGAGAACAATTATTTTGGGACCTCCCAAGGCATTTTTCTTTTACCTTAGGCCCATTTACAACCCACCAACTTCCTTGCTCATTCTGTTTCTTCTTAACAAGGAACAATGCAATTATCCAAGACAGCAATAGGTGTAAGTTTTCAAAGGTGCAGCATAAAATAATTGACAACTGAACAAGAGAACCTCTGTTCATTTACTCAGGTTTACTGAGCGCCTGCCTTGTACCAGCTCCATGTGGTACCTCAGGGAGTGCACAGTCTGGTAGGGGAGATGAGTATTAACCAAACAACAACACTAATAGATGTGTCATTACAAACGGAGACGTGTTCTTAGCAGGAAAAGATCACAACTCCAGACAAAGGAACAGGGAGGGTGGGAGGGTTCCAGAAGGCTTCCCTGGGGAAGTGACACCTGGGCTGGGAGCTCCAGAACAGTTAACCCGCTGAACACAAGGTAGAAAGTGAGTTTCAGATGCGGGAATGGCACACACAAAGGCTGTGTTCTGGGATGCAGCATGGCCTGTGCAAGGAGCTAGTGAAAGTCTCGGCAGGCAACAAGGGGGTGACTGGTAAGAACAGAGGCTGGAGAGGTGAGCAGACCTCCCCTCTCAGTGCACTGAGAGTCAGTGCAGGATCTTCAACAGGGCAAGTTACATGATCAGACTGCCCCATGGAAAGAACGCCCTGGAAGGGGCCAGTGGGGGACAGCAGTCACAGGCTGCCCTGGGGCCCAAGGGTGGGTGGGTGCAGACTGGGCCGGCAGTGGGGATAATGCTGGCCTCGAGGACTAAAGACGGAGGCGTGGAGGAGCTCCTTCACCGCACATTGGGAAGAGTGGGCAAGTCAGGCCCCTTCTCCCTAACGTGCTATGGAGACTTTAACGACTGGCACAAAGGAGAATGCAAGGAGATTCTAGTTCCTCCTCTAGTCCAGGGCTCCCGGGCCTTAACCACAGCTTTTACAACGGCCAAATCAGAGGACACAAGGACCTTGGCACTCCCAGCCCCGAGCACGGAAGAACCCCAGAACCCACCGGCAGGCACAGGGATCACCACCTTCTTCTTCTGCTTGGCTTGTCCCGCTCCTCTGCAGACCACACAGGGAGTCGTGATGATGGAGCCTCGACCACCACACCTCCGACATGTGGAGCGCATCACAAAAGGGCCTGTATTTATGGTTTCCTAACAAAAGGAGAAGAAAAATGGGACCCTGAAGACACAGGTAAACTCTGACAGCCAAGGCTCTGTGACCACAATGTGCACAAGAGAAATGTTTCAGGGCAGGCCCGGTGGCGGAGAGGTTAAGTTCACACATTCCGCTTTGGCGGCCTGGGGTTCACCGGTTTGGATCCCAGGTGCAGACATGGCACCACTTGGCAAGCCACGCTGTGGCAGGCATCCTACATATAAAGTAGAGGAAGATGGGCATGGATGTTAGCTCAGGGCCAGTCTTCCTCAGCAAAAAGAGGATTGGCAGATGTTAGCTCAGGGCTGATCTTCCTCAAAAAAATAAATAAATAAATAAATAAATAAATAAATAAACAATAGAGCTAATCTTCCTCAAAAAAAAAAAAAAACATGTTTAGGGGCCAGCCCTGTGGCCGAGTAGTTAAGTTCACACACTCCGATTCAGTGGCCCAGGGTTTCACTGATTCGGATCCTGGGCAGGGACATGGCACTGCTCATCAAGCCGTGCTGAGGTGGTGTCCCACACAGCACAACCAGAAGGACCTACAACTAGAATATACAACTATGTACTGGGGGTCTCTTGGGAGAGGAAGAAGAAGAAGAAAAAAAGAAAAAGATTGGCAACAGATAGTAGCTCAGGTGCCAATCTTAAAAAAAAAATTATTTTTAAAGGGGCCAGCCTTGTAGCCTAGTGGTTAAGTTCAGTGTTTGGTGGCCCAGGTTCAGTTCCCAGGCACAGACCTACACCACTTGTCAGTAGCCATGTCATGGTGGCAACCCACATACAAAATAGAGAAAGACTGGTACAGATTTAGCTCAGGGAGAATCTTCCTCAGTGGGAAAAAATAATAGTGTTTTAAAATATTCAAAGATATGGAAAAATGCTTTTACAGTAAATGAGGGAAAATTACATGTATGATTCTCAACTGTTGAAAATTATATACATGGGCAAAAACATATTCAAAGTCAAAAGACAAACTAGAAAAAACACAACTAAAATCACTGACAAAAGACTAATTTACTTAATTTATAAAGAGTTTCTACAAATGAATAAGAAAAGACCAATTACCCAATAAAAAGAAGGATAAAAGACTGAAGAGATGCCAAGGAAAACAATGGTTCTCAAATCTTAGAAAAGATGTTCAACTTCACACATAATAGATACCTGCACATTCAAAAACTGAATATGAGAAGTGATGTTATTCGAAGGTATCCATTGTCTACAGTAGCAAAAGATGAGAACAACCTAAGCAACCAATAATAGGGAACTGGCTAAATAAATAATGACATATCTGTATGAAGGAATTCTGTGGCCATAAAAAGATTGAGGCAGCTCTATATACAGAGTATTTCCAAAATATAAAAATAAAACATCAAGGTACAAATAGTACTAACTGTACTCTCCTACCCTTGGTATAAAAAAACGTGCACATGGGGCCAGCTCAGCGGCACAACAGTTAAGTTCATGTGCTCCACTTTGGCGGCCCAGGGTTCACCTGTTTGGATGCCGGGTGCAGACCTATGCATCGCTTATCAAGCCATGCTGTGGCAGGTGTGCTGTGGCAGGTGTCCCACGTATAAAGTAGAGGAACGTGGGCACAGATGTTAGCTCAGGACCAATCTTCCTCAGCAAAAAGAGAAGGATTGGCAGCAGATGTTAGCTCACAGCTAACCCTCCTCAAAAAAAAAAAAATGTGTGCATGCATACATAGGCCTACATTTACAAGGACAGAACGATGCTTGAGAGTGGAACTCAGGCTAAAAATCAAGAATAGGACAGAGGGGCCGGCCCCATGGCTGAGTGGTTAAGTTCACGCTCTGCTTTGGGGGCCCAGGGTTTCGCTGGTTCAGATCCTGGGTGTGGACCTAGCACTGCTCATGAAGCCATGCTGAGGCGGCATCCCACATAGCGGAAATAGAACCACCACCAACTAGAATATGCAATTATGTACTGGGGTGCTTTGGGGAGACGAAGGGAAAAAAACAGATTAGCAATAGATTTTAGCTCAGGGCCAATCTTAAAACAAAAAAAAGAATGGGAGAGAGACTTACTTTACACTGTTTATAATTTGCACCTGCTGAATTTTTAATGATTTGCATATATTACCTATTAAACTAAAAATTAAAAATTATAAAACAAAAACATTCCTAATCAACAACTGGCAGGAAACACACTAAAATGCTAACAGTGGGGCAATTATCAGGGACTTTTGTCTCCTTTTTTAAGCTTTTCTGCACTCGAGACAACTTCCCCCCTACCCCACCTCCTACACACCACAAACAATGATTTGATTTTAAAGGTGGGTGGTGGAGAACTTCCTAATCCCCTTAAAAAGGAAACCATCTAAATGGAATACACACCTGATCAACAGAAATCTAACTGCATTTCAAGCAAACAATATAATCATAGTGAAGAGAGAGAAAAAGAAGTGACTTAAATACTTTTGAACACAGTATTTTCACTATTTACTCTCAATGCAAAGATAAAAAGAACACTAACTGTCAAATGCCAGTAAGTAGGCCTGGTTTTTGCAGCGGGATGAGTAACAGTTCTGAAGCTACTTTTCATGTGTCACAGGACTGAGCAAATGAGTAAACATATTGAGGATAATCAGAGCCAGATTTCTCTTCACCAGAAAAAAGTTTCAAATGTGGACAGGCAGAGGACTAGATAACCTTGTGGCGTTGGAAAGGAAGTGGAACTATCAGGCTGAACTCACTGGTTTGTTGGATGGATGGTGGGTGGATGGACAGGTGTGTGTGTATATGTATCTATAATATGAATAATGTGGAAACAGATATCGATATGGGTATATATATCTATATGTGTGCACATGTGCCTACACACAAAAACACCTAGCTCTGTCTGCTGAGCGGGCTTAGAAGCAGTGACACTCCAGGTACAATGAGCACACCTATAGCACAGATCTTGGTTTCTAAATCCCAGTAGACATTAAAAGGAACCAAGACTCCTTGGAGAAACAGCTGGTTCCAGGGAGTGACAGGGAAAGTACAAGTTGAGTCCAGAACATCCTGTTGTGATAAAAAGTAAGGAAGTGCTGAAAGAATGATGGGGACGTGTCAAAAGGATACAGGAGCCAGCTGCAAGGGACTTCCACAGGCCAAGTCAGGGACAATCTGATCATCTAGGTAAGTAATTATTCTGATTATAGCCCAGTGAATAAAACATGCATCCATGAGTTCATACTGATATAAATGAATGAATAAATAAATGGAGAAGAGAAAGTTCTTTCTTTCACTAGAATGCCAACTAATAAATGTAGAAAGGATGCTGGAATCAGAAAAGCATCATTTTGCAACTGTCAGTAATAACTGATTCACACAAGAAAGATCAATGGATGCTATAACTATTGGGTGAAAGTTTGATGAGGATCAGGATATTTCTAATAGTGTCGAGGTAACTCACCACAATTTCCCTACTAATTTCAAAGGGAAAAATAACTACCCTAACTAAATGATGATGATCAATGTAACATCATCACCAACGGGACAAACCAACACCCTGTGACTTCTGACATGATCCATTGAAAAGGACAGCAAGCCCCTGTGGTATTTCTGCCAAAAATGCATAATCTGAATCTTATCATGAGGAAGTATCAAATGAACCCAAAATGAAGGACATTCTACAAAATAGCCAGCCTGTAATCCTAAAAATGTCAAGGTCGGAAAAGAAAAAGAAAAGCTGAGAAACTGTACAAGATTAAAGGTGCCTAAGGATATGACAACCAAATACCACACAAGACCCCAGCCTGGATCCTGGACCAGGAAAAAAAAGAACACTATAAGGACACTTGAAAAAATCTGAGTAAGTACAGATAATGGTATTCTATCAACATTAAATTTCCTGATTTTGACAACTGTACCATGGTTATATAAAAGAATGTTCTTGCTCTTAAAAAATGTACACCAGAAATGACAAAGCAAATGGGACAAAATGTTAACAATTGGTGAAGCTAGGTAAAAGGAATAAGGGAGTGGTTCCCTATACTAATGTATAAGTTCGAATTATATCAAAAACTTAGCAAAAAGAAAAAGAAAAAATAATTACACCGCAAGTAAAATTTAAGTCCCCTCGTCCCCACCCATTTCAAATCGCCAAAATACCCTAAAGTGTATTTTCAGAGAAAACAGCAGATTCTTGCTCTGTCTGTACTCCTGGAAAAGTGCAGAAGGTCCTAGATAAAATAGCCCCACCTGGTTATGGACTCCCAAAGCCCCATGCAGTGCTGAATAAACACCCACAGGAGCACAGAGAAAGGGATGGTGGGGAGAAGTGCGCTGGCAAGAGGTGGGGGTCCCCTGGGGAAGCCCAGGGGGCTCTGACGCGCACGCATCTCACCATGCCAGAGCCGCCGCAGTAGTGGCAGTGCTGCACCTTGGTGCCAGGCTCGTTCCCCTTGCCGTCACACCGCTCACAGGTATCAGTGATGTTCACAGTGAACTCCTTGTTGACACCCTTGGCAGCTTGATTGAAGGTCAACTCCATGATATACTAAAGAAATCAAGGGACAGCCTGTCATATTTCTTGAAGTAAGGGAGGGTGCCGGCCACTTTAATTTTAAAGACTTTATTTTTTAAAGCGGTTTTAGGTTTCCAAAACTGAGAGGGAGGGACAGAGATTTCCCACATACCCCTGCCCCCACACATGCACAGCCTCTCCCATTATCAGCATCACTTATCAGAGTGGTACATTTTCTATCAAGGATGAACCTACATGGACGCATCATAATTATTCAAAGACCGCAGTTTACATTAGGGCTCCCTCTTGGTGCTGTACATTCTGTGGGTCTGAACACATGTACTGACACGTGTCCATCATGAGAAAATCACACAGAGTACTCTCACTGCCCTAAAAATCCCGTGCTCTGCCCATTCACACCCCAGCCCCACCAGTTACTTTACTCTTTAACTGCTTCACTTACCTGTGCTCTGCCAAGTAAGAACAGACACGACTCACTTAACCGATTCTGCCCTAACCCTCAAGACTTTTAAGAGCGAATGTGTTGGGGTTTTTTCTCCCCAAAGCCCCACTACATAGTTGTGCAAGCTAGCTCTAAGTGCTTTTAGTTCTTCTATGTGGGATGTCACCACAGCATGGCCTGATGAGCAGTGTCCACACCCAGGATCTGAACTGGCAAACCCCAGGCCACCAAAGCAGAGTGTGCGAACTTAACCACTCAGCCACAGGGTCAGCCCTAATATTTCAGTGAAAATGTACTTTTCAACAAATGGAAAATGTTTACAGATAATATTTGTACAAGGTCCTTACAAATAGCTCAAATGATCCACAATCATAACAGATCGTAAAACAGTTACCCTCTCTCTTCAACTCTGCTAATGTCTTATTAAGACATAAATAGGGGGGGCCAGTCCGGTGGCACAGTGGTTAAGTGCCCACATTCTGATTTGGCGGCCCGGGATTCACCGGTTCAGATCCCGGGTGTGCATATGGCACCACCTGGCAAGCCATGCTGTGGTAGGCGTCCCACGTATAAAGTTGAGGAAGATGAGCATGGAAGTGAGCTCAGCGCCAGTCTTCCTCAGCAAAAAGAGGAGGATTGGCAGATGTTAGCTCAGGGCTAGTCTTCCTCAAAAAAAAAAAAAAAAAAAAAAGACACAAATAGGGAAGAGGGGCCAGCCCAGTGGCATAGTGGTTAAGTTTGCATGCTCCACTTCGGTGGCCTGGAGTTTGCCAGTTCAGATCCTGGGCATGGACCTACACATCACTCATTAGGCCATGCTGTGGCAGCATCCCACATAGAAGAACTAGAAGGACTTACAACTAGGATATACAACTATGTATTGGGGCTTTGGGGAGAAAAAAGAAGAAAGGAGGAAGATTGGCAACAGATGTTCACTCAGGGCCAATCTTCCTCACCAAAAAACAAAAACAAAAATAAAAAACACCTCTCTAAAAAGACATAAATAGGGAAGAGGTAGGATTAGCAGTGTCTCTCCTAGAATAATGTAGCAGGCTCTAGATAAAATACTCACACCTTAATAATGGACTCTGAGAGTCTTAGGTGCTCTCTGATTAAGCAATTCTAAGAATATAGTCAAAATGGATGCACACATTATTACCTATACAACTTCCCAAATTTTGGAATCATTTCTTACCAAGATGACTGCCTCCAGATCATTTCATTTAACCTGCTTTGCCTTTTTCTTTGAGAAATGGAAACTGATAAATCTGTTTGCAACACATTTAGCAGCTAAAACTTGAATGATTCTTCAAAACAAGATGCTTACCTCCTGAGGCTGATTGAATACACCCTGGAAATCTCCAAAAGAAGATGAGGAGAACTCCCCAAAGATCTTCCTGAAGAGCTCCTCTGGGTCGACAGTGGGGCCTCCTTTCCAGTAGCTCTGCCCGGAGCCGCTGGCCCCAGGATCGAAGCCAGCGGAGCCGTAGGCATCGTACTGCTTCCTCTTCACTTCATCACTCAGCACCTACCGAGAACGGCACAGCAATCAGGCTCTCCTGAGGTGCAGGGACACAGACACCAAGTACAGATAATGGCACTGTTCAAAATTAAATGTCCAGATTTCAACAACTGTACTGTGGTTATGGAAAAGAATGCTTTTGTTCCCAGAAAATACACAGAGAAGTACTTAGGGATAAGAGACACAATGTCTGCAACCTACTCTCCCATGGTTGGAGGGGACATGCACACACACACAGCAGATGCATGATATCCTATATATCCTGCACCCTTTCAGGGCGGTCAGAGTCTGGGAAGAAGGCCCACTTTTAAATAACTCTGGAACTAGTCAGCAGTTGTCACGTGTACGCTTCGTCCCTCTGATTACATTTTACATTCCTCCAGGGCACGTGAGTCTTCTCCTTTTACAGTACCCACTGTCCTCACCAGACAGCACTGCCCTCAGTAGGAGGGCGGTATTCAAATAGGTGCAGAATGAATCGATCCAACAAGGGGTCCCAGAACTGGCTACAAGTCCAACCAACTGGGGAGCTCTATTTATACAGATCATTGGATCCTGTTCTTCACTGAGAGTCCAGGTTACATCTAGCAGGAGACCTGAGAATCCTTTCTTCCATGAGGTGATCTGGTGTGGGGACACAGCCTTCACACTGGACCTTATGACATGTCAGGTCGCCCTGTGCAGCACACTCGGATGCATGCATGCAGCTGAATGACAGTGACTGCACACACCTGGGTGGCATTACCTCATAGGCTTCTGCCAGCTGGGAGAACTTCTCCTTGGCTTTAGGATCATCCTTATTTGTGTCTGGGTGGTATTTCTTTGCAAGCTAAGGGAGGAAATGGTAAATTAGTCTGGACACAAGATAATTACTAAAACTCAACCCCAAATATCAGTCACAATCCCACCTCCTTTATAGCATTGTCTCTCCCAAACTTTACAACCAACAGCAATTCTTATTTTTTTAATAGGAGAGCTGGGGTATTTTATTATCTTTTTTTTCTTCTCCCCAAAGTCCCCCAGTACTTAGCTGTAAATTCTAGTCATAGGTCCCTCCAGTTCTGCTATGTGGGACACCGTCACAGCATGGCCCAACAAGCTGTACAAAGGAGTATACAGTGGAAAGTCTGGCCATGGGGCTGGCCCCCAAACAGCAATTCTTAAAACAAAGTTTAAGACTTTAAAATAAACCATCTCTTCAAATCTGAGATATGTACACAATTTTCAATCACAACAAGTCTCTACCAAAAATAACAACAAATTCTAGAACTTGGGCACCTTTGTGAAAGATGCAAAGCAGCATATCTGGTACACTATCATCTATGTAAAAAGAGAGGACATGGGGCTGGCCTGGTGGCATAGTGGTTAAGTTCACACGCTCTGCTTCAGTGGCCCCAGGTTTCGCTGGTTCAGATCCAGGGGACGGATCTACACACCACTCATCAGGCCATGCTGTGGTGGCATCCCACATAGAAGAACTAGAAGGACTTACAACTAGAAATATCCAACTTTGTTACTAGGGTTTTGGGGAGAAAAAAAAAGAGAGCGAGGAAGATTGGCCACAGATGTTAGCTCAGGGCCAATCTTCCTCACCAAAAAAGCATTAAAAAAAAGAACATTATTGATAAAGCAGTAAAAAGTCATTAATTTAAAAAATAATAATAAAATAAAAAAAGAGGACAATAACTGGATAGATAAGCAGATGTGTCTGCTGTATAAATTATTTTTGGAAGAACACACAATAAACTGGTAACACTGATTGCTACAGAAGCGATGTGGATGAATGGGAAGGAGCAAGACTTTCCACTGTATACTCCTTTGTACTTTTTGAATTGTGAACAAGGGGCATGTATTACCTATTCAAAACATAGATTAAAATATTGAAAAACAAAATAAAATCTCACTTGGCTATCCAGAGCACACAGGCGTGCTGAGCTTTCTAAAGGCTACCTCCTGGCTGCACCAAGCACGCTGCGCTGTGCAGGTCTTCACAGTGTTTGTGGTGGCTATGGCTGCCTTCCAAGCCTGGATTCCCACAGGCCCCTTAGGTGAGGGCAAGGGGGTACACAGAACCCTAAAGCTAAAAGTGACTCGGGAAGCCACCTGGCTCTGTCACTGCCAGCAGCTGGCTGCTTAATCTGGTTCTAGAGATGCTGGTCCTCACCCCAGCACATAGGAGCATGTCAGACGCTACATGCCAACCCCCAAAGGGGGGTATCAAGGCATGGCCAGTAGATCACAGTGGGCCAGAAGGCTGGTCCCAAACGTCAAGACAAGATATGCTGGTACACTCATGAGATCAGCACAAGGAAAAGAAAGGCCTTTTGCAGTCTAAAAGACCTGTGTTTTAGTCTCATGTACGTCACATACCGGCTTGTGTGGGCTTGGCTGTATGTCATAACCTCACTGAGCCTCTTGCCATGAAGAGTAAATGACGTAACACAAGCAAAGCTTTTATCAAGGTCTGATCTCAGTAATTGCTCCATAAAGGCTACCTTGAGAATTTCTAGGGGGCAGGCCTGTGGCATAGTGGTTAAGTTTAGCACGCTCCACTTTGGCAGACCCAGGCACAGACCTACATCCCTCGTTGGCAGCCATGCTGTGGCAGCCACCCACATGCAAAATAGAGGAAGACTGGCAAAGATATTAGCTCAGGGTGAATCTTCCTCAAGCAAAAAGAAGAAGATTGGCAACTGATATTAGCTCAGGGTGAATATTCCTCAGCAAGAAAAAGAAAAAAAGAATTCTGGTTTTAAATTGCAGTTTTACCTGATCTTTTTATTTCCACACCTAAAAACTTCAATAGTTCCCAACTCTCTCTTAAATTAAGTCTCTGGGACTTGCTAAGGGCCTCAAACATCCCATTAATTTGGCCCAAGCCTCCATCTTTCCAATCTTCTCTCACTCTTGCATTAGGTAGCTCACCCTGCAGCTCAAAAGAGACATGCTATTCAGGATTCCCAAGCCAGGATCTCTGCTTCCTACCCCCATGCCTTTGCTCATTCCATTACAACCCAGTAATAAAAAGACAACTCAAAAAATGGGCAAAGGACCTGAACACATATATAACAAATGGCCAGTGAGCAAACGAAAAGATGCTCAACATTGTTAGCCACGACAGAAAAGCAAATCAAAACCACAGTGAGATCCCACTCCACACCCACTAGGGTGGCTAGAATCAAAAAGACAGGTAACAGCAAGTGCTGGGGAGGATGTGGGGAAACCAGAACCCTTACACACTGCTCAGGGGACACAAAATGGTGTAGCTGATTTGGAAAACACTCTGGCATTTCTTCAAACAATTAAATATAGAGTTACCACAACCCAGCAATTCCACTCCTAGGTATATGTATATACCCAAGAAAAATGAAAACATATGTCTACACAAAACTTATACATAGGGGCCGGCCCTGTGGCCAAGTGGTTAAGTTCACGCGCTCTGCTTCAGTGGCCCGGGGTTTCACCAGTTCGAATCCTGGGCGCGGACATGGCACAGCTCATCAGGCCATGCTGAGGTGTCGTCCCACATGCCACAACTAGAAGGACCCACAACTAAAAATACACAACTATGTATCAGGGGGACTTTGGGGAGAAAAAGGAAAAATAAAATCTTTAAAAAAAAACTTATACATAGGTATTCACAGCAGCACTACTCATAATAGCAAAAAAGTGGAAACAATCTAAATATCTATCAACTGATGAACGGAAAAATAAAATGTGGTCTATCCATGTAATGAAATATTATTTGACCAATAAAAGGAATGAAACCCTGATATATGCTACAACATGCATAAACCGTGAAAACATTATTCTAAAGTGAAAGAAGTAAGACACAAAGGCCATATATAGTATGATTTAATTTCTATGAAATGTCTAAAATAGGCAAATCTATAGAGACAGAAAGTAGGTTAGCAACTGCAAGGGCAGGGAAGAGAGGAGAATAGGAAATAAGTTCTAATGGGTGCTGGGTCTCTTTTTGAGGTGTTGAAAATGTTCTCAAATTGATTGTGGTGATGGTTGTACAACTGTGTGAATACACTAAAAACCAGTGAATTGTACGCTTTAAAAAAAGGTAAGAAGAGGGAATAATCATCCAAGCCACAGGCTATTAGTCTGGTCTCCATCAGTAGATGGTTCACAAATATGGGGCTGGGATAAAGGTTTTGCTTGCCCACAAACACACACACAAAAAATCAATAATCTTGTAGTAAATTTTTCATAAAGGTAATTTACTTTTGTATTTAACTTATAACTTATTCAAAGACCTCTTCTTTACTCTGATAGTATGGCTTTCCTATCTTTATAGTGTTAAGATGCTCCTTCTCTTATCAATCACATTAATAGTCTGTACTTATTACTTTTAACATCTATATTAGGCAAAACACAAAGGCTGGAAATCCCACTTTGGTGCCCCCAGTTTTTTTATTTTATTTTATTTTATTATTTGTGTGTGTGTGAGAGGAAGATTAGCCCTGAGCTAACTGCTGCCAATCCTCCTCTTTTTGCTGAGGAAGACTGGCCCTGAGCTAACATCCGTGCCCATCTTCCTCTACTTCATATGTAGGACGCCTACCACAGCATGGCTTGCCAAGCATTGCCATGTTCACACCCGGGATCTGAACCGGCGAACCCCAGGCCACTGAAGTGGAACGTGCGAACTTAACCCCTGCACCACCAGGCCAGCCCGTATTTTAGTTTTTATTTTGTTGATCAGAGCAAAAGTCTGGGAACCACTGGTCTAGATAACTCACATGCCACTTCACCAATTAGCCAAATACATTCAGGATATGACAAGAATGTCACACCCTCTGAGTTAAGAACAGAAATAATTCTAAGTCCAGAAACTTTTATCTGAATGCAAAGAACACTACCTAAAACTCAGACCAGTGTACCTACTGATTCAGAAGGTACAGAATAAATTTAAGGACAAAAACAGCTCTGGAAAAAGACTTTTTTAAAAATCTCTGGTTCTGACTCTCTCCTTTTTTCCGAAGTATTAACCAGTACGATGTTATGCGCTGAGAAACACAGTCCAGCAGAGCCCATCTTTATCATATCATTCTATACTGTCAGCTGCGTGTGTCGTATGCGCCTGGGCAGATACACCGCACTGATCAGGATCAGACTAGATGGAAAGGATTTCTTTCACAATCTTGTCTATAAAATCTGGCTTCCATACAGACCTGGTAATAGGCTTTCTTGATTTCCTTCTGGCTGGCATTTCGGGGCACTCCTAATATCTGGTAATAATCCTCTTTGGCCAAAGAGGCACTCGTGTGGAAGGAGGCAGTACAAACAAAAGGGTAACTTTTTACACCTAAAAAAGAAAAAAGGAAAGAAAATCACTCTGGGAACATACTCAACAAAAAGAAATGGTGTGTAAACAACCGGCCAGGATCTACCTGTGAGGAAGCAAACGGGTCACAGCTTTAGGGCCTGTTCTCCGCCAGGCCCACAGGAGACGAAACTCAGCGCACTTCAAAACCCGCTAAAGCCACTTCAGATGAAGAGCACAAAACAACGTCCGAGCACTGGGCGGGGCAGATTCTGCGGGATTACACTACAGCTGAAGCCTCAGAATACCGCCACAGGTACTGCTCCCCAGATGAGGGCTGCACCTGGAGATGATTCAAAAGGGACTTTGCTCCCCTGTTACACTGCCGAGCACCCGCCATGTGCAGGTATTTTCATATGCTTTGTCTCTAATGCTTAACAACTCCCCTGGTTCTCTCCCTCTACCATGCAACCTTGGATGTCTGCTTACGGGGTGGTTCTCAGAGTGTGGTCCCTCGGACCAGCAGCATCATCAGCTTGTTGGAGATGCAAATTTCCAGGCCCCATCCCAGACTTCAATCAGAATCTCTAGAGGTCAGGTACAGCAGGCTGTGTTTAACAAGCCCTCCAACTGATGATTCTGTCAAACACTTAAGTTTGGGAACCACTACACAGTCATGTGCTGCATAACGACATTTCAGTCAAAGAGGGACTGCATATATGACTGTGGTCCCGTAAGATTAATACCATCTAGCCTAGGTGTGTAGTGGGCTATCCCAACTAGGTTTGTGTAAGTGTACTCTGTGATGTTTGCACAACAAAGAAATCGCCTAACAGCACATTCTCTGAACGTATCCCTGTCGTTAAGCGACACACGACTGTAAATTGTTCTTAGTCTTAGAGTCACAGATCTCTCAGACAATCTGATAAAAGCGTTGACCCCTCCCCTAGAAAAATACACATATATACACACACAAGGTTAAAAGGCCCTGTGCCAGAACCTCTGTTTACCCCAGAGCAGACAACCTGAAAGGAACCAAAGCATGAGGCAGGCAGCCACATGCCCTGCCCTCCTTTCAGGTCTCTTGCATCAGCAACTAGGAGGAGAGGCCAACAGACACATCTCCTCAACTGCCCTGTGCCCGAGGTAGAAAGCTAACCTGGACTGGCCTGTCACAAAGTGAAGGGGGAGGCTGCTGTACAACCTCGAGTCCTGCCTCCTAACCCCCAGCCAGAGTACGACAACTGGAAGATGAGGAGAGCGGGGCTGGGTGCAAAAGGGGTCCAAGAAAAGGCAGAAGGGAGAGCGGGGTCAAGAAAGAGAACAAGGATCACGAGGCAGCTCCAGGTTTTGCGTTCATCTGCAGAGGAGAAGCTTCCATGTTCACCATTCATTCAATACTTACAAATATTCACCATTCATTCATGCAGCAAATATTCACTGAGTATCTGCTGGGCACTGGGCTACACGTCAGGGATACGACAGCCAACCATTCAAAGGCACTGCCCTCCTGGAGCTGACATTTATTCAAAATCTTACCACCGTATTAGGCACTGAGGATACAAGATGAATAAAAAGTCAAGGCCAATGCCCTCAAGGAGCTTACAGTCCTGCAGGGGAGTGTGGGAGGCAGCATGGGAAGAGATATTAGCACAGAAGAACGTGCAGAGTAAGAATACACAAGAGTCCTCTAACCACGGCTTCTAAGCTCCGCACTGCCGATGACGGGATTGGTGTGGGGGGGGGCATGAGGGACATGGACAGACGACTGTCCTATTATAGACTGAATTGTGCCCCTCCCCCCCATTTATATGTTGAAGTCCTAACCCCCAGCGCCTCAAAATGTGACTAATGTGACTGTATTGGAGATAGGGTCTTTAAAGATGACCTTGACAAAACACTGATCTTGGACTTCTAGTTTCCAGAACTAGAAAATAATAAAGAAAAACTAAATTTCTGTTGTTTAAGCCACCAGTCTGTGGCACTTTGTTACAGCAGCCCTGGCAAACTAACACACCTCTGTACTGTAGGATGCCTTGCAGCACTCCTGGTCAACCAGAGGTCAATAGCACTCCCCTGCCTCCCACTAACTGACAACCAGAAACATCTCCAGACATTACCAAACGTCCCCTAGAGGGTAAAATCACCCCCAGTTGAGAACCACTGATGACCCAATCTAAGAAGTTCACGGAAAGTCTTCTATGGCACCTGCTGTTAAACTGCAGAAATTAGCTAGGCTAGGAAGGACTTTGAATCCGGCCAGGTTCACACCCGGAGTCCTGGAATTATTTGTGACAGCACCTCCTTTCACTTTCAAAAGTGCCCCATTTGGCTGATACAACATATGGTCATCTTTGGTTTGGAGGGAGTGGTTCACGGGAAAGTTCTGGTGCATTTAGGAACTGCAGATACTATGATGTAACTAGAGACTCTGTGGTGGTGGCAGTGACGGAGGGGTGGTTAGAGATGATGATTAATGAGGCCTAGGAATAAGTAGAAGGGCCTCTGAGCTATGCTAAGGAGTCATGATTTTATCCTGAGGGCAATAGGGAGCCACTGCAAGTGGTAAACAGAGAGGAAACAGGAAAGAAACAGGGAGGTGATTGGGTTTGCATGAGAAATAGCTCTCAACTAACAAGAACTGAGAGACTACTTAAAATTAATCTGAGCACAAAAGACAACCAAGGATGTTGAGAATATCCAGGAAGGGGGCGAGATAAGGGATAATCAGACAGGAGAATGAGTAGGTCTGGTTGGGATAATTAAAATCAGAACCAGGAAGTAAATCTCTATTTTTGGTATCCCTAGTACTGGTTTTCTGTTGCTGCACCCTAGATGTCCTGGAACATGAGAAGCAGACAGTGTGGCAGTGGTAGGGTTAGGAGACAACTGCTGCCTTCCCTTGGTCAGATTTGAGGAAAATACTAGAGCTATTTTCCCAGTGCTCCTGTACTCAAGCCTCCTTCACTCAGGAGCGAGAGGTCACCCTGGTCCCATCCTGCATCTCCCTCCCCACTCCTTCCAACCTAGAAGGCGGAGGTGGGTCATGGCAAAGGCTCTGGCAGCTGCAGCTTCAACATCACGAGCAGAGAATTTTGCCTTGAGTTAGAATGGGAGACAGTAATGTGCAAAACTCCATGTGGATAAAGACAAATCGCTTAACTATTACAAGTTGGATGACTTCTGACATTACCCAAAGGCATTGATGATTAGCAATAATTAGAAAGAGTTCCTTTAATAGACAAATTTTTCCCCAAGATATGACCAATAAATGTCTTGCCCTTTTTAGAACAACCCAGAACAGGATTAGCCTCCAAATTGTTATAAAAACAGCCACCCCACTGGTTGCGCAGGAGTTAAGTTCACGCATTCCGCTTTGGCGGCTTGGGGTTCGTCAGTTCGGATCCCAGGTGCAGACCTATGCACTGCTTATCAACATGCTGTGGCAGGCATCCCTCATATAAAGTAGAGGAAGATGGGCACAGATGTTAGCTCAGGGCCAGTCTTCCTCAGCAAAAGGAGGAGGATTGGCGGTGGAGGTTAGCTCAGGGCTAATCTTCCTCAAAAAAAAAAAAAAAAAAAAGAATGGCCAACCCAGTGTCAAATAGCTGCCTTCTTTCTGCTCTTGGGAGAAAAGTCAGATTTAAAGTGTTTTTTTATATCATCTCATTGTACTACTAGATTTGAGATGAGACCGCAGACCAAGGCTTGGGAGCTGAGTTAATGACTTTAGATGTGATAACAGAGTGTACCTTGAAGGATGCCATGTCTCATGTGTGTTCATCACCTGATATGAAACATGCACATGTGGGCTATGGGCTCACTTGGGGAAAACAGCTCACTGCAGTTCCTTAGTAAGAGCCACATACAAGGTTCAGTACTTAGTGCTTGTCTCTGTCTGTCTCTCTCTTACATACTCAATTATCAAAAATGCTCCCCAAACTTCTACAAATGTAATTCCTAGTTACCTATGGAATTAATATTTGAACAAAGAGATGCAGCCAAATTCTACTTAAAACAACCTTGACACCAGAAAATGTTAGCAAAACCTAAAAACAACGCCTTTTGATCATATTGAGAAATATAGCACGACATCACTCCAAATAATCCTCAGGAAACCTGGACAGACTCCTGCTCCATCCATGAGGAAATAAAGGCGGCAGGAATAGAATAAAAAAATGGGCTCACTTGATCCAAACCATATCCAATCTCAAAGATCTCTGCTGTATCCCCAGAACCTAGCACCGGGGCTGGCAAATGATAGGCCCTCAATAATTACCTGTGAATGAGAGCACACATTTTCAGAGTTAAGAGAGGCTCAAAGGAATTAAATAATTCATCCAGGTCACACACAATCTACTGGAGGACAGTCTGTTCACTGTACAAAGTGATCGCAATTACTAAGACTTTAATGACAACGTTACAAAACTGGACCCCAACAGGAAATTATCTTGTGTAAAGTATCTTGCCAAGGCCCTTTAATTAATCATCTTCTAAGTTTACAGATAGCTTAAATATCATTTACACAAATTCCAGGAGACAAAAATAACTAGTACAATTCAGGCACACAGTTGTTCAGGTTCCTTCTTTCTTCTTGCACTGTAACAGAAGTCACCCAACACACAGCATGAGAAGCCACCATGGCTAAGCAATTGAACGTTTAATATATATTAATTCAACATCACCACCCGCAATCAGGGAAGCAGCAGGTTATGAATCAAGGCTCTAGCACTTTTTAGTTTTGTGACAGTCTACACGTTGTTTAACAACTAGGCCTCAGTTTCTTTATCTATAAAATGGAATAACAACAGTGTCTGTCACATGGAAATGATCCATGCCTGGCACAGTTAAGTGCTCAAGAAGAAGTAGAAGTTTGCATTCTTATTACAATTACCAACTTAAGAACTTCTAAGAGAGACCGCTAAGTGTGCCCTTCGATTTACACCACGTGGTGGAAGGAGAGGAAGCTATGAAAGGACAGCTCTGGGTTTGAGACAACTCTCCTTATCTAACTTTATGACCTTGGGCGAGTCAATTCCTCCGCTAGAACTTCAAATCACCATTCTTTGAACTGGGGATGACGATCCCCACCTTGCAGGGTTGTTGTTTCCATCCAGTGAGATTAGGCACAAAGTGGCCAGCAGCACAGCAGGTGCTCACCGGACGGCCGTTACCTCTTTGCCTCCGCTACAAGATAGAAGGTGGAGGGATGGGAAAGGAACAGGGCAAGGGAGCAGCGGCAGGCTGGAAAGAGGCCTCCAGTAATGTTGACAGAGAGGTGAAGGTTCACGGCCTACGGGCGTTTCATCCCCGCCGCCGGGGACACCAACAGCTCCCTCTCGTTCACCGCTTCCGAGTAGCCGCTTGGGCCTATCTCCCTCCTGCTTGCCTGTCTCCCCAAGCAATTCCGCATACAGGTCGGAAGATACCTCCACCCGCTAGCCTCGTGGCCGGAGCGAAGCCAGTCACTCCCTTCCAGACCCTGGAGCCCCAACCCGGGCGCTGGAGCCTGCCCTCACCTGTGAGGCTGACACCCGGTCTCAATGTCAGCAGCGCCCCGGGGCCGCGAGCTCCCAGGGAAGGCAGGAAGGTGGTGACGCTCAGCTTGCGGCCCAGCGACGCCCCAACCACGCCCGCCCTGGGCGGCCGGGCCCCTCTCCCCGCAGCCGCCGGCAGCCGCGGGGTCCCCACGGCCGCCAGCAACCAGCGTGGGGAACACCGCGCCGCCATCTTGGCCCGGGGACACTGCGCCTGCGCCGCCCGGCTCAAGGAGGCCTCGCGAGGACAACGCGTGTGCGCAGCGCCGGTGGGTCCGGGGGCGGAGTCCGTTACGCACGCACGCAGAGTTGCAATCGTTGCGCATGCGCACCCGCACATGCATCCAACGCGCCTTCCTAGCAGAGGATGCCACAATGAGGTTTGGTCTGGACAGTCCTGTCAGGTAGACTTGCTCTGGAGAACCTCGTCATTCTGTGCTTGACAACCAAGACTGCTCCTTATCTGTGTAAGGATGTGGTTAAGTGTAGCTGAATGTAACTAGTTGGAGAGTCCCGGCAAGGGGCGGGACTACAAATCCCGGCGTGCAGTGCGGCTGTCAGTCGCGCAGATCCCGGCATGCAGTGCGCGGTTTCCTTCCTCCTGATCCAAGACTTAGCATCTTCTCGCGTCAGTCTTACTCATCCAGTGTCGGCGTGAGCGGCACGAGTCTGTGCCCTACTGCCAAAGCCTGGCCTCGGGCTCACTTTCTCGCTGGCTGATTCCCTATGAGCAGGACTCTGATCGTTCAGCTCTCCTGTATGCGTGTTAGCCCTTTCCAAACCTGTAGTGAACTTGCCGGTTGCGAAAGGAGAATCGAGCTACCCCAAAACGGATGTAATAAATGTTGCGAGCACCTACTCTAGAATATCGCACGTTCTAGAATATCAGGGATACAACGATGAATGGCATACCGTCCCTCCTCTGGAGGAGCACACGGGGAGTCGAGGGAGACAGGCTTCTTGGCAACTAACATAACGCGATGAATGCTATTGTAGGTATGAACGGTGTTACAGGCACACAGGTGAAGGGGTTTCTCAAACAGGTTGGGGGTTGGGGTGCCCGGTAGCATTCGAGTTGGATTTTGATGGAAAGTGCGTCAGGGAAGGGTAGAGGGAAAGAGTATTCCAAGAAGAGTATTCCAAGTAGCAAGAACTTCAAAAGCACCTGTCCAGAGGTGTGAACGTGCTTCCTTAGGGTGTGTGACTGCGATGAGGCTGGAAAGGTAAACCTGGCCTGGTAAGTGTTGCAAAGGAGTTTCAACTGCACACTCCCACCACCGTCACCCCACACAATAGGAAGAGAACCTGAGGGTTCATGGATAGGTTTAAGACGATCTGTGCTCCTTGCTCCTCCCCTCACTCCTGGGGAGATATCCATAGCTTTCATCAATCAAATTCTCCACAGGCTCTGAGATCAAAAGAAGGTTAGAAAGCATGGGCCCAGTGCAGAACAGTTAGGAGGCTACCGTAAACTGCAAGGAACAGTTGAGAGTTTGGAGTGGGGAATGTGGAGGACTGAAGTGATCAAGGGACATTTTAGAGAAACCAGGTGGTCATGGGGTGGAAAGTGGGGAAAGGAGTTCATTTAATATATTCAACCAATATTTAAGTGTCTCCAGCATAGTGGTTAAGACTGTGGGCTCTGGAGTCAGACTGCCTGGAATTGAATCCCAGCTCTGCCACTTACCAGCTGTGTGTCCTTGGGCACGCACTTCAATTCTCTGTGCCTCAGTTTCCTTTCTCTAAAACAGGGACATAACAGTAATTACCTCAAAGGATCATCTGAGGAGTGAGTGGCATAATCCATGTAAAGGCTTCCTACAGAACTTGGCACATGGTAACGCTCAATATATGCTAGTTCTCTGTGCCAGGCTCTGTGCTAAGCACTGACAGTACACAGAACTCAGACACAGTTACCACCTGCAGGGAACCCAAAACCTGGGAGGAAAGGAGGGGAGGGTACTAGTTAAGAAGTACAACTTTCAGGAATAAAAGCTGAGGACAAGAGCCGAAGGGACTTTCATTTACTACCTCAGAGTGAGTTAGGAACTGGAGGAGGGCTCACTAATATGAAAACTTGGTCAGCTTTGTAACTTCCTCATTTTTTGGTCTTTGTTTCCACCCATCTACGGCCTATGGTAATTAACAGTAAAAATCCTCCACATTGAAAGGGGGAGTGTGTTCTTCTTTTAGGGGATAGCAGGAAGGCTGATTGTTGGGGACTCCATATTTCCTCTTATGAAGCAGAGAACCCCAAGGGAATGGAGTGGGTGATGGTGGCTACTAAAGAAGAGAAAAACAGGTCCTTGAGAAGAACACGGAAGTCACCAGAAAGACTCCCTGATGAGAGCAGCCGAGGCCTGTGTGTGGTTTCTTTCACTGCTAGTCACTGCAGAGAAGCAGAAGATGATACAATTACTAAACATGGGTTAGTTACAAAGCTTGTGAAATTGTCCCAGTCGTGGTTCCTGAATCACCTTGATTTGATAGTTGCTGGGGGACAACGAATATACTTTTTTATGTTCCCCCAACTACTGGTGATACCAAGCTAAAAAACCCAGGAAAGGAGCAAGTTTGGGGATAAAGATAGTGAGTTACTGTTACTTGGACTTATCACACTGGAGATGTCTGTGGGACGAATTTCAGGCAGTCGGTGGCTATGGAGAGATCTGAACACTTGAGCTGTGCTAAGAACAGTCTCTTTACAGTTCACAAAGAATGTTCTCATGTTTTATATTTTGAGACACTCACAACCCTGTGAGGCAGATATGGCAAAGACTACTCCCATTTTTACAAATGAATGCCACCCCCCCACCCCCGCCGCAAAGCAACAACAAAATAAACTCTAAAAGATGAAAAGACTTGTCCCAGGTCACACAGCTAGTGAGTACGTGAACAAAGATCAAAGCCCAGGTCTTAACCAAACCAGGGCTCTTTTCTTCAAACCTTTGTGATAAATAGCTCCCAGTCAGGCAGCCCTTGGTAGTTTACAAAGTACTTTCTCGTGCTGAATTTTCGTTTGCTTCTCACAACAAAAGGGAGGCAGGGCAAGTATTTATTACCACGGCCACCTACAGACTGTTTCACTGCCTTCCAAGGACTTCAGCTGTCACAGGACACAAATGGATCCGTCTCAGGCTTGGTGCCAAAAACTGCGATGAGCACACAGGCCACACCGACCCACGTTCCCAGGCAGAATATGTCGTGTACCTCCCCTGCCTCTTCTTCAGCGTAAAGCCAAAACTTTCAGTTTTAAGGAGAAACAAATGTTACTTGCAAACACAAGTTTCTAAAGCATCCCCCACTCTGCACTTTTCATTTTGCTGTTCCACTGGGCCCTTTCCTGCTCTCCTGAAGGGGTGAGAGCTAAGAGGGAGTTTAACTACTGTCCTCCAACGTGCTGGGCTGAAGGCAAAGGGAGACAAGAGGGTCTAATCCGTGCTTTCCCGTGGACCCTGACACTGACCATCCGAGGTACAAAGGGACTGGCCAAGTCCGTGGCTATGCAATGGGATGGCTGCTGCCCTCCCCATGTATGTGAAGAGCCTTTCCAGGGAGGGCAGAAGGCCCTGAGCCAATCTCTTCAAAGGCAATAAAAGCTAGCTCACAATTTCTCTAGTTGTAGCAATTCCCTTCCTGTCCAAGGGAGTATGGAATGATTCCAAGGGGCTGTGGAACGTGGGACCCAGATGTTCCCAGGCATGCCATCTGCAAACTTAACTGCTGCGCCACCAGGCTGGCCCTAAGAAATTTGTTGTTGGCACTTAAGCTGGCCTCATCCTTCCCTCTCTTGCCAAAATTCTGATTTATGGAAACCACTGACTTCAGAGAAAATTAAGGGAACATCCTATTGGAAACTTCTTTTCTCTGGCATGGCAGTTGAAAATAAGGATGCAGGGGCTGGCCCCGTGGCCGAGTGGTTAAGTTCGCGCGCTCTGCTGCAGGCGGCCCAGTGTTTCGTTGGTTCGAATCCTGGGCGCGGACATGGCACTGCTCATCAAACCACGCTGAGGCAGCGTCCCACATGCCACAACTGGAAGGACCCACAACGAAGAATATACAACTATGTACTGGGGAGCTTTGGGGAGAAAAAGGAAAAATAAAATCTTTAAAAAAAAGAAAATAAGGATGCAGCCTAAGGCTCTTTAATGCTTTTGTGTGGGTTTTTTGCCCTCTTCTCCCTGCCGGTCTCTTTTCTTTCTGCTAATGACCCTTCCTTCAGTTACATGAAGTGTTTTGAGTTTTCTAGAATGAGGACTTCACTACAATGGACTCCCAAATTCTTGTTCATTATTAATTATTCTTGGAAACAGGACCTGTGAAATCTAAATCAATCTGCCAGGCACCAAACTAACCAGACAACCTTGTTTTGCTGGAATTGGACCCACCTTTTGATAGACTGCCTTTTAGGGTAAGGAGGTGTCTTCCAGTGTCCTTATAGACAGACAGTGAAGTGGAGTTACTAGGAGTGTAAAGACAAAGCTGGTAATTCATAGGCTTGTGGGACTGGCAGAAATCTTAGAAGCAGTCAGTTCAACTTTGCAATTCACAAGTAATGTATTCAGCTCAAGTTTGCAGCAGCCTTAGAGCTCTGAGCTCTCCAGCAGAAAGAATCACTCTCTCCAGCCAGAATGGATCTGGGAACATGTGAGATGGTCCCTTTCTGGGCCTTGATGTTCCTCTGGCCCTTCCTTCTTCCCCGCTATGGGGCTCAGGTTGGTCACTGTGGGAATGGGGAAATTGACAGTCTTCTACTTTGTTTCCACCAGCCCTCAGTTTGTGGAAACAGTCACATGACCTAACACAGCTAGGGTGATGGCTTCTCTCAAGAGAGAAGGTCGGGGGTCACAAACCCAGGTGACAGGGCCAGGCAGGTAAAGTTAAGAGTGGAGTGGCAGCATATAAGATGCCAGGGACAACGTGCTTTAGGGGTGGCAGGTGGTACTCAGCTCCAGCCCATTTTAGCCACGTGGGGATGTGGACCTCGCCTTGCCAAATCTTTCCGTTTTTCAAGAGACATTGAAATCCAAAACTTGAATGAAACTTCTCAATTTTTAAAACACCATGTGAAGTAAAATATATCTGTAGACCAGATTTAGTCCATGGCTTGTACATTTGTTCCTCTGGGGGTTAAGGTCTTTCTGACTGTGACCATTTAGGCCCGGCTGACATAATGGCAGATTTTTTTTAAAAAACACAACTAACTCAGGGATAACAATGAAGTGACATGAAGCAAATCTGGGTTTACAGGAACCTTTGCAATAGGTTTACAGTTAATTTATATTAAATTTTTTTTATTGTGGGAAAATGCACGTAACATAAAATTTACCATCTTAACCTTTTTTTATGCCTCTTTTTTTTTTTTGAAGTTTGGTGCCTGAGCTAACCTAACATCTGTTGCCAATCTTCTTTTTTTCTTCTTCTTCTTCTTCCCCACAAAGTTCCCGAGTACATAGTTGTATATTCTAGTTGTAGGTCCTTCTGGCTGTGCTAGGTGGGACGCTGCCTCAGCATGGCTTGATGAGCAGTGCCATGTCCGTGCCCAGGAACCGAACCGGCGAAACCCTGGGCCACTGAAGCAGAGCGCACGAACTTAACCACTTGGCCACGGGACCAGCCCGTTAAAAATCTTAACCATTTTTAAGTGTACAGTTCAATGGTATTAAATACATTCATAAAATTGTGCAACCATCCCCACCATGCATCTCCACAACTCTTTTCATCTTGTAAAACTGAAACTCTATATCCGTTAAACTCTCCGCTTCCTCCTCCCCCAGCCCCTGGCAACCACCATTCTACTTTCTGTCTCTATGAGTTTGACTACTCTAGGGATCTCATGTAAGTGGAATCTCACAGTGTTTGTCTTTTTGTGACTGGCTTCACTTAGCATAATGTCCTCAAGGTTCATCCAAGTTGTAGCATATTGCAGAATTTTTTCCTTTTCTTTTAGGAAGATTAGCCCTGAGCTAACATCTGCTGCCAATTCTCCTCTTTTTGCTGAGGAAGACTGGCCCTGAGCTAACATCTGTGCCCATCTTCCTCTACTTTATATGTGGGACACCTGCCACAGCATGGCTTGCCACACAGTGCCATGCCTGCACCCAGGATCCGAACTGGCAAACTGTGGGCCGCCGAAGCGGAATGCTCACATTTAACTGCTGCACCACCAGACCAGCCCCAATTTTTTTCTTTTTAAAAGCTAATTATTTTAAATAATATTCCATTGTATGTATATACCAGATCTTGCTTATCCATTCACCCATCAGTGTACACTTGGGTTGCTTCCACCTTTTAACTGTTGTGAATAATACTGCTGTGAACATGGGTGTGAAAATATCTCTTCTTGACCCTGCTTTCAATTCTTTGGGGTATATACCAAGAAGTGGAATTTTTGGATCATATGGTGGTTCTATTTTTAATTTTTTTTTCATTGAGGAAGATTCACCGAGCTAACATCTATTGCCAATCTTCTTTTTTTTTTTTTTTGCTTGAGGAAGATTAGCCCTGAGCTAATATTTGTGCCAATCTTCCTCTATTTTGTATGTGGGTCACCACCACAGCATGGCTGACAAGTGGTATAGGTCTGCACCTGGGATCCAGGCCCATGAACCCCAGGCCACCAAACCGGAGCACATGGAACTTAACCACTATGCCATGGGGCCAGCCCCACTATTTTTAATTCTTGAAGAACTGCCAGACTGTTTTTCATAGTGGCTGTACCATTTTACATTCCCACCAATAGTGCCCAAAGGTTCCAATAACTACGTCCTCACCAACACTTGTTCTTTTCTTTTCTTTTTTTTGATAGTAGCCATCCTATTGGGTACGAGGTGGTATCTCACTGTAGTTTTGATTTGTATTTCCGTGATGATTAGTGATGCTGAGCATCTTTTCATGTGCTTATTGGCCATTTGTATATCTTCTTTGGAGCAGTGTCTATTCAAGTCCTTTGCCTGTTTTAAATTAGGTGGGGTTTTTTATTGTTGTTGAGTTTTAGGAGTTCTTCATAGGTTCTGGATATTAATCCTTATCAGATATATGATTTGAAAATATTTTCTCCCATCCCGTGGGTTGCCTTTTTACTCTGTGGATAGTGTCTTTTCGTGCACAAATTTAAAAATTTTTCCTGAAGCCTAGTTTGTCTATTTTTTTTTCTCTGGACCTTTGGTGTCATATCCAAAAAATCACTGCCAAATGCAATGTCATGAAGTTTTTGCTCATGTTTTTTTCTAAGAGTTTTATAGTTTTAGATGTATAGCTGGTTTATATTTGGACCATAATACATAATGTCTGAATATCCCCTAACTAGAAAGTTATTAGTCGAATACTGTTGATGCAAATAGGCATTACTGTGTACTGTGGAATTAACCACATAACCAACAGTAACTAAAGGATGGTACTGCACTATTAGTAATTGTAATTTTAAAAGCAATATCTGATGTGGAGGTCCCTCAAAAATTAAAAATAGAGGGGCCGGCCCGGTGGCACAGAGGTTAAGTTCGCATTCTGCTTCTTGGAGGCCCAGGTTTGGCCAGTTCGGATCCCTGGTGCGGACATGGCACCGCTTGGCAAAAGCCATGCTGTGGTAGGTGTCCCACGTGTAAAGTAGAGGAAGATGGGGACAGATATTAGCTCAGGGCCAGTCTTCCTCAGCAAAAAAAGGACAATTGGCAGCAGTTAGCTCAGGGCTAATCTTCCTCAAAAAAAAAAAAATTAAAAATAGAACTACCATATGATCCAGCAATAACACTTCTGGGTATATATACAAAAGAATTGAAAGCAGGGTCATGAAGAGATATTTCCACACCCAAGTTTTTAGCAGGATTATTCACAATAGCCAAGAGGTGGGAGAACCCAAATGTCTATTGGTAGACGAATGGATAAACAAAATGTGGTATGTACATACAATAGAATATTATAGTCTTAAAAAGGATGGGAATGCTGTCACATGTTACAACATGGAGGAATCTTGAGGACACTGTGCTAAGTAAAATAAGCCAGTCACAAAAAGACAAATAATATATGATTCCACTTATATGAGGTATCTAAAGCAGTCACACTCACAGAAACAGAAAGTAGAATGTTGGTTACCAAGGAAGAGTCGGCAATGGGAAGCTGTTGTTTAAATGGGTGTAGAGTTTCAGTTTTGCATGAAAAAGTTCTGGATATCTGTTGCACAACACTATGAATGTCTTTAACTACTGAACTGTACACTTTAAAAGGTTCAATTTTATGTCTTTTAACCACAATTTAAAAAAAGCAATATCTGCAGAAATTGAACACCACAACCAACTCAAGACAGCACTGCTGGTGCCTTTTCCAGAGCTGCTGGGGTTGCAAAACCTGAAGCGTCTGTGGCATGAGAAAGCTGAACTCAGCGGCTGCCAGACTGCTTAGAATTCCAAATCCCCGGCCTCAGTCAACTCTACTGACATACTATTTTTAGCTTATGGAGATCAAAGTCACTTTTAACTCAGTAGGATACTAGTAAATGGCCTTTTCGTCCTCACAGTTTACCTGTGATAACTGAGAAAAAAAACAAAAAGAACTCGCATTTTGGGGTCCCTTTGTGGCCATCGCCTGGCCAAGCTTTCAGATTCACTCTTGGGCAGCGTACCTCGGGTGAGCCTGTTCTCTGCAGCAGGCAGGGTGCGGTAGGGCAATTTTCCGACCAATCATTCGCATTCCTCAGATCAAAGTCCCTTTTCCAGACATGCCTGAGCAGGTGTTATGTCTGTCCTCAAGCAGAAAGCATATTCTGGAATCACGGAGTCAATTTTCAAAGCGAAGAGAAACGCTGGTGCAATGAGTGGCCCCAGGTGGAATGAACCTGCCCCCTTTCTTCCTGAGTTGCCCGGGACTGAGCAAGCAGCGCCGATTGGGCACCTTTGCTATTTCAGGGATTCCCCTTTGTCCTCATCTTACGCCCTTTCCGCTTATCTGTAAATGATACACTGATCTCTTTCGAGGAGTCCTGCCCCACTGCGGCGCCAAGGCCTGCAGCCAAGACATGCCCTAATAAGGGGATGCTGAGGCCCCATCCCTCCCGCCGAGTGCACCTGGCCTGAGCAGGGTGGGTGGGCTGCAGGCTTTAGAGGAAGGTATCCCCGGACAGGGGTTTGCATCAGCTCTGGGCTCCCCTTCCCCTGCTGCCACACACTATCTGTGTGACAGGGGCCAGGGGCTCCTCTCTGCCTGGGCCCGTTCCCTGTCTCTGAAATAGAGCCAGTTCATTCCTGCCCCGTCTCCTCCCCAAGAGGGCGTGTCCCGCACACTTGAAAGCCTCCGGGGGCAAATCCGTGTACACAAAATCGCGGTTGTAGCCCCCAGGCCCCACGCACTCACCGCGGGGCGGGGGGCAGACAGCGCGCAGCACGTGACTTCCCCACCCGCGCCACCCGCCCCCGGCATCGGGGCGTGGCCTCGGGGGGCGACCGAGCGGCGATTGGCCAGAGGGCAGGGCCGGCGGCGCGGGCGCGGCGGGAGAGGCGCTGGGGGCGTGGCCCGGCGGGCCGGAGCAGCCTGCGATTGGCCAGGGCGTGTCGGGGCGTGGCCGCGGGCGGCGGGCGGCGGGCTGCGGGTGGGGCCGGAGGTGGCGGGAGGCACGGCTGGTCGCCTTGCACCTGAGAGCCGACACCTGGGTCTTCGCAGCAGCGACCGCCGCCGTTCCTGCCGCCATGAACCGCTTCAGGGTGTCCAAGTTCCGACACACGGAGGCCCGGCCGCCCCGCCGCGAGGTGAGCCCGACCCGCCGGCGCCCCTCGCCCGGCGGCCGCCCCCCCCCCCCGGCTCGCCGGGCTCCGCATGAGGACCCTCGAGCCCGCCGGCCCCGGGGCGCCCCCTTCAGGCCCGAGCCCGGCGTCCAGGCGCCCTGTCCCGGCCCGGCGGGCAGAGTCCGGCGCTCAAGGGACGCTCGCTGGCCGCTCCGTGAGCCCCGCCGTCCGTGGCCCGCCCGCCTCGCCTCGGGACCCCCGGGGCGGCGCAGCCCGTCCGGCCGGGGCCAAGGCCTGAGGCCTGCGAGGCTGCCTGCCTTCCCGGCTTCCGGTCGGCCTCGCCGGGGAGCCGCGGCTCCTCCTCCCTGCCGCCCCGATCGCCCCTGCCCGGGGATGGGGTGTGGGAGACATGCCCTCTCTGCGTGGCCTCGGCGAATGCGGCGTGTCAGCTGCAGAGAGGGAGCCCCTGGGCCAGAGGCGTGCCCCTCCCTCGGGTTTCCGCCGGCGCTTCCTCCTCTCGCGGCTGGCGCAAGCTCTTCCTTACTCGGTGATGCTACCAGGGGCTGAGTGGGGCCTGGGGAGGCTTGAGCAGGTGGTGCCCAGAGGAAGAGCTGAGCCAGGTGCCGCGTGTCGTCTCAGACCCCCGGAAGGGCAGCTCACCTGATGAGGGCTGTGCTTCAGAGATGTTGCCAGCTGTGGTCTGCCACTCCCCGTGTTATTTAGAAGGCCTGGGAGTGTCCTCCAATAATTAAGCCTAGGAAGTGACCTCCAGTGACTCTATCAGGGGCCAAGGCACAGCAGGACAGCCTGGGCCAGAAGCCTCGTTTTCATCTTCTGGGCAGTATTTCCTCGGCACCTCCCAGGTGCTGTTCCCAGCTGCTAGAACCACTACGGTGAACACGGCAGCGTTTTCCTTCCTCTGTGCTGCCTACAGTCTCCTGAGGGAGACAGGCAGCAAGCAGACAGGCCTGCAGGGGTACTGCAAGTTTTAATAAGTGCACTGAAAACACACATCAGGGGCTGGGATGGAGATGGAGGTGGACGGTGAGGTGGGAGTTAATCTCAATAGGGTGGTCAGGGAAGGCTGCTGGGAGGAGGTGACATTTAAGCTGAGGCCAGAGGATAAGAAGCAGCCACCCACAGGAAGAGTGGGATGGGAAGAGCCTAGTGGAGGAATGGAAAGTGGGCCAGGGTGGATGGATGGAGGGCAGTGATGGGGATCACACATCATGGTGTCAGATGAGTCCAGAGCCGTCCTGCAGAGCCGGAGGGCCACAGGAAGAAGTTGGGTTATATTGTGAACGCAGTGGGGAGCCATCGAAAGATTGGAAGGGGGCGGAGGGTTGGGGAGAGAGGTGCTCAGCTTTGCATTATTACCGTCTCTCTTAGTGCAGCAAGTACTGCTTGGAGGGGTCTGGAGTGTACTTGAGGGGCCCTAGGGCTTGTTCCCAGGTGGGCCGCAGTCCAGCAAGGTAAACAGACAGGCATGGGACCAGGGATTACAGGGAGAGCTTAACACAGTTTATGTTAGAGAGATGCGAGAACAGGTGATCTGTTCTTTTGAAACATATTTCCTGTCACTGTATTTGTACAGTGAACGTGAATCAGGAGGGGAAAATAATGCAAGATGATGAGGTCCTACCCGTGGCAGGTGAACACTGAAACAGAAACTTGGGTGGTGGAGGTGGTTTCCAGGATGTTGTGGGTGGGTGGGCTGGGAAATACTGGTGCTCGATTGTCGGGCAGCAAGGAGGAGTGTTGCTTTGATATCAACAGAGAGAACATTTGGACCTCATTGATCTTCGTTTCAGAGAAAGTGCTCCTCTGCTCTTGCATGTGTGGGGCTGTTAACATCACGGCCTTTTCATGGGGGTGTGTCGTTCTTCCGTCTATGGGACTTTGTGGAAAGGCTTGATTTTTCCCTCTCTGACCTTGGGTGTTTTCTCCTGGGGCTTGGTGGAGACCCCCGTACTTGGTGGAGGCCTTCAGTAATGCTGAGGAAGTTGAGTCTGTCTTCTGTCTTAGGTGCTTCTTTCTCTACTTCTCTCTCCCCATTTTAACAGAATCAGTTCCCTCCCACACACACACAAACACTGCCCAGTTAGCCTTTTGAGCTTTTTCAGCCTGAGCTCCCTTCTGACAGCCTCCTCACTCATATTAGAGAACTGATTTAATAAGCAAAATTGCCCTCTTTATGACTTAGGTTATCATTTCAAGAACATTTTGTTTTCTAAGGGACTACTTGAGGCAGGACAGGGTTTGATCCAAAGCAATGAATCTCTAATGGTGCAGCTTTAAGGGAGAGTTCCCTGGATCATGCTCTACCCCCAACTTTAGGCATTTGCAGAACCCTGGCCTTCACATTTCCCATTCTTTTTTCCAGGCCTGGATCAGTGACATTCGAGCAGGAACCGCCCCCTCTTGTGGGAACCATATCAAATCCAGCTGCAGCTTGATCGCCTTCAACTCTGACCGTCCAGGTAGAGACGTGGACATGGATTCAGACATTGTCACCCTAGACCGAGTGGGAGAGAAGGGCAGACTCATTGCAGGCTAGAGGTTTGGAGGGGCTTTCGGGGCTCAGAGGTCAGTACCCCGCAGGGCCTTAGACTCCTACAAGCTGGTCCATGTGCAGTAATCAGATCAGTTTTGGTTAGGGCTTGTGTGTATATTTTGTAAAAACCACATTGGCTGTGGTGTCCAAGAGCATGACTAGGAGGGTGGGGAGAGGGCTGTCACCTTTGTTTCCAGCTGTTGCCATATGCTACCCACTCCTTGTCTGGGGGCAGCTGGGGTCGATAGGAACACAAAGATTTGAAAAGCTCCCATATTATTTGGGCCTCCTGGTCACCAGTGATAATTAACTCAGGCCTCAAACTGACTTTGCAAAAATTGGGTACCTTTTTGCTTTGTATAACTAAGAAATCCAGGGGCTTCAGGCAGAGCTGTATCCAGAGGCTCACACATGCTGTTAGCCCTGACCTCTGTCCTGTCCCTTAGCTCTGTGGTCCTCTGGTGATGGCTTCTTTCTCAGATAAAGCTGGGAAAAGTGGTAACTGGTGGCCCAAACTGACCTCTAAGGACCCACAGTGCCAAAAAGAGACAACCACTTTCTCTAGTGTCTTCTGTACATCCAGTGTCATGCAGGCTCTTGTGTGGAGCAAGCACCTAACCTTGACCAATCACTGTGTCTAGAGGGGTGTGATCTTAGGATTGGTGGAGGCTCTGGGAAGGTCCAAGGCTGAGCTTTTGGGCCTCATGTTCCCTGGGTGTCCTGGGCAGGGAGGTAGATGGTCTCCATTAGGCCTGAAGTCAGAGCCCACATGTTTGTTTGACAGGTGTATTGGGCATCGTGCCTCTGGAAGGCCAGGGAGAGGACAAGAGACACGTGACCCACCTGGGCTGCCATTCAGGTGAGTGGGGTTTGGACCCAGGAAGTCTAGAACTTACCCCTTCCTCTCTGGGGCCAAGGATTTATATTCACCTGGTTTTACTGTCCTTTGGCTTGCGACGTCCCTTCTGTCATCCTCACTGTGCCTTCTGACAGATGGGGTCCAGATTGGAAGACTGGGTCCTGGTAGAGAATTCTGGCCTGGGCAGAAAGGAGGGGAGCTGGATGCTCCAGGTGGTCCAGCCGGGGGGAGGGGTATGTGCACCAGCCAGCACCAGGCTCCAGGCTGTTGCTGGCTCCCTGTCACTGCGGAGCACTCTGCCCTCTATGGTTCTTAGCTCTGTGTCCTTTCCTGCAACCCAGGAGACTACCTCTCGCCACGGGGCATCCTCCTCAGCCAGGCTGCTTAGGCCCCTCCAAGGAGGGGCTGGCTGGGCTGTAGGGCCAGAGAGGGATCCTCACAAAGAGAGCTTTTGTCTGCCACGGCTGCTTCTGGGGGCGCCTGGCAGCCCGCCTGGCATCCCGCCCACTCTGAGGAACAGTTTGCTCTCCTCGGGCTGCTGCAGCGCTGGCCCGGCTGCCTCCTCTCCTTGTCCAGCTGCGGCGGCTGTGGGTCCAGCCCTCTGGCCTGCATTGCTGGCCCCCTGTTTGGCTGCCTTGAGTGAGGGAAGGGGGCTGATTCTTGGTCCCTGGTCTCAGTGTGCGGCTCAGTGTAGGGGTCCAGGTGATGATAATGGTGGTTAATAAGGTAACAGTAGGGGGCTGGCCCGGTGGTGCAGCATTTAAGTTTGTTCATTCTGCTTCTTGGCGGCCCGGGGTTCGCCAGTTCAGATCCCAGGTGCAGACATGGCACCGATTGGCACGCCATGCTGTGGTAGGCATCCCACATATAAAGTAGAGGAAGATGGGCATGGATGTTAGCTCAGAGCCAGTCTTCCTCAGCAAAAAGTGGAGGATTGGCAGCAGTTAGCTCAGGGCTAATCGTCCTCAAAAAAAAATAAATAAGGTAATGGTAATGAAGATTGATGGAGAGCTCCCTATGTGCTAAGCATGTTATCTGCATTTTCTCATCCTTTTTTAAAGCTTTTTACGACAACTTTATTGAGGTATCGTTTACATACCGTTAACTTTATTGTTTTAAGTGAAGAATTTGACTTTTATTAAAGTTATAGGGCTGTGTGTACCACCCTCCAGGTTTAGAACATTTCCCCAAAGATCCCTCGTGCCCCTTTGCAGTTAGTCCGTTTCCACCTCAGGGCCCGCAGCCTCTGGCAACCGTTGGTCTTTCGCCCTCTGTGGCAGGGGTCTGTATACTGCCATTGTGGCCCAGTCTGGCCTGCCGCCTGTCTTTGTAGGGAGTTTGATTGGGACACAGCTATGCCTCTTCCGTGACAGTCGGCCTGTGGCTGTCTTTCCCGGCAACCGCAGCATCGAGTAGCTGTGACAGAGACCTTCTGGCCCTCAAAGCCTGAAACGTTGACTGCTTCCCACCATCCAGGGAATGTTTGCTGCCTCCTGCTCTGTAGGCTGGCCCTTTCTGGACATTTCCCATAAATGGAGTTATACCATACATAGTCTTCGAAGTCTAGCTTCTTTCACGTAGCGTAATGTTTTGAGGTCCATCTGTGTTGTAGCACGCATAAAAAGTCTGCTTTCTCATCCACTCTTACACTTTTTTTTAAGATTTTATTTTTTCCTTTTTCTCCCCAAAGCCCCTTGGTACGTAGTAGTATGTATTTTTTTTAGCTGTGAGTTTTTCTAGTTGTGGCATGGGGGATGCCACCCCAGCATGGCCTGATGAGCAGTGCCATGTCCGTGCCCAGGATCCGAACCGGGGAAACCCCAGGCCTCCGAGGTGGAGCATGCAAACTTAACCATTCGGCCATGGGACCGGCCTCCACTCTCACCTCTTTGGAGTAGGTTTTAAAGATGTTATTTTCCCTTTTTCTCCCCAAAGCCCCCCTGGTACATAGTTGTGTATTTTTAGTTGTGGGTCTTTCTAGTTGTGGCATGTGGGATGCTGCCTCAGCATGGCTTGATGAGCGGTGCCATGTCCACACCCAGGATTCGAACCCGTGAAACCCTGGGCCTCTGTAGCAGAGCGCGTGAACTTAACTGCTTGGCCACAGGGCCAGCCCCCCTGAAGTAGATTTTAAAATAACCCATTTTTCACCTAAGAGAACTGAGGCTCAGAGAGATCAGGAACTTACCAACGTTGGCACTGCTGTTGGCAGAGCCAGGATCAGGTCTGTCTGACCCCCATGTTCTTCGACACCATGCTTTTTGCTTCTTGATGCTGTTTACTTTTCGTGGAGCTGCCCCTGAGTAGGTGATGTCTGTGAAGTGGTGAGCCCCTTGTTACTGGAGGGCTCCAAGTAGAAGCTGGACCAGGCTTCTCTTGGCGAGTTGCGACCTCATAGTCGCTCTGACTCTTCAGAGCCTCTCTCTGCAGGCGCAGCCCTGCCAGGAAGCTGCTGTTGGGGTAGCTGAGCTGCAGCTCGCTCAGAACCTGTCCTTGAGGTCTCAGGCGCCATTCTGCCTTCTTAGGTGCCAGTGGTGGGGGGACTGTGGTGGGCTGAGCTCTGCCTGGGGCCCTGCCTTCAGGGCTACCTTCTGCCTCTTGGCTCAGGGCCAAGCAGCCCTTCAGCCCAGCTGCCCTGGGGAGCAGAGGGCTGGGAAGTATTTAGAGAGCATCTGGGCTGTGGGGTGGTGGCTTGGGGCCTGCTCCGATTTGGGAAAGGCCATGTTGGACTGAGGTTGTAGGTTCTAGAACTGGACTGCTAGCCTGAATCTCAGCTTCTCCCCTTCTTAGCTGTGCAGCTCTGGGCAGCTTACTTAACCTCTCTGTTCTGGTGTCCTCATCCTCCAGTTGGGGATGATGCTACAGTGCCATCCTAGGGGTTGTGAGGACTTGGTGAGATAAGTGCACTTAAAGGACACGGGCCTGCTGGCACAGCTGAGTGCTCAGATTGGCCATATTGCTGCTTCTCATTCCCTTGGGAGAGCCAGGCTGCCGCACCTGGCCTGGGCCCTGCCCTGTCCAGGGCAGAGCCTGCAGGGTAGGGTGGCAGGGTTTCTGCGCCTGGAAGTCCCCCCAGCCCCCCTGCATCTGTGATGTCCTAACACGTACCAGCCCTCCACATCCTCCAGGGCCCACCACGCCCCATCCACGAAGCCTGCCCTGACCCCTGATCTTAGGGTCCCCCCTGCGTGCCAGCCGGCCTCTTGCTGTGTCTGCAGAGACGTGTGTGTCTCCCCTTGGAGGTGGTGAGGGTCCGTTAGAGCTGGTGGCGTCTGTCCCGTTTGTGAATCCCTCATGGGCCCAGAGCAGGGGCTGGCTCTTGTGTTCACTCACCTGGGCTGGGCCCTGGAATGGGGCGAGTGTAGGTGTCTGGTAATCCTAGGAGCTCCCTGCCCATTGTCCCGCTGACTTCCCGATGCCGGGCCCTTGGCCACGCTGGGGCTGCAGGGCTCTCAGGGACATATGTCACAGGCAGGGGCCTATGGCTTTTGCTATTATTTCCAGAGGTGTGCTCCCTCTTGGACTTGTCGCCTACTGAGATGTGGGCAGAGGCGTCGCCTCAGAAACCCTGGGCTGTGATTCCTGGCCTCGAGGGGAGATCACTTTGGGATGGAAATGGGACATTCTGGTGGGTTCTCTTGGGACCTGTGTCAGCCTTTGCTCTCCCACAGACCTGGTCACGGACCTGGACTTCTCTCCCTTTGATGACTTCCTCCTGGCCACAGGCTCAGCCGACAGGACGGTGAGTGGAGCTGCTGAAAGAGCTGCTTGATGCCCCTCCCACCTGTAGCTGGGGGCTCAGAAGGCCCCCGGGGCCCTGCTCCCTCCCAGTCCAGTCCCTCCCACTCCCCTCCAGGGCCCTCGGTCCCTCCGGCCCCTCTACAGGCTTTCAGGGCTGGGCTAGCCCGGACTTTCTCAGTTCCTCAACCCACGCTGGCTCCCAGGTGCTCCCGTGCACTTGCCCAGAGCCGTGGCTGTGACCTGTTGTGTGTTGTGTTTCTTAGCTGCCTAAGGAGAGCAGGGCTGCCGTGGTTTGGGAGGCCCAGAGGAGATAGACCAGAGCCATGGGCTCCCCAACAGTCACGTCTCCCCTGCCAGCGTCTAACCACATACTGTGATCCTGAGCCGGGTTCCCCTCCCTTCCCCAACATAGGGTACCCCTGGGGCAGCGGGGCCGCTCCCAGTCCTCGCAGCTCACAGACTGCTCCTTCCCGCAGGTGAAACTGTGGCGGCTGCCAGCCCCTGGCCAGGCGCTGCCCTCAGGGCCCGGGCTGGTACTGGGCCCTGAGGACGTCCAGGTGGAGGTGCTTCAGTTCCACCCCACCGTGGATGGCGTCCTGGTGAGCGCGGCGGGCACGGCTGTGAAGGTCTGGGATGTCGCCAAGCAGCAGCCCCTCACAGGTACGGCCACACTGGCCAACCCCTCCTGGGCAGCCCCCATCTGGACAGCAGTTTCTTTGTTTCTTTGTGGTGACATGAGTTTTCAGTATGTCTCAAAGTTTCACGTGTGTGTAGCGAAACCGTGGTAAGATTCTGGAAGGCTCTTTACAAACACCCCGTCCCTCCCTGCTTCCTGTGGGCATCTGTTTTCATCTCACCCAGCTGTTTTTTCTGATTTTTCCTCTGTATGTTTAAATAATTTCCTTATACTGTTATTTCTTGAGTCGTATGTCATTTCAGTTTTGAAAACAAACTACTAACTGCTGCCCTGGGAGATGAGGATTTTGCTGTCTTATAGCCTCTGCTCCCAGCATGCTTCTCCTCTCATTTTCCCAAGATAGGTTGTCCTAGTCCATTCTGGCTGCCATGTCAAAATGCCATTGACTGGGTGGCTTATAAATGACAGGAATTTATTTCTTAGAGTTCTGGAGGCTGGGAGTCTAAGATCAAGGCTCCAGCAGATTCGGTGTCTGGTGAGAGCCTGCTTCCTGGTTCAGAGCTGGCCGTCTTCTCACTGTGTCCTCACATGGAGGCAGGGGCAAGGGAGCTCTCTGGGGTCTCTTTTGTAAGGGCACCAGTCCCATTCATGAGGCCTCATTCTCCTGACCTAATCACCTCCCAAAGGGCCTGCCTCCAAATTCCTTCACAGTGGGGGTTAGGTTTCAACATGGCAATTTTGGGGGGACACCAACATTCAGGCCGCGCATAGATGATGACAACTTTGAGTCAGATTTCTTAGTATCAGAATGGCTATGACCCTGCAGTGTGACCTACAGCTGAGCCCAGGTTTTTCTGTGGTAGCATCACAGAGTCCTTTCCACAGAGTCCTCCTTGACATGCTCATCCCCATTGAGGGTAAAGACACGAAGCTCAGAGAGTTGAAGGGTGGACTTGCCCCACAGGGCTGTGCAGAGTGTCCCGGCTGGTTAAGCTCACTGTGGTGATGTCCCCACCTCTGGGGCTGGGACCCAGGGCTGTCAGTAGTGTAACTGGGTATCTCAAAGTTCCCTCCTGACAGCATCAGTTACTGAGAACTCAGCCAGTGCCCACTATGGAGTCATCTTGTGCCACAAGAGAGGTGAACTATAAGGTGCAGGCCTTGCCCCCAAAGAGTTCCTGGTGAAGTCGAGGAGACCAGCCTAACCCTTGCAGCAGAGATGAAGGTCACCAGGCAATATGTTATTAGGGAGTCACTCCAGCTGTAGCTGCTATCTCTCAAGCCCCTCTCCTGTGCCCAGTACCGTGCTGAGGGATTCATGGCTCTTCAGCACAGCACAGCCGTTCCACTGGGGGGTGTCGCCATTCCCAAGTACCAGACGAGGTAAAATAACTTGGCTAAAACCATGGTGCTGGGAGGTGGCAGGCTGGGATTAACCTCAGTAGAGTAAACCTTGGCATAGTAGTTATCTATTGTTGCAGAACAAATTACTCCAAAATGTAGAGGCTTAAAACAACTGTAAACATTTATTATCTCAGTTTCTGAGGAATTTGAGAGCAGCTTAGCTGGGTGGTTCTGTCTTGGAGTTTCTTGTGAAGTTGCAGTCGAGATGTCAACTGGGGCTGCTGTCATCTGAAGGCTTGACTGGGGCAGAAGGATCCACTTCCAAGATGGTCACTCACACAGTGATGGCTGTGGGCAGGAGGCCTCAGTTTCCTCCCATGTGGGCCCTCTCCGTGAGCGGCTTGAGTGCCCTCCCAACATGGTGGCCAGCTTCCCCCGGTGAACAATCCGAGAGAAAGGGAACAAGGAGGAAGCCACAGTGCCTTTTATGACCGAGCTTTGGAAGTCACTTACCATCACTTCCACCAAATTCTCTTTGTTAGAAGTGAGTCACCGAGTCTTGCTCATAGGGAGAGGAGGGGAATTGGGCTCGATGTTTTGAAGGGAGAGTCTGTTAGTTTCCTGGGGCTGCTCTAGTGAGGACCACAAACAGAGTGGCTTAAAATAACAGAGATTTATTATCTCATGATTCTGGAGACCAGAATTCTGAAATCAGAGTGTTGGCAGGGCTGGTTCCTTCTGAGGCCGCAAGGAAGAATCTGCTGTGTTCCTGTCCCGGCTTCTGTGGCCTCAGGCGTTCCGTGGCTTGTAGACGGCCATCTTCTCCCAGTGTCTTCACATCATCTTCCTCTGTGTGTCTATTTCTGTGTCCAATTCCTTTTCACAAGGACACCAGTCATATTGGATTAGGACCCACTCTAATGACCTCATTTTAACTTGATCATCTGCAAAGACCCTATTTCCAAATAAGGTCACCTTCACAGGTGCTGAGGGACTTCGGCATCTTTTAGGGAGGACACGATTCAGCCTATAACAGGAGGAGTGTCAAAGAATTTGTGGACGCATTTCAAAACCGTCACACTGAGGGAGGAGCTAGGATGGCCTGAGCAGAGGCCTGGGGCAGGAGTGTGTGTGACACATCTGAGGGCTGGTGTGACCCAGGTGCGCGGTGTTGGTGAGTGACTGGAAATGAGAGCCAGGCCGGGGAGCAGGCAGCCTTGGAAGGTTGTTGAGTGGAAGCAGGGCCTGAGGAGGGCAGGGCTGAGGGAAGAAGCCCCCAGGTGCAATGCTGCATGTCTGGAAGGAGCTGTTGCCCTTGCTTTTCCCCCTGGAAAGGAGCCTTGCAGCGGCTGCTTCTGCCCCGGGGAGTTACCCCAAGCCAGGCCTGCCCACACCCGCTTCCCTGGTGCCCCTGTTGCCTGGGATGGGGTGGGGGACCCTGGACCCCTTCCTGACTTTGGCTGCTTCTCTGCAGAGCTGGCAGCCCACGGGGACCTGGTGCAGGGCGCTGCCTGGAGCCGGGACGGAGCCCTGGTGGGCACGACATGCAAGGTAAGCAAACAGCAGTGAGACTCGAGCAAGTGCCAGCGGGGGCCTGAGGTGTGCCCGTCTCTGCAGGGGCCATCCTGTTGCAGAGCACCAGTCCTGGGCTGTTCCTGTCATGCTCAGGGGCATTCATGGGACAGAAGAGCACCAAGGTCACGATGGGCATTTGTGAGCACCCTAACCCTCCCCCACCTCAGCTGCCCTCACACCTTCTGGTTTGCACCTGCATCTGGCCCCCTCTCCACCTTGGTACCAGGGCCTGAGGTCCCTATCAGATAAAGACCCAGGTGAAGCCACACGCTGGCCATGCTGAGCCCTGGTTTGTGCGATCTGGCTTCAACCTCGCCTGGCTACCTATTTGTTTTATCCAATCTGCCTGCTTTTCTGTGAGGGGGTGTTAAGCAGCATCCGTACATGTGGCACTGTGCCAGCCCCCACATCCAGTGAGCAGGCCTGGAGGTCCTTGCTAATGCCAGACCCTGTGTCCCCTTGGACCCATGCTGGTGGAGTGGCCAACGTGGGTTAGGGGGTCGTACAGATGAAACGATAATTGTGACTTGTGATACAGGCTCTGAAAGACGGACATGAGGTGCTTTGAGCTGGTTGGAGAGGCTGGGAGACCAGCAGGGGCTCAGAAGGGAGGGTTGATGGCGTGGTGCAGGGAGAGCACCCTGCAGAGGGAGCTGCAGGTGCAGAGGCAGGGCTGGGAGCGGAGAGCAGAGGGTGTAGGCCCCAGTCACTTGCACAGGGTTGTACTTGTTACTGTAGAAGCAAGGTGAAAGCACTGGAGCGTTTAAAGCCAGAGAGGGGTGGGCCGTGGCGTGAGGGGAGCAGATTTGCATTGTGAAAGCTCCCCAGCTGCACTGTGGACAGGGCATTGCAGGGGTGGGTGATATCTACAAATGAAGGTGGGACAACTTCCAGGGGAGACAGAGCGTCCTAGGCCAGGGGTGGAGCAGACAGAGAGGCGGGAGACTTGGGGAGGAGAGAGCCGTGGGGTTGGTGATGGGCTGGAGTGAAGAGTAGGGGATCATGAGGATGGCTCGTGGGTTACAGGCTGCAGGAGAGGCCTGCCACAAAGACAGGGTGCTTCCAGGTATGGTTGTGGGCCTTTTGGGCTAGGGGTACCTGGGATCTCCAAGCAGAGGTGTCACTTGAGTCCATGGACTGGGGCTCTGAGCAGTGGTCTGAGCTGCAGGTGGAAGTGCAGGCGTCATCTGTGTTTACGTGGTACCTGTGGAGCGATGGGGGGGTGTTCCCAAGAGGAAGAGAAGGACATGAGAAGAAGAGGGTAGAGTGAGCCAGGAGGAAGGATGGGAACCTGCAAAGGAGACAGAAAGAGCTGTCTGGTGGGAGGAAGGAAGCCAAGAGAGGGCTGGCTGTCTGTTCCTTGAGACCCAAGGTGAGAGGGTTTCCCCAGGGAGATGGCAGGGACCACCAGGGAGAGTCTGCTAAGAGGTGGATGACATGTACCTGTTGGATTTGGGGACATGGGCAACCTTCAGGACCTTCTAGGATGTGCTGTGTCCTGGAGCACCTGTGATGGACGGGTGGAAGGTAAAGAAAAAAAGCCTCGGGGACACCTTCTGCGACGCGTGGTGGGAGGGGGAAGAAGCTGGCCAGGGGGTCGGAGGTGAGGTCCCCTCTGAAGGAGAAATGTGGGGTTTGCATACTTGGGGGATCCTATTTCGAACTTCCTCTTCTTTTCTCTGCCTTCTTAGAAGCCCCATGAAAGGTAAGTAAGACTGGGCTGCTGGCCCCCAAGAAGCCCCTGCAAGGGCAAGGGGGTCATGGTCACAGTCACATAGCCGTGGCCTGGTAGCACTGGTGAGCACAGCTTCCCGGGGACAGTGCATTGGGGCTGCCCTCCTGAGGAGGAGGGGACAGGCCTCCCAGGCAGAGGGACCAGCCTAGACAGAGTCCTGCGTTTAGGCTGTGACTCCCCTTCCAATGAGAAACCCTCTCTGCCCTGCGTTTCCATGGCATGTGGGTGAGGGAGACAGACAGACAGATAGATGCTCAGAATGGGATAGAGGGAGGAGGGAAGGGTCATCACAGGAGGGTTTTACTTTACGATCACCAAAGTATGGTAGTTTGTGCTTGTTTCACGAATTTTGGAGAGCAGTGAAAAAATGAAGAGCAAGAAAAAGAATCACCCATCATCCTTCGCCGCCCTCCCCCCCCACTGCCTGGGACAGCGCCTGTCACCGTTTGATATCTTTCTCTCGAGCTTTTTCTAAGGCATCTTTTTCTGTATGTGTTGAAGTCATACTCGCTGTTACTCTATCCTGCATTTTTTTGTTCAGCATAATAATCATTTTCCCCAGTTCATCAAAAATGTAACAGATGTCACAGGAAATGTTGTACAGACTTACCAGTTTACTCAGTCAAGCCCCTGTTGTCAGATGTGTGGGTTACTTCCACTTTTTGTCACTGTGTTATACATTTGTAGCATTTGAATGTATTTGTATAGAGATTTTTTCTCTTGTCTTCTGTGTGACTTTCTTAGCCTAGGGCAGGGGCTGGCAAACTTCCGTAAAGGGCCAGAGAGTAAATGCTTTGGGTTTTGCAGGCCACACCGTCTCTGTCAGCACTGCCTTGTAACAAAGCAGCAGCCACGGATGGGTAAACGATGGGAGAGGCCATGTTTAGTAAAAGCACTTGTAGAACTAGGCCTGGGGCCCGGATCCCTACCAGGGACGGGCCAGCACTTGTGGGCCATGGAGAGTTTGAGGGTGGTTGATACATTTTAACCAGCGGCTTTCCAGAGGGGAGGTGCAGCTCCCCTGGGGCTGTTCTGTGGAGGTTGTGGGTTCCAGTTTGAGCTTTGGGAGGAGACTCATGTGTCCCCTGTGTGCCCCTGGGCGAGCAGTCCCACCCTCTGAGCCTATACTGGTCACCTGGAAATGGATGCCTCAGGGGTGCTGGTCCCACAGGGCTGAGTTCACGTGACAGGGCCCTGGCTCTGGGCCACCTGCTGCTGCTCGGCCTCACAGCTGCAGTGGATGCCTGAGGGGATCAGAGCCATGTGACAGATGGGGTCTGTGACAGGAGGGTGGCAGGAAGGTACGTGGTTTCACCAGTAACAGAGCAGCCCTGGGCAGACGGGGGCAGCATCCTCAGTGGGGGGACAGGTGTGACCTCCACGTTCTATGACTGCTCTGAGCAGAGACTGTTCTCATTGGCCCTCGCTCACGCACATCAGCCTGCCTGAGAGGGAGGAAGGAAGCCTGGGGCGCAGGGCAAGCTGGGGCCACTTCTGTTAGAGCTTACTCAGGCCGCATGGCTGGACTGCCTCCCAGGGAGGGTGCCCTGCTGACTACCCCGGCCTTAGGCTGACACCTGGCAGGAGGTGACTCCTCTGAGCCTTGCGTCCTCTGCCCAGTGTCTCCTGGCTCCAGTCCTCCACCCCAGCCCCAGCCTGGATGTCTGGGGGCTTGACATGTGTCGCTTCCTGTGGTGCAGCCAGAGACGCCTCCCGTCCCCAGAGCTGGGGACTGGTGTGAACCTGCAGAGCCCCCAGCGTGGCTGAGTCTGGTTTTGACAAGGCTGCAAAGGGATCGATTAGGACTCAGGGACGGTTCCCAGGGATTCCTGCCAATTGGGAGCCTGGTGAGGAGTGCAAGCAGGGGGAGCTGCAGGCAGGGGTGGGCAGGGTGGGCTGAGCCAGGCACGAGGCACAGGAGATTTTTGTTCTGAGAGCTTTGGGCATCGTGGGGGGGGGGGGGGTGTTGGGGGGGCGGGGTATGTGGTTGGATGGCATTCTGAAGCAGGGCGAGAAGGGACGTGGGGAGACAGTAAGGAGAAGTTCAGCCCCCAGGTGAGCGGGCAGTGCAGCTGCCAGGCCTCGGTGACTGGACGTGGGCGGGGAGAAGGAGGCGAGAGTGACTTCCTGGGTGGTGGTGGAGCACCTGAGGACTTGGAATCCCAGGAGGGAGGTGTCAGGTCCGGGGGTTGTGTGCAGAGGGTTTATTGAGGAAGTTCGAGGGAGCTGTCCCACGTTGAGGCAGGGGAGCCAGACCCTGTCCCGACACTGACCAGTCATCGGACATGTGGGCCCCAGTACCAGGAGGGGTGCACAGCTATGAGCCCTCAGCACCGGGGACAGAGCAACGTGCCACAAGCCCTGCAGTCACTGCAGTCCCCCAGTGCTGCTGGGACCGCTTGCTCCTTGTCTCAAGTTCACGCCCTGGGGAGAGCTTTTCCAGGGTCTGGCTGGAATCTTACAGGAGGAAAGGTAGGGGGAGGAGCCCCCCATGCGGCTGGTGTTGGGCTCGCATCCGGGGCTGGCCCCCTCCTGGTCACTGAGGGGGCCTCATGGTATGGTCGTCCAGCCCCTCCTCCCTGAGCCGTCGAGCCCCACTTACTGTCAAAATTGGTCACAGAGTGCCCCATGGTGTCCTGCCACCTCCTGCTGGCGTGGTGACTCCACTTGTTGCTTGCTGGTGTGTTTCAGGAGGAAGAGCTAGTGTGACCAGGCCACTGTGAGTGGACACAGCTCAGAGTCCAGTGGAACTCTCCTGTTCCTTCTAGACCCAGAGAGCCTAAAGTCATGGGGACGAGAAGCACAGATTTCTTGAGTGGGTCACTGGAGTGGTGCCGAGAGGAGAGCCACCCCTACATCTTCCCGGACCTGTACAATGCTGTTGATCTGGGTACTGTTGATCTGGGTCTGCATCCTGGCAGAGGATGCTATTCTCACAGGATGTTACCATCACCTATCACCAAGACCTGGGTAGGCACCATGGTCTTGCGTCCACTGCCACCCTCCTCTGCTGTAAGGGGTGGTGCCTCGGGATCCTGGGTGGGTACAGTCAACACCGAAACCCTTAGGGAATGGTGCAGGAGGGGAGGCTGCCACCTGTGATTGCAGGCCAGGTGGAAGTGCCCGTGGGTTTGCCCTGACTATGTAGGGGTAGCTGGTGGGTGGGCCTGCCCTCAGCAGGAGGGAGCCTGAGCCCTTCTTGGCCAGTGGTCAGTGGGCTAGACTCTGGGTTTGCGCACAAGGCTGCCTGATTTGGGCCAGGTGTGGGGCATGCTCTGCTTCCCCTCAGAGCCTCCTTCATCTCGGCACCATCTCTCTCCTGGTTGGGCACCTCCCTGGCCACTTGGTTCTAACTCCCATCCTGGCTTGGAGCAGCTCTACCTCCCAGGACCCTCGATTCTCCTGCAAGGCCTGGGCCCTGGCCTTACCGAAGCCCCTTCCTGCTCCCTTCCCAGCTCCTCTGGCGGAGGGAAGGGGCAGGCGGCCGCTAGGGGGCGTGCCGGCCTCATAGATGGAGGCTTGGGCCCTTGAGCTCCCACCCTGCCTGGGCGGTTGGGCCTCTGAGCCCAGTGCCGACATGTACCTGGGCCGCGCAATACCACCCCCTCCGCCTGGGCCCACAGGCCCCCATCAGCACCAGGCCAGCCTCCAGTGCCCAGTCTGAACCCTGGTCTGGACCCAACATCCAACTCGTGCACTCATGGCCTAGCTGCCTTTAGGGAGCGCCCATGTGCCAAGAACTATGACTCCGACCCGTGAGAGGTGCTGCCACCATCCCTATCCTTCCGAGTGCTCAGGGTTTACCCAGGTCACAGAGCGCATCAGTGGTGGAGCTGGTGTTCAAACCCAGGCTGTGTGGCTCTTCCCGGCGGCTCTCTCGCTCAGGTGAGAGTGACCCTTGCTGCCAGGAGGCAGTCTCTCTTGCCCGTCCTCTGTCTCTCCCTATCCTCTCTGTCTCTTGCTGCCCTGTCTGTCTCTGTCCTCTATTTCTAGTTGTTCTCTCTCGTCCCTTGCTGTCTTTCCTCTGTCTATAGTTGTCCCCTTTGTCCCTCTCTGTCTCTCTTTGTCCTCTATCTCTCTCCATCCCCTCTCTTTCTCTCTGTCCTCTCTCTGTCTTTCTCTCATCCCCTCTCTTTCTCTGTTTTTCTCTCTGTCCTTCACTGTTTCTCTTTGTCTCTTTCTGTCTTCTCTCTTTCTCTCTTTGTCCTCTCTCTGTCTCTCTAACTCTCTCTGTGCCCTCTCTTTCTCTGTCCCTCACTGTTTCTGTCTCTCTCTGTCCCCTTTGCTTCTCTCTCCATCCTCTCTTTGTCTCTCTCTCTTCTCTCTTTCTCTCTCTGTCCCTCTCTGTTTCTCTCTCTCCTCTCTCTCTCACTGTTCTTTTTGCCTGTCTCAGTCCTCTGTCCCTCGCTGGCCTCATCTGTCCCGTCTCTGTCTCTAACCAGCCTCCTCCTGAGCCTGAGGCTGTGGAGTGGAGTGGCGCTTCAGAGCTCATCCCTGGACTGTGCCTGTGCTGCCTGGCATGCACCAGGTGCTTAGTATACTGCAGTTGGAAAGCTTTGCCAGGACTGACCCAAGAGCCCTGGAACCCCACCAGGTGTGTCAGGAAGGCCTGGGACTGACCTGCCAGGGGAGACCTGGCTTTCAAGGCGTCTCCAGGCTGGCCACCTCTGTTCCCGTTGTGCGCTCTCCTCGCATGGCCTTGTCTTCCCCTCGCTGTCATATGCCAGCAAGTTCCTGTCTCCGCATCTTTGCTCAAGCTGTTCCACCTCCCTCAAATGCCTTTCCCTTCCCAACACAAGCTCTGCTTGTCCTTCGAGGTACAGCTCAGGTCCAAGTTCCTCCCTGAAGTTTCCCGTAACCACCTTTGGGTCACAGAGTTCAGCACTGGGCAGGGACTGTTGGCTATCTCTGCATCCCAAGGACCCAGGCAGAGGCCAGGCAGAAACGTTGGGCAGATAGTACCAGGAGTTCCCGTACCCTCCCTCCCCGCTCCATCTGGCCTGGTGCGGTGCATTTGTTACAGTTAAGCAAATATTTCTACGTTAACTAAAGCTCGTCGTTTACATTAGGGTTCACTCTTGATGTTATGCATCTTGTGGGTTTTCACAGATGCATGATGTCATGTGCCCACCATCACAGCGTCAGGCAGAATGGTTTCACCGCCCCGAAAGTGCCCCGTGCTTCACCTCGCCATCCCTCCCTCCCACTCCAAAACCACTGGCAACCGCTGATCCTTTTGCCGTCTCGATGAGATTTCCCTTCTGAATGTCGTGTTGTTGGAATCATACAATATGGAGCCTTTCCAGATTGGCTTCTTTCACTTAGTAATAGGCATTTATGGGTCCTCCACATCTTTTTGTGGACTGATGGTTATTTTTTTTTATTGTGGTAAAAAACACATATCATGAAATTTACCATCTTAACCATTTCTAAGTACACAGTTCAGTAATGTTAAGTGTGTTTACGTTGTTGGGAAACAGATCTCCAGAACTTAAATTCTATACCCATTGAACAACAACTCCCCTTTTCCCCCTTCCTTCCAGCCCCTGGTAACTACCATTCTACTTTCTGTATGTATGGATTTGACTTTTTTTTTTTTTGAGAAAGATTAGCCCTGATCTAACATCTGCTGCCAATCCTCCTCTTTTTGCTGAGGAAGACTGGCCCTGAGCTAACATTTGTGCCCATCTTCCTCTGCTTTATATGTGGGATGCCTGCTACAGCATGGCTGACAAGCGGTGCCGTGTCTGCACCCAGGATCCGAACTGGTGAACCCTGGGCCACCAAGAAGAGGAACGTGCTCACTTAACTGCTACGCCACCAGGCTGGCCGCATGTCTGGCTTATTTTATTTGGTGTAATGTCCTCCAGGTTCATCCGTGTTGTAGCACGTGGCAAGATTTCACTTTTCAGACTGAAGAACATTCCAGTGTACGTGCATTCCACGTTTTGCTTATCCTTTCATCTGTTAAGGGACACTTGGGGTTCCTCCACCTCTAAGCTGTTGTGAATAACGCTGCTGTGAACATGGGTGTGCAAATGTCTCTTCATGACCCTGTTTTCAGTTATTTTGGATATATACCCAGAAGTGGAATTGCTGGATCATATGGTCATTCTATTTTTAATTTTTTGAGGAGCTGCCAGATGGTTTTCCACAGCAGCTGCACCATTTTACATTCCCACCTACGGTGTACAAGTGTTTCAACTTCTCCACATCCTCACCAGCACTTGGTGTTTTCTGGATTTCTTGATAGTAGCCATCCTAATGAGTGTGAGGTGATATCTCATTGTGGTTTTGATTTGTGTTTCTCTGAGGGTTAGTGATGATGAACATCTTTTCGTATGCTTCTTGGCCAGTTATATCTTTGGAGAAATGTCTATTTAAATCCCTTGTGTATTTTTAAAATCAGGGTACTTGATTTTTTGTTGCTAAGTTATATGAGTTCTTTATATATTCTGGGTATTAACCCCTTATCAGATATATGATCTGCAAATATTTTCTCCTATTCTTTTTTTTTTTTAAAGATTTTATTTTTCTTTTTTCTCCCCCAACCCCCGCCCTCCCCCGGTACATAGTTGTGTATTTTTAGTTGTGAGTCCTTCTAGTTGTGGCATGTGGGATGCTGCCTCAGCATGGCCTGATGAGCAATGCCATGTCTGTGCCCAGGATTCGAACTGGCAAAACCCTGGGCCGCCGAAGCAGAGTGTGTGAACTTAACCACTCGGCCACAGGGCCAGCCCCTCTCCCATTCTATAGGTTGTTTTTTTACTGTGTTGATTGTGTTCTTGGTGAACAAAAGTTAAGTTTAATGTAGTCCCACTTGTCTGTTTTTGCTTTTGGTGTCATATCCAAGGAATCATTACCAAATCCAATGTCTTGAAGCTTTTCCTCTATGTTTTCTTCTAGGAGTTTTATGGTTTTAGGTCTTAGCTGTTTCTTTTTATCACTGAGTAATATTCCATTGTATGAATGTACCAATTCCATGTATCCATTTGCCTATTGAGGGACATCTTGGTTGCTTCCACTTTTTTGCAGTTTTGATTAAACTGCTGTAAACATTTACATGGACATAAGTTTTAACTCATTTGGGTAAATACTTAGGAGTGCAATTGCTGGATCATGTGGTAAGAGTATTTTTAACTTTGTAAGAAACTGCCAAACTGTCTTCCCAAGTGGTGGCTGTACCATTTTGCACTCCCATCACCCATTCGTGAGAGTGCCTGTTGCTCCACATCCTCGTCAGCATTTGGTGTAGTCAGTTTTTTGGACTTTAGCCATTCTAATAGGTGTGTAGTGGCAGCTTATTGTTTTAATTTACAATTCCCTATTGAGAGATGATGTTAAGCGTTTTTTCATATGTTCATTTTCCATCTGTGTGTCTTCTTTGGTGAGGTGTCTGTTCAAGTCTTTTTTTTGATGAGGAAGAGTTGCCCTGCGCTAACATCCATTGCCAATCCTCCTCTTTTTTTGTCTGAGGAAGATTGGCCCTGAGCTAACATCTGTGCCAACCTTCCTCTACTTTGTATGTGGGATGCCTCCACAGCATGGCTGATGAGTGGAGCAGGTCTGCACCTGGGATCTGAACCCATGAACCCTGGGCTCCTGAAGCAGAGTGTGAGGAACTTGAACCACTCAGCCACAGGGCCGGCCCTGTTCAAGTCTTTACCCATTTTTTTAATTGGGTTGTTTGTTTTCTTGTTTTTGAGGTGGGTTTTTTTTTTTTTCTTTGAGGAAGATTAGCCCTGAGCTAACATCTGCCAATCCTCTTCTTTTTGCTGAGGAAGACTGGCCCTGAACTAACATCCATGCCCATCCTCCTCTACTTTATATGTGGGATGCCTACCACAGCATGGCTTGGCAAGCGGTGTCATGTCTGCACCCGGTATCCTAACTGGCAAACCCCTGGTTGCCGAAGCAGAACGTGCGAACTTAACCACTGCGCCACCGGGCCGGCCCCATTGTTTTTGAGTTTTAAGTGTTCTTTGTGTATTTTGGATCCAAGTCCTTTCTTAGAGATGTGCTTTGCAAATATTTTCTCCCATTCTGTGGCTTATCTTTTCATTTTCTTAACGGTGTTTTTTGCAGAGCAGAATTTTATAATTTTAATGAAGTCCAACTTATCATTTTTGTCTTTCATAGGTCATACTTTTGGTGTTATATCTAAAAAGTCATTGCCAAAACCAAGGTCACCTAGATTTTCTCTTATGTTATCTTCTAGACTTATCTTTTATAGGTTTGCATTTTACATTTAGGTCTGTGATCCATTTTGAGTTGATTTTTGTGAAAAGTGTAAAGGCTCTGTCTAGATTCCCCTTTTTGCATGTAGATGTACAGTTGTTCCAGCACCATTTGTCAGAAAGTCTGTCTTTTCCCCATTGTATTGCCTTTGCTCCTTTGTCAAAGATCAGTTGACTGTATCTCTAGGGGTCTATTTCTGGGCTCTCTGTTCTGTTCCTTTGATCTGTTTGTCCATCCTTCTGCCAATACCACACTGTCTTGATTCCTGCACCTTTAAGGTGAAGTCGGGTAGTATCAATCCTCCAACTTTGTTCTTTTCCTTTAATGTTGTGTTGACTCTTCTGAGTCTTTGGGCTCTCCAAATAAACTTTAGAATCAGTTTGTTGGTATCCACAAAAATAACTTGCTGGAATTGTCACTGGGATTGCATTGAATCTATAGATCAACTTAGGAAGAACTGACATCTTTTTCTTTTTAAATTTTTATTTATTTATTTATTTTTGAGGAAGATCAGCCCTGAGCTAACTACTGCCAATCCTCCTCTTTTTGCTGAGGAAGACTGGCCCTGAGCTAACATCCATGCCCATCTTCCTCTCCTTTATCTGTGGGATGCCTACCACAGTATGGCTTGCCAAGCAGTGCCATAGAACTGACATCTTGACACCATTGAGTCTTCCTATCCACGAACATGGAATATCTCTCCATTTATCTAGTTTTTTCATCAGAGTTTTGTAATATCCCTCATATAGATCTTGTACATATTTTGTTACGTTTGTAGCTAAGTATTTCAATTCTTTTGGTGCTGATGTAAATGGAATTGTGTTTTTAATTTCAAATTCCAGTTGTTCATTGATGATTCATTGTTTTTCAAAATATGAAATTATGACTCTGTGCTGATTGAAACAAAGTGGAGCCGTGCTAAGATGTAAAAAGGAAAAGCTAATCACCCCACATCTTCCCCCACCCCTGGCACCGAGCGTGAACACATGGCCCATGCTGGCCAAGACCTTTCTTCTTGCTCAGCAAACTTGTAAAACATACAGGAATGTGGTCAGACATATAGGGATTTTTGTGTATTTTTACCAGAGTAGGATCACACCACACCATGTTATTCTGCATCTTTCTCTTAGCAGAAAACAGTTTATCATGGCCAAGCCTGTAAATAATCAACAGATCCAGGTTCTGCCCTTTCCAGTTCTTTATGCATGTATGTTTTTGCGTGAGTGCACACACACACACGCACACGCACACGCACACGCACACACACACCCACACACACCCACACACACACACACACGCACGCACACACGCACACGCACGCACGCACATGCACACACACGCACGCACACGCACGCACACGCACACACACGCACGCACACGCACACACACGCACACGCACACACGCACACACACGCGCACACGCACACCCACGCACACCCACACACGCACGCACACGCGCGCACACGCACGCACACGCACACGCACGCACACCCACACACGCACGCACACGCACGCACACACGCGCGCACACGCACACCCACGCACACCCACACACGCACGCACACACGCACACACGCACGCACACACGCACGCACACGCACACACACGCATGCACACGCACACACACACCCACACACACGCACGCACACACACACACGCACGCACGCGCACACACACGCACGCACACACGCACGCACACGCACACACACACGCACGCACACGCACACACACACACACGCACGCACACACGCACACACACACGCACACACACACACAGAGATTATTCCACAGAAATAAAGTCCTTATCCAAGGTATGGACATTTTATTTTGGTACGGTTCCTTTTTTTCTTTTTTCTCTGTTCCCATCTCCACCCTCGGCAATTTGAATTAGTAACTTTGTGCTGAGTGATGGTTAGAACATGTAGGCTTGTTGTCCTGGTTAGACCCCAAGTTCTTTAAGTGTGGAAATGCTGTCATCCCATGAGCCCCTCTGGGCTGGGCCTAGCACACAGCCGGACACATGTGAAGCAGCTTGTAGCCTAGAGTTTGGTTCTGGGCCTCAGTTTCTCTATCTGTGAAGGAGTCATGGTGATAGTGCCATTTCATAGGTGGTTGGAAAGATGAGGGAGATGATGCATGTAACATGCCTGACACATAGCAGGTGCCCAGGACGTGTGAACTCTTGTCACTAAGTCCTCTATTGTGGGTGACTGGAGCAGGAAATGAGGAGAAGGAGGAACCGGGTCGGGAAGGGGTGTCTGCCTGACACCAGCCCTGTTTGTTGGGGGTGGGACCATCATAACATGAGGATGGAGAGACAGGCTGGCCCCCAGGGACCCTGCTGGCCCTAATCACGTTCTGTTTCCCCCTCTCTGCTTTTCCAGGACAAGCAGCTGCGGATCTTTGACCCCAGAGTGAAGCCCGAGGTCTCCCAGGTGAGTTGTGTGGGCAGCAGGGCTGGGTTGAGGCCCCAGCAGCTCCAGGAGGAGCAGGCGGGGGCAGGCTCAGTCTCCTGGCAGACAGATTCTGCCACACCCATGCCCCTGGCCAAGGCCCAGTGGGCACATAAGAGTCACCTGGGAGGTGGACCCCCACTGCTGGAAACTCTTTCTGGAAAGTGTGTTCTGGGTCCTGGGAGGGCCCAGCTTTGATCACAGGGTGGGTGCAGCCAGGCTGCCCACAGGCCTTCAGTGGAGGCATCCTGTGGCTTCAGGAAGCCAATTTGAGATTCTGACTTCCTCTCCTTCTTTGAGACCCTCATCCCCACCCGCCCTTCCTGGCGTGGTCAGCAGAGGCCAGCCACAAAATTGCCGAAAGACCTCTGCACCCCTCCAGTCTCACAGCCAGTGGACCCTCAGTCTGTGCCTGGGGTCTGTGGGCCGTGCTGAGGGGCCTGCTAGACCCATGGGACCCAGGCGCTGAGTGTGTTTGGTTGGTTCTGTGGTCGTGCATGGTGTGCGTGTGGAGTTTATTTGGAGTTCCAAGCAGGGAGGCCAGGCCCTGGGTTCATGCTACAGGCATTGAACCCCTGGGGAATCATTTATTCATTCGACAGCAGCTCAATGCCATGCACAGAATGTTCTGTGGTGAATAAGACAGACATACAGGGTAATTGCTTGGGGGGCTTCTTTTGCTGGGATGGTTGAGTGCTTCCCTGGGGAGCTGGTTCGGAGCTGAGGCCTGAATGATGCAGATGGCCGGGGTGGGAGGAGCTTGTTCTAGGCATCTGAGTGAGGGATGCGAGAGGAGGCAGGGCCATGGTGAAAGGCCTGTCACCTGGGCTGTGGGAAGCCAACAAGAGTCTTAAGCAGAAAGTGGGTTTACATTTTTAAAAAGATTTTTATAGAAGCTGAGGAGCCTACTTCCCGGAGGAAGGTGAAGTTGAGGGTCCTGCTGCCAGCTCAGAGGAAGAGCTCCCCAGCGAAGCCCCAGGTCCATCACAGATGCCTCTGGCTTCATGTCTAGGACTTGTTCCCCACCCCGAGTGTAGGGTAATCCACCAGCCTCATTCCGCCTATACACACACCCACACGCGCCTGCATGCGTGCGCACACACATGATCCCCTTTACATAGCCAGTTGCACCTTTTTGCCCAGGACAGTCCAATCAATTCCACTTCTTACTGGCTGAAGACCAAAAGGGGCCCCGTCCTGAAATGTCAACCAACCCAGACAGAAGTGGTTTTGGCCCCGCCCTGGCCGTGGTCCTGTCAGCCCTGTGGCTGGCAGTGGTAGCTGTTAGAGTCTCAGGGTGTGAGTGGTCGGTTTCCCTGTAGCTTTCTGTGGCTCACCTCCAAGGCTTTGCCCAGAAAGGGGGCCCCAGGTTCAGTTCGAAGGAGGGAGACTGAGGCCCTGTCCCCCCCTGCTTTCTCAGGTTACCCTCTCCTCCCCAGGGTCCTTGGGCACAGCACGTGGCACCCCCATTCCTGCCCTGACTGGGCATCACCTCGGGCCAGCTCCCGGCTGAAACATTTTCTTTCCCCCTCCTCCTTCCTCTCCTCCTCCAGCCGGGGGAGGACGGTGATGGTGCTGAGGTGGAGATGGAGTGGCTGCCATCCAAGGGGCTGCAAGTTCCTAGAACAGGGAAGGAGAGGATCTGGTTCTGGAGGGAGCCCCCCTGAAGGGGCTTCTGGGCCAAGGGGACCTGGGAAGAGCGTGGGTGGCTCCCACCCCCTCCCAGCTGCTGGGACGGTGCCTGTGCTTGGCCCGCTGGTGCGGGGGCAGCGGGGCCTGGAATGCTGCCCTCTGCGTGGCCCTGCCCCCCACTTCCGCCCAGGGCATCTGGCCCACACCTGGCTTCTATTAGGGAAACTGCTGCTGGCGGCCAGGGTTGGTGTGAGCTGAGGGGCCAGCTCGGGGAGAGGCCTTCGGGGAGTGCCTTCTCCTGAGATCCTCCTTCATTGCTAGAGCGGGGCGTTGCTGGGGGTCAGGGAAGGATGCGCTGCCCTCCGTCCAACCTCTGCCTTCCCTGCCCTAATGGCTGTCCCCACAGCCTGGAGGCCTGGGGAGTTCTCCCTCCACTGTCTTTCTTGGTCCCTGCCTCTGGTGACCTGAGTGTGAAGCAGGGGATGGTTGGGCAGCTGGCTCCTGTTCACACCCCTAGTTGTCTTTAGATTACATTTATGACCATTTATTACATCCCAGGTCCTTGGCACACACAACCTCCTTCCACCCTCATGAGCGTCCCGTAAAGTTGACCCTTTGGTCATTTCTGCCCCAGGGTCACATAGCTGAGTGGCAGAGGCAGGCTCGATGTGTCTGTCTCCAGAGTCCCTGGGCCCCTCTGCTGTCCCTTCACGGTGCCGGAGTCCAGGTGGGGGTGGCTGAGGCCCTGAAGCTGTGAGTGTGCCAGGGAAGGAGCAGCCCACAGCTGAGGGGTTTTCCAGGCAGTGGTGAGGCTTCAGCACCCTTGTCAGGGGCCAGAGGGGACCTGGGACGAGCCCCCTGACCTCTGGCGGCAGGTGTGTGGACCTGTGCCTTCCCACCACCACCGTGTCTCAGGCAGGCCTCGGGGGCCAGCATCTGGAGCCCAGAACTGAGCCTGGTGAGGAGGGCCATGGGTGGGTGGTGGGGGTCTTACCACCAGAGAAGGTCCCCTCATCCAAGGAAGAAGCCCAGGGCTGCTAGTCCAGCCGCCCTGCCCCACACCACACAGGAAGCGTTGCCGTGGTGACAGAGAGGGGATTTGGCTGCACCGCAGCTGGAATGCCGGGTATGTGTCTGCTCCTGGCGCCCCTGTGCTGGGCAGGCGCTGCCTGGCCTCAGCCCCTCCTGTTCTCTTCCTGGGGCCAGGTGTAGGGGAGACACTAAGGGAGTGAGGGACTTCACGCCCTCCTGCCTCTGGGGATAGAGGCTGTCTCCTGAGAGAGGGAAAGCCCAAGGCCTGGCCTGCAGGCTCAGGATTACCACCAGCATCTTCCCCTCAGCCTCCTGTGACAAGGGCTGGGGCATCAGGGTAGCAGGATGCCCGAGTCCCAGCTGCAGCCTCCCTCCTGCCCCAGGAAAGTGCGGATCTGGAGAGAGGGCTCCTCTTCCCCAAGTCCTGCTGAGGTTAGCAAAGAAGAACTTGCCATTTTTGAAAATGAGAATCACTGCAGTGATCTGAGGATAGGGGAGTTGGGAGGGTGGTGGCCACCCCTCCCCCACCCGTGGTGCTCACTGAGGCTCCCAGCCAACTGAGCTGGGTGTGCCCACGGCAGGCACGCGGGGTTCAGCCTAAGCTCTTAGCTTGTTTCAACTTCCTTGGTGCCCTTGGTGCCCTCAGAGACCAGAAGGTGCGGGTGGAGAGCTGCAGGGTGAGCAGGACTCGCCAGCCCATGCCGCCCTGCCCAGTACCGCCTGGGCCTGGCAGCCTGCTTCCACCCATGTGAGCTTGACCAGGATGTTTGCTGGAAACCTGAGGTGCCTGGCAGGGCAGCCCGAATCCTGGGTGCCTCCTGGTCCGGGCTCTGCTGCCTTCTAGCTGTGGTTTTGTCTCCTTGCCTGTCCTGGCCTCCGGTCTGTCTTGTGCAGACTGAGAAGGATAACAGTGGGCCCAGCACACAGGGGGCAGGGGCTCAAATAGCCAACAGCGGCCCTGCTGGGAGGCTTGGGGCAGATGGGTTTGTCTCTCTGGGCCTCTGGTTTCTCCAGGTGTGAAATAGGAAGGTGGGAGCCACAGGCCAAGGCCCAAGCTGTGCCTCTGAGTGAAAACGCTCCAAGGCTGCCCACAGCCCTGCAGGCGCAGCCACCTCCTCTGCACCCCACCTGCCAGCTGTGCTGGCCTCTGCTCTCCAGGCCGTGACTCTTCACAGGTGCTGGTCGCCCTGCCTGGCTCTCGCCTGCCGAGCCTTCACGTCCTCACTCAGTGTCACCTTAAATCTACTTCCCTCGATTACACTCTTATGGTGCCCTGTCATCCTGCTTATTGGGCACATGCCAGACACAGCCCTGGGCACTTGGCCAGCCTTAGCACTTACTCCTTGCAACAGCTGTCCAAAGTATGTCCTGTTACACTGCTCTTTATGCAGGTAAGGAAACTGAGGCCCCGAGACGTTGAGGAACTCATCCTGGGATGAGGCTGTTAGTGGCAGGGCAGGGTTTTCACCCAGGCAGTCTGACTCTGGGGCTTGCGCCCTGAACCTCCACTTTCCTCCTTCATGGCACCATAATCATGTGTGGTGACAGTTGTTTCTGTTTGGTTCACATCTGCCTCCCAACTTGGTATTCTGAGTTTGGGGACCTTTTCTGTTTTTACCCTGTCCGCAGTACCTAGCATAGTGTGCAGCTCGAATATTCTTATTATGAAAGAACAAACAGTTGAGTAGCCGTGCTTCACCCAAGTGCGGGCCCCCCCATCTGAGATCCTAGCACAGTGCCTGACCTGTGGGAGCCTTGTATGTCTGTTGAGTAAATGAATGGTGTGCGGGTGCTTGTGAGCCATCTGCTTTGCTGCTTACACAGGGGATATCTGCACACCGGTGAGAGGGCGAGAGCCCACGCGACACCTCTGACCGACTTGGGTGACAGGGGTAGGACTGACCCTTACCCCGACCCCACAGCCCCTCTTGTGTGAAGAGAAGCGTATAGGACCCTGGTTCTCAGGCTCCAGCCCCGACTTCCTGTGCTGGCTGTAGCCGAGTAGGAAGGCAGCAGTGAGAAAAGCCCCTTGAACGACACGGAGCTGTTTCCAATGGTCTCCCACGCTGGGGTCGGCCTCAGCGGGCTGGGGAGGGGGCGCTGGGCCAGCTCCTTGCAGGCTGCCTCCGTCCCTCATTCATTCCCAAGGAGATCGTGGGAAGCTTGGAGGAAGCTGGCCACAGTTTGGGGTGAGCTATTTTTGGTAACAGGGTCTTTCGTCTCAGGCTCCAGGGGCCGGGGTGACTGGGAGGGAGATGTTTGCATTTCCTCTGGCCCACTCGGCTCCCCCCTGCCTGGGCCTGGGGGACAGGGCCGCCTATCCACCCACCAGCGGTGTGAACTCGCTTCTCCACCTCTGGGGCCCAAGGAGCCTTCCTTCTGGCAGCTCCAGCCCTGCCGCATGTCAAGGAAGGCACTCCTCTGCTCCTCTGGGGACAGTCCCCAGAGCTTGGCCCCAGGCCCTCTCCCCAGCCCTGGCAGGGCCAGGAGGCAGCAGTAATACTCGTCGTAATCCTTTGATTTGCACGGTTCTTTGCAGCAGGCCCGCTCCTCTCACATGTAGTCTCAGCTGATCCTCGCAACGACCCCAGGAAGTAGGCAGCCCGGGCAACATGAGGCCTGCTCACAAACAAGAAAAAGGAGGTTCTGAGAGGGCACGGGGGTCCCCAGAGCCTGGGGATGATAGCTGACAGCTGAGTGCCTCCTCCAGGACACCTGCAGGGGCAAGGACATGCTGCCTGGTGGTGAGCAGGCAGCCTGACAGTCCCCTTAAGAGGAGGGACTCAGCCCAAGCCTGGTGGCCGAGGCAACCCTCTTACTCAGAGCTTCCCTCAGCCGAGGTGGAGGCTGGCATCCATCCAGCAGGGACATGAGGCTTCCTCCATCTCCAGCTGGCCTCTGGGGGGACACTGCCCTGGCCCCTTCTGCCCTCTGGGGTGCACTCAGGTGGGTGGCCCACTCTAGGAGGCTCCAGTGGCTCAGTGCTGTCTCTTGCCTCCTCCAGAGCACACAGGCCCACGAGAGCAATAGGGATGGCCGGCTGGCATGGACAGGCACCCAGGAGCACCTTGTGTCCACCGGCTTCAACCAGGTAGGGCTCCTCCCGAGTGAGCAGGGCACCCGCACCAAGAGGGTGGGGATGAGGCCCACTGGGATGTGGGGGCTGCCGGCCAGCTCCAGGCCTGTCCATATACGGCCCTGTGTGCAGCCGGGTCTCAGAGCCCCAGGGGACCAATGGCTGCTGAAAACTGGCAGATTCCATTTGCAATAGCTAAGCCTGACCCTGGGAACCATGGTAGCACCCCCCAGGGACCAGAGTCCAGAGTCCTTGGAGGGAGCCGCCCCATGTCGCTTGTCACCTAAGAGTTCTTAAAGGGGCAGGACACAAAAACCCAAACTCTCCCTTGCTGGCCTGATTCACCCCCCACTCTGCTGCCCTCTAAGCTCTGCCCTCAGGGAAGTGCCCCCTTGCCCCGCTGTGTCCTCAGACACTGGGTTCCCCCGGGAGCCCTGGGGGCTGAGGGATGGGCCCCCCTGAGCTCTTCTCTGCCCTCTCTGCCCCCTCCTCACAGATGCGTGAGCGTGAAGTGAAGCTTTGGGACACCCGGCACTTCTCCAGCGCCCTCACCTCCCTTACCTTGGACACCTCACCCGGGTAGGAGTGGCTGCATGTTGGGACAGGCTGGGGTGGGTGTCAAGGACCCAGATGATGTCTCGAGGCCAGGTCCGTGAATGAGCCCCGCTGGTGAGGGCCCCTGATGTGCCGTGGTGGGGCCTCCTGCAGAGCTGGAGGCCCGATCCAGCCAGAGCAGCCTCGCCCCGCTCAGCTCCTGTCTGGGAGGGCTGATCACCAGAGTGGTTGGGGAGCCTGAGCTAGGCCTCAGTGTATTGAAAAAGAAGCCTGCACTTGGCCTGATCTGCAGAAGCCCCCTGCAGCTTCACCAGCAGGGAGGCGAGACAGCCCCACATGGGCAGGTAAGCCCGGCTGACCCCGTCGCATGTGGCCCTAGCAGCAGAATGGGCCTGTGGTTATGGAGAAGTATTCCGGCCTGGGGGCTCACACTGGTGTGTTTTGGCATTTGGGGAGGGGACTGTGACCTGGCAGACACATTGGTGGGAAACGCAGGAATGCACTCGATTTTGCTGTGGGTGTTTTGGTGGGGCTGAGGGCCGAGGAGACCCGAGGCTGTGATAGCAGGGCGGACATGAGGTCACATGAAGTGACATGGGGACAGAGGGCTGGCAGGTTGGGAGACATGAGTGGCAGAGGGAGGTAGGCCTTGGATTCACCAACTCAGTGAGACCTCCTCAGCCCCAGCCACTCTCCTGTCCCTGGTTGTCCTGGGGCAGGGGGTGCCCAGGTAGCCTAGGAGTACAAGGGTACCTCATCCTTCCATCCTCCCCAGAAGTATGTGCAGGAGGGTTTGTGGTAGTGCCCATGAGGTCCAGGCCAAGCCAGCTCTGTGCAAGGATGGCCTAGGCTCACCCAGCTCAGGCACCAGGAGGCCTACAGTGATGGTCCCCCATGTCACAGCTGAGGAGGGTGGGGGATCAGCCTGGCTTGGCCAGGTGGAATGGGGACCTAGTCCTCATTTTGAAGCCTTAGCTCTGCTCGGCGGGACTCACAGAGGGCCTCGCTGGACACCGCCTCCACCCTCAGGCAGGGATCTGCAAAGGTCAGAGCTGGGAGAGGACCTTGGTCCTTAGCTATCTGTCCAGCCCCTTTATCTTCTGTTTCGCAACTGGGGAATCTAAGTCTCAGTGGGCACAGTGGCCTGTTCAAGCCCTGGGAGCAGCGAGGGTCATGTCTTGGGTGGGGAAGGCTAAGTACCGTAAGAGCTCCTGCCAGGGTGTCACCCGGGTGAGAGCTTTCAGAGAAGGTGCCGGTCAGGGTGGCAGTGATCCTCCACGGCATCCTCACTTACAGCCCAGGGAGAGGCTGGGGAGCTGGCGAGGCCCATTTTGCAGATGAGAGAGGCAAGGCTGAGGGAGATCCAGTGCCTTCCTCAGAACCACACAGTGGGTGTGAGGCTCCTGCCTGTTCTGGGCGCTTGGGGGTTCAGGAGCGAGTCACTAGGACCCCCTTGTGCTGGAGAAATCGGAGCTCTTGGGCCTCCTGGCTCCATGTCCAGCAGTCCCTCCCTTGGCCCTGATGCTGTGCTGGTGTCTCATCCTCCACAATTCCCCAGGCCAGATAACCCCTTCTCTACAGGGCCCCCAGCAGAGGGAGGGAGCTGACCCAGCCAAGCAAAGGGAGGCAGCCCTAGCCATCAAGTGCTCCTCCGCCCACTACTTCCTGCCTTCCAGGCCCGCCCTGGTCTGGGATGGGTCCCCCTCCCCCGTGGAGCAGCCTGGGCCCAGCCCCAGCATGGCCCCTGGAGGAGTTAACGATGCCCAGACCCCACGGTGCCACTGGCCAAGGCTGCCCCTGTAATTATAGCAGTTAAGAATAGCCTCACAGGGCCAGCAAGGCCTGGAATTTTTCAAATCACTCCCAGATGGGCAGCCAGGCCATTGTCCCGCCTCCTCCATCCACTAGTTCTGGCCCCTGCCCCACCAGGCCCACACCCTTGACAGAGGAATGGGGACTCTCCAGCTCTCTACATCCCTGGTGGATGCCAGGGATTCATGTCAGCCTCCAGGCTGGCCTGAGAGGTGGCAGATCCCCTGCCCTCCCAGGCTCCTTGGAAGCCAGAACCCCCCACTGGCCCCCTGGAGTGTCGGGGGCTGCCGAGTGGACTGGACTGAAGATGGAAAGTGTGTGGAGTGTTAACTGTGGGCACAGCCCTGGGTCTCCACCACAACCCCCTTGCTGTCCTCTATTTTACAGATTTTCCATCTCAATTTGGGCAGAACAGTATATGTTCTTGTAAGAGCTACAGGGGGTCAGAGGTCAGGCACATGCCCCTCCCCGTTCTCTCCCCGGGAGAGCTAGGCCCCCCCCTCCCAGGGGCCTCTGTCGCTGCTCCCACCTGTGGCCTCCTCCCTGCTCATCCCTGTCATTTGTGCAGTGTACCTTACTGAGGGAAGATGAGCCACGCTAGGAGGAGCAAGGCATCGGGGTCCTAGCCCGGGGTAAAGCTGGGCTCAGGGGCGGGTCTGCAGATGGCCGCCCTTCACTTCCTGTGTGTCAGGCCTTGTGCTCAGCGCAGGGTGGAGGTGTGGGGGTACCAGCAGGGCCTGGCACTCAAGGAGCAGCTCATGCTCCAGTCTGAGATGCAGAAACACCACCTGTCTCAGGTGCGGGGCTTCTGGGCTGGGTGAGTGGTCAGCTATGTTGGCTTCGGGCCACAGGAAGATAGGGATGTTTCCCCTCATGTTACAGAAGAGGCAGCTGAGGCTGGAGAAGTCCATCCTCTCTTGAGGTCCCCTGAGCAGCAAGCCCATGCAGGGTGGAGGCTGGGATCCTGTCTTTGCTTCCTGACACTGAAGTGTCCACCCCTTGCCAGACCCCGAACCCCAGGCTCAGCCATCAGCCAAAGGCACTGGCCCCACACTCCAGCATATTCCCTGGAGATTGGTAACCTCCCTCCCCCTCGTAGCCTCTGCTGCACACAATGGCCCCACCCCTCTCCTAGATGCCCAAGCCCTATCCCATGACTTGGCAACCCCATCCTGGACCAGGGAGTTGGGACCCTGTCCCTGCCTGCCTTGAGCAGGCCGCTGTCTCACCTCTCCCAGCCTGCCATTCTCTTCTGTAGAAAGGTGGTTGGGCATGAAGCAGGAGATTTGTAGCCCACATGGCACAGGGCCTGCGGCAGCGAGGACCCAACAGTTGGGGGCTGGCATTTCTCCACGTCCCCCTGGTCCGGGCCCGGAGCCATTGGGATTGTCTTGGGCAGGGGCTGCATCTTGGCTTGGTCCCCCACCCAGCCCCTGGCCCTCTTCATTCCTTGGCCCCTGATCTGAGGCACACCTCAAATACCTTTTCTGGGAGGGCTGGCTAGCCCCCTTTCTTTGGGTCTTGCCACCCCACCCCATCCCCTGCCGTCCTACTAGGCCAGGTTTGGCTTTGCAGTGAAAACATTTATTCAGCAGCCGCCGTGTTTGGCAGTGGCCAAAGGCCCACAATGGCCCCTTTGATGGGGCAGCGAGGGGGAGGGCAGGCCTCGCCATAGCTGCTCCCCTAATGGGACCCAGGCCCACAGGAAATCCACCTGGGCTGCTGCCGCCGCCACTGCCTCAGGAAGAAGGGGCCCCACCCAGGCCCACTGCCACCACCCTCTGCCCACAGTGACCCACCGCCCGCCTCCTCCCTTCTCGTGCCAGAACCCTCAGCAGCCGCTAATTGAATCCAGAGCCTCGCGTGGCCAGGCCTGACTCGGCGCTGACATCAATGCCCCAGGCCTCAGGGCCTGCTCCCCAGGCCTGGCTGGGCTGCGTCCTTGCTGCCAGGGTGAGGCTGGGGGCCAAGGGTCATGACCCGTGGAGGCATATGGGTATGGGGCCTCGGGGAGGCTCACTCCAGCCTTTGCAGGGCTTCTTTGAGGCACCAGGGCCCACCTCCCCTCCCACCCCGAGGGTCCTAGGAAGAGGTGGTGTGTTTCTGTCACTGTCCTCAAGCTCCCAGCACCCCGATCCAGGCCAGAGCTGCACTTGGCATCCCTGGCCCTGCCTCCACCTCGGCCTGTGGCCTTCCTGGAGGACACTCCCACTTCTGGGGTTTCTGGAAAGACCAGGCACATCCCAAGTGCAGAGAGTAAAGGGGCATCACAAGGCCCCTGGCCTTCGCAAGCTTGACCCTGACCTTTGGTCCTGTCCCCAGGCCACCTAACAGCCCTGGCTCGGCCCCTCCCTCCCTACCTACAGAGGCTTCCCACCGTTCAGGATCTGTGTGCCCCTCCACCAAGGCCCCTTCTCTGCAGCTGGAGCAGGAGGCCAGGAGCAAGGTTCCCAGCATGAGCCCATGTGGAGGGGCAACGGGACTACAGGAAGGGCTTCGCTGGTCACGCGGGGTCCATGCACAAGGGTCTGGCAGGACACAGCTGAAGTACCCCTCCACAGAGGAAGGCGGGCAGTGAACTGTCTGTCAGACCCATCCCTGAGGAGGGACCCTCTGGGACCCTCTTGGCCTGTGTCTGCCGTGAGCCTCCTAGCCTCTCGCAGGAACACTGAGCTCCAGCTGGCAGAAGATGGCCTGGGTAGGGTAAGGCTGCCCCAGGTTGGAAGTGGCCCTGCTTCCGCCTGGGAGACTGGCCTGGGCACCTCAGTGGAGGCTGGGCGGACACAGCCCAGGACTGGACACCTGAGAGGGCTGCCATTCTTGGCATGGCCCACAGCAGCAGCACGCCCAAGCCCAGGGGATGCTGACCAGGGCCTCGTGCCCGCTGGGAAGAGGGGTCCCGACCCCTAACTTCCCCACAGAGAGGGCTGTCCTCTTATGCCCAGCCTGTACCCCCATCCTCCCTCCACCCAGCTCAGGTACCCTTGCGCCATGCCAGAACACACTCTTTTTATTTTATCTTTTATTTTTCTTACAAAAAGCCTTCATATCATCATTTGTCTTACAAAAACCAAAGTCCTTGTCTCTGAGTTTGAAAAACATTTTCCCAGAATAAATGGGAAAGATTTCTTATAAATATATTTTAACAAAAGCAAAACTTGTTCCTGAAGCATCTTTCTTTCCAGTTTCTTTTGTTCCTTTGCTCCCTGGGGCTGAGGCTGGGGTCACACGCCCCATTCCCAAACCCACTCTCCCTCTGCTTGCTTTCTGGCGGCTTCCTTCACTGGCCCCCAGAGTCTCTTTGGGGTGGGGGGCCTGTGTTACCAGCACACAGCAGGCCGGCCCCGCCCAGCCCTGCCCCAGGGCTTGCACATTGCAGAGGACGGGGCAGAAGTCGTCCTCATAGGCACTCAGGCTCAGGAGGACCTTAGAGGTCATCACCTGGGTCCCAGCATCTTACAGATGAGGAGACCGAGGTCCAGAGAGGGGCAGGGACTTGCTGCGCTCAAACAGCCCCCACTCCCACAACGTGTCTTTGTCTTAGGCGTCTGAGAACTTCCTTGCTCTGGCAGCTGGAGGGTGCTGGCTGGTCCCAGTGGGGCTGAGAGCCCGGCCCAGGTGGTCCATTACTCCTGGACTTAGATGTAGGGCTTAGCAGGTAGGGGTCCCTGAGGGCCAGGCCCTGGGTAGCCCATGAGCGGTACCTCGCACTCAGGCCCACTGGGCAGGGCCTCCCCACCACCCTCAGTCACCTTGGGGCCTGGCTCCAAGGGGGCCTTCACCCCCTCCAGCTCCAAGGGCCCAGCTCCTGGCCCCACCTGCCCTTTGCCCTGAGCTGCAGCTGCTGCAGCCCGACCCCGGCGCACACAGTAGGCTGCCCCCACGGCAGCCAGCGCAGCCAGGAGCACGGCCGCCAGGGCAGGGGCGATGAGGAGTGGCAAGTTGCCCTCACGGGCCTGGGTGACCGGGGCATGGCTAGAGCGGACAGCAGCGGGCGTGCGGGCCTCCCCACAGGCTTCCTCGCCTTCGGGTACCCGCCCAGCCCCCAGGGGCCTGACACAGATGGAGTAAGTGGCATTGGGCCGCAGCTGGGTTACTGTGTACTCAGCAAGGGAGGCGGGCAGCCGCAGCGTCACCGGCCGCTTGTCGGGGCCCGACAGATTGCGGTAGGTGAGGCGCAGGCTCCTGAGCTGCACGGCGCTGCCCTGCAGGTAGCGCTGCAGGCCCACCCGCAGGGACGTGGGGCTCGCAGGCTCGATGCCCAGGGGCAGGGGCCGGGGCGGCCTCAGCGTGGCTGGGGCGGGGCTGGGCCTTGGGCCCTGCTGCACCTGGCTCTCACAGTACAAGCCTGTGAAGCCCTCGGGGCACAGGCACTTCAGGTGGCCCCGCGCCTCCAGGTGGCAGGTGCCCCCGTTGAGGCAGATGGATGTTGGGCAGTCCTGGGGCTGGGGGACAGGCCCCACAGTGGGTGGGGCGGCGGGGGGCAGGCTAGGTGCTTCCGTGGCAGGCTCTGTGGGGCTCAGCCAAGTGGGAGCCAGGCTGGAAGGTGAGAGGGTGGGCTCCCAGGCTGCGGGCCTCGTGGTGGGCACCGTGGCTGTGGTAGTGGTGGCCGGGCAGCCAAAGTCAGCGTAGTCGAGTTCCAGGAGCAGCCGGCCGGCATTCTTGGGCGGGAAGTGGCAGCGTGTCTCCTCGGAGCTGATCAGTGCCACGCGGCTCTCCCGAACCCAAGGGCCGAACCAGCTCAGGGGACACACGCAGTTGAAGGGGTTGCGGGCGGCCGCCAGGAGCCGCAGGCGGGGGAAGAGGCCTGAGAGCTCATGCGGCAGGGCCTGCAGGCTCAGGTTGCTCAGGTCCAGCTCTTGCAGGGCTGCCAGCCCAGCCAGGTCCTCAGGCCGCAGCTGGGCAATGCGGGTATTGCCAGCCAGCCGCAGGCGCGTCAGGCCCCGGAGGCCCCAGATGGCGGGCGGCACGTGCTCCAGCTGGTTGTCAGACACATCCAGGTCATGGAGGTTGCGCAGGCGGCCAAAGAGCCCCTCGTCCAGGTGCCGCAGCCCCAGGCCAGCGAGCCGAAGTGCCTCCACGTTGGCGGTGTCCAGGGCGCCAGGCTCCAGGGCAGGGAGGCTGTTGTGGCTGAGGTCGAGCAGCAGCAGGCGCGGCAGGTGCAGTGGAGGCAGTGCCCGCAGCTCATTGTCCTGCAGCTTGAGCTCCAGGAGGCGGTCGAGTGCATCGAAGGCGCCAGGCTGGATGTGGCGGATACGGTTCTTGCCCAGGTAGAGGCGCTCGAGGCGCTGCAGGCCACGGAAGGTCTCGTTGGTGATCTCTCGCAGCCTGTTGGCAGTCAGGTCCAGGTTGCTGAGGTTGGTGAGCGGTTGGAAGACCCCGCTGGGCAGGCTGGCGATCTGGTTCTGTGACAGGTCCAGGAGCTGCAGGCCCGGCAGGCCAGCAAAGCTGCCTACGTCGAGTGTGGTGATGCCGTTCTCGAAGACGTACAGGCCCGTTGTGTCGGGCGGCACGTCACGGGGCACCGTGGTCCCCCGGCGGGCAGTGCAGAAGACTGTCTGTGGCTGGTTGCACTGGCAGCCAGATGGGCAGCTCTGCACCCCAGGCCCCGGGGCCAGCAGCAGCAGGAGCAGCAGCAGGGGTGGGGGGATCCTGGAGCGCATCTTCTGGTTCCTGTGAGCAGGGAAGAGACACAGGAGACCATGATTCAGGGGCCCAGGGGACAGCCACGCCAAGAAGGACTGAGAAGGGAATTCCCATCCCCTTTCACCACTCCCTGCCCCCAAATCCAACAGCGCACAGTAGTTATGAGTCAGGTCCCCAGTGCCCAGGCCCGGTTCCTGTCCCAGCCCCGTCACTCCCTCGCTATGTGACTTTGAGCAGTCACATGACCTCATTATGATATTAGTTGCTACTTCCTGCACTGTCACTAGGGTTCATTGGGCTGATGCATGCCGAGGGGGGCCAGGCCCCCAAACATTCAGTGACCACAAATAACCCTCTTCTCCTTAACCCCAGCCTTCCTGCCTCTCTGTGGCTTAGAGAGAACACATGGTCAAAAAGCATCAGGCTCTGTGCCTTCCCCCCAAGCTCCCCCAAATCTCTGCTGAGGTGGACAGGGAAGGGGGGACAACAGGGGGGTTCTGGAGCGGCAGCCCCTCTCTGCAGTGTCTGGGAGAGACGGGGCGGGCAGTGGGCCGAGCGCGTAAGCAGAGAAGCTGGCTGCCCTGGGCTGCTGGCCCCTGCCGCCACGCTTCATGTCCTCCAAGTGGGGAGAGACCGCAGCGGGAAGACTTCACATGGAAACTATGGGATCGGTGTTTTTCCACTTGTGAAGTCAGACCTGCCCAAGACGGGAGCTGTGGGCCCGCCAGGATGTGGCCAGTGGGAAAGTTCTTGGGGAGGGGGCAGAGGGGGGCTGGAGCCATTGGCAGGTGTCCCCCTGGAGGGGGATAGGGAGGAAGGGACCCTGGTCTTTAGATCAGATCCCGCATCTCTGAGGTGTGATGAGAGGACCAGAGGTGAGGGGGTGCTGGCCTCCCTGGGCTGACCCGGGGCTCAGTTAAGGGACACTGGTTGCATGGTGACCTCAGAGGCAGTGCCAGGCCTGGAAACGCTCCACAGACTGGCTCATCTCCCATTTCTGGGGTCCACTCTGGGCTGAGCGCTGAGAGGAGCAGCAGCCCTCCCCGTGCCCCAGCACCCTTGAGCATTTACAGTCACCTCGTCTAGTCCCCCCGCCCCCCACCAGCAGCCATTCCAGGTGGAAATCATTCTCATCACTCCCAGATGACAGAAGCAAGGGGGGCTCCTGGAGGCACTGTGAAGTGCTGCCGTCACACTGCCGGGAAATCTGAGCCAGAGCCCAGGTCCTTAACCACGTCCAGGTGCGGCTGGGCCTGAGCCTGTGATGGTCCTCCCCTTATGATATGGGGCCCCGTCCCACCCAGTGTCGGGGTAGCTCCCCTAGCCACTCTAGGCCCCAGCTCATAGCTGGACCTGCCCGAGACAGGATAGGGCTATAGCATGGTCCCCTCCTTGCTCAGGTTCCTGAGGGGAGCCCTGGGACCACCCCCAGCAGCAGTCCCTACACTCTGGGCCCCAGTCCCTGAGAGGCCAGCACCCCTCCCCTCCAGGTGCCTCCTGCTCATACAAGGGCCTTTTGTGCTGGAGCTTGGCCTCCCCTTCCCCCACACTGGCCAGCCGGCTGTCCAGCCACAGCAGGTAACATGGCCCCCCATCCAGCCTGCCTCTGCCCCACTGCCATCCATTGTGCTGCCCCTCCCCCAGGGACCTGGGCTCTGGACCTGTGAGGTGGAGGAGGGGCAGTTGGTCCTAGGACGGATTAGACAAGTCACTAGGGAGGTCACTGTAGTCTTGGGCCAGTTCTAGGTAAAGGCCTAACACCCAGGTTGGGCCTGCCTGGGCCCTACCCCCCCCACAGGGTCCCCTTTGCCAGGGAAGTAAGGTCATCAGCCTCTGCCCCTCACTGGTTCACTCTAACAGCTGCCCTTCAGAGGTCAGCTGGGGGCCTCCCCTGTTCTCTAGGGTCTCAGCTGTACCATCTCCTCCCTGAGGGGAGGCCTTGTCTGTCTTTGCTCCCATGTGTCCAGAGCTGCTTGGCTCATCTATGCTGAGTGGACGGGCGGGGTGGGGGGGCGGGGGCGGGGGCAGGGCCTTGCACTGAGCCGCAGATGAAGCTCAGACCGGAACCTGGGAGGCCTCATGTGCCCTGGCCCTGCCGTTGCCGTCCTGAGTGGGGCTCCATGTGCTGCACCGGCCGCTTGCCCTGTGTGGACCCACTCCGCCCTCACTGACTCAGAGGCAGCGAGTGCAGCCTGGCCTCCAGATGTGGGCTGTGAGCGCCCCCCCTGCCCCCATGTCCATGTGGGGGGTGAGCCGCCTCCCCCTGAATCAGCCTTCCCGGCGGGGCAGGCAGGGTCAGGAAGGGAGCAGCCAGGCTCTGGGGTGGGAGGGGACCCTACACGTGGCCAGCCTGGCCACCCCTGTGGCCTGAGCCCCCTTGGGCCTCGTATAAGGTCGTAGTTAAGAGCTCACACTCCGTTTAGGCAGCCCTGGGCCAGGGGCGTCCAAGCTGTGAGGCCACAGACAGTGGCTTTCTCTCAGCGCCTTGGTTTCTCCTTCTGTCCACCTGGGCGTTTCAGAGTCGACACCTCCCAGGACTGGGAGCACTTAGCACTGAGCAGCCAGGTGTGGCCCTGGGGGACCTAGGGTGCATGCTGGGAGGTGTTCCCCATTCTGCCTTGAGGAGGGGAGCCAGCATGGGCTCTGGGCTCCTCTCCATAGTCTGCTGGCCCTTTAATCAGTAAAGTCATCACAGGGGAGGGAGGCACGGACGCCACAGGTCTGTCTGGGCCAGAGAGTGGCAATCTGGCTGAGACTATGGGGAACGGGGCCTGGCATCTGGGGCTAGGGAGACCCCAGCAGATGGCAGCTAACCTGCTTCCCAGCCCTGAGGATGCAAGGGTGAGCACCTTTGCCTGAACCCCACTCCAGCTGCCCAGCGAGGAGTTGGCACTGGGGCTTTGGGAAACGGCAAGCCTGTGGCTGGTGGCTCCAGGGCCTCCGCCACAGGGCTCCTGGCACCAAGAGCAGATCAGACAGCCCCCAGAGGGGACCCAGAGGGCAAAGACCAACCATGGAGGGGCGGGGCAGCAGGAGACAGAGGCCTGAGTTCGGATACAAGTTCTGCCCCTAAACAGCCTCCCAGGTCCCTTCTCAACTGTGGGCCTCAGTTTCTCACCAGCCCTGCCTCACTCTGTGGAGTTGTTCTGAGCACCTAGGGTTGTAGCTTTGTGTTGTTCTGTTTGTTTTCAAATGGGGAAGTTCTTCTAACAAGTTCTGGGAGCCATCCGCCTGTCTGGGTGCATGCTGGTGTGTGTGTGTGCATTGGGGGTGGGGGTGTCTCTTACGGTCATGGCTGCCCTGCCCAGTGCAATTTCAGCAGCTCTGAAGGACCAGGGGCCTGGGCTTTGATATCTGATCCTCTGACCCCGAGGCAGGGAGGTGGGACCTTTCCCTTTGCAAAGGGTGTAGGGAGAGTTCTGGAGAGAGCCCTGGGATTTGGGGGCGGGGGGGCAGGAGGGCAGAGGGTCCAGGGCCTCCCTCCTCCATCTGGACTCTATGTACCCTCGTCTTGGCCTGGCTCCTCCACGGTGTGGTAGAAAGAGGCAGGAGGCAGAGGCCTGGGCTCTGCTGCTGGTGTTGCCACCCTCCTGGGGACAGTTGGGATAGGGCTTTAGGGTCCCACTGCCTGCACTCACAGCCTGGCTGCATGACAGCCTGGCCACAACCCTTCACCTCAGTTCCCACCTGTGAAGTGGGGCGGCTAGCTGTAGTGCTTGCTTCTTAGGGCTGTTTAGTTTGTACTTGGAGCACTTTCTAAGTGGTCAGGAAACATTAGTTACTAAGAGTGTTATCCATAAAACCTGAGCCCTGCCTTCTACGCACACGGGGTGAGGATGCAGTGATGTGAGAGGTGCATTACCCTGCTTTCAGCACAGACAGGAGGCCCCCTGGGCCCAGGGTGAGGCCTCCATGCAGAGGCTGCCCTCCACCCTCCAGCGTGGGACACTGGGAGGAGCTGGAGAGAGCAGCCTGATGAGGGGGTGTCTTCAATTCTGGAAGGGGGTGGGGGGAGTGAGCTGTCCTTTGGCCAGTCCCCTTCAGCATATGACCATGGGGGGGGAAGCAGAGGGTGGGGCTCTGTGAGTAAGGACATCGTCATCTCAGCTCTCAGAGGCAACCAGAGCGCCCCCACCCAGCCCCAAGTATGGGACACACCTGGAGGCACCCACTCACACACAGGCCCTGGGTCAGGCAGGGGCTGGCGAGTGGGTGGAACCCAGGCATTTGGGTGACCACATCACACCTCAGGTTGGAGCACCTCACTGCTCCTGGGGAAAACCACATGCCTGGCCAGCGGGGGAGAGATTCAGACAGACGAGACTCAGAGGCCAGCACACCCCTTTCCTGTGCCCTACAACGTGGAGTGGATGCAGGGGCTGGGTGTTGCGGGTCCGACCCCGCAGCTCCAGGCCTCTGGCTCCCATCACCGGCCCGCCCGGGCTAAGCACTGCCGGCCAGGCCTGGCAGCAGCCCAGCCCAGGAGTCTGCCAACCCCCCAGGCAGGCGGGACTGTACTGGCGGCCAGGACGGCTGGCTCCGGTTTCGCTGACGTGTCTGAGGAGGCTCAGGGCCCTGGCTGGGTCCTCCCGTCTCCCCATCCCTGGGACACAGTAGCCCGTGGCCCAGTAGGGCAGAGAGGTCAGGATCTCCGTACCGGGCCCTCACCAAGGGGGCTGGGCCTGCTCAGGTTCCTCAGAGACGGCTCTCTCTCTGGGTGGGGGTCGTGGCCCTGCCCTGTGATTAAGCTGGGGATTCCCACCAGTCTCAGCATCTCTGCCCTTCTAACTCCATCTACCATCCCCGGCCAGCTCAGCTCATGGTACAGAAAAGGCCCCGACACTTCACTTCATGACTTTGTCCAGTTCCTTTCCCTTTCTGGGCCTCCATCTCCCACCTATAAACCCAGGGGCTTCTCAACCCCAGCTGGACATCAGAATCACCTAGGAAGCTTTGGAAAGTTCCTGATACCCGAGCCCCACCCCCTGACCAATTAAATAAGAATTTCTGGGGTGGGACCCAGGCAGAGTTGTGTTTTGGAGAAGCTCCTTGGGTGAGTCTCCTGTACAGCCAGGGCTCAGACCCTGGGGTGGAGGGTTGCAAAGGGGGACAGTCAGGATGTCAGCCCATCTTCCTGTCAGGGGAGGGGGGGGGTCTGGATCCCTGAGCAGGTGTGGCTGGCTGGCAGTAACTAGGAGAAGAGCAGGAGCTGGGCCCTCCCCCACCGCCCCTCCTCCACAGAGGAGCTGCCTGGCCCCAGGTGCGTGCCTTCAGTGGCACCGTGGGTGACTTGGCAGCTGCCAGACCTGTCAGCCCAGGGCAGGAAGACCAGTGACTAAGGCCAGTCTCTGGCTCAAATGGGCCCTCAGGGCAGTGGGACATGCCATCTCAAGTCAGGAGAGGTGCCACTCTGTTTGCAGAGGACACCTGCTGCCCTGGGAGCTATGTGGTGGCTGTGGCCCAACTAGAAATGGGCCAGTCTGGATGCCACCGCTGGCACATGCCAGTGTAATACCACCGGGGCTGGGCTCCGACATGGGGCTTCCTCACTGCCCTGTCCCCACCCAGGGCCAAGCAGCCATCAAGTAAGGCCCTAACCCTGCAATTAACCCTGGATTTGCCAGAGGAAGACCTTAGCCACTAAGGGAGGCCACCAGCCCCAAGCCAGTTGGGCCCAGGCTGTCTGGGGCCTAGACAGGGTCTGAGCAGGAAGTGGCCTTCAGGGGGTCTTGCTCTTCTCACTCTCCCCATGCCCAGGGTTCTGGGTCACCCTGTGGCAGAAGTAGCCCTTCCAGGGGTCTGTGAGGTGATCAGTGGGCAGGTGGGACTGACCAGGGGAGCTACAACCCTGCCGCCCCCACAGGCCTCTCACTTCTCACTGCTGCCCACCCAGGTCCGGGGCCTAGGCCAGTAGGGACCCCAGTGACCCCCTAGACGCAGCCCCTTCTCAATGCAAGCCAGCTCTCTTCTCCTTCCTTAATTAAATCTCTCAGGCAGCCTCGGAGGAATGTCAGAGCCTTATTGCATTCCCCGGGAGGAGACTGGTGGGGGGGCTGTCCCCAGCCCTGGAGAAGAACTGGCCCCTCGCCTGTCCCCACCCCCTAAACCCGAAGTGGCCCAAGGGAGCCTGCTCCAGCCTCCTCATACCCAGGGAGGCTGGAATGAGGAAAAGCGGGGGAGGCTCGTGGGCCTGGCTGGCCAGGCAGCCCAGCCAGCTGAGGGAAAGCAATCCGGCTGACTCTGGAATGTGGAAACCGATAAAAGGAAGAAGGCTGAGCCCCCACCCGCCCTGGTGCACTGGGACTCCTGCAGCACCCCTGCCGGCCCCCAAACACAGCCCTGCTGCAGTCACGCGCACGCAGACACACGCCCACGCCAGACACACGCCCACTGGGCCGTGCTTTCCTGCTCTCTCTCTCTCTCACACACACACACACACACACACACGCTCCCCCTTCTCCAAATTCCACAGCAGTGAGGGGAGCTGGTTTTCTTGGCAGTGCAGAGCCTTGGGCTCCCCAGCCCAGGAAGGGGACTCTAAGGAGAGCTGAGGGGGGCTCCGGGAAGGGTCACTTACCCAGTTAGGTGGCCTTGCTGCCCTTCCCATGAGCTCAGGGCCTGCCAGCGGTCAGAGCTGCTTCTTTGGGTAGATGCTCACCTAGACTTCTCTCTGGTCACTGAGGGGAACTGGCTGGCTGGCCTGCCGAGGTGGGAGCTGTCTCCGGGGCCCAGCGGGGACCCTACTTTTCTGTTCCCAGAAACTGCTCAGCCCAGATGAGGTCCACTTACAAGCCCCCATGAGGACTCAACTCTCTTTACCTAGGACTTGTCCCAGCTCCCCCAGGGCTGTGATGGGGATGTCAGGAATGGGAGCCAGGAGCTGTGGACCCATCCCCTGCCTGGGGCATCTCCCTGGCCCTGGGGCTGCCTGCCAGAGGGGGCTTCCTAGGGAGAGCCCAGGTCTGGGCAATATCTGAGAGGCTTTTCATGGTGAACCTCCTCCCCAACTTCCAGAGTCTGGAGAGAGTGGTGCCATCCCAGCAAACGCCCTGGGACACCAGCCTCATCTGACCCTCCAGACCCACAAGTCCCAGGGTAGCTGTTTTAGTCTGCAGCCACAAGAGGCTGGGGGAGGTAGGGACAGGCAGTGCCCAGGGCCCCCAGCCTGGCACGCATGTATTCATCCTCCCTCCCTGGGCCCGGGAAAGGCCAGATAATGGTCTGGAGGGGATCCAGCTGGGCTGCTCATTACCAGAGCCCTCTTCCTGCTTCTGACACTCTGTTTACAGAAGCTCCGGGGGCTGATTCCCCTGGGAGAAGACAGCAAACTCAGGGGACTGCTGTCCCATCCCCCCACCCACCTCCCTTAGCCCTGTTGGGCCTTGCCAACAGCTGGGGCCATACTGGACTTCACTGCCTGCTGGGCCAACTTGAATGGACCTCACTCGCAGGGCACCCGCCCAGCCACCTCTCTATGCCCCCAGCACCCAGGGACCAGCCTAGTGGGAAGGGTCCTTTGATATTTAGTCCAGTCTCCCAGCCCCAAAAGTTCTTGGCCTGGGGAGGGAGGCTGTGGTCCTGGTGCCTCTCTCCAGAGCCTCACTTGCCCTTGGTGCAAAAGGCAAGAAGGGGGACACCAGGACCCTCAGGGCCTCTTCCTCCTTCCCACCTTGCAGACTCCACCCCTAGGCCCCAGCAAGAGAGGCGGTCAGCAACCCTGGTGTGGTAATTGTTAACGAATGGGGGCGAGGCAGAAGGGTTGGCACCAATCGGCTGGCCTGCCAGTGACCACAGGGGACCTCGGCAGCCCTCAGGCCCAAGCGCTGCCAGCCCAGGGACACAAAGGACTAGGCTGGCTCCAGGCCATTGAGTTCATAGCCCAAGCAAAGCCCCTTCCCTGGCTGAGGGAGAGATGGGGCGCCCTAATACCTGGAGCACAAAGGGCCCCAGCCAGCCAAGGTCGGTCCCCTGCCACCATCTCTAGGGGGATGGGGCATCAGATACCTGCCACCCACCGCCCCCCACCTTTCCCCAGGGCTGCATGCATGTGACCCCTGGCTCTGCCCTGGGTGACAAGGGCCCTTAGGACCCCAGGCAGCCCATCTGCACACAGGCACCAGGGGCTCCAGGCCCAGAACCAGACTATCCTACTCCAGGAGGTAAAAGTAACCTGAGACTATGGCTTGGCCATCCCCTGAAAGGGGTTTGATTCATAAAACTGGTCATGCCAGAGGGCCTAGCCGTGGGAGGAGGAAGCGAAGGAGGGGGGTGTTTATTTTGTCTGCTCGAAGCCCCGCCGGCCGGTGAGCCGTGTACGCGCGCGCGCGCACCCCGGCCTGGGGCTCTCGGCGTCCCAGGATTGCCGGAGGAGGGGGCGAGCCAGGCGCGGGCAGGGGGCACGAGGGACCCGCCCGCCGGGAGCCGGGATCGGCCCAGGTGATCGCGCGGGGCTGGGGGCCGCACGCCCGCCCTAAGTGCGTGTGCGCGGCTGGGGGTCCGCGCGCGATCGGCGCGTGTACACCACCCACCCGGTGGCGGCCCCCGCCCCCGTCCGCAGCCCCCCAGCCCGGGAGACACTCACCGGGAGGCGGCGGCGGCGGCGGGAGCCGGGCGGGGCGGGCCGCGGCCTCAGTCCTTCCCGGCCGGCCGGGCCGGAGGGGGATCCTGGGGTCCCGAGGCAGCGCGTCCGCGTCTCCCCGCCCCGGGCTCGGGCTGCGGAGTCGGCTCGCAGGAGGCGGATCGCGCCTTAAGAGCTGGGGGCGGGGCCGCCGGGGGAGGGGGCGGGGCGGCTCCCCATTGGCTGGGGCGGGGGCCGACGGAGCCCCGCCCACCCTCTCAGCTGAAGGGTCGTTTGGGCAGGCAGCCTGGTCCTCACCCCACCACCTCGGAAAGGTGAGACCTTGCCGGCCCGCCAGGAGTCAGGCGTCCAGCGCTCCAGTCTGGTCTGCCAGTAGTTAGCCATGTAACCCTGGGCAGATCAGTGTTTTGCGCGTGGAAAGCAAGGGAATATTGAGACCAAGAGTCCCAAATCCGGATGCTTATGACACGCCAGGCAGGTGACAAACTGGAGGAGCGACCACCAGAGCCTGTGGAGACCTGGAGAAGTCGGGGGTGAGCGGGTGGGGGAAGTGGGAGCTGGTGTAAGGGTTGAGCCCTCGTGACCTGCCGCAGCCTGCCAGAGCTTTGGATTTTTCAAGAGAAACTGGAAATCTGGATTGTAGAGGTGAAATCTCTGAATGTGTTATTGTTGGTAGCTAATCCCAGTTTCAGAAACTCGTGGGCAGGCCGCACAGAGCCCTTCTGAGAGCCTCCTAGCCTTCTAATGCCGAGCCTGGGTGCTGGGGTCCTTTCAGCCAGGACGGCTTTCGGGGCCATGAGCATCCCTGGACTGCCTTCCAGATGAAGGGACTGAAACACAGGAGTGGGGCAGCTACTTGTCTATCAGAATTCGGCACTGTATGATAAAAGGAATGATATAGAGGATAAAGTGAACATTTAGTTGGTATTGTAATTGAACATAACTAAAAACAGTTTGGGGAAGTGACAGTGTACCCAAGGCCCCACACTTACAGCAGCTTCAAGCCCAGAATGTGCTAGGGAGGCTGGGATGAGGTGAGAGGTTGGGCTTCACTGTCAGTGGGTGGGACCTGGGTGCAGCTGACAGTGGCTCTTGATGGGGCGGGGGGACGGGAGCCAGGAGCTGAACTAGTCTAGAAAAATCCCCTGCCTTGGAGGATTCCAGGAAAATGCTCTGCCCTCCTCCCCCTCCGTGTTTGTGGCCAGAGTCATACCTCAGAGCCTTTGGGGACTCAGCTTAGCTCCCAACTTCCAGAGGGCCCCAGGACACCCCTCCCCCCCCCAGTCTGGCCTGCTGCCAGGCCCTTTGGCTAGGCCAGCTCAAGTCTCCGGGGGCCCCCCAAGGCTTGTCCCGGGAGGCTGAGCCACACCAGCAGGGGGGTTCGAGTGGTCTTTGGAGGACCTGATCACCTCCAGAAGGCAGGGTGGTGTCCGTGTCTGGTTGCTAGTGGGCTAAGCAGGGTCCAACTGGGACAGCCACCTAGACTTCCCCTCTCAGCTCCTAGCCTCCTCAGGCCTTCTCCGCAGAGGACCCCTTTTCAGGATGGGCAGCAGTCTACACTCCATACTTGGCATGTGTGGATGTGGGGCATGGCTTGTGAACCTCTGCTCCCGGGCCAGAGCTGGCCCTTGGTTGTGTTTCATTTGGCCTATATGGGACTTTTTAAAACTTTGAAGCCATTGCCAACATTAAAAAATCTGGTGGTTTCGCATTAAAACGGGACTTCCCAGCTTGCTTTGAACAGGAACTTTCGGCTGGGGCTGAGTGGCAGCTGCCCCCTCTGACCAATGCCTGAGCTCACAGGCGCCCCAGTCCCCACCACTCTTAGTGGTCTCATACCAGGCTGCTTCACTCACTCAGTGTCTTGCCCGGCCCGGGAAGCATTTGAGTTTACAGTCGGTGCTGTGTGGTTCTGGTCAGGCTGTCCCTATGCCTTTACTTGGGCCCTGTGTCTCCTAAGGCCCTCAGGAAGGTCCACAGATGCCCCTCAGGGGTGCCCTGAGGACCTCTGGCCTGACTTTCACCAAGGAACGGGTCACCTCTGTGGTCAGTTCCACCCGATGGGGAGATCCCATCTACCTAAAAGGTCCACCGCCAACCCCGATCCTGAGCCTGGACTCACACAGGCCATGCTCCCATCCCCCCAGAGGCTCAAGGGCAGCTTCCAGGAGCAGTTTGTCCAGTTTGTCCATCTTTTCCTCATATGGCTTCAGGACACCTTCCCCCTTAGAACCTGGTTACATGCAGCCTCTGTGATGGGAGGGAGCTAAGGAATGTGGGGTAGGGCTTGGTCCAAGGGGTCCCCACTGCCCAGCCTGGGTGACAAGGACAGATCCAAGGAACCTGGACTGCTTTCAAGGGGTGGCAATGCCAGGATGTCTAGGTTGGCAGGTCTGGCGGGGAGAACCAGAGGAAGACTCTTGAAGCTGCTTCTCCTGGCAGGCACAGCTGGTACTTCTACTGTGATGACTACAGGAGTATTGGGGTTGTCAGGGGGCTGACCCTCCCCAACATGACCCACTTGGTACCACCATTATCCTGTGTCTTCTGGGACCTGGGCTTGAGGGTAGGGGGCAGATCTGGGCTCTAGACCTTCTAGATTTGGGGTCTAGAGCAGACCCCCACACCTGGACCTGTGTCAGAGCCCTTCCCAGTGGCAGGCTCAGATGCCACCCCCCCCGGCCCCCCCAGCCATGGCAGCGAGAGAGATGCCTGTGCCAGCGCTCACCACCTCTGGCCCTCTGCCAGGCTGGGGCTTGGTTCTGCGTCCCAGGCCCAGACCCGGCCTGGCTCTCTTTACGAGGCCTGGGGTCAGCCCTATGCCTGCTGTTAGTCAACCCTTGGGGCTGGGTGCCATGACCCCATTTCCTGGCCCGTGCTGCGGCAGGCAGGATGCTCCCGCCTGGCAGAGCTGCCCAGATGGCTCTGCCCAAGGCGAGGAAGACCGGCCTGACCTGTTGGAGGAGCCAGCCCTACCCTCTGTGACTTCCTGCCCCTGTGCCCCCTGCGCCTGAGTCAGTGGGCTGGCCAGCTGGGCTGATGGGGGGGCGGTGCAGGAAGGTCAGGTCGAGCCTCTTCAGGAGCTTGGTTTCGAGCACGGGTGACATCAGTGTCATAGCAGAACCCGCAGGCCCATTCACCAGTGCTCACCAAGGCAGTGGCTGGGCCACAGGAGTCACCCCAGGTCACTCGCTCTCAGACTCTGCCCTGAGCCCCACGTCACCTCATGTTTCCACTCCTCCTTCCTGTCTCCACATAGAGATCTCTGCTCAGCACACATCTGATCCTGTGCCTCTTCAGTTAAGACGTCCATCCGCTTTTCATTGCTGTCTGACAGAGGGAGGCAGAACTCCCCTCCTGAAGCACCAGGCCCCGTTCTGTCTGGCCTCTGCCCACCCCATCCCGAGCCTCGCCCTTACCCTCCCTGCCCACCTACCACGCTACCATTCTTCTCCCTGTTCCTCAGATACGCCCTGCATGCACCTGCCACAGGTCCTTTTCACGTGCTGCTTTTTCCGTCTGGAACTCTCTTCCCTTGATGTAGTTGATTCCTCCTTAATCTTTGGGTCTTGCAGAACACCCCCTCCCCTGTGGCCAGCCAAAGTCAGGCCCTTCTGCCCCTTGCTGTGTGTCCTTAGAGAACTTTTCCCTCATGTGTTTATCTGTGGGACTATATCTCTCTCTCTCACAGCAGGCCGTGAGCTCCTTGAGGACAGAGGTGGGGTCTGTTCTACTCACTCCTGGTCACATCTGCAGGCCGAGCTGAGGGCCAGGCACAGTCCAGCTTGCCAAAGGAATGAATGATTGTGAATGAATGAGTGAGTGAAAGCCCTGTTAGAGCTGTGGAAGGGACTTGTATCCACCCCCAATGGAGCCAGCATCAGTGTAGGGGGCACCCCAGGTCACACACCCACTTTGTCCCCCCAACTGCACACTCCCCTGCAGCAGGCAGTGGTCAGACCAGGTCAAGAAGTGCAGTTCTGAGCCCGGGTCACCATGCCGGCCTGAGGTAATTAGAGGCTGTGTTACTCACAGGTGACCAGCCCAGGGCACTCCAAGAAGCTTTGGAGACACCCAGGGCCCCACCCAGCTTCCCAGCCCATTCTGTGTCTCCCCACAGGGGTTGGCGGGTGGGGGGGGGCATAGCAGTGGACCTTAGGCAGCTGGCCGGGAGGGGATGGACGGGCAGGGGAGGAGGAAGGGGGATGGGCCCTTTGTTGCCTGGGTGAGGGATAGAGGCAGCTGCCACAGCTGGGCGACCTCTGACCACTGGAACCACAGTGAGGATGGGGTTCTGTGTGGAGCAAGTGTCAGTGTCAGGGTGGGGGTCCAGGCCCACGGGTCCCCAGGGATGTGAGACCAAGACCAGGAGAAAGAATCAGAAACAGATGAGGCACCTGTCCAAGTTCTTCTGGTCCCCCGCCCCCCAGAGCCTGAGCCAGGAAGAAGCACTCACAGGACTAGGGGCTGCAGAGGGGCCCTGCAGGGCCCTGGGAGGGGAGTCATAAATCCCTGGGCAGTGACAGGCTGTTGGCAGAGACGAGATGGGCAAAGGGTGGCAGGGGCTCTGGGGCCTTCGAGCCTGCCCTCTACATTCGAAGCCACTGTCCCTCCCCAGGCCCCCTGTCTCCGAAACGGGATCGAGAATGGGGAGGGGAGGGAAGTACAGTGGCAAAGGAGCCGCTGCTCCTGGCCCCTGGCTCAGGTTTGGGCACAGGGGCTCAAGGTTTGCGCAGAGCAGGGTTACAAGTCTCTAAGATGTCATCAACGCCCCAGGAGCGTGGGGTGACTGAGTAGGTGGCCCTCAAACCTTAGTGCAGACCTGGTGCGCCTGGACTGACGGCCCTGGGTGCTAGTGAAGGGAACCCCCAGTTCTGGCACCTCCCTCGCCTTCCCTGGCCTGATGTCTAGGCTGGCCAAGGTGGGACCTGGGGCAGAACGTGTGGGTCTTCCTGGAGCAGCAGAGGTCGGGGCTAAAGTGAAGAAAGAGAGGATGGCTCCCTATGCCCACGGCATGAATCCTGAGTGAAGAAGGTGGGCAGATGGAGGACCCAGGAAGAAAGGCTGGGACGTGGTGATGTGCTCAGCATATTGGTAGCACAGGGAGAGGAGGCAGAGGTGCCCCAGGGACCAGGCTGAACGCAGCTGGAGGGCCTGCATTGCTCCTGGCCACTGTGTTGCTTGGCCTGAGCCCCTCTCTGGGGTCAGAAGGTTCATGGTCCTGCTGCCCTTGCCCACAGTGGCTGACCACATCCTGCCAACTACCTCTTTCTCTCCCAGGTCTCTGATGCCCCTGCTGGACCCAGACTCCGGGCTCCTGGTCCTGGCAGGAAAGGTGAGAGAGAAGCTGGAGCCTCCACCCATGCCCACCCACGTCGGCCACTGGTGCTGGTGCCCTCACTTGCCAGGCCTGGCCCCGACCTTTGACCTAACCAGCTAGCTGTGTGAGTGGGGAGTGCAGGATGCCCTCTGCCCCCAGAAAGGAGGAACCAGAAGGGCACTGCCTAGGCTCCACCGCCACCCAGCCGAGCAGCCTCCTCAGGGGCTCTGCGCGTCCAGGCCCCTGCGTCTTCATCCGTTCAGTCGGGTGACTGTAACCCCCCTAGATGTCAGCTTCATGAGGACAAGGCAGAGAATAGAGTAGTGTTAGCATGCAGCAGGCACTCTGTAAATACTGAATATATATCTCTGGTGCTCAGTCTATGCACGGTGATGACGAACAGGTCGAGTAAAGTCTACTGAGGGCTCAGCTCGGTGCCCAGCACACATCAGGGCCCCATAGACATCTGCCATGGTTCTGTGGCTCAGGTCCTGGGAGAGGAACAGAGGGGGGCTGGTGCTCAAGCCGGGGCGTGCCCCAGGCCACCAGGGTGCAGTCAGTGAGCAGCACTCAGGTTGGGCTCGTTTCAGGGTGAGAGTCAGCTGTCCTGCTACGAGGTGGCCCCACAGCAGCCAGCACTGAGCCCTGGTAAGCCCTGCCCTCCTCCACCTCCCCTTTCCCCTCCCCTGCCCACCCTGACCATCCTCCCATGGTGTCCCCAACAGTGACCCAGTGCCTCCTGGAGAGTGCGCTGAGGGGGGCGGCACTCGTGCCCCGGCGGGTGCTGGCCGTCATGGGCTGCGAGGTGCTCCGTGTCCTGCAGCTGAGTGACACGGCCATCATGCCCATCAGCTATCACGTGCCCCGCAAGGTGAGGGGGTCTTGGGTGAGGGGCTGGGAGGGCCTGAGGAACCTGGGCCTCACCAGCCATGTGCTTGTCTGCCACCAGACTGTAGAGTTCCATCAGGACCTGTTCCCAGACACTGCAGGCTGTGTGCCTGCCTCCGACCCCCACGCCTGGTGGGCTGGGAGCAACCAGCAGGTAGGACCAAGGCCTGGCGGGCCACTCCTGGCCTCCACCAGCCTCTGGAAGCCCACTGGCAGCAGCCCCATTCACTGGCCCACAGTCCGGCCGTGCGCTCTCTCAGCTGTCCTGTGCCCCCCATCCCTATCCCTCCTGCCTCACCTGCTGGCCTCTCCCCACAGGTGCAGAGGGTCAGCCTCCACCCAGCCCGCCGGCCCCGCTCCAGCTTCACTTCCCGCCTGGTGCACCCTGCCGAGCCCCCCGCTGATGTGGCCAGGCCTGCGGAGACGCCTGTGGGCGACGTGGACCCCAGTGTGAGTGCCAAGGCTGCCTGCCCAGCCTCCTCCTCACGACACCACCAGGGGGCCCTGAGTCAAAGCTGGCAAGTGTGTCCGCCTGCCCCGATGGTCTTTTTAACCTTTTCTGGCTGTTGAGCATAACACAGAAACGAGGCCCACAGAGCATAAATAAAGAATCTCACAGTGTTCTCTAAACTGAGCAAACACTTAGAAAGTGAGAGATTTTTCACATAAAAATGAAGATTTCTGGCTTCTCTTGAAATACTGGCAGATCTTAAACACGCTGGGCCCGCCCTCCCACAAAGCTGGGAGCCAGCAGCTGCCACCTGCTGTCCCCATGGCCTAAAGCTCAGCTCACCATTGTGTTACCCCCAGCCCCTGTCAGTGTCTGCGATTGTGTCCCCACCCCATGCCCCACAGTGGGACTTCATGCCCAGCCCACTGTCCCACACGGGAGGAGGGGCCAGAGTGATGACCTGGGCGTCCCCTTTCTCTTCGGCCAACACACCCAGGGGCCTGCTGGCTGACCCCCGTGCTTCTCCCCCAGGAGGGCTTCTCCTCCCCTCCCAGCTCGCTGACCTCGCCCTCCACGCCCTCCAGCCTGGGGCCCTCGCTCTCCAGCACCAGCGGCATCGGCACCAGCCCTAGCCAGAGGTCACTGCAGAGCCTGCTGGGTAAGTGCGTCAGAGTGGGAGCCCTGTCTACCCCCACCCTAGCCATCCTCCTCTTTACCCCAGTCCTGCCTCCCCCCACGGCCCTGCCTGCCCCCACGGCCCTGCCTCCCACAGCCCTGCCTCCCACAGCCCTGCCTGCTCCTATAGCCCTGCCTCCCCTAGCCTTACTTCCCCCCATGGCCCTGCCTCCCACAGCCCTGCCTGCTCCCACAGCCCTGCCACTCCCAGCCCTGCTTCCCCCTATGGCCCTGGCTCCCCCCATAGCCCTGCCTGCCCTTCCCAAGTCCTGCCTCCCTTCCTGGTGGAGTCATTCATCCTCGTGGGATGAAGTGAAGCTCATGTGTAGGGGGGTGTCCTGGACGTTCCCTGGAGCCCCAGCCTTCCACCAGGCTTCTCATTCCCAGGCACCGTCTGGGTGAGCTGTGTTGGCTGGCCTGGCAGAGGCCTGGGCACACACCTTGCCTGATCTTGCAGTGAGGGAAGCAGGCAGCCAGGACTCAGGGATGGCCTGGGGTCCTCCTGCAGGACAGTGCAGGGCGGGCAGGCAGGGCATCCTCAGGTGGCTCCGTGTCCCTGCCGCCCACTAGGCCCCAGTTCGAAGTTCCGCCATGCTCAGGGCACCGTCCTGCACCGAGACAGCCACATCACCAACCTCAAGGGGCTCAACCTCACCACACCCGGCGAGAGCGACGGCTTCTGTGCCAACCAGCTGCGTGTGGCCGTGCCCCTGCTGAGTAGCGGTGGGCAGGTGGCTGTGCTTGAGGTGAGAGTCCCCACCCCACCACAGCTGCCTCCAGGTCCCTTCAGGACGCTAAAGGCATCGGGTACCCACACCAGCTCACATTCTCTGAGCACAAACCATGTGCCAGGCACCCGCCCAGCGTCCCTCTCTTCCCTTTAATTCTCCCAGCTGCCCCATATGGGGGATGCTATTCTTATCCCCATTTTACAGATGAGAGCAGTGAGGCACAGAGAGTTTTAGTGACCTGCCCGGTCACACAACTGTGTAAGTGGTGGATCTGGGGTTTGAACCCAGGTTGCCTGAGCCCCAAGCCTGAGCTCTTTCCACCACTCCACACTGCCTCCCCTCACTTTCTGGGGCCTCACGGTTGGCACTTGGGGCTCCGAGCATGAGGTGGCTGAGGCAGAGAGCTTGGGCCACCCAGCAGTGGGGCATCGGCTGCACAGGGTGGGGCCTGGGCACTCTGCTTGCCCTGCAGCCCCTGGGAACCAGGCCCTCTTGCCTGTTACTGATGGGCCTTGGGGTGGGGGCACCTCCCACAGCTGCGGAAGCCTGGCCGCCTGCCTGACACAGCACTGCCCACGCTGCAGAATGGGGCAGCCGTGACCGATCTGGCCTGGGACCCCTTTGACCCCCACCGCCTTGCTGTGGGTAAGGAGCCTGGGCGCTGGGCTCAAGGCGGGGTTCCTAGGGTCCTGAATGGGGGCAGGGGAAGCCCCGGGGTCTTAGGCCCAGCAGTGATGAGCCTGAGCCTGCACTCTCTGCAGCTGGGGAAGACGCCAGGATCCGACTGTGGCGGGTGCCCCCCGAGGGCCTGGAGAAGGTGCTCACCACTCCTGAGGCTGTGCTCACAGGTCAGGTGGACCCAGGGAGGGGGCCAGGGGATGGGCAGTGGCTCCTGAGGGGCTTGGAGTCACCCCCTGCCTTACCCCCAGGCCACACAGAAAAGATCTACTCTCTGCGCTTCCACCCGCTGGCAGCCAACATACTGGCCTCCTCTTCCTATGACCTTACCATCCGGATCTGGGACCTTCAAGCTGGAGCTGAGCGGCTGAGGCTGCAGGGCCACCAGGACCAGGTAGGACAGATGTAGAGGCAGGCGCCCAGCCATGAGATGAGAGGCTGCCTCTCACTTCCCTACCTGCCCCCAGATCTTTGGCCTGGCCTGGAGTCCTGACGGGCAGCAGCTGGCCACTGTCTGCAAGGACGGGCGCTTGCGGGTCTACAAGCCCCGGAGTGGCGCTGATCCACTACAGGTGAGCAAGATGGGCTGGGGGCGGCCCTCAGACCCGGCCAGGGAGCCCCAGCTGGGCCTTATGTGCTGTATCCCAACAGGAAGGCCCAGGGCCCGAGGGGGCCCGTGGAGCCCGCATTGTCTGGGTGTGTGATGGTCTCTGTCTGCTGGTGTCTGGCTTTGACAGGTAGGACTGAAGGCCCACCATCCGTATCCCCAGACTTTAGCAAGCACCTGTGTCCCCTTTTCCCAGATATACATATACCTGTCAGGTGTGCAGAAGCTGTTCCCGTTCCTCGCTTATTGGATGGATGGGTGGATGAGTGGGTGGCTGTATGGGCAGGTGAGTGGGTAGGTGGGTGATTGGATGGATGGCAGGCAGGGAGGCGGGGAGGAAGAATGAGTCAACTGGGAGCCCAGAGGGATGAGAGCCACACCCTGCTGCAAGGAGCCCATGCCTGGTGGGGAGCAGGTGAAGTGCATGAAACACAGAGCCAATCCTACCAGAAAGGTCCAAGGGATGGGCATTTGGCACTTTGGAGGAGGGATCAGGGAGGGCCTCCTAAGGGAGGTGTCATCTGAACTGGATCACAAAGGGGCTAGTAACCAGAGACCCAGAGGAGAGGACATTCAAGTTTGGGCAGGAAGGCCAGGAAGCTGACAAGCCTGGGTGGACCAGAGGGTGAGAGGCAAAATGTGGGGAGAAAAGTCCAGGCTTAGTAGGCTGCAGTGGCCATGGGACATGCGCTGGGGCCAGGACTCTGCTGAGGAGGGTCAGAGGGCAGCAGAGGGGGCAGTGGTAGGGGAGGAGGGCCCAGGCAGGGCGGTAGTTTAGGACATTCTTGCATTAGGCCAGGTCAGTAGTCCTGAGTGCTGGACCAGGAAAGAGGATGAGCAGAGGCCTCTCCTCTGGCCTTGAGGCCCTCAGCCCTCAAGCCCCACAAGATCAAGGTCCTTTCTGAAGTCTGCCCTGCCCCAGTCCCTCCAGTTTACCTGCTTCTGTCCCCTGGTCCCCCCTTGCAGCCGAAGTGAGCGCCAGCTACTCCTGTACTCGGCCCAGGCCCTGGCCGGTGGCCCCTTGGCAATACTGGGGCTGGACGTGGCTCCCTCGACCCTGCTGCCCAGCTACGACCCAGACACTGGCCTGGTGCTACTCACGGGCAAGGTGGGCTGTGGTGGGCACGTGGGGGGCTCTGGGCAGGTGAGAGGAGGTGGGAAAAAGGCAGCTTTAGCTGGCCACCTCACTCTCCCCGCCGCTGCCCCCCCAGGGTGACACCCGTGTGTTCCTGTACGAGCTGCTCCCCGAGGCCCCTTTCTTCCTGGAGTGCAACAGCTTCACGTCCCCTGACCCCCACAAGGTGAGCCCTCGAGCTCCGTGGCCCTTCTTGCCTAGGTGGGACCACAGGACTCCCCCGCCCTCTCGTGGCCATGTGGGGAAGTGCAGGGGCCTGTGGGGTCGGCAGGTCACGGGGTCGGCAGGTCACCGGGCCAGCTGTGCCCAGCAGCTCCGGGAAGCTGGTTGTTAAACTCAACCATTATTAAAAATTAAACCATATGAGGTTAAGTTATATGAACCTACAAATAAATTATATTAGAAACCAAGGCAATAAATACCCAATTTATCACTACCTAGTTATTTTACCTGATTTTACTATTATTTATGCTCTTGAGGTTATTTGCTCTGTTGGTCTGTCTGGTGGAAATACCACCTCATAGCAAGCTACTGCACCTCTCTTCTCAAGTCTGCCTTCGGCGAGTCATCAGCCAAGGTGGGAGTTTTCACACCAACGCTACAAATCAGGGCGTTTTTCCTCCAGACAGCTGGTTATCAAACATCTGCCAGGACCCCACTATGCAGGCACAGGCCTGGTCCCGGAGGTCCTAAGGGAGGGGGGCTGTGAGCTCTGGGCTGCAGCCCCAGCTCACACCTCTGCTTCCCCAGGGCTTTGTCCTCCTGCCCAAGTCCGAGTGTGACGTGCGGGAAGTGGAGTTTGCCCGATGCCTGCGGCTTCGCCAGACATCCCTGGAGCCCGTCGCCTTCCGGCTGCCCCGAGTCAGGGTGAGGTTGGATCCCCGCTCACTGACGCCCAGCCCCCATCCCAGTCCATCAGGGGCTTTGGGGCCTGGCTGGCCCTGTCACGAAACTGCCCCACTTGCTGCTCTTTGGGGCACCTGTACCCCTTCCTATGCTGAGATTCAGAAACCCCAGACTGGGGTGCCAGGTCTTGCCATTCTCCCCCCCCCCCACCAACGGATGCCACTGTGCCCTGGGCTCTGGTCAGTGCCTCAGGGCAGCCCCCTCCTCCCTCCATTGCAGAAAGAGTTCTTCCAGGATGACGTGTTCCCAGACACAGCCATCACCTGGGAGCCGGTACTCAGTGCCAAGGCCTGGCTGGAAGGCGCTAACGGGCAGCCCCGGCTTCTCAGCCTGCAGCCCCCTGGCATGACCCCAGGTAGGATGAGGGACCGGGGGCAAGTAGAAAGCAGGGGAGTGGGTGAGAGTTGGAGAAAGGGGCAGAAGGCCCAAGTCCAGTCCTCCATCCCTGCTGGCACGCAGAAACCTCTGGTACTCCCAGGGATGAGGAGGCAGGGTCTCCAGGCTCTGTCTCTGAGCCCCCGGAGGCAGGGCCCAGGTTCTGTGTTTCCATCACAAGTGTCCAGCCCAACATGCACGCACGCACGCGCACAGGCAACCTGGTGCCCAGGGTGGTCCTGTGAACAGAGGAGTCAGTAGCTGTTAATGCCACTCTGGGGTCTCTCCCATGAAATCCTCTAGGGGCTGGTACCAAAGGGTTGAGTAAGGAGCCCCAACCAAGGGGATTCTGATGCCTCATGCCTGTCCCTGCCCTGCCCCAGTGAGCCAGGCCCCCCGTGAAGCCCCTGCCCGGCGGGCCCCATCCTCAGCGCTCTACCTGGAAGAGAAGTCGGACCAGCAAAAGAAGGAAGAGGTAGGCGCAGGAGGGGGCTGGCCCTGGGAGGGGACAGGTCTCTCAGTTGGTGCTTGCCCTCGCAAGCCTTCAGTTCTCTAACCCGACTCAGATGGGAACAGGAGCCAGTGTCACCCCCATCTCAGTTGGAGAGCTTGATGGGGAGACCTTCTGGAGCCCTGAAGCTGACTGCTACCACCCACGGGGCACAGGGCTCGGGAAGCCAGGGAACGGCAGAGAGAGGCCCCGCTCTGGCCTGGCCCAACCCAACCAGGGCTGGAGGTTTGGGACCCAAGTGCCTTTGGGACCCCGTGCACATTTGAGTGTCTGAGGCAGTGTGTGGAGACAGCTGTCTTGTGACTCCGGTGCTGCGTGTCACAGTCTGTCCTCTGGCTCCCCTGTCTCTGTCGAGGTGGCTTTTTCAATGAAAACCATTAACTTTGTCAGGGTTCTAATGAAAATGGCTCTTTCACAGCCTTGACAGAGTTCAAACTGTGGTCTGACATTCTTGGGGTTGGAAGTCCTATTCCCTTCTCACCTCTGCTCCTTTCCACTCTCCCAGCTGCTGAATGCCATGGTGGCGAAATTGGGGAACCGGGAGGACCCACTCCCCCAGGATTCCTTCGAAGGTGTGGACGAGGACGAGTGGGTAAGTGGACCAGTGGACCCCGCATCTATCCCTCCCCACACACCCCTGCAGCATGTGCCACCTCCCCTCCCCAGGCCCTCTCAACTCCCTCCCACTTGTTGGTTTATCTCCCCAGGACTAGCCTGCCCACCAGCCACCTCTGGCCTCACCTGCTGCCGCCACCTCCTAAAACCACCTTGTGCCCCCTGCACACCTCACATCTCACCCTCAAACTGGAAGACACCCCTTGGCTCTGGCACACCTCATCCCAGAAGCTCTGGCTTCCTTTGGGCCCTGGGCACTTCCATGGCCTCTGGGCCCCGCTGCAACTCTGGTGGATTGTCTGCACCTTTGTTTTCTCTGGGACCAGCTGCTTCTCCTCAGCTGCCTGCTAGCATGTGGAGCCAGGGGGGTGGGGGTCGGGGGTCAGTAGCATGTCCCTGGGCAGGCCCTGGGCTCCCTGTCTTCCCTACTCTGACCTGGGCTGGTCCCAGCCTGGGCTGGCTTCACCCAGCACCTTCAGTATTACATGCCACCCCATCTTGCCTGCTGCCCTAGTTCTTGTCAAGGGCCTTGGGGGCCGGCCCCCCGCCAGGCCATTTGGAGCAGCACCAGCCTCAGGGGCCTGGGACCAGTCGCCCTGCTCCCCAGGCTTGAAGCCAGGAAAAGGGGCATCACAGAGCTGAGGGCCCAGTTAAGGGGGTGAGAGCCCTGCAGAGACGGGCCTGCACAGACTCTGGATCTTTTCATCAATTAAACTCTTCTAAGCTGGCCATCTCTTGTGTTGCAGTGGTCTCTGGGCTGGCTGGAAGGGGCGGGGGAGTATAGGGAGGGTGGTTTGGCCCTGGGCTCCCCCTCATCCCAGGCCCTGCTTTGCTGCTGAGGCCTTTTCAGCTGCATGCTGCTGGGAGCTCATTCATTCATCCAACACACAGGTATCCAGCAGTGTTCTGGATGGTAGGTACTAGAGTGAACAGGAGACACAGGCCTCTCCAGGCACTTACTATAGTCATATTATGCAGTGGAGCTAGACTGTGTGCAAGTAAGCAGGTGGGGAGCGTGAAGACAGCTATAAAGAAGAGAAATGATGTGAAAGGGAGCCACTTGTCTGCAAGAGGAAGCAGGGCATTCAGGGTCTGAAAAGATGACATTTAAGCTGAGAGCTATAAGGCCTGAAGCCTGCTAAGCCACGGAGAGAGACCTGAGAACATTTCAGACAGCCGGAAGCATGGCCTGGATGCTGAGGAAAGAAAGAATTTGGAGAGTTTATAGAAGGAAAAGAAGGGCAGTGGTCCGGAACATAGGTCAAGGCAGGCTGACTTTCATTCATTTCAACAAACATTTGTGGAATACCTTCCATGGCCAGCCACCCCTCCAGGTGCTGACGTCCAAGAGTGGAGAAAAGCTAAAAGTCCTGCCTACCAGGAATCCACATTCTAGTGGGAGGGAACAGTTTATAAACAATAAACATAAAATAAATGAATGACATAATAAAGGTGATGAGAGCTTTGGGGAAAAATAGAGGGGATCAAGAATGGAGGTTAAAAAGCCAGAAACGAAAGGCCACATACAGTCTGATCCTATTTCTATGAAACATCCAGAACAGACAAATCCATAAGAGACAGAACAGAGATTAGTTTCCTGGGGGCTGGGGGAGTGGAAATGGATACTGATGGCTAAAGGGTTTGGAGTATTTTGGGAGGTTGATGAAAACGTTCTGGAACTAGTGATGGTTGCGCAACTCTGGAAATATATTTAAAAGCACTGAATTGTGCACTTTAAAAGGGTGAATTCTGGGGCTGGCTCCGTGGCCAAGTGGTTAAGTTCGCGCGCTCCGCTGCGGTGGCCCAGGGTTCGGATCCTGGGCACGGACATGGCACCGCTCGTCAGGCCACGTTGAGGTGGCGTCCCACATCCCACAACTAGAAGGACCTGCAACTAAGATATACAACTATGTACGGCGGGGGATTTGGGGAGATAAAGCAGAAAAAAAAAAAGGGATGAATTCTATCTCAATAAAGCAGTTACTAAAAAGAGCAATTTGCGGCATTGGTAGGGGCTCAAGGTGAGCCTCACTAGGGTGACATTTGAGCAAAGACGTGAGGGAGGAGGGAATGAGCCCTCCCTCCCAGACAGAAGGAACCGGGAATGAGCCCTCCTTCCCAGACAGAAGGAACCTGGAATGAGACGTATCTTGAAGTTTCCTGTTTTCTTAAATATTTGTGAGGATTTGGCATCTTGTTACGTTTGGGAGGCACTGTATGTTTATAGCATATCTTTTTTTTTTTAAGATTTTTATTTTTCCTTTTTCTTCCCAAAGCCCCCTGGTACATAGTTGTATATTTCTAGTTGTGGCATGTGGGATGCCGCCTCAGCATGGTTTGATGAGCGGTGCCATGTCCGGGCCCAGGATTTCAACTGGGAAAATCCTGGGCCCCTGAAGCGGAGCCCGCGAACTTAACCACTAAGCACGGGGCCGGCCCCTATTGCATATCTTTTAGTCCCAAATATTTTTTCAAAATCAAGGGAAGAAATAGCCCCGTATTTGACGGATATATTCTGTTACTCTTAGCGCACCCTGATACACAAGTAGGTCCTGGCGAGGCGCATTACCTGCCTTCCCAGGCGGGCCTCGCCTCCGACTCCGCCCACTGCGTGTACGTCCTCGCACATGCCCCGCCCCCTAGGTCGAGTTAATGTGCATGCGCTTCACGGCTTTGCGCACGCGCTCTCTGTTCCTTTCCTCGACCTTTGACCTGCCGGCCGTCCTTGTGTCGCGGCCGCGGGGCCAGGAAGCCGGAGCCCGCGTCCCCGAGGCAGAGCGGCTGCCATGGTGAGGCCCACGTTGGGCGCTGCACGGGGAAAGGGAGGCCGTTTCGGGGCCGCGGCGGGGCTGACGAGTCCCGGCCGGGCTGCGGGCGCCGCGTGCCTCCTGCGTGCCGGCGGGAAGCGGGGTCCGGGGGCGTCTCACCGGGGGTACCGAGGCGGGCACTGGCGGCCCCGGGGCCGAGAGAGCCTCCTGGCTGGAGGCGGGCGGGCCTGGCTGGCCGGGCAATACCCGCAGATGCGCTCGCCGTGTGCGCCCGCCCCTGTGCGTGCAGCCTAGGTGGAGGCTGGTCGGCCCGCGAGCCCCCGCTCTGCCCTGCACTTGCTTGATGGTGTCGTCCTGTTATCATCCTCGCTTAAAAGCTGACGAAACGGGCTCCGAGACTTTCCCAAGGAAGTGACAGAACTGGGACTCGACTCGGGCCCCGCGACACCGAAAACTGAGCGTTTCTGCGCTACCACTGGCACCAAGAGCTGGTCCACAGACCTGGGCCGCGCTGGCTGCATCAGGTCTCCTGGAGACCCTTTAAAAGCGCAGCATCCCGCGCTCTCTCCCCAGAGGCTGTATATGTATGTTCCCCAAGTGATTGACGCAGCCAGTCTTACCTGATAATGATGAGGATAACATAACAGCTTACAAGTGCCAGGCCCGGAGCTGAGGCTTTATGTAGATTCTCTTGTCATTCTTGTGAAGTTGGTACTCTCATTGTCCCCATTTTATAGATAAGGAACCTGAAGCTCAGAGATTTTCACTCCTCTAGGGTCACTTACCCTAGAAGTGTCAGAGACTAGTTTTGAGCCCAGATCCTTCTGAGTCCTGAGACTACACGTTTACCACCACGTCATTCCTGCCTTGTAATAGTCACTGCCATTTACTGGGGACCTATGATGGCTAAACTGGGTCCTTCACATGCATTCCTGCGTGCAACTCAGCCACCCTCAAGGGCCGTAGGGGCGGAGTAAAATGTGGCTCTGGAGGAGTTTGTATCTTAAAAGAGAAAGTAAGCGAGTCTGTAAAATAAGACAATATGACAGTATATTAACAGGAAAAGAAAGACTGCTCTGGGAGGAGCCTGGGAAGGTTTCCCTCAGAATGAAGGGTGATGTGTAGAGCTGTTGTGAAGGATGGTGGATTTTGACAAATTATCAGAGTAGGAGGGAGGATATTTAAGGTTAGTGGGTATGGAGTTTTTTGGGGGGAGTGATAAAAATGTTCTGGAATTCGTGGTGATGCTTACACAGCTCTGTAAATATACTAAAAAGCGCTGAATTGTGCACTTTAAAAGAGCAACTTAGATGGTGTGTGAATTCAGGGCTGCAGAGACTTCGGGGTAAAGAAGTAGGAGAGCTGATCTAGGTGTTGCTGGTGTGGCTGCAGGGTGGAGAGGTGAGAGGAGAAGAAAGCAGAGAAGTCAGAGCTGGGGATGCCAAGCTGGGGAGTGGACTGAATTTGTAGGTGGCAGCGGTAGAGAACTGTGTGTGTATTGTGGGAGGATGGCCAGAGCCCTCCTTTCAAAGAGCGAATGGGAGGCATTTGGAAACCCTGTCTGGGGTCTTAGAGTTTATGAGACTTCAGTTTGGTGAAAGCAGAGCTGATGGGGAGCTGGTTGCATGTCATAATCATTCAAATATGTTTTGGGCGCCTGCTGCACCGGCCACAGGCTGGGCCCCGGGCATACTTGAGCAAATGTGACAATTGTGGTCCTGACCGCCCTCCTGCCTAGTTGTGATGCCAGCAGCTGTTTGCAGGGGCCCTGGGTGAACAGAGCCCCCTTCGTATCTCCGTCCCTCCTTGAGAAGGGAGTGAGTCTCAGTGGCAGTGTCTGCCCACCAGCCCGAGGGCCTGGAACTGCCTTGAACAGAGCATTGAGCATGGGTCTGTCTGAAAGCCAGGCTCCTTTGTCAACCCACTTGACGTGGGATAAACCATACTCTAAGTGCCTCCCCACCCCTGACACTGCCTATGGTCCTTGGCCCCAGCTGTGGGGCTTTGGTCCTGCACTGGGCTGTGTTGCTGCCCTGTTGAGAAGGCATATGTGCCAAACACAGTGGGGCCCAGGCTTGGAGTCCTATGGCTCTGACCTCTGCCTCTTGATCGTCAGGTTGGCCTGACATTGGATGCCATGTCAGCCAGTTGCTCTTGCCTGGGACCTTCAGGCCTGAGTGTCAGTCCGTGGACTATGGGATATTTTAGGGCGTTCCGAGAGAGGCCTCAGCCAGTGGCTGTCTTCATCACCTATGGTAACAGCTGCTGGCAGAGCTGCACTCCTCTGACCTGCCGCTGTCTGTCTGTCGCTTAGTTTTAGGTGCCTTACCTCCTGAGGGCCTTGCACTCCTGTGAGGAGGGTGTTATTTTCTTCATTTTGCAGATAAGAAACCTGGAGTTCAGAGAGGCTGAGTAATTTGCCCAGGGCCATCCATTTAGCAAGAAACAAAGCTGGGATTCCCAGTTGATCAGCCTGACTCCAAAGCCGCCTTCTCACTCCTCTTCCAGCTGCGTCCAAGCTCCCCGGGACAGAGCCTGGCTTTTTGCAGCATTCTCCCCTGTGGAATCAGGGGATATATGGAATGCACTCCGGTACTGAGAGGAGCTTCGTTCCTCCTTAGTATCTGGCCATTGTCACCTTTTGTGAAACAAAGAGTAGCGATAAGTGAAAACCAGCATTTATTGAGCACCTGCTGTATTGTCAAACTCTCTGCCAGGCACCTTATACGCTTTGTCTCATTTTATCCCTATGGCAGCCCCCTTGTTGGGCACATTTTACAGGTGAGGAACCTGAGGCTCAGGGAGGTTGAGAACTTGTCCAGGGCACACAACTGGGACTGGCACAGTGGTGATTCCAAAGCTGGCCTGTGTAACCACCACACCACGCTGGCTCCCCCCGGGAGATGGCTCCTGCGGGAACCTTGTTGGCCTCAGGGGGCTGATCAGGCAGCTCCCTTGCCGGCTGGTGTAGCCTCTGAAACTTTGCAGGCCAGCCCAGCCTTCCCGGCAGCCATGGAGCTCTGGGAGCAGGAACCATGGGGCCACCTTGCCACTTTGGTTTGGAGCCTCGTGGGGGGAAGCTGCCCAGTTACAGCCTCAGTTCTTAATGTTTATTATTTAGCAACAATCATGGCCCTCAGAGGAGCAAACAGGTGAGTCCAAGGCAGTGTGATGGGGTTGTGCTGAGTGAGTGGCAGCAGAGGAAGTTGTGGTCTGAGGCCAAGGGAACCCTCTGGAGTCACCTACTGGCCTGCCAGCCATCTCAGAGCTGCCTGTCCCCCTAGGGAGTGGCTTTAGATGAGGAGGGGTAGTCAGGTAGACTCCCCACTCGGGGGCCGGCCCCGTAGCCGAGTGGTTAAGTTCACACGCTCTGCTTTGGCGGACCAGGGTTTCACCAGTTCGGATCCTGGGCATGGACATCAGGCCATGCTGGGGCAGCGTCCCACATGCCACAACTAGAAGGACCCACAACTAAAACATACAACTATGTACTGGGGGGATTTGGGGAGAAAAACCAAAAAAAGGAAAGATTGGCAACAGTTGTTAGCTCAGGTGCCAATCTTAAAAAAAAAAAAAAGACTCCCTACTCAGTGCCTCATTTGTTTTTACACCTGCAGTGGGGCCGGCTGCAGCCCTGCCCCTCCCTCTGATCCAGGAGAGTCTTCACAGGAAATTTCCACCTCCTTGTAAAATCCAAACCCACTTCCATTTATTTATTCCCACTCGTGGCCCAGAATCACATTCTGCCCTGCCTGTTAGGGAAGGGCAGGTCTGTTGGAGGCCAAGCAAGGCTGGTTCTGGAGTCTAGATTCTGCTAGAATTTGATTAGCCCCGCTTTGGCCTTGAGTTGGGTCCTTGATCCTGGTTGAGGTGCTTGGTTGCCCTCCCGACAGACCCCAGGATCCTGTGTGAGGTGAGCAGCCTGGGGATGCCATGGCTAGTAGCACTGACTTTGGGTTTCCTGCGCACCTTCCCCCAAGTACCAGCTGTGTGTCCTTGGGCTGGTCACTAGCCCTTCTGTGCCTCAGTATCTTGTCCAAGGCAATAAATAGAACGTGTTTGTCAGGGTGCCTGGCCCCCCGGGCTTAGTCGATACTTGTTGACTGATAGGAAATCTAACCACAGAAAAGTATAAAGAAGAGAGAGCACTTGGATGTGCAGTGTTGACCTATGGGAGTGTTCTCCGGAGCATCCTCTGCACCCACGTTTGTACCATTTTGCACACACACGGTCGTTTTCACATGTGCTGTCTATATGTCGCCTCTGTTCGCAGTAAGGTCTGTACGTTGTCCCATCTTCCTAGTAACAGGTGACTGGTCCTACTCTCCCTCACCGCTTGGTCCTTAGTGTGTTTGTCTAAATGCCCATGTAGTGGGCTTTTTGCTGTTTGAAGGTGGAGAGTTGTGTTGAATAAAACAGACTTGAATAGTGTTGGGAGGATTAGGGTGGCCCCGAGTTTCCCCACTGGTGGAATTAAGGTTGGACCAGCCGATTTCAGAAGCACAGGAAGCGCCTTTGTTGGCCCACGGTGGCGGAGTGAGTTCGTGGCGGGTCTGGGACCAGTCCTGGGTTCCGGCTCCCTGACCATGGCCTGTGGCCTCTGTGCCCTGTAGCCACTTCGCCTTGGCACTTCTGCCTCTCCCGAAGGCCAAGGGAGGAACCCCTCTGCCTCTGGGGACTACGTCAAGTTCACCCCTTGGCCTGCTATCCGATGAGCGCCTGAAGCCACCCAGAGCAGAAGCTTTCTCTCAGGGCACTTTGGCAAAGTGGCCTGTGGCTGCTGCTCTGTGCCTCATTACCTCAGCTCTCCAGAAGCCCTGGCACCCAGCAGCCATCTCCAGGGTCCCATCTCTGGGGGCCCTGAGAATGCAGCCCGCTCACCAGATGTCTGCTTTGCCCACAGGCCAAGTACCTGGCCCAGATCATCGTGATGGGGGCGCAGGTGGTGGGCAGGGCCTTCGCCCGGGCCCTGCGGCAGGAGTTTGCAGGTAAGCTCCGGCCCTATGTCCCCCTGGGCTGGGAGCTCCTGCCCCAGTCAGGTTTTCCCTGTGGTTGTGAGCCCCTCGCGTGGGCCGGGTGTGAATGCAGAGCCCCTCTTCAAGCTGCGGTTTGGGCAGCCTGGGGCACTTCCTGTGGTGGAGGGCAGTGCTGGACTTTGGGACATTCCCATGTAAGGGAAACCTGGTTGACATGAGCAGGAGTCGGTAGACTGGCACACCTGACCGCCTGTTTTTGTAAATAAAGGATTATTGGAACACGGCCACATCATCAGGCTGCTTTCAAGGCAGAGAGTCTAATAATTGCAACACACACCAGTTGATCTGCAAAGCCTGAAATATTTATGCTGTGACCCTTTAAGAAAAAATTTACTGGCTCCTGATTCTGGCATCATTGGAAGGGAAGAGGTCACCCAAGGTGGCCTGCTTTGGTAGCCTCTGTAACCAGTGGGTGGCCGGGTCTCGACTGAAGCTATTGCTGCCTCTCCTGCCTACAGCTTCACTCTGCTCCCCATTGTAGCCTAAAGCTCCCTAACTTGCTATGCACCTGGGATGAGGGGACAGGGAGAGAGAGGAAGAGGGTCGGGGCCATCTCATGGTCCAGGTTGGCGATGGAGTATGAGGTTTGGTGACCAGACCTTGCTCCTTTCCTCCAGTGGAGCAAATATGTCTTCACTACCCCTGACCCCCTAAAATTAAACCACGCCTGGAGAAGAGACACCTCTGTCCCTGGTGTCTCTTCTCCGGTGCCATGTGGCAGGGGTGAGCCGCCCACTTGGAAGGCCCGGGGGAGTTCTGGGCTGCTGAGGGCAGAGCGCTTACCTGTGTGTCCACACAGCCAGCCGGGCAGCAGCTGATGCCCGGGGACGCGCCGGACACCAGTCTGCCGCCGCCTCCAACCTCTCTGGCCTCAGCCTCCAGGAGGCACAGCAGATTCTCAACGTCTCCAAGCTGAGCCCCGAGGAGATCCAGAAGGTGAGGCCGACAGGCTGGCTCTGAGACAAGCCTTGCCTTGGCCACTCAGAAATGGGGCACAGAGGAAGCAGGCTGCCAGGGTGGGGAAGAGTGAAGGAGGCCTGGCAGAAAGGGGCAGGGGGTGGGGACTCGGGCTGCAGCCAGCTGGGATTCGGACTTGTGTGAGCCACTGTCGCCTGTTAGTTTTTAGGCCCAAGGCAGGCAGTGGCAGAGACCTAGAGCAGTGGGTGGTAGCAGCAAGCGCCCCTCCGTGGCCTGTCCACCACTCTGCCCCCTAGCGGTCGCGTAGCAGGGCACGCAGGGTGGAGGGGTCGAGCCCTTTTGCTTTCCTTGTCATCTCCTAGCTCCCCCTGCCTCTGTAACCCAGAGACTGCACACCCTCTCACGGTCTCCCCTCCTCTGCAGAACTACGAACACCTTTTCAAGGTGAACGATAAATCCGTGGGCGGTTCCTTCTACCTGCAGTCAAAGGTGAGAGTTCTTCGATGCTGGGAGGAGGGCGAGCCATGAGACCTCCTCCCTGGGCTTCCTCATTTCCAGGCAGTTCAGAGCTTGGCAGGTGGAAAGGTGTGCTGAGATTTTCCCTGGTGCCCCAACCTCAGGGGGCCCCCCTAAACTGCCCCTCCCTCGGACTCCCTCAGCTCCATGGGGCCAGCCAGTCAGGCTCTGTCAGCCTGGGCCATGTGTCACGCTGGACAGCGGCCCCCCACTCCCCAGCAGCCATGGCTTTGAGGGAACCATTAGCTGGTGGCGTGCTCTCAGCTCCCCAATGTCCGCGTGGCCCTGGGCTCTTTCTCCCTGGGGAGGATTCCACAGGCCACCCTCCCCCCGGGCACTGGTAATGGAGGGATTTGTATTCGCCTCAGACCTACCCACTGCTCTCCAGGGACTCACAGCTGGAACTGGCCCGGGGAAGGGCCGAGGCCCCTCCTGTGCAGGCCGCCCTGCCTGACTCTTTGTAACTCCCACCCCAGGTAGTTCGAGCGAAGGAGCGCCTTGATGAGGAACTCAGAATCCAGGCCCAGGAGGACAGAGAGAGAGAGCAGACGCCTCCAACGTGACCGCCGGCCCCTCCCACCCCACCCCACCTCGCCACCTCTAATTTATAGCTCGGTAATAAATGTCTTTTCCACACTTCTCGCATGCGCACATCTACATTCCACAAAGCAGGCCGCTCTTTGTGCCAGCTGTGGGGCTGTGTGCTCTGGGGAGGGGTAGGCAGCAGCGTCCACCTCCCCATTATTGTGTCTTCGACACCCAGTGGGACCGCAGTGGGCACAATTGGTGAGAAGCCTGCCAGCCCACAGGGAGCCAGCCACGTTCTGTGACGTACCTGACGCAGCCACTCCTCTGCTCACAGCACCAGGCCCAGCCTGCCACATCACTGTCCTCAGGTCTGCTCCTGCCCCTCCCACTGGGGACAGAGCCCTGGGCCCCCGAGCTCTGTCACAGGCCACCTCCTCCTGAGCTGGGTTCAATGCTAGCATCTCAGTCATCTAGGTGGGATGCTCCAGTGTGCGTCCAAGGGGAAAAGAACTCTTTGCCATCCTCTCATTGGACTGAGGCCCTGAGCTGGGTCTCCCCAGAGCTGAGGGGCTCACCAAAGTCAGAGCAAGTAGTGGCAGACAAGGGCCTGAGCCTGTGATGCTTTGTCTGGAATGTTCCATCTCAGCTCCAAACATTCATGCTCCCTCAGCACCTTCCCACCCTTCCCTTCCAGCACCCAGCAGCAGATTGAGAGGTGGTGGCACCCACAGGGTTGGGAGGAAGGGCCAGCATAGGGCCTCTGGGTGCTGCCGTCTGGGGCCAGTGACCCCAGAGCCAGGCCCAGGGCCGGCCGAGGTGATCTTGTGTCAGGTGGCCCAGCTCCTGGCACATCCAAGACAGAAGCCATCTTTGCAACTCACTTTTATTGTTTCTTTATAAACTTCCTCTCACACGGAGGAATATATTGTTATAGTCATTAGCTTATCTCTTTTTTTTTTAAAACTCTATGCTAACAGCAATGGAGCCGACAGGAGGAAAAACATAAGCTACGATAGAAAGGCACTTAGAACCTGTTAAAATACTGATATCCTGGAATGTGCAACAACAAACCGACGACAACAACACGTACACTGGCCCTTTCGAGCCTGGTCTATCACCGAGTCACATGCTGAGCTAATGTCACCTTCCAGTGCCCTGTTCCTCTGCTCCCTGGGCTTGAGTCTCAAACCCCTCACCCCCCTGACCGACCAGGGACTTAAGGCCTGGGTCCCTTTGTAGGGCCGGGGGGGGGGGGGGTGGTGCCTGGGTCCTGGGTGGGGCCCGAAGAAAGGAGGCCAGCTCCTTCCTGCTTTACTCACAGCCCCTTCGAGGGGCAGAGCCAGCACTGCAGGGCCCTGTCAGGGCGGGCTGGGTCAGGGTGACCCCTCTGGGACAGAAGGGCAGTCCAGGAAAGGGCAGGGTCAGCAGAGCTGCTCAGAGGAACAGCAGGGGGCCCTGGAACCGCAGGGCTGCTCACCCCCTGCTGTCCCGCAGCTCTCTTGTTCTACAGCCGAGGAAATGGAGTGCTGGGTCACTGTGGCCAAGGACAGGGCAGGCCTAGAAGCCAGAGCTCCTGACCGCCAGGCCAGCGCCTCGCAGACAGCACCAGGCCACCTCCAGGGAGGGAGCAGCAAGGACTCAGGGTGGGGGAGGCACGTGCTGTGTCCCCAGGGCCTGGTGGTATTGGGTAGTGGCTGTGGGGCACATGGAGCGCCAGCAGCCTCAGTTTATTCTGTCCCCTGCCATGAGGAGAGCCGGGCACTGGGAGGGGAGTAAAGGGGGTGACACCTCAGACAGGCTCAGCTGGGAAAAGCCAAAGTAAACAGCCATGTCACAACTTCCTCTGGCTTCCCCTTCCCAGGCAGAGGGGCCAGGCCCTCCCATTGCCATCCTTGGCTGCTTCACTGCCCTCAAGCCCAGGGCCTTCAGTCCATGGCCTCCAGAAAGCTCCCTTGCCCAGCACTGGCTTGGAGCCCTCCCTCACCTGTGTGTTGGCTGTGACTTGGCGCCCCCAGAACGGGAGCTGCGTCCCAGCCTGGGGTCGTCCTCAGCCAGCCTCCCACCTCCTGACACTGCGGCCCCTTGTGTAGGGTGGCACTGCCACCAGCCAGGCCCAGCCTCACCTGTTCCCTCCCTGCCAAGGGCTCCCCCAACCAAGTCAAGGGAGGAGGTCCAGTGGTGAAGGGGTGAGGAGTGGTCGGCTATCCCCTCACTTTGGAGAGCACCATCCACCCAGAGGAGGGGCCGCCCCTCCGGCAGTGCTGGCTGTTAACAAGGTGAGGGGCAGCTGGGAGAGCGGGCCTCCCTCTCCACGTGGGGAGGCGCCTTGTCATAGGGATAAGGTGGCTTTTTCCTGTGGCTTTGCCGGGGCCTGCGTCTGTCTTGCTCTCCCTCTGGAGGGTGGGCCAGAGGGAAAAGGGTCCAAAGAGCCCCCAGAGCAGGGGCCCATGAGGCTAGGCAGGAGGCGGTGGGGCCTCGATCCTGGGGGCTTCTCATCACAGCTCACCATGTGGAGGGGGTGGGGAGGGAGCCCCATGCCAGGAGGAGGACAGAGGCCACCCCAGCCGCCCCCATTGCTGGGACATGGCTGGCAGGTGGGCAAGGCAGCGGGGGAGGGCAACCTGCCCAGGGTGGCCACTGGATGAGGGAGCACCAGAGTGGGGACCAGGGGGAGTGAGGGCTGGGTGGAGGACAGGGCAGGGGGCGGGCCAGAGGTGAGCGAGGCCTCAGCACCCAGGGGCACAGCTGTTCTTCCCTTGGGAGCCTGGGACACCAGCAGTGACCTTCTAGCACCATCCTGGCTGCCCAGCTTGTCTGAGGCTGGTCTGCTGGGGGAACACAGCCAACCAGGCCACAGGGGCAGAAGGACATTATTGCTATTTCACAGAAGAGTTTCCGTTCGTCGGGGGCAGGGCCGAGAGCTCCTGGCTGGGCTGCGGGTAGCTGTCCACCTGCTTCAGTTCACCACGGCTGGTTTGAGCAACACAGAGCCCGGCGGGATGACCACCCAGCCAGGAGTGAGTGCCTCTGGGCTACTGGCCGCCGAGTTGACGCCCGTGGACAGGTCCAGCACGGTGCCCGGCAGCAGGGGGAGTCCATCAGGGCTTGGCCGGGAGCGGCTGCTCTCAGTCCTCTCAAGGGGTGTCTTGTGGCCCTCCACCCCCAGGGCCCTGGCTGACCCTGCCCCACACCCCTTCTCCCCCTCGGCCTTGCCGCCAGCGGAGCCAGCGAGGAGGGAGACCACGGGCAGGCCCAGTCCGCCAGCCCCAAAGGGTGAGGGCAGCAGCGGGTTCTTGGCCAGATTGAGGGGCAGGACAGGGCCCGGCAGCCCAGGGCCCATGCCCCCTGCACCCCCACCGCCCCCACCATTGGCACAGGCCAGGGCACTGAGGTCAAGAGGGCCAGGGGCCAGGGGTAGGGGCAGGCCAGGCAGGCCAGGGCCTCCGAAGAGGGCGGCGGGGTTGGGGATGATGATCTGGGCCCCGCTGACATAGGGGCTGCCATCAGGGGTGGGCAGTGGGGGTTTGGGCGGCGGGCGAAGCTGCAGGAGCTCTTGCTGCTCGTGGGACACGAAGTGGCCGTGGGCCTTGATGTGCTTGCGCAGTGAGCTGGGGTCCGTGTAGCGCTTGTGGCAGCCGGGCATCTTGCAGTAGTAGGGCTTGTCCACATAGTGGGTGCGCGTGTGCTTGAAGCGGTCGCTCGAGTTGGAGTAGCGCTTGTTGCAGCCCTCATAGGGGCAGACGTAGGGCTTCTCACCTGCGGGCCGTGCCGGCGTGAGGGGCTCGCCCTCTCCCGGTCTCCCCAGCCCAAGTTCCTCCCCAGACCGAGATGTCCCTGAGAGCCCGACTATCTGATTTGAGGGGCGGTGTCCCCAGTACCTGGCATGAGATCTGACCCCAGGTGGGGGCAGCAGGGCATAACCACGAGAAGCCAGCCTGGTCACCCCAGTTCTGCTGTGGCCTGACTGCGTGCCCTTGGCCTGAGTCCTATGCTTCAAATTGTGGATGACAGTGACCACCACAGGCAGATGGATGACTTTGATCGTATACCTACATAAAGACCCTACTAGGGGCGCGGCCCACACCAAGTGCGGCATGAAGCCTGCTGCCCTTTATCTGGCATACTCAGCAAAACGGCTCCAGACTTACTAACCATCTGCTCCTGCGCTGACCAGGACGGGAGCCACGTGAGGCCATGAGCCTTTGAGACGTGGCCAGTCCAAACTGAGATGTGCTGCAAGTGCAAAATACACACCATAGGGAAAAAACACCGATTCTGCAGACTTTGTACCACATGAAGAATTTCAAGGTCTCAGGGATTTTTTTAAAATATTGAAATGATAACATTTTGGATATATTAGGTTCAAGAAAATACATCATTACAATTTGCTTCACCTATTTCTTTGTACTTTTTTTAATGTAGTGATTAGGTAATTTAAAATTAAATGTGTGGCTCTGCCAGCCAGTGCTGGCCTACTGTGTGCTGGAGTACGGTGAGGAGCAGACACACTATCTGCAGTCACAGGTGGCCTCAGTCAGATGAACATCTGAACAACAATGGTGAGTGTGACACAGGAAGACATGTCTGTGTTCCTGTATGTCCAGGGTCTAACCCACAGGAGTTCTCCTCAGTAAATGGTACCCAAAAGGGACTGCTAAGCGATGGGCTGCATCTCTCATCTCGGGGATGCCAGGGGGATGGCCATGTATTCTGCCCACAGCCAGCCCGCCCAGCCCCCGCCCTCCAGCCCAGCCCCTCACCTGTGTGCGACCGGTTGTGGATCTTCAGGTTCTCCAGGCGGGAGAAGCTCTTGCTGCAGGTGGGGCAGCGGTGTGGCTTCTCATTGGTGTGTGTGCGGATGTGGATGAGCATCTTGTACCTGCTCCAGGGAGGGCACAGAAGCGTGGCTCAGCTTGCTGGACGCCTGAGCCCCTCTCCCCCACCCCTTCCTGCCCCTCTCGCCCTGGTGCCCTCCCTCACCTGGCGTTGAAGCCTCGGCCGTGGCGGGCACACCCTTCCCAGTGGCAGCAGTACCCCGCATCCTTCTCGGGCTTGACGTGGTAGTCGTTGACGTGGTCCACCAGGTCTTGCAGGAGCTCAAAGAGCTGGTTACACTGTGGGGCCAGGGAGGGTTCTGAGCCCACGTGGGGCCCCCCGCACTGGACCCTGCCCCACTCTTCCTGGCCCCCACTCACCTTGGCCCAGCGACACACCAGCTGCTTGGGCAGGGGTAGCTCTGGCGAGAGGCACTTGTCCTTGGCGGGGGTGAGGAAGGAGGAAGCAGGCAGGTGCAGGGCCCCCCCGGAGCCCAGAGGCAGGAAGAACTGGAAGGAGCTGGGGACGCCATCCAGATAGCGCAGTGGCTGAAAGTCCTGGGGGAGAGGGCAAGGGGCAGAACTGGTCAGTGTCCCGCTGGGCCAGCAGGCCTGGACCCCCTCTGTCTCCTTCTGCAGTGCGTGAGTTGTGTCCCCCACAAGGATTCATCCCAGTCCTCACCCCCTGCACCTGTGCATGTGACCTTGTCTGGAAATAGGGTCTTTACATATGTAACCAAGTTAAGAGGCGGTCAGACTGGATTAGGGGACCCTAAATTCAGTGACCAGTGAGTGTCTCCATGAGAGAAAGGAGAGGGAGCTCTGGGCACAGAGACACACGCAGAGGGAGAAAGGCAGTGTGATGATGGAGGCAGAGACTGGGGTGACGCTACCCTCAGCCTTCGGAGGGGGCACGGCCCCGTCCATACCTTGATTTCAGACTTTAGCTTCCAGAATTGTGAGAGAGTAACACATTTCTGTTGTTGTCAGCTACCCCATTTGTGGTCCTTTGTTACAGCGGCCCCAGGAAACCAATATACCTTCTCTCTCCAGAACCCGCACCCCTCCTTACCGGGGCGGTGGGCACTGCAGGCAGGTCCCCATTGCCCTGGCGCTCAGGGGACAGCGAGCTGCTGCCATTGGGGGAGTCCAGCCCGGATGGCGGTGACAAGCTGAGGTCTACCAGAGGAGCTGCCGAAAAGCGCCCCTCCACCTTCTCAGGGAACTTGGGGTTCAGCAGGAAGCCTGAGGGAGAGGCACAGTTCAGGGGTGCTGTAGCCAGGAGGCCTGGTGGGCCAAGCCCTCCAGCCTCTGACCATGGAAGCAGACACCAGCCACGCCACTCCCCCCTGGACCACCTGGCGAGAGCTCAGCCATCAGTTAAGACAAGAAGTGGGAAGTACCCATTTTACAGATGGGAATGGCTGGCACACAGGGAGAGGAACTGAATAGGAGCTAGAACCCAGGCCCCCTGGCTCCCCATCATCTTGGCCGATACGGACCTTTCTAACTTCTCCCGGGCCCCTTGACCTCAGTGCTCCCTTCTGTAACATAAGAGGTTTGGATTGAGCTGCCCAGCCCAGACATGGTAGATCTGGTTTTTAGGGTCCACTGGAGCAGAAGGCCCAAGCGCCAAGCACCCTCTGAGAGCACTTGCTGGGCTCGGTCCCATCTCCTGACCTGGATGACCAGCTGCACTGCCTCAAAGCCCAGGAGATGGGTCATGGGCCTTTTGTCACTACTTGTGAATCCCCTGCTCCCATTGACCAGCTGCTCCAAATCTTCCCAGAAGCCTCCATTTGAATCCTGGCTCTGCTGCACCAGCTTCGTGAACTGGGCAAGTACTCCCAGGGACAAAATGTCACCTCTAAAGACAGACTGCCGGGGGGATGCATGGACAGAGTGTGGGGAGTGCTCTAAGCCAGAAGCTGGGAGGGGCTGCAGGGACGTCCAGGTGGACACACCTCGGACATTCTTCCTATTGCCACGGCTCCATGAGGGCCCAGGGACCCCTGCCCTGCCCGGGGTGCAGCACCTGAGGGTGGGGACCCTGGGGAGCCCGGGGTGGGGCTGTCATCCACCAGGCCGAGCTCCCTGTGCAGAGCTCGGTGCCGGACCGCACTCAGCGTCCTCTCCCGCTTCTCTCTCGCCGCCCGGAGCTTGGTGATGCTCAGCTTCAGGTCGAGCGGCTCGTCCAAGGAGTGCATGGTGATGGGGGACTGGGGTTGCAAGTGGCAGCAGACAGTGGGGGGCTCCCAAGCTGGAATTTGGGCTGGAACCTGGGGGAGGACAGGAGCTGTGCTGTGACATTATGACCCCGACCTCCTCCTCAAGCTGCACCCATCAAAGCCCACAGGAGCAAAGGGGCAGTGGGTGTGGGGTAGTGTGAGGACTGTCTCTCTGGGTAGGCGGCCCTCTGAGTGGCCCTGGACAGCAGTTGCCATAGGGAGCCCACAGCCTACTCAGAGCTTCCACGTCCACTTCCGGTGAGACTTTTCTGAGAAGCCAAGCTCACAGAGTTCATTTTGCCATGAAACTGCGTTTCAGAGACATTTGCCTTAGGTTACAGAGCTGGGAAGTGGCAGAGTCACCAGATTCAAGGCCAGATCTTCTCCCTAGAAGTGGCCAGCCAAGGCTCAGAGGTCATTTCTGATCCAGTGGGAAGTCATGCCTGGGACACATGCCTGGTTTGAGCCAGAAGACCCAGAACCAGGCCAGGGGAGCAATGAGGTTCCTCCCAGATGGCCATTAGTGGTCCTTGGTTACTGATTGCTGAGTGCCCGCTGTGCCGGGCCACCTAGGGAGCTGTGGTCACCTCCGAGGGAACAAGGCTGAAAGCTTGTCCTCGGCAAGCTGTGCAAAGCCTGGCCTGAAGGAACAGGTGGCCTTGCCTCCCAGGCGAGGTCCAAAGGAGAGGTCCTCATAGGCATGGGGAGCCACAGGGCTCTGGGCTGCCACCAGGGGGCAGCTAGGGACTGTGGCCCAGCCAGGGGCAGGCTAGGGTGGAAGTGGATCAGGTCTGTCTGTGGTTAGTAAAATGTATACATATATTATTTTTTACTGGTGGTGATATACTTTTATTATGAGTTCTCACACAGGAATTTTCACCTTTTTTTTTTTTTGAGGAAGATTAGCCCTGAGCTAATTACTGCCAATCCTCCTCTTTTTGCTGAGGAAGACTGGCCCTGAGCTAACACCCGTGCCCATCTTCCTCTACTTTATACGTGGGACACCTACCACAGCATGGCTTTTGCCAAGCTGTGCCATGTCTGCACCCGGGATCCCAACTGGTGAACCCCAGGCTGCCGAGAAGCAGAAGGTACGCACTTAACCACTGTGCCACCGGGCCGGCCCCTCACCATTTTCTTAACGGTGTAATTTTTTTCACATATAAGTGACCCAAGAGCAGAGTAACTTCATTCCGAATTCAAATTTCCAGCGGTAATCTTTTCGCATATGGCGAAACAGTGTTTCCTTGCGTGTGTCAATTGGGATGATTACAGCCTGAACATCTATCTGCTAAACAGGCCACCGCTATGCAATACCCGTGCCGTTCACTAAATCCAGGTTTCGCCATTTAATACAGAACATTCCCGTAACCACCACACGGCAAAAGACCTCCTATATTGTGTGTATGTGTCCTTGGGGCCAGTGTTGCCCACATCCGTGCAGAGCTGCCCAGAGCTCTCCATGGAGCAGGATGGGGAGGACAGCCCCCACGTCCCCACTCAGCAGCTTGAAACCTGTCTTCACCGGGTTCTGAGCCCTGGCTCATCCATCTCCCCAGATAAGGTCCACTTCAGCCAAGACCCTCCAAGCAGAGAAGAAGGTGGTCCCCTCCTTCACTTGGGACCTTCTGCTTCTGAGGACACATCCCGGGAGCCCAGCAGCACATGGCTAACATCAGAGGCTCTGAGCCCAGGGAGGAGGCTGTGTTGTCAGAGCACAGGCGGCCGCACTTAGCCAGAGGACCCAGGTCTGTAGCTTGACTTGTCCCTGCTAGACTCCCTCGGGTGGGAGCCATCAGATCTGTCTGGATTTGCCCCCACCTCCCAAACCCCCCACCATGCACGGGCCAGTGCAGTGATGCAACAGGGGCTGGGGCCAGAAGGCCATCCTGTCCTTCAGGAGCTCCAGACCCAGGGGGCAGGTGGGTGGGTGACAGTGATGGATGGACCTGGGCCCCCTCTACTCTTCCTCTGCTGGACAGGGAGCTGCCCTCTGCTTGACCCACCCCCCAGTTACGTCTGTCTGTCTGTGTGTCCGCCTGTCCCTCCACCTGTTTATTTTTAGACACAGGCCCAGTCCAACCTCCCCTGAAGCTCCTCTGTGCTGGGAGCCTGGAGGGGGAGGAAGGAAGTAAATATTTATGCTGATTAAGAATTCAGGAGCCAGGAAGGGCTGGTGGCCTGGTCCTTGGGCTGGCCTAGGGCCACAGGCCTCTGCATAGCCTCCGTCCCCCACCCCCAATCCAGCTTTCCGGAGAAGGGGACCATGACAGCAGGATGGTTTGGGAACTGGGAATTCAAACTGACACTGACTCTCATTGGTGACGCTGCCCAAGTAACATCCTTTGGCACCTGCCCTACTTCCCTCCCCTCAGCCAGGGTGGGGCGGGGTTGGGGTGCGGGAGAAGCCCTGGGTCACCTTGTTCTGAAGACCTGCAGGAGACACTGCCGAAACCTAAACTAGGGAGGGCCCCAAAAGGGGCCTGTCTCCCAGGGGGAGGCCAGAGACAGTGCCCAAGTTGGGGGAGATTCCATCACCCGCCCCCCCACTTAATCATCAGACCCAGTCCCCAGAGACCCCACCCTAGCCCCTACTTCCTGCCACTGGGTTCTGCCCAGGAAAGCAAGGGTTCATTCTGATGGAAGCCAGAGCCCTGCCCAGGGGCTGCCCGTCCCCACTCCCGGGAAAGGAGGAAGAAGCCGCCCCAAAACCCACAGCTCCCAGCAGCCCTCCACCCCAGGCTGGCCCCACCCAGATTTTCCTCCCAATGGTGGCCCAACCCCAGGGGGAAGACTGCCTTTGACCCTACTACTGTTCTGACCTTAGCCAACCTCAGAGTGTCCCCTTCCACTCCCCACCTCCCAGGCTGGCAGTGGCCAGTTCTGGGCGCAGCTCTGCTCTTTGTTCCCGGGCTGGGTGAAGGGGGACAGGCAAGAGCCAGGGTCCAGCTCTCCCGGGCCTTCAGGCCCAGACGGGGTTCTCTCGGCCTGGAACCTTGGGACTGGCGCAGTGATCACCTCTGAGGCCAGCGGCGCCACCCATCACCGGGTTTACGGTTCACAACCACCAGGAGGGCGGGGAGGTGGACACTCGGTGTCCGTTTTCTAGAGGACAGGGATGCTCCAAAGGGAGACCTGCCTTGTTCTGAGGGTGCAGGCAAATTTCTTAACCAGTGGAGCCGGCCAAGGGACAGAAGCCACGTCTCTCTCACAGCCTCAGGGCCAGCACCCAGCAGGCGCCCTTGTGCGCAGCGCGGAATCCCTCCCCGCGGGAGCCTGGGTGCCGAACCCCCTGGCCTCAGTTTCCCGCTGGTTCCCAGCTGATGCGACTAGCGTCCAGCTCGCGCGGGGTGGTGAGGTCCCCTGAGCGCTGGGCCCATCCCGGCCTGCGGGGCGGGAGTCCCGGCGGGGGAGGCGGCGCAGAGGTGGTCGTGCTGCCCGCGCCGCGGCTCCAGCTGCGAAAGGAACTAATTAAGGCCGCGGGAGCGGGAGGAAGCGCGGGGCGCGCGGGGACCACCGGGGCGGCGGGCGGGACCCCGGCCGGCCTCCCCCCGCGGCAGGGGTCACCCCGAGGGTGGGCCGCTGGCCCTCGGGCCCCGCCCAGCCGGCCGGCCCGGCCGAGACAATGACCGCCATTGTGCGCCCGGCGGCCGCCCGCGGCGCGCAGACGCCCCCCGTGCCCAGCCTCCGGCTACCTGCGGCCCAGCCCACGCCCCCCACCCCCCGCGGGCGGTCAGGGTGAGCGCGGGGCGGGGCAGTTTCCGACACTTGGGGAAACTGAGGCCCAGGTCAACATCCACGAAACACCTACCATGTGCCAGGCACCGTTTGTCCATGAATTCTCTGAACCCTCAGAAATGGCTATTGTGAGTAGACGCTGTCGGGTTCCCTTGGTACAGATGGGGAAACTGAGGCTCAAGGTCACCAGGCTAATATGAGCCGATAGGAGTTGGCTGGAATCCTACTCTGGATAATGCCCCTCCTTCCCTGCTTGGGGGAGGGCAGCTGGTGGCCCTGAGCCTGGGCGGGAGGGGTGCCTGGGCGGGGCGGGGGTCTCGACGAACCCAACCTGAGAAGCACTCAGGGTCTCCTTGGTGGAAGCAGAGAGAGGCTAGAGCCCTCTGTAAGATGGGGGCTCTCCCTGCCCACCCCACAGCAGCATGGGTCCTGGTCAGTGACCACCAATGTACCAGTGTGGTCAAGGGCAATGTGAAGGACACGCCTTATTCCCCGGGGTAGTCCTGAAACTGCCCTTTGGTCAGCTGTGGCCCGTCCAGCCTAGGACTTAGGGACAAGGGCCCAAGACGCACCTCCCAAAAGCCAGCGTGACTTTCTTGATATCGAATGGAAAGCAGAAGTAAGCTCCTGGCCTCCCCTGTGCCCCTGAGCTCCATGGGTGCCCCCCATGTCTAGTGACTGGGACCATCACCATCAGCATGCTGGGCTTACAGATGGGGCAACTGAGGGCCAGAGGGGCAGGCTGCTACCCCAGGTTGCACAAGTGAGTGGCAAGCCCAGTCAAGGCAGGTGCCATTTCATCCCCATTTTGCAGATGCAAAAACTAAGGCTCAAGGAGATTAAGTGGGCTGTCCAGGGTCACATAGCTTGTCTGTGGCAGAGCTGGGTCTCAAGCCCAGCTGAGTCCAAAAGCTGTGTTCACCATTAGCCCCTCCTGTGCCCATGGATGTGGGGAGGGGCAGGCAAAGGGGCTCTGCCTTGGCACCCCCTCCCTGCCCAGGGCTTTGTGGGAGCTGAGGACAGAGCCTAGGAGGGGCAGCAGGCAGTGGGTGGGCACTGGAGGGGCCAACTGATGGGGGCCCACAGGGAGGCTTGGAGAGCTGAGGGCAGATCTGCTGCCAAAGCAAACGGCCCCACAGCCCCGCATTCCTGGGAACCGCTGCGGCTCCCTGCTCTGGCCAAGAGCTCCACCCTCCTGGGCGGCCCAGCGGAGGGGGCTGGGGGCAGGGGCAGGCCTCATCCTCGCCGGGCCCCCTTCCTGACCAGGCAGCAGAGCAGGGCTCCAACAGGTCAGACCACCTGGGTCTCCAACTTGGCTCTGCCACTTCCTGCCCATGTGACTTAGGACAAGTCACCTCCCAGTCTGCGTCTCACTGTCCTCATCTCTAAAATGGGATGATAATAATAGTAATAATATACCCCCAGGGCCAGCCTGGTGGCATAGTGGTTAAGGTTGTGTGCTCTGCTTTGGTGGCCCAGGGTTTGTGGGTTTGGATCCTGGATGCAGACCTACACGCCGCTCATCAAGCCATGCTGTGGCAGCGTCCCACATACAAAATAGATGAAGATCGGCACAAATGTTAGTTCAGCGACAATCTTCCTCACCAAAAAAAAAAAATCTACCATAACAAAAAAGATGCCCCCCCTTTGGGCTCAGAGGAGCAATCAGTGCAGTAATGCTCATCCAAGGAGTACTCAGTGTTTGCCATTAAGATGTAATATTCAGCACCTAGAACAGAAGTGGGCACAGAGTAGGTTATTTCATCAAACTTGAATGAATTGTCACCATTGCGGAGTCTAGAGCTGTGAGGACAGCTGAGTGGGGACTGGCTCTCCCCAGTGGACCCAGAGACACAGCAGTCACCATCATCAGGGAGACCTGGGTTTCTGTTTAGTGTGTAACTAAACCAGCTTGTGGCCCTCAGCCAGCCCCAGCCAACCCTAGCCACCTTCCAGGGCCTGCCTGCATCAAAGAAAGGGCACTGGGAGGCCCCAGAGAGGCCTGAGCAGCCCTGGAAGGAGCAGGCCTCTGCCCGGGACTCAGGGGAGGCGCTTATCCTGAGGCCTCCGCCCAGGAGGTCCCGGGAGAGGGGCCAGGGCAGGCAGCACTTCCTGGAAGACTGTGGGGTCCGCCTTCCCTGAGAACTTCGGCTTGGCAGGCCCCTCCCCCATCCCAAGATGGGCGCTCAGCCAGTACCCGGGGCCTGCCCAGATCCCCTGGGAGGGCAGACCCCACTCAGGTGGGAGTGCAAGCATCCTCACATGACCCAGCCAGGGCTGAGCTCTCTGCTCTTGGCCATGGGGGCCTTGGGAAAGCCCCCAACTGGGCAGCACCTGAGCAGGGGTGTGTGCCAGGAACCCCAACTGGGGAACATTTAGAGAACACTACCCAGTGTCATACTACCTGGTCCTGGTCCCCTGTGCCCCTGCCCCTGGCTGTGGGGCCTCAGATGAGTCCCTGTCACTCCCCCTGAGCCTTGGTTTCTTCATTGGTAACAGGCACCACGATAAGGTGCCAACTCACTGGGCAGGGTGGGGACGGGGGGCATCCTGCAGGTCGAGCCTGGCCCAGCGCCTGGCATACAGGAGGCGCCAGCAACTGGTAGCCAGGATTCTTGTTCCCGGCCCCAGGCTGGGGGTGGCCCATGCAGTAACTTGGCCAGCCAAGGTCACCCGGATAGTTCAGGCAGCGCCGAAGCTGGAAGGCATGCAGCTGGCTCCCCCGACGCCCCTCACTAGCCCCAGCTTCCCAGGAGATGCACTTCCTTCCCCAATGCTAGCTGAGTGACACCAGGCTCAGGGGAGCAGCTCACACACAGGCCCCAGCCTGACACGTACACTCACACAGATGTGCATGCCCGTCCAGCTGCAAGGGCCAGCCTGGCACAGAGGCCTCCCCTTGGCCTGGTGGCCCCCACCCCCTGCTGCCTGCCTGCCTGCAGCTACCTTTGCACAACTATGTCTGGTATTTTCCTGTCTGCCCAGCTTGGAGGGGAGGTGGTGCATGGGGCCATGAGCACTGCCTGCACCTGGGCCTCCGCCAGAGGCACGCCTGCCAAGCAGACCCCATGCCCGCCCACCCACCCGGGCAGGGAGGGAAGGGCTGGGCCGAGGCCGCCCAAATCCCTGGGAGGGGCCAGCACTGGGGAGCCAGACAGGGACACACACCCAGCGAGGCCTAGGCACAGGCAGCCCCGCCACTTGCTGTGGGCAGGCAGGGGTGGGCACTCTGCCAAGGCTCTCTGGGCCAGCAAAGGCATTGGCTGGTGTCCAACAGGGGTGGACAGGCACCCATGGCACCCAGACATACTGGCACACGCATATGTGTCACACACGGTACACACGAGACACAGCAGATAACCAGCGTCAGGGTCCAGGACCCAGGAATCTCGGCTTATAGGGGGAGCAGGATGAGGCCCGGTCCCCACAAAGAAGGAAACACTGCACTTCCCAAACCAAGCCGGGCTGCAGCATGACCCCACGAGTACCTCCCAAGTCCTGGGGGCCCCTGCCCGAGGCCCACCCTTCCCACCACCCGGGGACAGGCACCAGGCCCACAGATCAGCACCTGCCAACTCCAAGCGGGAGGCGGGCAAGGCGGGCTCTGGACTTTAGCCCTTCCCTCCGCCTCATTTACCCCATCACTCAGTTATGCATTCCAACACCAGGCCCTCCGCTGGGTTCTGGGGGGCCCACAGATGGAGGAGGATGCAGGGCACCCAGACCTTGGTGGAAGAAACATGGCTGTGGAGAAACAGTGTTAGAGGTGGGCTGCTCCTGCCAAGTGTGGGGGACAGATCCGAGTCAGCTACATGGACATGGGTGACATGTTGGGGCAGAGGGAGCATCGGGTCCTAATAAATTCTGTGGGCTGGGACAGGCCAGCATGCCTCCCACTCACCATTGTTCATCCTTACGACCCTGTGAATTAGGTGCTATTCTCCCCAATTTCCAGATGGGGAAACCGAGGCTCAGAGAAGTTCAGTCATGAGGTCACAGAGCTCTAAGTAGCACAGCTGGGATCTACCTCCAGGCTCCAAAGCCCACACTCTTTCTGGGCCCCATGCTGCACAGGCCTGGGGGTGTGGCCCCAACCAACCCACAGAGAACTTGCCTATCATTCAGCTGAGGACCAGGCCCAAGAGGGAGCCTGGGCCAGGACCTGGAGAGCACTGGGTGGCCATGGAGTGCTCTACACAGAAACTGCCATCTTCCTTTCCAGCCCAGAGCCTCCTGTCCTCAGGCTCTCCCCTGCAGCACCTCCTTTCTCAGAGTTCCCTGCCTCCTGCGAGCCAGATGCTCACCTCTTGGGTGCCAGCTCCTGCTTCACAACTTTCCATGCTCCCATATTCTCCTCCAGCTGCCACTCTCCTCCCACCCCCTCCTCCAGCAAGTCTTCCCTGATTCACCCTCTCTGGCCTCAGCCTCTTGCAGCTGTACATGAGTTGTTCTTCCAGGTGCCTGAGAGCTGAGCAGAGGACCCACCTCTGTCCCCACACGGCTGAGGACAGCGTCCTTAGCCCTGCAGCGGCCCTGTGCTACCTGCCATACTCACTCTGGGTCACTACTAATGCATCACTAATGCCACAATCTCACCAGCTCTTGGGAACATCCTGGATGCCTGGCCCTGCAGACAGAGTGCCACATACACCATCCCCTGACCCTTGGCCCCAGGCGCTCACCCCCTGCACCTGGCTTTCAGAGCCTCTTTCCAAGAAGGGGGGCCGAGAACAGGCAAAGCTATCTCTGGGCCCCAGGCAGCTCTGAGCCCTCTGGGGGTGTTGAAGAGGAGAAGGCCTCACTGAGCAGATGGCTGCCCCGTTTCCCACGGCCCCCCACGCCGAGCCCATTCCTTCCACCAGTGTGAACTGGGCGACAATGCAGCGTGAACTGGGGGCTCAGAGCCAGAAAACCAGGCTTGCCCTGATTTGATGAGGGCAAGGTTCTGGGCCTCAGTTTCCATACCCATGAAAGGAGCGGGCTGGCCTACAGGAGGACTGGAGCTCGAGCATTCTAACCGCCCCCTACCAGCACCATCATACCTGCCCTCTGCTTTCCCGACCACTCAGCATTCAGTGAATGTGTGTTGAGTGAATGAATCTACTCGTGGCGCCCACCAGCCAGGTGAAGAGGGTAGGTATGGAGGGGCTTGAGGCCCAAAGAAGGAAGTGGCTTCCCCAAGGTAAAGGTGAGAGGCAGGGCCTGGGCACTGACACAGATGCCTCCTCCTCCTGGTCCAGGGCAAGGGACCCAGGAACAGACCTGCACGAGGCTGAGGCGGCCAGCATCATCCTGGTCAGTTGGGATGGCTGCCAGCTTCATCTCCTGCCACTCCCACCCAGCGGGGCACAGAACCCACCCCAGGACAGCTGGGCAAGACCGGGCCCAGCAGGGGCTCCAGCTCAAACTCGACACCACCCCTGGCCACCCCTGCCCTCCTGGCTTGTCCACTCTGGGCAGCAAAGCAAGTCCAGAAGGCGGGGGCAGCCTCCAAACCGAAAAGAAAACACCCATTGGGTGGGCCCTGCCAGGCCTGGCCGCTCCAGGCCCTGGGGCCCAGGGCCCACAGTACCATGCAGGGTGACCACTCAGTGGCCTGAGGTGCTGGTGGGGGACTGGCCTGGAGGAGGGCGGGGCTGGCAGGCAGACAGTCAGCAAGCCTTGGCTGGGGGAGATTTTAGAATGTGATGGAGGGCCCCATAGCCTCGGGGGCAGGGGGACATCACAGCTCTGGGTCAGCCAGCCTGGAAGTGTGGGGATGAAGCTGGGGGGCTCCGGACGCAGGAGGGAGTGGCCCAGGGGAGAAACGGCTCAGGCAGGCAGGGACTTGCCCACCAGACCCAGGTGGACGATGCAGGGAAGGGGGAGAGGCTTCCTCCGGACACAGCTGCCCCCACGTCATGCCCGTGCAGTGCATGAGGGGGCAGGAGTGGAGCTGGGGGGATTCCCAGAGGCCCGGGCCAGACAACCCTAGGCTCCGCTCCCCCCTCTGTCCTCTCTGACCCCAAGTGACCCTGGACCCAGCTCTCAAATCTCTGAGGCTCAGTTTCCCCCCACCAATCCCCGCTGGCAGCCTCCTCACTCCCAGGGTCCCGGGGGGCGCCAGCCTGTGAGTGCATTGTGCACACGAGACCCTCGGTCAGCAGGCAGGATTGTTTTCCTGGAGGCTCCCAGGGCTGACTCAGGCAGCTCAGCAGCCTCCTGGGGCCTCTGCAGGCTCCCACCCGCCCTTGGCCATGACTGGAGGAGGGGGCCAGGGGCCAGGTCTGAGTCCTCTCCCCAGGCAGCCATCTGCCAAGGCGGGAGTACATGTACACACACATGTCACACGCTCACGAGCCGGGCCCTCCCGGTGGCGGGTACTACCTGGCCTCTCAGGCAGTGAAAACAAAGGGCCTGAGGAAGCCCCAGCCTCGCCAGCACCCGCCCACCCCCTGCCGCCCCCAGTCATGGCACTGGAAGATTCTTAGCCCCCTCTGCCCATCCCCCAGCAGGGCATCTGGAGCAGATGGGAAGTTCCCCCCCTCACTGGAATCACTTCCCATCTCTGTGCCCCCCAGGCTCCTCCCAGCCTGGCCACCAGTTAACCAGAACACTCCATCCTATCTAGAAGGGGGAGAGGGAGGGGGAGTGGAAGGCCAGAGCTCCCCGCCCCTCAAGATGCCTGGACCCAGAGCCTGCCCAGTCTGAGGGAGCTTGGAGAGAAACGCCCCAGCCAGGATGGCAGGTCAGACCTCTGGGGCTCCATGGGGACAGGCTGTGTGAGGCTCCCAGAGTTCCCCTGGAAGGGTCCCAGAGCCCTAGAGTGGGAATGGGAAGGAGGGCTGGGGACCCCTGCAGACCTGGGCCAGGCCTCACCTCCCACATGGAGGGGTCTGGAGCTGAGGCTGAGGATCAGTGCCAGGGAAGGCCTGGAGGCTTGGGGCCCAGGGCACACAGCTGCTGGGGCCAGCTTGGGCTCCCCTCAAGAGCAGGGTCCCTTCTGGCCAGCCGGGTGGCACAGTGGTTAAGTTCGCACGTTCTGCTTCGTCAGCCCGGGGTTCCCCGGTTTGGATCCTGGGTGCAGACCTATGCACCCCTCATCAAGCCATGCTGGAGCAGGCGTCCCACATAAAAAGTAGAGGAAGATGGGCACGGATGTTAGCTCAGGGACAGTCTTCCTCAGCAAAAAGAGGAGGATTGGCGGCAGATGTTAGCTCAGAGCTAATCTTCCTCAAAAAAAAAAAAAAAGAGCAGAATCCCTTCTCATCCCAGCCTGGAAGACTGGCCACCAGACACACACAGACACACACAGACACATACCCGGCCAGCCATAGCAACCCCAGGAACTCCAGCCCAAGCCCTTTTCCATTCTGAGCCTCAGTTTCCTCATTTGTCAAATAGGGATCAATGGATCTCTCTCAAAATGTTAATGTGGCAATTTCAGGTGACAGATGTCAACGCCTGCAAAGTTCGCTGGACCATTGGAAGGCATTGTGTTGGTTTTTTCAGGGCGTTGTCACAAGGCATCCCCCCATGCTGCTCTATCGCCTGACCCACTTCCCCACCCAGACCCCCACCCCTGGACACCTAAGCTGGCATTTTTATTCGTTGGAGAGACAGCAGGCATTTACAGGGGAAACCTGGGTTGACTCCAGGCTGTGTGTGTCCCCCTCAGCAAGTCCTTTCCTGTCCCACATCCCCAACCCTGGCTGATCAGCAAAGCACTAGAGGTTCTGGTAGAAAGTGCTGCCCTCGGCCACATCTGAATGAGAACTCCCAGGGTGGGGCTGAGGCAGCCACCCCGGAAACCACTGGGGCAGATGTGTCCCAAGGGCCCTGAAAGAGCTGCATTCCCCTACAGCCTGGGCTGGCAGCAGGCTGGGTATCTCATCCCACCTGGCCCAGGTGCTCTCAGAGAGGTGAACATCAGGGCCTCAGCTCATCTCTAGGGGGCCGTTTCACAAGCCCTGGGAGGGGAAGCAACTCGGGGGGAGAGAGGGCACATCTTTCTGGCTGGCCCCTGAGTCCCCCCTCACCAGCTAGGGATGCTCCCCACCTCTAAGAAGGGTGCTTATCTGGGTGAAGGGAGGACCACCCGGTACCTTCTGGGGTTAGCCCTCTGGCCTCAGTCATCTATCTATGTGAAATATAAAATGACAATAATAACCCGGAATAGAGAAAGGTTTCTCCCAAGCCTCGGAAAAGGCAGGGCCCCTCGTTCCACCCAGCTAGGGCCTCTCTACTGCAATCTGAACTTCTCACTTAGGTGAGGGGCCTCCTCAGCCTCCCCTGGGACACGGGACCCTGGGGAGTCATCCCCTGCTGGAGGGGAGAGCCAGGAGCAGCTGTCTACCCCCCAACCCCACCATGCCTCCCAACGCCTAGGGCCCCACCCAAAGAGCTCAACTGCAGGCCCGGGCCCCAACATCTGGTCCCCCCGCCACAGCTGCTGCCACCCTCCCTCATCCTGGGATTGCCCCAAACTCTGCCAGGCACCCGTCCCCGCCCCCTCGCCCAAGTGGGAAATTCGGATTCCAGGCGAGTAGGGTAGATGGAAAGGCACATGGGAAAATGTCGTCAGGAAAGCATAGTCTTCCTTGGATACGGAAGCTCAGACCCTGGGAGGATTAGGTGGCAGAAGACACTCCCACTGCCTGGGGCCAAGGCCAGGGAAAGAGGGGAGAAGGGAGAGTGTGGGGGCTGCCTGCCACTGGGGCTGAGAGGGGTCCACACCTCCCCACAGGCTCTAAGGAGGAGCCCTGGCAGAGCTCCGGCTTCCTGCAGGCCAGTTTGCCCTCCGCGGGCACTCCCAGCAAGGGAGCCGAGGCAGGAGAGGACGGCACTGGGGCTGCCCATTTGCAGCTGGGCTTTTTAGAAACAACAAAAGCTTTGGGGGACGCGGTTCACACGATTGTTTAAAATGAGGTTTTGGGATGTCTGTGGCATCCAGTTATTCATACTGGCTCCACCCACGGATAATTGAGAGTTGGCTTTTGTTGGCCTTACCCCGCTCTCAGCCCCTCCCTCCTCCAGTCTTCTCCTGGACCCTGGCACTCAGGAAGCTCACCTTGTCTGACCCCTTGGTTTTTCAGATGAGGAAACTGAGACCCAGAAAGGGGAGAAGCCTGGCCAAGGACCCCTGGGAATTGGTGGCCCAGCCAAAACTTGAATCCAGGACATCAGACTCCCAGGCCAGGGGCTTTTCCCACTCACACTCCAGGCTGTGGCCCAGCTCCAGTGAATCCCCCAAAGCCACTGACCCCAAAAGCGGTGGTGCCTGGAAATAGGGTGACTCATAGTCTGGCTTCCTGGGGCACCCCCGCCCCATCAGTGAAGGAGGGACTGGCAGGTGTCCCTGCGTAGACAGCCAGGAGTAGGGAGAGGCCCCTAGGGGGCCTGCGCCAGGGTCACTCAGGGGCCGAAGAGCCCCAGCTGGAGGGATTTAACACCAAAGGTCAAAGGTCACAGACAGGGAAGGGCGGGGGCAGGCATGGGGGGGTCAGAGGGTCAGCGCTAATGGCAGCTCCGGAAAGGAGGGGGAGGGGAAGGGGCTAAGGAAAACAGGGCTGCTTCCAAGGGGTCTCCAACCCCACAAGGGGTTCGGCAACCCCCTGGCACTGCCTCCTGCTTGGCTGGCTGAGGACAGGGCTATGTGGAGCAAGGGGTGGGCTGTGAAATGGGCTGGGCTGGAGCTCGGCAAGGGGTGTCTTGGGAAGGGCCCCCAGGTGCAGCCCCTCCCCCAGTGTGGGCTAGGGCCAGCTGGGAGGCCTAGCCTGGGCCCAGAGGAGGGAAGGAGGAGCAGAGGGGGAAGGCTCAGAGGTCATGGGGAGGGATGTGTAGGCTGGGCCGGAACAGCTGTGGCACTGTGGCACCACAGTGGGGCTCGGGGAGGGCTGGGCGCGTGGGTAGACTGAAGGGGCCAGTTTCCCCTTCCCTGAGCCTGGGGGCTGAGGACGCCCTTGGGGAGCAGTGTCTCCTGGTCTGTCTTCCTTAGCTGCAGGCTAAGCCCCACCTTCCCTTCAGGATGCCAGGACAGGGATGTGGGACCCTCGGGATGGCTGGCTCTGAGGACCACCACAGGCCCTGCCCCTGGCCCAGACCAAGAACCACGGGAGCCCAGGCCTTGGCCAGGTCCCCGGCTGGCCTGGCTGCCCCCTCAGTGTCAAGCGTTCCCTTCAGAGCCAAGATCCTGGGCTGAGATGGCTGAGGGCCCAGGGCTCCTCCCAGGATCCCTTCCCGCTTCCCAGGCCCCAGGGCAGGGCCAGTCACCTCCCTGCAACCATCACTGCCGGGTGGCCAGGCCAGGCCAGGCTGGCCCTCCTGGACAGGAGGCATGCTACCCTGCTGTGGCCTGAGTACCCGGCTGGGCAGGGCAGTGTGCCAAGGCCTCCAGGTGCCAGCCTGGATTCCAGTCCCATCCCAGGGGGCCGGCGGGGAAGCAGGGCGCAGGCATCTCCTCAGTCGGGATGCACCTGCCTCGCCCCCTCACCCGCCCCCTCCAGACCCTCCTTCAGGCGGGTTGGATACCCGCGCCCTGCCGCCCTGCCGCCCTGCCTTCTCTGCCAGGCCCTCCTGCTTCCACCCAGACAGCAGGGGAGGAACAAGTGCTGGACAGGACTCCAGCTCCCAGTCCTGACGCGGCAGCACCCCCTGTCCTGACCCCCGGGACGCCTCCCTCCCCGGCCCAAGGAAGGGCTGGGGCTAGCCAGGGGCAGCAGGGGGAGACTTTCCGGGACGAGGGAGGAGACACCTTTCAAACCTCGTCCCAGAAGCAGCCCCGGCACGGCCGCGGGAAGGGGCGGCTGCCCGACTGCCCCAGACAACTTCGTGCCCAGGCTCCGGGGGCCCCCTCTCACTCTGCGGCGCGCCCCCACCGTGGACGAACAACTTCCCGCCGAAGTTTGCTCCCGCCCCGGGCCCGGCCGCGGCTCAGCCCGGCCTCCGGACGGAGGGAGGGAAGGAGGGAGGAGAAAGACAGAGACTGAGGGACGGGGCCGGGCAGCCGGCGAGGGAGGGAGCGCGCGAGCCAGCGAGCGAGGGAGCGAGCGCAGGGGCCCCGGCGAGGGCTCACAATGGCCCGGGGCGAGGCGCGGACGCAGGAGGGGGAGGCGACCCTCGGGCCCCGCAGCCCCCGTCGCCCCCGCGCGACAGGCTAGCCCCCCCGCCCGGCCCCTGTCCCCACGGCGCGACGCCCGGGGGCTTCCTACCTCGGCGGCGGGGGCGGTCGGGCTCCCGGCTGCGGGCTCCGGCGGTCGGGGGGCGGCGGGGGAGCGAGGGGAGGAGGGGCCGGGGCGGGCGGGGGCCGGAGCGCGAGGCTCACGGGGCGCGGGCTCCCCTGGCACGGCCGCCCGGCGCCCGGCCGCTCCGCCACATCTGCAGCTCGGGCAGGGAAGGTGGCCGCGGCGGCCGGGCCGTGCGGGGATGTCTTAGAGAGGGAGGGAGGAGGGAGGAGGGAGGCGGCGGGAGGAGGGACCGGCGGGCCGCGGAGGAGGGGGAGGAGGAGGGGCGCGGGGGGCGGCCTCCCTCCCTGCTCCCTCCCCCGCTGCTTCCCTCCCGCCCTCCCAGCAAACCCCTCTCGCCGCCGCGGCCCCAGGCCCGGGGCGCCAGCTGCCAGGCGGGGCGTGCGCGTCGGGGGGAGGGGGCAGCGGGGAGCCGGCGCTGGGCCGGGGGAGGGGAGGCGGGGAGGGCGGCGCGGCCGCGGGGAGCGGGCACCGGGAGGGAGGGGGCGCCGGGCCGCGGCCGAGCGGCGCGCGTCCGCCGCGGCCCCATCCCCGCCGCGCCCCGGGTGCCCCCCCGCAGCCCCGCCCCCGGCCCGAGGGCAGCTCTAGGACACGGCCCGGAGGTGGCCTGGGGGTGGCGGGGGGAGGGACGTCCCGCCCTCGGGGAAGCCCGGGGAGGGGGGCGGGAGCGCGGAGGACTGGAGGGAGGGCGTGCGGGCCCAGAGGAAAAGCCCCGGAGACCGGGAAGATGGAGGAGGTCGCGGCGGGCGAGCAGGCGGGAGCCCCTCGCCTCCCTCCCGCGGGGTCACCTTGGCCAGGCCCCCCGCGGCCCCGGGCGGCGAGGAGGGCGGCAGGAATGCCTCTCCGCAGGCCCTGATTTCTCCGCCCAGCCCAGTTCCAGGAACGCGCGGGCAGCGCCCGGCGGGCAGAGGCCCCGGCTCCGGATTCCGGGCGGCGCAAGCTAGGCTTCGAGGCAATGACTGGTCCCCGCCTTGCCCTCGGACTCAGTTTCTCTCACGGTGGAATAACGATGAGGTCCGGCCCGGAGCTGTCCGGGCTACCGCTCGGCCCTAGTCTTGGTCCCAGCAGTTGGGACAACCTGCGTCCCCAGCCTGAGCGCCGCGGGGGTCCTTGATCGCGCCTGGACCCTCAGCGCCCGGCGCGGTGCCCTCAGTTAGAAAGTGGAATGAGTGGATACACGCGTGTGGGGAAGCCCCGCCCCCGGCTAAGCTGTTTTCTGCCTCCTGATGTTGGACCCAGACTCGCCTTCTTGAGTGTGTTTTGTTTGGGCCAATCCCGAGCCCCTGCCCAGTTATCTCCTGGCTGCTCTGCTGTCTGGTGGCAAATCTTGGTTCAAAAACAGCCCTCCTGCTGTTGGCCAACTCTGCCGCTTCGCATTTGGCCTTGAGGAGTCCAGGAGATAGATGAAAACCATCCTCTATAGGTGAGGCATCTGACTCGGGGTGGGATTTTGCCCTCATTGGTGTATTTGATGCCAAGGTCCCTCGCTAGAGCCTGAGGCGTGTTTCTTGATCACATGGCATGTCCTGCGCCTGGCACGGCGCTTGGCACACAGTAGCTGCTTGAGGCATGTTGTGCAGGTGGACACAGAGTAGGTGCTCATTACATCTTAAGCAAAGGTACATATAGTAGATGCTCAGGACCGTTGCATGAGCGGACACAGTAAGTGCTCGTGAACTGTTAGGTGGACAGATAGTAAATACTCAATGTATTTTGGGCAAATGGATACACAGTAGGTGCTCGTACCTTTGCATGAATAGACACATAATAGGTACTCATGACTGTTGCGTGAATAGACACAGAGTAGGTGCTCATGAACTGTTGGGTGACACATAAAAGGCGCCGCAGGCCCAGAAAGCAGTGACTTGGAGGTGACCTCCCCCGCGTCCACCCCACCGCGGTTCCCCTCGTCTGGGTAATGTGGAGTGAGGCCGAGTTAAACATTAGCCGGCAGATGGGCTCGGGGGAAGGCCAGCTTCAGGACCTAGCGCCTTCCAGGAGGGGGCTGTTAAGGGCCGACTCTCCGGTCCGCTGACCAGCCGGTGCGTGGGGAGGGGCCGAGGCTGAGGGCCACAGAGCGCCCCCTCCCGGCGTCGGGATCCTGGCGAGTCAGCCCTGCAGCCGGCGGCGTCACGTCGTCGGATCTCCGCCAGGCCCGGCTCCAGCCCCAGGAAAATCCAGGTGTATGGAAAACAGGTACACAAGGGGCTAGTTTCATATCAGCTAAAAATGCTTGCCGAGTGCTTGCAGGATGCCACGCACTGTGCGACAGTGGGGACAAAGGGTGAACAACCCCAGCTATCCTTGTCCTCATGGGTCTTGTAGTCCAGCAGGAACTGAATTAACTGACCAGGGAAACCCCACGATCTCCAAGCCATCAGGGAGATTGACCATCAGAAACCTTCACCCTCAAGGGTCTTTTTCATAGTGTTTTTCTACACACACCTGTTTTCATGGACAAGCAGGTTGCTCCCAGTGAGCACTCTGACTTCGGATTCCCACATTGGGAAGGTACATAATAGCACCTCCATTCTGAGATCCTTGTGAAGATTAAATGAGGTACCTTTTCAATACATTTGTGTGTGTGTGTGTGAGGAAGATCGGCTCTGAGCTAACATCTGTTGCCAATCTCCCTCTTTTTGCTTGAGGAAGATTGTCGCTGAGCTGACTGACATCTGTGCCAGTTTTCCTCTATTTTTTGTATGTAGGACAGCACCTCAGCATGGCTTGATGAGCAGCATGTACGTCTGCGCCCAGAATCCGAAGCTGCAAACCTCTGGCTGCTGAAGTGGAGCACATGAACTTAACCACTCTGCCCCCCAGGGGCCCCTACCTTCTCAATACATTATTAGCAATCATTACCAGGTGTCAAACCTGACCCATCAGCCCACCGTATGTCAGTTGCAGGACCCAGGTAGTGTCCCCTTGGCTGCAAATAAACCCCTAAATTTGGCTCCTGCAAATCGGACAAGAGTGAAGAACTCAATAATCTTGGTGGAGTTGAATCAACCAGAGACCCTCACTTCTGAGCCAGACCAATTCTTTCCCTGCTCTGGATGCTCTGCTTTCATTATTCACAACAACCCTGAGGGTGGCTCCTATTGTTATTTTTGTTTTACAAAGGAGGAAACTGAGGCACAGAGAGGCTAAGTAACTTGGTCAAGACCTTAGAGGCTAGTGGGTGGCATAGTCCAGATTGCAATCTCAGTCAGTCTGATTCTATGTGTTATAGCCTGCTGCCTCCCTGGGGCATCAGATAATGGCAGGGTGTGGGTGCGAGACATTCAAGAGCAATGTCCTCCTCCCCTGCCATCTTGCTGGGTTTCCTCCCTCCAAGAGTCCTTACTCTGAACACCCATCCTTTGTGACCTGCTCCCTTCCCACGCATTATGGACTGTCTCCCCTGTTAGAACCTAAATTCTCCAAGGAGTAGGACACAAGGACATTATATGCTTTGCCACTCCCCCTGCAGGATCCTGCCTAGGGCCTAGCATATAGTAAATGCTTCACAAATACTGCTGTTATGGACTGAATATTTGTGTCCCCCCAAATTCATAGGTTGAAACCCTAACCCCTAATGTGATGGTATTTGCATGTGGAGCCTTTGGGAGGTAATTAGGTTTAAATGAGGTCATGAGGGTGAGGTCCCCATGATAGGATCAGTGTCCTTATAAAAAAAAGGAAGAGAGACCAGAGTGTGTTCTCCCATGCTCTCTCTCTCAGCCATTTGAGGACACAGCAAGAAGGTGGCCATCTGCAAGCAACGAAGAGAGCCCTCACCAGGAACTGAAGCAGGCAGAACTTTGATCTTGGACTTCCCAGACTCCAGAACCGTGAGAAATAGCTGTCTGTTGTTTAAGCTGCCTGGTCTATGGTATTTTGTTATAGCAGTCTTAGCTCACTAAGAAACTTGCTGATAGATATATTTGGGGGACTGAATCTCATCCTCTCATCCTTCATCAGTAAATATTTATTGAACACCTCCTAGGTTCCCATTCATTCAAAGATGCTTATTAAGCTCTTATTATGTGTTCATGCAACAACATTCATTGAGGGCCTACTGTGTACACTAGGCAAGGCAATCCCATCCATGTTTCCCAGGAGATCTCTTAGTCTTGTGGGGATCCCTTACCTGTCAGTACCCAGAGGGGACACTTGCTCATTCTCACACATGCACCTGCTTGCTGCAAGGAGAGTTTCTTGCACAGCGAAGGAGCTTAGTAAGTGGTTCTTCAATGAATGCACAATGCTAGGTCCAGCAGGAAACTCAATGGTATAACCACGGTTCCTGCCTTTCCAGAGCCTTTATTCTATTCGAAGAGTTGAGAGTGACTAATAGAAGACAACACAACGGGGGCCGGCCCTGTGGCCGAGTGGTTAAGTTTGCGCCTTCCGCTTCAGCAACCCAGGGTTTCACCAGTTCGGATCCTGGGCATGGACATGGTACCGCTCATCAGGCCATGCTGAGGCGGCGTCCCACATAGCACAGAAGGACCCACAACTAAAAAGATATACAACTATATACTGGGGGATTTGGGGAGAAAAAGCAGAAAAATAAAAGGAAGATTGGCAACAGTTGTTAGCTCAGGTACCAATCTTCAAAAAAAAAAAAAAAGAAGAAGACAACATGAGGAAATGAGCCTTAAGACCTACATTGCAGACGTAGGAGAGAAGATAGGAACCAGGATGGATGAATGGCAGCAGACTGGGAACTCTGGCCCTTGAACTTAGCCAAGTCGGGGATCTCGCTGAGCCTTAGTTTCTCTATCTGTGAAATGGCGATCCTTGTGCCCATTCCAGGGCTGTGTGAGGCTCAGTGTACAGGCACAGAGGGTTCTACCGATGCCCTCCAGGGAGAAAGAGCACAACAGTAACGAACTATTATTGTTATTAATGAAGACTACAACCCACAGCGAGCGGGGCCCAGCCACAAGGACAGAGTGATGCAGGGAGTGAGATCAGGGTGACTGATGAACCTGGAGCTGGTGGCCTGGTGAGCATCTTTCCCAGTTGGCGCTGGCTTGCCATGCATGCCTCCAGGGTTGGGGCTGACTATGGGTCGGGTGTTTGTTCTGGGAAGCAGCCCTGGCTGCTCCTTACACCCTGCCCTAGGGAGAAAGGAGGGCTTGGAGTCAGAACTGGGGCCTTGGGGGCCAGCCTGGTTGCGTGCCAGTTAAGTTTGCACGCCCAGCTTCGACAGCCCAGGGTTCACTGGTTCGAATCCCCGGTGCAAACCCAGCACCGCTTATCAAGCCATGCTGTGGTAGGTGTCCCACATATAAAATAGAGGAAGTTGGGCACAGATGTTAGCTCAGGGCCAGTCTTCCTCAGCCAGCAAAAAGAGGAGGATTGGCAGCAGATGTTGGCTCAGGGCTAACCTTCCTTAAAAACACAAAAGGAACTAGGGCCTGTGCTTGGCCTGGCACCTATGACCCAACCCACCTGCCCACAGGACCCAGGGCTAAGAATGCCCAGGAGGCAGAGCCCCAAGGGCTAGCTGGGTCATTTAGCTTTGGGACAATGTCCCTGCAGGACTCACCTGACCCTCAGGAAACTAGTCTTAGAGGGCCTGATGTGCTCAGCTTTTGGAGTTCTGGAGGTCAAGGCCTGCATGCTAGCATGGGGCTGAGGGTCCTGGGATGGAGGTGCGGGGGTGACATTGGAGGTGGAGATGCCCATGCTGGCTTCTCTGCCCCCTAGAAGAGCCCCCGAGCTCCTTCATCAGTGCCGGCTTCGTGATCATTCACCTGTGCAGTCACACAAGCCTGGCACTTAGAAGGTCTCATGCTTGGCTGAATGTTCTGCGATCACCACCTTGAAATTCTTCATCTCTTTTGAACACAGGGCCCAGCATTTTCATTTTTCACTGGGTCCAGCAAGTTGTAGAGCCTGTCCTGCCTTCGTGCTTTGGTTTCCCCCAGTGTATAGCTTTTCCCTGAACGGGGCTTCCGACCCACTCCTCAGCCACGCCCAGCCAGCTAGGATTGCCTTAGGTAAGCCCACTTCCTGAAGATGGTGGCGGGCAAGCAGCTGCCCCGGCTACCCAATGGGACCAACCTCTCCGAAAAAGCCCGAGGCCGGCTGTGCGATGGTGGGTAAGTCACTCAACTTTCCTGAGCTTCTGGGTATGATAATATCGTACTTACCTCAGTTGGACTGTTGGGAGGATTAAAAGAGGTATTTCATATAAAGAGCACAATGCCTGGCACAAAATAAGTCCTCTATAAATTAGAACTACTAGTGTGTTTTAAAAATGAGGATTATTAGGGGCGCTAACTTGGAGGGCGGGAGGGAGGGAGGGGTCGGCTCCGGATCCCTACGGACCTGCCCCAGGAAGGAGGAGCCGCCCCTCCCGTGGCCCCGCCCCCCTGCCTTCCGAGGGAGGAGACCCCCCTCCAGGGCAGGGACGAGGGGGCGGAGGAGCGGGAGCCACACATTTTTGAGTCGTGACCAAGTGGAAACTCCCTCCCTGAGGCGGAAGCCGGGGGCGCCCCACTGGGGCCGGAGCCTCCGCCGGGGCGGGATCCTCGGGCCGGGGGTGGGGCGCCGCGGGGGACCCGGGCCCCGCCCCTCACCCGCCTCATGAATATGAATGAGCCGGCTGGGGCGAGCGGAAGTGCGGGGCGGCCCCGGCCCGACTGTCTCCGCCCCCGCCGCGGGCCCGGGGCCTGGGGGGCGTGGCCTGGCCTTGGACGCCCCGCCCACCGCCCCGCGCCGGGCCTCCTTCCGGCGGGCGCGCCCCGGACGTGACCTCGCGGGCGCGCGCCGGAGCCGCCCTTGGGAGGCGCCCGCGCCCCCCGCACAGGTAGGGCCGCCCTTTGTCCCCGGCGCCGCCCCCTGGAGCCTGGTCCAGCCTCCAGCGCCGGCTCGGGTACCCAGTGTGCGCTCCTCATCTTGCTCTGGCCCGGCCTGGGCGACCCCAGGGCGGGGTCCGCCGCTGAGCCGGGCCCCCAGGGCGCCCGCGGCTGGGGAGACGCGACGGGGATCCTTCCTTCCCGCTGGCGTGGCGCACAGGATGGAGGGTGCGGCACAACCTGCCCTCAGGGGGCTTAAGTTCCAGAGCGAGAGAGGCCAAGGGGTGAACCACTCCAATGTCCAGTAGTCAGACGAGTGTCAGGGTCGGGAGAAACGCGGGGAAGGGCATCAAGCAGGCGGCCAGGGAGCGTCCCTGAGAAGGTGACTTTTGAGTCAAGACCTGGAGGAAGGAGGGAACAAGCCGGTGCCTGGGGGTCTGAGGAGCCGCAGGGCGTTGAGGCCGCTGTGGCTGGAGTGGAGAGGGAGAGAGCATGATGAGGATGGAGTAATGATAGTAATGGCTCTCCTGTCGACTAGGTGAGTAGGTGCCGGCGAAGTGCTAGCTGCTGTACGCATATTATTTCCGTTCATCCTCAGGACAACCCGGACCTCCCTCCTGGGCCCTACCGTTAGCTGGGAGGAAATCGGGCTCCGGGAGGTTGAATAACTTGCCCAAGGTCACAGCACTGGAGCCCAAGGAGACTGACGTCATTGTCTGAAACACGCCCTGGAGACCTTGAGAAGACAGGTCCTCTTTGCTGCCCCTCAGTTTCCTCCCAAAGTGCTAGAGGGAGAGGGTGGTGACTGACCTCCTGAAGGGAGGGATGTGCAGGCAGGGTTCTTTTTGCTGACAGTCTGCCCCAAAACTGCTGTAATGCATATCCAGCCATTGGGGCCCTGAGACCTGTGCACAGTTGAGGGTGCACAGATGAGGGTGTAGAGGGAGCCTTCCCGGACGTCTGATCTCCTGGGAGAGGCTTTTGTTGTCTAGGAAGCACTTGTCACCCCTCCAGGCTCTGGAACAGGTACAAGTGGCTTCGGGGGAGGGAGGGCGGAAGGCCCAGAGCCTGGAAGAGGCTGCTTCTGGAAGTTGGGATGGGGTGGAGAGCCCAGGATGGCTGAGTGCTCTGGAGCAGGAGCGGTAACAAAGGCGGTGTCAGCCAGGCAGGCTGTGTGTACTCACCAGCAACTGCAGAACAAGCAGAATCACCCAGACGTCCCTGTGAGCCTGGAGAGATGAACACACACAAAACCCGCTCAAGTCTACGCCTGCCAGCCGGTTCTCTGACCACCCCCCAGAGGAGCCGCGAAGGGCCTCGGGGTTGCCAGTCGGGGCCCTGCCGGCTGTGCTGACCACTGCTCTGCTGGGGGTGGGGGTGGGGTGTTTTGTGCTCCTGTGAAAATCTGCCTGTGCCTCTGGTCCCAGGCAGGCTTGTGGGTTTCTAATGGGGGCAGAGATGGCGAGTCTTTTGCAGTTTGCCCCTTCTCCCGCCTGCCACAGTTTCTAGTCTTGGCTTTTGGTCTGTGGTGTGAAATGTGGCCCTGAGGAGTGGGACCCAGCCTTCTGTGTTTGAGCCTCAGGTCCTCAGGCAGTCAGAGGTCCTGGGGGTACAGGACTACGGGGGAACTTCCTATGAGGCCTGTTTGGTAGATGAGAAAGAGGCTCGGAGAGGTTAAGTGGTTTGCCAGAGAGCACACAGCTATAAAGAGAGACGGGATCCAAGTCCAAACTGTTTGACTCCTCAAGGAGTGGATTCACCTCACTAGAGGGGATATACTTTGCGTTTGGCTTGGAGATCCCCCCCCCCACACACACACATACACACATTTTGGGGGTATAGGGATGGCAGAGGAGATGACCTGCAGGGGACAGAGACACTTTCTGCTCTTCTCAGCGACACAGTCCCCAGGCCTTGTCCCCAGTCCTTTGTGTCTGGATGGAATCAGTCCAGATTCTAGGGTAGTACTGGTGCAGGTGGGGCCAGAAGCACCTTAGGGGGCGCCTGGCAGGGTCATCCAGCCAGGGCTTCCTCCTCATGAAGTCTGGGACTTTGGTCTTAGAGCTAGGCCCACTGGGTAAATGACTCCACCTAGGTGCCTGGGACCCATCTGGCCTTGAACTAAGGGGCCAGCTGGGAGTGTGATGGTGCCCAAGTGGAGGGAGAGAGGTCGTGAGACCACTGTGGATAGAATGCTGGAAGGAGATGAGGGTGGTCCCCTCAGCAACCCCTGTGGGCCAGGGCTTGTGGCCAACAGTTGCTCTCTGTACATTGTTGTATACTGGTGTTGAGCTGGTCCCTCATTCCCTCCAGACTCCTCACCTCCCTGGCGATCTTCTGAGTCTTAAAGCCTCTGTGGGTTCTCAAATTGGACATGCTAAACCAGTAAGTGCAGGATGGGGCCCAGGGATCTGCATTTTTAACAAGCTCCCAAGTGATTATGATGCACGTGGTCCTCTGACTAAACCTGGAAAACCACTGTCCTGGACCTCCCAGCCAGGCAGCCACGAGAAACCCCTTCTGGAGCCTTCTGGCAGATCGGAGCCTGGGGTGTGTAATTGTTTTCCACGACTGGATTTAAATGCATTCCAGTCTCCGTTGGGGCGCTGTCATCAGCTGAGCTGTTCCCCTGTTTAAAATAAATGATGAAGTCTCAAGGGAAAGCCCTGTCTCCAACCCTCCCCCGCCAAGTTTCCCAAAAGAGCAGGCTGTGCTAGATCACCCACTTACTGCTCAGCTCCTTGCTCTGTCCTAAGCTGTCCGCTCATGCAGATGTCACACGGAGACCCCTCAGCTGCTTCTCCAACAGCCTGTGGTTCTCCTCACCTCCTAAAGCCCTTCAGGGTGTGCTCCTCCTCCCCACCTGCCCGTGGCCCTAAAACCAGGTGTTTCCTACCCTTCTGGCCTTGGACCTTCTTAGTTGGATGCTTTTCCTCAGCTGCAGAGGCAGAAGTGAGGGGAACCCCCATCTCTGTTCAGGAGAGTCCCCAACATTTATACCCAGCCTCTGGGGTGCACCAGGCCTACTGTTTTAGGGGCTAGCTTGGTATCTCCCCTTGGCTAGCCCACTGGGGCTCTTCCACACTGGCTCTTTGAGGGGCCAGCCGGGTGGCGTAGTGGTTAAGTTCATGTGCTCCGCTTCAATGCCCAGGGTTCAAACGTTGGGATCATGGGCGTGGACCGACACACCGCTCATCAAGCCACACTGTGGCTGTGTCCCACATACAAAATAGAGGAAGATTGCCACAGGTGTTAGCTCAGAGACAATCTTCCTCACGAAAGAACCCCAGAAAAACAAAAACCAGGCTCTTTGATTTGAGGGGAATCTGGCTACACCTGTCACCCTAGGGTGGTCCAGCCAGTGTGGGTTCTACGTAGCTCTTTCTCGAAGCTGCCCACCCTGACAGAGGAAAGAGCACCTGCCATCTTTAAGGAGGCCCATCTCAGTAGCCAGGCTTCCCTGCCAGAAACTTCTGACTTCTTTTTGCTTCCCTGATAGAACTGTCCCTGAGCCCCCCACCCCGCTGGTGTCTGTTCTAGTGCCCCAGGCTTGCAGCCTCGCAGTCTCTCTGCATCTCGCCCCTACCTGCTCCCCCTCCAGGCTTGTTCAGCTTCCACCTCGGCAGCATCTCACGCCAGGGAGTTTCCCTAAGGGAGTTCTCCTTAGGGAACTCCCCAGTGGCCTGCCCACTTTGCTGAGAGCTGGACACTGAGCCCAGGGGCATCAGTTGAAGGGGCAGGCCCCCTCTGGACCAGCCCTTACGTCACCTGCTCTAAGACTGCCCAGCTTTCCTCCATCTGTGTTAGGGGCCATGTGGCGTTGGGTCAGTGTCCCTGGCCAGCGTCAGGGGTCTTGGTTCAGATCCTGGTTTTGCCCTAACCAGCCCTGTGAGCCAACAGATTCCTTGAGCCCTCGGAGTTCTGGTTTCCTGGTCTGTAACATCAAAGCTGGTAATAGTCCTATCTCACAAGGATCTTGTGAGGACGGACGTTACATGACCTCATCTCTAGGTGTCCTTAGCACATAATATTGCCTGATCTGTATTATCACATTTAATCCTCAAAACCACCCGGCTGGGTAGATCATCACTGTCAGGCCCATTTTGTAGGTGAGGAGAGGAAGGCTCAGAGAAGCCCAGTGATTCGCCCATGGCACACAGCTATAAAGTAGCAGAGGTGGGACTCAAGTGCAAACCACTCCAGAGCCTGAACTTCTAACCGCTAACCCCCTCTCTGGGTTCTCGTTCTTTGTCTATCTACAGCATGCCTGCTGCCTCAGGGATAGCAGTGAATGAACAGATGAGGCTCTCGCTTGCATTACATTACATTGCAGTGGGAGCACAGATAGGAAGAGAGGTGTAGGAACTTGGTGGAGCCCCCTCTTCCTCACTGTCTGCCCTGGGGGCACAGACCAGGAGTCCTGTCTGATTCCCCACTGCGCCTTGAACCTGAAGGCCTGCGGGTGGTGGGCATTGGCTGGATTGCACTGGATTTAGGTTTGACCTTGTGAAGGAGGAAGTGGCTCACAGCAGGACCTGGTGTAGGGTTTGAAGGCATTGGAATCCTCGGGGGTGGGGGCAGTGTGGGCATGGAAGGAACCAGGTGAGTCACAGGCCAGGCTGAGGGCAAGCTTTATTAGGGAACTGCCTGCAAATCAAGACGCCCCTGTGCTATACCACTTCACAGCCCCCAGGATGGCCTTGACAAAAGAGGAGGGGCAATAACAAGTGCAGAGGAGGGTAGGGAGGAACTGGAGCCCTTGCACACTGCCAATGGGATTGTCCAGTGGGGCAGCCACTTTGAAACAGTCTGGGGTTCCTCAACTTAGAGTCACCATTTGACCCAGCGATCCCATTCCTGGGTATATACCCCAGAGAAATGAAAACACATGTCCACACAAAACTTGTACACAGATGTTCATAGTTGCATTCTTCATGATAGCCAGAGGGTGGAAGTAACCCAAACGTCCATCAACAGATGAATGGATAAACAGTTGTGGTCTGTCCACACACTGGAATGTTATTCAGCCTTAAAAAGGAATGAAGTACTGGTGGATGCTATAACCCGGATGAACCTTGAAAACAAGATGCCCAGTGAAAGAAGCCAGATGCAAAAGGCCATGTACTGTATGATTCCTTTCTATGAAATGTAGGCAAACCTATAGACAGAAAGTAGATGAGTGGTTGCCAAGGGCCGGTGGCGGGGGAGATTGGGGGTAACTGCTACGCAGTGCAGGGTTTCTTTTTAGGGTAAGAAAAATATTCTAAACTTGATTATGATGATGGTTGTGCAACATTGTGAATATACTGAAAACCACTGAATTGTATACTCTAAAATGGTAAATTGATTGGTATGTGAATTATATCTCAATAAAGCTTTTATTAAAAAATATGAACCAGACTTCCCACGTTAGTGCTGACAGCAGGCGGAAGGAAGAGGACTCAAGGACTCGCCGAGGGATTGGGGGAGATACTTTGAGGTTCCATTGCTGCTGTTCTCGTGAAATGATGGCTGAGACGGGACTCTGTAGAGGAGCTTTCGGTTCATCCTTCGGGCCTCAGTTTACATGTTACCCCTGAGAGAGGCCCCCAGAACCTTCCCTTTGTCACTTGTTGTCCATCTCACCCCATTCTTTCTTTCCTTTATAGCTCTTCCCACACTTGGAATTGATTTCTGTCCGTGGACCCAATCTTGTCTGACTCTCTTGCTGGGCTGAGTTCCACGAGGTGGGGGCTTGTCTATATCTCGTTCACCACAGAGAAGGTGCTGGATGAATACCTGTTGAATGAATGAATGCATGTCTACTGGGGGTGGTCTGGGCTGGGGTCGGTGCTCGCTGCAGAGGAGGGAGCGAGCAGAGCAGATCAGGGTGTCTCCTGGCCCCAGTGGCTTTCTTTTTCTCTCTGTTCCACTTCCAGGAGAATGTCTGTGGAAAGGAAGCCCAAAGCCTGGTCTGGGTCTGGCTGGGAAGAGGCGCGGGGAGGGGAGGGGAGAGGAGGGGAGTGGGGGCGAGCAGGCCTGGGGAGGAAGTCTGCAGCCCCAGGCTGCCCTGCTGAGGGCGGCGTCTGTGTTTGCACCTTTGGAATGTGGCTGACTCACTCTGGAGGGAGCCCTGTGCAGCCACCGCTGCCGCCTTGGATCCAACATCTGGAGGCTGAATTCCAGGAGGAGAGAGACAGATTCCTGCAAGCAGATGCCAGCTTTGAAGGTCAAACTGAGTGATGGAGCTGCTGTGAGAGGAGGCGAGAGGGTCCAACACTCCCCTCCAGGATCCCCCCCAGGATTCTGGGAGAGAGGTGAGGCCCCCTCCCGGCATAGTCCCAGCCCCTAAGCTATGAGATCCTCTAAGGGGACAGCCTGGGGCAGGGAAACAGCCTAGCTCTGCAGTCAGACGTGGGTTCAAAGACCGGTTACTTAACACCTCATATAACTGCAAAGGCCAAGGGCTTAGCTGGTCCAGGGCCCAGCAATGGTGCTGGGATACTGGCCTGCATCTCCTGGCCCATGTCCTCTGGTGGCTTTCCTCTCCGGCCAGCACTCCCCGAGGCCTGTGAACTCCCAGCTTGTCTCTCCCCGGGACTCCAGCAAGACCCTCTCCTCGGCCCAGTTGTGGCCCAGCACATCCTGGACCTGGACACTGATTGGACAGGTCTGGGTCAGGAGCTCGTCCCAGCACAGGGCTGACACTCCTAGAACCACATGGAGAAAGTGGGACTCGGGGGTCCCCCAAGAAGCCAATGCCAGGTGGTAGGCAGAAACAGCAGACACACCCACTTTGCTAAACTGCTACCACAGGCCTGGCTCTGGGGCTTGTCCCAGGCACTGTGCTCGGCTTTATGGCTTTTGCCTACCCGGTGTCCCACCGGTTCAGTTCCTTAAGCTCTCGGAAGCTCCTTTTCTTCATCTATGAAATCTCAGAGGAGTCTTTGCAGGATTGAATGAAACTGTGCAGGCAAATCCCTTGGCACCTGCCTGGCCCAGAGGAGGCACGGTGCTGACTCGTCCACTTCTCATTCTCTTCCCTTTACCTAGGTTCTATGCGATCTGCCCTGTGGGCTGAGAGGACGGTGCATGTGTGCGTGTGTGTGCATGCGTGTGGGCAGCACCTTTTCTCTTCTCCAAGGAGTATTGTATTGGTTGGCTTCTCCCCAGAGAGGGTTAGAGACCACACAGGACAGAGAGTGGAAGCAGGAGGGCCAGGAAAGGGATGGAGAGAGAAGCATGTGGGCCTCACCTGCAGGCCTGCAGGCTCAGGCCTGCCTCTGGGTGTTGCCTCCCTGTGCCCTCAGCTCCACCTGGGGCTGGAGGAGGGGCCCAGGTGTCCTCTGCTCTGCTCCAGTTCTACTGAGGAGTGGCTGCCCCTGTCCATCCCATGCCACATCATAGGCGTGTCTGGTCATTTGACATTGCCGGGAGGGCCTGAATCAGGCTTGCTGATCTCTTATATTCTCTCTTCTCCTGGAACCCTGGAACGGGGGAGTGGGTCAGAAGGGGACCCCAGGCCTGGGCTTCTCAGAAGACGAAACTCAGTGCCTAGCGTAGTCTGAGCCTCTCCCACACCTTGGGAGAAACCTGGAGCTTCTGGGAGGGCGGAGGGCAGGCCTACTGTGAGCTTTTTGCAGCTATTTGTGAACTGAAGTAGAGCACCTCCCAGAATCTGCTTGGGGCACATGGAGCCCTGGAATGAGTGTGCCACCCTCTGGGCTTGGCGCCCTCCGCTGCTGCCAGCCCTGCCCGGTGGCACAGGTCCACGGGTGCCTGCTTGTCCTATCCCCGCCAAGCCACCCAAGTCCTCTGATTCTCAGCCCAAATGCCGCCTCCTCGGAGAAGCCTTTCCCATTGGCCACGAGGAGCCGTGGCTCTTGTCTAAGGCAGTGCTCAGTACTTCAGCGGAGCTTAATCGGGAACACCACATCAGCCAACGTCACCAACACAGCGATCGGCGGCCCCTGCCGTCGGTCTCTCCTCCACATCCCATGTGCACCGAGTGTGACCCCCTGTGACGGTCGTTCCAGGCTGCCAGGACCACGCTGCCTGGCTCTCTTATGGATGTTGAACGTTCTTTAATGTGTTCATCGGTTCTCTTCCATTATACGACAGACTCTCTGACATTGAAGGACATAGTAATAATGAGAGCCACATTTTCTGAACTCTTACTAACTTCTTTTTAAAAATTGAGATATAATTCACATTACTATAAAAGTCACCCCTTTAGGCGCTGGCCCTGTGGCCGAGTGGTTAAGTTTGTGCGCTCCACTTCGGTGGCCCAGGGTTTCACCGGTTTGGATCCTGGGCACAGCATGGCACCGCTCATCAGGCCATGCTGGGGCTGCGTCCCACATAGCACCACCAGAAGGACCTAGAACTGGCATATACAACTACGTACGGGGGGCTTTGGGGAAGAAGAAGAAGAAGGAAAAAAAAGAAGATTGGCAACAGATGTTAGCTCAGGTGCCAATCTTAAAAAAAAAAGTCACCCCCAGCAGTTTCATTACTTGTAACAAATGTCCCACTCGGATGGGTAATGTTGATAATAGAGGATGTATGCATGTGAAGGGGGCAGGCGGTGTATGGGAAATCTCTGTCCCTTCTGCTCAGTGTTGCTGTGAACTTAAAACTGCTTTAAAAAAAATAAAATCGATTAAAAACAAAAAAGAAACCCTGAACCCATCTGCAGTCACTCCCCACTGCTCTGTCCGCCCAGCCCTTGACAATCACCAATCTGCTTTCTGTCTCTACAGACACTACATGGCCTTTTCATGTCTGGCTTCTTTCACTGAACATCACGTTCTTGAGGTTCATTCATGTTGTAGCATTATTAGTACTTTGTCCATTTTTACGGGTGGATAATATTCCATTGTGTGGATGGCCCACATTTGTTTATCCATTCATCCATCAGTAGACGTTTAAGTTGTTCCTGCCTTTGGCTGTCGTGATTAGTGCTGCTGTGAACATGGATGTACAAGTTTTTGTGAAGACGAAGGTTTTCAGTCTAAGTGCTTTTTTTTTTTTTTTTGAGGAAGCTTAGCCCTGAGCTAACATCTGCTGCCAATCCTCCTCTTTTTTCTGAGGAAGAGTGTCCCTGAGCTAACATCTGTGTCCATCTTCCTCTACTTTCTATGTGGGACGCCTACCACAGCATGGCTTTTGCCAAGCGGTGCCATGTCTGCACCCGGGATCCAAACTGGCAAACCCTAGGCTGCCAAAGCAGAACATGTTCACTTAACCGCTGCGCCACCGGGCCGGCCCCTCCATCTAAGTGCTTTTTGACAAACACCTCATTTAGTCCTCACAGTAGCTCTACGTGTCCATCTGGCACGACACTGCCTTCTGCGGATGAGGAAACCAAGGCTCGGAGGGGAGTCAAGTTCACACAGCTGGAACTGGTGGAGCTGGGATTCTGCAGCTCCGGGCCACCAGGCCCCCGTGATGCCTACTAAGGTGTTTCTGTTCATTTTTAGCAGAGCCTTGCCGAACCCTGTCCACAGTAAATGTTGCTGACTCTTGAAACAAGGGCCATGCAAACTTCAAGCCCCTGAAGTGCTCTGTGATCTGTTAAGGTGAGCTCCGGTCACCTGCTCTGTGGAGATCCTGTGGCCCCAGGGGACATAACTCAGGGGGGTTACAGGAGGTTCCTACCTCCGCAGAATCGTCATCCACAGATCCGAGTGGGACAGGCATTTCCCCTGCTTCCTCTGGATGCTGTTCTCAGCCGCACCACCTCGTGGGGCAGCAAGCCGAAACATTACTGGCCCTGTGCTTCATCTACAGCCGCTTTCCTGGGGTCCCTGGGCTGCCTTTCATCTCTTGCCTTCTTGGATTGGCACATAGACAAGTGTTCACCTGCTAGTGAACTCTGCTTCTTCCACCTTCCCTCAGGTCATGGTGGGCAAGTGTTTGAATCCTGCCATCAGATAAGCCCAGGTTCAAGTCAGCTTTGTCACCCTGGCTGTGTGGCTTCGGGCAAGTTTCTGAACTTCTCTGAGCTTCCGTTTGCTCATCTATAATGGGGGTCACAATTATATACCTACTGAGACACTGGTACCGTGGTTGTGGGATTGACTAAGAGATGGGAGATGGGGTGCTCACACAGTGCCCAGCACCTCGCACACACTTGGGAGGCACAGTCGGTCCTCACTGCAAAGGCAAGCTTGCAGCGGGCCCGGGGAGGGAGTGGGGAGCTTTGTGCGTCTCCCTGCCCCTGGAGCAGCGGGAGGCTCCCATGACTCAGTTCTGGCCAAGGAGGGGGAAGGCCAGGCCTCTGAGATCGGGGCCCCAGGGGACCTCTGCGTCCTCCTCCCTCTCTGCCCTCTGCCCGTCTCCCCACCCAGTACTTCCGGCAAAACTGGGCAGGGCCCGATGCAGTCTCTGCTGGTCCCCTGGGCACGGCCCACCCCTTCCCCAGATCTGCAGCATGGACCTGCTGCCCCAAGGGCTTGGGTGCTGTCGGTGATGGTGGAGCCCCCTAAGTGGGTGCCACGGCCATCGGCCTGAGGCAGGAGAGGGGAGGACCTCCTCTGCTGCCGGAGCGGAGCCGCGGGCTCCTGCCAGGGAAACCCTCTCTCCTGGCCGCTGCTGCTCAGCCTTTCCCAGCCCTGGCCCTCTCCTCCTGCTTCTCACATTTCAGCTTCTGAGTTACTGGCACCGCTGCTGCTGCTGCCGCTGCTGCTCAGGCCACTGCACCAGACAGACGTTAACTCCCCGTGTGCTGGTGGCGGCAGCAGCAGAGCCGGAAATGGGCTCGAGGTCCAGAGGTGCTCGGGGAGGAGAGAGCGGTCCTGAAACCAGTCCCTTTACTCCAGCCGGTTCCCCTCCGGAGATCTTACCTCCCTCCTTCCTCCCTGTCTGCCCAGACTTGAAGCTGGAATCTTCCCGACCTCCAGTTGTTCCTTCGTTTGGGCACTGACAGTCGACCACAGCATGTGGGTTCTCTATCACTGTGTCCTTGACCTTGCCCTTTCACGAAGACCGGTTTTCTCCCTCCACATCCTTCACCGCACCCAGGCTGGCTCCCCTCTTGTATCCGACCTTACCTGGCCAGGGCTGGGCTGCCAGTACCAGGTGAAGTCTGGAGTCCTGGGGCTGGCCTGGAAGCTGTCCTGCGGGACAGCAGCACAGGCGGTCGTGAGGACTCTGAAGGCCACCAGCACTGGCACTGACCACCAGGATGATATGGTCACTAGGACTCAGGTGCTGCAATGAGAATGAGATAGCAAATGCAAGTAAGGCTGCCAGAGCAGCATCTGGCCCATGGTGGGCACAGACCACTCGTGCTCACGTACACATGTGTCTCCCCACACACTGGGCTCTGAGCCCACCCCGCCCCAGGGACAGCTACTCCCGTTTTCCTGGCTGCCCCCTCCTTCGCAGCCCACCAGGTCTGCTTTCTTATCAGAGCAGCCTCTCTCCCTCCCCTGACCTGGCTAGTCCCAGCCTGTCCTTTTCCAGCCTCAAATGGGATTTAACATCCTGCCTTCTCTCCCTTACCTCTGTTCACTCCTCTGGAGGAGAGGCGGCTGCCCGAGAAGGAGGAGGATGACACTGGACATCCTCTCCCAGCTCAAGAGCACCCCCAGTTGTCCTCTTCCTATATCCCTCTGCTTCCTGCCTTTTTCCTGAACCCCAAATGCTCCCTCTCAGTTTCTTGGGCACCTCTGCTGATACTTGGCCCTCTCTGGCTGCACCCCCTTGGTCCCTGGGCTGACTTACTCTCCTTTTCTATTGACCAGAGGCCCTGAGTTTCTGTCCTCCCCTTCCCCCTGCACACCCTGGTAGGAAGGGCCCAGGCTGGGTGTCAGGTCCCACCTGTACCCCATGCCTCGAGTTCCTGGTCTGCCCAGTGAGATGGTTATAACTGTCCCATCTGCTTACAGAGAATCAACTGAGGAAGCGGTCAGACAGCCATTTCTGTCTAAAACCAAACCAGTCCAGCTGGGTGGCCATACATTGAATTTTCATAAAGGGAATGCGCCTAATTGAAGCACAGTACCTGGTTCCTCCTTGTTGCCATGTTGAAGAGCAGAGACGTTTCCCTGGGGGAAAAGTCCCCGACTTTTGGGAGGTGAAAACATTCCTATGGAGTGTGGGGGAGGAGGGTCTGAAAGCTGAGGAGACCTGGGACAGGGCAGGCCGATGGAGGGAGGGGAGAGGTGAGAGCAGGAGCCCACCCAGGGGCCTGGGAACATGGGGAGCAGGGCCAGAGAGAGGGCATGGGGGCACCCCCAGGTGCACTCCTGACCCCTTTGCAAGGGCTTGCTTATGAACAAAGTGAATCAGATCGGGCTGGTCGAAGGAAGTGGGCATTGAGAGGTCAGGGCCTTCGGGACCCTGGTGCCCCAGGGAAATGTAGGGCCTTGTGGGTGTGGGGAGGCTGGCGGTCAGCATCTCCCCACAGTACCTGCCTTGGGTTCCCCAAATGTGTTCACGCGCTGCCTGCCCACAAGGCATGGTGTGTGCTGGGCGCCCTCTAGTGGTTGGGGGACCCCAGCCTTGTTGGCCCAGAGATCTCCCTGTGGCTAGGGCAGGAAAGGGGGCTAGGGCACTGGGGGATATTGGGATTTGCTCCAAACCCCAACAGGGGCATCTGCCCCCCAATCTGCCTTCCTTGGAGCATTCAAGATCCTTTCCCACCTGGGACTTTTTGCTTCTATGGGGCCTCATCCCTGTTCGAACAGCTGGCATCTACTACCCGCCCCCGGCCCCCCACCCCTCCATGCAGGCTGGGGTTCCCCATGTGCACCACAGCATGCTGGGACCTGAAAGGCCACCTGGTCCCTCTCCCCACTCTTTGCATATTTGTGTACAGGAAGAAGCCTCAAATTCGGGTTGGGGCCCTCGATTCTGGTTTAGGTTCCATCTCCAGTTCTCTGTGTGTCCTTAGGGAAGTCCCTTAACTCTCTTTGCACATCCTTCATGTTCTCTCCATCTGTGGTGGCAGAATTCTCCTAGAACCTCCAGTGATCTTTGCCCTTGTCCACTCCCCTCCCACTGAGCGTGGGCAGAACCTGTGAATGTGGTATCACATCGTGGTTAGGTTGTGTTATACGGCACATACAGAGAATTTATCCAGGTGGGCCTGCCCTAATCACACCAGCCCTTTAAAAATAGAGAGTTTTCTCTGGCTGCTTGTGGAAGAGGAAATGAGAGAGATTTGAAGCAGGAGAAGGATCGACGTATGGGACGCCCTCTGTTGCTCAGATGGAGGGGGCCACAGGGCAAAGACCTGAGAATGGCCTCTAGTCACTCAGAGCAGTCCCCAGCTGACAGCCAGCAAGACAATGGGGACCTCAGTCCTACAGCCGTGAGGAACTGAATTCTGCTGACAACCAGTGAGCTTGGAAGAGGATCCAAGCCCCAGATGAGATTGCAGCGCTGGCCAACCCCTGGATTTCAGCTGGCGAGCAGAGGACCCAGCCACACCATGCTGGCCCTCTGACCTCCTGAACTGTGCAGTAATCAACCGTGCTGTTTTAAGGCAATAAATTTGTGGAAATTTGTTACGCAGCAACAGGAAACGAATACATCATCTGTCCCAAAAGAACAGTATTCTAGATACACGTGTACACAAAAGTTTAAAAATGAGAAAAATTGATTCCCCCTCCACATGGGTGCTACATAGAGTCAAGCCTGCAGCAGCCGCGTGTGCTGTCAGTCCTCCCTCCTGGCCACAGGTTAAATCCCCCTTTTTGGGGCTCACATGGCTCACACTAATTTCCAACCAGCCTGGGATGAGGGCAGGTTTGTTCTGAGAAAGGTTGTGCTGATGGCACCATCAGAGCAACCAGGTCCCATTTTGGCCGAAGAAAGGAGCCCTGGAACCTTCAGATCTAGGATCTGGGGGATCCCATGATTTCTGGGGCTCTCTGGATTTCTGGCCATCTTTAGGGTCAATAAAGCTGTATTTATTTTGCTGAGGAAGATTCGCCCTGAGCTAACATCTGTGCCAATCTTCCTCTATTTTATATGTGGGCCGCTGCTACAGCATGGCTGACAAGTGGTGTAGGTCCACGCCCAGGATCTGAACCCGCAAACCCAGGTCACCAAAGTGGAGTGCACTAAAGGTAACCACTATGCCATGGGGCTGGCCCCAAAGATGTTTTTAAATAACGGCTTTATTAGATGTAATTCACATACCATATTATTCACCTAAGTAAAGTGTACAATTATTAGTGTATTCACAGGTTGTGCACCCACGACCATATTCAACTTGGGAACATTTTCATCACCCTGAAAAGAAGCCCCCCATACCTATTAGCAGTCCCTTCCCTTTTCCCTCTGACTCCTTCTCATTCCCTGACAGCCACTAATCTGCCTTCTGTCTCTATGGATTTGCCTATTCTGGACATTTCATAGAAATGGAATTGTACAATATGTGGCCTTTTACTTCTGTCTTCTGTCACTGAACATAATGTCCTCAAGGTTCATCCATGTTGTAGCAGATATCAGTACTCCATTCCTTTTTTGTTTATCAACTTTATTGAGATATCATTCACTTACCATACAACTCACTGATTTAAAGAGTACAAGTCAATGTGTTTAGTACATCACGGAATTTGTGCAACCATCATTACAGTCAATTTCAGAACAATTTTGTCACCGCAAAGAGAAACCCTGTACCCATTAGCAGTCACTCCCCATTCTTTCCTCCCCCTAGCTCCTGGCAACCATTCCTGTACTTCCTGTCTCTATGGATTTGTCTATTCTGGACAGTTTGTATAATGGAATCACACAGTATGTGGCCTTTTGTGACTGGCTTCTGTCACTTAGCATGTTTTCAGGGTCGTCCATGTTGTGGCGTGTGTATCAGTACTTCATATGTTTTTGTGGCTAATACTCCACTGTATGGATAGACCACATTTTATATATCCCTTCATCACTAAAGCCTGTTGATGACTCTCATCCAATCCTCTTACCTGGAATTTGGGGGCAAGGCTGGGGGAAGGGGAGCAAGTGGGAAGAAAGGGAGCTGGGTGCTAGCTCAGTGGATGATAATCTGCATTTCTAACACATCATCCATGGGCAGTTATTTGATTACACTCTTTACAGAAACTCCCCTTTTAAAGGACAAGTGGTCTGTGGGCTGATTTTCACAGCACCTGATCCTGTGCGGGGGCATTTCTCCTGTAAAGCAGGTGAGCACCCCGTTCAATGCAAAGAACCTTATAACATGCTTGCTCTCTTGCAGCTGGGGAAAGTTTTAGCAGGGGAGGGGGGAAAGCCAGCCCCGCCTCTGTCCCTCCAAACCCTGTCATTCTCCCTGGGCCAGCTCAGACACCTCTGGCCACAGCCACCCATGGCAATCCAGTACCAGTGATGATAGCAACTACCACTTACTGATGCTGTGACATGCCAGGTGTGTCACCAATTTCCCATGACACCCTGTAAGCTAGGCACTGTACGGCCTCTGTTTTTGTTTTTGTTTTGGTGAGGAAGATTGTCCCTGAGCTAACATCTGTGCCAATCTTCCTCTATTTTATATGTGGGATGTGACCACAACATGGCCTGATGAGTGGTGTGTAGGTCTATGCCTGGGATTCGTACCCAAGAACCCCAGGCCGCCAAAGCAGAGCACGCGAACTTAACCACTACGCCACCAGGCCAGCCCCCAGCCTCTGTTTTTTAAGGAAGCTGAGTCAGGTTGAGGGTTTCGCCTGGGGTCACCCTGGAACTGGGGTTCAGACAGAGCCTGGATTCTGAACCACTCTGCAAGGCTTCTAGTCCTTTCTGGAACTCTTGTCTGAAGAGCAGGGAACGTGTGTAGACAGAGATGAGGTCTGAGGAGTGTGGCCTGGGGGTGTCCCAGATGTCAAGCAAAAAAGAATTTCAAGATCCGTTTTGGTGAAGACAGAAACCAGAGCTCCTTGGAGGTCACCAGTGACTCTATAGAGAGCAGTTTTCATGGAGCCTAGGGGGCGGATGAGTAGGAGGGAAGCGGGGAGGGAGCATAAGCACCCACCTTGGGGAGTTCTGCCCTGAAGGAGAGCAGGGAGGGGGGTGGCTGGAAGGGGGTGTCGGGGGCGTGGGGTTTTGTTTTCTGAGTGGGAATAAGGACGGCTTATTCTTGGTGCTGGGGACCTCCCATAAAGGGCACACAGCGAGATGCAGGAGAGCAGACAGCTGCTCGAGAGATAGCTTCAAACAACACCTGTGGAGGGTTCCCCATGCAGGCACAGAGCACAGACATTCATGCAGACTCAGGGACAGGTAGGGAGGCAGAGGTGGTGACGGAGCACGTGGGATTTCTCTTCAAATTGCTTCCATTTTCTGAGAAACAGGACGTGAGGTCATGAGCTGAGAGTGAGGTGGGGAGGAGGAGGAGACGGGAGAAGGTGGAAGGGAGATTGGACCAGGGCAATAGGAAGGGATCGCCAGCCCGTTCAAGGACCCACTCGAGGGTCTTGGTCCGGCATTTAAAAAGAAGACCTGTCAGCGAGGCTGTGGGGCTTCCTTTTCCCAGTCCTGTTCAGCCCTGGGGGTTAGAGGCAGAGCAGGCGAGGTTAGACTTGCAAAGAAGAGGGTATGCAAGAGGACTATATTGATGGGCTGTGAACTCTAAGCTGGATAAGGAGGGAAGTGAGAAGATAAAGGGGCAAGGCCGTGGTTGGACCAATGGGGTTGGGCCCATTGACCATTTTTGTTATTGTTTATTAATTTCTCTTATTGTGGTAAAATGTATATAGTCAGCCCTGATGGTCTAGTGGTTAAGATTTGGCACTCTCACCGCTGTGGCTGGGGGTTTGTTTCCTAGTCAGGGAACCACACCACTCGTCTGTCGGTTGTCACACTGTGGTGGCTGCGTGTTGCTGTGACGCTAAAAGGTATGCCATCAGTATGTCAAATACCATCAGGGTCCCCCATGGTGGACAGGTTTCAGTGGAGCTTCCAGACTAAGGCACACTAGGAAGAAGGACTTGGCCACCCACTTCTGAAAAAATTGGCCACGAAAACTCTGAATAGCAGTGCAGCATTGTCTGATAGAGTGCTGGAAGCTGAGAGGATGGCACAGAAAGACCAGGCAGGGTTGTGCTCTGCGGTACACAGGGTCACTAGGAGTCGGAATCTACTTAAAGGCATTTACAACAAAAATATGTGTAACATAAAATTTGGCATTTTAACCCATTTTAAAGTTACATTTACATACAATGTAATTACATGTAAATACATGTATTCACAATATATACAATTCAGTGCATTAATTACATTGACAATGCTGTGCAACCATCACCACTATCTATTTCCAACATTTTCCATCACCCTAAACAGAAACTTCATACCCAATAAGCAATAACTCCCCAGTCACCCATCCCCCCAGCACCTGATAACCTCTAGTCTATTTTCTGTCTCTATGAATTTGCCTATTTTAGATATTTCATATAAATGGAATCATATGTGACCTTTTGTGTCAGGCTTATCTCACTGAGCATAATGTTTTCAAGGTTCATCCATGTTGTAGTATGTAACAGATCTTCATTCCTTTTAAAGCTGAATAAGGGCCGGCCCAGTGGTGTAGCGGTTAAGTTCATGTGTTCTACTTTGGCAGCCCAGGGTTTGTGGGTCTGGATCCCAGGTGTGGACCTACACTGCTCATCAAGCCATGCTGTGGTGGCATCCCATATACAAAATGGAAGAAGATTGACACAAATGTTAGCTCAGGGACAATCTTTCTTACACACACACACAAAATGTATATATAAAAAGCTGAATAATATTCCACTGCATGGATGGACCACATCTTGTTTATCCGTTCATCACTTGATGGACACTGGGTTGTTCATACCATTTGGCTATTGTGAATAAGGCTGCTGTGAACACTGGTGTATAATGATCTGTCTGAGTCACTGTTTTCATTTCTTTGGATGTATGCTTAGGCGTGGAATTGCTGGGGCATATTGTAACGTCTGCCTGGTTTTGTATGGCCCACAAAATAAGAATGGTGTGGGAGACCAAATAATGGTACCCCGAGATGTTTGCATCCTAAACCCTGGTACCTGTGAATGCCACCTTGCATAACAAAAGAGGCTTTGAAGATGCGACGAAGTTAAGGATCTTGAGATGGGGAGATTACTCTGGACTAACTGGGTAGGCCCAAGGTCCTCATAAAAGGGAGACACACGGGTCAGAGAAGGAAGATGTGATGAAAGAAGCAGATGCTGAAGTGATACACTTTGAAGATGGAGGAGGGGGCCACGAGCCAAGGAACGAACAGGGCCAGCCTCGAGAAGTTGGGAAAGGCAGGGAAATGGATTTTTCCCTGGAGCCCCAGAAGGAACCAGCCCTGCTGACACCTTGATTTCACCCAAATATAACCCATTTGGACTTCTGACCTCCAGAGAATACCTTTATGTTGTTTTAAGCCACTAAGTTTGTGGCAATTTGTTACAGTAGCAATAGGAAACTATACAACTAACTTTAAGGTGCCCTTTACAGAAAAGGTTTGCTGACCCCTTATTTAGAGCAAGCAGCTGATGGGGAGAGTCAGAGGTCGAGGATCTAAGGGGTTGTGCTGAACACTCTGAGGGCTCCAGAGTGCACAGTGGACTGAGTTTAGGAGTTGGGAAGAGGCGGGAATGGGGTCAGACTAAGGGATGTACAGAGCCTCTTGGGAATAGGGGACAGCCTGGAGTTTGGGGACTTCTTGTGCTTTTACTGTAAAGAGGGGTAAGTGATGGGTGAGAGCAGGGAGCGGGGACAGTGATGGTATTTCAGGCCTTGGGGCAGGAGTTGGCTGAGCAGCCAGTGCAGGGGGGGTTGGGTTTGTGTATCTGGTTCCCTTTTTTTTAAGGAAGATTAGCCCTGAGCTAACACCCTCGCCAATCCTCCTCTTTTTGTTGAGGAGGAGTGGTCCTGACCTAACATCCGTGCCCATCTCCCTCTATTTTTAATATATGGGATGCCTGCCACAGCATAGCCTGATAAATGGTATGTAGGTCCATGGCCGGATCCAAACGGGTAACCCCCGGCCACCGAAGTGGAGCACTGGAACCCAACTACTATGCCACTGGTCTGGCCCCTGGGTTCGTGCATCTGAGACAGCCAAGGACTTTCGATGAGATGGAGCCTTTGGCAGAAATGGTGAGGCCAGTCTGAGTGAGAGCATGCTCACAGGGAACCAGGCTCCCTCAGGGCAGTTCTGTAGAAGAAACAGCATTCGTTCTCCCAGCTTTCATTCATTCATTCAGGATCTGTAGACATTGCTCAGTGTACATAGTTCTGTGGCCCTCTATCATATGTTGTCTCCCAGATGTCATCATTTCCTCGCCACATTCCCTGTCCCCACAACGAAGCCTCCCAGAGACTGTGATATTAAGCGGTCTGGGATCTGTACTTAGGGAAACTGCCCAGCAGGTTGCTTTAAGGATTGGAAAACATGCATGCAAAACTACTTGGCATCTACAAGGTGCTTGCAATATCTAACAACAATATTTCCTAATAATAACAGTAATCCTTGTTGTTAGTGTTTCAATTAGGAGGCGCGATTTGGGAGGAACCTCGAAGGCGGATGAGATTGGGAAAGGCGGTGGGCAGGAGGGAGGACATTCCAAGGCAGGCGTGGTCTTCCTGAGCCAGGGGCCAACCCTCCAGGAGCCAGGGGAGGAGACGACGGAAGCTCGCCGCCACGGCGTCCCTTCCTCCCGCCCTCCCGCGCCCCAGGCAATCACCCCTAGTAGAGAGCGCACCCTGGCGGAGGAGCAAGTCCCGCACTGGCTTCGCCATGAATGAGAAGTTGCAGCCTTCCGCCTGCCCCGGCTACGCTGGGGCAGGCCTCCCGCCGTCGAGTCTCCCCGCGGACGGGGCAAGTGGTGGGGAGGATAGAAGGGAAGCCGGTAGCAGCCACCAGACCTCCTGGCCGCGCTGGCAGCCTGCCCCCGTGGCCGCTGCCGTCCTGGCCCGCCTCCACCGTTCCCTCCCCGCCGGGGCCCCCTCTTCCTAGGGCAGCTCCAGGATCCGAGGCGCCCGGCGCTCCCCTCTTCGCCCTCCCCTCCCCGGCTCTGGGATTCCCAGGCTCCGGAGCCCGGGCCGGGCGGCCAGCGGCGGGCAGCTGGGCAGGGAGGGAGAGAGGGAGGAGGCTGGCTGGCCTCCGAAGTCGGCCCCAAGTTACATGTGGGAAGCGGTGGCTGTGACGCAAGTTTCCAGGGGGCCCTGGGCTCGGAGGGAGCGCGCCAGAGCGGCTCCTCTCCGTGCAGTGAAATACTGAAAAAGAAAAAGCCCCGAGCAGCACCCCAGGCCGCCTTTGCCGCCACCGGCGCCACACTCCGGGCCCAGCTGCGCATCCCCCGCCCCCGCGGGCCGCCGAGCGCGCAGACCCTGCACCACCGGGCAGTCCCCGCTGGACCCCGGGCGCACGGGTTGGGCTCCCTCCCGGTGGCTGGCCTTTTTTTTTTTTTGCAACGCTTGCCAACCTGTCAGCTGATGGACCTCATCACCCATAGTGGCGCATGTAGCTCGGCCGCAGCTCGCTCCATTCACGCCGCGCCCCCCCAGCCGGCCCGCGGCCCCCGGCTCCCTGAGCCGGGGGGGAGGCCCGCAGACCCCGGCTGCCACCGGCCCCCAGGGGTCCGCGCCCCTCACGCCCCGGCCTCGCGCCGCCCTGGGGGCGCTGCAAATAGTCCTTTGTTTACATGCAATTCCTTACTCCGCGGAAGGAGGCCGGGGGAGTGCTGAGTTTTCACCAGCTGTTTCCCGCCTTGAAACAGACATCTGATCAGCTGCAAACACACACACACATACACACGCCCGGGGAGGCAGGCCGGAGAGACCTCCCTCCCGCCCCTCCCGCCCGCCTCCCTCCCCTCGCCGCCGCCGCCGCCAGCATCTGGGACCGGCCGATTCTGCACCTCCGTCCGGCGCTGCCCTTTGATTCGGATTTCCATCTTGCATTCTCCGGCGGACCGCGGGACCCGGCTCGTGCAGAGGAGGGGGGCCGATCGCTATGGAGTATTTTATGGTGCCCACTCAGAAGGTGCCCTCTTTGCAACATTTCAGGAAAACAGAGAAAGAAGTGATAGGAGGGCTCTGTAGGTGTGTACTCCTCCTCCCCCCCAACCCCTTCCCACGATTGCAGCCCCCGGCCAGCCAGCTCGGGCGGGCGCGTGTGTGCGCACGCATGGCCCGCGCCGCCGACCCCGCTCGCCTTTCTTAGCCTCCGGGGCGGCTGCAGCCCCACTCGCCGGGCTCCCGCCGCCTGGGGACCCTCCTCCCTCGGACCGTGTGGGCCCCGAGTGGCCCCGGTCACTTTTGTCCGCTGCAGGCGGGCGAGTCGCGACGTTTGTAAATTGCAAACAGACCCACGTGGTTCTGCAGCAGTCCCGGCCATGCTTGGTGCTGGTGGCTTTCCCCCCCGCGCTTCCTCCTCCCCCCTCCCGCGGCGGCTTCCTTCCTCTCCCTCCTTCCTCGCTCTCTCTGGGCTCTCTCCTCCAAGGGAGCCTGGGGGGCCTGGGGCGCGCGTGGAGCCGGGACGCGGGCGGTTACAATGCAGCCACGCCGCGGCTCCGGGCGCGGGGGGGGCGGGGAGCCGGGTGGTGCGCGTGTTTGCAGGGAGCGGGGCTGCAGGGGGGTCGCGGGGCGTGCTCGCGTGGGGTGCGGGGGTGGGCGGGACCCGAGGGGCCGGCGCTGCCGGCCGGGGGCGCCGCGGACCTGGGCACGTTGGCGGCGGCTCTCTCGCTTGCTGCCCGCGCCTGGGCGCTGTTTACTAGCGAGGCCTGGACGTGACTCTGCAGCCCTCTTGGAGTAGGCGGACCTCGGCGCGTCGCCTCGCGGGAGCTGTAGTTCTGCGCGCCCCGCGGGTGCGGCATTGTGGGAGTTGTAGGCGCGCCTGGGCCACGCTTTCCCCGCACAAAGCTCGGTCCCCGCGAGCTGGATGGGCGAGGCAGGCCGGGTTGGGAGGCTTTTGGGGGAGGGGGCGCCAGAGGCCGCCCCTAGCTTCACGAGACCGCTGTCCGTCACACGTGGGTCTCCGCTGCAAACTTTCTCATTCCACGCCCCTCCCCCCAGCCATAAACGGAAAGCGTCCGGTGTTCCAGCCGGGTGGGTGGGTGGTCCAAGGTCCGCAGCCCTCCGCAGGAGCCGCTTTCTACGTGTGGCCCGGGTTGCTCCAGATACACTCTTTACCAAAGGGTGACGGGTTCGTGTGCCACCTGCACCCGAATCACCCTGGGCACTTGTTAAAATGCACATGCCCGCAACTCCGATCCCTAGGAGAATGGCCTGGGCATCTGCATATTGAACACAGTCCGCGGATGGGGGTGCTGCGTGGGAGGGGTTCGTGAGGGGTTCTTCTGCGTGCCCAAGTTTGGAACCTGCGGCCCCTTTTCTGCCGCGCTGCTCTAGGAGCGAAATGGCTCCCCAGGGCTGGGGCCACGTGCTCCGCTGCCCCGGGCAGGCAGGGCGGCGATTGAGGGAGGAGGAGCCCTGGGCGGGGTGGCCCAGGCTGGTGGACACTAGGGGCTGCGGAAAGCAGGTTTGAGGAAGGTGGCTGCACACGTGTACACACACACCCCGCCCTAGAGCTCCCCACCTTAACTAGTCTGCAGTTCAGGGTGGACGGGCCAGGGTAGTGAGCAGCCAGCCGGGCTCCCCTGAGTGCTGGCCCTTCCAGAAGGTCCACCTGGAGGCTTTAGCTGTAATAGGTTAAAAAAAAAAAAAAAGTGGAGCTCTTAATATGTTCTAGGGACTCATTTTGCTAGATTTTTTTTCACTGAATGGTCACGATCTTCCTCTGAGTTAACTGGCTGTATGATTCCTCTGTAGGATGAGGACACAGGCTTGGGAAGCGGACAGCTACAGCAAGTGGTGGGGCTGGCACTTGAACCCTGAGCCTCTGTTCTTACAGGAGCTGCTGGTTGCTCAGGGGAGGGCTGGGCAGTGAGGGGTGGGGTGAGCTGCTCCAGGTGCTAAAGAGAACATTCCAGGCCTGACCCTGGGCAGGCTTGGCACCCTGGGGCCCTCTGGCCACCAGGCTTGGGCCTTGGCTCAGTCCTCTCTGGGCCCCCTAGGGCTCTGGCTTCACTCTGTCTCTGTCCCAAACCCCTCTTCGGAGGAGTCCAGCTGTTCCCCAGGGGCCAAACCCTCCAGGGTTGGGCATGAGGATGTGCTCAGCCTGCCTGGCTATGGGACAGTGGTCAGCCTGTGCACTGGGTATGGACTTGGGGCCTCTGGATTTGTTTTCTCAGAAGGGGGCTGCCGCCTGAGGTGGGAGACCTGTTGGGGATCAAGTGTGTGGGTTGGGAGGGACCTTCTGGCTCGATGGACTTGCTTCTCAGGCTGGCTGACTTTGTTCCATCCCTTAGTGACTAGCAGGACTCCCTGCCTCTCTCCTCCATCTCCCAGACCTACCAGAGGGGGCCGTGCTGTACAGCGGGCACCCGTGCAAGCTCTGTGGTTTTGGACCTGTCGCCTAACTGCTCTCAGCCCTTGTCAGATGGAGCACCTGGGAAGTGTGGCTGTGTGTATTGGAAAGTGCCTGGCAGCTGTTAAAATGGCACTCAAAACTCTTAGAAGCATGGTGGTCTTAAAGAGTTTACCTACTGCCCGTGGTTGAGGGAAGGAGGCCAGCTCCCCTCAGAGGAGTTAGAGGACAATTAGGAGCCTTGGAGGGTGTGTCGAGTCCCTGATCCCGATTTACGAGGCACCTACTTTGTGCTGGGACCGAAGATACCACAATGAACCAGAACTGGCCTCTGTCCTAAGAGCTCGAAGTCTCGGTGCTCAAGGGTTTTGTCAGCCCTTTGAGAGAGATCCCTGGTTTCTCCTGGAGTTCTGGGTACACAGACTCTGGACAAACAAGGCATCCTGTTTTCCTCAGTCTCTCGCTCTGTTTCTCCTCCATCTCTTAAACTTCACCACCACCCTATGAAGCCAGGCAGTATACCCCCATTTTACAGATGGGGAAACTGAGGCTCCAAGAGATGAAGTGGCTAAGCTTAGGGTTCCACTGCTAATAAGCAGGGCTGGAGTTTGGACTTGAACCCAGTACGGGGCTCCCTCTGAGAGGCTGCAGAAGCCGTGGGGAGGGGGTGTTTCTGATGGGACTAGCCTGGATGTGGTGTATTCTGGGACGGAGGGCAGGGGTGGCAGGCTGGTTGGAGTGTGAGGGGGCAAGGGCCCCAGGCTGCTTCAGTGCCTGCTGCGAGGGAAGGATGAGTGCCTTGGGCATCTTGGTGAGGGTGATCTTCCTCCCTCTTGTCCTCCTTTTGGGGTATGGGAGAAATCCCGTGTGGGCTTGCCTACCTCTGACTGTGTGATGTTGTCTGGCCGGTGTGTGAGTGACTTCAGGGCAGTGTGAGATGAGAGTTCTCCCTGGCCAATTTGAGGCTAACTTGGGCAAGGGATGTAGGGATGGGGGATACCCAGTGCCCTTGGGCTGGGTGGGAGGGACAGGTTGAGGTCAGGATCTAGACTGGAAGAGCGTGCTCCCTCCTCCTGAGCTTCTGGGTGGGATGCCAGCATTATTCCTAGGGGCTTGTCTGGGGGTACTCTGGTAGTAGACTGGCAGCTCTGGTCTTGGCACCTGAGGCTGAACAGGTACCCAAACTGTTCATTTGCCAATGGGTGCCCAGCCCCAGGAGACTGGCTGTCAGAGGGCAGTCAGGGAGGGAAAGATGCAAGAGACACTTGGTGTCAGTGGACCTGGCCACCTTCCCTGCTCACCTGGGGCGTCTGAAGTTGATGTGGACGGGGTGGAGGACCTTACAATACTGTAAATCATGTTTACTTCTGCAAAACTCAGAAGGAAATGTAAGAAACTTTCAGACATTTGCAGAAAAGTCCATTTTATCAAGTACAGTATCAGCTGGAAATTCTAATTAGCTTTCCTTTATAGGAGCCTCTGGTTGGTCAGCAGTCAGAACGCCTGGTTGGCCATGATTCCACCAGTGAGAATCCCTGGCTAGGCAACATTCCACCAATCAGAACCCCTGGTCAGTCCGCATTCTATTAAAGAAACTCAGCTGGTACTTCCAGGGCTATTTAAGTGACTTATAGTTGAGGGTCTTGGTGGCAGCCTGAGTCCTCATGAGGAATCATAGCTTTGGGGTGAAGTCTGTTTTCTGGGACTTAAGTCTGCATGAAGTTAACTAGCAGCTGGTTCCTGAACCAGGAGGCTGGGCTGATGGACATGGAGTTAAAGGGGACAGGATGGAACATTTGGAAAAGGCAGGAGGGGCAGGCCCCTGCTCTCTGCTTGGGCACTAGGACTCTCCCTTCTGGGGTCTCCTTCAGGCTGGGGTCTCCTTTGGTCTCCCCAGCTCATAGGCATCCTGGAGAGAAGTGAGGGGCTGAACGTCAGCTCTCCAGGGCTCAGGTTTCATGGACAGAAGAGCTGGCTGGTTGGGGGGTGTGCCCTGAGCTCTGGCTTTGGTGGGGGAGTTGCTTGGAGGCAGTTGGGGCTGGGAAGGGCAGGAGGTGCCTTGCAATTGCACCCTGCTTTGCCTGTCTGTCACGGTGTGACTTGGGCAAGTCACTTCCCTTCTGGGCTTCGTCCCACCGTTGGTCAGGAAGGGAAGCGTGTTGCCTCCTGAGGCCACACACAAAGGCTCTGGTAAGCGGTGGGTGGTGTGCATGAGCCATCAGTAGAGGGCACCAGCAGTAGGGGACAGCGGAGAGCTTGAGTTCTGGGGTCTGTAGGCGCCTTCTGTGCCCCGGTCTGGCTGCCTGAACTTGGGCATGTCACTTCCCCTCCCAGGACCCCGGAGTCCTCACTGTAACACAGCCACCATGCTGGGTTTCAGACAGGGAAGAATGTAAAAGCATTAGTAACATGATGGCAATGCATACATGTGCTTGGTCCTTCCTGTAGGGCTAACTGTCACCTGTCTGTTGGGACAATGCAGAACCCACTCTGCTCTGTGGCCCAAGACCTCTTGGGGTAGGCGCAGGGCTCTAGGATCAGAGTTCAGGTCCCAGCCCCCTCACTTGCTGTAGCTGTTTCCTTGCCAAGCCTCTGTCCTCATCTCACAGGAATCAGGAGGCCAAATAACCCAGACGAAGACTGTGACAATTCAATGAGAAAATCCCAGCACAGCGAGTCCTGAGCATGTTCTGACTTTTTTTTTTTCACTTATTATTCTGTTGCTAGGCCCTCCAGGTGGGCCTTCTGGAAGGGCCAGCACTCAGGGTGGCCCAAGGGTGGAAGTGGTTCCTTTTTGACCCTTTACCACTGGTCAGCTCTGGCCTTTGGGTATCACAAGGAGGGACTCAGGGACTGGGTGAGTGGAGGTTTTTCCCTGAATCTCTCCTGAGGGGGACGGGGATGCTCCCAGACAGATCTCCATCACCTGGTGGCTTGGCATCCTGTGCACATCCCTCCCCATCTCTTCTTTGATCCCCCCACTGCAGAGGTCTGGAGGGTGCTGCCAGGCCCGGGAGCCTGGGCTCCGTTCTGAGCCCTCCCCACAAAGGGCAGGCAAGCGGCCGCATATCAGGTCTCTGACCGCCATCGTCTCTTTTCTCAGTCCAGCTACCCGTCACCCCCACTATAGGGCAGAGAAACTAGAACTGAGGTCCTCTGGCCCAGAAGTGGGAGAGCCAGATGCCCCACTGTCTGACCCTAAAACCATGTCCTTCCCGCTCTAAGCCCTTAGTCTCATCTATAAAGTAGGAGTTGTGGGCACCCTTTCCTGCGCTGACATTCCAAGGTCCTGCAAGAGACCTGCACTCTGGGGGCAAGGGCCAGCAGCCCTTGGTGGGGGTGGGAGGTAGAGGAGAGGGCTTGTTTGTGGACCCCCAGCAGTGGCTATTGTGGAGCCTCCTCCCAGCCCACCCCCAGGTGACCACCCTCTCTGTCGGGAGAAGAGGCTGAGGCCCAGGAAGGAAAGGACAAGTTCAGGGTCCCGCAGGGAGCTGAGGTGGGAGAGATGGAGTGGGCCTATGATGGGGGGGAGGCAAGACTGTCTCCAGCTGTTGCAGATGTGTCCCCTCCTGGGTTTGCGAGCAAACTCCTTCCCACCTGGGGATGGGTACGGGGGCCTGGCTACCTCCTTAAGCCCAGGCTCCCCCATCAATGGGACAAGGCTGCCCAGAGTCCTTTCCCCATTCGCCACCCAGGTCACCCCGGGAGGGCCCCTCAGAAGGAAGCCAGGGCTGTGGCTTTGGGTGGGGCTGGTGGCCTCTTCTGGGAGCCCAGCATCTGGAAGCCATCAGGCCAGGGGCGGGGGCAGTTGCAGGAGAGGGCTGGGAAGGGGGGCATGCCTCCTCCAGGCCACACACAGGCCCACCCCTCGGGAGTAGTGGCGTTGGGCCTACAGGCCCCGCTGCTGTCTCTACCTCCCGCCAACGCCTCTTGGCCCTCGGCCTCGCCCCCTTCCGCTGGCTGCCTTCTCTCTCACCCCACTCGCTGCCGCTCTTGCAAGATGCAGTCACATAATATGCAATAACATTGCTCACTGCATGCTGGCAGCTTCACCTCCCTGGCACAGGGTGGGCCTGCCTCCTGGGGTGGGTGGGCTTGGAGGAGAACTGTCCCCAGGGGTAGTTGGCCTGGTGTCCCCTTCCAGGAGTGAATGGTACCTGTCTTGTCTTTGAAGTCTTAGCGCAGCGTGCCTGGGGACGGCTGGGGGCTTGCCTAGGAGTTTGTGGCTAGAGATGTGGCTGTGAGGATGGGAAGGGAGGAGGAACATCTTCCTCAGTTCCTAAGCCTGTGATGCTGAAGGAGGGGTCCAGATACATAGCAGGGAGCTCAGAAGTGTCCCAGGAGCAGGTGTCTCCGATTAGCATCTGGGCCCATCTGCATCAGAATCACAGGAACTCTCGTTAGCCATGCCCGTTTCTGGGCCCCACCTAAATCTGCTGGCCTGAGACTGGGGCCAGGGCCTGGAGTCTGCATGCTTATTCTGACACGTAGGCATCCCAGAGCAGGATCCTCCATTACCTCCTGATCTGTGGGCCTCAGACAGATTTGGTATCTTTTGCAGCAGGAGGGATGCAAGTTACACTCGGGGCCCTCTGGAGACGAACTGTAAAGACGGGCCCATCTGGGGCAGGGCACGGCGGGGGCCTAGCCTGAGCATGTCTCTGTCTTCCCTGGCAGCCTTGCCAACATTCCACTGACGCCTGAGACTCAGAGGGACCAGGAGCGGCGGATTCGGCGGGAGATCGCCAACAGCAACGAGCGGAGACGCATGCAGAGCATCAACGCGGGCTTCCAGTCCCTGAAGACCCTCATCCCCCACACAGACGGAGAGAAGCTCAGCAAGGTGGGTGAGGGCTTCCTGGGGGAGGTGGTGGGCTCAAGTGAGGAGAAGGAAGTGAGCTTCGGCAAACACTGCCAGCCAGGGCCCCTGACTTGTCCCTCCTGCCCTCAGGCAGCCATCCTCCAGCAGACAGCTGAGTACATCTTCTCCCTGGAGCAGGAGAAGACCAGGCTCCTGCAGCAGAACACACAGCTCAAGCGCTTTATCCAGGTAGCATGCTGTGGAGGCCTCCCGACCCCTCAGCACCCTGCCCCGCTCCTGGCACCCTCTCCCCGGCATGGGCGTGCCCTGGGTCCAACCACTGGCCTGGGACTCTGATGTGGCTGCAGGTCCCATCTTCCCCACTGACCTGCCTACTTCAGGCACTTGCCTTCCTGCCTAGGCCTCAGTTTACCCATCTGTCAAGTGCAGTGAAGTGGGCTCTGGGAGGAACCGCATGACTTTTGGAAAGCAAGTTCATTCTGCCTCCCTTTCTGGCCTTTGGCCGTTTGTTGGATTTGCAGATTGGGGCTCCCCAGTGCTGGTGCACCTGGGTTTGACAGCTTTGGGGGCTGCAATGGGGCCCCCTGACTTCCCCGTTATTGGTGGTGGAATAGGGGTGTCAAGGCACACTCACCGACCCCTTGGGGTCCCCAGGAACTGAGTGGCTCGTCCCCCAAGCGGCGGCGGGCAGAAGACAAGGATGAGGGCATTGGCTCACCAGACATCTGGGAGGATGAGAAGGCGGAAGACTTGCGACGGGAGATGATTGAGCTGCGGCAGCAGCTGGACAAGGAGCGCTCGGTGCGCATGATGCTGGAGGAGCAGGTGAGGTGGGCGGGACGGGGCAGCGGCGTTCCTGTCCATCTCTCTTCCTTTCCTCCTGTCCCTGCTTCTTTTGAGCAGTTATTTACAGGAGCACCTGAAAACTTTGTGCCAGGCCTAGGAGTGGGGGGTCCACCTGGGGCTGTGTGCATAGGGGTAGGGGAGATTAGTCAAAGGATCTCACATTGTAAAAATGCAGCTGTGATCAAGGCCCTGCGCCAGCGGTGGGCATCAGGAGGGGGATTTGGCCTGGGTCCAGAGTGGCCGCCCCATGGCTTCTCTGTGGAAGTGACTTGAGCCGAGTTTGGGAGGCCAAGTCTCACAGTTAACCAGGCAGAGGGAACAGCAAGGGCAAAGAAAGGCCTGGAGGCAGTAGTGAGCACAGCCCGAGGGAGGCCAGGGCGGGAGAGATGAGTCATGGCGGGCCTGGCGGCTATGGTCGGACTTTGGGCTCTACCCCAGGTCTCTACCCCGAGGGTGCCGGCGCACGCTAGGGTTTGCAGCAGGAGTGAATGGCCTGCTTTGTGAAGGATAGAGCGTGGGGAGGGAGGCCAACCTCAACCGACCTGAGGCCCTGCACTGCGGGAGGAGCTAGGGTGTGGTCTGGGCCCTGCCCCTGAGCCTGCTGCTCCGCCCCCAGGTGCGCTCGCTGGAGGCCCACATGTACCCGGAAAAGCTCAAGGTGATCGCACAGCAGGTGCAGCTGCAGCAGCAGCAGGAGCAGGTGCGGCTGCTGCACCAGGAGAAGCTGGAGCGGGAACAGCAGCACCTGCGGACCCAGGTGAGCAGGTGGTACCCAGGAGGGACTCTCAGAGTCAGCCTCGGTGCCTCCGGGCGTCCAGCAGGGCAGGCCCAGGGTCTAACTCTTATTAAGGCAGACATTCGTGGTTCCCAGGTGCCTTGCATACTTTATTACAATGAATCCTTATAGCAGCCTTCTCAGGCCTGAGCTGTGATGACTCGTTTACTGATGAGGAAATTGAGGCACAGAAAGGTTAAATAACTTGCCCAAGATCCTCAGCGATTTGAACCCTGGCTGTCTAAATTCAGAGTCTAAACTGCTGACCACCACTGTAATTATTAGATGCTGAAGTGCTTGCTTGGCACTGGGGAGTGAAGGGGCTGTGGGATCTCGGATGGCTGGAAGCCCCTCACTAGGCCCCCTTTTCTTTGTTTCTTAAAATAAGATAGCTCGGGGTGGTGGCGGGGGGGGGGGGGGGGGGGCAGTGGTCACAAATTGGCCAGCTCCCTGTGAGGGAAGGAGGTCAGTGGGCTGGGGTGGTTGGCAGAGGGAGATGGTTTGGGAAGGCTGGCCCATCCTCTCCGTGATGGACGGAAGGGAAGGAGCAGCTCCCAGAACCTCTGGAGGAAGACTGAGGGCCTCTGCCTCGCAGCTCCTGCCCACTCCGGCCCCCACCCACCACCCCACGGTGATCGTGCCGGCGCCGCCACCCCCTCCCTCCCACCACATCAACGTCGTCACCATGGGCCCCTCCTCGGTCATCAACTCTGTCTCCACGTCCCGGCAAAACCTGGACACCATCGTGCAGGTACCTGGCTCGGGGAGGGGGCAGCAGGGTCATCCTCTGGGAACAGCTCCTTTGGAGGAGATTAGAAAGTGGGGGGCTGCAGGGAACTGAGATGGGGTTCGAGCGTCGCGGGGGCAAGGTCTGGAAGCCGGATGGGTCTCCTTCCCTGCATCTGTATCTCGGGTGGAAGGTGGCTCTGTGGAGAAGGGGAGGGGCAGAGGGAAGACCCCGTTCCTTTCCTCCACATGGGGTTCACTGAGGAGGTCCTTTGCTCTCAGAGCCCACTGCTTTCACAGTCCCTGCATCCAGCTCTTGGGTTGGCCCACAACTTTCTCTTGCCTCCATCTCCTAGGACCTGGGATGGGGGTAGAGGTGGCCGTGGCTGGGAGGGTGACAGTTAAGCCTCATACAGAGGAAGAAGAAAGATGATCCGCTGTATGGGTCAAGCCCAAAGTCACTGCTGTGCCCAGCCTTGTGAGGGACCCTTTGGGAGACCCAGGGACGTCACAAATAAAGAAATAAACAACTAAACCAAAAAAGCCCAAACAGAAAAAAAGCTCGTCAACCCCTGGAACTTTCCTTGCACATAAAACCAGCAAAGTGAATAATAAAGTTAAAAACAAAGACGTTCCACGAGGGAACAGGCGGACTTTGAAAGACACCTGTGACTTCCATGCAGCCCTGCCCTGTCACCTCTGGAGGGGTTTGCAGCTCAGCAGAGGGGTTCCTAAACTTTGCTTCCCCTGGCTGCCCCCAGCGGTTGGGAGCTTTGCCAGGCTTACTTCTGGACCTTTCTGGGGGTGTAGGGGTGGGGGATGGCCAGTGGGTTCCCGCGTGCCCCCGGCCATCCTCATTGCAGCCTGACCTGCAGGCGATCCAGCACATCGAGGGCACCCAGGAAAGGCAGGAGCAGGAGGAGGAGCAGCGGCGAGCGGTCATCGTGAAGCCGGTGCGCAGCTGCCCCGAGGCGCACGCCTCGGACACCGCCTCTGACTCGGAGGCATCGGACAGCGACGCCATGGACCAGAGCCGGGAGGAGCCGGCGGGGAGCGGGGCGCTTCCCTGACCACCCCCAGCCCTCCTCTTCCTTCTGGGGGCTGGAGGGGGCCAGGGCAGCAACAGGGAGAAACGCGGGCGCAAGAGTGAGGAATTTTTACAAAATTACGACGTCATTTGGGTCTCTTTTATGACCTCTTTTTCAATACTGTAAATCGACCTTTGAGCGAAGCCACCTAACCCGAAGTCCCCGGGGTGGGGTGGCAGAGGCGCGTGGGAACCACCGGGGCCCCTGGGGCTGGGCCTCGGCCGGGGCGTGGGGAGCTGACACTGGGGTGCCTGGCCTCTCTCGGACAAAAAGCATTTTTTCATTTAAACGTGTTTTTAAGAACAGGGAAAATCAACAAAACCCCAAGTATTTTTGCCCTCCCCGGAGCCAGCCCTACGACCGTCAGTTTTTAACTCTCCTCCCCCTCCTCTTTTTGGGTTTCTTCTTTCTCCTTTAAGCACTTACCTGGGTGGGGGTCTGGTTGGGTTGGGGGTCCGGGGGTCTACGTTGCTTCTCGGTTGGGATTTGCTGCTGCCCTTCCCCCCTCCCCACCCGTCTCAGCACTAGGATTCGCCACTCTCCACCACCACCCAGCCCCCACCTCTCCCTCTGGGTGTCCCATCTTCAACCCCCCAAAATGTCTTCGTCTCTCTCTCTTTGTTTTGTTTGTTGTTGGTTTTTTTTTTTTGGATTTGTTTTTTGTTTTACAATTTTGAGGTCTTTGTGTTCAAGGAGAAGCTATTATATTTTGTTAAGAAAGCGAGGGGAAAAAAACCAAGAGGCCACGGTGCCTTTATAAAGAAACAAAATAAAGTTTGTACTTTGTTTTTTAGATTCCGTGTCTCCTGGGTGTGAGTTGTCCTGAGGGGATGGGGAAAGCTTCCTGGGGTAGAGGAGGGGGTGCTGTTTGGGCCCACTCGCTGGGACTGGATGTGGGCAAGCACTGTTCCCCCAATTTGTGTGTGATGTTGTGATGAAAAATCGGGGTTCTCAGATTTCTTGGGATCACTCTGGGTATTCTGCAAAGATGGGAGATGGTGTTGGGGGTGGGACAAGCAGCTCTCAACTCCTCCTTGGCGGGAGGCGAGGAGAGAACAACCAACCAAGCCCCAGGTTCCTATAACATAGGATGGTCAGGATCCCTAGGTTTTGCCATGACCGGAGACAGATGTACAACGAGTCCCTCTCCGCCTGCTTTTCCTCATACTCACACTGTGACAGGTACGGGAGGCCAGAGGCCAGAGTGGAAGAAGAGCCGATTCATGTCACACCCCACCATGAATGCCTCCAGACATGAACTTGAATGGAAAGGCAGGCAGGAGCTTGCATTTTTTGTTTTTTTAGGACTTTTTATATTATTTTTAAAGGTGAAATTCACAGAACAGAATTAACCCTTTTAAAGGGAATAATTCAGTGGCATTTAGTACATTCACAATGTTGTGCAATCATCATCTCTATCTAGTTCCAAAACATTTCCATCACTCCAAAACGAACCCCTTACTGTTAATCAGTCTGTCTTCATTACTCCCTCCTCCCAGCCCCCAGCAACTACCAATCTGCTTTCCGTTTTTAGTATTTTAAAAAATTACGGTGTAATTTACATTTAGTAAAATTCACACTTAGTTTTTGGTTGTGTGAATTTTGACAAATGCATACAGTTGTATAACCACCACCACAGTCAAGACATCCATTAATTCCCTCTTGTCCCAAGTTCCCCATATCTCTTTATGATCCACCTGGCAACCACCAATCTATTCTCTATTCCTATAGTCTTGCCTTTTCCAAAATGTCATATAAATGGAATCATAACAATATTTAGCCCTTTGAGTCTGGCTTCTTTAATTTAGCATTATAACTGTAATTTTCTCTCCTTTTGAGTATATCTAGTTAAATTTCTGCGCCTCTGAGGCGTGAGGCTTAGAATCCCGGGGGGGGGGTGGGTTGAGGGGTACGCCCCTTCCCAAGTCCCCCAAAGCGATCCCTTTCGGTCAGGTGCGAGGCGTGCCCGACGGGTTCCATGCAGCTCCTAAGAGGATCAACAGAGGGCGCGCTGGGCTCAGGACGCCCAGCCACTGAAAGGGCGCAGGCTCCGCCTCCTTCCGGTGCCCGCGGGACTGCTCAGTTCCTATAGGCCAGCGGTGGGGCCTGGGGGCGGGGCCAGGGAAATCCCCCCCCTCCCCAGCCTTGCGGTGGCGCGTTACTAGACCGTAGGTCGTCTCGCCAGCAGACGGCGGAAGTCAGGGGCGCGGCCGCGGCCCCACCCCTTCCCGGACTCGCCCCGCCCCCCCTCGGCGCGCATGCTCCTTGGCGCCTCAGGCCGTCTCTCGCGCGCGCTCCCGCAAGCACGCCCGTCCGGCCCCGCCCCGGCCCGGTCCCGGCTCCGCGCCAGGCGCCCGCGCGTTCTCACTCACGCGCACGCAAACGCCGCAGACGTGCGGCTCCCGCGTGCCCTCCGCTCGGAGGCGCTCGCCGACTTGCTCCTGTGGCGGGTCGCTGAGGCCGCGCACTGCGGGGCCCGGGCGTGGGACTCGCGCGGTCACGGGAGAGGCCGGCGCGACGCGCACGTGACGTGGGACGGTCCAGAGGCCGCAGTAAAAGGGGAGCAGGTGACATTAGTTTTAGCACATTTGCCTTTAACCCGCGGTGTCCGCAGCATTGTCCTTTCAGCACAGGTGATGAATGTGCTAAAGTACGCATGACATACGTCGTTCTCGCCTTCCCGCGAGTCTGGGAAGCCGCTGGGCACGCCTCCGCCAGGCCAAAGGGACAACGCTGGGTGGTCAGAAAGGGCAGTGACCTGCGGGCAGTGCAGACCCTGGCCTGGGAGGAGGAAGAAGTGGAGAAGCTGTGGAACCGGGGACGCGGAGGACTTCCAAGTCATGCGAAGGAGCTTGGACTTTATTTTTTATGAAGGGGATGAAAGTAGGAGACACATGATTAACTCAGCTTCAACAAAACTTGTTTTATTTTATTTTTCAGTTTTATCTGGTTTTTTTCTTTTCTTTCTTTTTTTTTTTGAGGAAGATTAGCTCTGAGCTAACATCTTCTGCCAAGCCTCCTCTTTTTGCTGAGGAAGGCTGGCCCTGAGCTAACATCTGTGCCCATCTTCCTCTACTTTCTATGTGGGACGCCTACCACAGCATGGCATGCCAAGTGGTGCCATGTCCGCACCCGGGATCCGAACCAGCGAACACCAGGCCGCTGAATCGGAATGTGCGCACTTAACCACTGCGCCACCGCGTTGGCCCCTCTTTTATTTTTTTATTTCAGTAACATGGGTTTATAACATTATATAAATTTTGGGTGTACATCATTATACTTCGATTTTTGTGTAGATTACATCATGTTCACTACCCGGAGACTAGTTAAAATCTATCACCGTACCCATGTACCTAATCGCCCCTTTTACCCTCCTTCCTCCCCTCTGGTAACCACCAATCCAATCTCTGTCTCTATGTGTGTGTGTTTTTTTTTTTGCTGAGGAAGATTGTCCCTGAGCTAACATCTGTGCCCATCCTCCTCTATTTTGTGTGTGGGGGACTCTGCCCCAGCAGGGCTTGATGAGTAGTGTGTAGGTTGGCACCCAGATCTGAACCTGTGAACCCAGGCTGCTAAAGTAGAGCAGGCGAACTTAATCACTATGCCACCAGGCCTGACCCTGTTTGTTGTTTTTGTCTTCTATTTATGAGTGAGATCATAAGGTATTTGACTTTCTCCCTCTGACTTATTTCACTTAGCATAATACCCCCAAGGTCCATCCATATTGTCAAAAATGGCCGGATTTCATCATTTTCTATGGCCAAATAGTATTCCATTGTGTGTGTATACCACATCTGCTTTATCCAATCATCCCTTGATGGGCACCTAGGTCGCTTCCAAGTCTTGGCTATTGTGAATAATGCTGCAGTAAACATAGGGGTGCATATATCTTTACACATTCGTGTTGTCATGTTCTTTGGATAAATAGCCAGCAGTGGAGTAGGTGGATCATGTGGTCGTTCTATTCTTAATTTTGGGGGGAATCTCCATACTGTTTTCCATAGTGGCTGCACCAGTTTGCACTCCCACCAGGAGTGTATGAGGGTTCCCTTTCCTCCACATCCTCTCCAACACTTATTATTTCCTGTCTTGTTAATTATAGCCATTCTGACAGGTGTGAGGTGATATCTCATTGCAGTTTTGATTTGCATTTGCCTGATAATTAGTGATGTTGAACATCTTTTCATATGCCTGTTGGCCATCTGTATATCTTCTTTGGAGAAATGTCTGTTCAGATCCTTTTCCCATTTTTTTTTATTGGATTGTTAGTTGTTTTGTTGTTGAGATGTATGAGTTCTTTATATATTTTCGATGTTAACCCCTTATCAGATATATGGTTTGCAAATATCTTCTTCCCATTGTTAGGTTGTGTTTTTAGGTAGTTTGTTGGTGGTTTCCTTTGCTGTGCAGAAGGTTTTTAGTTTGATGTAGTCTCATTTGTTCATTTTTTCTATAGTGTCCCTTGCCCCATCAGACATGGTACTTGAAAATATGCTGCGAAGACTGATGTCACAGAATGTATTGCCTATGTTTTCTTCTAGAAGCTTCATGGTTTCAGATCTTAGATTCAAGTCTTTAATCCATTTTGAGTTAATTTTTGTGCATGGTGTAAGGTAATGGTCTACTTTCTTTCTTTTTTTTTTTTTGAGGAAGATTAGCCCTGAGCTAACTACTCCCAATCCTCCTCTTTTTTCTGAGGAAGACTAGCCCTGAGCTAACATCCGTGCCCATCTTCCTCTACTTTCTATGTGGGACACCTACCAGAGCATGGCGTGCTACGCGGTGCCATGTCTGCACCTGGGATCCGAACCAGTGAACCCTGGGCTGCCAAGAAGTGGAATGTGCGAACTTAACCGCTGTGCCATCAGGCCGGCCCTACTTTCATTCTTTTGCATGTGGCTGTCTGGTTTTCCCAACACCATTTATTGAAGATTGATTGATTTTTTTCCTTTCTCCATTGTATTTTCTTGGCTCCCTTGTTGAAAATTAGCCGTCCGTAGATGTGTGGGTTTATTTCTGGGCTCTTGATTCTGTTCCATTGATCTGTGTGTCTGTTTTTGTGCCAGTACCATGCTGTTTTGGTTACTATAGCTTTGTAGTGTGTTTTGAAATCAGGGAGTGTGATACCTCCAGCTTTGTTCTTTTTTCTCAGGATCCTTTTGGCTATTCAGGTGGGGTCTTTTGTTGTTCCATATAAATTTTAGGATTCTTTGTTCTATTTCTGTGAAAAATGGCATTGGACCTTTGATAGGGATTGCATTGAATCTGTAGATTGCTTTGGGAAGTACTGACGTTTTAACTATGTTAATCATTCCAATACAAGATCACAGGATAGCTTTCCATTTCTTTGTGTCTTCAGTTTCTTTCAACAATATTTTGCAGTTTTCGGTGTACAGGTCTTTCACCTCTTTGGTTAATTTTATTTCTAGGTATTTTATTTTTTTTGTTACAATTGTAAATGGGGTGGTATTTTTTTTTTTAAAGATTTTATTTTTCCTTTTTCTCCCCAAAGCCCCCTGGTACATAGTTGTGCATTTTTAGTTGTGGCTCCTTCCAGCTGTGGCATTTGGGGTGCTGCCCCAGCATGGCCTGACGAGCGGTGCCATGTCCACACCCAGGATCCACACCGACGAAAACCTGGGCTGCTGAAGCGGAACATGTGAACCCAACCACCTGGCCATGGGGCTGGCCCTGGGATTGTATTCTTAATTTCTCTTTCTTCTTCTTCGTTGTTAGTATATAGAAACACAAGTGATTTTTGTATGTTGGTTTTGTATCCTGCAACTTTACCATATTCCTTTATTATTTCTAAAATTTTTTTGGTGGATTCTTTAGGGCTTTCTCTATATAAAATCATGTCATTTGCAAATAGTGACAGTTTCACCTCTTCCTTTCTGGTTTGGATTTTTTAATTTCTTTTTCTTGCCTGATTGCTCTGGCTAGGACTTCCGATACTATGTTAAATAATAGTGGTGACAGTGGGCATCCTTGTCTGGTTCCTGTTCTTAAAGGGATAACTTTCAGTTTTTCTCCATTGAGAATGATGTTAGCTGTGGGTTTGTTATATATGACCTTTATTATGTTGAGGTACTTTCCTTCTATACCCATTTTATTCAGAGTTTTTATCATAAATGGATGCTGTGTCTTGTCAAATGCTTTCTCTGCATCTACTGAGATGATATGTGATTTTTATTCTTTTTTTGTTATGTGATCATATGTGATTTTGTTAATGTGATCATGTTGATTGATATGTGGATGTTGAAGCAACCCTGCATCCCTGGGATAAATCCCACTTGATCATGATGTATGATCTTTTTAATACTGTAATATTTGACTTGCTAGTATTTTGTTGAGGATTTTTGTGTTGATGTTCATCAGTGATATCAGCCTATAATTTTCTTTTTTTGTGTTGTCCTTGTCTGGTTTTGGTATCAGGGTAATGTCGACCTAGTAGAATGAGTTCGAAAGCTTCCCCTCCTCTTCAACTTTTTGGAAGAGTTTGAGAAAGATAGGTATTAAGCCTTCTTTAAATGTTTGATAGAATTCACCAGGGAAGCCATCTGGTCCTGGACTTTTATTTTTTGGGAGGTTTTTGATTACTGTATCTGTCTCCTTACTGGTTGGTCTATCCAAATTCTCTCTTCTTGATTCAGTTTTGGAAGGTTGTATGATTCTAAGAATTTATCTATTTCTTCTAGATTATCCAATCTGTTGGTGTATAGCTTTTCATAGTATTCTCTTACTATCTTTTGTATTTCTGAGGTGTGTATTGTAATTTCTGCTCTTTCATTTCTGATTTTATTTATTCGAGCCATCTCTCTTTTTTTTCTTGGTGAGTCCAGCTAAAGGTTTGCCAATTTTATTTATCTTTTCAAAAAACCAGCTCTTTGTTTCATGGATTTTTTTCTTTCTTCGTTTTTTTTTTTTTTAGTCTCTATTTCATTTACTTCTGCTCTGATTTTTATTTCCTTCCTTCTGATTATTTCCTTCCTACTGATTTTGGGCTTTGTTTGTTCTTCTTTTTCCAGTTCCTTTAGGTGCACTGTTAGATTGTTTGAGATTTTTCTTGTTCATTGTGTTACTATAAGCTTCTCTCTTAAAACTGCCTTTGCTGTATCCCATAAATTTTGGCATGTTGTATTTTAATTTTCAATTGTCTCCAGATTTTTTTTGATTGCTGCTTTGATTTCTTCATTGACCCCTTCATTATTCAGTAGCATTTTGTTTCATCTCCACATATGTGTGGCTTTTCCAATTTTCTTCCTGTAGTTGATTTCTAGTTTCATACTGTTGTGGTCAGAAAAGATGCTTGGTATTATTTCGATCTTCTTGAATTTATTGAGACTCGTTTTGTGGCCTAATATGCGATCTCTCCTGGAAAGTGTTCCGTGTGCATGTGAAAAGAATGTGTATTCTGCAGTTTTTGGATGGAATATTCTGTATATATCTACCAAAGCCATCTAGTGTGTCATTTAAGGCCAATGTTTCCTTTTATTGTTGATCTTCTGATTGACAAAACCTGTTTTAAAAACCTTTTTATTGAAGAAGTATAACATCCACTCAGAAGAGGGCAGTTAGCTGAGTACTTAACTCTGTGAATTTTCACAAGCTGAATATATAGCTTTGTAGCCAGCACCCCACCAAGCCCTTAAGCGGTTTATTTTTTAAAAATTTAAAAACGTTTTGAAATAATTATGGAAATGTACAGGGTGGTCCTATGCACCCTTCACCTAGCCTTCCCCAGTGATGCCATCTTGCATACTGTCAACTTAAAAAGCAAATTTGCCTGTTATTTTACCCTCAAAATGAGTTTATTCAGGACTAGCCAAAAGAATTGCAACTTGGATGTGCATGCTGTGGTGAACCATAGGCAAATCTGAAAACAAAGGAGAGGAGCTTCTTTTATAGAGAAAAGGGGAGTAGGAAGGGGCTATTCTAAAGGAAAGTCCATTGGGGGAAAGTAACAATTCAGAGTGGCAATGGCTTCTCATTGGCTGAGCTGTTGCAGGGTTGGGAGGGAAATCTTCCTTCTCTAGTAAAGTCATTCCACTTCCTGTCCAAGATGCAAGCATCTGTTTGTCTCTTCCTGTTGGGTGTAATTGACATGTGTGATTTGACATGTGTGGATTGACATGTGAGAGCTTCTACAGGCCTCCCCGCCTCCAACTTAGTTAATGTTTCTTTTATTTCTACAACAGGGAGGTCCCATGTACCCTTCATCTATCCTCCCCCAGTGCTAACATCTTGCATACCTAAAGTACAATGTGGAAGCAAGGTAATTGCTATTGATCCAGTCCACGGGACTTATTTAGATTTTACTAGTTTTACATGCTTCTGCTTATGCATGAGTATAGACAGTTCTGTATAATTTTGCACCAGCAGTATATGAAAATTGCTCTGCATCCTCACCAGCACTTGATTTTGTCAGAGTATTGTACTGTATTATTTTTGGTTTTTTTAGCCATTCTGGTAGGTGTGCAGTGGAATCTCACCACAGTTTTAATGTCTATCACCCTAGATTAGTTTTGCCAATTTCAGACCTTCATACAAATTATACGTATATATATATTTTTTGTCTGGCTTCTTTTGTTTAACATAATTCTTTGAGATTCATTTATGTCTACAGTTTTGTTGCTAAGTGTATTCCATTGTATGATTATACCACAGTTTGTTATCCATTCAACTAGCAATGGACATTTAGGTTGTTTCCAACATATGGTTGTTGTGGATATGTTTTAGTAGATGCTGTCCCTCAGAAGGATTGTGCCAATTTCCCCTCCCGCCACCAGTGTGTGAGGTGGTCCAGTGACCATGGAGGAGAAGATACATCCTAAGTGTGTGCCATCAACGCTCTTTGGTAGTTGATTCTTTGGGAGGGGGCTGGGCATTCCTGGTTCCTCCTGGCCTCCCCTCCCCAATTTGAAGGGTCTCATTAGGGGTAAACCTCATAGGAAATGTACTTCTGCTCCGATGTTCTCAAGGGCGGTTACATTATGCCATACCCTCTTTACGAAGATCATCAGAAGAAATTCCTTTTGAGTCTCAGTAGCAGAAATAATTTCGTTTCCCTGGAGCAGTTGGTTTGTTCTTATTTTAAGGACACCGTGAATTGGGCAAGTGACCACGTTGCACACATGTGAGGGACTTACTTATGGGGTGCTGTTTGCTTTTGTATTAGCCTTGCGAGTGGCTCCATTTTGGGCGCCCGCCTTTGTGTGTGTTTCTTCTGCTGTTACTTCCAGTTCCTGCTCTTTTGCTGTGCTTTATGAACACTTGGGAGCCATCTTTATGCTTTTCTGGCATAGGGTGGGTTATAATAAATAAATAAATGCCCCTTGTGTGGTGATTTGGGGCGTCTTTGGCAGCAGAGTGGTGGCCCCAGCTCTGTGAGGTGTGTGAAGGCCTGGGTAGCGGAAGGGGGGCCTTCCTGTGACCTTGGCCTCCTTAGCGGGTAGTTAACTGGCCTCAGACCAGAATGTAAAGCACGTGCAAATCCTCCAGCCCTCTCTTGGAATTGGCTGCCATCCTTATCCTCAGATTTTTGTTGGCTCTGGCTCCACCGTGTCCCTACCAGAGCCCATCTTACTGTCCCTTCTTTATCCAGCTGCCTCTCTGTGCTTTCTTGGATGCTCCTGGCCCTGTGGCATTTGTCTTTGTCACTCTCTCTCCAGTTCTGCCTGCCCTCCCTTGCCCTACAAGGCCTGGGCTGGGGGTGGGGTTAGTACCATCCCTCTCTGCTTGGTCCCTTCTCTTCTCCTGTCCTGCTGAGTTGCGAGTTTCTTCTGTTGATTGACAAGGGCGTGTGCTGACCAAGAGGAGGGGGTAGGACTGGGGGCAGTGGGGCAGGACTGGCCCTAATCTGGCAGCTGTAGAAAAGAATGAGCTCCCCAAACTGGCTCTCGCCCCACCACGCCCTTGGTATTGAAAAAGGAGCAAAGAGTGACAGCTGCGAAGTTTCCCGAATTAGGGGGCTTAAACCACAGGTTCCCTGAGGCTGAGGCCTGTCTCGGTGGACAGCCTCAGGACTGAATTAAAGAGGAAGTGGGGAAGTGATTCGAGAAGGCCGCCGGTGCCGTACCCATACCAGGCATGAGTTTGTCTCCCTCATGTTGTGTCTCGTCCTGTGGGGGATAAAGAGGATGCTCTGAAAATTCTGGTTGCAAAGAGAATTGACTAAAATCTCCTGTTCCCTTGTAGGGAGAAGGAAGTGTCAATGGGGCTGGATGGGCATTCAGGGTTTGTTGGGGGCTGCTTGTTTGGGGTCAGGGGAGAGGCCGTCTCCTTTCTCCAGGGGACCCTCGTGGTGCATGTCCCTGGCTTTGGGTAGGAAGTTGAGGTGGCAGGTGGGGAGATCTGGAGCACTGTGGCTAGTTCTGGGCCTCACGTTGTATTCAAAACAGCAGAGCTGGTGACAGTGAGCTCCCTGTCACTGGAGTTAGGCAAACAGAGGCTGAATAGATCTGTCAGACTTGTCGTGGAGGGGATTCCTGCACTGGGTAGGAATTTGGGTCCTTCTACAGTTGATGACCTGTAATTGGTAAGATAAATGGGAAGCGCTCTCCATGGGGGTTACTTGCTGTGCTGTGTCAGTGGTGTGTGTAGAACAAATCCAGATGCAGAGCCTGCATTGTCAGGGTCGGACTCGGTTTTCCCAGCCCCTCGAGGAACTGTTTGGGGTATGAATTGATCTAGCAAGTCAGCTGCCAAAGAGGGATTGAACTACAGGACCTGTGTGCCAGGAACTAGAAAATTCTAGGACCCGGTTAAAGGGGCCTTTGGCTTTTCATAGCATCTCCCCACCCTACCCCCACCCTCACCTGCTCTTCATGCTCTCTGATGAATCAGTGAGCTGCGTACTCACAACCGTGTACTTTCCAGAATGTGCGTTATCATCAGTGAAAAGTGCAAATCTCTGAACCTCTAGCATCTTGTGTGTCCCTCGTGGCAGCTCTGTGGGGTTGGCCACTCTGCAGGGGACCAAGATCCCGAGAGGGGGCCTGGCTTACCCAGGCACGTAGATGTGTGCTCTGAGCGCTGCCCTAGGGGTTTTCTCTTTCAGGGGAGAGGTGGAGGGTCCTTGACAGGAGCATTTCAAGAGTAGCAGGCATCTTAGCGAAGTGGAAAAAAAAGAAGGGGGCGGTGTGAGGAGACCCGCTCCCACCCCTACCCTGAGACCCTCACTGAAGTGGCTGGGACGGGCTGTGGCAAAGGCCCTCCTTTCCTTTGCAGCCCCTGCCCTGGAGTCTGACCCTCCCACGGTTGTCCTTGCTGTTGGAAGCGCCTCCTCCCCAAGGACACCACTTACTGGATAAAGCCCTCATTGATCTTTGGACCCAACCCTTGCAGGGACACTGGACGTGGTCCTGAGACAAGGACGAGGGCCCGGCTGGATGCGGATTGTGAGAGGCATGGGGAATGCTTCCCGAAGAAACTAGCGAGGCCTGGGGTCAAGAGGAACCCATGTGGGGTGGAGTCGGGGCCGCCTCCTCACAGGACGTCTGCCCAGATTCGTACCTAGACTCAGACTTTCTGGGGAAGAAGGGAAGGAAATGGTTTGTGTGCTGTCCCACCCTGAATGCCTGGTCTCTGCTGGAAGCCATGAAGGGGTGGGCTGCTCACTCCCTCATCACCCAACCTGTTCCTCTGCTGGGAGCCTAAGTCTGAAAATTCTTCCTTACTCTGAGGTAAACTGTGGCTCCATATAGCCCTCACCCATCAAATCCAGCTCTGGCCTCTGGAACCACACAGAACACGCCGAACATTTCCTTCATGTGGCAACGCTCTAGCAATTGAGACATAGCTCTCAGGTCCTCTGTGTTAGTCTGCTCCGGCTGCCGTAACACATACCATAGACTGGGGGACTTAACCAACAGAGATTTATTTCCTCGCAGTTCTGGAGGCTAGAAGACCCAGATCAAGGTCCATGAGGGTTGGTTTCTGGTGAGAGCTCTTTTCCTGGCTTGTAGACTGCTGCCTTCTCACAGCTGCCTCATGTGGCCTTTCCCTGGTGAGTCCACACAGAGGGAGAGAGCAGCTCTCTCTGGTGTCTCTTCTTCTAAGGACACTAATCCTATCGGATCAGGGCCCCACCCTTATAACCTACTTGAATCATAATTACTTCCCTACTCCAACTACAGCCACACAGGGCGTTAGGGCTTCCATATATGAATTTGGGGGGACACGTGCATTCAATCCATAACATCCTCCAGGTAAACATTAGTGACCATGGCATTGACTCACTGTTCTGGGGACCTCAACTTATTCGACAGGAGAAAGTTTCCTAGGCATATACTGCTTTCCCCTGCTAAGAAACTCCTCTTCTCCCACGTCCCCCGGGACAGACGGCTTCTAGGCTCCGATCTCCAGTAACCCCTCTGCCCAGGGCACCTTCCAGGCTCTGAACCCCCAGCTGAAGCAGCCAGATATAGGAAAACCCAAGTTTGTAAAGCACTGATACGGGCGATCCTTTACTAAAGGACTTTACAAAGTAATTCACCAAATGATTTCTCTAGAATCTGGGCAGGGACCTGCAAGGTACAGCCTGAATCTCTTCCATACCCGTTTTTATAAAGATTTATTGGGACACATCGTGTCCATTTGTTTCTGTTCTCTGTGGCTGCTTTTGTACAATGAAGGCAGAATTGGAGTTGCCTGTGGCTGCAAAGCCTGAATTCTTTACCCCCTGGCCCTTTGCGGGAGGAGCTGGCCCATCCCTGCTCAGGGATCAGAAGTGGGACCACAGTAGCCAGTGTACACAGTTATTCTCCTGTATCTCTCCTCTTGTCCTCACACACACTTCCTCCCCATTATCCGAGGAATGACACCCAGGAGGGGCTTGGCAGCTTCCGAAAACTGTGGTGAGGACCCTTAGGCTGAGTGCTCTGGCAGCTTCTGTCTACAGGCTGAGCTGGGGAAAGGGCAGGCCCTTGGTCTCGGAAGGTGGTGGTGATGTGCAATGAACTAGCGTGAAGCTTTCAAGGCTGAGTTCTGTTTAAGGATCTATGACCTGAGAGTTTATCTTGAGCTGAGTCCACCTTCCTTTTTAATCTCTCTTGTTTTTCAAGAAGGATGTCTTTTTTATTCTTCAGTTTTTTAAAATTGTGGTAAAAAAAAATATATATATATATATAACATAGAATTTACCATTTTAACCATTTTTCATGTACAATTCAGTGGCATCAAGTACATTCACAGTGTTGTGCAACCATCACCACTGTCCATCTCCAGAACTTTGTCAACATTCCAAATAGAAACTTTGTCCCCATTTATCAGTAACTCCCATGTCCCCTTCCCCCTGGCCCCTGGCAACCACCATTCCACATTCTGTCTCTGAATCTGCCTGTTCTGGGGACCGCATATAAACATTTGTCTGCTACGGGCTGAGCTGTGCGCCACCCAAGTTCGTATGTTGGAATCCTGACTCCCAGTGCCTCGAATGTGACTGTGTTTGGAGATAGGGTCCTCACAGAGGTAATTAAGGTAAAAGGAGGTCATATGGGTGGGCCCTAATCTGATATGACTGGTGTCCACATGAGAAGAGGAGGTTAGGGCACAGATAACACGGATCGAGAGAGGATCATGTGAGGACACTGGGAGAGGACGGCCGTCTGCAAGCCATGGAGAGAGGCCTCAAGAAGCCAACCCTGCTGACGCCTTGATCTTGGACTTCCAGCCTCCAGAACTGTGAGGACGTAAGTTTCTGTTGTTTAAGCCCCCAGTCTGTGGTTTATGGCAGCCCTGGCAAACCAGCGCATGGTCTTTTTGTGACTGGCTTATTTCACTTAGCATGACATTTCCAAGGTTCTTCCATGTCGTAGTGTGTGTCAGAATTTCATTTTTTATGGCTGAATAATACTCCGTTGTATGGATAGACCACATTTAGTTTATCCCTTCCTTTGCCGGTGGACACTTGGGTTGTTTCTACCTTTTGACTGTTGGGAATAATGCTGCGATGAACTTGGGTGTGCCAGGATCTGAGCCCAGACAGCGCATCTTTCACTCAAATGCGGTTAACCCTCCAGCAGTGCTGGGTTCACCCTCCCCTTCCCACCCGTATTGGGGTCCTGTGGCTTTGTCTGACCCTTCAGCCCGAGCCCTTTCTCTGTCCCCCACGCCACCCCACAGCCCTCCACCCGCTTCCCTGACATGTGAACTCCTCTATTCCCTGATGGCGTTCACTTGGACTGAGGAGAAGAGTCATGGGTTTGTGAGTCAGACAGATCCGGGTTCAAATTCAGGCAACTTGGGTCCTGGTTGGTGATGCTGGACGAGGTACTTCGGCTCTCTGGGCCCCAGGCTCCTCGCTGTGAATGGTGGCGCGCCCCCCTCTGGTTACTTGTGAGCCCCTGGCCCAGAGAGCACGCTTCCCTCACTCTGACTCCTTTCCTCTCCCAAGACCAAGTGCCGCCTCCTCCGCTCACAGCGAGACCCTCTCCCCAGCTGTGAACCTGGATCGGAAGATGCCAGATTGCTGCGTCAGTCAGGGTTCTCCCGAGAAACAGAGCCATAGGATGTCCATGAATAGAGAGAGACTGTGGGGCCTGGACAGTCGGAAATCCACGGGGAAGCCGGCGGCTGGAAATGCCAGCAAGAGTGAAGGTTGCAGTCTGGAGTCTGAAGGAGAATTCTTTCCTCCTCAGGGACCTCAGTCTGTGCTCTTAAGGCCTTCGACTGATTGGATGAGGCCCACCCACATTATGGAGGGTGATCTGCTTTACTCAAATCTGCTGATTTAAATTCTAAGAATATCTAAAAATACCTTTACAGAAATATCCAGACTGATGTTTGACCAAACAGCTGAGCACCATAGCCCAGTCAAATTGACACATAAGGGGTCGGCCCAGTGGCATAGTGGTTAAGTGTGCATGTTCTGCTTTGGTGGCCTGGGGTTCACCAGTTCGGATCCCGGTTGCGGACATGGCACCACTTGGCACACCATGCTGTGGTAGGTCTCCCACATATAAAGTAGAGGAAGATGGGCATGGATGTTAGCTCAGGGCCAGTCTTCCTCAGCAAAAAGAAGAGGATTGGGAGCAGTTAGCTCAGGGCTAATCTTCCTCAAAAAAAAAATTGACACATAAAATTAATCATTATAATTGGTAACATGTCAATTCTAATCAGACTGATCTATAGATTCATTGTAATCCCAATTAAAATCTAAGAAGGTTTTTTTTTTTAAGATTTTATTTTTCCTTTTTCTCTCCAAAGCCCCCAGCACATAGTTGTATATTTTTAGTTATGGGTCCTTCTAGTTGTGGCATGTGGGATGCCACCTCAGCATGGCTTGACGAGTGGTGCCATGTCCGTGCCCAGGATCCGAACTGGTGAAACCCTGGGCCACCAAAGTGGAGTGCATGAACTTAACCACTTGGCATGGGGCCAGCCTCTAAGAAGGATTTAAAAAAAATAATTGCTAGGCTGATTCCAAAATTTGTATGGAAGTGCAAAAGGACTAAAGAGTCAAAACAACTTTGAAAAAGATCAAAGTTGGAGGAGTCACATTACCCGATTTCACAACTTATTAGGAAGCCACAGGGATCAAGACAGTGGTATTAGTGAAAGGACAGACTCATAGATCAATGGAACAGAATAGTCTAGAATAGTCCAGAAATAGATTCACACATATATGGTCAATTGATTTTCAAAAAAAGGTACAAAGGCAATTCCATGGAGAAAGGATAGTTTTTTCACCAAATGATTCTGGAACAACTGGATATCTGTATGCAAAAATCTAAACTTTGGGGGCCAGCCCAGTGGTGCATCGGTTAAGTTTGCATGTTCTGGTTCGGCGGCCTGGGGTTCACTGGTTCGGATCCTGGGTGCAGACCTATACACTGTTTGTCAAGCCATGCTGTGGTAGGTGTCCCACATGTAAAGTAGAGGAAGATGGGCACGGATGTTAGCTCAGGGCCAGTCTTCCTCAGCAAAAAGAGGAGGATGGGCAGCAGATGTTAGCTCAGGGCTAATCTTCCTCAAAAAAAAAAAAAATCTAAACTTTGGTCCATATCTTTGAACATATTAAAAAAATAGCACAAAGTGGATCATAGATCTAGAAGTAAAACCTAAAACAATTACGCTTCTAGAAGAAAACATAGGAAAAAAATCTTTGTGACCTTGGGTTAGATGAAGAGTTTTTAGGTATGACACCAAAAGCATAATTCATAAAAGAACAATTGATAAATTGAACTTGATAAAGATTAAGAGTTCCTCTTTGAAAGACACTTAAGTGAATGAAAAGACAAACCACAGACTGAGAAAAAATATTTACTAATCATATATCCGATACAGGGCTTGCCTCCAGTATATATAAAGAACTCTCAAAATCCAATCAACCTGTGAAAAATGGGCAAAAGATTTGAACAGACACTTCATCAAGGACACACCAGAGAAGTGGATGACAAATATGCACATAGAAACATGCTCAATATCTTGAGTCACTAGGAAAATGCACATTAAGACTACAATGCACTATCACTACACACCCGTAAGAATGTCTAGAATTTAAAAGACTGTACCAAGTGTTGGTGAGGAAGTGCGGGAGCTGCTGGTGGGAATGTAAAATGGCACAGTCACCTTAGAAAAAAGTTAAACAGACACCCACAGCTATACCCCTCCTAGGTATTTACCCAGGAGAAGTGGAGGCGTCCGTCCGTAAATTGAGTTGTATACGAATGCTCATAGCGGCTTTACTGTAACAGCCAAAGCTGGGAACAACCCAGATGTCCCTCAGTAAGGGAATGATAACAAGCTGTGGTCTCTTTGTGCAGTGGAATCCTACTCGCTAAGAAGAAGTGAAGTGTCGATATGCACTACAACATGAGTGAACCTCAAAATAATTAGGCTGAGTGAAAGAAGCCAGATAAAAAAGAGCACATATGGGCTGATTCCATTTATATCAAAATCTAGACAATGCAAACGCTGTGTAGTGACAGAAAGCAGATCAGCGGTTGCCTGGAAAGGGGTAGGAGGGAGGGACTCCAAACGGACATGAGGAGAATTTGGGCATGAGGAATCTGCTCATCATTTTGATTGTGGTTACATACATATGTCACAATGTATCAAATTGTACACTTTGATGTGCGTGGTTTGCTAATGTCGATTATACTCAATAAAACTGGTTTAAATGGAAAGCCCGAAGAAGATGCCTAACTGACTTAGTTCCTTTCCTCCAAGGCCAACTGCTACCCCCATGGTGACACCCTCCCCCCCGCGGGACAAGCCAGTGTCTGCTCTCCCTCAGCTTCGTCGTACTGGCTCTCAGGGGCTGTCACGTGCCCTTAGGAAAATTGCGTCAAATAGCACATTGCAGAGGGGACAGGAGGTTCTGGAACCCCTGTGCCACTGGAAATGGATCTCTGTCCCTCCACCCTCTGACTTACATCACAGCATCACGTGTCCCCAGCTCCCCTTTTTCCCTGTCAGCATTCTTTCTCTTCCAGAGGCCCGGGAAGGTTAAGCTCCTAGCCATCGACCTCAAAGGTCAGATGTCAGTTTTCCTTAACTAACCATTAAGCCCTTACCCTCCTGACCTTCGGGCAGGGGCTAAAACGCTTGTCAGTGGCTCTCAAATAGGATCTCTCCCGCTTTGCCCTCCAGCTCCTTTATTCAGGAAACTGAAGCATGTCAAAGTCATTGACCTGCCCGAGACTTTTGATCAAGTTAACGCAAAGAATGGGAAGACTCAGGTTCCTGACTTCTAGACTGAACCCTAGGGCCACCCCACTTTTCCTCCGCTACCCCCTGCCTGTGACCCATGTCACATGACCCCAGGGTGGCCAGGGGAGAGAATCCAGCCAGTGCCCTGCCTTCCGGGGTCTGGCGGCTGGCACCGCACACAGCAGCACAGCAAGCCTCGGTGCAGCCTCGAGGGTTTGCATCGCTTCCCCATCATGTCTGCCCAGTTGCCCTAGTGACTGTGTGACCCTTCTCCCCCGCCCTGCTGCCACCGGCCCTATAAATAGAGGCAAGGAGCAGCTGGGCTCTCTTGGCAGTCACCATGAGGGCGCTGGTCCTGCTCTGCTGCTTTGTGGCGTCGCTCCTGCTCCCAGGACAAGCAGGTATGACCCCCACCCCTGCTGGCCAGCCGGACTGCAACTTCCATGCGCCCCCAAGGTTTTATGTTTACTGGGGGTGGGGGCGAGGCGGCTAGGGTGGTAGATGGAGGATGAGGCCTCTGTGATTCCTGGGTCCCATGGCAAACCTTTACTCCCGGCTGGTCTCACGGTCTCTCCATTCTCGTCTCCCTGGGGCCCAGGAGAGGGAACTGGGAACAGAAAGAAGCAGAGTGCAGCTACGGGGCTCTCAGGGAGGCCAGAGGAAGTGGAAGCAGTGAACGGAGAGGTGCAGGCGGGCGTGAGGCCTGAGCAGGGGGCTGGAGGGGAGGTGTGGCCTTAGGTGCTGAGGAAGAGGACCCCAGAAGTCAAGACTGGAGGAGCCTCCTGGATGGACAAAAGAACTAGATCTTGGAGCTGGAGGGGCCCCTGGAGGTCGTTGAGTTGACCCTCCAACCTGGAGGAGATGGGGCAGGAGCCTGCCTGGCTTGGCATCATGGAGGACAGGGGGACACAGTGGGCAGGGTTGGGGGTCGTTTGGGGAACAGAATAGAGTGAGGGTCAGTTCGGGATGGCATTGGAGATGCATTTGAGGACTGGGCTGGAAACAGAATTGGACGCAGAGTTCAGGAGAGAAACGGGCCCATTCTGGAGTAGCATGTGGCGAGGCTGGGGGCTTCGTTAGAAGGGGGCTGGGACCTGCGTGCCATGGTTTTCCTTTGACATCTCAGCACTTCGTGTGGCAGAGGCGGTGGCTTGGGTTACAGCGTGGGGGTTATTTATAGGCATGGAGGGGATACCAGAGCATTTTGCCACCTCTCTGTTCCAGAGACTCCTGGGGCTGGGTTCCCCTTGGCAATGCTTGGGGGGTGCTCTGGGGACCCCCAGGAATCCAAGCCCCCCGCTTTGTCTTTTCATGACTTGGCAGTATTCATCTGCACAGGGGACCATGGGGGCCAGAGCCCCAGTCTGTTGGATCTTTGAGGTTCGGTATTTTGAGGTCCCAGCCCCAGCATGGAGAGCAGATGGCGGGCAGGAGCAGAAGCCGTTCCCTCAAGAGGGTGGGAGATCAAGGTGGGGGGCTCTGGCCTCCATGTGCTGCTGGGCCCTGCCCTTGTCTGCCCTTGAGTTAATTTGGGCTCTGCGGGGCTGCAGTGGCTGGAGTGGCAAGGATTCCAAGCGGCTGTCAGGTGGCTAAGTATGGAAACAGCCACGTAATTGGATCCTGAGCCCCAAGCCACTGCCACCCTCTCCCTTTGCAGCCCCTCCCCTGTTCTGCCCAGCCCCAGCTGCCACCTCCCTCACTTCCACACAGCATGCCCAGGAACTTTTAGCCTTTTAGGGACATCCTTTATCTTTCCTCCTAGCAAGGGAACCGGACCTCTGGAATGTTCCACAGGCCTCGCTGGGGGATCTTGCTGTGGGGAAAGGAGGCAGGCAGGCACCTTGTGCAGAGATCCTCTCTTTGCAAGCTCTTTCCTTCCTGGTCTCTGCGGTGCGCCCCTGGCCTGGCTTCCAGGGAGGGTTGTCCGCCAGTGTGCAGAGTTCCCTCCTTTTCTCACCCTGCTCACTGCCTGGGCTCTTATCCTGGGGTGGTTTATCAAGACTCCAGTTGTAGATGGTATACCCAGAAAGATGGCTTCTTCCTGCACCCACTGGCAGATTCAACCATAAAGCTGGCTTTCCCCTACCCCCATAAGGACACTCCTTCCTGCTGGTTGACTTTCCCCTAGAATTGTGCCACCTGGTAAACGCCACCTGGTCCAAAGGCAGCAGCTTTGCTCCTGAACTTCCTGCCCCACTGCTGGATCCTCATTTCCATCCCGATTGCTTGCCCCTCGCTGTGTGGCAGGCAGGCAGGCAGGCATTCTCCTTAACCCCTGCCCCGTTCCTGCTTCCTGGAGGTGGAGGGGGCCCCTATAGAGCTGCTCTTCCTTCTTTTGTCTGCCCTCTGGACTGAGGTGATGGGCTCCACAGCCTCCCCTTTCGTCCCCTAGTGAGGGACCAAGTGCTCCTCCTGATGCCAGGACACAGATGGAGCCGCCAGGCCCCAGTCACCAGACACCTCCACCCCCCGGCCCGCTGCCCCCAGTCCCTTGTAACCACCAGGGTCTTCCTGTTTGTCTTGGAGACCTGGCTTGTGACAGGCCTGCTCAGGGTCAGGGAAAGCAGCTTTGAGATGGTTTCCTCAGTCTCTTCATGGTCCAGGTGAGGGAGTGAAAGCCAGAAGAAGGAAGAGAAGTGTTCAAGGTCAGACAGTGAGTTAGTAACAGGCGTGCCCAGCCCAGGGGGAGTCTCACCCCACCTGGGAGTTCCTGTGCATCCCTGGCCGCTGGCTGACAGGCCTCCCTGGACCCTGGAGCGCCCCGCTGCCTGTCTGGGCATGTGAGGCAGCGGTGGAGGGGCCACTGTGGGTAGCTGCTGCAGGAAGCAGGGCAAGAATGATGCTTTGATCCAGAAGGCATTTCTTTGGGTTTAAGCCATTGGTGTTTGTTAGGCTGAATTTGGGACATCTTTGCTTCTTGTTTTCCACTTGATGCAACCCTGGGGAAAGACAGGGTTCCGAGTCTGTTCATCTTTCCTCCTCCAGCCCTGCCCTGGTTTGCAGACTTGCAAGTCTGCTCTGGCCCCAACCCCGCTGACCCAATGGCGAGAGGTTGGCACGCCAGGGCTTACCCGCCCATCCTTCCCTGAGAGACGAGGGTGAATGGTGACCACCCTTCGCGACCCCCTCCTCATCCACCCCAGGCTGGTGTTCACGATTCCTCAACAGGGCAGCCCAGCTGCTGGGGTTCCCCATGGGGAGGGCTGCTGAGAGAAGGTCGTGAGCTCAGGGATCTTGGGGAGAGAGCAGACCCCGGAAGCCTTTCCAGCCCCCTGCAAGAGCTGTCTCAGCTCATTCCTGACCCCTAGCTCAGCGCAGCTGGACGAGCCCGTGGGGAGCAGCTAGTCCACAATTCTCACGTCGAGTGTGAAGTGCAAGTGTGGGATTTGCTAATGGATGCATCCTCCCGGGTGTGGCCAGGGTCTGGGTGCTGTGCCTCCTGGTCTGGAACAAGGGTCGTGGCTTGGGGAGTGGGAAAGGGTGGGAAGCTGCTGCTGTGGGAAGCTGGGCTTGCCTCTCTCCTGGGCCCCTTCCCTACCCCAAATCCAAATCCAGACCTACTCACTGCACAACCTTACATGTCCGTATCTCTTGAGTGTGCAAAGCCCTTTAGTTCAAACACCTTGCCACATTTCATCATTCATTAATTCATCCCAGATTTATTTTGTACCTGCTATCTTTTTTTTTTGGAGGAAGATTAGCCCTGAGCTAACTACTGCCAGTCCTCCTCTTTTTGCTGAGGAAGCCTGGCTCTGAGCTAACATCCGTGCCCACCTTCCTCTAGTTTATATGTGGGAAGCCTACCACAGCATGGCTGCCAAGCAGTGCCATGTCCGCACCCGGGATCCGAACCAGCGAACCCCGGGCCGCCGAGAAGCGGAACGTGCGAACTTAACCGCTGCGCCACCGGGCCGGCCCCTGTACCTGCTATCTTTTAAGTCTGGTACTGGGGGAATTCAGATGGGCATCTTGTCCCTGACGTGCTTATAGTCCAGGAGGGGAGAGAGGGCATCTTTCACCTTGAGGCTGTACATGTGCAAATAAGATGCACATGTCCTGGGGAGGTACAGGCAAAGAGAGGTGGGATGGAGGGAAGTGGGAGATGATTTTTAACTGAGTGGATCAGGAAATCTTTTATAGATGAGGGAACATTTGACCTGGACCTTGAAGACAGTGGGATTCAGACTTGAAAAGATGGAAGGGAGAGAGTTCTGTGTAAAGGAACAGGATAAGTAGATTCATGGTGTCAGGGAAGATGGGAACATGAATCGTGAAAGGACCTGCTATTCTGCCTGGGATTAGGGTGGGCAGAGTGCAGTGGGGGTCGTAGGCATTCTGTCTGGAAGGTTCGGTTGGGGCTGAGGTGTGAAGGGCTGAGGATGAGGACTTTGCTGTCTAGGCAGAGGGTAACCACTGAGGGCTTTGGAAAAATCCACCTGGCAGTTGTTTGTAGGGAGGAGTAGAATGAGGGGAGGCTGATTAGACAACCATGTCAGAAATGCTGGTAAGAGGGTGTGAACTCGGGCGACTGAGTGTGGATGGAGAGGGGGCAGACCCAGCAGAGAGCTGGGTAGAATCTACTGGACTACCAACGCGGCAAGCCAGGGCGGGGAAGAAGCCCTCGTGGGTTTACTGTAGGTCATCGGAGACATGATCTTGCCAGAAAAGGAAACCAGGAACGTAAAAGAACAGATTAAAAAGTTCGATTTGGGTCATCATGAATTTCAGGTACCGGTGGGACATCTGGGTGGAGATTTTAGTTAGAAAGGCGGGGTTGGCATTTAGGAGGAAAGTCAGGTCTAGGGATCCAGAAATGAGATTCCTTTGGGGAAAGATGAGGGTGAGGGTGTGAGATTGCAAGGGAGCGGTAGATTTGGGGAGTGGGAAGAAGAGGAGGATAAGTGGGTTTCAGCAAGATGGGAAGACATCCAGGAAGAGACAGTGACCTGGAAGCCCAGGGACGGGAGGCCTTCTAGATGGGGTGGTCAACAGGATTAAACACTGCAGAGAGGCTGAGGGGGATGAGGCGTGGGTCTGACACCCACGAGGTCACTGACAGATCGAGGGGCTTGCGCGTGTTTTGTGAGGAGGCGGACAGCGAGACTTTTAACATTGAATTTGGAGGGAGAAAGGACCTCAAGAGTAAGGGGGGGGGGTACAGAGGCAGAGAATTTTCTTTCTAATGTTGGAGAAGACTAAGTGTTTATGGGCCAATGGAGAGGGTCCTGATGGAGAGGGACGGATTGACAAACGCAAGGGGAGAGGAGGTGAGCGAGACATCAGATGCTTGAGGAGGGTAGACAACGTCTGAGGTGGGTCTTAGGGGACACATGCCATGACATTGCAGAGACCTCAGAGGGACACTGCACATTCAAGGTAAACTCAGTGGCCCCAGTGCAAGCCAGATTGCTAATCTAGGAAGTGTGGCTCCTGGGCGTCTACACGTCTACACTGGGGATCGCTCTGGAGGGCTGCAGAGGGGAAGGAACCAGGGCGATCTTCTCAAGAAGCCGGGAAGGTGGGAAGGGAGGCCGGTTGCCCCGAGTTGTATGGTAGCGAACAGCAGGGCCAAGTCCGGAGCCTGGTCTCCAGGGCTGGAGAAAGACTGGACAGAGCCTGGAAGAGATGAGGCCAGGAGATGAAGTCAGTGAATCAGCATGTTAGTCACAGCCAGTGTGAGTGTCTCGCTGTTGGTGAGCCGGCCCCCTCAACCCGATGCTGTAGAGAAGAGGGCAAAATCCGACCCCATGCTCCTCCGTCCAAGGTGTTCATTCAGACAGGAAAAGTGCTTGTTTGGACTCCTGCAGGATTGGTGACTTCAGTGGACGTTGGCGCAGAGGCACGTGGCCCAAGTTTCCCAGATACTGACCTCGGTTCTCGTTTTCCCTTGTGGAACAGAGACAGGCCCAGGCTCAGGTTTCCTCTGGGGTGTTTTCCTGGCTGTGAGCCCTCAGGCCCCACACCCCGGCCCCGTGGCCCATTGGTGGGGCTCATTTTGGGATGAGGAGGCTGAGAGAGAGGAGCGAGTTGATGGGCTGGCTTGTGTTCTCTCACGATCTGCTCTGGGAGTCCAGGCCCCTCAGAGACCCCTCACCTGCCTTCTCAGGGGCCTTCCAGGACTTGGAGCTAGAAATCTGTCTTCAGATTCCCACATCCACCCCATGGGGCTCTTTTCTCCCTCTTGGTGGCTTCCTTCCCTCCCCCTACACTGGCCCTGCTCTGTCCCCCCTACTGAGACACACGATCAGCAAAGGCTCTGAAACTCATTCCAAAAAGGGCCAATGGCTCAACACTTGGACTGTCACTTTCTCAAATCACTTTTTGTTTTAAAGGAGTCAGAATATTTTAGCTCAAGGAATGCATCTCTAATGTGGAATTTCCCATTGCTTTTGTGGGCAGGGTCTTATCCAAAGTCCCTAAATCACAGCATTGAGGCAGTAAATAATCCACTGGTTCTGAGCACAGAGGGGTTGACCTAGAGAGTGAGGCTTCCCCCCCGGTCCTGAAGAAGGGAGGGAGGGAGTGAGTGAGTGAATGAATGAATGAACTGGAGCCATGGTGGGCATGGCTGTAGGACTGCCGAGCTGGACTTGCCTAGTGCTCTGGAGGCCCCGTCCTCTCTGTTCACCCCCGGCCCTGGAGTCCTTAGCAGGAGGTGAGGGGGCTTGCATAATTCAGCAAATGCAAGGGGTCAGATTTAGCTGAGTTTCTGGAGACATCCATTTCCTGGTCTATGTCGCCTGTGCTGTCGTCTTTCTCTGGGGTCAGAGAAGTCCTGCTCCGTTTACTTTTAGCCTCATCCCTCTCCAGCCCTGAAGGTGGTTTTGCTCACAGTCAAGGTCCCAGGGCCCTATCCACCCCAGGGACATGCCTGCTGCAGGTCACTTCCTCGTCCTCCCTCACAGAGGGCTCCGGAGCAGCCTTTCCTGAGCTGCCCAGTCTCAGGGTGGGGGACTTGTGTGGCAGAACTGGCTTCTGCCAGAGCGAAGAGAGGGCTGCCCCGTGGTGCCCTGCTGCTGGGAGTGCCCAGGGGCCCAGTTCTGAAGAAGACCATGAAACCATGGTGCCAGTGGGCAGGTCCTGCCTGGCGCTGTCCCAGGAGCCTGTCTTTCCTGGGATCATGTTATCAGGACCCGGGAAAGCATAGTCACCATTGCTTCATCCAGCTCCAAATCCTGGCGCCCAGAAGGATTACAGGTGGGATGTGGGCCCATCTGAGTTGGCTCCCCAGGCTCATTGCAAAGGTGTTAAGAGATGAAAAGAGGCTTTCTCCTTTGACCTTTGAGTGGACCCCCTACGAGGGTGCTTGTCCTTCACAACCTTGAGACCTGTGAGCCTCTAATCCCCTGTCAGCTCAGAATGAGTACGGGCCTTGTGGCCAGTTCTAGGGAGAAGGAGGGCTCAGCAGAGTCCCAAAGAGATGGGAGATGCAGCCGTCCCTGGGGAGCCCACCTTGGGTCAGGAAACTGGGATGGACTCATGGTTAGGGGTGAGGGGCAGGATGTGAATAGCAAGAAGCATGAGGGTGAACACAAATTCTGACACTGCAGGACCTTGGAGAGGGAAGAGGGGCTGGTTAATCTCACAAGGTGTGAGCTCGACAGGAGACATGAGGAAGGTGAGGCAGATGTGTGCCGCCCTCTGAAGGGCCCAGCTCTCCAGCCTGAGGCCAGGCTGTGCCCCTTGCGAGGTCCTGGCCGGCCATACTGTGCAGGCGGGACTGGGCTATGTCTCTGCCCCCGGAGCTGACCTTCTATTTGGGGAGATGACACACACTGAAAAAAAATGTAGCTGACAGCCCCAGCAGCTCTGGTTGGGGATGAGAGGAGGGCTGGAAGATGGGCCTCATGGACGGGCAGGGTTCCAGCCAGACTGGGAGTAAGGGGACGACCACTGGGCTGTCAGCCCCAAGTGACCACTGTGCATTGTTTAATTTGCTCACCGCTGCGTCACCAATGCTCAGCATAGCGCTTGACTCATTGAAGGCACTCAAAGTCTGATGAATGAATAGATGATCCGTGCAGGTGGAGGTGGAAGAGCATCTGAAGACAGTGATCAAAGCCAGGAGCAGGAAGCTCAGAGCATTGCACTGGCAGGGACAGGATGAGACTGGCTCTGGCTAGAATGTGGGGCGCCTGTTCAGGGGAGATCAGACCACCCTGATGGGTTGGGACCGATTGCAAAGGGCCTTGAATGCCGAGGCAAGTGGCTCTTTCCCTAAGCCCTCAGCTACTCTAGCCTGTTCCCCTTCTGGATAGCCCCTCCCCCTTTTCCTCCTTCTCAGATATTTTTGGATCCTTCTAGAGCAGGGACTGCATTCTGAGCTCAAACAGGTGCAGGCAAAGTCTGGCCTGGAGTTCTAGGCCTGTAGGAAGTGGGTTGTGTTGGGAGCTCAGCCTGGAACCAGGCCAGGGGAGAACCCTGGGGTTTGGGAGCCCCCTCCCTCCCTTCCCTACTGAGTCACTGCCAGAACTGTGGCCCCTGGTTCTCCTCCAATTGGCCATTGGGTTAGGACCTCGGCCAGCCCAGTTGTCTCCCATAGAATTTTCCCTAGATGGCAATAGGTAAAGAGTCGATGTAACTGTTGTCTGGAAAATTACATTTCTGATGTGCATGGCATTTCCACAGCTGCCTGCCCTGCACACCTGCACCCCCCAGACAAGCTTCTAGCCCCTTCGTGGGCTGCTCCACTTTCCGTGCATTCCCTCCTCCCTTTATTCTAAGTGTCAGGTAGTGGAAGATCACCTATCTCCCTAGCTTATCCCAGGAGGTCACGACACCAGGAATGTCCCTGGGACCTGGGAAGGGGTCTTGAAATTAGGGAGAGTCACAGCACTCGCCGTGGCTTGGGACAGCCCACCCTGGGCTCATGCTCCCGGCGGAATGAACTTGGGTACAAGCTCTGACAGTAATACAAGTCCGGTGGCGAGTCCACCTCTCTCTCTTGCCTCGGTTTCCTTTCTGAATCGGTAGTTAGGCCAGCAGCCTCCCCACCAAGACCCTCTCACCTGAGGCTGCCCATGTGAGGAGGAGCGCAGTCCACCTGCGCACCAGGACTCGAGGACACAGCAAGTGCTGGCTTTGTCATTCGCCACCAAGCCCCTTACCAGTTTTGCACCTGTTTGTTGGCCCGTTAAAAGGGATAATAATACTTTGCCCTGTTTACAGCATGGGGTTGTTATGTGACTAAAATAAGAAAATGGCTATCGGATGCTTAAAATGTTTTTGATATCAGATACTTTTTAGGTTAAAGGACTATGACAATAATTATAGGTTATCACTGCTGTCACTGTGCCTGCGGCTTGACATCTGCCACCGGTTTCCTCAAATATCATGAAACACGAACAACTGGGGGCCCATCAGCATATCTTCTCCTTCTCAGGACGGTTAATATCCTTGGGATTTTCTGTCCTCAAAGAGCTTGCAAACCAGGAGGGGAGTCAGTCCCGGCTCATGATATGAGTAGGACTCCATAAAAGGCAGATGTAATCAGGGTCTAAAAATAAGCAGCCGAGGTGCAGAGGAAGGGGGAGCAGCGTTGGGGTAGGGACGGGGCCTCGGCTGAGGAAGGTGTGACCAGCTTAGTCAGGAAGAGTTCTGGGGCCACGCTCAGGTGTGGGTTCCCGGGGCTGCTGTCACAAATGACCACCCCTGGGTGGCTGAAGACAGCAGAATGGATTCTCTCACAGAACTTGATTCTGGAGGCCGGAACTCTGAAATAAGGTGTCAGCTCTGCCTTCCAGCTTCTCAGAGACCCCGGCAATCCTTGGCGTTCCTTGGCTTGCAGACGCATCTCTCCGATCTCTGCCTCTGTCCTCATGTGCCTTTCTCCCTGTGTGTCTATGTCTCCTCCTCTTATAAGGACACTAATCTTTGGATTTAAGGCCCACCCTAATCCAGTATGACCTCATCTTAACTAGTTACATCTGCACAGACCCTGTTTCCAAGCAATATCAACTTCTGAGGTTCTGGGTGGACGTGAATTTTGGGGGACACTCTTCGCCCCCCATGGTTCCTTCGCCTTGGACCCCGACTTTTGAGCAGTTGCTGGTTCTGAGCGTCTAGTTCTGGTCTCTTTCCTAGGTGGCAGTCATCTCCTGGGCACCAATGTCACCTGTTTGCTCAGTCCTCTTTCTGGCCCCACAGCCCACGCGATTGCCCCAGTGGCTAATTTGGAGCTTTGCTGACACACCCAGGGCAAGTGTGCTGAATGAATCGAGGGACAGCTGGTCGGGGGCAGGGAATTCCGGGAGCACCTGCCCAGCCTAGTGGTGGTGGTGGGGAGGACAGTGGGCAGAGTTTTCCAGTCCCTGGTGGGTGTGCTCAGGTGCAGAGCGAGTTGGAGTTGGCAGGTGCTGAGGGCAGGGGGGCTGGTTCCCGGCTGGTGGTGTGATGGAGAAAGTAGTGGGCTGAGAACCCAGAAACTAGGGCCTGGCGTGCCGTGGGACCTTAGGCTCAGTTCTCCCACCTAAGTGCCCACGTCCAGCCCTCACAGTCTCCTGCCCTGGGCACAGCGGGAGAGTGAGCAGGACCTGGAGGCCCCCTCCTAACCCCCTGCAGAAGCCACTTGGAAAAAGAACTTCAGGGTGAATCCTCTGCCAACGTTGACGAGAGGTTCGCGTCTTGGCATCTCTGCCTTTCCTCGCTCTCCTGGCCAGCAGGAGGGGCACGCAACTGGAAGGGTGGGTATCTAGGCCTCTTAATGGCAGAATGAGGGGTCCCCAGCCTGGAGTCTGGTGTGTCGGGGCAGTTCTGGAAGCTGGTGGCTCTGGCTCTGTTGCCTTCTCCATGGTTTGTCCTGGTTCTGGAGGAAAGCAGGGGTGGGAGACAGGTCTTCAGGGGTTCTAGCCTTTCCAGAAATGCTCACCAGTGAATCCAGTCTGCACCCCTTAACCTTGCGTTGCGAGCTCTCCTCTGTCTGGCTTGTCCCACACTCCTGATCATGTCCTCTGATCCTGCACACACTTGATTTGGCTCCTGCAACATCTGACCCCAAATGCCTCCCACCTCCTCAGGAGCTCCCACGATAAGCCCCTGGGGTCGACATCCCCAGTCAGGGCTGAGACTCTGCTGCCAAGAGGCAAGTTCTCCCTTCCTGCCTGCCAACCTCCCTCTTCAATTAGATTCTATGTCTTTAAGGGGAGGGTCTTAAATTCAGGAATCCAGTTCATGGTTATCACAGCAACCTTCTGAGCTGGTGAGGCAGCCACTCTTAAAACAGTATGATTACAAAAAAATAGGCTTGGGCAAGTTAAGTGACTCAGCCTGTGGGTACTTCTCTGGTTATGAATCCTGGTCCTAAATCTCCTCTCTTCTGGAACTCTCAGCCACTGAGTTGAGGGAAGGCCTTACCTTTTGCCACCATAATCCATCCATCCATCATCCATCCACCCATTCATCCATCCACCCATCCGTCCATCTACCCATTGTCCATCCACCCATCCATCCATCATCCATCATCCATCCATTGATCCATCCATCCATCGATCCATCCATCCATCGATCCATCCATCCATCATCCATCCACCCATCCATCATCCATCCATCCATCCATCCACCATCCGTCCATCCATCCATCCACCATCCGTCCATCCATCCATTCACCATCCATCCATCCATCCATCCATCCATCATCCATCCACCCATCCATCCATCATCCATCATCCATCCATCCATCCATCCAACCATCGATCCATCCATCCATCATCCATCCACCCATCCATCATCCATCCATCCATCCATCCGTCCATCAGTCCATCCATCCATTCACCATCCATCCATCCATCCATCCATCATCCATCCACCCATCCATCATCCATCCATCCATCCGTCCATTCATCCATTGCCTATTCTAGGTGCTGAGATACAAAATCTCTGACAGACAAGAAACTAGATAAGTAAGTTATACAGTTTATCAGATGTTTATAGGTGCAATGGAGAAAGAGACTAGGGAAGGGAGAGGGGAAGGCTGGTTGGGAAACAGGTGACCAGGGAAGGCCTTGGAGAGAAGGTGATAAGGAGCCAAGACTTAGGGCAGGAAAGGAGAGAGCAGGTGGTTATGTGAGGAGAACATTCCCACAGAAAGCACAGCAAGCTCAGTGAGGCAGGAGAGCAAAGCCCGTGTGGAGATGGGGTAAAAAGGGAGGCCTGGCTTGAAGGGTGTCAGCCCCTAGGCCACCATGGGATGTGGCCTCTCATCTACTGAGATGGGAGCCAGCGAGGGTGTGTGCAGGGGGAGAGCGTGCTTGGAGAACAGACTGGGCATGGGGCTCAGGGAGGGGCTGTTCCACACTCCAGGTGGGAGGTGACAGCTCCTGGGCCAGGGAGCTGAGGGAGTTGGGGAAGAAAGGCTTAGACTGCAGATAGATTTTGATGGTAGACAACAGGTTTAACTAAGGTTTTAGAGAAAGAAAAGAATTGAAGGCACTTCATCTTTTTTTTTCCTGGGGAATATTTGCCCCGAGCTAACATCTGTTGCCAATCTTCCTCTTGTTTTACGTGAGCCACTGTCAAAGCACACCCACTGACAGACAAGTGGTGTGGTTCCATGCCTGGGAACCGAACCCAGGCCACTGAAGTGAAGTGCACTAAATTTTAACCACTAGGCCATCGGGGCAGGCCCTATATATATATTTTTAACCAGCTTTATTGAGATATAATTCACCTACTGTACAATTTGCCCATTTAAAGTGTACAATTCAATAGTTTTTTTTTTTTAAAGATTGGCACCTGAGCTAACAACTGTTGCCAATCTTTTTTTTTTTTCTCCGCACATCCCCTCAGTACATAGTTGTATATACTTTTTTTAGTTGTGGGTCCTTCTACTTGTGGCATGTGGGATGCTGCCTCAACGTGGCCTGATGAGTGAGGCCATGTCCGCACCCAGGATCTGAGTCGGCGAAACCCTGGGCCACTGAAGCGGAGTGTGGGAACTTACCCAGTCGGCCATGGGGCCGGCCCCACAATTCTATAGTTTTTGCTGTATAGTAGTTCCCCGTTATCCACAGTTTTGCTTTCCACTGTTTCAGTTATCCGAGGGCAACCGTGGTCCGAAAATATTAGATGGAAGATTCCAGAGATAAATAATTCATAAGTTTTAGATTGTGCCTCTCTCTGAGTAGCGTGATGAACTCTTGCGCCATCCTGGTCCATCCTTCCTGGGACATGAATCACCCCTTTGTCCAGTGTCTCCTTAGTGGACACGCTACCACCCGTTAGTCACTTAAGGGCCGTTCAGGGTCATCAGATCGACTATCAGTGTCTCAGCACTTACGGTCAAGTCCCCCTTATTGTACTTGATAACAGCCCAAACTGCAGAGCTAGTGATGCTGGCAATTCGGGTATGCCAGAGAGAGCCACAAGGTGCTCCCTTTGAGTGAAAGGTGAAAGTTCCCGACTTAATAAGGAAAGAAGCAAAATCATATGCTGAGATCGCTAAGAGCTAAAGTAACTTTCACTAGAGTGTATTATTATCATTGTCCTACTTTATTGTTAGATATTGTTGTTAATCTCTTACCGAGCCTAACTTATAAATTAAACTTCATCATAGGTATGTATATATAGGAGAAAACATAGTGTATGTGGGGTTCGGTACTATCCGTGGTGACAGGCATCCACTGGGCGTCTTGGAACACATCCCCCATGGATAAAAGGGGAGACTACTGTATTCACAGATATGTGTAACTATCAGCACAGTCCGTTTTAGAACATTTTTCATCACATCAAAAGAAAGCCGGAGGCCCACCTGCTGGTGCAGCAGTTAAGTGCGCACATTCCACTTCAGTGGCCCCAGGCTTGCTAGTTTGGATCCTGGGTGTGTACATGGAACCGCTTGGCACACCATGCTGTGGTAGGCATCCCACACATAAAGTAGAGGAAGATGGGCACGGATGTTAGCTCAGGGCCAGTCTTCCTCAGCAAAAAGAGGAGGATGGGCAGCAGATGTTAGCTCAGGGCTAATCTTCCTCAGAAAAAAAAGAAAGCTGGTACCCATCAGCAGTCACTCCCCATTCCCACCTCCCATCCTAATCTGCTTTCTGTCTCTGTGGATTTCCCTATTCTGGACTTTCATATAATGGAATCATACAATGTGTGGTCTTTGGTGTCTGGCTTCTTTCACTGAGCATCATGTCTTCAAGATTCATCCATGTGATAGCATGTGTCAGTGCTCCATTCCTTTTTATGGTTGAGTAATATTCCGTTGTGTGGATAGACCATGTTTTGCTTATTTGTTCATCTATTGGTGGACATTTGGGCTGTTTCCACCTTTGGCTATTGTGGATAATGCTGCTGTGAACATCAGTGTAAATGTTTCTATGTGGACATATGTTTTGGGGAGATTTTGTCTTTTCTTTTAAGATTTTTATTTTTCCTTTTTGTGCCCAAAGCCCCCGGTACATAGTTGTATATTTTAGCTATGGGTCCTTCTAGTTGTGGCATGTAGGACACCACCTCAGCGTGGCTTGATGAATGGTGCCATGTCTGCGACATTGGATCCAAACCGGTGAAACCCTGGGCTGCCAAAGCGGAACGTGCAAACTTAACCACTCAGCCACGGGGCTGGCCCCAGATTTTGTCTTAACATTAGAAATACTTGTTGCTGGCCCTGTGGCCGAGTGGTTAAGTTCACGCGCTCCGCTTCAGTGGCCCAGGGTTTCGTGGGTTTGGATCTTGGACGCAGACATGGCACCGCTCATCAAGCCACGCTGAGGTGGCGTCCCACATAGCAGAGGCAGAGGGACCTACACACAACCAGAATATACAACTATGTACTGGGGGGGCTTTGGGGAGAAGAAGAAAAAAGAAAAAGAGGGAAGATTGGCAACAAGTGTTAGCTCAAGTGCCAATCTTTAAAAAAAGTTTGGGAAGAAATACCTTATACTTTTCGAGTACTAGCCAGCTTTCAGAATTCCATTGCATATCTTTTGAGCCTCCTGCTACCTGGCACACAGTAGGTGCTCCATCCATAGCAGTGGAATGAGGGCACAACCAACCTGGAGGTGGGCCGGGCGGGTATTTTTCTTTTCCATTTTATTACTGATGAAACAGACAGAGAACAGTTCAAATACTTGCTCAAGGTCCCCCTGCTGATTAGGGGAGCAAACTCAGGCTCCTGACTCTCTCCTCTCCCTCCCCCAGAGTCACAGGATCCCCAGTGCTGCTCCTCGAACGGGGCAGCTCTGCCTGACAACCAGGGTCCATCCCCTGAGTGGGTTCTGTGAGGGCCTCCCACCACCAGCTGCTCCTGCCTCTCTGTGCTCTCCTCCTGGGAATCTGCCCTGACAGGGAAGCAAGGCCAGCTAGACTCCAGACCCATGGTGTCCTAGAGCTGAGGGGCATCAGCCCCTGTGGCCTTGGAGATGGACCATAGTCTGGGACAGGGTGCCAGGGGCAGACCTGGTACAGCCTCCTATGGGCAGGTTTTGCCCTTTGCAACCAGTAGCTTCCTGGGAAGATGGGTATAGGTTGACTCCCATGGTCAAGACCCAAGGGTAGTGATTCTCAGATACTCATGTGAGTAGGAATCACCTCGGTGCTTGTTAAAGAGGCAACCTTGAGGCCCCCTGCCCACCCTGAGTGTGATTCAGGGGGTCTGAGGAGTGGGCCCAGGAATGGAACTTTTAGCTAAGCTCCTCCGTGATCCTTTAGCAAATGGCCTTGAGCTGCACCTTGAGCAGGGCTGACCCGGGGAGGAGGCTCGTTCCTGTCAGGTGCTCTCAGGGCGTCCAGCAGATGTTTCCTGGGCAGGGATGTCTGCCAGGCCCCATGCTGGACACCTGCGACCCCACTGGGAACAAGCCGTGGGTGCTGGCCTCAGGGAGCTTATCATCCACGGGGACACAGGTTAAAAAAAAGCCTGTCGTGTAGGGTGACAGGTGCTGTGGGAATGAGGAGAGAACACTTCAGTATTGAGGGGTCAGGCCTCAAGCTGAGATGTGAAGTGTGAGCGGACAGCAGCCAGGGCCGGCGGTGGGGGAGGAGAGGGGCAATGGGGTTGACCCTCAAGGAGATTGATTGGAAATCCACGAGGACCGAAAATGGTTTCTTGAAGAATTTGGCATGTGAGTCTTGATGCTCAATGCTTCTCAGGCCCTCTGGGAACGGGAGGAGGTACTGGGCCTGCTTCTTGCCCTGGAGGAGATGACAGCCTGGAAGGGAAGCTGGAACAGACACCCCCTTCCCTGTCACAGTCACACAGGCGGGGGGCTGGGTCACTTGGCTCAGGGTCGATGGTGTGGACACTGAGTCAGTTGAGGTCAGCAAGGGGACCCACGTGGCCTGGCGTGGTGAGGACCGGAAGGTGTCATGGAGGCAGTGGGTCATGGGCTGGTGAGAGGAACAGGTGAGGCAGGGTCTGTGGAGAAGTGAGAGGTTGTCCAGGCAGGCAGTTGGGAGGGGTGGGAATTGGGAGACAGATTATGGGTTGGATTCTATCTCCCCAAAAGATATATTGAGGTGCTAACTCCCAGGACCTCAGAATGTGACCTCACTCGGCAACAGGGTGGTTGCAGACATAGTTAATCTGACTGGTGTCCTTGGAAGGAAAGGAGGAGAGGCACAGGATAGAGGCAGAGGGAGAGGCCGTGTGCGATGGAGGCGGAGACTGGAGAGGCGCAGCCACAGCCAAGGATTGCCGGGAGCCACCAGAACCTGGAAGAGGCAGGAAGGAGCCCCCCAGAGGCTTCGGAGGGAACACTGCCCTGCCGACCCCTTGATTTTGGCCCTCTGGACTCCAGAACTGTGAGAGAACCCATTCTATTGCTTTGAGCCCCCAGGCGTGGTGCTTTGTTACATCAGCCACAGGAAACAAACACCAGCCCAACTCAGGCTGTGTGCAGGATCTGGGGCCCTTGTCCAGCTCGGGGTGGGACCCTTTGAGCAGGCAGCCTGCTGGAGCTCCTCAGATGCGGCCTGGTGGAGGCCGCTGAGGCCCTCGGCACTGACCAGGGAGGGTCACCCTGGGGACAGCGAGTGTGGAATGTACACTTGCTCTGGCCCCACCCTCCGCCCTGCCCTTGGCTCTGACCTTGCCCTCTCCAGGGGAGCCCCGTGAGAACTAAGGAGTAGATGGCAGGAGGTAATAGCCTATGGCTCCCAGGTGGCAACAGCATCTGGTTTCAGTATTTGAAGAGACGCGACGGAGAGTCCAGCCCCTTGGTGACACTAAATCCACCTGAGAAGGAAGCTGCTCTGGGCTTTAATTCCCTGTAATGATTCCTCCCTAGGGGTGGGGATGTCCAGAGAGGGAGCCCGAGGGAGGGCTTAGAGGCCTGGCCTGTAGGAAGGACAGAGCCACCACTCACCTGGAAAAGCGTGGCTCATGTGTCTGAGGTTCAGGGGTCTGGGCCACTTGGGGATATAAACCAGGAGCAAGTCTGCTCCCAGGGAAGACATGAGATTTCTAGAACATTCCATCTTAGAGTGCCCTGGGTCTTTGCCTGTGGCGTTCCAAGCTGTGGAGTGATAATGGAAGGTGATGGATGGGTTTGCTCGAAGGCCTTGGGAGTTCGTGCAGTTCACGGGGCAGCAGATGGGAATGCAATCTTCTCTCCTTTCTCTCATGACCCAGACTCTGGACGGCACTTCTGGTCCAGTCTTGTGGCCTCTGCCATCCTGAACTCAGATAGCTAAGAGCTGACCTCACGCAGCTCTTGTGGAACCAACTGTCCTTTGTCTCGTGGCAATGGGGACAGCGAGCCCCTCCCTGCATTCTCCTCCTGGTGACACCAGAGAACGGCAGATTAAGGGCAAGTGCAGGGCTGGGCCGGGTGCTGGTGACCTCTGGGAGCTTAACCCTCACCCCAGTCCTTCCCCAAATCTCCACACAGAGCTGTGTGGAGACCCAGCCTGGCGTCAGAGCCCTTGGCTTGCAGTCATTGGGAGGCCATATTTTGTAGGAACAGCTAGGGGGATGGATGGGTGGTCCCAGGAAGGCTGAGTCTCAGGGAGTAGGCAAGACATGGCCATGAAAGGGTTAAGAAAGGTCAGAGAGGGCTGGCCCGGTGGTGTAGTGGTTAAGTTCATATGCTCTGCTTCGGTGGCCTTGAGGTTCATGGGTTCAGATCCTGGGCATGGACCTACACACCATTCATCAAGCCATGCTGTGGCGGCATTCCACATACAAAATAGAGGAAGATTGGCATGTTAGCTCAGCAACAAGCTTCCTCACCAAAAAAAGAAAGAAATGTCAGAGAGGAGAGGAAGTCAGGTCTGTTTCAGGCTGAACCCTGAGTGAAAGACCAGGGCAAGGGGTCAGAGACCTCGTGTTCATGCCCAGCTTTGCCCCCAGCTCACTAGGTGACTCCAGCAATTTCTCTTCCTTCTCTGGGCCTCAGACTCCTCCTTTCTGAAGTGAAAGAGTTGGGCTAGTTAGTTTCTAAGTTTCGTTCCAGTTCTACAAGTCTCTACCGGAAAAATACCCACGAGGCCAAGTAAGAAGAGGAGATTCGGGGGTCCTGAACAGAAGGAGCAGAAGTGCCCTGTTGCAAATTTGCTGAAGCCCTTTGGGAGAGAAAGTGGAAAGATCTGGCGTCTTGGCATCTAGAAGCAGTTTTTCTGGAAGGATCTATGGGCTGGGGCACACAGGGTGCAGTATTTGTGTCTAATTGCTTCCCCAGCTTCTGCCCTTGGCTTGACCTTCCTGCGTACTCTCCTCTGAGCAGACCTGGGATGGGCGGCTTCTCTGGGCTTCTTGGCAGGTGGGGGTGAGAGCTGCTAAGGACCCCTCAGTGCTGAGCAGGTGTGTGGGGAGGCTTGGCACCACCAACGGGAGCAAGGCTGCTGGCAGTGAAGGAGGCGCAGGGCCCCTGTGGTCACGCAGGCCCGTGTGGCAGGCCCTCCAAACCAGGAAACCTCAGCTCTGATTTCAGAAAAGCAGGACGAGCAGAGCGCCCTCAAGTGGGAGCTACAGCCACTCTCGCTGTCTCTGGCAGTCAAAGCCACGTTCTCAAGGCCTGAGGCGTGTCTGAGGGGTTTATTGTTGCTCCCTGTACTGGCTTACAAGGACGAGGCTGGCCTGGAGAATGGCCTCTCTGATTGGGTTGCCATTTCTGAGAACCGTGAAGGGCCCTCAGGGGCTCTGCCCCCAGACAGGGCCTGTCACTCATTCTCAGACAGACATGCCCTGACGAGTAGGTCTGTTTAGATGTCCCCTGAGTGTGAGTTTCGTTGGGAGCGAAGTGCAGAGTCACCTCACTTCAATGGGGATGGGAGGAGTCTGGGATGGTGGAGGGGAGAGGGGAAGCCACACGTGGCCTCGGAAGTGACCCTGGAAGTTTCTGGGTGAGTCAGGCCTGACTGGAAGTGGGAGTCAGTGACAGCAGGAATTACTCGGGGCTCGGCAGGACCAGGCCTGGGCCCCAGGAGTGTTGATAGCTACGGCCCATTCCTGTCCCAGGCCAGCTGGAACCTCCTGGAGAGAGCAAGGCTACCCGTAAGGTGTCCGTGACTCCTTGAATGAGCTGCTTCTGGCAGGCAGATGGGAAGAAGGAGCCCCGGGCAGAAGGAGCTCTCTTGGCTCGCTGACTGACACCCCAGAAACAGAGGGTCGGAAGAAGTGGAGGGAAGGTGGGCCAGCTCTGCTCCTGTCCCAAACTGGTTCTGCTTTTGCCCACTCGGGGAACTTGAGATTTGGCCTGGCATCTTTGCTCTTCTAGGAAGTTATTGTTGTTATACCTGACATTTGTAGAATGCTTTTAAACATCATCTGATGTTTAAAATATTCTGAAGGGGTTGGCAAAGCAGGTATTATCTGCATTATATGGATGAGTGGAGCTGGGTGCAGGGGAGTGAGGAGTGTTCCCCGGTCACCTTGCAGGTTAGGAAGACACTAAGGAGCAGAGCCCAGCTCTTCTGACTTCCAGCCGCATCCAGAGACACCAGCTGGCTCTGGGTCATGTGGCAAAGGAAAGGCCTGGGATGTGGTCCTGACCCAAGCTGGGGAAGGTGTCACATCCATTTCCTGAGCTCGGGAATCGAGCAGACTTCCTCCCTCCCATGATGGCTCTGACCTGAACCCAAGATGGCCATCAAATGGGGCCTTAGGAAGCCACACTCCTTTGGCTCCCTGTGGGTCTCTGCCTGGCTGGTGCCCAAAATTAAACCATCAGCCCTCCAGAGGTCATCCTCCAGATCCCAGGGAGATTCTGTTTCTCTGGGTGGGGAGGTGGGACGGGGGGAGGCAGCCACCTGCCTCGGTCTGTCTCGGAGTCCAGCCTGCACCTCTCCCTCCCTTCTTCCCTCTGCGGCCCCGCTCGCCCCTCTGAATAGAGGAAGTATTGCCTGGGACTTCTGCTTGGAGGACTTCTGCTTGCTTCAGGCCGCGCTGGTCTCTGGGAAGACAGGGTGCTCCGCGCAGTATCCCTTTAATAACCGAGTCACGTGGAGGGGTTAGGGCTTAATGTTTTGCTTCTTCCAAAGATATTTGCCTTTCAAAAGTGAGGGCTCAGCCATACTCACGAATCCTCCAGCATCAGTGACAAGCATGTGTATACAAGATGGTTGCAGCATTGTGGGCAATTTCTCCCTGTACCTCCCAAACCAAGAATCCCCAGGAATTAGGGGTGGGGAGGGGGTGGAGTTGTTCTGCCAATTCTCTGGACTTTATGGGTTAGAAACCACTGTCTTGAAGTCTTAAACAATCATTTTTAAGGGGAGGAAGAAGAGGGTAGACTGAGAAGTCACTGTCTTTCTGAGGCTGACTCATTCCCTCTCATTTTGGGGGGGGGGGTATGGCCTGGTGTGGGGAAAGCTCATGAGACTCAGAGTTGGTGGAGAGCTGGGTTCTAAAACCAGCTCACAGCTGACTATCCTAACTAGCCCCGTGGCCTTGGGACAATCACTTATTGGAGTTTTAAGATCCTGATTAGTGAAATCAAACCAGTTGGACCCCCAATCTCGTAAGTTTCTCTGATTGGCGCCTTTGTCATTGTGTCCTGTCCCCTGGGTGAATCATTTGGGGGCTAGAGCCCAGCCAGGGACAAGCTGTCCTGGGCGGATTAGCCTTGACTTTGGAGCATGGCCAGGAGGCCAAAGAACCTTCCGAGAATGGCTGCCTCCTTCACTGCACTGTGGTCCCGTTGTCTGGGGGGAAGACATGGAGGCCAACAGAGTGGTGAGAGAGGGTCTCAGGGTCCTGGGAGGGTATGGGCACTTCCCTTCCAAGGTCCTTTTTGGCGTTGGCATCTGCAAAGCTTTCTGAAGGCTCACCCAAGAAAAGAAAGGACAAGGGGCCCTGAGTGGTGAACATTACTCTGTAAACAAGGTCAAGAAGAGATGAAACACCAGAAGAGGCCACTGATCCGCTCTGGCCAGTCCAGGAGTGCTGGGAGACAAGATCTAGAACACGGAAGGGGTCAGTCTGCCGCTCCGGCTCTGTGAACGCTGTTTCTGAAGTGCCCTCAGCTGCACTTAGGCACGGCTGATGAGATATCCAAGAGTTTGGGTGGAGGACAGCCTGGGAAAGACGTGGGGCTCCCTGGATGCCAAGACTGCTGTTCCTGACTCCCAGATACAGAGGTGTCCAGGGGTAGGACTGGAAAGTGATTGTCCCCTGGGACTTTGTTGCTGATGACTCATCTGTATAATTGTGTTTGAGTAATGGTCGAAGGTATTTTCCTTGTGTGTGACTTTGAACTCCATGGTTTCAGTTCACATGGATGAGAAGTCATATGGAAGAATAACTTTGGCAGATCCTTAGAAATATACACTAAGGAGACTTGGATAGGTGAATTGAGTTTATATTCTATTCCATGAAGACACTGAATAAATTCGGCACCTAGAGGTGAGCTCGAAACAGGTCAACCAAAGAAAAGATCTCGGCTTCTGACCTCTCTTCTCCCATCTCCAGTTTCCACTTCCAGACAGAACCCCCGACACTTGGTTCTGAGGGCGACTCAGAGCAGTGCTTCTCAACTGCTGATGTCCATTAGAATCAGCTGTGAAACACCCAGGTTCCCGCTGACCCAACCTGGAGCCTGGGCATCTGTGCTTGGCAAGCTGTGCGGGTCATGGACACCACCCCCACGTGGGCCAGGAGCACTGAGTTCTAGCCCGTGCTTGGAACGGCTTGTTGAGCAAACAGCTTGACTTTCCTGTGTCTACTTCCTTATTTCAAGAGAGGTTAGTAATCCTTGCTCTCCCTGCCTCAGACGGCTGCCAGGAGGATGAAAGAGGAAGATGAAACTACTTTGGGAAGCATGAAGTTCTGTATGGAGGTGAGGCAGCATCTAGCTCAGTGCCTGGAATAAGCCGATCAGCAAAGTGAAAAGATGCTGTAAAGGGGCTCCTTGGGCTGCTGGAGGAAATGATCAAGAGGAGGTGAGAGGACTTTTGAGGGGAGAGGTGGAGGAGGCAGGAGCAGTGGTTGTCAGCCCCCTCAGGCAGTGGGTCAGACAGACCCAAGGAGAGCTGCTGGGCAGGAAGTACAAAGTGGGTGGTGAGCCCCTGCTCCCTCATCTTCTCTCATGCCTAGTCTCTTCCGCGGAACCCTAGCGCTTCGTGGGACATGGTTTGCCAACTACGTGGGAGCAGAAAGAACTCTGACGGAGGGCCGTGAACATGGGCCCTGTCCCAACCCTACCCCTGACCTTGGGCAAAGCTCCCTGGCCAGAGCTTCCTCCTCTGCAGTTGGACTTACCCAGGCCCTTGGCAGCTCCACAGTCCTCTGACTTCATGCAAAAGTGCTTTGGAATGAGTTAGGAGCCGGGAAAAAAAGTCAGGTGTTTGGTAGTGTGGCAAGAGGAACTGAACCTGGGGCTCCTGCTGAGGCTGTGGGCGGGGGGAACAGCCGAAGAACTGACCCCCAAAGAAATGCTTATTGTAGAGGGGGTGTCGGGAGAGAAAGAAGAATCAGTTTAAGCTGTGTTCTGTCCTGGGTGTGAGTAGGGCTGGGGCCCCAGCCTGTCGGTCACACGGACCTTTCCACGATCTCCAGGGCTGAGCTGGGGGCTTGCTATTCACGTACCTTGACGTAAGCACCCAAGCCTGTCCGGAGCCAGGGTGGCTGCCTTGGCAGCAGCACATACAGTACGGTACTGCATGTCCTAGGATAGGCCAAGACTCATCTTATCAGGTACAGCCCCTCAACCCAGAGTATCCTGGTCCTCTGAGCCTTCTCCTGCCTCCTCCTCCAGGGGCTGCTCGGGGGCTCCAGCAAGATGCTAGGGAGGTCACTGGGTTTGACTTCACAGAATTGAACTGAGTTTAATCAGAAGGTCTCGAAGCTTCTGACTGCCTCAGGGAGAAGAGATGGGGTCCAATGGCACAGCTGCTTCCTGGACTTGAGCTCTGGGGGCCCAAAGGCACAGCTTGTTTCAGTGGGGGACTTTCTGTCAGAGAAATTATTTTTAGCCCGTGAAGGAAGCTCATAGAGCATGAAGTCGTCACCCTCAGTCTTTTTCACTCCAAACTGCTTAGCAGAAGGTCAGGGGCAGCTTGGCACTAAGTTGTAAAAACCGCAGAAGAGTATGAATGTAAATGTGTATGTGTGCACGCAAGCACCTGACTTCCTATCCAGAGCCCAGGAGTGGAAATAAACAACAGGGTGAAGGTCATAGGAAACCTCCAAAGTCTGGGGAACTCATCTCCCTTGGGACTGTGTAGCCCTCTCATCCCCAGTGGGGACAGAAGGTGTTTTGAAAATATCAGTACTGCCACAGATGGTCAGACTCAGAGTCTGTTTGACCCCATATCATCACCACCACCATCACCATCACCATCACCATCACCATCATCACCGTTACCATCACCATCATCACCATCACCATCATCACCACCATCATCATCATCACCATCACCATCGCCATCATCACCATCACCACCGCCATCATCACCATCACCACCACCATCACCATCATCACCATCACCACCATCACCACCACCACCATCATCATCACCATCACCATCGCCATCATCACCATCACCACCACGACCATATCATCACCATCACCATCATCATCATCATCACCACCATCATCATCAGCATCACCACCATCATCATCATCATCACCATCATCACCACCACCACCACCATCATCACCATCACCATCGCCATCATCACCATCACCACCACCACCATCACCGTCACCATCACCACCACCACCATCATCATCACCATCACCATCATCACCATCACCATCATCACCACCACCATCATCATCATCATCACCACCATCATCATCATCACCATCACCACCACCACCATCACCGTCACCATCACCACCACCACCATCATCATCACCATCACCATCATCACCATCACCATCATCACCATCACCATCATCACCATCACCACCACCACCACCACCACCATCATCATCATCACCATCATCATCATCATCACCATCATCACCACCACCACCACCATCATCATCATCACCATCACCATCATCACCATCATCACCACCACCACCACCATCATCATCATCACCATCACCATCATCATCATCATTGTCAACATCATCAATAGTAGAGGGCAACAGGGGCCTTGGAAAGGGCTAGATTCCCCAGAGGAGAAGCCTTGCTCACTGCTATTCCAAGGTCACATGTCATCCCTGGGTGACACATCCAACTTGGGAGCCCCCAGTGGGCACAAAAATGGAGAGGGGCTGGGAGCAGAAGCCTCTGGGTCAGGATTATTTGGTTTAGCAGTGGTTTGCAGCTTTGGCCGTGTGTTAGAATTACCCAAGAATTTTTTTGTTGAAGTCCTGATGCTGGGGATACACCCTAATTTCATCAGAACTTCTGAGGAGCGGGGGGAAGAGTGGGACCAAGAACCAGGTGATTCCAATATGCAGCCAATGCCAAGAACCACTGGTTTAGAGGCAGTTTTATCAGGTGGTGTAGACCAGCACTTCTCAATCTGTAACGTGTAAAGGAATCACCTGGGCATCTTGTTAAAATGCGGATTCTTGAGGCCAGCCAGGTGGCACAGTGGTTAAATTTTCACGTTCCGCTTTGGCAGCCTGGGGTCCACCGGTTTGGATCCCGGGTGTGGACATGGTGCCGCTTGTCAAGCCATGCTGTGGTAGGCGTCCCACATATAAAGTAGAGGAAGATGGGCACGGGTGTTAGCTCAGGGCCAGTCTTCCTCAGCAAAAAAAGAGGAGGATTGGCAGGAGATGTTAGCTCAGGGCTAATCCTCCTCCTCCTCAAAAAAAAAGTCATGTAAAATGTGGATTCTGATTCAGTGGGTCTGGGCTGGGGCCGGAGAGTCTGTGTCTCTATCAAGCTCCCAGGTGACACTGATGCTGAGGGCACCCAGACCACACTGAGTAGTGTGGGTGTAGAACCCCGTCTTAGGGTCAGGCAATCTTTTTTGCAGCTCTGGAGTTAAATGGTCAGCCAGTTGCTAGCTGTGTGATGTTGGGCAAGGCATTCAGTGTCTCTGATTCCAGTCCTCTCATCTGTAAAATGGGGATGGGAATGAGACTTGTTTCACAGAAGCGAGTAAGAGTAAATAAGTAGAATAAGATCAGGTAAGTAATGTTTTATGTACAAGGAGCTTAAGCATTGCCTGACACCCTGGATAATCCTACAGATGTATCTCATATGAGATAGAGTATCTGTATCTCGCTGCTCAGAGGACTGTCAGTCTCCTTGGGTTAAACCAAGTTCCTGCCATAGATTTTTTTCCAGAGGGTGACGGGGATAGAGATGCAGGCAAAGCAATCAGGATGGACAGGTATTCAGGTGGCAATGAAAGAAACTTTCAATGAGTAGCTCCAGCTCCCCCACTAAGGGACCAGGAATTCGTCTTGTACCCAAATCTCACCACGGACCTCTTCCCACCACTTTTCGTGGGTCAGACGGGGTCCGCACCCTGCAAACACTGAGAGAATTAAACTTTGGTTCCTGCAATCCAGGAGCCTGGAGAGAAGGCATATGAAGGGAACGGGGAGGGACCCGTGGGAAGGGGTGCCCCTGTGCAACCCTACACATCGTGGCATGGAGGGCCTGGACAAGGAGTGGGCACTTCTGGGTTCCAGTCACCCATCAGCCACCTGGTGTCTTGGGCAAGTCAGAGACTTTCTCCAGACCTTTAGCTCTGAAATTTGGTTGATGGTACTAAAGGGGGTTTGAATGCTGTCATGAATGTGAAAGTGCTTGGGGAAGTGCTGTATATATACGGGCCTCCTTTAGGATAAAAGGCACCCAAAGTTCCCATTCTTCTGAATTTGAAAGTAGGTTGCATCTGTGGGGACTAATGAGAAAAGATTTGTTCCTGGTCCCTGGAGGCTGCCCCTGGGGGCTGTCTTGGCTTCCCCAAGGCAGGGGGCCTTGGGTCCCCTCATCCCCGTGAGCCTACAGCATCCCCTCTCCTCCTTAAAGAGGTCCTAGCCTGGGCGGGAGGGGGCAACCCTCTCTGCTGACCCCGTTTTCCATATAAATTACACACATCCCTTGACAGAGGTTTCTGGCACAGACCAGGCCCCTACCTCACTCGCCTGCTTTGCTCTCCCCGTGCCTTCGGCTATCCCGCTAAAGCGATCAAACTTCACAAGGGGATCCCCTTGGGAGGGGTTGGCTAAGGCCACCGGGAAGCCCTGGCCCTGCCTGGTTTGGCTATCTCCTCCTCCTCAGGCCACGTCCCCTCTAATCTAAGGTAGCGAGGCCAGCAAATGCCTGCCCTGAAGGGGACAGAGTTGGATGTGTGACTTAGTAAGGCAGAGAGCCACAAGTAATCCCCTGAGGACTTTGCTGTGTAACCTGAGATGATCTGGCCCGCACACACCTGTTTTCACTCCTTTGCTGATAGCGGCATAAAAAGCGTGGTTAATGACTCTAGGAACTGACAGGGGTGGGCCATCCATGCATCTGTCCTATCTTGGAAAGATCTCCCGGTGAGCCAGGCTGCACGTGCCTGCACAAGGTTGAGGAAGGACTGGAAGGGCTCTCCCATGTTTCCATCGCTACACAATCATCAGGACCCCGTGGGGAGACTTGAGAGCAGGGTCAGGGGTGGGGCCCTGGGTGTGGGCCATCCACTCCCTCCCTTGGTAATGGACGGCAGGTCTATAACTGCCCCAGCCGCGACTTCCACATCTCGGGAGCGAGGCAGAATAACACCAGCTCTGCTTGCCGCACGCGGCAGTCATGAAGACTAGGGAGGTCGGGTGAGCGGCTGCACGCCAGGTCCACACCTCGCTCCCGAGGACGGGAGCTAGCTTGAGTTAGACTCTTTGAGGAGCAAAGCAAGTGCCAACCCTGTGAAACTGACCAATCGTGTTCTAATCATTTAGAACTGCAAGCTTCTACTTCGGGTGGCACAGAAGATGTTGGCAATTTGTTGGAGAATCATTTCTCTGCTGGAGACGCAGCAAGTCTAGACGAGAAGGAAAGGGCGCTTTATGCAGAGGCGGCTCCTCGAGAGAAGAAGCTGCTCCTTCACTCCCCAGATGGCAGGGAGGCTGGGAGCTCGGAGAAGACCGCCGCTGACACCCCCGGCCCGGGCTCTGATCCCGAAGCCAGCCTCTCCAATGCCTCAGCCTCACAGTCGGCTCCCCTCGGGGACCCTGCGGAGCCTGGGGAGGAAGAAGTGCGTCCACCAGGAGAGAGTGCCCTGCCTCCAGAAGGGGAGAGGGGCCCCCGGGAAGAGGGGAGGCCAGATCTCAGTGCGGGAGAGGGCCCAGCAGAAGAGAGAGCTGGGCTTGGGGTCTCCACAGAGGAAGTCAGCGGGGAGGCTGACGGACAGGCTAGGGGAGATGTGGTCCCTGAGGAAGCTGAGGAGATCCTAGGGGACAATGCTGAGCAGGAAACAGCAGCGGGAGCCGTAGGGCCTGAAGACGCAGGGGCTTCTCCCACCACGGAGGAGGTCGAGGAGGCCCATGCCCCCAAGACAGGAGGTGAGGGCAGCCCAGGGCCTGATGAGGAGCCTGAAGGGCCAGATGGAGTTGTGGATGTGGACACAGAAGCCAGGGAGGGGCCTGAGGACCAGGGGGAGCCTGGCCACAGCCCTGCCACGGAGACGGAGAGCGCACAGAGCTCCGAGGTGGAGGGCACCCAGGAAGACAGCCCTCCAGAGGGCCAGGCGCCAGAGATGTCTCAGGAGGACCAGGACGTGGCCTCCTCTGAAGAAGAGGATGGCGATCACAGCGGAAGCGAGGAAGAAGAATCTGAAGAGGACAGCGGCGATGGGGCTAGTTCAGAAGAAGAAGGGGGTGACTCTGAGGAAGCCGGGGAACCCCAGGAAGCAGCAGGAACCCCAAGCCTTGAGGACGAGGGGGCCCAGTTGAGTCCAGAGGAGTTGCATACAGGGCTCGAGGGGGACGAGGCCCAGGATGCAGCCGCAGAGGAGTCGGAGGAGGGGCCTCAGGGTACGGGCTTCTCAACTTGCTTCTGCCGCCTCCGGCAGCTACACTCTTCCTGGGAATCTTGTATGTAGTGGGACCAGCAGGGACAGGGTGGGACGTTAGAGCCAGCCTGGTTTTCTGGGTGGAGGCCCCGTCCAGTGTCCCTGGCCCATGAGGTGCCTTTGGGGCTGCTCATTAGCCACTTATCCCCAGTTTTGAGGGAGCCCGTGGGAGGATACCCCATGGAGGGCCCAGAGGGACCTGGTCACTTCTGAGTTAGGCCCACAGGAGCCTGCCCATTAGAGTCCCTCGATGCACTTTAACATGGACCAGTGCCTTAACCTGAAGGACAAGGGACATAGTGGCAGGATTTGAGGTCCCGTGGCAGGCTGGTGGAGGGAGGTACAGGTTGGGGGTGGGTTGGAGGCCCCTGGGGGACCACGTTGGTGAGCTAACACCTGGGGTCTCCCCTTGAAGACTAGACCATGTTAAGCAGGGTGAACAGGGACTAGGGTCAGCATCGTGATAAGAAATCTCAGGCTGGCTGTGACACTGACATCCTGCAGATGTCCACTTGGAGCAGCAGTAGCTGCCCTCTCAGGACTGGGGGACGGGGACAGGTGAAGGGCAGGGCAAAGCCATTGGGCAGCACTGGGGACTGTCACATCTGAGGCCTGGCCAGGATGCTCCATGGCCTCACCAAGTATGCTGGCCAGACCAAGGGCTGGCTTTTAGGATGGGGGGACTGCAGCAGTCTTCACTTGCAGTGTGGCTTCCCCACAGGTTTCCTTGTAGGATTTAGTTTCCATGCTGCTTGTCAGGTGCTTGCACACTCTGTAGGGGGAGGGCCTGCAGTCAGCCAGCTCCTCCCCCTTCCCTGTCCTCCCTATTCTGGGTCTGGGGTCGGGCTGCGTGGGTCTGATCTCCGTAAAGAATCGTTCACCTGGGAGGCTGCACATCCTGATTCTTCTCTGCTTCCCACCCCTCGTGGAACTGGTCTCCCTCTGCCCCACAGGCCCAAGTCCGTCCTGCTTCTAATCACCTAAAATCCTGGGTGCGATGGGCTCCAGTAGTAACGGCTTCCCCAGGAGCCTGCAGGCGGTCATGGGCATCTCTTGCTTGGTCAGAAGCAACAGTTGAGCACCCCAGACGCTGTGCAGAGGCTCCTCCTGACCATGCTCCACACAGCCCCCTTGTGCCCTGATAAAAATGCTCATTTGATCAGGGCGGTTGTTTGCGTAGAACCCCTTCCTGGCTTCCGGTGCCCTGAGGATAAAAGGCAGACTCTTATGTGGCCTTTAAGACCATGCAGGTCAGCCCCTGCGGAACTCTCCTGCCCCCAGCACACAACCCTCACCTCCTGCGGCCCAGCCACCCTTCCTACTTCCTGCTGAATCACTCCTGTTTCCTGCCCTGACCCTCCCCTAAATGACTCCTCACAGCAGATCTCAGCGCCCAGGCGGCCCCTCCGGGAAGTGTCCGGACTCCCCCCGCTAAGACTCCCCAGGCACACTTCTTAGGCCCTCATAGCTTCTGGCATCTTTCCTTCCATGGCTGCATCACTGGCTGTAATCATTACATTACTTTTAAGGTCATTCCTCCCCTCTCCTCTCTAGACTGTAGGAAACCTCCACCAGGGCAGGAGCTTGTCTGTTTTGGGCACCACGGCATTCCCAGCGTGATGCTCGGTGCTCGGCACACAGTCAGTGCTCAGTCAATGTTTGCTGAAGGCGTAAAATGGATCGTGGAGCTTAACGGAAGTTGAGTGTGGATTTTCAAAGTCCCTCCTAGAGACAGAACTCCATTCAGTCAAACTTGGAGAGCCTTTGTGCAGCCCCTCCTCACTGCCTGCCCCTGCCCATCTTCCGGGGGCGCTGGGAGCCCAGCTGGCTCTTGGCTTTGCCCTAACCCTGCTCTCTGCTTCTCTCTCCAGAAGAGGCGGAGGATGTGAGTGAAGAAGCCCCACTGAGAGACCGCTCCCACATTGAGAAAACTCTGATGCTGAATGAGGAGAAGCCGACTGATGATTACCCGGGTAACCGGAGGCCTGGGCCTGGGGGTGGAGCGCCTTGGGGGCTGGGCCGCTGGGGCTGGCGGGCACCCCAGGGAGGAGAGCCCTGGAGATGGGGGCTTTCTGGAGGAGGCTCCCCCAGGAGGGTCCAAGGCTGCGGGCCTCTGGGTTGGCAGGGAGGAGGAAAGGCCATCCCAGCAGAGGGACCAGCGGAAGTGTAGAGGGCGAATCCTGGTGCTGCTGCCGGGACGGTGCTGGCCTTGGCGCTGCAGCCAGGTAGGGTTGTTAAGAAGAGTTCATCAATTTGCTTTGATTTTTACAGTTGATAATGCCCTCTCATGTCTGGTATTTCATTTCATCCTTGTAACCACTCAAGGCTTTCAGTGGGGCTTGTCTCCTCTCAATCGATGAGTGAACAAAAGCTCAGAGTGAGGCAGCGGTTTGCTGTGCACACAGCTAGAGAGGGGCTGGCAGCGCGAGGGAGGGCTGGGGTCCAGAGAGGCCCGGCCTCTGTCCCTCGTTCCTCCCTCTCTGCGCCAGTGAGTCACTTCTCCCTGGAGCCATACTCTTCCCGAGAAGACACCTGCGATGTCTGAACCCTCCCAGGGGCAGTGGGGAGTGCGTGACAGGCCAGGGGCCAGTGTGGCTGTGCCTCCTTGCCCTATAAGCCCCAGGCAGGCACCATAGAGGCAAGGAGGGAAGAAGGGGACAGTTCTGTGGCAGTTCCCATCTGCCATTGAAAGGCCTTCAGTAGCTGCCGGCTGAGGCGGAGCTTCAGGACACACTATCAAAGAGAGAGAAGAGGGTTAGATTTAAAAAGAAAGTCCAGGGGCTTTGGAGGATGGGGAGGGAATGCCTTCTGGTTTAAAGCTTTCTGAGGGTTGGGATGTGGGCCAGCTCCCTCCAGGAATGCTAATTCATGGGCCCTGCTCCCCACCAGGGACTCCCTGGGGAGACAGACGGCTCCACAGAGGTTCAGCCGCCTGGAGCGCCCCCCTGACCTCTCCCTTCACCCTTCTCTGCCCCCAGTGGTACTGCAGCGACTTCGAAAGATCTACCACTCGTCCATCAAACCCCTGGAGCAGTCTTACAAGTACAACGAGCTTCGGCAGCACGAGATCACAGGTACCCCCTCGCGTCCGGAGGTTGAGCCTGACCTCCAGCCTGTCCACACTCCCCAGTGGCCTTGCGGGTTCCCGAGCTCCCTGCACGGTGGGCATGAGGACACGTGGAGCTGACCTCTCCTAAGGACTTGGAGAGGGACAGAGACTTCAGTCATGTGAATGATGCTTTCCCTGAAAGCGTGCCCCACGATTTGCACGGGGTGTCACAAAGACCATTTCATGAGTAAGCGCTCAGGTGCCGTAGTGCCCTGGCTTCCAAGGGCAGTGATGCCTGCTCGATCCCGTGTGGGCTCAAGGGCTCCCTGGTCACTTGAGATCATGTCTGCAGGCCTCTCATTGGCCTGGATTCCTTCCCTCCTCCTCCTCACTCCTTCTGGTTGGCTTTTCTTGGGTCTGGATTCTTTTAAAAATTGATTTTCAAAGTAATGGAAATAAGGTATACTTGTTGCCCCCCCAAAAATTCAAATAGTACAAAACAGTATGAATTGAAAAATAAAAACCCCTTTCTTGATTTCCAGCTTCTCTAATTCCACTCCCAGAGACTCCCACTGTTGCAGTTTCTCGTGAATCCTTCTAGACATTTCCTCTGCGTACGTGAGCTTATGCAAGCGTGTCTTTTCTGTTTGTTTTACAAAGATGGGATGATATCACACAATTGTGTGTGTCTGTATGTGTGTTTCTCTGTATGTCTGTGTAACTGTGTGTATCTCTGTGTGTGTCTGTTTCTCTGTGTGTGTCTCTGTGCGTCTCTGTGTGTGTCTGTATATCTGTGTGTGTCTGTTTCCCTGTGTGTCTGTGTCTCTGTGTGTATGCATGTGGCTCCCTGCTCTTTCTGTTCCTCATGTGGATGCACCACACTAGATAACTACTATCCTACTGATGGAAAATAGGCTGTTTGCCATTTTCTATTTTTTCAGTGTTACAAATACCACTATAATCATCACATATTTCATGCAAACATATTTATAGGATAAAGTTCTAAAAGTGGAACGCTGGAATGAAACATTGTCATAGTCGTTGCTAAATTGCCTTCAGTCGCCCTAGTTCGTACCCACAACAGGGTGGGAGAGTTCTTGTTCCCCCACATTTTCGTGTTATTCATTTTTGAAAGATTTAACAATGGCGTCTAATTGTTGTTTGAATGGTGAGTGGTATTGCACATCTCTTTCTGTGTTGATTGGCTATTTCTGCATTATCCCTTGTGATGCTCTTGATGGCTATAAAGTGGATGGGGGACTAGCAGGTATATGTTATTCCTGCTTTACAGAAGAGGGCCCTGATGTCCAGAGAAATGGTGGGCTCCCCAGGATCCTGGCTGGTGCTAGGAGCCCTAACTTTCTCCTCTTCTGAGAGAAGACATCTGCCCAGTTTCACAACTACCTCTCCTGTTTCTTGCAAGCCAAAGAGCAATCTATCCTCCTTGGCTCCACAGAGGATGTGCAGGCCTTGGTGTGAGGGTGCAGGCGCCAGTGCTTTCTGTCCTCCACACTGGCCTTCCTTCTTTCGCAGCCCCTAGACCCAACGGCTTGGCCCGGAAGGCTGTGGGCTGCCCAGGGAACGGCGCTCTGCAGGGAGGGCTTCTGGTTCCTGACTTCGCTTTCTGGGTTTGGCTCCTCTCCCCTTGACTCTTGCAAGTGCTGGGCGCTCCGCTGTGCCTCAGGGCAGCCTCTCCCCATGACCTCCACCCATGGTGTCTCACCTGCCGCCTCCTGCACATGCCAGTCACGCCCCCTGCTGCGGAGAGCAGAAACAGCGGCTCCCTCGAAAAGCCCTGTTTGTGGTTTCTCTCACAGGCGAGATGGAAGGTCCAGCTCTCCTTGGTGTCACCTGGGCCTGGACAGAAGAGTTTTGGTAGGATCTCTGTGGCTATAACTGGGGACTCCTTCCCCTCCCTCAGCCTGGCTATCCCTTCCTGTCCCTGAGCCAGGAGTTGACACCTGGAGATGCAAGCGGCTCTTGTGTGTATTTACAGGCAGGGAGGGATGGGGCAGGGCCATGGTATCAATTTCAGGCAATATTTATGTGCGGCTGCTTACAAGATGCCATCTGGGTCTTCTAGGATTAGTTTCACCTTAGAGAAAGAAAACCAATGCATCAAGAAGCAAGGTACAGACAAGGAGGAGACCCTGCTCCTCTGTGTGTGACGAGAGGGGAAGATGATCTCTTCATACTGCTTATGTATGCATTAAAATATCTGAAAGAATACAGAGGGAGTGTGATGGCCGAGGCAGACTGGGGACAGGGAAGGGAGACTTTTCACTGTATATCTTTTTATACTTCTGATTTTTGAATGAAGATATTAAATAAATTAAACTGGGAAAAATGGACAAATGAAAAAAGAAATGCCTACTGTTTTGAGGCCTCTCTCCAGGCTCAGGGAGGTGAAGAGGTCTGGAGAGCTGTAGGTGCTAAATGATGGAGAGGTGACCCTCTGCTGTGGTTCAGGGAAGGGCTGAAGAGCTGCAGCCTGCAAGTCAGCAACGAGAATGATGCATTCCATGCCAAAAGCCTTTCTCCCCCCAGTCCCTGCCCTCTGGTTTTGAAAGCATTGGAGAAGTCTGCTTTTTCTTCTTAGGGACATCAACTGGAGTGGCCCAGGCAGGGTGTTCTCCCCAACACTGGACACAGGGACAAGAACCCAAGAGATGCGGAGTCCATGCTTGGTCTTGGGACCTGGCAAATTTGTCATGGGCTTTGGAGACTAATATTTGAGACTGGCCCCAGAGCCCAGGCTTGGGCTGAGCCTAAAGTGGGATGTGGGGGGCACAGCTAAGGAGGGCGACACTCGGGACAGGCAGGGCCCGAGTCAAGGTCGTCCAAGGTTGCATAAGCTTCTTTCATATCCTTTCTTCTGTTACCAGTCCCAATTGCAGAGTTTTAACCTCTCCCCACGTGGCAGCTCTCTCCTCCCCTTTTTATGAGCAGTTCTCCTCCAGATCTAAATCAGGAGGCCTCACCCAGGGTGAGCTCTGAGTCAGTATTTGTTGACTTTACTTAGTCCCTCCTTCCGGTGTCAGTGCGCCAAGGATCTGTGCAAGGCCCAAACGATGTCTTCTGGTGTCTTTTAACTGGGTGATCGCACTTGCATAGAAGGAGATGTGCCACTGATTGCTACACGCTCTCTGGTCCAATCTAGAATCCCACAGTTCAATCAGATGGACTGGGACACAGCACGGAGAACTGTGTCACTCTCACAGTGAGGAACTTTGTTAGTTCACTTCCATTTCTAATTCCCGCCGCCCGCAGATGGGGAAATTACTTCCAAGCCAATGGTGCTGTTCCTGGGACCGTGGAGCGTTGGCAAATCCACCATGATAAACTACCTCCTTGGGTTGGAAAACACTCGCTACCAGCTCTACACAGGTAACAGTGTGATTTTCTTGTGTGATTGTTGGTATTTCAATGTCATATATAAGAACACTGTAAAAATTAAAGCATTCATATATGTCTTCAATATAACAATGAAAATTACATACAAGAAACCAGCAGCTACCCCCATCTTCATAGTAGCATTATTCACAATGCTCAAGAGGTGGAAACAACCTAAATATCCATTGATGGATGAATGCATAAACAAAACATGGTCTATTCATACAGTGGAATATTATTCAGCCTTAAAAAGGAATGAATTTCTGAGACATGCCACAACGTGGATGAACCTCGAAGACACTATGCTAAGTGAAATAAGCCAGACACGAAAGGACAAATACTGTGTGATTCCACTTATGAGATACCTAGAGTCATCAAATTCGTAGAGACACAAAGTAGAGTAGAGATTCCCAGGGGCTGGAGGAAGGGGGCACGGGAGTTACTGTTTAATGGGTATAGAGTTTCTGTTCGGGAGATGGATAGTGGTGATGGTTGCACATCACTGTGAATGTCCTTATGGCCACTTACCTGCACACTTAAAAATGGTGAAAATGGTGAATTTTGATATGTGTATCTTACCACGATTTTTTAAAAAAGAAGCCAGGAGCTTAGCGAATGCAATATCCGATTCCTGTGGCACACCGTCCCTGAACACCTTGCTCACCCCCTGACTTTGTGGTAGCTCTCCTCCCCAGGGGTGACCGCGGTCCTACTAACCTGGTGCCGTGTGTGCAGGTGCTGAGCCCACCACCTCAGAGTTCACGGTCCTCACGCACGGGCCCAAGCTGAAAACCATCGAGGGCATTGTCATGGCTGCTGACAGCGCCCGGTCCTTCTCACCCCTCGAGAAGTTTGGCCAGAATTTCCTGGAGAAGCTGATTGGCATCGAGGTTCCCCACAAACTTCTGGAGCGGGTCACTTTTGTGGATACACCAGGCATCATTGAGAACCGCAAGCAGCAAGAAAGAGGTAATTCAGCACTCATTTCTGAACAGCGTGAGCTTTGTCTTCGAAAATTGTTTTCGACAATGAGTGGTAGGCAGGGAGGGGAGAGGTAATGTGGCCAGCATTGTCCAAGACCAGGTTCTTTGCTCCCAGTCCCTTCTTGTTGTCACTGTGATGCCACTTAGGTGTGGAGTACCTTATCCTTTCACCTCTCCGGGGACGGATCTGGTTGGGAGGCAATCAGTATTTTCCTAAGGGGAGGGAGGGCTGGTCTTCCCTGTAAGTAGCACCTTGAGGTCCACGCTGGGGCTGAGCTGTCTTTGGGAGGCCCAGGCTCTCCCTGAGATCAAAGACCTGGACCAGTTGGGTCCCAGTCCAGGTGTACTTGACCTCTGGCTCACTTGGGTCTGGGTTGAACCTGACCTTCTGCTTCACCAGGCTCCTGCTTCAGCATAAGCCTGTGTCAGACTTCCCAAAACCCCACTTGCCTTCAGGTGGCAGGAGAGTGCCACTTCGGGGCTGGCAGGCACTAGGTTATGACACAGGCCAGTGGGCATTGCCGTGGTGCAAGGCCATCTGCAGAGATGAGTCATAACTGCATTTGTAGGAATATATGAGCAGATGGTGGATCTCTGTTTGTGGTTATAACTCTCATTTTGCTTATAACCAGACTTTGTTTTATTACTAGTAATAACGTTATCACTAATAATTATAATAGTAACTTAACCTTTATTGCATTCCTGTTATGCATCGGATGAATCTTATGCATCACTGGTTGGTCATTGTAGAAGATTTTCAAAACAGGTATTCCTAGTCTCCTTATTTTGGAAATAAGTTAAAGGAATTAAAACATATTGAGCATCTACTACATGACTGGCAGTTTTAGTTAGGTGCTTTCCTATATTTATAGCAACATAGTAATCTTTATATCAACTTGGGTGTCATTGTCCTTTTTGACACTTTATAGCTAAATCGCTAAAGCTTAGAAGCATTAAAGCAAGGATCAGGTTGTTCTTGGTCAAAGGTTGACAAGCAGCAGGAGGTACGCAATTAAAATTCTTTAAAAGTCTTCAGGAACCCAGGAAATCCCTACTGTTGTTACTTCCCTCACCCCACGGAATGGTTTGGTTCTGGAAGAACCCGGGGTAAGGCCTGCTCAGCTTGACTTCTGGTTCCCTCTCCTCAAGGTTACCCCTTCAATGACGTGTGCCAGTGGTTCATCGACAGAGCTGACCTCATCTTTGTCGTCTTTGACCCCACCAAGCTGGATGTGGGTCTGGAGCTGGAGATGCTCTTCCGCCAGCTGAAGGGGCGGGAGTCCCAGATAAGGATCATCCTGAACAAGGCCGACAGCCTGGCCACGCAGATGCTCATGCGCGTCTATGGGGCCCTCTTCTGGAGCTTGGCCCCGCTCATCAATGTCACAGAGCCCCCAAGGGTTTACGTCAGCTCCTTCTGGCCGTACGACTACAAGCCTGACACACACCGGGACCTGTTCCTCAAGGAAGAGATCTCCCTCCTGGAAGACCTGAACCAGGTGATCGAGAACAGACTGGAGAACAAGATTGCCTTCATCCGCCAGCATGCCATCCGGGTCCGCATTCATGCCCTCTTGGTTGACCGCTATCTGCAGACTTATAAGGACAAAATGACCTTCTTCAGTGATGGAGAACTTGTCTTCAAGGACATTGTGGAAGATCCTGATAAATTCTACATCTTCAAGACCATCCTGGCAAAGACCAATGTCAGCAAATTTGACCTTCCCAACCGCGAGGCCTATAAGGACTTCTTTGGCATCAACCCCATTTCCAGTTTCAAGCTGCTGTCGCAGCAGTGCTCCTACATGGGAGGTTGCTTTCTGGAGAAGATTGAGCGGGCCATCACCCAGGAGCTCCCCGGCCTCCTGGGGAGCCTCGGGCTGGGGAAGAACCCAGGTGCTCTCAACTGTGACAAAACAGGGTGTGGCGAAACCCCGAAGAATCGCTATAGGAAGCCCTAGGTTGCTGTGTTGCCATCCTCGGGTTTCTGTTGGTGAATGAGCTTGTGTCCTAACTGTCTGAGAAGTCCTGGTTTATTAACCCTTTGAGCCACGCTGGCGGAAATCCTTACGCATTGGAGATCTGGGAGCCAATTGAGGCCAGTGGTGGGGGAAGGGGTGGGTTGAGGGAGGAGAGTGGAAACTGTGAATTATAGTGCATTTGTCCTGTTGCTTCAATTCAGGGGCCTGATTGAGGCAAGTCAGGCCACACCTGCTTTCCCTGGGTTCTGTCTCAGAGGGACAGAGAGCAGCTAAATTCTAGTGTATACTGAATTAATGAATCAAATAAGCTAAAAGCAGCTGAAATTCCTTTTTTCCCTATAAGCTGGGAGAATAGAGAAGGCTTGAGTTCTGTAGGACTGCTCAGGCCCGTTGTGGCTTCCTTCCACCCACCGTCTTCTGTGTCCTGCGGCCCTGAGCTGCCTCCTAAGCTTGAGTTGACTTCAACAGGGGAAAATCTCTTGGGTCTGAATCAACCTGGGTTTTTAGCCTCCCCCTCAGGCCCTCTTCCCTGTTCCCTCAAGGGCGGGGGAATGGTATAGAATCCCAGAACACCAAGAGAGAACAAGAGTTCCCAGACAAGGAGAAGGATCTGCCTCCCCCATGCCATGTCTCTGGCATAGTCGTCTAAGCCAGCTGGGAAGCTTGGTCCCTTTCTCAGCCCCAAGAGATGAGCGTTCCGTGTATTCAGGTAATTTACTTCTTGGAAGTGACTTCAGTGAAAGCACCGGAAGGGCTCAGAGGGTTAATTGGTTTGCAGTGTGTCTTTGTCTATTGCATGTCTTGCAAAACTCAGATCCCAAAGGTGTTGGGTTTCAGAAGGGACAATGGAACCTTGCTCCTTTTCATCAGGGACATCTCTGGGCAGCCCACCTCCCCCAAATTTAAGAGGAGGCTGTTTCCACAACTTCTCCATGGAGACGCTTGGCAGAAGAGTTGTTCCTTCCTGGTTTTCATCACCACAGCTTTTCCTTTCCCTTCTTCTCCATTCCCTGACGCGCCAACACTCAGAACTCCGAGTAACCTCCCAGGAGTCAGAACCAGCACCAGCCACTCAGTGTTGGTGGCAACGAAGGCTTAACGTTCAGCTTTGCTCCTGAACTTGATGCCGACACCCACCAAATGCACCGCAGGAAAGCTGGGACCTTCAAGGACGGATGAGTGCAAATATGTGTGCATTACAATGTCCAAGAGAGATCAGGGAGATAGCGTGCCAGAGGGCATAGAGAAAGGACTGGCTGTGAGAGTCCTGCCTGGCTGGTGTGCCACCTCGGAGGGCAGCGGGGATGGGGGATGGGGGACGGAGGAGGGGTAGGGGTGGGGGAGCCTGGAGGGAAGAAGCCTTGTGATGAAAAGTGGGGAGGTGGACAGTCTGTATATATCCTAGAGACCTGGCCCAGGGCTGCCCAGAGGGGTTCTTCTGCCTAGTGAGCCAGCCTCTCTTGGGAGCGACTTCACCATGAGGCACCGGTCAGGACCATCAGCACCAGGAAGTCATCCTGGACCAGGAGGAAAGTGAAGATGAAGGCAGAGGGAGAGGCACTCTGAGGATGAGCCAGTGGAAGCAACTGGAAGCAGATGAGGTCCACGTGGAGGACTGTGATTTTGGAATTTCTGTTTCTCGGGATTATTAGTGCTCTGGTGCATGGCTGCAACAAGGGCTGCTGCTTTTGGCTTGGTGGAGGGCCTGGAACCCCCATTAGAAAACCAGAGTCCCCAGAGCCTCCAGGACATTGTTTCTAAGGACAAAGCCAACCAGAGGAGAAAAAGGGGTCTGCTGGGGGCATCCAAGGGGCGAGCTGCGTTTCTTCTTGTTAAAACCCAGCCCTCGCCTTGTCTCTCCATCATTCACCCTCTCTTGCTCCTGAATGCCCCTACTGCCCACAGTGACTCCTGGCACGTCTGTTTCCCCCGGTGCAGGAGGGGCATAAAAAGCGCAGAACTGTACGGGCATCGTCAAGCTGCTCATATCACTATGGCTTTGGGGAAGCGAGTGGGATGAGGCTGATACATTCACACAAGAGTCTGTCTTCAGAGGGGTGACATCTTCAGTGTGGTCTTCTCCCCTTTCCTTTTCTCCGTGCATTTTCCCCTTCTTCCTCCTTCTGTCCTCCGCTCACCCCTGGACTTTCTTTCCTCCGACTGCCCGTGGGCTTGCAGTCAGTCCGCTGGGCCTTGAAGTGCTGTTTTGTGCCCCACGCTGGGGAGGTGGATTTCAAGCAGAATTCTGACTCTTTGGGGTGGGTGGGTGGGTTGGGAACTGGGGGAAATTCGGGATCCAGAGATCCCTCAAGAGGAGTGTCTGTAAGTATTTGTGCCTGAACAGTTGCTGTTTCTCTCCAAAGCGGAACCTTTCCAGTGTCTTTCCATTCTGATTTCATCAGGGAGAAAGTCTCAATAAAGTTCCAATCTCTCTTTAACACCTCGTACTTTCTGATTGTCTCCAACCAGTTTAATCCTCCAGTTTAACCTCTTTATCTTATTTTTATCTAGTAAAGAGTACTAGTTTTCACTAAGGCATTGTTTTTTCAGAGCAGTTTTAGGTTCACAGACAGATTGAGAGGAAGGTACAAAGATTTCCCTTATAGTCCCTGCCCCACACCTGCACAGCCCGTCCATCGTCAACACCCCTGCCAGAGTGGGACGTTTGTTACAACTGAGGAAGCTACACGGACACATCATAATCAGCCAGGGTCCACAGTTTACACCAGGGCTCTCCCCTGATGTTGTACCTTCTATGGGTTTGGACGAATGGATGATGACATGTGACTATCATTATAATATCACGTAGAGTAGTTTCACGACCCTAAAAATCCTCTGTGCTCTGCCTCCATCCCTCCCATCTCCTCCCACCCCCATGTACTAATTTTTGAGTTTCTTGGAGTTAGATTGAAAATTTATAAATTGCCCACCCTTGTTTTGGATGCCCCTGGCGCCTTCTCAAGCTCCCTCCTGCTTGTTACCTCCCAGTATCAAAGACGACTGCTTCTGCAGCCAGCTATGAAACCAAGGCCTCCTGTTATGTAATTGGAACCCTGAAGAAATGCTCTCTCCTCAGCACCTGAGTTTGTCATTGCCTCGGCATCCGTGGTGGTAGCCCTTTGATAGGAGCTGTTGAAGCATCTATCCCAATCTCAGAGGTGGCTCAGGCAGTCACACCATTTGCTCTACACCTTCCACCACACAGCTGCCCCCTTGGTACTTGAAGGCTCTGGTGGAAGCAGCTGGAAGGCTTGTCCTGAATGGTAAGGACAGTACCTGCCTTGGCTTCTGCAGAAAGTGGTGCCCCCCCTTCCGAGCAGAGCTGCCTTGGTTTTGAAGCTTTAGCTCTGGGGTCCTTCCGAGGGTTTCACACCCCTGCGCGAGAGCATGTTTTAAAACGGAAAGAAACTGAGCTGGGGGAGGAGGGAGGAGTCGGAAATAACCGAAAGGGGAGAGTGAGATCTAAGTGAGATCTAAAAACACGCCACCACTGATGGAGCCAAGCCAGGGAGGATGCCGAATTCAGCACGCGCTGCCTGCTCTGGGTTTTCCTAGGTTGGGAGGGGCTGCTCCTGGGGCGGGATACGTAGGGCAGTGTGGTTCATTTCGTTCCTCTCTCTTGCTCTCCTCCTAATTGGGGGTCCACAGTCCACAGTCTGAACAAGCTGACCTAACCAAGGCCGCTGCTGCCCACCCACCCGGCCCCAGGTCACCTGTCCCACCCGTGACTGCAAGTGGTGTTTTCCCACGACTGGGAGAAGTACGGAGCTTTCCCTGGAAAAGGGGAGGTAGGTGAGGTCTGCTTTGAAGATAAATATAACACACCAGAACCTGCTGTGCTCATATCTACCACCTTTAGGTTAAGTCTGCCATGAAGATGGTAGGGAAACAGAACACAAAATGGAGGAAGCAAAATCAGACTGTTCTAAACAGAGCCAGACAGTGTGAGGGGCTGAACGGAGAGCAGGTCTTTACCGGTACGTGTACGTATCCTCTGCATATATGGGGGTTACATGTGGTTATACGTATAAGGGGTGTGCGAACACATGCGTGTAAAGTCTGTGCGTGTGGGGAAGCCGATGTGTATTGAGTATTTGGGGTCAAATGATGCCCAGGTACCTAGCACAGTGTCTGGCACGTGGGGCTCATCCCCTATGTGCCATCAGAATGAATGAAGGAGTAAGTGGGTTTGGAGGGAGTAAGGGAGGCGTCTGGGCATTATATGTTGTGTGGAGGGGCCCAGGGAGAAGAGGTCTGTCTTGGGTGAGTAGGTGGGAATGGCTGTGACGAAGTAAATGCATGAATAATGTGTGGATTACAGATTATGGGAGCAGGTGTAGGCAGATGCATGCGTGGGGTGAACCCAGATGCCCAACCCAGGGTGGAGACCCAGAAGATTCAGCCGTAGGAGGACACCCTACCAGTCCCTGGGCTTTGCCTGTTGTCTCCTATCCCAGTGAACCAAGGAGAAAGTCAGAGCCTTGGAAAACTCACAGGTACTGGCAAAATTTCATGTCAATTCCACTTTCTGTGACACGAGGCACAAGCCTTTCCCAATCCAGGGAAACCTTAATCTTTCTTTAGAAGAGCACAAAGGCAGTGAAGGAGAAGCATCAGGAAAATGGAACAGAAGAGTAGTGACAGGGGTTTGCCTGTAGCAAAGGTGTATTCAGTGGGTTCTGAGGTCTTCCCTGTGCCAATCTCTCATCTGAAGCATAAGAGAACACGCGTAAATGAGCATTTTCTGTCTCTGCTGGCACTGTGTAACACGTTCTGTTTTCCCATGACGTCAGTGGGGAAGGGAACCGTCTACAGAACCTCCTTTGTGCCAGGAACAGGGTATAGACTGTAGACATCACTGCACATACACCGTAAGATACCGTGGTAATTCGAATGGCGTGCGCCAGGCCACATGCTGAGTGCTTTATGTGCATTATTTCATTTAATCCTCCCACATGGAGGGAGCCGCCCAGCACAGACAAGAGCACAGGCTCTGGAGTCAGACTGCTTGGGATTCATTCTGGGCACCAGCACTTACTGGCTGGGCAGCCTTAGGCAAATGACTTAACTTGTCTGTGTTTCAGTTTCCTCCCCTATAAATGAAGATACTAATAGTTCCTCTCTCGTGGGGTTGTTGTGACGATTAAATGACTTCGTACATGCAACATGCTTGAAACAATACACAGCCCACAGAAGGCGTTCGGTAAATGTTACTACTATTATTATTCATACTTTGCTGATGAGGAGACATGGTGCGAGCATTGGAGATGATGGCCTGTGTAAGTGGGAGGGCCGGGACTCTGACACCTGACTCATGCCAGGTTACTTGCCTGGGGTCACATTTGATGTGGTCTTTCTGCTCCCAAGGACTTTCCCCCCTCTTCACAAAAAGGCAAAACTCAGAATTGCCTGATTTTTTTAATGGTTGGTCAGCACCTTGAAGCTTGTTAGTAACAAAATTGAAAACATTTCAAAGTAGTTTTCATTAGTGAATTTATTGAGGATTATTTCCGGAACAAAAAAATGCTTAAAAGGAAAAAAAAAACAAACCCTTAACTCCATTTCCCATTTGATCTTCGCCACCATTGTCTTGTGCAGTAGAGGGGCAGGTGTATTTATTATCCCTAAATCCGAATCCGGCACGGGAGACCGCATCTCCAGAGAAGTTAAGGCCAAGTTCACCAGCTAAAACATGACGCCACCAACTAAAAGGCTGCTTTTCTACCCACCCCACTATTCTTTACACCATATTCTACCACCTTGATTTGTGTTAATCTGGAGTCTAGACCAAGTAGTGACAGTATATTTTTCTGACACACTAAAAAGAGTGATTTTGTATTTGTGAAGAGTGCAAAAATCTTTGTTGGTTATATTTCCTTTTCTCCAAACTTCTGAATTTTTTCCCATCACAACTTCAAAAGATTTGGACTTTTTACATATTTATTCAGACATAATCTCTGCCCTAGGGGAGCTAACAATCGAGTTAGGGATACCGTGCACGGAGCCAGAGTGATCAGGGAAGTCTTCAGGGAGGAAGCAACCACATTTTCCAAATCATAAATCGGGATACATGGTCTGGTGGAGGATTTTCTTTCTCATTTGCAAACGTAATTCTTTGAAAAGCCCTACCCATGCATGCAGACTGTTAAACTTATTTTAACATTCAATAAATTACCTTTGTCAAGGAGAATCCATTCACAGAACATCAGGACTTTCCTGAGAATACTGACACCCAGGGGGTGAGCAAGCTTGGGAAGGGGGTGGAATTCTAGCTACGCTTTGAGGGATGGTGGATTTGGAAGGTCAGAGACCACGGGGATAGATCCTGGGGAAAGATCAAGGGCCCAGACTCAGAGAAAGGAAGACATCCGTGAGTAGCTGGTGAGGAATCAAGGTGAGATGAGGTGAGTTGAGGAAAACCGGTCCTTAAACAGAAGCCCGGGGGGTCTGGGCTTGAGGCCACTGCAAGTTTCTGGCCAGAGGGGTCCACGAAGCAGGGAAGGTCCGGCGGGCAGCAGCGCTGGAGCTGACTGGAGACGTGAGAACTTGGCATCAAGGAGCCTATTTTGGCAACCCAGATAGTGTCCCTCGGGCAGTGCCCTTTGCACCCGAGATCCATGGCCTGCTGGGCGGGGGGCGCGGGGTCTCTGTCCTCCCCTGACGCTGCCCCACGCTTAGGAGCTGGGAAGCAGCTGCTGGAGCCCCGTGAGGAGGCGGCGGGAAGCCCGTCCCATCAGCCTGGCCCTACTTAGGAGCCCCGGACCCCCGCTAGCTCGGGCAGACCAAATCTGTGTCCCTTCTCTGGACCTCTGTGACATTTCGGTCCCTCCATCCCAGGTGACCAGGGACACGAGGACACGCCTGTGTGCCCGGGGCCGGAGGAGGACACAGGCCGCTCCTGGCCCCCGGCCCAGGACCTGCGATCATCTGGCCGGCACCGCTCCTGGCGGGGGCGACATCCTGCGTGGGGACCGGTCTCCGGGGCTCGCGTCCTCCGCGGTTGGGGAGGCCGGGTCCGGTCTGCGGGCAAGCGTCGCGGCTGGAGGGCCTCAGCCTTCCTCGGTGCACTCCCTTGCCTTCGAGGGGAAACTGAGGCCCCGAGCGGGACAGCTCTGGACCAGGGTTGCGAGGGTCAGGGAAGCCGGCGCCTAGCCGAACTTGGCCTCGTGCCTCAAGCCAGCTCCTCACGCGTCCCTGAGGGGCTCATCACCTCGACCCTGCAGACCAGCAGCGAGGCATCAAGGTAGCCGCGTCCAGACAAACCTAACCAACCGGAGCCCGCTCCGCGCATGCGCCCCGGCTCGCGGCCGCGGGTCCGGCCCCGCCCGCGCCAGGGCCGCGCACTCCGGAGTCGCGCGCTGGGACTCTCGCATGCGCATGCGCGCGGCGGCGCTTCCTGGGAACGCGGGCTCCGCGGAGCCGGGGTGGGCGGTGACTCAGCGCCCGGGGCGGAGCGGGGTCCCCTAGCTGTGGGGCCGGCGAGCTTCGCCCCCTCTGCCCTCAGCCGCGCTGGTGCCCGAGGCTGTCCCGGCCTCAGGCCGCTCTGTGCGTTGTCCGCTCGCTGGACGCCCGCAGGGGCTCGGAAGTCTAGATTCGAGAGCGGGAAAGGCCTTGAAGTTGCTCATTGTTGTTGCGGGTGCGGCCACAGGTTGCTGGAGGCATTTGGGGCATGTGAAGAAGGCGAAGGCGAATCGGTGCTGGCAGTGAGGATGTGGTTTTCACCTGCGGAAGTGAGAATTTTATGAGGTTATTCCATCTCCCTTTCCCGCCAGAAGCTCAGAGGAGCTGGAATCCAGTCTGCCTGTCCTGTCCTCCAGAACAGAAACCAGCCCTGCCTCGCTCACCTTCCCCTACTCCTGGGCGAGGTGGGTGGGAAAGCACTTAGGGCAGGTGACACTCCAGATACGGGGGTCAGGGAGGGTGATATTCTCATTGGGATGTCCTTCTTGTGGCTCTTGGGGTTCCCTGAGTCGCTAATTTCAGGAGCTGAAAAGGACTTCAGAGATTACGTTGTACGCCATCAAGTGGTCCTTAGCCAGGGATCTCCATCCAGGCTTTGGTGTCTTCTGACAGGATGCTGGCTTAGGTGGCTCCCTCTGCCCTAGATGCCGGCTGTCACCCAGAGATGGCCTCACTTCCCTTTGCAGCCCTGTGGAGGACGCATTGGTGTTGGTTTGTATCTGCTTCCTGCCTGGACCCTCAGGCATGCTAGGACCTGGGAAGGGTCCTCTGTGGCTAAACCAGGGTTGGCCAGTGGTTACTGAAAGGAAAGGGAATTTACTTTTAATTTCCTGGGTTTTCTTGGCTGTTGCCTTGGAGTGGAGATCATTTAGGCATCTGGTCCCTGGTGGCCTGAGAGGAAAAGGAAAGTCTTTGGAAAGGAATTAGGTGATTCCTGGAAGAGAATGAGGTGATGTGGGGTTTGGGAAAGCTCCTTGGCTGGCTAACCTGCCCTCTGCACTAGGAAAGTTTGTTTGTTTATATGCATCCATTTGCTTGGGTTTAACTTCACAGAGAGCCAGTAGTGGCAGGGAATTATAGCACAAAAGAGCCATGTGGTTCAGTCTGTTCTTTTTACAGATGAGGAAGCTGAGACTGCAAAGGAAAGAGACTGGCCCAGGGTCACAGAGCGAGTGAATGGCAGAGGTGGGACTTGAGTTCAGGTCTCCTGATGCCCAGGCCTGTTCTCATCCTCCTACCCCATCTCTATTAGGGGCCAGCAGAAAACATGGCACCTTTCAATAGGGTAATTTAAGGCAGGGTGAAGGGAAACAGCTCTGGAGAGTGCAGTATTCTGGGGCTAGTGACAGTGGGATCTCACCATGCCTACACCTGGGGACAGAAAGGCTGGGTGGAGGGTCATCTTCCTGGAGCTAGAACTTTGGGTCAAGGGGCTCAGAAGGCAGTTGAGGGAATAAAAACTATGTACTCACTTTCTCCCTCCCTCTGATCTGTTAAGACTCCCTGTGGACCAAACCCAACCGGAAGTCAGGAGGCAAGGGAGTCTTGATATAGTTCATACAGGTCAATTCTAGGGCACAGCACAGGGTGGAAAAGGATGAAGAATGTACCTGGAGGGACAAATGAAAGATATCCAGCATGACAAGCAATCTTACGTCTGCTGGTATAATAATAGTTTACATTTCTTGAGCACTTACTCTATGCCAGATATGTCCATTATCTCATTGCATCTTCCCATGAACCTAGTTTTCTCTGTTTGACAGATAAAGAAACTGACTAGTGAAACGGCTTGAGGGATGGAGGTATGAACACCTAAACTGACAGCTGCCTCCCCGGGGTCTTCTCTTGTGTATAGTAGTTCCTCTATGGATGTTTGTGGGATGAATGAATGGATGAGGAACAAACCTAGATAGGATTAGATGGGAAATCTCCCTAAAGGTCCTTAGCTGTGCCTGTTCCCCAGGGGACTGAGAGGGTCAGCTGCAGGGACTGGAGGCTCTCTGGAGAGGTGAGTCCGGGGCCTGTTGGGGTCTCTTCTGCTGGTTTGTAGTAAGCCAGGCTATTCAGGTTGAAAAAGCAGGTATATAGATCTGGAAAAAAAAAAAAAAAACCCTGGGATTCTTGGCTTTCCTAGTGGAGGATAGCTTTTGGAATTAAAATTTTTCTCCCTCTGAAGCCATCTTTACCCACCCCCTGATTCCTGATACCCCACAATCTGGGCAGGGGCCCAAGGTGCTGCCTCTCTTCCCTGCTCGACTCCTACTCATTGCTCCACCCACAAGCTCCGTTCTGCTAATTGCATTGCTGGTGCTGCTGCTGGAACACGGCGTTCTTCAGGGAGGAACCAAGAAGCAGCATGGTGGGGAGAGTTTACCAGCACCCCTAAAATGGCCTGCTGGGGCAGAAACCTCAGCTTAAAGGCGTGGGGCCTTCGCTCCACGCTTCCTCTTCCTGCTCCATCTCCTCTCTTCAGAATCCCCGTTCATTGGCCTCTTCCTTCCCAGAGGGTCCCAGAAAGTCTTTCATTTGTTGTTCGTCCTCCAAGCCCCTTGAGCATGGACAAGGAACCTCGTGTGTATTATCACGTGCTAGGTGCCTGACGCTGCGCCAGGTGCTTCGTATCTGTCATCTCATTTCTTTTCATGGTCGTCTCCTAGGTCGGGACCTTGCAGATGAGAAAACCAAGACTTTGCCTAGGTAACTTGTCCGAGATGGCACAGCTATTAAGGGTAGAGCTGATCTGACTGCAAGGCCCATCCTGGCTCTCCCTGCTGCTGCAGTGTTTGTGTTCATCATGTACTTTTGCTGTCCAGAGCCTTTTCCTTGTGCCATTGCCCATGTCCCTGGGCTTGGGCATGTCAAATGTACTGTTTCAGCCCAGTCTTGTGGGTTTCCACATGGATCAGCCTGACATTTGAGTCCATCCATAGTGCGTGCATCCTCCTTCAGTCCTTTGCTGCTGAGTCTCCTGCATCGGGAAGCCGTGTCACCTATTTCTGAATGGCAACGTCCAACCCATTCTCTAAAGCCCAGCTCATATGCCACATCTCCCTTGATCTCCCTCCAAACTCGTTCGCCTCCAGATTCCCAAACTCACCTTTGTGAGCCTGCCCTAAAGGATTTATCATGTTATCTCCTGTATTTACAGCAATTTGGACGTGCAACTTTTCTTTGTTGGGGGTGGGATTATACTTCAATAGTATTTGTATCTCTCTCCAATTCCTAACAGAGGACCTTACACACAGTAAGCCATCAGTGAATGGACACATCAGGGGTGCTGTTTGTGGTGTAAAGGATTTGTAAAGTGAAGATTTATCCCTCAACTTTACATGCTGACTTTGCTTAAAACAAGATTCAACTGTAAGGTAAATGTTCTGGTTGGGTTTGGGGGATGGGTGATGAAAGGCATCTTGTGTTTTTCTTGAGGGGTTTTGAATTTGGAGAAATGAAGAGACACCAGTGAGTGCAGGCAGCTTAGGTGGAAGGCTCTCCACGTCTGTCTCCAGATGGGGCCCAAAGAGGAGTGAGCTGTGTCCCTTGACCTTTATCATGGGCTGCAGCTTTTCTGAGGCCATCCCGTGTGCTCCCTGAGTCCCTTTATGTTTGCTCTGATAGACAAAGGCCATCACTCCTGCTTTCACCACCAGGGGTCGGGGAGACCTTGGCCAAGACGGCAGCCCTCCCTCCCTGGGACCTGAGTTGGCTCAGAGCACCCATTTCCCATAGCACCCAAGACAGACAGATGCTGGCCTCTCCAGCAGAGAACGGGTGTGGGCTGGGCTGACTCACCTGCTCTGTCACCGCCTACAGCTCCGTTCAAAGCCCTTCGGAATCAAAACACTTCCCTCGGAGAGGCACAGAAGGCTCTCCTTACAGAGAGCAGCTTGAGTTCCTGCTTCTGCAAATGTCTGTCACTGTCCCCATCTTTCAAAGTCCAGGTCAGTGACGAGCCATCCAACTGTGTGGCCATGGAAAACAGGTAGAAGAAGCAACCTGGAAAGGAATGCCCTGATCTGGGCATCAGGCAAACTAGTTTAAATTGGCTTCTGCCAGGAGCTCACTGTGTGTCTATAAAGAAAAGGGGTTCATTCTTTAAGCAAACTTTTTTTTTTTTTGACACCTACTCCTACTGTGCTAACTAAGGACAAAGAGGGTGATGAGAATCAAAATGTATCCCAACCCTTGACGGTCTCCCAGTCTCTGTAAATCAGTGCGAACCAGGGTAATAAATGCTACATGGAGGGGTTCTGGGAGCACAGAAGAGAAACTAACCCATCTTTCCTAGGGGAAATGAGTGAGCAGGAGAAGATTTAACTGAAGAGGTGACACTTGAGCTGGACCTTGAAATTGGAATTCTCCTAGCAGATGGGAGTAAGTCTGTCATATCTCTGGAGAATATTGTGCAGTATGTTGTCAGTGGAGTGAAGTCAGTGGAAGGTAGGGAGGGGTAAGGGTGAGGAAAGGAGATTAGATTGGAAGGTCTGCCTAGGTCTAGCAGTGAAGGGCCTTCAAAGGCTGTGCGAAGTTAGGACCTTATCCTGAAGGTAGAGGGGAGACATTGAGCTGATGTGGGTTGGAGAAAGATCACTGGCAGCAATGTGGTGGATGAATTGGGAGGGTCAAGGGTGGAGAGAGACACAGGGTGGAAGAGAGTTAGTCCAGCACAGGAAAGAGCATCTGAGGACCTCAACCATGGAATTAGAGAAGAGGGCTGGACTAGACAATCTCCAAAACTAAAGCTCTGTGCCCTGAACCCACCTGGGCCCATGATCCTTTCTGCACCTGCCCCCGTCCCTCCCAACTCCTAGTTGATTATATCAGTTGCTTGCTCATGCTCCATCCTGGGGGATCTGTGACCTGTTTGGGTTTTGACTCAATCCAATTTCCCTGTTTGTCGGTTCTGTCCACCCAACACTTCAGATAAGATCTCAGCTCCTTGGAGATTAACTGGGAGGAAGCTGTACTCTGTCTCGGGGTCCTCCCACTCCCCCCTCGGCCTCACTCTGCTCTTTCCTCCAGCCTTGGAACTTGGGTCTCCAGATTGGCAATGGCAACTATGCTGTCCTTCGCATTACTCTTTCCAAGAGGAAGGATGAGACACCACACCTCATTGGAAGATGTTGACAATCAGGAACTAGAAAAATGGATTAAAGGGACCTTGGGACCTTAGTCTAAGAGAGAGCAGAAGGTGAAATACAGGGCAGTCCCGTAGAGTGACCCAGTGAATCTTAGCCCCTTGATTTAAATTTAGGTCAGTTCTATAAAATGTAATCCTAAAACTAGAAGTGTGTGTCTTCTAAGGTCTTCACTGTCATCCCAGGTGAGGATTACAAGTACTGCCCCTTTTTGCTCTACTTGTTTGTAGACTGCCGTCTTGTGATTCTTGGGCCTGTAGGCTTCAGCAACCAGTCAACAAATGGGTTGTTGGTACCTACTGTGTGCACAGCCTCATGCTGGCTGGGTAGGGTATAGGCGCCTGCTGGCTATGTTCTCAAGGAATCAGGAGATTGACATTTTAGTCTAGTTGGGAAAGCAAAACACACGTGAGAACCAGCTGGAGAACAGAAAAGATGAGTAGTTAAGAGGCAGTTAAGACTTGGTGGGATCTGCCTCAAGAACCCTAGAACCTGACAAAGGAAGGAGCATGTGGTCTAGGTGTCTTGGGTCTGCTCAAGTTGGGGTCAGGATCCAGCCTGGATCTGGCTGGAGGTCTAAGCTGGATCCCACTCAGCCTCAGAATGAGGTTGGGGGCCAAGCAGACTTTATGCTGTCCTCATATGAGGCTCCACCCCATTTCCCAAATGTTTGTGCTGTGTCCTCGGTGTGCATCTCCCCGCTTGTCAGGATTCTCCATTCATCCTTCAAGCCCCAGCCCAAATGTCTCTTTTGCATGAAGATGCTTCCCTTCCACCAGTCAGAATTGTTGCTGTCCCTCTACAGCCCTTTGCTTATAACTCTACTGTGACATTTATTCCATGTTGTCATGTATTTGTGAATGTCATGTATCTTGTCATATCTTCATCAGTTTTGTGTTTTCACAGTTCCACTAGATTGTGAGCTGCTCATTAGCAGGGAATATATCTGATTCATTTCTCTAACTCCCAGGGACTGGCCGAGAGTGGTTCCTGCTCAGAATATGGCTGTTAAATGGATGAACAACAGTTTAACAGATTCTGTTCTCCCCAGTAGGTCAGTTATATAAAATCAGTTCTGTAAAAGTAATCTGAAACCAGAAGAGGAAGGTGCCTGCTTTTTGGAGCCAGCGTCTGGCAGGGGAACACACAGTGACATGAAAGGTCGTTGTATATTGGACTTGTGGGGACATACAAGAGAGGGTATCCAGTTGTCTCCTGGTCTCGACCCTTCAGGACCAAAGGGACAGAAGCCAGTATGAGTGGCAAGAATGGCCTCCCCTGCCTTATGGAAGGAGTCCTGCAATCAGAAGAGTTGGGGACTAGTTCTGAACCAATCTCGGTGACAAAATACTTACCTTATTAACGTTATGGGATTATTCTGTGAACCAAATGAGATAAGTATTTGAGTTCTTTGAAGAGTATGAAGTGTTGTTAGAATATTAGGCATCTTTGTATTTTCCTCTTCCTCCTGATCCCTGCTTCTCCTTCATTCTTTCTATAGAGAAATTTTGAACACCTTCCACTAAGGCCGGCTTGGAAGAGCTTAGCCAGTTTTTGTTTAAGTTCCCATTGAGGCCAAAGACTAGATTCAAGGTGGTAGAGAGGAAAGAACATGGTTTTTTGGCTTCTAAACCAGGGGACCCTGGGTAAATCACTTCAATTCTCTGAGCCTCAGTTTCCTCATCTGTGACATGGAAATGATGTTTACCCCACTCACCTGCTAAGGCTCCTGGGAGGATCAAATGAGACAATGAACATGACAGTGACTTGTAGACTGTAAAGGTCTATTCAAGTGTGATGGATTGACTTTTTAATCCATGCTTGAGGGCCCGGGATGAAATTTGCCAAGACTGTTGCACATCTAGACAGTGACATCATAGGCATGCTATTGGACTCTAGGGTGGGGCAGAGAAGGCAGGCCCATAGTCATGGGGGCAAGCAGAATACAGAAGGGAGCCCCACCCACCACCTGCCTGGAGAAGACCTGGTTCTGTGGTCACTTGTTTTTCCGACCTGAAGAAATTCCATCTCCTGGTTTCCAAGCTGTCCAAGACTCTCTCATGATCTCTCTTGCTCCCCTGACCATGTGCTCACGGGACACCGGCATTCAAGCCCAAGGGTTGGGGCCACTCCGGTTTAGTCCTCTGTCTCCAGGGTCTTAGCTTGGTGCCTGGGCATGGCAGGAATTCAGAATAAGTTTGTTGTTGAAACGAATACAGGTAGAGCATTTTGTGAGACCTCACACCATCCTTATTCTTGCTTCCTTTGTGTTTGCAAATTCCAGTTGTAGACAAACATTAAACAAACAAACAAACCAGACTGTGATTCAGAGAAATGGTAGCCACACTCATGCTTGCAAACGTGACTGGCCAGTGTTAACGAAAGGTCATTCTTCAGAAATGGGGTATTGCCTTGGCACTTTGTTAATCCCAGGAGGTGCTGAAGCTGGTTTAATGGAAAGGCTCTGGGTGTGCCTGTGGCCAGAGCAGTTTTAAATCCCTTCATTGGCCCTGCAGATCACTGGAGCGGAAAGAAAAGGGCTTAATCCACAAACACTTGTGAGTATTTATTGTGTGCTTGGCTCCGTACTGGGTACTTTGGGGAATATGGAAAAGGTCAAGTTGTGGCTTCTGTGTTGGAAGTGCTTAGACCAGAGATGAGAAGACGAGATGACTGGAGAGGAGCGGAGGCTTGCCTCTTGCAGGCAGCGTGTGCGCAGGGCCAAGGGAGTGGTAGATAATTACTGACATGGGAAGGCAGAGGCGGAGGATCCTCAGAGGCTCCAGGGGGTGAGTAAGGCTTTCTAGAGGAGGTGGAAATATGTGAAGAAGACAAAGTCAATCACTGAGACTCACCTCTCCCCCCAGAATGCCTTCCTTCCCTTTCTGGCCCCAATTAGGAGATCATATTAATTTTCTACTGCTGCATAACAAATGACCACACATTTAGCAGCTTAAAGCGGCATCCATTCATTCTCTTACAGTTCTGTAGGTCGTAAATCCAGGCAGGATGTGCTGGCTGTCGCCTGGGGGTTGTTCTCAGCTTCTAGAGGCCAGTCTCATGCCTTTTCCATGTGGCCGCCTCTATCTTCAATCTAGCAACAGTGCCTCAAACCCCCCTTTTGTTTTGAATCGCTGACTTTCTCTTCTATTACCAGCTGGAGAAAATAATTTTCTTTTTAAGGACTCATGTGATTAGGTCAGACCCACCTGGATACTCTCCTTTTGATTAGCTTGAAGGCAACTGATTAGTAACCTTAATTACGATCTTAAACATTTTTAAGTGTATAGTTCAGTGGTAGTAAGTACATTCATATTCTTGTGCAGACATCACCACCATCCATCTACGGAACTCTTCTCATTTTACAAAACTGAAACTCTGTATCCACTAAACAATAACTCCCCATTTGCCCTCCCTCAGCAACCACCATTCCACTTTCTGTCTCTATGAGTTCGACTACTCTAGGCGACTAATGTAAGCAGAATCACACAGTATGTTTGTCTTTTTATCAGTACCTTATTTCACTTAGAATGATGCCTTCAAGTTTTATCCATGTAGTAGCATGTGTTAGAATTTTCCTTTTTTAAGGCTGAATAATATTCCACTGTATGGATAGACCACATTTTGTTTATCCATTCATCAGTCAATGGACACTTGGGTTGCTTCCACCTTTTGGCTATTGAGAATAATTCTGCTATGAACATGGATGTGCATCTATCTCCCCAAGACTTTCCTTTCAATTCTTTTGAGTATCTATCCAGAAGTGAGATTTCTGGATCATACAGTAATTCTATTTTTAGTTTTCTGAGGAAACGCCATGCTGTTTTCCACAGTCGCTGCACCATTTTACATTCCTACCAACAGTGCACAAGGGTTCCAATTTCTTCACATCCTTGTTTGTTATTTTCTGGGGGATTTTTTGTTTGTTTGTTTGTTTTGGTAATAGCAATCCTAATGAGCGTGAGATGATATGTCATTGTGGTTTCGATTTGCACTTCCCTAATGATCAGTGATTTTGAGCATCTTTTCTTGTGCTTCTTGGCCATTTGTATATGGGTCATGAAATCTTGATAAAGACGTCAGTCCATCTGATGTATGGCACACCCTCATTGTAGGAAAAGTACCTAAAGCGGCGAAATGCCATCTGTTTAAATCTACAGAGAGGGAAAGGAAATTGGTCGCCCAGGGCTAGGGGTAGGGACGGGCAGAATAGGGAGTAACTGCCAATGAGTATGAGGTTTCTTTTTGGCGTAATGAAATATTCTAAAATTAGATAGCAGTGATGGTTTCACAACTCTGTTAACATACTGAAAAACATTGAATTGTGCAATTTAAATGGGTGGGTTTTATGCTATGTGAAGTATATCTCAATAAAGCTGTTTTAAAAATGCTGGCGTTTGAGAGTAGAACTAAAACAGTAACAGCAATAATAGCAAATGTTACTACTGCATTAGCCCACTCCACTGAGTAGCAGTGAATGTTAGAAATTTGGGTGAATTTACATCCTTACCCAGAATTTCAGTCACCCTCCCTCTCTCTTCAGTTTCCCAAATCAATTCTTGTCCCTTCAGTCTGATTCTGTCACGTGCATATACCTTAGGTTCTCCTAGCCCAGGAAGTCTCTTCATTTTACCTGCAGGGGCAAGCAAACTTTCATATTTGGCAGAAATAGAAAGTTAGACAGCGAAGAGTCACCAGCCTGGGGTGTCTCTGGGCCTTACCCTCAACCCTGGCTTTGCAGGATGTTGTGGTCAGTGGGTCTCCTCGAGAATGGGGCAAGCAGTTGCCTAAGCTGTGTTACTCAGAGCCCTAAAAAGTGCTCTCGCAATTCCGCACCTAAATTATTCGTCCCCCATCTTCTGATGGCCTGAAGTCACACCATTAGTTTGTCTTCTTTGTCACGTCAGTCTCACTGAAGCAAGGTTTTGAAGGAATAAGAGTCAAGGTTTTAATGAGTTGGAGAAGGAGAAACCTGAAGAGGTGGACAGTTCTGGACATGTCACTATGGCATGAGGCTGGCTCCTAGCCAGCCAGGAAACCCCACCAAGACCTGGGGCTTTCTCAGGCTGAGAGCCTTTGGGCTCAAGTCACAGACTTGCACATGTGCGGAGAGCTTTCCCGAGGCTTTGCCTGCATGTACCCCACTTAGCCCGTCTCTCCTGGGTAAGTCTGGAGGGGTGCCCCCTTGAAGCTCACTTCCTGGCCCAGTCAGGAAGATAAGTGACTAAGAAAGGGAGAGGACAGATGGGAAATAGTTTAAGGTTGGAGGCACTAGAAACATATTTTGGTAGAGTTTGCGGTAGAGAGTTGTCAAGCCTTTCTCTTCCAACAGTGATCCTTTTGTAGGTCTTAGACACTGCGAAAAAAAACATCGCCCCTCCATGCACTACCTTTTGCAAAATGAGGAAATGGATCCCGAGAGAGGAAATGACTGGCCCAGGGCTGCACGGCCAGTTAGTAGAGCCAGCGCTCCCAGCTCTGCTGCTTGGGCATCTTCCACTCAAGCTCCACACATCTCATCCAGCCCAGCCAAAAGCCTCTGGTTCCAGAGCCTCCTCTGCAAAGAAGGAGCTAGGACAGCAGACACAGATGCAGCCCTCTTCAGATGGCCTCTGTCCACCTGAGCTGCAAATGTCCACCCTGCCCCACAGTTGCTCCTGTGGCTTTCTTTGGAGCAGGCTTCTCTCCTGGCTTGCTTTCTGCCTTCTCTGCTGCAGCCCCCTCAGTCCTCACGGCAGCACCATCTGGAAGTGTAACTCTGCTAAGGATGGCCGCAACTTTGCCCACCCCCTCCGCCATGTTCTGCTGAGTGTGGGCCCACACCAACGCAGATTTACTAAGTACAGAGAGTTCTCCTTTTATTCATTTCTGATTGCTTAGGGAGAATAAAATGTTGCTTCTCAGACTTCAGAGTCCTAGCACTTAAGTATTGACAATTTAAAAAAATTATTTGCAAAGTCTTCCCCTTGCTACTTACTACAGCTCCTCATACTCTCCTCCTCTGATCTGTGTCACGGACAAGGTCTATGGCTTAAAGGGCTTGGATCCCTGAGCTGGGAGGGACTATTCCGTCCCCTTGGCCTCACAGCCTGCTCCTCCGCCTTGGCCCAGATCTTATTCTCTGGGGTCAGGAGTCCTAGAAAGCTCTCTGTGTCTTGGAAAGTCTGGCCTGCATTCCTTGTGCAAGAGGGAGATGCCCGCCTATTCCTCCTTGTCTCCAACTCGGTCTCCCTTCTTTCTCTCTTCCCTCCTTCATCGCTCTCTCCTTCCCTTCCTCTCTTCTTCATCTTCTTTTCATCTCCAGATTGTCTCACCCTTGTGACCAAGCATCACCCAGGTACCACCCAAGTATAGTGCCATATTGGCGATGTGGCTGTTTTTTGCGTGCAGATTGGATAATACAGTTGACTCATTCGCTGTCATTCATGATATCAACACATTTGGGAATGGCTCAGGCCAGAAACCAGCTGGAGAAGCCAGGCTACTCCCAGGATGGGAATCTCTTCCGCGTTATTTTACTCATGGTGAGAGGCAATGGAGAGATTTTGCTGCCTCTTGACGCAGGGTGTAACGGGGAAGCAATGCCCCTTGACGTCTGTGGGTGTTTCCACCTCTGTGCCTTCACTCTGAGAGCCCCTTCCCTCTGGAATGTCCCCAGTTTGACCCAGCCTGTCTCCCCTCTTCCGCCCAGTTCCCCTTGCTCTCAGACAGAAGCTGTGCATTGGCAGAACCCCCTTGTAACGACTCCCACAGTGCATCCCAGTTCTTTGTTTGCAAGCTAGTCTACACCTAGAGACAAGGGAGCATCTCGGAGGCGGGGCCGCACCCAGCCCATCATCGCATCCCGAGCGTTGGCACACAGAGCATGTTGACAGTGTGGCAGGAAGCAGCCTCCCTGTTGTTGGCGCCTTCACAGCGTTCTTGATCCGTAGCCTGCACCACTACGGTGCTGGTGTCTCTCCCTCGTATTATGAACTGTGCCTTTCTGCGTATGCCCTGTGGCCCACCCCCAAAACACAGTTGGGACAGAGGTCTCCAGCCCTGCACAGAGGGTCTTGCAACCACTAGATGATCCACCGGGTTGAGCCAAATGAAAATGCCGCTGTTTGATAGCTTTTAACCTGCAAAATACTATGTCTTTTGACAAGGAGAGGTTTTCATTGCTCAGGCTGTCCTGATGTGATCAGTGGTCAAGTCCCCAGGCCTTCTTCCCTGCCTGCTGCTACCTTCCTCCCAGGGCAGGAAGCTCTTCCCTCCTCCCTCCTGGCATGGCCTCCTTTCAGGTATAAGAAAACTATTTTTTAAATGTCAAACCTGATGTCAGTTTATTGATTTGCGTTGAGAGATAGAACTGCCAGCTAACCAGCTACCTCTCCCTCGTGGCTAGGAAAATCTCCCTCTGAGGACAGCTTGGCTTCTCAGAGTTGTTTGGTGAGCAGAAGACGTAGATGATCTCAAAAGGGAGTGTGCTCAGATGCGGGAGCCCGGGCAGGGCGGGGCCAGCCCGAGGCGGATGGGCCGCAGCCAGGCCAAGCACCTTCTCCAGCAGCAACGGCAGAAGAGGCGGTTTCCTCTGTAGGACAGAACGCGCCCTGAGAAGGCAGTGAGAACTGATGGGGAATATGCTCAGACAGTCGCAGGCGCGGATCCCCGCTGGGAGCAGTTTGCTCCAGCCCACCAGGGAAGCCAGTGGTGTTGATTCGGGTGATTTCCGACCCCTCAAATAACCTGTGAGGACTGTGGCTAAAAGAAGGAGGAATCACCTCTCAGAATAGATTGTCTTTTCCTCCCTCCTTCCCTTTTTTCTCCTTGTATTCTCTCTGTATTTCTTTTTTCTTTCTTTTTTGAATTATAGTTTATTTTCAGTAAAATGCACTTATTTTAAGTGCACAGTTCAGTACATTTTGACAAATATATACACTCATGTAACTATGAGTCCATCACCCCAGAAAGTTCCCTTGTGCCTTTTCCTCTCAGGCCCCTCCCCACATGTCCGTCAACTGAACTGATGAATAGATGGATAATCACAATATAGTCCATCCCAACAGCAGAATATTATTCAGCCCTAAAACGAAAGGAAATACTGACATGTGATGACATGGATGAACATTGAAAACATGCTAAGTGAAAGAAGCCAGACACAAAAGACCTCATGTTGTACAATTCCATTTCTATGAAACGTCCAGAATAGGCTAATCCATAGAGACAGAGAGTGGATTAGTGGTTGTCAGAGGCTGGCGGGGAGAGTGCTAATGAGTATCGGGTTTTTTCTGGACTTAGATGGTGATGATAGTTGCATCCCCATCCTCGGGGTGACCAGAGTTCTGTTTTTTTCCAACATGGAGTGTTTGTGCCTGTCCTGGAACTTGTAATTGGAGTCATGTATTGGGTACTCATTTGTGTAAGACTTCTTTCACTCACTGTAATGTTTTTGAGATTTGCCCATGTTATGGTGACTGTGGTTTCTGTTTTTTGTGTTTTTTTGTTTTTGCTGGGTAGTATGACTTTGCTATGGTTTCTCTATCTACTTTCTTTTTTTTGTTTGTTTTTGGTGAGGAAGATTGGCCCTGAGCTAACATCTCTTGCTGATCTTTCTCTTTTTGTTTGAAGAAGATTGTTACTGAGCTAACTTCTGTGCTAATCTGCCTGTTTTATGTGGGATGCTGCCACAGCGTGGCTTGATGAGTGGTGCTAGGTCCATGACAAGCAGTGTGTAGGTCCATGCCTGGGATCTGAACCTGTGAACCCCAGGCCGCCGAAGATGGAGCGTGCAAACTTAACCACTATGCCACTGGGCCAGTCCCTTTATCTACTTTCTCATAGATGTTGTGACTATTATGAATAAAACTGCTATGAATATTCTTGTACAAGTCTTTTTGTGGACATGCGTTTACCTTTCTCTTTGGTAAATACCTAGAAATGGAATTGCAGAGTCACACAGTTTTATAAGAAACCGATAGAACTTCTTCCAAAGTGATTTTACCCTTTTCCACTCTCATCAACAGTGCTGGGAGTTTTGGTTGTTCCACAACCTTCCCAACATTTGGTGTTGTCAGTCTGTTTCATTGTAGCCGTTCAGTTTGGTATGTTGGAAATTTAAGAATTTGATGAATTCCACTTTATTAATTTTTTTTATAGTAGTGCTTTTTGTGTTTTGCCTAAGAGATATTTGCTTACCTCAAGGTTATGAAGATATCTTCTGTGTTTTCTTTTAGGTGCTGTCTGGTTTTAGTTTTTTCTTTAGGTCTAGAATCCATTTCAATTTAATGTTTTGTTATGATGTAAGGAGTTGTGGCTTATTTTTTTCCTTTTGGATAGACAATTATTCCAGCCCATTTGTTGAAAAGAATTTTCTTTCTGCATTGAATTATCTTGGTATCTTTGTTGAAAATCAATTGTGTGTGTGTGTATATATATATAAATTATGTATATGTGTGTGTATATATATACACGTATATATATATATATATATATGTAAGTCTCTTTCTGGATTCTATCTTGTGGAACACAAAGCCATTGATCTATTTGTGTATCCTAATGCTAATACCAAACTGTCTTGATTACTGTTTATAGTAAGTCTTAAAGTCAGCTAGTGTAAGTCCTTCAAATTTGTCCTTTATTAAGATTATTTTGGCTCTTCTAGTTCTTTTTAACTTCCACTTAGATTTTTAGAATCTGTTTGTTGCCAATTCCTAAAAAAAAGCCTTCTGAAATTTTGATTGGGATGACCCTGAATCTACAGATCAGTTTGGGGAGAATTGACATCTTAACAATATTGAATTTTCTAATTGATGAACATGGTACATCTCTTCATTTCTTTAGGTCTTGAATTCTTCTCAACAGTGTTTTGTAGTCTTCAGTGTAGAAGTCTTGCACACCTTTCATTAAATTTATTCCTAAGTAGCATTTTTATTTTTATTTTTATTTTTATTTTTTATTTATTTATTTTTTTAAAAGATTTTATTTTTTTCCTTTTTCTCCCCAAAGCCCCCCAGTACATAGTTGTATATTCTTCGTTGTGGGTCCTTCTAGTTGTGGCATGTGGGACGCTGCCTCAGCGTGGTTTGATAAGCAGTGCCATGTCCGCGCCCAGGATTCGAACCAACGAAACACTGGGCCGCCTGCAGCGGAGCGCGCAAACTTAACCACTCGGCCACGGGGCCAGCCCCAGTAGCATTTTTATTTTAATGGAGGAGCCTGGAAGCCACAGAGGGGTGAAGGTGAAGTGGTAGATGGACAGATGATAGGGCTGATGTTTGGGGTCGGGCCCCTATTCAGCATCCCAAATAATCAGCAACAAAAAGCAAGTGGTCAGTCACACAGGGTGGTTCTCACTGAGTCCCCTCCATCTGGATATCAGAATCAAGCAATTCTCTCTCTGGGGACTCGGTAGCCAAGATGTCTGTGTTTGCTCATTCCCTCTGTACCCTGAAATGACCACCTTCTTAGTTCTCCCTTCTGAACACTGGGTGGACTACGAGGGTCAGGCATAGGCCGGTCCTGCTCACTGTCCTCTCCTGAGGGAAAGTGTGATGGCTTCAGCTCCTGATGAGCCTCCTCAGGCTGTTCCCTGAGCAGTGGTGGCCAGTGACCCCTTGGGCGGGGGGGTGCCTGGCTTGGAGAGCTGTGCCTTAGTGAGCTCAGAAATGTAGTAGAATCAACTTGCTAGGGGAGGGTTGGAGAAGAAAAAGAGAGATGGCTGAGAAGAGGCAGAACATGAGGGGAGCTGAATGACTTCAGTGGCAAAGCCCTGGAGAAGGGGCTCACAAAGGCCTACTGCCTAGGGGTCTACCAGATGGCCTGTTTCCTAGAGCTGCCTTGGATTTCCAATGACCTTCCAGTTCCATGCCTGCAAGGCCTCCCTCTCCTGGCATTCCTGCTCTTCTCAGGAGGCTCAGGTGTTTGATTTTTTCCAAGAGTCCTGTGATGGCTGGCTTGGTGGCTAAGGTTCCTCTGTTCCTTATTTCCCCAAGAATCCTAATAGTGTTGCCTTCCCAGTTGCATGAACTAACTTGAGGGAATTGCTGCTTCTTGCATCCAGGAGTGCCCAGCTAACACATCTGAGACTCCTATTGGGTCTGTTTTGTTACCTCAATTTGGAGCCTTTTGCTTTTCCCTCATTTACTAGGTTGTGTCAGAGTGTGTGTATGTGTGTGTACACAAATAACTGGGGCTCTACACTTTATTTTTGCTGTTTTGTCATACATAGGCAGTGGTCTTATTGGTATTTGGAGTGGGCCCTTCGGAGGCATCCTGGACAGTGGGGGAGTCGCAAAGTCGTGCCATGAGGAAGACTTGAGAGAACTAGCATTCTCAGGAGAGAGGTCTGGGGGCTTGCAATACTGCCATGAAGAAGCACACTTGCTCCCAGTGTCGCATGGGACGGGGAAGAAGCCACAGGGAAAATATTCTGGCTTAGTGTAAAGAGCTTTATGGGAGCTGTATGACCATGGAACTGCCTTCTTTGCCTGGTTGTGATTTCTGTATCCCTGGAATATACAAGCAGAAGCTGTCAGACTCCTGCACTGTGCCTTCAAGATCTGTTTGATTCTGTTCCTAACACTTTACTGGGAGTTGATTAATGTTCTCCTCCCAAGAAGACTTCTCTTGGGGGAAGGCACCTGAAGGAAGACATTTTTGAAGGTGAAATCTCAGGAACAGTGACATGAGTGTGGGGAGGTGTTTTTGGCTGTTGCCCCTCAAATGATACCGTAGCTGGTAAACAAGACCAGCCATGATCCATTCTACCACATGGAAATGCCTTTCCCATCAATATCCGCACCAATCATTTTTTTGGTCAAAGTGAGCTCTCCCAAACCAGTTGGGTTAGGCCTCCTGCTTCTTTGCAGCCTCTCTCCATGAGAAAGTGCCAGAAGGTGTGGCATCAGGACTGGAGGAGAGAGAGTGGGATGTGGCTGCAGGAGACGCCTACTCAGGCACTTCATGGAGAGCACACTTCTCTCAGCTGGAAGCCAACTTTTCTTTCTTCTTGTGACTCAACCATCATTTATTAGAAAAGCTGCCTGAGCATTCTTCGCTTCAGTCAGAAGCTCTGCTCATGCTTCAGCTCTTGGTGCTGTCAGAATTTGCCCCTTTCTCATTTAAGATCTCATAGGAGACTTGTCCCTTCTAGATGGTCCTCTTTGGGGGGACCCCTGACCTCCTTCATGGTTTCTCTGGGGTGGAGGATGATACCCTTTCTTGTGCTTTCAGCTGGTCCCACCACTGATGTATCTTCCGAAGATGCATGTCTGGGGCTTGAGTGGGGGAGCAGCGCGGTGGCTGGAGACGAGGGACGCATCACTCCTCATCACGGAATGAGAGGCATTACGGGCCAAAGAAGAGAGCTCTGAGGTTGTACAAGCCTGGATTTGTTTGCCAGTTCTGACACTAATTAGCTGTGTGACTCTGGGTGGTTTATTAACTCATCTGAGCCTCAGTTTCCACATCTGTAAACATGAGGTGACGGTATCTCTTGTACTTGGTTGTTGAGATTATTCAGTGAGATACCGTGTGTGAAAGCACCTAGCATGGTATGTGGCTTTGACTAGGAGCTCAATGAATACCACCTCCCTTACTTCACTTCCTGGAACTCTGGTCTTTATTCCATCTAAGGCCTTCTTGGCAGCCACCCAGCAGGCATGCTGGTGGGCATCTTATTGGATGGAAAGTCTTGGTGCCTTTTAGAGCTTCCAGAAAGATCCATGGACAGAGTAAGTGGCCACTTTATGCTATTCCAGAGCATGACCTGAGGAGTGGATACTGGACTCCATCTGTCACTTGTTTACTCACTACCTCAGTGTGGCCTGAAATTCTTCCCATTAGTCATTTCCATTTTAATTTTCTTCTGGAATCAATAGATTCACCTGGAAAACAGTCTATCATCTATAGGCTGGAGTGTAGAAAGCCATTGTCAAGGGTGGAGAGGAAGGCCAGGTGTGTTGGCTGTCTCTCATCCAGCAGCACATTGGACCCTTTAAGAATGAAATTAGTTGACTGACACCTTGGAGCAGAGACTCTGTCACTTACCTCTTTTTTGCTGGAGCCCTGCCTACAACAGGAGATTATCAACACTTTTTGTTGATCCAGTGAATGTCTTTTAAAAATTATGTGATTCTGATACATGCTACAACATGGATAAAACTTGAGGACATTATGCTAAGTGAAATAAGCCGGTCACAAAAAGACACATACTGCATGATTCCACTTATATGAGGCACCTAGAGTAGACAACTCACAGAGACAGAAAGCAGAAGGGTGGCTGCCAGGGGCTGGGGAGGCGGAATGAAGAGCTGTTGAATGGGGACAGAGTTTCAATTTTGCAAGATGAAAAAGTTCTGGAGAGGATAGTGGTGATGGCTGCGCAACATTGTGAAGGTACTTGATGCCACTGAATTGTGTGCTTAAAAATGGTAAATTTTGTTATGTATATTTTACCACAATAAAAAAATTGTGTGTGTGTAATCTAACCAGCGTCCCGAATTTTTAAAATTGTGATATAATCAATTAGTTCTCAGAGATGATACTGTGCATCAACATTGTCAGACGTAAAAATATTGTTGGATTTGTTCACTTATTCAACAAACAGTCCTCGGCTGCCGGCTCCATCCACGCCCCTGAGCCAAGCTTGAAGATACAGAGATGCATTCCCGGGCTTACTCTGCAGAGCGAGGTTCTGAGACAAAGGATGAAGACCCAGCCCATGAACCTCTGAGTCAACAAGCGAAGCCTGCAGTCCGGCAGAGGAGACCGAGGAAGAACGATCAGTTCCCCTGTTGTGTGAGGCAGGATTCGGAGGCAGGCAGGGGCTCAGCTGGAGCCTGTTGTGGGAGGAGGAACTCAAAAGAAGGAGGGAAAGGACACTGTGCTGGTGTCCCTACAGCCAGCTCTGCATATAGATGCGGAGTTGTGACATTGGCAGGTGAGTTTGAGAAATGGCAGGAAGCCCAGTGGGGCTGAGGTGGGGCTCTCAGTGACTGGTAAAAATGAGGTGGAAGGAGCACATCACAGTGACTTCAGAGTCCTCAAATCTGGTGCCAGCCTCACCTCAGTCTCCTGTCAGCTGGTGCCCTTGGCTAAGTTAAAAAAAATCTCTGTGAATTTCATCAAGAAAATACTTCCCGAATCGACAGGATTAAATGAGAACATGTGTGAAGAGTGTTTAACTGAGATGTATCTATACCGTCTGTATCTATATCTATAGATCTACATCCACATCTGTATCTGTGGATCGATCATCTACGTCTGTGCGCACATGCACAAAGGATGGGTTAGGGTGGGAGGACGCTGAGGGTCTGGAAATAAGCCTTGATTGTTTATAGGTTTCACTTCTCTGTGTTTCAACCTGAGCGTTTTGGCTCTGGGGAGTGGTGAGAACATCCTGGGTGTGACGGGTGCCCCAGGTCTCCCCAGCCCAGCCTCTTTGTCAGAGTATGGCTGGGAGTGTGGGACCCAGGGTGAAGATCTGGGTGGAGCCTGGGGGTGTCGACAAGGGTGGGTGTCGAGGCTATGAGAGCCTAAGGCTGGCTCCTTCATTAGTTACTTTGTTGGGGTTCAGGTCAGAAGCGCCGTCCCTTGGGTGGGCCTGTTTGCTTTGTCGCCATGGGGACCACACTGTCTCAGTGCAGACCCATCCGTGCTACTTCCTGGAGAAACAGTTTGGGAGGCAGTAGGGTCATTTTCATCAATGAAAGAGGATGCACTCACACACCCACGTGGGCGGCAAGTGTGCATGACTTAGACGTGGCGGAGCTGGAAGAAATGATGTGTCCAAGAATGGACAGTGGAGGGAAGGGAAGGGAGGGAACACAAGGCTGTATGAGCCATTGATAACTCAGCTTGAGTCAGTTTAGCAGATCGTCCCTAGTTGCCTATCAGGACTGCGGGCAGGCTGCATAGGAGTAGCCACTGGGACCTTGGGTGGAGGGGAGAAAGTCTACACAGAAAGAGTAAGGGAGGGCCTTTGGATTCTGTACACATGGACTGGCAGTCTGCTAATAATTATAACAACATTTATTGAGTGATTACTCAGGAGCTGCACAAACTTTTCTATATATCTCCATCTTTATGGGGGTTGTTTTGGATGGGAAAAAATTACATCTTTATTTTTATTAACTCCTAACAGATATTTAGCATTTCCTCCGATTATGAGTATAGGCAACAGACCACAATTGTATTGTCAGGGGTGTGAATTTGTCATCCTGGAAATCACAGATATTGAACCAAAAAGGACTGTCGCTGCAAATTGATGGAAGATCTAGGCTCTTTTCTCTACTTTGGTATTGCCAGCTATCTGGATACAAATGGCTTTTTTTTCCATTTGCTTTATGAGCCATGTTAACATAACCACTGGGGGAACATGCCTGGAATGCTGCCAAAGAAGAGGCGATATGACAGAATTTTCAGGTTATCATTGGTGGAAATTTCCAGAGATATGTCTTTGGGCTAAGAGGTCAGTTTACTGGACTTGGATGGAACTCTGAAAAGGGTTCTGATTAACGAGTCAGTCTCATTTACTTTTTTGTTTGTTCTATTTTTTTCCTCTTCATTTGCTCTTGTTATTGAGATATGATTCACATCCCACGAAATTCATGCTTTTAAGGTGTACAATTTGTTGGGTTTTTGTATGTTCATAAAGTTGTACAACCATCACCACTATTAATTCTAGAACATTTTCGTTACCCGAATGAGAAATGCCCACTCCTTAGCATGAACTCCTCACCCAACCCTCATCCCTGGCCTGGCAACCGCTAATCTACTTTTTGGTTTATGATGTTTTGTAATTTTCATGGTGCAAGTCTTACACTTCTTTTGTTTTATTGATTTACTTTTAAGGAGAGTATTTGCCAAAGGACCTTTTCTAGTGAGGAACATTGATACTGACAACCTTCTTTAACACTAATATTGTAATTTTCATCACCCAAAATGTATGAGGATTCTCAAATTACTCATAGTTCCCATGATTAACATTTTTCATCCAATCCTGAAATTTTAATTTCACTTCAGCAATCTTGTCCCACGAAGTAAGGCCATATGCCAGGGCCGTATCCCGTAGCCGTGCTCTCCAGGGACCAGAGTTAACATAAATTTAGACAGGGTATCAGTTTGGAATGTCTATGGATGCAAGTAACAGAAAATCCTACTTTGGAGGCTGATGACAATAACGAATTGTATTTTCCTATGTAGCACAAAGTTCACAGGGAGACACTCTGGGACTGGATCATCAGGAACCCAGGCTCCTTCTGTTTTTCTGTTCTTCTATCCTTAGCATAGACCTTCTTTCTCAAGCCTCTTGTCTCATGGTTGCAATATAGCTGCTGCACCTCCAGGCTTCACAATTATGTTTCAGGCAGGAAGAAGGAGGAAGGATGAAAGGATGAAGGGCTTTCCCTTGGTAAGTCCTTACCTCTTACTTAGGAAGAGAAGCCCCCACTTCCACTCTCAGGGCTGGGGAAAGCCAACCAACAGTGTCTGCTTTATATTAACTACTATCTTACGTAATCCCTGTTTTAGTCATCTGAGGTAGGTGATCTTTTCTCTGCTTTATGGATGTGGACACTTAGTCTTAAAGAACTTCTGTAACTTGCCCAAGGTCCCCCTGTCAGTGGCAAAGCTAAGATTAACAATAATAGCATATTACATTTTCCTGGTCTGTTTCATCGTTGTATACAAAGCTTTTTCTCATTCATTTTTTCATTTGGGTCTCACAAAACTCTGTGAGATGGGCAAGGTGGGTCTTAGAATATCTTCATTCTACAGAAGAGGACTTGGAGACCCAGAGAGGTAAATAATGACTTGCCTGAGGCACCCACTTGGCGACTTTCTGAGCTGGGCTTTAATCTCAGCTCTAGTGTCCTACCTTCTGGACCCCACTGGCTGGGTGTGGTCAAGGAGCCATCGATTCACTGAGGGAGACAGACACACAGAAAGAAATGGTGTGAGCTGACTTCTTATGCTTCGGTTTTGCATAGGCCCAGATTTTTGGGGCCTTTCTGCCGTTTCCCTCGCAGGGGTGGAAGAGTGTGTCTGGGACCAGGAGGTGATGCATCACCACTTGGTCTTGGAATGGAGCAGGCACACAGAGGAGGTCTGTGTCACCTCCCTACAGACTGGTTTCCCTCCCTCTGTGTGTGTGTGTGTTTCCAGCCTCGTTTCCAGGCAGGTGTCTGCTGCCTGAAGGGGAGTTTTCTAGACCAAAAAGTCAGCTTTATCTCAAGTGTCATCTTCCTCTCCTTGAACACAGGTAACACAAAGGAGCAGATGTTTCTTGACAACCCGGTCTGATTATATGGTAAAAGGAAAGAAAAGAAAACCAAGTCCAAGTGAGTTTTCTGTTGGCCTTGCCAGACTTAAATATGGTTAAAAAACAAACAAACAGCTCATTCTTTTTTTAAAAGCCCGTGTGTATCGTGATGAATGTGACTCTGAGCTCTGGCCTCTTTTCCTGGGTCATGGGTCTTTAAGGAACATCTGTAAGTAGTTTATAGCGGAACAGATGTGAAGGCTCCAACTACAGCGAATAGATGAGCCCATCTTAAAATAAAAGGCTAGTATGTTGATGTTGTGTTAAGTAAGGAAATGTTGATAATGACACAGGGAGCAGATTGGTTTCATGATGAGGCCTTAACTCAGTTCCTAGTATCGAGGCACATGGTAGATACTGAATGAACTATTCACTGCCTAACTCTGGGAGTCAAGCCAACTTAATGAATTGATCACTGGACTTTTGACACCACAATCAGATGAACAATTTAAAAGTATCCTGGTTATTCCATGACTCAAAACAATATTTTAAAATAAACCATTGTTAAAGTAGTGTTGCAAATTAGGGGATGAAAGCTCGAATTTAATCTGCCTTCATCAAGGAAACCTCATGTGGTAATCATTTCTTTCCCTCTTTTACCAGTGGTCTGAAATGTGAACAGCGTTTGCTGCTGACATAAGCCAGCAGGCTGCCCACTGAGTCGCGGTCAGCTTTTGATCAACGCCAATCAAGGCAGTTAATTACACAGATGCGCGATGTGATGTGCCCGGCAGATCACTGCTGGATGTGAATTGAGAGGGAGAGTTTTTAAGTGTTCATAGCCACTCACTTCTTGGGTACAGCAGAAGCAATCAGGATAGAGTCCCCCTTTTTGGGGATGTCCTCTCCATCCTTCCATCTGTCCAGATGCTCAGGCTACTAACCTCGGAGTCACCTTGACTCCTCGTTCTTTCACCTTCCTGATTTGATCCATGAAAAAATCCTGCTGGCGCAACCTTGAGCATATATGTCTAGTCTGACCACTTTTAACTGCCTCCACTGGCACTGTGCTAGCCCACGCTCCCGTCGCGTCACACGTGAGCGACGGCGACAGCCTCCTTGCTGGTTTGCCTGCTCTGCCCTTGCCTTCTTATAATCCATGCTTAACACAGTGAATAGAGGGATCCTTTTTAAAAATTTAAGACAAATCACATAATTCCTCTCAATTCTTCTGAAGGTTTTCCAGATCCCCATCCTGCTCAGAGGAACACCTCAAGTCCTTAACCGTGGCTTATAACCCCTGTGGTCTCTCTGAGTTTATCTCCTGCCACTCCTCCACTGGCTTACTTTACTTGGGCCCAACTCTCCTCTGGGTCTCCAGGCTGCCACTGCTCTGCAGACTTCAGACTCAACAGCCCCCACAGTCGTCTTCACCAATTCCTTAAAATAAATCTCCCTGTAGATAGATGGATGGATGGATGGATGGATGGATGGATGGATCTGTCTATCTACTATATACACATCCTATTGGTTCTGTTTCTCGAGAGAATTCCAGCATAGGGTGGGCAGTAGGACTAAGGGCCAGAGGCCGCAAGGACAAATGCCCCAGACAGAAACTCGAGCATGTGGGCTGTGCTGGAGAGGTTGAGCAGGCCAGCTGGGCTGCAGTGCAGAGGGGACACGAGACAATTAAGCAGGACCAGCAAGTTGGGGCCATCTTGAGAAGAGACTCGGAAGCCTTTGGAAGATCTGTGAGGTAGAATGTGGGGACCTGGCGCTGCCCTTGCAGAAGAGGCACCGCACAGGCATGTTGGCAGACTCCCCAGTTGTATCTGCTTCTGAAGGAAGAATCTGGATGGTTGCAGAAATGTGCTTGGGGTGAAGAAGAAAGCTACCTCTCGGCTGGGACCAATGATGTCACGCGCAAATGCAGGCACAGCCCTGCCTGACAGCACCACAGCTCCAAGTCACGAGGCAGAACACTGGAGAAGGTGGGGAAGGCGTGCAAGGAGGAGCCCAGTCTGCTGAGGCTCTCGTTTGGAATCTGGGTGCGGCCACCCGACCCAGGGATCTGGAATGTGCCATGCTGCAAAGTGAATTCCTGGTGCATTTTTGAGGCCCAGGTGATTCTGAAGGTAGGGGCCGCACGAAGGAACAGCATCCTGCACACAAGAGGCTCTGAAAGGTGGGCAGGCAGAACTGGGTTCACCCAGGAGCCCTGCTCACTGCCCAGTGCCAGATGGATGTCGTCCCCCAGAAGCTCTCAAGGCCGACCTTGGTTAGTAAGCCTAGCTCACACAGGGCAGCTGAACAGTCTTCACTTGCCAGTTGATGTGAGAAAATGGCCTGGTGACAAGGTGGAGTCATTCCGTTCCAGGGACCTCTTTCTTCTTCTCGCTAGGGACAGATGTTATGCCTGTCCTTTCTAATGGCTGATTGCTGTAATATAGATATTTCCACCCATTCTTCATTCCAATGATACAATGCCAAGACGGGACAAGGACAGAGCAGCAGTCGACAATCTAAATGTTTTAGAATGTCAGGGCCAGAAGTCCATCTCCAGCAGCATTGAGGCCTAGCTATGCGAAAAAATCCTCCTGCTCCAAAACACCTAAAAAGAAAACCAAAACAAAACAAAACACTTTTTATTGTGGTAAAATATACGTAACGTAAAATTTATCATTTAAACTATTTTTAAGTGTATAGTGCAGTGTGTTAAGTACATTCACATTGTTGTGCAGCCATCACCACCATCCTCTCCAGAACTTTTTCATCTTCCCAACTGAAACTCTGTCTCCATTAAACAACACCTCCCAATTTCCTCCTTGCCCCCAGCCCGTGGTAACCTCTATTCTCCTTTTGTCTCTATGAATTTGACCATTCTGGGCACCTCCGCAGGAATCACACAGTATTGTCCTTTTGTGTCTGGCTCCTTTTCACTGAGCATAATATCTTCAAGGTTCCTCCGTGTTGTAGCATATGTCAGAATTTCCTTCCTTTTTAAGGCTGAATAATATTCTGCTGTCTGTGTAGGCCACATTTATTTGTCAATGTAAATTTGGATTGTTTCCATCTTTTGACTAATGTGAATAATATTGCCATGAACATTGGTATACAAGTATGTTTTGAGTCTCTGCTTTTTCTTGACTTCATTTTGGTGATTTTTTTTTTTCTAGAAAAGTATTCATTTTTTATGAGTGTGAAAATTATTGATATAAGGTTTTTCATAATCTCTTTGATAATAATCTTTGTAATCTCTGCTGCATTTATGGGTATGTCCTCTTTTGAAATCTTCACATTATTTATGTGTGTCTTCTCTTCTTTTTTCGAGATCATCTTGTCAGAGATTTACCTACTGCATTACTCTTTCAAATAGCTAACCATGTTAGTGAGAGTTGGGTTCAGCTCGGGGGTAGAGAAAACCTCCAAATAACAGTAGCTTAACAAGATAGATTCCTTTTCTCACCGTAAAATGCCCAGAAGGTTCAGTCCAGGGCTGGTCTGGTGATCCATGGTGTCAGAGACCCAGGCTCCTTAGATCTTATTACTCTTTTTCTCTTTCATTGTCCAAGGAAGGAAAAGTCACTGTCCAGTATCCAAAGGTCATCCTTTTCTCCCAGATGCTTGCTGGAGCTCCAGAATTGCAGGCAGGAAGGAGGAGGAGGGAGAGAAGAAAGGGAGGGTTCTCTCTTTCCATCTCCTGAGAAGCACACACACCACTTCTGCTCATATCTCATCGACCGGAACATAGTCATAGGGCCAATCAGGTTGCAAAAGAGTCAAGGAAATGTTGTTCTGTTGTTTTCTCCTCTTCAAACATTTGTGCTATTGCTGTCATACATGTTACGTCTACATATGTTATGAACTCCCAGTACAAGGTTTATTTGGCTTTAAATAGTCAATTACCTTTTTTTTTTTTTTGAGGAAGATTATCCTTGAGATAACATCTGCTGCCAATCCTCCTCTTTTTGCTGAGGAAGACTGGCCCTGAGCTAACATCCGTGCCCATCTTCCTCTACTTTATATGTGGGACGCCTACCACAGCATGGCTTGACAAGTGGTGCCATGTCTGCACCCGGGATCCGAACCAGCAAACCCCGGGCTGCTGAAACGGAATGTGTGAACTTAACTGCTGTGCCACTGGGCCGGCCCCTAAACAGTCAGTTATCTTTTAAAAAAAGTTTTTAAGTGAGCAAAAGTCATCTGTTTCCCTTTCCAGTGGTCTTCCTTTCTGTGTGCACATCCAATTTTCCATCTCATGTCATTTTTCTTTTGCCTGAAGCACATTCTCTAATATTTCTCACAGTGCATATCTGCGGGGAACAGATTCTCTCAGCGTTTGTACATTTGAAATTTTTTTTGACGAATATTTTCACTAGATATAGAATTCTAGATCGACAGGGTTTTTTTCTCTTTTCTTTTAGTACTTTAAAGATGTTCTCATCTCTTCTGCCTTACATTGTTTCTGACAAGAAATCTGTGGTCATTCTAATCTTTGTTCTTCTATATTGAATGTACTTTTTTCTCTGAAAGTTTAAAAAGGTTTTGTCATTTTTACAGATTTTCAGCAATTTGGCTATGAAAAATCAGACAGTAAATAAAATAAATAACAAAGAAAATCGTGTAGTCTTCTAAAAGGTGAAAGGACTAGGGAGAAAAATAAAGCCAGGAAAGGGATAGTAGGGCTGTGAGGCGGACAAGCTCCGGCAACGCCATTCACTTCCTAAGCTATGGGAATGGCAACCTGTGGCTGCTCAGAGGCATGTGGTCAAGGGAGGGGAGGATTTCTGTGGTTCTGGAGGGTGATCCGGGCAGGTCTCGCTGAGAAGGACACATTTGGGCAAAGCTTAGAAGTATGGGAGAGAGGGAACCATGTGGATTTTGAGGGAAATCTGGAACACTAGGCAGAGGGAAGAATCAGGGCAGTGGGAACAGCCTGGAGATGGGAGCCTGCCCGGCGTGTCCAGAGCAGAAAGGAAGACCCAGGGGAGAGTTGACGTTGAGCCCAGACAGCACATCTTTCACTCAAACGCAGTTAACCCTCCAGCAGTGCTGGGTTCACCCTCACCTTCCCACCCGCGTTGGGGTCCTGTGGCTTTGTCTGACCCTTCAGCCCGAGCCCTTTCTCTGTCCCCCATGCCACCCCACAGCCCTCCACCTGCTTCCCTGACATGTGAACTCCTCTCTTCCCTGATGGCGTTCACTTGGACTGAGGAGAAGAGTCATGGGTTTGTGAGTCAGACAGATCCGGGTTCAAATTCAGACAACTCGTGTCCTGGTTGGTGATGCTGGACGAGGTACTTCGGCTCTCTGGGCCCCAGGCTCCTCACTGTGAATGGTGGCGCGCCCCCCTCTGGTTACTTGTGAGCCCCTGGCCCAGAGAGCACGCTTCCCTCACTCTGACTCCTTTCCTCTCCCAAGACCAAGTGCCGCCTCCTCCGCTCACAGCGAGACCCTCTCCCCAGCTGTGAACCTGGATCGGAAGACACCAGATTGCTGTGTCAGTCAGGGTTCTCCCGAGAAACAGAGCCATAGGATGTCTATGGATAGAGAGAGACTGTGGGGCCTGGACAGTCGGAAATGCACGGGGAAGCCGGCGGCTGGAAATGCCAGCAAGAGTGAAGGTTGCAGTCTGGAGTCTGAAGAATTCCTTCCTCCTCAGGGACCTCAGTCTGTGCTCTTAAGGCCTTCGACTGATTGGATGAGGCCCACCCACATTATGGAGGGTGATCTGCTTTACTCGAGTCTGCTGATTTAAATTCTAAGAGTATCTAAAAATACCTTCACAGCAACATCTACACTGGTGTTTGACCAAACAATTTGGCACCATAGCCTGGCCAAGTTGACACAGAAAAGTAACCTTCACACACTCCTTCAAGGCTCACCTCTGATGTTGCTGGTTTCTAGTGTCTGGCACTAACTGAGTATTTACTACATCCCAGGTACTGTGCTAAATGCTTCCTTTAGCTTGTTTGATTTAATCCTCTTAACAGCCATATGAACTAGGTTCTATTTTGATCCTCAGTTTATAGAGAAGAGACCTTAGGTCAAGAGAGCTTAGGTAACTAGCCCAAGGTTGCACAGCGAGCTGTGGAGCTGGGGTTTGAAGCCAGGATTTTCACCGCAGAACCCACCGCTTTCGTCACCCATAGCTGCTGCCTCTTCCAGAATCCCCAAGAGACCTGCCCCCTTCCCTGAGCCCTACTGGGATTTCAGGTCTCTGAGGCATCTTCCCTCCTCTGCCCATGTCTTATCCCTCTTCCTTGCTTGTTGGGAGCAGACAGCGGGTTTGTTGACTGTAACTGAAGTCCAGAATTGCATGTGGCCAGGTATCTCTGGCCTCTCCCTTGAGCCAGCGAGGAAGGAGACTGGCCAGCTCCCTGCGATGTCCCCATCCTGGCAGCCAGGGCACTCCTGCATGTCCATTGTCCCTGGCTGGGCACTGGTGGGGCCACACCTCCTGCAAAAGGGTACTGTGACCACAGGCTCATCTGATAAGGCATCAGGAAGAAGCCCAGCTCCGGGCCACAGAGTCATACGAGGTTAGCCCCAGGCACGGCACCGCGGCCTGGCTGCCGCAAAGGTGATGAACACCGCTTCTGCCTTCTCAAGATACTTGAGTAGCCCAGGAATGTGATTTTTGGCTGTCCTGGCAACACTGTCCTGGCCCCTCAGGATTAGCTTTCTTTCCTCTACCTCCCTGAGGCTCAGGAACCACTGATTCTGCCCTGCTCAGCCCTGTGCTGTGCTCGCTCGCTGCTTTGGGAACCAGCAAGCTGGCCCTGTTCCCTGATTCTTGGATGATGGGCTGCCTTGCTTTGCCCTGCCACTTGCCTGCCCATAACCTGTCCTATCCTAGGGTTGTGGCAGGAGCAGCTACCACCACACCCCTTGTCCCCACTGAGGAACAGGGTGACACTGCAACTGCCTCCTCTAGTGGGTTGAATAGTGTTCTCCAAAAGATATGTCCAACTCTTGACCTCTGGCACCTGTGAATATGACCTCATCTGGAAAAGGGGTTTGCAGATGTCATCAGCCTAAAGATGTCAGGAAGAAATCATCTTGGATTGCCTAGGTGGCCTGAAATCCAATGACAGATGTCCTTATAAAAGTGAGGCAGAGGGAGATTAGAGATCCTGAGACAGAGGAGGCAGAGGTTGGAGCCATGCAGCAACCAAGCCAAGGAACCAAGCCAAGGTACCTTCCAGCAGCTGGAAGAGACAGGAAGGACCCTCCCCCGGAGCCTCCAGAGGGAGCCTGGCCCTGCGGACACCTTGATCTTGGACTTCTGGCCTGCAGAACTGTGAGAGAATAGATTTCTGTTGTCTTAAGCCACCAAATTTGCGGCAATTTGTTACAGCAGCCCTAGGAAGTGAACACATCACCTAATCTTGGGTCTGGGGCCCAGGAAGCATGACTGGCCCTGCCCTGGCCTGGGAGCCTGACCCTCGCCAGGCTGTGGCCTGACTGCCTGGTACCTAGTATGTCCAGGGACCCAATACAAATGAGCAGGATGGAACCGGACGGAACAGGAGTGAGCCGAATGCGGCCTGGTTAGAAGGTGGTGTGAGTTCAAATCCTTCCTCTAGTACTGGTTGGCTAAATCTTGGTTTCCTCAAAGGGTGGTTAACGATCAAACGAGATTATAAATGAAAAATGCCAGACACAGAGCAAGCGACTCTGAGTGGTAATTATTACTATCAGGGTGGAGCAGAGAGAAGAGTGGGCCAGGAAGCCTGGGATCCTAGACCCACTTCTGTCGGGGCCTGGCCCCGTGCCCTCTGGGACCCACCCCAGTCTCAGTGCCTGCCTCTGTGCGAGGGGGTCCTTTGTGCTGTCCCCTGACCTCACAGCACTGTTGTGAGACTGAGAGGAAGAAGCAGCAGCGAAAGCCTTTTGCAAACTGTAAAGTATTTCATAAACCCACAGTGTTTGCATTACGATTTACACGGTGATTATCTGTATCCCGATGCATTTATACCCTAGTATCCTTGAATGTGCCTCTGTGTAACTCAAGATGGAGGGGAAAGGTGGTTTCCGAGCTTTTAATGTTACCAGGATTGGAAACGTGCTTAAAGAACCTTGGCTCCCAAACGGGCAGAATTCAACTGCACACACACATTCCTGTTCAGTGGCCCGAGATTTTGCAGCTGGGTTCATGCTTCATGTGGCTTCCCCCTGTCCTCTTGTGATCACCAACTGGCTTCTGGCAGCAGGTGCGGGGAGCGGGGAACAGTCTCGATGGGAGCCCCCTGGCCCAGTAGCCTGGGTGCCCCAGTACCAGCCCTTCCTGTGCCGGATCTCCGCCTTCCAGATGTTGAGAGCCTTAAAGGAGCATCCACACACCTAATTTTAGATTGCATTTTGGTAAATAACAGAAGAGTCCAAAGTGTTCGGGGGACACAGAGAGGATCAACTTCATAGTCTTGGGGAAGCGGATGAAAGTTCATGGCTTTCCATGGGGCCGTTCCTGTGATGAATCCCGTCTCAAGAACTTGATATTGCTATCCTGGAATATTCTTGGCTAGAAAGGTGCAGAAAGGGCCAATTGTGCAGGGTAGGGGGGCAGAAACATGACTGGGCAAAGGACGTGGAAAATTTAGAATAGTTTCTCCCATGATGCGCCAGAATTTTGAATTACTTTTGTCTTGACTTTGACTTGTCCGGGCCCTACCTGTCCCCTGCCTGGTTGTCCAGCGCCACTCCTCCTGGCCTGGGCACATCTGCCTTAGCCACACGAGCACCCTGTTCCCACATGTGCTCTGCTCTCCAGCCTGCCAGCCTTTCTTTCAGGGCCCCCGTGCTGGGACAGGCCCGTGTCTGCCCATCTTCCTTCCTTCCTGCCATTTTCATCCTACCTGTACCAAACATGCTTTTCCACATCTTCTCTCTCCAGGTGACCCTCTCCTGACCTTTTCCACACTGCTGTGTCCCTTTCTTATGGCACCTGTCATCACTGCTTCTACTGAGCTATGGGAGCGTGTACACTCTTGGAAGCCAGGTTCATTGTTTTTTTTCCCACTTGCAAATTCATAGGCTTGTGATATTATTATTATTAATTGTGGTAAAACCCACATAAAATATTTACCATCTGTATCATTTTGCTGGGGCTGTCATAACAAAGGACCACAGACTGGGGGGCTTAAAGAACAGAAATTTCTGTTCTCCCAGTTCTGGAGGCTGGAAGTCCAAGATCAAGGCGTCAGCAGGGTTGGCTTCTTCTGAGGCCTCTCTCAGTGGCTTGAAGACGGCCGTCCTCTCCATTTCTTCACATCATTTTCTTTTTTTTTTTTTCAAAGATTGGTACTTGAGTTAACAACTGTTGCCAATCACTTTTTTTTCTGCTTTTTCTCCCCAAATTCCCCCAGTACATAGGTGTATATTTTAGTTGTGGGTCCTTCTAGTTGTGGCATGTGGGACGCAGCCTCAGCATGGCCTGACGAGCTGTGCCATGTCCGCACCCAGTATCCAAACTGGCAAAACCCCACGCCGCCAAAGTGGAGTGCATGAACTCAACCACTTGGCCATGGGGCCAGCCCTCACACCATTTTCCTCTGTACATGTCTGTGTCCAAATTTCTTCTTTCTTTCTTTCTTTTTTTGAGGAAGATTGGCCTTGAGATAACATCTGCCGCCAATCCTCCTCTTTTTGCTGAGGAAGACTGGCCCTGAGCTAACATCCGTGCCCATCTTCCTCGACTTTATATGTGGGACGCCTACCACAGCATGGTGTGCCAAGTGGTGCCATGTTCGCATCCGGGATCCAAACTGGAGAACCCCGGGCCGCTGAAGCAGAATGTGCGCACTTAACCGCTGCACCACCGGGCCGGCCCCAAATTTCTTCTTCTTATAAGGACCAGTCAGATTGGTTTAGGGCCCATCCACATGACCTCACCTTAACTTAATCACCCTTTAAAGACCTTATCTCCAAATACAGTCACATTCTGAGGTACTGGAAGTTAAAACTTCAACATGTGAATTTGTGGGAGGGATGTCACAATTCAGCCCATAACACTGTAAATTGCTAAAGAAGACCCATACCTAACCATTCCTAAGAGGGGGAGGGCGGGAGAGAAAACAGGGCGCACAGGCCCATTGGCTCTTCCTTTCAGACTAGCTGTCTCATGGTTGTGTCTAAGAGAGCATGTGGATGTTGCCCCCAAATTATAACACTATCCCTAAAAACTGTTAGTTTATGGCTGCCAAGAGCAATAAGACTCTTGGAACCAAAGGCCCCGTAAGTGTGTAACAAGAGTTGGCGGTTAGCCGAGAGCACTCTTTGGAAATATCTAAGAGTCTTAGATAGGGCTCTGCTGCTCACTGTACATGAGGAAGCTTGTCTCACTCAAACGGTCACACTGCGTTACTGGAATGGTGGGTTTTTATCATGGCTTGGGTAAGGGCCTTGTCATGGAGCGTTGGAACATGATGAATAAGTGAGAACAGCAGAGAGATCCAGAAAAAACTGCTGGCTGTGTGCAGCCTGGCCTCGACATCTTAGAGCTTCTCAGATATCGTGTGCTTCTGTTGCTCTGGATATTCTCCCCTGGAATTTTTCTATGTTTGAAACAAATGATTATTTATTGGCATTGCGGTCATATTTGGCTCACAAACTTTCTTTTTGAGTGATGTTAATGATAATTTGATACCATCGTGTGCCTAAATATACACACATCATCACAACAAGTATATGGGGTCTGCCATGGTGGATGTGAGGGATGCATCTAAGGATTTGCAGATTCATCATGCAAGTGGCCGTCCTAGGGGGGCTCCAGGGTAAAAGTCAGCAGCCCTCCCACAGGCTGGAAACTGTCCCTCAGAATGGTTTGCTAAGTGAAGGTGTAGATCCTGAATGGTGAGATTTCCAGCTGCCTTCTCTCCTCAGATGAGTGGTGGCCAGGCTGGAAAAGGCGTCTCTGGAAACCTGACTAACCCAAGGAAAAACACCTGGAAACACTGACCTGGGAGGGGATCTCCTACAAAGTGACCTGGCCAGAACATTCTAAAGCAACCAGTGATCATAAGAGTCACCCAGGGAGGTTTGAAATGCCCTTCTGCACCCCTCCCCTTCCCCAACGCGTTATGTCAGAATTTCTGAGGATGCGGTCAGGTCATTAGGGTCCCAAAGCGTCCCAAGTGATTGGGGTGTGTGGCTGGGCTGAGAAGCACTGTGTGAAGGGAAGCTGCGGTTGACAAGTCCCACCACCTGCTCTGAGTTTCTGACCAGCTTTTTACTGACTCCTCGGAAGTGTGAAAGGGCAGCTAAGGCAGAGCAGACATGTAAGAAAAGCCTCTAACTTGAAAAAGGGCAAAACAACAGAAGAAAATGGAGACTATGCAAAAGGACATTAAAAAAATCTGTCTTCAGTATCTTTGGAGAGATGAGAAGTCATTACATTGGTGAAATCAGAGAAGGATGAGGTAAAAAAATTCAGAAGATAGTAAAATCCTTGGACATTAAAACAGGACAGTAGAATTATTATTATTGCACAAAGGTTTTGAAGAGAAAAGGAAAAAAGGATAGAAAGAAAAATCTCAATAAAAGATTAAAAGGTAAAGTTGAGGAAATCTCCTAGAATGTTGAGCAAAAAAGTCAGAGAGAAAAAAGAAAGTCATAGAGATGGAAAATAGAGGCAAAAAAAAAAAAAAAAAAAAGAGAGAGGAACTGTCCAGGAGGTCCAGCATCTAAATAATATGCATTTCAGAAAGAGAACAGCAAAACAGAGGAGGGAAATCATCAAAGAAACAATTGATGAAAATTTCCAGAAACGACGAATAAGAGTCTCCAGATTGAGAGGGACCAGCAAATGCCCAACACACTGGAAGAACAGAGACCCACACCAGGATCCAGGCTGGTGAAGTTTCAGAGCTACAGGGAGAACTTCCAGAAAGAAAGCAGGTTTCAGACCAAGCACCTGGGTCCTTGAAAATGTCATCAAACCTCTGATTTAATCAGCTCTGAAACTGCCATGCTTCTTGTCATATGAGACAATAAATTCCTTTTACCTTTAGGTTCCAGCCAGATCCTCTACTACAAATATAGGCAGAAAAAGCCATAAACTCATAAGCATTATATAAAATATTACTTATTCTGCTTATTAAAAACAATTGAGAGCACAACCATTTCACACACATCTTATCTCCTTTAATTCCCGATGCATTCATTCAATGAGGCACAGCAGGATTTAGAATCTACATGTGGCCAGATTGAAGACTCTTGGATTACAGAGGAGCCTGCGAGGGATTCCGATGATCTTCTCTAATCAGCCTTCCTTCACTTTGCCTGGATACCTGATTTTCTGCCAATGTGAAGGCAGCTGCCACCAGGATGGAGGAAGTCAATGGTGAAAAATAAATGTGGCTAGATTCCTACAAACTTACCCTCATCAGTTGGAAGAAAAATGGATTCAAAGCTTGTAATTGCAGTTTGGGACACACGATCGGCTAAGAGCAGGGAATCCCACCTTCCACTGGGTGGTTCTCCAAGATGGTTGCCCATCTGACAACCCAAAACAATCTGGGCTCTGCTGAGAGCTCAGGGACTGGTGTGATGAGAAAGACCAAAGCTCCATCAATATGCTACTTATCTCAAAGCCAGTCATGGTTGTTACCTCCTATGGTTTCTGAGAGCTTGGAGCCAAGGTCCTCAGCAATTGGGTGAACATGTGTGTGAGGGAGAGTGAGAAAGAAGATGAGCTCGGCAAGGCTTCCCAAAGCTTTTGTAGAGTTTATGGACACATTCAGATTCACCCTGTGTCTGCGTGGAAGTTCTGCACATGTCACAGCTAGAGAGAAAACCCTGCACTTTGGCAGCCATCTGGGTCAGATGGTTGGAGGAAGCTGTTGCATCTGTCCCGTATCTGCTGGGTATCGGGCACCTTTATGCTTTTTGGGGGTTGAAGAGAAGGGACCCAGGATCCTCCAGCGACTCCCCTCCAGGTCTTGGTATTATGAGAACATAGTTCACCTCCTTTGTAGAACTCTCCCTAGTGTGAAATTCATCACCAAGCCTAACTGATTCCATTTTCCTAACCCATCCTCTTCCCATGGTATCTTCCCCAGCTACTATAAGCCCCTTAAAGACAGAGATGGGGTATCATTGTACACCCAGGGCCTGATGCACAGCATCATGCACATCATCCCCAATCCCCAGGGTTCACGGAATGACGCACGCCCTAACCTGGGGATTGAGGAGGCTCTGGGAGTTTGCAGATTTCAACAGCAGGGAGTGCCACCCAACTGCTTCCAGAAGACATACAAGAGAGAAGGAGGGAGGTGGGTATGATCATTACCTACGTCTAAAAATCCGACATGACTAATTAACTTACAAATGCCAAAGTCACCACAAATGGTGGGTGGACGGAAATGATCTGGGGAGGGGAGGAAAAGCACAGACAGGCGATCTTTCAGATTGTTGAAGGAAACCAGGAAGCGGAGAGTGCAGGGTTGCATTAAATGTGGGAAATGTAAACTGTGAGCTGTCTCCAAGGGCTTCCGGTCCAGCTGGGTGGGTCCACATAGGAGACTGTGGGGTACGTGAAAGGCCACCGTGAGACTTGCAGAGGGTGATGCCAGGGCTGTTCAAAGTGACCTGGCTGCAGAAGTCAATCTGGTTCTGAATCTGAACACTGTCCCAGCCCTTTGTGTGACTTTGAGCAAGGCACTCTTCAATCCGCAGTTTCACATCTCTAAAATAGGGACAATAATATCTACCTCAGAGGGTTGTGGTAAGGACCAAATAGGTCACAAGTGAAAGCGTCCAGTGGTTTCTGGCGCTTAGGACATGCTCAGTCAAAGTAAGTTTGCTATCATTATCTCATTTGCTGGCTTGTGCAATGCATTCTTCTCTTCTGAACCTCAATTTCTTCATCTGTAAAAATGGAATATGTGAGAGTGGCTGGCATGTAGTTGATGCTCAGTAAAGGTTTATTTTTAACTTTTTTGACTTTTGTTTTGGAACGATTTTAAACTTAAAGTTGCAAAATACTAGAGTTCCCCTATACTTTACACCCACGTTTCCCCTAGTGTTAACATCGTATGTAATCACAGTACAATGATCAAAACCAGGAAATTAACACCGGCACAATCCAACACCGTTAACTAAACTGCAGACCTTACTCTAGTTTTTCTGATGTCCTTCTCTGTTCCAGATTCCAAATCAGGATCCCGTGTTCCATTTAGTTGTTGGATCCCTTGGTTTTCTCCAGTTTGTGACGGGTCCTCACTCTTTCTTTGTCTTTCATGACCTTGACACTTTCGATGAGTACTGGTCAATTACTTGGAAGAAGTATTTCTCTATTTAGGTTCATTTAATGTTTTCTCATGATTAGATTAGGATATGCACTTTTGGGAGAAACACCGGAGCAATGATGTTGTGTTACTTTTTTCCCGCCTTTATCATGGTAAAATATACATAACATAAAACTTACCATGTAAACTATTTTAAAGTGTATAATTTAGTGGCATTTAGCATATTCACAGTGTTGTGCAACCACCACCTCCATCTAATTCCAGAATGTTTCCATCACCCCTAAAAGAAATCCCTTACACATTAACAGTCACTCCCCATTCCCACCCCTCCCAGGCCCTGGCAATCACTAATCTGCTTTCAGTCTCCATGGATTTCCTATTCTGGACATTTCGTGGGAAAGGAATCATACAATATGTGGTCTTTCCCAGCTGGCTTTTTTCGCTTAGCATCATGGTTTCAAGGTTCATCCGGGTTGCAGCATGAATCAGTACCTCATTCCTTTTTATGGCTGAATAATATTCCATTATGTGGACAGACTACATTTTACTTTATTTTCTAATTCAACAGTGAAACCTGGGTGGTTGCAGGGCTGGGCCTGGAAGGTGAGGGAAGGAGGGAGGAGACCTCTGTGATTGGCAGAACGTATTGGGACATGTGGGGAGAAGGGCCAGGATTGGTGCACTGGGGAGTATAGGGCTGAACGCGTTGAAGGAAATACGGAGACCACTGCAGGAGTGCCGGATGCGTAGCCGACTCCTTTGAAAATTTCATGTGTGGAAAGAGAAAAACAGTTGTTCATTAGGAGGGGGAGATGACCCAAGCATGGGAAGGGAAACTCTCCAGGGCTGAAGGAGCTGGTTTTCAGGGGCACCAGCTTTCTAGGGCCAACGAAGGCCCCCTGGAGGCCGGCTCAGCGGGGGCACCAGAGGCTGGGGCTCGCTTTGCGGTGGTCGCCCGGGGAGCACACTCAGGAAGGGGCTAATGCCCCCGAGACACGTGCTCACTGCTTATATAGAAAGGGGCGCCTCCCTTTAGGCAAATACAACTGTTGCAAACTTCCATTTATTAAAAAAGGTGTGCTGAGGGGGAGGGCAAACATTTTCATTTCCTAAACGTCGCACCCCAGCTGCTCGTTAACTACCAGGCGCCCTTAGATTTCCCTGAGCAGGTCTGGGGGCCGAGCCTCGAGGAGAGGTGGTCTCGCAGCCCCGCAGCCCTGCAGTCCCCGCAACGCCCGCAGCGGGCAGCCTGGGGCGGGGCGCGGCCTGAGGCGCAGGGCGGAGGGCGGAAGGCGGAGCCGCCGCGCGCGCCCGGGTCGACCCCGCAGCCCCGCCACCCCGGCGCGCGCATCGTGCGCGTGCCCGGGGCCGGTAGCGGCGGCGTGCTCGAGCCGCGCGTGCGCGCTGCGGCGGGGCGAGGGGCGGCGCGGGCGCGAGTCTGTCAGTGACAGCGGGAGGGGGAGGGGGCCGGAGATGGTGGCGGCGGCAGCGGCGACGGCTGTGGCCGCTCTTCCGACATGAGGCAGCGGCAGCGGGCGGCACGGCGGCGGCCGCGGCCGCGGCGGCATCGTTAGCTCGGGAGGCAGCCCCGGGCGTGGGCGGGCGGGCGTCCCGGGTCGGCGTCGCGCGAGCGGGCTCTGCGGCAGCGCCGCGCAGGGGCCGCCGGCTGAGGGGCCCGCGCCCGCCGCGCTCTGCGCTCGGCGCCCGGCGGCTCGGGGGCCCTGGGCATCCCCGCCCGCTCGGTCGGCCCCGGAGGCGGGAGCGGGCGGCGCGGCCGGGAGCAGGCCCCGCTAGACGGGCCGCGCGCCGCGGGCTCCGCCAACTCGCGCGCGGCGCCGGGGCCTCGCTCCCGGCCCCTCGCCGCCCGCCGCCGCCTCCCGCGGGGCCGCCTCCCGCGGGGCGGGGACCGAGGGGTCCGGCCGCCGGCCTTGACGCAGTGGAGGCGCCGCTCCGCGCGGCATGAGGGGCCCGCCGCCGCCGCCGCCGCCGGGAGAGCCGTGTGTGCGAGAGCGGCGGGCTGCGTGAGGGCGCGGGCTGCACTTTCCTCGGAGCCGCGGCGGCGGAGCAGGCGAGTGTGCGCGGGGGGACGCGCGGGGCGCGGGCGGCGCTGGGGGCTCAGGGGTGTCCCCGGTCCGCCCCAGCTGCTGGGTCGGCCTGGAGGTGGGACGGCGGAGCGCTGATGAGCCAGGCTCCACAGTTCTGTGAGCATATGGTGCCTTTCCGAGTCGAGGCTGGGGCCGCCGCTCAGGAAGCTGGTGGATCTGTGGCCTTCAGGTGTGTGTGCCCGTGGGGGAATAAACGCCACTGACGCTGGGTGTCTCGCTGACAGGTCCCAGTGACCCCGGCCGGGGAGGCTCCGAGCGCTCGGCAACATGGCTTCTCCGCCCCACCAGCAGCTGCTGCAGCACCACAGCACCGAGGTGAGTTGTGACTCCAGCGGCGACAGCAACAGCGTGAGGGTCAAAATCAACCCCAAGCAGCTGTCCTCCAACAGCCACCCCAAACACTGCAAGTACAGCATCTCCTCCAGCTGTAGCAGCTCCGGGGACTCGGCGGGGGTCCCCCGGAGAGTGGGCGTCGGAGGCCGCCTGCGCAGGCAGAAGAAGCTGCCCCAGCTGTTCGAGAGGGCCTCCAGCCGGTGGTGGGACCCCAAGTTCGACTCGGTGAACCTGGAGGAGGCTTGCATGGAGCGCTGCTTCCCGCAGACGCAGCGCCGCTTCCGGTATGCGCTCTTCTACATCGGCTTCGCCTGCCTTCTCTGGAGCATCTATTTTGGGGTCCACATGAGATCCAAACTGATTGCCATGGTCGCCCCTGCTCTGTGCTTCCTCGTGGTGTGTGTGGGCTTTTTTCTCTTTACCTTCACCAAGCTGTATGCCCGGCATTACGTGTGGACCTCGCTGGTTCTCACCCTCCTGGTGTTCGCCCTGACCCTGGCTGCCCAGTTTCAGGTTTTGACGCCTCTCTCAGGACGGGTTGACAGCTCCAATCATACACGGGCAGCCAAGCCCACAGACACTTGCTTATCTCAAGTGGGGAGCTTTTCCATGTGCATCGAAGTGCTCTTTTTGCTCTACACCGTCATGCACTTACCTTTGTACTTAAGCTTGTTTTTGGGAGTGGCGTATTCTGTTCTTTTTGAGACCTTTGGCTATCATTTCCGAGATGAAGATTGTTTCCCCTCGCCTGGGGCAGGGGCCCTGCACTGGGAGCTGCTGAGCCGGGCCCTGCTCCACGTCTGCGTTCACGCCATCGGGATCCACCTGTTCATCATGTCCCAGGTGAGATCCAGAAGCACCTTCCTCAAGGTGGGACAGTCAATTATGCACGGGAAGGATCTGGAAGTGGAAAAAGCCCTGAAAGAGAGGATGATTCATTCTGTGATGCCAAGAATCATAGCTGATGACCTGATGAAACAGGGGGATGAAGAGAGCGAGAATTCTGTCAAAAGGCATGCCACCTCCAGCCCCAAGAACAGGAAGAAAAAGTCTTCCATACAGAAGGCCCCTATTGCATTCCGCCCGTTTAAGATGCAGCAGATCGAAGAAGTCAGTATTTTATTTGCAGATATCGTGGGCTTCACCAAGATGAGTGCCAACAAGTCTGCTCACGCCCTGGTGGGTCTCCTCAATGATCTCTTCGGTCGCTTTGACCGGTTATGTGAAGAGACCAAGTGTGAGAAAATCAGCACCTTGGGGGACTGCTACTATTGTGTGGCAGGGTGCCCCGAGCCCCGGGCCGACCATGCCTACTGCTGCATCGAGATGGGCTTGGGCATGATAAGAGCCATTGAGCAGTTCTGCCAGGAGAAGAAGGAGATGGTGAACATGCGCGTTGGGGTTCACACGGGGACCGTGTTGTGCGGCATCTTGGGCATGAGGAGGTTTAAATTTGATGTGTGGTCCAATGACGTGAACTTGGCCAATCTCATGGAGCAGCTGGGAGTGGCTGGCAAGGTTCACATTTCTGAGGCCACTGCAAAATACCTAGATGATCGGTACGAAATGGAAGATGGGAAGGTTACTGAACGCCTCGGCCAGAGCGTTGTTGCCGACCAGTTGAAAGGTATGTGCGTTTCTTTGCCCTGTCACCTCCCTCCCCAATCCTGTGTGTGTTGAAAAAAACAAAACAAAAACAAAAACAGTCTCTCTCCAGTGTCAGTATCTGGAGGCAGATCAGTTGCCCCAGGACGCCTCACCGTGGGGCATCTCACGGCCAGTGGGACTTTTCCTCCAGTGAGTCAGATATCACAGATCTGTTCACACCATGACAGCGCTGACCTAGATGAGACCTTTAGAAGGAAGGAGAACTTTGAAAATGCATATCCTGCCAGCAGGCTGTTAATGTTTGTGAAATTCTGGGGGCAGGTCTGATGAGTGGAAGGAGATCGAGCCCTTCAGCAGTCACATCTGTGAAGCACTTGAAGAAATTGTCTTTGTGTTTCATTTGGTCCCACCAAAACCTTTTTCTGTGCCTTTTTCCAAAAATGTGAAGAATAAAACCTTTCTCCCCTCTAGGCCTCGCTGTGCTGAGATAAGGGAGTCGCTCAGCCCTACAGGACTCGAGATTTAGATGGAGTTATATGCCCCTCAGTGCATACTGCCTTTGCTTAGGTCTCTTTTAAAAAAATGTTTGCACTTTCACCTTTCACTTATTTAATGATGCTTTCTTATCATGTTATTTGTCTTACCCTATAGACCACAGCGTTTAGTGGAACTTCTCAAGCCACCAGGTGATTTGAAAGTGAGAAATGCACCCAGGGCCGTGTTTAGACCCCCGTCCCCCCAGCCCCTCAGATTTGTATCTGGTCCCTTAAGCTCCTTACTGCCATTCTTGATGTTTTCACTGGGCTTCTTTTATTTTGTTTTTCTTATGTAGGACAAAAATCTCTGAGGTCTTGGAAGTGATAGCTAAGTAAATGGAACCAAAAGTAAGGATTCTAAATAACTACCCACTCCCCCTTTTAAACAATCCTTATGTTTTTCTAAAGTGTTCCAGATTGAGGGGAACATCAGTTTTGGAAATGCATAAGAAAATAACATTGATTTTTAAAAGCCTAAATTTGTAAAGTTGTGTTGTGTTCTGTGGTGCCCACAGGTTGCATAATTACACAGTAAAAAGCCCCAGGAAAGGGTATCCTCAGAAGGAGAAGTCACAGCTTAAATCAGAGATGAGAGAAGCAGACTATATGAATCAGAGCCCGCAAGTGCCTGAGTTTGAGGCCTGAGTAGGTTTCAGCCTTGACATAACCTTGTGTGCTCAGTTGTTTTCTTTCTCTGCTGTGACTGGAGTTCCCCGTGTCTTTTACTTATTTGTTATCTGGCAAGGGTGCTTTATCCTTCTCTTGATTTTTCTTTATTCCATTAATTTTGTTAGCAGTTGATGAATTTATGGATGTAGTAGAAAAATAGTTTTTGCCTGATAATGCCCTCTACCAGAGAGCTTGGAATGCCACCCTGATGAGGTCAGAAGCTGCGCTTTGCAGTTCGCTTGAGAGATGATCTTTGCTGTGGGAGGGTGGCTCCCCCTCCGTCTGAAGGTGCCAGTGGAGTGGGGTGTCAGTGGATGGGAACCTTGCTCACTATTTTGGCATCTTTAGGATCCCTAGTGTTGCTGGCTCTGTCCTCAGGGATTGTGGGACGGACTCCAGAGAACGGAGCTGTGCTGTATACGTTAAATTAAGTATGACAATGATAGCAATTTTGTAAGTGGTACTGTGAACAGTGTGTTTCTTGAATTCCAAAATAAAAAAAGATGTAATCATTAAGTATATCTGGAAGTCGCCAAGTCTTTAACTCTTTGGCCCTACCCATTTTTGTTAATTTATGGGTATTTTTATTTTCAATTTATGGATCAAGGGTCTCAAAAACACTGACAAAAAATACTAGAATGGGTTTGTTGATTTTTTTTACCTCAAAGGTGTAAATTTGATAAGTGAATTTTGTCTTTAAATTTGTGTACACTGTATGTTTATGAAGGAGAAGTTTTGGTACTGGATGGGAGGTAGGGAAAGACAGAAGGCTTAGCTAAACTGGTGATTTTTTTATACGGTATTCTCTCCTTTAACGGTTTCCCTGAGACCATGATTTTTGCTTTATTCAGCCCGTTTTGAAAACCTTTGTGGACAGGACTCCAGTAATTGAGGATGTCTCCACAACTTCCTGACCCATTTTGAAACTGCACAGTTTGATTCTCCTGACATTGTACAAATCTGCTAAATTGAGATGATAGCTTAGTTTCTAGAAGACCCTTTGTGTCCATGGGATTAAGGTTATATTCAAGATTTCTTTTAGCCTGCCTTTGGGTTTGTGACAGATACTTTCTATAAGGTTTTACCTCTCAGCCCCTTTGCTGATAATGGGGTTAAAAATACCTAGTAGAGGACTCTGTAAAAATGAACTTGGGGATTCTGGAAGTAGCTTGGCAGTATAAAAGGAAGCTACTCCTCTGTAATTTATCTGAACAGGCTTTGCGGAAGGGAGGACTTTCATTATTTCTGCACAGTCACTCACTCCTTGAAAATCTGTGTTGTGCTCTTACAATGCGCCTGACGCTGGATGCACCGGTGGAGTCGTGACTGTTCTTGACCTTGGCGAGCTCAAAGTTAGAGACACCTGAGAGTATGTAGAGAGAGGGGAGTGCTTTTGAGAGTGCCTGTACTTGAGGTGGACCTTGAGATCCAGCCGTGGCTCTCCGGGTAGATAGAAGAAGATTCGGAGCAGTGGGAGTAGGCTGGGGAAAGGCTTGAGGTTGTGTGTCTTGGTGGGTCGGGCGGTAGTAAGTAGTTCACTGGGACAAGGAAGGCTGTGGGTCACGTGGAAGGGGTTTGGATTTGTTCCTGTAGGTAATGGGGAGCTGCTGATAGGCTTTAAGCAGGAGTCCTAGGCGATCTGGTTTGGCGTTTTAGAAAGCTTACTCTTCCACTTCTAGGGAATGTGGGTTGGAAGGGTGTGAGACTGAGATTAGGGGCTGTTTCAGTAAATCCCAGGCAGGGGTGATGGTGGCCTGAACCAAGGTAACAGTGGGTGGTGATGGAGATGATGGGACAGATGTGGAGATGAGGGACAGACATGAGCAGTTGTAAGATCAGCTTGATAGGACTTTGAACCAGATTTAAACAGACAGTGTGTGTGTGTATGTGTGTGCATGTGTGCGTGCACTTGATTGTTTGAACAGGAGACGGCGTTTCAAGTTTCTGGAATTGACCTAGGGACTGTCTGGAGTCAGGGTGAGAGGCCTTTGAAGTTTCTATGGTGTGAGTGAAGAATGCAGGATCTAGTTGCAGAATATGAAGTAGGCCAGGAACCTGGCTTGTGTATTCATTCGTTCAACAAATAATTTATTTTGTGCTGGGCATGGTTCTAGGGGGTGGAGATACAGCAGTGAACAAAACAGACAAAATTCCTGCCATGTGGTGCTTCCCTTCTAATAGGGCAGTCTGACGGTAAACAGAGAAGTAACATACAGAGTTTGTTTTGTGTTCAGTTCTAAGGAGAAAACATAAAGCAGGATGGAAGATATGGACTATGGGTATGTGTATGTGACGTGTTAGATAGGGTGGCTGGTCACTGAGAGAGAAAGTTGAAAGAACTTTCAGCATAGGACTAGGATTTTGGAAATGATCCCATAAGTGAGGGGCAATCGTTATTAAAGATAGGGAGAAATGGTGTGATTTGAGTGATGAGAATAAGGGTCCTTCCACACTGGGGGTAACCACTGGCTGCTCAGTTTTGCCTGGGTTCATAAGCAAAAAAAAGTGAGGAGGATTGTCTCGAACTGTTGGTTTTTCCTGTCACAGGTAAGAGAGTCACAAAGACAGGAAGTGAAACTGTCAGAAGAAACCTACAGACATCTTATTCTCCTCTCTCAAATATTAGGAAGGTAGAACAAAGGTGCTCAGTCATGCCAAATCCACACCGATGGTCATGTCTTTGTAGAATGACTATCTGGTAGCTGTTACATTGTCAGCTGCGGAAATAAAACAAGACTTTCCCTGCAAGCCGAGCTTTTAGGCTCATGGAGCAACTAGGGGAGAAACCACTGATGTGCATCAGAACAGATGGTGCCCTACTGGCCACTTCAGTGACCAAGACCTTCACTGTGCTAATAGGTTACACTTAGAAGAGTTCCTGTCGCACTCCCCCTCCCCAGGCGCCCCCCCAGGGCCACTGCTCAAACTCACGGTGGCCTGAGGCTCTCTACGCGTTAGCCTTTGCCAACAGCTGTCCCAGACCGGAAGTCTGGGTTCCCTGGTTCCCTGCCAGCTCATAGCCAGGAACCCTGGCCAAGTACCAGTTTGGGGTGCAGTTTGCTTGCTCAGGTACACCCCTTGTTTACCTGATGGCTTGGATAGCTTGTTGCCACCTAAGCACGGGTCACTGTAGTGCCAGCATGTAGCTGACAGCTCAGTGCCCCCTCTTAAGTCATGCTGAAGAGAGATTCCATGCTCACCTGCGTTCTTGAGCGGGCTCTCATGTGCACATTGAAACAGAACATCTCAGGTAGCAAGTGGCAGAGTCAAAATGAAGCAGAAAATTTGGCTTGACAACTGGGATCAGAGACCAAACAGCTGTGGAGCTGATGCTCAGGCAGTCCCTGATGACAGTTTATTCAGGCTCCTTCAGACTAAATTATACGGCTTCCAGCAAGGAGCACACAGCTGTTAATTCTGAGGACCAGCTTGTGAGTAGAATTAGCTAGCCTTTGGCAAAGAAAGTTAAGGCTATGGTTGCTGCATTGCCAGTGGGATGAAGACGGAAGGAGGGTAATCTTTTCAGGTAGAATTACTGGGAAAGACAAAAATTAAAAAGAAGCAAATAGAATAAGTCAAGAAATTTCAGCATTCTCTTCTACTAGGCAGCCTGGCTCAAGTAATAATTGTGTTTCTACCTGCTGGTCAATGTCACCGTGTACTTTGCTGTGGAATAATAATCCTGAAAAAAAACCCATTGAATTTTCTATCATGTGCGCGCATGTGCCTAACTTCTCCTCTTTCTGTTGGTTGGTGATTTCAGTGTTGGTGTTTCTGTTGGGATCTTGATATTGTAAGAGTGTGATTATTAATCATTAGGATTCTGCAGGTCTGCTGGCCTGGTGGTGGTAGGAAGCTGCTGACCGCCAGAGGAGCCCGCCTGAGTGGCTCCTCATCCCTGTGGTTCTTGGCGTCATTTGTACTTTGCGTATGAGACACCTAAATACCTTTTTTTCCCAGCAGGAACTAGCATCCTCGGAGGGAATTTTGTAAAGAGGTGAGAGTTTTTGAAACAGGAAGGGAACCGCAGTGTGAGGTCTAGACCAGCCAGGCTAAAGCGTTAATGCAGGACCGAGGTGAGGGAACTGAGCATATTACAGGCTGGCGGGGCTTCCACAGACAAGGAATGGGCCCAGGGCAGGGGTTGTCTTGGGAAGGATGGAGAAGACCATGACATTCGTCAGTCTTGTTCGTGTTCCTGGTCAACTGCACTGGCCAAGCCAACGTGTGAAACTGTATTTTGTAAAATGTGTTTCCTCTTGTAAACCAGGTTTTGTTGTGTTTCCCCAGTGTTTGTTAACATTGTACCTGTAAAGATAATGCCCAGCATGCTCTGCTGAGGTAAGGGGATAGGCTCCTTCCCTTAGAATAGGCTGGAAGATCCGGCCCCCCACAGGATGCTGGTGGTGGTGGCAGGAACTGAACCCGAGGGTGGGAGCTGGGGACAGGAACAGATTTGAGAAGGGGGCAGAATTCTGGGGCTGGGATGATCGGGAACAGCTGTGACCAGCTTATGAGCCTTTCCGCAGCCAGTGGTTCTCAAACTTTTTGGTCTCAGGACTCCTTTACACCCCTGAAAATTATTGTGGAAGCTAAAAAGCTTGTGTTTATGTAAGTTATCTATTGATATTTACCATATTAGAAATTGAAACAAACTGACAAGTTTCAAAAATCTTTCCTTAATTCATTTCAAAATAATAACACCATTGTACCCAATGCATATTAATATAAATAATATTTTAATCAAAATAACCACATTTTCAAAAAATAACAATTTTCATAAATAAATTTGGTGAGAAGAGTGGCACTGTTTTACATTTCTGCAAATCTCTTCAATGTCTGGATTAATCAAAAACTGCTGGATTTTTAAAAAACTGGTAAAATACACATACAAATTTCCCATTTTAGCTATTTATAAGTGTGGCAGCTGGATTTTCTTAACTGCTTTGGCAACCTGTTGCAATGTTGAGGAATGTGTAGAAAATCTGGCTTTACAGGTGTCTAACTGGAAAATGGAGGAGCATTTCAGTAGCCTTTTTAGCTAATTGTGGATATTTTTCTTTGATACTGGACCAACACCCAACAGGTGGTCATTCCTTTGGCTTAGTTGTGATATGGAATCTGAAATCCTATTAATCATTTTTTTGTATGCCATGAAAACCCCATTGGGTTTTTGAATGACTCTTTACCAGGTGCAATTTTGTAATGTCACACATTGGTCATTTGGAAAATATTGTTGTCTTGAGTTACGCAGATCTTCCAAATGTTGACATAAGCAAAGTCTTTAAATATTGGGAAGATGGCAGCTTCACAGAGGCAGATGCGAGTTTTCCAAATTCTAGTTTTCACTTGAAAGTTTGAGTTTTATCACTGGCAACAAATACTGTCGGTTGTTTTCCTTGAAGTGACAGACTCATTTTGTTCATTTTTTGGGAACAGTCTACTGAATACTCAAGTCTGAAGGACCACAGTTTGTCTGTAGGTCAAGCATAAATGATGTTCCTTCAAAAAAGCAGCTAGTTCAGCTTGCAGCCCAGAGTTGCACGGGAGCCGTTCTTGACAGCCCGTCGTCCTTCATTGTGCCGTTGAAGTGCTATGGGCGCTTTTCCTAGCTCATCACACAGACTATTAAAGAGACGTGCTCTCAAGGTTGAGATTTAACACAATTCTTCATTTTTACTGCTTCATCAAAGGACATTCTTAAGAGAAACAAGCTGTTGTTTCCTTTTGCAAGTGTGTGGTGGTAATGAGCATGCTGATGACTAGCACAGTCTGGTACACTGCCTTGGTTCGTAGCAGTCTTACCCAGGTTTGCTGTTGCACCATCAGTGCAACGTCAGCACTGAAAAGAGCAAAGGAGGTCTTAGTGTTATTATGAAAATAATTTTGACCTCGCAGATGCCCTGCAGAGGTCTCAGGGATGCCTAGAGTCCATGGACCGTACTTTGAGAACTGCTTCCCTTGGCCGTAGGCTAGGAAGAGTGAGAGTTTTGTACCTCCTGCCCAAACACACGTTCTCACGTAGATGATAGACGTGTCACATTTACTGTGGAAGTAGCAAGTGGCTTAAGTTTATGCGTTTATTTTTCTCAAAAAAATCCTTTGTGATTCTGCCAAATCTTTGTTGCTGTTGTTTAGGGTTCATGATGAAGATGATCAACTTTCAACTTTGTTTTTTAAATTTTTTTTGCAAAGCTCATCCTTTGGCAGTGTAGTTTAGTGGGTGGTGGCATGGATTTTGATTTCCCATCCATTTGGATTCAATTCTCAGTTCTGCAGTTTCTGAACCAGGGAACCTTGGGCAGGCTTTGCAGGGGCTCTACAATTTACAGGAATGACAATACCTCTGTCAGAGGGCTATTGGGAGAATCAAATGAATTGAAGATGCAAGTAAAGCACTTATTAGCCTAGTGACTCGATTGCAACGGCTGTTCAATAAATAATAACCAACTCTTCTGCCTGGGTCAGTCACGTTATATACTGCTCCCAAGGGTGTTTCTTTTTTCCTACACTCTGTTTGGTGCACATCTTGTATAATTTGGTACTGAAACCAAGAACACACCAGGGACTGTGATTGTGTCACTTTCTTGAATTAAAAAGGGCAAGTGTCCAAAACACAGAACACTGATAGCTTGCCCTGGTTAAACTGTAGCTGCCAAGTTTGGCAGCTTCTTTACTGAAAGCCCCCGGGAGTTCAGGCAGTACTGCTCTTAAGCTGCTTCTGTCCGCAGAGCTTAGAGGTGCTTAAGATGATGGGCCCCTGATAGTTGAGGAATTATGGGAAAATCTTCAGCTTTTTGAATCCACAGATATTGGCTGAGGTTTGAACTAGGGCATTTACTCAGCTCTGCCGTATTCTACTGTAAACTCATTTATTTATTCAATAAATATCAAATGAGTTCCTGTTTGGGAGGCCTGCACTAGGTTCTCGAGAGGGAGTCTTCTGCTCTCATGGAGCATACAGCCTAGAAGGGGAAGTAGACATTGATCAAATCATCACCAGTAATGCATTAGACTTACTGGTCGTAGTACGAATAGGGCTGGGAGGTAGGGACAGTTATCATCTCCATTTTATAGGTGACTGACGGAACTGAAACACAGAGAGGCTAAGTGACTTGGGATAGTCACATAGCTAGAAAGAGCTGCTAAGTGGTGGAGCCAGTATTTAAACCCAAAGTACTATATTAGAAAACACCAGTACCCACTTCATAGGATTGTTGTAAGGATTAAAGGAGAAAATAACGTTAAGTCCTTAGAAAAGTACTTGGCATATAGTAACTCTCAGTGGAGATTAGATTTACTAGCTAGTGTTATTGGAAGTGGGGACAATTGTCTTAGCAGCAGCGATGGCAGAAAAACAACAGTACCTTTGTTTAGCTCTTTCCAGTTCACAGAGTGTTTTCATGCACATTGTAATCTCAACCATTGTGACATCTTAGGATCATGGGAACTGTATGTTTAGAAGTTTATGTTTTGTTTGCTTGATATTTTTAGAAGGTTATATTTTATTTGCTTGGTTCTTTCCCTTTATATACCAGTTTTCAGGCTGAGTTGGTTTCTTCACATTCTCTGAAGGTGACCGTTGATTTTTTCCAGGAATCAGTGGATTTTAGCTTATTTGGATTTTAGCTTATTTGATGTATTTCACTCCATTACAGATATCATTTTTTGTGATGCTCAAATTGTCCCATCTTGGGCCCATGGGACCCCCTTCAAATTGGCCTCTGAGTCCTTGTCATATAACCCAGTAGTCTTTGATAGCTTTCTTACTCATTTAGTAACATTTTTAAGGAGTAGAGAAATTATAGGTATTAAAATGTCATTAATTCTGTTTTTCTGATATGTTTAGTCAGAGAGACTGAACTAAAGTTTACCCTCTCCTTTTTTGAAAAGAAAATTAATAGTATATGCGTGTTTATATGAAGAAATAGCATTGCAGAAGACACAGTTCGTGCTTCAGGCTCTTTGGAAGCTTTAATTTGCATTCTTACAGTTGACAGCTATAGAGCCACGCAGCATTTCTTTCTACAGTGTCTTCCCACAAATGCCTGTTGAAGGACAGGTGCTTGTGAATGTTCATAAATGGGAATGAAGAACAATAAAATGAAAGAAATCCTACACCAAAATGTAGATTACCTGTTTGCAGTTTGGAGAGCGTCCCAGCCCAGCAAGTCCCCATCCCCTAGAATAGCTGTAGAAGGTTCCAGAAAGCCCAACTCCAGGAATTCCCTTCCTAGGGTCCTGAATAGTGCTTCCTGGAATGACCGCCCTGCCACTCTCCTTTCCGTCTTGCGTAAGGTGTGTTTGACTTATTTATTTTATGATCTGTCTCCCCCTCGACTAGAATGTGTCTTGAGAGCAGGAATTTTCACAAGTTTTATTTACTGTTGTATTCCTAGTGCCAGGAACATAGCCTGGCATAGAGTAGATATGCTTGATAATGTGAGTGGAGTGAATGAATGAATGAATGAATGAATATTATAACTACTCCCCCTCCGCATGTGGGCACTCTGTTGTGTGTGAAACCACACCCTGAACATCTGCACAGAACAAACCAGAAGGTAGGGGGAAGTAACAACTGGTTTTTTAGGAATGGTTGAGTGGTTTATTAAATAGAGGCTATAGTGGGTCTTGAAAGGCCATAGGGAAGGAGATGGGAGAGAGAGCTGCAAATGCACAGCGCCCTCACAGGAATATGATCAGGCCGTGATGCGGGAGAGGGACAGCCTCAGGACCCCCGGCTCTGTGGCCTGCAGGGAAGGCCCCGAGTGGGGCAGCTGGGCTGTGGGGCAGGAACTAGGATGATTGAAAACGCGTGTGTTTATTTAGGGCCCAGGAAATGCGGGGTTGAACGGTTTAGTTTAGGCGATCATTTTTAAGCTTTTTAAAATGGAGATTTCGAGAAGTGTATTTATGTTTCATAATGCTGCAGCTCCTTATAATTCTTATTTGATTATCATTTTTGCACATGAAAAGCCAGCATACCCTCTTTTTGGGCAAAGCTCCAGGATAGTCTTTGTGCATAATTTCCAGGATTTTTATGTAATGCTATTAAATTCTGTTCTTTTTTTTTTTTTTCTTCCAAGGAAAAATGTGCTACTGGAAGCAGCTTTTGAATAATTTATATTTGTGTTCCAAATATTTGGGAAATATTGACTTCGGTTTTTTACCATCCAGTTTGTAGAGAGGAAGAAAACCCACATGTGTGAGATTTATTTCCTTGTAAATGGATATTAAAATACAATATAGCATTAAGACTTTGATATTTTAAGTAATTTTAAGTGATATTTTAAGTAAGAAGGTTGCGCAGTGATTGACTTCGTTTTGCCCTATTAAGTGTTAATATTCAAAATGTGGATTGCATTGCATCCTGTACTTTCAGAAATGAGTTATTTACCCTGTGAGAAAATGCTTCTTATGGTCATTAATGTTAATTTTTGTTTTGTGAATGAGCTGTCTAAAAACTGGGAGGGGGAGGGTGTTTCTGAAAGGAAACCACTTTTATGGAATTATCTTATTATTTGTAAAAATGAATTTGTTCGGTAGATTAGCTTTTCATCTTACGACGTTTTCGCCACTAACTAGTTAATCACTTTTGGGAAAATAATCTCTCATCTTGTCAATTTTCTCCTATTTGTAAAACATTGTTTGAATTAGATGTGTTTTAAATTCCTCTCTATTCTCTAAGAACAGCTGAGCCTCTCATATGATTGGGAAATAGTACACGTTTTTAATACGAAGAAATGGTTTCTTCTTTGTCCATTTGTTTAAACTCTGAGCCCTCATTCAGACAAATTTAGCATATGGAAACTCAGATTTATAGAACTGCTAAATTGCAGGGCATGTATGAGATTCTTAACTTTCTAAAAGATTCTTCCTTTAAATATAAATAAATAAGATCAAGTTATAGAGGTATAATTTACGTGTGTCTTTTTTGGATCACATTTGTTTTATAAAGCCAGGGTATCATTAGAGGAACCCCACTGATTTTGAAAGTTTGAGAAACACTTTTGAAATGGTGTGGAGAAAATGTGATGTGATTAGGTTTTTTAAAAAAATATGCTTCAGTTCCTGTTTGAACATTATTTTGGAGAGAGATTGGAAGGTTAGTTGCCAATAAAATTAATTTCACTGTGTTGGCAAGTTTTTCCATTAGTAGAATCGAGCAAATGTTGGATTAATAGTGTTCTTATGATTATTCCATTAATAAAAGACTCACTTGCTCCTGATGCTGAGTTCCTGGACCTGCTGACGGTATATTTAATGTGTCAGGGTCCTATATATTTGCTGTGTGTTTAATGTGACTCTAGTAGTCCAAAAATTAATGCACCTGAAAGTGCCTCCGTAGACCTCGTAATTAAAAGTTAGAGGTCACTGATGATAAAAAGAAACGCTTGGATTTAATTATAAAGGATTTATAAAAGATTTGAATGGTTTTCTTACCCTTTCTTAGGAACAGTAAAGCAGCTCATGGAAAGTAATGTAACATTTGCTCTGATTTGCATGGCTGGTGAAATAAACAAAGTAGAAAAGGAAAAACCGTCTACTTTGTTCTGAAAGACAGTGTTGTCATTGGGTACATATGTCATCGGACCTGTGAGAGAATCTCACCTCAACAAAGAGCCAACTTGTGAAACTGTAGCTTCCCTTAGAGAAACTGTTATTCACAGCCTGTGGGATCATATGTTTTCTTCAGGCTGAAGTGACTGACTCAGTGTGTAAGTCAGTGCAGAAGGTTAAAAAATTTGAGAACTACCATGCCAACAAAACATTTCAAAGGACTTTTCTTGTCTCTAACATACTTTTCATAGTGAATTTCTCAGCTGGAGTAACTTCTTAACTCTGTGTTTTTTCTGGATCCTGAAAAAAGTTGTGATTATGAACACTTTCAGAGCTGTTGATTCTAAGATACCGTCTTTGTCCCTCTGCCATTTGAAGTTCAAATGGAAATGTTTGCTTTCATAGCTCTAGTCATGATGTTGCTTTATTTAGTAGCTATTAAATTTCCAATTCCATATACTCCCCTGGAGATGTTCCAGTTTGCACTAAGGTTTCTGTTTCTTTTTACAGCATTGCGTATGGGGTGTGGAACTTTCCTGAACAAGGAATATGAACAAGGTTCTTACAGTGGATGATTTTAAGCTTTTCATTTTTTAGTAACAGCTTTTTTGAGATACAATTCACATTCCATATAATTCACTCATTTAAAGTATGCAATTCAGTGATTTTTAGTATATTCACAGATATGTGCAACCATTACCGCAGTCAATTTCAGAACGTTTTTATCACCTCAAAAAGAAACCCTATACTCATTAGAATCACTCTCCATTTCCCCCTAAACCTCTCAGCCCCCAGCAACTGCTAATCTACTTTCTGTCTCTGTGGATTTGCCAATTCTGGTCATTTCGTATACATGGAATCATACAATATGCAGCCTTTTGTGTCTGGCTTTTTTCACTCAGCCTACATTGTAGCACGTATCAGTACTTAGATTCCTTTTTATGGTCACATAATATTCCATCATATGGACACACAATATTTTATTTATCCGTTCATCAGTTGATGAAAAGGCAGTTCATTTTTGAAATCAACATTCAAGCCAATTGTTTGAAAATAAGTTGAAATGATAAAAAAATCTTTTATTATTTAATAATGTACCTTGACTAAAGTTTAGCCATTTCATTTTCACTAGTGTTCAGAAGTATTCCTGAAAAGTGTGATTAAATGAGATTTAATACTGAATTGTAATTTAATGTGAATGTTTCACGTAATCAGTTTAGTGTTTTTTTAAACAGCTATCCTCTTTTCTAAGCTTGATCCAGGTGGATTAAGTATTGAATTCTCTGATCCTTTCCCTTTCTCTCAGCTGGCTCCCTAATTGACAGCTTTAGGAGTAGCATGTGTTTGAATATGAAACCAGCCTCATTTGATATGTTGTTAGATATAAATATCAATTACAGTAAGTCTTTCTGGATGGTCGAATTTTCTCAAGAGCTGAGGATTTTTGCCTTTAGTCAATGAGACATTTTCTTGTTTTAACCAGTTTAGACATTTGGTTTTACATTTCTGAAATATATAAAACACTTTCTTACCTTCATAAAAATGAAATATGTCAAATAAAATTAAATTTTCTTGATGACTCAGTTATTTTTATTGCCTGTTATTCGGCTTTTACTGATACATAAATTTCCCTATAAAAACAGGAATTTTTGCTTTGTTTTAAATAAACTGAAATTGCTCTGTTTTTCCAGTGCTTATATTTTAAAATAATTTTTCTACTTGGTGTCTTGCTATCAGCTTATGTAACTATTAGTATGCTTTCCTGTAACAGCTTTGCTCCTGATTTTCACTTTCGTCTGTAAAAAACCTCACATAACCAAGCTTTTTAACCCTACAGATACAGTTTGATTAAAAGGATTGAGAATTCGGTCTTTGTGCAATTTTTTGGTTGTCAGCTATATTCTGAATAAGTTGCTAGGTACTGAGTTCAGGATGAGTAAGATGTTATTACAGTTATTTTTAGTATATTTTTAAAGGGGAGGAGAAAGGGAAATTTGAATCAAATTTGTGTCTTAGTAAATGGAGCATGTTTTCCACAAGACCAAAGTAGATTTCCTTTGAGTATGTAGACATAGAAATGGGAATTATAGATTAGATTCTATAACTAATGATGAATTAATTAGAATTAATTCATTCTATAGTTATATTGTAAAGCTAAAATGTGAATGTTAAATTAGAGAAGTATTGATTGTTGTTGAAATTTACCAGAATTTTAGAAAAGTACTTTGCAGACTTTCTCAAGAAACATCTGGTAAGAGTCACTGTTTGGTAGCAGTTTTGTGTGTTCTCTAACATAACGCCCTGCCAAGGAAGAGCAGGCCGCGTTTCTGCCTCTTTGGTTTAAAGTGAAGGTGTGCATGGATTTTCACCCCAGAAATGTAGTCACTGTCTGGCATTCAGTAGTGCTGGTTTGTTGTTGTTGTTTGTTGTTTGTTTTAGGAAGGTTTATTCTTCCTGAAGGGCCTGGCCAGGTGCCATTGCACGCCGGCAGGTTCATAAGTTACATGATCTGCGCTCTGCCCCTCCCTCCGCAGCTTGTGTTCCTGTGTCTTCCAAGTCTGCTAAGGCATCAGCCTTCCAGTTTCATAAGGCTGGATGCTTCCATTAAAAATTAAAGCAGATTCAGGGGGCCAGCCCGGTGGCGCGGTGGGTAAGTTCACACGTTCTGCTTCGCTGGCCCGGGGTCTGCCGGTTTGGATCCTGGGTGCAGACATGGCACCTCTTGGCAAGCCATGCTGTGGTAGGCATCCCACATATGAAGTAGAGGGAGATGGGCACGGATGTTAGCTCAGGGCCAGTCTTCCTCAGCAAAAAGAGGAGGATTGCAGCAGATGTTAGCTCAGGGCTAATCTTCTTCTTCTTCAAAAAAAATTAAAGTAGATTCAGTTCTTAGGAGCGTGGGTTGTCAACATCTTAATTTTCAAAGTAGTCAATATGTAGTTACTTAATAAATGGCATGTAGTTTTCTCAAAAAAAGGCAGTCTCAGCATGTCTTCTCTTCAGGGAAGCGAGTTGTCAGACCTGATGTGTTCTGGTCAGGATTAAATGAGATAAGCACTTAAATAAGATAAGAAGAGCTCCTGGCACGTGGTAGGTGTTCAGCAAATGTTTTTGCCTTCCTGCCTTCCCCCCCAAACCTGTTTTCCTCAGCATTGAAACCCACATAGCCAGTGGTAACCCATGAGTAGCTATGAGGAAGCTGGGGGACAGGAGGAGTATGAGCTCTAATGCCCAACCTCATGCCAGACACATGCTAGCAGCAGGAAGCACGGTGGCCTCCACTTGGATTGAAGGCAGGAGTCATAAGCAGACTTCCCCAATACCCAGACAGAGCTCACCTTTTTGTCTTTGGTGCGCACCCGCCCTTTGTACCTGCTTCCTCTAGCCCTGCTCTTAGCCTCTCCTCTGGCCGTGAGCAGGAGGCACAGCGTGATCTGAGGGAGGGAGCCCGCGAAAAACAGATCCACTGGAAGCTGGACACAGCAGCCTGCCACAATGGGGCTGTGCAGAAAAATAAAGCAGAGTGAGAACACGGACACTGACATCAGTGGTTTTATATCTGGTGGGCGAAAGGTGCGTTAATCTCTCTGAGTAGATGTTAACTAATGTACAACTATCACCTCTAATTCCAAGCATTTTCATCTCCCCAAAAGGAAACCTGTACCCGTTAAGCAGTTACTCCCCATTCTTCCCTACTCCCAGCACCTGACAACCACTAATCTACTTTCTGTCTCTCTGCATTTGGCTGTGCTGGACATTTTATATGAATGAATCATACAATATGGGACCTTTTGTGTCTGGCTTCTTTCACTGAGCGTAATGTTTTCAAGGTTCATCCATATTGTAGCACGTATCAGTGCTTCCTTCCTTTTTATGGCTGATTACAGTCGCGTTGCTGAACAAGAGGAATACGTTCTGAGAAATGTGTCGTTAGGTGATTTTGTTGTTGTATAAACGTCATAGAATGTACTTAGACAAATCTAGATGGTATACTTACCACGCACCTAGGCTCTATTCTACTGATCTGTGGGACCACTGTCGTATGTGCGGTCTGTTGTTGACCACAACGTCCTTATGTGGCGTATGACTGTGTTCCATTGTGTAGATAGACCACATTTTATTTATCCGTTCATCTGTTGATGGATGTTTGGGCTCTTTCCACCTTTTGACTTTTGTGAATAATGCTGCTATAAACACTCATGTACAAGTTTTTGTTTGAGTACATGTTTTCGGTTCTTTTTTTAGTTTTTGCCTAGGAGTGGAAGTGCTAGGTCATATGGTGACTCTATGTCTAACTTTTTGACAAACCTCTGCCACTTTTTAAAATGAGAAACTTGTAGGAAGCACCCTGTAAAAAGTCACATATGGCAGTCAGATGTTTTTAAAAACCATGCTCCAAGTTGAGAGTGAAGCTGGTAATAGGTAGTGCTATGAATTATGCATCTTGTTTGAAATAATGACTTTGTTCCCTGTAAGTTAGAATGGTGTTGTGATTAGGATAAACTCATAATATAGATAGGATATGTTTAGAGACTTTTTCTCTTTGATAAACGTATGAGTTTTGGCTGTCTCCTTCAGGCTGGCATTGGAGTTGGCAACTTTGGAATTGTGTGTTAGATAAACAATTGGTATCTAGGGCAAGCTTTAAAAAAAGTGCTACTTAAATATTGACCAAAAAAAAAAAAAGAGAAGCCCAAACAGCTCTAGGAACTTTCTTGTTCAAATGAATTCAAAGTGTCTAAATACAGCGCGGTAAAATTAGGCTTCCTCTCTGGGTTCTGTGGGGTCGAGCGAGCCGTGGGCCTCCCGTGCCCGTCTGGGACACTCTCCGCTTGTTAGCTATCCTTAGAGCGCAGGGATGTGGGATAGGTCCGCAGCCAGCAATGTTCCCACAACGTGGACTTAATATAGAACATTTTTCTGAAAAAACATTGGCTACTGAAAGAGCTCAGCTCCCAAACATGGTCATCAGTTCATAGTTCATTTTTATTTGTTTTTGTGTAGTTAAAACAAGAAAGAGTATGTAAACTTGTCCATGTTACCAAATGTCAGTATTGTTTAGTGTAGAGGAGAAAACTGCGTTTCTAATCAGAAAAACACTGTTCCTCCTTCAGGGCAAAGGAAGAGGCAGGGTCGCTCTGTGGCTAATGGGTGAGGTTGGAGGTTGGCCCGGCTCCTGCCGGTTGCTGAGAAGGTGGGGTGGGTGGGAAACGTTTACTGTGCGAAGGCCGTGCTCCTGTGCCAACCTCAGCCCTCCTCTCTGCTGAACACTGTCACTCCTTGACTGTGTCCGTTGGTCCACCTGAAAGGTTGCCCTTGTGGGGCAGCTTGGAATACCCCACAGGCAGCTGGATTACAATGGCCACAGGTGAATGACCCCTGCAACTGTTAGGCAGCCCTTGGACCCGCAGAGTCCCAGCAGATGTCTTTCGCCTGTTGTTAGGATGTTTTTCAGGACTGTAGGTGGGTACGTAAAAGTATCCAGGATGAGTAGGGGGAGCTTCTCCAGGAGACTAAGGGAGCACAGGGTGTACGTCAGGACTCCAGAAGGAGGAAACTGTTCCACAAAAGCGCCCTGTTACTCTGCTGTTAGGCTGCATTTCGCTTTCTTTTTTTAAGCCACCTTTGCTCTCATTCATTCGTTGAACAAAATTTTTCAGTACCTTGTAGAGATCAGGGATACAAGGACAAATAAAGTATAGTCCTTGTCTGAAAAATCTCCCAGACTGCCCCCATGATGCTGGTGGGAATGTGGAGTGGAGCCTCCGCCGCCTGTGGGAAACAGGCTGGCAGGTCCTCAAGAGGGTCAAGACAGAGTTACCATCTGACCCAGCAGTTCCCCTCCTGGGTTTCTACCCATGAGAACATAAAATATATGTCCACCCAAAAACTTGTAGACAAATGTTCATAGCAGCATTATTCGTAATAGCCAAAAAATACAAACAACCCAGATGTCCATCTACTGAGGAACAGATAAACAAACTGTAGCCTGTCCATATGATGGAATATTATTTGGCCCTAAAAAGTACTAACACGTGCTACAACATGATGAACCTTGAAAACGTGCTGAGCGAAAGAAACCACTCACAAAAAGGCCATGTATTAAATGATTCCATTTCTATAAAATGTCTAGAACAGGTAAATCCATAGAAAGTAGATTAGTGGTTGCCTCAGGCTGGGGGATTGAGGGGAAGTGGAAAGCGACTGCCAAAGAGCATGGGGTTTCTTTTTGAGGCAATGAAAATGTTCCGAAATTGATTGTGGTGGTAGTTGTACAACTCTGTGAATATGCTAAAAATCACTGAGTTTTATGCTATAAATGGATGAATTGTATGGTAAGTGAATTATTTCTCAGTAAAACTGTTAAGGAAGACAAACCTCTCAGACTAACTTTAAGAATTAATTAGAATATATTACAGTACAAGGCAGTAGGATTGGAGATAGAGATTTTGTAATTCACGGAGCAGAGGGGGATGAGATGGGCAGTGCTGTTGTAGCCTCTTGGGAGGGATAGAGGTCCTTAGGGGATCAGTGAGCTTCAGGGATCTGGTTCATAATTTTGGGGATTGAGGATCTTCATTTCCATCAGTGTTCACAGTTATGCAGGTTTAAGAGAACTGATTCATGCTCTCCATGAGACTGAGGTATAAACTAGGTACCAATGTATTAGTTTACATTCGGGAGTATGGTGTACTTTTCCAGTAGCTAGAATATTCATATCTACTGCCCAGGGCGCTTTCCCCATGATATCAAGATAACTGGCAGGCCTAATTGATAGTAACAAGATTGCTTAAGGAGTGTGGAATTTGAGCAAAGGATTTAAATTATGTGATATTTTATTTAGCCATGGGGAAATCACAGTGAGTACATCTCATCAGGGACTGGAGAACGTACGTCCACCGTACTGAGTGCCTTCTCTGAACTGTGTAAACACCACCGAAGCTCTTACCTATGCTCTCCTTAAAAAAGAGGAGATGTTACAAAACAAACAAGTGTGCAAACAACACAAAACCTCCATAAAATAGAAAACTCCGCCTACTTCATCAAGGATACAAATGTGTGGAAATGTTTACAAATAAAGCCAAAATGGTTTCAAATTACTAGTGTGCAGGTAAAGTGCATAAATTGGGGGAATGTAGGGCACAGACTCAGACTAGAATAGGCGAATCAGGCAAGTTCTTTGGATAGTAGGGATTTGAAGGGGGAGACACATTTATTAGGAGAGAATGAGCACTGGAAGGAGTCCCTTCAGGGACAGTCAAGCAAATTATGGTAAATTTACCACATTCCTGACCTCATGTTAACGTCCTTTGGACGTAATGTCCTACAGCGGTCAGAGAGAAGACCAGCAGAATACCTCAACACAGAGCCCATGGTACAAGGGCTTCCACAGTGAGGTGGTTGGCGCTGTTATCCGTCCCAGAGGGTTGAGTGGTCACGGGAGAAGGTAGATTACAGAGGATACAAACAAGGAGGAGAGGTGTCAGTGGTTGTTAATAATTGCTTTGGTCCCAGGATCAAGCGAGGAGTAGGACAGTGTAGAGTTGAGTGTGTTTGGTCTGGTGCTTCACTTTTTTATGAACAGGTTTCTTCTGTGAGCTCCTGGGAGCAGACATTGGATCAACTGCTCAGAGTTCTTTCCTCCCATCCTGTTGGGTCCTGATTCTTAGATGCCCTTTATAACTTCCTGGCCACATTTCTGAACATGGCTGATGAAGAGAATCTCTTGCGGGGAGCTTTTAAAAATACATGGATGATATTACAGAATTTTTGCTCATTTATTTCTAGTGATAGTGGAGTTAGGGTTATGTTTTTTGAAAAAAAGGAGTCCTATTTTTTTCATTGAGATCATAATAGTTTATAAGATTGTGAAATTTCAGTTGTACGTTGTTACTTGTCCATCACCATGTATATGTGCCCCTTTACCCCTTATGCCCACTGCCTTCCCCTCTGGTAACTGCTAGTCTGATCTCTTTGTTCATGTATTTGTTTGTCTTCCACATAGGAGTAAAGTCATGTGATGTCTGTCCTTAAGAGTCCAGTTATACCAGTGCTGAGGACGAGACCTTCCTTTAAGTAGATTAAATGTCATTATTCTACCCAAACTCCCATTGGGGGCTGATGTCTTTTCCCATTCATGACTCCTTCTAGTTCTATGTCTCTTCTTCATTGAAGTCCTGGGCAGTTTGTGGACTCGTGACCTCAGGACACTTCTCTCCAGGTTGACATGTGTCACGTTGGGTATGCTCTGTGACCTCAGGACTTGGGTTCTCCCTCCCTCGGCCACCTCCTCTTCAACCTGGCGCACAGGATGCAGCTGCTTCTCTGCGCCGTTTCCACTGACTGTCCTTGGGAAGCTCTAGAGGGGCAGTTTCTCTTTCTCTTCTTTTGTGTCACTGTCTTCCATCCTGATGAGTTTGGCTTTCCTTCCAGCTTTGTGTCAGAACCCACTAGCACCTCTCTTTCCTTCTCCTCTCCCCTCTCGCCCCTTCCTCCTCCTTCTTCCTCATTTTTTTCATTTCATCACTACCCTCCCCAACCAAGGGCATCCCTCCGTGCCCTGGCAGGCTCAGCATGGCAGTGGCCTGCACTGGGGTATGCTTACCTGGGCTGGAGGAATTCCATATGGCACACTTCTTCAGGCCACTAGCGGAGTCTTTTTATTCTTTAGGGCACAGTAGTTACTCAATACATTTTTGTGTGTGGACTAAATGAAAGGATCTCAGGACACTACCCTGAACACCAGCACCCCCTGTGCATTCCTGGATGTTTACAGGTGGGTGAACTGCATGGATTGCCCCCAGGAGAGGAGTTCTCACACTTGAGCCTGAATCAACCTCATTTGAGCCAAAACATGGGTGTCTGGGTCCCACCCCAGAGGGCTTGATTCAGCAGGTCCGGAGTGGGGCTAAGAAGCTGCATTCCTGCAAGTTCCCAGGAGATGCTGCTGCTGCTGGTGGGGGGGCCCACATTCTGAGAACCACTCGTCTGAGGCAACCTAAACGGATTTCTCCCTTAGCTTCCGTATAACTAAGGTTGGAATCTCAGATGGAGTTTTCCTTTGGGTACTCTCTGAAGCTCTTAGCAAACTTCCCCTGCAAGTAGATTCCTCCTTGCTCTGAGCAAGAACTGCTCTTTTGACAATTTCCTTGCTGTTGTTCATGTGTGCATTCATTGAACACAGTTACGGAGGATCTCCTGGGGACTGGGCATGCATCGTTATGCCTTTCTCTTTTGGCATTTTGTCCCTTCTCCTTCAGCTCTGGCAGCCAGCCAGCGGGTTCAGTCCTTCAGGCATTGTCAGCAGATTGCCAGCACTTAGCATCAGTTTATACCTAATGAACTGGTTGACAAGCAGAGAGAGAAATTTCTAAAGATTTTTAAAAATTACTTTACTTCTTTTTGTAGCCTTTCTTTCTTTCTTTTTTTTTTTGAGGAAGATTGGCCTGGAGCTAACTACTTTATATGTAGGACGCCTGCCACAGCATGGGTTAATAAGCGGTGTGTAGGTCCACGCCTGGGATCCAAACTGGCAAACCCTGGGCTGCTGAAGCAGAGTGCGTGAATTTAACTGCTATACCACTGGGCTGGTCCCTTGTAGCCTTTCAATCTTGGCTATACTGACTTTTTTTTTTCTGTTATGATATAGACGAAGATAAAATAGAGATACTTTCAGAGATGCATTTTACAATTTTAAACAGTGTTTTATATGGGTGTAGCTAAACCAATTTGAAAGCTGAGAGTTGATTTGAGTATTTTAAAAACCCAAGTGGCATAGTTACTTAAGAAGTCCCAGAGTCGTCCCATGGTGGGCTTCTCTTAGATAACAGCTGTTAGTGTCACAGCAATTACTACTAACCCAGTCACAATGTCTTTTTTTTTTTTAACAGCTTTATGGAGATGTAATTCACATGCCATACAATTCACTCATTTAAAGTGTACGATTCACAGAGTTTTGCATCCATCACCCCAAACAGTTTTAGAACATTTTCATCACTCCAAGAAGAAACCCTGCATCCCTTAGCTGTCACTCCCCAAACCCGTCAGCTCCTGGCAACCACTCATCTACTTTCTGCGTCTATAAATTTGCCTGTTCTGGATATTTTGTAGAAATGGAATCATATAATATGTGTTCCTCCGTGATTGGCTTCTTTCACTTAGCATCATGTTTTCAAGGTTATCTGTGTTGTGGCATGAACCAGCACTTCCTTCCTTTGTATTGCTGAATAATATTCCATTGTATTTTGTTTATCCATTTTGTTTATCCATTTATCAGTTGATAGATATTGAGTTGTTTCTGTTTTTGGCTACTATGGCTAATGCTTCTGTGAACATCAGTGTACAAATTTTTGTGTGGACATATGTTTTCATTTCCCTCGAATATATTCCTAGGAGCAGAATTTCTGGTCATATGATAATTCTATGTTTAACATTCTGGAGAGGTTCCACACTGTTTTCCAAAGCAGCTGTACTCTTTCACATTCAGCAGTGTATGAGGATTCCATTTTTTTCATATCTTCACCAATACTTGTTATTATCAGTCTTTTTGATTATAGCTATACTAGTGGGAAGGCATTAACTTTTGTGTTAGACACAAACAGCAAACTTACGTATTGGTGATTTTTCTTAAGATTTTGTTTTGACAAAATAAACATGTTATATTGGTTAGTATGCTTTTGGCTGTGAATTGATGAAGACCTAACTAAAAATAGCTTTTTTTTTTTTTGAGGAAGATTAGCCCTGAGCTAACTGCTGCCAATCCTCCTCTTTTTATTTTGCTGAGGAAGGCTGGCCCTGAGCTAACATCCGTGCACATCTTCCTCTACTTTATATGTGGGGCGCCTACCACAGCTTGGCTTGCCACGTGGTGCCATGTCCGCACCCGGGATCCGAACTGGCGAACCCCGGGCCGCCGAAGCAGAACGTGTACACTTAACCGCTGCGCCACTGGGCCGGCCCCTAAAAATAGCTTTAAAAAAAGGAATTTATTATCTCATATGATAAGAAGCATGGCAGTTTCAGAGTTGATTAAATCAGAGGTTTGATGACATTTTCAAGGACCCAAGTGCTTTCTGTCTTTGCTCTCTGCCATTCTTGCCACTGGGAGATGTCTTCCCTCATGGCACAAGGTGGCTGCAGCCGTTCCAGGTGAAATGATGACATCTAATGAAGAAGATGGCCTTTTCCTCTCATACATGTCTTATTTTATTAGCAAGGAAATTTTTCCCAGACATCCCTGGGCAGACTTCCTTTAGGTCCCTATGGCCAGGGTAGGACCAGGTGCCATGCCCTTACTAGTCATCAACAAGGGGAGGGAGGCCCCCTTGGCCTGGACTTATTCAGCTCCATCCAGTAGCGCCAGGCAGAGTGGTAGGGAGTCTCCTTCGAGCATGTGGAAGGGAGATCCTCCAAACAGAATTAGGCTTCTGCGGTAGAAGAAGTTTGGGGGTGGGAGCATGAAGAAAGAAAATGGCCCTTAGGGATGCAAAGCATTAAAGCTGTGACTTTAGTTAAAACATGCAGTGTTTCTAAAGTGAAAATTTAGGTGCTTGTTTTTAGGAGAAACTTGTGAAGTTGGATCATGCAACCAAATCAACCTTTGTGTTTCTTTTCTTTGTTTCTCCAAGGTGGTTCCAATCTCTTACACCTTGCGCAGCTGTTCTTTCCACGTGGAATCCACACCCCTCCAGTTGACACTGCTCCAAGAGCAGCGCCTCTCTGCAGCCCTCTGCTCCAGAGTGGAGTGGCTTGCACCTTACCCCCTGCTCTCCTGGCCCCTTCCGTGAGCTCTTACCCACCCCACCCTGCAGGCACAACCACCCGCCTGCACTGGACTGGGGGCTCCCAACAGGTGCTCTCCTGTTGAACGCATGGGTGTGAATGAATGAAAGGGAGGCATTTAGACTTGATGTGGTGGGATGTAAAGCACTCTTGAAGGTTTTTGAGCGATGCTATGAATGTCAAGATGAATGTGGTTTTAACGTGTTTAAGAGACGTATTCCTTAATAGTCACTTGTTAAGTGTATTAGATTTCACTGCTGGGTCTTTAAAAAAATCTTTATAGGGCCAGCCCCATGGCCAAGTGGTTAAGTTCATGCGCTCTGCTTCAACGGCCCAGGGTTTCGCCAGTTCGAATCCTGGGTGCGGACATGGCACCGCTTGTCAAGCCATGCTGAGGCTGCATCCCACATGCCACAACTAGAAGGACCCACAACTAAAAATACACAACTATGTACCGGGGGGCTTTGGGAGAAAAAGAAAAAATAAAATCTTTAAAAAAAAATCGTTATAACTAACATATTTCTTAAATTTTTGTCTGGAGCACTGCAAAGCATGGGTTGTCCTGCAGAGACATGAGTGTCAGAGCATAGCCTGCTCCTCCACGGTTGAGCAGCGCTCTGGTTCTATGGATGGAGACAGGAGGAGGCAGAAATGGGTTCACGGTCTGATGTACACTGTGTACAGCATTTTCTTTAATGCTAAGTGAATAGAGTTCTCAAATCCTCTGTAATTATTGGTTCTAATTCATATTCCATGAGAGGAAATATGTGAAGTGCCCGCAGTTCCTGGAATGTAAACAGGCAGTGAAAGTGTTGTTTCTTCCTGTGTCTCCTGTCCCTACCGGGCTGTTCCAGCAACATACATTAGCACACCCGTCTTCCTTTTCCATAAAGCACAGGCCTATAAATATTTGTCAGTTTAAAAATAGTGTTTTCCCTACCGTGAGTCAAGGTTCAGTTCTCGTCTCGCTAATTTTAGTTCCTTGTTTTTATGAACTTGAAAATGTTTTTCTTAACCAGAAAAGAGAAAAAAGCACACATGCAGACCAAGGAAACCTCTTGCTACGTTTCCCTGTAATACAGACGTTTTTATGTGAGACTTTCCTTTTTGTTGAACAGGTTATTGAAAAAAAAATTGTGAATTAAGACAGGAATTTAGAGAAGACGTGGAAACAGAATGATGTCCCTTGGCTGTTTGTTTCGATGTGGAGTGTTTTTGGAGATGAAAGTTAGAGACCTGCAGATTGCTGTGCTTGTTCTGAAAGCGTGTTTTTTACCACCTCTATTAAAGTAATTTTATATGAAAAAATTAATGAAAAGGTCAAAACGAATAATTGTGAGACCTGTTACCAGAAATGACCTCTCTTTATAAGACTTTGTAACTTCTCCTTATTCTTAGATACAGACAGTAGTTTTTTTCTTGATTAAAACTAACAACCAATTTGTGTTTTCATTTTCTGTTGCTGCCTGTAGATTTTCTATGCATTACATAATCGACATATTTTTATTCGTAAAGTGAATATAATATTCCTTTGAACGAGGTACCATAGTTTATTTAACCATTTCCTGTCTGAGCTTTTAGATCATTTTAAATAGCTTTTTTTTCCCCTTGTAAATATGGCAGCTTTAAGGAACTTGTGACTTTTGAAGCCTTACATTTAGATAAATGACCAGGGAGATGGACACCTTGTTTTATTTTTTTATTATAAAAGTGAAACATGTTTGTGGTCTAGCTGGCAGAAAAGACAGGTAAGCAGAAAGAAGATAAAAAACTCCTACCAAACAGAAGTGGCCATTGCGAACGTCTTGAGATAAGGCTTTTAGACTTTTTCAGTGCAGTTACACATATCAATAATTATCTTTAACAAAATGGAGTCATATTAAACATTGTTTTATAACCTCCTTTTTCACCTAATAGATCCTGAACATCTTTTTTCTGTTAATCTGTATCTCCATCTATATTGTCGTTTTAAATGACTAATATTTTATTATAGAGATGTACTATAATTTATTTGGAAAATATCTCTTGTTGGAAATTTAGATTGTTTCCAGTTTTGTATTCCTATATATCATGATGATAAGATGCACATTTTCCAGACATTCCTCAAATCAGAATGTGTCGTACAATTTAATGTATGTCATAGTTTAATTGGCAGCACTTTCTTTTATTTCATAATAGAACAAAAAGTAATGATACATCTTACAATTGGCATCTGAGATTTGTTGAAATATAGTACTGTAAATTAGAATGATGTGATGAACATCCTTATTGTATGTCTTTGCCCACATGAATTGCTAGTGAGGCTGAACCTTGTTCTCATATGTGTATTGTTCTCTTGTGTTTCTTCTTTTAGGAGTTGCCTGTGAATTCAGGTGTTTATCTTTTCCTTATTAATTTGAAAAATCTATTCATTTATATAGGTATCTTAGATTTTTGTCTTCCATATATATTGTAAAATTTTCCCCAGTTTGTAATTTGCCTTTCAATCGTGATATTTTTTGACATGTGGAAATTTTAAATGTTTATATTGGGCATGTCTATTATTGTTTTCTTTTATGGTTTCTGCCTTTGGTGACATGGTTAGAAAAGCCTTCCCCACTCCAGGGTTATGTAAAATACTAACCTGTATTTTAGTCTAATGCTTTTATATTTTTTCTTTTTTTATACCCATATCTTTAATCCATCTAACATTTATTTTAGCATGGGGTATGGGTGATCCAAGTGGTCAGGCAGTTATTTTATACCATGTATTGATATATACAGTTTATGAATTATATAACATATATTCCTATATACCATTTATGGATATATAGAATTCCGATTTATATGTCTGTTCTTGCAGGGCTTCTTTTCTTTTTGTTTTTATACATTTATTTTTCCAGATCAAAGTTAGACTTGTTTCCTCACAAACTCCCTTTGGCATTTTGATTCAAATCTTTCATGTTACAGATTATTTGGACATCTTTACAGTCTTGAGTCTTCTCATCCAGCAAGCTGGTACATATCTCTCTCCATTTATACAAGTCCTTTTTATGTCACTCTGTAAGGTTTTGTAGTTTTTTCATGAGCTTTTACATATTTCTTAAATTTATTGTTTTACTTTTTTTCATTTCTACAATGAATAGGACCTTTTATATTTTCTAACTAGTTAGTGTATAGGAAAGTTGCCAATTTTTATAATTTGCATAACAGTAAAACCTACCCATTTTAAGAGCTTAGTTCAAGGAATTTTAACAAATGTTTGCAGTTGTGTAACTACTGCCGTAATTGATATAGTGTCTCCATCACCCCTAAAACTTCCCTTATACCTCTCCACGGTCCATCTCTCCCTGTCCCCTGCCCATGGCAACCACTGATTTACTTTCTGTCACTGTAGTTTTGCCTTTTGCCAAATGTCATAGAAATAGAATCACAAGGTATGTGGTCTTTGGTGACTACTTTCTTTCCCTTAGAATAATGCTTTTGAGACTCACCCATGTTGTTGCATGTATGAATAGATGGTTCCTTTCTATTGCTAAATAGTATTCCTTTGTATGGATATACCATAATTTTTACAAATCCACTTATCAGTTGATGGATGTTTGGGTTGTTTCCACTTCTTGGCTATGATGAATAAAGCTGCTCTGAACATTCACATGTCTTTTGTGGACATATATCTTCATTTCCCTTGGCTGAATATATAAGAGTGGAACCACTGGGTTGTATGGTGAGGGTGTGTTTAACTTTCTATGAAACTGTAAAGCTGAAGTGTTATTTTTCTGTGTAACTAGCCTGTTAATCGAATGCTTATTGGTTTTGATTTAAAAAAATCAGATAGTCTTAGATTTGTTTGGTAGAAAAACATATTAATTTAAAAATCCCTTCCTTTTTGGTCTTTCTATCTCTTGTTTCTTTTTATTAAACTGAAATGTAAAGGCCAAAAATGTGCTTTTTCTCTGCTTAGAATTACGATAACATATGGCTCTGGTTTGTGTGTATGTTTTGTCTCCCTAAGAAAAGAAATGATTTAAAGTGCAGGAAATAATCATAATAAAGGAAATGTGGCCTATTTCTTAAGTGCTCATTGCCGCTGCTAAACTGGTCATTTTATTGCTAAAGGACTTTGGGGAAAGGTGTTTGATCTCTCCACAGCCAAAATGACCTCATAAGTGGACCAGAAACAAAACCTATCCTGGCCTTGTGAATGTTCTCTCTCTTGTACTCAGATGGCACTGGGAGTTGTACTCGGCGATATTTTTCTAGAATGGAACGAGGCTGTCCCACTCTATTCAGTCATGATCTCAGGCCGTTTGCTATGTGAGTGAGTTTTGAACAAAACTATAACTCCCCTGAATAAATCCTAAATTTTGGCCCCATTTTATACCCTATAATCCAATCAATTGAAATAGCTTGTCTGCATGCAAGCCGTGGAAAGCATATATAGAGAGGAGACTGATTCTTAATTATCGCTGTCATTTGAATCTCTTTGGGGTGTTCCTAATAGACATCTCATTAATTTGTCAAGGCACCTTATGTCAATCAAATGGATTGAGGACCCCTGGTGACTACAGCTGCTGAATGAGTGCACTTCTCATTTTCTTGTAACCATTTTGGGTCTTTTCTTCTTAAATCCCAGTGTGCCTCACCTCTTGCCAATTACCATGGTGTCCACTTAGACCATGGAGGTAGAAGCTTGAGCATTTCTCACCTGCGAGGTAGATCATGCATCCCTCTGTGTGAGTGGCAGATTGTATAAACCCACGGAACGAAAGGTGGAAAAATGGATAGAAAAGATCCAAAATCTACATCTCTTGTGCTGTCGCGTTTTTAAGTGGAAGGGTTTATAAATTTACCACCATAAATCCTAGGTTTGACTTTGGCATTTCCCTGTTTAGCTCTGATTAGCTTTTCTTGTGGAGATGTCGAAGATGAACGACTACTCATAGACCCAGGGTCTGGGCTGTAAGTCGGTGCTTCTGATTGGTCATCACTTCGTCCTTCTGTGCTTTCCTTTTCTCCTCATTAACTAAAGACATAACACAGTGCATTTCAGGATAATAGGACTACAACCAACTTTTCCAGGCTTGGAATTGGTCACTTTCTCCAAAAAACCCTATCCGAGTTTCTCCCAGGAGGCCGGGCTCTCTCATTAGTTAAGTATTTATGCCGTTGAGTCCCTGTGTAAAGCCTTTCGTAAGACCCCAGGCAGAGAGCAGCATTCCCACCTCTGTTCACACAGAACGAATTCTAAACCTGTATTTAGTTCCTGTTGCTTTGACTGGTTGTTTCTTCCCTTCAGTGGACACTTGACAGCGTTTGTGCATCCCCAGTGTGTGGTGCGGACAGGTACTCACTACTTATGTGTTCATGGAGTGTGTGCTTTCAGTGAAGTAAATTTCTTGTAAATATGTCCAGTTTTCCTTCCAGGCACTCCGAACTACTGTTGGTGGGAGTACAAATTGAGAAAACCTTTTTGGGGGGCATTTGGCAATATCTGTCAGAATTTTACATGTCACACCACTTGACCAAGCCATTCTACTCTTAAGAATTTACCCTGTGCAAATACTTGCATAAGTGTGCAAGGATGTATTTAGGAGAATCTTGGTTACCATTTTACTTCTAATAATAGAAAACTGGAAATCACTTGAGTATCTATCAAGTGTAAATGCTGGTCTACCCATATAGTGGAATAGTTGTCAACATTTGTAAGAAAGAGGTGGATCTGTGTGTACCAGTGTGGGCAAAATAGCCATCATTAATTGTTAATTGACAGAAGCAAGTGACTATACCATATGTAAAATGTGATTTAATTTTTCTTAAAAAGATGTTTCTGAGAGCATATGTATCTAGAGATGATAGTATATGCATTAAAGAATACACACAAAACTGTAAGTAGTAGTTGTCATTAAGGGTGGGATCAGAGGAACTGCTAACTTTATATTTTATACTTTTTGTTGTTTCAGATTTTTTTCTGCAACAGATGTATTATTTTCATCAGCAGAAAAACTATTAAAACATTTTTAAAGCTATTGTATGTGTTAACCTAATTGGCGGAAATGCATGTTGAAGGCATGTAAGTGAGGGAAAGTGAATGCAAAATAAAACCTCTCTGGACACTGGGTTTGGATCGGGCATGAACTTATCTTGGTGTGAGAGTATCATATTCTGTACATTCTTTATTTCTTAAGCTGCTTTAATTATAAATCATAATATTCAGACACTTTGCTTTCCCCACAAATAGAAAAACTCTTGTTTAAAGACTTTCAAATCCCAAAAGTAAAAGAGGAAAAAAATGTTTGTTACTTTTTTCCCCCAGCCTGTTTGATTAAAGAAGGAATCAATTTTTCACCAAAAGTACAACTGTAGAGTTAGTGCTATCACTGAAAAAAGGTTCAGAGATTTGAAAAAAGATCAGAAGATACACAAATACTCAAAGTGAATATTTGCCCCTTAGCTCACAGTGGGAGAGGGTGTCTAGGGAGATGACATCGCACCTGCTGATGATGGAGATTGCATCCTCTTTCGAAGTTTGGGCCCTGACTTAACCTGCCCCCGAGGGTCACCTGGAGGCTGTGTTGGTTTTGGACCCCTATGTTTTAGGACACACCGTAAAATATAGCCATCTGGGATGCACAGGGTTACCTCAGAGCAGGCATTTAGCCTTGAAATTGACTCAGCCGCCTGTGCAGGATGACTCAGTTGAGCCAGAACTATCTTAATTTGATAACTATCCTAATTTGAACCAGAAGTCTTGGGTTTGACCCAGAACCGTCTTGGTCTGCAGTGGAGTTGTGGTGTGTATAATGCTGTCAGATTATGTTCATTGTTAGAAGCCTGGGAAGAGGAAGTGACTTGGTTGGCCAACACAAAAATAGCCATAGTACAAGAAGAAGGCTTTTAAAAGTTAGTATTTTACTATGCCTGTAAAGTAATGTTGGTTATAAATGTTATTTCAATCTGTTTTATAATTCCATTTTAAAAAAAAATCTGCACTTTGCGCAGGAGTTCATATTTCTGATTTGGGATGCTTGTCTTCTCACCCCCCCCCCCATCTGTAATTCTAATATGTTTTTTTAAGGTTGTCATTTCAATTCTTTTTTTTTTTTTAATGATTTTTTTTTTTAAGATTTTATTTTTTCCTTTTTCTCCCCAAAGCCCCCCGGTACATAGTTGTATATTCTTCGTTGTGAGTCCTTCTAGTTGTGGTATGTGGGATGCTGCCTCAGCGTGGTTTGATGAGCAGTGCCATGTCCGCGCCCAGGATTCGAACCAAAGAAACACTGGGCCGCCTGCAGCGGAGCACGCGAACTTAACCACTCGGCCACGGGGCCAGCCCCAAGGTTGTCATTTCAATTCTTAAAACTCTTTTTCATAAGAGTTGGGCATCAGCAGCAACAGTTTTCCCTAATTTTTTCTCAGATGATTTGCAGTTTAATTGTATAACAGATAAGGAAATTGAATATTAAAGTTGAATTTGCTTTGATGCAACAAGGAATGTTTCTTGTGTCTAAAGAAAATGGAAATTTATGGAAAAGTAAATCCTTTCTTTGAATTGTATGTAAATGAGAACGTTGAGATGGACAAGGTTATGTTTAACTGGGCATTTTTGAAATTCTGATTGCTCCTACAAGTGGGGATCTTTTAAAGCTAAGTTTTTTGATGTTATTTGAATTATTTGTTAATCTAAAGAGAAATAGTCACCTTTTCCATGGTCTCTTGGAAATGTTATTGTATGTATGATCTGTCTCATTAAAAAGTAAAATTATTGCTCTAAACTAGAGGGAGGAGAGGGAAAATTAAATATAGTCAAGGAGTAGAAGTTTGTAGCAGTAGATCAAAATGAGAAAACCAAGTGGTTTTTTTTCCCCAGACAAAAGATTTATGGGGTATTATGTTTTAGAACTATTTAATACTTCTTAAAACTTCAAGATTGTGTGTTTTTATAAATTTAGAGGGAGTTCCATGATGAAATGTAGATGGAACTTTCCAATTGCCCATCATAGACTGTTCGGGCAAATTCTTACCCATTCCTAGAATAAGGGCCCCTTATCTGTCGCTAGGAAGTGCCCCCATGCCTTGAGAGGCAGCAACAGGAAGTGAAAAACACATCCCACTTGTTAAAGTCATGGGCATGCATGGGAGGCTGGATGCTGCTCTGTGTTTATTTCAGATTTAACACCTGTCCTATGTCTTGGTGGCATTGTAAGGATTTTATGAGGAGATGAATGATGCTTTACAAATGTAAAGTATTGTTCCATTAGGGAAGAAAGAAGGAAAATTGGAAAGCACCAAATATTTGGAAGGAAACTAAAGCAGGGCTTACTTTCCCTTTCGGCCAGGGCTTTATAGTGCACATTTGGGAACAGAAAGTGAAAGGAATGTACAGGTGTTCCAGATAGGATGGAGGGGAGCAGTGAAGATGGCAACTTTAAGGACCTGGATGCTTTGATCTTAGAGCACCACTAATTTGTACTTAGCTCAGATCCAAGTAAATTACAGTGCAATTGACATAACAATAGAGGGGCATTTTGTAACAGACTCTGGTAGCTTCCAGTCCAGCAGGTGGGTCATTAGAGATTGACATGTGCAGTTGTGGAGTTGCTGTTAGCTGCCAAAAATTTAAGCCTGGTGATGGACTAGACTACAGGAACGGCTGTGGCTACTGTTTATGACCTTCCACTTATTCTCCCTTTGTCACTCTGTGTATTTACTCTTAGTTTTTTCCAACCACCCATCCACTAGCTATGTGTACTAAGAGTGGACTCCGAGCAAGGATCAACCTGTAGGGAGTGGTGTTAGCAGAGGATGAAGAGTGAGAAGTATTAAGGCAGCCCTTGAATTAGTTAATTTTTTTCTTTCTTCTAGTACTTTTTTTTAGCAAACAAAAACCACTTTTTATATGTCAATAATATTATATATTTTTTTGTATACAGCCATTTTGCACTTCTTTTTTAAAATTTATCCCAATATTTATTAATTTTGACGCTGTTGTAAGTGGAATTGTTTCTTAATTTCATTTTTGGATTGTTCATTGCTGGTATATAGAAATACAGTTGATTTTCGGGTATTGATCTTATATCTTATGAAATTATTGAACTCACTAATTCTAGTAGGCTAGTTTTTGTAGACTCCTTAGGATTTTCTATATACAGGATCATGTGATATATAAATAAGCACAGTTTTACTTTTTCCTTTCCAATCTATATATTTAAAATTTTCTTTTCTTGCTGTATTGCATTGGCTAAAACTTCCAGTACAGTGTGGAATAGAAGCCATGAGAATGGACATCCTTATCTTGTTCCTTTTCAGAGAATGAACTTTTGGGTTCATTGATTTTCTCTGTTTTTTCCCCCCTAACTCCCTGATTTCTACGCTGGTATTTATTATTGCCTTTCTTCTGCTTGTTCTGTGTTTACTTTACTCTTCTTTTTCTAGTTTCTTAAGGTGGAAGTTTAGGATATTGACTTGAGACTTTCTGGTTTTTCCTATAGGATTTTTAAGTTATAAATTTCCCTCTAAGCAATTTCTGTAGCTGTATCCCATAATTTTGATCTGCTGTGTGTTTATTTTCATTTACTTTGAAGTATTTTCCAACTTCCCTTGTGATTTCTTATGTGACTCTTGAATTATTTAGATGTGTTTTCTAATTTCCAAATATTTGAGGATTCCCCCAATTTTTTTCTGTTTGTGATTTCCAAATTTAATTCTGCTTTGGTAGAGAACATACTTCATATGATTTTAATCTTTTAAAATTTATTACACTTGTTTTTTGCCCTAGCCTATTGTCTATCCTGGAGAATGTTACGTGCGTGCTCGGGAAGAACGTGTGTTCATACTGCTGTTGTTGCTGGAAGTGTCCTATAGATATCAGTTAGGTCAAGCTGATTGACAGTGTCATTTAAGCCTTATATATCCTTGCTGATTCCCTGTTTAGTTATATTGATTATTGAGAGTAGGATATTGAAGTCTCCAAATAGTGTTTTGAGTTATCTATTTCCCCCTTCAGTTCTGTCAGTTTTTGCTTCACATATTTTGGGTTCTGTTATTAAGTGCTTATGTATATTATTGTTATATCTTCCTGATGAATTGACCCTTTTATCATTATAAAAATTTTCTCTTCCTCTCTAGTAACATTTTTTGTCTTAAAGTTTATTTTGTTTGATATTAGTATAGTGACTGCGGTTTTCTTATGGTTTTATTTGCGTAGTATATCTTTTTCCATCCTTTGACTTTCAACCTACTTGTGTCTCTTGTAGACAGGATATGTTTGGATGTTGTTTTTGTTTTTTTATCCAGTCTGATAGTCTTTGCCTTTTATTGGAATGTTTAATCCACTTAAATTTAATGTAATTATTGATATGGTTGGATTGTATCTACCATTTTGTTATTTGTTTTCTCTGCCTCATGTCTTTTTTTGTTACTTTGTTCTCCTTACTGTCTTCTTTTGTGTTAAATAGATATTTTCTAGGTTCTATTTTAATTCTTGAGTTTTTATTTCTATTTTATTTTTATTTTAATGTTGAGTTTTTAAAAAAGCTTTTTCTTGACTTATATTTTTAATGGTTGGAGATTGCACTGTATATCTCATCATGGCCTACTTTAGATTAACACTAACTCATTTGCAAAAAAATATGGAAATTTTGCCCCATTAAATCTCTCTGTCCTCCTACCTCCTTTGTGGTATTATTGCCATGTATATTACGTCTTTATGTGTTATGAGCCCAATAATAAAACTCTGTAGTTATTGTTTTATGTACTTGTTTTTTAAATCAGTTACCTGTAGAAAAGAGAAGAAAATATTTATAAGTCTTTTATATTTATGTAGGTTATTATCATTACTAGTGCTCTTTATTTCTTTATTTGGATTCAGATTACCTTCTGGTGTCCTTCCATTGCAGGCTGAAGGGCTTCCTTTAGTATTTCTAGTAAGGCAGTCTGCTAGGAACAAGTTCTCAGTCTCTGTTTGTCTAGAAATGTCTTTAATTTTTGCTTCCTCTTTTTTTTTTCACTGAGGAAGGTTTGCCCTGAGCTAGTATCTGTTGCCAATCTTCCTTTTTTTTTTTTTTTTGCTTGAAGAAGATTTGCCCTGAGCTAACATCCCTGCCAGTCTTCCTCAATTTTGTATATGGGTCACCTCCACAGCATGGCTGCTGATGAGTGGTGTAGGTCTGCACCCAGGAACTGAACCTGGGCTGCTGAAGTGGAGTGTGCCGAACTTAACCACTAGGCCACCTGGGGCAGCCCCTCTGCTTCATTTTTGATGTGTAGTTTTGCTGGATATAGAATTCTTGGTTGATGGTTTTTATTGTCTTTCAGCACTTTAGACATGTTCTGTCCCTGCCTTCTGGTTTCCATTATTTCTAATGTGAGGTCAGCTGTTAATCTGATTGTGGCTCCCCTTTATATGCTGAGCCATTTTTCTCTTGATACGTTCAAGATTTTCTCTTTGTGTCTGGCTTTCAGCAGTTTGACTATGCTATGTCACACTGAATCTCTTTGTGTTTATCTTACTTGGAGTTTGTTTAACTTACTTTGAGTTTGTTGAATGTGAAGATTAATTTTTTAAATCAAATTTGGGGAGTTTTGGCCATTAGCTTTTCAAATATTTTTTCTGCTCCTTTCTTTCTGTCTTTCCCTTTTGGGACTTTCTTTACACACTTGTTGGTGTTCTTGATGGTATCCCTTGTGTCTCTGAGGCTCTGTTCATTTCTCATCAGTCTTTCTTGTTTCTTTATCAGATTGGACAATTTCAGGTTTGCTGATTCTTTCTTCTGCCATCTCAGATCTGCTGTTGAGCCCCTGTAGTGAATTTTTCATTACGGTTATTGTACTTTTGGACTTCAGAATTTTCATTTGGTTCCTCTTTATAATTTCTGTCTATTGATATTCTCTAGATGATGGATCATTGCATCATACTTTCCTTTTATTCTTTGAACATGGCTTCCTTCAGTTCTTTGAATATATTTATTATAGCTACTTTGAATCTTTGTTAAGTCCAATATCTGGGCCCACATACAGTCTCTATTAATGGCTTTTTTCCTGAGTATAGCTCATAATACTTTTATGATTCTTTGCATGTCTCATTTTATTTTTTAAACTGGACATTTTAGTTCGTATATTGTAGCAACTTTAGATTCTGATCACCTTTGGCAAGATCTGGGTTCGTTGTCTTTTTTTTTTTTTTTGGTGAGGAAGATTGGCCCTGAGCTAACATCTGTGCCCATCTTCCTCTATTTTGTATGTGGGATGCTGCCACAGCATGGCTTGATGAGCAGTATGTAGGTCCACTCTTGGGATCTGAACCTGCAAACCTCAGGCTGCTGGAAGTGGAGTGCTCAAACTTAACTACTATGCTACCCTATTGTTGTTGCTTTTTGTTTGTGACTAGCCTGGATTAATTCTTTAGAGTCTGTCTCCCCAGCGGTACACAGCTGCTGATGATCCTCCTCATTTTTTTTTCTTTGTTTTCATATTTAAGCCTGGTGTCCTGAGGGTCACCCCTAGGTCAGCATAGCTTAGTGGTTAGCCAGTGATTGTTCAGAGGTGTGCTTAAACACCTTAAGCCATAAAGCTTCATTTTGCAGTGGATCTGTGTGTGGGTGGAGGAACACATTCAAAGTGTCAGGCCATTTACAGGTCTGCCTCGGCTTTTACTTCCTGCCAGGCCTTCTTCTGCCATCTCTGTTCTGCTAGGGATGAGTGGGGAACTAGGGCCCTCTCCAGTCTCTCCTGCGTGTGTGCACCCTGCCAGAACACCAGGGACATGTGGGAGCTTATCGCTATGGCTTTCATATTCTTTACATCTACCTGTTGAATTTTTGGCTAGACTGCTGGTCTGTTGCTTGCCCCAACTAGTATTGAAACCTAGGACTAGCTGAGATCTTCTGTAGTTTTCCACCATCATTTTTATAACAGCGTCCTTGGGCATGTGCTCTACTCCACATTGCTCAACCCCTCCAGCACTGGAGCCACCAGTTTTCACAGCTTGTTCTGCCCTCAGGCATCTGCCTCCATGATGAGGCTGAGGCGAGGGATGGGGGAGCCCCAGGCTCTAATGCTGCAGACTGCCACTGTTCTAACTTGGGCTTCTGTAGTCCTTCTTGAATAAATACTTCTCAGTTTGTCATATGTATGCCTTCCGTTGATTTCTGCTCCTTAAGTGGTTGTTTTTGACAAATTTGTCCAGTTTTATCATTGCTTTGTTACAAGTTTCACTGAGCTTCTCACTCACTATTCCAGAAGTTCTGCCCCTTCCCCCCAAGCCTTCTTTTTTATATCTTTATGTTTTTTCCCAACTTTCTAAGTAGTATAAGCCTGTTGTAAAAATTCAGCAGGATAGAGTGTATAAAATGGAAATGAAAGTGTTTACTACTCCGTCCCTTAGAGATAGTCACTGCTGATAGATAGGTCAGTGAGTTGCTTTCCAGACTAAAGGCGTGCTTCAGTCACTGTAGTTTTGGTTGTATCCCCTCAGCACACATTTCCTTACGCCTTATCCCTTACCACAACAGTTTCTAATTCAGAGACTTCTTTTAGCTCCTTGACTCAAGGAGCTAAATTTAATTAGTGATCATTAGTTTGACTAAGAGGAGCCGAGAGGCCCTCTCCTGGGAGGATAGAATACCAAGAATGATATGATTTTTTTTTTTTTAAAGATTTTATTTTTTCCTTTTTCTCCCCAAAGCCCCCCAGTACATAGTTGTATATTCTTCGTTGTGGGTCCTTCTAGTTGTGGCATGTGGGACGCTGCCTCAGCGTGGTTTGATGAGCAGTGCCATGTCCGCGCCCAGGATTCGAACCAACGAAACACTGGGCTGCCTGCAGCGGAGCGCGCGAACTTAACCACTCGGCCACAGGGCCAGCGCCAAGAATGGTATGATTTTTATACTTTAAGTAGACTTAGTTCTGCCCACACCTTTCACACCATCACACCTGTCTAGTCTCCTCCACAGTTTTCTCACTCCCCATCCTCTCTCCTACTGATAGTTCACCCCTTCCCAGGTTCTCCCGGAAGGGCTTGGTCAGTCAGTTCCCCTGTGAAGTCGTTCTGGCATGACTGCGTGTTCTCTGCAGGAAGAGGCAGTGTAACGTAGGGTTCAGGGCCTGAGCTCTGGTGTCACATTACGTGGGGTTTAAATTTCAGCTCTCCCTTCTAAGACTTTGTGACCTTGGTTTCTCTGGGCCTTGGTTTTCTTTTCTCTACAATGGGGCTGGTAGTCCTGGCTGTATTGGGTTGTGATAAGGACGTAATGGAATACTCTGTGTAATGTGCTTTAGAACAGTACCTGGTCCTGGGGAGCACAGAGTAAATGCTTCTCTTTTTTTTCCTCCTGTTGTCATTATCTTTATTTATTACTAACAAGGAATCACCCCTTAATGGTGATGTTTCAGGTAGCAGAAAAAATTTTAAGTGGGCTCTCTTATGTACTCACAGAAGCTTTGGTATTAATTAAACCACCGAGCAGAGTCAAGAGTTTCCTACAGCGCACAGGAAGTGGTGCTAGCTGGGAGATGGTGGGTTGAGAAGAGAAACTGGTATTGGGAAGACAACAGACCAGGGTGGTAGTTGAGCAGACACACAAGAACACAAGCTGAGATGATGGAGTGATTGCTAAAGGATGCAGAGTTTCTTTTTAGGATGATGAAAATGTTCTAAATTCATTGTGCCAATCTTTGCACAACTCTGTGAATACACTGAAAATCACTGAATTGTACACTTTAAATGGGTGCATTGTATGGTATGTGAATTTTATCTCAATAAAGCTATTATTAAAAAATGGTGGAAAGGAAATTAAAAAATTGAGTGATTGATCTCTCCCATTAGGGTTACTAATCATCTTTATTTTTTCATTACACTACACTTTTGGGTCTTTTAGACATTTCCAGCAAAAAATATTTCTTGCCTTTAAAATGAGAAAGCAAACATAAGTTTTTAAAAGACAATGTTATTTTACCTGCCAAAACCCTTTACAGACAAAAAATAGTGGCAGAATAAGATTGAGATGGGTTCCATCAGTGCAGGTTACCTGGAAGAACTGAGTTCTAAGGTAGAGCTCTCCTGGGACTGGCCACGTGTCAGCACCAGGCTTGGCCCTCGGAGGAGCCCTCAGAGGAGGCCTTCGGAGCTTCAGCGATTTGCACTCGGCAGATCCCAGGGCCTGAAGAGGGTGGTGGTTGCTCTGGTGAGGCAGCTTTAGAAATCACAGTGGTAAGGAATGAGCAAGCTGGGTGTGGCCAACCTGTCAGTGGGAGCTGATAATAAAAATGCACACGTAAACCTCTTCACGTCTTGGCTTTCATCGTGCTCGAATGTAACAATGAAGCATATTTATTGAGGACCTATACACACCAGGCGTGGGGCTGAGTGCCACCAATGCAGAGATGAATTGAGGTGTCTGTTGGTCTGTCCCCACACATAATATGCTGCCTATCCATGCTCCCAGGAGACCAATTTTGAGGTCAGAATTCTGCTTTGTTCAGTAAGGGCTGGTTCTGACTCCTTGGAAGACTAATGCCCCTTTTAAATTTGCTTTGAAGCCACAGAATTTCTGCACAGGTAGAAAAATGGCTGTGCTGACGCAGATGTTCTGTAAATGTTTTGGGATGTAATGAGGAGGAAATTATTCAAGAATCCAGGATGTCACAGATTTTTCTGAAGACAACCTCTGAGGGGGAAGAAAAGAATCTATAGGGGAACTTGACCTGCTCCCTCCTAGGTGCAGACTTTCCTATTCCAAAGCCCTGGCTGTGAGCTCCCTGCCTGTGTGTTTCAAACGCTGCTTGCCAGTGGGGTTTAGGAAAGTGGCTTCAGAACCGTTTGCCAGAGGTCCTCAGTAAACCAGTCACCTCACCTTGTGCCTGCAGGGGATTTATTGCTCCTCAGGCATCTTTGATATGGAGTTACTCACAGTTAGGAAGCAAAACCTTTATTCTGCTAGTGAATTGTTCCCAAAAAAGCATTTCTAAAGGCTTCACTTGTGCCTTCTGCTGAGTAGAACCAGCTTTCTGGCCGTCCCTTTGCTGTGTGGAAGAAGGGCTTTGCAGAGTCCCAGGCAGCCGTGGACTCTGTCCCCACTTGATCTCTTCTCCCTCTGCTTTGTGCCCTCTCCCCTTGCATTGGGGCCCTGCTCTCTGTCTTTTTCTGCCCTTCCAGAATCCCTTCCATCCACCCTGAGTGGTGGATGTATTATTGAGTTTTATTTAGCTAAAATAGTGAGGTGTTCATGATATACTGATAAAAACTTACGCAAAAGCCCTGAAAAAACTTAAAATCTCAGGAGTTGTACATAATACAGTATTTTTTTGCATAAACTGATGATTTTTTAATACTCATTTAACTAGAGCCTCACATTTCATTAACACAGGTGCTTCCCATGTCTAATATCTCCAGCAGGAAGGTTCGTCAGATGGACAGTGATCTTGAGTTTCAGAGATACAGTTTGAATGAATATTATTTCAGAACTGAGCCCTGTGAGGTCTTAGTCTTTGCATTCTACCAGAGTTTGAAAAAAATCAGGAATTTTTGAAGTCCATTTCTTTTTTTGCGTCTCGTAAATTCGTGAACAAAACCTGAATCTCTGTGTGTGGTGGGGGAGATGGTGACAGAATTCTGGAATCTAATACTGGTCATCAGTACTCCCATGTGTTTCCTGAAACCATTGTCTCTGCTATTTAAATTAAGTAATTCCACAAGCATGCACGCAGTAAATATTATATGCCAGGCACGAGTCTCAGTCCTGTCGGTACAGCAGTGAACAAAACAGACACAAAAAGCCCTGCTTTTGTGGACCATATATAATTGAATGGGAGAGTGGAAAAATTGACACACGTGTTAGAAAAACGTGTAGTATGTGAGAGTAAGTGCTTTGAGAAAATCCACCAGGGAAGAGGGGGGATTTTGAGGTGATGCTGGTGAGGGCATCGAAGAGGTCTGGTAGTAGTGGTTACAATTGTAAATAAGGCAGTCAGGGGAATCCTTGTTCCCTTGGGTATCTCCCTATCAGGGAGACCCCCTACGAATTTATAAAACGTGGTCTTATTACCGGGAGGGAGTAGTTCGTGAGCTCTCCTAAGCAAATGAGTCTTCACGTTGGCATTTGCAGAGTGTTGTGCAATCGGCTTGTTGGCCGAATCCCAGACCGCCCCATCTGAAGTGAACCACAACTTTGCAATCATTCCCGTGCCATCCAAAAATATTTTGTGACCTTGCTGGTTGGCAGTTTTTTAAATGTTATTTTAAATCTCCAAAAAAGGGAAACATCAAAGTGCAGGCTGTCCGTGGCTGCCCTTCTTGATACACACAGACAGCTGCACAATACAATCAGCTATTGTAGTGACATGTGCCCGGCCACTATAAATAGACGCCAGGCTTGAGCGTGAAGCGCTCCAGATGAAGGGCAAGTGCTCTCTTGATGAATGCAAACTGCTGTTCCCATCAAAAGCCCTTCTCAGACATCAATGTTATTTTATGTTTCACTGACTAAATTGAAACAACTGTGTTTTCTGCAGAAGCACCATGTAACTATTTAACTATTTCCAAAATTCTAATTCAAATGTATTTTCTCTCTTTACTATTAATCATAGATATATCTTGTGTTTATTTAGTTATGATTGCCTGATGGCCCACTTCACTGCATTTTAAAATTTCGTATGGCCCAATCTTAAATGATAGATGTTCGTGTAACTGTGCTGTGTATGTGGTGTGCTTTATGCCTGGAAAATATCATGTGCATTCCCATATTTTTAGCCCCTGTTCCAAGAAATTTTTATTGCAGTTTATTTGTAACATGTCAGGACGTCTAAAACTGTGCCATTCCTATAGTAGGTTGTCAGTAATTTAAAAATCAGTTTGTCTCTTAAGAAAAAAAATACAGCATGTACCCCTTGTTCGTCTCTGACAGTCTCCACTGTTCCCACTGCAGATTAAGAGCAGCTTCATGTCCTAAAGAAACTATGCATATGTGTGGCTTAAGATGCTAAGTCAGATTCATTTTGCTGAAATATGCATATGTTAAAGTGATTTACCTTAATTAACATGTTGTTGAAAAAGCCGTTTTAAATATTCTTTGAGTAGTGTATTCATTTCCTAGGGCTGCTGTAATAAAGTAACACAAACCGGGTGGCTTCAAACAACAGGAATTTATTCTCTCATAGTTCTGGAGGCCAGAAGTCCAAAATCAAGGTGTTGGCAGGATTAGTTCCCCCCTCCCCAAGCTCTGAAGAAGAATCCTTCCTATGCTTTTCTCCCAGCTCCTGGTGGCTGCTGGCAATCCTTGGCATCGCTTGGCTTGTAGACATATCACTCCCGTCTCTGCCTCCGTCTTCACATGGCCTTCTCTGTGTCCCTGTGTGTCTTTTTCTATCTCTTGTCAGGACACCCTCATTGGATGTAGGGCCCGCCCTAATCTAGTATGATCTCATTTGGATCCTTCACTAATTACTTCTGCAAACACCCTATTTCCGAATAAGGCCACCTCCTGAGGTTCTGGTGGACATGAATTTTGGGGGGACACTATTCAACCCACTACAAGTAGCTTGCATTCAACACATATTTGTTGAGCATCCACTATTTGAGCATTTATAAGGCACTAAATGTGGCATGGGGATGGGGATTCCAAGTCATAGCCTTTCCCTCAAGGAGTTTATGGTGTCCTGTTCTTCACTCTTGGCATTGATGATCAAATGCCATTTAGTGTTTAAAGTAAGTGAGGCACCACCATCACACTTTCCTGTCTGGTCGTCCAGCCTGGGTAAGTTGTCTCAAGAGCTGCCCCTGGTGGGGGTGACCAGAACTGTGTGGTTAGAGTGTCTGGGATATCTGCCAATCCTGTGCCAAGCCTTCACCCAGATTCCCTACGTTGTTAACATTCTACCGCATTGTCTCTCTGTACACACCACACACACACGCACATTCTTTTTTTTCAGAACCACTTGAGAATAGATTGCAGACAGTGTATATTTTGTGTTTTCTAAATGCTTCTGTGTATTTTTTAAAAACAAGGATACGTTCCTGTATAGCCACCCAAATCAGGAAATTAACATTTGTCACCATACACCTCCTAATCCATAGACCCCCTTCACATTTTGCCAGTTGTCCCAGTAATGTCCTTTATAGACCCAGGAACCAATCCAGGATCATATGTTGCATTACTTGTCACGGCTCTTTAGTCTCCTTCAATCTGGAACAGTTCCTGAGTCTTTGTGTTTCATGACCTTGACATTTTTTGAAGAGAACAGGCTAGTTACTTTGTAGAGTGTCCCTTAGTTTGGGTTTGTCTGATGTTCCCTCATGATTAGATTGAGGTTATACATTTTTGGCTGGAGGACTGCAGAAGTGGGGCTGTGTCCTTCTAGATGCATCATAACGGGAGGGCAGGCAATTTTGATTTGTCCCGTTTCCAGAGATGTTAACTTTTATCATTGTTTGAGAAGGTGTCTACCAGGGTTTTTTGCTGTAAATTTAGTTAATTAGCATTTTGTAATTATTAAGGAAGTATTTTGTGGGGAAGTATTTTGAGACTATGTAAATATCCTGTTTCTTAGTAAACTTTCAGCCACTAGTTTTAGCATCCTTTGATGATTCATGCCTGAATCAATTAGTGTGATGGTTGCCAAATGGTGGTTTTCTAATTGCATCATTTATTTTACATTTATTACTTGGTATCCCACTGTAAGGTAGACCTTTCTCCCTCCCTCTCTCCTTCCATCTCTCCTTCCCTCCCTCCTTCCATCTCTTCTTCCCTCCCTCCCTCCCTCCCTTTCTTCTTAACAATAGACTCATAGATTCCTATTTTATTCGTTGGGTTATAATCCATTTCTATCATTATCTACTTTGATGCTCAAATTGTCCCACATTTGGCAGCAGGAGCCATTTCAAGGTGATTCTTGTGTACTTTTGACATGTCTACATCATTATTTGAGTATTTCCTTACTTTTTGGCACAACACATTCAGGCTTTCAGTGGAGAATGGTTTTTAGAAACCAGGATCTGAGCAGTAGGTGTGTCCATTGCTACTGGGACATCGTGGCTGTTAGACCTTGTCAGTGGACATAGTTAGAAAACTAAATGTATATATGTACTCCCCTCCACACATGCGCACACACACACAATGTACATATATACATGTGTGCACACATACAGTTCTAGTTTGCTATCCACCCAGCTAGCTGTCAAAGCCATGATGTGTCCAGTTATAGTTCCGATCATGTGATTCGTGTTAGCTTTTCCTTCCCCAGGTTGTGCCTCCCTTCTCCAACAATAAGACTAACAGGTGGCTCCCATCATCTGGGATGTATTTATTGATTTGATCAGTCCCCTTGTATGTAACCAATCTTCCGATCCATAGGCCATCTAGGCCTTGGCACTTACTCCCCGGTCCCAGGAGCGTCCCCCACTCCTAGCTGTGTCCCCAGCAGGTGGGCAGACTCCTTTCAGCTTGTACCAGCGAGCAGTACATGTACTTTTGAGTCTCCGCTTTTGCCTTAAAAAGGCATTCAGTTAGTCTAAGGATAGTTCTTTATAGCAATAGCCTAAATGGAACAACATACCCAACATAAGCTGAGAAAAAGTTCTTTCTTAGTATTTATTTCTAAGTCAAGCAAAAAGATCTTGACACCTGGAAGAGTCAGCTGGCTCTGTTGGCAAAGGGCCATGGAGTGAAAGCATTTTCGAAGAGCAGGATTGGAAGTGTGAGGTGAGTTTACTGGAGTGTCAGAAGAAAAATCTGTGCGCACCCAGTTTGGGCTCAGCAGTGGCTTAGAGAGTTGACTGTGGAGATTTAAGTCGACATTCCAGCGACTATATTTGAGGATAATCTGGCAGGAAGTGGTCAGTGTTTTGTTAGCTGATATCCTTAGGCTTGACTTGGGCCTGATGAAGTCAAGAACACTGGGGGGGTTGTATTCAGCCTCAGCAGGGCACCTGTGCTTGGCTGGCTGTGGCCAGCCAGATGCCACCCCTTCTAATTTGACCCTTCATTGCAGGGAAAGCCTGGAGCTGTATTTCCCTGGCCCTTTCCTGTGTGGTCCCAGGTTAGGTTCTGCTCAGCTGTGGGAGGTAGGGGGAGAAGTTGCTATGTTGAACTTGGCTTTTGAAGCAGACCCATGGCAGGTGGCACACATGAGGTTCTCGCAGCTCCCAGTTAAGTTCGCTAGTAGCTCTCCTGAAAGTTCCGTTTTGTAACATCTGGTGAGTGCCATGAGTCATTTGCTTTAAGATGTGGTCCCCCTGACCTTCGTTCCCCAACCTTTACTCCCTGGCCCTCTGCTTCCCTGTATCTAAAACCTGTCTGAGCTGGGATTACTATTTCCTTATTGGAGTTGTGATTAATATAGGATCCTTGGTCATTTCAAGTCCTGATGGCCCTGGGGACTTTCTGGTCACTTGCTTGGGCTTTGAGTCATGACCTGGAGACCAGGTGTTTCATTTGATGAGGGCATTATTGAGTTTTCTCTAGTGAGCGACCAGAGGGCCTGTCCAGGTGGCTCCTTGAGAGCCCCAGGGTTATGAGTGGTCTCAGGGCTGGAGCAGCCCCACTAGAGGGTCATCACTGGGAGCTCTCAGTACTGTTGGGACACCAGCACTCGTGCCACATGAGACACTAAGTCAAGCTCTGTGGAAGAGAGAGTGGGGAACAATGACACGTGTCCCTAACTTCAAGGAATTTCACTTTATCTAAAAAGGGCAGCAGTGGGCCCCCTTAGGAAGGTAGGGAGTTGGACGTGGCCGTGCTCTCTTGTGTTGCTGATTGGTCTTCCTCTGGAGCTGAGGTGAGGTGCAGGTCTAAGCCGCCTTGAAGGTGTACCGACGTTTCTTTTCACTCATGCCCCATCTCAAACAGAGGAGTTGCAGAGCTGTGTTATTCTGAGGTAGGTTTTAATGGATCCATTTTCATAATAAACTCCATCTTGACATTTACTGCCATTTGTTGAACAAAGAGAAGTTATATAAACTACAGAGGGAGAAAGCATGACAAAGGGACAAACTGCCGTGTTTCACAGTAAGTGCGTGTGGCTGATTGAGGATGACTTTTCAGTGTCACAAAGAAGTAATTGAAATTTGAACAATACACAGTCACTTTCCTTTAACAGAGGCTTCATCTTAATGTTATTAGTGTTATCTACTTTTAAAATGGGAACACAAATACAGCTTTAAAGTAGTATTTATGATTAATTAAATCTCTTTTACGTCTGTCTGACAATTTCTGATTGTTGGATGTTTCCTTTTCCTCGAAAATGACAGGGAGCAGAAACCAATGAAAAGATCTCTTTGGCTCCCTTCCCAGCCTCAGACCTGTTTCCGTCCAGGATGAGCAGTGGAGAGCTGGGTCCTCTCGTGGGGCTGAGGGGAGGGTGGCATTACAAGTCCAGGTGGGTCAGGGTGGGGCCCCGGTGAGAAGAGAAAGTGCAGCTCCAGAGCCACTGTCATCAAGAGGCCTCATTGCTGCCTCGGTAAGAGGTTTAGGGGTAAGTTAGGGGATATTTGCAAGTTAAACAACAGCAAACATTTGAGGGGATGCGAGTTCATCCCAAGACGAAGATCTTTTCTCTTGTATTCTCAGAAGACACTGCAATTTTCAGACACTGTAAACAAAGTCTGGGGCTAACCTCGGATCCCTCTCTCATCTTACTGTTCAGGAAAAACGTGCTGTCTGCCAGTCCTTGAATCTGCTGTGTGTGCAATGTTGGAAGCAAAGAATGAAAGATGTCCAAAATTCTATTTATTAAAAAAAAAACGTGTGTGTCGGAGCGGGTAGAATGTGATCATTGAGTTGCTGTTGCAGCAGAACACTTCAACCAAAAGCATCTTCTTGGCTACCTACAGGCACAGCTTCAAAGACTGTCATTGTAGGCATCCGCGTGTGCTGCTTTTCATCCTTAATGAACACCAGTGTGTGTCTCAGGGTCCACACAGGAGCAAATTGGTTGCAAAACAAGCCTCTTTGTCACCCCCACCCCCAAAACAAACCCTGAAGATTTTTTACATAATAACTTTGTAACAGATATATACCCTGGTCTGTAACTGGAGAGAAATGTTACCTTGATAAGGGAGGCTTGTAAAAAATCTTGATTTAAGATTATCTACGTTAATGACTAGCCTAGGATTTTTAAAGGATCTTATTTTCTTTGGCACTCTACTGGAGAGGCACAATTACCAGATTTAAATGAAAGGGCAGTAAAACAATTAGCCTCAATACTTTGTCATGAAGTATACACATTTAACATTGACTTGGAAATAACTGCTGGCCTTCTCATTTGGAATTAATGATTCCTTCTGGGTGAGTGGAAGTGTTGTTGGTTTCTTCATCTATACCATTGGTGCTTAAAACACTCATGGACATGCGTGTACACAAACACACAAGCAACAAAGTTTCCTGGCCAATAGAATTTTTTCCTTATGCACAAAACTTGTATGAGAATTGTAGCTGTGCTCACACATGAATCTGTAAAATATATCAGTTGATATAAATTCAGGAAATATAGGGAAATGCATGTGCTGTGGTTCAAACTGAGCCCTACCACTTACTTCTTAGGTGACCTTAGGTGATAGTTAAGTAAAGGCTAGCCTCAGGTTCATCATTAACATGAACCGCAAATTCATAAGGATCTTCAAAGCTAGTTAATATCTGAGATCTTTTCTCTCCTAGATGAATCAAGAAAATTGGGAAGCCATTTTTTGGTTCCTCCTTACTTAAAAGAGAGATCAAACTGCTTATTCTTACCTAGGCTTCAATTTCTTCTCAGTAGCCACTTTATTTTGGTCTTATTTTCATCCTCAGCCTTGCCTCCGATATCGTCAAAGGGACTGAAAATGGAACTGGGCTCTTCAATTCAGGACTTGGTCCAGAGTCACTTATATTGCTTTTGTAATTTGTACTTATGCCCATAAATTAAGATGATTATATTAATTTATATGAGTTTATTTTAACAAATATTTATTGCATGTTCGCTTTGCGAACAATGCAGAGCCAGCACAGTCTCTGAGAATTTATGGTCTGTTAGGGGAGCTGGGGGCCAGTCACTGTGATTCCAGGAAGTGGAGTGTTTGTCTGGGGAAAGATTTATTGTTCTGGGGGGCGACAGAAGCGTAATGGAGAGAGTTCATCCGCCTGTCCAATGGGCTGGAGTGGCTTCCGAGCAAGGTCCTGGAAAATTGGTAGCATTAGATGCAGACTCTCAGCCTAGAGGCAGTAGTTACATGCATTCAGGTTTGAAAGTGATACTCTCTGCATTTCTCTTAAAATAGATCAGCCTTCTAAATTGGGATTTATGAATATCCAGAGACAAAGCTGATTTACATGAAAAACAGCTATATACTTCTGTTTGCAAGATTAAATGCAATATGTTTGTTGATGTTAAACTGCTGTCACTGATGGATGGATTTTAAATGATTTGATTCCGTAGGTTTATGACTGAGAAGTCTAAGTCTCTAAAATCTAGGTCTTTCTATTTAAGAACCCTTTTTGAGATTTCCTTTGCCAGGCATTGCTAAATATCTTGGACAAAGATGGCTTCTTCAAATCATATTTTATGACTTGTATATTTTAGAATTAATAAAAGACACCTTGTAGTTTAGATGATTTTAGTTAAACTATCTCATTGTTTAAAAAGAAAGAAACTGACATCCATGGAACTTGAGTCCCCTGTCCAAGGTCACAAAGGTATTTTGTGACCTTATTATTTGAGCTACTTAATGTGCTCATTCTTGTACTGCACAGAAGATTCTAGGAAAAGAATAAAAGACTCCACATTATTTAAAAAAATAAGGGAATCTTCTTTTGATTTTGTTCCATTAGTACACTCCTTTTCTTATAATGATGCTTTGTGTTTATATATAAGAAATGATATGATTCTCAAAGTAACCTTGTGGGGTAGAGTCTTAATATTCTTAGTCCTATTTTACGGAAGAGGGAAATGGAGCATAGAGAAGTTAAGTAACTTGCCAAAGTCATGTAATTGGTAAGTTAGCAGATCCAACCTAGATTTGTCCAAAACAATTTGCCCGAGCCGTATTGTATCCAGAAAGCCCAGAAAAAGCAGGTATTATAGGTGAAGCCACCTCCTGTGCTGTAAAGAAAGGCCGTTGTAGCTTTGGTGCGCCAGGTGGCTGTGAGCTGTCATCTCACTGATCTGGTCCAGTTTTCCAGGTTTTTTTAAGTATTACGCTGTGTTCTAAAAAAAACCCGGTGTGCTCATTCCCACTCTTGGATAATTAATATTTACAGATCCTGGTACCTAGGAAATTCGGTTCAACCAACAATTGAATACAGTCCTCTGGGAACTTATCAAGATCAAATCCAATCTTAACGGAATCAGCCAGATTAAGGACCTGGTGTAAAAGTGGATTTTTTGGAAAGAAAGAAATCGGCAAAGTATCCCAAGAATTCAGCTTATAAAATAATCTAATCAAATAATAAGGGGAGGGGTCATATATGTTTTCCTTTTTAAACATTTTTTAAATGAATTCAGATAAATAAAAACAAAAATAAACTTTAAACTCGTGAATCATCAACTTTTTCTGTACACATCATTTTCTTTTTTGGTGCTAGCACTGCAGTAAAATGGTAGTATATAAAGATGGAATTTGCCAGTTCTTTATTTGTGATTCCAGCGTTATATGCTGTTGCAATCAAGTGTTCCTCGAGTTTGGCAATAAAGCTCAAGATTTTTTAGATTTTTCTTTTTAGAAGGAAAAAATAAGGGTAGAAACAGAGAATTCTGAGTGGGAGGCAGCCCCCTTCCTGAGAGTGAGCTCCTACCCAAGCGTAGCTTTGTTCCGGAACCTGTTGTTCCTCGGGAAGGCTTAGGACACTGCTGGTCTTTCGTGCTGCGGGGAGGATTTTCCTCTGAGCAGTGATTTTCTGCCTTATTCTGTGTGATCTTTCCATCCTGAAGTTTTGGATGCATATTTACCTCCAACTTAAAACTGAACCCTGTGGGTGAGTACTGCCCCTGCCTCTTCCATGCACCCATCTCCATTGGAGGCAGAATTATTTCACCTTTCTCAGTGGAAAATCAAATGAGGTAATGGAAATGAAAAGTACCACACAAGTACAATTATTCAAGACAATTCAATCAGCAGGTAAAAAGGCTTGTTTTAGTATTTTATTTAACCTGGAATCAATATCTTATGCTCAGTAGACACTCCTTAAATGTTTGTTTCAGTTGAATGTTGTTTTAATGAGCAATTTATTTTTAAGTAGCGAAGAAACCAGAAAATATGACAGTCTCAGCAACTTCACCAGGTGTTTGTCTTAAAAGCAACAATATCCAGAGTGGAAAAGAGTTCCAGAGAGTGCCGCTGTGCTGCGTCTCCGCTTCTGCAGAGGCTTTCTTGATTAAGTAAAAATGAAAAAAGAAAGAAGAAACCTCAACAACAGTGCAACAAACCACCACAGTTTGAGCTAATTGCATAGCTTAATCACCTAAAACCTAGCTTCTTCAAACGCTATCAGATTCAGGAGCTGTGACTATCTGTCTTGGAGCAAAAAAGACCATCTATTTATTAGCAAAATGCTGTATTCATAGAAACAAAAATTTTAGACTAGATTAAAGCCATTTTTGGAATTATTTGTATGAAAAGACATGTTAAGCTCAGTTGTTTCTTTTAGTAAAAGTAAAATTTTAATTTTAATCCTGCACTCAAAACAATTTTTACATGTAATTGAGACACTTAAAAAGACAAGAATTGGAACATTAGTGAAACACCTAAAAAGGTAAGCAAAGACACAGCACCAGGCGTGTAAATGTGACAATGTGTGGGGCATGTAGGACATGACACTGCAAGTATGTGGGGACGAGGCAAAGATAGTGGGCATAGGGGATGGGGCTGGAACAACAGCTGGGGGCCAGGAGGTGAATGGCTCTGCGTGCCATGCTGGAATCCTGCTTTATTCTGTTAGCAGTAATTGGTAATAGTACCTACTTCACGGATGGTGTGAATTTAATGTGATAAGCACGTAAAGTGCTTAGCACAGTGTTTGACACCCAATTAGTGTTCTCTAAATGTTGGTTGTGGTAGTTGTTGTTGCTATTGTTATTTTTATGAGGACAACTATCAGGGGTTTTTGAGCAAGATATGTTAGATGACAAGGTAGAGGATGAATTGGAAGAGGAGAAACTGAAAGACAGTGAACTGGTCAGGAAGCTATTTGCTAGTACCCGAGAGAAATTACATTTCAGGCAGTGGGAGGGGAGAGAAGGGAATAGAGTCACAGGGACACTTGAGAGCTTGACAGTAAGGGAGGGGAAGAAGAACAGAGTCACTTGGAGGCTTCTGGTTTGGATGGTTGTGGAATGGTGGTGCCTTAGAGAACAGGGGAGAAAAGCCAGTTTGTGGGCATGAGACTTAACTATTCTGTTCATCCTTTCCCAAACAATACCATGGAGACTTCATACTGTAAAGATTGTATCGTTACATAGGTTTCAAAAATGAGGGGGAAAGCCTTAAACCAATTGTTTCCAGCCCTGGTTGACAGTCCTCACATCCGTTCCCTTGCATTCTAATACTTCTCTTCAACGTTGTATGATCCTCTGTAGCTTAGGTCTCTGCCTGAAGACAGTTGATGGATGTAGCCTAGGTTAGTCAAAAGCATTATACCCAAAACTTGTAGGATTGTGTTATGATATGTTTGTGAGTTCTTAAAGAAGTTGGAGAGGACTGGAGTTTGTATTTGATGAAGACAAAGCGGGCGGGAGCCCCTTGGAATCTTTAAGGTCAAGACCTGGGAAGTAACAGATCTCGTGATGCCATCATGAAATGAAGTCAGAGGAAAGCCAGAAGTGGCAGTCTCCCTGAGAAGGAAGAAGGAAATGAGGATTCCATGAGCACTGAAGCTGCTCGGTGTTCCTTTCTTTCCTCATGCATGTGACTGGCTTCCCATGCACACAGGCTTTCCAGGGTGACCTGAGAGTGTGTGTGTGTGTGCTTTGTGTTTTTGTGTGTAATGAATGAGAATGGCTGACTTTTGAGTGATCATGCATAATCATTCCACATATCAATTACACTTATATCAACTTTCTCTCATCAATTTCAGAATAATTACTAATATAAAATATTTAATATCCATACATTATTGCATATTATATGTTACATAATTATGAAGATATAATAACCTATTCTGTGGTTCTTTTTCCAGTTCTGGAATGTATAATGGAAATATACATACTCAGCAACTGCCAGAATTCTGACATTAGTTCCCTGGAGCCAGGGCTGTTATGGTATGAAAGGCCAAGTGGAAGCCACTAGAACTCCTCTACCTGTCAAAACAGTAAACCAAAAGCAATATCACCTTCCTGGAAGGAGAGCAGAGATTAGTGCCACACAAGGACTTGAAAGATGCGAGGGTAGTGATTCCCACCACATCTCCGTTCAGCCCACCTACTTGGTCTGCGTAGAAGAGGGATGCATCTTAGAGAATGACAGTGGGTTATCATAAACTTAACTGGGGGGTGGCTCCACTTGCAGCTGCTGTGCCAGATGTGGTTTTGTTGCTGGAATAAGTCAACATCTTTCCTGGTACCTGGTATGCTGTGAATGCTTTTTCTTCTGTACCTGGCAAGGTTGGCAGTATACCTTCATGGTTACACCTCAGGGTCTTATCAACTCTCCAGCCTTAGGTCAGAACACTGATGGTAGTCTTCATTCCACAGGATATCAGAGGGGAAATGACTCAGCTAGAAAAGAAATGAGCATGAAGGGACTTTGTAACCTCTTTGGGAGAAAGAGTTAGTATGTTTTTGGCTATAAGAGGGATAGTGGCATTATATTAGGGGAAGGTCTGATTTTACAATTGGCTTTATTTGTAGGTTTAATATGGTTTAAGAGGTGTAGATGTGGGTGCCAAGGCAACTGTGCCAGGCACAGTTTGAAGCACTTTATGAATATTTACTCATGTAATCCTCATAACAGCCCTATAAAGTAAGTGATGTTATCATGTGCTTTCACATTAAGAAACTGAGTCACAAAGAAGGTCAGTAATTTGCTTAAGACTCCAAAGGCTGGTCACGGAGCAACTGGGGTCCGAACCCAGGCAGTTCAGCTCAGGAGTCCACGAGCTGGAATAGACCACAGATACTGTTGTCAGCTTGTCGGGGAATGACTTCTATGGAGACCGTCAAGTGTTCCTCCATCCTGAACATGGAGAGAATTTGTCCTCAGCATGGAATCTTGCGTATTTAGCTCTGCAGTAAATGAGTTTACTGACCAACTCGTTTGGAATTAAATTCCAAGCAGCTGTAAACAATACATATTTTCTTTCTGTTATCTTTGTAGCAATAGCAGGAGAAAAGAATTAAGGACCAAAGCCTATGGGAGTTTTAAGTACTTTTTGGTAAGTGTTTATATATGATTTATGGGAAAATAACTTCCTGGGAAACAACTTTGTTTCATAAAAAGCAACCGTCTTGCAACGCCTTTAATAAATCAGTTTGCAGTCTAAGTTAGCTGTGTTTTCGTAGCAACCAAATTGTGCGAACATTTAGCAGCTCAGAGGCAGTAGTGCTGTTATGATCGTGTAACCATGCCAGAAGCTATGTAGTGGGGCCTGCACAGTGTGGTGACAAAACCCTTGGCAGCTTGGAGCTGAGTGGCTGAGCTGCTCTCTCTTCCTCCAGATCCGACTATAACTGTTTCTCATACACTGTACACACAACTCTCTTTTACTCAGTCTGTTCTTTTGTAAAACCAGTTTTGTAAAAATTATGAAATAAACTACAGATACAGAAGACCATATAAGACAGATGTATATTCTGATTATTATAAAGTGAACACCCTTGTATCTACCAGCCAGGTTAAAAAAGAGAACACTGCCAGCGTCTTAGACTCCCACCCCCATCCCCTCTCTGCCGAAGGTAACCGTGATCTTGCCCTTACCTGGCTGGGGTCACTCATCCTCTTTATGGATTCTTACCCAGCGTACATCCTTAAACGCTTGGCTTAGGTTGTTTGGTTTTGCCAGGTTTTTGGTTTGCTTTTGCTTTTTTCCCAACTTTTTATTTTAAAAAATTTCAGACCTACAGAAAAGTTGCAAGCATAGTATGATGAACACTAATATGCCCCTCACCTGGATTCACCAATTGGTAGCATTTTGCCAAAATTGCTTTCTCTCTCTCTTTATATGTATGTACATATATATATGTGTGTGTGTGTGTGTATCTTTTATGTATGTGTGTCCTTTATATACATGTATGTGTACACGTGTGTGTATATATGTATGTGTGTGTGTCTGTCTCTCTCTCCTCCTTGTTTCTTTCTTGAGCCACTGAACCATTAAAGAGTAAATTGCAAGCATCCAGGTCCTGCACCCTTAATTCTTCAGCATATGTCTCCTAAGAACAAGAACATTCTCTTGTATAGACAAAATAAATTATCACACTCAAGGAATTTAACAAAATGCTCTTATCAAATAGGTAGTTCATATTCAAATTTCCCCAGTTGTCCAGTAATGTCCTTAGAGGTTTTCTTATTTTCATCCAAGATCTAATCAGGGATTACGTATTGCATCTAGTTATCACATCTGTGTAGTCTCCATTGATCTAGAACTTTTCTCAGCCTTTTTTGCCTTTAATGATATTAGCATTTTTGAAGAGTTTGTATGCTTGTTTTTTAAAATTAACTTTTGCATTGAAGTATAATAAACATAGATAAAAATGCATGAATTACGTGTCCATGTGAAGAATTATCACAAACATGAACACATCTACGTAACCCGCATCCAGATGACATAGCACATTGCCAGCATCAGACACCCCTCTTGTGCGTCTCTCAGTACTACCCACTCCCTCCTCCTACAGGTAACCTGGGCCTCCGAAGCAGAGCATGCCGGACTTAACCACTAGGCCATGGGGCTGGCTCCTGGTGCCTTTAATTTTTGATTCCCTGATTTGATTTGCATTTCCCTGCTTGAGAGCCTTTTCTTACGTCTTTTGACCGTCTGGGTTTGTTCTTTTGTGAAGTGCCTGTTTAAGTTTCTTGCGCATTTTTCTACTGAGTGCTCTGTTTTTGTTTTGTTTTCTTATTAATTTTTAGGAGCTCTTCATATTCAGGCTACCAGCCATTTGTTGGTTGTATGTGAGGCAAATACCTTCTTCCGTACTGGCCTTGCCTTTTTGCTTTGAAATTGCCATTTTTGTAGCTCACAGTCGTCAAATATTGGCAATTTCATGTGGTTCAACCTAGAATGAAATAGTCTTTTCCTTTGTTAGGTTAATGCTTTTTGTGTCCTTTTAGGAAAATTTCCTCTACGTCTGAAGTCATGAAATTATTCTTTGTCTTATTTCCTAGATACTTTATTATTTAGTTTTCAGATTTATGTCTATAATCCATGTGGAATTAATGTTTTGTGTATTCTGTGAGTTAGGGTCAAGTTTTCATTTAAAAAATATGAATATATAATTGTCTAAGCACTATTTTTTATTTTATTTTATTTTATTCCTTTTTCTCCCCAAAGCCCCCTGGTATATAGTTGTATATTCTTAGTTGTGAGTACTTGCAGTTGTGGCACGTGGGATGCCGCCCCAGCATGGCCTCATGAGTGGTGCCATGTCCACGCCCAGGATCCAAACTGGTAAAACCCTGGGCTGCCGCAGCGGAGCGCACAAACTTAACCACTCGGCCACGGGGCCAACCCCTAAGCACTATTTTTTAATAGTTTTATTAAGATATAGTTTACATGCCAAAAACCACCTCTTAAAAGTGTTCAATTCATTTATTTTTAGAAAATTTATGGAGTTGTATATACATCCCATAATCTGGTTTTAGAACATTTCTGTCACCCCACAAGGCCCATCGTGCTCATTTGTAGGCACTACCTGCTCGCAAACCAACACCCAGGAATATACTTTCCCTATAGACTTCCTTTTCTAGACATTTCATCTGATTGGAATTATGCAATATATGGTCTTTTCATCTGGCTTCTTTCAGTTAGCATATTGTTTTTGAAGTTCATCCATGTTGTAGCATGGATCCGTATTCAGTTCCTTTTTGTTGATGCGTCAAATTGCGTTGTGTGCGTATGTACCACAGTTTGTTCGTTCATTTACCAGCTGATGCACATTTGGATTATTTCCACTTCTTAGCTATAATAAATAAAGCTGCTCTGGACATTTATGTACAAGTCTTAGTGTGGGTAGATGTTTTCATTTCTCGTGAGTAGAGACTTGTAATGGAATTGCAAGGCTGTATGGTAATTCTTTCTTCTGTAATTATATGTTTAAATTATCATTTGTAAATTGACTTTTTTCTTTTGCCGTATAGTTCTATGAATTTTAACACATGTATGTTTTGTAGCCACCAGTACAATCAGGATACAGAACAGTTTCGACACCCGCCCCCGCCAGAATCTTTTCCTTGTGTTGACCCTTTATAGACCCACCACCTGCCCCCCCCCACCCCCCCACCCCCCACCCCCCCCCCGGCAACAACTAATCTGTTATTTATCCCTGTAGTTTTGCCCGTGGGAACGTGTCATTAAAATTGAGCCATATAGTATATAAACTTTTAAGACTGGTTTCTTTCACCAAGTATAAGTGAAAGATTAAGATTCATCCTTGTTATTGTGTGTCTGTAGTTCATTCCTTGTAATGCTGAACAGTATTCCATCCTGTGGATGCAGCACTATGTGTTTATCCATTCAATCACTAAAGGACATTTAGGTTGTTTCCAAGTTTTGGCAATTATGAAGAGGGTTGCTATAAATGTTTGTGTACAGTGTTTTGTGTGAACATAAGTTTTAATTTCTCCAAGGTAAATATCCAGGATTTGAGTGGCTGGGGCATATGGTCAGTTATGTTTAGCTTTGTAAGTAACTGTTGAAGATTTTTCCAGAGTGGTTGTAGCATTTTGTATTACCACCAGCAGTGTACGAGCGTTCCCGTTGCTCCTCATCCTCATCAGCACTTGGTATTGTCAGTATTTTTCATTTCAGTCGTACTAATAGGTATGTAGTGATATCTCATGGTTTTAATTTGCATTTCCTAAATGGCTAATGATGTTGAATGTTTTTTCATGTGTATATTTACCAGCCCAGAACCTTGGTGGTGGCTGCAGAGGAAGCACACATATCTGTTCTGAGCTGAGCACTATTTTTGAAAAGGCCATTCTTTTCTCATGCTCTGTAGTGTCACTTTGTCATAACTTGTGTCCATATGTATGAGAATCTATTTCTGAATTATTTGCTCTTTATTTGTCTGCCCTAGTGGCGATATTCCACTGTCTTACCCGCTACAGCTTTGTAAGAGCTATTGAATTCCTATAAAGCAAGTCTTCCCCCTTGTTTTTCTTCATGATATTTCATAGAAATGGAATCATATATTACATGATCTTTTGTGACTGGCTTCTTTCATTTAGCATAAGATTCGAGGTTCGTGTCAGAGCATGAATCAAAACTTCATTCCTTTTTGTGGCTGCATAGTATTTCGTGGTATGGACAGACCATCAGTTGATGGACCTGTGGGTTGTTCCGTTTTTTGGCTGTTATAAATAATGCTGCTATGAATATTACTGTACACGTTTTTGTGTGGACATATATTTTCATTTCTCTTGAGTATATACCTAGGAGTAGAATCACTGGTAGCTCATATGATAATTCTATTTTTAGCATTTTGAAAAACTGCCCGAGTGTTTTCTACAGTGGCTGCACCATTTTACATTCCCACCAGCAGCGTATAAAGATCACAATTTCTCTTTATCCCTGCCAACAATTGTTATTGTCTGTCTTTTTAATTCTAGCTATCCTGGTGATGTGAAGTGGCATCTCATTGTGGTTTTGATTTGTGTTTTCCTGATGGCTTGTGATGTTGAGCATCTTTTCATGTAATTTATTGGCCATTTGTATATCTTCTTTGGAGGGATGTCTATTCAGACCCTTTGTCTTTTTTAAAAAATTGGGTTATTTGTTGTTTTGTTGTTCACTGTAAGAGTTCTTTATACCCTTCATCTCCAGGCGTCCACAGTGTATCACAGTACTCCACTCTCCTGTCTCTGCTCACTCTGCCTTCAGAATAGGCTTTAATTTGTGAGTTGATTAATTGGTGTGTCAACACATCTATTCCTTCATTCATTTATATATTTATTAACAGACACTTAAGTGTCTTAGTTGTGCCTTTGCTCTTTTTTTGCCTTCTGAGTGCTGTTCTGAAGGAACTAGCTCTCACTGTTATTGTCAGCTGGTAGCACTATCATCTTGAAGTCTCTAGATACTTTCCCTCAAGAGCGTCTATGCCAGTCTGAACCTCACATCACCTGATGTGACATCCTTGAGCCACAACCAAACCTCAAGTCCTACTTTCCTGCCCCTACTCCCACCAAACCAAATGTACTCTTCTCCCCAAAAGCCTGTGTAGGTGAGGCGATTTTTTTCTTCTTTTCTGTCCAGAAGTAGTTTGCCTTCTCCTGGTAATGCCCAGCCCCTTCTCTTAAGTTATGAGTTCTGTCTTCTCTCCCCTTTTCAGCTACTTTGCTCCTTTAGCTGCCTTCCTTTTTCTGCATCTTCAATTTCTCCCCTCTCCTGGACCTTTCCCTCAGCCCACCACTCTCTCTAGTGACTCTGCCGTGCACAGATCCTCCTAGGATTCGACCTCACCCCATCTCTCTGCCCCACTTTGTGGCCAGATTCTCTAAAGGATTGACCATATGTGCTTTCTCTGCTCTCCACTTACACTCAAACGTCAATTCACCCAGTCTGGCCTTTGCCCTTCGCCCCTCAGATGCATCCCCACTTGGCATGTACAACAGTCTTCATACTGCCAAGTCCAAGATCACTTTTCTGGCTGCATTGTTCTCAACTCTTAGCAGCATTTGACACAGTGACCCATTCTTTCTTGTGAGACACTCTTCTCTCTTGGCTTCCTGTTCATCTGACTGTCCTCTGATCCCTCCTGTCTTTCTCCAACTTCTTTGCTGGACCCCCCTCCCCCACCATTTCTTGACATTGAAGGTCCCCCGGCTTACTTCCTGGCCCTCTCCTCTCTTGTCATCCTCTCCATGGGTGGTAGTAGTGACGTCCCATCTCTAGCCTAGAGCTTCCCTCTGACTGGGATGATGCGGATGTGTCCTTGATATCTTCACTTGGGGATTTCACAGGTATCTTAACTTAAAGGGTCCAAAACTGAGCTTCTGATCTTGCCACCAAAACCTTTACCTTCCCTGGTCTCACTCAACCAGTAAATGTATCACCATCCATCCATTTACTGAAGGCAGAACCTGGGGAGTCATCCTTGTTCCCTTTCCTCACCCGCCACATCCAGTCTCTTGGCCCATCCTGTGACTTCTGCCTGAACTTTATATTGTGAATTTGTTTACTTCTGTGCTGCTGTCACCCTATGCTGGGCCACTCTTACCCTTTGCCTGGACCACAGCAACAACCTCAGAATGCGTCCCTGCTACTACTCTTGACGTTTCCCAAGCCATTCACCACTTACAGCTGAATGGTTTTTAAAAGAAGCCAGCCAGCCATGTGGGATCCTGGTTAGGATCCTGAAACAGAAATCAGACAAAAAATTAGTGAAATTTGAATAAAGTCTGTAGTCTAGTTAATACTATTGTACTGATGGTAATTTCCTGTTCTTGATTATTGTTCTATGCTTAACATAGTAGAATAAGACGTTAACATTAGGACAAGGAGGGTGAGGAACATAAGGGAACTCCTTGTACTATATTTGCAACTTTTCTATATGTCTAAAATTAGTTCAAATTAAAAAGTTTAAAAAATATTAAAATGCAAAAAGAAAGCAAGAAAATTGGATTGTGTGCTCCTGTGTTTAAAACTCTGCCGAGGCCTTCTAAGGGCCTGGCATGTTATTCAGACTGCCCCAGGGCCCTGCCCTCTGCTCCAGCCTCATTGTATGCCACGCTGTCTTGCTCACTTTGATTTAGCAACAGTGGCCCTCTTTCAGCCAGGTGAAAATGTGACGATCTTTTCCACCCCGATCCCCCTGTCCAGCGTGGTCGTCCCCAGGCCCACACCATGATCAGCTCCTTCTCACCACTGAGGTCTCCCTTCACGCCCTTTCTTCATAGAGCCCTTCCCTCGCTCTGGTCTCCAAACCAGCCCCTGCGCACTGCTGTTCTTGGTTGCAGAAACTTTTAGATTTCTTCACGGTCATTGTTCACAGCTGGTGATTTGTGCCCTTGTTTATTCTCCGTGGAGTCAGGGACGATGTCTGTCACGCCCAGTTTTGTCATTCGTGTCTAGCCTGGCATAGATCAGGTGCTCAGATAGAATCAATAAACAAATAACTTGTTGTTCCTTCCAGTGTAAGCAGAGTTGACTGTATAATTCAGTCTGCAGAGAAGTTACAGCACATTGTCTACCCTTCCTTCATTCCCGTGCTCTTTGCGGAGGGCCCACTGCTGTAGATGTGATTCGGTTCTTCGTGTGTTTGAATGCCTCTCATGCCAGGCCTTCCGCCAGGGACTGAAGGTACTAAGATTAGGAAGACCTGGTCAGACATAAGGTATTTTCAGCATTTACAAGGCCTAATCTCATTCTTGGCAGATTTTAGGAGCTCATTATTTGTTGAAAGAATGAGTAGGATAAGTTAAGAAATCTTTTCCTTTTTAAATTGCTGCAGATATACACACACATACTTATATATGATGTATACAATTATGTGATAGATACGCACACATACACTGTCGTGGAAGTTTTAGTCTTTCAAATATCCTTCAAGCTGGTTCTGTCCTGGCAGGGAGAAGTGTGGGAAGCGAGTATGGGATTTATGGCGGCTTCTAGAGCAGGAGGCTCTGCCGCCGCCCTGTCTTCGCCAAGCGCCACTGCTGTATCCCAGGGCGGCTGATGAAATCCTATGTGGCGGGGCATTTGGGAAATTGTTAGAGGTGTTTTGATGGTCTCAATGATTAATGATTATATATTGTCCATGAATTTAATTTTATTCAGAATGGTAAAGAGAATGTTACAAATTATGTATGTAATACAAATATAATAAAAAGGAGCCATCTGGTCTGATTGGTTGAGAACTGTGGTTTGCTGTCTGGTTTCCAGAAGGTATTATTATGGGTCCTCAAGAAATTTAGAGTATTTAAGAGAACCCAGTAGGAAGGTCATGATTGATGATGATTCCCAGATGAGGCAGGGCTCCACGCTGGGACCTGCCACTTCAGCATGGAGGCACCGTCATGCGGTGCCTTTCAGAAGCTTTGACTGGATGTTGGTGATACAGGAATTTCTAGTCTATGACTGGGGACCAGATGTTGTCACCTTCATTTGTGCCAGGAAGGCACAGTATACAAATGAGTCAGCTGCAGGGGTGAGTTCCTTGAGCATCGATGGCTCGTGGGAGGAGTGCGGTCTCTGGTGCTCTCAGTGCTCATTGTGTGTAACTTCACAGTGCTCACAGGGCTGTTGATCACAGTGCACTGCTGGTGGATGTTCAGACAGTAGGCTGGGGGGAGGGAGGGGACCCTGGAGGCAGTGGGATCATGGAGGGGCAGAAAGAAAGGGCAGGTAGGTGAAGGGACCAGAGTTAGTCTACCTGCTTCATGAAGTTGCCTGGGCCTGAGGCCTCAGTGGAAGGGACAGTACAAGAATACCACTCCTGAAACATCTTCTCCCAGCCCGGCCTGGTCGGTTTGTGCCAAATCCTATTAGCATTGTGGCCGTGTGCCTAGTTAAACATACAAGCCTCAAGGAGCCAGAGAGAACCCCCACGAAATGGTAATGTGTTCAGTGGAGTGTTTTACTGCATGTGTTGCTTTTAATGAGTGTGAAAGATCAGAGACTTGGTGTTCATTTTACAAACTGCTTTTAGAAACCATGTGGTGAAACTTAAAGTGGATAAAAAGTGGAAAATATGGGGGCTGGCCCCGTGGCCGAGTGGTTAGGTTCACGCGCTCCGCTGCAGGCGGCCCAGTGTTTCGTTGGTTCGAATCCTGGGCACGGACATGGCACTGCTCATCAAACCACGCTGAGGCGGTGTCCCACATGCCACAACTAGAAGGACACACAACGAAGAATACACAACTATGTACCGGGGGGGCTTTGGGGAGAAAAAGGAAAAAAATAAAAAATCTTAAAAAAAAAAAAAAAGTGGAAAATATGGCCTATCTTAGAAATATTCACATTAAAAGGATATTTAGGAAGAATATATGTCAAGCAAGGTTGAGCTAAATACAGATAGCCTCTAAATTAGATTTTTGAAGCAGCTTTTCAACCCATTTTAAGTTTTTTTGGAAAATATTCAATGTTTCCAGGCTCTCCTGTTTTCTTATTCTTAGAGATTATCTACTACTTTGTTTGATAGAATATCTATTTCTATCCTATTTTCCAACTGGTTATTCCTGCTATTAGTGTACAGGGTAATTTCCCCCTTGTATTTGCTCTTAAATGTCATCTATAATAAATAAAAGTTAATACTTATTGGTTTCACATTTCGTTTCTTCTTTATTCTACCCATTCTTCTTTTAATAGTCCTTACGTATCTTCTCTATTCAGTAAAGATAAGAAAGAGCTTTCTGTTGCCAATTCATTTCTTTTCTCCAATAAGGAAGGCTCTGGATCTTCACTGTTCAATACCATAGCAGCTAGCCGCATGTGGTTATTTAAAATTTAAATTACAATGAAGAAACACTAGAAATTCAATTCTTCACTTATCCTAGCCACATTTCTAGCCACATTTCAGATGCTCAGTAGCCACACGTGGCTAATGGCTACTGAACTGACAGCCGTAGAACATTTCCCTCATCGCAGAAGATTCTCTTGGGCAGCCTGGGTCTGGATTCTTTACACACTCCAGTAACCCACTTCCTGTCTTATCTCATCACTTACAGTTGCTTTCAGGAGTTTGATGAAAGCCTCATCAGTTTTCTAGAACCATCTGGAACTTTCTCCTCTGGTTTCCCCTCTCAAGCTTCTCTAAGCCCAGCTGTATGTTGCTAAAATATGGGGGCTGAGCTGTATTGCTGAGCCCTTGACCTGACTGGGCCAGTGTCTGCCCCAAACCTGGCCACAAGTCAGCCTGGTCCTAGTTTATTCCCTGAGTCCCCCGTCCATTTCCTAAGTGTGGTCAGTCACAGGCATATTGACCTAAATCTACAGCAGTCATGAGGATTTCTTCTTCTTTTCTTCTCTTTTTGGTGAGGAAGATTGGCCCTGAGCTGATATCTGTTGCCAATCCTCCTCTTTTTGCTTGAGGAAGATTACCACTGAGCTAACATCTGTGCCAGTTGTCCTCTATTTTGTGTGTGGGACACTGCCACAGCATGGCTTGATGAGCAGTGTGTAGGTCCCACACCTGGGATCTGAACCTGTGAACCCTGGGCTGCCAAAGCAGAGTGCAGGAACTTAACCACTTCACCACCGGGCCAGCCCCATGAGGATTTTCTTAACCAGGGATAATGGAGTTACCTCTCAGCCTTGTTAACTTACAATTTGAAGAGCTCTGTATTCCTTTTATTTTATTTCTCTGTTTGGGTTTTTTATTTTCATGTGATTTTCTGGTGCTTGGCCTGCCGCCTTTGCTGAGTTTGTTTTCTTTTCCTTTTTTCCAGCAACTGTTCTTTCATCCTTGAACTCCTCTCCTGACTTTTTTTTTTACTGGTCTCCACAAGTTTCATTTCTTTCTTAAATATATATTTATGATGTATTCTTTAATCAGTGGTATTTTTGTGTTATCTTTACCCTATTTATTTATTATATTTCTTTTTTATTTTTAACAGGACAGAGAGTTTACACTTGGTGTTAATTAATTCAATACTTTCAGTCTTTCTTTTTTGAATGTGGTGTGTTTATTCAGTGGGGAACTTGATAGTATTGAAAGTAAATGAACACAGATCACACATATCAATATGGATGAATCTCAGACAGACTGCTGAACCAAAAATACTAAACTTGCAGAAGAATACTTGTAAAATGATGTCATTTATGTAAGTTTTTAAAAACATGTTACTGCTGCACGTTGTTCAGCATTACATATATATGCAGTGAAAATCTAAGGAAACACATGGGAAGGAGCAACGTGGCGCTGGCTTTCAGGACGGTCAGGAGCTCAGTAGGGAGAAGGCCTTGCGTCTGGGGTAGGCTCACAGGGAACCTGCAGGTGACGTCTTGTTTCTTAGCCTGGTGGGACCACGAGTCTTCAGCCTGTTTCTCCTTACACATTTCTGTGTCTAAAATGTTTTGTAATAAAGTCAAAAATTCTTGCTTCTTTTAATCATAAAGTAAATAAGAGAGATATCTAATACAGAAAGTAAGTTTTTTCCGTAATCCTATTGCCCTGTTAATATTTTGATGTATTTCTGTTTGTGTGGTTTTTTAAATTATTTTTTTAGCTTTATTGAGGTATAATTGACAAATAGAATTGTAAGATATTTAAAGTGTATATTGTGATTGGATATACATTATGAAAGTATTCCCCCATCTAGTTAACACATCCGTCACCTCACATATTTATGTGTGTTTTTTTTTGGTGAGAACATTTAAGTTCTGTTCTCTTAGCAAATTTCAGTTATATAGTACAGTGTTATCACTACATTTTACATTAGATCCTCAAACTTTGTGTCTGTGTTTTTACTGTAGTGTAGTATGGTTCAGAATAACACTTTGTCTCTTTCCCATGGTGTTAGCTGCTCTTCATGTCTCCTCTTCTCCAAGTACTCAGCTGCCTTGTTTGGGGCCAGCACCTTCCCTGGGCAGGGACCTGCTTGCTGGAGTGTCTGGAACCTTCCTTCCCCTGGAGTCTGAATCCATTGGCCTTCTGCCCACTTCCATCTCTCTTTTAGGGTCTGTAGCAGAGCTCAACTTTCCACCCTAAGACAAGGGACTTCTGAAGACTCATCCCCCCCTTTTTGTGAATGAGGGGCTGTTGACTGCAGCTCCATGTCACGTTTTCGTATGAGCCGCATCTCTGCGTGTTGCTGTGCCTTGGGACCCGTCCCTCGTCCTCTTATACATGGGCACTCACTACTCACTGCCTTGGTTTTGCTTTCAGTTTTGCTTATGCGTGAGTCTACCACATAGTTGTGAGTTTCTTGAGGCATAAATCACAGCCACATGCTGTGCACCGTGAGGCTGGTGTGGGAGAGCGAATGATCCAGCTGATACCCTCCCGAGTGCCAGAATGGCCTGCTCTTAACTTCTCGTCTAATGCCCAGCAACACTTTTAAGGTTATTGAAAACACACCACACAACACACAATTTTGGTTCTTCTGAAAAAGGTCTAAAAAAGAAAGACTACCTTCCAGGGCTGAAATGAAATTAGAAAAATTGGAGATATCTAAGAAGATATTGCTTCTTGATCACAAAATAGAGGTTTTGGGTTTCTCAGTTATATGGCTTAAGCAAGTCTGCCATGTGGTCTTTGGGAACAAGAAAATGCAGTTTGGGAAACTGTTTTGCTCAGTGCTCCCAGCCAGTATGCAAAACGCTCATCGAGAGAGGGAAAACCGTAATGCGAGTTGAAAACGAGTTGACTTGAAAAGTGAGGAAATTCACAGCAAGCATGTGACTGTGCTGGAAATGTGATTTGGGAGCAAGCCAAAAGCCTGGATAAATATTTCCACCAAGTAACAGGTGGCGAAGGCACTGGTATGGTTACTCCCAGGAAAGGCTAGTCAAGAATTGTATACTTTTCTTTGCATAATGTGAAGTTTCCGGATGAGGTAGGGTGAGGTTGGCTATGTTGCCTTTCTTCCCAGCTGAAGATGCTCACAGGAAGTGTCAGTGTGGGGAGCACTGCCCCTGCGCCAGAAGAAAATGCCTTTGCAAATAAATGTGCTTGCGGATGAAAAGCAGACAGCAGTGTTCGTGGCAGCCGGGAAGCCTGAGCTCCTGTTCGTTGTGGCGCAGCGGCGGGCTTGAGGCTCGGGCCGGCCGTGCTGCGCGGTGAACGCTTGCTGTCGAGGGGCCTGGGGTCGGCAGTCTATGAAGACAGCTTGGGCGTTGGCCCAGCTCTTTTGGACTGGACCGCAGTAGTGAGAGTTGCAGATTTGATGGTTCTTGGAGATATCTCGTGGAAGGTCAAACTTTTGTTTTGTTTAATCTCTCTCGGGCTTCTGAACTCTTGCTGTGTTGAATTTTTAGTTCTTTGAGGTTATGTAACCTTATTTCTTATTTGTATGTTTTTCCATCCTAGCTCTGCCACATTATCTACTTCCAAGCCTTCATTTTTAATATTTTTCTTTTACCTGCCACTGCCCACTCCTTTACTTGAATTCCCAAACATAGTGTACTTCTCACTGGCTTTATTTTATTTCTTCTCTGAATCTCAGAACTGTTGCATCTTAAAGTTTGCATAGATTTATTTCTTTTTTTAAAAATGGGTTCTATTGAGAAATACTTCACATACTATACAATTCACGCCTCTAAAGTACATACACAATTCAGTTTTTAGTATATTCAGAGAGTTATGCAACCATCACCACAATCTAGTTTTAGAACGTTTTCATCACCCCACAAAGAAACCCTGTACGATTAGCAGTTGCTCCTCCTCCCCCCATCCCCAAACCTCTGGCAACCACTAGTCTACTGTCTCTTTGGATTTGCCTATTCTGGACATTTTGTATAAATGGAATCACACAGTATGTGGTCTTTTGTGACTGGCTTCTTTCACTTAGCATTGTATAGTTTTATTTCTATTTTCAATGTATTCCCTTTTTTTGGTTTTATTTTTCAATTATTTAGCTGCCACCTAGTCTCAGATTTTAAATTGAACCTTTCATTTATCTTCTTTCTAGAATCTATTTTCCATTGTGTTCTGTACTTAAATCTGCAACTCTTAAAATTAACTATTAATTTTTAAACTATTAGTTTAACTATTAACTATTAAAATCTTAGAATTAACTGTTGTTTCTCAGTTCTCTAGGGGAAAGAATACGGTCCGTGACTCCTCTTGTCCCTGCTTCAGACATAACCTGACGTGCTGTCTTCTGTCTGATGGCATTCTCTGTTATTATTTGGTGAATGCACAGTTTATTAGTGGTTAGTTTACTTCAGGGCCGACACCTTTCCTTCTAGCTCTCTTGGTTCAGAGCCTCTTCTGATCATTTAAACTCTGTTGTATGACAATATTCCAAGATAATTATCATAGACCTTCATTTCTCTTTTGTTTTCTAAAACTCACTGTAAAAATGCCTTTTGTCACCTCTGAGTCCCGTTTAGGCACATAGACTTGCATTCATGCAACTCTCTCTTGGTGTAGATGTGTGTCATCACTTGCTTATTGTCCTCACGTTCACTGCCATCCTTCCACTCTCCTGTTTAATTTCCTATCAGCATTACTTGGTGCCCTTCCTCAGTTTCCTCTGTTTACTCTGAGTATTCTAAGGAATACTCTGATGAAAAAAGAAATGAATGAGAGAATACCTTGTAGGCTGTTTATGGGTATAGTGAATGTCATCTTTCAAAGAACTCATGGCTGTGGCCTTTGTGAAGGCCCGTGGGATAAAAGCATAGTTCAAGAGTTTTTGAGAGGTGGGAGCAGTGGGTCCTGAAGTCTTGCCACTGGACTCTCCCAATGTTAGTTCTCAGCAGCATAGCATTTAGCAGGGCAGCATTTATTAATGCCAGATATGAAAGTGAAGAAGAGGACAGTACACAGAATGTGGTCACCAAGTGGTTGCCCTGTCATCCACACTGGGCCGTGATGGCAGCACATTTACCCGGGACTGGTAGAGAGAGGGAAGCTGCGTGCAGAAAGCATTGTTTCAAGAGCAGGGTGTAGAATGTGCACTCGTGTGTGTGTGTGTGTGTGTGTGTGTGTTCTTTCAAAAGTTTGTTTTGTTGGCCCAAAGTTTTGGTCAAGATCAAGTTAAAAAGGCGTGGTGCCTACCCTTTGCTTATTTCACCTGCTTGGGTAAATCTGTCTTGCATTTTATTATTTGAGACTTCGTTTTTTAAAAAGAAGTTAAGTTTTACCAACAGCCATTTGCTGTAGGAGCTTGTGATTTCTCGTCAAGTGTTGGGACAACCAGGATGAATGAGTCCCTATGATTAGTTGTTTTCCATAGGAGTAGAAAGACCCATCTAGAGTGTTTTCATGTTAACAAGGAGAAAAATGATTATTTTTTTTCACCAAAGCTTTTGGTCTTCTTAAGCAAAAGCAATAGGTAATTATGAAATATTCTATCTGTAATTTTGTAGGCCCTGGTTATTTGCTAGATTAAGAGCACTATTAATCTTTACTTTCCTTATTGACTGACCACATTTTAGTTTAAATGCTACTTAGCCATTACAGACCTAGTTACCAGGAAGAATACAACACAGAGTGAAATAACTTTTTAGAAAATTAATGGAATAGGCAAACTGATTGCCCTCTTGTGTTAATTGTTCGCATCATTAGTGATGCAAGTTTCAGGCGTTTGTTATGTTATTCTGCTAACTCCCAAGGTTGTGTCTCAAAACATTCTTTCCTTCCTGATTATTCTCCTCTCTCTGTGGAGCTGACAGTCAGGCCTTGACTGTCTGCACGTGAGGATATCTCACTCCAAAGCAAGAGGCCCGCAGAACATGAGCACGATAAAGAAGGGCCAGAATAGCCTTTCTTTTCCAAAACGGACTTTGGCACTCACTTACATTACACTCAGTTCACCAAAACCAAGCCCCAGGTGTGCACAAGGCACAGTTTTTGTCCTCAAAGAATTGATGATATACTTAAGAATGTTTGAGAATGTTAACCACGCCAATCTCCTTGACACACGTGCCACAGACAAGCTCCTCCGTCACACGGGGGCACAGTAGGCTGCTTCTCTAGCCTCTCGCAAGTTAAGCTGATAAAAGGCATCAATGCTGGTGAGACTTAGAATCAATTACCAGGAAAGAATATTAAAAATCTTATTAATTATTCTCCTGTTTACATTATACTTAAATCAGTTAGCTGCCTTATTTTGACCTTCTGCTCCAAAAGAGCCATTCTAATGAACTTGGACCCCAGGGTCCACGTGTGTGGTTACTCATTAAATCTTTATCTCTTATAAACTCTCTTGACTTAAGACTTTGAGGAGGCTGGAACTCTATCACACAGCCCTGATTCAGTTCCTGGGCTATTTCACATCGGGCAGCTGAGCTCCTACTTACCGAATCATGCTGATATCCCTCCAGTTTTGGCAAAAGATTTCGCTTTAAATTTGGCTTTCCATATTGAAGCATAAATAAAAAGATACTTAACTAGTTCACTGATTTTGCTTGCTGTGGATACATACATATCGTTTGACCTTTGGAACACTAGCAGTATTGTATTATCAATGCAAGTTGGTCATTAGGGGCTCCCTAAAGAAGAATTCAAGTTAGAAACAAATTCGGAGCAATTATTGATTTAACAGTTCTGCAAATGTTTTCGCACATAGATACAGCATGAAAAAGACTCCCAGTGATAAGCAGTCAAACATTCACATTGATGATAACAGCTAATGTTGTTGAGTTTTCACTGTTGCAAAAGCTTCATGTGTGCTAATCATTTAATCCTCACGTTTGCCCTATGGGGTAAGTCCTATTCTTAGCCTCGCCTGATGATGAGAGAACTGAGATGCAGAGCGGCGAAGTCTCTTCCTCCAGGTCACACAGTGAGGACGTGGTGGCTGGCCTTTCCTGAGCCTCGTGCCTGCTCATGACTCTTTCTCCCCGACCCGCTGTTGCCCCCAGTGTGAAGACTCCTGGAGCTGGTCTACATGCACCCTGCCCAGGCTCCAGCTCATATCTGGCCATTCCCTCACGCGCATTTCTGTTCCAGCCACACTAAACTCACTTCCGTCTCTTGACTATGCCTGGGAAAGGCTCCCTTTGGAGGGCCTGTTCACAGACTGTTCTAGTAACACCTATGGCCTGATGACGGCTGCCTCAACCCCTGCCCTGTTGGCTTTTGCTTGGCTAACCTCTCTTCATCTTTCAGTCCTCAGCTTGGGGGCACTTCATCCAGGAGGCCTTCCCTCACCCTCAGGTCCTTGCGAAGTGCCACCCTTCTGTGCTCCTCAGAGCACCCTTGCTTCCTTGTCCTGGGACTTTGTAGTCACACCTACCTGCTTTCTAGATCCCTCTTCAGGTGACGTTGACCCATACAGGTAGGGGTCATGGCTAACCTGTTCATTCTTGTCCTCTCAGCACCCATCACACTGTGTGGTAAACAGGAGGCACTTAATAAGTGTTTGGGGAAGGAGCAGTGACTCGGTAATCACAATTCAAAGTAACAACAGCAAACCTCAGGGATCTGCACCCCAAGGCAGTATTAGAGTTTGCAGCCACAGAGCTGGGTGGCTGTTGCTCCACATTCCCTGGTGGAGGGTGTGCTCTTGCTTTGAAGTAGTAGCTTCAGCATCCTGCACGGGTCTGTCGGATTCAGGCTTCAGCTCTTCAGGTGTGCTGGCTCAGCCTATTCCCTCTTTTTGTTGTCGTGCCTCCAGGAAAGGCCCCCATCACCTCTCTTGCAGGTCTGGAATACACAGGGAGGGCATAAGAAGCTACCTGACCAAGGACCCTTCCTGGGTTTGAGAAGGCTGAGAGCAGGGCCTCTCTGATCATCCTGGCTTCACATTCCCAGGGCAGTCTTCACCCACCAGGAGCAGCAGCCACAGACAGAGGAGCCCCAAGCCATTGGCATCTCAGAGAACGCTGTTCTGGGGTCAGGGCCAGCTACAGACGTAATGGAAAACCTCTCCCTTCAATGGCAGCTCCTCACCCCCTGTAATAAAAAAAGTCCTTCCTGGGGCCGGTCCCATGGCCATGTGGTTAAAGTTCTGTGTACTCCACTTCGGTGGCCCAGGCTCGCAGGTTTGGATCCCTGATGCGGACCTACTCCACTCATCAGCTGTGCTGTGGAGGCATCCCACATAGAAAATAGAGGAAGATTGGCATGGATGTTAGCTCAGGGTGAATCTTTCTCACCAAAAAAAAGTCCTTCTTCCCTCTGGTTCCCCAGGTGGCCCCGTGCAGTACCAGCTTGTGCTCTCCTGGGCCCCTCTCCCCAGCCACTGCCGGGTGACATATCTGTCATACTTGGGAGTCTGGGAGAGACCACTAGAGCAGCTCCTTGCACTTCTTCAGTGAAGCTGGGAAGAAGCCTGCCAGCTCTGAGAGTCCACAACACGTCAGAAATAGGACCCTTCCCTGGCAAGCCCACAGAGGTGGCATTTTTTGACTCTCCCCAGGCACAACGACAAAATCAGTTCAGTGTTGTCTGTGACAGAGTCTGAGAAATCCACACAAGGGTGCTTTTACTCTTCCATAACGTTCCAGTTCCCTTTCCATTTTAAGTTTACAGGTATAATTAGTTATAACTGTAATTGATCCTAAACACACACTGGGGAAAAAATACACAGAAGTTCAGGACCTAGGTAAAAGTGAGAATTTTACTGATCTCCTTTGGGGTCAGTTAGCACCTAAAATCATTCGTCTAAGTCTTTTGGTTCCCAGCTGTGATTTGGCTATACTCTAGGATGTCTCTGGGTGTCTCAGGGACTCTAGCCAAATTTTCAGAACAGTTGACTTAAAAACATACGCCACGTAATGTTTTTATGAGGAGAGAGGGAGATGAAGGAAGATGAAGTGTTGAAATGGTGGCATAATTATAAAATAATCAAGGGTTATTGATTAAGTAGCCCCTAGGTTATTTGATTAATTAATTTTAAAGCATTCATTAAGTTTGTTCCAAGTGTAAGAAACTGTATGGGTTCAGGAGTGTAGACACATCCCCTCTTGATGGAATCTTGCCCTGATGGCTTTCCTCTACCACCTTCTGTTGGAGCTTAAACTCTCCAAGACAGGGACCCTGTTCTCTTCTTGATTTTATTCTCCGTGTATAGCATACACCAGGCCTAAAATAAATGTTTATTGAATAAATTACATTGTCACTCCCTTCAATAAATTTGCAGTCTGATTAAATTCCAGTAAGGACTAACAATGGATTTCTTTTAATAAGGTTTTCTTCTTTTTCAGAAATTCCTTGGGTTCTGTTTGAAAAATCTTCTCCTTATTATTTTCCCAGCAGATAGTTCTTCTGAATTCCTGACCTACCTGCCTGTTAACAGCTACTTAACAGTGTAGCAGACATCAGTGTGATATTTCAGCCTTTCATGAGAATTGTAAAGATGTAGGTTAATTGTCCATTTAACCAACTTTTTTTTAATGAAGATTTTGTGAAAGAATAAAGTTCACATAGGCTGCAGCTTGACAAAAGCTGAATGTTCTTGCTGTGAATGTTTGGATCCAACAGAAAACAGATACTTGATAATTTGAATCGAGAGGTTTTAATTACGCCTGTCAATGCACATTGGTCTTACTTTTCATGCTAGTTTTGCAGTCCCTGACAGAGATAAAATGGTCTGTTCTCTAGATCATCCTTATGTCTAGACTGACCATTATAAATGTCAGTGACTATCGACAGATCGAAATAAACCCAGGAAATGTAGAGGGTCCACCAGCAGTTGGATCTGCTGCCTTCATAAAGAGATCAGGTGACCCTTTCAGGGAGGAACTTTCTAATGCTCATTTCAGTCCCTCGAGGTAAAATGTGCAGCCACTATTCAGAGAGAACTAATGTGAGTAAATGGTGTATCTTGGAGGCAAACGTTCTCCCTGAGGCTGCGTGTTTCTTTGAGAAGATCATGGAAGTCAACAGTACAATATGACTATTCACGTTTTCATTTTACTCTCAACTTTTCAGGAGCATGTCCTGCACAGAGAGCAAGATCGAGCTGCATTTCACCCAGCAGTGGTTTCAATCTGTGCTGATTGTAATTTTTATCCGTAGGTTTGAAGACATACCTGATAGCGGGTCAGAGAGCGAAGGAGTCTCGTTGCAGCTGTTCAGAGGCCTTGCTTTCTGGCTTTGAGGCCATTGACGGCTCACGGCTGTCCTCAGGCCCTAGGGGACAGGGGACAGCATCGCCAGGGAGTGTCAGTGACTTGGCGCAGACTGTCAAAACCTTTGATAACCTTAAGGTTAGTTTTTTTTTTCCTACTTCTAAAACTTTATATTAATTCTGCAGTAGAACGTGTGAAATAATAAGCAGCCTTCGGGTCTGTGGCAGATGACTTGGAATGCCCTTCAATTTGGTTTTTACAATTTTTTTTAATTAAGTATAAAGTTAGCAGCATTTTGCATTTTTAGTATCTTTGCTTTTTTAACATATTATGCACGTCCAGTTTCTTTCTACACTGCATAAAGATGCTTCTCACTTGAGTTATTTCTTTCTTTTTCTGCGACCTATGATGTCTTTTGAGATTTGTAAAAGCTAATGATAAATGATAGTAAAGGTGAGTCTCCTCGCATCTTGCTTGGAGAGCTGGTTGTATCATACTTCAGAGACCACTTTCTCAAGTGCTCTGACATCTCTTGAAATCCAGTGTTTTATGATTATTTTAAATTTGTGGGTGTGGCTGAATCTTGTGACGTAGCTTACTGAAAGAGTGCGGGCTTGCCAAGAACACTGTAGTATTTCATTATTGGAACAGAGCTCTCCTGGCGGCTGTCTAGAAATACCCAGTGCTCTCATAATAAACTACCAAGGAGTTATCGTGATGCGCTTTGGGCGTATGAAATCTTGCTCGTTTATGAGCTGTTCATCAATGTTCACATTTAATCTAGTTCCCGCACTGGTACCTCTTGTTTATTTTTACAGTTTAAATATTTGCCACTTTCTTTTTTTTTTTTGAGAGAGAGGCAGTTATAACAGGTCCACTTCACTATTTTGTACTCAACACAAAGATATATTGGTCAGGATCATGGCCTCTCATTATAGCTTTAATCCAGCATGTTCCTGCTTATCTACATTTATTGGTATTTTGGGCCAGATAACTCTCTGTGGTGGGGCCTGTCGTGTGCACTGCGAGATTTCCAGTAGCATCCCTGGCCTCCACTCACCAAATGCCAGTAGTGCCCCTTCCTTCCATTGTGACAACCAAGAATGTCCCCAGACATTGCCCAATGTCCCCTGAGGGTAAAATCACCCCCATTTGAGAACCCGCGGGGCAGGGTGTGAAACCCTGAGCCCCCCCACTCTCTGGCACCTGCGCGTAACAGGGAACATATCTGAAATTTCCTGAACGCCTGCGTGCTTTCCAGACAGCCTCTTTGCTCGGGTGGATGTTCTGCAGCAGCAGCAGGAGGAGCTCTGGGCTGCAGGCCGTCCCTGAGCGCGGGCAGGGAGGACTGTGTGGGGAGGCGTACAGAACGTGCTTCCCAACGCGGTTTCCTCCCGGCTTCAAACTGAGCTGCATTTAAGGAGAGAAATAGAGCTCAAAGCCAAAAACAAATGACTTGTTAGGTTTGTCTGCCATTTTAGATCGTGTTTGTGTGTGTGTCTGTCCATTAGGGAGTGTAGTTGCTGACTTCACCCTATCACGTACTTGCAATTTTAGTGACAGCGATTCTGTGCTAAATTGCCCTAAGAAGGTTTTCTCTCACCCCGAAAGAACATTTCTTGTTCTAGTTATATGTGAACATATTTATATATTTTAAAAATCTGGATGGATAAAAACTATTTAGCGTATTCTGTTGCCATTTATAAATTTTCCAAATAATCATTGAACATTTTCTGAAAATCTTGTGATCTATTACATTGACTGTGTGTGCCAAAAGGAATTTGAGCAACAAAAGAAAAGGATCTTTGTGTCCCTTCCACGAGGGAAAGATGAGTTGAATCTTGAAGCATAATTTCTGGGCTATTTCCATGGTGTTGGAGGGGATAGTAAGACAACTGAGATGAGGGCTGCCCAGAAAGTAGAATTCCTTGGACTCACAGTTAGAGTGGAAGGAGTGTGAAGAGATAGAAGACCTGGTCTCCACTCCAGGCTTTGCCGCTGTGGGGAGGTCCTCCTCCCCAGTGTAATGCAGTGATTCCCAAAGTGTGATCCCTCGAGCAGTAGTTTCTCAGATTGGAAATAGGAGTCAAGTGCAGAAAAAGGGTTCTGTGGTCAAGTAAATTTAGAAAGTTCTGGGTCCAACAGCCCTGCAAGGGTTTCTTTGATGTAGGACCTCTCAGAGCCTTTAGTATGCTACTCTGCCTCACTGGGTCTCTGGAGAGGGATGTGGTATATAGCGTTCTCAGGCCTTTTTGACCACAGATTTCTTTTTTCAAGGTGCATTTTTGGGGGAATGTTGGTCTAGTGGAAGGAGTTTAATGCAAGAACCAAGAAATTAGAGAAAAGATGTCCCGTAAATATTCCTAAGTGAGTACATGTGTGTCTTGGTCTTGTTCCTTTCAGCTGCAATGCTCGTTGCTTCCCTTTTCCTATAAACTCCTCTCTTCCTTTCACGGTTCAGCTTTGTTATAGTTTTCCCTGGCTCCTCCAGCTAATGAGGCTGTCTCTCCCATCTAAATTCTTAGTTCATTTAGTCTGTACCACTTGGCTGTAACATACACAGTCTTCACTATTTACTTATGTTTCTTACGTACTTTCTTGTGCTCTTTGAATGCAGGGCCCATGTGTTGAATAACTTATATTTTCCCAAAGTGTCCAGTATGGTGCCTGTCATGTAATAGACAATTACAACTTTCTTTTGGCTTAACTTTTCAATTCTTTAATGACACGCAGAGAGCTCTAACTCTGCAGAGCTAGACTAAGAAGGACTGGACTCAGAAGTCTGGGCAGAACTAAAAAGGACCAAAGTAATGTCTGTGAAGCATTGTTGTCCACTCCTAGCACACATGTCCTGTGTGTCTGTAGGTTACCTCCCAGTTCATAGCTGGAGAATTCTTACCTAATATTTCATAAAATTGTCTGAGTACTATGATGACTTATCAAGAAGCAGTAATGATGTCAAAGAACAGGGGCTTTGGCCCTGAGGCCGTAGCTCAGGAGGAGTCCTTCCCACAGCCAAGCCTTGGCTTCTTAAGTGACTGGCAGCGAGAGTTGCTCAATAGGAATGCCCTGGCATTGCATAGCACAGGGAGTGGGGTACTGCCAGCACCGTGGCACTCAGCTCTCTGAACCTGAGCTTGCAAAGCTACCTCTAGAGTTTGGGGTGGGGGCAGGAGGAGTCAAGAAGGGAGTCAGGGAATGAGCAGTTAGAGACAAGGACCCTACATGTCAGTGTCAGGGAAAGCAGCTCTAGTGCCATGGGAAGGGCGGAACTTAAGATCGAGGATCCGTCTCAAAGCCTTGGCTTTGAGACTGAACAAGTCACTTAATTTCTCTAGGCCACAGCAAAATGGTGATGGCGAGGCGGTCTCTCAGGGTTGTTGTGAAGGTTAACTGAGGTAATGCCCGCTAACGCAGGGCTTGGAGCAGAAGCTCAGTTCACACCAGGACGTGCATTCATTTGCTCTGTGGGGAGCAGTGGACACTGACCACAGTTGGAATAAAGAAGGACAGGAGGAGGCAGAGATGCTGTTTAGATTCACCCACAAGGAGCCAATGAATCTCTCGGGAAAGTCTTGCCTTCTCTGTTCTGACTTAAGGGAAGTTCTTCAGTTTTGCAGCTGACCGTTGCTGTAGGGGATATAACCACATCACAAATGTGACATGGGAGCATGGGCACCCTGGCCTGTTTAGTGTGACCTCGGCTCTGCAGTGCGTGTCTGCTGCTCATTTATCATGAATGCTGTGGGTGATGGACTCCATATGCCAATAAAAATAGCTGGTCTAACGTCTTCTTGAAGAACAAAGAAAATGAAAACCAAAGATTTCAAAGATTGTGGTTTTTTTATCACATCGGTCCTAGTCAGTGAACCATGTGAGCTGTGAAAGCATCTTAGTTCACCCCTGAAAGACCTCACTGGAAATGCACCTGCTTGGCCAGTCTTTGTGAGTTTACCTTAATCTGTGATTCAGAGCCGGGGGCTGTGCGCTCACGGGCGTTTCTACATGTGCAGTTGGTAATGAGGCTAATGAGGTGGATTTACCCACATGGGGCCATTCAGAGAGGACCTGTCTGGTTTTCAAAAGGGTTTTATACTTTCCCTTTGAGGTCACCAGCCCTGGGGACCCTCCTGTGACAGTTGCCATGACTTTTTTAATGACTCTAAATAAATGATCACTTCTTTATCTCCTTGTTATTTGTATATAAAATCATGAATAGGCTCAGTTGGCTCAGTTTGAGGAAGAGAGGGCCTTTTAGTTCATTACAGAAATAGAAAAGGTAATAGATTTCTCTCTCTCTATATATATATATGTAGCTTAGACATTAAATATTTATTATAAATGGTGGTCTGAATAGTGGTAATGGTTGCAAAATTCTGTAAATATACTAAAAGCTCTCAAATTATACACTTGAGATGGGTGAATTGCATAGTATGTGAATGATTTCTCAATAAATGTCACAAAAAGAAGTAAATAGTAGTGCGAATGCTGGCTCTGAAATATGGATGTAAAATAAGTTTTTTTAAAAAAGACTTTTCAAGTTTTATCCATCTTTTCAGCCATGTGTGTTTCCTTCAGTTAGGAGAAAGCACATCACATAGAAGCTGATAACTCTCCCTTGAGAAGGATTCCAGCTGCTAGAGGTAGGAGGGATGGGGGAAGAGGGGACCGCTGTGAGAAGAGGGCAGTAATAATTGCTGCAGGCAAGTCCATTGATGAATTCTAGATAGTGGGTAAAAGTTCAAGGAGAAACAGGATATTTCTGTAGCCTCCAAGCATCTCCCCCTAGATATTTTTTCGTTATAAAGTGGACAATAGTAACTGGACAGTGGGAAACCCGGTAGGTGCCACCTCACCAGGTGATGAAGATAGTGTCACAACAAATAAAACTAGCAGGGTCATGTAGCCCCTGATGGGACGTGCTGAGAGGGCACATCCCCTCTGGGATTCTTCCCCCAAATCTGAAACCTCAGTCGACTTGTGAGAAAACATCAGACAAATCCAGATTCAAGAACGGTATTCAAAATACCTGACCAGGACCCTTCAAAAGTGGGAAGGTCCGTGAAGACAAGGAAAGCCCAAGGAACTGCCACAGACGGGAGGACACTAAAGAGATGTGGCAACTAAATGCAGCGTCGGATCCCGGAACAGGAAAAGGACTTTAGGGGAAAAACTGGGAAATCTGAATCAAGTCTGTAGTTTCCATAATAGTACGGGGCCAGTGTTAATTTCTTAGTTTTGAAAGCTATGCTGTGGTTAATGTAAGATGCTGCCATTAAGGGAAGCTGGTGAAGGACATGTGGGAACTCTCTGAACTATCTTTCCCTCTCTGTGTACGTCTAAAATCATTTCACAGTTTAAAATTTTAATATATATGTATTAAATTGTTACTATATTTATACTATTTTAATTATATTTTGTAATATAAGTATATTTATATTATACATTACACATGAATTGAAATGGAAAGATATGTCCACCTCAGGGAGTAAAGTATTGCACATAAATGAAATTTCCCAAAACACCAAATATTTTCTTATTTTGACTTCCTGATGGGATATTACTGCAACATGGTAACAGTCTCCTTGCCTTATCAGCCTCAGTTATTCAACGCAGTGGTCACTGGGGGCTCAGGAATCTGAGCAGGGTTCTGTGACTCGACATTCCAGGACTGGGAGCTCTTATGCCTGTTTTTACAGGTGTTTGTTTTGTTTGGTAGTTGTTTTGCCTCCAGGATTCTCTGTTAATGCTTCTGGATGCGTTTCTTTTTCTGTAACAATTATCACTTCTATTTTCCTCTAATATTCTACTTCTCTTTTTCTCTAGTGTTTTGTTAGCAGAAATCATCTATTTGGAAGTATTCATGCCTGTGCTAATCCGCATGCTTAAATGACGATGCATTGACCCAACGTTGAGTGGCATGCAGTGGCATGTAGGGTGACTTCTGCCCCACATCGCAGGCAGTTCCTGTTCACTTGGAGACATCATGTGCATGCTTAGGGCCCAGGGCGCTGCTACCTGCACTTAAACTCTTTGCTACCATTTTCAAACTGTGTGACTCTGGGCAAGTCCCTGCCCTTTTCTGCCTCAGTTTGCTCATGTGTAAAATGGGGCTAATCATGTGTCTGCTTCATGAGTGCTTATAAGGACTAAATAAATTGATACAGGCAAAGAACTTGGAATGGGCCTCAGTACCTCGTACGTGCTGTTAATGTCGCATGTTCCTGTCTGCCATGTTCAACCTGAGTTTCAATTTTGGGAGCAAGGGATGCTTCTCCTAGTCACCGGACAGCTTGCTAAACAGTCGTGTTCAGCAGACTAAACAGGCAAAGCCAGGGCTTTTCTGATGTTGTTTCCTCCTCATTTCTCAGAAAAGAGGTTTCCCTGCTCCCTCCCTTGACAGTTATGAAAAAGGACAGCTGTTGGCTTAGAAATGATTTATCTTGTGAAGAGAAATAGCCTTGAAGAAAAAACCATTTTATAGCTCTGTGCCATAAATTCTGAACAGAATGTAGGGTGCATGTATTGAAATGTGTTAAAAACAAATGCAAATATGCCCAAGTGTGTTAGAGAAATAGTTATAATCTTCCCTCCAAAGCCCACGTCTGCGTTGGGGGAAGGAGCAAAGATAATCTGAGAAAATGCAGAGTTTGCTCTTGGGTGTTGTCCAGGGGATCTCGAGTTTCCCAGGCCACAGCCAGCACAGTCCTTGGCCCGCACAGTACTCTGTCCTGGGGACCTGAGCTGGTCTTGATGAAGCTTCCCTTGGAGCCAGTGTGCCAATACTGCCACTTAAAAGAGTCAGGAGGTGGTCATAACTGCTTCGGTCACTTCAGGGAAATGAGGCCCAGGAGGTCAAAGTGCCAGGATTATTCTTGGGTCCTCCTTAAGCCAGGAAAGGAGGCCAGAGAGATGCTGCTTGGTGGTCCAGAGCCGGGATCCCTGTAGTCTGGTCCCTGCTGTTGTGTCCTTTGTGTCCTAAGAGTGATCACTTTTGCCTCGCAGTGTTGCTATGAGGATTAGTTGAGATGAAGTATACGAGCTTGCAGACGTCGCATGGATGAGGACCTGGTTACTGTTCCTGGGATGTCCTCAGCAATAGGCGTTTCTAAATCGTAGCAGCTGCTCATTAGAACTGTGGTTTCTCTCTGTGTGCCCGCCCCCGTTGCGTCCCTGCAAGTCAGTGGCCCAGGCCTGCCTCCAAGGTGGCAAGGTACCCCAGATAGTTGCCTAAAGTCTGGAATACTTTTCCCCGTGAGGGCTTGTCGTGGACAGAGATGCTGGCAGCTGTGCAGGGGGAGAGACCAACATTGAATGGGTTGGCAAATATTTCGCAGAGGTGTCTCCATGCTTGGCAAAAACCAGCATGTGAGATTTTTTTAACTTGATTAAAATGAAGCCAGAAAATAGTTCAAGGAAAATTGCTGTGGAGGCTGGAGAGGGGAAACAAACTCACCCACCATTGCGTGGTGGGGCCCTCGTGGTGCAGCAGGGGCTCTCACTACGTATCAGAAGGGAATGTAGAGATATGAGAAGGTCTCCATCAGGGCAGATGGATTTCTCAAAGATTTTTTGTTTCATTTGTTTGAAAGTTTTTTTTAAAATTTTTTTTCAAGGAAGATTATCCCTGAGGAACATCTGCCAATCCTCCTTCTCTTTTTTCTGAGGAAGACTGGCCCTCAGCTAACATCCCTGCCCATCTTCCTCTACTTTATATGTGGGACGCCTACCACAACATGGCTTGCCACACGGTGCCATGTCTGCACCTGGGATCCGAACTGGCAAACCCCGGCCCACCAAAGCGGAACGTGCGCATTTAACCGCTGTGCCCCTGGGCCGGCCCCTGTTTTAAAGTTTTAGTCAATGAAGTTTCCCACAAAAAAGGAAAGTAGCTGAAGAAGAAATAGAACAACAAAGAGCCACATTTTCAAAGTGCGACCAAATGGTCTGCACTGGATCCACATGATGCAAGTTCCCAGGGCCGCCTTGCTGCAGGAGGGCCTGGAGTCCACTGCTGGTTCTCCTGCCCACCCCCCGCCACCTCCCCACTCCCCAGACAAAGCTGCTGTGGGAATGCAGAGTAAGCAGTGAACACTGTTCAGGCCGTTGGGGTCCCGATCACAGGTGCTGCTCTCTACTGCTTGACGTGTGGCCCCAAGGAGCCCCCAAACCTCCCTGAGCGCAGGCTCCTAGACCATTTAAGAGCACCCGGGCTCCGACAACGTATGTCTATACCTTCATTTCCTGAGGCTCTTTTGTGGGCAGCTCTGTAAGACGTCACCTCCGTATTAGAACATTTTGTCAAACCGGGGTACAGGCCACGTAGGCTCTGTCAGAGGGATGTAGCTTTGAGTTTGCCCAATTGTGAAGACCACTGCCCTAGGCTCCCCCCGTCCCTGTGGGCACTCGCAGTCTCCACTGGTCTTCCAACCCCTTGGCAGCCGAGACCTTCAGAGAGGGTGTGGTGTCTGAAGTTGTGTGGCCTTGTAGCATTTCTGAGGAATCCTTTGCAGAGGGTGTGTGCCCTCTGGTGTCCAATAGGCTTGATGGTCACTTCCGCATATTTGTGGCTCTAAATGCATAAAACATCTTACATGTGTAAAGCCAGTGCGCCATGGGGAATTCCTGAGAAGCAGATGGCCTGTTCTTAAAATGCATTGAGGAGAGAAAAATGTTTAGAACCAAATTGATGCCAAGAGATACCTGAAAAACAAGTGGCCACACCAGAGTAGACACCAAGGACGGCTGTCCTGTCTGTGATCAAGGATGTTAAATTATCAGATGCACTGTCTTCATAACCAGAGAGAACAGTGGCCAGAAGTTTTGATATTAAGTACCAACATTTACTAAGCACTCAGTAACACTTCAGGTGGAGCCAAGGTTGTGTGGCTATCACCACAATTTTAGAACATTTTCATCACCCCAAAAAGAGTCATTCCCCATTCCCTTATCCCCCCACCCCTGGCAACCACCAGCCTCCTTTCCATCTCTATGGATTTGCCTTTTCTGGACATTTTATACAGATGGAGTCATGTGATGTGGCCTTTTATGTCTGACTTCTTTCACTGAGCATAATGTTTTCAAGGTTCATCCACATTGTAGCATGAATCAGTACTTCATTCCTTTTGATAGCTGGATGATATTCCATTATATGGACATACCAGATTTTGTTGATCCACTCATCTGTTGATGGACATTTGAGTTGCTTCTACTTTTTGACCATTGTGGAACCTTCATGTGTGGGTCCTTGTGTGGACATGTTTCCACTTTCAGTTCGCTGGTTCATTTTTAACTCATCCTTGAGTGGTTCAGTAAACCTTCCATTTGGTTACAACCATTCTGTGTGACAGCAAATTGCAACAGCAGCAGACTTGTTTGAATCAGGAATTGTGGTCTTGTTTTCTAGTTAAGTTCCTATGGTATGTGTTTTTCTTGTAGACCTGCCCTTCATGCGGAATCACGTTTGCTCCCAAATCAGAAGCTGGTGCAGAAGGAGGAGCAGTGCAAAATGGCTGTCAAGAGGAGCATAAAAACAGCACCAAGGTGACAAGCTTTTGGCTGTTGTTCCTGTCAGTTCCTCTCCTGGCGCATCCCCCTGGGTTACATTGCTGTCTTACTAACCTCTCAGTTCTGAGAATAACCCCTCATAGGCGACATGATTCTGTACCTCCTAATCCTTTAGGTTTTGAATGGACTGATAAAGGACAGGATGGAGAGTCAGAGCTAAGCCCTGTGAAGTAGGATAATCACATGCTGAACTGGGTGGGACCCCCTGACGGGCAGTAAGAGTTTAAAGACGTGTGGTTTGGAGCAGTCAGGGAAAGTTTGTGGGGCTGGAGGCTGGACTCAACACGAGGTAGAATGTGGATCTGCAAAGGGAAGAGGGCAATCCTCAGGATGAGAGGTGCATCAGAAAGAGGGGTTTAGGGATATGGACAGCAGCAAGGAAGGTGCTGGAGAAGGCTCACTCAGAGACTGAGCCGGGACTGGGGTGGGAAGCAGAGTAGAGACCAACCTGAGAGCCTTTCAGGCAAGCCTATGAATCTCATCCTCCACCCGTGTGTCATCTGCCCAGACTTGTGCGATGCTGGGTCAGTCCATGTCTCTCTCAGCCCGTACGGCTCTGGGTTTCCTTTCCCTGGATCCCCTCCCTGTACTTCCTTTGAGGCGCCCAAACCTTCCCCCCGGCCCTCTGGAATGCTGGTTCTGTGGTCAGCAAACTCCAAGATCCTCAACTCTTCCCTTGGTCTTCTCTCCCCTTCCTCACTGACTCCTCCCACGATGTCACTTTCCTGGCTGCCTGAATGCCTGGAGATGCAGTCTGACGAACGAGGGGAATGGAGATGCAGCTGGGCGGAGAGGTTGATTGTTCGCATTAGAACAGGGATTTGAAGGTGCAGGTGGAAATGCGCAGTGCACAATCCAGCGGGGCTCCAATGGCAGACAGGCTGGGCGGAATAGCACTGCTGCATGCACACGCTTCAACCTCTGTGTCTGCTCCCCCTTGTCTTGCGGCAGGCTTCTGGAGGACCTAATTCCAAAACGCAAAACGGACTTCTGAGCCCTCCCCAGGAAGAGAAGCTCACCAACAGTCAGACCTCCCTGTGCGAGATCTTACAGGAAAAGGGAAGGTGGGCAGGTGTGAGCTTGGACCAGTCAGCTCTCCTTCCACTGAGATTCAAGAACATCCGGGAGAAAACAGACGCCCATTTTGTTGATGTTATCAAAGAAGACAGGTAAGAGTGGAGCCATTTGCACTGAAGTAAAGATTTGCAGGTAGAAGCCTCTCCCTTTTTCTGAATTACTCTATTCCCCACGTGTTTGCACTCCATTGTCAGTATATTACTTTATTTTGAAGTAATTTGAAGCTTACAGAAAAGTTGCATGAATAGTACAAAGAATTCCCTTCATGCTCTTTGCCCAGTTTTCCAACTTTTAACATTTTACTATGTTTGCTTTATTCTCCTTTCTCTCTCTCTCTGAAATTAATTTTTTATTTTTTCTGAACCATTTGACAGTAAGTTGAATACATCATGCTAGCACTTTACCCCTTAATACTATATCTCCTAAAAACAAGGATGTTCTTTTATATAATCAGTTACCAAATTCAGGAAATTTAACATTGGTGAGATATTGTATCTAATCTACAGTTCATATTCCAATTTTGTCAATTGGTCCAATGTCCTTGATAGCACTCCCTTTCCCTCTAGTGCAGGACCCAGTCCAGGATCACATATTGCGTATGTAGTTGTCATCCCTCTTTAGTCATTTTAACTCTGGGACAGTTCCTTGGTCTTTCATGATGTTGACATTTTTGAAAAATGCAGGCCCCGTTGTTTTATAAAACATTCCTGAAGTTGGATTTGTGTGGTGTTTCCTCATGATTACATTTGGGCTGTGCATCTCTGCCAGATGCTGATGTGTCCTTCTCAGGTATCATATCCAGAGGCACGTGGTGCCTGTCTGTCCTTCGTCAGTGGTAGTAATTTTGATCAACCAGGCAAGTATTGCCAACTTCTCCAATCTATAGTTATTATTTTCTCCTTGTGACTAATAAGCAATCCTTGGGAAGATACTTTAAGATCGTGATATCCCACTCCTCACTCCTCATCAAACTTCCCTAGATTTAATCTCCACTGATGGTTCTTGCCTGAAACAGTCTTTTCTGCGATGGTTTAAAAAGGCGCCTTGTCTACTCCAGCACCAACTGCACACTTATCATTTCGCTCTGAGCTTTCCACTATAAACAAGAGCCCTTCCCCATTTATTGCTTTATCTATCCATCTATTACCAACCTGGACTCATGGAAGCCTGTTTTACTTAATAGGATGTATTACATCACTATCCTTATTATAGTTTGATGCTCTAGTTGTCCTGAATCTGGCCATTGGGAGCCCCCCCTTCAGGCTGGGTCTTGTGTCCTTTTGACATGACTCCATCATTTGTTTTGAGCAATTTCTTACATTCTAGCACAACAGGCTACTCCAGGCTCATTTTATATCTTTCCTGCCCCAGCTTAGGAATCACCCATTTCTTGAAAGAGCCCTGGCTCCTTTTAGTGAAGAATGATATTTAGATATATTAGTTATTAATGTCTAATTTAATGTCACTGTAGTCAAAGACATACTCTGTGTGATTTCAAGCCTTTTACATTTATTGAGACTTGTTTTATGGCCTCACATCTGGCCTTTTTTGGTAAACATACCATGTGCACTTGAAAAAAATGTATATTCTGCATTTGTAGGAAGTTGTGATCCATAAATCTCAGTTAGGTCCAGGTAGTTGGTAGTATTGTTCAGATCACCTGTCTCTACTTACTTTTTTGTCTATGGTTCTATCAGTGTTTGAGAGAAGGATGTTAAAATCTCCAACTATGATTGTGGAATTGCCTGTGTCTCTCTTTAGTCCTAACAATTTTTGCTTCATGTATTTTCAGGCTCTTTTGTAGGTACATACACATTTGTGAGTGTTATATATTCCTGGTGAATTGATCCTTTATTATTTTGAAGTGTCCCTCTTTATCCCTGGTAATGCTCTGTCTTAGAGTTTGCTTTATCTGATATTAATATAGTCACTCTGGCTTTTTTATTCTTACTATTTGCATGGTATAGCGTTTTCCGTTTTTTAAAAATCCCAACTTGTGTCTTTATATTTGAAGTTCATCTCTTATGAGTCTTGCTTTTTTAGTCATTCTAACAATTTCAGCCTTTTAATTCCATTTTAATATACTTGGCTTTTTAGCCTTATCTCTTTCCATTATTTTTCTTTTAGTGGTTGCTTGAGGAGTTACAGATGGGTATCCTTATATTTTTACAGTCTTTTTATAGTTAATGTATCATTTCCCTTTAAATGTAGAAATCTTGTAACTGTCTAAGTCCATTACTCTCTTCTCATTCCTTATTCTGTAGTTGTCACATGTGTTATATCTACATACATTATAAACCCCAACTTTTAATTCTAACCTCTTGGTAATCTCAGGTTAGTCTCCGCTGATTGCTTTTCTGTTGAAGATGGATCATGTTTTCCTGTTTCTTTCTCTGTCTAGTAATTTTGGACTGTGTTGTATACATTGTGTATGATGCTTAGAAATTCTGGATTCTGTTATATTCCTCTGAAGAGTATCAATTTTTTGTTTGTTTGTTTCAGCAGGCAGTTAACTTATCTGAACTCAAACACCAAACTCTGTCTCCCCTGAGCTGGGCAGCAGCTATTCTGTTAGCCTTAATTAGGCTGCTGGAGTCTGCAGTGCACATGCGTATTTCAAGGGTCATCTAGAGATTTGAGCAGAGCTTCTATGCAATATTTGGGGTTTCCCTTCTTTGGTTCTCTTCCTCTGGGATTTCCAACCCCACTTTCTATCTGTGGACTTGCCAACTTAATTTTCTAGTTTTCCAAGCCAGTAAGACTGTGGCTTTTCTATCTGCATTTTAGCCATCCTGCACATGATGCTGACTAATGACAGTCTTCAGGTGAAAAATTAAAAAAAGGAAATTCAACTGGCGCTGTTTAATTCTTCTAAGTGTGACTCTCCTCCGTTTTCTGCCTGCTTTGGTCAATCTCCAGTACCTTCCTGGAGTTGTGTTTATATGTATTAAGAGTTTATACTTGTTATCTGAGAGAAGATTGGTTCAACAGGAGTTGATTTCTTTTCCCAGAAGTGGAACCTTCCAATAATAATTTCAAAGGAGAAGCACAGCTTATAACAGTGTGTATCCTGCCACTTGATTGCTAAAATGTGGCCATTGCACCTCCTCCTCAAGCTGCTTTGTTGTTTTTCCCTCTGTCCACCCTTCTTGAGTGGGAGGGTGGCTAGAGGGTCAACATTAGGGGATAGAATTTTCTCTTTTTTCAATCTAAGAGCATAGTAACGTATTACACACTTATCGTGAAAACAGAGTCCACTATGCTTCAAAGAAAGGAGGGAGTATATGTACCCTGAACCCTGTGTGTCAGTCACATGCTAGGCACTTCACATATTTCATCTGACTTAATTCTAGTAGTTATTGTATGAGAGAGAGAGAGACTACACCCCATGGCTATATTTGCCTTCTGAAATCCTGTTAACATTCCCTTAAATTTATAGTAATTTTCTGCAGTATAAAAAGGATATTGCTATTTGCTAGCAATCCATAAAAGAATGAAAGAGTCACATAAAGCAGGTTTGATTTCTCTACTATTAAAATCATTGAGCGTTATCATTTTTCAGGTTTCACACTCAATCTGCATATGTGACAATAGCACCAAAATTACACTAGCTGTACACACAATTTTGTGATAACAACCTGTTAGCTTTGATGGTGGTAATTACTGTCAGTTCTCTGAATGACAGGACAGCCGGTTCTGAATTCTGTTTTCACTGGAAGCCTCCGGATGAACATAAGTACTCTCAGTAGAGGGATCTGCTGGTCCTTCAGAAGGATCGTTTCATAGAACAAGGAAGCTGCATTCTTCTCCTAATTCTGGATATTAGGAAAATGTCTTCACAAGCAGGGTTCTAATGACGTGTGTTGTGATTCTGGTGAATAGTCATTCTTTAGTGGAGGTGAAACATAAAGTGTGATTATGTTTGGAAACATGAAAGACTTTCCAGCAATATATTCTAAAAGGGGCAATGGAGGAATGTCTATTATGTAACAACTTAGAGCTTTTGTGACATGCCTGACGAATGGTGTTTCAGTAGCTAATTGCGATCTTCTTGTAAAATAAATGTAATCATTGTGTGGAATGTTGATCGATTGCATTTATCGTCTCTTCTAGCCTGATGAAAGATTATTTTTTTAAGCCACCCATTAATCAGTTCAGCTTGAACTTCCTGGATCAGGAGCTAGAGCGAACCTACAGGACCAGCTATCAAGAAGAGGTGTGTTTTTCCTTATAATTTTACTCAAGAAATGTGTTGTTTTCACTGAATAATTCACGATTAGTTTTGTGCTCTGGCAGCCTTTTTTGTTTTCCTTAATGACAGAAAAATGAAGGCTAATATTGATTTCCCACAATCTGTAAGCCCCAAATTGCATCTGTATATGAATTTATCTCCACAAAGGAGGAAAAAAACCAAGTCTTTCTGCTCTCCTTTGTCTAACATCCAGTTTGTTGTTTCCTGGTCCCTTTGCTCTGCTGCCAGTGCATCCCAGGCACCCCTGGCAGTGCTCCGGCCCCTGGAGGCCCAGCAGGGAGAGGGCTGCTCCAGCCACCCTGTTCTTTGGTCTCGAGCAAGATTTCTCTACCTTCCCTGTCGGCATTCTTCCCCACTGAAATGGGACAAGGAGCTCTGGAGGCCTTCCACCTTTCTCGGCATTCCCGCCTGCCTTGGGGTTGAAGCCCACTTCCGTGGCCCTGCCCCGCCTTAATTCTCTTGTTCTTTAACCCTCAGCCCAAACGTCATTGCCTCCAAAAAACTTTCCTTGACCCCCAACTGGATTTTATTTCCTTGTTTTCCTTTTTCTTCTTAGCATGCACCCCATTCTGTCATCTTTTCTGGTGTGCTCATTGAATCATGCGCCTCCCTCCCTGGACTCTCAACTCCAGGGGCAGGACCATGTCTCTTGTGTTCACCTCCACTCGGGCATCCAGCACACTCCCCACACCTACAGTGCTCAGCAGCGCATGGTTGAAATGATGAATAAATAGGAGAACCTAGAGCCAGGTGTGAGGTCTAAACAGCCAGCTCCCTGCATTCTTTCCTCTGGGTCCAAATCTGGTTAGTGTTCCAAGGTCAAAAATATGTACCCTCCTAACCCCAGAGCCAAAAGGAATTTTCATTCAAATCCATTATTTCCTTCAGCACACCTTCGTTCAGCATCTGTTATGTCCATACCCACCTAGGCTCTGGGGAGACCCTGGTGAACCAGACAGAGCCAGTTCTTGCCTCATGGGGTGGAGGCGCCCCCTTTTGTCAGCCCCCAGGGATGGTGAATACCAGTTAACATCCCAAGCAGGGCTCCTCTGGGGATTTGTGAGTTGCTCGGCGGTGACCTATAAGGCTGATCGTCATCTCATTTAATCCTCGCAGCAACCCTTTGAGGAAGCCCACAGTTATCCCCATTTCCAAAGAGAAAGCCACAGCCTGGCAAGGCTGAGGGGCTGGAGATGCTATTGCCAGGGCAGGGCACCCTTCTGGTTCAGAGCCGGGCGCTCTCTACCACTCCCTGTACCGAGCAGCCAGGCCTCCCAAACACGGGCACGGTTCTCGTCTATCCCTCTAGTCACCAACGTGTACTGAGCACCTGTGCTGCCAGGATTGTTCTCGTGGCTAGGATTTAGAGACGGCCAACATACTCTGTGGGGGAGCAATAACTCAGCAGAAGTGAGAATCCAGAGCCCTGGGTCCTGGGATGCCCTGCGAGCGCACGGCAAGACACCAACCCCAGACTGAGGGTCCAGAGGGAGGTAACTCTTGAGCCCATGTTAGTGGAAGGACTGGCAATTAACCAAATAAAGGAACATTCCAGAGAGAGGGGCCAGCACCTATGAACCTTAAAGATAAGACAGGGCCTGTGCTTTTGGGGAGCTGCAGGCACATCTGTGTAGCAGGCTGGGCTGAGGTGGAGTGCAGGAGGTGGGCAGAGGCAGGTCACGGCTTCCACACTGTGGATGTTAGGCCTAAGGCCAGAGGGAGCTGTGGAAGGATCTGGAGCAGGAGACGGCACCGTGAGATTGTGTTGGATAAAATAATGTGGCTGATTGTAGAAGGTGACGAGAGTGGATGAGACAGGAGGGGAGCAGGTGGGACGTGCTCACTGAAGCGCAGGGCACGCATGAGGCCTGGCCCCGCTCGGTGGAGGGCGGAGAGGGCAGAGGGATGCAGGGGTGAGGGGAAGCTCCTAGGTGGCCCCATGTGTGGCCAGCCTTGTGCTTGGGGGCCTCTCATCTAAGTATCACCACCACTCGTGAGGTGCTGGGACCCATTTCAGCAGCCACTGACCAGCGTGAAGAAATTAGGTGACGTGCTCAAGATGCCACAGCCCTGGCCAGGCTCATCAGCTGTGTGACCTTGGGTAGCCACTTGGCCTTGCCCCCCAATCTGTGCACCAGGATTGGTAGCATTTCCTTCTCTAGGGGCTGTGTGAGCATTGACTGAGGTCATGCCCCTGAAGGATCCACATGGTGCCCAGAACCAGTCATCTCTTGGCGTTGTCACCATTTTCTCCCTCCATCCCTGTGATGCCCTAACACTACATGCATGTCTGTTATATTCCCCACACCACCTGCTGTGTCAGAGTCCTGCCCGTCCCCACCATTAGGCTGTGAGCCCCCCAAGAGCCTTGTTTCATGTCCCCTCTGGCACCCTCACAGAGCCCGGCCCGGAGCAGACCCCTGAGTGAAGGCGTGAGCATCTCTTACTGTCACTTGACATGCCCGTGCTGTCCTCTGCTGCTCCTTCCATGTCTCCCGTTACCTGTGTCACAAAGCCAGCTTTCACACACCCTGAACCTGGGACCAGGCCATTCAGTGGAAGCTCCTAGTGCGATTGCCTTTACAGATGCAGAGTTGTTGACTTTGCCAGTCGATGCTCACCTTTCAGGCTCAGTATGTAACATGCCTTTGAGAACTTATTGGTTTGTAATTGCTTGGTGTGTGACCTTGGCAAGTTTCTTAACTTCTCTGTGCCTTAGTTTACTCACTGTTAAGTGGGATAATAGTCAACTGATGGTCCCCCTAAAGCACTGTCACCCTGTCCTGGTCTAGGTAGGCAAGTGTTCTATAGACGTTTGCTGTTTTTCCACCTGATTGACACCCCATCGCTGTCTGTCGTGGCTCCTATTCATGCTCCCCACTCTCCCCTCTTCCCCACACAGGTTATAAAGAATTCTCCCGTGAAGACTTTCGCCAGTGCCACCTTCAGCTCCCTCCTGGATGTGTTTCTGTCCACGACAGTGTTTCTGATTCTCTCCATCACCTGCTTCCTGAAGTATGGGGCCGCCGCCACGCCTCCCCCGCCGGCCGCCCTGGCCGTCTTCAGCACTGCCCTGCTGTTGGAGGTGCTGTCCCTCGTGGTCTCGGTCAGGTAAGGGCCCACCTGCAGGCGCTTCTCCAGCTGTTAGCCTTTAGCTCCCTCTGCTGGCTCCACAGTTTATGGCTGGGCAGTCCCGCTGCGGCACAGCTGACCAACCCTGGGAAGCCAGCTGTCTCTGCAGGCACACTTCTGTGATGGCTCCTCTTTCCTGCCCTCCCCCAGCCCTGCTCACAGTATCCTCCCTGCAGACCCTGGCCCTCGGTGTGGGTGGGCACCTCTTTACCAGAGGGTCAATGCCCCCTGCAGCCCCACTGCCACGAGCTAGTCCCTGGGTCTCCCAAACTAGAGACTTAGAAAGAAAAGTGGGAAGATGAGGAATGAGAAAGGGGAGAGAAAGAGACAGCAGTGTTCAGGGTGCAAATGACAGGGAGCCGCCGGCAGGTGAGCAGGAGCTTCTCCTGGCAGTGGGAGCGAAGACATCAAGCCCTCAGTCGTAGGCAGAAGTCTTCGTGAGCTTGGACCAGGCAGCGGTTTCTTAGATAGGACACGAAAAGCAAAGCAACCAAAGAAAAAACAGAAAGTTGGACTTCATCAAAATTTAAAGCTTTTATGTTCCAAAGAACACTGTCGTCATTTTGAGAGAGTATTTGCAGGTCGTATCTCTGACAAAGGTCTAATACCTAGAATGTCTGCTCAGTAATAAAAGACGAACAGCCCATTAAAAACGGGCAGAGGGGGGCCGGCCCGAGGGTGCAGCAGTTAAGTTCGCACGTTCTGCTTCGGCGGCCTGGGGTTCGCTGGTTCCGATCCCGGGTGTGGACATGGCACTACTTGGCAAGCCATGCTGTGGCAGGCGTCCCACATATAAAGTAGAGGAAGATGGGCACTGATGTGAGCTCAGGGCCAGTCTTCCTCAGCAAAAAGAGGAGAATTGGCAGCAGATGTTAGCTCAGGGCTAATCTTCCTCAAAAAAAAAAAAAGGACAGAAGGTCTACATAGACAGCAGGGACCCCCAGGACCCACTCAGCCTGATGTCAGGGTTCTGCTTAACACCTGAGGATGCTCTTGGCTGCTCTGTGCGTTTCTGACTAGAGGCAAGCCCACAGGACACTCCCTTCACAGGCACACAGACCGCCATGCACCATCTGCCTCCTGGGCGCCATGGCCACCCTCTCTGTACAGCTGTCACTCTAACAGGCCTGGCAGAGCGCCCCCAGGACCTAGGGGTAAATCAGGAATGAGGAGAAGGACCCTGACCTCGAGTCCCTGCTCCTCTTCCCCAGCATCCCAGGATGGAAATGGTTGCTCTGGCCAGGCCCTGAGCCTTCCAAATGCTGGTTCCCCTTTGAAGTGGACAGCCAGCTGCTTGGCCCTCCCTCCCTCTCGCCTGCTCCCACTGAGGCCCCTGCAGTTGAGATCACTTTAAGGTGCTTCCTCACTGTCTCCCCCAAAGTCCCCACCAGGAGTGAGCCTCATTGCCCACAGCAAGTGGCTCCTCCCTAGCACAGCCCTCTCTGTGGGCCTGTCCCTCTGTGCCTCTGCTCTGCACCCCTTGCCGACCTCCCAGATCAGCTCTGCTTCTGGAGAACCCAAACTATCCTCAGGCCCTTAGTTTCTTTCTTCCTTTTTAAAATTAGCTTTATTGTGATATAATTCACATACAATAAATCCACTCATTTAAGTGTACAATTCAGTGATTCTTAGTAAACTTACAGAGTTATGCAAACATCACCATATAATTTTAGAACATTTCTCTCACCCCAAAGAAAACCCAGTCCCCGTTTGCAGTCACTCCCCTCACATCCACCCTCCCCAGCGCCAGGTTTCTGTCTGAGAGGGGAGCCTACAGCTGGTAAGGCTCTTGAGCTCCCTGAGGCTAGCATGTCTCTATTACTTTTTTGTGTGTGTGTACTGAGGAAGATTCTCCTTGAGCTAACATCAGTGCCAGTCTTCCTCTATTTTGTATGTGGGTCGCTGCCACAATATGGCTGCTGACAAGTAGCACAGGTCCGCACCTGGGAACCAAACCCAGGCTGCCGAAGCAGGGCATGCCAAACTTAACCGCTAGGCGATGGGGCCAGCCCTCCATGCCTTTTTCAAAAAACTCTTTACACCGTTGTTCCCTTCAGGCCCAATTCTACAGAATCTGAACTAAGCCAGGTTTAGAGACTGCAGAGGGCTGCAGTCTGGGAAGACACCAGGCCTGGCTGTGCTGGGTGCTGTGCTGGGGTGCTGGCACACCCACACACTCTGCAAGCACCTTCTGAAAGAGGAAGCCACTGTTCTCCTGGGTGACCTCTGGTGGGACTTTAAAAGTTCACTTTACACAGGATCATCGAAGCCTGGGAGAGGTCGGTACCTTGCGGGATTTCCTCTTGCCCTGCTGAGGGCATATTTAGGATCCCAGATCAACAGGAACGCACACTGTGGAATCTGTAGGCACCCCAGGGAGGCTGGCCCCGGCATCTCAGCTTGGAGCTCTCGTCCTTCCACTCCAGCCATTTTGTGCCGTGCCCCAGGCAGATGTGGGAACAGCGGTCTCGTCCTCAGAACTCTGCATACTGGAGACCTTTGTGGAGGGCCTCCCAGTCCTGCCTTCTCCTGGTTAGAACTCAACTCCCTCTGTCACTTCGTAAGGCTTATGCATTCTGACTTTGAGCATATTTGTGGTTATTCTTGGAAATAGTCCAAGGACTCCATTATCCTTTAAGTATCAAGAGGCTAGAACCATGTAGGACCTAAAAGGGTCAGACGGGGCCTGGCTCCGGGTTGGAGAAGTGAAGATTCGAGGTTTCCTTGTGGAGGCCGAGCACGGCCAGAGTGGTCACTGCACTGCAGGTGTCCCGGCCTGAAGGCGTGGGCACCCAGGGGTGCTTGAGAGGCCTTGACGAGCTTTGTGCTGTTGATGCTGGGCCGCAGCTCCTGGCCCCTCCAGAAGCGAGGACAGCAGGCCTGTCCCCACTCCACCCTCCCTGAGGGCTGGCTTTAGAGAGGGACTGTGTGCATGGGTGTCTCTCCCAAGGCGGACCCCTGGGGCCCTCACCTCCATCTCCTAGTGCTGGCGTCCAGGTGCAGCCCCTCCTGACCCAGGGCTCCCCAGCTTAGCCAAGACCTGTTCTTCCTTCAGAACAACAGCCTTCAGCCCGCACACTCAGCTCCCCCTTCTTTATGAAAGATGTTTTATGATGTCCACGTCACTCTCCTGAAATATAGCCCCTGTACACATAATTTCAAAAGGAATCAGTGACATGCCTTCACTCCAGTCTGAAGGGGAAACAACAAGAAAGCCATTTGAAATCAAACATGTCATGCTTCACCTCGTATGTGTCAGGGCCTGCCACTTGGACATCGTGACAGAGGCGTCAGCTGTTTGCCTTTGTGCACAAGGCTCTGTGAGTGTCATGGCTCCAGGTGTGGACCGTGGGAGATGTGTGGGTTTGGTGGCACAAGCACCGTGAGCTGGGTTGCAGCTTGTGACGTTTCTGAAATGCTGAACAATCTTTGTTGATGTCCCAAACAAAGGGTAATATTGCTTAGTTTACACAGCAGTTCATTCCTGGAAAATTCAGCGTACGTTAACGCCATGCAGAATCCACTTTCTGTTTGTAAAGGAAACACAACTAGGCTCTAGGCCAAGGTGACTGTCAGCAGGTTTTTTGCCTCCATGAGTGTCCAGGGGCAGTGGCAGTCTGCGGGCCGCAGGGCAGAGCTTCACTGTGCATCGCAGGACACCTCCCATCCTTGGCTCCTGCCAGTAGATGCCATCGTGCCCCTCAATCATTGAGGCAATGGAAAAGGCCCCCCAAAGTTCCAGGACGCCTGCTGAACTGCCCACTCGAGACCTCCGCCCCAGAAGCAGACTGCGCAGAATAAGGTCACCATTCCTACGGCCTGTTAGTATTTGCCTGCCCGGCTCTCACGTGCTCCGCTCAGCCCCACAGTTACATCCTACCAGAATGCAACAAGTGACCTTGAAAGAGGGTATAACGAGCTTAGCGAGTCTGGTTTACGCACCATCTGCCAGAAGTGAGGGCTGCGGGCTCTGCCTGCCCCCATGCCGGCAGCGTGGCGTAGGCCAGAGTTGGAGCAGCACCGGCTGGTGGTCCCCTGCCTGCATCTTCTCTGGCAGGCTGGCTACCCACAGACACCCTGTTTCTTCTTTCCCCTCTCCCTGTTGCAGGATGGTGTTTTTCCTGGAGGATGTGATGGCTTGTACCAAGCGCCTGCTAGAGTGGATAGCCGGCTGGCTCCCGCGCCATTTCATCGGGGCCATCCTGGTGTCCCTCCCTGCTCTCGCAGTCTATTCACACATCACCTCTGAATTTGAGACAAACATACATGTAAGTCAGGGCTTGGTGATTTTATGTCTGTGTGCTTCTGGACTCCCTCGTCACTTTTTAAAAAAATAAGCCTGACAACTTTGGGACAGCAGTTTAAATATAGGCCTTTAAAGAGGTACAAACTCTTTGTCGCTACCTCGAGTTCATCTTTTTAAAAGACTTGCCTGGGACAGGAGCAGGTGGGGAGGTTACCTCGGGAACCTGTCTAGATGCTTGAGGCCGTCATTGTCCACACTCCTAAGTGCTGGCTAAGAGGCTACCCTGCCCTGGGGAGATTCCCCAGGGGACATGTGTCCTCTCCAGCCTCTCTTGGTGTTCACAGGTTCAAATCTGTTATTTTCTTATGCATTTTACAAAGAAGAATCTGTCCCACGTTTCCAAATGATACAAGATAATGTGCCAGTCTGCAGAACGGGCACAGGTAATTGACTCGCTCCTGGACCGGCTGCTGCTGACCAGGGACGGAGCTTCTGAGTTAAACCCCATGAAGAGTGAGATAATGCTGTTGTGGAAGGTTATGTTTTGGGTAAAAGTGAGGGTAACATGAACTACTGGGGTAAGCTGACCGCATTTGGTATTTTAACACCAAATTACATTTCCGATGACACGCAACAGGGTGCCAGAAGAAAGGGCTTTTTTAACGTAACCACTTACACGGTGGTCGTTCTCAAGCCGGGCAGCCCACCTTCCTTTCCTCCAGAATGAGGTGTGTGATTTCCACACATCCGGAGAATTTTAGTACAGCGTGAACTTGTAACCTAAAGCTCTGAATAGTTAACCTAGGGATGTGTGATCTCTCCTTGAAACTGCGGATATTTTGTGATTTTTTATATTAAACAGATTCGCTCGTAAGTGAGCGAATCATCTTATCTCAGGATGCCCAGGTGGAGGCGAGGAAGGGGGATGGGTTCCTAACCACTGCCCGGCCCTTGTTGCAGTTCACCGTGTTCACTGGCTCAGCTGCTCTCATCGCCGTCGTGCACTATTGTAACTTCTGCCAGCTCAGCTCCTGGATGAGGTCCTCCTTGGCCACCGTCGTTGGGGCGGGGCCCCTGCTTCTGCTCTATATCTCCCTCTGTCCGGACAGGTACGTACCCACCACCGTCTGTGGCTGGCCCCATGCATCCTGTGCATCTCTTTCACTGCACTTCGACACCAGTGCTAACCCCCTCCACTCGACAGATATTCACTACCACACCTGAAATAGCTGTCAGCATACACAGTGTCAACAACTTAACGAGATGCCCAAAGAGTAATATGCAAAAAAGGAAAAAGAAGATAATTTTTAATAATAAATTAATACATATTTGCATATAGTCATCTCTGGTGACTACTCTCCCCAGAAGACGTAATGCAGCAGTCATGTGCTTGAACTTACTTATGATGAAGATGTTTGAATTTAAAAAAGTAGGACCAGAGCGTTTCGTACAAGATGATTCAGGAAATGAAGGAATAGAGGCATGGGTAGACAAAAATGAAGAGAGGAAGCTGGGTCTAACCTCATTTGAAGCAGGGTTAAGGTACCAAGACAAAGTGCAGATTGCTGATGTAGAGGAAGTGAAGAGGTATCATGGTCTTGCAGGTCACCTGGGCTTCCTTTATAATAGTGACACAATATTGTGACACGTGTTATGACATGAGACATTGGAGTAATGATGGATCACTGGAAATGTATCTTCTATTTTGAAATCCTTCCACATATCAAAGATACGTTCAGTCCCTGGTACTAAATGGCCTTCAAAACCATGTCACTGGTAGGTGCCGAGGAACAGAGAGGGTGGTGTGGAAAAAGAAACGGGAGCTGTGTGGAGGACCCCTGGGGACAGGATCAGTTCTCATTGCTGTGCTACAAAAAATTTAAAAATAAAAATATATAGGATGGCAGTGATGTGTAAAACATCCTTCGTTAGTGACACCCAGTGAGATACTTATCTTTCATATGTTCTGCCAACTGAATAATGTTTGGTTCTTAGTTTGTTAAAAATAAGTCTCAAATTGCCTGTTGCACATTTGAGACTGGTTTTGTGGCTTTTAACCTTTTCCAACTAAATATGTAGTTGGAAATACAATGATATGTTGGATAGCAGAATGCACACGGTGAGTAATTTACTCAAAAATTTCAGGATAAGGTCTTAAAGCCATTAAGCTTCAGTTTCCATAACAAACTTCTAAATGTTGGACTTTTTGTGTAACTGCTTATCAGAGCATTTTACTATCAGCACAGATTGAAGAACCACTGATGTGTAATTACAGTGGGTGCAGGCTAGCAGGATGTTTAATGTGACATGGGACATTGCTTCATTGTGTTTGCAGGACATCTCACATTCCTGGCTTCCCAAATTATTATACCAAACAGAGAGACCCCCACCGTTTCCAAATGCCCCCTAGGAATTGTATTATCATTGCTGAGAACCATTGCTTTAGTAAATTCCAAAGGAGAAAATGATCCAATTTGTTGCAGTATCAAATGAAATCGCCATCGTGTATCTTTGGGTATCACCAAAGCAAGCGGCCAGTACCGGCCAGAGCGAGTATCCTTCCTCAGTTTACTTAATAGAATAACAGTGACATGAAAGATATTTGAGTTCTCTGCAAATTGAGATCAAAAATGGAATTTAAAGTAGAACTGTCATTTAGCATTTGAAAGGAAACTTTAATGAATAGCTAAATTACTTTAAGTAAAACAAAGCATCCTTTTTCCCTTCTGAAGGTACGGCCATCTGCAATTAGGGTCATTAGAAAGCTCTTTCCCAAGAGCAGGAACTTCAACAATCTGCCTTTTAACCTTTTAGATGCACCACAGATGCCTCATCAGCCATTCAGTGTTGTTCAGTCTCTGGTGTGGGGCTTTCCTCCTGGTCTAGCAGACCACAGTGATGGGGGCGCCCCATCGCCTCTCTGCCCAGAGTTCCAGTAGCAGATCTTGGGGTGGGGCCGGTGGTTAAGCTCCCCTTCACCCGGTCCTCTTCCACACATGCAGGATCCTCGGAGCCCATCCACCCCGAATCCCCAGCCAGGACAGGGACTCTGAGGAGTGGGCAACAGAAACATAAACTCAACTCCTGCGAAAGGGAGGGAACTCTGCCCAGAACCACGGCCAGCTTGGGGGGACACAGACATGTGGGTTATGGTGATGTCGCAGTCGTGTCTGGACAGGGTGAGAAGAGGACATAAAGTCCTAGAACTCGAGTCTTGTGGTGTCACTCTTGCTTTTCTTTCCTTTTCCCTGAAGTCAGTTAACACCTCCTGTAATTATAAAAGCCACTCTGAGCCCTCACCTGGCCTTCACTGCCCAGGAGAGCTCCTCCCAGATGCTGAGTAATGTCCCTCATTGTGTGAGCAAGGCCAGTGGATCTAGAGGACAAAGAAGTGTCAGGGCACGAGGCTCTCTGGGTGGGCAAGTGTTCAGTTGATTTAGGGCCTGGGTAGCTGCTGGGTGTAGCACGACCCCAAAAGAAGCTGCAAAGAATGTGGAGAGGATGCAGGCTGCAGTCTCGGCTGCCTTCCCTCACACCAAGAGAGAGTTCTTTAATTATGCGTGGTTTCCATGCCCTAAATTTGGGATTTGATGGCTTTGGGACCACCGATAGCAGAGTCTCGCTTCTCCAGTCAGCCATAACCTGCCGGCGCCTCCAGCACTTCCATTCGAAAGTGATCCTGCCCGTGGGCCTTGCCGTTTATCCCGACCGAAGTTCTAGCCCGTAGGACCCTGCAGACGGTCCCCACAGTGAGGCGAGTGCCTGGGAGCCTCCTTCTGTTTGGTTTTGCTCTTTGGCGGTTGTGTCTACTTTCCATAGCTGACATGAAGGCTTTTTAACTATATCATTGTCTTTACCTTTTGTTATTCTTATTTAAGACACCATCAAATTATAATAAAAATTAACTCTCCTTAACTGTCCAACTTGACCTCCACATAAAGAAAGGACAGTTGTTTATTTAAATTCTTCTCAGATTGCCCTGTATAATGCCTTCTTTGCTTTTGATAATAATATTTTTCTGCATTTTAATTTCAGTTCCATAGTAATGTCACACCTTGATGCAGTACAGAATTTCAGGTAAGCTTTTAACTTTGTACCTATAGAATAAATGAAAGTAACTGTATTATTACTGCTTATTTATACTCTTCCTAAAAACAGTTGTATCTTGAATAAAAAGGACAGTATGTCCATTCTTAAAAAAGTAAGTGGAAAATATCTACTTGTTGAAATATCAGATCGTAGTTATAATATCTTATTGGAGAAATGAAATGATTGTTAAGATATAGATTAGATTAAATTTAATTTTTTATAAGACGTTACCATGTTACAAAGGAAATCTCACAAATCAAAGTACTTATTTTAGTCCCTAAGATATTTTGAAATAATTGATTAGAAACTTGAAATAATAAATGTTAAACCCTTGCTTTACTGTAAACATCAAGCTAAATTCTAAATAAATTGAAGAGTCAAAAATAAAAATGAAATATATTTTGATTTGATGTAATTTGATATTTTCAAATATATCATTTGATATTTTGATCATATATAAAACTATATGAAAAACTAGAAAAAATAAAATTAAATAGTTTTCAAGCCTCCAAGACAGAGAGAACTTTCCAGTCTTACAAGTAATAAATAGAAGCACACACGCAAAAATAAAAGACTGACAGATTGATGAGGGGGATCAAAGCAGACTGAGAAGAATATTTGTGGGACTGTTATATAGAGAGCTAATGAAGACCTGCATAGGACAAAGGACAAAAACCAAAAAACTCACAAGATGAAATGGAGGTAGAAGATAAACATATTACTACTGAAGTCATTGCACGTTTAAATAACTACAGAATTCCTTTTAGTCTTTTAAATTGGACCTTCAAAAAGTTATAATGCATGGGCGCCAGCCCCAAGGCCTAGTGGTTAAGTTTGATGTGCTGCTTGGGTGGCCCAGGCTTGGTTCCCGGGTGCAGGCCTACACCATTCATCAGCAGTCATGCTGTGGCAGTGATCCACATACAAAATAGCGGAAGACTGGCAACAGATGTTAGCTCAGGGCCAATCTTCCTCAGCAAAAAACAAAACAAAACAAAAAAAAACAGTTATAGTGCAGATACCTAGTGCAGGCGAGGGTGTAGCATATTCATAAATAGCTAGTGGTGTTCAATTTCGTTAAGCTACGAGACACTTATAAAATATGTTTATTTAATCCTTACAATAACCTGACACAGGTGACGAAGGTCACTTTGTCCCCATTTTCCAGATGAGGAAGCTGAAGCTCAGAGAAGTTAAGGAACCTGCCTGTGGTCACACAGCTGGTCATTAGCAGTGTTTAAACCCTGGCCTCCTTCATTACTAGGCCATGCTCTTTCTGCCATACGTTGTTACTCATCAGAATGGTACAACAGTTTTAGAAAGTAATTTGCCCATCTATAGAAATGTTCATAGACTTTAACCTAATAATTCTATTTTTGCTTATCTGCTGAGGTGCTAATTCAGCATATGGTAAAGGCTGCATGCCCCAAAATAACAATCACAATGGTTGATAATATTGGAAATTCATCAGCAACTTCAGTTGTCAATAAAAACACAATCAATGGAATTATGAGTCATGTACTCAAATATTGCAACTGTTAAAATGCAGCAATATGGAAAACGTTTATGATTTCACTTATTATGTGAAATTACATATGTTCTATAGCTACACCTAGGTATTTCATTATATATATATGAAACAAATGTAAGATATGTAATAGTTATGCTCTAGTAGTGAGTGATGAATGACGATTTTTTTCTGTTTCCACAATTAAAAAATTAGTATCTGCAGACATTTAGACATTGGGAAGGAGATTTAAATGACTGTGGAATAAAGGCAGAATGCAAGTGTGTTTCTATGTATGATTACAACTGTGGTATTTAAAAGCAAACATGTAGCAGCTTTTTATCAACGTATAACATATGCACAGAAAAGTGCCCAGATCATAAGAATACAACTGAGTTAGTTTTCACAAGTGAGCACACCCATTCACTACCACTCAGACCAAGAAACAAACATTACCCGTACCCCAGATGCCCGCCTCATGCCCCTCCTGTGACCCCCCCCCCCGCCCGAATCCCTAGGCGTAGATTTTCAGTGGCACTGAAGCACACCAAGATGTTAGCAAGTCCTGTGTTTGCCTGGTTAAGACCACAAGTGGTCTCTATTTGCTGGTTTTCTCTGTTTCAATCCCTCTTCTCCATGATGGTGAATAATGCTCTATTTTACTCTAACTTCTGTTTATGATTTAACGTCCAACTATTAGGTCATACATTGACTCTTGCATTTAGTCACATAAAATTCCTCTTTTTGGAACTGACTGTTGCTATTTGAATTTAGGAATAGAACCATCACCTTTGTTCCTTCTGTAGTAGAATAAGAAATACAGATTATAGGTCAGAAGTAATCCTCTTACCTACTTGCTACAGATCTCTTCTGCTGCAACGCAGCCCCACGTCCTACGTGTAAATCTGTGTGTTAGCACTCTTCCTTTTAAGCAACCGTGAAAGCAGCATTGCGGTCTGCCTACCTTTCTCACACCAGCCGGCGTTTGGCTTTTCCCCCTCCTCCGTCCCAAGGGGACTGGCTGTGCCCGTCTCCAGAGTCAGGCCACACTGCTGGCTTTGGCTACAGCACAGCAAGAAAAATGACAGAGCAGGAGACTGATTGAGGAAACACACCACCCCTTTCTACCACAGGGATTTACAATGCCTGGTTGTGCCGCTGAGATGACGGTAAGGCTTGGTGACTTCCGCTCATAAAGAGGGCTGTTCTTCAGTGTCACCACTTTGGAGAACCAGAAAGAAAGGTCAACTCCTAACCTAATGAGATGGGCTCACACAGGAGAAGACTTAGTCCCTCCTATTCCAGATTTTCTCCCTAAAGCCACCCAGAGGGCTTGAGGGGCTGGACGTGAATCTGTTTTAGTCATCTGAAATAAATAGTTAATTGTCTAGTACTGAGATTCATAATATGTTTTGCCATCTGTTTAAATGACAGTTGGCAAAATAAATAAGTGAAGCGTGGTGTGTCTCACCATAGAGGTCTTTTTTGGTTCCTGGTTCATAGGCATTGAGTCACAGAACCTGTGTCAGGGGTCCCCAAGACCATCCCCAGGTCCTATGCTTCACTCGGGGGACTCAGGACTCAGCACATAGTCGTATTCATGGCTGTGATTTGTTACAGTGAAAAGATACAAAGAAAAATCAGCAGAGGGAAGAGGTACATGAGGTGGAGTCTGGAGGAAACCAGGTTCCAGCTTTCAAGAGTCCTCTCCCAGTGGAATCGTACAGGACACACTTACTTCCTCCAGCAATGAACTGTGACTGTGCATGTGAAATGTGGTCCCCCAGGGAAGCCCATCGGAGGCTCAGTGCCCAGGGGGTTTATTGGAGACTGGTCACATAGGCACCCTCCACCTAGCACGTACCAAAATCCCAGACTTTCAGAAGGAAGGTAGGTGCTCAGGATAAGCCAGGTTGTTTGTATGACAGTCTAGGCACAGTGTGCCCCTCTTATCACGGGGTGGGGGGAACCTCCCGCAATCCAAGTTTCCTGACGCCAGCCTAGGCACCCTTGCCCGTAGGCCTTTCTACGGATGGCAGCCACAGGCCTGCTGTGATAACTCCTTTCTGCACAGAACCTTAGGCCAGTAGGGACTTAGCCATGCTCCAGCCCATCTTCAGTTTACACATGAGGAGATTGAGACCTAGAAGGATGACGTGACTTGCCCAAGGTTCCAGAACTCTGCAGTGGTCCAGCCAGGAGAGAGTCCAGGTACTCTTATTCCTAAGCCAGGGCTTTTGTGACTGTTTCAGGGAGGGCCATTATGGCCAGATTGATCAATTTCATTGTTTTTTAATATCCTTAAGTTACAAGTAACAGTAAAACTTATTAAACACCCTGATTACAGAATTGAGCTTTCTGTGCCACAGAGCTATCTAAACTGAGGACCCATCCATTTTACATACAATCACTCACACATAACAATATTTCAGTCAACAGTGGACTGCGTATACAGTGGCCCCGTGAGGGAGAACCATAGAGCGTAGGCATGTGGTAGGCTGTACCATCTAGGTGTGTGTAAGTACATTCTGTGATGTTCACACAATGACAAAATCGCCTAACAATGCATTTCTTAGAATGTATCTCTGTTGTTGATGCATGACTGTATAATTACATTTGTATAGTGACCCTGCCCATTGTTACATAAAATCTAGTAGTCCACTCTGCACATTAGAAGTACGTCGGGGCACAAAATTTCTATGAACATAACAATCGCAGCATCGTAAACAAACAGAAGAAGCACTAGTAGGAAATTCAGCAAACCTTAACAGTGATTGCCTCTGGCTGGTAGGATGACAGATGAATCTTTTTTTTCTTTTTACTCTTTTCCCTAAATTTTCTATGATGAGTAGTATATAGTAGCTAAATGGGAAAAAAATTTATTTAAAAAATCAACTTTAAAATAGACTATGCTCCTCGTGCTCATCTTCAGTCCTCCAGTCATGGCTGTTGCCCGTCGGCACCCTCGAACTGCAGGATGGCCCCCGGAGAGCAGCCTCAGTTATGGAGGGAATGGAAACAGGCTCAGGCCTGCGAAGGGCAATATAGAAATTTCTAGTGGGATTCTAAATGTGCAGTATTTAAAATGACACAGCAAGTCCACTTCCAGGAGTTTATCCCACAGACAAAATCATTCCTACACATAGTGACACGGTACAGGAATTTCACTGCAACATTTTCTGGTAGTAAAAGATGGACAGAGTGTAAATGCCCGTTGGTGGGAGTCTGGGTGCTACAGTACATCCATTATTAGAATATCATGCACACCACAGGAAAATGACAGCATTGCTTACCTTGATGGAAAGACACTTGGTTTCCATTGTTTATAGTGGTTGAGTTTCCTGCAATGTGTTCCTCTTAAAAGTATACATATTATATTCTTTTAAAAAACGTTAAAGTTGGGGCCGGCCTGGTGGCACAGTGGTTAAGTTCGCTTGCTCTGCTTCGGCGGCCCAGGGTTCGCTGGTTTGGATCCTGGATGTGGACATGGCACCACTTGGCATGCCATGCTGTGGCAGGCGTCCCACATATAAAGCAGAGGAAGATGGGCATGGATGTTAGCTCAGGGCCAGTCTTCCTCAGCAAAAAGAGGAGGATTAGTGGCAGATGTTAGCTCAGGGCTAATCTTCCTCAAAAAAAAAAAAAAAGTTAAAGTTGTCTTGAATGACTTTGAAAAACAGAACTAACCCAGAGGCAGGGAATGGTATTTTGCCCAACTTTTATACCGGGAGACAGTAGAGAACTTAAAAGAATTCTTTGTAAAATTACAAGTCTTTCAAAAGTAAAGTTGGATTAGAAGATGAAAAGTGAGTATCTCAGAGAACGTTCAGTTTCTTGGGTGTGATGATGGTGGTGTGGTTTCATAGGGAGATGTTCTTATACTTAGGAGATGCGTACTGAACTATTCAGGATTGAAGTGTCACGGTGTCTGCAGCTTACTTTCACAACGTGCAGGAAAAAGTATGTGTGTGCATGTGTGTATGTGTGCACGTGTGTATAGACAGGGAAAAAGCAAGGTAGCAAAATGTTAAGTTATTGAATCCAGGAAAAAGGTGTATGAATGTTTGTGTTACTAGTCTCTTAACTTTTCTATAAGGTTGAAATTTTTCAAAATAAAAAGTTAAGAAAAAATTTAAAAATCAAGGAGCTAAAGACTTCTGAAAACAAAGCAGTTACAAAGCTTGTTAAGGAAATCAGTTGAAGAAAGTCAGTCTTTATCTCTCCACGTCTTCAGCCAGCCACCTAAGCAGAAACAGGTTGCCTTGTGCCTGCAGGTTGTCAAAGTTTTGAGCTCAAGAAAACTCTGTGCAGGATGCTGGTTAGCTGGGCTGTTTCAGAACCTGGAAGTACTGAGCAGCAGCCTTTCCCTTAAAAGATGCATTTAAGCAGGTCCGTCCTTTCTCTTCTCTTTACTCTCCAGTTCCCAGAGGCATCCGTGCAATAGTTCCTTGCTGCATGACAGCAGGAGACCAGCCCGCCTAATTGGCCAAGAGGTGGTTCTTGTCTTCTTTCTCCTGCTCTTGTTGGTCTGGTTCCTGAACCGAGAATTCGAAGTCAGCTACCGCCTTCACTACCATGGGGATGTGGAGGCGGACCTTCACCGCACCAAGATCCAGAGCATGAGGGACCAAGCTGACTGGCTGCTGAGAAACATCATCCCCTACCACGTGGCCGAGCAGCTGAAGGTTTCCCAGACCTACTCCAAGAACCATGACAGCGGAGGAGTCATCTTCGCCAGCATCGTCAACTTCAGTGAGTTCTACGAGGAGAACTACGAGGGAGGCAAGGAGTGCTACCGGGTCCTCAATGAGCTGATCGGGGACTTCGACGAGCTCCTGAGCAAGCCAGACTACAGCAGCATCGAGAAGATCAAGACCATCGGGGCCACATACATGGCGGCGTCGGGGCTGAATGCCACACGGTGCCAGGACGGTAGCCACCCGCAGGAGCACCTGCAAATCCTGTTTGAGTTTGCCAAGGAGATGATGCGCGTGGTGGACGATTTCAACAACAACATGCTCTGGTTCAACTTCAAGCTCAGAGTTGGCTTCAACCATGGGCCCCTCACAGCAGGGGTCATCGGCACGACCAAGCTGCTGTACGACATCTGGGGGGACACCGTCAACATCGCCAGCAGGATGGACACCACGGGGGTGGAGTGCCGCATCCAGGTGAGTGAAGAGAGCTACCGTGTCCTAAGCAAGATGGGCTACGACTTTGACTACAGAGGGACGGTGAACGTAAAGGGGAAAGGTCAGATGAAGACCTACCTTTACCCAAAGTGCATGGACAACGGGGTCGTGCCACATCACCAGCTGTCCATCTCCCCAGACATCCGAGTCCAGGTGGACGGCAGCATCGGACGGTCTCCCACGGACGAGATTGCCAACCTGGTGCCTTCTGTACAGAACTTGGACAAGACGTCTCTGGGTTCTGATAACAACACACAGGCCAAGGATGCTCACCTGTCCTCTAAGAGACCCTGGAAAGAGCCCATCAAAGCCGAAGAAAGGTGTCGATTTGGCAAAGCCATAGAGAAGAGCGACTGTGAAGAAATGGGGATGGAAGAAGCCAACGAGCTCACCAAGCTCAACGTCTCAAAGAGTGTGTGACGCAGCGCCGCGCGCTGCCTGCGGTGCTCTGCTCCTCGAAACACAATAATATTTGTATTTGGCTGTTGTGTGTTCCAAGCGCCACGGGTTCCGTCCCCGGACGTGGTGTCATGTGGTCATTGCAGCCCTAACTTCTGTGTGGATCACAGTTATTCAGGGTTCATTTTCATCCATTTCTTTCCTTTTTCTCCCCTTGGTGTCACACTCAGCGTGGAGAACAAGTGCCTTCAGGGGCTGGCCGTGGCCTTGGAGTCTAGGGACAAAGGCCACCGGTGGAGATCATGGCCTTGAGTGTTGTTGGACTTTTAAAACAAAAGCTGTGGTTAAGATATCATGTTTATTGCTTTTTCTCACGAGACACTTTTTTTTTTTTGCTAATACAATGTTTTTGAGGTTTATTTTTTCTGTATACATAATAGTGTTTTCCAGTGACCTGACCTTTCTGTGTAAGCACATACACGCACACACACTTGCATTTATGAATCTGAGATCAAGTGCCAGTAACTCCCTGGGAGGGGACGTCCAGGGGCGAGGCTGAGAACGGCAGTCCGCAGTCAGCCAGGCCGCCAGTTCCCCTCCCACCTGCGCCTTCCAGAGCACCTGGGCCTCGTGGGCTGTGGCTGCACCGCTCCCCACACCTGGCGGCTTTAGGGCTTCCTGCACATGTAGGCCAAGAGTCCAAATGCTAACCGGTAACAAAGCTTGTGAACCAGGCCTCAGGTATTTAAAAGCCGTTTTCCATTCTGCCCCCGCACCGAGGGGTGTTCCAGCTGGGAGCGAAGGGGTTTGCCTTTGAAGCTGACTCGTCTGAGAGGGGAACTCAAAATAAATGTCTGAGGGTTGCATTAATTTATTTATTTATTTATCAGGAAACGTGTGTTTTGGGGAGGGGGTGCCGGGTCATTCTGGTGAGGGGAAGTAGGCTCCGGGCTCCGCAGAGGGCAGGCACAGCAGAAGTAAGAGATGTCTGTCAGTGCTGCAGCCACTGTAGGCCACCTCCCCCTCAAGGGGGCTGAGCAGGACCCCTGGGTCGGAGAAGCTCTCGGCCACTGTTTGTAAACCGACGCTGCGACTTCTGCCCCACATGCCATGGATCTGCGTCCCGGGGTCTCCCTGCTGCAGGGTTACATCAGAACCCGGCTCGGTGAGAAGCGGGAGGTCTGGGCAGAGCAGGCGGGCAGGCGGTGTGGCACTGTCTTGGCTTCCACACATTCAGGAAATTTCTCCATCCTTTCCCATTCTCATCCTGCGCAGGACCTGTTTGTGGCAGGAGTGACCCTGGGGGGCGAACCCCAGCCCTCTATAGATGGGGTTCTTGCACTGTATGTAGGGACAGTATGTCCGGAGGCAGATGGGGTGCTGCGCAGGGGTATAGAAAACCTAAGGAAAAGCACTTCTGTGCCCTTTGTCGCTAATCCTGCTTGTAATCATGTTTTGCCACGTTGAGTCTGGAGTTTATGTAGAATCGAACTCAGGCTGGAGTTGCCCCGTCCCAGCCATAGTTATTTTTAAGGTGACATGGCATACAGCTCATGGGGTAATTTGAGGACTAGTTCTTTCTCTGTTTACGGTCTTCCGATGGTCCTGTGCATTTGCTTTTCACTGGTAAATCTCTGTGTAACTTCCACATCTGCAGCAAGTCCCCAAATACGTACAGAATCTGCGGTCTGAAGCATAACGAAATATTGATTCTGACCGGCCAGCTCCCCGTGGGACATACCTGGGATGGCCACCTGGCCACCAGGAGCCCAGCGTCCTGGGGAATCCAGAGCATTCTTAGTCACTAAGATTTTCCTTCAGGTTTTCCTGTCAGTTTGTTGATCTTCCAGTGCTGGAGAAAGGTTGGTGTGACAATACCTCTTGCTTCTAAAGAATGTATTCTTATAAAAACTGCAGGATTTTTATTTTTTCTTAAAAACACTACCTGATGCTCTCCTTGTCCATAGGGATCGTGGGCGTGTTAGGGATTTCTTCCCTCAGTATTACCGCATTTGTGAGTGTGGCCCTTCCCGTTGCCTTCCAGCTCCAGGTTCTGTAGCTTTGGCGGCAGCTAAGGGTCTGGGCGGTTGCCCATGAGTTACCCGTGTCTCTGCTGTTCGTTCAAGACATGCTCTACAAAGTTCATCTCTGCACACACTTCCCCCCTGTCAAACTCTTTTTTCCTTCCTCTCCTACAAAGGTGTTTGTGATTCCTGACCCTGGGAACCCGAGAAGCTGCGACCCACAGGGAGAGAATCCTAACATCTGGTGGTCTGGTTCAGCATTGTACAAATTAGAGCCTTTGATGGGCGGCTCACCCAGCGGCTAAAATTGTCTTTAAAGAACACCCTGAGCCTTCCTAAATAACCAGTACAGATGTTCTCTCTGGGCCACCAGGCGACTCGGGTCCTTCCCAGTTCCCTGCTCTGAAGCATACCTCAACGCAGAACCACAGAATCTCTGCAATGGAAGTGCCCTGCGTCTAACTCTGCTGGCGTTGAACAGATAGTTGCTGCAGACAGACGGGGTTTCTAAGCAGTGGGTTCAGGCGCTACCGACATGATGGATGCGTTCTTCAGAGTGGCAATACCTCTTACGAACTTAGGGCAGGAAGCAATACTTCAGAATTGAATGTGTGTAAATAGTTGCTTTGAGTTGCAATTTTCTTCTTGGCCCCAGGTCAGATCAAATTATAGATATATATATATCATAAACAAGCACATAATTTTATCCAATGCAAACAAGTGTAGAGCATCAGTTATGAAACCCTTAAGTAGTTTGAAGAGTCGCACAGATTATGCAACACCTGCACACGACTCCAATAACACTGACTTCACTGGTGGAGACAACACCTGCACATTTGCACATGACATTGAGAGCCAAAGGGCCTTTGCTTCCCATTACGTGGGCTGTAATAATTTGTAGTTTCCAAAGATCCGTCTGCATTTGCATTTCTAGGTTTTTGATTTAAGCATTTTTTGGTTGGTTGTTTTGGAAAATCACATCATGCCTAGGATCTGAAATTAAATTAGCAAGAACCAACTGTTTGCTTTTTCCATCTTTCCTTTGCTCTGCTCTTTTTCAATTGTTAATTCTAAGAATTTCAAAATGCATCCACTGAAGAAATGGACATTAAAGTATTCTAAAATCTAAATATCGGACGCCTGGTATTTTCTCATTGAAAAGATCAGCACCCTCCAGAGCTTAGGGCATCCTCATTTCCTGCAATTCGTGGCTGAAATAGCAGGAGGATTTACTTTTCATTCACATCGTGACTTTGAAAACAAGGCAACTAAAGGAAACGCTATTTGTGTGTGTGTGTGTGTGTGTTTTAATGGACATATTTGCTATGGTTAACTTTGGTTGAGAAGTATTTATTTTTACATGGAACTTTTTAAAAAGTAGTAGGTTGCAAGGCAAGTTTTGCTTGCAACGATTTATTATTAGGCCTTCTAAATCGTTTTTCCTGCAACGTCTTAAGAGGCGGAATTGACTGAGAAAACCAAGTAAATTTCTGAAAAGATGCGCCCACGTGGCCTCTCCCTGGCAGAGTTCCTGCCCGCATCATGGGGAGATCACAAAACCCCTTTCAGAATCTGTTCAGAGGCACAGAACGTCTTCGCAGAACAATACACATGCCATTTGTACATTTCCTGGCTTCACCACACCTCCACATCTGGAGCCAAGCTATGGGTCTACTGGGCTTTAGAGCCTTTCCCCTAAAGGGTTTCTCTCGGTGAGTCCAGTAATTAGGAGCAACTTCAGAGCACAAGATCGTCCTGTAGACTCAGTGAAGGGAGACGAAGATACGGTCCCCAGTCCTTGCTCATCAGCTCACAGGGATCAAGCTTCTAGAGCCAGCAAGGACACTACTCGTTGATGAAGGCGCTCCTTCTTCCCGAGTCTGTGCTGCAGGCATCCTTAGGAACTTTCCAGGGGACAGTGAATAGTGCTCTTTGCTGCATTGAAGGTCTCGTAGGAATGTGGGTTTCCTAGAAAGGGCTCCCCGGGCACTTAGAGGATCTCTCAGTCAAGAAAGGCAGCCTCTGATTTTGGCAGTAAGCCTCAGAACTCATCATTTGTGATTTCTCTTTCGTCTGAAATCTCTTTCACACGTGGTTGCTTTTCTCTGCTGTGGGAATCTGTGTGGTGGCCACCTGGAATAGATCCCAAATACCAGGAAAAGGAAGCTACTGGGGAGAGAGATAAGTGAGAGGAAGTGATTGAGAAAAAGGACACACTTGCACACCGTATGCTTGTAAATTTAAAATCTTCCCAAGTGTCTATTTTTATACAGTTCCTTTGTAAAAATTGTTTTTTTTAATAACATGACTCCAAAGAATTGTTGCTGTGTATTGGAGTATTTAAGCCTGGGGAATTCTCCTATTCCTGCTGGGCCTGAGAGTCGGAAGGAGAAGTGAATTAAGCAATCGTGTATTGAGCAATCTGAGCGCCTTGTGAAATCTCAGTGATCAACAGCACCGATTCTTACCCTTTTTTTGGCTCACAGAGCCTTTGATAATTTGATGAAAGTCGTGGCTCCTTTCTCCAGAAAAAAATGCACATAAAAATAAATCCTCTTATTGCATACAATCTCAGGAGTTCCTGGGTCCAAATAAAGTACCCCCAACCTGCAATAACTAGAGGAATGAGAATTTTTTATTATAACTATCTATACATGAGCTTTCCAAGCATTTCTGGACTCTTGGGAACTTGATTAATCGTGTTAATGCTGCTTATTTATATATGCATTTCCAATCAAAATTATATTTTAGAGCTTAAGTCTGAATTATCTAAATATATTTGAAGAGCCAAAGAACTTTTCAATATATAAACACAAAGTTAGTCCAGTTCTTTCCAACAGATGAATAAATTCAGCCAGTATTTACTGAGTACCTACTATGTGCCAAATGATGCCAAAGCTCCCTGCGTTGAGGGGGTTAATTTTGCTGTGATACTTGAGAATCTTTGAGGAATAACTGTGGTTAGAAACTGTATTTCTCATGATGGCTTTACCATTAGGAATTCCACCAGTCACTGAAGGAATTTCGAGATATCTGAGGTCGCATAGTGACATCCCTCTCTCTATTGACATTTTACAACAGTGGCTCCTTAGTGTCATCTGTAACCCACTAGAGATTGTTTTCATGTTCATGGTCTTATGGAGTATTCAGTCTCTCAAGAAACAGCAACAGATGAGAATCGTTCAGAGAAAACCGCTTCGCCAATACTGGTCCCTCAGTGAAGCAGGGCCCCTCCACACGCTGCCCATGAGGTCATATGTTCAGTGTTCAACAATCACACTGTAAAACAACCCTCCCCTGATGGCGATTGGGGTCCCAGCACAAGGGTCTGAGAGCTGGCAGAACAAGGCACTGGCTTGGACTGATTTGGCTGGTGGGAGCTTTTCAGGAATGACACCCCCCAGCAGAGCGTCTCCTGCACTGTCCGAGAGAAGTACTGGTGGTTTGAGGACCAGACGTCTGGGCCGATCCCATCTCTGCCCTGTGCCCACTAGTGAGGCGAGGCAGCCGTCTTCTGAAAGAGCTGCTCTTTTTCTTCCTCTGACCTTCTTGATCTCAGCAAACAAAATTCTTGCTCTCTAGGTTGGAAGGGCAATGAGTGGTATCAGAGAGGAGGACTTGTTTGAACTTGTCCATGTGATCTGGGGAAAGGAAGCAGAATGGGAAGGGGAGTGATATAGGCTAGCACCTCCGCTTGGACTCCCTGGGGTGTAGATGTCCTTGTGCCCAAGGCAAACCTCAACAGCTCACCGAGCCCTTCTTCTCCCCAGCTTCCCAGCCTCTGAGATCTCCAGAACTGCCCTCCGGCAGGTATTCCAACCAAAGACCAGCCTGCCCCTGTTCTGGCCTCTGTCTCATGGACGGCCATGCCTCTCCAAGGACATATGTCCCTCCACTCTACCTGTGGCCCCCACCCCCATGCCACTATTTTTGACCTCCCAAGTAGGTCTTAGTGCCATGCCATCCTCACTCCCTAACTTCAGGAATATAGATAAACTCACAGCAACACGATGAGCAGGCACTTTATTGATTTAAAGAGAGTAACTCTTTAGCCGCTTAATTCACTTCTCACATAGACAAATATGCCTCTACAAGTAAAGTAGTCTCCTGTTATGTCATAGTTTTCCGCCAAGGAACTCAAAACACCTGGGACCCCGTTTGCCCCATGATGCCTCACTGAAGTAGGTAGGCAGAGGTGTTCTTTCTGTAGAGTATTGTTGCCCACGATCCCCAGCTACACAGCCGTGTGCCAAATCCAAACAATCTAATGTCTTGGCCTCCCCCTTCCTTTGCAAAGAAAGAACAAAGAATCCAGGTGGTGGAGCAGGACACTGTGTATTTAACTGGTGAGATTAGACAGTAGATCAACAAGGTAAAACACCTCTTCTCTCACTCTCCCCTTCTTTTTGTAAGACTGGCTACTTGAATTATATGTGGAATATTTAAGTTTTTATCTAGTGTATGCTTAGAATGGAGAAGTTTTAAAATTATTCGTGTCCATATGGACTTGGTGTCCATGTGCTCACCAAAACCATCAAGGAACTGAGGCAAAGTTTGCAACACGTCAGTACCTTCAGAAAGATCCATGTGAAACACAGATTGCATTGGTGTCCTGTACTTCTTTTAATGTAACAGAGGTAGACCAGGTACCTTTAACACAAAAATCAGGTTCTTTCCCAACTATTGATTACACAATAAATTCTTATATATAATATTAGGTCGTCTTTAAAATGCCCTCATCATACATCTGTACATCTGCGGTATTTCAGAGAAGTGTTAGAGAGATGGAAAGAAAAAACTAAATATTACTTGGCCATTTAACTTGAAATATCACAGAATATAATTTGCCGTTTACACATCAATTTGGGGATCTTGGGTAAAAAACTGACTTTGGTGATTGTTTACAAAGAACTGAGGAAGCCAACTGTTTACTTTTTAGAAGCAAGTCTTCCAAGATGGTGGGTTGGTGGAACTTTTCTTTGGTGATTTTGGTTTGCCAGAACGACCCCTCTTCTTCCTCAAGAAGAAACACTTCTAACGGCGTCACAGAGACGTTTAGAATGTTCATTTCATACAGAAGAATATAGCTGAATATTGTCTTTGGTCTCCTATGTCTGTTTTTAATTGCACACTGAGTTGTACTTTCCAAAAATTTCAGTCAAGGACTTCCATAGACTTCTAAAGATCCTAAGCTACCATGATACCCGGAGAACATTTGGGTTGGTTTGTTTAACATTGAAAAATGTAATTTATATGAACTTTCAGGAAATTAATTCAATTAAAACCTGAGAAGATAAGGTAAAACTATTTACCAAAAAAAGAGAGAGATTTGAAGCAGTTATCCAGATAATTTAGGATAAAAGCATCCTTTTTCCTAAAATATTTCTAATGAGACAAAATGAATTTATTACATGAATCACATGGATAGTGATCCAAATTCTTCCATTCACCTTTCTTATGGAACCAGTACAACGGGCTACTTCTAGCCTTTCGACATCTCATTTCCAAATTTCCTCATCTCCTTCTTCACCTGTCCATTTTATTGGCAGAATAACAGGCTCAGACCTGCGTACTTTGAGAGAAAACCTAGTGTGTCCTAGCGAACCAGCCATTCAGTAGTTACTGGAACTCCAAAATGGTTTGCCTGTGTTCCCGACCAGTGGCTCTGTCACTGCTCCAAACACAAGCCCTCTGGCATCCTGCCCACAGCAACAGCCCGTGGGACTTCGAGCAGGAGTTCTGCCAGTGCCGGTGAGGACGTCCCACGTGCCCTGAGACGGTGAGGAGACTGTCTCTACCTTCCTCTAGCTCCTCTGAAGTGCAAGAAGGCAGCCTCTGAGCACCCACAAACGGTGCCAACCCCCTCCTGCTGCCTCGTTGGCTTCTTGGTGACTTCCGGTGACCTTCATGTCCTGCTTGTGACACTTTTCCTGGTCCATACCTCATGCACTGGCCCAGCTTGAGACGCTTCAAGCCCCTCAGCATAAACTGCCACCAGGTCCTGGGCAAGCCTCTGGCACCCACTGCCCTTCAGAAAATCATCTGCAAGTCCCTTCTGATTTTAGCCCCAAGAGGCTGCCAGAACAGCTAGCTGAGAGTTTAGGCCTGATCCAGGCTCCCAAGGAGGATCTTCGTCCCCCTACTCCTAGCCTGGCCCAGGCAGCAGCGAGCCAGACTCGTAGGCCATCATGGAACCCAAACAGAGACCCCCTGCCAATCCCACCAATGGTCTTGGGGGTCCCCAAAGCTGTCCTTGGACTTGGAGGAGGTCAGGGACAGAACAGAGGACCAGCTGGGAATGCCCAGTAAAATGGATGTTGACGAAGCGCAGTTCAATGGCGTTCAGTGACCTAACCCAGCAGGGCCCCTCAAGTGCCACAGGCGCGCCATAAGCCGTCAGACGGGGTGTGCCAGGCAGGGCCTCTGGGCGCACCCTCTTCACGCTACAGCATTACACCGAAGCACCAATAACAACACACGGATGAGCACCAAGCAAAAAACCCAAAGCCTCAACATCCTCTTGGAAATCCTGTGTCCATTCCACAATTTATAACAGACAGCATTTTAGGATTTAGCCGGCCCTGAGATGATCCAAGTACTAAAACCAGCTTCCACTGTCTTGGTCCAGGCAGTTATCCTCATCCCAAAACCAATCTGTGAGGCACGCGAGTTGTGATGGAAGACGACACGGTGACGTCGCCCGGTCCAGCTTTGTGCTGATAGCATATTCTTGTCGTTTATGGTGGTGTATCGCCATGAAGGCGTAACGGCGCTTTGTTGGAGCAGCCTTCTGACTTGAGGGTGGTCGTCTGTTCTATCCTAAAACTGGCTTGCTTTCACCCACGTGGACGAGGCTCCTACGATGGGCATTGTGCTTTGTCTGTCATGAAATACAGACAGAAATCACAGAAGATTTTCATAATCTTTCTGTTCCAAAAGAGTGATAGTTTTATTTTTCAGTCATCATATTTCCTAGAAACTGCTTGTGGTTCCTTCTTTCCTCCTCTCCGAACTGTCGTCCACACTCTCCCACCTTCTCTTTTCTAGAAGACGGAAGGACTGCTGAGAGGGGAACTCAAAGTCTCCTTTCAGTTAAAGGGGAGGAGCCTCATTGTAAATAGAAAACAAGAAGCTACTGATGCTCTGTCAACAACCAAAAGCAGGAAGAACCGTATCTGTGAAACATTAAGCTGTATCTATATATACCTAAAAGCACCTTATCTTTGAGTCATTCCTGCCGACCTTATAATCTATTGTATATTAAAATATTTTACTGTATCAGAGGAAACTTCACACTATAGATGGAGAAAACCTGGGAAAACAATTCCAAATACAGGATAATTAATTCAAAGGTTATCATTTATTTATTCTGGGCTTGGCACGATTTCAAGTAGAGAATGTGCTTAATATAAACTGTCGGCCAGAAAATGAATTTATCCTCAAGTCTCCTGAAACCTCTTTTTAACACAACACTGATTCATAGAACTTTGCTGTGTGTGTGCACCATGCAGTCGAAGGGGGTCGCAAGCTGGTCATCGCATTTGAAACCACAGATGCAGGGACTTCAGGGAGAAGGCGCTGAGGCCCTCCGTCCAGCCTGCCTCCCACTGGGCCGCCGTTAGCTCCCCTTAGCTTGAATAGAAGCATCCAGAACACACAGTGTGGCTACAAGTTTTCAGGGCCTCGAATGCCACTCTTGGGATTGGAACGTTCAGTGGCCTCTTTCCTCAAGCAGGGATGTGTGCAGACAGGTGAACAGAGAAAGAAGCACCCCCTCCCTGGTGGTCTCTCCCCCGACTCGGAAACGGAAGGTGAAGCGTCGGTGTTAAGAACCGTGAAAGGGACGCACCACTGCACGTCCAATGCGAGCTTTCTCTGTGATGTCACTGGAGTCTGTCCAACACTGAGCTGAGCTCATGGACAGGAGTGAACCAAAACTTGTTTTCTTTGGACTGCTTTCAGCAAAAAACAGAAGAAGAGGGCTGATTTTTTCCAGTGATTTTTTTTTTCCTTGGATCAATAGTACAGATCCAAAGTGAGTACTTATTCACTGGCCCAGTTTCCCAATCTTTCAACCTAAGCGTGTGACTGCCAGTCCCCTGGGATGTGAGACTATTGCTGCAAACAAACCAACAAGCTTAGGCCGGGGATCACAGAGAGCTCTTTCCACGTGTGGCTGGCCAGATGTCCTGCACAGACTGTTACGTGTGTGCTTCTTAACTCCGAGTTTGCCTTGTTTAGCTGGTGTTGGGGAAACAGGTGTGTGAAGCTGCTTAGCAAAGACAATACGAAGAGAAGCTGCGCTCCCCTGGGAGGAGGCCGGGCTTTTTTGGTTTTTGTGTTTTAATTCAGCCCAACTATCTAGAAAGAGAAAAGTCTTGCTCTCCTAGCCCCTCAGCAATGTTCAGGGGAGGTGGGGAAAAAGGTCTCTAGATGTGCATGTTAATAAATGCCCCCATGGCTAAATTTTTTTGTCCGTGAAGGAAACATTGTTCACCTTCTTTCTGCTGGTTATCAAGCACAGGTGAAAATAGGAAAGAATCTCTTTAAATATAATTGTGCCCTGGAAGGGACCCCTTTGCAGCCTGGTGGCTCTCTGGGGATTGAAATAGTCATCCCAGGTGGCCCCCAGACCGTCCCCTGTGGTCGGGGACAGGCGTCCCTTGTCCGTCCCCATCTGGAGAGACGCTTCCATGGATGCGGCCAGCGCACCAAGGCTACAACACTCTTGAAAAACAAGGAAGAATCTTGTCTAACAAGCCTGATAGCCAAAGGGGTCTGTGAGCAAACGTTAGAACCCCGCGATTTCATTCTCAATTTTTTAAAGGGTATTAGTTTTAGTTTCATTTTATCAATCGGTTTTTCTGGAGGACTTTTTTTTCATTAGTCCCTCTGGTCCTATTGTGAGGCAGTTGTTTTAATTTTGTGGCTTTCATAAGTTTACAGGAACATAAAAATTTGATGCCAATGACATTCCTTCGAGTTCCCCATTATCTTGTGGATTTAGTGCCCATCTGTCTGGCGTATGTTTCCAGTGGTGGCTCACGATGGTCCTCGCCATATATTGGCCATATGCCTGCTTCCGGCGCATGCATGTGCATGGAGACCCAAGACTGGTCCCCGAATAAGGCTGTCTCTGACTTGGTTCAAAGCCCCCACGAAGGGGAGTCCCCCGGAAAAGCGCACGTACGTTGGTGTGCTCTTGAGAGTGGATTTAGAGACAGACAGTCCTTCCAGCTCAGCAAATGTCATTTTGTGTCTGTCTGCTCACCCTTTCATTTGCAATAAACCTGACAAAAGCTTCCAGAATGAAAATGAGAATGTTCATCTTTGAAGGAGACATTGGCAGGCAGCCACAGACTCAAAGGACGCAAACTAATTTCGCTCTTGTTTTTCTGCCAATAACTCCTTGGCCCCACGCGCTCTGCACGGGCAGGGCCTGAGGGGGGATTCTGATCGGTCAGCGGCACACAGAGCACTGCAGACCCTCGATGGAGAAGGTGATGGGTCATAACAAAGTGAACTTCCTCTGCTCCTGGACACACTGTCGCTTCTCAGCCCGTGGAGATGGGGCAGTCCCACTCACCTGCGGGCAGGACCTCGCTCAGCTTGTCTGCTACACAGGGAACATCTGGTCCACTGACCTTCCTCCCCGATTAGAGGAGATCCTTCACTTCACTAGGAAAGGAGGGAGGAGGGAAGGAACGAGAGAACCTTCCTTTGAGAAGGAAGGAAGAAGAAAAGGAAGGAAAGAGAGGAAGGAAAAAGAAAAGAAAGAGAAGGCAGGCAAATGCATTTACTGCTTTTAAAATGGATTTGGGGCCACCCTGGTGGCACAGAGGTTAAGTGTGCATGCCCTGCTTTGGCGCCCGGGGTTCACCAGTTCCTGGGTGCAGACATGGCACCGCTTGGCAAGCCATGCTGTGGTAGGCGTCCCACATATAAAGAGGAGGAAGATGGGCATGGATGTTAGCTCAGGGCCAGTCTTCCTCAGCAAAAAGAGGAGGATTGGCAGCAGTTAGCTCAGGGCTAATCTTCCTCAAAAAAAAAAAAAAGGATTTGAGTTTTAATCCATTTTTAGATGACGTTTTCGGAACATGTCTCTGCAGTGAGTCTCCTGCCTCTGGTGATGAAGGAGAGCTGCACTTTCACATCTTGTCCCAGAGAGTGGGCTCCCCCTGGAGCTTTAACCTGAACAAAGGAAAGCACTGGAGTCTGGTTCTTTCACTCAGTGGCTGGCCAACCACCCTTCCGATTCGGGGTCGGGGTGGGAGCAGTCTGGTTTTCTGAAATGAGGAGAAGGACTAACTTGGGGCCAAAGGGAAGTTGGAGAAGATTCCAGGTTCCCGAAGGATGCTGCCATCGGGCCGGCCGGAAGAGGGGGTGGGGATGAGTCATGAGAGTGTAACCCCTTCTACACTGTTCTAGAGGGGCTGGCCTCAGAACCAGGAACTCCCTCAGGGCGGAGCAGGTAGAGGAGGGCCCGGTCTCCTGCACCAGGCACAGGAGAAGCATGATGGACAGAACTGACGGCCTCTTTAGCCAGAAGGCCCAGGAGATCCTGCAGAGGAGAGAACAGGACCACCATTCGCTCGCTTCCCAGGAAGGGACTGAACTCTTCCCCTGAGCCTCCAAGGGGGTGTTACTTCGCCCAGAGGGACAGCATGGCAGTTGAGTGCCCCAGACCCCGGAGCCTGGCCTCAGAGTCTCATGAGAATAAGCTCTCCTTGCCTCATCCACAAGCCCTTTAGAGAGCTGAGGTCACTTCAGGGCAGTCCTAGAGGTGAGCCCCAGGAATCACCATGGCAGCGTGTAGGCCAGCAGTGGGACCTGGAATGTTCCAGAAACATTAAACCCTAGGGCAGGTGGGGAGAGACCGGCTCACAAGCAGGGTCCATGAGCAGTGTCGATGGCAGGAAAAAGGAGCCGCTGAATGAGGCTCCTTTCCTGCAGAGCCCCAAGGCTATAAATAACTAGGCAGCTGCTCAACAGCTGGCACAGAGAATGTTCTAGGCAGGGGACCACGCTGGGGAAGGGTGCAGTGAGAGAGTGGCCTGACGATGCACCTTTGAGGGAGTGGAAGGATTCCTGGACGGCCCTGGAGGAAACTTCGAGCCCCCCTCCTAGGGGAACCCACAGCTGGTTCAAGACTGGACGAGAGAGACAGGGAGTCTGTGTGACCCTTCGTAGCTAAGGAGACGGCCTGCTGCCGAGGCCATGTTGTTTGCATGTCAGGGTTGGCTTTTTTTTTTTTTAGCCTTTTTACTTTTTATCAGAGCTTACATCAGTGAAGCACACATAACTTGACGAGTTTTTACATATTTATAGGCCCATGTAACTATCCCCCAGATCGAGGTATAGGACATTCCGAGCACCTCAGGGGACTCTCTCGTGCCCATCTGGTCAATACCCCCACCATCCGAGGCCAACTGCTGTTTTAATCTCTATCATCATAGATTGTTTCTTCCTCTTAACTTCGTGATTGATTCATCTCCCTGGAATCCCACAGTAAGTACTGTTGCAAGTCTGGCTTCTTTCACTCACGACATGCCTGTGAGATTCCTCCATGCGTGGGTGGCCAAACTCTGTTCTTTTTCATGGCTTTATATTATTCCGTGGGATGATGAGACCATCAGTTGTTTATCCTCTCTGCTATGGAGGGTCACTTGGCTTGCTTGCAGTCTGGGACTCTTAGGAATAACACTGCAGTGAGGTTCGTGTCCATGTTGGCACATTTCAGAGCACGTGTGGAAATAAATTCTGGCAGGATCTAAACTGATACATCCTCAGTTGAAGGCAGCTTGGTAATAGCTGTGAAAATTAGAAAAGCACATGCCCTTCTGGGAATTTATTCTATATATCTGCTCAGACATGCAAAATGTCTTGTGCACAGGGTTCTTCATTACAGCATTTATTTGTAAAAGCTCAAGTTTTGTCTTTTTGTTGTTCAGCTGTGTGTTCTTTATATGTTCTGGATACTAGACTCTTATCAGATATATAATTTGCAAATATTTTCTCCCATTCTGTAGGTTGTCTTTTCACTTTCTTGATAATGTTCTTTGATACACAGAAAATTTTCATTTTGATGAAGTCCAATTTACCTGTTTTTTCTTTTGTTGCTTGTGCTTTCAGTGTCATATCTAAGATTCCATTGCCAAAACCAAGTTCACGAAGATTTACCCCTATATTTCTTCTAAGAGTTTTAAGGAACATAATCCCCACCCTCAAATGTGGGCTGCACATGGCGACTTCTCTCCTAGGAACACAGTATGGAAAAGAGAAAGGAAGGAATGACTTTACAGTGGGGAAAGCTGACAGACCCCCCCCCCCCCCCAGCCAGGTGATTGAGGTCAACGTCCATAGTGATAAGTCATGGTGACAGTACAGACCCTTGATATGATGGGAATGGCACTGCTATGGGCTGAAATATGTCCCCCCCAAATTTATATGTTGAAGTCCTAACCCCCAGCACTTCAGAATGTAATTGTCTTTGGAGATAGGGCCTTTGAAGAGATAACTAATGTAAAATGAGGTCATATGGGTGAGCCCTAATCCAGTATGACTGGGGTCCATATAAGAGGAGGAGATTAGGACACAGACAGGCACAGAGGAAAGACCATGGGAGGACACAGGGAGATCACAGCCGTTTACAAGCCAAGCAGCGAGAATTCAGAAGGAACCAGCCCTGCTGACACCTTGATCTTGGCCTTCTGGCCTCCAGATCTGGGAGAGAATACATTTCTGTTGTATAAGCCACTCCGTCTGTGGTCCTTTGTCATGGCAGCCCGAGCAGACTAATACGGGCGCTTCACCTCTGTGGTCTTCCTCTCAAAAACCCCTAACTCCATCCCCCTCATGAGAAACAACCAGACAAGTCCCAGCTCAGGGACATTTCCACAAAATACCTCACCAGTCCTCCTCAAAACTGCTAAGGTTGTCAAAGGTCAAGGTGAAAAAAAGCCTAAAAAGCTGTGACAGCCAAGAGGAATCTAAGGAGACGTGACAACCAAATGTAATGTGATGTCCTGCATGGGAGCCTGGAACAGAAAAAGGGCGTTAGGTAAAAACCAAGGAAATCTGAACAGAGTGTGGTATTTAGTTAATAGTAGCATATTAGTATTGGTTTCCTAATTGTGGCAAATGTACCACACTCATGGCAGATGTTAATAACAGGGGAAACTGGGTGTGAGGGATATGGAAAGTCTGTACTCCGTTCACAATTTTTCTATAAATCTAAAACTATAATAAAATAAAAAGTTTATTTTCAAAAATATGAACTCAAATTAAAAAAAAAGACAAAAGTTTTGAATGGACATTTCCACAAAGATCTACAAATGACCATTAAGTATATGAAAAGATGTTCAACATTATCATTGATTAGGGAAATGTAAATTAAAACCACAATTAGATGCCACTGCACACCCACTAGAATGGCTATAAGCAAAAAAGCAAGTGTTGGCAAGGATGTGGAGAAACTGGAATCTTTATGCACTGCTGACAGGAATTTAAAATGGTATGTCCACTTTGGGGGAAAAAAGTTTGGCAGTTTCTTAAAATGTTAAGCATAAACTTATGATAATATCCAGCAATTCTACTCCTAGATACCTACCAGAGAGACATGAAAACATATGTTCAGACAGTGACTGAATGTGAACATTCATGGACGCACTATTCCTAACAGCCAAAAAGTGAAAATAGCCCAAATGTGTCATCAGCTCATAATGGATAAATAAAATGTGGTATATTCATACAATGGAATATCATTCAGCAATAAAAAGTAACAAAGTTGTGCTACATGCTCCAACATGGATGAACCCTGAAAACAACATGGTCAGTGAAAGAGGTCAGATGCAAAAGACCACGTATAGTATGATGCCACCCATGTGAAATGTCTAGAACAGGCAAACCAGTCAAGGAAGAAACCAGATCAGTGATTGCCCAGGGCTGGGGATGACAATGAGGATTGACTACAAATAGTCACAAGTGAAATTTCGGGGATAGTAGAAATGTTCTAAAATCGGATTGTGATGATGTTTGCACAACTATAAACTTACTAAAAATCATTGAGTTATACAGGTAGAGTGTGTGAATTTTATGGTATGTAATTATACCTTCACAACATTGTAAAAAAATAAATAACCAGCAAGGTGGTGAGGCATAGATGAAACCAGATTGGCAATATGTGGATAGTTTTCTAAGTTGGGTGACAGGTAGAGAGGATTCATTATACTATTACTTTTGTTTAGGTTTGAAATTTCTCATAATACAAAGTTTAAAAATTAATGAATTGCAGCTTTATGCTTCCCCTGAACACGTTTCCATAAGCTCCCGGAGTGCATGATGTTTGGGTTACATACTTTCCTTTCTCCCCGTTAGGTGGTGAGTTTCCTCCAGGTAGAGATGGTTTCCTATTATTTATTGTTCTTTTGTATTTCCAGGGTCTGACTCACAGACTGGCAAATAAATTCAGTTGAAGAAAATTTTTAAATAAAATGGGGAGAGAGAAAAAGAAATAACTGGTAACACGGGAAAAACCATTTTGCAAAAGCTAACTGAAGTTTCTCAAAAGGAGATATTTTAAGTGCTCAGAACCACAAGATGACACATTACTTCAAAATGCGTTGGTGTGCTGGGTGTTCTGCGACCTTCTGCTTTAGGGTTGCTTAGTAGCAACCTCAGTGATGGGTCCCCGGGTCTAAAATTGGGATAAAATACTTAGAGCACTCTACATGGAAATAACGTGAACCAAACTGGATCCTTTTTGAGCCGGGATTTTATATTGTGTCAGGATCTTCATTACCAATCTCCTCTCCCATTGCGTTAGTGTAGAAAATATATTCTTTGACTCTGTTCTGATAAATTTCCTGTTTTTAAAAATGCTATTTTCTTGCCCATGGACAGTCCTCTGAGGCACACATTGAGCAGGAAAACTTTGAAGAATCTTCCAGATTTTCCAACAGAGATGAGAACTCACCAGAATAACCAGGCCTCCCTAGCGAGAGAAGGTAAGAGGGAAGGGGGGTGATGTGGATTACATCCTCTCCAGGGACCGGGCAGGTGCTAGGTCTTGAGAAGTTATTGCACGTCATACGCCCGACAGTCTTGTGAAGGAGGCGAAGACACCGGGCCCCAGGGGCCGCGCTCCGCCGCCCAGAGCAGCGGGACCGGGACCCCGGGGCCCCAGAGCACAGCAGGTCCGGCTCTCGGGCGCCACCTAGCGTTGGCTGCGCCCGGACCGGCTCCTCCCGGCGCGCTCAGCCCCGCGGTCCGCGGTCCCCAGCACCGGGGTCCCAGGTCCCCGGAGAAAGGAAGGCAGGAGGAGCGCCTGGAGCTCGGAGCCAGCCCTGGCTCTCGCGCCCCCTTCACGCGGCGTCCTGCAGGGCTGAGGCGCGCTCCCTTTGGGGTTTCTGGGGTCGCGGGGCCTGGGGCGGGAAGGGCTCTGGACTGGGAGCCGGGAAGGGTCCAGTCCCCCTTCAGTCCTCCAGGCCTCTGTTTCTTCATGTGGAACAGCCCATCCAGGGAGCTTCTCGCTTTGCAAGTCCACGCGCGCAGAGTAGCCCCACCCCCCACCGCGCCCCGCATCCCTCCGGACGCTCCCGCAGCCCCTTAACCCTGATGGGTCACTGGAATCACGGGGACACTTCTTAAAAGACAAGTATCTGGGCCCCATCGCAGACCGACCGAACTGGGGAGAGGGGCCTAGGCATCACCATTTTCCACTTTTGCCAGATGATTCTAATGTACCAGTAAGGGTTAAGGACAGCCTTACACTTCCAGTGAGGCCCAGCTCCCGTTTGCGCCACACACCCCTCCATTGCTTCTTGTGCCCACCCCCATTTACCACTGCCCTCCAAAATGGCAAGTCTTTGAACTAACTTACCCTGGAAAGCCTATGTTTGGTGTCCACCTCTGGTAGTGTCCCCTCTTGTCACCCTGGACACTGCCCGGGCAGGTGAGGACTGAAAAGCAGTAACCGCCTTTGCACGGTCCGAACCTGGGGCAGAATCGCACCCAGATGGTGAAGCGCAGAGAGCAGCAGCGGGTACTGGCAGGGCCATGGGCAGGGAGAGGCCGGGCCAGGCCGGCGCACCAGGGCGTGGGCACTGCTGCAGAGAACGTCCCAGGGAGGCAGAGAGGGGGAGGGAGGTGAGATCACAGGTGTGCAAGGCTCCCAGCCCCCACTGCATGTGGCAGTGGCCCAACACTTACAAAATATGAGTTCAAAGACACAATTAGGAAGAATTTCCAGCTGTGCACAGCACGGCTTTGACCAAGCGCTGGCCTCTTGAGCCTGTGGCCTTGTGTGGCTGCCCAGGCCACACGCCCTGCCTGGGACCCAGGCTACACGTGGATTCCTGGGGTTCTGTCCCCGTCCCAGGAATCAGAATCTCCAGGAAAGATATTCCAGAATCTCTGTGTCCAGAGAGTTCCCTGGGCAGTTTTCATCAGGGAGGTAGGAACCACTGCTCTAGGCTTCCACACCTGGCCATCATTTGATTCCCGGGCCCTCTCCTACAGATTCAAATAAAAAATTCCTGAATTCTGCTCTCCTCCACCTGCCATGTGGAATTGGACTAGATTTTGGAACCACTCTGCTTAGGTTAAAATCCTACCTCCGCCATACCAGCTGTGTGATCATAAACAAGCTTTTGAACCTCTCTGTGTCTCACTTTTCTCATCTGTCAGATGGGGTTGTCGTGAGGATTCAATGAGTTAACATTTACGCAAAGTGCTTAGGATAGTGTCTGTCCGCTGCCAAGGAAGGACAAAATCATCCTTAGCCTTTATTATCATCAGTGCTTCTCAGCTCTGGGCTGCTTGTGAGAGAAATCTTTGTTTGCGTTCTTTGTTTTTAGTGAATTTGTTTTTAAATTCCGTGCCTGGATCGCTCTCCAGATCCATTCAACGGGAAGGCGCAGGCATTCTGATTCAGGAGAGCTGGGGCCCACCGATACCGTCCCGGAATTTGCTGTGTTCATTCAGCTGTGTGTCGTGGGGCTGCTGTTTCTCCACGTGCTTTTCCCAACAACCCTATGAGAGAGACCATACCCCCTTTTAGGCGTGGGGGTAGTGCGGTCAAGTTCAGAGGCTTTAAGTGCCTCATCCAAGGCCCTGCAGCTAGAAAACGGCAAAAAAGATACCTGATCTGATCTTTCTATCGGCCGTTCTGAGTTGCTTCTCTACTGGTCAAGGATGAAGGCCTGTTCTTAGACAGTCCTGTGCAAGGGGAGTCAGGTGTGGATGCATGCTGTTGTGGGCTGAATGGCTCTCCCCCGCCTCGCCACACACATACATTCCATATGTTTGATGCCCTAACCCCCAGGACCTCAGAATGTGACTGTATTCAGAGAGAGGGTCTTTAAGGAGCTGATTAAAGTGAGGCCATTTGGGTGGGCCTCAATCCCCTCTGACTGGGGTTCTCATATGAAGAGGGAGAGACACAGGGATGCACACGCAGAGGAAAGACCATGTGAGGATGCAGCAAGAAGGCGCCATCTGTAAGCCAAGGGAAGAGGCCTGGGGAAAAACCAAACCTACCGCACCTTGATCTTGGACTTCCGTCTTCCAGATCTGTGAGAAGATAAATTTCTGTTGTTTAAGGAAACCAGTCTGCAGTAATTTTTTATGGCAGCCCTAGCACGCAAATAAATCCCCCACCCCACCCCAACTCCTGGAGTTCAAGGGTGAAATGAAGGAGCCAGGAGCCCAGCGTGCACATCTCTTCTTCCTATCTAGTCTGCTGACCTTTGTGCAAACTGCTCAGCAGAGCGCCTGGCATGTGTTAAGCACAGAGCTGTTCTTTATACACACACAACACCTGGGTACAACAGGTGTATTCCCCTCTCGCAGCTGAGTGGTATCCCCATTCTCCAGATGAGGAAACTGAGACTGAGAAAGGCTAAGTAACTTGTCCAAAGTCACACAGCTTTTTAATTGTGGAGCCAGGACAAAAGACTCCAACTCATGTAGTTTGTTTTGGGATCCCATGCTTTAATTTGTTTAATCAAGTTTACCGAGGCATAATTTATATATATTAAAATACATAGATTTTAGGTCTATAGTCCAATGAGTTTTGGCAAATGTATACACCCACATAACCACCATCACAGTCAAGATATAGAACATTTTCACCCCTCCAGAAAGATCTGTCAACTTAAAAAGCAAATTTGCCTATTTTATCCTCAAAATTGAGTTTATTCAGGAATAGCCAAAAGAATTGCAGTGCAAGATGTGCATGCTGTGGTGAACCACAGGCAAATCTAGAGAAGAAAGGAGGGAGCTGCCTTTATAGAGAAAGGGGGGAGTCCAGAGGGGCTGCTCTAAAGGAAAGTCCGTTGGGGGAGAGCAACAGTTCAGGGCGGCAACGGCTGCTCATCGGCTGGGCTGTTGCTGGATGGGGAGAGAAATCTTCCCTCAGTAGTTAAATAGTTTTATTTCCTGTCTAAGATGCAAGCGCCCACCCTCTCTTCTTTTTTGGAGTAATTGACATGTATGATTGGGCGTCAGAGCTACAGGCCTTCCCGACTCCAGTTTTGTTAAGGTTTTTCTTACTAATTTCCACGCTTCCCTCCTTCTCCTGTACAGTCAATTCCCCAACCTCCACCCCTGCTTCAGGCAACTACTGATCTGATTTCTATTGCCTGTTCTAGAATTTGCATAACTGGAATCACTCAGTGTGTACCCTTTTGGGGTCTGGCTTCTTTTGCTCAGCATGCTGTCTCTGCACCCCAACCATGTTTTTTGTGTATCAGCTGTTCTTTCCTTTTATTGCTGAGTAGAATTCTGTTCTATGGATATATGACAGTTTGTTTATCCATTCGTCAGTGGGTGGAGATTTGGGCTGCTTCCACTTTTTAGCTATTTTAAACAATGCTGCCATTTTTGTTCAAATCTTTTTGTGGGATAAGTTTTCACTTGTCTTGAGTAAATATCTAGTGGTGGGATTGCTGGTCGTGGACAGGTGTATGTCTAATATCGTAAGAAACATCAAACAGTTTTCCAAAGTGGTTGTACCATTTTACACTCCTACTAGCACTGCTGGAGATTTCCATTTGCTCCACAACTTTGTCAACACTTGGAAGTGTAATTTTGTAAAAGATTTTAGTGTGTGGAGTACTCGCAGTGTTAATTTGATTTCCCTACCCCTAGTGACTAATGATCTTAAGCATCTTTTCATATGCATATTGTCCAATCATATTTCTTCTTTCGTGAAGTGTCTGTTCAAGTCTTTTGCCCGTTTTTAGAACAGTTTTTTAAAACTGAGATATACTTCACGTAACAAAATTCGCCATTTTAAAGTGTACGCTTCGGTGGTTTGCAGTAGATTCACTGCATTGTGCACCATCACCACTAATTCCTGAACATTTCCACTAATTCTAGAATGTTTCTATCACTCCAGAAAGAAACCCTATGCCTATTAACTTTTGCTAATTTTCTAATTGGATTATCTTCCATTATTGGGAATATAAGAGGTTTTTACATATTCTGGATACTATTCCTCTGTCATATGTATGTATTGGGAATATTTTCTCCCAGTTTATGGCTTGCCTTTTAATTTTCCTTTTACTTTTCAAAATTTTTTCAGCTTTATTGAGGTATAATTGACATAAAATGTGAGATATTTAAAGTGTACGTTGTGGTGATTTGATATACATAGACATTGTGAAAGCATTCCCCTCATCTAGTTAATTAATCATTTTCATTTTCTTAAGGGTGTCTTTTGAAGAGCAAAAGATTAAAATTTAGATTAAGTCCATTTTATCTTTTTTTTTTTCTTTTATGGTAAGTGCTTTTTGTGTCCTGCGAAATCTTTGTTAACCATAAGGTCATGAAGATTTTCTCCTAGAAGTTTCATAACTTTAGCTTTTTTGTTTAGGTCTATGATCCATTTTGAATTAACTTTTGTGTAAAGTCCATTCTTTCCATATCGATATCCAGTTGATCCAGTACCATTTCTTGAAAAGACTATTTCCCCATTGAATTGCCTTGGACCTTCATCAAAAATCTGTTTACTAATGTTGCGCCAATGTCAGTTTCCTGGTTTTGATATGTTTTATAAGATGTAATTATTGGGGGAAACTGGGTAAAGGGTGCATGGGACCTCTCTGCATTAGCTTTGCAGCTTTTCTGAAGATGCCCATTATCGTTTTGAGAAAGTTCCCTTCTAAGTTTGCTGAGAGTTCTCATGAACAGATGTTGAATTTTTTCAAATGCTTTTTCTGCATCTATTGAGATGATTGTATGATTTTTCTCTTTTATTCTATTGTGGTCGATTATACTGGTTGATTTTTAAATGTTGAACTAACCTTATATTTCTGGGATAAACCCAACCTGGTCATGATCCTTTTAATATACTGCTAAATTTTATTTGCTATCATTCTGTTGAGGATTTTTGTGTCTGTGATCATGAAGGATATTTGTCTGCAGTTTTCTTTTTTATAATGTCTTTATCACAGAGCCCTACTCCCACTTAAATAAAATGTGAGGGTTGGGGAAGTCCCCCAACAGATATTATTTCCAAGCCCAGGTGCGCCCTGTGTAATAACCAGCCAGTGTGCATGAGATGAGATAAGAACAGCTGGCTAGGATTCCACCTGGGACCAAGGGCTGAGCTTCTCCTTTACGGGTTCAAGAACTCAATGTTATCAGATCACCCAAAGGTGATAATTTCCTAGGGAATAGCATCACACTGTACAAGCCTGTAGAGGCTAAACAATTAGATCAGAGTAAGATTTTATTAATTTATAATGAAAGTGTGGCTTTCCTAAAATCTAAATATTCATGCCTTTTATTCAAGGAACTCACTCCTGTCTTGGTCTCTAAATACTCAAGTAACCAAATTAGTCATGCGAAGGCCTCTTAGCACACAGAGAGGCACAGCATAGCATCTGGGTATTGCTGTGTTTGTTTTGTCCCTGTTCCTGCCTGGTGATCCTGTGCCAGTCACAGTGTCCCTCTGCCATTGTTAGTGCCAAATAAGCAACTGCAAATTCTTAGCCTTTGGCAGTCTTTTTCCTAGACTTAGTCCAGACCACAACCTTCCTTCGTGGTCTTTGTCGTGTTACGGTTTATTAAACAACTGCTTACTTTACATTTGCTTTCATCGTGCCTCTCTGATAGAGACTGAAGACACCCCAATTCTACACGTGGAGAACAAATATTCTGTATCTTTCAAAAATCATGAAATACGACACACACGGAAAAGTGCACAAAACAAAAAGGAACAACCCAGTGGTTAACCGTAAAGCAAATACTTGGATAACCACCACTCAAGTCAAGAAGTTGACCACCACCAGCACCCCAGAACCCGCTCTATGCCCTTTCCCATCACAAATCTTCTCCACTCCCATCCTGATTTCTATTTAATCACTTCCTTGCATTTACTTATAATTTCTCACCAAAACATGCATTCCTAAATCCTGTGGACTGCGTGTGTGTGTGTGTGTGTGTGTGTGTGTATCTGGTTTCTTGAGATTCATTCATGTTGTTGCATGTTGTTAATTAATTTTCATTTTATCCTCTGGATATGCCACTATTTATTGTTGCTAGACTTTTGAATCATTTCCAGTTTTTGGAATCAGTTTGTCAAGTTCTATTTTTAAAAGACCTGTTGATGGGGCCGGCCCCCTGGTGGAGTGGTTAAGTTTGCGTGCTCTACTTCAGCGACCTAGGGTTTCATGGGTTCAGATCCTGAGCACAGACATGGCACGGCTCATCAGGCCATGCTGAAGTGGCGTCCCACATAGGACAACCAGAAGGACCTACAACTAGAATATACAACTATGTACTGGGGTGCTTTGGGGAGAAGAAGAAGAAGAAAGAAAAAAAAAAAAGAAGACTGGCAACAGATGTTAGCTCAGGTGCCAATCTTTCAAAAAATAAAAATTAAAACAAATTAAAAACCTGTTGAGGGAGCCGGCCTGGTGTCATAGCGGTTAAGTTTGCACGCTCCACTTCGGCGGCCTGGGGTTCGCCAGTTCGGATCCTAGGCGCGGACCTACACACCACTCATCAGGCCATGCTGTGATGGCATCCCACACAGAAGAACTAGAAGGACCTACAACTAGGATACACAACTATGTGCTGGGGCTTTGGGGAGGAAAAAAAAGAGGAAGATTGGCAATAGATGTTAGCTCAGGGCCAATCTTCCTCAAAAAAACCCCCCAAACCCAAAAAACCTGTTGAGATTTTGATTAAGACTGCATTGGATCTTTAGATCTGTCTAAGAATTGATGCACGTACATTATTGAGTCTTCTTATCCATGAATGTATTGTATCTCTCCACTTATTTAGGTCTTTTAAAATTTCTTGCAGTTTTCTATCTAGAGGTCTTTGCATATCTTTCTCTAGTTTTACTCTTTAGGCATTAATATTTTTTAAAGCTGTTGTAGATGGTATCTTTTAAATTTATTTTTCTGTTTACTACTGGAATACTCGATTTTTATATATTGACTACAATCAGTAACCTTGCTAAAATTGTTTATTAGTTCTAATATTTGTCAGTAAAGTCTTGGATTTCTTCATAGAGAATCATTACCTGAAAATAATGACCATCTCAGGTTTTTTCCCTTTTCAAAGCTTATTTTTTTATATCTTTTTCTTTCCTACTACACTGGCTAAAGCCTCCGGTGAAATGCTGAGTAGAGACGATGGTAGTGAGCTTCCTTGTCTCCTACGCAATCTCAAGCAGAAAGCTTCCAACTTTTTACCGAGAATGATATTTGCTGTAGGTTTTTTTTGATGTCCTTTATCAGATTCGAGATGCTTCATTCTTTCTTATGGGTTTTTATTGTATATGGATGTCAAGTTTTATCAAACGCTTTTCCTATAAGTCTTGAGATGATCATGAATTTTCTCTTTGGATCTATTGATGTGGTGAATTCTATTAATTGATTTCCTAATGTTAAATCAACATGCACCTATAGGATTTTTGCAGCTAGATTCATGAGCGAAGTTGGCCTGTGTCTTCTCTTTCTAGTACTATCCTTGTTGGATGTTGGTGTGAATGTTACGCTAGCCTCCCAGAGTTAGTTGGTGAATCTTTTTCTACTCTCTGGAAGAGATCTATGTCAGTATTTTTTCTTTCTTCAACGTTTGCTAGGATTCTCCAGAGAAGCCATTTGGGCCTTGAATTTTCATCATTGGATAATTTTTTAATTACAGATTTAATTCTTTAATAGTTATAGGGCTAAGATTTTCCTTTTCTTTGTGTCAGTTAGGTTGCATTTTTCTATGAATCTGTCCATTTCACCTAAATTTTCAAGTTTATTAGAACAAAGTTGCTCATAATATCTTCTTATTTTTGTGGTGAAGTCCCTTCTTCATTTCTTATACTTGCTATTTGTGCCATCTCTTTTCTTTTAAATCCTTCTCACTGAGGGTTTATCAGTTTTGTTAGTCTTTTCAATTTTGGCTTTGTTGATTCTCTCTGTTGTGTGTTTTCTTTTACATTTATTTATACTTTTAACTTATTTCGTTCTATCTACTTTTGTTGGGTTTATTTTATTCTCTTTTCCTAACCTTGAAAGGAATGCTTAGCTCATAATATTTCAGCCTTTCTTCTTCCCTAAAATATGCACTTAAGGCTATAAATTTCCCTCTAGTCACTGCTTTAGCTTTATTCCACAAATTTTGTGATATTGTTTTCTTTTTCATTATATATAATTTAATTCAAAATAATTTCTAATTTCCATTTTTATTTCTTCTGGGAACATGCATTATTTAGAAGTATATTTTAGAAGCATATTACTCAAAAGTATAGTTTTCAAAGATACAAGGATTTTCCAGTTATTTTTGTTATTGATTCGTAGCCAATTTACAGTGTGGTTAGAGAACATTATCTGTTTTACTTCAATCCTTTGAAATTTGTTGGAACTTGCATTTTGGTCCAGCATAGAGTGAAATTTTAATCACATTAAAAGTAAGAGAGTCACCTGCCCCAGTGGATAGAAACAAAACCTGACACATGCTAAATGTGGGAGACACATCCAAAACATAGGGATTATTATTGATCTTACCATCCTCCCGTGTGTGGGCTTTCTGCTCGTCTCACCTGTTCTTTGTTCCTTTATCTCTTTTCTGCCTTCGTTTAGTTTGGCTGAGCTTTTCAAGTTTCATTTTGTTCATCTGTTAGCTTGATAGTTATTCAGGCTCTTTCCAGACTTAGTAATTATTCTAGAAATTACAATATACAACCTGACATATCACCCTCTAATAGGAATTATTACCTTTATTCCTCTCCTAGAAAAATCAAGGAATTTAGAACGTTTACATTTCTCCCATATTAGGTGCTTTCACTGTTTTGAATTTTCATTCTCTCTATATCATAAGGCCAACAAGCCATTATTTTATAAAGTCAATGTTCATTTAAATTTACCCTCACAGTTGACATTTTGTCCCTTTTCATTCCTTCGTCATCTCTGACCTCCCCTCAGGGACAATTTTTTTCTTCTGCCTGAAGAACATTCCAGAATTTCCTTTACTGCAGGATTTTTTCACTGGGTAGAAGTCTAGGTTGGCAAGTTTACTGCTGCTGTGTTGTTTAGTTTTCCTTCCAATACATCAAAGATATAATTCCACTACTTTTGGCTTCTATTCTTGCTGGTGAGAAGTCAACAAAACTTTCACTTTTGAAAGACATCTTTTGTTTTTCTTTGGCTACTTTTTTTTTTTAGGTGAGGAAGATTGGCCCTGAGCTAACATCTGTTGCCACTCTTCCTCTTTTTCCTTGAGCAGGATTGGCACTGAGCTAACGTCTGTGCCAATCTTCCTCCACTTTTTGTATGTGAGATGCTGCCACAGCATGGCTTGATGAGCAGTGTGTAGGTCCACACCGGGGATCTGAACCTGCAAACCCACGGCCAGTGAAGCAGAGTGCGCAAAGTTAACCACTATGCCACTGGGATGGCCCCATCTTTGGCTACTTTTAAAATCCTTTGTTTTGGGGTTTCTGTACTAAGTATAGATTTATTTTTATTTATCCTGCTTCAGATTTATCTGGTTCATTGAATTTGTCGATTTACATGTTTCATCAATTTTGGAAAATTCTCAGCTTATTTATTCAAATATTGCTTCTGCCTCATTCTTTCTCTCTTCTCTTCCTAAAACTCCAATTAAACGTATTTTAGATATTCTTTCCATATAATTTGTATCTTAGTGATTCTACTATATTTTCTGTCCTTTTGTCTCTTCATACTTCACTCTAGATTGTTTTTTCTCTGAGTGTTAACTCAAGGTGAACCATAAAAACTAAACTCAATATGTACTGAGAGATGTTACTGATCATGCACACATGTGTGCACACACACACACACACACCTTCACCTAAGCAAAGAGCAAGTCAATGGAGGAGAGGTAGATGGGGAACAGGCAGGCACACGTGACCTTGTCAGGGTCACTCAGTCTTCTCCTTCAGTCGCTGCTGACTCACCTGGGGCAGCAGTGGCCTTTGCTAGCAGTGCTTGCTTCCCCCAGCCATGAGTTGGATGGAGTCACCTTATGGTCTGTGTGTCATGGCCTGCAAAAAATGCAGTTCAATATTCTCCAGAGAAATCATTACTCAGTGCCCAACAGCATTAGAGTAGACTGGGATTTTGTGCTAAAATTTCTGCTGGGAGGTTAGAGGTTATATTAAGCAAAAATATTAGCATAGATTTTTTTTTTTGCCTCCTTAGGCTTTCTCTCAAATGCAAACCACTTTTTTTACATTAATTGCTCTTCATGTATAAACATATTTTCTTTTTAAAAAAGTTTTCTCAAGAGCATCATGTTCAAAAACAAGTTTCACATAAACATGTTTATGACATTTTTTTAAGAACAAGGTGTTTACAATATAATAAAGTGAGATGAAAACACACTGTCAAAGAAGTTCACTTTTGGGGGAAAATGAGACACCCTGCACAAATTCTTATCCTAGTCATACACAGCACACCAAACTTTCATTTTACTAATTCTCTCTTTAGCTGTGTCTAATTTCCTGTTGGGGCCTTCCATTAAATTTTAAATTTTGATCATGATATACTCGTTTGTTGATTCCTTTTCAAAACTTTTCATAGCTTTTCAAAATACAATTTCCATTTTCTGCCAAAATTTTCAAGCTCAGTTTTTATCTTCTTGAATATAGCAAGCAGAGGTATTTCTATAGTCTGTGTCTGATTCTAATATCTGGGAGTCCCGTGGAGCTATTTCTGTGGTCTGTTGTTCCTATTGGCTCTTGATCTTACTATCAAGTTGCCTCATGAGCCTGACTATCTCTGTGCTGGATACTGTATTTGAAAAATTACTTGTACGATAATCTGGGGCCTGAGATGATGCTATCTTACTCCAGAGAGGATTTCCTTTTCTTTTGCCAGGTGCCTGGGGACATTAGCAATCTGGGACCTCCTTAGTCTTATATCAGGGCTGGATATTGTCTGGGCTACCTGATGACTTCCAGCTGGGCTACAGTCATGCTGTGGCTGTATTACTTCCAAGTCATCCTCCTCCTAAGGTGCTGCTCTTTGAAATCAGAGCCCAAACCAGGGAGCGATGTGGCAGGCCCTAGATTCTAGATTTTTTTCCCCACACCCCCACAAAGTTGGAAAACATACAACTAAGCTTCTTGGCCATCCTTTCAGATCAGCAAACAGACCCTGGATGAGAGCAGCCAAGACTCTGGGCTCACCTCTCTGGATCTCTGCCCTGTTTGGATGTTGGCCCAGTAGTTCTCACAATCTTGCTCACTCTTTGCTGTTTTCTATATTTTGTCCAGCCTTTTTAGTTGTTTCCTTTGGGCAGGTTGATAGCAATTACCCAGACCAGAGTTATTGGAAGTAGAACTACCCACCTCATTTTTTTTAAAGTAGGTATTTATTGTGTGCCTACTGCATGTAAGTTACTGTTTTAGAGACAGCAAGTATTCAAAGATAAATAAACAAGAGATCTCCATCCTAAAGGATCTTAAAGCTCCTGAGGAAGACACCCTCCATTCAGCCCACCCATGAGCCAGAGGCCTGCTGTGCAGCGACGGTGTAACGAGTACACAGGGAAGGCGGGGACCTCGAGGGCCCCAGGGAAGACGCAGTCCACCAGACAGAGCCTGTACAGCAAGCCAGTGCCCTCCTACAGGGCTGCAGGTTGCTGCACTCGTTCATGATGGGTTGATTCTTATTCTGAATTTTCAGGGTGCCATTTTTTTCCTAATCCTCACATTCTGTCGGTGCCTCAAGGTGGAATGCGTCCCCCTTATCTTATGCACTTATTATAATAAGAGAGTCTTTTATTGTCCACCCTGTCTGTCTCAGGTCAGTCCTTTCACAGACCCTCTGGTGGCTGGAGGGATTACAGGAGATCTTCCACACAGGCTGAGAAAAGACTTCCAGGCCCGCCAAAATCCTTTTCGTTTAAACAGCTTTACTGAGATATCGTTCACATACCACACCGCCCACGCATTCATGTGCGCAGTTCCGTGGCTTTCAGTATATTCGCAGAGTTGTGCATCATCCCCACAACCAACTTCAGGACATTTTCATCACCCCAAAAAGAAACACCGCACCCCTTCACCATCATTTCCCTAATCCTCCCCTTCCCCAGTCCTGACTCTAGGCAGCCACTCATCTACTTTCCGTTTCTATGGATTTGCCTGTTCTGGACATTTCATATAAGGAATCACACAACATGTGGTCCTTTGTGGCCAGCTTCTTTCACTTGGCAGAATGTGTTCAAGGGTCCTCCACGTTGCAGCCTGTGTCAGTACTTCATTCCTTCTTATGGCTGAAAAACATTCCATTGTGTGGAAGGGCCACACCCTGCTTATCCGTTCACTAGCTGAGGGACATTTGAGTGGTCTCCACTCTGGGCTATTACGAATAGTGCTGCTGTGAACATTCGTGTGCAAGTCTTTGTGTAGACGCAGGTTTTCGTTTCTCTTGGGCATACACCTAGGAGTGGAATTGCTGGGTCATATGGTAACTCTATTTTTAACCTTTTTGGGAACTGCCAGACTGTCTTCCAAAGTGGCTGCACCATTTTTCATTCCCACCAGCAGTGTGTTAAGATTCCAGTTTCTCCACATCCTTGCCGACAGTTGCTGTCGCCTATGTTTTCGATTATGGCCGCCCTAGTGGGTGTGAAGCGGGATCTCACTGTGGCTCTGATGTCCAGTTCCCTGAGGACGCGTGATGCCACCGTCTCTTGCCCTGCCTGGAAGAGCAGTCCTGCCTTTGTGTTTACTTCTGTTTCTGCTTCAGTTTCCCCGCATCACGCTCCTCCACCCCAATGGGAGTGGACCCACTAAGCTTGTCTGCAGAAAGAAAGATGTTTCCAAACCCGTGTCACCAACTGGCAAACACTTAATTCCACCTTTCTTAGAATTTTCTCTCCATTTCAGTTTCCCATTAAGGGGCAGGTTTCACAGGTTCTTCTTTAACACTTGGAGTCATTCACATCATTTCTTCCCTTTTTTTCCCTATTAAATAAGAGCAGCTTACGCAATTTGTATACGGTTTTTAAAAATCTCCCTGCCAGAGAGAAATGGGACCATTCCAGATTAGCAAAGAAAATTTAAATCCTCCCCTGAAGCCTCCTCCTGCCAGTTGGCCTCCGTTGAGCAAGGCTCCTTGCTGCGCACAGCCTCTCCCGCGGCAGAACAGGTTCTCCTAGTTCTGCAGCTGCCTTTCTCCTGCCCTCTCCAAGTTCTGGGCAACGCTCCCTGGGTGTGCATGCGGGGGGTCGGCCAGCAAGTTGATTTCCTGTGTGATGATCAGCAGCACGTGGACCTGGTGGCTGCCCAGGGCTGTGAGTGTGGCAGGGCACCATCACAAGCCGGTGAGCATGCCCCATGGCAGATAGTTCAGAAGAGGGGACGTCAGAGCGTGTGCGTTCTACCCCCAACAGAATTGCTTTCAGCTCCCGGTAAGTCCAGCCTGGGAAACACCTGACCGAAACCTTTGCAGTTAGGCACCCGAAGAATTGAGTGAGGGAAGACCTCTCGTCTCTTCGTCACCCTCTACCCTTCGTATGGTGCTACAGAAAGGATGACATGTCACAACCTTTTGACTTAGCCCATGCCTTTTAATTAAATCTCTTTTCACTCTTTTTGTTTGTTTTACCGCCTTTCCAGCCAGTTTGGAAACGTTAAATATTTCTAGATGGGAGAAAAAGTCCCGGCAGAATAGTCAAACAGAATGGAGAGAGAAATTGAATAGCGGGTTGTTGGTTTGGTCCATGGCGATGTCAACGATATTTCAAAGATGAGGATCTCGCCCACGTGCTGCAAGACAGGTGCTCAAAGGGGAACCACGGGAGGAGATGCCTGTGCTGAAAAAGACCCCTCAGAGCAGCAGTGCACATCCCGGGCAACCTTCCACTGCGTTCAGCCCAGACTTCAAAGGTCTGACCCCTGCCGGGTTGCAACTTTGTCCTCATATTCTCTGGCAGGATCTTGTGTCCCTCACAACCAGCCCATGTGGGCTCTCTTTGCTACGCTGGGGGAGGACCCCTAAGATCCCAGCATCCTAGCAGAACCCACATTTTCCTGACCACATGAGTGGTGCGCCCTATCTGATTCATAGCCAAGGAGCGGGGGCTGGGATCCACAAGAGGGTGGGTGTTTTTAGTCCACTCATTCATTTGCTCGTCCATTCATCAAATATTTAATGAGATGTTGATGACAGAGTGGTAAGCAAAAATCGTTCTGGTCCCGAGCTCTAGACTGAGTTTAGTGGGAAACTCCATCCCTGTGGAAATACCAACGGAGATATGTGCCAGCAGTCAGGCCCTGGGAAGGATGAGTGGCAAGGAGCAAAGGACTGGGACCAGCCTCGGGGTCAGGAAGGCCCCCTGAGGATGGTTCCGGCTGAGCTGAGCTCGGAAGGATGAGGACGGGTTTTCAGGGTCATGGAAGTCCTAGGAAGAACAAACACTGACGCCAAAGCCCCGGGGAGCACCGTATCTTCCAGGGATTGCTGGACAGGGAGAAGGTGCGGCCAGGTGGGAGACAGGGCAGACCTGCCAGGCTGACTTCAGCTGGCACAAACCAGCAGGGCTGGGCCAGGCGTTAGAATCAGAATGCTTCCCTGGCCTTCCTGCCACCCCGTCCCTCCCTGGGGACCCCTGGACCTCCCTAAGTCCAGCAAGTAAAGGACATGCCTGGCCCAGAGGGAGTCTCCAGAACCCTGCCCCTCCGCTGCAGCAGAGTCCCTTCTGCTTGGTCCTGCCCAGGCTTGAGGCACCTGTTCCCTCCGTAGCAGGTGCGGCTGGCCCCATGGTCCTGACTCCCTGGACTGGCCCCAAAGCTCCCCTGGCTGCAGCAGTGACCTTGGGCCTCTTAACTGAAGCTGCTGCTCCCACCCTGGTTCCACCCCCAGAAGTGGGGACACATAGGATGCCCTGTGCTTAGCCACACAAAATGCCGCCAGAAAGCCACAAGCCCAAGCAACTTCGCTCGGCCACTTTCCTGGGTACCTTTCGGGTCACAGCATTCTCTCCTGATTGTTCCCTCTATTCCTCAGCTCTTCCCCTCCTCCAGGCTAAGCCAGGGGACACCAAAGTGCCATGACTTCCCCAGACCATGCTGGCTGGGCCCTTCTCTCCTTCCACAGCTGGGGCATCCTTCCCCACCCACGTGCCGTCTGTGTGAAGGGAGGAGGGGGAGGCGGGGCTGGGGTCTCAGCCTGACACCGAGTCCCGGGTTCCCCAAGCTGGTCCATCCCTTGCTGCCAGCCAGCAGGACACCTGCTCCATCTGCGTCTCTGCACACATCTGCCCACGAGGAGACACAGCTAAGGATTCACCTGAACTCCCTTCACCCAGGGGTCCAGCCCCGACCACCATTTTCATTGTGTTTCCAATGATTCCTCTTTGGCCCTTAGAGCTTCGTATTCTTTCTTTCTTTCAGTAAGCATGTTCTGAGCAGCTGCTGAGTGCCTGGACTCCCCTGGGCGTCCCCTCTGGGTGTCGTGTGAGTAGGACAGGCAGTTCCTGCTCTCAGGGACTCTGCTGCAGAGGGAGATGGGTAGCAATCACACACATATTCAAGCTGAGAGCATTGCAGTGTTGTGCCCTCCACCTGACAGGGGGATTGGGAGACGGGGAACGGGGAGGGATCAGACTGGTCAGGAGGGCCTGGCGGGATCAGCCTCAGGGCTCAGGCAACAGAGAAGGCGAAGGTCAGCGACAGAGTGAGTGCAGTGAGCAGCGGGGGCTGTGGGAGGTGAGTGGAGACTCAGTGTGGAGATGGGTCCGTGTCTTGAGAACAAGGGCAGCACCTCAAGCAGAGGACTGATGCGGTCCTATTTGTAGATGACTCTGTTGGTGTTCGGGTGCCAGGAGGAGCAAGGAGACCAGTTAGCATCACTGTTCTCTGTGAGCCTGCACAGCTCCCCAGGTCCTGGAAACAGGAACAAGCTAAGTTGTCTCCCAGTTGGCCCTGGAGGCTGTGGCCACCTCCCCTGCTGGCCCCGCACTAGAGGATGACCTTGTAGCTGGTCTTCTCTCCAAGCCCAGTTCCACTCAGCCCCAGGCTGGGTGTCCCTGCTCCTTTCTCTCTTCCTTCTTCCAATCTCCTGGAACTCAGAATGTTCTGGCTTCTTCGTGTTGCCCCTTGCTCTGTCCCTGCCCTCCTGGTAGGTGGGGAGGAGGTGTGTATCACAGGGCAATGCGGCTCTCGGACCCCTGCTCCACAGAGGGACTGCTGGCCAGGCAGACCCTACATGAAAACCCACCCAAGGGGAAAAAATCAGCATAGGGGCTGGTCTGGTGGCGCAGAGGGTAAGTTCTCACGTTCCGCCTCAGTGGCCCGGAGCTTGCCGGTTTGGTCCTGGGTGTGGACCTACTCACTGCTTGTCAAGCCATGCTGTGGCAGGCATCCCACATATAAAGTAGAGGAAGATGGGCATGGATGTTAGCTCAGGGCCAGTCTGAGGAGGATTGACGGTAGATGTTAGCTCAGGGCTAATCTTCCTCAAAAAAAAAAATACCAGCATATTCCAGTTCATGTACGTTCCCTGGAATCAAATCAGAGAAGGATTTCTCTCCCCTCAGACACTGGTGTTTCAGAATCTCTGACAAGAACCTTCCTAGATTAAGAAGATTATAATTCAGACATGACTCGCTGTTGGAAAGTCTGAAGGTGATTTATTCCCTTTGTGGAAGGATTTTCCAGAGAGTTCCTCATGAAAAAAGCTGCCTCCAAAGCTTTCAAAAGAGAATTTGATTGATATTGAAAAAGCCATGTGGCCCACAAACATTGTGGCTCGTGGGTACCCAGCACGGTGCTATCCCCTGGAGTCAGCACAGCAAAGCTCTGCTCCCCAGGAGTGGCCACACCAGCATGGGCTTCAGTGAACCAACCAGCTGACAGGTCATTTTAGCTGGTGATAAAAAGAATAAAATAAGATAATGTGGTGGAGAGGACCTGAGGTGGGGTGGGGTTCCAAGGAGCTGACGGTGAGTGGAGCTCAAAATAATGGGAAGGCCGCAGCCTTGTGAAGGTCTGGCAGGAGAATGTTCTGCGTGGAAGAAACAAAAGGGAGGAGGTTTGGCATGTCTGAGGGGCACAAGGAAGTGGGGAGCCTGGGGCATCATAAACAGTCATGCAGAGGGGGTGGAGTGGAGCTATCGTGAGTCCTGTAGCCGTGGTAACAGGTTGGATTTTTACTCTAAGTGTAAAACCCACCGGAGGGTTTTGAGCAAGAAGTGGTGAGCACTGGTTTACAGTCTGTCCCAGAGGTCGGTACACAATATTGCTGCCGGATGTGGACTAAACCGATGCTAACCAATTTCTTTGATGCTTTGGATAAAAGAGAGAGTGGGCCCCCACAGTGTGACAGTGTCTCCAGTGGGCAAGGCCAGGAGGCGTGCTGGGGGGAAAGGGAAGGAGCCAGGAAACTGACTGGAGGGCCGGTCCCTGAATGGGCATAACCCACAGTGCAAAGCTTAGCACCCCATGGGGAGGGGACCACTGAGACCTCTGAGTCGAAAGAAGTTAATCAGACAGCATCTGCCAGACTCTTGCCCTTTGTGTATGTTGTCCCAGTGAATCCTGACAAACACCTGAGACAGGTGTATATGTCAGTTATCTATTGCTGTGTGACAAATTACCCCCAAATTTACTGGATTAAAACAACAAACATTTCTTATCTCACAGTTTCCATGGGTCAGGACTTCGGGAGCAGCTTGCCTAGGTGGTTCTCGTTCAGGCTGTCTCATGAATTTGTGGCCGAGAGGTTGGCTGGGTCTGGAAGATCCAGTTCGAAGATGGCGCCCTCACATGGCTCTTGGCTGGAGGCTCAGTTCTTCACCAGTGGGCCTCTCTTCATGACATGGCAGCTGGTTTCCCCTAGAGCGAGAGATCCAGGAGCAAGAGAGGGCACAGGCAGGAAGCCACAGTGCCCTTTATGACCCGGTCTCTGAGGGCACACGCCATCGCTGCTGCTTTATCCTATTAGCTGGAAGTGAGTCACTAAGTCTGGCCCACAGTTAAGGAGAGGGAAACCAGGCCCCACCTCTTGAAGGGAGGAGCATCCAAGAATTTGCAGACGTATTTTAAAACCACCCCAGTGGGCAGCAGCATTCCCATCCCAGGCCGAGAGTCTTTGATGAACTTGCCCCACGTCACACAGCAGGGCAGTGTCAGGAGCAAGATTAGAACCCAGGTCTCCGGAGCCTGAAAGCTGCCTCAGATGCCCTGCTGCTGAGAGAGGTGGTCGCCGCATGGCCAGTAGGCGCACTACTGGGTCTACAGGCCTCACTGCGACCTTGGGAGGACGGCCATGTCTGAGTGCGCTCAAGAAGTCAGCTGCCACCACATGGCCAGCCCTGGTGTGCTCCCCCTGGGCCCGGTGGCTGCTCTGACAGCCAGAGCAGTGCGTGTGCCCTGTTTTTTAGGTCAATCAGCCCCATTATTTGTATTTGCGGCACACACACCCTCTCTCTCCCTAGCTATCTGGGTACCACACATGAGTCTCCGGGTGCCAGGCCACTCCACAAAGCCACCTGTCACAGAGTCAGCTCGCTGGGCCTGGCTCCTTCCTTCCTCAAGTGAGTTATTTTCCACAAGTTCCCAGGGCTCTGCGGCTAGCTTCCCGTAGGGCCAACCCCTCAGCTCAAGCTTATGTTTCCAAAAATGAGCGAGTCCAGCCAGGGGCCCAGCCTGGAGCCAAGACTAGGATCTCCCTACTTGGGCGGGGGAGTTTGCAGCAGAGTCCCCGCCAGGCTTCAGACACAAACACGAGTCCAGATGCTACCTAGCAGCGTGCTGCCTGGGTCAGGGCTGGCTCAAGGCCGGGAGGGCCAACCCACTGCGTGGATCTCCAGCGCTCAGCAGAGTGGGGCTGCGAAGAGGGGACCAGAGGCGGCCTCTGTCTTCCTTCCCTGCCCTCCATCCAGCGCCAGGAGGTGCTGGTGGAGTCTCCCAGAGCCGAAGGCGATTGCGGTGGAGGCATGCGATAGAACTTGTCTGATCACTCCCAGCTATGCAATTAAAGGCAGATTCACGCTGTGGGGGAATCCGCGTCCATCCGTGAAGAGCTGCCTCTCTGCTCCACGGAATCAAGTGCCCTGACTTCAGGTCAGCTGAGCCTCTCCTTGATTGAGTTTGCAAGCTCTGCGATCCATTTGTACACCAGGAATAATAATAGCATCTGCTTTCCAGTCCTGTTGAGATTAGACAAGATAATGTGTGGAAGGCACGTGGCTGTCTTGGTACACAGTAAGCCCTCCGTAAGCATCAGCAGTCCAAATTGATCGTCACCATTCAGAAGAATGGCCCTATTTCGTACGCTTGGTGTCACGGTGCTGGCCACAGAAACATTTTGATGGAGCCTGCTCTGGAATCGTTTCTACACTCCAAGGAGCATGTCACCATCTAAGCAGGTGAAGTCTGTTGTTCCCCATGGGAGATCGTGTATGTCATGGTTTACCTGTGGACTAGTTGGGGGTCAGGGGGAACAGAGGTACCCATCAAAGTTCATGGCTAGACACATGCCAGAACATGTGGAGGGAACAGAGAGAGTGGCAAGAGGAACGGAAGGACGTAAAGAGAAAGAAGAGGCCACTAGGTAGCAGGAGAGTGTGACTGAGGACGTGGAAGTTCTGGATGCTGGTCCTGGCTCCCCTTCCTACAGAGAAGTCAAACCTCCAGTGCGTCTAACTCCCCGAGCGGAAGGAAACAGGGCTCTGCTCTCACCTGATCCCTGCAGCAACCCAGCCCGCCAGCCTGCATTTGGGGTGCCGAGGCTTACCGTGTAACGTAACAGAGCGAGACGTCTGCATTCCCTGCTCATCTGCATTTGCCACCAAGCATTTACTATTTATCTCAGAGATGAAGCTGTCAGACAGTCCACACATCTGTGCGTGGATGTATGAACGCACAAAGCCACTTATGCTGCATTTTAAGAGCTTCTGTGTGTCATGAGTCATGTGCCCCAAACATGATTGTATCCCTTATTTAGAACCTGCAGTAGACAGGACTCGGTGCTTTCAGCTGGGGCTGGCCTTAGGCGAGTCACTAAACACCCATCCTCAAACATCAATCATCCAAGTGAGTAAAACCATAAACGTGCAGCGAGGTGATGATCAGCCGCCCCTCATGGATTCCCAGCCCCACTTGGGCACCCTGCAGCACCCTATGGCCACCCACCCCAAGACATGAAGACAGTCACATCCCTACTCCCACGGAGTCCCCCTGTGCCATCCAGAGGCCAGTGGCCCACCAGGAGGGAAAGAGCCCACACAGAGCTCCCACTGTGTGCCAGGCACTGAGCTAATTTCTCTGCACCATCGTGATGACCACCATTCAGTGCGCTTCGCTCTGCTCCCCTGATACTCCCAATGTCCTATCGAGAGGAAATGGAGGCTCTGGGAACCCAACTTGCCCAAAGCTGCCCTGCTAGAGGGTGTCAAAGCCTGCGGATGAACCGCCCAGCCCTGCCCGAGTCCAAAGCTCAGCTTCTTGCTGCTGACCCCCGCTCGCCCCGGCTCCATCCCCTCATCCGGACCTCATGACAACCCTGGGAGGAGATGGCAAGAATGGCCTTATCTGACAGGCAGGGAGATGCAGGTTCCAGGCTGAGACTCAGACTCATTCATGGGTCTTCCAGGGCGCCCCCGATACCATTGGACATCACAGAGGGGAGAGAGGGGCTGTGGGGAGATGAGGCAGAGCACCATGCAACTGACCTCGCATCCGCAGCATTTGTAAGAACAAAGGTTTTCTGGGGAGCCACTCATTACCAGACGCCCGCGCCCCACGTGCCAGAGCACATCTCACTCTCAACAGTCATCCCTTGTCCTCTCTGAAGGGGTTTGTCCCCCTCAGTTACCGCCTTTAGAGATCCCAGTATTTCACCTCCAGTGGCCTTCATCCCAGGACACATCCTTTGGCTTCCCTGCAGGGAATAGTGTCAAGAGGCCACTGGTGGTGCCTCCCATCTTGGCTCCGTGTTGCCTTCCGAGCATCCTGGGCTCCCCGAAGCAGAGCAGAACAGCCAGAATCCAAATACTGGCCCCAGTGAGGCCCCATTCTAAGATAGCAAAATACGATGGACAAAAAAGACCACCGCAAGAGATGTGCCGAACAGTTCCTTCAAATAGCGCATTCCCCACGTCATGTAAAAAGGTAGGACTTACCAGTGAAGCCTGGTGCCACCTGGCACAGTCTCCCAGCTGGAAATCTCAGGGCCACATTACTGGGAGGGGTCCCTGAGACTAGCTTGGGCCCCACGAAAGCATTCTGAGCTTTAACCGTGACAGTTTGTCTGGAAAACAGTTCTTCCTTACCCTCGACGGGAAGTTTCAAGAGAAGTCCAAACTGTCACGCCTCCTCTCTCTCATCTGACCACTATTGACCTCCCCAGCTCACCTGGGCTGAGCGGTAGCCACAGATGGGAAACGCTTTCCCAGAGGCTGCAGTTTCGGGGGCTGGCGTGGGGATGGGGTCTGTGCCTCCCTCACATTCTCTGTGCTGCTCTGAGCACCCCCTTTACAGGGCAGGGCCAATGGGGCTATTCATGCTGGCTTCCCTTCGGAGGGGCCCTGGAGACCCAGAGACAAATGCAGCAGAGATGCCTGCCCTCCCAGGAGCTCACAGTGTGCTCTGACTGTTGCCATAGAAAGGGAAGCCTGGGCTGCTGCAGTGGGTTCAATTGTGGCCCCCAAAGGTATGTCCACCCGGAATCTCAGAATGTGACCTTATTTGGAATAGGGATCTCTGCAGATGTAATTAAGGTAAAGATCTCAAGATGAGATCATCCTGGATTATCAGGGTGGGCCCTACATCTGATGACGAGTGTCCTTATAAGAAAGGAGGGGGAGATTTGAGACACACAGGGAGATGGCCATGTGAAGATGGAGGCAGGGCTTGGAGTGCTGCGGCCACAAGCAAGGGATGCCTGCAGCCACCAGGAGCTGGAAGAAACAAGGAGGGATCCTCCCCTAGAGCCTCTGGAGGGAGCGTGGCCCTCAACACTTTGATTTCAGACTTCTGGCCCCCAGACCTGTGAGAGAGTAAACTCCTGTTGTTTTAAGCCACTGGTTTGTAGTAATTTGTCACAGCAGCCCCAGGACACTAATGCAAGTGCTGTTGTGAGAGGCTGGGCTCCCTGGGAAGCCAGCTCTGAGATGGAGGTGAGCGAGGGGGACGTTGATGAGGGGTGCTCTTGTGGGGAAGGTAAGGAAGCAGGACTGGGCAGACGGAGAAGTGGGGCTGCAGTGTCAGGATGGCTCTTCAGAGTGGGGTTGGGGTGAGCAGCTGAGCCTTCTACCCCTGCGTCCATCACTTGGCCACAGATCCCCAGGAAGAGGACGTGACCTTGGATGAGACAAATCTCCTCTGTCAAGGGCAATTCCAAGAGCATCCCCAGCAGTTGGGGGCCTAGATCCTTCAGCCCTGAAGGGGGATGGGGGTGACATATCCCTGCAGCCCTGATCGCTTTTAGGCCAACAAGAGACAGAGGGCTCCCCCACTTCAAGGGACCGCCCTGATCCAACATGCGATCTTGAACCTAGCTTCACCTTGTACCTGTCCCAGCCCAGAGGGACATGCCCTACTGTCAGCATGAGGCTCTGGGATCAGCTGGATCATGGGTGTCCCCTGCCAGGGGGGTTATAGTGACAGGGGCCTCAGCACAAATTCCTGCTCTCTATCCCCGATCCCTCCCCGCGGTCGACCGTGGAGGTGTTTGGTCAACTGACAGCAGTATGTCTAATTACATATACTTGCCACAGATGCCTGATGGCATGTTACCCAGTGAGGATTATGCATGGCACCAAATGTGTGTCCAGAAACTCTTGTCGCAAATGTGCTTGCTCACAGCTCAACTCCCCTACACGTTCGGTCCCTATTGTGTGTTGTATGGTGATCTGCTCTCAACATCAGATGAGAGAAAGCACTGCCCCCTATGGCTCCATGGGACCTGCTCTTCAGTGGTGCCTGAAAGAGCTCAGCCTCATCCTGGCACCTTCCTCAACCCACTGCAGGCCTTGCCCACACAAGAGTCATCTATAGATTTCCAGGTGACTCTTTTGGCCTGTGTTTAATACTGATGACATTCTTCAGTAGGTTTGAATCCTTAACTGACAATGGTTCCTTTGGTCATTGAGTTTTTCTCATGAATTTTTAAAAACTTAATTTTCTAAAATTATGCGAGTGATACATGAATTTGTGTTTAGTCTTGTTTTCCCTCTATTTTTGACCCAGGCGCAGAGGATTAAGTGACTCAGACTCCTCAGTTCATGGTTCCATCTCAGCACTGGTCTGTGCAAGGCCTCTCTTTAATTTCGTAAAGACAGAGCTGGCGTGCGGCCTGTGGGCAGATCGCAGTGCCTCCCACCTCTGAAGCTACGGTTTCTACTTTCTCCACAACAGAAACCCAGATGTAGGCAGTGGCCAAGATGGCGGCACTGGTCCAGCGGGCAGCCATGACACAGCTTCTGGGGCAGAGGCCAAGCATGGAGGCCTGTTGCTAGGAAACAGAAATTCCCAGGCCACCTTTCACATCCAGAGACCCTGACTTGCCCGAGTCTCTGACTTCAGTTACTCTAGCCTGTGGAAGCGGCAGGAGACAAGTATATAGAATGCTGAGCTGGGCCTTCAGGGTCTGTGTTGCCAGAAAACCCCCAAATCTGGCAAAGGAAAGTAAACAATTATTCATACTCTGTGATCTCTTTGATGACAATAAGAAGTAGTCTGTTGAAAATGTGCAGGATCCAGAAGGGATATTCTCCCCATTACCCAACTCAGAGGTTTCCACAATGGACCACACAACCCGGGGTCTGAGAGAACAAAGCCGGTGGTAGATCCTTGCAGAGGGCAGAACAGGCTGGTGAGGGCAGACCAACGGGCTAGGGCGCTTGCTCCTCTGTCAGGGCAAGAATTTCTTGCCATTCTGGACGTCAGAATGTATATGCCATGGACTGATGACCACTTTTTTCCAATCTCTCCTCTCCAAGTCAGAGTTATTTTGGATGGTGTTAGAATACTCTATTCAAGTGCTGGGGTTGGTCAAATTCATCGTTCAGCCGTAGGTGGCCAGACCATGAGGACCCATGTCCCAGACCTAGCAGAAAGGACAGCACATCTCCCAGAGCGGGATACTGTGACTCGATAAACCTTGAGTTGTCTTCGCTGGGGGAGAGAGTAAAGGCATTTTATGTGTATAGGCAAATGCATCTTCGTAGCTGTAGTGAGAAAAGAGGGTGCGTAAGGAGAGGGCGTGTGTGGCTATTGGGCATCCAAGAAGAGATAGATGATAGCAGTGTCATCCGACTTGGACCCCTTTACTCATCTCTGGTCACTGTTCTTTGATTTTCCTTTCCAGATTCACCCTCCCCAGCCTCAGCTCAGACGAGGCCGAGTAAGTAAATCAGGATGAAGCCCATCCAGGTATTACATCCCCCAATAGGAGTGATGGATTCAGGAAGGGCACAGGGCCCATCAGAACTCAAGGAGTTTTTCTTTTGCTGTGGCTTCTAGGAAAGTGAGTTCAGCTGCCAGTGTTGGAGCCACTGCTTCTGTCTTGCCACCACATGAGACCTGAGACCAAAGCCAACACAAGGAGGGCCAGGCTGAGGGACAGAGAGAAGCCAAGTTTTGATTGTATCATTTGAAATCCTGAAGCCTGGGGTATCTAAAGCCAGACCTACTCATGGATCAGGCCTGGCTACATCATTTGTGGGGCCCATTGTTCCAAAAGCAGGGGCAAAGTGCCATTAAATGTACTCAAATATGAAACTTTTTTTCTCTCTTCCATGGTCTCTCTCTCTCTCGACTTCTCATGGTATGTTTTTATTTGCTATTGGATGTCATTCTAAGTCAAGAGAAATTAAATTAGAAAACTGTGAGTATGAATTTTGCTGTTCATCTTTACATTGTGAAATAACAGTTTTAAGTGCAAATATGAGAGCATTTAACTCATATGTGGGATTACCGAAATGACACAATTTGTATTCCATAGCATAGCACATGCATATACATTTTGTTCTTACCAGAGCAGTAGAAATACCGCACAAAACAACTGTTTTTACGTCACTTCTTGATAGGAGCATCTTCTATCAACACTCTCGACCTGAAGCTCACTGATGCGTAAGGAAGGATGGAGAGGAAGAGGAACCACGGGTGGCGCTGTCTTTCCCTTTCCTTCTACCGCATCATTTTCAGCGTAATTGCTTGGCTGATGCAGCGATGTGCAAGTAAGAAGGTAGAATAGGATTCCTTGGTTGGTCTATTTCTTTGAACACCATTGCCTTCTTTCTGCATTTGAAGCAAGGTGTGGTTTGCGTGTAAAGTATGGCTCTTGGGGGTATCAGTGCCTCCCAATTACTCAGCCATAGATGTAAACACTTACCTAGTCCTCACTTTGAGTCTTGCTGAACTCCCACACATCATGGGTCCCCAGAACTCTGTGCTCATGAGACATCTCCACGCTCTGTGTGAATGGGCGTCAAGGAACCGCAGACATGCACGTTACACATACTCCTCGAACCACCAGCGTGTTCTGTTGTCCTACCAGACTTCACTTAGAAAACACAAGTTCGAAGACGTTATTAAGAATTGCAAGATGGTGACAGAAGACCACCGCCCCAAGCATGGGGCCCTTCTGAGTACAGGTCGCCGGCTCCTGAAGCCAGCCCTGCCTAGACTTTTCAGCTTACGTGAGTCCATAACTTCCCTTCGGTTTCTGTCACTTGGAACTAAAAGAATCCTAATGAATAAGAGTCTCCCAAACACAACATCTGTTTAGTGACTGGTTCAGTAAGCATCTTCTGTTAGGCTTCACAATGAGACACTTTCTCTGACTTGAAGAAGGCTCGGGTGCTGCAAGAGAGGAGGGCAATCAATATGATGGCTGCAGTGGACTCCAGGGGCGGTGGACTCAAGGCAGGTGCAGAGGCTTGGCAGCCTGGCTCTCCCTGTGGGATTCATCTCACCGGGAGCAGACGCCACCTTAAACCTTCGAGGAAGAGCAGGAATTTGTTGGGCACGTGGGGCGGGGGAAGGGCACCTCCTGTGTGTGCAAAGATGCGAGGAGGGAAGGCGTGGCTGGGGGGGACGGAGGATGGGAGCTGCTGGCGGTGTGGCAGACTGGTGCACAGCTTGTGCACGGGGAAGAATTGTCGAGAATGTCAGAAGACAGGTAGACGGGGCCTTGCGTTCCGTGCTTAAGATTTTAGATCTTATCCTGCAGGCAACGAGAAGAGCCTAAGGACTCCTAAACCCACAATTTTTATTTATTTATTTTCAGTTTGAAGGATCTTTCTGGAAGTGATGCGTAGGATGAACTGGAGCTTTAAAGATGAGGCAGCAGACAACTTTAGAGACTGCTGTAAGTGTCCGGATTAGACGTGAGGTCCTGATATTGGGAAAAGGGCTGGAGGTAAAGGTGATTCGATGTGGGGTGTGCGGGAAGGACTAGGACCCTGCCATGTCTCTGACTTCAACACTTGGGCAGACGCACTCAGCCAAGAAATACAGGTACAGGTTTGGGAGCAGGTTGGGAGCCAGGGAAAATGGGCAGGGTGGACAAGTTGAGTTGAAGGCGCTGTGGGTCAGCCAGGTGGAGGTGTCCAGCAGGCATTTGGTCGCACAGGTGTAGACCTTGGGAGAAAGATGTGGATTTGGGAGTCACCAGCATGTAAGCGAGTTGAGGCCACAGGTAGTTGAGGTTATCTAGGTAATAAGAGAGGAGAGCTGAGTTCAGAGGCCTGGGCATGTCAGTTTTCTAAAATTTTCCCTCTTTAAGTTAAGTTTTTATTTTTATCAAAGATGTACATGAACATTAAGAGTAAAGAAATTCTACAAGACTCGTTACAAAAAAAGATCGTTCTCTGTCCACAGACCTCAATTTTACTCTTTGAGTTTTCCCCCCACTATTTACCTCGCTGCTGCTAAACAACGTGCACGCGTTCCTTCTTCCTCACTTTTAAAATAGAGGCACTTTCTATGGCGGAAGATGAGCTTTTCTCCTCTCACCCACCTCCTCCAACACAAATTCTCCCTCGCATGTGCCTCCTCTGTCCTTATCCTCCAAAATTAGATATATGGGGTTTTGGTTAATCAATGTTTGGGTTTTACATTATTTCCACTATGTAGCACGAGTCAAACCTCTGAGCCATGTAGATGCTATAATTTCTTTTCCTTTCCAGAGCAACATTTCATTTTCCAGGAAGTTGTTAATTGTCTAGTTTTCCGTTTTCTTTAGTTTTGACTTAGTTTTCTTTGGTTTTATCTATGACCTCAAACTCTCTCCCAGTTAGGAACAAAATCTCCTCTAAATATGTTCAAACGTATTTTTTAAAGTCAATTTCATCTTGAAGAAATCTCCCGCAGTGTCCTCTGGCTTCTCCAGCCAGGCTGGCTGCCCTCGAGGTCTGCCGTGTAGCAGCCACCCTGAGATTTCCTTTCACCCTCATTGTGACAGCAGAATTTTAAGATTGGCTCCAATGATCCTGGTCCTTGTATAATCTCCTTCCCTTGAGTCGGGGCAGAACCTGTGACTATGATGAGATGTCACTCTGTGATTATGTTATATTATACAGCAAAAGGGATGTTGCAGGTGTGATTAAGGTTCCTAATCAGTTGACCTTAAGATGGAGATTTCCAGGTGGGCCTGACCTAATCACATGAGCTCTTTCCAAGCAGAGTTTTTCTCTAGTCCCTGGTAGAAGAGGAAGTCAGAGAGATTTGAAGAGTGAAAGGGATTCAGTATGAGAGACTGGGATATTGTGATATAATAAGGATTATATATTTGGTCTTCCTTCTCAATTCCTGGCACAGAGCTCCGAAACCCTTGTAATTTCCTGAGTGATAAGGTGAGATGATCATCTGTTGTAATTCATAATAAGCCCCTTTCAACTATACCTGAGTTATGCTAATGGGGTGACTCTAGGTGGGCCCCTAGATAGTTCGGGATGGGGGCTGGTCACCAGAAGAACCAAGCATGTGGTCATAGTGTTGGAACTTTTCAGCCTCACCCCCATGACCTTTTGGGGAGGGAAGAGGGGCAGGGGATATAGTTAATCACCAATGGCCAATGATTTAATCAATCATGCCTCCGTAGTGGGACCTCCATAACGAATCTAGATGAAGGGGTTTGGAGAACTTCCAGGTTGGTGAGTGTATCCATGTGCTGGGAGGGTGGTGCACCCCATACTCCATGAGGGCAGAAGCTCCTGTGCTCCAGACCCTGCCACACCTCACCCTATGTGCCTCTTCATCTGGGCTGTTCATTTGTATCCTTTATATTACCCTTTATAATAAACTGATAATAATAAAGTGTTTTGGTGAGTTCTGTGAGCCATTATAGCAAGTCCTCCAACCCAAGAATGGAGGGTCATGGGAACCCCCAATTTGTAGACAAGTCAGACAGAAGTGAGGGTAATCTGGGGACCCACTAATTGCAGTTGGCATCCGAAATGGGGGACAGCCTTGTGGGACTGAGCCCTTAACCTGTGGGGTCTGCACTAACTTGAATTAAATTGTAGGACACCCACTTAGGGTCCACAGAGAATTGGAGAATCTCTTGGTGTGGAAAACCCACAGGTTTGGTGTCGGAAGTGTTGTGAGTAGAGAGAGTTTCCCTTTAGGGATGTTATCTGTTGACAAAATGGAAGGGGACACAGGGCAAAGACCTAAGAGTGGTCCTGGGAACTAACAACAGCCAGCAAGACAATGGGGTCCTCAGTTCTACAACAAGGGACTGATTCTACCAATTATCCTGGAGAGCTTGGAAGTGGATTCTTCCCCAGATCCTTCAGGTGAGAATGCAGCTCTGCCAACACCTCCACGTTCTGGAGCAGAACAAAGAGCCTGAGCATTCTGTGTCAGAACCCGGCCTTCCGGGTGGTTCTGAAGGTATATTTGTCAAGGTAGGAGGATAGAATATATGTTACTTATTAGTTTGTTAGCTTCATTTATAACTTTAAAAAATGTAGACAAATGGCATTTTGGCTTCCATTTATACTCCAACCCCAGACCCTACAAGTGTTAGGGGTGGCCTTGGCACTGGGCCACCCATTCTGGGAAATTTTCTTGAGTTATTTCTTAAATGATTTCTTCTCTGCCACTTTCTTTATTCTTTCCTTCTGGAGCCCTGATTAGTCGAATGTTGGACCTCCTATGTGTGTCCTCTAATTTCCTTAGCTTTTCTCTCCTTTTTCCTTTTCTTTCTTTTTTTCCTTTGGGTTTTTTTTTTTTTTTTTTTTTTTGCTGTGTCTTCCTCCTCCAAACTTTCCATTTAAAATTGTTCATTTCTGCTATCATATTTTTAGTTTCCAAAAGCTCTTTGATGTTCTTTGAGTGTTCCTTTTTAAACTGCATCTCTTCTTTTTAATTAGTGATTTTATCTTCTCCCTGCATCGTCTGCACTCCCTCCAGGTTCCTTTTTTTTCATTCTGTCTGTTTGTTTCCTTGGTTTTCTTTTGGGAGTGGTGCACTTGTAAGATGTTTATCTCAAATGCCTGATTACCCTTGACCACCTCCTCTTCCTCGAGAGCAGGCTGCCAAAGAGCAGACCGGAAGCTCTGTGGGCATGGGAGGGCCCCGTCATCTTCATTGCTGTTGATCTGGCTGGACCTATTGCAAGCAGAACCCCAGCTGTGACCATCTTTAGATCTCTTATCTTGGACTCGTCAGATTCCCCAGAGAAGATGTTCCCATTTCCTACCAGTCATAGGATCTGAGCTGGGGCGGGAGCTGGAGGGAAGGCTACTGGGCATCTCCCTACTAGATTGTAAACTTTTGTTTAATCCTTCTGTTCTCAGTGTCTGACCTTTGCCTTACCGTGTTTGCTGTTGCCTGGTCCGGAGACTCTCTCTTGACACTATCCAGCATCTGGCTTCTTTAACTTATGATAGTGTTTTTGAGTTTGGTTCATGTCATAGCATATATCAATAGTTCATTCCCTTTTATTGTTGAATAGCATTCCATTGCACGGATGTACCCCATTTTGTCCAGTTGACAGACCCATAAGTTGTTTCCAATTTGGGGCATTACGAACAGTGCTGCTAGGCATTGTGTGTGAGTCTGTGTGGATATATGTTAGCATTTCACCGCTATTCATCTCCAGAACTTTTTCATCACCTCACACTGAAACTCTGTACCCATCAAACAATAACTCCCCATTCCCCCCTCCTCCCAGCCCCTGGTAACCACTATTCTACTTTCTGTCTCTATGAATTTGATGTTCTAGGTACCTTTGTCCTTTTGCATCTGGCATATCTCACCTAGTGTAGTGTCTTCAAGGTTCATCTATGTTGTAGCATGGGTCAGAATTTCATTCATTTTTAAGAGTGAATAATATTCTATTTTATGTATATTCCACGTTTTATTTCTCCATTCACCTGTCAATGGATCCCTGGCTGGCTCCCACACTTTGGCTGTTGTGAATAATACTGCTGTGAACATGGGTGTACAAATATCTGTTTGAGTCTCTGCTTTGACTTCTTTGGGTTATATGCACAGAAGTGGAATTGCTGCCTCATATGGTGATTCTCTGTTTAATTTTTTGAGGAAACATCATACTGTTTTCCACGATGGCTGCACCACTTTACATTCCTTTGCACAAGGGTTCCAATTTCTCCACATCTTCACCAACACTTGTTATTTTCTGTTTTTGTTTTTTGGCATTTTAAAAAATATAATAGCCATCCTAATGAGAATGACGTGCTATCTCATTATGGTTTTGATTTACATTCCCCTAATTTTTGGTGATGTGTGTTTATTGGCTATTTGTATATCTTCTTTGGAGACATGTCTATTCAAATCCTTTGCCCATTTCTTAATTGGATTGTTTGGTTGTTGTTGAGTTTCAGGGTTTCCTTATATATTCTGGATATTAGTCACGTATCAGATAAATGATGTGAAAATATTTTCTCCCATTCTGTGGGTTACCTTTCACTCTGTTGATAGTGTTCTTTATGCGTAAAAGTTTTCAGTTTTGATAAAGTTTAATTTATCTTTTTTTCCTTGTTGCTTATGCTTCTGGTGTCATATCTAAAAACATGCTTAACTTTTTATGTTTTTCCAAAGTGGCTGCACCATTTTATATTCCCACCAGCAACGCATGAGTCCTATTTCTCTATATCTTTTCCAACATTTGTTATTGTCTGGTTTTTCGGTTTTGCTTTTTATTGTAGTCATTCTAGTGGGTACAAATTATTTCTCATTGTGGCTTTAATTTGCATTTCCCTAGTGTTTAATGATTTAGAGCATGTTTTCATGTGCTCATTTGCTGTTTGTATATTTTCTTGGGTGAAATATCTAGTCAAATATTATTCCCTCTTTCAAATTGGATTGTTTATCTTCAAATCTAGTTGTAAGACTTCTTTGTATATTCAGGATACAAGTCCTTTAACAGATAAGTGTTTTGGCAGTATTTTCTCCCAGTGTATTACTTGCCTTTCTATTTTCTTAATGGTATTTTTTGAAGAACAAAAGATATGCGTTTTGACGAGATCCAATTGATCAATTTTTTCTTTTATGTATTGTGCTTTTGTTGTCATATACAAGAACTTTTTGACTAAGCCAAGGTCAAAAAGATTTTCTCCTATCTTTCTTCTAAAAGTTTTATTGAATTTATGCCTTTAAAATTTTTTTTAAAAAATTCCTTCATTGGGTGATATATCACCACTTAAAATTTTGAAAAATTAAATTTATTTTAAGATGCTTTGGAGGGGGAGGGAGAAAGAAATATAGTATTATGTGAATCAGTATTAAATCTAGGTGATGGGTGAGTAGGAATTCATTATACTTTTTGTAGGTTTGGAATTTTTTATAATAAACGTATCTCTTTAGTATTATTTTAGTAGGATGTTTTGAGGGAGTGGAGCTAAATGCATATGTTTGATTTGCCATATTCAAATGGAGGTCTCAAATGGACATGTACATATTTATGATTGTTATGTCTTCCTAATGAATCGACCCTTTAATCATTGTGAAACGTTCCTCTTCTTTTCTGGTAATAATTTGTCTCTTGAAGTCTATTTTATCTGCAACCTTATGTCTACTGCTGTATGGTATATCTTTTTCTATCTACTTACTTTCAACTTGTGTCTTTTTATTTAAAGTCAATCTTTCATAGATAGCGTATCATCGTGTTTTGCTTTTTTAATAAAATCCATTTTGACAATTCTTGCCCTTTAATAAGTGTTTAGTTCACTGCCACATAATGTAATTATTTCTCTGATTGGATTTAGGGTTACCATTTTACCATTTGATTTCTGTTTGTCTACTCTATTTTTGTTTCAATGTTTCTTCTTTCTTTCCTTCTTTTGCATTAATTGGATATTTTTAGCCATACCTCTGTTCAATATTTCTTTAGTAATGGCTCTAGGGATTGCAATGTACGTCCTCATTTTTTCCCACTCCCCTCAGAGTTAATGTTATACTACTGTGCCCAAAATGGAGAAGCTGTGTGACTGCACAGTCCATTTACTCCCGACCTCCAGCCCTTATGCTATAGTTATCATACATAATTGTATCTACATCCATTATAAACCTTACAATCTAGTCCTTTAGCTTTGGCTTTAGACAGTTACATGTATTTTAACAGAATTAAGAGGGAAAATATTCTTTTCTATTTACCTACATATCTACGATGTTCAATGTTGTTCATTTCTTCCTGAAGATTCAATTTTCTGTGTAGTGTAATTTCTCTTCTGTCTCAGGAACTTCTTTTAGTGTTTCTATATCAAAGGTTTGCTGGAAGTAGAGTCTCTTAGTTTTACCTGAAAATGTCCTTATTTCCCCTTAAATATTGAAGGAGATTTTTCACTGGAATCAGAATTTGGAGTGGATAGATTTTGTTTTCCCCTCAAAACTTTAAAGGTGGCATTCCCTCGTGCTCTGCCCTCCACTGTTTCTGACGAGAAGCCAGTATTATCCAGATCCTTTCTTCCCTGTACCTATTGTGTCACTTTTCTTTGTCTGCTTTCGAGATTGTCTCCTCATCTTTAATTTTCAGCAGTTTGACTATGAAGTGCCTGGATGTAGTTTTCTTTGTGTTTATCAAGCTTGGGGTTGCCTGAGTTTCTTGAATCTATAAGCGTATGTCACCAACCATGGGGAAATTCCATCCATTATTTCTCCAAAAAAATTTTTTTTTCTTCCATTCTCTCTCCTCTCCTTCTAGAACTCCAGTTACTCCTGTGTTAGACCATTTGACCTTGTCCCCCAGTTATTGAGGCTATTCTCTTTTTTTCATGCTTTTTTTTCTCTCCAAGCTTCAATTGGACAGTTTTTATTGTCCTGCCTTCTAGTTCACTGATCTTTTCTTCTATAGTGCTAGATATAGTGCTTCTATAGATATAGATATAGATATAGTGCTAGATATAGATATAGTGCTTTTCTTCTAAATCTGCTAGTAAGCCCATCCAGTGAATTTTTTATTAAAGGTATTATATTTTTATAGAATTTCCATTTGGTTCTTTTCACTCATTTCTGTTTCTGCCCTCTGTCCTGAGGTATCCTATATCCTAAATATATGAGTGTGTTTGTATTTCTTTATATAGAGAATGTCCTTGCAAATAGTTATGTGATGAATTGAATTGTGCCCCCTACCGCCACCAATTCCTACATTGAAGCCCTAACCCGCAATGTGACTGTTTAGAGGTAAGGCCTTTAAAGAGATAATTGAGGTTAAATGAGGCCATAAGGATGGGGCCCTAATCCCACATGACTGATGCCCTTATAAGAAAAGAAAGACCTTAGAGATGTGCATGCACAGAGGAAAGGACATGCAATGACATAGTGAGAAGGTGGCCATATGCAAGCCAGAGAGAGGCCTTAGGAGAAACCAACCCTGCTGGCACCTTGATTTCGGACTTCCAGCATCCAGAAAACTGTGAGAAAATAAATTTCTGTAGTCTGAGCCATCCATACTGTAGTATTTTGTTACAGCAGACCTAGCAGACTAATACAAGCTGTAATAATTGCTATAACATCTTGTCTGCTAATTCCACCACCTTGCTTATCTTGTAATCAGTCGCCAGTGACTGGCTTTTCTTTTGAGGCTGAGTCATATTTCCCTAGGTCTGTGTGTCTAGTAATATTGAGCTGTGAATGACATATTGCACAAACTTTGAATCCTATTATCTTCCTTCCAAGAGTGTTTTGCGTTGTTGTTTAGTAGGCATTTAACTTGACTGGACTCACTTTGCAAATTCTATCTTCTCCATAGTGGGCAGCAGCTGAAACCTCAGCTCAGTCCTTTTAGCCTTCACTTGATGGCATGTGCATGCATTGTTCATGAGTCAGCCAGAGAATTGGGCAGAGTTTACACACAGAATTTGGAGCACTCCATCTCTGTTTTTTTTCTTTCCAGGTTTTCCCTCCTTCCTTTCCAGCAGCTATGCTTCTCACAAATTGTCCTCGGGTTCTTTGAACCAAGAAAGCTATGAGTTTTCTATTGAGTTTTGGCCATCTGGAGTGGCAGTAACTGCTGCCTTCCCTCAGGCTAGTAGCCATAAAAAAAATGTGAAATATCTAGTACAGTTCCATTCTTTCAAGTGGCGATGCCCTCCAGTATTGCTTTTGGTTTCTCTCTACAGCCTTTAGGAAGTTGTTTTTTCATATTTGGTCCGGAATTTGTAGTTGCAATCTTGGGAAGTTGATCCAATAGGAGGTCCTTGCCCATACCTGAGTAGAAGTCCTAAATATCGCTGGAATCAATCCAAGTGTCTCTACCTTCACTTCCTCTGCCTTAGTCTAAACCACCATAGCAGCGATAAGACTAAAGCAGTAACTCCCAAACCAGCTTCTCCTAATACTCCCTATCCCCACCCAACTCATTCTAAGTGTTTAGAACACTTCACTGGGTTGACTTTGGACCCCCTGTTCTTACTCTACACACTGCCTGGGATATTTCATCCACATCTGTCTTCAGTTGCCTTCTCTTTGCTGGTAACGCCTGAATGTGCACTTCCAGTCCAGAGCAACTCCTATAAATGCAGCCACCTGTTGGATGTGTTCTTTTACTTATGTCAAAGAATCCTTTAACTTATGTCCTAAACTGATATCATCACTTGTCCTTGCAAAACTAGTTTTCTGTGTCCCCTATCACAATGAGTACGTCCACTATCTACCCAGTTGCTCAAATCAGAAGTCTAGGAGTCATTCTTGATCCCCTCACCTCAACACTTAATCTCCTCTTGGTCTTTATTTCCTTAATCTCTCTCAAAAATACACATTTTCTCTCCATCTTCATTGCCACCGTTAACACAATCTCAAAGCCTGGGTTTCTAGCAATAGTCTCCTAACTGGTCTTCCTACGTGGGGTCTTGTCCCCCTCATCCCTTCTATGGACAGTAGCCAGAATGACCTTTTGGCACTACGGGGTCCCATACTTCTCCATACACATTTTTTAGGCAGTTTGTGAGTTTCTTTGAAAAAGGCCTGCTGGAAAGGGTTAATCTCCATAATATATAAAGAACTCACACAGCTCAAGAACAAAAAATCAAACAACCCAATCAAAAAATGGGCAGGGGACATGAACAGACATTTCTCCAAAGAAGATATAAGGATGGCCAATAGACACATGAAAAGATGCTCATCATCACTAATCATCAGGGAAATGCAAATCAAAACTACACTAAGGTATCACCTTACACCTGTTAGAATGGGAAAAATATCCAAAACCAAAAGTGACAAATGTTGCAGAGGTTGTAGAGAAAAAGGAACCCTCATACACTGTTGGTGGGAATGCAAACTGGTGCAGCCACTATGGAAAACAGTATGGAGATTTCTCAAAAAGTTAAAAATAGAAATACCTTATGACCCAGCCATCCCACCACTGGGTATCTATCCTAAGAACCCAAAATCAGCAATTCCAAAAGTCCCATGCACCCCTATGTTCATCGCAGCATTATTTACAATAGCCAAGACATGGAAGCAACCTAAATGCCCAGCAACTGATGATTGGATAAAGAAGATATGGTATATATATATATACAATGGAATACTACTCAGCCATAAAAAAGGACAAAATCGTCCCATTCACAACAACATGGATGGAACTTGAGGGTATTTTGTTAAGTGAAATAAGCCAGATAGAGAAAGACAAACTCTGTATGACTCCACTCATAGGTGGAAGTTAACATATAGACAAAGAGAACTGATCGGTGGTTACCAGGGGAAAGGGGGGTTGGGGGGAGGGCACAAAGGGTGAAGTGGTGTACCTACAACGTGACTAACAATAATGTACAACTGAAATTTCATGAGGTTGTAAACTATCATAATCTTAATTAAAAAAAAAAAGGCCTGCTGGAGAGTCAATGCAATCCCAATCAGAATCCCAATAACATTCTTTGCAGAAATAGAGCAAGGAATCCTAAAATTCATATGGGGCAACCAAAGACTGCGAATTGCTATGGCAGTCCCGAGAAAAAAGAACAAGGCTGGAGGCATCACAATCCCTGACTTCAAAATGTACTACAAAGCCATAGTGATCAAAACGGCATGGTAGTGGTACAAAAACAGGCACACAGATCAATGGAAGAGAACTGAAAGCCCAGAAATAAAACTGCACATCTACGGACAGCTAATCTTCGACAAAGGTGCAAGAACATGCAATGGAGAAAAGACAGTCTCTTCAGTAAATGCTGTCGGGAAAACTGGACAGCCACATGCAAAAGAATGAAGGTAGATCATTATCTCACACCATACACAAAAATAAACTCAAAATGGATCAAAGACTTGAAGATAAGTTCTGAAACTATAAAACTCCTGGAAGATAATATAGATAGTACACTCTTTTTTTTTTTAAAGATTTGCACCTGAGCTAACAACCGTTGCCAATCTTTTTTTTTTCCTGCTTTTTCTTCCCCAATCCCCTTAGTACATAGTTGTATATTTTAGTTGTGGGTCCTTCCAGTTGTGGCATGTGCGACACTGCCTCAGCGTGGCCTGATGAGCAGTGCCATGTCGGCACCCAGGATCCAAACCAGCAAAACCCTGGGCCGCTGAAGTGGAGCGCACGAACTTAACCACTCGGCCACGGGGTCGGCCCTGGTAGTACACCCTTTGACATCGAACTAAAAAGAATCTTTTCAAATACCATGTCTTTTCAGACAAAAGAAACAAAATAAAAAATAAACAAGTGAGAGTTCATCAGACTAAAGAGCTTCTGCAAGGCAAAAGAAACTGGGATCAAAACAAAAAGATAACCCACCAACTGGGAGAAAATACTTGCAAATCATGTATCTGACAAGGGGTTAACCTCCATAATATATAAGGAACTCACACAACTGAACAATAAAAAAAAACCTGATCAAAAAATGGGCAGGGGACATGAACAGACATTTTTCCAAAAAAGATATACAGATGGCAAATAAACACATGAAAAGATGTTCAGCATCACTAATCATCAGGGAAAAGCAAATCGAAACTACACTAAGATACCACCTTATGCCTGTTATAATGGCTATAATCACTGACTAAAAATAACAAATGGAGAGGGTGTGGAGAAAAGGGAACCCTCATACATTGCTGGTGGGAATGCAAACTGGTGCAGTCACCATGGAAAATAGTGTGGAGATTCCTCAAAAAACTAAAAATAGAAATATCATACGACCCAGCTATCCCACTACTGGGTATCCACCCAAACAACTTGAAATCAACAATCCAAAGTAACATATGCACCCCTATGTTCATTGCAGCACTGTTCACAATAGCCAAGACCCGGGAGCAATCCAAGTGCCCATCGACTGATGATTGGGTAAAGAAGATGTGGTGTATATATACAATGGAATACTACTCAGCCATAAAAAGACAAATTCATCCCATTTGCGATAACATGGATGGACCTGGAGGGAATTATGCTAAGCGAAATAAACCAGACTAAGAAAGACAAACACCAGATGATTTCATGCGTATTTGGAATACAAATAAACACACGGACAAAGAAAACAGTCCAGTGGTTACCAGGGGAGGCGGGTGGGGGTGAGCATAGGGGGTGAAGGGGAGCACCTATGTGGTGACAGTCAAGAAATAATGTACAACTGAAATCTCACATTGATGTCAACTATTACGAAGTCAATTTAAAAAAATTAATTAATTAAAAAAAAAAGGCCTGCTGGAATTTTGATTGAGATTGCATTGAAGCCACGGATCACTTTGGGGGAAATTGACATGTTGACAGTTTTGACTCTTCCATTCTTGAACATGGTCTCTGTCTTAGTCCATCGTGGCTGCTGTAACAAAATAGCATATACTGGGTGGCTTATAAACAACAGAAATTTGTTCCTCGGAGTTCTGGAGGCTAGAAGTCCAATATCGGGGCGCCAACATAGTCTTCTTGGACAGACTTCTCATTGTGTCCTCACACAGCGGAAGGGGCTGAGGAATTCTGTGGGGTCTTATTTATAAGGGCACTAATCCCATTCATGAGGATCCACCCACATGACCTAAGCACCTCCCAGCAGCCCCACCTCCTACAACTCTCACATTGGGTATTAGGATTTCAACATGTGAATTTTGGGGGGGATACATTCAGACTATAGCCGTGTCTCTTGTCATCTATTTGGGTCCTCTTCAAGTTTTCAGACATGTTTTCTGGTTTGTAGGATATGGGTCTTGCACGTCTTTTGTTAAATTTATTCCCAAATAGCTCATATTTTTGTGTGATTTTAAATGTTCTTGTTAATCAATATCAATTTCCAATTTTTTTGTTGCTAGGATATAGACATGCTATTGATATTCATTATTGACCTTGTGTCCTGTAACCTTGATGAACTTACGTATTAGTTCTAGTAGTTTTTTCTGGCTTCCTTAGGATTTTGTATGGAGGCGGTTATGTCATCTGTGACGTCTTCCTTTACTATCTGTGTGCCTTTTATTTCCTGTCCATGCTTTGTTGCACTGGATGGGACCTCCATTATATGTTAAATAAGATGAGTGAAAGTGGCTAGCTCTGCCCTATTTCTAATCTTAGGGGGAAATAATTCAATCTTTCTCCACGAAATGCGATGCTAGCTGTAGGTTTTTCTGTAGATGCCTCTTATCAGGTTGAAGAATTTCCCTTCTATTTCTATTCTATTGGCTGAGAGTTCTTCTTTTTCTTTTTTCTTGTTTTTTTTTTTTAGTCATGAATAGATGTTGAATTTTTTCAAAATTTTTTGGTTTTTTTGCATCAAAAGAGACCATCATAATGTTTTTCTTTCTTGGTCAGTGTATTCGTGTCCTGAGGTTGCCCTGACAAATTGCCACAAACTGGGCAACTTAAAACAACAAAAATTTATTCTCTCATAGTTCTGGAGGCCAGAAGTCCCAAATCAAAGTGTCGGCAGGGCCACACTCCCTCCTAGGCTCTAGGGCATGATTCTTCCTGCCTCTTCCAGCTGCTGGTGGCCCCCAGCGTTCCTCGTCTGGTGGCGGCGTCGCTCCAGTAGTCTCTGCCTCTGTCTTCACATGGCCTTCCCTCGTGTCCGTGTCTTCTCAGTCTGTCTCCCACATGCTCTGCCTTTCTCTTACAAGGACACTTGTCACTGGGTGGAGGGGCCCCTTGGATAACCTAAGGTTGTCTCCTCATGTCAAGTTCTTTAACTTAATCATATCTGCAAAGACCCTTTTTCCAAATAAAGTCACCTAAGAGGAATTCGACACAGATGTCTTTTGGGAGCCAGCTTTAAGCCTCACACAGTCAGCTAACATGGTTAACAGCAATGATTGATTTCCAACGTTAAACAAATCCAGCATTCCTGGGCTAAACCCCCAACTTCGTCGATATGTATTAAATTTGTTTTTTGTGTCCTTGTTCATTAGGAATACTGGTGTGCAGGGTTTTGTAATCTTTGTTTCATTTTGGTGTAGAGGAAGGTAGGCCTCATAAAATGAAATGGGAAGTGTTCCCTCCTCTTCTGTTTTCTGGAAAACCATGTGTAGAATTAGTTTTATTTTTTTCTTTAAATGTTTGGTCAAATTCATGGGCCTAGAGTGTTCTTTCTTGGAAGATTTTTAACTACAAATGTAATATCTTTAATAGGCATAGAAATTCAATCTATTCCTTCTTGAGTGAGATTTGGTAGTTGGTGTCAAGGAATTCATCCATTTCATCGAAGTTTTTGGATTTGTTGGCATAAAGTTGTTCATAATATTCTTTTATTATCCACTCCCTACCAGGTCATGTATGGTTTCTCTTTTTAATTCCTGATATGGGAAATTTTTGTCTTTTTTTTTTTCTAGAAGTTTATAAATTTTATTGATATTTTTAAAGAACCAGCTTTTGGTGTCATTGATTTTCTCTGTTGTTTTTCTATTTTCTTTCATTGATTTCCACTCATATTTATTTTTATTTCCATTTTTCTGTTTATTTTGGTATTAATTTTTTCTTTCATTTCTAGTTTCTAAACACATGAACTTACATCGTTGATTTGAGACCATTTTTCTTTTTTTTTTTTAATATAACCCCTAATGCTAAAAATTTCCTCCTAAGCACTGCTTTTGGTGCATCTCACATGTTCTGAGATGTGATGGTTTGTTTTCATTCAGTACAAAGTATTTTCCAATGTCCCTGTTGTTTCTTCTTTGAACAATAGATTGTTTAGAATTGTGTTATTTACTTGGGCCAGCCTGGTGGAGTAGTGGTTAAGTTCACACACTCTGCTTCAGTGGCCTGGGGTTCAGGGGTTCAGATCCTGGATAGACCCACACATGGCTCACCAAGCCATGCTGTGGTGGCGTCCCATATATAAAATAGAGGAAGACTGGCACAGATGTTAGCTCAGGGTCAATCTTCCTCACCAAAAAAAAGAAACAAAATAGAATTGTGTTATTTAATTTCCAAACACTTGGTTATTCTCCGGATATCTATCTGTTATTTATTTTTAGTTTCCATTACGATCAGGAAACATACTTTATATGATTTAAATCCTGTTGTATTTATTCAGACTTGTTTTATGCCCAGAAAATGGCCTATCTTGGTGAATGTTTCATGGGTGTTTTAAAACAATGTGTATTGTACAGTAGTGAGGTGCATGCAGTGTTCTCTAAGTGTCAGTTTAGTCGAATTGGTTGACCATGTTATCCACATATGTATCCACACTGAGTCTCTGTCTACTTGTTCTGTCAGTTACTGAGAAAGGAATGTTGAAATCTCCAGCTCTGTGGATTTTTCTATTCTTTCAGTTCTATTAATTTTTGCTTTATGTTTTGAAGCTCTGCCGTTAGGTGCATGTACTTTTAGTTTTAGTATGTACTTTTAATTAACTGACCTCTTGGTCAGTATAAAATATTTCTCTTTATCTCTGGTAATATTCCTGGTTCTGAAACCAACTTTGTCTGATATTAATAGAGTCACACTTGCTTCCTTTTAATTAGTGTTTGCATGATTTTTTATTTTCTTTTTAACTATCTGTGTCTTTATAACTAAAGTGTAATTGGAAATTAGAAAGAAATTAGAAATTAAAATTTCTTATAGGTGGCATATTCTTATATTTTGCTTTTTCATTCAATATGACAATTTCTTCCTTTTAATTGGGGTGTTCAGGTCATTTACATTGATATAGTTATTAACATGGAGCAGGAATTAATGAAATAGAAAACAAAGAACCAATAAAGTGGATCAATAAAAGTAAAGTTGGCTTTATAAAAAGAAAAATAAAATAGACAACACTGTAGTGAGACTGATAGACCAAAAAAAATAGAGAAAACACAAACAACAAGGCTGCAGATATAGCAGAAGTTTTTAAAATAGATTTCTGTGAAGAACTTCTTACCAACTTTTAAGTACAGATAAAAATAGGCAATTTAGAAAAATGATTTAATGCATGCATTAACTTATAACCTTAAAAATAATTGATTCAGTAGTTAAAATTCTATCCATAAGAGAAAAAAATCAAATACAACAGCAACACACACACACACACACACACACACACACACACATGGTTTGTCTTACAGGTGAGTTCTACTGAAGGTTCAAGGAATAATTATATCCTATTCCATATAAATATTGCAGAAAATAAAATTTAAAAAAATGAAGGAGGGGCTGGCCTGGTGGCATAGTGATAAAGTTTGCCTGCCCTGCTTGAGCAGCCGGGGGTTTGCAGGTTTGGATCCTGGGTGCAGACCTAGCACTGCTCATCAAGCCCTGCTATAGTGACATCCCACATAGAGGAAATAGAAGGACTTACAACTAGGGTATAGAACAATGTACTGGGGCTTTGGGAGTTAGCTCAGGGCCAATCTTCCTCACCAAAAAAAAAAAAAAGAAGAAGAAGAAAAAAGAAAAAAAAAAGGAAAACAATTCACCTAATTCTGAGACTAGGACAATTTGAACAGAGGAAATTACAAGCCAACCTCACTTATGAAACTAGATGCAAAAGTCCTAAATAAATATTAATAAACCAAATCCATCAGAATATTAAAAATAATAACAGGAAAACAAACAAATGCACAATCAAATTATGAGCATGGAAGGTTTACCCCAGGAATAGAATGAAGGTTTAGCATTAGAAAAATCTACTAGTGTGTTTCACAACATTAACAGATTAAAGGAGGGGCTGGCCTGGTGGCGCAGCGGTTAAGTATCCATGGTCCACTTTGGCGGCCTGGGGTTCCCCGGTTCGGATCCCAGGTGCAGACATGGCACCGCTTGGCAAGCCATGCTGTGGCAGGCGTCCCACATATAATGTAGAGGAAGATGGGCATGGATGATAGCTCAGGGCCAGTCTTCCTCAGCAAAAAGAAGAGGATTGGTAGCAGATGTTAGCTCAGGGCTAATCTTCCTCTGAAAAAGAAAAAAGATTAAAGGGGAAAATATATAGATTCATCTGAAATTCAGAAAAATTATTTGATAAAATTCAACACTCTTTCTGATAACTCTCAGTAAACAAAGATGAGAAGAGTGACTTCCTTGACCTGAAAAAATGTATCTACCAAGACCTAGATTGATCTGTTGAGATCTGATCCCTAACATTCTCTCCCCAACGGCTTCGCCTTCAGCCCTCTCCATCTCAGTTAACAGCGACTCCGATCCTCCAGTTGCTCAGAATAAAATTTGGAGTCATCTTTTACACCTCTCTTTTTCATCAACCCACTGCCAACTTATTGGGAAATGTGGTTGGCCCTACCTTCAAAATACAGAACCCAAGCACTTTTCGCCATCTCCACTGTTAGCACGAGTCCCATTCCACTGTTAGCACCGGTCCAAGCCTCCACCACCGAGCTCAAGGTGCTGGGCTCCTTCCTGGAAGTCTTGCTTCCAGCTCTGCCCGCCATATCTACTCTCAATGCAGCACACAAAGGGATTCTTTTCTTTTTTGACAGCTTTGTTGAGGTATAATTCACTTATAGTACAATTCACCCATTTAAAGTATACAATGCCATGACCTTCAGGTTAGTCACAGAGGTGTGCATCTATTACCACATCAATTTTAGAAAATTTTCATTACCCGAAAAGAAGTCCCGCACTACTAAGTCAATAACCACCAATTCCGCCATCCCCTGCAACCTTAGGCAACTGATCTACTCTCTGTCTCCAGAGATTTCCCTATTCTGGACATTTCATATAAATAGACTCGTTCAGGATGTGGTCCTGTGTGACTGGCTTCTTTCGCTTAGCATATTGTTTTCAAGGTTGATCCATGTTGTAGCCTGTGTCAGTACTGCATTCCTTTTATTGCTGAAAAATATTATGTAGTATGAATAGACCACATCTTGTTTATCCATTCATCAGTTCATGGACATTTGGGTTGTTTCACTTTTTGGCTATTACAAATAATGGTGCTATGAACATTCGTCTACAAGTTTTTCTGTGGATGTAGGTTTCCATTTCTCCTGGGGGTAGACCTGGGAGCGGAATTGGTGGGTCAAATGGTAACTCTGTGTTTATCCTTTTGAAGAACTGCCAGACTATTCCAGAGGGGCTGTGCCATTTTACATTTCCACCAGCAGTGTATGAGTGTTCCAGTTTCTCCACATCCTTGCCAACACTTGTATGTTCTGCCTTTTTGATTATACTCATGCTAGAGGGTATGGAGTGGTACCTCACTGTGGTTTGATTTATATTCCCCTGATGGCTAATGATGCTGGGCATATTTTCATGTGCTTATTGGCCATTGGTATATGCTCTTTGAAGAACTGTCTATTCAAATCCTTCATCCATTTTTAAATTGGGTTATCTTTCAACGGAATTGGAATAGTTCTTTATATGTTCCAGACACAAATCACTTATCCAAGATATGATTTGCAACTAAAAGGATTCTTTTAAAACTTAATTCAGATCACATCATTCCTCCACTCTGGCATCTTCCAGTGGCTCCCATCTCACTCAGAGTGAAAGCCAAAGCCATCATAATGCCCTCCAAGACCGCTACAAGGTCCACCGTCATGCCTCCGACCTCAGCTTCTACCACTCTCTCTCTCACTCACTACTTCTCAGCTGTTTGTCTCCTTGGTGTTTCTAGAACATGTCTTGTCTGCTGTTGCCTTTGACCTTTGTTTCTCTGGTCCCTCTTCCTGGAGGTCCACTCCTCCAGGAGTCCTCACAGCTTACCTCCTCCTGGTCTTGGCTCAGATACCCCTTTCTCAGTGAGATCTAACATGACGATCTGATTTAAAACTGACCCTGGAGGGGCTGGCCTGGTGGCATAGTGGTTAAGTTCGCACGCTCTGCTTTGGTGGCCCAGCATTCGCAGGTTTGGATCCCAGGCTTGGACCTACACATGGCTCATCAAACCATGGTGTGGTGGCATCCCACATACAAAATAGACAAGGATTGGCATGGATGTTAGCTCAGGGACAATCTTCCTCAAGCAAAAAACGGAAAAACAACAAAATCTTACCCTGGCCTCCATGTCCCCAATTTTGTTGTCACCCTGCTCTATCTTTTTTCAGTGGCCACTTATCCTCTTCGAATACACTGTAGAAGTTATTTGTGATGTTTATTATGTGTTAGCTGTCTCTCTACACTTGCATCTGTCTATGAGGGTAGGGATATTTTACTGTTTTGTTCACTAATGTATTGCAAGTTCATAGAACAGTGCCTGGCCCGTAGAAGGCTCATAAGAAATATTTTTTAAATAAATGAATGAGTGATTGTAAGAATGGGCGAGCCATGAATAGTTTTGAGCAGAGGAGTGTCATGGTCTGATTTATATTTTTGAAAAGATCATTGTGAACACTGTGTTGATTACAGATGGTAGTGGGATAAGGTAGAAGCAGGAGACCAGTGGGAGCGGGTTGCAATGATCTAGGCAAGAGATGATGGCGACTTGACCCAGACAGGTAACAGCGAATTGATGAAGAGGGGTTGGATTTGGATATATTTCTGAAGTTGAGCCCAGAGGATTTTTTTTTAATGAGTTGGTTATGGGTGAGAGAAATAGAAGAATCAAGAACAACTCCAAGTTTTTTGGCTTGAGTAACTGGAAAAATTGAGCTGCAATCAACCAAGCAGGAGACGCTGGATGGAACAGGTATTGTGGAAGGACCATGAGGAGGTCAGTTTTGGAATGTGTTAATTTTGAGATATCTATTTGACCTCTTTCTGGAGTTCAGGAGAGAGGTCTGGAATAGAAATATCAACTTGGAAGTCATGGGCATTGAAGTGGTATTTAAAGCCATGAGACCAAATGAAACTACCAAGAGAATGAGTGAAGACAGAGAAGAAGACAAAGCAAAGTGCTGAGCCGTGTGGCATTCCAACATCCAGAACGCGAGGAGGCGGGGCCGGCAAAGGAGACTGAGAAGCAGCAACGAGTAAAGCTAGGAAGAGAACTGAGAGTGTGGTGTCCTGGGGGCGAGGGAAAGAACGTAGACCAGGAAAGAGGGAGTCATTAGCGTGTCTGTGCTGCTGATAGACCAAGAGATAGGAGAACTGAGGATTAACTATTGGATTTAGCAACTTTGAGGTCACTGATGTCCTTGACAAGTTCAGTTTTCAATGGAATGGTGGGGGTGCAAACGTATCTGGAATGAATTTAAGAAAAAATGGGGAGCTTCTGCTTCCTGCCATGATGAAGCAAATGTTTACTAGACTAGCCCTGCAAACACAACTGACAATAAAACTGGAGAAATATAGGAGGCAACTGCTTCAGGCATTGGACATGAGGTGGTACAAGACTATGATGTCCAAGAGAAGGGAAATTCATGAGTGAGCCCCATAACTGCCCAGCTCTCTGCCTCAGGACCATTTCTCAACCCAGCCCAAGAGCTGGACTCTGAAAGAGCATAGTGGCCACACTAAGAGGAGGAGGCAGAAATTAGGGTCAGCAAACCTAAAGTAGCTGACATTTGTGGGGTAAGACATTGAAGAGGAGGAAGCTCTGGAAAGAGGGGCCCCATAAGTCTTTGGAGGAGGAGTCCCCCATGAGTCTGTGACTGAGGGCTGGGCTACACCTGTGTTGAGTGACACTACTCCAGGCTTTCCAGAAGGTGGCTGCTCCAGACCAGAGGGCCAAGCAGAGCCGGAGGAAGAGCAGTGGCAGCAGCGTTGGAGTTCTGGCCCTGCTGGAGTAGAGCGCCCGCATTAACATCTCACCAAGACTCCTGGCATCCAGCTGAGGCATGGGCCTTAGGAGTAAGGATCATGCCCTGAGCAGGTGCCAGGCAACTTTTTCTGAAAAGGGTCAGGTATTAAACATTTTAAGCTTTGTGTCTTTCTGATCTCTGCCACAACCCCTCACCTCTGCTGTTGTAGTGCGAAAGCAGCCGTGGACGCACACAATGAGTGGATATGGTTGTGTTCCAATAAAACCTAATTTACAAAATCCAGGTGATGGTAAGATTTGGCCCACAGGTTGTAGTTTGCCAAACCTTGCTCTAGAATAAGATGTATTCTAGACTCCTTCTAACAAAGCCTAACATCAAACCACAAAAAGATCCATAGCAGAAGCAGAGTTTGAAGGTTGAATCCTGCCGGGTCAGACGGGCTGGAGAAAACCTTGGGTTTCTACAGATCTACACTAACGAGTGTGAAAACAAGCCTATAGAAGTTCAAGACGATCAGCCAGAAGTAAAATGTCTGCTGGAAGAAAAATCAATACTTTTCAGAGGAAGACAACAGAATTCATAATCTCTACAATGTGTTGACCATAAATCTATTATTCAATCAAAAATCACTAGACATACAAATAAACAGGAAAACATGATTCAAAGTCAAGAAAAAAAGCAATTGATAGAAACTGGACAAAAGATATTCTCGGTTGCCTAGTGTTTATGTTTGCCGTACTCTGCTTCAGTGGCCCAGGTTTGGTTCCCAGGCATGGACCTACACCACTGGTCAGTGGCCATGCTGTGGTGGCAGCCCACATACAAAATAGAGGAAGATTTGCCAGAGATGTTAGCTCAGGGCAAATCTTCCTTAGCAAAAAAAAGATAGTCCAGATATTTGACTCAGCAGATAAATATTTTAAAGTGGCTATTATATATATATATATATATTTTAAAGTGGCTATTATATATATATATATATATTTTAAAGTGGCTATTATATATATATATATATATTTAAAGGAAAATATGTTTGATGAATTCAAAGAAAATGTGATCTTAAAGAGTGAGCCAACAGAGAATTTCAGCAGAGAAATTGAAAATATAAAAGAGAATTAGATGGAAATTCTAGAACTGAAAAGTGAAGTAACTGAAGTGAAAAAAAAAAAAATCACCGGATGGCCTTAACAGTAGATTGGAGGTGGCAGAAGAGACAGGAAACTTGAAGACACATCAATAGAAATGACTCACTCTGAAGAAGAGAGAGAAAAAGATTGAAGAAAAATGAACAAAACTTCAGGGACAATATCAAGCAATTGGACAACCATATAACTGGAATCCCAGAAAGAGAACAGAATCATATTGAGGCAGAAAAAAATTAAAATAATGGTGGAAAATTTCCCAGTTTTGATTAAAAAATGCCAATTTGCAGGGATAAACTTATATTTATCCCAAGCAGGAATAAATGAAAGGAGAGCTATACCCAGCCCATCCTAGTCGCCCTGCTGAACACCAGTGATAAAGAAAAAATCTTGAAAGCATCAGGGAAACAAAGACACATGACATATTCGGAAACAGCGCTCTGAATGGCTGCGGACTGACTGAGCAATGACGGACGCCAGAGAACCATGCATGACTCTGCACAGACATCTTTAAAGTGCTGAAAGAAAAACACCCCTCATCCCCAGATTTTATATCCATAAAAATATCCTTCAAAAACTGAGGGTGAAATAAATTCATTTTCAGACAAACAAAAGCTGAGAGAGTTTGTTGCCAGTAGACCCACAAGGCTAAGAAATGTTAAAGCGGGCCGGCCTGGTGGTGCAGCGGTTAAGTTCACACGTTCCGCTTCGGCAGCCCAGGGTTCGCTGGTTCAGGTCCCTACGTGGTGTGGACCTACGCACCACTTATCAAGCCATCCCACATATAAAGTAGAGAACGATGGGCATGGATGTTAGCTCAGGGCCAGTCTTCCTCAGCAAAAAGAGGAGGATTGGCAGCAGATGTTAGCTCAGGGCTAATCTTCCTGAAAAAAAAACAAAAAAAGAAATGTTAAAGCATATCCCTCAGGCTGAGGGAAAATGATTCTCAATGGGAACCCAGCTCTACAGGAAGAAATGAAGAGCCTTGGGAACTGTATATAAGTGGGTAAACATAAATGATCTTGTTTATTCCTCTAATTTGCTTAAAACAATTGACTATTTAAATAATAATAACATTGGTGGGTGAAGTCTATTAATGCGTGTTGAAGTAAAAGATATGACAATTACATAGAAAGGAGGACAGATAAATGAAATCAAAAAAAGAACATGGGAGGAAAGACATTTTCAGACATTGTATGTACATGGACAGACAACTCTTAAAAGGAATTTGACAGCAAAATGGAGCTGAGACATGGGGTGGTAACTGACAGGGGAAATAGAAAGAGAGGGGCCTGTTTTGTTTTTTTTAAGATGGGAAAAGTAAGAGTATATTTACACGCTGAAGGGGATGATCCAGTGGAGGCAGAGATCGATGACATAGGTCACAGGGTTTCTGGAGCTCTGTGCATAGACAGGCAAAGAGGAAGGTGGATCCCCGAGTCCAGAGGTAGAAGGATTGGTCCCCAGCAAGACCGCACTCAGCTATGCGGGCCCCCATGCAAATTCATGGGTGGATGTGTTTTGGGGAGTGTGTAGAAGTTCTCTGGGGATTGGTTCAATTTCTCAGCAAAGTAGGAAGAAGTCATCATGAGAGTGAGGATGGGGAAGGAGGTGCTGGAGTTTCTCGACGGGGGAAAGTGGGAGAGCCAACGACTGTGGAAGTACGGTATGATTGGCCGGCAGCAGTGAGGACACATTTGAGATTTGTGATCATTAATTAAAGTGACACCCGGCAGTGGGGCCACATGCTTTTTTCCAGCCACGTTCAACTCTAGGGTGCAAATGAAGCCTAGGCAGAGAGTTGTGTTTAACCTGGGTGACGGTTTTGCCAGACAAGTACAGGAATATGAGCGGGGAAAAGAGAGCGTGTGTGCAGGGCTGTGTTGGTGACAGTTGACCATGGAATTTAAGCTGCGTAGGAAGGGAAAAGAGGAGTCTAAGGGAGTGAGGAACATGGAAAGGGACAGTATTCAAGGACTGAAGGTCCCCAGAGGGTCTAAGCATTGTTGAAGTCTGGATGCTATACAGAATGAGCTAAAATAAATAAATAAATAAAAAATAGGAGGAGATGCAAGAATGGAGTCAACACCTCCGCCCTTGGCTCCCACCCTCTTCTGTTTCCTCTGTAATCTCACCTCCTTCTACCTCAGCCCGCCCCAGCCACTCCAGCCTCACCTGCCTCCTTTCTCCTCTTCAAACAGCCACGGGCAGTCCTGCAGCAGGGCTGTAAGCTGACTGTGCCCTGGGGCTCGAGAGCTCTTCACCACATATTCACACACTCACTCCTTTCCTCCTTCAAATCTTTGCTCCAACATCATTTTCTCAGTGAGGCCTGACTCCATCACCGCATCTAAAATTGCCCCTGTCTCCACACGGACGCTCCGGAGCCTCCATAACCTCCTCTATTTCTTTTCTGCACAGGACATACCCCCTTCTCACATATATTCTAGATTTACCCATTAATTACCTTCCTCCTCTCCCTTTGCCTCCTAGAATGGAAGGTCTGTGAGGGCAGGGACCTTCATTTTATTCACTGTTGTATCCCAAGATCACAGGACAGTGCCTGGCACATATCAGGTGCTCAGTGAATATTGGTGGAATGAATGTATAAACTCTCAAAATCCGTCATTCTTACTCAAGTCAGTAACAAGGACTAGATGCATCTAACACTGCTGTATCCAATATTATTCTGGAGGTTCTAGCCAGCGGTGTATAACAAGACAAAGAGATGGAAGCTATGGGTGTTGGACAGGAGAAACAAAATTTCATTGTTTTCTTTTCTTTTTTCACATATGATCCAATGGGCTACACAGAAAATCCAAGAGATTCTAGAGAAAAATTATTAGCGTTATTAGAACTAATCAGAGAGTTTAGCAAATTTGCTGGATCAGCCAAAGATGTGTAGGACTTTATAGAAAAAGTTATAAAACTTTATTGCAAGACAGAAAATTTAAATGAATGAACAGGTATTTCATGTTTGTCAATGGAAAGTCTCGATATTTCAGTATTTTAGAAGCTAAGCTTTTTATTATGGAAAATTTCAAAATACACAAAAGTATGCAGGATCATATAATGAATCCTCACGTGCTCATCACTCAAGCTCAATAACTATCAATTCCTGGCCAATCTTATTTCATCTGTTTCCCCATCTACTCCTCCTAAGCATCATGTCATCCTGTCTGTAAATATTTCAGCCTATGCTGAAATACAAGGGCTATTTAAAAATATATAATCACAATATCATTATCACACCTAATAAAATTAATATAATTTCTTAGTATCATTCCATACCAGTGTTTCAATTTCCAATGGTCTCATGATTTTAATTTGTTGGAATCAGGGTCCATACAACATCCACATGCAATTGGTTCTAATGTTTTTTAAGGCTCTTAATCTGTAGATTCTCTCTTCATCTGCTATATGTTTTTTTCTGTGAAATTTACTTGTTAAAGAAAGCCAAGTTATGTTTCCTACCGAACTTCCCAGAGTTTGGATTTTGTGGATTACATGCCATAGTGTTGGGTGACGTGCCTCTGTCCTCAGTTTTGCCTGCTAATTGGTAGGAAGACTTACTATTTTTAAAAGGCACTTCTTCTCAAATTAATCTATGAATCCAATACAATTTCAATAAAAATTTCAATTTTTTTTCATGGTCCTTGACAAACTGACCCTAAAATTCATATAGAAGAGTAAAGGACCAAAATAGTGAAGACAAATTTGAAAGCGAAGAAGGGTGGTGGCACTCTCCTTACCAGATATCAGGAGTTACTCTAAATTTAAAACATTTGAAACATTGTGATACTGGTGCAGAGGAACACAAATAGATCTACTGAATAGAATAAAGAGGAGCTTGGAATAAGAGTTGACATTATAAATCAAAGAAGAAAAGATGGAGCATTCTATAAATAAAACTGACTATCTGTAGAGAAATAGTAGATCCCTACCTCAAACCACACACAAACCAAAATGTGAAAACGCAAAACTGTAAACTTGTTAGAAGAAAATCATAGGAGACTATCTTGATGACTTCAGGGTAGGAAAAGATATCTTAAGCCACAAATACATACCATGAAGGGCAAGACTAGTTAATTTGAAGAGGCAAAAATTTAAAACTTCTTTATAACAAAAGACACTAAAAGTGCAAAGATAAGGCACAGGCAGGAGAAAAGATCTTCAATCTCTTTTATTTTTGGAGGGTTAGCATCTAAAATGTAAAAAGAACCCCCACTAATGAATAAGAGAAAGATGAACATCCCAATAGCAAGTGAGCAAAGGATATATAAGGCAATTCATATTTGCAGCATTATATGCAGCAGCATATAAAACCCCAAACAACTAATAAGTATATAAAAAACTCAACCCTGGGGCTGGCCTGGTGGTGTAGTGGTTAAGTTTGCATGCTCTGCTTCTATGGCCCAGGGTTTGTGGGCTTGGATCCCAGGCATGGACCTACATACCACTCATCAACCCATGCCGTGGTGGCATCCCACATACAAAATAGAGGAAGATTGGCATAGATGTTAACTCAGCAACAATCTTCCTCAAGCAAAAAGAAGATGATTGGCAACAGATGTTAGCTCAGGGTCAATCTTCCTCACCAAAAACAAAACAAAACAAAACAAAACAAAACGCCTCAGCCTCATTCGAAATTAGGGAACTGCATATTAAAATGACAATGAAACACCATTTCATCCCTAAAGACTGGAAAAAATTGTTAAGTCTGATAAATAGCCAATGTTGGCAAGGATGTGGGTATATGGACTGTAATACTTTGCTGGTGGGCATGTAAACTGATGAAATGGTTTTGGAAAACAAATTGGAGATTTCTACTACAGTTGAGGACGTGCATACCGTGTGTGCCAGACTCCTTGCGTATACCCCTTCAGCTGATCATCTCTCTTCCCACCTCGCCCTACGTCTCCGGAGGCTGACCTTGACAGGCCACCATTCCCCTGGGCTTGGGTTCACCAGTCGGCAGCCTGAGAGGAGATCAGAGAGAAGGAGACAGTGGTCGGGGTATTTGGACACCTCCAGCCAGCTGAATCCCGCAGCTAAAGATCACTCCTCTGAAGATGGCCATCTCCACACAATTTCTTGCTCTCCCAGTTCTAGCAAGCATTCCCTTTTCACATCCCTTTGGGCCTCATGCTGGTAACAGCTCAGCTGCCACTAGCCCTGGGTCGCTGTCCTATCCCTTATGGTTTCCTTGCAACCCACCCTGACTTTATAAGTCTGGGCAGGGTTTCGATACGCTGTACGCAGGGTTGCTAGGAGTGGGAATCGACAGCGCTAACAGCAACAAAAACAGTCAAGTGTTGGCAGTTTCATATGGCTCAACTTAATAAAAATCCACTTCTTGCGTAGTAACAATATACATCAACTTCAGGAAAGTGGTGACTTTGGGGGAGGGAGGCAGGAAAAGGGAGGTGGCTTCAGCTCTATGTCTGATGTACTATTGCTTTTCTTTTTTTTTTTTTTGTTTATTGCTTTTTCTCCCCAAGTCCCCCCAGTACATAGTTGTATATTTTAGTTGTGGGTGGTCTTTCTGGTTGTGCATGTGGGATGCTGCCTCAGCATAGCCTCAAGAGCGGTACCATGTCTGCGCCCAGGATCCGAACCTGTGAAACCCTGGGCTGCCGAATCGGAGCACGTGAACTTAACCACTTGGCCACGGGGCCGGCCCCTGACATATTATTTCTTAAATAAATAAGTAAAATAAAGATCTGAAGCCGACGTGGCCAAACGTTAACCTTGCTTCCTTTAATAACGTAGACATGAGCATCCATGTGTTGTTTTCTGTAATTTGTTTGAAATTTTTCATGAAGGAAAATAAAAACTGTGAATTGGAGAAGAGGAAATGAGTTGGGCCAGTGTAGGCAACTGGGCAAAGCAGCTTGCTGGGAGTGGAGGAGATGAGCAGGGTCAGGATTAACTGTGGAGACTGTTTATTGAGGAGAAGGAGTCCCTGGGGGGAGGGGATAAGAAATTAAAGGTTCAGGAGAGAGGAGATGGGAGTCCCACAGAAGAGAGGCAGGGCGGTCCTGGGATGGGGAACACGTGAGGAGGAGCTGGTGTGGTGAGAAGGTTGTGGCCTCTGTCTGGAGCCTGCTAAGTGTGAACATCCACTGGGGTCTGAGGTAGGAGGCAGCTGGATGTGCCACTGGAGCTTGGGGGGAAAGTCTCCCCCCCTCAATTTCCTCTCTTTCCAGTCAGCCTGTGAATCTCCGTCTCCGTTTTCTGCCTGCCAGTTCATCCCTCAGCCCCTAGTTGGGAAATCCCAGTCACATCAGATCCAACCCCCCAGACCCTTCTTCTTGGTTCCACCAAGCAGATCCCTTTGTCTCTCTCCCAGCTGGATCCCTGACTTGTTTCCTTCTGCTGCGAGTGCCTGCCTCTCTCTGTCATTCCTTGTCTCTCTTCCTTCTTTCCAAATCAACAAGTTAAAAACTAGCTGTATTGAGATATAATTCACACATCATACAATTCACTCATTCAAAGTGTAGATTTCCGATGCTTTTAGTAGGTTGAGAGTTGTGCAACCATCATCAGCAGCAATTTAGAACATTTCATCACCCCAAATAGAAACCCTGTATCCTTTGGCCACCATCCACTATCTCCTCCCTTCGCCCAGCCCCCTGGCAAGCACTCATCTGCTTTCTGTCTCTGGATTTGCTTTTTCTGGACATTTTCTAGAAACGGAATCTCACAATATTCGGTCTTTGATGATGGTCTTCTTTCACTGAGCATCACGTTTTTAAGGTTCACCCATGTCATAGCATGTACTGCATGGCTGAATAATATTCCATCGTGTGGATATAACACGTTAATCCATTTTATCCAGTTGATGGATTCAAATGGACTTTCCTCAGGAAACTTTTCCTGATTTATCTCTACCCCTCGCTCCTCAGCTGGTCCCTCCTCGCCTCATTCTCTCGGCCCCTGAGCATTCTGTAAACGGGCATTCATTGGTCCTACAGCCTCTGAGACCTGAAGGAGTAGGCGGCCTTAGGTTTGCAACCCAGGTGAGCCTCTGAATGGCTGAGCGACTTGCCCTCCTCTGGGCTTCATTTCCTCATCTACAAAATGAGGACAATGATATTTCCTCCCAGGACTGCAGAAAGTACGGATCCAAGTGTGGCAGAGTGTCCTGGCATACAGAAGGCACTCAACAGTGTTGGGTCTCTTTCATCTGTGTTGACACTGATCTCTAGCTAAGGGTGTGCAGGCAGGAACCATACTTCCTTTCTGGTTATTCTCCCACCAATGTCTGAACACGGTGTTCTTGGATGAGAGTCAGACCAAGGAGAGAAAAACTAGAAAGGAAAGGAAAAGCGGATATCAGGAAATACCAGAGGAACTGATCAAAATGATACAAATGAGATAGGAAAAGGGACTGCAGAGCAGGTATGTTTTAGGATTGAGCAGAAAGAATATGGGGTTTGGCGTTTGTAGACTTGTGTTTCAGGCCTGGCCCTGACATGTTCAGATCATTTACCCCTGGGTCATTTGGACTGGGTCCCCTCAGTTTCTCCCTCTGTAAAATGGGCATGACCTCTGCCATAGCTGCCCACTGATGGGGGGATGGCACAAACTCATGTGCACACGGCTGCGTAAACCATTTACTGAGGGAACCCAAGGGCCAGGTGGTGCTCCAAGGCAGGCCGTGGTTGAGGTCTCTGGGTAACCTGACACACTGTCCCCTCTGCAGGGGAGTGGCCTGGAGCTGCCTCAGGCTGGAGCTCACCCTTCTCAGTGGCCTGGAGGCCTCTAGACTTGGGGACCTGACAGTGTTCATTCACTTACTCATTCATCAGATTTTACAAACCTACTCTTGCAGGGCACTGTACTATGACTAGGACATGGCCCTTGCCCTCAAGGGGCCCACAGACTTGTGGTGACAGGGACACACAGCACATTCAGATACAGGGCGCTGCCAGCCCTATGTTGCTCTATGACTCGATCCACTTCTCACCTTCCTGTGCAAACTGGCTTCTTGCCTACTTCTGTTTATGATTTCCAGGTCTTGCGATGTGGCCTCGTTGAATACATAGGGATTTCCTTCTTTATTCTTTCTTTCTTTCTTTCTTCTCTTCTATCTCTGCTCTCAGGAGATTCTCAAGGGATATTTGATGGGTAAATAAAAACATGAATGGATTGAAAAAAAAAATGACAGTGTGAGGTGTGCCCTCACACAGTTCTGCCCAGAATGCTGTGGAAGTCCTGAAGTGGGCTAGGAGGGCTTCCTGGAGTAGGTGACATTTGAACTGCGTCTTGGAGGACAAGTTACAGTTTGCCAGGCATATGTATTCTCAGTACAGGGAACAGCATTTGCAAAAGCATAACAAGGTCTGAATGATAAGAACTTCCAAGTGGCTGAGTGGTTGTGGGGACAGTGATGCTGGAGTGAGGGATGGAAAGTGGAACGGACAGATGCAAGAGGCAGGTGGCAGTGGGGGGGGGGGATTACAAGATTTTGAACAATATAGATAAATAGAAAAAAGTAGAAAGATAACTCTTTTGGTATATATATTTTAAACAGACTATACATATGTTTTTTTTTTTAGACAGACTATATATAGACTTTTTTTTTTCCTTTTTTCCCGTGTGTAGGAGATATTTGTTTTAAACAGAGTTCTTTCTCTCTTTTTCCAGGAAGTTAACTCTAGCACTGCGGGGAAGGAATGTGGCGCGCAAGGGAGACTTAAGTGGGAAGCTGCCACTGGAGCCACCCGGCCGATGCGGGGCGACTCCGAGGCAGTGGGATGGGGAGAAAGGGCTGTTTCCTGGGTGGAGGACGTGAGGAGTCTGGCTGCGTGGTGGTGGAGGGAAGAAGGAGTCTGCGCGCTCACAAGTTTCTGGCTCAGGAACGGGTTTGCTGGTGACACCTTTCAGATGAAGACTTCAGGACTTGGGGAGGAAGCGCGGGCACGCTTTCAGAGGCAGATAACAAACTGAGCTGTGAACACCTTAGAGTTTTGGGGAACCGTCCCGCGGGCAGTGGCCACGGAGCCGCTCTCCCTCGCACCCACACCTGTCTGCGGCACCTGCTGGGGGCCAGGTGGCGTCGGGGCGGGAGCGGCGCGGGACGGCGAGGCCCTCAGCCGGGATGCAAGGGGCCCTCCGGGTCTGGCGCAGACGACCGCGCCCCTGCCCGGGGGGCAGCGCTCGCCCCCTGCCCGTGCAGGGGAGGGTGTCTGACGGGGGCCCCGTCGCCTCGGGCTGGGGAAGAGGTGCTCAGGAGTCTCGCGCCCCCCCTCACTTCATGTGAGGAGGGGAAGTTCGATTCCCAGCCCTGCCACTTCCTGCCTCAGTTTCCCCATCAGCACACGCTCGCAGCGAGACCCGAGGGCGGTCTGTGACCTGCAAAGGCCACGACACATCGCTGGCTTTCGCCGAGGGGAAGTGGCCAGGCCTGACTCGGATCGCCCCCGACATCGCGGGCAGGGACCTGAGGAGCTGGGACCCGGCAGAGTCGCCCCAGAGCGATGGGCGGGCTAGACCGGCGCCGACTCCGCGCTTGAGGGCCCGGCTCGCGGCCAGGCCGCCGCCCACGGCCCTCGCCGGGCCCAGCAGCCCAGTCGCGGTGGGAACAAAAGTGGCGGCGGGGCCCGGCGCCCGAGGTCCCGCAGGCCGAGCTGCAGCCCCGCCACCCCACGCACCGAGGCCGCGCCTTCGGCCCTTTCCGCCCGAGCGCGCTCGGCTCTTTCCGCCGCGGCCGGCGCAGGTGGAGGGGGCGGGGCGGGGGCCGTGCGTGGTGACGCCGCGGGGGGGTGACGCACCGGCGTGCCCCGCCCCCTCCCCCTCCCCGTTCAGGCTCTGGAAAGAGAAGAAAAAAAACTTTCTTTTTTTTTTAATTGAGGAATCAACAGCCGCCATCTTGTCGCGGACCCGACCGGGGCTTCGAGCGCGATCTACTCGGCCCCGCCGGTCCCGGGCCCCACAACCGCCCGCGCACCCCGCTCCGCCCGGCCGGCCCGCTCCGCCCGGCCCTCGGCGCCCGCTCCGGCGGCCCCGCTCGCCTCTCGGCTCGGCCTCCCGGAGCCGCGGCGGCGGCGGCGGCGGCGGCGGCGGCGGCAGCGGCGGCGGCGGAACGGGGGGTGGGGGGGCCGCGGCGGCGGCGGCGGCGCCCCCGCTTCGCGCATTGTTTTTCCTCGCGGCGGCGGCGGCGGCGGGCCGCGGGCGGGGAGCGGAGCCCGGAGCCCACCGGTCGTCGGGCCGCGAGCGAATTAATTAAGTGGGGCGCGGGGGGGGAGCGAGGCGGCGGCGCGGCGGCGGCACCATGTTCCCGGGGACTGCCTGAGCCGCCCGGCCGGGCGCCGTCGCTGCCAGCCGGGCCCGGGGGGGCGGCCGGGCCGCCGGGGCGCCCCCGCCGCGGAGTGTCGCGCTCGGGAGGCGGGCAGGGGATGAGGGGGCCGCGGCCGGCGGCGGCGGCGGCGGCGGCGGCCGGGGGCGGGCGGTGAGCGCTGCGGGGCGCTGTTGCTGTGGCTGAGATTTGGCCGCCGCCTCCCCCACCCGGCCCTGCGCCCTCCCTCTCCCTCGGTGCTCGCTCGCTCGCTCGCGGCCCGCGGCTCCAGGCTCGCGCTCGCTCCTCTCCTCTCGCAGCCGGCCGGGGCCGGCGCCGACCCCCGCCCCGGAGCCTCGCCGGCCCCGCCGCCCGCGCTTGGGGCTGTTTTCGCGAGCAGGTGAAAATGGCCGAGAACTTGCTGGATGGACCGCCCAACCCCAAACGAGCCAAACTCAGCTCGCCCGGCTTCTCGGCGAATGACAGCACAGGTGAGGAGGGGGCCGGGCGGGGGCGGGGGCCCGGGGGTCGCTGTCGGCTGCCCCGGAGGGGAGTGCCCGCGGAGACTGGAGCTCGGTGGGCGTGCGGAGCCCCTTCCCGGGACCCCCGCCGAAGAGGGGGAAGTTTGCGGGCAGACTGTCGTGGGGCCCGAGTGGGGCGGCACATGCCCGGTGCGCTCGCGTTTCCCGCAGTTGGGGAGACCGAGTGGCACTTGCAGGGAGAAAAGTAAAGTGGAGCGTGGCGATCCCGTCCGCCTCCCTCTGCCGCCGTGTGTCGACACACGCGTGGCCGTCTGGAGGGATGACAGCGGAGGGGACGTTTGATGGTTAGAGAAGGAAAGAGTGCGGCCAAAAGGGGACCCGAAGTGTTTTCTGGATTGGTAGCACATCCACAGCGCGGCGGCCAGAAGACGCTCAGAGCAGGAGCCAGCCTGTGAGTTACGACTTAGAAGTTTTTTGGAATGTTCTCCTTGGGAAAAGGCTCAATAGTTAATGGAAGGATCCTTGTCGTTTGGTCACCTAAGTCATTCCGTTTTTCACCACCCCAGACTTCGTTAGCAAGCTGTCATAAAAGGGGCTGTATGTAGTGTGTTTAATTTCACGTGCGTAGCTTTAAAAGAAAGTAAACAGGCAGATTCATTTGGGCTGCAATTGCCGTTTGAGCTTTTGTTGCTTTTACAGTGTAGGTGTCTAAAAAATTATGTTAATGTAGGAATTGCAGTTTTTTAAAAAGAAAATTTAAGCAGGATACTGAATAAATCATCCTTTTTCTCATTAAACGGCTTCCGTGAAAACTTTCTTAGGTAATCAGTAATCGTATCAGTTCCCTGAGAAGTATTTTAGTTTTCTGTTCGTGTAATAGTTCTGGCTGCTTCTGGGCTGGTTCATCATGAACGAGTTGCATTTCCTCTTTCAGAGCTCTGCTTTGCAATAGAAACTTGTGCGCTGCTGCGAACGTTCAGTCTCCAGCGCAGCTTGCACTTCTCCTGTAGGGTCTTGCAGTAGCAGCATCTGAAAATTTAATGAATGGGCCCAAATTGAATTATATTGCTGCAGCAATGCCTTCAGATTTGTAGTAGACACAGCTGTTCAGCTTGTGCAAATATTTCTGTGACTGACCACTAGCGTACTTCTATGAGTACGCTAACAGATCTAAAAATCTGTTTGTCCTGTTGAAACAAAACTTGAATTTTGTGACTTGAGTTTTACTACAGTTCCTAGGATATTAATGTAGAAGTGAAAGAAACAATTGTTTTTCACAAACCAGTCATAAGGAGATTCTTGTCTAGTTAAAATTTGTTAAACAGTGGGGAGGAATAAATAAATCTCATGATATATGAAAGTCACTAATGTTCTTTTTTTGAAAACTGATCGAGTTGAGTTTGATGTTAATTTCGTAAAATCAGCTTACCTGAAGTGAGAAATGTGGGAACAACCACTATGTAAATGTCCTTTTGCTGCAGAGCAGATCTCCTTTGCTTTGTTACTCTTACCATGTTTGAGTGAAAAGTCTTTAATCAAATGAAACATAGATCATTGTAGGCAAGTTCAGCTTTGAAGCCTGTCCTCTGAACTGGTCACTTTTGAATGGCTTTGCAGTTTGCTCTTGTTGAATAAGGTTATTGCAGATTTTGTTTTGTAAAGAGGGACAAATTAGTAACACGAGACTTAACAAAAAGGCTTGTCCCACTATATATCCAGCTGTTTCCAAGACGCCCAAAGGATGGCCTTTTGGGTGGTTCCGTTATTGGATGATCAGATATTTACTTAATATTCTGCTAATCACAACCGTGTATGTCAGAAAGGATTCTCCACACTTGACCACTTTTTTCCCTTCCTTTCCAATTTTGACCCTCGTAAATTAAATTTTTACTTTTCCAAATGTGGAACCAAAAAGTCAGTTTTTAATAGCTCTGATTTAAATAATCCACAGAATAAAATTCACGATCACACTTATGCCCTGTCTTTGGTCACACGTTCGTCACGATCATGGAGGGGTTCTGGTGAAAAGGTCTGTCAGTGTGGGGGGCCAAGGAAGGGATCGTGGTTGAGCACATTTAACAAGGTACAGCCTTGTCTCCAGTAACTACTAGTCTAAGAGATCTTAAGCATGTTTATTAAGCAAATAAAGAACTAAGGGATTAAATTACATACAGTCAAAGGAGTGAAGGCATTTGCTTATATGGGAAAGTGGAGAAAGACCTGGGAATAATGTTCTTAAGAGACTAAACCTTGTTTCAGTGATATGTGTGTTTGGGGCTTCCAGGAGAAAATGGGGCCAGGTGGAGCAAGGTGTGTTCCCTGCTCATATGATAACATTTGAGGGAGGGGGGCTCTCTGTGCATGGGAATTGCCGAGGGCTTGGGGAGAAGGAGGCCTTGCTGGCCTGAGAAACAAGAATGACTTGAACTGTCACTACGCGGTGCACATCTGTGGGGACTGGCCTGTGGAGCCATGGGTGTCACTTAGACCAGTCTGGGGAGGCTGGCAGTGGGCTGAGAGGAGAACAGGACAGTTGACGGTGGGGAGCTTAGCAGCTGGGGTGCTGTCTGTAGGGCACTTGCAGAATGGCTGGGATGGGGGGGGATGATGTGCATAAAATACTCCAGTGAGATAAGGCGGCACCTCTTAGTGATAAACGCCAAATGCCATTGCCACTGATGACCAACGGGAGAGGTCACTGAAGGCTGGGGAGGTTGGTTAAGGCTTCTGAGGAGAGCATGCAGAGGAGATGCGGAAATAGGGACTGCGCCCCAAAGGAAGGTAGTGAGAGGAAGAAGGAAAAATAATTCTTTATATCCCACCCAAGCCTCAGCTTTGGAGTGGCCCAGAATGTGATGGGATCTGATGTTGTTGAAGTAGCATTTTCTTGTTTTACATTGAAGGCTTAAACCCTTTCTCACAAATGTAGTCTTCCTTTACTTGGCACCCTTTGTAAGAAGCAGGTCTTTGTGTTACCAATATATAGTTAGCTGTGTGTTTTGGAAATTTCTTTATTTAATATGTCTAAATTAAAACAGCCTATTAGTGTCTTTCAACAGCAGGGATTCATGACTTAACAGTGTAGGAGAAATAAATATCCAAGCAAGCAGTAGACCTTTTTTTTGGTCTGCTTTATTGAGGCCACATTTACATACAACAAATAGATTATTTATGAAAAAGTTTTTTAAGACTGCTTTCTGAAGGCCGGCCCAGTGGCGTAGAGGTTAAGTTCACACGCTGCACTTCGCTGGCTGGGGTTTGCAGGTTTGGATCCCTGGTTTGGACTTAGCACCTCTCATGAAGCAATGCTGTGGCGGCATCCCACATAAAATAGAGGGAGATTGGCACAGATGTTAGCTCAGCGACAGTCTTCCTACCCCCACCCCCCCCAAAAAAAGACTGCCTTCTGAAAATTGAGCAATGGTATATTTCATCCTGCGCTGTATAAGTGTCCCTAAGCAGTTGTGGTTACATTTTATAACGTGAGTCTCTTTAAGTGCAACAGAAAACCACATTTAAAGAAAGCTTGGGGTGAATATAGTTGCTAACCAAATACCTTTTACAACAAAATGGTGATCTTTTCTGTATTTGCACAGCTTTACACATCAGAGGGCTTTTCTCCCATCACCTCAGTTTGGTCCTTACAGCAGCCTGTGAGGTAAGAAGGGAAGATACCGTCCTGCCTTTTCTGGGTGAGGAACCACACTTGAGAGAGACAGTCTCCCCAAAGTAGCGTAAAGGGTCAAAACCAGAAGCAAACCTAGATGATTGAAGTAAGTGATTCTATATATTTGTTTTACAAATATGCATGTGGAAACATGGGATCTGCTTGAATCATAGACCCAGAGACTGCAGTACTTGGCAAGTTCCGATAGTATAGTTCCAGCAAGTGAGTGAAATCCCTACTGGGAAAGTTTGTAACCAGCCGTGCGGGGAGCAGGGCAGGGGCTCCCCGCTTCCTCCTGGTTCTGACGCAGCGGGGTATCATCTGAGGCCTAAACTGTGCTCTCACCTTCATCACAGTGGATAATTGAGAACCAGTCAAGTTATTTCATCTCTTCACTAAGTCCTGACTAAATAGGAAATGTAAGTTTTTGTAGAGACTTCTAGGACTTGTCGTGACTTTGCTTTTTCTTGTTGGAAAAGTAGGGACTTTTTGTGTCACTGCGAGGGGGGCGGGAGCAGTGGCTCCATTGGAAGTTCCGCAGGAGTGGTGGTGGGTAAGTATGAATCCCACCAAGGATGCCTTCAAAGTAGATCAGAAGATTGAGCATCACTCGTGTTTAACGTTGAATTTGATTCTGTAATTCTCAAACATAATTGCAAATGACTTTTAAGAGACTGAGGCTTAATCCTTCAGTTAGTTGGAAGTTGATGCTTAGATTCTTAGCCTGTGTTTTTACTGCTTCTGACTTATGCCACTGTAGTTGTCTGACAAAGTATGTGATTACTTGGGGCTGTGTAAGTGCCGACTTTGTGTTTTTAGTGTATTCGAAGACAAAACAGTTAAAAATGATTTTGCCAAAGTAAGCTTTGGCTTGTTAAGATGAAATGTACCTTATTGTGAGTTGTTGAGAATTAGGAAAGCTTGCTTTAAGCCAGTTTAGTTTTTGGAGTAACATTAGTCAGGACACCACCTGTTTATCTTATTCAGCCCAGCACTTCGAATACACTCCAAGAAACTAGGGGGCATGGAAGAGATGTTTCTCAAGAAAGGTTTTCTGCTCGAATGAGCTTGGGAACAGCCAAGGAACTTTACTTCAGGCCTTCCCAGCGCCTTAGGGTGCTGATGGGCTGTGAGTTTGGGAGAGAAGGACTATAGTTTGCCCTATTCCCCAACTTTTTTTATGTAATACATGGATTGGCAAACTTTTTCTCTAAAGGGCCAGAGGACATATTTTGAGCTTTGCGGGCCATATGGTCTCTGTTGCAGCTACTCAGTGCTGCTGTTTTAGCATGAAAGCAGCCCTGGACAGTACGCACAGAATGGGCGTGGCTGTGTGCCAGTAAAACTAGTAAGACTTTTGTAACAAAACCCAGCAGCCGGGGATTTGGCCCTCAGGCTGCAGGATGGGACCCTGATGTAATGTGGGACTAATGCTCTGAGGATCCTTTTGGGAACACCGGGCTGCCTGGTTGCCCCAGCCTGGGCCGTCTCTGAAGGCTTTAGGGAACAGAGCAGTCAAACAGCAGTAGCACAGGTTTTCTGAGCACCTACTGTGTGCTGATCTGACCGCTCACCCTGAAGCACGGGGAACAGGGGTGATAAGCCCTTGAGCCCGAGTGAGTAGCATGGTGAGAGAGCAGAGTCTGGGAAGACTTCAGAGCTCATGGGAGCCCCTTTCTTGGTCTTTCTTGTTCCTCTGTAACAGTTTTACGTACTTCTTAATTTAAAATCATGTCAGCTTTTTTAAAAACTCAGTTAATTAAAGTGATTATTTTGTTCTTTTGCTTTTCATTGGCCCCAGTAACCCACACAGCATTTCCTTCTTATTTTGTCGTCATATGCCCTTGACATCCACACCTTCCTGTGAAACTTGAAGGTGAGCAGCTCCATGAGAGCTTGTGACAGCTTTTCACAGCCATATTCCCATAGCTGGGAGCAGCGCCTGGCACATACTCGGCCCTCCGGAGACAGTTGAGGGAATGGCTAAATGAATGTGCGGAATATATATCCTTCAAAGTTCTCATTGTTTTTCTCCTAAGATTGTGCTTTTAATCTAGTTGCCACACATCTTAGAGTCTGTTCTTCCTGATCCCGCTTTCCCTCGAGATACAGATATGCACCTGTGTGTTCTCACCTGGGGACCAGCCTGGCCGGCCTTAGGAGTGCTCGGGCCAGGGTGTGTTTGGGGCCCTCAAAGGCTGCTTGGGCAGCCCTTGCTGGTGGCAGCACCAGCTGTGGTGTTGATGGACAATGTGGGACATGAAAGCACTAGCTTTGAGCCAGGCAGAGTGGGTGCAGTTTCCCTTCCCCTCTCTTTAGCATTATGTTATATCAACTCTCTGAGCCTCAGTTTCCTCATCTGTAAAACAGAGATAATAGCAAGTCCCATCTCAGAGGGTGGTTATGAGGGTAGAGTGAGATGATGTGTGAAGAGTGCCTGATCTGGAGTAAATGCTCAGTGCGTGGCAGCTGGCACCACCCTTCCCAGGGAACGTGGGTGCGCCCTGTAGTCCAGACTCACTGGGCAGGCAGATCTGTTGTAGTGTAGCCCACTCAGTGAGTATATAGCCAGGAATTCTATAATCAATACTATTGGTTTTTGCCTCCATTTTCAGTTGTAGTTTTTAAGAGAAACCTAACGGCCGTGAAATTTTAAAATTACAAAAACTTAAGTAATGTCTTGTGTTCTGAAAATTCTTACTAATTTCGAAGCCTATTTAGTGGACTGCTTAAGCAGCAAGTGAATATGTGATTCTGTTTCATTACTGTGTATATTACAATTCAGTCTGAGATACTCCTTAGGCAGTAGCAATGTACAAAGGATTCTGATCGATGCCTTGGAGTAGCTTAGAACTGTTGACAAGACTTAAGACAAAACTTGAGAAAAGAATGCAAAATACAATCAAGGGCCAACATGCACAAATCGGGGCAATCCGAAGAGGCCTTTGTTTGTTCATCTGCTGTTTACTGAATGCCTGTGTGCAGAAGCCCAGGGCTGGGTGTCTGAGTGGGGGGTAGCAAGCTGAGACGAGCCATGGGGATGGATGAGTGGGCCTTGGCTAAGAAAAAGAAGCACACACCAGGAGTAGCCTGGTGGGCCCTCCGTGCTTCTGTACTCTGGTGCCTCCTGGGCCTCTCCTGCTGAGCAGGAGGGAGGAGCCAGGCAACTAGGGAAGCCTGTTGATTTTCCGGGCCTTCTGCATTGTTGGGAAGAGTGCTGGGCCACTCACAGCAGTTTTGTCTCTGTTGGAGTGATCATGGTCTGGGGCTCTCATCTGAGTCCTCTCTGATTGTCCCATACAGTCTCTCATAAGCTCTCTGATCTCTGGCAGTGCCCTCTGGTTTCAGCACATGTGCCTTCTGTTCCCTCAGCCCACTCTGAGGCCTTTTCCTATTGGTGTAGCCCTCCTCAGCATACTCTTCCACGCCTGATGGGCTCCTTGGGTCTGGCATCATTGTCCACAGCTACTCGAGAAAGGGGTGCCAAACTTTCCCAATGCAGTCTTAAGGTTAGCTTTTAGGAACATTCTCACATTGCAGCAAATCATTGATGCAAAAATGTAAGGCCTTAATCTGGCTTGGTAGCAGAGTGGGTAAATTTCGCCCTCTCTGCTTCAGTGGCCCGGGTTTGCAGGTTTGGATCCCAGGCATGGACCTACACTGCTCATCAAGCCATGCTGTGGTGGTGTCTCACATACATAATAGAGGAAGATGGGCACAGATGTTAGCTCAGGGCCACTCTTCCTCAGAAAAAAAAAGGAAAGAAGTGTAAGGCGTTGTGCCACTGCCTGTCGGGGGTCATCTGCACATTTGACTTTACATGGGGGGTGAGGGGCTGATGCACTGACAGGAGTGCTGAAGTAGAGCCATGCACAGGGTCCTACGGGAGCAGAGCAGAGGTTGCCCAGCTCGAGCTTTGACTTGAAGAGACGTGAATCACTCAGATTTGGGGGAGAGCTCTTCAGACATGTGAAAGGCATAGAAGTAAGCATAAGTGGCTCTTTTTTTCCTGGTTTTTAGTATAGAGAATGACTGTTGCTGTCTTTGAAAAACTGCCTTCAAGGTGTTTTCTGGTTCTACATTTGGGAAGCAAGGCTATTTTTGAGCTCTTTGTCTAAAAATCGAATTCCTTTCTTTTAAAACCTTAGAAAAACGTGGCTATCATCCCGTGTGACATCCCCCCCTTGTTTAATTTCCATTAATCAACAGAAATGTTTAGTTGATCCATTGCTAAGAATAGTAAAATCTAACGGTGAAAAAAATTTCACTTGATTAAATCTGACTTTCCTATTTCTAAGTGTCCCATCTGATACTGTTTAAAAATCTCTTGATTTGCCAGTCTTTGTAATATGCTGTGCCTTACTGTATCTTGTCTGTTTCTTAATAGTTGTAGCTGTTTAATGGGGTTGTACAGTTCTGTAAAGTAAATTCCTTTCATAATTCAAAAGCTTCTCTTTGCACTTCCCCCCAAATTTTTTGGATTTTCCCTATCAAAATAGCACCTATACGTGTTTTAACTTTGTAATTAGAATAACCAATGAAATAGCAAGAAAAATAAGGTACTGTTCTTTACGATAGCCTATAGAGAGGCTTGTACAATATTTAAATAAGCATATTTTGTTATTTGATTACAAACTGAATGATACTCAGGAACTATAGAAATCTATCAAATAATCAGGTTTTGCTTTGGCAATTATGGACTATAAGAGCTTGACCCAGTTCCTTTGGATTAAAATATTTTGAGTGTTTGTCACCTGATTAAAAGTAGAACCTTCTAACCATGACTCAGAGTTGAAGGAAATGTCAGAGCTTTTTATACTGGGAGGCGGGCGCTGTGGTCATAAGGAAGGAGCCCTGGCCTCCGCTCAGATGGGACGCCGAATCTTGGCACCCAGCTCATCAGTTCTGTGACTTGGGCCAGTGACTTTACATTTGAGCTGGGGAAGGGGGTGGGGGAAGGTCTTATCTCTAAAAGGGATTTTTTCCCCTAGAATTTTCCATTTCTTCTCACTTGATTAGCTTTGTCCTGGTATGTAGCAGGTTGCAGCAGCTATGATTTTTTAATTGTGTGGGGAATATTAGATGTCACCTGCCTCTCAGGCTGGTGAGTATTGGGATGATGTAGGTGAGGGGTCTGACTGAGAACCAGATCCCTGGAAGTTTCTCCCTGAGTAAGTGGGAAGATGCTGCCCCTGCCTGTTTCCTTCTAGCAGCAGAGCTGGTGTAGTCTTGGTACCAGCTTGCAAAAGAACCAGTTAGAAGCTGAGATTCGGGAGTCCTACAACACTTTACGCAGTCTGTGTTTGAAGTTAAAAACTGTTCTTTATTGGAAAATTGAACTTGTAATTGAACTGTTTTCCTAGTATTGTTTCAGAACAAGGACATGATTTAGTTTAGGACTTAGAGAAAAAGGAAAAGTGAGTATGGAGAAATTATAAAAATAGTCTTTCTATTTTAGGAAACAGAGTTAGGGGAGAAAAGGGCCTTGGGATCACACTGTCCACTTCAGTCAGGGCGATTGGTTGAAAGAAACGTCAACGAACTTTAACTTTCTCTTTAGTTCAGCTCCCACTGATCATGAAAGGAATGGATTCAGCCCCTCACTGTATTTTAGGGGTTTTCTCTTCATACAGATTCTGTAATAGGGAGTTATTTTAATGGAGTTTACTGTTTTTCCATTCTCCTAGATATTTTACGTGTGGTAATTTATGATTCTGCTAGTAAAAATTGTCTGATGGTGGGCAAAGAATTTCCCCCCAATCTGGGGGTATCTTTACATTAAATATTATTTACATTTTATTTAGTAAACAACTTGTGTTGAAAGTAACAAAAAGGCATAAAGTATTGATAGATCTTCTGTGTCATTTTGGTTGTGCCTCTGATAGTATATTGGGATTGGTTTTTGTTTGAAGAGCACAAGCTGCCCAGAGTTGAATACTCTTTCAAAAAATCTCTGAGGGAATCATTCTAATTATCGCGAGAATTCAGGGTTTTAGCTTGCTCTGGTGACTTTCTCAGTCTTTGAAAGTTTAAGGAAAAACTGATTCCTTCCCACCAGTGAGAGGGTGGGTTTGGACATTTCCTTTGGTTGAAGTGCTGGTGTGCTCGTGGTAATCTCTAGGTCAGCGCTGTCCAGTAGAACGCCCTGTGATGATGAACATGTCCTCTGTCAGCACTGCCCAGTGCTGGAGCCACTAGCCACTGTGGCTCTTGAGCACTTGCACTGTTACTAATGTGACTCAGGAACTAAAATTTAAATTTTATTAACTTTAATTAATGTAAATGTAAATAGCCACATGTGACTATTGGCTACTGTATTGTACAGCACAGCCCTAAGTACACTTTCTTATCCCATTTGTCTTTCTTTAAGGTATTTATGACCTAAAGGACAAAGTTCCTTTAAAAGGACCACCTTTTAAAGATGGAAGACACTTTCAAAAGTACTCATTGCTTTAGATTGAGGATTATTCGTTCATTTAGAAAATATTTGTTACACTTTAGAGTCGGCCCTGGAGATCTAGTGAGGGCACAACAGGTCTCATGTCTGCCTTCCTGGGAGACAACTGTAGTCAGGTGTGACCTCACACCTTGGAAGGGAAGTCCTTTGCATGATTGGGGCACCGGACAGAGTCTGTTCTGAAGGGTCTTGGAAGGCCTCCTGGGGGAAGTGACGTTAGCACTGCGACCTGAGGATGAATAGGAGATGGGAGTGGGGGTACTACTCCAGGCATAGGAACAGCATAAGTAGCAGCTGTGAAGCTCTGGAAGTATAAACTCTTGAGCGCGTAACAGATTTTGCAAAAACCAGTTTTGTTTTTGGTTTTTGTTCAATGAGCTACCATTTAGAGCCGTGTGGTCTTGCTTCTGAGAGGTGTAGACTACTGGTGTGGGCCTGGGCTCGAGTCTCAGCTCTATCACTTCATTCTTCTTTTGTTCAACAAATACTTAGACGCTTATATAATTCAAATTAATTATATGTGCTTATTACATGTGGGGACGCTGCTAGATTGTGGCGATAACAGTGGTGGCTCCATCCTCTTGGAACTCAGAGTGTAGTGGTGTGGGCAGGAATCCAGCAGTCCCACCAATGCCAGTCTAATGGCAAATGGAGATGAGTGTTGGATGGGCCGGACCCAGATGCTTCTGGCTGGGGGGTCAGGGAAACTTCATAGAGGAAGGACACTGGAGTGTGATGCAGGACGAACTATGGTGGGGGATGTGGAAGTGTCTAGCTGGACATCTGAAGGCAAGGTAAGGTCGTGGAAAGCCTCCAGTGTCAGACCAGGGAGTCTGGATCATCCTTTTAGGGCTTAAGAAACAATGCAAAGTTAGGGGCTGGCCTCATGGCCGAGTAGTTGGGTTTGTATGCTCTGCTTCGGTGGCCCAGGGTTTCGCTGGTTCGAATCCTGGGCCCGGACATGGCACTGCTTGTCAAGCCATGCTCAGGTGGCATCCCACATGCCACAACTAGAAGGACCCACAACTAAAAATACACAACTATGTGCTGGGGGGCTTTGGAAGAAAAAGGGAAAAAAAAAATCAACATTTTAGAAACCCACTGTTTTCAGGTAATTGGAGGAAGCAACTGTGATTTGTTCCCCAGGAATCTAGATCACCTTTTTCGAAGGTGTATTTTTCTGTCCAAGTTCATATCTGCAGGGAGAATTGACAACTGCCTTCTCTCCCCTCAACCCCATTTGTGGGCGGGGGGTGGGGGGTGGGAAAGGCCCCATGAAAAGCAATTTAAGAATCAGCACTAGTGTTCTTTTCTTTTCTTTTTTTTTTTGCTGTGAAAGATTCACCCTGAGCTGACATCTGTGCCAGTCTTCCTCTATTTTGTACGTGGGTTGCCGCCACAGCGTGGCTGCTGACGAGTGGTGTGGGTCCATGCCTGGGAACTGAACCTGGGCCACCGAAGTGTAGCGCGTTGAACCACAGGGCCAGCACCAGAAGAACTAGTATTCTTATTTTAGGTGTTAGGAAATTTTTGTACAAACAGGAATTTTCTTTAAAAAGTTTTTTGTTTTTCATTCTTTTGAATGGGTAACATATTCATAGGGTTCAAAATTCCAAAAAGCACAAAAGAATGTTTAGTGCAAAGCCTCCCTCTCCTGTCTGCTTCTTGAGCTACCGATGCCCTCCCTGCAGGCAGCCGGGGTTAGCCGTTTCTTGTGTATCGTTCTCGAGGTGTGCTGTGCACCTGTCAGCGTCTGCTTTCTCCTCTTATTCTCTCTTCCCAAAGTGGCATGTTCTACGTGTTGTTGCGTTATAAGTTCATTTCGGACTGATAAATATCTCAGAGCTGTTGGAAATACTAGTATTTGAAGAACAGGCTTCATTCTAAAAATCCTTTTTTAGTGGTAACGTGTTTCAGTGCTGTACTTAAATATCACAAATGATTTTAGTGTTTATACTATATAAATGGGAAGAATTGAAGTCTTAAAATATTAATTTCATGTCATCTTGAAGAATATTAGAGGTTTTGTTACTGTGTCATGTTGCACATTGTGCGACCATTTCACACCAAAGTTCTGTTTATAGTTTCCCAGTTTCTGGAAGAGTCTTAAAACCTGTGGTTTTTATTACCTACCTTGTTAGCATCTGTAGCTTAACAACCTACTTCTACACTAAGAAGATACAGTAAAAATCAGTCTCTTGCTGATAGGGCTTCTATGAATATTCACATTAACTCCAAACCTTTTCATTAATTTAGTTAATTCATCTAGAGGTTGCAGAACACCAAGGTAACCAAAAGTCCTCCAGAAGAGGAGTAGCCAAGTCCCCTGCTCTGCAGATTTGGGGCAGGGAGAGTGATGGGTACTTAAAGACGTAAGATAAGTGTGAGAATCATTAAATAAAAAGTCAAGATGAACAACAAAAATGATCGTTGGATCCTTTTTAGAGGTGAAAAGATATATATTGATGTGTGCCTAGGAGATTTCCAGAAGGCAATCTCTAGAAATTATTTTTCTTGGGCTTGGGGGACTAGGGATGGTTTGAGGGGCTCTCTGCTTTTCGCTTTATATTTTTCTGAATGCTTTAAAAAACATAAACATACTATTTTTATAACAAAAAACTAGTTGAAAAGTAAATCAAATCCAAAGCAAAGCACCTTTAGTGTTTGTGGTTAGAAGAAGCTGTTAAATGGTGAGAAGTGGAGTTTTGGTTAATTCCTGTTGCAAAACCTTAAGACCTCTAGCAAGAATGATTTGAAGAAAGTGTAAATTAACTTAGAGGTGACATCCAAGGAGACGAAAGTGTGATTGTGTTTTCGTGTGATGTCCAGTCATCACTTCCTTTGTCAGAAGCTCCGATTTTAACAGAATCCGTCTCTTAGAGGTTTCTTCATTGATGTGCTGGAAGCTACAAGACCCGACAGCCAACTAATGTTTCTTTGAGTATTTCAAAATAATGTCAGCTTTCCTGATGTAAGCAACGTTTATCTTACTCCGACGTTGGGTACAAAATATTATATGTAGATTGTCACATTCCTTTAGGGAAAAAATAGTACTTTTGAAAAGTCCTTCTTTAAAGTGCTTTTTCTTTTCCTGCCTTTTAACTTCATTTAAACACTAAAAATATTTTAAACTAATATTGAACCCATTTCAGATTTCCTCCTCAAACTGTAAACACTCCTCCTGGATCTGGAAGCACTTGGAAGCATTCCAGGTGTTGTCACCTGGGCTAAAGCTAATCTCCTGGGCCCAGACACCCCAGGGGCTGCCTTTAAAAAATCAATTTCTTTAATTACTTAAAAGGGTTCACTCGCGTAGTTCAAAAATCAGAGAAGAACACAAAGCTGTAGAACGAGAGCCTCCCTCCACCTAGTCCCTGCAGGTAACCGCTGTGAGTAGATTGTGCTCTCCTCCACGGTTTCTATTCAAGCAGACGCTGTCTGTTCTTAGCTCCCTAGCCCTCCTCCTGCCTGTTTCTTCTTACTGAGGTGGTGCACTGTGCACATTGTTGTGTACCTGTGCATAGCAGCACGTGGAGAGCTTCCTCATTGTCTCTGTCTGTAGTCGCTAGTATTGCATTCTCTGAGACGTGCCATAGTGGATTTAATCTACTCCCTACTGATGGGCATTGAGGGGGTTTCCAATCTTGTCCTCTCACAAACAGAGCTTTCATAAACAGCTCCTCACACTTATGTGTATGTCTATAGGACAGATTCCTAAAATTGAATGAATGGTTAAAAGGAATGCACGTTTGTAATTTTGATCATATCGTCAAATGGTCCACCAAGAGCTTGTGTGTTGGTGGATTCTTAAAGCTTTAAAAGCAGCACGCTATACCCAGCATAGACATCACTGGACATTTTGTATGTGTTATTTATTACTATAGTCTAGTTGATGAATACTGAAGTTATTCTCCAGCTTGTCATTCTCCATCATTTTGTGCCTCTCAGTCGCTTGTAGTTTATAATTTTATGGTGTGCTTTTTTTTCCTTTAAGACTTTATTTTTTAGGGAAGTTTCAGGTTCACAGCAAAATTGAAGTGAAGATACAGAGATTTCCCATATATCCTCTGCCCCTCCCGCATTATCAGGATTCCCCAAAGAGTGGTACATCTTTTACAGTGGACGCATCATAATCACTCTGAGTCCATAGTTTACCTTAGAGTCCACTCTTGGTGTTGTACATTCTCTGTGTTTGGACAAATGTATGCTGACGTGTATCCATCATTATAACATCATACAGAGTATTTTCACTGCCCTAAAAATCCGCTGGGCTCCATCTGTTCATTCCCCGCCCCTCCAGCTCTGGGCAGTCTTTTTACTGTCTCCAGGTTTTGCCTTTTCCAGAATGTCATATAGTCAGAATCATATATAATTTTTTCAGATGGCTTCACTTAGTAGTATGCATTTAAGGTTCCTCCATGTCTTTTCATGGCCTAATAACTCATCTCTTTTTAGCGCTGAATAATATTCCGTTGTCTGGATGTTGGTGTACTTTTTGTACTTAATACATTCATTTCCTGTTGTGGGCTCTCATATGGCCTACACACTTCCATATGTTGTATACTGACTCCTCTGAGTCCAGAATATGGTCTTTCTCTCTTCTCCTGACTTGGTGTTGCTACCTGCCAGCTACAGCTCCCAGCATTTGGGCCAGGGGACCTGGTCTCTCGGTGTCTGGCTTCCTTGTATTTACCTGGTGGCCTGGCACCTGGGTTCGGGAGTTGCTTCTGCAGAGGTTGGGTCCTAGCTCAGCCTTCACATTCCTCCTCCTCCAGGACTTTCAGTTGGCTTGCAGGATGCACGGGCAGCTGATTATGATGCCTTACCTGGGTGCTGGTGCCCCTCTCAGCCGTGGTGGGGAACAGTGGACCTCTTTTTGTTCCCTCTGCTCCAGACCATCTGGTTAGGGACTGCTGGTGATTTGCTGTTGGTCTGGCGGTGGCTTGCTGCTGTGACAGCACCTTCTGTTCCACCTTTGTCCCATGAAGGCTTTTCTCCACCCTTCAGGGCTGAGGGAGGCAGCACACAAACTATATTTAGGAAACTTAAAATTGTCCTACCTGTCTGGGAATGGCACTTCCCTGGAACTTCTGTGTGAGTGAAATGAAGATGGGAGGCTGGCTGCCATTCCAGGACTCTGATGATTTTGGGTCCAGTGTGACAGAACACTCAAGAATCCTGGGTTCCTGAAGTGGAAGGTAAATATTAGCAAACATTCAGTGAAGCAAGATTTCTTGATACCTGATGCAGAGTAACCATAAAGTACATTTGGTAATGAAAAAAATAAAATGCTCAAATTTTAACAGTAAATTATCAGGCAAAGTAGATTTTACCTTTCCTAGGTAAACTTATTCTTGAAAAATTATTTAAAGTGCATTTTTATAAATCAGATATTTCCCTTCTGGTTTACATGATAGTTTCTAAGACTGTAGTTTTATTTCACTTAGTTTCATCTAATGCAGTATCTGGATTTCCTTCTCCTCGCTTCAAACTGTATAGTTCATGGAATTTAAATATTTAAATGTACTTACTAGGCAGGTTTCCATCTAAAAGAGTCCCCTGGATGAATCTTTTTGTAACATGAATATTTGTCCCATAAATGAGCTATATATTTGGATTTAATAAATTAAATTGTCTTAGAACCCTGAATACAACACTTATGTTTGTACTAGAGGGTAGAATTTGAGTTTTACTATTTTTCTATCATATGCTCTGCTTTGTATGATGAACGAGTATTTAAGTGGCATTAACAGTGATCTTCCCCAGGAAGTCCATTCCTCATTTAGAGCATTCTAGTGCGATCTGTCCCATGGAAACAAACTCACATACCCACAGATGGAATCTTGCCATGTTGGAGTTCCTTTTCTTGAAACTCACCACAGCTCAGAGCTTGCCTCTTACTTGAAGCCTTTCCTGTTTCTCTTCACTCCCTTATTCCACTTGGCTGTGAAATCCGATATGTATGTGTTATCAGTTTCAGTTTGTGACTTGATGTCCATGGCCTGTCTTCCTCAATTAGATTATGATCCTGGGTGGGGGAAGCAGACATTTATTTAAGTCTCAAGCCCAGTCAGCCCTGTGCGGAGCAAAGGCCTGAGAGTAGGGACTTCCTCCCACCGGAGGAAAGCCTGCAGGAGGCGGATTGCCCAGCCAAGCCCCTTTGGCTGACTAGCAGATAATGGTCCCAAGGAAGGGCAAGACTTTTTGCTCAGTATAAGATCACTGCTCAGAATGAACTAAAACCTCATTATTCTGTACTAATTAAGGGGTGATGTGTCTGCATAAAAGAAGTCTGAATCACAGAAGATTTTAGAAGGAATTTGCCTTAATTATCTCCTAATAGTCATTGTTAAAAAAAAATAAAGGTTAGATATCTTTTGGGAACTTGTTTAAATGCCTAGATAAAAATTACTTGTAATGGCGTAAATACTAATAAAAGTGTGCTTTTTTTCTTTTGATTTTCCTTTTTTAAAAAATTTTTATTTTAATTCTTCATTGTTAGAGAGTTGTTCCACTATTTGTTTGCACGATCCTCAAGAATTTTCAAAGCAAAGTAAGCTTTAATTCTGCTAGAATTGCCATGGATTGTTAGGACTTTACCATAGAGAAATGATGGTCATTGAGCACAAACCTTGTGCTAGGCATGGGGTTCCAGGTCCTTGATGTGCATATGTCCCTCAGTCCTCATAGCAACCTTGGAAAATAGGGATTTGACAGTGATAATAATGCCTAATGTTTATTGAACCCTTCCTGGGTGCCAGACTAAGTGCTGTATTCACGTCGTATGGTTTAATTCTTTCATCAGTGATCCTAGAGGCAGTTGCTGTTTTCATTTCCATTTAAGAGTGGAGGAAGCACACACAGGGAGGTAGTGGTAGTAAGGGACAGAGCTGGACCCAAATCAAGACCTGGCTGGGTACTTTTCTCATTACACTAGACTGTGCTTTCTGCGTTGTTGTGTCTAATTGGTAATATGTTAATAAGTGCACCCAGCCAGTCTGATGGCGTAGTGCTTAAAGTTCAGCACTCACCACTTCGGCTACCTGGGTTCGTTTCCCGATTGTGGAACCACACCACCAGGCTGTCAGTGGCCATGCTGTGGTGGCGGCTCACATAGAAGAAATAGAATGACTTACAACTAGGATATACAACCATACCCTGGGGCTTTGGGGAAGAAAAAAATAAATAAAAAAATAATAAATGCACTAAGGAGGGCTAAAAGGGTCTCTAGGTCATCTAAGAATAGTAACCCTGTGAAAGTGTCTGCCATTCTTTGGGTTCCTCGTCTTTAGAAGTGAGCATTTTCAGGATGCATTGCCCTTGTTGGATCAGTTTTTTGTATCTGTTGACTTAGGAATTAAAATATCTTTTTGTAAATCTTTCCAAGGTGGATGAAAAAGGTGCTTAGCTTTTGAAAGATTTAAGAGAAGCATTTGAGTAGTCAGAGTTATATTATAAGTAATGCCAAAGAAAATCTAAAGAAATTATGAAAAAAATTGAAGAAAGTAGACCTTTTTGATAGCGAACATGGGCTGTGGAGAGAAATAAGGGGGGTGGGGTGGGGAGGAGAAGACGTCTGTGGAAGAAAGTGTCGTGCTTGGAGGTAGGAAACGTGGACACAAAGCGGCATCTAAACTCTCACGTAGTTTAGTTCCCATTCTCTGTTACGCTGTTTCCTCTTCACGTCAACCATAGCACAGAGGGTCACTGAGACTGAGGTGTAGCCAGAGAGTGAAGTAGACCTGACTGGTCCCCTAGAAGATAAAGAGGCAGCAGAAAAGAGGTGTCAAGAGAAGGAGGAGTAGGACAATGTAACATTTCAAGAGAGTCCATTATTGAATTTTGTTCTTTGTTTCTGTTTTAAGAAAGTAGTAATAAATGTTAAGATAACTACTTTATATCTTTGGCTGGACAAGTAACTTATTGACATTGATATTGTGTGTCCTTTGTAACTGAGCATGCAGATGCTGGCTGAGGGCTCCTGTGTGCTGAGCATTTGATGCTAGGTGCTGGCCGGCCGGATCCCTGCTGTCAGGGTGCCTCAGCCTTGTGAGTTATACTGGGAAGTTGGTGTATGATTTAAAGGCTCACTCATTATGTCTCTAGGGTATAGAAGAGTTCATACTGCTGGCCAATAGAAGGTGTGATAAACTGGTTTGTACGTGTGTGACAGAAAAGTCAGCTCTGCCAATACAGAGAATTTGGGGCTCCAAATGCAATTCAAGGGGAAAAATAAGGTATTGTGACAGAAAGAGGACACTTTAGAAAACCTGGGGGAAGATGTGTTTTGTGGACGATTTGTTTAGCTGATGCATTTGAAACTTTTTTCAAACAAAACTATTTTTAAATGTTATTGGCTAGACAAATTGATTCAGCCACTTACCTGGTATTCGATTCTGTAAAATGAAAAGCTTTTTCAGAGTACCTGATAGTAGTTCATTGCTTGTTTAAGGTGAAATACTGATTTCTGATAATGATGAGTAAGAATGGATCTTAGAACGTGTGTGGGATGCCACTTGTCTTTTAGTGTTTAGAAGTGATTGTCCCTGGAATGAAATTTCTGTGTGCAGCTAGAAGTGAAACGTATCTTGTTCCCATGCTTGGTGAAGACCTTCTGTCCCCTGAGGCAGGCTGAGTTTGGTTGTTAGGAAGGACTTTCTCCTTCCTAAGCCACTGTATGGACGCCCCAGCCTTGTATGAGTGTGATAGAGACTGGGAGGCCTGTGGCTGCTTTTCTCTCCCATCAGCTGAATGAAAGGGGTGAATTCCAGGTTGGTGGCCAGCAAGCCCCAAAGGAGGGAAAATTTCTGTCTCTGGCTGTGGAAGAGTGACAGGCTCTGTTTGCTCCTTGTTGTGTGATGGGGAAGTTTCTGCTAAGGGTGAAGCCCTGGAAAGCGCGCTGCCCATGGATCTCATTCAGCCTCAGCTTTGCTCTCTCCTGGGTTCCTTGGTGACTTGGTGGAGAGAAGGGAACTTACCTGGGACTGGAAGTGGGAGTGCTCAATCTTGAATCTTAGGAACTTCCGGTGATTCAGGTTGCTATTGCTCAACCCATGTGTGAGGACTCTTTGTTGTGCAGAAAGCAGAGCCATATTATATTGCAATATCCTGGCTTTCCTTCTTCACTCTCCTTTGCCACTTTTTTGAACTAGGGAAAAGTAGTGACAGTAATGGTGAGAAGAAGGGTCATGGTGTGGGTATGGATGTGCCTTCCACAAACCCTGTGCTACCTGTCTTGTCTTTTTAAAAAGCCACACGTTGTATATTTGGTTGTGTACATGCTCATATGTGTTTAGACAGGCAGGTGAGGACATAAGTACAGTTAGTCAGCCCTTTCTGTGCCCCTACAGCTGTGAGATGTGTTTGGACTGAAACAGGATACGAAAAAGTGGTCAAGGTGGACAGAATGTGGCAGACCAGTAAAAAACCAAAACCAGAAAATGAGCCTGCTCTGACTGTAAAAGTCACAGGTGCATTTGGACTGGAACTAGAATAAACCATACAAGAAAACTGGTAAATTTGAGAGAGTCAGGATAGTGGGTGAGTTTTTAGAGGTAAGAAATTGTAAAGTTTTTGTGCATGATGGAGTAAAATAACCATATCGGTGGCACAGAGTGCTCCTGTCCGGCTTTCACCGTGGACCCCTGGGATGTTGTCCCCGTTTCACAGACAAGGCCATTAAGATGCAGAGGACACAGGGCTAATTGATTAAGCAAGGATTTGAACTCGGGTGTTCCCCTTCGCATGTTCTTTTTTCATTTCCATTTCTAATTCCTACACAGAACCAGGGCCCCTGATGCTGCCCCTGCTGTGTTTAACTGTGCTTTCGGGTTTGCCTGGCTGTGGTCTCCTGGAAAAAGTGCGTGGGGACGCTTGGAAGAGCAGTTGGGCGCTTCGCAGGTGGTTCCAAACTATAAATGTAGGAGCTTTGGAGCTCAGTTTCTGGTTTATGGTGCTTGGAACCGGCTCTTCCTCCTCCTCCCCTCCCCACAAATAGAGAGGAAACCCGATCTCTATCAAAATGGCTCCCACTTTCTGGTTTAGAGGAAGTTTCGTTTTCATGTTCATAGATTAAGGAGCACTGCATTAAAAAGATCACAGGTTGATTTTTTTAAAGAGTACTGAGTAAAAATGTGTGTGCATTTGGACAAAACTTGGAAGGCAACAAGCAAAATGTTAATTATGTTAGAGGGTTGTTTTGTTTTTACTTTATTTCATGTGATCTTTGTCTCTGGAGACCTTAGTGAATCTCCAGATTCAGGACAACACAATAGCATAAAAACTATGGAATGGAACCCACAAAACCACTTTGAGACGCAGAAGCTGGGTAATGGCCAGCAGCAAGCCCTAATCAGTGGTTCTTTCTCAGGCTGTCCGCTGTAGCCAGGAATGGGTTCCTGCCGTCTCTTCATAACTGCATGTCCCATAACCATGAGGAAGCAACCCCAAATTGAGGGACGTTCTACTAAACAACTGGCCTATCCGCTTCAAAAACGTCAGAGTTAACAGGGCCGGCCCCACGGCCGAGTGGTTAAGTTCGCATGCTCCGCTTCAGTGTTCCAGGGTTTTGCCAGTTCGTATCCTGGGTGCGGACATGGCACCGCTCATCAGGCCACGTTGAGGCGGCGTCCCACATACCACAACTAGAAGGACCCACAACTAAAATACACACGTACTTACTGGGGGATTTGGGGAAAAAAAGCAGAAAAAAAAAAGATTGGCAGTAGATGTTAGCTCAGGTGCCAATCTTTAAAAAAAAATGTCAGAGTTAAGAAAAGCAGAGTCTGAGGAACCTTTCTAGATGAAAGGAGAAGACAAAGGCATGGCAACTAAGTGCAGTGGGGTCCTGAATTGAATCTTAGACCAGGAGAATAATTGTCATAAAGGGCATTTTTGGGACAACTGGCCAAATGAGAGTTAGGATTATCAATATATTATATCATACAATGTACAACATATTGTATAAGTGTTGTATCAATGTTAAATTTCCTGAATTTGATAAATGTACTGTGCTTATGTAAGAGTCTTAGGAGCTGTGTAGTGAAGTACTTGGGAGGAAAGTCTCGTATTGTCTGCAGCTCACTCTCACAGGTTCTGTAGAAACTGTGTGTGTGTGTGCGTGCGTGTGCACGCACGCTTACAAGTAATATGTAATTCCAGCCCGGTCGGAAGAAATAGGTCTATGTTGAAGGTGGTTTACTAGGCCTGTGTACAGAGAGCTCTGGAGACTGGAAAGCGGGACGGTGAGTTCTGCACGGGCGGCCTGAAGACACTCTTCATAGTCAGGTTTAATCCGAGTAAGGGCCAAGGGTGGGGTTTCCTAGACTGAGAGAGAGCGTCCAGAAGAAAGATTGCTGATGCATGGGGCAACTCACTGTGTTGTGCCTGGAACGTAGGGTGCATCAGGAGGACGGGGAGAAAGAGGACTGAGAAGTGGACAGGGGCCACCTCCTGATGGCCTCAGATGCCATACAAAGGAGTTTGACCTTCATCCATAGACATAATGGAGATATCAGGGTGCCTTCAGCTACAACTCCAGCTGGATGGCTTAAATGATAGGAAATGTATTTCCTCACGTCATAGGAAGTCTGAAGGCAGCGACGTTCCACGGTTGGATAATTCAGCTCAGAGATGACTTCACCAGCCCAAGTGTTTGTAGTTTTTGCTGCAGCCATCCTTAGTGTGAGAGTGAAGTCTCCTCTCCTGGTTGAAGAGGGTTGCCACAATTCCATGATGAAATCTGGTGAAGAAAAGGAAGATCTCTTTCTGAGCATCCCTTAAAATTAGGAGGGAAAACCTTTTCCAAAACTTTCTTGGTTGACTTGCCTTCAGTTTCCTTAGCTGGGCTTGTGTCACCACAAAGGGAAAGTGTTTGTAGAGATTCGCTCCTCCGGTCACTCTCACTCCTGTGGCCGGGAACTGTTGCCCTTCCTTATAGGAACCTGCGAGCAGCTGCCCGAGGCGGGTTGTTGGGTGAGCAGTCGTTAGGGTCTGCCCCATGGAGAACAGTTTTCACTTTTCTAAAAGTGGATAGTGGAAGGAGGAGTAGCTATGTTAAATTAAAAAAAAAATAGCTACATGCACTCATCCGCTCACTTTACCAGTCCGACTTTCTTTTTGGTGTGTTACTTTCCAGCCACTGCCCACGTGCACTTGCTTTAGTTCTGGTCTTACTCTCTGTGCCGTTTTGCATACAGTTTCCATTTGCATGTTTTACATAACATAAAAACATTTTCCTGCATTTCTGCAGTTTTCATGATTATTTTAATAGATGTTCAATGTTTTATAATGTAATAGCAATTTATGAAACCTTCTCTGATTGGATAACAATAATAGTAGTAGCTGATACTGAGTATTTCCCACCCACAGGCACTGTTTACATGCTTTACATTTGTTAATTCATTTAGTCCTCACAACACCCCTATGAGGTGTAGTGGTCATTATCACCCCCAGTTTCCAGATGAGGAAACTGAGGCACAGACAGTCTAAGTAACTTACCCAAGGTCACAGAGCTAATAAGTGGGGGGCTAGACACAGAGCCGGGGTTCTAATGCAGGCAGTCTGGGGCTGGAGTCTGTAACCATTAGGCTACGCTGCCTCTGGGTCTTCTTTGCATTTGTTCTGCTGTTGGAGATTTCTGCATATCTTGTCCTTTACACATGCACACATAGCCAGGTTGTTGTGGGTTGAAGAATGCATCATCGATGGGGGCTTAGAGATGACATATATAGACCACATGTTAGAGGAACGTTACTTTGAGAGGGACCAGAAGAAAGGAGTTGCTTTAATTGTCGTGTGTGATCACCAGGAAGGATGATCTCTTTTGTTTACTGTTTTATCTTCCTTTGTGATACGTATCTGCTTATCTTTTGTGCATTTATACTTAGAAGTCAGTATGCTTTTCATCTTTCTGTATGATTGACAATTAACCTCTTTCATATGATACAGGTATTTTTTAAGCTTCTATTTTCTTGTACTTTTAACTGTTTTTAGTTTCTCTATATCTTTATTATTATTTTCTGCAGCTTCAACGCTTTGAGAAATCTCATTTTCTGTTCAGGCTGCCTTTTTTAATTTACCTTTTAAATATGTCAATCACTTAAGCTTGGCTTTAATTTGCCGAAATTGCTGTTCATCTAACCTGATGCCCAATTACTTTTTTTACACATATTCTTTAAAGCATTTTAACATTACAGTTCAGCAAATTTTTTAACTTCCCATTGTTTTTCTTTAATTTGTACATCTACTGTTGTCCTTACACCACATTATTTAATTATTGTTTTAGAATATGTGATAAAATCAAGTAGGGCTAGCCCTCCTCTTGTTTAACTTTTCTGTCTTCAGAATTTGAAAAATATTCTTCCTCCTTTTATTTTCCCACATGAACTTTCAAGTCATTTTGACATTACCCTTAAGACATACTAATGTCTCTGTTAGACCCCCTTTAGGTTAAGATCACAGTAACATGTGACAGAGAGCTATTCTGGCTGCTTAGTTTCTCATTTCCATTTCTGTTTAATTTCTAGATTTTGGATCATTGTTTGACTTGGAAAATGATCTTCCCGATGAGCTGATCCCCAATGGAGGAGAATTAAGCCTTTTAAACAGTGGGAACCTTGTTCCAGATGCTGCTTCCAAACATAAACAACTGTCGGAGCTTCTGCGTGGAGGCAGCGGCTCTACTATCAACCCAGGAATAGGAAATGTGAGCGCCAGCAGCCCCGTGCAGCAGGGCCTCGGCGGCCAGGCCCAAGGGCAGCCAAACAGTGCGAACCTGGGCAGCCTAGGTGCCATGGGCAAGAGCCCTCTGAACCAGGGAGATTCTTCCGCCCCCAGCCTGCCCAAACAGGCGGCCAGCACCTCTGGGCCCACTCCCCCTGCTTCCCAAGCACTGAATCCGCAAGCACAAAAGCAAGTGGGGCTGGTGACCAGCAGCCCTGCCACGTCGCAAACAGGACCTGGGATCTGCATGAACGCTAACTTTAACCAGACCCATCCAGGCCTCCTCAATAGTAACTCTGGCCATAGTTTAATGAACCAGGCCCAGCAAGGGCAGGCGCAAGTCATGAATGGATCCCTTGGGGCTGCTGGCAGAGGAAGGGGAGCTGGAATGCCGTACCCTGCTCCGGCTATGCAGGGGGCCACGAGCAGTGTGCTGGCTGAGACTTTAACGCAGGTTTCACCCCAAATGGCCAGTCATGCGGGACTGAACACGGCGCAGGCGGGAGGCATGACCAAGGTAAGTGAGTTTCAGAGCTTTGAATGCTTTCTACTAACCTGGGACATGTTCCTTTCCTCCTTCAGGCTTTCTTCCTGCCTCTCCTACTTGGAAGAGACAGATTTCCTATCTGGAGCCCTTCTTTCTGGGATAAAGATCTCTGTCCCATGTCTTAAAGTGGGAATTCTTCAAGAAGCCAGCATTAGAACAGCCCACAGGTCAGGCAGTTGAAAATACAGGGAATATGGTTGGACTTGCTACCAGTTTTCAACCTCTGGGGAAAATGTGTAGAAATAGGACCACATGGTTGAAAGAGACAAATTCTGCTTGGAATCGGTTTTTTGTTGCATCAGCAAATCTGGTAAAGGCTGCTTTACCTTCACTTTACCTCACTGACCGGGTTCTTACTCTGTATTCCCTTTCCTTTTTACACCACCTGGTGAAATGTCTGTTGTCACAGTCTCCACTTAGTGAAGATGCGTATTCCAAGCTGGTTAGCTACCTGCCACAGTTAACAGGGAAGAGGTGGCATGGCAGAGCCAGGAGGCAGCTTGGACCCTCAGTTCTCAGAGGAAGCTCCAGAGCAGTGGTTCTCAAAGCGCAGTCTCTGGGCCAGCAGCAGCAGCATCACCCAAGAGCTTGTTAGAAGTGCCAAGCTACTGACTCAGCAGCTGGGGGTGGGGCCCAGCACTGTGGGCTTTAAGAAGCCTTCAGGTGGTTGTGAGGCATGCTCAAGGTTGAAAGCTCTGCTCTAGGGAAAGGCCTGGGCTGGGGTGTGCAGCCACCAGCCATGCATTTGGCATGTAGAGTAGGAACTGAACTTGGAGAGCAGGGAAAGCAAAATGCCAAGGTAGATCTGAGACACCTGGAAAAGATGAAAGCTGACAAGGGAAAAGAGTGCGGGCTGGTTCCCGCTGAAGTAACGAACAGCACAGAAGCTCTGAGACGAGGCTTCTAAACTGCAGCACCAGGGCACCTGTTTCAGGCAGTATTTGGTACAGCAAATTCCAGAATGGTAGAACAGTTTGGGCTTTTCCTTGGATTTGATTAGTCCCGCTTAAGGGAAAGGAAGAAATAAGAGCAGAAGGCAATTTCCCCCCAAGGTTGATTGCAAGCAGTAGGTGGCGGATACGAAGCCCTGTGAGCATCTTAGGTAAGGAGAGGATTTTTCTTAAACTTAAGAAAGAAAAGTGAAGTAGTTTCCAACATTAAAATTGCATCTATCTCTTGAAACATTAGCGAGGGGGAATGTGAAAAATTTTTGTTGCCCTGGCATTTGGAGAGGGGTCTGTGTATGCATGTGCCTTTTCAAGTTGGCTTGAGAAGGGCTTTCCAGTGGGTTTGGGCTTCCTGGATAGATTGGTGTTTGTTCCTTCCTAATTCACTCATCACCCCACTCCATGCTACCCAGTTACAAAAATAAACCTTTTTATTTTGGAGAAATTACACAAATACTTTTCAATCATATACATATACTTTTGTAGACATAATAACATAATTCAGGGCTTCTCGAACTTGATCTTAGAACTCCTGGATAATCATAAAAATTATTGAGGGCCCTAAGGAGATTTCTTTAAAATGTGGATTATATCTTTCAATATTTGCTACATTAGATACTAAAACAGGGACTTTTAAAACACAAACACACATTCCATTTGCCGTTAAACACAATAACATTGCATGTCACGGAGCCTTTGGAAAACTCCTCTGTGTTCTTATGAGAGAATGAGAGTGAAAGGGGCAAAGAATGTCTTAGTATTTTATGAAAATAGTTTTGGGCCCTTGACTCTACTTGGAGAGCCATTGATAATATGTATCCCTAGAAGTTAGACTTGGTATACCCAAACACGTGCCCTTCTCACATGTGAGTAAATGGACGATTTCTTCATCTAATCGGATGTCCACTAAATATTCAAATGTTCAGTGGTTTCATACGTCATAGTTTGTTTTTACAGGTTGTTTTTCAAAATCTGAATAACCCATATTTTAATCAGTTGATATGACTCTTAAGAATCTCTTAATCTCTAGGCCCCTTACAATTTATCTTTTGAAGAATCTGGTGGTTTTGTTTGTTGTTTCTTTTTTGTTCTGGGGAGTTTCCTGCAGTCTGCGCTTTGCCGATTCCATCCTATAGCTCCATGTTCCTCCATCCGCCCAGGTTTTTCATTCCTTTGTACAGAACGATCTTTCTTTCACACGACACTTCGTGAGTGTTCACTGTGTGGAAAGTAAGCCGTGTTAGTGATGTGGGGCAGTCATCTCTGTTCCCTATAGGTATCCCAAAGAGGCCTACAGCAGAGGAGGGGGTGGGGACTGGCGGGTTGTCATGGCCTTGGTGGGACAAAAGAACAAACGATGGTGGTGGGCAAATAGAGCAAGAGGCATTCATTGTAAGCCATTCTTCTCTCTGACATAACGATAGCGAGCCAAATAAGACTTTTAAATGCACACAAGGAAAAATAAACTTTTTTTAAAGATAATTTTGTTTTAAAAATTATCATTACACAGGAAGTGCGTATTTCCTATAAAATAATTCAAATAAGAATAAAAAAGCAGCCCCTCACACCTTACAGATAACCACTTCCGTATAGGTGTATTTCTTAACATACACCCTTTTTAAATACCAAACGGAACCAAACTACATAAGCACCTTGCTGGTTTACCTAACAGTATACTCTAGATGCCTTGCCGTGTCAGTGCACACAGAGTTTTCTGTTTTCCCTCATAGCAGAGTATTCCATTATATGATGCACCGTGATTTGTGTCCTCTGATGATGGACATTTGGATTGTTTCTGACTTCTCATTAGTGCAAACAGTGCCGCAGTGAGTTCTCCTTGTGTGGGCATATCCACAGGCATCATGGAAGAGAGTTTGAAAAGCTAGGTTACTGGGTCAAAGACCCAGTTAATTTTGTTTTTAGAAAGTGATCATGCCCATGATTTAACAACAAACAACCAAAAGAAGTAAAGCACTAAGGATAAGAACTGAAAAGTTACTCTTCCTTAATTCTTAACTTTTGGTTCTCCTAAATTCTATCACCAAAGGCAAGTACTATTTCTTATCTATCTTGCCAGGGCTGGTCTGTGCATAGAAAGGCATAGAGAGAGGGGTGTGTGTGTGTGTGTATCTCTCTGTGCATAGAAAGGCATAGAGAGAGGGGGGTGTGTGTGTGTGTGTGTATCTCTCTGTGCATAGAAAGGCATAGAGAGAGGTGTGTGTGTGTGTATCTCTGTGCATAGAAAGGCATAGAGAGAGGGGTGTGTGTGTGTGTGTGTGTGTGTGTATCTCCCCTAAGCATAAAGAGTAGTATAGTGTAACTCCTGTCTGTTTGTATGTATACGTACACCTCCTTCCTGCCGCTTAACACTGTAGGTTGGAAGTGGTTCCCTGTTGGACACAGCCTTCAGTCATTATTACTCGGTATGGGACGGCAGTAGTCCCTGAGTGGGTATGTCTTCGTTTGTAGGACTGGTGCCCTACTGGCTGGAAATTAGGTTGTTTGCAGTATTTTGCTGTTATACCCGTTTTGATTTGTATATACATCTTTGTACAGTTCAGTGACTGTATCTGCTGGATAAATTCTTGAAAGTGAAATTTGTGGATTAAAGGATATTGGCATTTCTAATAAACGTAGATATTGCCAAATACTCTTCAAGACTGTTGTGCAGATTATACCCTCACCAACACTGATATCATTCTTTTACTGATTTGCCATTCTCTTAGGCAAATTGTCTCAAGTAAAATGTCTTTTCATAAGTTCATAGATATTTGTACTTTGCTGTTGCTCATTTTGTCTGTTTTTCTGGTGCATTGTTTCCCATTTTTTCTTGTTGGTTTGTATTTTTAATGTTCTTTGTATATTAAAGGTTTAAGCCTTTTAATAAATGTAAATTTTTCCCTCCTTTTTATTTGCTAAAGTCTGTCTTACTAGGAATGTGGCCACATAGGTTTACAGTACAATTGATAGTTTTGTGTTTTTACCAAGTGGATGTTTTCAGTTTTTTTAGAAACAAATGTATCCATTTTTTCCCTTTATGGCTTTTGGGTTTTATGTCATGTTTAGTCTCTATTCGAAAATTATGAAATACCCACCTGAATTTTTTCGCCTTATACTTCACATCTTTAACTCAGAATTTATTTTGGCTTGAGTGGGTTATAGAGATCTAGCTGTATTTTTTTTCCCAAATTATAGTCATCTCAGTACCATTTAGATACTGCTAACCCATCTTTTCTTTCCCCCAATGGGAAATACCATTTTTGGTATATTTTGTTTAGTTTTCACATATATAGGGTTTGGGTCTAATTCTGGACTTTCTTTTCATTGATCTTTGCTTATCCTGTGCCAACAAATAACTGTCCCAGCTGTATAATGAATTTTAATATATGTTGGAGCTGGTTGCTTTCTCAATAATCCAGTATTTTCTTGGCCATTCTTATAAGATACTCTTCCAGATGTGTGGTTCTCAGCCCTGTGTGCACATCAACGTTATCTGGGGTGTTCTAAAAAAAATATGATTCCCGAATCCCACTGCAGACCAATTGAGTTAGAATCTCTGGGGTATGCATGAGCATTAATATAGTTTATAGTTCCTCAGATGATTTTCATGGCAGCCAGAGTTGAGAACCACTGTTTCAGATAAACTTGAGTACTATTTTTCAAACTCTTAAAAACGAATAAAAATCTTGGGATTTGATTTGGGTTATAGCGAACTTTATAAATCATTTAAGGAGGAATTTGCCGTTTTAGCAGTTTTGTGGCTTCCTGAGTTGTCTCATCTTATACATATAAGTTATGCCTTTTCATGGAGTCTTAAGTTGCTCAGAAGCATAGTGTAGTTTTCTTTATATAGGTAATATGCCTTTCTCATTAAGTTTATCTCTGGATGTATTAATGGGTTTATTGTTGCTGTTGGGGATGAGTTGTTCTATTCCATTACCTAACTGTTACTTTAATGTAGGAAAGATTTTGATGCATATATGTACCTTTGGTAATCTAGCCACTTTATGGAATTCTCTTATTTATTCCAATTCTTTTTCAGGTGATTCTCTTGGGTTTTCCTAGTAGACAGTCGTCTTTTACATTATTGATACTTTGGTCGTCTTCTTGCCAGTATGGTGGTCCCTTGGTATTCACAGGGGATTGGTTCCAGGACCCCTGCAGGATACCAAAGTCCACAGATGCTCAAGTTTCTCATATAAAATGGTGTAGTATTTGCGTATAACCTATACACATCCTCCTATATCCAGTCAACCCTCCATATTTGCAGTTTTTGCATCCGTGGAATCGGAGGGCCAACTGTATTCATTGTACTGTGCCGTTTTATGTAAGGTGCTTGAGGATCCACAGATCTTTGTACCCATGGAGTTCCTGGAACGAATCCCCCATGGATACCGAGGGACGACTGTACTTTAAATCATGCCTAGAGTGCTTATAATACTTAATGCAATGTAAATGCTATGTGAATAGTTGTTATACTGTATTGTTTAGGGAACAATGACAAGAAAACAAAGTCTGTATGTGTTCAGTGCGGCTGTAACCGTTGTGCGCTTTTCAGTCCGAGGTTGGTTGAACCCACAGATGGGGAACCCGCAGATATGGAGGGCCAACTGTATTTCTACCAGTGTTTATGCTCTTGGGCATCCCTATCTTGTATCAAGTAGAGATGTGTCCACTGTTTATTATTAAGTATAATGTGAGCTTTGGTTTGCAGTCATTTTAAATTGGGGCATAATCTGTTCCTCATTTATTAGATGTTGGATTTTGTGAAATTCATTTTTGATATCATTGGCTATTACCCTGTGATTTTTTTCTCTTTTGTTTTATTTATGTGACAAATTATCTCAGTAGGTTTCCTAATATCAAATTGAACCATCTCTGTAGTTGTGAAATTAAAAGTTAATGTATTGGTGAATTTTATTTGCTAGTGTTTCATTTAGAATTTTTGCTTCTCGCTAATCAGTGAGATTGATCTGTAGTTATTGTTGGTGTTTTGTCGGGTTGTGATATCAATGTTCTATTGACTTGGTTCGAAAGTTTGGAAGCCTTTGACATCTGTTCTCTGGAATGGTTTAGCACTTGAATGATCTGTTCCTTGAAAAATTCAGAGACTTCACCTGTATGGGCTTGAACCTTTTTCTCCTTGGGGATGACTTAAGATCTTTGGCAAAACTTTTGCTATTTTATATAGATGTTGGCCTTTTTAGACTGTTGGTCTCTTGGGTCAGTATGTTTTCCTTTTAGAAAAGTCTAAATTTACTTTGATTTTGAGAAAAACTCAAAATATTTAACTCTTTGACTCCTCATTAAAAAATATAAAGTGGGAGCCAGGCTTCTTGGCCTGGTGGTTAAAGTTTGGCACTCTCATCACTTCAACATCCCAGGTTCATTTCCCATAACAGAACCATACCACCTGTCTTTCGGTTGCCATGCTGTGGTGGTGGCTCACGTAGAAGAACTAGTAGGACTTACAGCTAGGATATACAACCATGCAGTGGGGTTTTGGGTGGCGGGGCAGGGAGAGGAAGATTGGAACAGATGTCAGCTCAGGGTGACTCCTTCCCTGTAAAAATAAATAAATAAATAAATAAAATATATATGAAGTGGGTACTATGTACTATTCCCATGTTATAGATTAAGAAATGGATATACACATGCGTATGTGCCCCTTTACCCCTTTCACCCTCTGCCCCCCCTCTTCCCTTCTGGTAACTGCCGATCTGTTCTCCTTATCTATGTGTCTTTGTTTATCTTCCACATATGAGTGAAATATATGTATGGTGATGGATGGAAACTAGACTTTTTTTGGTGAACACAATTCAGTCTATACAGAACCTGAAATATAACAGTGTACACCTGAAATTTACACAAGTTGTAAGTCAGTGTGACCTTAATAAATTAATTTAGAAAAAAGAAATGGAGGCACACAGAAGGGAGGAAATGAAGGAAAGTTCATCACTTCCCACAGTCACAGAGCCAGTAACTGGGAGAAGCAGGACTGGATCCCATGTGGTCTGGCTAGGGGTCTCTTAATCACCAAGCTGTGCACCCTGTTCTTGGGTCAGTTTGAGAAGTTATATTTTAATAGAAATTCTTTTCATCCAGGCTTTAAAATTCATTAACTTATAGTTGTGCAAAAATTCTTATAATTTTAGATGTTTTCAATGTTTGTCATTATTTCCCCCTTCTCATTACTAATTTTGTGTGACTCAAAGAAAATATTTAAAATAGAGAACACAAGCCATTTCAACAACATGGCAGTAATGTGAACAAGGTATGTTATGATTTAAAAAACAAAATGAAAGAATTTCTCCACTTCAACAGTAGCAAAACTTGATATGTTATCTTTTTTTGGTAGCATATTCTAGTTTTCTACTAGAAATAACCCGAACACTTGTCTTTTAGAAGGAAAGCAAAAAAGATAAATGTAAGTGGGCTTTAGAATCCGTACAAACACTCAGGTTTTCTCCTGGTTACAGATGTCGAGATGTTTCTCTGCACAGAGGAGGTGGCAGAGGGCAGCCAGGAACTAGTAAAAAGAGGAAGGTGGTGTGATGTATCTGGCCAAGGAATCCAGAATCTTTCCAATTCTGAGGTTGATAAAAATGTACTTTTGTCGCCTTAGAAATCCTTTTAGTCCTTTCTTAGAAGTAACAAATCTGAAATGGGACCAAAATAGTTGTTAAGGTTAAGCTTTCTTCACAGGGGATGAGACTAGGGCTTTTTTTTTTTTTTTTAATTTTATTGAGTGAATGATAGGTTACAATCTTGTGAAATTTCAGTTGTACATTAATGTATGTCATTCGTGTTGTAGGTGCACCACTTCACCCTTTGTGCCCACCCCCCACCCAACCTTTCCCCTGGTAGCCACTAATCTGTTCTCTTTGTCTAGGGCTTATTTTTTGATCAGATTTTTGAAATCTTCTTTTTTAGGAAGTGGTCAGAAAACATAGCACTTGCTTTTGCCTGGAGCTCTCCCTAAGGAGTAAAGGTTTTGATTTAGATCCAGACCCCTGGACCCAGTCAACTAACACTGTGGTCAGAGAGGATAAAGCAGTGGCTTTCAGACTTGAGTATCCAGCAGAATCACCCTAGGCTTGTTAACTTTGAATCCTGGGCCCCTCCCCAGAGTTCCTGGTTTAGCAGATTTGGGGTGGGGCCTGAGAATTTGCATTTTTACCAACTCCCTGATGACCCTAGTTGTGCTGGTCAGGGACCACACTCTGAGTACCTGTGCACTGAAGGAACTGATTAGCGGTATATGGTCAGTAAAGAATTGGTAGAACCAAGTTGGCTATTGACTCATCCATCTTCTCTATTTTGGAACAATAATTGGAAATTTCTAATATTTAATAGCAAGAGAAATAATGTACATTTGCCTAATGTTTTTATCTTTCTCATGTAATGTTATCTGATCCTTAAAATGCAAAGAAAATAAGGGAATTTTATATTAAGTAAATCCTAATTTGGCCTTTTAAAAAAGATCACAATGAAAATAAATGGTCAGTTTATAGAATGAAAAGACTGAAAGCTTTGAATTAATAGTTTGCTGTGGGATGTAGATAGCTCCTATAGGCATGGGTCTTTGGTAGAAATGTTAAGCAGTCTTGTTACCAGTTAGTAGTCTTATCCTGACTTCAATGGAAGGTGATCATAGTTCTCCTTTAAAATATGTGATTCAGCATGTGCTACCTTCCTATGATAATTATCCATGAATTTATTTCTTTTAAAAACTTTTAAATTAAGTGAGATCATGTATGTATATGAAGTGTCTTGAGCACAGATAGTTCTTGATATGCCTATTGTTGTTAGTAGCAGCAGCCGCCGCTGCCCAGCTGCCTTGCCGGGGTGCAGTCCACCTCGGTGCTTAGAAGCAGAGCGTGGGCTCTGGAGTAGCTGCCTCAGTCAAGTCCAGGCTCCACTAATTATTAGCCATGAGAAAATTATGTAACCATTCTGGGTCTTAGTTCTTTTGTCTTTTATTTATTTATATTTATTTATTGTTGTTATTGTTTTGTCTTTTAAATGAGGTTAATAATAGTACCTACCTTTGAGAATTGTGTAGATTAAAAGGGGGTAATGCTACTATGTCTCTCTTGGAGTTGTTGTGCTGAATAAATGAGATGGTGTATGTATAATTCTTTTTTTTTTTTTTTAAGATTTTATTTTTTCCTTTTTCTCCCCAAAGCCCCCCGGTACATAGTTGTGTATTCTTCGTTGTGGGTCCTTCTGGTTGTGGCATGTGGGACACTGCCTCAGCGTGGTTTGATGAGCAGTGCCATGTCCGCGCCCAGGATTCGAACTAACGAAACACTGGGCCGCCTGCAGCGGAGCACGCGAACTTAACCACTCGGCCATGGGGCCAGCCCCAGGTGTATGTATAATTCTTAACACAGTGCCCGGGTTCACTGAAAAACTTTCAGAGGTGGGTTGGTTAGCTGGCCGGGTGGATGCTTTCTTGCATAAAGGATTTGAGATAACCACAAAACATTTCAAGTGATAATGGAAATGCTTTTCCAGTGTTTTCAGAGAATATTTTCCAGTAATAAAATAGTTGCTATTTATTGTGCAAAATTTGAAAGTCTGGAGAAGAAACATTGCCCATAAAATCTTGTCACCCAGTTCATAATTAGTGTTAATTTTTTTGTTGTTATCCCTACCCGTCTTTTATGTATAATTTTGTATCTCTTTTTCAAGTCTTAAGTTGTAGTCATGTGTCTTTTTTCCAGTTAACTTTGTAACTGATGATTTTCTGTTAACACAGACTGAATGAATGTTTTGTATAATAGCAACATTGAATACTTCAATTTGATAAGTCTCCTGGATGACTACTTTGAAGAGTAATATTTGCAAGAAAAACCAATCAACCTTGTTACTTTCCAACTAAAGATCACCTGTTAGGATCTGGAGTTAAAGACCTGCATGTGTTAATTTTTAAAATATTTTATGGTTTTACTTTTGGAGTATAATTTACATAGAGTGAAATGCACAGATCTTAAGAGTTGCAGTTTGATGCATTTGTCAAAACTCATGTAACCCACACCCTTATCAAGAATATAGGGCATTTCCGTTACCCCAGAAAGTTTGTATTCCTCACTTTTCCTGACCCCCTACCCCTACTCTGACAATCACTACTTTCTTTCACCATGGATGAGTTTTGTCTGCTCTCAGGCTTCATGTAAATGAATTCATACAGTATGTACTTTTTTTGCAATGCTGCTTTTTGCTCATGATGTTTTTGAGATTCATCCATGTTGTTGCCTGAATCAGTAGTTCTTTTTATTGCTAAATAGTATTCCATTGTATGAATATACCATGATTTGCTTATCCAGTCTCCTATTCATGGACATTGTGGTGGTTTCCAGTTTGGAGCTATTAAGAATAAAGCTTCTGTGATCATTTTTGTGTAAGTCTTTGTGTGGACATAGAAATTTTCGTGTCTCTTGGATAGATAACTGGGAATGGAATTGACTGGATAAGGAGAGGTTTGTGTCTGGCCTTTCTAGTCCAGAAGTCGGCAGACTATAGCCCATGGGCCAGAACTGTTTTTATATAGCCCACAACATGAGTGGTTTTTATATTTTTAAAGGGTTGAGGGGTGGAAACCGTAGGTTGCCTGCTAAGGCTAAAATATTTACTCACTGGCCCTTTACAGAAAAAGTCTGCCACCCCTGTTCTAGTCTATTCTCATTGACTTATCTGGCTATTTCTTTAGCTTTATAGTAAGTATTAAAATCAAGTTATTTAGTTTCTCGTTTTCATTTCTGTTTAATTTCTAGATTTTGTATCATTGTTTGACTTGTTGGTTGCAATATGGAGAAATATAATTGATTTTTCTGTATTAACATCATATCCTGTAACCTTGCTAAACTCACTTATTAGTTTTGTTAGTTATTTGGTAGATGCTTTAGAATTTTTTATGTCATGTTTTCTTTGAATACAGACGGTTTTACTTCGTCCTTTCTAATCTGTATGCCTTTTGTTTTTCTGGCTTTTCTGCTGTTCCTGAGACCTCCAGTACAGTGTTTAATGAAAGTAGTGAGAGTCTGTATCCCATGTCTTGTTCCTGATCTGTAGTGGAAAGCATTCAGTCGTTTGTTGTTAAGTATGGTGTTAGTTGTAGGCTTTTTAACCTATCCTTTATCAGGTTGAGAAAGGCCCCTACTGTTCCTAGGGCCTTTTTTGCTGGATCTTTTGATCATAAATGATTGCTGAATTTCATCAAATACTTTTTCTGCATCTATTGAGATGATCGTAGGTATTTTCTTTATTCTATTAATGTGGTGAAGTACATCTTTCTAAATATTGAACCAGCCTTACATTCCTGGGTTAACCTCACTTGATCGTCTGGCATTATCTTTTCATAGATTACTGGATCTGGTTTATTAAAGTATTGTTCTTTTATCATCTGTATTCATGAGGGATATGGGTCTGTATTTTCTTGCAATGTCCTTATTTGGTTTTGGTGTCAAGAATATACTGGCTTCATAAAGTTACTTGAGAATTGCTCCCTTTTCCCTTCTTTTCTGGAAGAGTTTGTATAAGATTACTATTTTTTATTCCTTAAATGTTTGATAAAATTCACCTGTAAAACCATCTGGGTCTAGAGTTTTCCTTGTGGGATTGTTTTTTAGTTATGATTCAGTTAGTTTAATAGGTACAGGCTATTTGAAATTTTCATTTCTTGTTTAATTTTGGCAATTTGTGTTTTTCAAGGAATTAATCCATTTCTTCTAAGTTCCTAAGAACTTAGGCATAAAGATGTTCATAGTAGTCCCTTAATTTCCTTTTAATACCTACAGAATCTGTGATAATGTCCAGTGCCCCCTCTTTCAATCTGATATCTATAGTTTGTGTTTCTCTCTTTTATTTTTCCCTAATTAACTTAGGTAGGAGTTTGTCAACTTTATTGAAATTTTCAAACAACCAACTTTTGACTTGTTGATTTTCTCCTGTTTTCCATACCAGTGATTCTCTTAGTTATTTTCTTCTACTTTGGGTTTTCTTTACTCTTACTAGCTTCTTGAGGTAGGCACTTCAATCATTGATTCTAGACTTTTCCAATATTAACATTTGAACAATAAATTCCAACCTAAATATTTCTCTACACTGCATCCCATAAATTTTGACATGTTTGTTTTTATCATTTAGTTCAACATATTTTTATATTTTACTTGTGGTTTCTTCTTTGACTCATGTTTTTAGGTAGAAGTGTGTTGTTTAATTTTCAGGTGTTTGGGAATTTTGCGGGTATTATTTCATTGTTGATTTCTAATTCTCTGGTCAGAGAATACGCTCTATATGACTTTTTTCCTTTGAAATTGATTGAAACTTGTTGTATGGCCCAGTGTATAGTCTCTCTTGATGAGTGTTCTATGTATGCTTGAAAAAAATGTGTATAGTGTTTTGTAAATGTCAATTAGAGTAAGTTGGTTGATAGTGTTCAAATCAGTTATATCCTTACTGATTTTTTTGTCTCTTCTATCAGTTGTCGAGAGAGGAGTGTTAAAATAGCCAACTATAATTATACATTTGTCTATTTTTCTTTTAGTCAGAATGAAATCTGACTACTTGTTTCGTGTATTTTGAAGCCCTTTGATTGGGTGAATATATATTTTGGATTACTTGGTCTTCCTGATGAGTTGAGCCTTTTATCATTCTGAAATGTTCCTCTTTATTTCTGTTAATATTTTTGGCTTGAAATCTGCTTTGTCTCATTAAGATAGCCACTCCTAGTTCCTTGTGATTAATATTTCTTTTTTACCCTCTTGAAGTGTGTCTCTTATAAAGAGCGTATAGTTGGGACTTGTTTTTAATTTATTCTGACAATCTCGGTCTTTTAGTGGAGTGTTTGGCTTATTTACACTGTGTTGATACAGTTGGATTGAGGTCTCCCATTTTGCTATTTGTTTTCTGTTTGTCCCTTCTGTGTTTTGTTCTTCTCCTGCCCTTCTTTGGAAGGCTCATTCCAGTATCTGTGTGTGTTCCATACATGATCTTTTGTTTGTTTAAATATATAATTCTAGGGGCTGGCCCCGCGGCCGAGTGGTTAAGTTTGCGCGCCTCTGCTTTGGCGGCCCAGGGTTTCACTGGTTCAGATCCTGGGCGCGGACATGGCACCGCTCATCAGGCCATGCTGAGGCGGTGTCCCACATGCCACAACTAGAAGGACCCATAACTAAAAGTATACAACTATCTACTGGGGGGGATTTGGGGAGGAAAAAATAAGATTGGCAAGTTGTTAGCTCAGGTGCCAATCTTTAAAAAAAAAGAAGATTGGCAACAGATGTTAGCTCAGGTGCCAATCTTTAAAAAATAAATAAATATATAATTCTAATTATAAGTCACATTTTCCTGCCTCTGCATGTTCAGTAGTTTTTGACTATGTCCTGGACATTGTGGATATGTTGCTGAATATGAGTTTGGTTGTCTTCCTTTAGAGACTGTTGGGTTTTGTTCTGGCCAATCCTTTTAAGGCTTGTTTTTAAACTTTCTTAAGGCAGGTCTTGAGGAGTCCTGCTCCTTAGACGTCGTCTTTTTGGGGTCTTAGTTCAATTCCTAGGATGTTCAGCAAGATCTTGAACCTCTGGCTGGTCAGAACTTCTATGTCTCCAGCACTGGGCTCCTCTGGAATCTGTTCAGTGCATAATTCTTAGTAGTAGCTGACCACAAGCTCTCTTAAGCCTCTTCTTATACTCTTCCCTGGACCTACTCTCTGTTGCCTGTGGCTTTCTGTATTTTGTTATTTGTTGCCTGTGGTTTCTTGGTTGGGAAACTTGCTGGATCTGAATGAACAAACAGAATTTCTGGAGGGGGTCTGAAGCTGTGAGCTTGACTCTCAGGCCAGCCCCCACTATGGCAAGTGCAGCAGCTTCAGAGATGGGCTAAAGGGACAGGCTTCCCCTGGCATGGCAAGAGACAGCAGATTACGAGGAAGTTTGGAAACATCTTTGTATCTAAGCCTTGAAGTTACCCTGTAACTACTCAATAGGTGACAGGTTTGAAGCACAGAAATCACATATTTTACGTAGGATCGCAGATGGGAGTTGGTGGCCCAGGATTCAAGCCCAAGGTCTGTTTGAAAACTTGGCTCTTTGTATTTGTCTCCATGCTTTTCCGCTAGTACAAACACTTTAGGAATCATTCTCAAACCCAGCCATTAACCTCTCTCTCAGACTTTGACATAGATTAGGGTAGTGCTTCCTAAACTTTAATGATTTAAGGATCACCTTGGGATCTTGTTAAGATGCAAATTCTGATTCAGGAGGTCTTAGGGGTGGGGCACTGTGAGTTGCTTTTCTAACCAGCTCTGGAAGGGGCTGGTGCTGTGGCTTTGCTCTCCAGGCAGTAGAGTGTGTACTCTATTCTGATGATGTGAGCTTACCTTAGGGTGTATCGTGGGTGCCCATTGGTGATAGGATGCATCACACTTCAAAAGTTATCTCTGTTATTTCCTTCCTTGTTCACCGTAGAAATTTGGGAAGTGCTAAACCTAACATTCTTTATGTAAATGGGTCCAAAGCATGACTTTAAGGATCAACTTCTCCAAAATGTTTCTGCATTATTTTGGAAAGAGTTAGTTTACTGTAGATGGTAATTTGCTGTCCATCTGTCACCAAGTTAAAACATTTAGAGTTTTTATGTTGATTACCGTGTAATACTTCTGGCATTTTTCAGAATTATATAATGACTATAACATAAAATTTCAGTATGGTCCTGTTATGAACAAGGATAACAATTACTGTATTTACTCTTCCTGAAGTCTAAGAGAAGAGCGAGCAAATGTCACTCCTTGTAGGGAGTGACATTTCTCAAGTGCCCGTTGTGCTGGGCTCTGTGGTGGGTGCTTTGCAGCATGATCTCCCTTCATCTCATGTTTAATAATCCTGTGAGGTAGGTACCATATCTGTTTTACACATGGAATAAAATACTCTGAGCCACTTTCCTGCTTCCCAGGAAATTATTCAAGATGACACATGTTAGAAAGTCTCAGACTTTGACTTACAATCCACCTGTCTGACTCCAAAGTCTGTATTTTCTCTGCTGCACAATTTTGTCTGTAATATAGCAGGATTAAAAATGTGGTAGGTAAGTGCGTAATGCCTAATTTTCTGTATATGGGTCAGGTTTCCCCCTCATCTACAAAATTTATAAAACAGATAACTTGGAGAGTGAGTCTAATTTCCCAGGAGTATCTTTTTGTAGTATGAAAGGATTTGCTGCTTACACCTTCCTAGAAACACACCCATGGATACTTTTCTGGCTAGAGAAAAATGTGTGTTTACCTTATGTGCAGGAGGCCAACATAATTACAGTTTCTTTAAACATGATTTTAGAAAATGATCTTCTTAAATGTTTTTCTTAAATTACTATTACTATAGCAAAAAAAGGTTTGATTTGTGACTTTCTGGGTTTTTAAATTTTGAAAACCCACAAAAGAGCAAACAATAATCTAATCATGTTTCCATTAGTGAGAGTTAACACATGTTGATATTTATTAGATTTTCTTAATAGTTTTTTCTATTTCTAAAGTATACTTTTTATTTTTTAGAATAGTTTTAGATTTATAGAAAAATTGGAATAGAGGATTCCTGTATCTGTCCTTTCTCCTCCCCCCAGTTACACAGTTTCTCCTAATATTAACATCTTATATTAGTATGGTACATTTGTCGCAATTAATGAACCCGTATTGATACATTATTATTATTAACTGAAATCCATACAAATTTCCTTAATTTTTCTCTCATGTCCTCCTCCTCTTTTAAGATTCCATCCAGGACACCACATTACATTTAATTGTCATGTCTCCTTAGGCTCCTCTTGGCTGTGCCTTTTTCTCAGACTTTCCTTGTTTTTGATGACTTCACAGCTTTGAGGAGAACTAGTCAGGTGTATTTAGGATTCCCCTTTATTGGAATTTGGCTGATGTTTTTCTCATGACAAGACTGGGGTTATGTGCTTACAGGGTTACAGAAGGAAGAGAATAAAGTGCCGTTTTTATCACAGCATGTCCAGGGTGCATGCTGTCAGCATGACTTATCACTGTGGTTGATGTCGCCCTTGGTCACCTGGCCGAGGTCGTGTCTGTCGAGTGTCTCCGCTGTAGTGTTCCTCCTCCTTCCCCTTTCCGTGCTGTCCTCTTTGCAAGGGAGTCACTGCGCAGCCCACACTTCGGGGTGAGGGTTGTATCCTACTCCCTTGCTGTGGAGTGTGTACATAGTTTATTTGGAATGCTTCTGCATGGGAGATTTGTCTTCATAGTTTTTTTAAATAAATAAAATTTAGCACATTAAAAGTGTAAGTGCCTTATATATGATATACATATTCATCTCAGTTTTTAAAAAAAACTTGGTTTTGTTAAAATCGATACATACAGATTTGATTATTTTTAACTTGTATTCATATGACTTTTTAAGTTCTTCCTTGTATTTTTTCTTTTACAGTTTTTCTCTTGTTTGTGCAAACTTTTGAAGGTATACAACACTCTAAAAATTTACAAGAGGTTCAAATAGTGGGTGTGGCTGAATCTCAGAAACAAGAGGTTTTGTCCTAGTAATTTTTTAAATAAAGATGTGCTCACAAATAGAGTTTCCCCCAAGTATCTTTTACGTGTGTGTGTGTGTGAGGAGCATTGTCCCTGAGCTAACATCTGTTGCCAGTCTTCCTCTTTTTGCTTGAGGAAGGTTGTCACTGAGCTAACATCTGTGCCAGTGTTCCTTTGTTTTATGTGGCATGTCACCACAGTCTGACTTGACAAACAGTGCTAGGTCTGTGCCTGGGATCTGAACGTGTGAACTCCAGGCCACAGAAGCAGAGCACACAAACTTAGCCAGTACACCACTGGGCTGGCCCACCCCCTAAGTGTCTTTGATCATTTTTGATTTGCTTGGTAAAGTGCATTCTGTGTGCACAAAAATTCTTTTTTTGTTTTTTGTTTTTGGTTGCCTGCTGAGGAGTAAGCACCTTTCCTGAATGTTCTAATGAGGCAAGTGTCCAGAGTGCTCTAAACAGCACCTGTTAAGAGCTACGAATTGAATGTTGATTATGTTTCCTATTCAGGAGGTGCAAATAATTATCAGTGGATTGCAATTCCAAGGCCATAGTTCTGTATATATACATCCTGTGCACGTTATTATGTATTTTAGGATAAGAATGTGGCACTTTGGTTGGTGGCTTTTGAAAAATAGCGAATGATCTGAAGTAACATGTTTGCAGTGGTTGCTTCGTTATTTACCAAGTGGAAACTTCATGCCCTCGATAATGAACCGTATTATTCATTTCGTGTTTTTCTGCCAAGTGTGTATGAAGAATGAACTGGAGAACAAGCCAACTTAAATCCTTTCTAGAACAAGGCAAGAGATAGCTAGTCCTGGGAAGTGCCAACTTTAAACATGGTCTTGGAATTGACTTTCTAAATTGTTACAGTTAGGATGCATGCCTGTTTTCAGTATTGTAAAAAATCTATTCACTTTAAAGAATCCTGTCTAATGTTAGAGATTTTCTGTGCTCTATTTTTGGAAAGAAATCTTAAAGCCTCCTCAAGATTGCACAGTACTTTGTGGTTTTCAGAGCATTTTCCTGTGTGCTATTCCCTTGAAGGTGGACACAGACAGTCAGAGCAGCCGTGTGTACATGGCGTCCAGGGTGTCTGATCTCAGCGGGGAACAGCCATTCTGATAGGGTCCGGGGGAAGCACTGGGGCATAGAGATAAGGGACAGGCCAAGGGGAGGTTACGGAGTGTGTTTTCTCCCCTGAAAACCTGGCACGTTTGCCTTAGAGGCTTTCTGTGGAACAGGAGGTGCTGGCCTGCTTGGCAGTTGTACTTTCAGAGTTGTTAGGGTGTGGCTGTGCCTAGGTGTGCTGCTGCCGCCTGTGGGTTCATTGGAGGAAAGATGTGCAGAGGTGGCAGTAGCTGGAAGACAGGAGGCTGTGGCTCGGATCAAGTCTGTCGGCATCTGATTGGAGAGCTTGTCGCAGCTTTTGTTCCTGTCTGTTGATGTTGCGAATCATGCTCTTCTGAGACAGTACTTACCTTTTATGAGTAATCATCAGCATTAATAACCAGCTTACTTCTGCTCTTTCCAGTCTCAACGTTCATTTTAATTAATACTTTAGATCTGTCAATTAACTTCCAGCCAGATGGCTGCTCATCTTGTCCTGTTGTTGTGGATGTTTGAGTAGAAAGAGACTTTGAAACTACAAGAATAGTTTCTCTAGACCTGGGGGATACCCAGCCTCCTTCCTGAGGTGTCTTACTGTCTTCTCATTCGTGGGATGCGGAACGGTAGTTGCCGCAGTTGAATGTTACTATTATTTAGCCTCCCTCTCAAGGCACAGCTCAAGTTTGACCTCTTGAGCCATCCGTCTGCCTCCTGAACCAGGACCCCTTTCCCTCTTCAGACTCCATTTAGCAGTCAGTTTTGGTGCCACCTGCTGACAGCGCACGTCTGGCTTCCTGATAGCTTGTGTCTCTTACCTTTGGCTTGGGAGGACATGGCCTTGCATGCTGTGCGCCTCCACCACCCCATAATATCTCCCTCCTAGAAGATGCTTAATAGACATCACTCTTGTGGTTGATAAGCATGTGTATTGCCCTAGCCTTTTCAACTTCCAGTGTCCCAAAGATTAGAGCCTCATTGCTAAAAGCTGAGAGAGAGCTAGGAAGGAGGTGGGTGTTAGTGAGAATTGGGCAGAAATGATAGCTCCTGATCGTCTCCTTGCCAGGAAAGGTCTCCTTAAATAGGTACTTTCCAATTATAAACACACCTCGCTATCTGAACCTGGCAACTAAACACGTTCTGGTAAATCTCTCAGGATCCAGTCTCTTGCCTCTTGTTCTCCAAAGCTCAGGTAGCAGGTAGATGCGGATGAAGCGGCATCCCTCGCTGCCTGAACTATGAACCAGAGCACAGATAGCAGGATAATTGTGCCTTTGTTGTACCAGGAGTTAACCATGCAATTTGCTAGTTGATAAACAAGCTCTTAGATAAACAGCTTTTTATGTCCTGATTGGCTGGTGACTGCGTTTGCCTCTGTTTTCCTTCCTTCCAGCCTTCTTTGCAAATAGTCGTAATAGATGTCTGAGTGGCTGAGCCTTGTTCAGGCTTTCTTCTGGTCACGTGTATAATACATTAGAGCAAAGTATGACAACTTATAGCCGTGTTAGAACCAGGGTGAGTTTGATTTAAATTACTCCCCAGGAGGAATTTCTGGCAGTCATAATCAGCTTGATCTACCTAGTTTTATTCAGTGTCTGATGACAGCTTAAATTAATATTTTAAGTACAGCTGTGCAGCCAAACAGTGGGTCATCTTGTCATCATGGGAGCTCAGAATGAGTAGAGAATGGCTTTAAAATACAGCTTTTCCTACTTATAATAAAGTAATGCTTTGTGTAGAGAATTTGAATAATATAGAAAATATTAAAAAAGAATATAAAAATCACCTGTCAACCCTCTGTATTTATCACTATTAAATAAGCTTGGTGTTCTCTCTGCTGTGTGTGTTGTGTGCGTGCACAGGTGTTTTGGGGATTATACATTTTTGTATCCTTTTTTAAAACTTAATGTACTAGGAACATTTTCCCCTTGTCACTAATGAGTGGCTTTTTGTAGTAAAGTTACTGTTTTAGTACTACCACACTACTGCCTTACGTCGATTTTGCACTTTCCTTTTCCAAGTGCTTTCATGTACTTTATCTTTAGGAACCAAGTGCAGATCTGCAGAGTGTTAGGGTAGCTCAGAGCGTCCTCAAAGTCTTGTCCCCTCACCACCGTCGCCACTAGGGATGACTAAGAACATGTTACTGTACCAGGTATATCTTTCTTAGGACTTAGGACCGCTCAGTTTTTAGTTAGACGCAGAGCCATGTGTGTTTGAAACAATGGTATGTCCTTGAGTGTGTTTTACGGTTTGAGATTTATGGTATTTAATAAGCTGGGCAGGACCGTACTTTATCCCCTCCAGTGCTCCTCTTATGGCCGAGGCCCAGGAGGTTGGCTAGGAGGCCACAGAACCCCAGGACTACATCCTCACACCTCCCTTCTGGGGCTTGAGAGGTGCTGGTCGTCCTGTCCCGCCCAGCAGCAAAGCTGACAGCCTGTCTGTTTTGAGAACTGGTTCAGTTTTCCTGCCCCCATGTAAAGGAGGAACACAATTCTCTAAACTGTCAGCTTTGTTTCTCTTTTAAATTTTGCTAGAAATAATCCCAGGCTCTCTTCCCTAAAGCCTTCTTTGCAAGTTTAGTCCCGTCTTTACCTCTCTTCCCCCGAATTCCTGCATTACCTGTGTGGACATTACCTTGTTCCTGTATTGCCTCCTCTGCCTGCTCTGTTTTGTCTTTTTTCAAGAGGATTGTAAATCTTGGAGGAGGCTACTTCTTAGCCTAATAGGAGAGCTCTCCCTGCAGAGGGTTGGGATAAAGGCTTAATTCATCAAGTGACTTATGAAAAGCTTGGATCTCTATTCTGTTGGGCCATAACTGAGCTGCAATGTAAATTAAAATTAATCTTTTAAAGATTCATTCTTTATAAAATAAAATGCTTTTTTTCTTGTCTTTTTTCCTTTTTCTCCTATTCTTTTGTTATCTTTTCCTCTTTCCTCCTCTTTCTCCATGGCCGTGGTGGCCGCTTTTCTGCCTAAAAAGATATTAGGACTTGGAAGCATGAGGGAGAGAATTGATTTAAGTTTCATTGCCCTCACCTTGGATTATTTTGCCCTGGCTTAGCTGCGCCTTCTGGGAAATGGTGTGAAGGTTGCAGAGCTGTGGAAAGCCTAGGCCCTGTGCAATGTGGGTGGCAAGGAGTGCCCTACAAAATCCCCATCTCCTGGACAGGCCACTGGTCACCCCATAGGGTCTCCACAGGCAGCATTGCCTTGGTGAGGTCCTCCTGGTCCAGGGGCCAGCATTTGGCAGTGTCACTGTGAGTACCCGGGCTTTCTAGGAGTACAGACCTCATGCAATTCAAGCACTGATTGTTTAAAACCAAAAAAGCCATTGAATTTTAGGGTTATAAGAAACTTGAAAGATCACCCAGTAGTCATCTAAATGGCTTCATGTTTTATAGCTGAGGAGAACTAAGACTTAGAGGGGACAAGCGGTTTGTCCCAATCAGACGGCTCATTAGTGGCAGAACCAGGATTACAGTTGCCCTGCTGACCTAGGCTTGGTGCTTTTGCTTGTGAGATTATACAGACTGCATCCTGGAGAGCCAGTGTGTCTTAAGTGTCATGACCTGCCGAGGTATACCAACAGTGTGAGGATACCAGTTTTGTTGCTGGAAGTTTCTAGAGCAATTGGGTGAAAACAAATGAGGCCCCAGGCCTGAGGCCTTGGCATTGTGATCTGCAGTCTCGTCACCTTCTTTTTAGGAGTTCCCACCATTCTTTCTAAGTCACATTCTGGTCATTTATCATCCGAGTGAAATACTGTGAGAGTCACTAAATACTTTTTACCCATCTTCCAGTTGCGATATATCAGTCCAAGGGAAGTGGTCAGACTTGGGGGCTGTGTGTTTCCCTGAACGCTTTCAGAGTTGGTAGCATTGTAAGGGTTGAGTCCAATAGAGTGGGCTACTCACATGCCCAGAGTCTCCATCCTGGTTCTCTTACTCCAGGTGACACTGACGGCTAGGCAGTGTCTTCAGCGTTGCGATCTGTTGTGTATTTCTTCTTACACTTTATTTGCCAAGTTGAGGTACTGGAAGGATTCCAAGAGCAAGCGGGTGATAGCAGACAACTGAATACGGCCACGGCTTTCCATGAAAACTGCTTTTCTTGGCTTTCTCCCAACAATGCTAGGTTGCCAAGAGAAAATACTTTTGGCTTTACAAATGATATGGCCATACTCTGGGTTAGTTCTGGTTCTTTATGTCATTGAAAAGAATGAATATTTCTGGCTCTTAAATTATTTAGCAGACTTTTGCTCATGGTGTACTTAAATTGTGTTGTTTTTACATACTTTATATGAATTGTGGTTTTACGTGTATATCAACGTGTGAAGAAAGATGCTAAAAACTTCAAGTTAATAAACACGTTGGGTTAAGTTGAATCCACATCAGATGGCGCCTTCGTTGCTGTGTCATGGCTGGCTTAAAAGGAGAATTGCATCGGGGGGGTTTTTTTGTGGCAATTTTCTTTTTTGTCCAGTTTTTCTCTGTTTGTATTTAAATTTCAACCCAGGAAGGTTAGGCTAGGGTATTTTGATCATATATTGTTACTACTTTGATGTATTTTAAGTGTGAAATGAACATTCTGAGTATTGTTTTTAAAGCTGGAAAACAATCTTGAGTGAAACCTGGAAATGTTTGTGATTTACTAGGACAATTTGAACATAATTGTCTATTAAAAGTGTTTCTACAACTAGTAAGTGCGCAAGATTGTTTGTGTCACAAGTTTATTTCATGTTTCTCTGAAAATGTCTCATAATGGCAGTAATTCCAGCCGACCTCTCCCTTTGACCCTGCTTGAACCACTCCCCACCATCACACATTCTCTGAAAAATGTTCATTTATTTTATTACCCTAAGCATACTTATGAAAGAAATTATATCTGATGTAAAGCGATTCCTCTCAAAGCCAAATAACAGTAACTCACTGGCCACCGCTTGTAGCACTTGCTGTATGTCAGTTACTCTTCTTAGTGCTTCGCGTGTATGGATTTGCTTAATCCTCACACAACCCTAAGAGGAGATGCTGTTCTCTCCATTTTACAGATGATAAAAGCAAGGCACAGAGAGGTATAAGTAATTGCCCAAGTTCACACAGCTAGCAAAGTGTCAGGGCACTGTCAGACCAGGTAAATATCCCCAGTTTTCATACTTACCCATGACTTACTGCCTCTCTGAATGAAATTGTACTTGTGGCCGTGTTCTGACCAAACCTTTGTTTAGTTTCTTTTGTTTTTTCAAAAACAGGCATTGGGCTGGCTTTGGCCCACAGGCTGTAGTTTGCCAATGCCTGATCTTCGTGGACTGAGCCTGTCTCTGTCTAGCAGTATCAAGCACCATGCGTGTGCGAGTCCAGGTGTGCCTGGAGGAGACATGGTTCTGCTTCAGCAAGGAGGTGACAACCCTCATGGCGTGGGGCAAGACCTCTAGACTGGGGATGAGGAGAGCCTCACGAGCTCTCCAGCTGACTTGCTGGGTTCCTAAGCTTTCCGGGCCACCCTTTCCTCATCCATGAGGTGTGAATTTTAGCTGTATACTCTTCGAGGCCCTTCCAGCTGAAAACTCTGACCTTTCCAATTGTCCTTACTAAGCTTATTGCTGAAGGCCGCATTTTGTTCCTTTTCTCTATGTTTTCTGACCAGGATCAGTACCCCGCCCCCCAAAGGCAGTACTTCCTCTGATGGCTCTGCTGTGTAGTGTGGTTTTAAGTGTATATTAAGGTGTGAGGAAAACTGTTAAAGAATTCAGCTTTTGAAAAAACAGTGTGTTTAGTGGTCTCATCGAAACCACATCAAACTCAGCATTTGTTGCCACTTAAAGCATTTCTGAAGGCCTGGCTGACTCTTAAGTGAAATCGCGGAGTGGAAGTGTGTTTCTGGCTGTCCTCCTCCGGTCCTCTACATCCTCCCCCTCCCCTCCTCTTCCCGGTCTTCTCAGCCAGTCACAGCGTGTCCCCATCCGGCTTTTAGCTCCTGAATGGTTATGATCTGATCCTTCTCACGGCAGTGCGTTTTAAGAGGACATTGGAGATGAAAATCAGGGAGAGTTCATTTGTGAGGGTGGTTCTCTACATGAGTGGTGGCTGTCTTTGGATGGGAGACTGTCTTCTGGAAAAGGGCTGTGTCTGGCAGAGGTGTGTGAGGTCTGGGGAGAGCTGCCCTTCCCTGAGTTGTGAGGGGCAGGCTGGAGGTGTTTCCTTCCCCGGACAGGTGTCCTTAATCTTCAGGGGATCTCAGGACCCCCTTTTCTCTCAAAAATGCACATCACACAAAATTTCTATGGGCCTGACCACCCAAACTCCCCTCCTCCCCCATTGAGTGCCCAGGCAGTCCCTGGCCCACTGCCTCATCCCAGGGAGTGTGGGCTGCTGAATGGGAGAGGAGCTACAACCTGCGGCGGCCCTAACTTCAGAGAAAGCATTTTTCTGTCCCTCTTTCCTACAAAGGAGCAAGAAGATGGACACTTGGCTTGCTCCTACTATAGATCCTATTCTGGGGAGAAACTTCCATTATCAGTGTTATTTCTCCGTAAACCCACTGGTTAGTTCTTTGGTTTTCAATTTACTACTTTATTTGATTAGATGAATTAGGTGAGTAGTAGAGATATCCTCTGGGTTAGTATAGTGGAAAGAATCTTCCTGTTCTTTGGGAGCCCAGAGCTTGTTTTCTTATTAATATATTGATAGCTTATCATATTGTGACACAAGTAGAAAATGAAAGTGTTTCTCCCATGTGATGAGGTCAGCAGAAGAGGCTGTTTGCAGCCAGAGGCGACCACTGAGGCTGAGGAATCAGCGTTTCAGTGCACCAGTGGGAAGCTCTGGGTTGGAACATGGCTGGGGCCTTGCACCAAAGCCAAGGGTTTGCTGGCCCAGCATGTATCACAGAGGACCTGTTTTATGGCCAGGCCAGACTCCTGTTTGTGCTGTGATGAGACACAAAGATATCTTCCTCCTATAAAACCAACTCCAAGGGCATATTCTCCTTGTGCTCAACTTCTTGGTGTGGGCAGGTGGACTGCCTCTCCATTGCAGTTGGTAGCTGAGACCCCCATGGTGGATATTTTGAAGATAGAAAGGAGACTGGTACTGCTGCCTCTTCCAGTGCCCCCTCCAATCAATGGGGACTCTGATTAGGGTCTGGCTTTGGTGACTGGCCTGCAGTCCTTTGGTTGCCTCTGCCTTCAGGGCTGGCTGACGTTGGGGTTTCTGTTGTTCTAAGGGGCTGCGTGATGCAGTGGTCTTTTGGAGTGTTCATTTATTTCGTTATTTCCTTAAATATGAATTAAGTACTGACTATGTGCCAGGGCCTAAGGACACAGGAGACATCTATTCCAGGAAGGCCAGAAGTTTTGTACTGATTTGGTGCCCAAGACAGAGTGGAGATGGATTGTCATGTATGTTATTATGACATAAAGTCATGTAGTGTTTTGTAGCATATCTGTAGTATGTGTCTCTCAGAGTAGAAAGAGAAGCATGGTCTACCCTGTCCCTCTTCAGTGGATGGCTGTCACTCCCCTACCTGCCAGCCAGCTCAGGACTTCACCAGTTTGTGATTGGTGACCAGGCAGTGTCACTGAAAGTTGCCGCAGACACTGTCTTTCTTCAGTAATAAAGACTGGTGTGGGTATTGTTCACATTTTTTGAGCTAAACTCTAAAGAGTGCTTTCCTCATTGGATCTGTTGCTTTAGAGTCATGCTACAGCTAAGTCTTAATCCCCATCTTGCCTGGTGGGGTAGGCTCAGGATCTGGGGGAAGTTGTTTTTTTTTTCCTTTCTATCTACTTTGTTCTTTCTTTGTAACAGGGACTGTAGTTTACAGATCTTTATTCTCTCTTTGAACTGATAGACACAGACAACAGAGGAAGTAGGTTCTCAAACGACTGATTGATGCACTTGGTTACAAGAATGCTTTTTCATGGGAAACTTGGTAGACCTATAAAGCATTATTTAATTGAGATTTCATTATGGGAGAGCTTGCCCTTTTTTAAATACTAACTATAATTAACTTTTCCTGTTTTCTGAGATTGAACTTGAATTAAATGCTTAAAGGGGCTCTGGAAGAAGAGAGTAAAAGGAAGTTTTCACATGTATAGGGTGTTGTGGAATGAGATGAAATATAAATATTCATACCATAGGCTTTAATTTGTTTATATAAATTTCACCATCAACTGAAGAGTTGCCTATTTCTACTGTTCTGCTTTTTGAATTTTATTGAAAAGAAACCAAATCCTGATAAACTTCAGTTGAAAATAAAGCAAAGTTTACTAAATTGTCATCAAGTAACTGTCAGGAAATTAGAAGAAACATGTAGATTTTATTAATTGGAGTTAGACAAATATCTTAATTATACTATTTCATTATGAACATTGGTGCTAAAAATATGTGTGTTAGCCTTGACTTGGAAATGTTCAGTCTGACCAAAGGAGAATAGATATGGAACAGGAATTCAGAAGTCTAGAAATCTATAGAAGCGAAAGGCTTTTACCCAAAACTACGGCTAGGGCTGGAGAGCGGCCTTCCGATTCTACCAGGCTCTGCCAGGAGACCACGGCCGGGGCAGGGTTGGGGGGGTGGCTATTGGGAGATAGGTGGTGGTGCTCTGCTGGAGGACTGCCCTTTGGTCTCCTCTCTCTTAGCTCTGACTGGTAAAGGAGAGGCTGGGGCTGGCCCTGGCCCAAAGGAACGGAGCCCTGACCTTAGAGCCTGGACTCAACTTTGGTTCATCTTTGAAGTTTTGCTTGTTGTCATAGGCTGAGGGTGGGATTTTTTCCTGTTTTTTAAATGTATAGTCCCCTGCAAGCTGAATGTTCCTCACCTGCCATCTGTTATCTTTGACTTTGGTTCTTGCCCTGTGAAGATTGAAACCACATTGAGACAGTTTCCTTCAGTATTGGGTGGCCAAGAAGAAAAGGTGAAAACAAGTTTCCTGATGAAATCTATCAGAGTGCTCCCGAGCACTCCGAAACACTTTGGTGCACCCATTAGAAAGTGCTGTGCCCCAGAGGCTCACCAGGCAAGTGGTACCCAGCCGACTAGACCACACTCACCCCGTTTCCATCCTGGCAAGATGATTGTATGAATGTTGTCAAAATGTTTGCAGAGTTTTAGAAGGAGATTTTTCGAAACAGGTCAAGTGAACTTTGAGACCACAGGACCCCTTTAGGAGCTTTTTGGCCTCTTGGTACTTATTTCCCTCTCTGCACTGAAAGAATGAATAGCTTGGACGGTTGGTGTGAGAGGAAGGACAGTTACCTCTCCTTCTTTCCCCTCCTCAGCTGCTGTCCACTTTGGTTCATCGATGCTAGAAACTTCCAAAACGACATTGATTTTCTTGTTTGTCAAATTAGTGGTTATAAGGAGCAAGCTCCGTGACAAGTAGGAAAATTGCATCTTCATGCGCTCAGAACCGGGCTGGGCTCATAGCAGGCGCTTGGTAAATACTGGCTGGCTGTGAGAGCAGATTTGTGGAGGGGTGAATGGGTGCGTGTGTCTTCTGACATATTTGGTCCCAAGTAGAGAAATTTAAAATGAAATCTAGGAAATGGAAATTGTGACTGTGTTTTTTCCCCAAATTCTTGGGTCTCTAAGAATAGTGTTTGATTTTATGCAGTAAAAGAGAAATTCTGCAAGAAGTAATTGTTACATGGAGTTGATTTACTGTAATACTTTCTGAAAATACAAATTGTTAGTTCTTCTGAGTTTTGGGTAACAGCTGAAGAAAGCTAGTTGAGAATCAGGAATGCCCTTTATAGTAGAAATGTACTGAGTTCCCCTCTCGCCTTAAGTTGTCTGAACTCAAAGTTGAGCCTACTTCATGGGCTTTGTGAAGAATTTATGTTTCAGTTTGAATTTCAGTTAAATTTAAGTTTGTTTTGTTTACTCAAGTAAAGCAAATAGGACAAAAGCAGCAGCTAAAATATAAGCACTTTCAAAAGGTGAGAAATGTCGACTGTGGAGGCTGCACATGGGAACTTCTGAAACACGCAGGACAGGATCTTTGTGGTTACACTTGTTTGGTTTAATTTGTGTTTTTATACGGATATTTCAGCAGACAAGGGTCAGTTGTGTCGAGCATTGATTTGTTTGTAACCTGGAATTTTAGAGCTGAAAGGCATAGTGTGATTTGCCATGTTCAAGACACTCTTCTTACAGGTGAGATCCAAATCCATAGAGGAGATGTAAGTTAGCCACTGTGGACGGGTAGGAGCCATAGTCACCATGTGAGGCTGGAAGAGAGAATTGAGCCATGATTTTTTAAACGGAAACTGTCCCTGAGAGGTCTTCCCTTGGGGCACGCTTTCCTCCCAGTTTCCAAATACCAAACCTACCAAGACACCAGAAAAGTAGAGTGAACAGTAGGCAGCAGATGAAATGTTATAACTTTGTGAAAGAGCAAAGGCAGGTCGACTAGAAAAGCCAGGCTCTTCACGATTAGTCTCTGTTCTTCTGGTGGGGGCCACAGGTGAGCAGCAGGATATCACTGGGGATTCCCGAATCCACTCCTGTGGTGGTGGGAGCTGAGGGGTCCACAGGGCACCTGGCCCGGGTCTGTTGCCTGCAGGGGAACCCTGACTCGAGTGGGCGGTTGCAGGCCCTTGCTGACGCATAGGCGGGGATTCCTCCTTCCCATTCTTGCCTTTATCTATTATATGTTTTATTTTATTTTACTTTAATTTTAAAAAACTTAATTATGGAAAACTTCAAACGTGTAATATGAGAGAGGATAATGTAACGACCCCCATATATGCACCTGTCGCCTGGTTGGGAGTAACCAACATTTGGCCAGTCGTTTTTCACCTAGGCCTCTTTCCTGGCACTACCCCTTGCCTCACTAGATTATTTTAAAGCAGATCTCAGACATTATATCATTTCTTTGTCAATATTTCTACTGTGCACTTTGAACTAATGGAAACTTAGTTTACATCTGATGTGGGAATCTGAAAGAAACTAATTTACTTTTAAAGTAATTAAGGAGTAAACTGAATGAGCTCCCCTTTGTTAGTGATTCTGGAAGGTTTTGTTTTCCAAATGATTTTTTTTAATGTGTTGGTGCCCCTGTCAGGATAGGGGGAATTAGGGGAGGAGTGCAGCTGAGGGGAAGGTGGCAAAGCCTGGGCTCTTAGATGGCGTTTAGGAGCAGGGGGCAGATGGAGCTGTTGAGAGGGGCTTCATTAGTCTTCTGCCTTCGGTGCATAGCTATTTGAGCAAGTTGCTCTGTTCGTAATCCTAACTGTGAACCCTGAGCATGAGCCTTTAATTTATAACTGAAATGAGAGTTTCAAAGAAAATAGCACTTTTTGCTTCAGTACGTCAAAGTGAACATTTCTGAGGCCCTTCCTTTTATATGTGATCGCATGCCAACAGCTGATGTCGCCTCTTTTTGTTTCAGATGGGAATGACTGGTAACACAAGTCCATTTGGACAACCCTTTAGTCAAACTGGAGGGCAGCAGATGGGAGCCCCTGGAGTGAACCCCCAGTTACCCAGCAAACAGAGCATGGTCAATAGTTTGCCTCCCTTCTCTACAGACATCAAGAATGCTTCAGTCACCAACGTGCCAAACATGGTAAGTGGCCCTTGGCTCTCAGGCTGTGTGGGTCTCCATTGGGTGCCTTGGTGTGTGGATTCTGTCGTGCTGACAGTCACAATCTACAACTAAAAGTATGTCATGGGTGATAGGAGCATAACCTGTATTTTTTCTGAGTAGCTCTCTCAGCGAGTTTAACTTCCTGGGATGTGGTGCCAAGAGGATGGCTAGGGAGATGGGATTCAGCCAGTTGTACCCACCTGTTCCGCACCCCCACAGCTCCTGTATGGAGGGAGAGGCTTCATCTCTGTCAATCACTTTACCTTTCTCTTCACATTCACCCTCTTGATTCAGGAGTAGAGCCAAGAAAAATCAGAGAGACGGGCTTTTCTCACACCTCCTGTCTGGTAGTGGTTGAACCTGTCAGTAGAAGCCCATCTGTCTGTGTTACAGTCAAACGAAGGATGTTCATCCTTGGAGGACTGTACTGTGTCTGTGAGACGTGGGTGTCGTGTCTGACCTGATAGTTTCACGTGTCTTCATTCTCCCTGAGATTTCCCACCCAACAAATAGAACCTATCCTTGGAACCTCTCAACCCAGCTAACCAAGATATTAACGGGAAAATAGCTCCCTTTGTGCCACAAAATAGAATCTCTTTTAATTCCAAACACTAAGCGGGAAGTGTGTTCTTTTGTCAGACCTCACTGTGCGCACAAGCTGCTGAATATCTGACGTGCCTCTGGTGGTCAGTCAAGGCGGGGAATAACCAACCCTCTTCTTCCCTCAGCTTGTTGCTGGGAACCTGTCCTTCCGAGCTTACCATCCACATAGTTGTGCAGCAGCGATTTGGGAGGGCTCAGAAGAAAGTGAGGGAATTCTGTTCAGAAAAATTTGTTTTTTGTCTTTTGATTTATGGAACTTTATTTTGAAGTATTTGTTGTAAAAATACAACAGAGAATTCCTATATATCCATCACCCAGCTTCCCCTGACGTTAACATCTATGTAATCTTGGTCCATTTATCAAAACTAAGAAATTGACATTGCTTACAGTACATAGAAGGTTTGAGACTCTTGGAAGCAGAGAGAGTTGGATCTCTGTCTCTCTATTTTTGATAAAATCAGAAAACGGGGTAATAGCAAGGTGTTGTCAGGTGCTATGTCTGTTTGCTACATTCTTCCTTCTTTAAAAAAAAAAAAGGGAAGGGGGCATAAGTAATAAAATCTATTCTCAAACTACTTAAAGTTGTTACTACTTCTTTATTTCTTTTTCTGATCATTTCCCTGTAGCTTTCCTAGATCTGCTTCTCTCCTTCTAGTAACTTTTTGTTGCCAGGATTGTCCTGTTCCCAGGCATACAGATCCAGAACCTAAAACAAGGCCCCCTCACTGCTCCCTTCGCCCGGCCCATCCAGGTTCTGGGGGCAGCAGGCAGGGACCCAGCACCCGTGTTCTTCCAGGTCTCGCCTGCTTTTCGTTTTCCAGTCCTCACTGGGAGGACAGTAGCATGGACTCCAGTGCTGGCGATCATCACCTGAGCTTGCTCAGTGACCTGGAGCACGTTTTGGCTTCAGGATAAGAGCGTTTGATTTTTCACAGACGTCCTGTGCTTTGTAGTCTGGGAAACCCTGACATAACATTTTCCTCCCTTTTCTCTTTTCACATCTTCTCCAGCCCCACTTCCCCATCCTCTTTCCTTTACCTATAACTTAGTGTCAGAATCCCTTCTCTCCATGTTCCCCTGCCTGCCTCTGCTGCTCCAGGGGACTGAGTTCCTGGAAGTGGTATGCTTGTCAAGGGCAGGTTGAGACTGGACTGGAAAGAGGCTTCTGGTTCCCTTCACCTGTACCAGGGCTGGTGGACTGCCCTTCAGTCTGGAACAGGGCTTCTCTCTCCCTCAGCACAGTTGACGTTTGGGCTGGATCATTCTCTGATGTGGGGGCTGTCTTGTGTGTTGTGGGATGTTTGTAAACCTCCCTGGCCTCCACCCACTAGAGCTCGTAGTGCTCTCCTCCTCTTCCTCCTCCGTCCCCCGCAGCTGCCCCCGGTTGAGAACCCCCACTCTGGGGAATGGTTAGAGGCGGCAGTAGAGGTAGTATCTTGTCCTTGTGTCTGTCTTCATGACGTCTAATAGAAATTAAACCAATTCTCTCCTCTCTCTCTCCCTCAAACTTTTCACGATATCACAGTAAACTGAGGCAGTGTTTTGGTCTATGGGAGCTGCGCTGCCTGCCTAGCCACCACTTCCCTACACGGGCACGTGTGGACTTTGTGAGAGATGTGCGTCTGGTGCCTTTGGAGGGCAAACTTTGAGTGACGTCCTCGGACATTTACCTGGAGGGCACAGGGCAGGCTCTACAGCATGTGTGTCTGTGAGGCAGAATGATCCAGTCACGGCTTTAATGCTGTTGCGGTGGGAACGAGAGGGGACTGGCGGAGAAGAGGGACAGCCAGCACACAAAGTTTGGCTGACCTCTTTCTAACCGCTTTCATGCCCTGTAGTTTTTTGGGTTTTTTTTTTTAAAGATTGGCACCTGAGCCAGTATCTATTACCTATCTTCTTTTCTTTTTTTCTTCTTCTTCTCCCCAAAGCCCCCCCTACATAGTTGTACATTCTAGTTGTACGTCCTTCTGGTTGTGCTGTGTGGTAACGCCGCCTCAGCATGGCTTGATGAGTGGTACCATGTCCACAGCCAGGATCTGAACCAGTGAAACCCTGGGCCGCTGAAGCAGAGCACGCGAGCTTAACCATGCAGCCACAGGGCCAGCCTACGCGCCCTGTGTTTTATCTTATTCTTGCAACACCCTCCTGAAAAACGTTATTACACATCCCATTTCACAGATGAGGAAGTTGAGGGTCTGAGGGATTTAGATTTATTCAAGACTTCCTGTGAGCAAAGCCTAGAACTCTTTTTTTGTTATGCCTGATGTCATGTTTTAGCAGCCTCAGTCTGCTGGGGGTGCTTCATCAGCCTGCGCTTACACCGCTTATTTGCAATTCCTCAAGCATGTTTTGTGGTCGTCCTTGAATTTTCTAAATTATATCTGGCCCCTTGGAATCTGTAGATTTTTGCACAGTGAGGGAAAGCAGTTACCAAAAATCTAAGTGTCTTTAATGAAAAAGAGAAAAATATGAAGCCTTGATCTTATTTACAGTTTTCGTCATGCTTTGAGGCATAATCTTTTGAAGCCCAACTAAATTTGGTGTGCCAAACAGTTCGGCTCAGGACTCTGATGTCCAGTCACCTGGTACCCTGGTTGAACTCTTCATGAAATGATTTAAGGCACTAGTCATTGGCCAAGGGGCTCTGCTTTTCTTTTCTCCTAGTTTCTAGAGGATCCCAACATCACTGGGCAGTGTTGAGAAAGGGAGAGGTTGTCACCATCACTTTAATTTGCCACGTTTGTTGAACACCTTCTCTGGGCCAAGGTATACCTAGAATGCAGGGTGAGTGATGTGGACCTCACGCCTCTTTCATGAAATTGGGGGGAGATAGTGATGGAAAGCAATTAGAAAACACAAACTGCCCGAGCAGGTCGAGTAGCATGCAGTGGTTGAGGTGGACACAGGGACCTTCTTAGATGGAGCCATCGGAGAAGGCCACACCAAGGAGGGAGGTTTGAGGGCAAGATTGGAAGGATGAGCAGAAGCTCTGGAGAGCCCAGAGCACTGGGAGAGCATTGGCTTATGTAGGAATTGGCAGAAGACCAGCAGGAAAAGGGACTCTTGAGTCAGGGAAAAGCAGTGTGCATGGATGTTAGGGGCTGAGCAGGAGCCAGCTCAGGGAGGACCTTGGGTGGCAGGAGGGCCATGGATGGCAGGGACCACTCCAATGGTCTAGGCTAGAGATGATGGCCTGAAGGTGGTTGATCACAGTGGGGACAGGAGACTAGACGAGGTTTGCTGCTACAGTGGATGCATGGGGTCACCATGTGAGGTGACTTGGTAGGTGGCAGAACCATTTACAGAGCTGGGGGAGGAAAAGACTTGGAGAGGGGTGAGGAACGGGTGATGAAGGGGAGAGTATCAGTAATCCACCTAGACGTGTTCGTTTCGAGATGCTTGTGAGATGTCCAGGTCAGGGTGTCCGGCAGGCGGGTGGGTGCACTAGTAGGATAGTCGCCGTCCATCTGAGAGCTGGTGGTAAACCTCCTGCAGTGAGGGCTGTGGAGTGAGTGAGATCACTTGGCAAGAGCCTGGGAAGAGAGATGAGGTAGAGGAGGAGCTGGCAAAGGGGACAACAAGAGAATGATGTCCCTGCAGCTGAGCAAGGAGGACATTTGAACAGGAGGAAATGGTGGCTGTGGAGATGGTGAGTAAGATGAGGGCAGAATTGCATCACAGGAATGTGCAGGTAAACCTGTGGGCTGGTCTTTTTTCTTTTAAGTTGAGCAGTTCTGGAGACCAAGTCACCATGCTCTGTTGTCACCCCAACGCATTCCCTGCTGTTATCCTCTGGGATGTGCTGCGGGAGCTCCCAAAGATTCAGAGCCCCCATTGCAGAGAGTTATTGTTATGGGCGTGTGTATTCTCAGTATAATAGTCAAAAGCAAATACAACATTTTTCTAAATTTCCAGATGTATCTCATTGCAGCTCTGTCTTTGGCCATTTTATTTGTAATTTCTTAACTTTCTACAGATTTTGGAGTTTGTTAGAAATTTCACTATAGTATTAGTTGTATTTCATGATTCTAAGATCCACCTTTTTTTTTCGCACTGCAACATCTCTGAAATTAGGATGTGTTTTAGAAGAATCAAATTTTAGATCTAATAAAATACAGTATATGTACTACTTTACTTATTCATAACTTGAAATGAGTGACATAATTTAAATATATATATTCACTGTGCAGTTTTCCAAGACGGCTTACATGGTTGTGAGAATTTTTAAATTATTTAAATTTTACTGACAGAGGAACAGGAGCAGGTTTTGGTGGAGGCAGAGACTGGGTCATCTTTCTGTGGACTGGGATTGAAGTCTGCATGGGCCATCTTGAAGGAGGGGTGTGCACGGAGTACATGGGCAGGGAGAGAAGTTGTTCCAGGGCAGTCCTCGTGACTCTGTCCTTCTCGCTTAAGCTTTGGATTGGCCTTTCTTCCATTTTCACCTGAAAAAGTCATAACACACAGAGTGAGGGAGCGTTTGCAGGAAGAAGGGCAACTCAGATGTCAGCTGAGACTGGATTTGTCAATTAGGTCATTGCTGACCTTCACGTCAGGTCTGGATTGTTTTTTGTTTTTTGTTTTTTGTTTTTTTTTTTTTTAAGATTTTATTTTTTCCTTTTTCTCCCCAAAGCCCCCCGGTACATAGTTGTGTATTCTTTGTTGTGGGTTCTTCTAGTTGTGGCATGTGGGACGCTGCCTCAGCGTGGTCTGATGAGCAGTGCCATGTCCGCGCCCAGGATTCGAACTAACGAAACACTGGGCCGCCTGCAGCGGAGCGCGCGAACTTAACCACTCGGCCACGGGGCCAGCCCCAGGTCTGGGATTGTTTTTAAAGGAGCGTTGTTTAGAAGTGGGACACATCTTGGGCTTATCTAATCTGAGAAAAGTTTGGTGACCAAAGAGGCCTCTCATCAGGTTCTCCCATGGTGTGTCCTGTGGGGGGCTCCCAGCTGTGGACTCCTGCAAGGGTTGTTTCTAATAGAAAGTTCATGTATGATTTTTTTTTTTTTTTTGAGAAAACTAAGAACTACATCTGGAGACTTCACCATTCTTAAAGTTGTGAGCAGTGCATTCATCAGGAGTGCTGCTTATTTGCAATTGCTCATGAGAGTAGTGTTAGGGTTTGTTTCGGTCATTGTCAGAGAATTTTGAAATGGAAGCTTTGAATAGGGCTCCCAGGCAGCGGCTGAGGCAGATCTCTAAATGGAAGGGAAGTATGGCTGGTTGAGAACTGTTCTTGCAGGGGAGGGTTGTAGAGTTGTCTTCTCTGTCCTAGAGTGACAGCCAGGACAGTGCTGTTGGCAGCCTGTGGGTGGTGGGCCATTGGCTGGGGCCCTTATAGGACTAGTTGTTTGTCTTTTTTTTTTTTAAGATTGGCCCTGAGCTAACATCTGTTGCCAATTTTTTTCCTTCTTCTCCTTCTCCCCAAAGCACCCCCCCCCGACAGTTGTACATTCTAGTTGTAGGTCCTTCTGGTTGTGCTATGTGGGACACCGCCTCAGCGTGGCCTGATGAGCAGTGCCATGCCCACGCCCAGGATCTGAACTGACGAAAACCTGGGCTGCCGAAGTGGAGTGCACGAACTTAACCACTTGGCAGCCGGGCTGGCCCCCTAGCTGTGTATCTTGGAGTTAGTTCTGTCCGCATCAGTCACTGGTTCCCCCCCAATCCCCGCTGTCCTCCTGGTTCAGAATATGTTAGAGGAAGGATGAGGAATCTGTTTTTCTGGTCACTGTTATTTGTGAAAATTCAGGTTTTTTCCTTCTCTGTTTTCCAGTGTATGCCACCTGATTCCCTCTAAGGCAATTCAGGATCATTGCCAAATAAATGGGTTTATCGTTCTTTCTAGTATACTGGCATGTGCAGTTTTAAACAAGCTCCCCCAGTGATAAAGTTTTTAAGAGCCAGTGTCCACTGCAGTGTCAGTGACCTAGTGCCCAGCTGTCCCACTATGGAGTGGGCTTACTTTGTTGGTCTTTGTGTCCACTTCAGTACTGCAGAAGGCTTCCCTATCCCCACCCTGCCTCAGTCTGTCTCTTTCTCTCATAATTTTCTGTCCCCTGTATCCAGTTTCTCCACTCAGGGATCAGGATTTGAACTGACTGAGCAGAGTTAAGCCGCATGAAACCAAGAGGTTCGCTGCAGAGATGTTCACGTTCCCATAGCATTGTACACTGGCTCCTTGTACTTCACAAGCGGGCATTTAAGATCACTGGTTGTCTGCTACTTCCTCCACCCCAGGACTAGTGAGAGCACTTCTGTCATTCTAACGGGAACGAGTTCATGTCAACTCTTCACCACCAGAGCAGTGTCTGTAGGAAATCACTCCGTGGCTATGAATTGTGCCTCAGTAATTGAATTGGAAAACATGGGAAAGGATTAGGAAGTGAGTGTTTGTCCATAATTGTTAGTAATCAGGGTGTTGGTGTATTTTTAGGAGTTTACATCTGTTACTCTTATCTTACTGCCTCCACCTGTATCTTGAGGATCTCTGAGAAAATTTGTATTAGTCTTTTAGTCTAAAATTCTTATTAGTAGCTGTATAAATCCTTTCTACTGTTTAAACTCATCCTCTTTTGTTTTGGTAATAAATATCAGCTGGGAAACATAGCCTTAGCAGAAAATATGATATGTTGCAAATATCAGGAAACTGTAAATTGAGAAAAATTAACAAAGTCGTTTGATATCAGGCATCACCATAGGTATTGCAAGTACTCAATCAAAGTCATTCAAGTTTCTTTCCATTATGGGTTTCCATTAACCAACAGTATCTTTTCTAGTATCTGATTGGTATAGCCCTTTCTTCCGTGAAACCGTCTAGGTGGAAGCGTCAGTTATCTCCAGAGACATTCCGCTCCTTCACTTCATTTAAAGTAGAGACCAGGTAGGAAGGTTCTTCATGTGTCAACAAGTTGTGCCATATACCTACTAACAACTAGCCACCGAAAACCAATGTGTCAGTCAAATGATTAATTTGCCAAGTTATCAAAAACTTACTGTAATAGGGGCCAGCCCCATGGCCGAGTGGTTAGGTTCATGCGCTCTGCTTCAACGGCCCAGGGTTTCGTCAGTTCGGATCCTCGGCACGGACATCGCACCACTCGTTGGGCCATGCTCAGGCAGCATCCCACATGCCACAACTAGAAGGACCCACAACTAAAATATACAACTATGTGCTTGGGGGATTTGGGGAGGGAAAAAAGAAAAAGAAAAAACTTACTGTAATAAATATTCTTGAAGAATATGTTTATATATATTGACGATATTCAAGAAGAATATTCCTTAAAGTTCTTAGTAAATTGGTAATTCTTGTGAACTGGTCATTCGGTGAATGGGCCTGATGCTGTTCAAGACCCTTTAACTCAGTTGAGACCTGCTGGTCTGGTCACCCTGTCACCTTGGTTGTATCTTTGAGGGTGTCCTTGTGCAGGTAACCACTCACCCCACCTTGGGAGACTGACTCCGCATTTTAGAAGGAGTGACCTTGGGGCAGGGGAGAGAATGGAGGGTCTGTCCACTTGTCTGTCCTGGCTTTCTTTGCCGTATGGCTCGCCCATTGAATTAGCCATTTGTTTTCTGCCGTAAAATCACAGTGTTTCTGATTTGGAAGATTACTTAGAAATCATGGACAGCATGCTCATTTTAAGTTGTTTTCGTATTGACTTTAAATCTTATATTGTAAGATAATCTTATTTTTTTTTAAAATCAATAAGCACCAAGGAAAAAGAAGAAAACATATGAAACATGATTCAGTCTATCTAAACAGTTATGTTCTGTTTCTTACCAGTTGATCTGTATCATCTCAAAGGTGATTATCACTTCTTCCCAGTTTGATAGCTGTGTGCATTTAATGAGCATTTTCTTTATTTTATGACGTCAAAGCTTTGTGTACCCAGCTGTTCTAGGGTCCTTCTGGGAGAATCAAAACAAGCAAATATTTCAGAGCAATCCACTGTCCCACCTGATGTTCACTTTGGTGTTATTTTCTGACTTCAAGTGGAGACTGGGGACAAGTAAAGTTTCCAGGTGGACCAAGGGAAGGATGTCAGAGGGGTGTGGGTCTAGACCCCATCGGTGATGTGGAAGGTTTGGACCAGGTTGATCTAAAGGGCCATCTCCCAGAATCCCTGCCCGGTGTGGATGTGGAGCAGTGGTTGTGTGGCGGGAAGAAGCACCTTCATCCTCCATTCTGTCTTGGTCAGTTTCTGCTTCTTACTGTTTGTACCACAGAGTCCTTTGCAGACATCATAACTTATGCTTGGACACTTAATGGAAAATAACTTATTTTTCTAGGAAGAATGCCAGGATAAACTTGAGTATACGTATTCCCTGTGCAAATCTGTGATTATATCCTTAGGCTAGAAATACAGGGCATGTAGAAAAATGCAGTTGGTGCTGATTACTCAAATCTATGTAACAATAACAATCCTAATAAAAATACGTTAGATTCCTTAAAAAATTAAGGAATACCAGAGTAAATATGGAAAGTTGGTCTTTTGATGGACAGAGGTGTGAAGGGTGGTTGACTTAAGATGACACGTTATACATGCAAAGAGCATGTGGCCAAATCTAGCGAAGACTGGAGTGGGGGCAGTGAGATGTACTCCCCGCAGCTGCTGGGTCCACGTACTTTGTGCTCACCTGCTGTTACTCATGGCTCAAAATGTTAACATGTCAGGAGAAGGGGGGCGGTCATGACTGACCCAGTGTGACTCCCACACCGTGCTAACCTCCTCTTTCCATGATTAGGAATGGCATGTGAGCTGATTCAAGTTCCAGAAATGCATATTGCATGTATTTTTAAGGCTTTTGATGGATACTGTTATACTGCCTTCCAACAAAAGCCACATGCCAGGTCACCAGTATTAAACGGTGCTCCCAAGGCCGGGGGTTATCTGTCCTTTGATAGGAGAAAATAGTGTCTCATTATATTGATTTTCATTTTTTTGATTACTGGTAAGAATTAAAGTGCGTGTGTTTAGAGACATATGCATTTCTTTTTTGAGTTTTTTTTTTTTTTAAGATTTTATTTTTTTCCTTTTTCTCCCCAAAGCCCCACCGGTACATAGTTATATTTTCTTTGTTGTGGGTCCTTCTAGTTGTGGCATGCGGGACGCTACCTCAGCGTGGTTTGATGAGCAGTGTCATGTCCGCGCCCAGGATTTGAACCAATGAAACACTGGGCCGCCTGCAGCGGAGCACGCGAACTTAACCACTCGGCCACAGGGCCAGCCCTTTTGAGTTGTTCAGTTCCTATCCTTTGCCAATTTTTCTGTCAGATTCACTTATAGCACTTTATAAAGTAAAGTTGTCAGTTATCTGTGGGCAGGGGTGAGATTATGTTTATAATTGCTTGAGTGTTTTAACAACAAGCATCTGGTCGGCAGAGAGGTTAAGGGTGGGGACTTTGCTGTGAGACCCCCAGCTTTACCACCACTCAAGTGCACCACCTGGGCAAGGTGCATCCCTCTGGGCCTCAATTACTTCTCCTGTAAGGCAGGCTGCCGTGAGTTAGTTCCTCCCTTGGAGATTGGGTCTCACATGAACTGCTGCTCATTGGGCACTAAACACAGAACCTGTCATGAAGGACTTGAGAAATAAAGACTGGCCAAGAGGAGGAGAAGAAATGATACCTGCATCATTATTTGCTTTGTCTTCTGTGTTTCAAATATTTTTTCCTAGTTTGTTGATTGCCTTTACGTTTGTTCCTAGTGGTTTTGGTCCTGGAGAGATTGTAAGTTTTCTGTGGTCTGGCCTCTCATGCTTCCCTTTATGGCATGGCCCATCCCTGCCTCAGAATCACCTGTGGGCCTTATTCTCTTAAATATTTCATTTTATTCTCACTGTGAAAATACATACACATTCATTTTGGGAAATCGGGAAAAAATATAAAGCACACCCTGTGGAACTTTGACAGATAAAAATGCTTCTGGCTCCACCCCAGATTTGTGAGTCATAGTCTCTGGGTGGGAGGCATGGGGAATCTGAATTGAGGAGGTTTTACTGGGGATTGGTTAGGAACCGTTGCTTTACTTTTTTTTTTTTGAGGAAGGCTGTTTACCCTTTGCATTACAAAATATTCATCTTAATTACCTTCTAGTATCTTTACAATTTTATTTTTTCTGTTTAATTCTTCATTGTTTTCTGCTGATTCTTCTGATTTTTTTTTCCCCCAAAGTAGAATGTTTTTTGGTTATAAAAATAGTGGATGCTTGTTGTAAAACATTCAGGCAGCTATTAAGATGATCCCACCCCTGCCCAGACATAACTGACTACCAGATAATCTTAACAGGGTTTTTCTAAGAACAGGTGCAAACATACAAAGTTAATAAGGAGAAACCGAATGACCTTTTGGTACTATTCTGTAGCTTTCTTTTTTACCTTAATATGTTATTGGCAACTTTTCATGAAAGCATAAAGCTCTGTTATTGTTGTTGTTATTATTATTATTAGCCTCAAACAACAAATGCTTTGTCACAGTTTTTTGTGGGTCAGGAATTTGGGCAGGGCTCGGCTGGGCTGTTCTTCTGCTTCACACGCCTGTGACTGGAGTCATTTGAGGTCTGCTTTATTTTTCATGGCTGCATATTATTTCATTAGATCTGAAGCCATAATTCACTTAATTAGTTGACCTTTGATAGACATTTAGGAGTTTATGGTTTTCTGTAATTTAATCAAGGTGCGCTGCTTGTCTTTGTGCACACATTTTAGCACCCTAGCCCGGTTACTTTAAGAAGTGGAACTATCAGATCAAAAGAAATGTGTTTTTCTTTTTGATACATGTTTCTTTCCAAAGTCACAATAAATTACGTTATCATCAAAGTATGTGAAAATTGCTGTTTCTCTACACCCTCATCAATACCAGTTATTATGTTTTTATCTTGGTCATATTGTTAGGTGGAAAATGCCTCTTTCTTTTAATTTCATTTCTTTGATGATTAGTGAGGTAGAACTTTTTTAAAAAACAGCTTTATTGAGATATAATTCATCTACCATACAAGTCCCCTCTTTAAAATGCACGATTCATATTTAGTGTATTGTGCAACCATCACCACAGTCAATTTTAGAATGTTTTCATCACCCCAAAAAGAAACCCTGTACCGTTAGCAGTATTCCCCATTTCACATGAGTCCCCAGCTGGAAGCAGCCTCCCATCTGTTTTCTGCCCCTATGGATTTACCTCTTCTGACATGTCGTAGAAATGGAATTACAATATGTGGTCTTTTGTGACTGGCTGTTTTGACTTAGCATAATGTTTTCAAAGTTCATCCATGTTGTAGCATGTATCACTACTTCCTTTTTATGATTGAAGAATATTCCATTTTGGATATATCACATTTTGTCCATCCGTTCATTAGTTGATGGACATTTGAGTTTTTCCTGCTTTTTGGCTATTAGGAATAATACTGCTGTGAACATTTGTGTACACACTTTGGTGTGAACATATGTTTTCAGTTCCCTTTGGTGTATACTTAGGAGTGGAATTGCTGGGTCATGTGGTAACTCTAAGTTTAACCTTTTGAGGGACTGCCAGACTGTTTTCTGAAGTGGCTGCACTATTTGGAATCTTGCCACCAGTAGTGTATAAGGATTCCAGCTTTTCGGCATGCTCATTAACACTTGTTACTGTCTGGTTTTTTGTTTTGTTTTGTTTTTTGATTTGTAACTATCCTGGTGGGTGTGAAATAGTATATGCTTGTGGTTCTGATTTTCATTTCCCTAATGGCTAAAGGTGTTGAGCATCTTTTCATGTGCTTATTACCCATTTGTATATCTTTGGGAAAATGTCTGTTTAGATCCTTTGCCCACTTTTAATTATATTATTTGTCTTTTTATCTGTGAGAGTTCTTTGTATGTTTTAGATACAAGTGCCCTGTCACATCCATGATTTTCAAATGTTTTCTCCCATTATTTGGATTGTCTTTCACTTTCTTGATAATGTCCTTTGAAGAGTAACAGTTGTTAATTTTAATGAGGTCCGATTTATCCTTTTTTTTTTTTTTTTTTGATGAGGAAGATTGGCCCTGAGCTAACATCTGTTGCCAATCTTCCTCTATTTTGTATGTGGGAAGCCACCACAGCATGGCTTGATGAGTGGTGTATAGAGCTGCACCTGGGATCCAAACCAGTGAGCCCCAGACCACCAAACTGGAGTATGCAAACTTAACCACTACGCCACCAGGCTTGCCCCAAATTTATCTTTTTCGTTATTGCTGTTTGTGCTTTTGGTGACATAATCCAAAGTCATGAAGATTTACTTCTAAGTTTTTTTAAGAGTTTATAGTTTTGGCTGTCATATTTAGGTCTTTGATTCATTTTGAGCTAATTTTGAGTATGACATAGAGAATGGGTCCACCTTCATTCTTTTGCTTATGTATATCCAGTTGTCCTGTCCTTTTCATTGCTGTTAGTTGAAAAGACTATTCTTCCCTCCATTGAGTTGTCTTGGCACCAATTTGTAGAACATTTTTAATATTTGTTGTTTATTTGTATTTCTTTTGTGTGGTAGCTGTACCCTTTTTTGCCCAACTTTTTAGTGCAGCAGTATCTTTTATTTTTAATTTTTTTCCCTAAGAGCTCTTTGTATAATAAGAAGTGCCACAACCTTTCTGGAAAACAACTTGGCAACATATATCAGGAGCATTGAGAATGGTCCTATCCTTACGCAGAAGAACTGGAAAATGTGCAATAAGATGGCACTATTAAGCCCTCATATGTCAGCAATCACTGTAAATGTAGATAGACTGAATTCTCCAATCAAAAGACACAGAATGGCAGGATGGATTAAAGAACAAGACCCAACAATATGCTGCCTCCAGGAAACACATCTCGGCTCTAAAGACAAACACAGGCTCAGAGTGAAGGGATGGAAGACGATACTCCAAGCTAATGGCAAACAAAATAAAGTAGGTGTTGCCATATTTATATCAGACAAAGTAAACTCTGAGATAAAACAGGTAAAGAGAGACATAGAGGGGCAGTGTATAATGATAAAAGAGACTCTCCATGAAGAAGACATCCACTTATAAACATGTATATACCCAACACAGGAGCACCAAAGTACATAAAGCAACTATTATCAAACCTAAAAGGAGATATTACCAACAACACAATAATAGTAGGGGACCTCAACACCCCACTTACCTCAGTGGATAGATCATCCGGACAAAAAGTCAACAACAACAAGATAGTGGAATTAAATGAAAAACTGGACCAGATGAACTTAATAGATACCTCAATGGATAGATCATCCGGACAAAAAGTCAACAACAACAAGATAGTGGAATTAAATGAAAAACTGGACCAGATGAACTTAATAGATACCTCAATGGATAGATCATCCGGACAAAAAGTCAACAACAACAAGATAGTGGAATTAAATGAAAAACTGGACCAGATGAACTTAATAGATATATATAGGGTACTCTGTCTAAAAACAGCTGAGTATACATTCTTCTCAAGTGCACATGGAACATTCTCAAGGATAGACTGTATATTGGGAAACAGGCAAACATCAATAAATTTACGAAGATTGAAATCATACCTACTATCTTCTCTAACCATAATGCTATGAAACTAGAAATCAACTACAAGAAAAAAGCAGGGAAAGGAACAAAAATGTGGAGACTGAGCGACGTGCTACTGAACAACCAGTGGGTCATTAAAGAAATAAAAGGAGAAATCAAAAAATACTTGGAGACAAATGAGAACGAAACGCACCATACCAACACATATGGGATACAGCAAAAGTGGTCCTAAGAATGCAGTTTATAGCAATACAGGCCCACATTAACAAACAAGAAAAAGCTCAAATAAACAATCTTAAACTATACCTAACAAAATTAGAAAAAGAAGAACAAACAAAGCCCAAACTCAGCAGAAGGAGGGAAATAATAAAAACTAGAGCAGAAATAAATGAAATTGAAACAGAAATACTGTAGAAAGGATCAATGAAACAAGGAGCTGGTTCTTGGAAAAGATAAACAAAAAAAAATATTGATATACCCTTAGCTGGACTCACTAAGGAAAAAAGAGAGAAGGCTCAAAAAAATAAAATTAGAAATGAAAGGGGAGAAATTACAACAGATACCACAGAAATAGAAAAGATTATAAGAGAATGTTATGAAAAACTATATGCCAACAAACTGACAGTCTAGAAGAAATGGATGAATTCTTAGACTCTTACAACCTCCCAAAACTGAATCAAGAAGAAATACAGAGTCTGAGTAGACCAATCACAAGTAAAGAGATTGAAACAGTAATCATAAACCTCCCCCAAAATAAAAGTTCAAGACCAGACAGCTTCTCAGGAGAAGTCTACCAAACCTTCAAAGAAGATTTATTACCTATTCTTCTCAAACTATTCCAAAAAGTGAGGAAGACAAATATTCCTAACACATTCTACAAGGCCAGCGTCACCCTGATACCAAAGTCAGATGAGGACAACACAAAGAAGGAAAATTACAGGCCAGTATCGCTGATGAACATAGATGCAAAAATCCTCAACAAAATATTGGCAAACTGAATACAGTAATACATTAAAAAGATCACACCATGATCAAGTGGGATTCATACCAGGGACACAGGGATGGTTCAACATCCACAAATCAGTCAACATGATACACCACATTGACAAAATGAGGAAGAAAAACCACGTGGTAATCTCCACAGATACAGAGAAAGCATTTGACAAGATCCAGCATCCATTCATGATAAAAACTCTCAATAAAATGGGTATAGAAGGAAAGTACCTCAACATGATAAAGGCCGCATATGACAAACCCACTGCCAACATCATACTCAATGGGGAAAAAGTGAATGCCATCCCTCTGAGGACAGGAACAAGACAAGCATGCCCACTGCCACCACTCTTATTCAACATAGTACTACAGGTTTTGGCCAGAGCAATTAGGCAAGAAAAAGCAATAAAAGGAATCCAAATAGGCACTGAAGAAGTGAAACTCTCACTGTTTGCAGATGACCTGATTTTATATATAGAAAACCCTAAAGAATCCATCAGAAAATTATTAGAAATAATCAACAACTACAGCAGAGTTGTAGGGTACAAAGTCAACTTACGAAAATCAGTAGCATTTCTATACTCTAATAACGAACTAACAGAACAAGAACTCAAGAACACAATCCCGTTTACAATTGCAACAAAAAGAATAAAGTATCTAGGAATAAGTTTAACCAAGGAGTTGAAAGACCTATACAAAGAAAACTGTAAGACATTACTGAAAGAAATCAATAATGACATAAAGAAATGGAAAGATATTCCATGCAATGATTGGAAGAATAAACATAGTTAAAATGTCCATACTGCCTAAAGCAATTTGCAGATTCAACGCAATCCCCATCAGAATCCCAGTGACATTCTTCACAGAAATAGAACAAGAATCTTAAAAGTCATATGGGGCAACAAAAGACCCCGAATAGCCAAAGCAATTGTGAGAAACAAGAACAAAGCTGGTGGTATTGCAGTCGCTGACTTCAAAATTTATTACAAAGCTATAGTAATCAAAACAGCATGGTACTGGAACAAGAACAGACACGCAGATCAATGGAACAGAATTGAAAGCTCAGAATAATCTTTGACAAAGGAGCCAAGAACATACAATGGAGAAAAGAAAGCCTCATCAATAAATGGTGCTGGGAAAACTGGACATCCACATGCAAAAGAATGAAAGTAGACCATTATCTTTCCCCGTGCACAAAAACAGACTCAAAATGGACCGAAGACTTGAAGGTAAGACCTGAAACCATAAAACTTCTGGAAGAAAATATAGGCAATACACTCTTTGACATCAGACTTAAAAGGATCTTTTCAAATACCATGTCCACTCAGACAAGGGAAACAAAAACAAATGAGACTTAATCAGACTAAAGAGCTTCTGGAAGGCAAAGGAAACTAAGATCAGAATGAAAAAACAACCCACCAACTCAGAGAAAATATTTGCAAATCATATATTTGAGAAGGGGTTAATCTCCATAATACATAAAGAACTCACACAAATGAACTACAAAAAACCAAACAACCCAGTCAAAAAGTGGGCAGAGGATATGAACAGACATTTTTCCAAAGAAGATGTACAGGTGGCCAATAGGCACAAGAAAAGATGCTCAACATCACTAATCATCAGGGAAATGCAAATCAAAACTACACTTAGATGTCATCTTACGCCCATTAGAATAGCTGTAATCACCAAGACAAAAAACAATAAATATTGGAGAGGCTGTGGAGAAAAGGGAACCCTCATCCCTTGCTGGTGGGAATGCAAACTGGTACAGCCACTGTAGAAAACAATATGGAGATTTCTCAAAAAATTAAAAATAGAAATACCGTATGACCCAGCTATCCCACTACTGGGTATTTACCCAAAGAACTTGAAGTCAACAGTTCAAAGAGACTTAGGCACCCCTGTGTTCACTGCAGCATTATTCACAATAGCCAAGACATGGGAGCAACCCAAGTGCCCACTGGCTGATGATTGGATATATACAATGGAATACTACTCAGCCATAATAAAGACAAAATTGTCCCATTTGCAACCACATGGATGGACCTTGCGGGCATAATGTTAAGCGAAATAAGCCAGACAGAGAAAGACAAACACCATATGATTTCACTCATGTGGAAGATAAGCAAACTTAGGGACAAAGAACAAATTAGTGGCTACTGGGGGAATCGGGGTGGAGGGTGGGCACAAGGGGTGAAGGGGCATACTGATATGTTGTATGACAAGTAATAACGACTGAAATTTCACTACGTTATAAGCTAATATGACCACAATAAAGAAAAAAAACAGGTCCTGTCTTTTGGCTCAGTATTTCTACTTCTCAGAGACAACCATTTTTCCCTCAGTTTTTCACTTTTTAAACTTTACTCTTATGTCTTTATGTTAAGTTTTTCTTATCCTCATTCTGAGAATACTACTTTTTTCTAATATTTTTATCCATTTTAATCTATTTTTTATTCACTTTAATTCGTCTAGAATTTATTTTTATATTTTAAGGTGCTATAGGGATCAAAGATTGCCACCACTACCCTCCAATTTGAAATACCACCTTTATGATGCACTAATTTCATGTGTACATGTGTCTTCTTCTGGATCTGTGTAAAGAAATCTATAGCTTTATAGTTTTGGTATCTAGCAAGATAGATTTCCTCCTTTATTCTTAACTGTTTTTCAGAATTTTCTTGGTTATTGCAAAAAACAAACAAAATTGCATAAAATTTATACATTACTTCGGGGGAAATTTACAACACGGCAGTTTTTCTTCTGTATGATTAAAGGGAGGTTCTTGTCTAAGCACTTTCATTCTATTCTCTGTGCCTGTCTGGACACAGTCTGGAGACTGAGTACAGAAATTGGTAGAGTCTGAAGGATGCTTCCTACATGGATTTCAGGCCCTTTCATCTCATTGAACACCAATCTGAGAGGAGGAGGAAATTAAACACTACCTGAGTTTGTAAGAATTTTGCACACTGGACTAGCCCTGTACAAGTATATGGAGTTATATGGGGAGGGCCAAGCATAGGGACGTGAGATAGACATGTTCTGTTCCATTTTGCTGTTGACTTGGCTTGACTCTCTGATTTGCTTTTGAGACACATGTAAACAATGTAGAGCTCATTCAGTGTCTACAGATAGACAAATAATAGACTAAGCTTTGAATGTGCCATGGAGTTTCCAGCTACGCTATTTCTGCATGTGAAAGTTTCAACATATGGTCTAGTTCCAAAGGTGCTACGAAGAACATCCCAAATGAGAAACAGTGTGTTAATTTTCAGTAACTTAAAAACAATCTGTTTATAATAATTGTAAGGTTAGAATTTTTACCTGATTATTGTGTGATTTTTTTTTTTGTACATAGCATTTCCGTATTTTAAGAAACAGCAGGGGGACAGCTGGCTTGGTCTCTTCAACAAGTCACTGTCATGAGAAAATAAAGGGGGATGGTGGCAGTAGGTGAAGAACCTTAAAAACAACAACCAAATGTAGGATGTGGGCCTTAATTGGGTCCTGATTTGTGCAAACCAGCTCTAAAAGATGGTTTTTGGGCAACTAGAGAAATTTGTATATAGACTAGGTATCAGCGAATGTTAAAGAATTATTGTTCATTTTGTTAGGTGTGATAATGGTGTTTGAAATTTTTGTATGTGAGAAAGAAAGAGACCTAAATAAGGGTCATCTTACATTTCTCACATTCTTCCGTATCTCCATTCCTACTGATTTCTGGTTGGACTTTCTAGTCCATAGGAATAAGCTGATTCAGGAGGAGACTTTTAACATTGATACTGAATGCTGCTGGGGGCATAGTCCAAGGCTGTTTGTTTATTGAGTCCAAGGCTTTATTTTAAATTGCAAGAAAAAGGGAGATACAGTGTATTACAGCAATGGAGGATTGGATAAATGAACAGCCATTTATTCATTACAAATCCTGCTGTGATACTGTCTAAGACAACTTATAGTATGGGACGGACCCTGGAGTAGATGCCAGGATATGGTAGAAGATTAGTGATTATGGTGCATACATGTGCATGTACATAGAAAAAATGACTGAAAGAAGAAAAACCTATCAACACTTTAATAGTAGACTCCTGGAAATTAAGATTTCAGCTGTTATTTCCGTAGTAGTTCTTTTGCTTTCCAGATTTTCTGCAGCATGCATATTTTACTTTTATAATCAGGGAAAAGTCAACGTAAGGAGACAAGGCTGTTTTCTCTTAGGAGTTAAGTCCTTCTCCAGTCAGGATGCTCTGCCTCTCGCTGAGAACTTTCCTTTTGCTTCCAGGAGTTGTGCTTGTGAGTGAAGCCATGCAGCTTTCCTGCACGCTTATTCTCTGAGTTCTCGTAAAGATGAAACCAAGACAGAAAACCCTTTAACTTTTTAAAAATGAGCTTTGGTTCATTAAGAAATATTTTTATCGTTTTCTCCTAAGTGCAAGGATACAGCTTTAATTCTTAATTTGAAGAGCCCGAGTGGTGGTGTACTTTAGAGGGGGCAGTGGGTGTGGTGAAATCAAGTGGGGAGTGTTCGAGTGTCAGAGTTTAGGGAAGATTAGAAGTCTTTGAACCATGGAGTACATTACTGCACATTAGGAACATTACATCTCTCTTATTTCATAAGTTTCTTTAGTGAGTTTTTCTGAAGAGTGTTGGTAGTTTGTAAAGAATAAGACTCCACAGGTCTCCTTTTCCATTTTCTTTGTAGTTAAGAGGTATTGTTGGTCTCACTTGTTATGTTTGAAAAGGTGAAAGCAAGTAAACTCTATTTCTGTATCTTTAGCGGATCATCAAATACTTTTTGAAAAAGTTGTTGTCAGATGTCCGACTGGAAATTTTAATGGGAGGGAAAGCATTTCATAAGCATTAACACTTGTGCTGGATGGTCGTGTTAAGGATGAGTGTCGTATTATTCTTTCAGGAGAGGTAATGAGTGCTGCAAGTGTTGTCCTGGTCACGAGATAGTGAAATCCAAAGGGTGGCTCCGATTCTCCTGCTCCATCAGATACTTTGCAGCCGGTTGTGGTTGATCAGGTCTCGGCAGTCTTTTTAGCCAATGTTTGGCCATTTGGGCCTACAAAAGCAGCAGGTTCATATGGCTCAACCCAATGTAATACACGGCTTTTCCTGCACTTGTATGTGTTGTAGAGTGTGTTGGATTTTGGTTACTGTAGTTAAGAATAAGGATCATTTTCTTGCTCCAAGATAATCATACATGAGTAGACTTTAATCAGCCTTGCTTCTGAGTTGGTTTATTTCTGTGCTTCTGGATCTTCCTTGAAGTCCCTGATAAATTAAAGATCCACAGCAGCTGTCTTCTCTCTGTGGCCGATATTATCCATCAGCTTTAGCATTAGTTTGAAAACTAATTAATGAACATGAATTGGAACTCTGAAAGCTTATTAAAATATTTTTATTAATTTGTTTTATTTTAGTCTCAGATGCAAACAGCAGTGGGAATAGTACCCACACAAGCAATTGCAACGGGCCCCACTGCAGATCCTGAAAAACGCAAACTGATACAGCAGCAGCTGGTTCTACTGCTTCACGCTCATAAGTGTCAGAGACGAGAACAAGCAAACGGAGAGGTTCGGGCCTGCTCTCTCCCACATTGTCGAACCATGAAGAATGTTTTGAATCACATGACACATTGTCAGGCTGGGAAAGCCTGTCAAGGTAAGTGCTGTTTTCTGAAATCCCAGTGGCAGAGCTTAGGATGAAATTGGTCTTTATTACTCTTAGGCAGATCTCTTGTTAATTAAGGTTTCCCAACCTACATGCCCACACTACAGCCAGTCAGATGCCACTGAGACGCTTACCTGCTGAGGAGAAAGGCAGTTTGGTTTTACAATATTCTGTGAACTTCTACTGGGTGAGGCTGTGCCCTGCATTAGTTCTTTTCTTCCTTACTCTGTCATGGAAGATATTTGTCACTTCTTGAGCACTGTCTTCATCCTAAGTGTATGGATCATGGTTTTCTTTTGGGCAACCTAGGACATGCAAATGCACACCCATACCCTTCTCTAAACCTAGAGCATCTGTCTTATTGTTTCATGTGTTCAGGCGGCCAGGAGCTCACTGTCTTGCTCCTCCCCACTTTCATCTTGAGGCTAATCAGGGTACCAGCAAAGTTGCCCTGGTGACTGTCCATGACATGGGGAGCTGTGCGCACCGTATCATCCCTGCCTCCTCCTTCCTCCCCCTTGAGGAAGGGGTGAATCAGGCGCGTCACGTGGTGAATCACCACCCTTCTCCCTCTTCTCTGGCGCACACCTCGATTCTACGGATGGAAGTGTTTCTTCTTCTAACACTTTCTTTCTACTTTCCTTTAATCTTTATCCTCTTTCCTTCTCTTCTTGCTTGTGCTTCTAAACCTTGGGGAGACTCTCTCCCTGATCTCCCCCTCTCCCTTTGTGACATTTGTGAGTCCCCAGCATAACCCTGCTCCTGATGGAGAAGCAGAGGAAGGTCATGCAAGACCTTTAGAAAGAAATCACCACACCTTAGGATGGAAGTGAAGATAAAGAATGAGAGTAACCACGTTCAAGTACCCTCTCAAGTGCTTCAGAAAGTGGCTGGGGTCCCCTTCAGAGTCTCCACAGACTTCTCATTTGCTTCTCTGTCTATATTTCTTCAACTATAGTATTTAGATGGTTTCATCCTTAAACATTATGTAAAATTTTTATTTTAAATAGTGACATTATGGAATTATTATTTTCCCTTTCATTCCAGTTATTTAGTATTTTAGGGCAAATAGTTTTTGTTTTGTTTTTGTCTTGTGGGCTGAACCTTAATCACCATCATTCATAACATTGCTTCTACGGGAAGTTTTTGTTTGGAATTCTCAACAGTCGACTTACAAACTTTTTGGAAAACAGCCTGTTTGTAAGTTGAGGACTGCCTGTACTGTGTTATGGTTACACTTGTTACCATTTTCTTTTGGAATCTGGCATTATAATTTAGGTGTAATTGAAAGTGTGACGATTTGGATAGAAAAATAACATCTCGTTGTTTTTCTGGTCATAGTTGCCCATTGTGCATCTTCACGACAAATCATCTCTCATTGGAAGAACTGCACACGACATGACTGTCCTGTTTGCCTCCCTTTGAAAAATGCCAGTGACAAGCGAAACCAACAAAGTAAGTGAGCACTGGGGGTAGAGAAGCTTGGAGATGAGAAAATAAGCTATTTCTAAAGAGAATACAGAGTAGGTAGGAAGCAGGGCAGAAATTACTAACCACAAAGTAGAGTGGTGAGCAAAGATATGAAGATGGAGACGTACAGTGACATGAGGACGAAGCTAAGCTTAGCCAGTTGACAGATTCTCAATGTGCTCAGTGGACGTGATCATTTTGGAATTTCGTTCCCCGCCCTCCCGCGCACACACACACTAGAATTGGCAGCAGTGGAGCGGTGCAAAAGAGGAGGGTCACTTTGATCAAAGAGCCGGCGTGACGACTCTTCTTGTTTCTTGGCAGATACTCAGTATCTGAGTGAATGTCATGTCACCATAATGGTGGTGACTTGAGGGGGACGGGGGAAAGAGAGGGCACAATTCTTTTGGAATTAGAAACCCCTTATCCTAAAGTAAGTTCTGAGGACTCCGTGTTAGAGAAGAGTCAGTCCAGGTCAGTGTAAAATCCCACAGGTAGACATTTGGGAGATTTTCCCTCCTCCATGGAGATGCAGTTCCCAAACCTATTTTGCATAACTAACAGTGTATTCAGAACAGATTGAGAGTCTCTGCCCCAGGACTGGCCGGCCACATCCTGCTCATTCCCATTGTTTGTTGTCTTCAAGTCATCGGTGTGGCCCTTACCTGATCGGTTAAGCAGTGATCCCTACTCAGGAGGCCTCCCTGTAGGCGTCAGAACCATGAAAGGATGAGCATCTCTTCCTAATTTTAAATCCTTTTCTGTCATTTCAGAGGTAAAACTGTGGTCTTTGGATGTGACTGTCAGTTTGGACAGATAGGACATGCCCTTTGATCTCATGTCACCTCTCGGCTGGCGCTGTTCCCTGTGACTTCCAGCACAGCACAGTCTTCCTCATCTTTCTCCATCTTGTCTCTGCCATCTTGCCACCCTCTCCTGTTTGTGGTTACCTGTTCATTACTCTCATTCTTCTTGGTCATCTTCCTCAAGACCCCACTGCTGTCTGGAGAAAATATGCTGTTTTTCTTTCTGATTGTTTCTGAGTGGCAGGGAAAGATGGAAAAGCACGTTTTTCCTAGTAGTCATGGAGTAGAGTGCCAGGGCTAGCTCATGTGCTTTTCCTTTAAGTCCAGCTCCCCTCCCTCCTCAGAGGGCACCTATCAAGCCAACTCCGCACAGCAGAGTGTCCACCTCACATAGGAGAGACATTCCGGGGTCATGGGCCTGTTATCCACCCTCCCTCCCTCCTTAACTCATACTAAGTTTCCTTTAAAAGTCACTTTCCTTAAGTCAGTTAAATTTCTATTTGGTTGACCAAAATTTGAATTAATACAATTTTCCAGGACATCTCTTATATAAAGTGAAGTTCTAGGAATCTTTGGATAGTAGTTCTAGTGGAATAGTCTGTTTTCCCTCCAAGTTCGTGTAAAACTTTTTTTTAGCTAGTATATTGTGATGGTTATAATCTGTGTTTTAGGATGCATTTTAATAGTAGGCTTTTTTTTTTTTTTTTTTGGTGAAGAAGATTGGCACTGAGCTAACATTTGTTGCCAGTCTTCCTCTTTTTGCTTGAGGAAGATTGGCACTGAGCTAACATCTGTGCCAGTCTTCCTCTATTTTGTATGTGGGACGCCGCCACAGCATGGCTTGACTAGCATTGTGTAGGTCCATGCCTGGGAACCAAACTGGTGAACCCTGGACCGCTGAAGCAGAGCATGCAAACTTAACCACTATGGCACTGCGTTGGCCCCAATAATAGGCTTTTAAGTGCCAAAATACTCATTGCCGAGTTTGTAGTTGTACGGTATTGATTCCATGAATAATGAGTTAAGACTTCCTTCTGAGCTTTTAATTTGGGGGTGTGGCCTTCTGGGACCTTTTGTTTTTGGTATATATTGCCATGACAATTGTAAACTTTTGTGATTTCTCTTTTTAAGAAACACTTATGTGGTTTTTGTTTCAAAAAAAAAAGAAATGTATGTGGTTTTTTTTTTTAAACATCCTTATAACTGCCTAACTGGTGTGACAATCGATCCAGTGCGTGCTCTCTGAAGTGGTAAACCGCAGTGTTTCTACTAGTCATAACGTAAGGTGTTACCAGGGTGAATTTATAAAGTCACGGGAATATTTAGATTAACTTTGTGCAAGGTTTGGTAATTTTTCGTGAAAGAAATGAAAGCACTTATTTAAAAAATTTTTAAATACTTCTCAAGTTAAGTTTCAGCTTTGAATGTGGTCTTCTGGCTCTAGCACTGTGGTTTTGTGAGTATAGAAGCATTTGATATGATGAGTGAGAAAGTTTCAGGAATGTCTTTTCTGTAAATGTTTGTTGTTGTTTCTCCTCTCCTAAAGCAAATTTGCTTATCACGTGTGAACACTGAGGTCAGCCAATAGAAAAGAAATGTGGATCTGACCCTCCTATAGCTTAAGGTCAGGTTCCAGGGTCAGAATATCTGCATTGAAAATGATGTCAGTAGTATCAGCAATCTTTGAGGAGAGGATCAGAGTGTACTGGAGGGTAGGGCTTGATGGAGTCCAATTTCAATAAAATAACAATGGAGGAACATTCTAGACAGCACAAACAGTGTCAGCACAGCTGACATGCCTACGAGGACACGGATCTGACAGGACTCAGAGTTCCTGTGCAAGCAAGGTGATTCAGAGAGAGAGGGACTGTTTGCAGCACCAAGGTGGTGAAGACCCCTGGGGGCTGTCTGAGACCTACTGGTGCCTGCTTGAGGAGCGTGTGCCCCCTACCCATTGAGGCTGAGCTTTCTGGGCAGGGTGTCCCACAGATGCTCACCTTACCTGGTGCACACATCCCACTAACTTCTCTCATTGGTGTCTATTGAGAGAACCTGAGGGAATCACCTGTGGAGCTAATCTGATGGTCTTTGAAATGAAACCCAGACCGTTGGTTACCTTTTTGGGCTATGATGAGATTTTGTTTGATTTTTCTTTGAGTTGTTTTCTAGAGATTCTGTCATCACTGATGTCAAGGTGTCTATCCCTTATAGAGATACTCAGATTTTATTGAATAATTAGGATTTTTCAAGGTATATATCTAAATGTTAGTCGTGGCATCTGACTCCCAGTAAACTCCAGTGCACAGGGTGGCATAGGGGACTGGAGCTCTTTGGATCCGTGACTCAATTCTCTGTTTGAACTCCTGTTTTCTCATCAGTGAGGGTCTTGCTGTTCAAAGTGTAGTCCTCAGACCAGCTGCACAGGCAGTCCCAGATTGCTTGTTAGAAATGCAGAAACTTGGGCCCCATCCCAGACTTCCTGTATTACAATCTGCGTTTTAACAAATTCCCAGGTGATTGGTTTGCATGTTAGCGGCTGAGTTGCACTGCTCTGGATGCCTTGAAGGGCTGCGTATCCGTCCTGGAGCTGCTAAGAAGGTTTGAGTCATTCTCTGGGGGAAACCTTGGGTTTCCCAGTTCAGCATCCCACAAGGACTGTCAAAATGCGATACTACAGGGTCAGTCCCAGTGCTGAGCCAAACTTCCTCATTGCCCATGGCAGCCTTGGATCTGGGCTGAGCTGTGGCGTGAGCCCGTTGACTGTCTCAGTCAGCAGTTCTCCAGCCTATTGCTCGAATACCTCCACTAGCTTGGCGCTCACTACGTGGCCTAGCTATTTGTTCAACTTTAGGACCTCTGATTGTTTGAAATGCCTTCCTTCATGACACTGAGTCCAGATCTGCCTCCTGAAAACTGCCCCTCGTGGAGTAGCCTGCATAGGTGTTCGATAAGTGTGTGTTGACAGGCCCTTGTTCCCCCTCAGAGCTCTTAAGAGATGCTCAGACACCTCTTTTGACGTACTTTGGTTGGGGTGGGGAGCACATGGGGCAGTGGAACCTAAATGGCTGTAGGGACAAGAGTGGTGGGCTTGTTTGCCCGATTTAAGTACCAAACAGTCATTGGTGATGTAGTTCATTGGAATAGCTTTGTCCTTGCTCTTCTGGATGACACATTGTTGCCTGCCCCCCGCCCCGAGTCTCTGGTTTCTGAAGAAAACCTATTGGAGGGCTTGTGCATTCTTCTTGCTCCGTGGTAGCTATGATGGGAGGCCTGGCACCAGGGCTTTGGTGCTCCCCTTTGTTGTCATGCGCTGCACTGTGCACATGAAGACGCTGGATAGGAAGGTGGTCTGGTGCACACAGCACCTGTGAGGCATTGTGGTGTGGGAGGAACTCTGCACATCTGAGTAAATTCCAGCACGAGACTTTCAGTAGAAATCTCAACGATGACTAGATAGTAGCTCCTTTGCCTGCTTTGTGGTGTGTCTCCCACCACCCTGATAAAGCTTCGGAGTTTAATTTGCATCAGTTTTCATTGGATTTCCAAATTGAGTCCAGTTTTATTGAGAATGATTGGAGACTGAAGTTTCTGGCGAATTGAACGTTGCAAGTTTGTAGCGTATGCTGCCCGTGGATTAGTAGAACAACTTTATGTTCACTGGGGAAGGACTGCCTTGGACCTGAGTTAAAAGTGACAGGTGAGTCTTGGGAAGAGCCCACGGTACAACTTGGCCTTTTATTTCCTGGGTTTGGCTCCTGATTAAGCTGCAACACAAGGGGAGTAGTGGGGCAGCGGGGGTGTTGGGGGGTGATTTGAAGATGTGCTGGTAGCAGAAATGCCAACTGATAGGCAAAGAAGACCCCATGCTGATGTATTGAGACACTGTGTGGCATGACAGTCAATTGATTGTGTATGAAACATAAAGAGTTAAGCTCTCAGAAAGGAAAGAAGATGTAAAAATGGCAAAAAGAGCAAGAGGTTTTGACATTTAAAGAGGTAAACATCAATAATGTGTAAAATTGATTAGTGAAGAAAGCCTCCTTCTCCGTGATGCCGGATGAATAGAGCATTGCTGTTTTTAGTGCTCCTTTACTTTTTGTCCAGTCTGAAGGCACTCAGTGCTGCAGCTGGGAGGGCCTTAGGAATGCCAGTTGCTCTGCTAGACTGCTGCAGCCCACCTGAACTCTGCAAGAGACTTTATGAGGCCCTGGACTAGGCACTGCAGCATGTGAAGAATCGAAATGAGTCACATTGGTCCACCTTCAGGGAATGGACAGGAAAGATGAGATGAGCATGATTTTCTCTGATACAGGGTCAAGAACTGCAGGTTTACATTCGTTAGGTGATTATTAGATTAATCCATTGTCTCTCCCAACAGACCCTATGCTCCATGAGTGCAGGCTTTGTGCTCACACCATGTCCTGGAGCCTAGTAGAGTGCCACACACTCAGTCTGCGCTCACTCAGTCTGTGGAGTGAGCGGGTGAACATGTGAAGTGTAAATGTCCGAAGAGAAGCAGAGAGCCAGTGGGTGCTGTGGGAATTCAGGGAAGAATGGCCGCAGCCCAAGAGATCAGAACGCTCACGGAGGGGTGGGAACATCTGGGGCTCATGAGACTAAGTTTGTGGTCACTTTTACCTGGTAACTCCCCTTTCCATCAGCGTGACTCCTAGCAAATGCCTGTGCCGCCTTACCCTGAGGTATTTGTGTCATCTCATAGCATCACTTGGACTCAAACTGGACCACACTTAAATATCAGAGACCTTTTTTGTTTGTTTGTACTTTGTTTTCCTTTCCTTTGAATTGTTAGAAATATCAAGTTCCAAATGCTTGTCTTCTGATATATTTTCTTTTAAAATAAAAAATATAGTAATGTTTTACATTTAGGAAATAAATGCGTTTAACACAAATGCAAAATACAGTGACCATGTCTGCAGCTTCTGTGGGAGACTGGCTACCCCATAAGGGCCTTGGGCTTGGGAATGGCATTTGCCCTATGGTGGGGCGTTTTGGCTAAAAGGATGGCATTTGGGGAAGGGTGGATGAAAATGGAATACAATGGGAAGAAGTCGTAGTTAAAGCCCAGCTATTACATCTTTACCCAGAAACAGAGGTACCTTGTTTCTTCACATTCCTCTCCACAGTTGATCACTCTGTGTATCAAAAGTAGTCTGGGTCTCTTCCTTCTTATACCACAAGATGATAGAAAAATAAATTGTCCTACCATTTTTACTTTCCTTCTACATCATAGTACTTTCAGAAAATTTAACATGTCAGTTTCAGAGGTACAATGGGCACATGTTTAAAGCTTTGGGGAGTATTAACTATTAGAAAAAACACTTTTATAGGTATTGTACATGACTTATTTCAGCTATACACTTGTCATAAAGTGTACCTTGGGAATTGCTTTTCATTTATAATAATGAGGTGCTTGGTGTGTGTAATTGTGTCTAACGAGTGTTAATGAGTTTGAGATCTGAATATCCTTATTAGAAAAGTTAATAGTATGGAATGTGTAATTACCAAGATTTTTTCTACACATTTTGGTTTAATTAAGTTACTCTGATAAATATTTGAGTTGTTGATGTTATAGTTTCACTGATGGCTGAATGTGAGAATATTACTGTTACACATAATGGTCTGAATTTGAAAGAAAAGCTTAGTGATAGTGTTTTATGTATCAAAGATCTTATGTTTTAGTATCAGTTTTATAAGCTGCTGTTTATAGTAGGACTAAAGTTTGGGGAAAGTTGGAAAGAAGGGAACGCTTAAGAATAAATAGTACAATATGAAACTTCTGTCATATGGTAAATGGTCATCAAATGAGAACATATGGATGGATGGATGAAGAAACAGTTGGACAGATGGATAAATTGAACTTGAATTGACCAAGGAGTTGCAAGTTTGGGGTCATCTCTCAGTTAACTTTGAAGTCCTTGAGAATCGGGTTGTTTATGTTGCCACAGATTTTCCTTTGGTCTCCTAGGGTTAGCCAGGTATGTGGGGTAGCTGGAGGGAATGCTGTGCAAGCCACCAGTAGGCCAGGTGGTGGAAGCTAAGGATGGCTGCACGAGGCAGAATCAGTTCCTTAAGATCAGTGGTAGGTAGGGTGGCACCTGGATAAATGAACATCCTTGCAGAATCGCCAAGCCCTCTTCATTCGTTATTTCAAGTAGATCAGTCAATCGATCATGATATTTCTTGAATAGCTTTACACAGCCAGGGAGCTCAGCGTGGTGATCTCCTGTGGAGGAAATGCTAGGAAAGAAAGATGTGATATTAATGTGGTCATTGTATGCATAAGTTCCGAGGAATTGTGATTTTGTTATTTGGAAGATCACATCATAGATTTGTTAATAAGTAACAGAACTCATCACCTGATTATCACCTCTGCTCCTTCTGTTGATCCTCTGTGCCTGTACAGGTGAACAGTGAAGGGCTCAGGGGACGGCAGTAGGAGGGGCGCTCCTTAGTTCGTCTCAGTGATGGCTGGTGACCCCCAAAGAATCAAAACACTTTCCACTACCATGTGTTTGCCACTCCCCTGGAACTGACTTCTTTTGAGTCTCTAGGCTTTAACACATATTAACTTTTATTAAGTGATCTCTGATTTTGTGGTCTGTTGCTTTCTAAGATAGAAGCTTGAATTTTCTTTAGCTTTTTTTCTCCTCAACTGTACTGTGCAGAATAGATGAGTAGAATAGGATCCTTCTCTCCGCACAGTGCCTTTCTCAGTAGCCTTGTTCTAATGCTTTGTGACATACAGGGATGGTCTTTTGATAAGATTTTACTTGCTTCTCAGTAGTTTTTAAACCGTTTCACTTACCTTTTTGTTTGTCTTTTTGTTTGTTGTTATAGCCATCCTGGGGTCTCCAGCTAGTGGAATTCAAAACACAATTGGTTCTGTTGGCACAGGCCAACAGAATGCCACTTCTTTAAGTAACCCAAATCCCATAGACCCCAGCTCCATGCAACGAGCGTATGCTGCTCTTGGACTCCCCTACCTGAACCAGCCCCAGACACAGCTGCAGCCTCAGGTTCCTGGCCAGCAACCAGCACAGCCACAAACTCACCAGCAGATGAGGACTCTCAACCCCCTGGGTAGGTGAAGGAACTCTCGAGAACTTTGTCCAAATGCAGTGATGGGAGTAACAAGTCTTCTTGGAACCCAAGGCTGTTTTCAGTTATTGTTTTTACTTTAAATTCAAATTAATATATGTATATATTATGGTGATGATATCTTTTAAATGATTGCAGTAAAAGAACTTCCAGGAAAAGACTAAAGTGTCGGATACAAGGAATATGTTACAGGCTTAGAAAAAGAATAGCATTTGTAAATGAACCAACATTTTTGTTGCTTGCCGTGCCACTTCTGTCTGGACAGTTTTCATAAAGGGCTTCTCTTGTGGGTCAGAATGCAGAATCTCACAAACTAGAATTATGGTTGTACCACTTGCATTGACTCTCAGTAGACCATTTATTTGATGGAGAACTCGTAGATAGTCTGCCAATTCCTAGCATGTCTTGGACTTGGGCTACCCCACACAGCTGGAGGTGACCAGCCTAGATATGGGCAGGTTAACAGGAGTCTCAGAAAATCTCTCCTGTTTCAGCCTTCTCCATGTATCAGTATTTCTAAATGTCATCTCAACCCGTTATTTGCCAGTGTTTGGTCATTTGCTCACATATCTCCACAATTTTTGCATATTGTTTCCATCCCTACATATTGTTTCCTAAATATTTTTCTTTAAATTGACACAGCCCTTTAATCTTAGGCTTAAGCCAACCAGTTTGTCAAGCAAATCAAAGTTGTTGTGCTAGTTCTCTTCTTTTCCTGATAGAGTAATAAGTATTTTAACCTTAAAAATGATCAGTTAAAAGCATCTCATTTGTTGCTTTTTGGAAAACAGCTGCCCTAATGTATATTTAGCTTCTACTGGCCAGGAAACTGGGTTGGAGTCCTAAGATTTGAGTTCTAATCTAACTTTACCCCTAGTGATAGTATAATTTGGGACAAGACTGTTAACCTCTCTGAGTCTCACCTTTTTCTTACTTTAAAATGAATACTGTAGACAAATTGACCTTTTATAAAAGTTTTTCACTTGCACCTAATTTCTATGATTTTACTTTCTTATATGCAAAAAAAAGCCAAAAACAAAAGATGACGCAAATATATGTGACAGATCAGCTTTGTTGTTTAGGGCACGATATTTAATGAAGTCAGAATCAAGATCTGAAGCTGCAAGTGGATCATTTCTAATTTTTTCCACAGCCACAGAGTACATAGCACACTTAGGCTAACAGCTAGCCTCCATGAATACAACTCCCAGAGTTCCTGCCATACTGTTTATTATTATAACTCATAAGAATCACTTATTTGTATGGTGACTTATCTGTTTTCAGAACTTTGTGTATATTATGATTTAGGAATTGGTTGATTTCTTTTCTTTCTGTCTTTAAAGGAAATAACCCAATGAACATTCCAGCAGGAGGGATAACAACAGATCAGCAGCCACCAAATTTGATTTCAGAATCAGCTCTTCCAACTTCCCTTGGGGCCACAAAGTAAGACCCATGTTTTAGTCGGCTCCTATCTGAGTGACAGTCGCACATGAAAGTGGTCTGGGAATCACACAAAACTCTGATTCTTTTTCTAAACTTGCGGCAGAGAAAATGGTTTAAGCAGGGTGGTGGGGGGAATGCTTTTTTTTTGCAGTATAAATGTGGAGCAGACTGCAGATAAAACATGATTGCGCTTGTGTAGTCCATACATCACCTGGCTCTCCTGACTCAGGCTTCTGTTTAGAAGTCACATGCGGTTGAAGAATCTTACTTAACTGAAGCACTTTTGAGTGACTTCAGGAGCTGGATGAAGTGTTCTTGTTCTTCCCTCAGCCCGCTGATGAATGATGGCTCAAACTCTGGAAACATTGGAACCCTCAGCACTATACCTACAGCGGCACCTCCTTCCAGCACGGGTGTTCGGAAAGGCTGGCACGAACATGTCACTCAGGACCTGCGGAGCCATCTAGTGCATAAACTGTACGTGCCCACCTCACCCATTACTCACATGAGACAGGAACATTTTGTGGCTGGTGACAGTTTGACAGTTTTGAGATTTCATATATGTCTGATTGAATTCCTGAGTGCTCCCCCGAGCCCAGGTGCCAATACCACTAGCACCTGAAGAAGGTCATGTGCTTGTTTAGGAAGTCACAGAGACTGCTAGCAGGCCAGAGAATCCCAGACGCTGTGTCCCCAGTGGGGGGTGTCAGAGCATCTCTGGCTCTACCCTGAAGAGAGGCATGAACTGACCCGTGCCACAGAGGCCAAGATTCCTGGTTTGGCCAGACCGTCTGTCCTCTGAGCTCTGGGATAAATGAGGAGGCAGGGATTGTCTCAAAAGCTTTGCCTTATTTAATGGCTCAAGATTATGGTTGTGGAAGACCCTTGAGAATTAGGGAGATTGGGGCCTGGTAAATACAGTTGGCGTGTGAGTACCACCGAACAATCAATTAACATCCAGGAAGTTAATAGTTAACTTTATCAAGCTAGTTAAGTTAAATTAAAAGTGATGTTAATCAACTCAATTCCCTTGGAATTTTTTTTCTTCATTATTTTATTTTATTTATTTATTTTTTTAATTTTATTAATTTTTTTATTTGGGGGGAAGATTAGCCCTGAGCTAACATCTGCCAATCTTCCTCTTTTTGCTGAGGAAGACTGGCCCTGAGCTAATGTCCATGCCCATCTTCCTCTATTTTATACATGGGACGCCTACCACAGCATGGCTCTTGCCAAGCGGTGCCATGTCCACACCCGGGATCCAAACCAGCGAGCCCTGGGCTGCCGAGAAGCGGAATGTGCGCACTTAACTGCTGTGCCACCGGGCCGGCCCCTCTTCTTTATTTTAATCAAAATTTTCTGTAATAGAGTTTAAAAATTAGGAATTTGAAATCATATTATTCTTGAGATGTCGCAGCACTTAACAGTAGTCTCCCCTTATCTGTGGTTTCACTTTCTCTGGTTTCAGTTACCCATGGTCAACTGTGGTCTGAAAATATTAAAAATTCCAGAAATAAACAATTCATAAGTTTTAAATTGCATGCCGTTCTGAGTAGCCTGATGAAATTTTACGCCATCTCGCTCCTTCCCACCCCGGATGTGAATCATTCCTTTATTCAGCGTATCCACACTGTACACACTACCCGCTTTTTAGGTCACCTAGTAGACATCTTGACTAGGAGATCAACTGTTGCTGTGTCGCAGTGCTTGTCTTCAAGTAACCCTGGTATTTTGCTTAATAATGGCCCCAAACTGCAAGAGTAGTGATGCTGACAATTTGGATATGCCAGAGAGAATGTATGTATAGGAGAAAATGTAGTATATATGGAGTTGGGTACTATCCAACGTTTCAGGCATTCACTAAGGGTCTTGGAACATATGGATAAGGGGGGACTACTGTATTGTTAATAGCAAAATATTGGTGTGTTTGAATTGTAGATAAATTGACAAGTCACTATTGTCTCCAGAGAATGACTTCATTTGTGTATTCATATGCTAGGTGAGAGAGATTTGGGATTTCTCTCAACAGTGTGTTGACCCCATAGGTAGATTATCTTCTCTTTCCATGTCACGTGTGAAATGGCAAGATGCTGATGTTGTATTGAAAGTCGGTTGATAGCGTGTGTTGTCCTTTCAGCGTCCAAGCCATTTTCCCGACACCTGACCCTGCAGCCCTAAAGGATCGCCGCATGGAGAACCTGGTGGCTTATGCTAAGAAAGTGGAAGGGGACATGTATGAGTCTGCCAACAGCAGGGTACGTTGCCATACATGTTCCAGGCCGCACAACACCTACAGTAGATACAACTGCATCTGTCTGGCTTGTTGTCTGGAAATGGGGACATCTGTTAGTCGGGTAGACTCATCACCTTGAGGACGCTGACCAGGGAGACTTCCCTGATAAGACATGAGATGCCTGCACATCTTTGTTGGTCAACTACGTATGTCACCACTACAGTGGTAAACGAGGTATATGAAACTGCGTTTTATCCATGGATGCACTTTATAGTTTGTACTGTGTTACTGCCGGCATCAGTGACTGTCCGAGAAGAGATTCAGCTGTGGAATGAAATGTAATGTGCATTTAGTACCTACAGTCGGATAAGTCCTGTAATGTCACTAGGAGTTCAACAAGAATTTGGAGCTTTGGTTTATCAGTTGGATGTGTTGCATACTTACGTTTGCCAGTGTACTTAATACGAAAGTTCTTAGTTAGAACATACAAAAACAAGTCACTCATTTGTTTTTTACAATATTGAATGTTACTGCTTTTTAGGATGAGTACTATCACTTATTAGCAGAGAAAATCTACAAGATACAAAAAGAACTAGAAGAAAAACGGAGGTCGCGTTTACACAAACAAGGCATCTTGGGTAACCAGCCAGCCTTACCAGCCCCTGGGGCGCAGCCCCCTGGGATTCCACAGGCACAACCTGTGAGACCTCCAAGTAAGGACTTCATTTCCTTCTATCAGCTGCCAGTCTATTTGCTTGTTTTTCCTTCTGTGTTTTTGGTGTGTGTCTGAATACATATATTCTCAGGAAGCCCACGCTTTGGAAATTGTGATAGTGGCCATGACCTTCTATACTGGCCTGTGTTTAGACATTGAGTCTCTCTTAAAGGGTACGCTGGCATCAGAATGCACGGTGCTTTGGGACCTGTTGACTGGTTTTCCCTTTAAGTTTGAAGTAGTCCTCAAGATAAAATTCCTTATTCCTAGATGAAGGATTATTTTAAATAACCAGTTGTTCTTCTGCCGTTGTAGATGGGCCCATGCCCCTGCCAGTGAATCGCATGCCGGTTTCTCAAGGTATTTAACCTCTCATTTAACATTCAACAGCCACAAAGTTTATAGGTTTTTTTCCTCTTCCCCTCTGTATTTCTTTGTAGCTTCTTATCTTATATCTTCCATTCCTTTTTGCTGATGAGCAGAATTCAGTTCACAGGCAGTATGAATATCTGTTGTATTTGGAAGTTAGGAGATCTTAGGAAAGATCTCCATCTCCAAGATCAGAGGTGGGATTTAGGGCCCGGCCCGGTGGCGCAGCGGTTATATGCGCATGTTCCGCTTCTCGCTTCTCGGTGGTCCAGGGCTCGCTGCTTCGGATCCCGGGTGTGGACATGGCACCGCTTGTCAAGCCATGCTGTGGTAGGCGTCCCACATATAAAATAGAGGAAGGTGGGCCTGGGTGTTAGCTCAGGGCCAGTCTTTCTCAGCAAAAAGAGGAGGATTGGCAGATGTTAGCTCAGGGCTGATGATCTTCTTCAAAAAAGAAGTAGGATTTAGCTTTTGTTTTTTTTAATGGACAAGAGAGGATATTACTCTTAGGAAGAGTCTCCTGAAAAAGCATTAGGTGGGGGAAGGAAACATTTCTGAATGCATGAAAGGAGAGCATCAAGCCAGTCCTGGGGTAGGCAAAAGCAGGGGATGAGATGGGGAAAGAGCGGCTCTGGGCACTGTGTGTGCAGGTAGCCAAGCCCAGCCAGTGTCGGCTGAGGGGGTTTGTTCTCGGAGATTCCACATCAGGCTGGGGTTCTGGCAGCTGATCTGAACAACTTTTCAAGGTTCTTTATCAAGTTGAGGTTCTTTGGATTTTTGCTTGGTTGAAGCTGTCATTTTAGTTTGGGAGCAAGGGACATTTCAGAGCTTTCGTAGCTCTTGTCAAATTGAGACTTGAACAGTAGAACATTTTTATAGTTTGCGAAATAAGGTGGTGACATTATCCAGAAGATTCTAAAGCAAGGCCTTGCTGTTGTGTGTAGAGTAGTTGGGAGGGGAAAAGAGGTGATTTTTGAAGTTGTGGTAACCTTATTGCATACTGAAAAAGACATGGTAGGTAAACTGATTATTATGGAGGAAACTTTTCAGGGACTTGTTTTGGTGGACTAGATATGAGGGGTGAAAGAAGTGAAGAACTCAGAGAAATTGAGCCTTAGGAAGGTGGCTGAATGCTGTGTTGGGGATGAAGTGGAAGAGTCTGCTGGTTTGGATCTGATGAGGTAGCTGAGATGCTGCTTACTGAGAGGGGTTCGATAGCGAAGCACTCGCAGACCTCCCGCACCAACACGTCCAGGTTCGTGTAAAGAGGAATTCTTTATGTTGCTGTTTCTTAGTACGTCGTCTTCTCTTGTTTAGTTAATAAAATCCTCAGAGAGAGGGTGAAACTTTTATATTGGTAGGCTTCCTGAATAGTCCTCCTGGGCCTGTGCTGGCACTTGGTTATTTAGGGTGACATTTTTAGTCATTGAAGGTCATGCTGAAGGAGGCACGTGTTCTTTGAGACCCTCTGACAGCTACACTAGGGTTAAGGCAGCACTTCAAGGATTCTGTTAGATCGAAGGGTTGGTCCTAAGACTTACTGGAACCAGCGTTTATGTAGAGCTCTGAGTTTACAGAGTATAGAGGGAAATTATCAAGAATGAGATGCTGTGGTGTGCAGTGAGAGCCTTAGCAGCAAGTCAAGTGTCTTTCATGGCGTGACGTTCCTGCAGACTGTGGGCACCCCTGGGATGGCAGAGGTAGCCATGGGCGTGAGATCTTTCCAGGCTGTACCAAGGAGGCTGAGGCTGAGAACTGCCTATCCTTGGGCACTTTCTAAATGCTTAACATGCTTGCAAAATTAAAACCATGTTTTGAGTCTTATCTCAGATTCTAACAATAAATGTAAACCCAGCCAAAGAGCTAGGAGGCCTGGGGTGATGGGAAGGGGCTTCCTACAGAAGAAGAGATGGGAGCCAGGTGCTCCAGAAGGCGTTAGAGAGATTGGCTCAGATGGGTGCCCTGGCCTTAGTTAACACCTCCTCCATAGAGGGTGGAGTGCCTTCCCGGCGCCGCCTCGTTTATGTTGTTGCTTCACTGCTTTCGTGCAGAATTCTGCTGCCCTGATCAGCACTGGCCCAGCCTTATTTGTTCGTGGTTTCCCTGAGTTTCTACCTGCATCTCATGCTGCCCTGCCCCTCACCTCACCATACCACCCTCACCACCACCACATTGGTGCCATTTTTCCCAGATGTGATAAGTCTGTTACTTTCCCGTCTTTTCTGATTATCTGAGTGATTTCCTTTCAGTTACTTGTGTTATGTTTGTGTTCCATCTTATTTTACTTAGAGTTTATTTGGCAAGTTGGTAATTCTGTTTTCCTGTGGGTGCTTTTCCTAATGAACCCTTGTGGGTACATTTACAGGGATGAATTCATTTAACCCGATGCCCTTGGGGAATGTACAGTTGCCACAAGCTCCCCTGGGACCACGCGCAGCGTCCCCCATGAACCACACTGTCCCGATGAACAGCATGGGCTCCGTCCCGGGGGTAAGTGCTTCTGCTTGCCTTAGCTGTGCTGAGAAAGCCTTGCTGGAATAGAGGAAATTCTCTAAGCAGTGGAATTGAAGATTGTTGGAGAATCCTCTGGTACTTGTTCCTTTGGATTTGGGTTATGCTTTATTTCCTTCATTTCTCTCTCTTTTCTTGGTCTTCATTACCACAGTGAGAGTTATTTGACTGTTATTTATTTTTATTGGAATGACAAAGTCATGGGAACTTGTGACTTGGTGAGAAGATGGGAGTTCTGAGGATGGAGTAGGCAGCCTTGGATTTGTGGCCAAGAGGGGCTTGTCAGCACCTGTTGACTCCTAGAGCTTACTCTCCTGAGCCTGCTTTCTAAATATTTAGAGAACTCATAAGAGGCACATTTTGAATTTAAATTATAGCATGCTGTTGATTCTATTCAGAGGACAGTTTGAAGCTGGCTCGTTAGCGACCTTGCATGAGAAAACACCCAAAGTGCCTGGGAGCCCAAAAGCTTTAGCAAGTGGTGCTTCTCTTCCTGTGAGGGAGGGAGGATTTGAAGATTTCTCTCTCTTCTGGTTCATCTTGAAGACTCTGGCCCTCGTCCTCTGAACTCTGAATAATGCTTCTTGTCTTTTAGATGGCCATTTCTCCCTCCCGAATGCCTCAGCCTCCGAACATGATGGGTGGGCATGCCAACAACATGATGGCCCAGGCACCTGCGCAGAACCAGTTCCTGCCACAGAACCAGTTCCCGTCACCCAGTGGGGCGCTGAGTGTGAACAGTGTAGGCATGGGGCAGCCAGCAGCCCAGACTGGCGTGTCACAGGTACCGTTCACCATTGGGACTGTGGCCTGCCCACAGTGATGCAGCCCCAGCTTCCCTCTCACCTTGCACATCTTGTTCTTGAGAATTAGAACTGGAGACTGCACATCTCATTTTCATGTATCAGCATCTCTTGATTTTCCCCATTTTGTCCTGTTGTTTTTGTCCTGTTTGGAATTCTTAACGTCAGGTGAATGTCACACAAAAGTGGATTGGATGGTGGGTTTTGGTTTGTGTGCTTTTGTGCTTTGATTTTGGGGGTTTTAGTTGTTTTCTTGGTTCTTATTTGTATATTTTAAATTCTGAGTTCCACATGTGATCCTGGGAGACATTGCGTTTTAAAGAGGGAGTGGGGAAGGGCCCATGAATTCATTCCTGTGATTTGGTTTGTGTGTCCTGTTGCCTGTCTTCTCTGAGCTGCCAGGTGAAGTTAGGCTAACTGGATCATTGAACAGTTGTCTTCTTGTTGAATGTGTTTTTAATTATTTAGTCTAAAGCTGAACTAGTTTCCATTCATTTTACTGCCGTTTTTCCTCTTTTGTTAATTGTTAATTATAGTGCATGAGATTGTTGCTGTATACAGATGTACACGTATTTAAAACAGGCCAAATCTTCCCCCAAAAGATAAACTTCGTTTTAATATTTTGATATGAATTAATGTGGAATAAAAGTCACTGGCTACACTAGATTCCTCCCTACATACTTACTCATTAAATCTTAATTTCTGTAACATGTCATTGCTTTAGAACAGGGGTCAGCAAAATTGTCCTGTAAATATTTTCAGTTTTGTGGGCCATAGAGTCTTTGTTTTAACTACTCAGTTCTGCTGTTGTGGTGCATAGGCGTATGCATACATAAATGAATGGGCGTGGCTGTGTTCCGGTAACTTTATTACAGAAACAGGCAGCTAAGTGGATCCAGCCATGGGCAGTCATTTGCAGACCCCAACTCTATAGCAGTGATTAGGAATCACTTTTTACAGGGTCCACAAATAATTCTGAAGCGGTCCCTCATTGAGAACCACTGCACTGAAACATGTCAGTGTTTCGATAACTCATTTTCTTAAAAGAGAAATACCTTTCCCAGTGGTCTAAGCTGTGGGTGGGTGTTATGGAGCCCAAAGCAGGTAAGCAGAGTGTGTATGTGTGTGTTTAAGCCAGAGGTTTCGACAGTTATGTAAATCAAAGTATGAAGACATTCATAGAATTAACTTTATTAGAAAGAGCACATTATTATAAGTGTACAATTGGATGCGTTTTTACAAATGGAACGTTCCTGTGAAACCAGCAGACCTCATCAAGAAACCATGATTAGATTTTCATACATTTAATTCTTCAAATCTGTTGCTGCATTTTCAAATGGGGGAGATGATTTTAATGTACTCTGTTCCCTCTGTTAGGGACAGGTGCCTGGTGCTGCTCTTCCTAACCCTCTGAACATGCTTGGGCCCCAGGGCAGCCAGCTGCCTTGCCCACCAGTGACACAGTCACCGTTGCACCAGACACCACCTCCTGCTTCCACAGCTGCTGGCATGCCATCTCTCCAGCATCCGACGGCACCTGGGATGACTCCTCCCCAGCCAGCAGCTCCCACCCAGCCATCAACTCCTGTGTCGTCTTCCGGGCAGACTCCCACCCCGACTCCTGGCTCAGTGCCCAGTGCTAGCCAAACCCAGAGCACCCCTACGGTCCAGGCAGCAGCCCAGGCCCAGGTGACCCCACAGCCTCAGACCCCAGTCCAGCCCCCGTCTGTGGCCACCCCTCAGTCATCGCAGCAGCAACCGACACCTGTGCACGCCCAGCCTCCTGGCACTCCGGTGAGCCTCTCAGTCTGTCATCTTCGGGCCAACACTCTTAGACGAGAACTTTCCCATAAAAAATTCTATCATGCAGTTGCTGCAGCGTCTTGGTGTAACTCTGAAAAGTATCTGCACCCTAGTGGAACTGTGATGAGCTGTGTTTTATTTTCAATATTGTCTCCAAAGGCTGTGTTTGGCAGGACGTGACATATGATTATCTTCCCTAATTAAATGAGTTTGCAGAAGTCAGCAATTATAAAGAAATCATACGTGGATCCTCTATAGAATTTTTAAACTCTCTATATACAGGAGCAATATGTTTCCCATCATCTGTCCTAGATTGAGGTCTTCTGAGTTTTAATAGTTTTTCTTGCGTCATGAGGATTTGGTAAACAAGTCACGTTCCTAATTGTATGTACTTTGACCTGGCCTATCAGCCTTGTTTTCAGACTGGAAGCCTTTTCTTCATGACAAAGTGGCAGACCCAGGTTAGTGCTTCCTGTGGCCCAGTCCTTCCTGGAGGTGAAAGTGACAGGATCACAACACATCCCATGTCCCATGCTCTACTGGCAGTGCCACGTCCCTTGCTCCCCTAGGCTGTCCCCCTGACCCAGGGGCCCGAGGCTGCTCTCATCACCTCCGTGGCCCTCTCTCACTTACCACTGAAATTTTAGTATCTGCTTTTTTAGTCTAACTTGGAGACTCCCATCCCCCTGAAATATATCCCCCTGAAATATATTAGCTTTATTCTTGGGGACTGAGGATATTTATTTATAAAATGTCAAAATTAATCCCACCAACAACCCCAAAATGACATTACTATTTGTATTTCTCCATAGGAAGTGTACTTATTTATCCTTATTTTATATTTCTTATCTAAATAAGAACCTTTTGTAATTTTATGTTTTCTTTTGTTTGTTCGCTTAGAACTCCATTGAGTAAGACTTCAAAAATTTAGAGTTCTTTCAGTGGCTCCTTCTCTTAGTGTGTGTTTACTCCTCCATCACCAATACCACCACTGTTCCTGCAATTAAAAGGCTAGTTATACATTCTTGTGTCGTGTAGAGAATTTATGCCACTTCCTACAGTATATACTGTATATATAAATTCAGCCTTTTAATTCAGCCTTTTACCACAAACATTAATGACCTTATTGGAAGGAATTAAATTTAAAAAAGGAGGATCAGTAGCTTAGGTAAAAAACTCACAGAAAATAATTTTATATCAAAATATAGAAAGGTCTCTGCCTTTCCATCTCTGCATTCTTGGCAAGAAGTCCAGCTGTGTTTCTGCCCGATGCTGACTTCCTCTGGAATTCCTGTTTTTTTGTTTTTTTTGTTTTTTTTTTTAAAGATTTTATTTTTTCCTTTTTCTCCCCAAAGCCCCCCGGTACATAGTTGTGTATTCTTCGTTGTGGGTTCTTCTAGTTGTGGCATGTGGGACGCTGCCTCAGCGTGGTCTGATGAGCAGTGCCATGTCCGCGCCCAGGATTCGAACCAACGAAACACTGGGCCGCCTGCAGCGGAGCGCGCGAACTTAACCACTCGGCCACGGGGCCAGCCCCAGGAATTCCTGTTTTAACTTCTGTTCTTTAGTTCTTTCAAATAGGGGTGCCATTAGGTTAGTATTGAGGAATGTTAACACAAAACTGTATATTGGGTGAGAAACAGCAGTTAAGATCATTTGTATTTTCTTGTTTACAGAGATAAATGATTTTGGTTTCTCTACAGCTTTCCCAGCCAGCAGCCAGCATTGATAACAGGGTCCCCACTCCATCCTCGGTGGCCAGTGCCGAAACCAACTCCCAACAGCCAGGACCCGATGTACCAATGCTGGAAATGAAGGCTGAGGTCAAGACAGAGGACACCGAGCCCGATGCCAGTGAATCCAAGGGGGAGCCTGGCTCTGCGGTAGGTGCTGTTCCTGGGCGTGAACAGATGTGCTGCTCACAGAAGCATCACTAGTGTGTCCTCAAGGGACGTGCGGGGAGTCCACCGTGGATGTCCCTGCTTTTTGTTTTAATGTCCTGTTTGACTATGGGTTCAAGTAGGAAATAGATTAAAAACAGATTGGTTATTTATTTTTAGATATTGATTATGGGTTTATTTTATTTTGCCAGAATTGAAGAGCACTAGCTTGTGTTTTAAATGTTTGAACCATCCAACGACTTTTTCATTGCTGTTCTTCATTTATTTATAGTTCTACAGAGTTAGACTGCACAAGGAGTCTATTTGTTTACTAATTACCTGTGGCAGAAGTTGAACACTGGAAGTCTGTGGGCTGAAACCATCCTATAAATGTATTTGTTTGGCCCACGCAATATTTTAAGAGCAAGAAATTACAAATAAAACTCTAGATTTCTGGATTTTTTTTGGGAAATGAGCAGTTCTGTCAGCATTGTGCCTGCATTCCTATATGGCAGCAGTCTGGATGGGAGCAGCAGCCGTGGCCTATAGATGGGGCATGAGCTCTCCAGTTTGCCAGAGTCTCCACTACTCCTTGCTGTCTCACACCACACCTCCTGCTTGCTTTTCTTTACTTCACCTGCCTGGCCCTTTGAGCAATTTGGTTTTTGGTCTCTACCCCAATTTTCAAGGAGATTCTTGTTCCTAACTAGAAATTTCTGTATATAAAACTACTGAGCAGGTGATGGTGCATATGTGTGCAATTTTTTTAAGCACTCTAGCATGTAAAATTTTTTAAATTAGCATCATAATTGCATTGGTACTGTATTAAAGTGACTCAACTGACACCAAATGCTCCATTTCTTCTTGTAGGAGAGAAAAGGGATGCAACTTCTGACTAGGGGAAGGTTTTAACAAGCCCGTCTACATTTTAAGAGCCTTCCAATATGGCTGAGTTAGAGTAAAGGTCTTTGATATTCATATATTGTTATCTGTAATTTTGTTTTTCTCAAGATGATGGAGGAGGATTTACAAGGATCTTCTCAAGTTAAAGAAGAAACAGACACAGCAGAACAGAAATCTGAACCGATGGAAGTAGATGAAAAGAAACCAGAAGTGAAAGTGGAAGCTAAAGAGGAGGAGGAGAGTAGCGCTAACGGAGCAGTCTCTCAGTCCACATCTCCTTCGCAGCCCCGCAGAAAGAGTAGGTTGTGTTTTCTTGAGCTTTTGAACCGTGCTGCTTTTCCATCGTGTTGTGATTCCACACTGAGGATTAAAAGTTAAAGCAGAAAAAAGAATTCCATCTCCCCTTTGATCTTTCTTGCCTGCCGTTCTCCAAGTTTTAGCTCTTTAGAAATGGTGATAACAAGCTGGACTCCAGCCTGAGGACCCTCAGGGTTCACAGTAGGAATGAGAAATGAGCTGCAGCTCTGAGGGGCAGCCCCGGAGCAGAGCTGTTTTCTGAGATGTCGCTGACTAGGGGGCTGGTGTTGAAATTGCATCTGAGTCCTTGAGCAGGCCAAGGAGCTGGGGCTTCACTCGGCAAGGTGTGAACCACCATTGACAGATCCGAGCTCCGTGATATTGGGGAAATAATCACCATGGCAGCACACGTGTGCACTGGCGCTTGTAGGTTTCTGCTGATGCAGCAAGAAAACTAAGTGCCCAAAGTCAAGGGGCAGTGGAATAGGACCCAGTGGCCTAGTGCATCGGGAACAGGAGACGGTAAGTGAAGATACTTGGGGCTCCAAGGTGTGTGGGGTGACCCAGCCTTGCAGTGGAAGTTGGATGCAATCATTTGAGATGTGTCCAAAGTAAGGAGGTAACAGGATGTTAGAAAATTGTCAGGTGACCCTTGGAAATGTGAGATGGGGCTCAGGAAGTTCAGGGCTGCAGGTGATGCATTTGGGAAAGATGGCAGAGAAATTGCTAAAGGCTGGTATTGTGTGGTTTTGCTGCTGAAAGGGATCCTAAAGATCACAGAGTATAGCACTTCTCAAATTTTTGGTCTCAGACCTCTGTATACTCCTAAAAATTGAGGACCCCAGCGAGTTTTTGTTTGTGTGGATTATCTATCACTATTGAAAAATTTTTAAATATTTAATTCATTTAAAAATAACAAATCTGTTACATGGCACCCATAAAACACATTTTTATGAAAATAACTTTACCAAAACAAACATAATTAGTGAGAGTAGTGATGTCGTTTTTTTACAATTTTACTACTTGGATAGTTAACACAGCTGGATTCTCACATCTGCCTCTGACTTCACTACCTTGTTTGGTTGAAGTATGTGAAGAAAATCCAGCCCCGCTCAGACAGGTAGTTGATAAAGGAAAGGGTCATAGCCTTTTCAGGTAATCATGGATGTTCTTTTTTGATACTACACCAAAACTCAACAATTGGAAGTTTCTTAAGCAGTGTGAAATCTGAATCTGTAGCACTGAATTGGCTGAGTTTTGCAGATCTTCCAAATGTTGACGTACTTCACTATATAATATTTTTAAAAATCACGTTCATTAATATTGCTATGAATCTCCTCAAAAAAGTCTTGTAAGTTTTGAGATGCTGTCAAGCTCATGTGGCAGATACAAGTTTTTCAAAATTCTAATTTTTGATGAAAGTTTGAGTTTTATCATTGGCAACAAATACTGTCAGTTGTCCTTGAAGTATCTAGCCCACTTTGTCCATTTTTGAGAAAATGTCTGCCACTTACCCAGATCTGATAACCAGCTGTTCCATGAGGAGAGCAGTCGCCTCGGCTCTCAACGCTCGCACAGGCGCTTTCTCTCAGAACAAGCACCGCACGCAGCAGAGGCACGTATGCCTACGTCCTTGTCTGTCACTCAGAATGAGAGACGTATAGCCAAGGTTGAGATGTAATGAGAGTGATCATTTTTACTACTTCAGCAAGGATATTCGTAAGTGTAGCTGGCACGCTTTCCCGCGTGTGCACAGCAGCAGTGAAGAGCGCAGCGACTGCTCGGTGGAGTTGGGGGCCGCTGCCTGTGGTGTGCTTTATGCTGTGATTTTACTCACTGTTGCTTTTGCCCCATCTGCAAGAATGTCAACACAGTGCAAAAGGCAAATGATGGCTTAGAGTTATCATGAAAGTAATATAAATCACTTTATATTATAGAAATAAATTTGGTTTCACAGATCCCTAGAAAGGGCCTAGGGCAATGATAGAACTTTTTACGATTGTGGAAATGTTATATGTCTGTGCTCTCCATTATGGTAGTTGCCACCCGCATGTGGCTCCTGAGCACTTGAAGTGTGCCAAGTGTGACTGAGGAAGTGAATTTTTAATTTTATTGAATAGTAATTCATTTAGATTTAAGTTGCCATGTATAGCCGGCAGCTACCATATTAGGAGGTTTGGGGATCTGTTAAGGCATCCATGGACCTCGCTTCAAGAGCTCCCAATGTTGTGCCCCATCCTGATTGTATGGAGAAGGCTTTGAGGCTGGAGAAGTGGAGTGACTTGCTCAAAGCACACCACACTAATAAGTAGCAGAGAACTTGTTTCATATACAGCTTCTGACTTCCACTCCCGTTGTTTATAGTCTTACTACATCAATGTGGTGATTTAAGACAGGAGTTTGAAAATGCCCTTTTCCCAGCATAGGTATTAAACAAAAGTTTAATGAAGGAATCAATGATCAACCAAAATGAGACACATGTAAGACTGTATCACTTTTGATTACCACTAAGGAGATGATAAGATCTGGAGCATGGGTCAGGAAACTTTTGCTAGAAAGAACCAGATAGTAAATATTTAGGCTTTGCGTTTCATAAAATCTCTTGCAACTACTCAACCCTGTAATGTGAAAGCAGCTGTAGATAATATGTAAACAAATGGCCATGGCGGTGTTCTAATAAAGCTTTATTTTTGGAGACTAAAATTTGATTTTGTGTAATTTTCATGTATTATGAAGTATCATTCTTTTCCCTTTTTTCCACCCACTAAAAACTGTAAAAACCATTCTTAGCTCACAGGCCGTACAAAGGCCAACGGCTGCCCAGATTTGGCCTGTGGGTCAGAGTTTGCTGACCCCTGATCTAGAAGAATAAAAAAGCTATTGACTAACTAAAGAATTGTTTTCTTATAAAGAGTTATGCAAAGAAAACCAAATGCTACTTCATCTCTGTAAAAATAAAATAGAAGAAAAGGAGTTCACTGAAAGCAGGATGTGCGTCTTTCATGAGGCTCCTGTAGGGCATGCTCATTAGACCAGGCCTTTGTGCCTGGAGGGGAAGGTCTGCTGGAGAGGGCGTCGAGGGGATGTTTCACATGCCCATTGACCTCCAGCAGCAGTCCCAGGTGTAAAGCAGTCAGGTGTCCTGGAGAGGAGGTTACATTTTCCACAGGAGATCCGTCAGGACACCTGCACGGTCCCTGGCTCTGATGGCATAAACTCTCAGGAAACTTGTCAATGCCACTGTTTTCGTCTTTCGGTACACTTGATGCATGCCACTTCCCAGCTGGAACTGTAAATGTTTATGGTCTTTTAATCTGCTGTTTACTTTTTTATTTATTTATTTATTTTGAGGAAAGTTAGCCCTGCGCTAACATCTGTTGCCAATCCTCTTCTTTTTGCTGAGGAAGACTGGCCTCAAGCTAACATGCATGCCCATCTTCCTCTACTTTATATGTGGGATGCCTGCCACAGCAGGGCTTGACAAGCGGTGTGTAGATCCGCACCCAGGATCTGAACCGGCGAACCCTGGACCCACGGCACCACCGGGCTGGCCCTTACTCTGCTTTTTAAATTACAGTTTACCCCATCTGTTGTAGAAAATCTTTCCAGAATACAAAAAACACAAAGAGGAAACCTCACGTCATTCATACCCTAAGTCAGCTCAACTCCCTGCCGCATAGTCAAAGGAGGGAATAGTGTATAGCACCTCTAGTCGTTTTTCTCTGCACAGGAGTGCCTTTGAGTGCTGTGGGGTCCTGACACACTCCCTGCTGACTAACCTACTTCTCACCTTCTTAGGTTGTATGCACGTTTTCCCGTGTCATTAGAACTCATTTGGGTTTTGTATGAATTTCCCATCCTGAGTGTATTTGGCAGCCAGTGTTTATCCTTGGATCGGTGATAACAGAAAGTGTGGTAGGAAATAGGATGGCTAAAGGTTTGGAGAAATGGACTTTGGTGAATGTGAGAGGAAACAGCACAGAACTTTCGGGAAAAATACTTGTTTTTGCAGCTCTGTTATTGTATACATTTGTTTGTGAGGTGATACAAAACCATTTGTCGTAAGTGGTCTGAGCTTACTTCAGCCAAGGACAGAAAAGTTTCATCAGAGGAGGAAAGGTCCTTTCCAGTGAAGTGGCTTTATTAGCCCCCATTTGATCAGTGAAGCTGATTTGAGAGTTGGCTTTATTTTCTAGTCCAACACAGTTTTAGCATTGGAAACCCTTTCATTGAAGAAGCAAACTTGTCAGTATAGTATTTTGCCTCATGACCTGGATGCAGTTTTTAAAAACTAACATTTTTGTGTTTTTGGAAGCCCTAGTTGTATCTTCAGAATGTCTGTGGACTGTATGGTGAATGGGAGCCCTTGGAAGCTTCTTGGCTGGGAGGGAGATGATTGGGACCCTTTCGGAAGCAGCCTGGGCAACTGTTTGAAATGTGATAGGTCTGAGTGCCTTTTAAATAGTGTCATTTCCTTTTGTTTTCTAACTGCAGTCTTTAAGCCGGAGGAGTTACGCCAGGCTCTTATGCCAACCCTGGAAGCGCTGTATCGACAGGATCCAGAGTCCTTACCTTTTCGGCAGCCTGTAGATCCCCAGCTCCTAGGAATTCCAGTAAGTTAATCTAGTACAAATGTATTACAACCTTACCAGTGTAACTCATGATTATCCATTGTTTTGTCTCTTAAAAATGGGTAATAAAACAATGCCCTTGTTTTGAAGATTTTTCTCCAAATATAATACACGTTTCTCTTACTGATTGAAATGTGTATTTCCCACCTGTTCTGTTAACCCCAGGGTCTGAGGAGGGGTGCATTGAGCTTGGGGGAGCATGCCCTGGGCTGGGGCACATGGCCCCTGTAGCCTCACATTCTAGTTGGCCTTTGTGTAAGACTTTGTCTAAAAGATTGGATTTAAAGAGTTGGTGAACATCAATTATAAAGCACAATTATAAACACATATAACCATTATAAAACATCAAGTGTGCCTTGCCCTTTGATATCCCTGTGTCGGGCCTTGCAAAGGCCTTGGTGACCCAGCACATTCTCTTAAGCTGTGTTATTATTTTTGTTTCTGTTTTTGTATTTGTCTTGGAATTTCGTTTTTGCTTGCTAGGACCAAGGGTTAATCTTTAGAAAAACACATTGTCAATCATATTGTCTGATAAATTTGTTTACCATTTTAATCCAGTGGATTAAAATCCTTATTTTCATTTTATTTTTTTGTTTTTGAAGATTTTATTTTTTTCCTTTTTCTCCCCAAAGCCCCCCGGTACATAGTTGTATATTCTTCATTGTGGGTCCTAGTTGTGGCATGTGGGACTCTGCCTCAGCGTGGTTTGATGAGCAGTGCCATGTCCGTGCCCAGGATTCGAACTAACGAAACACTGGGCCGCCTGCAGCAGAGCACGAGAACTTAACCACTTGGCCACAGGGCCAGCCCCACAATCCTTATTTTTAAAAACCTTATATTAAAAAGTATATTTTATTAAACAGTTCTTACTTTACCTTTGAAGTAAATATTAATTGCAATTTTAGATTACAGTTACATTAATTGTATGTTAATGAATACAATTAATTAATTGTAATACATTAATTACAGTTTTAGATAGTAAAATCAGAGGAAGACTGAGGTTATTTTCTTTTCACTTCTCACTTCTTAGTATTGGAAATGGAAGTTGTTCTGGTACTATCTATTTTATTTTAAGATAAAACTACAGGTAAGGCTGGCATTTGGAATTTGGGGGATCCACTAGACTGAGACCGTTCTGTCTTTAAGGATTATTTTGACATTGTGAAGAATCCCATGGACCTTTCCACTATCAAGCGGAAGCTGGATACAGGGCAGTACCAAGAACCCTGGCAGTATGTGGATGATGTCTGGCTTATGTTCAACAATGCCTGGCTCTACAATCGTAAGACGTCCCGGGTCTATAAGTTCTGCAGTAAACTCGCAGAGGTCTTTGAGCAAGAAATTGACCCTGTAATGCAGTCCCTTGGATATTGCTGTGGACGCAAGGTACAGTTTAAACTTTTTCTGGAAAACAAATTTCCCTGGTTAATCTAGCCAAAAAGGAGTATTATGATGATGTAATAAACTCGATATTTTGGCCATACCTGTGAGCTGGGAAGTACCCAGCTGTAGTCTGGTCTTTTGTAAAACAGTCACCTTCCTGAAGCGATGTAGTGGATGATCAAGCTAGAGGAGCTTATCGGGGAGGCCTTGGGTTTGGCATTTCTGCCTGCCGTTGTTTCCGTTAATCTGTCTGTAATAATGTCTCTTAGACACTGACTCTGTTGCGTTGTATCCAGAAATGTCTTTAAATAGCTATGAAAACCATTAGAAAACTATTTGGTGTACTAACAGAAAAAACTGACAAGCTGAATGTCACTCTCCGTAGTGAACTAAAATGTTGCATGACAGTAAATGGGATGTATTTTTAGTATTTTCTCCTTTGTTTTTGCAGTATGAGTTTTCCCCACAGACTTTGTGCTGCTATGGGAAGCAACTGTGTACAATTCCTCGAGATGCTGCATACTACAGCTATCAGAATAGGTAAGCATCGAGTAGTTTCCTGGGTTGGGGGGAAAAAGGGAAGGTCTTATTAGGACCAGGCATGCTCTCCTGATTGTGGCCCACAGACATTATTTCTTTGCTGAAGTTCCAATGAAAAGGGTCACAGTTTTAGTGCTTCTCAGTCACTCGGAGAGCCCCATGGTCTCAATTTTAAAGCGTGCTTATACAGTATAAAACATTTAAGCTCAAAACTGCTTGTTAGACTACTTGGATACATGCTTAAGCCTTGGTCTTTCTAAAATGAAACCATATTAAGAAAGAGTCTAGAGTGGAGAGTAACTCTAATACATACCTTTTTCGAGATGTTAATAAAATTGAAACGTATTTTACTACTCCCCATGTAACTATTTGCCTAGATAATTTGGCCTGGACAGTCTGATAGAAAGACTTACATCAACGCTAATTCATTAAAAAGATAAAAACCATAGACTTTTTTTTAACCAGTAACACAAAATAGAATGAGATCTGGTGTTTTTATTGAGTTCAGGAGTAACTGCCCTATTATAAGATGGCCGTTTCAGGTTTTTTGAGTGGTAGGTATGCTTGAGAAATATTTGCTATTCTCTTTAAATCTGAAGATTAGATCTCCTATCTTAAGTAGAGGGAGAATGAAAATAATATTTTTTGTTGTTCATTCTCCATACAAATACAACTTCTGTAGTTTTGGGGTTGTTTTGAAACTTAAGCTTATTTGTATCTCTTGCTTTAAGTGACCACACGTTGCCATAGCGTGAGGGCATCATACCTTAAAGCACGGGCTGTAAATCTTGGTCAAGTTCAATTACATTGCCTCCATTTTATGAATTGGCAACTGGATTCTTCATGTGACCAAGATGGAGGAGCTTTGTGCCTGTTCTTTGTCTTTAAGTTCAAGTATTAAATGTCAGCATTAGGGTTTGATGTTTTGATTATTTTGATCTTGTTTGCTTATAATAATTACGTGTGTTCTCTTATGTTGAAGAAGATAGGTAGAGGGATTTTTGTTATTTCTTCAAAGGTACATGCTCAGGCCTGAATGATTTGGAATTTTGAAGTTATTTTTCTTCCAATTATATGTTTTTTAATTATTTTCATTTTTAAAAATATCTAACCATATTCAAGATAATAACTCCCATCAGAATCCTATTTTTTAAGAAAAGAATTTTTGACCTAAAAATGTCTCAAGAAAAGGTTTGTAAACCTTCCCTAGCTCACTTATGCTGGTACTGTTCAGTATAGTGAAGTGCTGGTATGAGGGAAAAGATGGACAGCCCCAGAAAGACTCTCTGCTGGAAGTGCAGCCCATACCACGTCCTGCTGAAAATATTGTAACATTTGCAGTTGGATTTCAGTCTTAGCTTGCCCTTCTGTCAGTAGAAGCATTTTAAGACAAAATTTGAAATGGTACCCTAATCCCTTCGTAATGGAATCTCTCCCATAATGACAAGTGTTGTTCTGGAAGTTGTGGCCCCTCCATTTACAGTTTTAGCCCCATGACTTTCAGCACATCCCATGATAGGTCAAGCTTAACACTCCTATCCATGATAAGGGCCCAGCAGCACCTTCCCTGGCAGCCTTGGTTATCAGTCTTCAATGAAATAATGAATAGGAATTCCCTTTGGAAACTGTTATGTGCCAAGCAAAATAAAGTTAGGAAATTTCTATATTTAGTTTTATTTCTATATAGAACTTCATTTTTACTGAACAAAGTGATGTATTTTTCTTAAGAGTAGAAACATAAAGGAGTTCTGTTTTATTAATAATACAGTTTAAAAGTGTAGGCATGTTGCTCCTCAGCTGAATCTCACAAGGTGTGCTTTCTAGAATACCAAATTGAAGAGGTTGACATGTTGTAATTCTGAAAAAGCAGTGGCCTAATTCTACCACGAACAAGATAACTGCTGACATTTTTATTCTCAACTTTGACTATTTGTGAACACTGTGGTGTTCTCTTGAATAACTGTTTGGGCACTTAAAACAGTAGAAGATCCTACAGACCATTTAAACAAGTGAAACTAACATGTAAACTAGCACATGGTTATATTTTCACTTGTTTCCATACTTCAAAAATTTGAAGTAACTCATGTTGGGAAAATAGCTCTCCAGATTTTTCAGTTATCTATAGATAAGATAGATATTATCTATAGATATCTCAGTTATTTTTATTTACTGATATGGTACTTAAAACAATCTGCATTTGAAAATTTACTCCATACATTAAATTACCCTTTCAAATAAACTATGCAGTTACGTTGTGCTAACTTGAGGTACCCAGATGTACATCATCATCGGATTATGTGGAGTATTTTTCCTTTCCAATTCCATATTCATCAAATGGCTTCCTTCACACAAGGTGGAGTGTCAGCTAGGCTCTTACGGTTGAAAAGTGAATTTCTGAGCCAATTTGTATTTCCAAGGTGAATCAGGTTTGGACTAGGTAATAAGATAGGGGTATTAACATCTGTCACCCACTGATTGCCAAGGTGGTTTCAGCCGATTTGGCTAGATGGGTGACCGTGCCCTCTCCTGTGAGTTGTTGACTCCTCTCAGAAGGGTACTAAAGTGAGGCCTTGGCTCCTTCCCTCTCCGCTTCTTAATCCTGAGCAGGTTTGACTCTCCCATGTCCCTGGCCTTGCTTTGGGACAGGCACTAGAGTGTATTAACTCTCTGTCCCTCCTAGTTTCTGACCCTGAGGTTCTTCAGGGGTGGGAATTAGTTACACACAGAGAGCTTAGGCTTCTGTGGCCACTCCAGGGCTGCTGTTCAGCCCAGCGCTTCATTCTGGGCCAGTTTCCTCCACTGGAAAATGCTGGATTTGTGATTCTTCTTTCCTGGATGTTGCTGGACTTGATGTCCTGCTTGAATAAAAGCTAAGTTGTCCAGAATCTTAAAACTGTTTAGGTTCATGTAATTATCATGGCAATTTCATTTCAAAATGTGTTCAGGGTCCTCTTCGCTAGCCCACAGTTGCTGGTGTGTGATCATAAAATGAACTGGAACATTCAATTCCAAGTTTTATTTTTAGAAGGAAACTATTTGGCATTGAGGGGACATCATTTTTGCATATTCTTGTGGTTGCCGCTGAAGTGGTTGATCGTGCCTCTGCTTTAAATCTTTCTTGCTTTTGCTGATCATGCCCTCCTGCACGTGGAAATTCTTACTACGTGTTTGCAAGGCTCCATAAGAATATTTACAAAATAATAATATTCCTATAGTTCATTCAGAAAAAAGTGGGTTTTTTTTAACAGCAATGTTAATCTCTTTGTTCTGGTCAGAGTTTTTAATCTTGGCAGAATTCATTGATTGAATTAGTCCTAAATAAACTGGTCCCAGCAAGAAATTGTCATTAATCCAGTTGCTGCTCACAGTGGATCTGTCATGTTCCTCATCAACAAACTGAAAAATTGGATAATCTTGAGATGTGTGCATGCTCTAAAGTTTTATGCTTTTAATTTACTGTATGTGTTTAGTCAGTGAAATATAGCAGACAAAATGTTTGATGTGTTTAATTAAGATTAGAAGTAGAATGTGTGGGGGACCTATTTTAGTGGTAATGAAGACAAACTGGCCAGCCGGTGGCCTAACCCTCAGCCGTTTGTCGCCGTGTGTGCGTGAGTGAGTGAGGCTGCCAGCTGCCGCGTCTCCTTCTGCGCTTGTTGGTTCAGTGTGGCGCTCCGAGTCTCGTCACAGTGTCTTTAACACTAATCCTCTCGGCATCTTGTAGATGTAGTTTTAAGCACTAAAACCGCATTTTATTGTGCTGCCGTCGCTACCTTATACTCCTCCTTTTTTCTTGTATAATTCACCTCCATTCAGCTTGTTTATTTTTACAGTATTCTTGTGTGCCCATCTTGTTTTATGCAGCATCAGCCTGCATTTTTGTTGATTTCTCATTCATGTCCTTTCCAAACATTTAATAGTTTTTATTTTAATTGTTCTTATTTGATAGCTTGAGCCCAGGCTCTATATTATCTTACAAGAAATTGGGGTGATGGATAATTTCTCAAATGCAGATTGTGCTTTAAAGATTAACTCTCTAAATTTGCTTAACTTGGATTGTCACCAAGTCAGAGCAGTCAATCACTGAGTATCTCAGATTGATGAATGATTGGTCCCAGTACCAAAAAGTTTAAATCAAAGCTTAGAATTCAATTTTAAAAGTCTTTAAGATTGGTCATGGATTTACATATATTGTATTTCTTATACAATATATCACATTTTCTTCTCTGTATATTCTTATTGATAAATGGCTGGAAAGTCTTTGACCTCGACTGCATTTCTGTTAAATGTTTGTCTAGAATATGGATTTGGTTTCATTTGTATTGTAACCTAATTAACAAAGTGATTAACATGAGAAAAACAACAGGAAAAAATTAAAACCAGTTCTGGGTGCTCAACATTTTCATACCTTTAAAGATCTGGCTTAATACTAGAAGTAAAATCTCTGAATTTGCTGTTAAGCATAAATTTCCCGTTTTGAAAAATAAAGATATTTCAGTTTAAATTGTTTTTATAAGGCCTTTTGTCAGACTGTTTTGTTCAAAGTAAATTTTTTCCATCTCAAACCCTGGAGTTATGTTTAATTTTCTTTAAGTAATAACAAAATTCAAACTCCTAAATTTAAGCTCCTTGCAATTCTAGTATTAACAACTCCTTGAAAACATTTGCATCTTGGAGCTGGCTCCAGCCCAGTCGTTGTTAGTGATGATGGCCTGTGATGTGTGCAATGAGACCGAATGCTAATCAATGCTTTGCCTTGGCTTTCTGCTCTGTGTTGTCTTGGTGTTTGCGTCTTACCTCCATGTCTGTGCTGTGTTCCCGTCCCTGTTTTCTAATCCTGCCCCTCCCCACCTGCCCCTCTTCCTTCCATTGTCCTCACTGACCCATCAATCAACCAACAACGCCCCCCCTTCGTCGTGGTGATCTGCCCTGCTCTGATTGGTGGCTTCGTTGCTTGGGTGGCTGTGTGTTATGATGGACCAGTTCACCCAAGTATGGCCTTCTTGCTGACAGGTATCATTTCTGTGAGAAGTGTTTCACAGAGATCCAGGGGGAGAATGTTACCCTGGGTGACGACCCTTCACAACCCCAGACGTAAGTATCATCCTGTCGTTTTTCTTGAGGTGACTCTTAATTGTTTTTTTCTTCTTGTCCATGATTAAAAGGGAAGTACCACTGCCTTTTTGACTTCTGTGTAGTGAATGTTTTCATGTTAACTATGCCCACGTTCATGCTTTAAGCTGTAGCTGTTTTAGCTGAACACCATTCAAGACTGTGATGCAGTAGCCCCCACTGCAGTTCACGGGTCTCTTTCTCTACTTTGCTCTCTCTCTCCTTTTAAAACACTTGCTTTTTCTTAGTGACTGTCAACCTCCATTGGAAGAAATTGTAAATTTTCAGTTACACCTAAGAAACCAGAGAGCGTTACTCACGGAACTGGTAGTAGCAAAAATTGAGTCTTCTGTCCATTTCCTGTCTTGAGCATTTAGTCGATCTTCCTCTGAAACCCCCATCCTTTAAGTTGGAGGGCTAGTAGAAGGCAGATGATGAGATCCCAAAGTGTGAAAGTGTCTCCTTCCTGCTGGAGCGTTGACTCTTGCTCACTGGCTCCAACATGGACAGGCATGAGTTGGTTTATTTATTTCTTTACTGAGTTCACCTTTGCCTCCCTGATGCTTATCCTCTGATGAAGTTACCTTTGAGTGGCCAGGTTGTCAGAATGTGGCAAGAAAAAGCATAGCCACAGACTGGGTGGTCAGCTCATTTATATGCTTGAGATACCTAAAAACCTGCCAGCCAACATATCTGCCCAGGACTGCCAGCAGTTGGCCGTTCTCTCTTTTCTCCTGACTCTACCATGATTCCTGCCACACTAGGAAGTCTACTAGCCTGGCTGTCTCCCACCGAAACAATTTGTGGCAGTGTTGGACACTTACTCTGCAACTCAAGTTTACTTTATTCAAACACAGAACAAACCATAGCCACTTGTAAGACATACAACCCAAAATGACAGAAATTCTACATATTCCATTTATTTTTATATCCCTTGTCTTTTATTTTTTTTAAGATTTTATTATTCCTTCTTCTCCCCAAAGGCCCCTGATACGTAGCTGTATATTTTCAGTTGTGGGTCCTTCTGGTTGTGGCCTGTGAGATGCTGCCTCAGCATGGCTTGATGAGTCGTGCTTGGTCCGCACCCAGGATCTGAACTGGCAAAACCCTGGGCCGCCGAAGCAGAGCATGAGAACTTAACCACTCGGCCACAGGGCTGGCCCCTCCCTTGTCATCTTAATGCTTTGGTCCAATTGTGTGATTAATAATTGGATTGTATGGTTCTGTGAATCAGAAATAATTCACGTATACACTGATCCTAGCAAAGGACAGTAGAAACCAAATACTCAACCCTCTAAGAATAAGTAAAATATTCCCAAGTAAATGCTGACCTTGCGTCATTGAGGGAATATTGTAATTTAGAAGAATTGGTTACACCAATATCCGTCAAATTCTGTAGCCATTCACCACATAGATTTGATTGAAAACTAACAGGTTTGAATCTCAACACAATTTTGCCATCATATTTTGACTAGTCTTAATGAAACCTTGTAATAAGTGATGATGATGGTTGGGAAGAAATATTCCAAGGAAGAGAGAAAAATAAGTGGTGGTGCTTTCTATGGAATTCAATTTTATATATTCATACTATCATTACACCTACTTAAGATTTCAGCTGACCATCATTTACTTTTTATTTGAAGAAGTAGTTAGAGAATCATGTCCCAGAGATCCTATAGTTTACAGTCAACAGATATAGTTAATTGACATTTTTCCTTTTTTTTTTAAACAAGGACAATTTCAAAGGATCAGTTTGAAAAGAAGAAAAATGATACCTTAGATCCTGAACCGTGAGTATATAGCTATTTCTTTCTGACTTTTAGATTTTATTTTCAGGTCAGGAAAGTTCCTCCTTCTGATTGGCTTGTGGGAGAAGACAATGGAAATACATTGTCCTGGGTGGAAGTTATTTCAGATATGGATTCTTTTTTAACTCATACAAAATATATATGTCTCTGTAGCATGCTCTCTGGTTACTGAGTTCTAACAGTGATAAGATTAGAGGGAGGTTTTGGTTCTGTTAGAACCTCTCTAATAACTTGGTCGTTGATGTCTTTAAGAAGCCGTTTAGAGTGAATCCTTAGAGACCAAAGATAGGAATATTTGGTGGAGTAGTGCTAGTGTCCTCTAAAGGGAAATTTCAGAAAGAAAACCTCTTAGAAACCACTCTCTGAAAACAAACAATGGGAAGCCTGTTGTAGGTTCTTGCTACGGTTGTTGGTGTGGTATATTCCCGAGGGCCATTGTCAAGTACTTTATATTCCTCCAGTGATCACTGAGAATGCTGCGTTTCCAAAGTTTGCTTTGTGATAACCCCTAAAGAGGCTTCAGAGCTCCTTCAGTGTGGTAGACCCTCCAGGTCCCCAAAGCCGAGTCCTCAGGGTACCCCAGTGTGTGGAGACGTCACTGTGGTGAATGCCCATGCAGAGCTGCTTGGTGAGCGCAGGCTCCAGCACCACTGGGTGTTTGGGAAATGTGGCTGTGGTGCGTCCAGGCTGAGAAACAGGTCCTCCCCTCCCTGGGCCCTGACCCCTCAGCTCCAGGGAAGCCTGTTGCTGCTGTAGAAGATACAGACTTTGGGCCAGCCCAGTGGCTTAGTAGTTGAGTTCGTGGACTCTGCTTTGGCGGCCCAGGGTTTGCAGGTTTGGATCCTGGCTGTGGACCTACATACCGCTTGTCAAGCCATGCCGTGGTGGCATCCCATATAAAGTAGAGGAAGATTAGCACAGATGTTAGCTCCAAGCCAACCTTTCTCACAGAAGACACAGACTTTTCACCCAGGCCTCATTTTCAAGCCTCGCTTTCCTGTTGGGAGCTCACTTAGTCTCTCCTACTAACAGTGCCCAGGTAGGGGCACGTTGGTTACCAGAGCCTGAGCCTTAGCAGTGTCTGGGGTGCATGGGAAGGTGCGGTGCCCCTGTGTCTTTAATGACCAGTGGATTGTTTGTCCTGGTTACCCATGTCCCTGGTCACATTATGTCCTCCCTGCACATAATGCGATTTATATTCATTTTTCCATTTCAAAATACATTACATTGAAATACTAGGTGCCAGGCAGTGGGGGATACACGGATGAATAAGGGTGCGCTCCATCCTTCAGCTGTTCATCTTCCAGGAGAAGAGACAGCTGGATCATAGCACAGGCAGCAGCAGACAGTAAGGTGGTCCAGAAGTGAAGGGTCCCAGCCTGGCCAGAGTGACGTCCTGGAGAAGGTGATGCTTATCTGGAAGCAGGTGTTGGGGGAGGGGCAAACATTATAGACACAAAGGAGAGCGAACACAGAACTTTCAGTGATGCTACAGTAACAACACTACAGGTGAGCGTGAGTGGTCGGCAGGTAGGGAGTGTGGATGGAGCCCCAGGAGACAGGAGGCAGAGGGTGCTCCGTTCTTTGACATGTAGATTTCCTCCTGTATGTGCTACAGTAGTTTTGAAGAACATCGTTGGTTTTAGTTCTGGAAAGATCCCCTGGATCAGTTGAGGTGGATTCAGCAGGAGAGGGAAGAACTTTGCTCTCTAGCAGAGAAACTAGTTAGGAGACTGAGAGCAGTGACTGGACAGGAGGTGGGAGCCTGACCCTTGGGATGAAGAGGCCACACCATGGGGTCGGAAAAGGCTGGCCTTGGTGGTGACTTAGGTAAGCATGTGAACCGGAAACACAGGAAGGGGAAGCAGGCCATTGGTTAAGAGTAGTTAGGAGTGAGGAAAGGTCCAAATTCAAAATTGATCGAATGGGTTCTAGAACATAAGTATATCATATTTTTTTTACTTTCCTCTTCCCCAGCGTGGGAGGGCAGAGTTGAGAATGGGGTATCTTTGGAGCAGGCACAGAAACTGAGGGAGTTGTTGCCTGTTAACCTTTTAATTCTTAACCCAGGGGATGAGCTGAAGTGCTGAGATATCAGAGAAGGCACTGGTTGGAGTGATGTAGCACTTGAGGAAGGAGCAAAGCTGGGGAACAGCCACCAGAGGCGGGGGGGCGACACAGCAAGGACTGCCACAGAACACTAGAGGACGGCCAGTTAGTGCTGCTACTGTTTTGCAGTTTTGTGTGTGTGTGTCCTTTTTTCCTCCAACAGAACAGGTACAGAGAAGCTGAGTTAGGCTGGATTTGTGGTTGAAGGCTTGCTCAGCAAGGGCAATGGAAAGATCAGGGGCCAGGGACTTGACGGACAGTAGCAAGAGCATGCATCAGGTTCCAGGGCTCGTCATCTAGGCTGATAGGAAGAGCCTGAGCCCGGGATAGTTCGGGGCCTTCCGCAAGGTGTAAGTTTTGGGGGCAGTAAGGGAGTGGCTAAAAAGAGAAGGTTTTGGCCTTCGAGCATGTTGGCAATTAAGGTTCCCAGGTGAGGTAACGGCCCAGGTGAGCCATGGGGTGGCTGTGGCAGAGGACGGGCTGTGCGGTGGCCCCCTTGCTCTCCTGTGTTTACTCAAATCAAGGCTGTTGCTTACCAGTCCGCTTGGCGCCTGCCACCTTTGTAACTGACTCAGAGCCGCCACTGCTGTGCCTAGGCCCAGGAGGAAGCGTCTGTAGCACTGAAAGTGGTGCTCTCTGTTGTTTCAGTCAGTGGAGGCGCGTGCAGTCGCCTGGAGCAAGCATTGGTCTTGAAAACATGTGGTAGTGTCAGAAACACTGGCCCATAAAATATGCCTTTATCATAGAAATTTCTTAAAGTAAAGTTTCATTTCTGATCGCAAAGGAGATTGAGAGAAGAGAGGAATGAGGCATTTGTACAAAGAAGAGGGAAGAAAGCCACCTTTTCCTAAAGAAAATATCATACTGTTGCATTTTTAAAATACAGCCAAATCAATCACCAGATCATTAATGCTGCAGATAATCGAAGTAATCAAGAGGATGAGGTGTGAACACAGTACACAGGCTCCTGCGGACGGCTCCGCTGTGGGTTCCACGTGCATTACAGTGTGCCTTCTTTGTCTTCCAGTTTCGTTGATTGCAAGGAATGTGGCCGGAAGATGCATCAGATTTGTGTTTTACACTATGATATCATTTGGCCTTCAGGGTGAGTAATTTCCTGTGAGCTTGGGAAGGGGAAGTGAGCTCTGCAGAGTGGACGGCGGCTGCTGCTGCTGCATTTCATTCATTGTTGTCAGAGAAAAGCAGCAATTAAGACAGATGACAGTTGGTTCTAAATTTAAGTCTTCAGTGTTTGCCCGCTTTAGGAATGGCAGGCTTAGAGCAGTCCGCCTCTTCGCTGTTGTATAATGATGCGTTAAACTGCCAACAAAGTGTTTTAATGCTGTATTTCAGTGGTTTCGCAGCATATACTTTTTTATATAATCTGATCATACCCATTATTTTTTTGCAGCTTCGTGTGCGACAACTGCTTGAAGAAAACTGGCAGAACTCGAAAAGAGAACAAATTCAGTGCTAAGAGTAAGTTGTAGAGGATTTCTGTGCCCTGCTTTATGTGTTGTAGACACTTGTATAAATTTTCCCAGTCTTCCTTTGGTTCCTCTCAACACGTGGCTTTGGAGCTTACTTGTCCAAGGCATCTGTGAGTTTGTTTTCTAATCCTTTGTGTTTTTCTTCTCCTAGCCTTAAAGAGAATCATTTGGCTTGATCTTATATGAAAGTCAGCTTTATGATCTGTCCGTGTTCTAGATGGAAATTTAGAAAGCTTCTATATGTGGTAAACTTTGTAAATTATGAGAGGGAAAATTTGTCAGCAGATCCTTCTCAAGTTACTTAGAACCCCACCCCCCCAACACAACACCCACACTGACGTCCTGTTGTGACCAGCACACTCAACCCGGGGCCTGTGTCGGGGCGGCCATTTGCCTGTCAGTAGGTGTGGACTCTGCTGTTGTGAAGCAGCAACCCTCTCGGGCCAGCTGGGGATCAGCCGCTGTCCACCAAGGACTGGCAGGCCTGGTCTGCATGAAGACTTGGGCATGTCACTGCTGTATTTAGAGCTGCTGCTGGTGTCTGTACATAAGTAAGGAAACAACCTCTTGCTCCTAGAAGTGACTTTTGATAGGTGGTCTTGATATTTTTATTTTTTATTTGCTTATTTGAGGAAGATTAGCCCTGAGCTAACATCCGCCACCAATCCTCCTCTTTTTGCTGAGGAGGACTGGCCCTGAGCTAACATCCGTGCCCATCTTCCTCTCCTTTATATGTGGGACGCCTGCCACAGCATGGCTTGATAAGTGATGCATAGGTCCGCACCTGGGATCCAAACCAGTGAACCCCGAGCCACCAAAGCAGAGGGCACGAACTTAACCACTACACCACCAGGCTGGCCCCTTGATGTTTTTAGAGGTAGCATTCTTTTTATAAGTGTACGCTATGTAATCTTTGTCAATTCAGTTCCCAAGTGCTAGGGGCCACCTTATGCAGCTTGGCATTCCCAGGCTGTCCTTTTACAGAGTTAACAGTAGACTCAAATAATAAGAAAGGCGCCTTCAGCAGCACCTCTAAAGCTCACTGGCCCAGTGCTCTCTGCAGCCCCTGCCTTTCTGCAGCAGGACAGGTGACTAGTCCACTGCTCAGGGCATCCCCAACAAGAACCAAGCCATCTCAAGAGCTGAGAGTAGAAGAGATGGGATGGAGGGAGAGAATCACGTACCAGGGAGGGTAGCAGGCAAGGAGGAAGCCACTCTGTAGGCTTCCAAGTCACTGCTAATTCAAGATCAAACTCTGTCGTTACCAAAATCCACAGTTATCCTGTAACTTAAAGTCACTGTTGTAAGACCTTTTGCAATATTGCTGAATGCACTGGCTATTCTAATATTTCTCTTTAGATCAGTGGTTCTCAGCTGAGCCACCATTGACATTGGGACCAGATAATAATTTCTTAGGGGGCTATCTTGTGCTTCGCAGCATTTTAGCAGCAGCCCTTGGCCACTGCCCACTAATGCCAGTAACACTCCCTGCCCCATCCCCCTACCCTCCACACCACCACCACCATGAGTGGTGGCCATTGGAAACATCTCCACACGTTACCAAATGTCCCCTGGGGGGGCCCAGTTGCCCCAAGTAAGAAGCCCTCCTGTAGAGGATCCATTCTGAGGGGGATCACTAAAGCAGTCAGCAACTTAGAGACAGTTCTCTGGGCCAGAGCTTCAGTGACCAAAGCAGAATTGCCCAAAGAGGTAGGCCACAGTAGAAGTGTCCTTGCAGCTGGAAGAAAGATGGGGAGGTATGGGGGCTGGTGCAAGAACCTGGGAGCTTGCCCAGCCCCACCGCCAACCCTATGTCCCAAGAATGGTAGAGAAAGACATGAGGACCTTTGGTAGTTGAGCTTTAAAGATCGAGAGCGTTCACCTACAGAAAAGAACTTTAAGAAGTCTAGTGATTCAAATAAAAAAAGCCTTATTTTTGGTTTGAACACTTGTTAGTGCAGTCTTTGCGAAGTGTCCACAGGTCACAAAGGAAAGGTTGCCTCGTTCGTACTTGCACTGCCTTAGAGTTGACAATAACTTCCAGCTGTTGGTCAGTGAGTGATACTCAATGACTGACCATCCACCCACAACCCCCTCCCTACAACACATCACACACAACTCAACTCAGGTAGTTAAAGGGGAAAAGGAGACAACTACAAATGCATTCGAGGTCGAGTAGGAGAGTTTTTCAACTATGTTGGGATATGAAAAGCCTTCCTAAAAAAGATACAGCCTGGAGATCAGAAAGCAAAAGGCTGAAGGATTTGATCACATAAAGGGAAATAAAAGGCCTCCGTCACACACTGTGGGTGAAAATGTACACTGAATGCCTGGGGCCTACGGCTGAAAGTGTTCATTTTAGACTCAGCACTTCCACTTCTCCGCATGTATCCCACCAAGATATCTGCCCATATGTATAAAGGCACGTGCAGGACGTCCACTGCAGCATGTGAGAAGTGATGGGAAATGGAAACGAGGAGCCAAAAGGATGCAGCTGCTTATGGGCAACTGCGGAGCAGTGTAAGAATGAGGCAGAGCTGTGTGTGCTGAATGGAAAGAGGTCTGAGCCCTGACATCCAGGGCAAGGGCCTGCTGCACAGATGGCCGTGCAGCCTGAAACACATGTTCACGTGTGCGCCACACGGATGAGAATATAACCTCCTTTCCCCAGGAAAAACTGCACTGCCACTATTCGTATCTTTAAGCACACGCTGGCTGCGCTCTTCATTTTCACTGTGACTTTCTACTTATGGGGGACATAGGAGCACCTCTCCAGCCATCAGCATCTTCACAGTGCTCAGTTTGGTGCCTATAATAAGATTGTCATAAATTGTCTCCTTTAAATGTCTGTTTTCTTAGTACTGGTAATTCAGATGATTTGAAGAAAAAAGTAGAGACCTAATTTTAAAAGTTCGTTTCTTCCATTTGCTATTTGAAAATCATAGTGTGTGGGGTCATAGTTTCACAAGGGAAGGGGAACTCCCTGCACTGTGGCCGGGTGGCCCTTCTTAGCTGTGTCCTCCCTGTCTGGATTGGAAACTGCCTCACGAGGGAACAAAACTTGCTCGGTGACAGTCCACATGGGGGCAAGAATGAGTGAGAATTTTCTTCAGGGGCTTCGCAAAGAATGGGTGAGACAGCCTGAGTCCCTTTGTACCTCATTCAGTATTTTCTGGGATGGCTGTCTCAGCCATGGGGGGAGTGCAGTATAAGGGGGTTGAGAGTGTGACTGCACAGCTGTGTGAAGTGTGCATCTTCATCAACGTGTGAAACAGATCATAAATCCACTTCCCCTCTTTTTTATAGCTTTTCAAGTTTTTATTTTTCTATGGAGTTTTTTTTTCATTGTCGTTGTAGTTTTTTCTTTTAAAATCACTTTTATTGAGGTATAACTTACCAAAAAAGCTCCACCATTCGTATGTTTATTGCAGAAAAATGGAATTTAGAAAGTCTGAATTTTCCAGATATTTCTTAACCTCGGTAAGGAATCTTCTTAAATCCCAAAAAGCTTTTTAAAAGAATTTCTCATTAATGTAGTAAATATTAAAAACTCAATAAATGTAAAGAAGAAAACTTCTTTAAAACCCCATCGTATGTGAGTACTCACTGTTGGCCTTGTGCAGCTTTCCCTTCCAGTCTTTTCCCCACATGCTGTGACTAATGTTTTACCTCTGGGTAGCCTACTGTGTGGCTCTTGTCACAGTGGTCACACCTGAGGCCGTGCCTGGCAGAGGGAGGGTGCAGAAGGGAGGAGGGACTTGCCCCGGAGTGGTATAGTGTCGCACTCCTGCCTTATTGGAACGATGCCCACAGAGGGGCAGTAGCCCTTGGCTGCATGCTTACCTAGTCGGTATGGACTGTTCTGTGTGCCCTGTCTTGATTCTGCAGCGGGACTCTCCTTAGAGCTGGGCAGAAAGGGGAGAGCAGGTCACAGAACACATTTGTGCCTTCTGTCCCCGAGGCTGCACCAGCCCTGCCCTCCAGGGAAAGTGGTGGCAGACTCCCCGTTTCAGTGAGTTTCTCAAGTGTGGGTTCAGGCTCAGGGCACAGCTGTGACACTGAGCAGCCACCTGGGAGCACCTGGGGCCAGATTGCTGCCTCACCAGAGCCTGGGTGTGTGGGGTAAGAGGCCAGGTGGGCACCTTCTTTACCCCACAGCCTGTCTTCTTTCAGATTTGGGTCCACCTTCGTGGTTCTTCTGCCCCTTATGTTTAGGAAAAGATGGAAATAGCTGAGCACTTGACAGCGGTTTTCAGAGTGTGGAGGCAGTGCCTGAGATTCCAGGTCCCCCTTCCACTCATGAAACGTTCACCTTATAGGACCGACCAGCTCCCTTCTGGATTTGGAGAACATTAATCCTTAAACTCGCAGTGCCTTGAAAGAAGAAGAGGGCTTCTCCGGCCTCAGCCACCTTCTCCACAGCCTTTCTGAAGTCCTCTCATTTGTTTTTCTGGACTTTTCAGGGCTGCAGACCACACGATTGGGAAACCACTTGGAAGACCGAGTCAACAAGTTTTTGCGGCGACAGAATCATCCCGAAGCCGGGGAGGTCTTTGTCAGAGTCGTAGCCAGCTCAGACAAGACTGTGGAGGTCAAGCCCGGGATGAAGTCACGGTTTGTGTGCAGACATTGTGCTGCTTTCTAAAACCTTGTCCCAGTTACCACCCCCCAGGTGAACAAAAGCCTCGCTTTCTGGCAAGGCTTGAGAGTTTGCGTACTTTAAAGGCTTTTCAGCAGTTAACCTGTAGCCAGTCCTCTCGGTATCCCAGATTCATCAGGGGAGGTCAAATTCCCAACCAAGTAGAAGAGTGGCACAAAGAATGGGATCACAGCTCCGGGGTGCCCAGGCCAGTGGGCAGAGCTCTGGGCCAGTAGTCAGAAGAGGTGAGCAGGCCTTCAGCTCCGCTGCTCGGAGCTGGTTTAGAGCGGCAGGTCTCGTTTGTGAAGCACCTTGTAGACAATGACATGTGCAAACATCAGGCTCTTTTATTTCAGGTTTGTGGATTCTGGGGAAATGTCTGAATCTTTCCCGTATCGAACAAAAGCCCTCTTTGCTTTTGAGGAAATTGACGGAGTGGACGTGTGCTTCTTCGGGATGCACGTGCAAGAGTATGGCTCTGACTGCCCCCCTCCAAACACAAGGTAGGCCACCGTCTTCTTTGGGGGGGTGTCGCTCAGTGTGCTGTGCTACAGCGGACCAAGGCACTGTCTTAGAGAACTTGTGTGCTTTAGAGCTGGGTTTAAATACAATCAGGCACTCTTAACTAACCAAACGAGTTAGTTTAGTTTTCCACTAAGCCAATGGGAAGTGAAGGGTTTTGATGACTATTAGGCGTGTTTTGTGTTGTGAATATACGTGGGCCCTGGTCCTGGTCTTGCTATTGTCCACGTCTTACCTGGACCAGCAAACCTACAGAGAGTGGGGCGGGGACTGCTCCACAGGCCCAGGCATTCTTTGATGCACCTATGAGAATGAAGTACCACTGCCAAGAGTTATTTCATGCTCAGTCAAGAATCTAGGTGAGGGGCTGGCACCGGGCCGAGTGGTTGGGTTCGTGCCTTCTGCTTCAGCGGCCCAGGGTTTCACCGGTTCGGATCCTGGGTACAGACATGGCCGACTCAATTAGGCCATGCTAAGGTGGCATCCCACATGCCACAACTGAAAGGACTCACAACTAAAATATAGAACTATGTACTGGGAGGACTTGGGGAGAAAAAGTGGAAGAAACAAAAAAGATTGGCAACAGTTGTTAGCTCAAGTGTCAATCTTTAGGGAAAAAAAAAAATCTAGGTGAGAGGAAATTGGAAGAGGCTTTCCTTAGTTTGCTCTATCTTTCTGTGGTTCTCCATGGTGAGGGATGCTGTCGCTTCTTGGTGCAGCAGTCAGGTTGAACTCCATTTTGTTGATTGGTAGTGACAGTTGGTGGTGGCAGTTTTCTCGTGTCCTGTTTGTGGCCACTGTAAAGGCCATCAAAAGAAAATTTATTTCTGCAGCTTTTTTTGGATGCTAGTTTTTGGTTTTGAATTTGGGGATATCTTGAACTTTCAGTAAATTCCTCCTTCCCTCCCCCAGGCGTGTGTATATATCTTACCTGGACAGTATTCATTTCTTCCGGCCCCGATGCCTCCGGACAGCTGTTTACCATGAGATCCTTATTGGATATTTAGAATATGTGAAGAAATTGGGGTGAGTTTCATTCAGAGTATTCAGAACTAGTAAAATCCATTTTTAATTTTCATGGTATATTCGTTTTGTGAAACAAGTATTTTTTAAAGTTTTGTGTTTTTATTTGAACGTCCTTGGATGGATTCAGAAGTCTCCAGAGCTCTCCTTTCTGGGTGATCTCGGGCTGCACCTACCGGGGCTCCTCAGCACGATGCCCGTACTTGCCTGCCTTTCGCCTTCTCTTCATTCTTTTTCCTTTCTAGTCTTTTTCTTTTTCTTAGCTTTATTGAAGTATATTTTATAGATCATGAAATTGACTTCTTTCAGGTGTACACTTCAGTGATTTTTAGTAACTGTACCGGGTGGTGCAGCCATGACCATACATCAGTTTTGGTGTATTGGCATCCCCTCAGTAAGACCCCTGTGCCCATTTACAGTGAATCCCTGTTCCACCCCTGTCCCAACAACCACTAATCTACTTCCTGTCTCCATAAATTTGTCTTTTCTGGGTGTTTCATATAAATGGAATCCTACAAAATGTGGTCTCTTGCGTCTGACTCCTTTCTCTATCTTTGTTTTGTGTTTTAGATCTGTCTGTCACATTCCTTTCCCAAATTTGAAAAAGTAAAAGAGGTATTTGATTGAAGTGTCTTGAACAGAATGAATGAGATTTATTTTGACTTTAACCCCTTAGAGAGAAATACTCAGCTGCCTTTCCAATGCACAGAGGAAGTAGATGGGAGATTCAGCGCCTCCCTGCGTATAAGCCATTCGAGGCACCTGAGGGGGCGCCATCTTTCCAGGCTCCCTCCTGTGCTTACAGGTTCCCTTGCCGCTTCGGCCCCTGCCCGATGTGCACACCCCTGAGAGGGAAGTACCAGCTCTCAGGGCTACGTTCCAAGCGCACATTTGCACTCTGGAGAAATTCAGCTAACCCACGCCCCCCTCACCCAGTACTCTGGTTTGGAACCTCTCTAAGCCTTTTACACATTCTCCCGCAAGCACTGTAGTATTTTCTTTGTAGTTATTTCCATCCTTGCTTTGGTCCCTGTTCCTCAGCTGTTACTCCTTGAAGGTGGGGATGATTTCACTCACCACTTTGGTCTGAAGTGTGTGTGTGTGTGTGTCCTGCAGATATGTAACGGGACACATCTGGGCCTGTCCCCCAAGTGAAGGAGATGACTACATTTTCCATTGCCACCCTCCTGATCAAAAAATCCCGAAACCGAAGCGCCTGCAGGAGTGGTACAAAAAGATGCTGGATAAGGCATTTGCAGAGCGGATCATTCATGATTACAAGGTACCCGGTGCTGGAGGAGGGCATGTGGTAGCTTTCTCACCACTGATTCAGGTAGCTCCATGTGTCTTCCTCTCACGCTCACATCATACGTGTTAGAGTTATATTCACTTATGAGGATTAGAAAGCAAAAAATTAAAAGCAGAAAATAAAAATGTAGAAGCATCTTACCTGTAGTTTATCCAGATTTTTGTTGGTGGTCTGAAAGCAGTGCCGTCGTCGTGCCTGTTAAATCAGCTGACCTCGGCCGACTGTGCACCGTGGGAACATGCAGCGCTGAGGCCTCTCCGGCATTGTGGCCCCGGCGCCACCCTCACCTCACTGCTCTGCTTTGTTCACTTTCCAGGATATTTTCAAACAAGCAACTGAAGACAGGCTCACCAGTGCCAAGGAACTACCCTATTTTGAGGGTGACTTCTGGCCCAATGTATTGGAGGAGAGCATTAAGGAGCTGGAACAAGAAGAAGAGGAGAGAAAGAAGGAAGAGAGCACTGCGGCCAGTGAGACCACAGAGGTAAAGCCCCACCATCACCCTGTGACCAGCCCTCGCTGGAGAGCCTGGGGCCCCGGCTGTGTGCACTCAAGGCTGCGTCCCGGCAGGCTGGGGAGTGAACGTGTGCTGTTGGGTTCACAGGACATGGCCTTCTTTGTCTCTGGCAGTATTTTCATACATAACCTCATCTTGTCACTGTCCACTGCAGGTCAAGACTGGGACCTGGGGGCACAATCCACACTGGGTGCTGAGGGTTCAGAGATGTGGGCCCTGGAGACACCTTACCTAGTAGAAGGTGGACAAGAGGTGTTTGCCTTGGCATCTCTGGGCAGGGCTGAGACAGAAAGCTGAGAGAGGAGGGCATCCTGCCACGGAGCCCAAAACAGACGGAGACGGGTGTGTCGAGGTCAGGAACCAATCAGCTGATTTAAAATTACTTTAGGAGGAGGCCCTTGGTTGCTAGGCCTTGTTCATCCTGTTGTTTCAAACGAACCCCACCCCTGCAGCTCTTCACATGACATCTGTGCGTTTGGGCACTCACCGTGTTTACTATGTCCCTGCTGTTCACATCCTAAGCAGTGTAGTTGAGAACTAAACAAAACTCATCCCTGCCCTCAAGGAGCATATGTTCTAGTAGGAGAGACAAGAAAAATGAATACATGTGTGGTATACTCTGAGATAGTGCTAGGAGCCATGAAGAAAAGGAAGCAGAGCGAAGAAGATGGATGCAGGGCCGTCTGAGAGGTCCTGTCTAGGGAGGTGGCATCTGAGCAGACTGACCTGGTGAAAGGGAACCTGAAAGATCCAGGAGAAGGACCTTCCAGCAGTGGGAGGAGAAATGTAAGAGTCCAAGCTGGGAGCAGGTGTGCTGGACTCAGGAGGTCCAAGTAAGAGATGATGGTAGTTTATATTTGGTTAGTAGCTGTAGAGGCAGTGAAAAGTGTATAGTGTATTTTGAGAATAGCAACCCCAGAGCTCAGGGCAGATCCTTCTGTCGTGTGAAGAAAATCCTCAACCAAGGCGGCCTGCTCTTTCTGCGGCCTGAGCCGCTGAGTCAGTGTTGCTGCCCCCACAGGGGAGACAGGGAGGAATCTGGGAGAGCGTATTTGGGGGAAGAGGTCAAGAACCAGCTGCTGGTATATGAATGTTGAGATGCCTGTTTCTATGCAAGAGGAGCTGTGTAGGCCTGGGGCCCTCAGAGGAGTACCCGAGGGGCTGTGTGCTCAGTGCCAGGGGACTGGAATGTTGAGTGTCTGCACCGCTGTGTGCCAGGCAGCGTGCACTTGAGAGTGCATCCTTTTGCAAGATAGCATCCTAGCCCTACCAGGACGGAGAAAGCATAGACAAGGATGTGACAAGTATTCGTGACACAGGTGGGTCCCAAGAAGAGTTTGAGGGCTGTCGCTTTCTGACTTCCATTTGCTGGGGTCTCTCTGGAGGCCTGGAGGATCCATTTTCCACACTCAGGAGCCGTGGGTGGTTTACAGCTTGAGAAGGTCCTCGAGGGGATTCGGGAGGACCTCGGGGAATCTTTGAAGGGGAGCTGGGTTTCAGTGTTCCCAGGGGAGCTGGTTTGTGAACCCCGAGGTCCCTCTGTGTCTGCCACTGCCAAACACCTTAGTGATGGGAGGTGACCTGAGTCAGAACTGCACGTCCAGGGCTTGTGGAGGGCGTGGGCAGATTGCGGCAGAGAGGCGACTGGACCCAAGCTGGAGTGCGGCCCCTACTCCTGTGGAGAGGAAGCGACTTGGTGAGGGGAACGCAGGCCCCAGCTGTGTGCCCATCTGAGGAGGAATGCCTGCCTCTGAGGCTTTCTGGAAGATAGAAACAGATGCGCGCTCAGGCCTAAGCCGACCTTTGCTGTACCGTGGACTTGCGTGTTTTAGAGCAGGATGCTGAGTTGGAGGATAGAGGCTCTGTTCCGTGTATCCAATTCATAGAGGCAGCGGGCAGGTCCTCTCCTTCTCCAGGGACACCCCAGTACCTCACGGCTCAGTTATGGACAGACAGCACTTGGGATGGAATACTGCTTTTCCTTTAAAAACATCCTTCAGGGGCCAGCCCTGTGGCCGAGTGGTTAAGTTCGTACTTCACTTCCGTGGCCCAGGGTTTTGCAGGTTGAGATCCTGGGTGCTCGTCAAGCCATGCTGAGACAGCATCCCACATGCCACAACTAGAGGGACCCACAACTAAAAATACACAACTACATACCAGGGGGCTTTGGGGAGAGAAAGGAAAAATTTTAAAAATCTTTAAAAAAAAAATTTCCTCAGTGGAAGGGAAGTGGAGAAATACTCGGAATAGTGTTCATTGGAGAAGAAACAGGCTGCACTAGTTATGTGAGTAATCTCAACTTTGTGAAGAAAAATCGCATAGACAAAGCAAATGTGCATAGTGCAATTCCACAAAGAAGAAACCAAATGCTTTATTATTTGAGTATATTTTCTAAATTTCGTGCAGTAAATTTATTTCTTTTATAAAATATAGACTATTTTTTAGAACAATTCAAAGCTTTATAGAACACTTGAGCAAATGGTACAGAGTTTGCTCCATCACATCTTGCATTAGTGTGCTAAATTCATTACAATCGATGAACCACCATTGGTACATTTTTATTAACCACAATCCAAAATTCAGAGTCCATAGTCTTTACAGTGTCCTTTTCTCCTCTGGGCCCACGCTACATCCACTTGTCAGGGCTCCTCGGGCTCCTCCTGGCTATTTCTAAGACTTTCCCTAGTGGGGGGGGGTGCAGCCTGCCTTCCCCCAGAGTGAGCTCCTCTCTGCCCACAGAGTCTCTCTCGGTAAAAACGAAGTTGTTTGGACCCAACTGGGTGAATGTTTTCACCTTGAAGCCTAGTTGACTAAGAGCCTGAGTTCTTCCCGGAGTAGGAGTGTTTTAAGTGACAAGCGGGACCCTCTTAGGCCTAAGCCAGTTGAAGTGCTAATGTGGGGTTCAGGCCTGCGAGGGCCTGGGGGATGGGAACTGGGTGGGGAGATGTCCTCCCCATGCAGTGCCTTCCCTACTGGCACGTTTCCTGTGTCGGCCACTGAGCACACAGGATGTGGCACGGAGCTGCAAGTGTCCAGTCGAATAAGGGGGAACAATGAAAAATGGCTGCCACTCCCTTATTTGTTAGATTCCAAACTAGCATCTTGGGTATGTTCTTCCTTGAGAGATAACATGATAGATGGCTGGCTTGGCACTGGTAGCACTTGGCTTTAGGTTTCTGTGTCACCTCGGTTCCGGTTGGGTCCTGGCTGGTACAGGCCTTGCTTCTGTCTTCCTCACCTTTCCCTCAGCGGTTCCCTCTGAAGGTGGCAGTGTATTTACAGCCCGTGTGCAAGCAGGGCTCCGCCTGGCAGGCTTCTGCCTTAGGCTGGACTTCCTGGAGCCCCCATGGCCTGGGATTAGGACATCCTAGCTCAGTGCCAGGCGTGGGAGAGGAGGCTGGGCTTGTCTGACAACTTTGTGTGTTGTTGCAGGGCAGCCAGGGTGATAGCAAGAATGCCAAGAAGAAGAACAACAAGAAAACAAACAAGAATAAAAGCAGCATCAGCCGAGCCAACAAGAAGAAGCCCAGCATGCCCAACGTGTCCAACGACTTGTCCCAGAAGCTCTATGCCACCATGGAGAAGCACAAAGAGGTAGAGACACAGGGCAGACAGGGGCGGGTCCTCAGGTCCCCAGCGTTTATGCCCTCCGGGGCCTCGAGGTGAAGGAAGAGGAGCTGCTGAGAAGCTGCAGCTGGCTAAGAGGAGGGAGAAGGTGTAGTGATGCTCTCTCGGGGGCTCCTCGGGTTGTGTGGGAGGACCAGCCTCTAGAAGGGAGTGCTAGCCAGTTGGGTAACACCACTCAGTGTGTCGCCAACTCAGTTCAACCCCAGGGAGCCAGGCACTCGACACACACCCGGGACAGCAGGTGTTGGCCTTGGCCACGGTCTCAATTCTGCAGGCTGGGGTAGCGCTGGGGCTGATGCCGCCAATCTTCCCCTGCAGGTCTTCTTTGTGATCCATCTCCACGCCGGGCCTGTCATCAACACGCTGCCCCCCATCGTCGACCCTGACCCCCTGCTCAGCTGCGACCTCATGGATGGGCGCGACGCCTTCCTCACCCTCGCCAGAGACAAGCACTGGGAGTTCTCCTCCTTGCGCCGGTCCAAGTGGTCCACGCTATGCATGCTGGTGGAGCTGCACACCCAGGGCCAAGACCGCTTCGTCTACACCTGCAATGAGTGCAAGCACCACGTGGAGACCCGCTGGCACTGCACCGTGTGCGAGGTAGGCTGGCACCTCCCACGTCCCTGCCTGTGGGAGTGTCTGTATGCTGACCCCCCGGGTCTAAGGTTACCTCGGCCACTCGCCAGCTGTCTCCAGTCTGTGTATTTGCATCTCAGGCTGAACTGTTAGGCGGTTGGCATTGTGGGGGGCGCAACCAAATGAGAAAAGCTTACCTATCCTCTGGTCCTCAGGGAGCTGGTTATAAGACTGGTGGTGCGAGTTCACAGCTGGGAGAATCCAGCTTGACGTTGGCTGCGCTTCTGTGTGTGCCACCCCAGGCTCAGCACCGGACACCCAGGGTGGGAAGTCAGTCTCCCTTCATGGAACCTGGTCCGGTCCTGACCAAACTGAGCATTCCAGTGGGGCCATCAACTTGTGTCCAGTATGCACTCGGCGCCTTGGCGGCCATGGGGGCTGGGCTTCCAGGGAGGCAGTGTTTGCACTGACTTTTCCAGGACAAGGAGGCGATCACAAGGCACTTCATTTTATTCTCTGTGTTTTCTCAACACTGGCTCTGTGCCGGGCACGTGCACAGGCCTCAAGGTGCCAGGGGAGGAGCACAGAGGGAGCAAGGGGGGCCAGCAGCACTCTCAGTGCACCAGGATTGTGGCAGGTTTCCTCTTCTCGGGCCCCAAGTGCCAGCCTTGCTGACAGGTTAGGAAAGCTCTATGCCATTGTCAGGCTGGATTCCTTTGGTCCTGGTGGACCCCGTGGTTGCATCACACTAGCTGTCCTCTGCAGAGGCCTTGGCCCATGTGAAGGGTTGTGGGCTGTCCCTCGCACAGACAGGTACCTCGTATGGGGTGAGTCAGGCTGTTGTGGGCCTTCCGTCTCCCCACTGCAGATGGTCACAGACTCGACCCTCCTGCCCAGTCCTCGCACTGCCAGTTTCAGCATCTGGGACAGGCCCCATAGTCACCAGTCCCATGGGACCAGCTCTGTGATCTCTGGGGGCAGGGCAGGGCCTCCGTGACACAGTCGTCTTTATTCACTGCTTTCTCTAACCTCCTTTTGTTCTCTCTATAACTTCCTGCCTGTTGGGATTCTCCTCTCTTCTATGGAAAGGGTAATCAGTCATGGTCACAGGGCTCCATTCTCCAGATCTAGCACTTCATTGTCTTGGTCTCCAAGTGCAAGCAGCTTTTAGAAACCTGGGGGCAGGCTTTGGTCTCTGTGGTTTGAGCCAAGCGCCTTCTTCCTGGTGAAGGCCTCAGCCCCATCCGCCTCTGGGCCGCCCTGCAGAGCTCTGGAGGATGCGCCGGGGGCACCCCACAGCAGCTGGGTGGGAGAGTAGAGGGCCCATCTCCAGAAAGGCAGGTCTTGTGGGCCTTCTGCACCCTTAGGTAGTGCTTGGGAAGAAATGGGCACAGCTTCAGCCATTCCTTCACTGTCATGCTTCCCAGGCCAGGTGGGGGAGTGGGACACAGCAAGTCTGAATGCCGTACCTGGAAGGCAGAGGAAGAAAGGAACGGGGGGCCAGTGTCCACCAGCACACCCGAGAGCCTCGGGTGGAGACGGAGCCCCACTGTGTCTGCACCCGCACGCAGTGTGAGCAAGTCAAGAAGGGGTGGAGGGGCCCCCAGAAGATGGTGGGTGAGGGTGAACAGATGGATCTGGTGGTCTTTGGAGCCTTCTGAGCTGCAGAGAGTTCCCAAGAGTGAAGAGTCCGGGGGCCGGATGTGTTTGATGTCTGTTAGCCTCTCCCAGGGCGCAGACTCAGCCCCGGGGGCAGCCGGGGTATCTAGTCATACTGGGCCATGTGCTGACACTGGCTTGTCCCCTCTCTTTGTCTATAGGACTATGACCTTTGCATCAACTGCTACAACACGAAGAGCCACACCCACAAGATGGTGAAGTGGGGACTGGGCCTGGACGATGAGGGCAGCAGCCAGGGCGAGCCGCAGTCTAAGAGCCCCCAGGAGTCACGGCGCCTGAGCATCCAGCGCTGCATCCAGTCCCTGGTGCACGCCTGCCAGTGCCGCAATGCCAACTGCTCGCTGCCATCCTGCCAGAAGATGAAGCGGGTCGTGCAGCATACCAAGGGCTGCAAGCGCAAGACCAACGGGGGCTGCCCGGTGTGCAAGCAGCTCATTGCCCTCTGCTGCTACCATGCCAAACACTGCCAAGAAAACAAATGCCCCGTGCCCTTCTGCCTCAACATCAAACACAAGCTCCGCCAGCAGCAGATCCAGCACCGCCTGCAGCAAGCCCAGCTCATGCGCCGGCGGATGGCCACCATGAACACCCGCAATGTGCCTCAGCAGAGTCTGCCTTCCCCTACCTCAGCACCGCCCGGGACCCCCACGCAACAGCCCAGCACGCCGCAGACGCCGCAGCCCCCTGCCCAGCCCCAGCCTTCGCCTGTGAGCATGTCACCAGCCAGCTTCCCCAGTGTGGCCCGGACTCAGCCCCCCACCACGGTGTCCACTGGGAAGCCCACCAACCAGGTACCGGCACCACCACCCCCTGCCCAGCCCCCACCTGCGGCGGTAGAAGCGGCCCGGCAGATTGAGCGCGAGGCCCAGCAGCAGCAGCACCTATACCGGGTGAACATCAACAACGGCATGCCCCCAGGACGCACAGGCATGGTGACCCCTGTGAGCCAGATGGCCCCCGTGGGCCTGAATGTGCCCCGACCCAACCAGGTTAGTGGGCCCGTCATGCCCAACCTGCCGCCAGGGCAGTGGCAGCAGGCGCCCATCCCCCAACAGCAGCCAATGCCAGGCATGCCCAGGCCCGTGATACCCATGCAGGCCCAGCCGGCTGTGGCTGGTCCACGGATGTCCAATGTGCCGCCACCTCGGAGCATCTCGCCCGGCGCCCTGCAGGACCTGCTGCGGACTCTGAAGTCACCCAGCTCCCCGCAGCAGCAGCAGCAGGTGCTTAACATCCTCAAGTCAAATCCTCAGCTGATGGCAGCTTTCATCAAGCAGCGCACGGCCAAGTACGTGGCCAGTCAGCCTGGTCTGCAGCCCCAGCCTGGCCTCCAGGCCCAGCCTGGCTTGCAGCCCCAGCCCGGCCTGCACCAGCAGCCTGGCCTGCAGAACCTGAACGCCATGCAAGCCAGCGGGCCACGGCCTGGTGTGCCTCCACAGCAACAGGCAATGGGAGGCCTGAACCCCCAGGGCCAGGCCCTAAACATCATGAACCCGGGGCACAACCCCAGCATGGCAAGTATGAACCCACAGTACAGAGAGATGCTGCGGAGGCAGCTGCTACAGCAGCAGCAACAACAGCAGCAGCAGCAGCAGCAGCAACAGCAGCAGGGTAGCGCTGGCATGGCCGGGGGCATAGCAGGGCACGGCCAATTCCAGCAGCCTCAAGGACCCGGAGGCTACCCCCCTGCCATGCAGCAGCAGCGGATGCAGCAGCACCTCCCCATCCAGGGCAGCTCCATGGGCCAGATGGCAGCTCAAATGGGACAGCTGGGCCAGATAGGGCAGCCTGGGCTGGGTGCAGACAGCACCCCCAACATCCAGCAGGCCCTGCAGCAGCGGATTCTGCAGCAGCAGCAGATGAAACAACAGATCGGGTCCCCGGGTCAGCCGAACCCCATGAGCCCCCAGCAGCACATGCTCTCAGGACAGCCACAGGCCTCGCACCTCCCTGGCCAGCAGATGGCCACGTCCCTTAGTAGCCAGGTGCGGTCTCCGGCCCCTGTCCAGTCTCCGCGGCCCCAGTCCCAGCCTCCACATTCCAGCCCGTCGCCGCGGATACAGCCCCAGCCTTCGCCACACCACGTCTCGCCCCAGACTGGTTCCCCCCACCCAGGACTCGCAGTCACCATGGCCAGCTCCATAGATCAGGGACACTTGGGGAACCCCGAACAGAGTGCAATGCTCCCACAGCTGAACACCCCCAACAGGAATGCGTTGTCCAGTGAGCTGTCCCTGGTCGGCGACACCACAGGAGACACCCTAGAAAAGTTTGTGGAGGGTTTGTAGCATTGTGAGAGCATCACCTTTTTTCCCTTTCATGTACTTGGACCTTTTGTACTGAAATCCAGGCATCTAGGCTCTTTTTATTCCTAGATGGAACTGCTACTTCCAAGCCATGGAAGGGTAGATTGCTGTTTAAAGAAACAATACAAAGAATATATTTTTTTGTTAAAAACCAGTTGATTTAAATATCTGGTCTCTCTCTCTCTTTTTGTTTTTTTTTTGTTTTTGTTTTTGTTTTTTTGTTTTGGGGGGAGGGGGGTTTTGTTTGGGTTCCTTTTGTCGTCATTGCTGGTGACTCATGCCTTTTTTTAATGGGAAAAACAAGTTCATTATATTCATATTTTTTATTTGTATTTTCAAGACTTTAAACATTTATGTTTAAAAGTGAGAAGAAAAATAATATTCAGAAACTGATTCCTGAAATAATGCAAGCTTATAATGTATCCCGATGACCCTGACGTTGCGGGAAGATTTTTTCTATAGTGAACTCTGTGGGCGTTCTCCAAGTATTACCCCTGGACGATAGGAATTGGCTCCTGCGTGCACACACGTACACACCCACACACATCTATCTATACATACTGGCTTAAGCCAAACTCTTGTCTTGCAGATGTAGAAATTGTTGCTTTGTTTCTCTGATAAAACTGGTTTTAGACAAAAAATAGGGATGATCACTCTCTTAGACCATGCTAATGTTAATAGAGAAGAAGCATTCTTTTCTTTCTTCTATGTGAAACTTGAAATGAGGAAAAGCAATTCTAGTGTAAATCATGCAAGCGCTATAATTACTATAAATAAGAAAATTCAAGAAGATTCAATCACTGTATAGAATGGTAAAGTACCAACTCATTTCTTATATCATATTGTTAAATAAACTGTGTGCAACAGACAAAAAGGGTGGTCCTTCTTGAATTCATGTACATGGTATTAACACTTAGTGTTCGGGGTTTTTTTGTTATGAAAATGCTGTTTTCAACATTGTATTTGGACTATGCATGTGTTTTTTCCCCATTGTATATAAAGTACCGCTTAAAATTGATATAAATTACTGAAGTTTTTAACATGTATTCTGTTCTTTAAGATCCCTGTAAGAATGTTGAAGGTTTTTATTTATTTATATATATTTTTGGAGTCTGTTCTTTGTAAGACATGATTCTGGTTGTTTGCTCGTAGAGGAGAGGCGGGGGCCGTGGTCCTGGTGGCCATGGGTGGGGTCAGCTGAGGCATGGAAGACCGCCAAGCAGTCAGCTCAGTGATGGCTACACACATTCGATGCTCACTGGGGAGCTTCACCCACAGAGTTAGGGACACAGATGGGTCTGAAACAGCTCTTTGCCTCCTGCCCACCTCCTCCATCTTAGCCGACCCTGTTCCCACATACAAGTCCCAGGACTGATGCACAGGGCGCTCCAGGGACTGCAGTTGGATCCTGCCCCCCCAAAATCATGGATTCAGTACGGGAGGATGCTGCCACGCAGCGTGTCCTGCCGTGGCCGCTGACACTGGTCTGGGCAGTTGGAGCTCGGGCCCTTCGTCTCCACCCTCTAGAAAACAGAAGTGCTGCCCTGGAGGCTGCTGAGCGGAGGCACCTGGAGCTCTGGCCTCCAGCCCTCCTGTGGTGGAAAGAGGCGTCCAGCTTCGAGGGACACTTGCACTGGACCACGTGGTCCCACCCCTCTGTCTGGGTCCAGTTTGAGGGGCCCTTACTAAGCGGGTGGCACCTGAGTTCCTGAATACTGTGCAAATCCCATCTGAAGGGAGGACCCCCACTGGGAGAGCCAGAGTTAGTCCTCTCCACTGCATGCCCCCAACCAGACGGCAGCCCAGGTCAGGGGTGTGGTGTTCAATTTACAAATCATGGCCCAAGCAGCTTCCGTTATTTTCAAAATACTTGATTTTGGAATCTAAATTTGAGGAAACTTTCTAAGATGCTAGTTTTAACACAGAGCTTCGAGTCTTGAGTTTTAATGTAGATTAAGCCAGGTAAGAAGGAGACCACTGTCTGGCACCACCAACCCCTTTGTCCACCCAATCCAGAAAGGGAAAGCAAGGCCACAGCCCTCCAGTGTCCATCTGGCCATCCTTGCTCAGTCTGCTCGCTTCTCGCATCCTTGACACTCTTCTGAAACAATTCCACCAAATAGGAAGGCCCTAAGCCCGTGTTCAGACAAGAAGGGGTGAGCCGTCTGGGCCCTAGAGGAGCAACTCCCGGCCAACCCACGGGATGTGCAGCCCTTTAACGTGGCCAGTGGAGGCATCCTTTTCAGGTCGTCCTGGAATCCAAAACTTTCATACCGACACATCCTCCTGGAGTCCACGTCCCATGCAATCTAGATGCCAAAGGATGCAGCCAAGGGTGTGGTCCGTGAATGCTAACCCTGTGCTTGGTGTAAGGAAATTCTGTAAGAGAGCTGGAAAGCCCCAATGCTATGTCTCATGCTGTAAACTTAAGAGGAGAAGAAAAAAGTCCTATATTTGTGATCAAAAAGAGGAAACTTGAAATGTGCTGGTGTTTATAATAAAAGCTGGTAAAATTGCCTGGTTCAAAGATGGTTCCAGTTGGCTAATGACCCTTAGAAATAGCTTAGCAGCCAATCACAAGATTGAAGGGACCCAGTTGTTCGTCTAGTGCATGTGTTTATGTTTTTGGGAATTTAGCACGTTAAAAACAGGAATAGAATGCAACCTCTGGATAAGACAAGGTGGAGAGACTTCTGCTTCTAAGATCTCTGGTGGGAGACAGGTAACTTTCTTCTTCTGATTGCTATAAGATGGAAGTGAGGATTTCATTTGAGCCAAAACGTGCTTTTAGCACTGCATGGGCAAGTAAGCTACTCCGAAAAAGGAAAGTGACCTTTCATGAGGAGTTGAGTGTAGGTTGGTAACCATTGTGCCACCAGGAAGTGCTTCAACCAAGGACAGTGCCAGGAAGTAAACTCTACGGTCATGCCACCTTAGCAGGTAGATGCACAAGAGCAGGTAGGAATGGGGACAAGGTCCACCTGGGATCGTAAAGCCATATCGCCCCTTCCCAGGATGTCCCGTGTTCATTCCACTGCATTGCTGGAGTGTAATATGGTGCAAAGTCAAGAGTAAGGAAGCAGGTCAGTTACAAGATACTAAATTTAAGTGAACGTGGCTCCCAGGCTAACAGAGACAAGCCTGGGGAGCTTTGATGAGTAGGTGAGAGGGCAGACGATGCTTCCCACGTGCTCGCACCTTTCTGTAGAGGATTTCCTAGGACCGATGGACTGATAGCACTGTGAAATTACTTCACTAAACTGAAAAACACCAAGGGCGCTGACAGCTTAGAAGACCTTGATGAAGGAAACGGCGCAGATGCTGAGGGGGATTAGGAAGAGACTGGAGTGAGAGTTCAGGTCCCAGGAAGCAGGGGCTTGAGGCATCTGTGAGGTCGAGGGATCAAGAATTGGTACCAACCTTGTGGCAGTAACTGGGCACCAGGGCCTCAGCCTCAGCCTGAGCAAGCTCCCTAGACTCTGCTTTCCTGTCTGAATAGAAAATAATTCTTCTTGGTAACAAGTGCCATTTAAATGAAGTATTAACTCCTTTGCCCTGGCCACAAGGTAGGAGGCGGTGACTTGCCTGAGTTCAGCAGCAGCAGGGAGCAGATGCGGGCCACCCAGCCCTGAGCCACGCTCTACACCTCAAGCTCCCCTCCCAGGGAAGGACATCTGGACACAGGTTTGGGGCCCACAGGAGAGGGAGGGTGGTTTCATGAGCTGCTGCACAGGCAGTGGCAGGGGTCTACTGATGGAGGGAGAGTCGGGAGAAGCTCGCGTCATGGCCGTGCTCCCAAAGCCAGGAGATGCAGAGAAAGGGGCAGGAAGTGAGATAGGCCGGGGGCCACGCGGGAGGCATTCAGAGTTAACAGGTGTTCAGCAGCCAGAACTGGTGTCACCAGTGAAAGCTAGACCACTGCAGGCAGGAGCACAGAGGACTGAGCATCACAGGAGGCCGATTCTCATTGTTCCCAACCCTCTAGAGACACTCGAGTTTCCTGGGTGGGGAGAAGGGGTCCTCGTGTGGGGAGAGGGCAGCAAGTGTCAGAAATGGCCGGAAAGATGTGAGTGAGCACCAAGCCAAGGCCCCTTTCCCTCCAGAACAGGCAACTTCAGGAATCCTTCCCCCCTCAACACATCCCTGCTGCTTCTAGTTGACGTTAAAATAAGTAGGCTTTCTTGAAGCACCGAGTGTGTTCACTCAGCAAATGTTTGTTGAGTGGATCCTAGGCACTGAGATCCAGCCCTCGGAGAACTCAATTGATAGAGACAAACTACTCCTGGAGAAAGGTGCTAGATGGTGCTAGGGCTCCAAGCCAGGGCGCTGAACCCAGTTGTTTCTGGAAATGAGGAAGATGTCTCTTCAGGTCCTTGCACAGTGCTCCGCAGTTTAGGAAGCATACATGCTTCTTGACACTGTGTATTCCTCAGGACAGCATTTCTCCAGCTCTGATATGCACGTGGACTATCTGGGGTCTTGCTAAAATCCTGATTCAGTGGGTCTGGGGAGCCAGGCAGGGGACTGAGTTTCCAAGTTTCTAACAAGCTCCCAGGTGAGGCTGCTGCTGCTGGCCCTCATACACTTTGAGTCCCGAGGTTATCAGGGACCAAGAACAAACTATCTTGACTTTGAAACTGCTTTAGTCTTAATGTTCCCCAGCCACATGGGTGTAGGGAAAAGGGGTTTGGTCAAGTGGCTCTTTGGCCTCACAGAATTCGTTCTGAGCTGGAAGCTTCTGTCACCTTTTGTCCTCATGGGCCTCCTGCCTTCCTCAAATCCCTGAATAAGAATGTGGCAGGACCACTGGCAGCGTGAGGTCCTCTGGATGGGACAGGAGTCAAGCAAGACCCAAGCTGCAAACAGCCACTGTGGGCTTAAAACCCTGAGTTACCTGGAAAGAACGTCCCCACTGTTTTGTTTGCCCCCAAGGGACAAAGAGGTGCATCCTGACTGTGAAGTACATTTGTAAAAAATGCAGATTGTGAGGAAAATAAAAAAGGGAGTCATGTCGTGCTTGTTTTTCCCAAGAAGTAGGATGGGCGCCTTGCTCCCCAGCCGGCCTCTCAGACCACAGAAAACACACTCTTGCACATTCTTCGGCACCCTATGGAGTAAGTGTCGGCTCAGTCCCCTCCTTCCTGTTTCCTGAACTGCAGGCTCCGCGCCCATCACTCAGAGGGGAACTGGTGATGCTGATGAACCACGGCCCCCTCTGCCCTGTGCCTGGGGGGCGTTGCCACCTTCAGGGGAAATACCCAATGGTCTGCATTTCCACCCTGCCCTCCGATATCCCATTGGACCAGAGGATCCTGACGAAAGGGAACCTCTTTACACCTGAGGAGCCGCAGTCAGTCTTGGGCAGGGGAACTCTGTGAAAGCCACCCACCTGCCGGGGTCTGAGCCCAGGTGCTGCTCAGGATACCACCTGGGCAGGGGCGCTGTCTGGAGTAGAGGTCCATGGCGCCCAGACAAAGGGCCAGTCCTTGAGGGAGGCAGGACCTCACCGGCATGGAGCAGGCCTTTGAGGGATGGGGCCCTGCAGCCACCAGGAAGCCATGCTGAGCAGAGAAGGGGCCTGCTAGCAGGCAAAGCCTCCCCAGGCAGCCTCTCCGCTCCCCACAGGCGTCAGATAAGAATGGTGGCTCCAGGAATCACAGGGCCTTCGGCATGGCCAGAACACACACATGCACTTGCATGCAAGCACGCATAGACCAGAGTTGCTTTTTCACCCTGTAGCATCTCTCAGACCAAACTAATTTTCATTTGTCTTCTTTCTCATAAGCAACAGACGCGGTAGACTTAAGATGTGGTGGGCATTCTTTATTCCATTGCCTCTGTGGCATCATCCACAGCTGGAAAAAAAGTGTGATCTGAGCTCTTTGCCAGGACGGAAGGCATCTTTCAAAATGCCCTCGAGGTTAGTTCACCCAGTGGTATCCCATAGGAGAAATGTCCAGGAAGAAATGCAGGGCGAGAGGTTGCCTCCTCCTCCACTCTGCCTTCCCCAGAGCCAGAACCGCTCAGAGGAGGCCCCTGCAGGGATCTTTTGTGGTTGTCCAGACTCAGCTCTGTTTTACATTTATCATGCTGGATGGGGAGGCTCGGAACCCACTAAGATGGCCCCTCCTGCCCCCCCTGCAGGGAGCAGAGACGGTGTTCACAGTGGAAGGGCCCTGTGAGGAGAAGGGGCTGCTAAGGGCTGCCCAGCCATGGGGTGGCCAGGGAGCCCCCTGGAGGGCACCAGACTGACTGCTGATGTGGGATGAAAAGAAAGGCTTTGAGTCCATTCAGCTCTACAATGTGGGAGTCTGTGGAATCAACTTGTGAGATTCCCAGTGTCCTTAATTGGTGAATTAAAAGTGGCCACTGGCAGGGGCTGATCCCATGATGTAGTGGTTAAGTTTTACACACTCCACTTTGGCAGCCGGGGTTCACAGGTTTGGATCCTGGGCATGGACCCACACCACTTGTCAGCCATACTGTGGCGGTGACCCACATATAAAGTGGAGGAAGACTGGCAGCAGATGTTAGCTCAGGGCCAGTCTTCCTCAGCAGAAAAAAAAAAAGGCCACTGGCAAAGCAGAATGAGCCATTTGGAGAAAAAGCCTCAGAGTCATCAAGTAAAAGTGGAAAAGTTCTAGTTGGCTGGCCCGGTGTTGCAGCGGTTAAGTTCACACGTTCTGCTTCAGTGGCCCGGGGTTCGCCGGTTTGGATCCTGGGTGCGGACATGGCATCACTTGGCAAGCCATGCTGTAGCAGGCGTCCCACATATAAAGTAGAGGAAGATGGGCACGGGTGTTAGCTCAGGGCCAGTCTTCCTCAGCAAAAAGAGGAGGATTGGCGGCAGATGTTAGCTCAGGGCTAATCTTCCTCAAAAAACAAAAAAAGGGGGCCAGCCCCGTGGTTAAGTTCGTGCACTCTGCGTCGGCAGCCTAGGGTTTCGCTGGTTCGAATCCTGGGTGTGGACATGGTACCGCTCATCAAGCCATGCTGAGGCAGCATCCCACATACCACAACTAGAAGGACCCACAACTGAAAATACACAACTATGTACCGGGGGGCTTTGGGGAGAAAAAGGAAAAATAAAATCTTTAAAAAACAAAAAATGTTCTAGTAAGTTCCAGGCCAGGTCCTGCTAAGTGGCTACAGCTGCCTCCATGAAGGGCCACAGGTCTTGCTTCTGGCCAAAACTCTCGGCACATGTGTACGTGGGGTCAGAGCCCGGGTTCCTGCCATATCTAGTTGTGCTGCCTCAGGCAGGTCTCTGAAGTTGGCAGAGGACTGGCATTCATCAAACAGAATGAGATAGTTGTCAAGCGAATCAGCAAAATATGAGGTTTCTGAGTTCCAATCCATGCTGGGTTGGTGTCAAAGTCCTACAAAGGGTGAAAAAGACATTAGCGAATGCAGAAAACCCTGTGCAGGTGCCACCAGGCCATTAGTTGTTTCTCTGAATTTGAACGTTTGATGCGTTGGAAACCCAGGGAGAGTTACTGCCTCTGAAGCTGCAGCTGCCCTTCTCCCAGAGAGGGTCTGCACGGGTCTGCGTCTGCCAGGGGAAGTCCTTGCTCCAAGGCCTGAACACTAAGACAGCTACAGAAGAGATTTCAGACAACACCCAGTGTCTGCAGGACCGTCTGGGATTTTCTCTCCTTGCCACCCCCATTTTTTAGCTTTAAAAATAAGCTGCCTTACAAGAGGGTCCATTAAGTGGGGGAAAAAATCCCATCATCCCTGGGACCTTTCCATGCCAAGAAGTATCCTTCAGCCACAAGCCTTTCCTCCTCTGGGAACTCCCAGGACGTTGCCTGATGAGGGGAGAAGTTCACCCAGAAATTGGTGCCTTGAACAAAGAAATGAAGAAAAAGGGAGGCAGTTGAAATTGGTTTTTCTTTGCAGTGGGCATTTTTTTAAAAAACAGTGGTAGGGGCTGCCTCAGTGGCATTGGGGTTAAGCTCAGCGCACTCTGTTCCAGTGGCCTGGGTTTGCAGGTTTGGATTCTGGCATGGACCTACACCACTTGTCAGCCATGCTGCGGTGGTGATCCACATATAAAGTGGAAGAAGATTGGCACAGATGTTAGTTCAGGGCTAATTTTCCTCAGCAAAAAATAAATTAAAAATTTAAAAAACTGTGGTAATATATACAGAACATAAAATTTACCATCTTAATTATTTTTGTGTACAGTTCAGTGGCATTAAATACATTAATATTGTTGTGCGCCCATCACCACCGCCCTCTCCAGAACTTTATTCATCTTGCAGAACTGAAACTCTGTCCCCAGTAAACACTAATACCCCATTACCCCCCCACCAGCCCCTGGCAACCACCCTTCTACTTTCTGTCTCTATGAGTGTGATGACTCTAGGTATCTCACATAAGTGGAATCATGCAGTATTTGTCTTTTTGTGACTGTCTTATTTCACTGATCACAATGACCTCAAGGTTCGTCCATGTTGTAGCAAGAGTCAGAATTTGCTTCCTTTCCAAGTCTGAGTAATACTCCACTGTAGGTATATAACACATTTCGTCTACCCATTCATCCATTGATGGACACTTGGGTTGCGTCTACCTTCTGGCTGTTGTGAATAAGGCAGGAAGTATTTTTCACAGCCCTCACCTCACCTCAGGGGAAGGCAGTTGATGAGGATGATTATAATTTTTTACGACTTCTGTTTGAAATATTGTTGAGTTTTGATGTGTTGTTTTGTTTTCTCAGATTTAAGGAAATCTTTTCTCTTATGCTAACTATGACTTACGGCAATTAGTGAAATTATACCTTTATGAGCAAAATTGAAACATTTATCTTTTTCTCCCTACCTGATCCCTCCAGAATTTGGAAACTCTTTGTGAGTATGGTTATTTTGTGGCAATATAGTTATTTGCATAAGTTCAATAAGAATTTGGTCTCCTTATAACAGGACACATTGGTTATCTTACCAAGGCTTTGACTGGAATGTCATATTTGAGAGAAACATACAGGCTCAGATATGACAACACAGCTTTTCAGGAACAAAGATTGGACTTTCTGGAACTAAAGCCACTTGGAAATACGGGCCTGGTACCTTGTTTACAGAGATTCTGGCAATCTTACCCGGTAAGTAAGGAAGCTTGCTTGTCTGGCAGGTGCAAGGAACCTCAGAATATTTGGGGGGAACTCAAGGAGAGAGAAATCCACCCAAATCTGTAGGTACTACAGGGAAAATCTGACGGCAAGTCCTTGGCTTGGCTTTTCTGGCCTCGAGAGGCCTTCACAGTTCAATCTGAGATTCCTCATAAAAGAATTCCAGCAAAGCAGATTTAAAAGAGCCTGTATAATCAATTACTATTCTTGCTGCACTTATGTAAATAATTGGCAGACCAGTTCATCTTAATTTGGCTATCTTTTATAAAAATGAGGGTGATTTTAGAGAGAAAAAATTATGTTTCAGTAGAAGGTATAGTACGCATTCATGGATATTAGACTCTAGCTCTTCTCTTCTGCAAGATTCATCTGTTACTAATCACAGTGTCTCCTTGTGGCCATCCATCTCTGATACCTGGGAGTTCCCTGGCCACAAGCAAACCTTTTCCTTCAACACTACTGCCCAAATACTAACTAGATTTGCCTTGTCACAGGTGGATCATGAACAACAAGTTCCAAAGGTAAAGTCCCCAACTTATCGATACACACAGGATGGACTATATCAAATTTGGGACGAATATATTTGGCTCACTCCTACTAGTGATCAACTCGGTAAAAGGCCACTCTATGTTGGGAACAAACCAATCACACCTGTAATACATGGCCTAATAGCACCCGACCTATGGGGAAAATTCCCTGTCATATGTGTTCTCATATCATAACCTTAAAAAATACTGATTGGTTTGGGACTGACTGGGATAGACGGCCCAGCACGCGTTGGTTAGCCCCTAATGGCACTCGGTGGCTATGTGGCTCCAACTTATGGCCTTGGCTGCCACCTGGATGGATTGGACGATGCACTCTAGGCTTCGTCTGGATGCAAGGTAGAACTACGTTTACTATAGTTACTCCTCCTGCTAACCTACCCAACCTGCAACAGCGCTGGACACGCTCTGTCTTCCACTGGTATGATCATCTTTCCTCAATTTTCCTTCCCCAATTAGGAATCGAAAGTGTCATCTTTCACATGGAAGTCCTAAACAAATTTACTATGAAGGCATTAAATGATACACAACATAGTCTTTCGCTGCTCGATTTAAAAGTATCCCAAATGCGTAAGGCAGTCCTCCAAAACCGAATGGCACTGGATGTCTTGACAGTAGCACAGCGGGGCACCTGTGCCATTATAAAAACTGGATGTTGTGTCTATATTCCTGACTACCATCAAAATATCTCCAGCTTCCTATCTGATATTTGCCACCAAATTAAGTCCATGTCTGACCCTGCCCTATCTCTAAATGACTGGTTGAACTCCTGGTCAGGACCAGGTTTCTGGACTGCTATCAAAACCTATTCATTGGGTTAATCATACTGCTTGTATTTCTTATTATAATTTGTTGTCTGTTTCGTTGTTTGTCTTCTGCATGTCAACAAAGTTTCACCTCCTGGACCACCTCTTGTCAAATGATTCTCTCATCTCCAGAGGCTCTGGATGCCTTGTCAGCCTTGGACTCCACGGGCGCAGTCTTCCGGTCCGCTGAACCTCCTACCTTTACCTATGGCCCCATTTAGGGACAGCTCTACGACCTTGTACAGCCGGAAGTAGTTACAGAAGACTGACTATCGTCCATGTCCCCAAAAGATTTCAGGGCCAAATGGGTTCAGGGGGGGTTTATGATGTGGATTAAGGCTGCCCCAGCTAGAGAAGCCCAAGGTGACCTGGCCTACATGCCAAACTATACGACCCAGTGGACGTTTTTTATGGTATGAATTAGGACCGCCCCAGGGAGAGAAGCCCAGGGCGTCCTCACCTACATGCCGATCTATATGGCCAGATTCGTATCTAAAGTTATATGACCGCACAATAACCAGACCTCATCTGCACTGAAATCATTTAATGGCTTTTTACATCATCTTTTCTTTTCTCCAGTAAAAATAAGTCACGTACCCATGCCTTATAAAATTAGCCCTAACCCTCAACTCGGGGCAGCAGCAGGAGCTCTGACTGCCCATGGGTCCTGTCCCCATGCTACTCCACACTATTCTCTAAATAAAAGAGCACCACTGCCAGATCTTGAAGTCCAAGAAATCTTTCTTTCGACTCCTCGGCTCACCGACCCCGCATCACAGTGACTTCTGGAGAAGGAATGGGCAGCCTCGTAGTGGCCACTGTAGTGGTCAGGAGACCCAGGGGGGTCTCCGCCTCCCCTCCCCTCCTCTGCTTCTCTCTCTCCTCTCCCCAACCAGCTCTCTGCCAGTCTCCCACAGTTCAACTCAGGTACATCTGCTTCTAATCATTTTTCCCTTCTTCCAATTTCCTTATCTGCATAGACGCTGAAATCTGCCCATGTTCCTCTCAAGACTTCTCTTGGATCCCTGGGCACCTTAAAAAGCCCCTGTTCCCCGGGCTGCCAGAGGACCCAGTATCGCAAAGATCTGTGACTGAGGGAATGTCTCTAAAGGCCACAGGCCAAGAGAGGATGGAAGGCCCTGGGAGGTGTGTCTGGAGCCTGGATCCTGCCTGTCTGGGCAGAGGCCCCCCATCCTTAACTGAAGCCTAGGTTCCCTCTTGCCTTTGCCAAGCACCACTTCACTTCCTAAAGGCAAAGAGCTCTGCATGCTAGAGCTATTGCCTCATAGACCAACGGGGCAGCTCTTACAAAAGAGCTGGTTTCCTGTGTGAAGTGAACAACAAATGAAATATGAGGCTGAGACCCCTCAATTCCCCCCCGGAGTAGCTGCAGGGACATCCTAGGAACAGCTCTGCCTGTGATGGGCTTGGTGTGTCTGGAGTGTGGTGAGGGAGGCAGGCAGAGCTCAGGTAATGCAGGGCCTGGGGGCCAAGGCAGAAGAGGTTTGGAACTGATTATGATGCGGGGTCGGTGAGCCGAGGAGTCGAAAGAAAGATTTCTTGGACTTTCAAGACCTGGCAGTAGTGCTCTTTTTATTTAGAGAATAGTGTGGAATAGCATGGTGACAGGTCCCATGGGCAGTGAGAGCTCCTGCTGCTGCTGCATGGGGACAGGACCCATGGGCAGTCAGAGCTTCTGCTGCTGCCGCATGGGGACAGGACCCATGGGCAGTCAGAGCTCCTGCTGCTGCCCTGAGTTGAGGGTTAGGGCTAATTTTATAAGGCATGGGTACGTGACTTATTTTTACTGGAAAAAGAAAAGATGATGTAAAAAGTCATTAAATGATTTCAGTGCAGATGGTCATTGTGCGGTCATATAACTTTTAGATATGAATCTGGCCATATAGATCGGCATGTAGGTGAGGATGCCCTGGGCTTCTCTCCCTGGGGCAGCCCTAATTCATACCATAAAAAAAATCCACCGGGGGGTTGGCCCCGTGGCCGAGTGGTTAAGTTCGCGCGCTCCATGCAGGCGGCCCAGTGTTTCGTTGGTTCAAATCCTGGGCGCAGACATGGTACTACTCATCAAACCACGCTGAGGCAGCGTCCCACATGCCACAACTAAAAGGACCCACAACAAAGAATATACAACTATGTACTGGGGGGCTTTGGGGAGAAAGAGGAAAAAATAAAATCTAAAAAAAAAAAGAAAAAAAATCCAGCGGGTCATATAGTTTGGCATGTAGGCCAGGTCACCTTGGGCTTCTCTAGCTGGGGCAGCCTTAATCCACATCAATTCTAAGTGTGCAGGGAAACCACTGGAGGACCCTGTATGATCTGGCTGCGTAGAGAGAACAGTGGGCCAGTCAGGAGGCTGAGAGGTGAGAGAACTCTTCCATCCAAATCTGCCCACCTCTGTTCCCCTTCTTAATTGCTTAAGCCTGGAACTTGGGGGTCATCCTGACAGCTTGCATGTGGAAGCTTCCCTGACACGCCCCCTGCCAGCGCCCCAACCATGTCCAGGTCCCAAGGGGAACACTCTCCTGTCTCCTGTACTTTGCAGCTCCTGTCCCAGTCTCGAGTAACTTTTTCGTCCAATTATTGGATCGTGGCAGCAGTGTACCTCAAAATCACCCGGGGAGCGGCCTGGGCCTCACTTCAGGAGGTGCCGGAGAATCTGCATTTTCCGCGGTTTGGAACACTCTGTGAGAAAGGGAGTTGACGTCTGAATCCCACTATGCTCTTTATCTCCAGCGGGGCGAGGGAACTGGAATGAATGAATAAGCCCAGTGTCGCAGGTGGGGTTGGCTCCTGAGTTCACATTTTGGCGTAGACAGGTCAAGCCTGAAATTCTCCCTTTCAGTCCTTTTAGTCCTTGGTTGGAAGAAACTGACTTCCCGCGGCTTGGACTGGCGGCCCGGGACTTACGAAGCCCCAGAGCTGTTAACTGCTTCTGCCCGGGCACCGCCCTTTCACACCCTCAGGTTGGGCCCGAACATCTGTCCCATTTTAGGGATGCACAAACTGAGTTGCAGGCAGCGGGCGAGTGCTTTGAGCGCACGGCCCGTCGCCCTTGACAACACGACACAAGGTCAAGGAGGCCCAGTCCCCAGGACCGACTGTCTCAGCGCGGGCCGGCGGCGCCCGCGCTACGGAGGCCCCCGCCCACCCGCTGGCGCAGGCAGCGGACCGGGCAGCCCGGCGCGTGCCGTGACGTCACCGCGCCGCGCCCGAGGAAGGCCCCGCCCCGGCCCCGCCCCCGCTGCGTTTGGCTGAGCTGGGTGCTCGGGGAGGACGGACATGGCGCGCGAGCTGAGAGCGCTGCTGCTGTGGGGTCGCCGCCTGCGGGCGCCGGCGCTGGCGGCCTTCCCGGGAGGTGAGGGCGGCCGGGGGCGGGGACGTGCGGGGCCCTCTGAGGCCTCGAGCCCGTTCCTTTTCCGTGGGAGGCGCGGGGGACTCTGTGAGATTGGTGCGCCCAGCGCGCGGCGAGCGGCGCCCAGGAGCGCTCAGGGAGACCTGGTTTCACCCGGCTCAGCCCCGCGCCGGACTGTCCAGGTCCCCCTCCAAGTAACGCGGTTGCGCCCCGGCCCGCGGGACTCCAGCAGGAGCTTCTGCCGAGCTCCTCAGGCCTGGGCGAGGCGGGGGCGCGCGCTTCTCTCTGCCGGAGCTTTGCGAAGGCAGTTTCGGGGAGTGAATTCGGAGGGCGCGTGTTCGCTGGGAACGGACTTCACCAGGGTGCTCCTTTAAGCCCCCTTAGCTGTGCCTTCATTCCTCCCCGCCCCCGGGTTGTTTTGTACACGAGTTATGCATGAGCCACTTGCCCACTTGTGTAGTCGGCGCAAATCCGAGTGCCCACTCCTCCCGGCACGGCACACGGCCGCGAGCCACGCTGAAAACCGGCACCCCGGGCCCTTATGTGCAGCCCGTGGACTCCGGGTTGTTGACCGCCGTATGGGCAGGGCCAGGAATTGGTAGGTACTCAAATAAATGTTGAAAAATAGAATGACTGTAATCTCTGATTTCTCCCCACTCGGAAGTAACCACGGGTGGACGTCTGAGCCTTCCTTCCAGTCTCTACACGCTCAGTTACACACACGTATAAATAGACATATTTAACTGTTTTTAAGTAGAAAGGTCTAAACCATATATGCCTTGTGCTGCAGAATTTGTTTTAAAGCTCCCAGCATGGCTTATACATCTTTTCGTGTCAGTTTGCACCCGTCCACGGCTTTCCAATGGCTGCTTAGTATTCTATATTATGGACATATCATTATTTACTTAATATCATATTAATGGACGTAATAAAGATTATTTCTGGATTTTTTGGTTGTTACAATGCTGTGTAGAATGGGCGAGTATTTAAATCTTTGTGCACATGTATGGCATTTCTTTAGAAGTACAGAATTCGAGTTTTAGAATTGATGGTTCACAGCCTTTGCATATTTGAAATGTTAGCTGATCTTGCCAAATTGCTGTCCAAAAAGACTTTATGAATTTTTATTCCCATAGGCAAGGAATGAGACTACCTATGTCAAGGCATCTTCTCTAACACTGTGTATTACACCTTTTCCAAACCGGTGGTTTATAAAGCTATGTCTTATTTAATTTACATTTGCATGGATACTAGTCAGTAAGAATGCTTTTATTTGTTTAATGGCCAGTTGTGTATCTTCTATAAATTTCCTCTTAATATCTTTCATACTTTTTTCTGTTACCCGAGTTTTAAACTTTGATGTAGTCTTTTTTAAACAATGATTTTTTAAAATAACATGCATTAACAAATAAGACAACTGTGAGTTTTATTACTGTTGCTTGTATCCATCATTTTCCTTCTTTTTGGGATTTATTTCCTGTTTTACCAGAGTATAGCCTTGTGTTCATTTTGCAGAAAAATTCTTTGGGTTGTAAATTTTCTAAGCCATACTGTGTCTAACAAGATTTTTATTTTGCCCTCATCCTTGTATAGTAGTTTGGCTGGGTATGGTATTCCGGGTCAATATGATTTTCCTTCAAAGAGTGATGATACCGCTCTATTGTCTTCTGGCACTTTTGTTACAGATGAGCAGTCATATCAATTTGATTCGTTTCTTTTGTGGCTGACTTCCCTCTGCCAGAGGTTGATTTTTTTTGTCTTTATTTATTGTTCATGTTCTAAGATGTTCTGAGTGTGTGTGTTTATAATTCATTTTTTTACCACATAGTGTCACTTCCATTGTGAAGATACGTCAGTTTTCAGCCCAGCCAATTTTTGTTCTGTTTTTTTAATCTCTTTCTCTTTATCTTTGTCCTCTCCTTCTGCAACTTGTGTTGCAATGATTCACACATTCTTTTGCTTGAATCCAAGATACAGACCTGTTCTTGGAAGCCTCCTATATTGCAAATGCCCTTGACATTGTCACCTGTGTGGATAAATGTGAAGGTACAGTTGTTTGGATGGATTGAGTGATTGGTGAATTTAGCCAAGAAAATATGTCTTATACAGTGCAGGGGAGAATGTGGTTATAAGAGAATTCACCTAAACAGAAAATTCAGAATCCTCTTATATTTTCTTCTCTTTTCCTGGGAAAGTATTGCCAAATTTTAGCATGTGCTTGGCTTCACATCCAGGACTCTGACCTCATGTCCCTATGATGCCAGTTCTTCTCATCCTTAGAATGTCTCTGTGAAGTGTGGGATAGAGTCTCTGTGGACTTTTTATTTTTCATTTTTACTCATTACTTAGTTGATTTAACAAATAGGTTTTGAATGCCCTCTGGGACTTCAAAGATGATGTGACCCTGCTGTCGGGGTCATAGGTTAGTGAGAGCACATGGCTGGCTGCCAGGCAGTGTATGGGGCCACGTTGGAGGCATATGTGATGTGCCAGGTAGCGCAGAAACACGTGGTTGCCTACTTATGTAAGTTTCACAGAAGAGAGGCTGTACAAGTTCAGTCCTGAAAACATCAGGTGCAGGGTAAGGAGGTGCCTCTGAATAATTTGATTTGACAGAAACTGGGAGTATGTGGGAATGAGGGTTAATGAGGCTAAAAACTATGTCCTTTCTCTTCTGGGAGATGTAAACTCATGGGTAGGAACCACATCTTTCTGTAATCATCAGGATAGTCACGGCGCCACACCTGGGCCAGTACTTGGAGTCCCCAGCTGCAGTCACTGCAAGGTCCACACACACCTGACTTTCTACATGCCCTCAGCGCTAGGTGGCCGATTACAGGTAATGTTGTCTCTCGTGAATCTTAAGTTGACTGATAGTTGGAACCAACAATATTTCAACCAAATAGTTCTTTCCCCTGGTAAAATGTGGTTAGTCATTATAGCAGCAAGGGATATCAGAAGCTGGTAATCTGGAAAATATAATGTTGATAAAAATATAAACTGCCATCAGACCTTTTCACCAGAGCTCCAGCAAGTATCAGAAGTAGCTGAGGGCCGGCCCAGTGGCACAGCAGTTAACTTCGCACGTTCTGCTTCGGCGGCCCAGGGTTCGCCGGTTCGGATCCCGGGTGTGGACATGGCACCGCTTGGCAAGCCATGCTGTGGTAGGTGTCCCACATATAAAGTTGAGGAAGATAGGCACGGATCTTAGCTCAGGACCAGTCTTCCTCAGCAAAAAGAGGAGGATTGGCAGCAGATGTTAGCTCAGGGCTAATCTTCCTCAAAAAAAAAAAAAAGCTGATTTGCTGGAAGACAAATGAGAAAGCTGCCTCCCCAAGAAGAGATCCAACCCTGAGGATTCAACGACAGCCTCGCTTTCCAAAAGCAAATGCGATTGTGTTGTAAGGCAGGGGGGGTAGCAGGTTGGTCATTTCGCGTGGGTACGTAGCTGCCATGACCACCACAGTCTCTGAACCCTGTTTCCTAATTGCCCCAGACTCCCTTGTTCTCACCATTGATGTTACCAGAACAAGAGCGTGAGGCAGCCATGGTAGGGCTGGTTGGTGCTCCAGTTAATGTCTTATGCCTTTCTCTAATGTTCTGTGTAAGCTGGAGCCTTTGCTGGAATCTTCTGCCTTGGAAACGAGAGTTGTAAAGGGTGGGGAGTCCGTTCCAGGCACCAGAAAGGTCAGAAGAGCAGGGTTCCCCTCTTTGTTTCAGGGCTCAAGCATTGCAAATTTGTTTTATTTCCCCACACTGACCTCACCTGAGCCTTGTCCAGCTGCAGCCTTCCATTTGCTGCTCTGATTCTTCTGTTGATTTATTTTGCTGTCTTCCTCTGCTCTCACTTTGGGTCCCGTACTGTTTAATTTCCACCCTCAACACCTCTTGTGCTGCAGCCTTCACAAGAATTCAGGCAAATTTCCAGTGTTCCCACGCTGTTCTTTTCGGGAAAAGAGGAGTAGCACTTGCCAGTCAGATTTCGCTCTCGGGGAAACAGCTATTTATGTTGCTAATATAATGTGACAGTTTAGGTTTCTATCCTTAACTGCTTGCGCTCTGAGTGACATTGCCACCCATATAACCCATGGTGCTGTAGTAGGTGCTGAGGGCCCTCGCCAGCGAAGCATGTAGGCTGAGGAAGGAGGTGTGGCGTGGCTGCCGGAGAGGCAGCAGGTAGTCCCTTGGCATGAGGGCGTGAGAGCTTGGGTAGGAACAGGGGGCCGGAGCTATCTGAGCCGTCTGCAAAAGAACAGACCAACCCAAATGTAATAGATCAGCAAAGCTAGTAGTTGGCCAGAACTAAGACAAAAGAAAAATCTCCGAGTGTTTTGCTACCCCTGGGCAAGAAGAGAGGGAATGCAGCTTGAAGGATGAGGGAGGGAGGTCAGGTTGATGAGAAAACGGTAAGAAAATAAACATTTCTCACCCCTCAGATGTCAAATACCGGGTCGTAACATGGCAAAGGTGATTTCCATGAGGGAGACTTCCTGAGGCCAGTGGTGGTGGTTGCTGTCTCAAACCAAAATACTGTGAGATCAATGAAATGTATCCAGTTCACACTCAAGTGAAACACTGTAGGTTCAAAGCCAGAGACGTTCTTGAATTGCATTTTTGGTGCCCTCAGTGTAGCTAGCTAGAATTTTGGTTTTTTTTTACTTTCAACACCATTTTATTTATTTATTTATTTATATTGCAGTAACATTGGCTTGCAACATTATATAAATTTTGGGTGTACATCATTATATTTTCATTTCTGTGTAGATCACATCATGTTCACCACCCAAAGACTAATTACCATCCATGACCATACACAGGTGCCTAATTACCCCTTTTGCCCTCTTTCCCTCCCCTCTTCCCCTCTGGTAACCACCAATCCAATCTCTGTCTCTGTGTGTTTGTTGTTGTTTTTGTCTTCTGTTTATGAGTGAGATCATACGGTACTTGACTTTCTCCCTCTGGCCTATTTCACTTAGCATAATACCCTCAAGGTCCATCCATGTTGTTACAGATGGCCAGATTTCATCCTCTTTTATGGCTGAGTAGTATTCCATTGTGTATATACCACATCTGCTTTATCTGTTCATCCCTTGATGGCACCTAGGTCGCTTCCAAGTCTTGGCTATTGTGAATAATGCTGCAGTGAACAGAGGGGTGCATATATCTTTACACATTCGTGTTTTCATGTTCTTTGGATAAATACCAAGCAGTGGAATAGCTGGATTGTATGGTAGTTCTATTCTTAATTTTGGGGGGAATCTCCATACTGTTTTCCATAGTGGCTGCACCAGTTTGCACTCCCACCAGCAGTGTATGAGAGTTCCCTTTCCTCCACATCCTCTCCAACACTAGTTATTTCTTGTATTGTTAATTATAGCCATTCTGACAGGCGTGAGGTGATATCTCATTGTAGTTTTGATTTGCATTTCCCTGATAATTAGTGATGTTGAACATCTTTTCATGTGCCTGTTGACCATATGTATATCTTTTTTTTTCTTATTTTTTATTTTTTTGAGGAAGATTAATCTTGAGCTAACATCTGCTGCCAATCCTCCTCTTTTTGCTGAGGAAGACTGGCCCTGAGCTAACATCCGTGCCCATCTTCCTCTACTTTATATGTGGGACACCTGCCATAGCTTGGCTTGCCAAGCGGTGCCATGTCTGCACCCAGGATCCGAACAAGCAAACCCCGGGCTGCCAAAGTGGAATGTGTGCACTTAATCGCTGCGCCACCAGGCTGGCCCAAAAGCCATCTGTATATTTTCTTAGGAGAAATGTCTGTTCAGATCTTTGCCCATTTTTTAATTGGGTTGGTAGTTTTTTTGTTGTTGAGATGTATGAGTTATCTGTATATTTTGGATATTAACCCCTTATCAGATATATGGTTTGCAAATATTTCCTCCCAATTGTTAGGTTGTCTTTTCATTTTGTTGATGGTTTCCTTTGCTGTGTAGAAGCTGTTTAGTTTGATGTAGTCCCATTTGTTTCTTTTTTCTGTTGTTTCTCTTGCCCAGTCAGACATGGTGCTTGAAAATATGCTGCTAAGACCGATGTCAAAGAGTGTACTGCCTATGTTTTCTTCTAGAAGTTTCATGGTTTCAGGTATTACATTCAAGTCTTTAATCCATTTTGAGTTAATTTTTGTGCATGGTGTAACGTAATGGTCTATTTTTATTCTTTTGCATGTAGCTGTCCAGTTGTCCCAATACCTTTTATTGAAGAGACTTTCCTTTCTTCATTGTATGTTCCTGGCTCCCTTGTCGAAAATCAGCTGTCCATAGATGTATGGTTTTATTTCTAGGCTCTCGATTCTGTTCTGTTGATCTGTGTGTCTGTTTTTGTGCTAGTACCATGCTATTTTGATGACTGTAGCTTTGTAATATATTTTGAAATCAGGGAGTGTGAAACCTCCAGCTTTCTTCAGGATAGAAATTTCCTTAAACACCGTCCTGCTCATTCTTGATATGGAACACTTCCCTTTTACTGGGAAGCTGCTGTTTGCTTAGTCCACAAAGAAGTTCTGTAGCATTTAGTAAAGGTAGATTTCAGGGTGTTTACTTCTGGTATGGCTGGTTATTTCTGCTAAAGCCACTTGGAATTACAGACCATGAGAGTTGTAGCTCAGGGACCAGTGTCTGGTAAGGGGTGTCATCTCTGCCCTCTTTTTAACCAGGTGAGTGCCCATAGGTCAGGTTAGTTGGATTCAGGTGTAGCTGAGTCATGGATGTGACTAATTTTAAAAGAATGGTTCGGTTATTTAGCAGCCATATAGTCAAGAAATGTGATTAGAATATAAAAAATTAATTTTGAAGTAGCTAAAATGAATATCATATTTAAAAAAAGCAGGAAACTATATAGCAGTACTATTAAGAACAGATAGAAAGGTTGACATCTTTCTAGTGGACTTGGACATCTCAGGTAGCTGATGTGGCGCTGTGAGGGAGAAAGGAAGAGAGCGCGTCACCACTGCAGTTCACACACGCCAATATTCTAGCATTTACAGGGAATGGAGCACCCGAGGGAATTTTCCGTGAAGCTTACTTTTAAAGTAGTAAAACGTATCATTTTTACCATTATGATCTGAAGTCTTTTTTTTTTTTGAGGAAGATTAGCCCTGAGCTAACTGCTGCCAATCCTCCTCTTTTTTCTGAGGAAGGCTGGCGCTGAGCTAACATGTGTGCCCCTCTTCCTCTGCTGTATATGTGGGACGCCTACCACAGCATGGCTTGCCAAGCGGTGCCATGTCCGCACCCGGGATCCGAACCGGTGAACCCTGGGCCGCCAAACAGAGCATGTGCACTTAACCGCTGCGCCACCGGGCCTGCCCCTGAAGTCTTTCTAAAGCACTTTTTCTTTATTTTTTATTTTTTTCAATTTTTTTTTTTTTTTTGAGTAAGATCAGCCCTGAGGTAACCTCTACTGCCAATCCTCCTCCTTTTGCTGAGGAAGACTGGCCCTGAGCTAATATCCATGTCCTTCCTCTACTTTATATGTGGGATGCCTATCACAGCATGGCTTTTTGCCAAGTGGTGCCATGCCTCCACCTGGGATCCAAACCGGTGAACCCTGGGCTGCCAAAGTGGAATGTGCATGCTTAATGGCTGTGCCACCGGGCCAGCCCATAAAGCACTTTATCTTTGGATGGAACCTAACTGAATCTTTCTTTGATGTTTTCAGGGTCATTATTGTGAATGGTAATTTACAGTCTTCTGTGGTAATACACAGGCCCCTGCAGGGCCACTGGGATGTGCTGGCTCCTTGTCTCTAAGATGTCCCCGCTCTGAAACTGCGCTTTGAGTGTCCTTGTGTTTTCAGCCTCTGTTACCCTCCTTTAACTTGCCGGGCCTCCCTGGGGCCGTGTTCCCTCCTCTCCTCCTGGTTTTCAGATGTGGGCCGTAGGAGGATTGTGAGTGGGGGCAGCAGTGTTGCTTGGCTGCAGCTAGGGGTATGGATTTTATGGCCTGTATTTTGACTGTTCCCTTTTTGTCTTGTTTCTTTGTGTTCAGGGAGTTGATGTTTCTTGATGGAGTGCCAGTATAGCTTAGTAGAGAATGATTAGAATAGACCCTGAATCATAGGCAGGTTTAAGAAGCAGGGAAAATATTAGAGAATGCCAAAGGTAAGAACTAGAGATTTTTGAGGGAATACAAGTCTTTATTTGATACATAAGTAGAAAGTGAAGAGCTTTCTGTCTAGAGTATTGATAGACTTAAATCTTACCTGAAGTAATTACAGAACTTCAGAAACAAAATGTTTGGAGAAATTTCAGAGGTGAATAGCTAACCTGTGGTATCTGGTGAAAATTGAAAAGTAATGAAAAAAATTGAGAAATAATGAAACTCTCTGAGTTGACTAAAGCAGAGAATTTCATGCTTATGAGCATAAAACTGTGGTAAAATAATTGGAAGCATTCTGGGGAAAAAAGAGGCTACATTCCAAAGAACTACAGTTTTTTGAATATGATATTTCCAGTTTGTGGGAGAGCATTAATCTGCTTTTCACTGATCTGGAAGTACCTTTAGTTTACAGAATTTTAAACTTACAAAGTAAATGTATTTATTTATTTATTTATTTATTTATGTGAGGAAGATTGTTGCTGAGCTGTGCCAATCTTCCTCTGTTTTATGTGGGACGCCACCACAGTGCGGCTTGACAAGAAGTGCTAGGTCTGCGCCTGGGATCTGAACTGGCAAATCCCAGGCCACTGAAGCAGAGTGCATGAATTCAACCACAATGCCACGAGGCCAGCCCCACTAAGTTTCTTTTTTAAAAAATATTTTACAGGGACTGGCCCCGTGGCCGAGTGGTTGGCTTCATGCACTCCGCTTTGGTGGCCAGGGGTTTCACTGGTTCAGATCCTGGGTGCAGACATGGCACCACTTATCAGGCCGTGCTGAGGCGGCGTCCCATGTAGCACGACCAGAGGCACTCACAACTAGAATATGCAACTGTGTGCTGTGGGGCTTTGGGGAGGAGAAAAAAAAAGTTAAAAAAATATTTTACAGAATCTGAAGCTTTAAACTTAGAAATGTTTAGGCTGAAATTAGATGAGTGAATTTCAAACTTTTTTCTTCATGGGCTGCCTGTAAGAAATGCATTCACATTGTGACCTGCTATACAAATATATATATACTGTACTAATATGTGTACATGTTTAGCTGAAAGTTTTGTAAATACCCTTATTATGCTATGCATTCTTTTACTTTCCATTTCATTATTTTAAAAAATTCTAGTTTAACCCACTAAATTGATTTCATATCCAATGAGTCACTGATCTTGACCTGTGGTCTGTGAAACACTTCGTGTTGTGTGGCTGTGCTTTCTGAGAAAACAACCACGTGTCTATCAAGGGCCTGCTCTGACTCTGGCATTATTATGGGAAACTTAAAGACATGAGACAGTCACAGGCTGAGCCCTCTGGGACGTCTCCTACATAGTGCAGCAATATCAGTTCATTAAACAAACATCTGTTGTGCCTGCTGTGCGCCTGGCACTGCCCTGGGTGCTGTGGGCTGCCCATGGAACAAAACCGACAAGAATCCTGGCCCTCGATGGTGCTGGCTTGGAGTGGGGTCCGATGCAGATGAGTCAGTGCTGGCCGGATGTTACATAATCAGTTCTATGAGGAAACCAAAGCAGGGAGGGTATCCCAATAGAAATCGGGTGGTCGCCGAAGGCCTCCTGTGGAAGGTGGCGTTTAAGTGAAGCCTGGAAGGAGGTGAAGGTGTCTGAAGAAGGGCATTTCAAGCAGAGGGAGCAGCCAGTGCCAGGGTCCTGAGGCAGGAGTGGGCTGGCATCTTGGAGGACAGCAAGGAGGCCGGGACCAGCGCTGGGGGCGCCCTTGAGTCTAGTTGTAGTAGTGTGCTGCTATGTCTGCGTGTCTGTGACTTCACAGATTGAGATTTGGGTGATGGGTAAGACTAGGTATTAAATTAGAATTCAAGCTAACTGCGTGGGCGTTTTCTGAGAAAATCTTTTCTGCATTTTTCTTTTTTAAGGGTTTTAATTTTTCCTTTTTCTCCCAAAGTCCCCCGGTACATAGTTGTGTATTTTTAGTTGTGGGTCCTTCTAGTTGTGGCATGTGGGATGCCACCTCAGCATGGCTTGACAAGAGGTACCATGTCCGCGCCCAGGATTCGAACTGGCGAAACCCTGGGACGCCAAAGCAGAGCGCACGAACTTAACCACTTGGCCACGGGGCTGGCCCCTCTGCATTTTTATTGATGAGAAAATAGTGCTGTTTTCTGGAACAAACTGGCACAGTGAAAAAATCTCCTTCCACCATCCCCGGCGGTGCCAGGAAAAGCTTCTGCAGCACTGTGCATGTACCCACCCTATTCCGTTAGCGAGGAAGAGAAACTAAACTACCCTGAGTCTTCTTAGACTTTCCGTGTAATCTGTTGTGGGGTTCATTCCACATCGAGGCCTGGACTCTAGTGTCCCAGTGTGGGCACCCCTCCACTTGTTTAATCCTCTCCTGATGGACAATTAGGTTGTTTCCAGGCTTTTGTTCTTCTTAAATCACACATGGCACTGCCAATGGGTTTTCACACCTTCACCAGCCACTAGCATAGCAGGATTTTTAAAATCGTTGATTTTGATAGTGAAAATACTGTCTTGTTTTAAAATGTGTTTCTTAGTTATGAATGTGGTAAAGCATCTTTTTCTGTGATTCAAAGCCATTGATATTTCTCGTTTTTGTGAATTACTGTTTTTCTCTTGTGCTGTTGGCCTTTTTCTTATAGCTCTGTAAGCGATCTTGCTCTGTTGAGGAAACCAGCCCTCTGCCGTGTGTTTCAGATTTTTTTCGCTAGTGTGTTTGCCTATGGACTTTAACTTTTTGGTAGTAAGTTAATTTTTTTTTTTAAAAATTAAGAAATATTTTTAATTGAGCTATAATTAATATATAAACATTATATTAGTTTCAGGTGTACAACATAATGATTCCATGTTTGTATATATTGCAAAATGATCACCACAGTAAGTCTAGTTAACATTCATCACCTCACATAGCTACAAATTTCTTTTCTTGTGATGAGAACTTTTTTTTTTTTTAAAGATTTTATTTTTTCCTTTTTCTCCCCAAAGCCCCCCAGTACATAGTTGTATTTTCTTCGTTGTGGGTCCTTCTAGTTGTGGCATGTGGGACACCGCCTCAGCGTGGTCTGATGAGCAGTGCCATGTCCGCGCCCAGGATTCGAACCAACGAAACACTGGGCCGCCTGCAGCGGAGCGCGCGAACTTAACCACTCGGCCACGGGGCCAGCCCCTTTTCTTGTGATGAGAACTTTTAAGATTCTTTTATGTTTACTTTTATGTGGTCCATAAATTTATGGTTCTTTGGGCTATGTGTCTTATTTAGAAAGGGTTTCCTCACTCTTAAATCATTAAAGATCTCAAGCTGGTCAACATCATTAGCCATTAGGTAGGGAAATGCAGATCAAGACCACAGTGAGATACCGCTTCACATCCACTGGGGTGGCCATAATAAAAAACATAGGCAATAACAGGCACTGGCGAGGATGTGGAGAAATCAGAGCCCTCATACACTGGCGGGAATGTAAAACAGTACAGTCTGGCAGTTCCTCAAATAGTTAAACATAGAGTACCATTTGACCTAGCAATTCCACTCATTTAAAACATTTAAATTTAAGTATGTCCATAATTAAATTTAAAAGATATGTCCAGGGGCCGGCCCCGTGGCTGAGTGGTTAAGTTCGTATGCTCCACTGCGGCGGCCTAGGGTCTCGCCAGTTTGAATCCTAGGCACAGATGTGGCACTGCTCGTCAAGCCATGCTGAGGTGGCATCCCACATGCCACAGTGAGAAGGACCTGCAACTAAGAATATACAACTATGTACTGGGGGGCTTTGGGGAGAAAAAGGGAAAAAAAAAAAATCTTAAAAAAAATAAAGTAAATAAATAAATAAATAAAACATATGTCCATACAGAAACTTGTACACTGATATTTATAGTAGCATTATTCTTAATATCCAAAATAAGTGGAAACAACCCAACTGTCCATCAACTGATGAATGGATAAACAACATGTGGTCTATCTGTATGATGGAATATTATTCAGTCATAAAAAGGAGTGAGGTATGATATGTGCTACAGTGTGGATGAACCTTGAAAACGTTAGGTTAAGTGAAAGAAGCCAGACACGAAAGACCATGTATAGTATGATTCCATTTATGTGAAATGTCCAGAACAGGCAAATCCATATGGACAGAAAGTAGTTGCCAGGAGCTGGGGGCAGGGAGAATGGGGAGTGACTACTAATGAGTCTGGGGTTTCTTTCTAGGGAGATAAACATGTTCTGGAATTAGATAGTGGTGGTGGTGGTTACACTACTTTGTGAATACACTAAAAAGCATTGAATTGTGCACTTTAACTGGGTGAATTATATCTCACTATAGCTGTTTTTAAAATATCTCCTGTTTCTTTCAGTACTTGTAGCTTTTATTTTCACTTTTATAGCCCATCTGGAATTTGTTTTAATAAGTGAGGGAGGAAATTGATCTTAATACCATGGCTTTAAATTAATGTGCTTTTCATATTTGATAATGGTATTTCCTCATGTTTTTCAAAAATGTCCTAGATATTTATGCACTTTTCTTTTTCCATATGAATTTTAGAATTAGCTTGAATAGTTAAAAGAAAATCCTGTTTGAGTTTTCACTGGGATCATGTTAAAAATATAGACTAATTTAGAGAATTTACATTTTGAACTATTTACTCCTCCTGTTCAAGGACATTTCCCCAAGCTTTCTGTATCCCTTTGTAACTATGTTTTATGTCCTTAGTAAATTTTTTTTAGTGTGTTTTGTAATTGGTAATTTTTATAAATGGTCTTATAAATAAGTTATTTTGTGAGTAGGTTATTGATGTATACATAGTACAAAATTCAAAAGACACAAAGGTGTGTCCAGTGAAAAGCACAGCTCTGTCACTGCTGTCCTCAGACTCTAGTCCCCTTTCTGTGGGAACCCCCTTAGCCAGTTTCTCGGGTCATTGCAGAGGTGTGTTGGCTTATGAGAATGATAAGCATGTGCATGCACACACATGTATTTAAACATCTTGGTAGCACATGCAATCACTGTTTTGGACCAGGTTTTTTTCCTTAATGTATCTTAGAGATAATTCATCGTCAGGACACGTTACACACAGAGTTGCTTCATTATTCTATGTTTGAGTGTTCCGTTACATATATGTAATTCTCTACTATGTACTATATGTAATTACTATATGTAATTCTCTAATTCTCTACTGATAACTCTCCACTGGTCATTGGCCTGTGACACCTGGGAGGCCTCTACACTGGATCCTCATCTGGGGTGTCTGTATGGGCCTTCCTGTGACCCTGACGGTGACAGTCAGTGGGAAGGGGTTAGCCCTTTTGTGACGGCCACTTTTTTTTAGAGTTTAGTTGTTGTTTTGAATAATTAAGTATTTGATTGAAAAGGTATCTATTGAGAAGGCTTGCTCTCAGCCTGGTCACCCTCCTGTATTCCCCTCCCCCTGCCTTCATAGGTCATCACACTTAGTTGCTTGGGTCTCCTGCCAACAATTATATGGAAACAGTGGGGATGTACATCTTTCTTCTGCAAGGATATATGTTTTGCTGTATTCTGTCATTCACTTAATAGATCTTGGAGAGCTGGCTGTATCAGCATGTAGTTTCCTTGTTTGTTGTTTTTTTTATAGCCACGTGGTGGTGGTGGGGTGGTGGTAGTAGGAGTGTGTCAGGAGGCACCATGGTGTGTTTACTATCCTCTGTAGATGGACATTTAGGGGGTTTCCAGGCATTTGCTGTTATAAAGAGTGTTATAATGTGTGGCCTTTCGTCTCTGTCTTTATATATAGGTTCAGGTGTATGCATAGAATAAAGTCCCCAGATGGAACTGCCGGACTAGAGGGTACATGCGTCTGTAATCTTGACTGATAGGGCCAAATCGCCTTCCACTGGGCTCAGGCCGCTTCCCGCTGCCCTGAGCGGTTTCCCCACAGGGTTACAACAAGTGCTGTCTGCAAGTTGCTCCTCGCAGTCATCCAGTGCAGTTCTGTTGGCATCTCTCCCTTCATCAGAGCTGGTGGTGATTGACTGTGGTTTGAACTGGAGCACAGCACAAAGTGGGGCCCTCTGATCAGGGAATGTTGATTGAGTTTTGCTGGGCCTGCAGCAGTTCTGCGACTGCCTTCGCTTCATACCTGCGGGTGGGCTCCAGCTCCGGTGTACACCACTCCAGGTGGGCTTCAGGGAGCTCCAGCCCCCCTCACCCCCACGTTGTGTCCCACAGGCGAGACTGTGGGAAGCTCCTCTGCTTATGTCAGCCCAGGTTTCCAGAGGCTGTGTGAACATCTCTTCGTTTGCAAGTTCAAAGTGGACCCAGAGAGGTTGAAGCTGGCAGCTAATCCCCAGAAGCTTTCTTTTCTTTCGTTCTTCTTCTTCTTTTTTGGTTAAATGCATTCATCTTAAAAGGAGTGCATATAATATTGTATGTGCAGTTTTAAAAAGAAAACAAAGTGAATACCCATTACCCAGTTTAAGAAATAGAAGTTACTGGTCCCTTGAAGACCCTGTGTATCCCTCCCTGATGCATCCCCTTCTCTCTCCCAGAGGTAATTGCTGACCCGAATTTTCTGGTTTCTATTCCTTTGCTTTTCTTTATATTTCTGCACATATGTATGTATATATACACACATGTATGCACATTAATATCCACACACTGTTTGTTGAAATCATACTGTGTGTATTCTACTGGGACTTTGCTTTTTTGGGTCAACATTATGTTTTCTTAATAGTGTAGTTCGTTATTTTTCCCTGCTTATTCTGTTGTGTTAATGCCCCTTCATTTCTTTATGAATAATTGCTGACATATACCTAAGTGGAATTATTGGATCATTTGGTGTGCCCCAACTTAGTAAGATGCAGAATTATTTCCCGGGAAGGCATCGCCGCATCCTCTGCCAGCAGCGTCTGCAGGTCCCCTTCGCTCCACACGTCCCGTGCTTGGTGTTCTCAGACTTGTTAATCCTTGTAGGTAGGTGGGTGTTAAATGATATCTTGTGTCTGTGTATGTTTATAAGATATACATCAGAAAGTGCATAAACTACATGTACAGTTCAATGCAATAGCATTATCTGTAAGATTTATCCATGTCACTGTTCTGTAATATTCCATTGTATGAAAATACTACAGCTTATTTCTCCATCCTGGACTCAGACAGTTGGGTTGTTCCTAGTGCCTCACAGGGGCACACCTCCCCAGGTATGTAGCTAGGAGAGGAGGTGGTGGGGGTTTAGGGGCTGCCTTTGTGTTACATAATTGTGACTGTTTGCCAGTGTGGATCCTGATTTACGTTCCACCAACTATGTCTGAGAGCCCCACTGCGCAACATCCTCACCACCACTTGGGATTTTCAGACGTTTTAAATGTTTGTCAATTTGATGGTTACAAATGGTGTTTCAGTTGTGGTTTTAATTGCATTTTAATGGATTACTAATGAAGTTGAGCATTTTTCCCCCATAGGTTATTGGCTTTTTGTTTCTTTTTTCTGTGAAATGCTATTCATGTCTTTTGCCTGCATTTTTTTCTTCTGGATTGGTTGATTTTTTATTATGTATCTTTGTATGTATTCTTTATGGATACTAATCTTTTATCACTTAATCCTTTGTCAATTAATAATTGTTGCACATACCTTCTCCCAGTTTGTGGTGCACCATTTCGCTCTCATCTTGGTGTCTGGTTTTTTTTTTTTTTGATAACGGAAGTTCTTAATTTTAACTGAGTCAAATCTACCAATCGTCTCCTTTGTGGTTTGTCCCAGTGTTCTGCAAACTAAGGCCCATGGGTCAAATCAGCCTCATGGCCTGTTTCTGTAAACGAAGTTTTATTGGGGTACAGACACACCCATTCTTTCACTTGCTGTCTGTGACCACTTTCCTGCTACAGTGGCAGAGTTGAGCAGCTACGGGGCTCAGAAAGCCTAAAATATTTAATTTTTTTGTTTGTTTTGCTGAGGAAGATTCGCCCTGAGCTAACATCTGTGCCTGTCTTCCTCTATTTTGTATGTGGGTTGCCGCCATGGCATGGCCGCTGACGAGTGGTGTAGGTCTGTACTCAGGAACCGAACCTGGGCTGCCAAAGTGGAACATGCCCAACTTAACCACTAGGCTACAGGCCAGCCCCAGGAAGGCCTGAAATATTTAGTCTGCTCTTTACAGAAAATGTTTGCTAACCTCTGTTTACCCCATGGTCATAAAGATCTTCTACTTTTCTGTAAGAGTTGTTCCCTGATAGATTTCCACCAAACAGGAGTGTGAGCCTCTTCTTTGAAGCTTTATTCTTCTTCTCTTTGCTGGTAAACTTTCTCATGGGTGTGATTTTCCAGATTAGAAAAGACTTGTGCACTAGCAGCCACAGTTTAAAGAAGTAATTGCAAACGTTTAAAGTCAGATTTCACATAAATATTGAATTTCTTATTTCTTTTGAAAAATTAAAAGTTCTGAGAGTCTTAGCCTACATCCCATGACAGCAACCATCTCTTTGAATATAGTAGCAGCTGCTGCCACCTAGAAATGGGGCTGCCCTCTGCAGTTTGCTGTAGTGCCCATACTCTCAATTGCTCCTCATGCTGAGCCTGTTAGTGCATTTCCCTTGCTGCTATTTTGGGTATAATAGAGTTCACTGTATTGATTGATTGTCTAGTGCTTAACCAACCTTGCGACCCTGAGGTAAACCTACTTGGTCATGGTATGGTATCGTTTTTACCTATTGCTGGCTTTGATTCACTAATGTTTATTAAGGACCTCCATGTCTGTGTTCATGAGGGATATTGCTCTATTATTTTTATTCTGTGTGTGTAAACTCTTTGTCAGATTTTGATATTAGGGTTATGCTGTCCTCACAGAACTTGTAGGGAAATATTCCCTCTTTTTCTGTTTTCTGAAAGAGTTTGTGTAAAGATTGGTGTTATTTCTTCCCCATATGTTTGATCGACTCCACCAGAAAAATTCTGGGCCTGGAATTTTGTTTGTGGAAACATTTCTGGAAAGAAATTCAATTTCTTTATTAGATATAAAGCAATTCAGAATTTCTGTTTCATCTGCTGTCACTTTGGATGAATTTCATTTTTTCAAGGTCCATTTCATCCAGGTTGTCAAATTTCTTGGCATAAATTTGTTCATGTTTCATTATTGTCCTTTTAAAGTCTGTAGAATTTCTGATGATAACTCCACCTTTGTTCCTGATGTTGGTAATTGGTGTTCTCTCTTTTCTTCCTGATCAGTCTTGCTAGGCATTTATCAATTTTGTTGGTCTTTTTCAAGAATGAACTTTGGCATTGTTAATTTCTCCACTCTTTGTCTGTTTTCTGTTTCATTGTTTTCTGCTGTTTATTTTTTCCTCCCTTCTACTTTATTTGGGTTGACTTTGTACTTCTTTTTTCTAAGGTGAAACCCTAGGACATCAATTTTAGTCTTCTTTTTTAAGATAAGCACTTAAAGCTGTAAGTTTCCTGCTATGTGCCTCTCTATGTGTGTCCCACAACTTTTAATCATTCAGTTTGAAATACTATCTAATTTTCCTTGTGATTTCTTCTTTGTCCCATGGATGATTTAGAATCTGTTGTTTACTTTCCAGATACTTGGGTTTTCCTAAATAGGTTATTGTTGTTGATTCTGATTTAATTCTGTTGTATTCAGAGTGCTTGTTTGGTATGATTTCAGTCCTTGTAAGTTTATTGAGACTGTGGCCCACTTTGTGGTCTGAGTGAATGTACCAGGTACACTTGGAAAGGATGTATTCTTTTCAAGAAAAACTGTATTTTGGGTTTTTAAAATAAATTTCCATCAAGTCAAAGTGTTTTATACTGTAGTTCAGATGATCTGTGTCTTGATTTATTTTATTTTTTGGTGTACTTCTATCAGTTCTTGAGAAAAGAGTGTTAAATCTCCAATTATGATTGTGGAATTGCTTTTTCTTCCTTAAATTCTTTCAGTTTTAACTTCATGTATTTTGAAGCTCTGTTATTAGACAAACACATTTGTGGTTGTTTCCCCGATGAATTGTATCTTTTATCAATCTGAAATGTCCTTTTTTTCTGGTAATGCTTTTAATTTTGAAGTCTGTTTTATCTAATGTGAATATGGCCACTCCAGCCTCTTTATGCTTGCTTTTTGCATAGTGTTATCTGTTTCCATCCATTTAGTTTCAGCATGTCTGTGTCTTTCTATTTAAAGTGATTGTTTTGTAGACAGGATTTAATTAGGTCTTGCTCTATGAATTCCTACAGTCTTTGCCTTGTTTAGTTTATTAACATAAAATGAAATGATTGATATAGTTGGATTTGTCTCTACTGTTTTATTATTTGTCCCCTCTTATTTTTCCCTCTCTTCTTCCTTTCTGGCCTTCTTTTGGATCAGGTAAATATTTTTTGGAATTCCCTTTTAGTTTATCTAATTTTTTTTTTAGCTATAACTCTTGCATCTTTTTTTAGTGCCTACTCTGGTAAGTGCAATATTCATCCTTAACTTTTCATAGTCTTTAGACTATGTTTAGAATTAGTATTGTAATACTTTGTATAAAATGTAAAAACCTTGCAAATATATGGGTTCATTTCCTCCCTCCACCCCATCCTTTATGTTACAGTTGTCACATGCATCGCATGTACATGTGTTATAAACCCAAGACAGTATTTTAATTTTGTTTTTTTCTGAGGAGGATTAACCCTGAACTACTGCTCCCAATCCTCCTCTTTTCGCTGAGCTAACATCCGTGCCCATCTTCCTCTACTTTATATGTGGGATGCCTACCACAGCATGGTGTGCCAGGTGGTGCCATGTCTGCACCTGGGATCTGAACCGGCGAACCCTGGGCCACTGAAGCAGAACATGCACAGTTAACTGCTGCGCCACCGGGCCGGACCCTAATTTTTTTTTTAAGATTTTTAAGTTTTTTTCCTTTTTCTCCCAAAGCCCCCCAGTACATAGTTGTGTATTTTTTAGTTGTGAGTCCTTCTACTTGTGGCATGTGGGATGCCACCTCAGCATGGCTTGATGAGCGGTGCCACGTCTGCGCCCAGGATTTGAACTGGCGAAACCCTGGGCCACCAAAGCAGAGCCCGCAAACTTAACCACTCCCCACCGGGCCAGCTCCAGTATTTTAATTTTTGTTTTAAACTGTCATATGTCTTTTAAAGAAATTAAGAGAAAAATGCTTGTGTATTTACCTAGGTTAACATTTGTGATGCTCTGCATTCCTTCTTGAAGATCCCAGTTTCCGTCTGATATCATTTGCATTCAGCATGAAGAACTGTAGATTTGTTTCAGTGCGGTGAAGATGTTGTACCATTGTCTTCCAACCTCCATTATTTCTGGTGAAAACTTAGCTGTCATTCAGATTATTTTTCTCCTGTGTAATGTGGTGTTTTCTCTGGCTGCTTCTAAGATATTCTTTTTATACAGCAATTTGGTTTTCAGCAGTTTGACTGTGATGTGCCTAGATTTTTTCTTTGAATTTATCCTGCTGGTGGTTCATTGAGCTTTTTGAATCTGTAAATTGTTTTTAACCATCTTTAGGAAACGTTTTCAGTCATTTCTTCAATATTTTTTCTGCTACATTCTCATTCTCTTCTCCTTCTAGGACTCCAATTACATGTATGTTAAAGTTTTTTCTCTTGTCTCAGATTTGCTTGAGACCCTGTTTATTTTTAATCTTTTTTTTCTGTTTCACATCGAATAATTTCTATAGACCTATTTTCAAGTTCACAGACTTTGCTCTGAGGTCTCCGGTCAGTTATGAAGCCTTGCAGTTAATTTTTAAATTTCAGATGCTGTATTTTTTGTAGCTACAGTTTTCACTTGGTTCTTCTATTGTGGTTTATGTCTCTGAGACTTTCCATCTTTGCTTTCATTTTGACTACATTTTACTTCATGTCGTATAGCATTTTTATAATGCCTGTTTTAAAACCCTTGTTTTCTGATTCCAGCATGAGGATCTTCCTGCCACTCGTCTCCATTGATTGACATTTCTCTTGAGCAGGGTCACATTTTCCTGTTTCCCCGTATGTCAGGTAACTTTTTATTCTACCCTGGACATTGTGAATATTACCTTGCGGAGTCTCTGGATTCTGTTCTATTCCACTGAAGAGTTGTTGTTTTAGGTGGGCTGTTAACCTGATTGGACCCCGCTGCAGGCCCTTCTCTTAGGCAGCAGTTCAGTTCTTTTATCTTAGTGCGGCTGCTTGCAGTTTGCCCCACCTGTGTGTGGTTCAGGGGGTTGGCCAGAGACCTAGAAGAATTTATTCACAGAATTTGGGACTCCCTTTCTCTGACTTTCTCCTTTCTGGGATTCCCCTTTCCTTTTCAGCTTCTATGGTTACCCCAATCTCTCTTCTGGTTCTTCAGGCCAGAAAAAGTGCACATAGTGTATGTTTTCTCTTGGAGTTGTAGCCATGCTTCACTGAGCCTGCCTTCGTTCTGTGCTGTTCCCTCCTTCCTGTTGTTGACTCTCCTCCAGCAGCTGGCTGCTTTTGTTGATTGTCCAGAGCCTTCAGATGGCCTCTTTGTTGTTGTTCCTAAGTTCATGGTTGTTATCCACAGAAGGTTTGGTTGGTAGACTATACCTCAGCCATACAGGAAGTAACCTCTGGGTAGGAGAGTTAAGACGAAAAGTAAAATAGTTCTTACCTGTATAACGCTTGGTAAAATGGGAGATTGTCTGTTTGGGATATGTAATTCCAGAGAAGCAATCAGCATACTTCTCACAGCTTAAAATATTAAGTGTGTCTGTATCTGTAGTGCGTAACTGAAGATGCAGTTGAAGTGGAACTGTAGTAAGAACTAGGGCTGATATATGGGAAAGATGGGTGATTAAAGGAAAAGCAAAAGAACCTACCCAGTGTGTTTTGACTCATTTGCCTTACTTGGTGGCCCCTGTAGGCAGTCGTATTTTCAATTCCTGCTTACTTGTCAAAAAATGGCCTGTAGGACCGCTGTGCCGTCCACTGGCTGACCGAGTGTGCTTCAGCTTGAGCATAGTGATGTTTATGTTGATAAAAAGTTTCATGATCGTAAAAAGAGCTGCCTCCCCACTAGATGCTTTGGCATACCAAGAAATATGGATGTTCTTGCCTTCAGAGAATTTGATACTGAGACATATAAGCTTGTTCCGGCCCTAATTTGGTGAGATAAGTTATGCATTAAGAAAAAGTTAATAGTAGAAGAAATGCCACAAACTGGCTTATAACAGCAGTTTTAAGTGAGCAGCATAGAAAATAAATGATCTGAATTCATAGTAGGGAGAGATTATTGCAAGCTTCAGGGAATGGGGAGGCCTGAGGGAAGAGAGGGTTTCATGCTGGGTCCTGAAGCATTTAGGTAGAAAGAAGGGATGTGGTTGTAGGTAGAGGAAGGAGCATGAGGACTGGTGCGTGCGCACACGCATGTGTGGTGTCAGATTCAAACTATTAGTGCTTCCTATTTTGTGCGACCCCAAACCACCAAATAGATTAACACTTAGACATTGTAGCCTCACACTGAGGTTTGTGGTTTTTCCCATAGGGTATGGGGGAAACATGAAGACAGATACCATGCTGATACTGTGTTTGTTTCTGGGTCAGGCAGATTTATTGAGCTATTGGTTTATTCTTGAAAGTCAGTGTAGAAAGTTCAGTTACCTGAAATCAAACCTACTCTTAATAGCACTGTTTATTAATGTAATCTTGGAATTATGATGGAAAGTCTTCAAGTCCTGGTTTGAAATATGGATTGCTTATTTTTTCCATTTTCCTGACTATGAGGACTTATATTGCTCCCATGATAAACAATATATTAAATCCTTTCAAAAGTATTCTGAGTATTAAGTGGGAAAAAGACGAAAGGAATAGAAAAAATAAAATGTGAAAAAATTGTGTTTCATCTTGGAGTGAGGAAGGCCTGTAAAAATAAAAGACTAATTTCCTTAATATATAAAGAGCTCTTACAAATCAATGAGAGAAAGATGGAAATGTAGTAGAAAAATAATCAGAGGATATCAACAGTCCATTAACAAAAAAGGAAATAGAGAATATTTTAAAATATGGATAGATGCTCCATCTTGCTCGTAATAAGAGAAATGTAAATGAACACTACAGTACAATTTTTACCTGATCCATAGGCAAAGATCCCAAAGTTTCATAACAGTACCATCTTGGTCTTGGCAGGAGTGTGGGGTGATCTGCACTCTCTTATGTTGCTGATGGGAATGTAAACTGATACAGTTTCTCTGGAGGGTGACTTGACAACATCAACCACAGTTTAACCTGGATATAACCTTGAACCTAGTAATTCCACTTCTAGATATATATATTAGGATGCATCCTCGTGGGTAAATGAAATGACTTATGTACAAGAATATTCCTTAGAGTGCTATTTTTTGTTTTGAAACATTTTATTTTGAAGTAATTTCATCCTTTACAGAGATGTACAAAAATAGTACACAGGGTTCCCTTCCCCTTCACTTTGTTTCCACTACTATTAATATCTTACATAACCATGGTACAATTATTGAAAACTGAAATAACATCGATACATTACTAAGTATTCTGCCAGTCTTACTTGTTTAGCCAGTTTCCCATTGCTGTCCTTTTTCTGGTCCAGGACCCTACATTGCTCGTGGTGGTTGTGTCTCCTCCATTCAGTGATGGTTCCTCAGTCTGTGTTTTTCCTGCAGGACCTTGACGCTTTGGAAGAGTACTGGCCAGTTATTTTATAGGATGTCCCTTAATTAGGGTTTATCTGCCCCTTCCTTCTGATTAGATTGAGATGCGTTTTTGGCAAGAACACAACAGAAGGGAGGCTGTGCCCTCTCACCTCACGAGGAGTGACAGGATGTTGACACATCTTATTCTTGAGGATGGTGACTGTGGTCACTTAGTTAAGGGGTATCTGCCACTTTCTCCAGGGTAAACTACTGTTTTTCTCTTTAAAATCAGTATCTTGTGGGGGATACTTTGAGATTATGCAAATATTCTGTTTCTGGTGGACGTTTCAACATCCATCAACAGTTTATACCTGTCACGATTACTACTGTGCTTGCCTGATGGTGATTGTCTAGTTCCATCATTCCTTGTACATTTATAAACTGTAATTCTGCCGTAAGGAAGAGGTCCTTCCATCTCCCCATTTGTATGGACTAATAGATATTTATTTGATTCGCCAGTTTACAATCCATTGCTGTCATTATCTCATTGCTCAGATTGTCCTAGATTTTACCATTGGGAGAACCTTCTGGTTTGAGCCTGTCCTCTTGGTGCCCCTCTCCTTTCTGAGTCCTTCATCACTGTCTGGCGCCACAAGGTATTGAGGCTCATCTTGTATGTTCTCCAGTGGCCCTGGTTCCTTTCATTGGAGAACAGTGTTTACAAACCAAGCTCTGGGTGCCAAGAAGGAGGACCACCCACTCGTTTGCCCAGGACCAAGATGTCCCCTGGAACATGGGCCTTTCAAGTGGACAGTTCTGGGCTCGTCGCTTTCCCTGGTGCCAGGTGTACTCATTGCTACTGGAGTGTCATTGCTTCTAGGCCTGTCAGTGGATAGTGTGTACTCACCCACACAGTGACGCATGTCGGTATTCCCTTCTATGTTTGATGTCTATAGATCTGAAAATTCTCGAGTTCATACTGATGTCTCTGATTCCAGCGCAGCACCACAGGGTTCGTCCTGCCTCCCACTTTGCTTATTTGTTATTCCTTTCTCCTGACTTGGGATCCACAATGTACTTACTTGCTTGATCTTAGGATATACATAAAGCGATTGGAATCGCTCACAATTGTGCTACAATAATTGTATGCAGTTCTTTTGGAGGTTAGCTTTACAGTATACAGTCAAAGACCATTTTCTGAAGTTACTTAGGTTCTTGTCGTCTTTCAGGGTGGTCGTGTTTGTGATACAGTTATGCACATTTGTTGCTGTTTGTATTTTTTTATGTTCCTGACACACCCTGGTTGTTCTTAATTATTTACTTTTTGCATATGTGAAACTACCATGGTTCGAAGAGTCAGAGATGTGCAATAAGGTATCCTCAGAATGTCACATTCCCCTCAGCTCTGCTACCCCGTCCCCAATCCCCCATTCTTTCCACTGTTCCTACGTACTCGTTATGGGTTGAATTGTGTCCCCCAAAAGATGTTGAAATCCTAACACACAGCACCTGTGATGTGACCTTATTTGGAAACAGGGTCTTTGCAGATGATCAAGTTAAGATGAGGTCGTTAGAGTGGACCCTAATCCAGTTTGACTGGGTCCTTCTAAAAAGGGGAAATTTGGACACAGAGACAGACACGCACAGAGGGAAGACGTGAAGACACAGGGAGGAGACGGCCGTCTACAAGCTGCGGAGCGCCTGAGGCCACAGAAGCCGGGGGAGAGGAACACAGCAGAGTTTTCCTCGCAGCTTCAGAAGAAACCAGCCCTGCCAATGCTTTGATCTTGGACTTTTAGCCTCCAGACCTGTGAGATGATACAGTTCTGTTGTGTAAGTAGCCCAGTCTATGGGGCTTTGCCGTGACAGCCCCAGGAAACTAACACACACCCTTTGTAGGCCACCAGTTTCTTATGTTTTGAATTGTGTGCCCCAAAAAGATATGTCTAAGTCCTCACTTCTGGTACCTGTGAATGTGACCTTATTTGGAAATAGAGCCATTGTAGATGTAATAAGAGCAGGTCATCTTGGATTGGAATGAGCACCAGATCCAGTGTAACTGGTGTTTTATAAGAAGATAGAAATTTGGACACGGAGGAGACACACAGGGAAGAGAAGGTGGTGTGATGACAGAGGCCGAGATTGGAGTGAGGCAGCTACAAGCCAAGGAGTGCCAGCTATTGCTGACACCAACAGAGGCCAGGAGAGAGGTGTGGATGGACTCCCTTAGAGCTTCCGGAAGGAACCAGCTCTGCCAACACCTTGATTTTGGACTTCTGGCCCCCGAAACTGTGAGAGAATAAATTCCTGTTGTTTGCAGCCGCCCAGTTTGTGGTCCTTTGTTACAGTAGCCCTAGGAAGCGAATGCACAATCTCATTAGTTTCTGGTTTATACTTCCTGTGTTTCTTTTGCACAAATGAGCAGAAACATGGATATTTTCCTGTATCCCTGTCTTTCTTCATGAAGGAAACATGCAGTAGATAACTCTTTAGCACTTTGGAGTATTGTTTTTAAACAGCACAAGACTGGAAGCGGTTTAAACATCCATCAATTGAGCACTAGTTAAATACTTAGAGCCATTAAAATGGGATATTAGGAGTTTGTTAAAAAGAATAAGCAACTCTGTAGGTACTAATTCAGAATGATTTCTAAGATGTGTTCTTGATTAAAATACTTATACATGGAAGATTGGAAGTAAAAAAGTATGCTGGCCATAAATCAGACATCTAGGGGCAGGTTTAGAACAGGTAGTTTATGGAGGTCTCAAAATACTGAAAGCTCTTAGCCTCAGAGTTTAGATTTACATGATTTCTGGTTTCCATCTGGAGGGGGATGGTTTTTAGCTGAGAGAAACAATGAGGGGATGCAACCTGTTCTTTTCCGAGGGCTCAAAAGACACATGTGAGGAAAGGACTTTGTCAGCAGAGCAAGGGTGGGACAGGAAGTGAGGATAGATCATCAGTTCAGTACATTCTGCTGCCTTTGTGCAAATGGAGTGGATCGAGTAAAATTTACCAACGAGGAAGAAGACCAGCATCTCTTCTTTCTTTTTTTCTTTTTGGAGGAAGATTAGCCCTGAGCTAACTGCTGCCAATCCTCCTCTTTTTGCTGAGGAAGACTGGCCCTCAGCTAACATCCGTGCCCATCTTCCTCTACTTTATATGTGGGACACCTACCACAGCATGGCTTGACAAGCGGTGCCATGTCCACACCCAGGATCCAAACTGGCGAACCCCAGGCTGCCGAAGTGGAACGTGCGTACTTAACCGCTGCGCCACCAGGCCAGCCCCGGCATCTCTTCTTGAAGGTGTGATGTGTTATCTCATGTTTTGGGGGCTTGTGAACAGGAACTTAGAAAGCACTCCCTCTGTGCTAAGACCGAGCTTGATGGTGTAGGGAGAGGGGATGGGGACACCCCAATGTTGATGACCATACAGGTGGGGGTGTGAGGGGCGTGAGGGGCGTCAGCAAACCCGCTGGGTGGGGCCGAAGGAGGTGGGATTCCAGATGTTTAAGGGGCTGTCTGGTGGAGGGCCTGGAGTACCAGCTGAAGGAAGCATTTAGAGTTGATGAGGTTGCATTCAGGGGTAGGTCCTCCGAAATCGGGGAAATAGCAAGATGGAATTGGCGTCAGAAGATTAGCGTGTAGAAATTTATGGGACAGGTCAGAGGAAACAGCGCTGCAGCAGGGAGACCAGCTCAGAGGTGTGTGGGGACAAGGGAGTGGACGGAAGAGTCAGGGGAGACCCTTGTGGCTGGAGGTGGGGCAGGGACCGTGATAAGTGCTACCTACATGTCACTGCTGGAAGAAGACTCTGGAAGACCACACCTCTGTCCTTTCCTGTGGCCATGGAATAGGGAGTGGCTGCTGAGTGAAACGTAGTAAGAGGAGTATTAGGTGTGAACATTTCTAAAATGCTTTCAGTGTTTGCGGAGCCCGCTCGTGTGGAGATGTGGCCAAGAACACTGTCAATCTGTGATCCTTGGGCTTTCTACTCATCTCTCTTCTGGAGGAACTCCTTCATCCCTCCTGAATCTGCTGGCCCAAACTTACACTCTTGTCGGTACATCTGGAGTCATCGTGTTCCACAGAGAAGTTAATCCATATCCCGTCCTGAGGCTGAGCCCGGGTCTCCCTTCCCTCAAACATCTTTCCTTATTCCAGTCTCACTGGTGTCTTCCCCAAAGCCGTGCAGTGCTTTAAAGTACAGGGTCCCCAACTTCTGTGGGGACCTGCTTGTGTCTCCAGATGCGTCTGTGAGTGCTGTCCCCGGGTGGGGAGGCAGCGTGGGAGCTTGCCCACGGTCTGCTGGCCAAGTTCCCTCCTGCAGTTGCTCTCCACCTGGGGTAGGGGATGGGCTAGGGGCGCAGGGACTTGATCCCCGGCCTGGTGCAGACTGTTCGTTAAACTCTCTAACCAAATGTCGTTTAATTCCAGAAGAAATCCCCCAGGTTTTCTGTTTTGTTTTTAACTGTATGGATAAAGTGAACAGTGCAATTAGGCCCAGAGAATTAAACGTTTAGACTGTTTGGAAATTGAGTATTTTCTGAATTGGGGTAGATGTTTTTAAGCTATTTTCCATAGAAGCAAAGGCTAATGTCATGTTATTTATAAATCCAGGAATAAGCTTAAAGAAAAGGAAAGTTTTTATACCTTATAGGAATGTCAAGTCGATATGTTGATTTTTAAAACCTTCCAAGTTATTTCTGGACGTTCTAGATCATTCTGTCCATTCCACACGTGTAATACTTAACAGGCAGCTATAGTTCATTAAGATCTAGACTTCACATGGAGTATCTTGCATGTATGACCTGTATCCTTGAAAGCATCAGGCATGAAGCACCTGCTGACTGACACCGGTCCTGGAGTTGGGGGAGTGATGCTGTCCTGAGGGGTCGCTAGTAAGGACTGGTTCCTGCTGGTTAGTGTGGAGGTATCTGCATGCGCTTCTGTAGCATCCGAAGGCAGACGATGCGTCTGTCAACCACAGCAGGCTGGGGACAGCAGTGTCAAATGGATGGGTTTCCCTTCTGTGCTCGCAGCAGTTCCTTGGTCTGCTGTGCTGAGGGGAGGTTACAGAAAACCAACACGAGACAGTGTGAGGCCCCTTCCTGGTTACGGGGGACAGAGATCATGCACTGCTTTTCAGTCTTTAAATACACTAATTTTTTTAAAACTCTGACAGTTTTGGGCAAAAAAGGAAAATAATCAACAATGATTCTTTAGGAGATGGTGAGTCTGTTTCAGAATATTAATGTTTGAAAATTTGGATCCTCTTAGAGGATAGTTCTTCTCCGTTTTTTCATGATAGTTACACAGTAAAGAAGGCTGGCCTAGTGTTATTCAAGCTCCTGTAGGGACTTGAGCATCGAGGCATGTTTGAGTTTGGGGGTTTTGTACAAGATCTTACCGGGGAGCATATGTGGGAAGTGGTGTCAGAAGGGCGCTGCCCGCCTCCCACAGCTCTGCCTCTGAGTTCTGATACTTTCTTGCTATTTGACCTGATGAAGATTTGTTGCCGAAACTTCAAGCTGAAACATCAGCCAGCTGTGCAGTGTTCATTCACTTCTGATTTCTCCGGGGTGACACTGGATCTTTTGAGCAACAGCCTGCCTTAGAGAATTCCACATTAGTATCTGCGAGACTGACTGTTAGTGAACAAATTAGGATATTCTGTTTCTGATGTCATATTCATTCTCGTGCTTTCTGCGTGTGTATCTTTTCAGGAAAACCAGTTGTGTGTCCTCAGAGGACCCCAGCCCAGTTCAGGAGCCCCAGGCTCAGCCTGGCTTCGAACTTCCATGTTGGACGGCCGTTCAGCTCACAAGCTGCTGAGGACCGGGAGGAGGAGCCCCTGCACTCCATCATCAGCAGCACAGAGACCGTGCAGGGTACTGTGTTCAGCCACATTGGGGTCTGGGAAGTCTTAGCTCGTTGCTGGCTCCTGAGGGACAGTTTTTGAGGTAGAATCAATGATTGATGGAGCCACCCACTTGCTTCAGGCGAAGGAGGGTCTTGGTTGGAGGGAGGGTTCCCCAAAACAATGCATCCCTCCATTTCTGTCTTCACAAGGAACTTCTGACCTCCATCCTGGTGTGTCTTGCCCCCTCTGGTGGTTACTCGTGAGTTTGCAGCAGGGCACCTTCTCTGGTGATTCATGGCACATCTGCTAACAATCATGGAGCAGGACACAAACTCAGTATTGGCCCTGCCAGTACAGGACTGCGCTCTGGAGTTGTTCTTTCATTCCTGAGAAGGAGAGGCAGTCTTTGGAGCCAGTCTTCAAGTGGGTCCATTTCTGGCTTTCACATGAAACAACAGAATCTTTGGGGTTTAGGTTAAGAAGAGAAGTGAGGTTTTCTTGTTCCTTTGCTTTCTAAGTAATTAATTTGGAAACCACTGTTTGGAAGAATAGAATCCAGGGTCTGGTTGCTGGAGCCCCCGATTCTCACGACCAGACACAGTCCCTTGAGGGAGCCCAGACACAAGGCGTGCAGGCCTCAGCAGTGGGAGGTAGGGGAGAGTTCCCTGTGCCCTTTCTGTGGAGAGGGAGGGAACCACTTGGTTTGTTCCGCCCCGAGACCTCCTGCCCGAGAGCCCAAGAGACTTGGTTTCTTTCTTTCTTTTTTGTTCACTCTTTTGGAAAATGTTTGAAACTCGTTACCTTAAACATTCTTTTGAATGTTTCATAGCATATTCTTCCATGAAAACAGAAATTAAACTTTATTGGTTTGTCTGTGATTCATTACTAGGTTCCGTTTCCAAACACGAGTTCCAGGCTGAGACAAAGAAGCTTCTGGACATTGTTGCCCGTTCCTTGTACTCAGAAAAAGAGGTGCAGTACCTGTTAATCACGCTTAGGTTTCTTCTGGCAAAACTATCTTTACACTATTCTGGGGAAATGCCAGATAGTGTATTAGCTGCGAGAATGCATTAAATTTGGACAAGTCCCAATCCTACCTACCAGTGAGAGTATTTTTACCAAAATTTGTTTGGGTTTCATGGACAAATATATCCAGATGATTCTTTAAGCCAGGTTGACTCTTGGAATTAATGAATTTTGCTGGTAATTTAGAAGTCCCCCAGGTATTGGCTTGGGGGCCTGTCTGAGATCCATTTCTGTGGCATTGTCGATGTACTTCTTGAAGCTCTCTGTTTACTCACATTGTCACCTGGCCCATCACCTGGCATACCCATGGTCTATTGGGGTGTTGGGGCTGGAGGAGGAAGATGCCCTGGCCCTTTGTGGAGTAGAGCAGGTTGAAGCTACCAAGGACCTTTTTGAGGAAATTAAAGCTCCTCATCTAGGTGGGACTGGCCCCATGGCATAGTGGTTAAGCTCAGCGTGCTCTGCTTCAGCGGCCCAGGTTTGCAGGTTCGGATCCTGGATGTGGACGTACACCACTCGTCAGCCACATTGTGGCAGTGACCCACATATAAAGTGGAGGAAGATGGTCATAGATGTTAGCTCAGGGTGAATCTTCCTCAGAAAATAAGTAAATAAATACATAAATAAATAAAACTCATCTAAGGATGGCAGGCCATTGAAAAAGTAGAGTTAAAATAGGCCATCATGGTTTCTATGCTCGTTATTACTAGAACCTCGAAGAATTTTGAAGAAGGATAAAGCACAAAATTCAAAAGTTAAAGGGACTTTTAAGGAAATACTTCCAGGTCTTGTGCTGTTAGATACTATATTAAGTGTCCCTGTGCCATCCAGCTTCTGTTCTCTCAGGGTCAGATCACCCCACCCCTTTGCCCTCACCTGTGTGCTCCGTCTCACTGTGAGTGGAAGGTCTTTGAGGTAAAGGTGCTTTGCAGACACTGGTAGGTCATTGGGCCTGTGGCTCTTTTTTCTCCTGAACATATAGGGCTGGCTTTTGCTAATCCCCACTAGATTAAATGAAGCCAGAGGGTGTCTTCGTGGAGCAGGAGAAACAGATGTTAGAGGGATCTTTTGTTATCCCTGGGCAAGAGATGGGAAAGAAGTGTCTCTCAGAGAGTTCTTCTTAAAGTTTGCATTAACAGAGTGACGCTTAACTTCAGGCTTGATTTTCAAGAAGGAGCAGTGGAGTCTACTCCATAAAGCTGTGTCAGGGAGAAGCGATCTGCCTTGAAATTTTGTGACCTGCCTTGGAGAAACTGCCTTTGGATAAAGTGGAAAGTCTTTGTGGTTAAAAAACTGGGTATTCTATGGCACTTTCCCCCTGACTTTTAACAGTTGCTGCAGATGCTGCTAACCAAATAGATCCTGCAGTGTTAGCATCTTATTTCGATTCCTGTAGGTGTTTATACGGGAGCTGATCTCCAATGCCAGCGACGCCTTGGAAAAACTGCGTCACAAGCTCGTGTCTGAAGGCCAAACGCTGCCAGAAATGGAGATTCACTTACAGACTGACACGGAGAAAGGCACCATCACGATCCAGGTACCTCCTCCTAAGTGTCCTGGCATGTGACGTGCCTCCCTGCCTCTAGTGCTGGTGCCAGTGCTCGTCACAGAGGGGACTGGGCAGGCCCCGTGGACCACAGTGGGACAGAGGAAATGCGCCTGCCTTTTTCTTCTGTCTCTTAGGCCCCAGGTGACCTGCTGACCATCTTTACTGTTATAATAACTCTTTTTTTTTCCCTTTACTGGTATAGTTTACTATAAAAATAATAGTCATTCAATATAGAAAATTTGGAAAACACAGAGAAGTAGAAAACAAGGAAACTTAAAATCACCTCCTCATTCAGAGATAAGTACTGTGGACATTTTAGCGTATGTCCAGTTAGGTTTTTGGTGTCCATGCATTTATTTACATATCTGAACATATTTCTAGCTATACTTTTCCCATTGTTGCGCATGTTTCCCCATGTTATTGAATATCTTGTGGTGCTATTTTTAATCGCATCTCACTGTTTGGATTTACAGTCTTGCCTTAGACGAAGCAATACTTTGGGTAGCTATCATGACCTTTTGAAAACTTTAAGGTCAAAAAGTTAGAATGGCAAAAGAGGGTTCCTCAGGCAGTGGCCCTGAGGGACATTATGTTCCCAGGACAGCTGCTTGAGGGTCTGCCGTCCCAGGGGCACAGGTAGTGGTGGCATGTGCGTGTCTGTGGAAGAGGAGGGCGCGCCTCAGTGGGCTCTGACGGCGTTTCTCCTTTGGCCTTCCTGCCTCTGCCAGGAAAGCTGTTCACTGCGCAGGACTTTGCTATGGGGTGTCTCTTGTGCCCTCTGTTCATTCATTCTCTCTGGTCTGGGTGTGTGTGTGTGCCTTGCTTTGTTGCTGTTGTTGTTTTAGTAAGCTTTACTGAGGTATGATTCCCATATAATAGAATTCACCAAGTTTAGGTGTACAGTTCAGTGAGTTTTGACTGACACGTTACATGTGCACACATTCGTGTAACCACCCTTACCGTCATGACATCATAACCCCCAGTATTCTCTCCCCCTTCCCAGCCCCTAGCACCCACTGATCTGTTTTCTGTCATTATGGTTTTGTATTTTCCAGTATTTCATGTGAACAAAACTACACGATTGGTAGTCTTCTGAGTCTGACTTCTTTCACTTAGCATAATGCTTCTGAGATTCATCCATGTTGCTCTGTGTATCCGCAGTTTGTTCCTTTTTATCACTGAGAAGTATTCTACTGAACGGATGGATCACAGTTTGTTTTTCCATTTGTGAATTGATGAGCATTTGGGTTGTTTTCTGTTTGGGGGCGTTAAGAATAAAGCTGCTGTGAACATTTGAGTTTACGTCTGTGTGTGGACCTGTGTTTTTGTTTCTCTTGGGTAAATATCTGGGAGTGGGCTTGCTGGGTCGTAAGGCGAGTGGCTGATTATAAGAAACTGCCAAACTTTTCCAAAGTGGGCGTCCCATTTTGCGTTCCTCTTAGCAGCATCTGAGCATTCCAGTTGCTGCACGTCCTCGTCAACACTTGTTATTGTCAGTCCTTTTTATTGCAGCCATATTTCAGCCGTTGTAGTGGGTGAGCAGTGTATCTTGTGGTTTTAATTTGCATTTCCCTAATGATTAATGGCATTGAGCATCTTTTCATGTGTGGTTTTTTTTTTGCCATTTATATATCTTTTTTGTGAAATGTCTATTCAGAGTTTTTGCTCATTTTTAATCAGGTTGTTTGTCTTTTATTGTTTGTATTTTTATTGTCTTTTTATTGTCTATTTATTGTCTTACTGAGTTGTAAGAATTGTTTATATATTCTATATATGAGACCTATATCAGATGTACGTTTTGTAAATATTTTCTCCCAGTCTATGCCTTGCCTTTTTATTTTCTTAGTGGTGGCTTTTGAAAAGCAGAAGTGTTTAATTTTAATGAGGTCCAGTTTATCACTTTTTTCTTTTATGCTTCGTGCTGTTTGTGACCTATCTAAAAATTTCTGCCTATTCCAAAGTCATAAAGATTTTCTCCTATATTTTCTTCTAGAAGTTTTCAGTCTTAGCTCTTACATTTAGGTGTGTGGTGCACTTTTGTGTCTGGTATAAGGTAAGGGTTGAGATTTGTTTTTTGCGTGTGGCTCTCCAGTCATTTCAGCACATTTGTTTTTCTTTTCCCCACTGAATTCTCTTGGAACCTTTGTCAGAAATCAAGTGACACTATCTGTGCCGCTCTATTTCTGGACTCTGTTTTGCCTCTTCAATCTATATGTCTGTCCTCTAGTGAGGCCTGGCTGATGGGACTAGAATTAGTCTTTTCTGATGACCGTGTGGGCCCTGCCTGGCAAGTGTAATTGATGCCACTTGCTCCCTGGGGCTGTCATCCCAGCTCCCCAGGTGCTGGTGCTTTGGTGCTTAGCGTGTCTCTCTCCTCAGGACACTGGCATCGGGATGACACAAGAAGAGTTGGTGTCCAACCTGGGAACAATCGCCAGGTCAGGGTCAAAGGTAAGCCCTCCATAGCGCCCCCTCAGGTGTGAGGCTCTCTCCTTGAAAGGTGGCTCTGGCTGGAGAGAGTAGGTCCCAGCGTGCTCTGGACGCCAGCTGCGTTCAGTAGGAATGTTCTCAGGTGCAAGCTCTGTGTTGGCACAGTGGGAAGGCTCTATGAAGTGATTTCATTAGATTGTTACAGGGACCTCTGAGGTAGTTTGTCTTATTTTATGGATGAAAGGCTGAAATGAGTACCTTGCCCATAGCTAGAAATTGGCTACCCGAGGTTCAAAACCCATCAGTCTGAGTCTGGAAATATGCCCTGCTGCCTCCTGACACTTTTCTCCAAGTCATTTTGCAGCAATTCCTTGAGCTGCATAGGTTTGAGGCAGAGAGGGTCGTCAGAGATGAACGTCCTTCTTCCTCTCAGTTCACAAGAATAAGCTTGGCCTGTGATGTCTGCAGGCTGGTTGGTTGTTCGTGTGACCTGAAACCTACGGAGGGGAGGCAAGCACTGGTCATCAGGTGTCCTCCTCCAGCAGCGTCTGTGCCAGCCCAAGACAAATGCCAGTGGCTCTCCGCTGCCTTTGCCCCTGCTTGGTGACCAAATGCTTTTGTTTGGTTGTTTTTTTGGGCCTGAGTGGTGCCTAAAATGGCACTTTACACCAAGTGCTTGAAAATAGTCTAGTTGTTGGTCCAAAGTGATTCATAGAAATTTCTACTTTTAAAAATCTTCTTTACCATAACTGTTATTTTTTTCCCCATGATACACTTTTGGTTGTATTTATATCCAGGAAAGTCTGTGCTGTGTCATACAGTAGCCACTAGCTACATGTGGCTGTTTGAGTTTAAGTTAATTAAATTTTAAAGTTAGTTCCTTGGTTGCACTAGCCACAGTTCGAGTGCCAAATAGCCAAATGTGGTCAGCAGCTGTGGTATTGGACCATCCGGAGCATTTCCATCGTTGCAGAACGTTTGTTGCACAGCGTTCATAGCAATGAATGTGTGCATTTTACTTCATTTTTAATCTTAGGAACTTTGATCACGAGTTATAATAATTAAGTGCCTTGTGATACTCTACAAAAGCATGTACTTGGTATGTCCTGGTTTCCCATGAAGCTTAGAATCTAGGAGACACGTTTAGGAGTCTCCTCCCTTCACCTGCTGGACTTTAGGGGCCACCACAGCCAGGAAGCTGTCGCTCCGCTCCTTCCTGCAGGGCAGGTGCGTGAACTCACTCAGGCTGCCATGTCCCCACGCCCCGGGGGTGTGACGGGCAGGCTTATGGGCTCTGAGTCAAATATAGACCCAGCCCCATTGCTGCCCAGCTCGGGGTCTTCGGACAAGTTACTTCACCGCTCTGTGCATTAGTTCTCTGTGTGTAAAATCAGTGAAAAAGTACTTAGTGTGGTTGTCTTGAGGATTAAATGAGATCTTAGCTCGTCCTGGAGGAACGAACATGGGGAGTCACAAATGTCAGTTCTCTCTGGGGATGGGGATACCCTCTCTCCTTCGCCACCACAGGCCTTTCTGGATGCGCTGCAGAATCAGGCTGAGGCCAGCAGCAAGATCATCGGTCAGTTTGGAGTGGGTTTCTACTCAGCTTTCATGGTGGCTGACAGAGTCGAGGTCTATTCCCGCTCTGCAGGCGCAGACAGCCGTGGTTACCAGTGGCTTTCAGATGGGTAAGTGAGAGCAGGGAGTGTCCCCATGCCTGGGGACCACTGCAGCCAGGTGTCATGTGATGTGCAGGGTGGGATTCAGCTGGAGCATTACCACTTGGTTTGGAAAGCTAGCCTCCTCACAATGCCGACGGACCCTGCTGGGCTTTCTGCACGAAGCCTGCGCAGCCTGAACCTCACACTTTGGGGAGCCAGTCTTTCTGCTCCCGATGGCCTGTGCTGTCTCTCTGGCGCCCCTTTCATTGGGCTCCAGTATTTGTGCTCTGAAGCGTGGACCCCCCCAGGTGGGGCTCTTTTGTCGGTGGTTCGGCTTTAGGACCATCTGTTTCCCGGGTGCCCCCTTGCACAGCGTGGTCTCCCTGGACTTTGTTCTGTGGAGCTCATTCCTGAGTCCTCCAGGCCCTGGAGTTTCTGCCCCCACTTCCCCTGCCAGCTGGCCGAGGAGTTCCCTCTCAGAGAAGCTTGGTTTGTTCTAGTGTGTTCCGCAGGCAGTGTCTCACAGGGTGGTCAGGTAGATGTTCCAGGAAAATCCTGAGACTATATTTGAGGAGAATGGTACCTTAGCCAAATTTAAGAACTAACTTCGGTAGGCCCCAAAGCTTCAGCTCTGAATCCCGCTTTCCCAACAAGTCTCCTGTCTGCCACTGCGGTTCTAGCAGCTCATGGGTTGAGGAGGCCCGGCCAGATCACAGCTCTCTCCCTCCGTCAAAACTAAGGTTTCTCTGACTCCATGAAAGCAGTGCTTGGAGTAAACGTGGGCCAAGGTACCAACACTCCCCTGTTGGGGGTGCATCCCCTCCTCTTGTACTTCTGAAGTGGTGTCTCTGCTCTTGTAAGGAGGCGCTTGGCCTCTGCCAGAGGTTCAGAAATGTACAGAGTTAACACGGGAGTGAGGGCCGGACTCCGTGCCTCTTGCCTGTTTCCTCCCAGTGTCTGGTGCAGCACTGGGCCTGCTTCAGGGAAACACAAAGACTGAGAGGTTGTGTTTGTGAGGGGGAGGGGACGTGTTAAGGAAGCGGGAGAGCCCCAACCCTATCACAGCAGCCACTGTCTCTGATGGAAATTTGGTGGCCTGGGGGTTTGGCTGGGTTCAGAAATGGTGGCACTCTGGCTTCCCACTCTCCGTGTTGGTTTGGGCTCTGCTTATGAAAATCCCAAGGAAGAGTGACTGCACCTGCCGCGTGGGGTTTGGCAGCAGTGATGTGTGGCACTGGCTTTTTTTCCCCCCTGCATCTTAGTTCTGGGATGTTTGAAATCACTGAAGCCTCGGGCGTTAGAACTGGGACCAAAATCATCATCCACCTCAAGTCAGACAGCAGAGAGTTCGCCAGCGAGGCCCGGGTTCGAGGTGAGTGGGAGCCTCTGGGGTCTTCTGTGTGGTGGCACCGGATCAGCGAAGCACCTCCTGCTGTCTGGGTGGGAGCATGTGGAGGATGCAGGGGCAGAGCAAGGGGTGCTGAGCAGCTCCAGGACGGCAGGGTAGAATGGAGTGGAGTCGGGTGGGCTTCCCGGGGTTGGCTGCCCAGGCCCACCTAGGACAGAATCCCTGCTGGCTCTGTGTGTGGCACCGAGAGGTGAGGCGAGGCTTCCTGGTGGCTGGCGTAGTCAGGCTGTGGCCTCTCTTCCTCCTGCTTGGAGCAGTGCCTTGTCTTCAGTGCACTTGGTGCTTGTGCACAGTCCTTTCCTCGTCCTGCCTGTGTCATGAGATGTTGCTGGCTCACCCACCTGGCCAGCCTGAGCCCAGGCTTCACCAAGACCCAGAGCGGGCACATCTGTGTGGTGGTTTTCTCTGTCCCAGTCTTACTAAATGCTTATCTGAGTGCTTTCCAGGGCCCACTGTTAGCTCATAAAACCATGTTTGTGCCACTAAGAAGGTTCGTGGTCTCACAGTGGCCTGGGCCTCGAGACATCTGGTCCTGGTATAAGTTCTGCTCACTTGTGCCAGGCAGGCCGGTGTCCCTGCTGTGCCGTGGCTTCCCACCTGTGACATGGGCATGGCACTGACCAGCCCTCCCCAGCATGCTGTGTCACCCCTGCCACAACTTCCAGAGCTCTCATCTCCAGAAGCTTCCTATATTCGTTGTTGTTTTTCTTTTATCTCTTCCAGATGTGGTGACAAAGTACAGTAACTTTGTCAGCTTCCCCTTGTACCTTAACGGAAGGCGCCTTAATACTTTGCAGGTGAGACCCTCAGCTGCCTGAAGGGCTTGGGCAGCTGTGGAGAGCAGTTGGTACGTTTTGGGGCTGGACAGGCAGAGGTCGGACTGGGTGATGCTGTCAAGATTCCAGCACAAGGTGTTTGTGGAGAGGCAGTATCCATGGGTGCAGGCTGGGTCCACCCTCTGCAGCCCATCCACATGCCCCAGGTGTAACTCACATACCATATAGTTCACCCCTTTACAGTACACAGTGCAGGTCCTTAGTGTATTCACAGAGTCAGGCAGCCATCACCACAGTCAGTTCTAGAACATTTTCGTCATTCCAAAAAAATCCCTGCACCTCTTAGCAGTCACTCCCCAAACCCCTCCCCTCGGTCCCTGGCAACCCCTTGTCTACTTTTGTCTCTGTGGATTTGCCTATTCTAGACATTTCATATAAATGGAATTATACACCATGTGGCCTTTTGTATCTGGCTTCTTATAATGTTTTCGAGGTTCATCCATGTTGTAGCATGTGTCAGTGCTCATTCCTTTTTATGCTAATACTTCATCATGTGGCTAGATCGTGTGTCTTTATTCATTCACCAGTTGGTGGCTAGTGTTCACAATCTCTTACAGGCACATCTGAATCCTGCCTCCTGGTTGGCCCTTCCTGACACATTGTACCAGGGAGGGGGCACTTGTTCCCAGAGCTTTTGGTGTCTCTCTCTTCGGTGGGGGGCCCCATTCCTCCATTCTGGGACCCCCCGCCCCCAACCTCCCAGCGCTGAAGTGGATGGGACTGAAGATGCAGGGAGGGGCTTGCACTTGAGCCCACTGCCTTGCTGTCGCGGGAGGGTGGTCCTCGGGTTGTCCTGAGAGCAGTCACGAGCACCCAGGTGCCGTGAGCTCCACAGCTGGGCTTCGCACACTTATTAGGAAGACGAGTCTCAAACGCAGTATCCCCTGTTAATCTCCGTTTCCAGGCCATCTGGATGATGGAGCCCAAGGATGTGGGCGAGTGGCAGCAGGAGGAATTCTACCGCTACATCGCTCAGGCCCATGACAAGCCCCGCTACACCCTGCACTACAGGACAGACGCACCTCTCAACATCCGCAGCATCTTCTACGTGCCGGAAACGGTGAGCCCTGGTGCAGGCCACTGGGCCCTCTGCGTGTTGGCTGCAGGTGGCTTGTCCACTGCTCCCAGGGGCTTCCCCAGGGTGGCAGCATTTTCCGGCACCAGTAGCACTTGCCCTGAACAGTGACAGTTCAGCACAAATAGATCACAAAAATTAACTTGACAGCATCAGAGAAAAAGAAAAATCCTGTGCCTCTGGATGGGTGAACACAGAGTTTTAAAGTGAGAGAGTGTTTTACACGCCATTTTTTGGGGTAGAACAGAGACGTTTGACCATGTGGGCCTGGGCTTTTGTGGACCAGGGTGCTGGTTGAGGGTGCCTGCGGGAGGGCCCCCGAGCAGCCCGCCAGGCTTCCTCTGTCTCCAGGCAGTGCATTCCCGAGCTGTACGGGGGAACACGGTTCTGCGGTGCTCAGATGAGTGGGTGCGCCCTCCAAACTGCTGCTGTCCCCTCAAACTTCCTGGCTCCCAGGATCACGGTGAAGGCTCTGCCACATCCCACAACAGAGAAACCTGCTCAGGAGTTGAGGCCAGCCTTGCCTGGCTTTATTTGACTGGAGCCCTTTTACCACCCCACATCTATTAATATCCATTTTGGAAAGAGCTGTTCGGGACCCTCCCTGCTGAGTGCTCCTCAGACCAGCAGCACCAGCGTCTTTGGGGACTTGTTAGGAATGCAGAATCTCGGCACCCCCGCAGGACCTCCGGAATCAGAGTCTACGTCTTAACGAGCCCCACGTGATGTGTGCAAACTGCTGTTTGCAAAGCACTGGTTTAGAGCAGAGATTGGCGGACAATTCTGTGAAAGGCCAGTTAGCAACCAGTTAGGGCTCAGCGGGCCGTGCACAACCGTGGAACTCCACTGTTGTAGTGTGTCTGCGCCATGCATGGCACCTAACCTGATGAGTGTGGCTGCGTTCCAGGAAATTGTATGGACACTGGAATTGGATTTCACATATTTTTCACCTATCATGAAATATTCTTTTGCTTTTTTTCCCCTCACTCATTTAAAAATGGAAACGCCATTCTAGACTGCATAAAACAGGCAGTCAGCTGGATTTGGTCTCTGGGCTGTAGTTTGCTGACCCCTGACTCCTAGCAGGTTTGGCTCTATTCCTGGGGACATCAGAACTTACTTTTTCATATCTTCCAGGATTGCTGATTGGGGAGGGTGGCAGCTGCCCAGAGAAGGCCCCTTTCTCTATGTCCCCACAGAGGTGCTGTGTGGGGGTCCTCTCTGGGCTTTGGTTTCTGCACAAACAGGCATGGTCTCCTCTGGCCTCTCTCTCCTCTGGGTCACCGCACAACCAGCCCACACCTCCAAGTCCAGGGCTGGCCTTGGGAAGGGTGTTTCTCAGAGTCGCTGTCAGAGCTGCCCTAGGATCTTGCAGGTTCTGCCTCTTTGCAGCTGATGTGGCTTTCTCCATTGCCACCTGACATTCCTCTTTCCTCGTCCCCAGAAACCATCCATGTTTGATGTGAGCCGGGAACTGGGCTCTAGTGTCGCACTGTACAGCCGAAAAGTCCTCATCCAGACCAAGGCCACTGATGTCCTGCCCAAATGGCTGCGCTTTATTCGAGGTATAGTGCCGACGCCTGTGCTCAACCGTGTGGGCTGAAGCCCTGTAGTCCTGGGACTGTGATTGGCCCCCTGCCTGCAGCTTGGCGTGCCTGCTGCATTAGTATGAGCTCATCTTTAATGAGTGTGGGGTCAGGGTGAGCAGCCACAGTTGCTGGCTGGGTGAGCAGGATGTACTCACAGAGCAGCTGAAGGAAGCAGCTCAGAGACTTCTGGGAAGTTTCCTGCCTCCAAACACGAGTGTTGGTTGATTTGGGGATGGGAGGGTCATTTAAATTGAGTTTTTTTAATTTTTAAAGCTATTACTTGAGTTTAAGATTTATACATGAATTGCCTTGAATTTGAGTGAGGTTATAGTTTAACAAAGATTTCAGTATTTAACTGTTTGTATCCTTTTAGCACACAAAGGTGCAAAATATCCATGATATACTTATTTATGATTTTGAACATAAAATCCAGGAAATAGTTTTCAGAATGTTAAACTGATGCTGAAATTTTAGAAACTGTTTCTGGAAAGGCTTGCCAGCCTTGCCTACTTTTCTTCCAATCGTGTCGTTATGTCTTAGGCTGTCTGCATAAATTCTAGGACACCAGCAGGACTTGGAGGGAGCTCAGGGGCTGTGGCCCCACTAAGTGTCCTCCCTTTGTCCATCTCTGCTTCCCTCTCACCCACCTGTGGTCTGATTTCATGTCGGGCTTCAAGGAAGAATGTGGAGGCCTGGTGGGGAGGAGGAGGGCCGCAGGATTGCAGGGGTTCTCATGGGCTGTGTCTCTCTAAGGTGTGGTGGACAGCGAGGACATCCCCCTGAACCTCAGCCGGGAGCTCCTCCAGGAGAGCGCTCTAATCAGGTGAGCTGCCAAGGAAAGGGCGGGAGTGGGCGCCTGCTGAAGATGAGGCCCCCGGAGGGCTGGAAGGAGCCAAGAGCGGAAAGAAAGAATCTAAAAGAATCATAAATTTATAGAGAAGGTGGAGACGCGATACCAAGTACATTTTCCCCCCATGACCCCTTTGGAAGTATGTTGTCCTCCCGAGGCCCGTCTTCTCCAAACATCTTAGGCTGTATTTCCAATGAACAAGGATGTTCTCCTCCCTGGCTCCAGTACAGCTTTCCGGATCGGGGAGTTGACACGGTGCAGCACTGCCACCTTCTAATTCTCAGACCCATTCACGTCCCACCACTTGTCCCATCACGTTCTTCGGAGTAAGAGGGTCCAGTCCAGCGGCACATGTGCCTTTAGTTGTCATGTCTCTTTAGCCTCCTTCAGGCTGGCCGAGTCCCACGTCTGTTCCTGACTTTCATGACTTGGCTGCTTCTATTGACTTGAGCCCAGTGACTTTATAGAACGGCGCTCAGTGCGTGGCCTTCCGCTCGGTGTGGTTAGGTGCGGGAATAGCACAGAGTGACTGCAGCCCGTCAGGTGGGGCCTGACCGTGAGTTGTCCCGTTTTTGGTGATGTTCACATTGATACTTGATTAAGGAGGTGTCTGCCGGCCTTCTTGGTCTGAAGTTATGTTTTCTCTTTGTAATTAATCCTTCATATGTGGGGTGGTATTTTGCAGCCAGCTCTTCATCAAACTTGGAATATATTCATTTATTTACTTAGAATATTTATATTTTTAATATTTATAATTTATCTGTAAGAACTGACTTCTCAATTTCTTGAATGAATAACTGTTTTATTCAGAGGGTTATAATGTTACTGACGTTATTTTGATGCCCTGACAGTCCCTGATTTAGCCAGTGGGCCCCCCCTCAGGGGGCGTGTCCCTGTCATGCTTCCAGCACTTCCTCACTTCTGGAACCACGTGTTCCAGGCTCACCTTGTATTTTGCCTACATCTTTTCTTAATCCTGGAAGTACTCCTTCCTCCAAGGAGCCTTGGTTCCTTTGAGTGGAGAGTGGTATTTAGGAGCCAAGATCTGGGAGCAGGGATGCCATTGCTGTTGGGGTGTCACTTCTCCCAGGCCCTCTTAGGAGACAGAGCTAAGGGAGATGTGAGTGTGTGTGTGTTGATGTGTGTGTCTGCATCCATTCTTGTTTCACGAGCTCTGGAGTTCCTCCAGTCCCTCCAGTACCAGCTGGCACCCCAGTACATGCTAGTCTTGCCCGTTCCATGTTTGCTTCCTTTGACAGTGGGAAATCCGCCTCTCACTCTCTTTACTAAGTTTGCCTTTCATCAGCCCCCTCCATGCAACCAGTCTGCCATCGCTGCTGCCCTCCCAACGTGGGTGTCCCCGTCATCTGCTCGGGCTCTGACTCCACACACTGGGCTGCCCACTACCCTCAGCCTAGATGCCCTCCTTTAGGCTCCTTGGGTTCTGATGCGCCACACCAGGCGCCCCTCACCCTGGCCCTGCATGGACTTCCTCCTGGGCCTCTGTGTCTTGTCCTGGCTGCCTTGAGTCCCCCGCCACAGGTGCAGGCAGTGCTCTGTTCCCTTCCACCTGTGCCTGAAGGACTGAGTCACTGAGGACGGAAGTGGAAGAGGAAAAACTGAAATGAGTGTTAAACATTATTGCTCCCCTATTCTGGATTATTGAGGGAATATGTGGTTATTTCACTTTCTTGAAAGGCAAAATATTAAGGAACTGAAAATACCCTTAATCCCGCTAATAAAGTTGCCCATAATTTTGTGCTCTCATGCAGTGCTGCAGTAAACACGCTCATCCACAAAACCCCAATTTTGTATCATTGTAGCGTGCATATAGTATATTCAGTATAAAACCAAATTCTAGTGTACACACTGCGTGTACAGCGTTGATCCTAATCATGAAAAATTATACAGGAAGTAGTATATATAGTCTTTGCATATGATATACTGTATGTCCACTGTAAGTTATGCATATTGAGATTTCTTGGTTTTTCTTTCAACATAGGCAGTTTCTCATGTCATTAAGGATCTTTAGAGAATGTGATTTGTAATGGTCATGTAGTATTCCATCATTCATCTCAGCCTCTTCTCTTCTGTTGAGCACCGAGGTTGTTTGTAATTGTTTTCTATTTTATGTGCTACAGTGAAATCTTGGTGACTTAAGATATTTCCTAAGGTGTAATCTCTGCAATTGGGACAGTCAAGGCTGGGCTATTTATGTTACCCTCCACAAAGGGGGTGTCAGTTCACATTCCTGCTGCTAGGGGGCGTGTGCCCTCCTAACTGATGTTTGCCGAGGGTCACTCTGCTTCATCTTTTTCAGTTTGGCCAACATAGTATGTTGTTGTTTTCCTTCTCTGATTATTAGTGGGGCTGAACGGTTTTTCATATCCTTCTGGCCATTGGTATTTCATAAAAGTGGCTTGTTCATGACAAATGTAATTCTGTTCTGTAGGAAACTCCGGGACGTTCTACAGCAGAGGCTAATAAAATTCTTCATTGACCAGAGTAAAAGAGATGCTGAGAAGTATGCGAAGTTTTTTGAAGATTATGGCTTGTTCATGAGGGAGGGCATCGTGACCACTGCTGAGCAGGAGGTCAAGGTAGGGTCTGGTTTTCTAGGACTTTCTCTGTGCTGCCTTGGCCCTAAGGCTGTGGAGGAAGCTGATGGAGGCCAGAAACCTGAGCTTCTCAACACAAGACGATGGCACAGCCGGGCACCCTAGCCCCTGCTGCCTGGGGATCGTAAATGCAACATTTGGTCTCTGGACCTCTGCTGGTGGACGCAGCAGGTCCAGCACCTCATCTGGAGTGTCCTTACCTTACCCTTCATCTCCCTCCGTCCTCTAGCCCAGAGGCTGGAAGGAGGTGGGCGTGCACTCTCTCCTCTCACAGGGATTCAGGGGGCTCGAGAGACCCCGGAAGGCAAGGGACAGGGTGAGGTACCTGGTTCACAAGGTTAGGGAAGGGCAGGCACAGTGTGTGTGGTCTGCGATCGGTGGAAATCCTTTAACACTGTGCCCAGAGTTCAGTTAATTGCGCAGTTAATTACTTAATAACCATATGATCATTCCATACATATTTTTTGGTCATTTTAAAATTGTGACATAATTCACATACCATAAAATTCACCCTGTTAAAGTGAACAGTACAGTGGCACTTGGTACATTCACAAGTTGTGCAACCACCACCATCTAGTTCCAGAACATTTTCATCACCCCAAAAGGCTCCTGTCCCCATTGAACAGTCCCTCCCAGGGCCCGGGTTTCATCTTTTCCTCCAAAACAGCAGCAAGGAAGGAGGGTGACTGAATGTCTGGGGTGCCCAGGGGCTTGTTCTTCAGGCTGTGGGGGAAAGTGGGACTGGGGCTCCAGGCGTGCTGAGGCTTGCAGTCGGCTCTTCCCTGGCCTCTCCTCCCTCCTTGTGGTTGGCAGACAAACTCCAGCGGGTGCTCGTGTGGCCCGGGTGAACTCTCCACTCATTCTCAGTTACCGTGTTTTTGGTCAACAGCACTAGGTGGTATTCGCTCCATGCTGGGGCCTTTTCTAAGTGCTTTATAAATATTAACTCAGTGTATTTGTGTTTGTTAACGACGATCCATAACATGTACACGAGCACAAGCTTAGCGTCTGAATCTAGAGTGTGCCTTGCCAGGTGGGCCCCCAGATCCTTGTTTTGCCTCTGTTTGTCCGTCTTCTGTCCAACTTTCATCACTACCACGTCACTCTTTCATTTGGACCTAGCCCTCTGGGTACCCTCCCCGGCCCTTCCTCGTGTCCTCACTGCTCACCTGTGTTGTGATTGTCAGAGATGAATCAGTGGCATAGACGAGGTGGAGTTTGTGTCTCAGGTGACGTCCAGGCTGGTGGTGTCAGGGACCCAGCCCCCCAGCTTGTTGCTGCTCCTCTCTCCTTACCACACAGCTCCCACATGGAGTGAAGGCAGCTCCAGCAGTCACGTGGCATTTCAGCCGACAGGAGAGAGAAGGGCATGCCCCTCCTTTAAGGGCCCATTCTCCAAGTCGAACACCTGACTTTAACGTGCACCCCGTTGGCCAGGACTAGTCCCCTAGCTGTGAGGAGGGCTGGGAGATGCGCACTTCACACCCATGTCCACGTGCCTGCCAAGAGGCTGGGTCTGTGACTAGGGATGGAGGGAGGATGCTGGATCCAGGAGTGGTCTCTGCCACAGACTGGGTCTGGCCACTCCTAGGACACAGTGTGACGGCGTGCCTGGAAAGCCCCTCCCCGCAAGGCCCTGGGCCACCCGGGGTGGAAGGTGTTCTCTGAGGTCCCCTGAACTTTTGATGTGGGGCCTTCTGGACACCACTAGAGTCCACAATCCCCAGGGGCCAGGCCAGTCCAGAGAGCCATCCCTGAGCCAGGCTTCTGGGAGAACTGCTTTGGCTGCAGGAGATGGTGGGCTCCACCAGCTCAGGGCAAGGCCAGCCGGAGCCCCCCTCCTATGGCCCTGGGCTCCCACAGTCTGCACCCAGCTGACGGGAGGCTTTCAGAGCGAGGACCTGGGACAAGCCATGCCCTGCCCTCTGTCTGCCTTCAGGAGGATATTGCGAAGCTGCTGCGATACGAGTCCTCGGCACTGCCTGCTGGGCAGCTGACCAGTCTCCAGGACTATGCCAGCCGCATGCGGGCCGGCACACGCAACATCTACTACCTGTGTGCCCCTAACCGGCACCTGGCTGAGCACTCGCCCTACTATGAGGCCATGAAGCAGAAAAACACAGAGGTGGGTGAGCCACGGGGTGGCCTCCGCCCCAACCAGGCCTCCCTACACATGTCCTTTCCATGGGGCCAGGTCAGAGGACAAAGTGAGGTCTGGGCACCTGAAGGAGGGTCTCTGTGCTTAGTGGAAAATGGCCTAACGTGCCCAGGACCCCAGAAAGCCAAGCAGCGTGAGTCAGTGTCCAGGGGCACAGGGGTCGGGGCCTGAGTCTGCCATCCAGTTTGTGTGTCTCTCCAGGAGGGGACATGGGGATTTCTCTACAAGTAGAATCACTTTCTCCCGCTCAAATGTACCCAGAGCCTCCCTCAGCACCATTTGGTAAACCGACCTTCTCAGTAAGGCTTCGGAGGACCTGGCAGCTCCAGTGTGGCTCTTGCAGGATGCAGGGCTCAGCCCTCAGCTTCACCCCTCAGTTCGCAGTCCCATGTCCTCTCTGCTGTCATGGGCGGAGATTCCTCCAGGCCTGATGGAATGTTCTTGGGCCCTCACAGGTGCTCTTCTGCTACGAGCAGTTTGATGAGCTGACCTTGCTTCACCTCCGTGAGTTTGACAAGAAGAAGCTGATCTCTGTGGAAACAGACATCGTCGTCGATCACTACAAGGAGGAGAAGTTTGAGGACGGGACCCCAGGTCTGCTTGCTTCCCTTATCCCTGGACACAGTGCCGGCGTGGGCCAGCATGTGGGTGGTGGCCTGGGGGTGCCAGCAAAGCTGGGGCAGGCCTAGGACGCTATATGCCGCAGGGCCTCTTCCTTCCTGCAACGATAGGTTTATATGGGATTTTCTTTTCTCATTTGTATCTGGGGTCACCAACCTGGAGAAAGGCAGCTTTGGGAACATCTTAATGACTAATGGAAAAGGCTTCCCTGTGTAGATCCGGTCTCTCCAATGCTCCTTCCAACTTGGCTTCCTAAGATTGATCAAGCTTTCTAAGAGAATCAGAAGTTGTTTTTTTAAAGCCCTAAGAAAGTTATATGGGCCTCAGACAACCAAAAGTGTCCTTTTTGAGGTCCAATTTTGTCTGCTTAATTTTGGATGAAAAGCATCTTTGGTAGCTTCTGTCTTTGTGCCGCTGGCGGCCGGGTGAGGAGCTAGCCTGCTTGGAACGTGGCGTTGGGCCGTCCTCATTTCAGGCCCGCAGTGGGAGCCCGTGGGGTGAGAGTTGTGGAGAAAAGCCTCTGAGCTCACTCCCTTCTGCTCTCCTGAAGCTGGTGACCGCCTATCAGAGAAGGAGACGGAGGACCTGATGGCCTGGATCAGAAACGCACTGGGGTCGCGTGTCACCAACGTGAAGGTGAGGCCTTACAGGAGATGGGCCACCACCTGACCACCGTGGCCCTTGGTGACCACACAGCTGGCCAGCCTGCTGGCTCCTGAGTTGCCTGCCTGGTGGGCATTCTCCCAGCGGCATATCACAGTTGAAGCCATGATATGAGATGGAGACCAGGGATGTCACTGCTGCTCGTGCGTATGTACGCGCACACACACAAGTGTGTAGCCATGTGTGCCCAGGGGGGTTGCTGAGGCAGGGCAGGCAGGCAGGCTCGACTGGCCCATTTCTTCCACTTCGTAGAGCAGGTGGGAACCGAGAAAGTGGAAGGTGAGCAGCTGAGGGCCTGGTGGGCAGGTAGGAGGAGAGAAAGGGATCCCCAGCTGGCTGCCCCGGAGCTGTCTTGGTCCAGGCCCCAGAGGAGCAGCAGTGGCTGAGGACACAAGGGTTCTACTCCAGGTCTTGGGGGCTTACAGTCCAGCTTGGGTTCTTAGTGGGGGGGTTTTCAGAGAGCTAGGAACCAACTGATCCAGCTCAGAGCTACAAGAGGAAGACACAGTCACCAGAGAAAAGGTGAGGAGTGCAGAGGATTGAGGGAAGGGACTGCAGACAGACCTGCAGGGAGGCCGGGGCCAGAGTGGGGCCTGGGGAAGTGGAACGGTGAGTCCTAGAGGGTCTTAGACAGTCGCTATGGGACTTGGCAGTAGCCGCCATGGAGGAGAGAGATGCAGATAACACCAGGCATGATAGTCCTTGGATAGTAACTGGGACATTGCCAAACTGGTGGCTTTGGGGGCTAGAAGAGGAAGGACAGCAGGATCTGCACGTGGGGCAGCAGTTCAGGCTCCCTTCTCGTTAGTGGATGATTGGGAGGGAGGGACGGGCATCACTGGTGGAGGTCCGTAGGGTATGTCCCTGGAGACCTGCGTTCTTCAGCCTTGTCATCTGGGGAAGCTTCATACCTGGTCAGGACCCTACCAACCCAGGGTCCCCCACCCATGGGCCCCCTCTCACCCCTGGCGTCCTCCCTCACCCCTGATCCCCGGCCTTGCTTGGTTGTTAGGTGACTCTTCGACTGGACACCCACCCTGCTATGATCACTGTGCTGGAGATGGGGGCCGCCCGACACTTCCTGCGCATGCAGCAGCTGGCCAAGACCCAGGAGGAGCGCGCTCAGCTGCTGCAGCCCACGCTGGAGATCAACCCCAGGTAAGGCTGCCGGTCCCAGGCCTCAGCCCCAGGGCCCTCGAAGCCCATGGAACAGCATGCAAGTTTCTGGCCTGCCAGGTAATCCTTTAAAATTGTGAGTGTGTGTTCTTCCCTTATTTACAACACATAGGAACAGTGCATAAAGGTTAAGTACGGTTTGAGGAATGTCTGTAAGGATAGCACCTGTGTAATCAAACTGTATTCAGTTTACATGCGTATAAAGTTTAAAAAGCCGAGCCTGGCTGGCTCCAGCTACTCCCCCTTCTCTCTCCTCTGGAATTCTGCCCCCTCCTCAGGGAACCACAGTCTGACTTTTGTCATAATCGTTTCCTTGCTTTGCTTTATGGTTTTCTCACCTATTTGTATCCTTAAACAACAAGTCAGTTTGCCTGTCTTTGAGCTTCTCTGTGAGTGGAATCCCTGTGCGCGTGTTCTTTTTGAAGTCTCTCTTCCTCAGTGTGTGGCAGACCGTCCGTGTGGAGGCTAGTTGTCGCTTGTGTTCATAACTGAGTGATATTCATGGTATGAATCTGTCTCAGCACAGTTGTCCTACTTTGTTGGACATTCAGGTAGTTTCCGTTTGGGGGCTCTGGGGAACAGGTTGTTGTGAACGTTCCTCTCCACGTGTCTGGCCCATGTGAGAGTTTCTCTGAGGTGTGTGTCCAGGTGTGAAACTGCCATATCCTCAGCTGGGCTAGGCAATGCCCACTGCTTCCAGAACGCAGGCGCCAGCTCCCCCGGCAGAGCATGAGAACTCCCGGGTCCCTCATGTACTGGCCTTGGGCTTCGGCTTGGCTTTGGCTTTCTCACAACATGTCTTTTAAGACTTTGTTTGGAGCCGGCCCTGTGGCCGAGTGGTTAAGTTCAAGTGCTCTGCTTCAGCGGTCCAGGGTTTTGCCGGTTTGAATCCTGGGCGAGGACATGGCACCACTCATCAGGCCATGCTGAGGCGGCATCCCACATGCCACAACTAGAAGGACCCACAACTAAAAATACACAACTGTGTACTGGGGGGCTTTGGGGAGAAAAAAGAAAAATAAAATCTTTAAAAAAAAAAAGACTTTGTTCTTTTTCCCGTTGGGATCTCTCTCTCTCTTTTTTTAAATTGATTTTTAATTCTTTATATTGGTTGTCTAGTGGTTAAGATTGTGCTCTCACCTCCTCGGCCCGGGTTTGTTTCCTGGTCAGGGAACCACACCACCCATCTGTCGATTGTCACACTGTGGTGGCTACGTGTTGCTGTGATGCTGAAAGTTATGCCACCAGTATGTCAAATACCATCAGGGTCACCCATGCTGGACAGGTTTCAGTGGAGCTTCCAGACTAGACAGACCAGGAGGACCTGGCCACCCACTTCTGAAAAAGTTGTCCGTGAAAACCCTGTGAATAGCAGCAGAGCGTTGTCTGATATAGTGCAAGAAGGTGAGAGGAGGCACAGAAAGACCATGCGGGGTTCCGCTCTGCCGTCCACAGGGTCGCTAGGAGTTGGAATCGACTTGACAGCACTAACAAAGTTATTAGTTGCAAATATCTCTTCTCACTCTGTCTTTTCACCTGCTTTAAGATGCCTTTTGATGAGAAATTCTTAATTTTAATATAATCAAATGTATAAATCTTTGTTCGATGCTTTTCTGGGTCTTATTTAAGAAATCTTTCTCACCAGAGTCATGAATTTATTCTCCTCTATTTCCTTCTAAAAGTGTTATAATTTTGACCTTTTAGCCCCATCTAAAGTTGGGTTTTAGCCCATCTCTAATTAGTTTGTCTGAGGGAGACAAGGTGGAGAGGTCCACTTTCATCCTACTCCATGTGAACGCCTAATCACCCCACACCGGGGATTGCATCAGCCTGTCTGCTCCTGGCCGATTCATGAGGCCTTCTCTGTCGTCAAGTATCAGAAGTCCATGTACGCATGTCTGTTCTGTTGGTGTGTCTGTCTGTGCCAGTACTGCCACTGTCTTAACCATTCAGCTTTCTCACAAGTCTTCATATTCGAAAGGTGAGTTTTCCCTTATTCTCCTTCAAGAGTGTCCTGGCTCTTCTAGGTCCTCACTTGTATATAGAAGTTTTAAATTAGTCTGACGAGTTCCACACGTGCACATACACACAAACTCTTGGGCGTTTGATTGAGATTGCATTGATTCTCTAAATCAATTTAGAATGAATTGGCATCTTGATATTATCAGTTCTTTCCATCCATGAACATAATCTCTCTCTCCATTTATTTAGTTCTTATTTATGTATTTATTTTTGAGGAAAATTAGCCCTGAGCTAACATCTGCCTGTCCTCTTTTTTTTGCTGAGGAAGACTGGCCCTGAGCTAACATCCGTGCACATCTTCCTCTACTTTATATGTGGGATGCCTGCCACAGCACGGCTTGGACAAGCGGTGCCATGTCCGCACCCGGGATCCAAACCGGTGAACCCCAGGCCACCAAAGCAGAACATGAGAACTTAACCGCTGCACCACTGGGCTCACCCAAGGTCTTATTTAATATCTTTTTGTAACTTATGTTTTTTGTAAACTTCTTTTACATTTTTTATAGAGTTATTCTTTTTTTTTAAAAGATTGGCACCTGGGCAGGAGACATGAACAGACATTTCTCCAAAGAAGATATATGGATGGCCAATAGGCACATGAAAAGATGCTCATCATCGCTGATCATCAGGGAAATGCAAATCAAAACTACACTAAGATATCACCTTACACCCATTAGAATGACAAAAATAACTAAAACAAATAGTAACAAATGTGGAGAAAAAGGAACCCTCATACACTGCTGGTGGGAATGCAAACTGGTGCAGCCACTATGGAAAACAGTATGGAGATTCCTCAAAAAATTAAAAATAGAACTACCATGCAATCCAGCTATCCCACTACTGGGTATCTATCCAACGAGCTTGAAGTCAGCAATTCCAAAAGTCCCATGCACCCCAGTGTTCATTGCAGCATTATTTACAATAGCCAAGACATGGAAGCAACCTAAGTGCCCATCAACAGATGATTGGATAAAAAAGATGTGGTATATATATACAATGGAATACCACTCAGCCGTAAAAAAGAACAACATCGTTCCATTTGCAACAACATGGATGGACCTTGAGGGAATTATGTTAAGTGAAATAAGCCAGGTAGAGAAGGACAATCTCTGTATGACTCCACTCATATGAGGAATTTAAACATGTGGACAAAGAGAACAGATTAGTGGCTACCAGGGGAAAGGAGGGGTGGGGGGTGGGCACAAAGGGTGAAGTGGTGCACCTACAACACAACTGACAAACAATAATGTACAACTGAAATTTCACAAGATTGTAACCTATCGTTAACTCAATAAAAAATTTTAAAAAAAAAGATTGGCACCTGAGCTAACAGCTGTTGCCAATCTTTTTTGTTTTTTCTACTCAAATCCCCTCAGTACATAGTTGTATATCTTAGTTGCAGGTCCTTCCAGTTGTGGCACGTGGGACGCTGCCTTAGCGTGGCCTGACGAGCGGTGCCATGTCCGCGCCCAGGATCCGAACTGGCAAAACCCTGGGCTGCCGAAGTGGAGCGCGAGAACTTAATGACTCGGCCACGGGGCCGGCCCCCTATAGAGTTGTTCTTTAATGTGCTTTATTTATTGGATATTTTAGTATATGTGCAGCTGAAGTTAGCACTGTTTATTGGATATCTTGAACTTTCATTTTGTAACTATTGAAGACAGTTGTTTTTGAAAATGGATTTTGTATACAGCAATAATTTTTAAAATGAAATTACATAAACAAGTTACCAAAAATGTTAAAATCCGTAGTCTCATTCCCCAATCACTATAGCCTGTTGGTATATTTTCTTTTGGACTTTTTTCTTACGTTTTTGTGGTTTTGGGTTTTTTTTATAGTACATGTCTAATTTTTTCATTCATTACTTTATGATAAGTATTTTTCCATGTTGCTTTATAACCATAAATTTTCGTTATTATAAACTACTGGGGAGTGAGGGAGGTTCCTTTTCCCTTTTCTGGACCAAATTACTAGACATGAAATTACTGGGTGAAAAATCTGAATTGGCTTATGGCTAGTGATGCACGGCGTCAGCCCCCTTTCCAGAAGAGCTGGACCAGCTTGCATAACCTGTGTGCTTCCAGCCCCGGGCAGGCATGTGGCTTCCAGCTGTGGGTCCCTGCCGGAGTCGGATGCTGATGCTGACTGGATGCCCAGTCACTTTAACTAGTTCTGGCACAAAAGTAATTTTATAAGATAACTGCATGGAAGTGCTCATTTCTATTGCCAAAAGACTTTACTTTTTAAATGTTATTTCCCTTTAAAATTAGTTAATATGCTCACATGGCCCAGAATTCAAAACAACCAAAGGAGTTTATAGTGAAAGTTCCCTCCTTTCTTTGTCTTCAGTGCAGCCCGCGTTAGGTTCCTTCTGTATCTTTCTAGAGATGCTGGCGGGTGTGTGTGTGTGTGTGTGTGTGTGTGTGTGTGTGTGCAAATCCATCTGGGGCTTCCCCTCTGTTATACAAGTGGTGACTTGCTCTGCAGCCTTCCTCATCTTGCTTTTTGAAAGTTTCTTATTATAAACAGTGCCATGAGGAAAGGGAGTTGCTAAGTCTCAGAGCGTCGTCCATGTTTAATTTTTATAGACTCCAATTGTCCTCTATAACAGGCAAATTTACATTTCCCAAACTTCTCAATTTTTGCCATTCTCATAAGCAAAAAATTATCATATGATTTTGATGTATGTCTCTTATTACAAGTAACGTTAGACACTCTATCCATGGCATTTTTTTCCTATGCAGAAAAAATTTCAATTTCTCTCGTCAGAGTTGTCATTCTTTTCTCTCTGACCCCTGGGTTTACATTTTGCTTGGAAAGGCTTTCTCCTTCTGAGATTATAAAACATTTCTTCCCTGTTTCCTTCTAGTATTATAATTTTGTGCTCTTTAATCTTTGATCCCTCTGGAATTTATTTAGTCTAAAGAATCAGGTAGGTATCCAACTTGTTTTCTCATTGACTGGCCAGTTATCCTGTCTCTTCTGCTCTCGTGTGAGGCTGTCTTTGTCAGGTACTAACAAACTTCCCAAATCTGTACAGTGGGGCTGTTTGTCCACTTGGTTGCGCTGAGCTGTTGCCTTTTCATTTTCCATAACTAAACTGTTCAATTATTGGCACTTTATCACATGTCTTAACATCTGGGACTTCCTTCCTTAACTTCTCCTGGCTGTTTTTCCATGTTTACTTTTCTTTGTAAATTAAAAGAAATCTTTTAATATAATGTATTGATATAAAGGAAACATACTAAATGTGTGGATTAATTTAGGGAAAGGTTCACCTTTCTTTATGGTCTGCTTATCCAGGAACCAACTATGCCTTTTTATGCCTTAAAATCTTCTTTCTTTCCCTTTGTTGTGTGTAGTTTATATTAATTTTGGTACTTAATACATTTTATTTATTTATTTATTTTTTTAAAGATTGGCACCTGAGCCAACAACTGTTGCTAATCTTTTTTTTTTCCCCTGCTTTTTCTCCCCAAAGCCCCCCAGTACATGGTTGTGTATTTTTGGTTGTGGGTCCTTCTAGTTGTGGCATGTGGGACGCCACCTCAACATGGCCTGATGAGTGGTGCCATGTCCGTGCCCAGGATCCAAACTGGCGAAACCCTGGGCCACCGAAGCGGAGCACGTGAACTTAACCATTCGGCCACAGGGCCAGCCCTGAATACATTTTCTAATACCAAAACCCCTGACTGATTCTCTTGGGTTTCTGGGTAATAATCACATGATCTGTAAAGGAGCATTTACATCTCCTTTCTCATTTTTATGTGCCATATGTTTTTATACGGGACCGTCCTGTTACACTTTTTTAAATGTTCTGGTAACCCCACCATCTCAGAAAAGTCACTGGAACACGAAGTTAGAGGCCCTCATGCTGGCGTGCGGCCCCGAGCCCTGAGCTAACTGCTGCTGGTTTCTTTGTCACAGGCACACGTTGATCAAGAAGCTCAGTCAGCTGAGAGAGCAGGAGCCTGACCTGGCCCAGCTGCTCGTCGATCAGGTGAGTGTCTCGGAGGCAAAGAGAACTGAGGTACTGGGCTGCCCGTCTGTGAGCCTGCATTTCCCTTTGCGGCGGGACAGCTCAGTTTCTTCTAAAATCCTGTTTTAGAAAGGAACAGCTCTCTCCTCCCTTCTTCTCTCTGCAATTCTGGGTCCCTGAGTTGGACCTGGGACAGGGCCTTCCCCCCACTAACGAGGTTACCGCCCGGCCTTTCAGATCTATGAGAACGCCATGATCGCAGCTGGGCTTGTTGATGACCCCAGGGCCATGGTGAGCCGCCTGAACAACCTGCTCGTCAAGGCTCTGGAGCGACATTGACAGCTGAGGGGCCAGGTCCTGGTGTGCAGCGCAGCAGCCGTGAAAGCCCCAGGTCTTCCCTGTGGTGTTAGGGCCCCAGTGGAGATGGTGAATAGAACCGAGCACCACTGCCGTGGGCTGAGGCAGCCTGAGACCAGCCAGAGAAGGAAGGACTGATGCCAATGATGCCAGCACCCCCTTTCGAGCTTTATTTACTTAAATTAAAAGGTGTTTCTTAAGCTAAGGGTGATACTTTTTGTCCAGACTCTGAGAAGGTGGAGTGCTCTGGTGACACAATGCTATGCTCGGGTGGAAGCAGGGACAGTGAGAAGAAGCCCTCCTCAAACTCCAGCTGCCGTGGTGGTTGGGTGGGGACAGTAGGGAGATGGTGCTGCACTGTGCTCAGGGAACTCAGCGCTGGTTTCCTAAACTCTGTCCCCAGCGCTTGAATGTGACAGCAGGATCAACCATCTCTCTCAGTTCTTGTGCAGGTCCCCAGGAGCAGCGACAGGCGAGCTGCAGAGGCCTTCAGCCAGGGACCCTGCTCACATTAGCGTCACCTCCACTGGGTAGTGGTCGCTGATGGCTTCGGCCTGGGGGGAAATGTGTGGTAAGCACAGGGATGCCCAGTGTGGTGTACTCTGCAAATAGTACTCCTCGAGGGCCAGGTCAGGATTTGGACCCAGGTACTTTGTTCTGTCACATCTGCCTGGGAAGAGGAGACCAAGAGGCCCCAGGGCCGAGACAAGTGGCTCTTTTGAGTCAATGAGAAAAGCAGCGATTGCTAGAAGTCACATGGGTCTAGATCTCACTATGCTTCTGCATCCCAGGCCCCCGTTAGAGCCACACCACAAACAGGAGGGACACTTACAGTCTGGTCATTCAGGCCGTATGCAGCTTGGAAGTCAAAGGGAACGGCCGAGTCGGGAACAACGGCCTCTTGGAGCAGAGTTCCGGCGACCACAATCCTGCAGCACCGGATGCAAGAGGAGGTCCCCTTTAGCCCACTCTCCGGCTCCGTGCACTTAAACCTCAGATGCCAGCACGGTCCCCACCTCATCTCTTGGTCTGGTAAATGTCACATCCTTCCATTGTGCCCGTGGAGCCAGTCGGGCCCAGCTCAGCCCTCACCCACCCCAGGCGCTTGGGCATCTCACCTTCCTGGCGGCAGCTCCAAGCGAGAAACCCGCGGGAGCCGGCTCCTGTCTCTGTCAGTTCTTGTGCAGCCCTTGGGTGCCCAGGGACGGAGCCCCCTGGGGCCAGCCTTGTACCTGGTCAGACTCAGGTCTCGGTGTGCTCAGACTGCGCACACTGACCTGTATGCCTGAGACTACACAGAGGAGAAAAGCTAGCATCATCTTATCCCTAAGTGTGCTTTTCCCAAAACTAAGAAATGCGCCCTTTATTCCATCTCCTCAGTGGATTGACTCAAGCTCAGGAGTGTGTGTCAGAGGCCTTGAGAACCGTTTCTGAAGCTGCATCTAGAAGTGAAGGCTGCTCGTGGAGGCGCTCTCGTCCCTGCCCTGAGCCTGCAGAGCCCACCCAGGGGGCTGTGGTGACAGGCCCAGGTCCCGCTGACCTGTCATAGGCGCAATGTGTGGATTTCACTGTGGTGTCGGCAGTGTCAGGAATCAGCCACCAGAAGGCTGGGTTTCTGCGCAGGCGGATGGATGGCCATTGCGAAGAGGTCACATAGCTGCAGCCAGCATTGAAATCGCCCATCAACATGATGTCCTGCCGGGAGACGCCAGCCAGTTGGCCCAGGGACAGGATGGGGGCCTCCAGAGCCAAGTCCCAGGGGCGGGCCTCACCTCCATGTCCCATTTCTGCTGGGCATCCAGGTAGACATCGTAGAGAGAGTCTATCTCAGCCAGTGCATCCGACGGGGCCGCGTGCAGGGGAACAATGGCAAACTCCTTGACCTCTGTGGAGATGGTGGTCATGCTAGCCCCACTGGGGGACAGTGGGCAGGCCTGGTCCCAAGGCACATGGGGCCAGGCTCAGTCCTGCGTTCAGGGCTGGGATGAGGACACATGAGACAGTCCCTGAGGGAGTGGATGTTTTCCTAAGTGAGTTCAATGTAAGTCCAAAGCACTGGGGCTGGGAGGGCAGCATGTAACATTGGCTTTCAAGCTGTCTTGGGAAGGGACAGGTAGGTCCCCTCAGCTGTGTAGGGCAGAGGAGCCACTGAAGCGGCAGCACTCACGGGTGAACGGGGAGGAGAATTTGACAATGGCCGGCTCTCGGCTGAAGGTGTCATTCCCGCAGGGCTCGCAGCCATCGTTATACTGGTAGCTGTCCAGCAGGGACACCTGGTCAGGTCTGTGGAAGGCCAGGCCGGAGGGTGCTTACCTTGGGACTGGGGACGCCGCCTGTCTCACTAAAGCCACCTGCTGCTGTGTCTGGGTGGGCAGGGACCCGGAGCTCCCACCCGGGTCCTTCTGCCTCTGCACAGGCTGTGAGGCCTTGGGGCGCAGCAGGCACCTGAGGGGTGGCCCAACTCGGACCCTGCTCTGTGGCCTCCAGTTCTTGCCCCAAAGGACAGACTGTTGCCCCCACACCTGGAGGAGAGGGGCTCTCTAGAGCCCCCTCCGCCTTCAGTCGGTGCCCTCTGAGGAGGTGGGCCACACCTCCTGGTGCCTGGGGCTTCACCTGAACACGAAGAGGTAGCGCTCCTTGTAGCTGTTGCGTCCCAGCGGCTCACTGACCACAAAGTGATAGGTGTTCGGGTCATCCCTGGATTGAGGAAACATCCCAGTTTAGGGGACCCAAAAGGGGACCCTCCTGGGGCCTGGCTGAAGTGGTGCCATACCATGGAAGGGGTCACCTCCCCACGACCCCACCGCTGTCACCCACTGATTGAGTCTGTCCAGCAGCTTCCCCACAGCTGTCAGGTGGCTGTCTCTGACCTCCTGGATGAGGGCAATGTCATAGCGATTCAGGATCTGGGGGAGGGGACACAGCAGTGCTGAGCTGGGGCAGGCTGGGTGGATACTGGGGTGTTGGGGCCTTGCCTGCTCCAGGTCCCTGCAGGGGCCCAGCTGCTGCGCCCTGGGGTGCTTTCATGTCATGGTTTGGCCTGCAGCCTGATGCTTTTCGCTGGGACTCTGCTGCCAGCTGTGGATGGCATGGCAGTGACAAGAGCCCTGTCCCCCCTAACTAGTGGGCTGAGACCAGAGGCTCTCGACACCCCCGTAGTCCACTGACCACTGGCCTAGGACTAACCACTGGCGCAGTGTTCCCAGGGCCTGTGACAGTCCCCCTCAACCCCCGCCCCAGGATTCCTTAGGGACAGGCCAGCCTGGATTTACCTGCACGATGTAGTTGGAGAGGGTGTCATTGGACATCTTGGTTTCCCCGAAAGTCCGGATGTTGAAGGCTGCTATTCTCAGGGACAGGGCCACCTGCAGCAGGCCGGCCAGGGCGAGCAGTGCCCCCGTAAGCCTGGCACCCCTCATTCTGGAGCAGGAATGATGTTCGCGTGTGGGTCTGGAGGTAGCGGAGACAGTGCTCTCTCCTCCCCCACTGTCCAGCTGGGCAGAGCTGGTGGACCCCAGGCCGAGTAAATCCTCTCATCGTGGGCTGTGCTGAGCAGGCCAGGGCGAGCCTCAGCCCTCTCACCATTGTCCCGAGAACCAGACACTGGCACCAAGGACCCTGAGGGCTTCTCACTCCTCCACCTGCCAGACGAGTCCCTGGGAGGGTCGCCAGCCTGTAGAGGCCCCTGGTGCGCTGTTAGTGGGACACCAGCTCACTGTCACTGTCCCGCTGCTCCAGGCACCCACCCAGCCAGGACTGGCCAGGCTCTTCCCAGCATGGCTAGTCACCCAGAGGGACCCTGTGGGTTCTCTGGGCCTTGTGCCTGCTCTCCACAGGCCACACATCACACAGCCCTTCAGTCACCAGACACACTCACCTGAAGTGTGACTTCCACAGATAACAGGAGTTCTGCCAAGAATCAGGAATTGATATTCTCTGATAGCAGTTTTCTCTTTGTGCTGCTTTAAGAAGAAAAAGCAATCTATGAAGAGGATTCTATTAAGAACGTGGCGGAGGCCCACGCAGAGCTGCTTTGCTCCAGATCCCTGCACACAGAATGCCTGTCCCGCCTGCAGCTTTAAAGGTTCAGGCAGTTGTGACCTTTCCCAGGGCATCACCTGGAGGACGTGGAACAATGTCACTGCATTCCCACATGGGAGTGGCTGGCATGTGTTCATGTCAACAGACACAGGTTCTCACTACTGTAGAAAGAGCACCTGATAATATCTGCGCCTGACCTGATCCGTGTCAGGCCTTGGGTCCAGTCATTTCTTTTGGAATCCTTGACTTTCCCATTTGTATTCGTTTCCTGAGGCTGCTGTAACAAGTCACCACACACTTGGTGACTTAAAATGACAGAGATTTATTCTCTAACAGTTTTAGAGGCCAGAGGCTGAAATGTATTTCACTGAGCTGAGATCATGGTGTCACAGGGCCGCGCTCCCTCCGGAGACTCCAGGGGAGGGTCCTTCCTGCTGCTTCAGCTTCTGGAGGCTCCTGGTGTTCCTTGACTTGTGTCCGCATCACTCCAGTCTCTGCCTCCATCGTCATGTTGCCTTTTCCGTGTCAATGCTCCCTCTACCGCCCTCTTATAAAGATACAGGTGATTGAATTTAAGGTCCTCTCCCCATCTCAAGATCCTCAATCACACCTGCACTGTCCACTTTTGCCATATAAGTTCACATTCGTGGTTCTGGGGGTTAGGACATGGGTGTTCAGCCCACCACCCCATCCAGGGGGGCTCTGTCCCATTTGGGAGGGGGCTGTGGTCTTCAAGGAGAGCCCCGTGAGTGGGAGGGCCACGTCCCTCCCTGGATGGAGGGTCTTGCAGTGTGAAGCGGGGTTCAGAGCTGTGGAGGACTGGAGGTCAGGGAGTGGCCTGAGGGCAGTAGTCAGGAGGGGCCAAGGTCAAAGGAAAGTGCTACAGATCTGGCCAACTGGCGGTGCAGCAAGAGGATGCAGAGGAGATTCAAAGCAGTTCAGGAGGTAAAATCAGCAAGAGCAGAATGCCCTGAAGTAATGAAAACACGTTGACAGACAGCCCGGCTGTTGGCACGAATGCTAATCAGCTCGTGTGTCCCTTGATATGGAGGTTGCAAGATGGGGTCATATGGCCTGGCCCTCAAGCTGCCAGGAGCCCCACCATGCGGAGCCTTTGGCAAAGGCTTGATCGCTGATTTGCCTGTTTTCAATCCCTGAGGCTGGTACAGCTTCAAATATGTCAAAATCCAGAGCCCAACCATCAAGGCAAGACCATCGGCATATTCAACGCAGGTGCCTGGACCCCTTTCTTCCAGGGGTTTCTTTCCTGGACACATGCTTGCCAGACCTTTCAATGGGAGCAACCTAGAGGGAAGCCACTGGTCCAGCTTTTGGCCGGACACAGGATGCCTCCCACAGGTGGCACAGCTGTGGCTCACACCGCAGGTGACCAGCCCCTCCAGTTCTCAGCACAGAGAACACAGACACCTCTCTGTTGGCACCTCCGCCCTCTTGATCAAACACTGCCCCTTCTGCTCTGGGGAGCTCCCAGCCACGGTCCCTGCCGTCCCTCCCTGAGCCGCCAGAAGGAAGGTCCCAACCGTGGCCCCACTTGTCCAAAGTGCCGAGCTGTTGCCGTGTTGGCTGTGCTCAGAGTTGGGCCCGCATGAGAGGCAGCACAGCCCCGGGAAGAGCCTGGCCCGGAGTCAGGGATTTAGGGCCCAGACCGGGCTCATCTGTGCACCTTCAACCACTTTCAGCCTTAATATCTGCATCTATAAAATGGGGATAAAACCGTCACTGCCTTCCTCCTTGGTCTGTCTTGGGAATCAGTGGATATAACATTATTCCACAGAAGAATCACTGCATATCTTCTTAAAGACTCGTCTTATCCCTAAGAACAATAACCCTCCTCGGATGTTATATTTCTGTCACTCTTACCTTTCCCTTATGGGCCTCTTTTCCATTTAGATCAGTGAGCTGTTTCTGTGTAACAAGCAACCCCCAAACTCAATGTGTACAGCCATATGCATTTGTGCTTATGCTCACAGGTCTGCAGGTCAGCTGGGAGGGCTCTGCTCCCTGGGCCTCTTTGTGGGGCCAGGCTGGAGGGGCTGCGGCTCCCTAGGCCATGCTCTTCTAATGTGGTGGAAGGTGGAAACTTCCAGAGGGGTGAACAGAAATACACGATGCCTCCAGAGGTCTAGACTTGGAATTTGCACTATGCCACCTTTGCCCACGTTCTCTTGTCCTCAGCAAGCAACAGGGCCAAGCCCATCACAGTGGCGGAGAGTCAGGTGTCGTGGACTGAGGAGTCAGCCCTCCTGTGCTCAGCCCCACACCGGAGACGCAGAGTGGGTGCCAGGGAGGAAGCCCAGCACTTCCGGTGTTTTTCAAAGTCACATCTGCAGGGAAATGACCCCAAACCACTTTCTCTGATCAGGCTGGGCTGTTTTTACATCAACCCTGAGAGTCTGCCACGCTTTCTGGTTAAAGTAAACCTGCTCCCGATCACAACGAAGTTGGAGCCAGGTCTTGAGCTCTGATGAGGCTGAAATCAAAGGATAAAGAAAAAACCCACTAAGCACCAAGTCTGGGAACAAATGGCCTCAAAGGAAAACCCAACACAGGCTGTCAGGTGAGACCCTGTGACCTGTCCCTAAGAGCAGTGGGGGTTGGGGGTGACTAACTGCACACCAACATGTGGCCTGGGGTGTAGGACATCCACAGATCCAGAGGGAAAAGAGAAGAGCACAGAGCAGTGGTTCCCAAACTGTGCACTGAGGCCCCACAGTGAACCCACAGTGCACTCGCAGGGCACAGGAGCACACTTCTTACTTTTGAGAGGGATAGTGATACTCAGCATCTTTGGATGCTGTACTCAGGGGAGTTCACGGTTTCCATATTTCTATCTTCTACATTCTTTTCCATGATTTCACGTCTCTGCAAAGCTAGGTTTCTGGCAGTTACTAAAAAAGCAATTACTATGTGAAAATCAATGTGGAACAGACAACAAGGGTGGCAGTGTCCAATCTGATTCCAAGGTTTAAGAAGTGCCCTCCTGGGGCCGGCCTTGTGGCATAGTGGGTAAGTTTGGCACACTCTGCTTTGGTGGCCCAGGTTCAGAGATTCGGATCCCAGGTGTGGACCTACACCACTCGTCAGCCATGCTGTGCTGGTGACCCACATACAAAACAGAGGAAGACTGGCATAGATGTTAGCTCAGGGCCAACCTTCCTCAAGCAAAAGAAAGTGGAAGATTGCCGACAGATGTTAGCTCAGGGCCAATCTTGCTCAGCCAACAAAAACAGAAGTGCCCACCAGGCATGCAAATTCATTCATAATAATTGTGGTTACTTAAAAATGAAATGAAACCATTTTTTCTTTAAATTTATTATTCTTCTGAATGTCTACTGTAAATTGCTAGGACATAAGTACTTAAATTGTTTGGACTCACCTATTTAATAAATGAAACAGGTATTTCTTTTGGCCCAGGGGTTTCTTAAAATAATTACTGAACCGTAAACTAGGGGTGCTCTGAACTGAGAATGGTTGGGAACCTGGGTCTAACATACATAAGGGGTACACCTGGGTCATCAGGTTATATATCTTACTATAGTGAACGTACTTTCTTGTCTGGCCATCATCATTTACAACAGACTGACTATCTAGTCACAAAGAAATTCTCAAGTCTAAAAACTGCTAATGAGACAAACAATTGCAATGGATTAAACATCTCAGTTGTGTTTAAATCCATGAGTTCATACTGATGTAAAAAATTCATCAGTTAGCCTTGGGCGATGCTAGGGAACGACCCGTTAGCCTGCAAACTGGCTAACGAAGTAAAACAATCAAGAACTTACCCTGCCCTTCCTATGTAAATAGAACCGCGGAGGCATGCAATGGTTAGTGAGACAAAATCCCTCTTTATATGTATAGGAGTATTCCAGCTAAGCAATGCGGAAGGACAGCTGGAATTTGAGACTCAGCAGTTTGCAACCCCTCACCTAGGCACTTGTCATCAATGGCTACTAACTCACAAAAGACCGCCAGCCTCTGTGCCTCCGCATCAGAGAACACAACAGCACTGAGGAGGACGCTTGCCAGGAGCATCTCAAATCTGATCAAACCGCTAGGTCTAAATACAAGGGACAGAGGCTCAGGTCACCAGCACCCTGGGGACACAGCACAATCCAGACTGGGGAACTACAGGACAAAGAATGGTATCGTCAATAAATTTCAAGAAAAGAAGAGTGAAAGAGAGAGGAGGAAGTTACAAAGAAACTTGAGATTATCACTAAATGCAGTCTACAGTCCTCATTAGGATCCTGTAACACAATGTATTCGTTACTCATTTAAACAAACATTTGCTTAACAAACAAGTCATTTAACAGGCAGCTGGGGAGATGAGAACACTGCTCTGGCAACTGCTGACATTCCTGGATCTGTAGGTTGGATAATGCCATTGTGCATATGCTTTCAGTGACCCTCAGATTTCAGAGTCACACTGAAATATTTAAGGATGAAATGATAGGATATCTAGGATTTGCTTCAAAATGTTGGCCCTGAAGCTGGGTGATGGGTACATGAAAGTTCTTTATACTAGTCTCTACTTTTGAATATGTTGAAATTTTCCATGGTTAATTTTTTTTTTTTTTTTTTGAGGAAGACTGGCCCTGAGCTAACACCTTTGCCCATCTTCCTCTACTTTATACATGGGACGCCTGCCTCAGCATAGCTTGATAAGTGGTGCGTATGTCCGCACCCGGGATCTGAACCAGTGAACCCCAGGCTGCTGAAGCAGAGCACGGGAACTAACCACTGCGCCACTGGGCTGGCCCCATGGTTAATTTTTTTAAATCATATAAATCAAAAAATTTGCAAGCCACAGAACTGAATACAATGTATCATCCAAAAATGAAGTAACAAGAAGTTAATATTAAAAATGAAAACAATCCAAAAAACTTGAAATGCCTAGGTTGCATTTTAGAAAAAGCCTCTGGCCACTGTGAGGAGCAGGGCTGGGCTTAGGAGGAGGGAAGGTGAGCAGGTTGGCTCTGGATGAAGGGACAAGGGTGGCGGGAGCAGAAGGGATGCCAAGGTCGGGAGAGAGCTGCAAACTTAGGACCAGGACTTGGTGACAAATTTGATGTGGAGGGTAAGAAAGAAGGGTATCAAATGGTCAGAAACTGTGGGTTGGTAGACAGTGATTAGTTGTCAAGTCCTGAGCATCAGGTGGCCCTGTGGCCTTCAGAAGGATGATAGTTTTCCACCTGCTCAAGAAACACTCCTGTCTCTCTCTGTCCTCTGAGGTGGGGGCCTTGTCCCAGATTCTAGCTTCGGCTAGGACATCTCCACTTGACGTTTGATGGGCTTTGTGAACTTGCTGTGGCGGAACCAGACTGCGCCCCTGGTCTGAGATACCTAAGACTCCTCTGGGTCCCTGCTCTCCCTCAGCCTCACCCCAAATGGATCCTGAGTCTGCACTCCTCTCTGGTTCTGCAGCCCCTACACTGGTCCTCCCGAGAGCACAGACAAAGTCTCCCAGTGGTCTCCCTGCTTCCAGAAACCTGCCCCCACAATCTGAGTCTCCACACAGCACCCAGCACATCTTGTGAATGTGTAATCAGATCACATTATTCTCCTGCTTAAATCTGTCATTGGTTTCTCATTGTCCTTAGGATGAAAGCCAGTGCCTACCATGACCTGTGCGATTCTAGCTCAGGGCCTTCCGCTCTGCCTGCAGAGCCGGGGCCGCCCTGTCATTCTGGTTTCAGCTCAATGTCACCTCTTCAGGGAGGTCATCCTCTCCCTGCCCTCCCCCTACCACCACAATGCTGCCAGTGTTATCTTGTTCATGACCTTTATCACTTGTGTTTGTTTTAATGTGTTTGCTCTTACTGGTTTATACTTCTTTAGGGCTGGCCTCTGGACTAGGACACAAGCCCCATGGGAGCAGAGACCTCATCTATCTTGTCCATGAAACTGCCCCGTACCTAAAACAATGCCTGGGACACGGGGCTGGCTCTCCACAGACAAAGGCTGAACACAGCAGGGCTGGGCTGGTACTCACCTCCTGCTCCCCACCTCCCTCGGTGGCCCTCCTGGCTTCGTGAGAGAATTTCCCTTCCTCAGGGACCCTCCAGACAGAACGCAGCACAGCCTCCTGTCCTGAGGCAATGGGGGACACTGTGGGGCATCCAAGTGTCCTCTGGGCACTCAGCTTTAGTGGACCAGAGGCTCCCAGGAGCTGGTAACTCTTGGGGCCCCACAGGCATGCCTCCCCTCAGCCAGGCTCCACCCAGGATTCCTCCTCTCCCCTTGGGAGGGATGTTTGCTGGCCCCACAGATAGCATTTTAGAGGACTAAGGGGCTTCTTTTACTTCAGATAAAGGGCCGATGTCTTTACTATGACATTGCTTTAATTCACGTCAAACAACCTGTGCAAGTCAATAGTCATCTCTCAGCTCAGTGTGCTGGCCGTGGCCCATGACCCAGACTCGTGGACCCTCACCATCCCTCATGAATTTATTTTGGTTCATTATAAAGAAACCATTAACCCAGGATGGAAAATTTCTCAGAACAACACCATCTGAATTGCTGCAATCTACAACAGCTTCACGGTCATGCTCAGCAGCAGCCCGGCCCCTGTTTCCCCACCCTCGGCCATGTCCCTGCCCATCACATGGGTGGGACAGGCACACTTGAGTTCCACGGTACATGAAGCCTGTACAACAGCATATGTGCCCCTCTTTGCAAGTCACAGACAAGTCTCCGTTGGTTCCCCAATCCCCTTGGCTCCTCAGAGCTGCTTTCCGCACTCTGTGTTCAGAAGAGAAGCAAATGCAAAGATGACTGTTTAAAAAGGCATTTTTTAAGGGAGATGTTGGAGAGATTAGCACACCTTTAGCCCGAGCCCAAGAATAGAAACACGCTTGTGTTCCTGATGATAAACTTGAGGCTCCTGAAGATTTCATTAGAGTCAAAGAACTCTACTGACTGGACTCCCAATGTGCTAGCAATGTTTCCAACAAGGTTGCAATTGAAAAAGCCCCCTCAGTCTCTCCTAAGCACCAAGAGCCTTCTCGGCAGCACCCCATCCCTGTCCAAGGCTAGGGGTCCATGGAAGGGGTGAGCAGGGCCCTGAGGGTCCAGGATGAGGAAGCTCACAGGGATAGTGCGAGCTGATGCAGTGGTGTTTGTGGGGATGTTTTTCTATTGGTCTGTCTTCCAGTGCACTAATCCTCTCTTCAGCTGACTCTAAGTGGCTGTTAAATCCACCTGCTGAATTTTAAATTTCAGTTAATGTACTTTCCTGTTTTAGAATTTTCATTTAATTTTTAAAATTGTTTTATTGAGGTCATATTGGTTTATAACATTGTGTAACCTCAGGTGTACATTATTATATACCAGATTCTGTAGAGACTGCATCGTGCTCACCAACAACAGTCTAGTTTTTGTTTTTGTTTTTTTGTTCCTTCTCCCCAAAGCCCCCCAGTACATAGTTGTATATTTTAGTTGTGCGTCCTTCTAGTTGTGGCACGTGGGACACCACCTCAACGTGGCCTGATGAGTGGTGCCACGTCCATGCCCAGGATCCAAACTGGTGAAACCCTGGGCCGCTGAAGCAGAGTGCGTGAACTTAACCACTCGGCCACTAGGCCAGCCCCCCTCTCATCTTGTATTTCATTTAAAGCCACTATTTCCTTGTTGACTTTCTGTCTGGATGATCTATCCATTGATGTAAGTGGAGTGTTGAGGTCCCCTACTATTATTGTGTTGCTATCAATTTGTCCCTTTAGGTCTGTTAATAGTTGCTTTATACTCTTTGGTGCTCTTGTGTTAGGTGCATATATATTCATAAGTATTATGTCATGTCCTCTTGGTGGAATGTCCCTTTTATCATTATATACTGCTCCCTTTTATCATTATATACTGCCCCTGTTTATCTTTCATTGTCTTTTTGTGTGTGTGTGTGTGTGTAAGGAAGATGGACCCTGAGCTAACATCTGTTGCCAATCTTCCTCTTATTGCTTGAGGAAGACTGTTGCTCAGCTAACATCTGTGCCACTCTTCCTCTATTTTGTATGTGGGATGCCACCACAGCTTGGCTTGATGACCGCTACATAGGTCCACACCCAGGATCTGAACCAGCAAACCCCAGACCACTGAAGCAGAACACACAAACTTAACCACTATGCCACTGGGCTGGCCCCCATCGCATTGTCTTTTTTATCTTGAAGTCTGCTTTGTCTAAGTATGGCAACACCTACTTTCTTTTGTTTGCATTTTCTTACAGTATCATCTTCCATCCCTTCACTCTGAGCCTATGTTTGTCTTTAGCACTGAGATGTGTTTCCTGGAGGCAGCATATTATTGGATTTTGTTTTTTAATCCATCTAGCCACTCTGTGTCTTTTGATTGGAGAATTGAGTCCATTTACATTTAGAGTTATTATTGATATATGAGGGCTTAATCCAGACATTTTATCTCTTGTTTTCTGGTTGTTGTATATTTTCATTGTTTCTTTTCCCTTATGTTTCTGACTGCCATTTCAGTTTGGTGGTTTTCTGTGATGGTCTTCTCTTTGTTTATGATTTGTGGCTCTGCTCTGACTTTTTGTTTAGTGGTTACCCAGTGGTTTGTATAAAAGATCTCACAGAAGAGGCCGTCCATTTTCTGACAGCCTCTCATCTCCATTAGCATAAGCAGCTTCCATACCTTGCTTCATCCCCTTCTGAGTTATCGTTTTCACAAATTATTCTTTTTTGTGTTCTGAGTTTGTGACTAAATTGAAGTGGTTATAGTTATTTTTGATGCTTTCTTTCTCTTTATCTTCTATGTTATAATTGTTTACTAACCTTTTCTGACATAGAGCTGCAAATTTCTGATCCTGTCTATTTATATCCTTGCTTGAGGTTTTGTAAACCTTTGCTTTTTAGTTTCAGATGGGAGGGCTCCTTTCAACGTTTCTTGTAATGCAGGCCTAGTGGTGATGAACTCCCTCGGCTTTTGTTTATCTGGGGGAAAGCTTTTATTTCTCCATCATATCTGAAGGATAGTTTTGCTGGATAGAGTATTCTTGGCTGAAAGTTTTTGTCTTTCAGTATTTTGAATACATCATAGCACTCTCCCCTAGCCTGTAAGGTTTCTTCTGAGAAATCTGCTGAAATCCTGACAGAAGTTCCTTTGTAGGTTATTTTCTTCTGCTGTGCTGCCCTTAATATTTTTTGTCATTGACTTTTGCCAGTTTTAATATTATAGGCCTTGAAGAAGGTCCTTTTGACCAGATGTAATTAAGAGTTCTATTGGCTCCATGTACTTGTAAGTCCAGTTCTTTCCCCAGGTTTGGGAAGTTCTCAGCTATTATTTCTCTCAAGAAGCTCTCTGCTTTTTCTCTCTCTTCTCCCTCTGGGATACCTATAATCCTTATGTTGCTTTTCCTGAGTCAGCTATTTCTCAAAGAATTTCTTCATTTGAAAAAAATCTTAGTTCGCTCTCCTCGTCCACTTAAAGCATTTCTGTGTATCTATCCTCTAAATCACTGATTCTGTCCTCCATAACATCACCTCTGTTTTTTTTATGGATTCTGGATTATTTTATGTCATTAGTTGTGTTCTGCATATCCAGAATTTGGGTTTTTTTTAGATCTTCAATCTCTTTGGTGAAGTATTCCTTCTGCTTATTAATTTTATTCCTGAGCTCACTGAATTGTCTTTCTGATTTTTTTTTTTTTGAAAGATTGGCACCTGAGCTAACATCTGTTGCCAGTCTTCGTGTTTTTTTTTCTTCCTCTTCGCCCCAAAGCCCCCCAGTACATAGTTGTGTATTCTAGTTGCAGGTCCCTCTGATTGTGCTTCTGAGTTTTATTGTAACTCGTTGAGTTTCTTTATGACAATTATTTTGAATTCTTATTTATTTATTTATTTGTGAAGAAGATTGGCCCTGAGCTAACATCTATTGCTAATTTCCTTCTTCTTGCTTGAGGAAGAATGTCCTGGAGCCAACATCTGTGCCAATCTGCCTCTTTTGTATATGGGACACTGCCACAGCATGACTTGATGAGCGGTATATAGGTCTGCACCCAGGAGCCGAACCTGTGAACCCCAGGCTGCCGAAGCAGAGTGCACAAACTTAACCACCACACCATTGGGGCAGCCCCAACTTCTCTGTTATTTAGATGATTGTAAATTTCTGTGACTTCCGGATTGTGTCATTTTCCTTCTGCTCTGAAGTGTTTCTGTAGCTCTTCATGGTGCTTGATGAATTGATCATTTGACGGCACATTTGTGGTAGCATCAGGTTGCAGATTCCACCTGGCACTGCTGGGGGGGGGGGGGGTTGGGCGGGGCAGGAGCTGTGTTTTCTGATCCCAACCTGTCTGCTGCAAGTTGTGTTGGTAGGGCTGCTCTACATTTGCCTGGCCTGGCCACAGCTGCCTGGAGGGTCATGCCACATGCACAAGTGGGGACTCTGTGCTCCACTGGTGCGTTGCTCTTGTGCAGGCAGGACCACTGTGCTTGGCAGGGGACAACCAACTGAGCTGCTGCACTATGCAGGAGGGGAGGGGTGCTTTCTTTTGCATGCAGGCTGGCTCTCTGCTTGCAGGCAGCTTGGCTAAGTCATTGTGTTTGGCATGTGGGGTTCCCTCATGGAGACTGAGCTGCAGCCACTTGGCAGGGAGTGTTCCCACCGTGGGTGCTCCCATTGGCTGGGCCACCACTCTGAAAGTGTTTGCATGCAGGCCAAGCTGCCCCCGCCTCCTCTTGCAGTCATGCTGGCCACTGTGTGAGGACCTGCGACCTGGATCACTGTAGCCAGGGACGGGGAGGGGTCTGCTTACCCAGTTCCACCACTTCCCAGGGATCCAGTCCACCCGCCTTCAGATGTGTGGCTGCATGGATCTCTCTGGCATCTGTAGTGTTGTGTAGGGAACCCTCTGTTGGTTAATGAACGTCTATTTGTAACTTAGAAGGGAGAGACAAAGGGGAAAACTCACTCCACCATGATGCTGACGTCAGCCGTCACTTAACTTATGAATTCCAATTCTCTGTGAAACTCTCCATCTTACCTATTTTCTATAATATGTTAATCAGTTATTTTAAAGTCCATGTCCAATAACTCTATCGTAATCTCCAGTGGGTCTATCGCCTTTTTTCCCATGCTCTTGTTTCTTAGTATGCTTAGTAACTTGATGGAGTGTCAGGCACTGTGAATCACAGAAACGCAGAGGGTCCAGATGGTATCTCTCTCCAGGGTGGGCAGCAGAGGGGTAGGCCACTGCACACCAGTCAGGGGCTCAGCTGATGCCGAGCTCACCTGCAGCCCTTGTGAAGTCCAATCTACCTGTGGCTTGCCCCCACCCCCAGAGCACCCCCCAAGGGTCCCAGCTGAGAGCCTGGGGTGTTTCTTATGGCCATTCCTCCTGGACAGGCCCTGAACTCTTCCTTAGCACCATAAAACTGCCAAAGATCCTGCTCTGTTTTTCATCCACTTCCTGCTTCTCTTCCCCAAGCAGCTTCATCATCAAATACCTTGAGAGGAAACTGCTGCTGAGTGTCAACTTCACTTCTCTGGCCCCCTTCCTCTCAGGGATCTCAACCCTCAGTCCTGCTGCCTCCGCAGGCCTAAACCCCCATCTCAGTATTCCCAGCCCCACGAGACTGCATGGAGCTCCTCTGGCTTCTCTGCCCTTTAGCAGTCACCCTTGGCCAGCCAGTGCCCTAAGAGGAAAAGCCAGTGCAGGAAGCAGGGCTCACCTCCTCAAGCTTCCCTCTGGGTCATGGCTGCCAGGGAAGCTCTGCAGTCCTTCAAGCAGATGCCTTCTGATTTACGGCCACTTCCTTGAGTCCTCAGCAGGCATTGGTTTACTGAGAGCTACTCCATGGCCAGAAGCAGTCTGTTTTCATTACCTATAATGAGTCACTGAAATGGGAATTGGAGAAGATGTGGGCTGATAACTAGGCAAGCTGGTCTCACTAGCATAGCCCGCATGGACATCAAGCTATAAATGTCCTGTGCAGAGGTAAGGCAGCCAATGAGAGACAGCCAGAAGGGACACAGGCCATTCCCCTCTGCCCAACCAAGTCTCTAAGACTGAAGGCCTCTCTGATGAATGCATGAAGGAACAGGCTTCAGCCACTGGGCCAGACTCTTCAGCTTCCACATCCCACATCCTAGTGGGATGGAGGCATGTAACCAAGGATAATAAGGTAGCACCAAAGTTATGGCTCCTACTGGGAGGGCAGGGCAGCTCCCTGTGGGCTAAGGCGCTGTCAGAGTTGTACTCAGGTAAAGCACAGCCACAAAGCAGAGCTCAGAACCACTATGCCTGTCATGGAGGTCCCATACTTCTATATGATTCCAACTATATGTTCAGGAAAAGGTAAAACTATAGACAGTAGTAAAAAGATCAGTGGTTGCCAGGGGCTCAAGGGAAGAGGGGGGTTGACTAGGAGGCACATAGGAGACTTTTTAGGGCTCTATTTTTTTTAGGGTATTATCAACTATTCTGTTTGATATTATAATGTTGGACACATGCCATTATACATTTATCAAAACCCATAAAATGTATAACAGCAAGAGTGAACCCTAATATAAATTATGGACCTTAGTTAATAATGTATTAATATCAGCTCATCAAGTGTAACAAAGGTACCACACTAATGCAAGATGCTAAAAATAGGGGAAACTGTGTGTGAGGAGAGTGAGGGTATATGAGAACTCTGTACTTTCAGCTCAATTTCTCTATAAACCTAAATCTGCTCTAAAAAATAAAGTCTACTAATTTTTCAAAAATAAAGTGAAGGCCAGACTGACTTCTGGCATGACAGCATGAAGAGCTATGCTGACCTGCTCCCCAGTGAAACTGGTGAAAACCAAAAAAGAAGACAACCCTTTAAAGTAGCTGGAAATGGTCCTAAGGACGAACAACTAAAGAAACATCTATGAAAATTCAAAATTCGATAATTAAGGCACGTGTCTGCAGCCTGCTCCTCCCCTCCCCGACCCAGTTCAGCAGGCGGAGACCCCACCCAGACTACTGCCATCAAGAACACAGGGCTCCCTCTCCCCCCAGCACCTAGCATCCTGCCCCCAGCTGCCTGTTCCTGAGGCTAAGTTCCAGGTGGGTACGGTTAATGGGGGGTGGGAGGGGGTTCTCTTCTTCTGCCCAGCCCCCAAATCATGGAAGGGAGGCTTTATCTTGAGCACGGGTCCTGAACATCCTTGCTAGTCAGCATATTTAACACTGCACGAACACAACAGAAGAGGGAACTCTGAAAAGATAGAAAGCTATCTGGGGGCTGGCCCCGTGGGCGAGTGGTTAAGTTCGCGCAGTCCACTGCAGGCGGCCCGGTGTTTCGTTGGTTTGAATCCTGGGCACAGACATGGCACTGCTCATCAAACCACGCTGAGGCAGCGTCCCACGTGCCACAACTAGAAGGACCCACAACGAAGAATATACAACTATGTACCAGGGGGCTTTGGGGAGAAAAAGGAAAAAAATAAAACCTTTAAAAAAAAAAAAAGAAAGCTATCTGAACCAAGTTTCCTTCTAATAATTCCGGAAAACTAAATTCATGAAAAAATGAGCAAGAGAAAAGTATGAAGTGAAATACTATATAATGTTACTACAAGAAAAAAGAAAACGAAGAGCAAAAGAACATTCCTACAAAGAATAAAAGCATCCCAGGAAGACATGCTCAAAAGGCCAGATCAAAACTGTAATGTACTATTTCAAAACAAGCTTAAAAACACTACGGATATTATACAAGACGTGAAAGAACATCATAACTCAACATTTTTAAAATTCTGAAATGAGACAATTTAAGAATTAGAAATACAAGAAGAAATCATTTCAGAAGTGAACACTAAAGTAGAAGGAACATGAGAGCAAATGAACAAAATAAATACTGCTTCAAGAGAAATAGCAGGGGGCCGGCCCCGTGGCCAAGTGGTTAAGTTCGTGTCCTCCACTTTGGTGGCCCAGGGTTTCGCCAGTTCAGACCCTGGGCTCGGACAAGGCATCGCTCATCAAGCTATGCTGAGGCGGCATCCCACATAGTACAACCAGAAGGACCTATGACTAGAATATACAACTATGTACTGGGGGATTTGGGGAGAAGAAGAAGGAGAAAAAAAAGAGAAGATTGGCAACAGATGTTAGCACAGGTACTAGTCTTTAAAAAAAAAAAAGGAGAAGACTGGTAACAGATGTTAGCACAGGTACTGATCTTAAAAAAAAAAGAGAGAGAAATAGCATGTCTACTCATGTCCATCAGAATGGCTATAATTAACAAGAAAAGAAATAACCAGTGTTGGAGAGGATATGGAGAAAAGGGAACTCTTGAACACTGCTGGTGGGAGTGCAAACTGGCCACTATGGAAAACAGTATGAAGAGTCCTCTCAAAATTAAGAATAGGACTACCATACGATCCAGCTATTGCACTACTGGGTATTTATCCAGAGAAGGTGAAAACACGAATGCATAAAGATACATGCACCCCTATGTTCACTGCAGCATTATTCACAACAGCCAAGGCTTGGAAGCAACCTAGATGCCCATCAAGGGACAAATGGATAAAGATGTGGTACATATCACACAATGGAATACTACTCAGCCCTAAAAAAAGATGAAATCTTGCCATCTGTGACAACATGAATGGAAGTTGAGGGTACTATGCTAACCGAAATAAGTCAGAGGGAGAAAGTCAAATACCATATGACCTCATTCATAAATAGAAGATAAAAACAACAACAAACAAACACATGCAGACAGAGATTGGATTGGTGGTAACCAGAGGGGAAAAGGGGTAGGAGGAAGGCAAAGGGGGTGATTAGGCACATGTGTATGGTGTTGGATGGTAATTAGTCTTTGGGTGGTGAACATGATATAATCTACACAGAAATCAAAAATATATTGATGTACACCTGAAATTTATATAACGTTATAAACCAATGCTACCTCAATAAAAAGAGAGAGAGAGAGAGAAATAACAGGTATAAAAGGAAAACTAACAAAGACCAAAAATAAATGAAGAGAAAAACAGTTTGAGAGAAACTGACAATTGGTGACGATAGGCAAAGAAGATACAACATAAAGATAACTGAGTTTCTGGAGAGGAAAGACCAACCCCAGAACTAGAATAAATGTTAAAAACTTAAAGTGAACATGTGATTTAAAAGGAAAAGAAAATTATCTATATATTTTTTAAATAATTAATTTCCATCAGACTTTATGACAGCAACACTTTGTGCCAAAAGAAAATGAAGTCATAGATTTAAGATATTCAAGGGGAAAATGTGTGATCCGAGGATTTTCTTTTTTTTTTTTAATTTTATTTTTTTCCTTTTTCTCCCCAAAGCCCCCTGGTACATAGTTGTATATTCTTCGTTGTGGGTCCTTCTAGTTGTGGCACGTGGGACGCTGCCTCAGCGTGGTTTGATGAGCAGTGCCATGTCTGTGCCCAGGATTCAAACCAACGAAACACCGGGCTGCCTGCAGTGGACTGCGCGAACTTAACCACTCGGCCACGGGGCCAGCCCTGATCTGAGGATTTTCTATCCAGTAAAACTGACCTTCAAGTATATAGGGCACCAATTGTTACCAACATGCAAGAACTCAGCGAATCTTGTTCTCAGGAATTCTAAATAAAGAATGTACTAGAGAATGAGCTAGAGTGACTAGAAGACATCAACATAAGGAACTGATGATGAGTGAACTATAGTTACTTGTAGAACTAAGACTAAACAAGGGTTAAAAGGAAGAGACAATATTATATAATGGCTACATGATCTGATATAGATAGAGTACATTGTAAAAAAAAAGTGAGAGGAGACTGGAAATAGCATGTGTGAAAAATTTTTCTAATGTTTTCAATAATCATAACCAGTTGTGATAGCATTTTATAAATAGACTAGGGTATATGTAATGTGACATAAAACAAATTAAGTCTGGAATATTGCCTTTCTATTCTCCCCTTTGTCCTTGAAAATCGGACTCTTAATATGGAATAAAGGAGATACATATGTCATAAAGAAGTTGTTAAGGAAAAACCTTGTAGTTTAAATAGAAATAGTATGAACTCACAAGGTTTTTTATCTTAAATATATGTACCTCCTAGCTCTGATCACCGAAAAGGCTTGGAAACAATGGCCAACTCGATACCAATGAGCATTCCTAGTACCAAGATTGTGGTCTTGAAATCCCATTTCCTAGTAAAAGAAACCAAGGTTTCTTGAAGAAATAGCTGATTCCACGTCTAGGGGCAGGAAATGCATAAGATGAGCTCAAAACATCTTGACATACCCCTGGAGGAGTTCAGAACATACGACCTCAAAATAAAACTAAAGGAAAACTAACTGGTCACCTTCTGAGGATGACAGAGAACCAATTCATTACAATAAAAACTGGATAAAGGAAAGAATCAAAGATTTAGCCTGCCTTTCCTATATGAACTATACCAGAGTAACCAAATAGTAGCTAAAGGGAAGGCTGTCTTTATCAAATTATTCCAGCTAATATATGAAAACCAAATTATAATATCACTATCATGCAATCTCCAATGAAGTAATAGAGCTAGGCACTGAGCATCAATGGCTGCTACTAGTAAAAAAGACCCAAAACCGTACATTATGTACCTCCTGATAAATGAATATAACACTATCTACAGCCTTGCCAAAGGGATTAAATCCTAGTCTGATAAAGCCTCGGATCCAGTTGTAAACGTGCAGGAATTACAGAGGATAGAGGAGCATGTCAAACTGTACTACAACAATGGTAATAAGCAAAATCCAAGCTGTGGAAAACTCTACAAATCAACCTAATGTCCTGCAACAGACACATTATAAGGAAAATAAAGGGACTGAAGGGAAGCATATAGATCAAGAGACTCAAAAGGCAGATCAATTTTTTTTTTTAAATGGACAAGACTAAACTAAGGGGGCTAAGATAGGGTCCTGGTAAAAGTACTCCCGGCATGATGGCCCACAAGATGCGTAAGGATGTGGAGAAGAGAAGGCAAAGGGGTCAATGGACCAGAAGTTCCTATTAAAGTTAGAGAAAGGATGTCGTAGTAGCCAACCCCCAAAATGTAAACCCCAGATTCCCTGGGATTTGGGGAAGGAGGATAATTGGGGAGGCGATCAATTTGTATTTAGACAGATCTGGGCTGAGACCTGGATCTGCTTTATTAGCTTTGTGACCTTGGGCAAATTATTGACCCTGAGACAATTTCCTCATTTATAAATGAGTACAACATTTATCTCACAGGGCTTTTCAGAGGATTAAGGGAGATAACGGATGGAAAAGGCCAAAGAAATTGCCTAGGACATAAGTCATAATTTTTTTCCTCCTAGAGGTAAAACTCAGCATTTATTTGGAGCCCACTCAGGTTCAAAATTAAAAGTTTTCTTCATTAATTACAGTCATACGTTGCTTAACAACGGGAATATGTTCTTAGAGATGCGTTGCTAGGCGATTTCATCGTCGTGCAAATATCACAGAGTACACTCACACAAACCTAGATAGTACAGTCTACTCCACACCTGGGCTATATAGCACTAACTTTATGGGACCACCTATGTTTGTGCTGTCCGTGGTTGACTGAAACATCGTTACGCAGCGCGTGACTGTACATAGAGCTTTTCAGTCTCCGAAAATGTTACCTAATCACATGAATGTGACTAAATGATGTGACAAATTATATGACTAAGTGAATGTGACATGATCTGATAAATACGACATGTGAACTTTTTGAAAGGAAAGCCATACTCATAAATTTTCCTTGTATTTATAGCCAATCTACTGACCCAATGAAATACTTAGTGGGGCAATAAATGGAAATTAGAATTTAAAAATACTGAGGATAATGCTCTATTTCTTAGGCTGGAGGGTAGGCACACTTGGGTTTATCAATATTCTTTAAACTACTTATGTTCATTGGTATACAATGTTTCACAATATTTTTAAACTGAAAAATCAGCTTTCAGTCACTACTGCTTTCTCCTAAGAACTGAGAGTTCATTCTGATTGCATCAAAGAACTGGCAAACTTTTAAAAATAAAAGGCCCGTTACTATTATCATTAAAAATAAACAAACGTATATTGTCACATGTATTCCATTGTATACCACATTTTGTTTATCTATTCATCCACTCATGCGCATTTGCGTTGTTTCCACCTTTTGGCTATTGGGAGCAGGACTACAAGTTTTTGTTCAAACACCTAAATTCTTTCGGGCAAATACGTAGGAATAGAATTACTGGGCCATATTGTAATTCTATGTTTAATGTATTGAGGACCACTAAACTGTTTTCCACTGCAGCCACACCATTATGAACCTTTAGTAACTTATCAGGGTTCCAATTTCTCTACATCCTCACCAACACTTGTTTTCTGTTTTTCGGAGTTTTTAAAGATGGCTGTCCTAGTGGGTGTGAAATGGTGTCTCCCCGTGGTTTGGATTTGCATTTCTCTGATGACGAATGATGTTGAGCGTCTTTTTAAGTGCCTTTTGTTTCGGAGAAATGTCTGTTCAAGTCCTTTGCCTATTTTCTAATTGAGTTGTCTTTTTTGTTGTTGAGTTGTAAGAATTCTTTGAATATTGCAGATACTAGACCCTTATCTGATATGTGATTTTCAAATATTTTTTCCCCTTCTGTGGGTTATCTTTCCACTCTCTTGACAGTGTCCTTTGATGCACACAATTTTTGTGTGTGTGTGTGAGGAAGATTGTTGCTGAGCTAACATCTACATCTATGCCAATCTTCCTTTATTTTGTATGTATCCCGGGACGCTGCCACAGCATGGCTTGATGAGTGGTGTGTAGGGCCACACCTGGGATCTGAACTGGCAAACCCTGGACTGCTGAAGCAGAACATGCAAATTTAACCATTATGCCATGGGGCTGGCCCAAAAAGTTTTAAATTTGGATGAAGTCCAATTTATCTTTTGTTTCTTGCTTGTGCTTTTGGTGTCAAATCTGGAATCCACTGTCAAATCCAAGGTCATGCAGATTTATCTGTTTTCTTCTAAGAGTTTTATGGTTTTGCTCTTATATTTAGGTCTTTGATCCATTTTGAGTTAACTTCTGTATTTGTATGAGGTAAGGATCCAACTTTTGTTCTTTTACATGTGGATATTCTGGTGTCCCAGCACCATTTGTTCAAGAGATTATTCGTTCCCCATTGAATAGTCTCGGCATTCTTGTACAAAATCAATTGCCCATGAATGTAGGGGTTTATTTCTGGACTCTCAATTCTATCCCACTGATCTATACTTTTAGTCTTATGCCAGTAGCACAGAGTCTTGATTACAGAAGCTTTGTAGTAAGGTTTTTTTGTTTTTGGGGGTTTTTTTTGGTGAGGAAAATTGGCTCTGAGCTAACGTCTGTGGCCAATCTTCCTCTTTTTGCTTGAGGAAGACTGCCCCTGAGCTAACATGGGTGCCAATCTTCTTCTGCTTTATATGTGGGACGCTACAGAGCATGGCTTGATGAATGGTGTATAGGTCTATGCCCAGGCTCCTAACCTGTGAACCCCAGGCCATGAAAGTGGAAAAAGCATGAACTTAACCACTATGCCACCAGGCTGGCCCCTTAGCAAGTTTTGAAATCAGAAGTGTGCATCCTCCAACTTTGTTCTTTTTCATGATTGTTTTGGCTATTTAGGGTCCCTTGGAATTCCACATGAATTTTAAGACCAGTTTTTCCATTTCTGCAAAAAACAGCTCTTGGGATTTTCACAGACTTTACAATAAATTTGTAGATCACGTTGGAGAGTATTGCCATTGCAACAATATTAAGTGGAAGATGACCTGACTTAATTTTAACATCAAAATTATGAGTGCCATTATCAATTTTATTAGGGAAAATGCTATTTTCCTAATTATATACAGTTGAGGGTAGTACATCTGAATGGAATTTCCCCTTAAACTCATCTAGCAAAATTAATAGAACTACATCACACAAAAGGTTGCAGTGGTAGACAGAAACACAGCATAACCTAGAATGAGTTCTGTACACTTTGACGCATAAAACTTATTTCTCCTCCTGATTTCAACAATTTTGATGCAGCGTAGGAAACAGGATTATACAACAGTAAATACAAGTTTATACGACCAAAGAACTGAAAGGACTGACAACTCTTCCTTTATTCAATGTGCCCTCTCCCCAGCCCCTGCCAAGTTAAATGAGAGGAGCTGGGCAAGTTCTGGTTTTGTGATTTATAACCAAACCACAGACCTGGGACAAGGGCCTTTCATTTCTTCCAGAGAACTGTTTAAAACATTAACTCAGTGCAAGATGCCAAGTTTCCAAAAAGGAAATATTCCAGGAGGGTAAGGAAGTGATAATCATAGCATTTTCAAACTTTGCCTGTTTCCCCTGGACCCAAAAATGATCTATTCCTGTGGGCTTGGAAAACAGAGCCTCTACTTGGAATGACACTCCTTACATCGTGTCTTAATTTTTCCACACACTTCTATGTCCATATCCTCTTTTTCATTTTTGTTTTGTTTGTTTTTTTGAGGAAGATTAGCCCTAACAGTAAGATTAGCCGTAACAGCAGCCAATCCTCCTCTTTTTTGCTGAGGAAGACTCGCCCTGAGCTAACATCTGTGTCCATCTTCCTCTACTTTATACATGGGACACCTGCCACAGCATGGCTTGCCAAGCAGTGCCATGTCCACATCAGGATCTGGACCGGGGATCCCCGGGCCACCGAAGTGGAACATGTGAACTTAACCACTGTGCCCCTGGGCCGGCTCCATATTTTCTTTTTAATAAACCTTGTAACCTTTATCAAACATAAGACAATCCTGACCTTTTAATATATTAAATATTCCTTCATGTCCCTGAGTTGAGTGTTTGGCAGTGCAGCTCTGTCACAAATGCTGGCAAGGAACATGCAGTATTCCCATCAAAATAACATGGGCCTAATAAATATTGTTTCTGGACATTGTTGTACAGAGTTCATTGACCTCCCCGCCTTCCAAGGACACTGGGCCTGGGCCCTGCACAAAATAATGTGTCTGGGGTCAAAGATGGCCACTTCAGCCCTGACTCTAAGGCACAAGTTACAAAGAATATGTCCTGCGTCATGTTCCTTGTCTAGGCTGGCCACCCCGACGGGCACCTGACAGGACTTTAGAAACATCCCATCCGTGGGAACAAGAAGAAATAACTCAAAGTATCCAAATGTCTGAAACCATGAGTCAGAACCTAGAGAAAGCTTAGGATAAAAGGGAGTCACAGGCATAGAACAAGTGGAAGTCTCACTGAGGAAAGGACGCTTTGCCTCAGACCCAGACAATCTGCACTCCCACCCACCGTACATACTATTAGGACTTGCCCAGCTGATTGTGGTGTGGATGTTGTAAGTACCAATTTGTTGTCCTTCGTCCCTGTTCTTGTTCTGTTTCACTCTATCAATAAACTTTGATTGCTTAAACAACCAAGTAGCCTTGGCGGTACCTGTCATTCCTTGCCCTTTGCGGCTATGGGCAACAACTGTTCCTCAGCTTAGCCACATTGGGTGACTCTTGCCTAATTCCAGTGGAAGAGTGTGAGCCTCAGAGGTTCTGCTGGAGAGAAGTCACAAGAGGGTCCAGGTCAAGGGGGCCCCCATGGTTCACCTTGGGCCAAAGAGAAAGCTGTCCCAGAGCTTTGCTCCTGGAAGGGAGGAATCATGTCTAACTCTAAATCCCAATCAGCCCTCACCCAGGTTTTGGCATCTCTTTCACACCCAGCCTGCAGGATTCGCTCAGTAGGTGTGGCTTAAATGTAGTGACCATCAGTCTCCAATCTAGAGACCATCAAAATCACCCATGAAACTTTCAAAAGACACAGGTTGGAAACCCTGCCCAAAAGTTATTCAGCATGTGTAAGAGTGGTGTCCAAGTACTTTAGTTTAAAATATTCCACAGGTAATTCAGTTGAGAATCTAGGGTTTAAGAAACATCCCCTTCTTGGGGCTGGCCCCGTGGCCAAGTGGTTAAGTTTGCGCGCTCCGCTGCAGGCGGCCCAGTGTTTCGTTGGTTCGAATCCTGGGCGCGGACATGGCACTGCTCATCAAACCACGCTGAGGCAGCGTCCCACATGCCACAACTAGAAGAACCCACAACGAAGAATATACAACTATGTACCGGGGGGCTTTGGGGAGAAAAAGGAAAAAATAAAATCTTTAAAAAAAAAAAAAAAAAGAAACATCCCCTTCTTTAAACTACACTCAACTAACTCATTTTGCTTAAACAAATAATATGGCCAGATTTTTTTTTAGTTGGGTTGGGGGGGTGGGAAGGGCTTCTTCTCTGAGCCTCTAAGAGAATTAAGTCCAAAATTGGGCTGGGGCCCTTCATTTTCAATCGGACTGGATAAAAATAAGCACCACCTTCACAACCGTCCTTCTCAGGCACAGTATATACCTGTGCCTTCACAGTTCACATACCTTCACAATCATGCACCATGTCCCTGTGCATTAATCATGGGGGCTTTTCCCTGTATTTTATGATGTTTTGACATCTTAAAAAGCCTGCTAGTGGGTAGAGACTGCCCTTCCCAGGGCTAGCTAATTCCTAAAGATAGTAATCAATTTACGTGGGAGCAGACTCTCATACACAAAGCAATCAACTCCTTTATCTCACTTTCACAGACCAAGTCAACACTGCCGCTGCCCTAAATAATTCCAGGGTCAGGTATCAGGCAACTAGAGACCACCCCAGAGCCCAAAGCCCACGAGAATTATTCAAACTAGCCAGTCATAAACTGTTTACCTTGCCCTGCCTTGCCTTTCTCAGGAAACAAAGGCTCTGAGCCAGGCTTTCCCCTCGCTCCTGCTTCTGCCTCTGGACCAAAACCTTCCGCGTGTGGCGTGGCATGCCCTTTTCTCTCCGGAAATGTAACAAATTCTTCTTTCAATTGCCTCTTTCAAAAGGCCTCTCCTTGATGTCACCCAGTTACCTCTATAAATTAAAATCCTGCCAGGACAAATGAGGTACCTCAGCCCACCCCTGCATCTGTGCAGCCTACCACTGTGCTGTCTACTTAACTAATCCAATTGGCAACCATATTACAAACTAACTTAGGTTTCCAAAACCAGAGAGCCAGTGCCACCTTCTAACTCCATAGCGGAAAAAGCTCTTGGAAGTTCTATTAGCGTTTGAATCCCAGCACTCAGAACTAAGTGTAGTATGACCCAGGAATGACACTCCTAGGTATATAATCCAAGAGAACGAAAAACACAAAACTTGTACATGAATGTTCACAGCACCATTATTTATAACAGCCAAAAGGCAGAAACAGCTCCAATGTCCATCACCTGAGAAGGGGATAAACAAAACGTGGTATAGCCATACAAAGGAATATTATTCAGCTATTATGTAAAGAAATGAAGAATTGATTCACGCTACAACATGGATGAACTTTAAAAACATTACGCTAAATAAAAGCCAGACAGAAAAGGCCACATATTGTATGATACTGTTTACATACAATGTACAGAATAGACAAATCCATAGAAACAGAAAGATTAGCTATTGCCAGGGGATAGAGTAAGGGGGATTGGGGAATGACTGCTAATGGGTACACGGATTTCTATCGGGGGATATAAAATGCTCTGGAATTAGTGATGATGGTTGCAAAACCTTGTGGCTGTACTAAAAACCATCGAATTGTACACTTTAAAAGGGTGAATTTTATATGTGTATTATATCTTTAAAAAACTATATGTACTATCTTCCCTCCAAACTTACTCCTCCTGTGTTCATTATCTCAGTGCTTGGGACCACATTCTACTCAGCTACTCAGGCCAGAAACCTACAAATTGAAACAAATAATTAGGTCACGACCATTCAAACACCCTAACATCTCTCCACTCCAACTCCCAATTCAGGCCCCCCGTCACTTCTCACCTAGATTATAGCAGCCTCCTAATGGGCCTCCTGGCCACCAGTCTTGCCTTTCCAGGTCAATTTTTACACTGCTACTAGAACCTCCTTTAAAAACAAAATCTTCAAATGTTCCCAATGATCCCCAGGTTGAAGTTCCAACCCTTAAAACTGTTACTAAGCAAGGCTTCGCCACCTGATGGGCACAGAAGCTGACACAGTGGCACACCTGCTTTTGAGAAACAAAAGGCTTTAAACATGGTGGACCAGCAAGGAGACAGGAGGCCAAGCTCTCAAATGTCTCTCTCTCTCCCAGGCTGGGGTAGAGTTTAAGGGATTAGGGAGGGCCTGCTGGTATGCAAGGAGGGGCAGGATGAGTTTGATTGGCAGGTCAAAATTTTCTCTTCTGCGCATGCTCGCTGCCCCTGAAAAATAGCTTTAACATTTTGTTGTTCATCGGGGCCACCCAGTCCCATAGTGGTTAAGGTCAGGCGCTCTGCTTCAGCTCCCGGGGGTTCACGCATTGGGATCCTGGGTATGACCTAGCACTGCTCTCAAGTCACGCTGTGGCTGCATCCCACGTACAAAACAGAGGAAGACTGGCGCAGATGTTAGCTCATGGACAATCTTCCTCAGCAGAAGAAAAATAAATCTGTTGTTAAGATGGGATCAGTTATGGGAGGTTACTGGGAACACTACAGTAAACAATGGTAAAGCTGTTATGCAGATTTGTCTTGGCCTTCTCCACTGATAGGAGTTTCAAGAGATGTAGAGTCGCCATCCTCCACCTGGCAGAGACAGGGAGACATCCTTACAAACGGAGATTTCTCTTATAAAGGCAAATTTCCCTTAGAAAAGGGTAACTTCTACCAGGTTTTCAGAGCTTTTCCTGTGTTTTCTGTTTCTTAATAATTGTCAGCTCAAAATAGCCCTTATGCCAAAGAGGCATATTTGGGGGTGACAAATTCTGTTCCTGGTCCCGAGTCCCTCAAGTTCCAGCCCGGAGGGGAACCTCTCCAGCTTCACTCTTCCCTCAATCCCCCAACAACGTGCACCAGCCAGGCCGGAGAGCGGGGGATCAGCTCAGCCTCGGCCGGCGCTGGATGACCCTTCCCCACGCAGATACCGCCCCCCGACCTCCAGGCCTCAACCTTTCGCTGCCATCTCCGGGAGGGAAGCTCTGCCGGCCCCGTCGGGCCGCATCTGGTGCGTCCCCAAACCCCCTCCCTCCGTTTACTCCTCAGCTCCTCAGGCAGGTGTGCTCCGAGGGGGCCGCCATGCAACCTGCGAGCATTAACTGTATGAGCCGTGGTGGACCCAAACTTCATCTTAAAACTGCGGCGGTGCCCTGAACTCACCCTGACTATCCTCCAACACTTAGACTGTACCCAGGCGCAGCGCGCAGCCGCAGCCACAGGCACAACTCAGACCCGCAGTCACACCGGCCTGCGGCGCGGCGCCCCGCCTCGCCCCTTCCGGAAACGCTCCCCACCGCGAGTCCGCGCCGCGGAGGAGGATGGGAAGCGAGCCTCCCGGACCAATCTGCGCCGGTGCAGACGCAGTTCTCCGCCGGGGGCGCCGGGCGGCGCATGCGCAGGCGCGAGGTTTCCGTTGAGAAGGTGCCGCGGCGGCGCCGGAGGTAGGAGGAGCTGAGCTTTGGGGCTGGGAGTCCGCACCCGGGAGAGGAGATCAGCTACCTCGGGCCTCTCTCGCTCCCCTGAGGGGGAAGAGCCGTCTCGCCTGCCTCAGCCGCGGTGTGGAGGCGGGAGCCGCGCTTGGGTGGAGGGGGCCGGGCCACCTGAAAGGAGGACGGGTGGGGGGTTCCGGATACCCAGGGGGTCACGGCTCGGGGGTCACTCTGGCAATCGGAATTCGCCGTCAGAGTCCTTGACAGCCCTTCTCCCGCTTCCACCTGTGTCACTGGGTTGGGGGGAGCGAGGGTCCGCCCCACACCTGCCCATTCATTCATTCCGCGTCTGCTGTGAGCCCGGCGCCGCGGTAGGTACAAGGCTGAGCAGGCACAAGTCGCCGGCCCTCTGGAAACTTGCAGTGTCGTAGGACCCGCTATTTCCTTCAGCAAATATTGATTGAGCACGTATAAGAGACGGACTGTTGTAAGACTAGAAGCAACAGAGATGTGGAGACAGCGCAGAGTGGAGGGTGGGATTTGCCCTAGCTCTCCACGTCCAACAGGAGAAAGTCAGTTTGCTTAGCCTGACGTTGCAGGCGCTTGGACACTGATCTCTGCTTCTCCCTGCAGCCTTCTCTCCTACCACCACTTTCTTTTTCCTCCGATTGCACCAAACTCTTTGCAGTTAATTAATTCAACAGATAATTGTCGAGCACTTTGTATAAGTCAGGTGCTTTATCAGCCAAAGAGAATACGAAGTAAAATAGATGAGTCTTTGCCCTCCTGAAGTTTTCAGATTAGTAGGGGACAGATAATAAGTCAATAAATAAAAATATAAGAGCTGATGCCCAGGAACCACACTGCCTGGATTTGATCTCAGCCCTGCCACTTCAAAAGCTGTGTGAACTTGAGCCAGTTCTTCATTCTTGTGCCTGATTCCTTGCTATAAAGAAGGGGTGATAATATTCTACAGAATAGGGTTGTTGTAAGGATTAAATGAGTTAGATTTATAAAGCAATTGGACCGGTTCTTGGCATTCAGTAAGCATTCAGTAAATGTTACCTATTACATATGATTATAACTTGTGATAAATGCCATTGTGAAAACATTGTGTGATAGTAGAAAGTAACGGGGGTGGAGAGGATCCATTTAGATAAAGGATGAGGGGAAGCTTGTCTAAGGAAGTGACATGGAAGATGAGAATGAGCCAGCCACGCAAAGTAGATTCTAGGCATGTGTGTCTGCCCAGCTCTGGAAAATGAGATGATTAATGGGATTACTTGGACAGTGGAGATGGCGTTATTGTATGTGAAATGAACTTTCTGGCATTGCGTCATTCCATTTTGATTTGTGAATCTCACTAAACTGTGCTAATGTAAATAATCCTGCCCGTAAGGCCCAATCTTTGCATATGGGCAGCATTCTGGTCACCTGAATTTGGAGAGCTCTTGCTAAGGTGAGAGGATGGTGAAAGGTGGCCTTTTTTTGATTTGGAAAAATTGGTTGTATCAATGAAAGATGAGCCTCCTGTGTTCCTATCTTTTGTTTCTTCCTGAGTGTTCAAGTGCATATTCTCTCTCTCTCATTACATTGCCTGCTGATAGAGCCTTTAATAGCTAGAGGCCTTGGACCAGCGTAGGCTTAAGAGATAGTTTATCTGGATTCGGGGGTCATCTTGTTTCTGTGGTGACTGCCTTTCATGGGATTCATTCCCAAGATTTCGGTAAAAACAATACTCTTGCAATATGCACACGTTTCTCTGCCTGTGGAAGAACATACTTTAACAGGTTTCTAGAGCTCTCCCCGCTGTTGTGTTGTGATATCCTGTAGGACAGTGAGTCTGTGTTAACCAGGCTTTACCTGAGTATTTGACAGAGGTATTGATATTCTGAAGACTTTTCCCATGTGTCACAAGCTCTTCCTTCCTGGAAAAAAATGTCATAAAATGACAATATCTGTCTAATTATACTTAGATGCTTTTGGTTTTCCACAGATGTGAAATTAAATGAACCAAACCTACTTTGTCACCATGGAGATCTTGGAGAATCACCTGAGCACCGAGTTCATATCTCTTGTATCTCGGAGGCATCTCCTGGACAACAAAACCTCTCAAATGTGACCTTTGACAGAGGGAAGCTTTAAATGTGCTGTTTGACACAGGCTTAATTTTAAGAAAGACATTTTAAATCATTAGGGAAGGGAAAAGAGTACTTTTTGCTCAATTGTGCAAACTCTCCAGGTATCTCAGTGAGAAGTAGAGAGGAATCCTAATGAAGCTGCAAGTCTGAATGAGGCCCAGCTAGGCTCGTTCTCGGTCCCCAGATTGACCCTCACTCCTCTGACGACCAGCCTGAAAGCCTTGAAACCGGTCACATGATGGATGACTCAGACGATGATTTTAAGGAACTCTGTGCCACCTTTTTCCAAAGGGTGAAGAAAAATGGCACCAAAGAAGGGTCAGGGGAAAGGAAGACACAAAAGGCCTCAGATGGCACTCAGACAAGCAAACCGAAAAGGACCAAACCAACTGCTACCAAGAGCAAAACCCTTCAAGGCCCCAGGGAGAGGAAAACTCGATCTGGCAGCCAGGGCCCTAGGACTAAAAAGCAAGGGGCACGCAAGTGTCAGGAGAGAGAACCAGCTCCCCCTGAGGATGGGGAGGGAGGCGTGTGTGCTTCTGCTGTGTTCCAGGAATGTGCGCGGAGCACCCAGTCAGGTAACCAGGCCAGAACCCTGCTGAGAGGAAGCCACAGGAGATTCGTCCTGTATTAAACAGGGGTCAGAAAAATGTCTGAAAAAGCCTAGGTAGTAAATTTTTTTGGCTTTGCAGGCCATAAGGTCTGTGCCACAACTCCTCAACTCCCTAGACCATATGTAAGCGAATGGGCTGTGTTCCAACGAAACTTCATTTACAAAAGCAAGCAGCTAGCCCGAGGACCAGAGTTTGCCAACTCCTGTTTTAAATAATAGTCATAAAAAATATAACCCCTGTGTGAATTTTCTACATGATCATGTTTGGGGCCCTCTGCTCTTTCAGAGTTTCCTATTAATGTTTAGATTATGTAGTTGACATGAATTACACGAATGTGAAAATAATGCTGCTTCTCTTATTTTCTCGAACTCCTTCCAAAGTGGGTAAGTTGCATTGGGCCAGCCAGTTTGGTTAGACTGCTGAAAAGGCTTAAGTCTCAGGAAAATCTTCAGGTCCTTCCTTTCTCCTCCAAACACCTTTTATTCTTTTCTCCCCCCCCCCTCTTTTTTTTTGTTTAAAGCAGCTCTCTTACCCTGCTGTCTTTGGCGTACTGAACCACATGCTTAGCATACAGACTTCATTCAGAACTGAAAACCAGCCTTGCGTATATAATATAGTGCAAGATCTTTGGGCATCTGAGTTCTGTTTCTAAATTTTTCTCACCTTCACTTCCTGATCTTAAATAATACTTTTTACCTAGCATGGTCAGCATGCTCTCCCAGTGGAGTGGCGGTAGAGACTAAGCTCGCAGAGACTGGCGTAAGCTTCAGTAATGTTGCTGCAGTGGCATTGGTCCTTCACACTGCCTTCCAGAGTCCAGTGAAAGCTATGCAGGATTCCCCCAGAAAACCGCACCCGTAAACACCCCTGTGAAATTGACATACAGCTTCAGGGGCTTTGTGGAGCCCCACTGGAGGCCATCTGTGGACACCAAACTAAAGGAGAACTTCTGACCTAGAAAGATAGAAATGTTTGTCATTAATATTTCTTTAACAACGGCTCTTTAGAGATATAATTCACATCCTGTAAAATTCAACCTGTTGAAGTGTACAGTTCAGTGGTTTTAGTATATTTACAGAGTTGTGCAACCATCACCACTACCTCATTTTAGAACACTTTCATCACCCCCAAAATAAACCCTGTGCTCATTAGCAGTCACTCCTCATTCCCCCTCCTGTCACAGATGTTTATGACAGGTATATTTATATTACCACAAACAGTGAGGTTACCAACAGTCAATCCTAGTCACAATTGAGAGTTAAACCAAACTAGTTGGTAAAGTTGAAACTTGGGCCTGACCTGTATCTGGTGGAAGAGTCTTGTTTCTCCAGCTAGAACAAATGCCTATGAATGTTTTTTGCCTTTTTGCCAGAGGCTGCTCCTGACAGCATCTCCCAGCCGCCTCCTTCCTGTCTGACTGCAATTGTGCCAAGTCCCTCCAAACCCCGGACGGCAGAGCTGGTCCTACAGCGAATGCAGCAGTTCAAGAGAGCAGACCCGGAGCGTTTGAAACATGCCTCGGAAGGGAGCTCCCTCAAGGCTGCACTTGAAGAAAACCTCCCAGTGGGCCTTGGAGAGGAGATGATGGCAGGGAACGGTATGCTGGGAGTTTTCTGTCTTCCCAACAGGGATAAGTTCTAACTTTGGAGGAAGGGAGGCAAGAAGGAACCAGCATTCATTGCGTTCCTGCTGGGGGCGAGCTCTCTGCCTGGGAGTCTGCCTTTGCCACTTCAGTGTATCAAGCCAGAGAACAGAGGGTCCCTTGGGTCATTTCTTACTTAGCTTCTTTGACAAGGTACCTCTTCCTCTTTTTTTTATTTTGACTTTTAATTATAAAATTTTTCCCATACAGAAAAGTCAAAAAAATATGTTACAATGAACCACCTACATCCTCAACCTAGATTTAAGAATTGTCAACATTTGTCACATATTTTTTAAGTCTCTATAAAGACACATACATTTCTTTTGTACCATTCGAAAGTAAGGTGTAGATCATTATGCTTTGCCCCTAGATTCTCCTACATAATCGCAATGCCGCAGTGCCATGGTATTGCCTGGCATCTAGTTCATATTAAAATTTCCCCAGTTGTCCCAAGGATAGCTTTTATAACTGTTTCTTTTTTTTCTGAACGAAGATTCATCAGAACTATACGTTCACACATTGCACATGGCTATAATTCAGTGGTCTCTTAAGGTCTAGACTCCAAAACAGTCCACTTGTCTTTTTTTTATGATACTGACTTTTTGAAGAGTCCAGGACAATTGCCCACTTTCTGGATTTGTTTGATGGTTTCCTCATGGTGTCCTTTAATCCCTTCCTGTAACCCTGTGAGTTATACTATGAGTAAACTAGGGGTGTGCGTGGCTCCAGGTTGAACAGTTGGACAACACTTAGCAGCTGTGCACTGCATATTGCACCACCCCAAGAGGCACATATTGTTGGGTAGGTCTATGCTTTATCCCCTAAACAATATGAATCCTCATCTCTGATGAAAATATACAAAAGGAAAGAAATAGGAAGAAAGCGTATTCCTATGTAGTTTCTTGATGTTGCATTTGCAGATTTCACCTTGGGAGCGCTGAGGATTCTCAGGCTGTCCCAAAGGTCTACACGGGTAGCAGTGTACTATCTGCTGTGGCATCAGTCCTCGTGGCAACCAAGGGGTGCAGAGGAGTCGCTCAGCCAGTGTGTGAGCTCAGCACCTGCCCTCCGTGTGACTCAGTTGTTTCCCTGTAGCTTCGTAGCATACCCAATAATGCTCAGGAGAGAGAAACCATTTCTTTGTCAAAAAAAAACAGGGCACCAAAATGGAGTGTAATGCTTTCTGGCTTTGGTGGAAAGAGTAATAGGCCATAGTAATTTTCAAGAACTGGGGATTTATGAAGTTCTCAGGGCACGTCCTTCGTGAGTCCCAAGGGTCTGCTCCAGCAATGTCAGATGTAAGAGAGGCCACAACGGTGGGCACGATCACCTTGGGAGCCATCTTCAGACCAGAATCAGTCCGTCCTTTGGTCTGATGCTGAGAAAGAGACTCTGTCTTTTAACTGAGAAAGGCATTTCATTCTGACCTGGTTCTTCTGATGGGCAACAGAAGGTCACAGCAGTTGGGAAGGTTGAGCTTTGAAGAGAAAACTTAGATATGCTGGAATAGGAGCTTTGTAAACCTGGAATGCCCGAGGTAGCTGACTTTAGCAGGAGTGGAAGGATGAAAGGCAAGTTCTCTAAGACCTTGATACTCAAAAGAGTGGTCCTGGACCACCAGCATTGGCCTCGCCTGGACCTTGTTAGAAATATAGAATCTCAGGCTCCACCTAGACCTCCAGAATATGAACCTACAGTTTAACAAGCTTCCCAGGTGATTCTTATGCATATTAAACTTTGAGAAGTACTGTTCTAGGAGCCCGGTGTCACTGGAAGGTGCGGGGCATGAGGCAGAGTGGTGCTGGGTCTGGTTCCTCCGCGCTCCACCCAGTGTCTGTGCTCTGCGAGATCCCACAGAGGTGTGAGGATGAGCTCATGCTCATGGATCTTCGTGCCTCTCCACAGGATCTGGGCCCATGCTGCCTGCTACAGAGAGTGATGCTGCAGTGGCCCTGGCCCTGCAACGGGAGTTTGGGCAGGAACGAGCATCTGCACATGATGACAGCCTGGAGGACAAGGGGTTGTTCTTCTGCCAGATCTGTCAAAAGAACCTCTCAGCTATGAACATGACACGAAGGGAGCAGCATGTGAACCGGTAGGAGCAGCTCAGCCGTCGCCTGTCCACAGTCACGTCTCGCCTGGGTGTGACCAGATCCAGGGGCTCCCTGTGGCGGTAGTGGGAATCTTGAGACACCTTACTGTGATGCTAACACCTCAGTGTTGGTGTCAACCTGTCCTTGCTTTTTTTTTAACAGCTTTACTGAGATATAATTCACATACCATACAATTCAGCCATTTAAAGTGAATAGTTCAATGGCTTTTATTTAGTATATTCACAGAGTTTTGCCACCATCACCACAATCAAATTTAGAACATTCTCATCAACCGAAAAAGAGAACTTGTATCCATTAGCACTCACTCCCCACTCCCTCTCCCAGCCCCTGGCAACCACGGATCTACTTTCTGTCTCTATGGATTTGCCTATTCTAGACATAAGTGGAATCATACACTTTGTGGCCTTTTGTGTCTGGCACCCTTCACTCAGCCTCATGTTTTCAAAGTTCATCCATGTTGTAGTGTGTGTCAGTGCTTCATTCCTTTTTATGGCCGAATAATGTTCCACTGGATGGCTAGATCATATCTTGTTTATCTCTTCATCCGTTGATGGACATCTGGATTGTTTCCACCTTTTGACTGTTGTGAATAGAGCTGCTGTGAACATGCATTTCATGTATTTGCTTGAGGATCTGTTTTCAGTTCTTTTGGGTATATACTTAGGAATAGAATTGCTGGGTCATATGGTGACTCTATATTGAATATATCCATGCTTTCTTTAGCCACCTTTGCTAACAGATACCTAAATTCATTGTCTGGAGGCTGACTACAGGCTGTGTGAAGGGATTGGCATTAGGGGAACAAGCTCTGGCCCACAGCATGTCCATGTTGACGTGGATTCACATCTACAATCCACATTACCGGGGAGGGTGGTCCTCCTATGTTTATTGTCTTCCTCCAGGTGCTTGGATGAGGCTGAAAAGGCGCTGAGACCTTCCGCACCTCAGATCCCTGAATGCCCAATTTGTGGCAAGCTATTTCTCACCCCAAAGAGCAGGATCAGTCACTTGAAACAGTGTGCAGTGAAGATGGAGGTTGGCCCCCAGCTCCTGCTCCAGGCCGTGCGGCTGCAGACAGCTCAGGCTGAGGGGTCTTGCAGCACACCGGCATCAGGGTGAGTCACATGAAAAGGAAGAAAATCAAAGAAGTACTCTGATTGGTCCAAAAAAACCCAAAAGCCTTTTGTAGTACTGGAGGATAGCAAAGCCCTCGCTGATTGTGGAAATGAAACATTTGAGAAGGAAATCGGGCAGTCTCCACGGGGAATGAGGAGGAGACGGATTCTGCATCCTTGAAGGCTTTGAAGTGGTCCATGCGGGTGTATCTATAGAAGGGACCATTTGGACTGGTTTCCTCAAGGTCCTTCCTGGGATTTTTCCATTCCCATGATCCTGCGGTCAGTGTCCTCTAGAGCAGCTGAGAATTCAGTAGTTCACTTTACCACATCTATTTCATGTGTGGTACAGCATGGCTTCCATCTCAACATAGTCCGGTTTTCATACTGTTAATGTAAGATTGCTCGTCATAGTTCAAAGAGTTGGTGAGACAGAACCATGGCTTTTAAAATAAATTTTCATGAATTATATGCTTAAGTGTTCAAATAGGAGGCCCTCCTGATAGCCAGAAACAAGTCCTCGCATGCAAACCACAGGCACACAAGTGGTGGAGGGTCAGCCCTCCTCCACATTGCCCCTGCCACTGTGGACACGAGAGACGACCCCAACATAGAGAACAAAGGCACTGTGGGCCCTGGACATGTTTCCTTGGACAGCTATCAGGAGCAAAGGGAAGGCCACGGGTGGTGGCTCTGTTTGTCCCAGCTACTGCCTTGCACCCAGGTTAGAGGCACCTGGGCTGGGCTAGTGCTGAGACTGGGGAGGACAGAGGTCAGGTCTTAGCTGGCAGCCTGTCTATATTAGAGCACATCAACACTAGCATTGTAGGCCTCCTTAAGGCCTGAGAATAGACATTATCTCAGCCATTGCTTGCCTTTTGTCAGGACCACACTGAAACCATCTACTCAGATAAAACGTATCTGCTTTTTAAGTACCTCCAAAAAGTGAAACAAGATATGTGTGAGTCCTGCTAGAAGGTTTTAGAGTAGAAAGCTACAACAAATGGACACCCTTGCTGAGACTTTGAACCTCACCTCCCCTAAGGCCTAGGCTGGGGCATTTGGAACTCTGGGGTAGTCACAACTCCCCGGCCAGGGCACATATGCTAGTGAGGCACCCCACTCACCTCTGCACCCCTCACATGCTCTCACCTCAGCCCAGCCCTGCCTGCTGGGGCCAGAGGTGCAGCCTGCAGCAGCTGCCTTCCTCACAGAGACGGGGGCCCCAACATGTTGGGCGGGCTCCCTTCCCTCTTGGAGACTGGTTATCATGCAGGATTCCCAGGAAGTTGGAACTGAATTAGGGCTCCCTTAGACCTTCCAAGGTGATCCCTGGCCCAGTAGTGAGCACGAGCTTTTGTGAAAGCCAGAGGTGCTTCCCAGCATGCCCCTGCAGCAGCAGGGCAGGTGGTCCTGGGCTTGGGCTTCCTTTTTTCCCTTCACCGTCCTTCTTCTTGCCCAGCCTGTTGGGATTCAGCAGGCAGTCTAGGTTCCCTCCAGCCAGGAAATCCTTTAAATAAGTCTCCTTCGAGCCAAAAAAGGTGTTGCACGTTGGCCTCCAATCCAGCTGACCACATTGGCGGGCTAAGGTGGGAGGCCTTTCTTTCAGGCCTTGGGCAGAGGCATTGCCCTGGGGCCCTCACAGGAGGGAGGGGATCATTTTATGACCAGTGTGGCCAGGACCACCTTGGGAGCATCTGAAGTATCGACGGGCAGAAGTTGGTAGAATCCGGGGAGCTGACTCAGAGCCATCGAGTGTTGACTCCACCGGAGGGGTTTGGCCACATCTAGGCTGTGCAGGTAGCACTGATGGCTTTTTAGTATGTCTGCCAAGAACCTGGCTGGGCAGCGTCTCACAGAAGGACCCAGACCCATCCACGTCTGGACCGTGATGAACTTTTGGCTCAGGATCACATGAGTTTACATGAGGCAATAGAATGAGCTCTGTGAACACGTGAAGCAGTTGATGCTTCTGTCTGATGGGTCTACATTTATCCCCTTTCTCTTCTCCTAGTCAGAGAAGAAGGAGTCCAGGCCTCTCTGGTCCAGTGGGGACCACCTCAGAACAGGAAGCACTCGCACCTCTGGCCCTCACTAACCTTTCTGTTTGGTTGCCTTTCAAGCTTCAGCAATCACGTTGGAGGTCTGAAGCGGAAGGGAGCCACCAACAAGAAGGAGCCGAAGAAGAGGCGGAAGGTCAACGAGCCTGAGGCGCCGTCCGAGGACCTGCTGGTGGCCATGGCTCTGTCCCGGTCTGAGATGGAGCAGCAAGCAGTGCCGGCCACACTCAGATTGGGAAACACTTTTTCTGAGAGGACAAGACCGGGAGCAGGTACATGGCCAAGAGTGGTGGCCCTGGGTTTGGAGGGTGCCTCGCTGCACTGTTGCTGGCTGAAGGTATACTGCTGGGGGGGGCCTCAGGGTGAGTGGACGACTCCTTTGTTGACCGTGTTTCTGCTTTTGCTCTCCAGAGAAGAAGAGTCGCAAGAAGAAAGCTCTTGCTTCTGCCCCCCAGCTGTTAGTCCAGGACTCGGAGACCACAGGGAGACAGATAGAGGATCGCGTGGCCCAGCTCTTTGCAGAGGAAGTGGAGTTGTCCAACACGCCACCACTTCCTGGGAGCAGAATTTTAAAGGAAGAGCTGGAAAAGGCCAGCTGGTGTCTGCAACTACCTAGAGGGAAGCAGAACTTTCTGTGGGAGCGCAGTGCCCTGACCGGGGCCTTGACGCTGGAATCCTTTTACACGGCAAGCCTGGTCCCTCCCATGGTGCCCCAGCGGCCTGCCAAGGTGCGCCCTCCCCTCCAGGCACATGCGGTGGGCTTTGGGGAGAGGTTGGCAGCTCCAGGATTGCAGCACTGGGTATCAACAGCTGGGGGAGGGAAGGGGAGAAAGCCCAGGGGCGTGTGCTGTAGCGTGTTTCTCTTTGCAGCAACTTGATGGCTCTCCTGATAAGAATAGGGAGGAGCACTGGTTCCCAAATGTATCTTGTTCCTGGAGAGCTTGTGTGAAATGCAGTCCCGGGCCCCACCCCCGAGGGCTGGCATAATCTGCCTATGATGGGACCCAGGACAGATAAGCCTGAGGCAGGTGGTCCTGGAGTCAGTATTTACCCTCTTGAGGCCATTTAGATGCCATTAGGAGGACGGGGTCCCCCAGGGACCTTTCTGCAGACGTGGATGCCACAGGCATGGCCTTCGCCATGACAGAGAAGCCTGTTGACAGTGGTGGGGAAAAGCTTCCCAGGGTTGCTCTGGGCTGTGGCTGGTACCTTTGAGGACCTTCTGTGTGGTGGCTGCTGCAGTAGCCACAGGGTCACTCTGGCTTCTGACTTCTTTCAGGGTCTCACACAGGAGCCTACGCTGCCACCAGTGCTACCTGACCAGCCAGAGCCAGGTGTGCGAACACCACCTGCTTTCCACAGCACCTGTTCTGCAGGTGGAACCCCCAGGAATCCGTCAGTCTCTGCCAGCCAGAGGGATCACCAGGCCCTGCAGGACCTCATAGACCTGGCAGGAGAGGGGCTGAGCGCCAGCCCGTGGCCCTGCAGAGGGGGCCTGGCCAGCTTGGGAGAGACCTCAGGTGAGACACTGGATGGGACACCTGGCCAGCCCCGCCCTCTGAGACCCTCCCCTCCCTGTCGCCCTGGCTGCGACAGACTAGTCCTTGCAGTGCTGTGATGGCCACTCACATTCGAGGTTCCCTGACTTGTCCCCATACAGTGGGGAGAACACAGTCCCTGTAGATGCTTTCCTCAAAGCATCCTGTGACATAGGTAAGTCTGTCACAAACCAAGGACAGAGCTGTCTGCCGAGAGCGAGTGATGGCATGGGCTAATTTTGTCTACTTTACTGCCTCTCTGCTAGTACCCTCTCTTGGGAGGGGGTGGTGGTGGTAAAAGCTGTTTGTGGGCGGTTTGCTTTCAATGAAGAATCCTCGGATAACAAGCGCCTCCGAGGCACCTCTGGGGTCAGCTCAGCCGACCGCTGATGCTCTTTCCCTGGTGCCGGGAGGTCACGTTCTTTTAACCTGCAAATCCTTCTCGCAGGGATGGACTTATCACCCGGTGGCCTTCCACTGACTGGCTTTGTCCTGCCACGCAAGGAGAAGCAGCTGGAGAGGGGCGGCCAGGCTTCGGTAAGGATGGGGACTTCTCCCTGCCCCCGGCTCTGCAGACTTCACTGTGTGTTCAGTGTGGTCGGCTCTCTGCCAGCCTCCAGGCCGTTGCACGAGTCCATTGGTTTCCTAGACCCCTTTCAGCTGAGCCAGGCAAGAGCCCACAGGAGCCTCCTCTCCCCTTCTCCGGGCTCTGCCATGAGCTTTTTGTTGTTGAACTCTGGGGGTACCTCAGTAGCCAAGCCCCGGGAGCCCGCTCTGTCCTGGGAGCCCAGAGGGATTGCCATTGCTCTGTGAGGCTACCTCATTCAGCCCACTGCTCTGTGTGCTTATTTCTCAATGTTTCATTCATTCCTTTAGGCCTTACTGTGCTCCTCCTATGTACGGGTCCGAGGCTGGCCTCCAACTAACAGTTCATGTTCTGTGTTAGTGTCAAATCGGGTTAGAAGTTGGGTTTTCCTTAGAGTGGACATCATCCCATTAGTGTATCATTATCAGCCAAACACTTCACACCAGGCTCACCCTGGTGACCATGACACATAGTCAGAGAAGGGACTTGGAGCTCCTCTCGGCTGGGTCCCTGAACTGCTTGGACTCGGGATCCTTGTCTGTACCTGGGGCTGGTAAGTTTCCTCAAAGAAACACAGCCTGGCGCACACACAGCACTCTGCAGCTGCTAATGCTGCAATCACAGCTTTGTTATAACCATTCCGCCTCTCGACTTGCTGGTCCTTCCCATGTTAGGCCAGGGCATTCAGTATACTAGAGAATTTGAGAAAGAAGCTAGCGTTTTGCTGTTCTATATCGCTGAGTGCCTTAAGGTAACTTAAAGGTGGAACCTAGCCTAGGAACCCTCGTGGAGAGGAGCACCAGCTCGGTTGGGGACTTGCACAGTTAGAGATAGGCAGTAGATGGAAGTGATGCTCTTCTCTTGTTTCAGCTCTCCCTCGGTTTGCTGGTGGCTGACTTCAGTGCCATGGTCAATAACCCACACCTGAGTGACGTCCAGTTTCAGACAGACAGTGGGGAGGTGTTGTATGCTCACAAGTTTGTGCTTTATGCCCGATGCCCGCTTCTCATTCAGTATGTAAGTAGCCAACAAGCGGCGCCTCCATCCCACTCGAGCCTCCTGACCTTCTTCTCCTCTGCTCTCGTCCTCCCCCAGCCCCCCTTCCCTTCCCCTCTTCCTCCCTCTCTCGCTCTCTGGTTGTCTTCCTCTTCACTCTCTGCCCAGGCTGACTCCCTGTCTTACTGCCCCCTTAGCTCCCTGCTCCTGAGCCCCATCACTTCCACTCCCCCCATGCTCTCACCCATCTCCCTCCCTGCTCTCCTCCCGCTGCCCCAGAGCCGTTTTTGTCTCTGTTGCCATAACAGTGAAGCTTCCATGAAGAAGATACATTTGAGGTTAGGAAGTGTATGAGGAGATGACTTCAGGATTGGGAAACATCAGATTTCTTGTTCCATTGAATAAAAATCCTTTTTTGCCCAGAATTGTTTCCTTTTCCTCTATTTGTGTAATTATAAAGTCTTATAATTGACCTGTTTAAGGGTGAACTGCTGACTGACATGTCTGCACTGACATGGATTTATTTGACTTGAATATCATGTTGCAGGAATATGGGCAACTGCTGCTGGTCTCTATCAGAAGGTTCTGGTGCCTTTGATCCATCTATAAGAAGGAACTAACTGGGTTCTTGAACATCTATCCCCGATTTGGTTTTGAAAACAGAAGTTTTATGGCCTAACCTGCAGAATTCCCGGCCAACAGAATGGAGCGACACTGACGAGTGCTCGTCCTGGGGATAAGGCTGTTTGTAGATTAGAGACTCACAGGACCTCTCAGACCCTCTGTTTCCCCCCAAATCAATAAACCTTCTGTATTTTATTTCACCCTCAGGTAAACAGTGAAGGCTTCTTTGCTGTAGAGGATGGAGATCTGAGAACCCAGCGTGTCCTGCTGAGTGACGTGAGCACTGAGGCCACCCGTGCATTCCTGCATTATCTCTACACTGCGGACACTGGCCTGCCTCCCCAGCTGACCCCTGACCTGAGTTCCCTGGCCCACAGGTCCAGATTATTCTTTCCATTTACTTCATGGCTTTTGACATTAACTGACAAGGATCAGCAGATTGGTGGCTCACGGGAGGGTCCGGGCTGGGTCCGTTCCATACCTTTTAATCCCAAGGTTTGCCCAGTGGAGACCTTGAACAGAGCTCATTAACTGGAAGTCTAGCCAGAGTGGATGCTTCAGGAGAGCCAAGCACTGTGGAGGAGGGCCTCCGCCCAGTCACATGGCTTTTAGCTTCCTGGGCATTATGAGAGAGTGGTCTTCAGCCTCAACTCCCCCCAAACACTGCTGCTCCTTGATTGTTCTGCCATTGTGGTTGAACAACGGCAGTCTTTTCCCAAGTCCCAGAAAATAGAAGTGGATAGAATGCTTAGTCTTGGCTCCTATGAATTTGCACCTACCTGATTTGTCCACACCAGTATGTCAGGAGATGTGGTAGGTAGCTCAGCAAAAAAAAAGGTGTTCTACCTCCCAACAAGGCTTGAGGGACTCTGGGACAAAACCTTGTTCATCCAAGGCTGCGTCATCCCTCGGGTGCATTTTTAGGAAAGGATCAGCTCAGCCTCTGGGGATTTAAATGTCCTGATTAGACCACAGAGCCTTCAAGCAGGAGGCAGGCTGGCGTGCGCATCGGCCAAGGCTGGCCTGTGACGGGTTTACCTCGGTCACCGTGCTTTGGGTGCCTTTCAAGGCAGCGTGTGCTCTCCAGTTGTGCAGTACCACCAATCCCTGTTGTCTTCAGCTCAGCCCGTGCACCCCTTCATGTGTGTGCAGTCGAGTTGGTGAGCCCTGCCTTAAAGGCTCATGAGTCTCTGTTTCTAGAGCCGAGTGGCCTGGGGTCTTGCTGGGTGTGGGCATGGGCATCATCTTTGCAGGAGAGCAGGGAAAAGGCCAGGACTGAGTTACGGTTGTTCTCCCTTTGAGGACTTCTGCTCTGGGGGTGTCTGGCCGCCGGCTCTGTGCCAGGTGGTGGTAATGCACAGCGTTTCCTGTTGCAGGTTTGGTGTGAGTGAGCTTGTTCACCTGTGCGAACAAGTGCCTGTCATGATGGATTCAGAGCGTGGGCAATGGAAAGATAAAGAAGACGAGGATTGTGAAAGCAGAGCTGAGAATTTCCAAGAACTCTTGAGGTCAATGTGGATAGATGAAGAGGAAGAAGCAGAGGCTTTGTCGAAATCTGAGAGCCATGAAGAAGACAGAGAAAAGGTGAATGAAGCAGAAATGGAAGAAATTTATGAATTCGCAGCTACTCAGCGAAAGCTGCTCCAGGAGGAAAGAGCTCCAGAGATCAAGGAAGAAACCAACCAACTTGGGGAGGATGACCCAGTTTCTGGGCAAATCTTAGCGAGCGTCCAGGTTAAAGAACAGCTGGAAAATGGAGAACAAATGGAATCTTCTGGTCAAGGAAGAGACGAGACCTCAGCCAAGTGGAAAAATGTGAGACAGTCCATGCTCCTGGCGCTCGAGGGCCAGTGTTCAGATGGGGAGGAGAAAGCAGAGGCCCCAAAGGAAGCACGGGATCGTTCCAGCTCCTCTAGCCCTCCTCAGAGCTGCCGGGCAGAGAGAAAGGAAGGCACCTTTTTGTATTCAGTTGATGTTGATGATGATGATGGTGATGATGGTGATGCTGAGCGACCCTTTTCATCAACTCAGGGAGGATACCAAATAAGTGATCCCAAGGAAGGAAACAGCACTACTGGGGAAAGAGGGGTGGAGAGTTCCCTAACCCCCGCTAGATGGCAGGCACCCCCATCGCACCCGTGCTTCCTCCCGTCACAGCCCCTTCAAGGCAGGAGTCCCGGTCGGCCACACCCTCGCCCTCATCACACAAGCGACTCATCCCCGCTAACCCCCCAGTTGCAGGGCGGAGCTTCCAGGGTGGCTTCCCAGGACTCACCATCCAAGCAGAAGAAGGGCAAGAGCCTTCTCACGTTACTTAAAGATTCAGGCCACCAGAAAGCCGAAGAATATGGTTCTACATTGGAACGCAGAAATAAAGGGGTCCTAATCTCCCCAGAAAAATCTCCGTCCATTGACCTAACCCAGTCAAAACCTGGCCATTTGAGCTCCAGATCTCAGAAGCCTCCATCTACTGTCAACAGAGAAGATGAGATTATCCTTTTACTGGATTCAGATGAAGAGTTGGAGTTGGAACAAACCAAAATAAAGTCAGTTTTTAATGATCCCCTGGAAGAAAGGAAAGTTCTAGAAGTTAGCCCCAAGTCTTCTGAGCTGTTTCCTATCATCGACGTTGATGCAGATCAGGAACCTTCCCAAAGCCCACCAAGAAGAGAGGCCACTTTGCAGGGGGAGGAGGATGGGCCACCGGGGAACCAGGGCTCTGTGGGTGGCAGAGGGACCCCCCGGCTGTTCTGTGATCCCGAGAGCAGCCCTGACGAGGACAGCAACACAGATAACTCGTGGCTGGTACCCGCCACCCCGCTGGCCAGCAGAAGCCGTGACTGTTCATCACAGACCCAAATCACGGGCCTCAAGTCCAGGACTTCAGCAGATCAAATGGTTCAGCTCAAGCCCAGGGCCCCGTTACACAACACGGATGTACCCAAAGCTGTGAATAAGTTTTCGGTGATTGTGCCACAGACATCATCGTCATGCCTGGTTGCCGTCGCTCCTGGAAGCCCTGACAGTGGAAGGCAGGTCTACAGAAGCCTTTCCAGTCCCCATCCCAAGCACCACAAGCACTTTCCTCCTCTGGCTCCCTGTCCGATCTCAGGAGGCCTTGCTGATTTCACTGGGCAGTTCCAGAAGCGCTCGCCGCCTGGGCCCAGCCTGCCGAGTCAGGCCACAGCGAGTGAAGTGGTGGAGGTTGAGGACAGTGAAGATGAGCAGGAGGTGGCCTCCCGGCAGGTGAACAGCAGCCCCCTGCTGGACAGTGATCCCCCAATTCCAGTTGACGATTGCTGTTGGCAGGTTGAGCCCCTCTCACCGATTCCAATTGACCACTTGAACCTCGAGCGGACTGGCCCCCTGAGCACCAGTAGCCCTGGCGGTAGGGTTGGGGAGGCCCCAGACAGCGGTGACTACCACTCTCCAGCATTCCTGGGTACCACTCCTATCCGAGGAAGCTGCACTGGCCGAAGAAAGTCTCAAGAGAAATCCCTGCGGGCCGGCTCCCCTGGGAGCAGCAGGCCGAGCCTACTGAATTCAGCTCTGTGGGATGATTGGGATGGAGAAGAACAGAAGTCTCCAGAGGTTCTTCTGGCCCAGACACTGAGTGCTGATCAAGCTCAGAAATCAGAAGAGTTAGAGACACCAAGTGAGTAGTGGGGAGAGGTATTTGTCTTTTACGCTATTTTACACAAAGGGGCATGGAGGAGATCAGTAGTGACAATACCGGGTGGCGATGCTGAAGGGACTGTTGGTCTGTGGCAAGCCCCTTCCCTTCCTTCCAAATCCCTCTCCATGGTTGAGGGAGAACTGGCTTGCTATCAAACATATACTTGTTAGCCAGTAAGTCAGGGCCTCCTAAACTTGCCTGGATCCTATGGTTTGCCTGGGCACTTGTTAAAAATCCATCTCTATGGACCCCACTCCAGAATACTGAACCAGCATCTCCAAAAGGCCAGGACACCTACAGCCAGGTGTGCCTGGGGATCAGACAAGTGTGGCTCCTCAACAAGTTAAACACAGAATCATCATATGACCCAGCACTTCCGCTCCTACATAATCATCCAGAAGAACTGAAGTCAGAACTCAAACAGATCCTTGTACACAAATGTTCACAGCAGCATTATTCACATTAGCCAAAAGGTGGAAACAACCCAAATGTCCATCAGCTGATCAATGGATAAACAAAATGTGGTCCATCCATACAATGAAATATTATTCAGCCATAAAAGGAATAAAGCACTGACACATGTTACAACATGAGTGAACCTTGAAAACATGCTAGGAGAAAAAAGCCAGACACAAAGGACCACATATTGTATGATTACATTTCTATGAAATCTCCAGAATAGGCAAATCCATAGAGACCGAAAGTAGATAGTGAATGCCAGGGGCTGGGGGGAGGGGAGAATAGGGAGTGACTGCTTGTTGGGTACAGAATTTCCTTTGGGGGAGATGAAAATGTCCTGGAACTAGACTGAGGTGACGATTGCACAACATTGTGAATATACTAAGTGCCACTGAATTGTTCACTTTAAAATTTTGTTATGAGATGGCGCAAGTGTGCTGTGAGCCTCCATCCTTCCTTATCTGCTCCCCTGACCCTCCCCAGTGGAGGGATGCCACTTCCCAGCTCATTTCAGTCGTAGGGGAGCATCAGAGCCCCCAGTGTCGGCCCCTCCAGGCGCTGCTGCCCTCTAGCCGGGCAGGTCCAGGGAGAAACAGGAAGGGGCAGGGTAGCATTGAGCAGTGACTGGTAACAGGGAGACAGAGCTTGTGAGGCAGAGCATCTGTCTGCGACCTGGCATTTCATTTCCTCCTAAAATCCTACACTAATTGGGCATCATTGACCAGCACTTTCAGCCTTGAGCAGGCTTCAGAATTGCCTGGAGAGCCTCTTAAAACACACATGGCTGGGCCCCACCTCAGAGCTTCTGCTTGAGGAGTTCTGGGGTGTGACCAAGAATTTGCATTTCTAACTGGTTCCCAGGTGGTGCCATGAGAACTGCTGCAGGAGATGTTAGACCAGGGGACCTTGGTCTGAATCTGAGGTGGGCTTCAAGGGGGTGACACACTCTCTGAAATTATATAAAGAAAGAATTGTATGCATTTTTCAGGAGACAGAGCCTGTTGTTTTCACTAGAGTCTCAGAGAGCTCCATGCTCATAAAAAGGATAAAAACCAAAGCCCATATGTTCCTAAATTGTCTCTTTGTCTTTAAAACACTGATCTCTTGTTAAAATAACTTTATTGAGATATTATCCACATATGATAAAATTCACTCTTTAAAATGTACAATCCAGTGGTTTTTCGTACATTCACAATGTTCTGTGATCGTCACCACTATCTAATTCCAGAACATTTTTATCACCCAAAAATAAATCCCATACCCGTTAGCAGTCATCCCCATTGCCCCTTCACCCCATCCCCTGGCAGCCACCCATCTGGACTCTGCCCCGTTCACACAGCATCAGCATTGCACAGGGCCGTGGCCCTCACCATGTGCAGTGTGATGCTTTCCCACAGGAAGACACAACTCCAGGGTCCAATGGTACAGAGGTGGATGTCACCGCTCTCACAGAGCAAAATGCTGACTGGGCTTTCTTCAAGTGCAGTATTTCTCTTGGTGACCCTAACAGGGTCAGAAGAGGTAAATCCAGTTGCCTCGTGCTAAAACGTGTTTCTTTTGTTCTACCCAGAAGGTGCTAATCGGAAGAAGAACTTGCCCCCGAAAGTGCCCATAACTCCAATGCCAAGGTATTCCATCATGGAGACCCCAATACTGAAGAAAGAGCTGGATAGGTTGGTGTTGTTCTTGAAAGCTTGCTCATAAGTGGTCCCCTCCCTGCTGCGCATGACCAGGCTTAGCGAGGCTGGGAGCTGAAGGATCCAGCATGGGGCTCCATCTACCTTGGGCTCTGGTGGTGGGAACCACTGTGGGGAGGGAGTGTGTGTGACTGCTGGCTCTCTGCATACTGTTCCCCAAATTACCCAGGCCCCAAGAAGCTAAGAAATGAGACTCCTTCAGGTTACCCATCAGGTGACAGGTCTCCAAGTGCCACGTAGATGGAAATGGGACCCTAACTTAATAGTCTGAGTAAGGAGACCTGATTTTTTAAAAGAACATCAAAACTATCACATCCCAATGAATGCTGCTGGAAGTCATTGCTACCACCATGGCCCAGAACATGAGGCAAGGCCCTTCTGGAATATTCTTCAGCAGAAGCCCTGTTGGCACTCAGGATAGACACTAATCTCTGAATGCTCATAAAAGTCAGGCATTTAAGATTTCAATTACACAAAGCTATTTATTGATAATTGTTTGCTCTTTGCTGAGGTTCACCTGTGTCCCCATTCAGGTTTGGGGTCCGCCCTCTGCCCAAACGCCAGATGGTCCTGAAACTGAAAGAGATATTCCAGTACACTCATCAGACGCTGGAGTCAGACTCCGAGGACGAGAGTCAGTCCTCACAGGTGCCCCTGGAGGCTCCGCACAGCCAGACCCACATCACCAAGACCTCCAAGGCTTCAAGGGCAGCTGATCTTGCTCGGCTGGAAGCCGCTTCTGGCCCTGGTCCCCAAAGGTCCAAGGGACCCACTAAGACCAAGGGCTCCCGACATGGAAAGAAGCAGCCCGGTGGAAGCATCCCCACCCTGAGCACGTCATCGGCTGAGGAGGGGCCTCCAGGCCCTGATGGTGACGCCCAGCTCCCAGCCTCCCAGGAATCCACAGCCACCTCTGCGGATGGCAGTGACAGTTCCTTTGGCTCACAAAGGTAACTGGATATAAGAACAGAGCCAGTGGCTTTGTAGGTCCTTTGTCCAGTGGGTCTGAGAGTTGGCATAAGCAAGGCCTAATGGCGATGTTCAGAAATCCCAGTTGCCTTCTGGGTTTGACCTACAGGAAAGCCAGGTGGAGTTAGGGGCTGTCCACTGTGAGCCTCCTGAGCAGACCTCTGGAGCTCCCACACCTCGCCCCACAGAAGGCTCCCTCAAGAGGAGCCAGCCTAGCATGCCTTCTCGGGGCGGGGCCAGCTGCCGTTGGCAGTACATTCTGGCCAAGGGCAGGATCCTGCTCAGGCTGGAGGCTAGAGTGCTGGTGACAGCAGCCTGGAGTTTCCTGCCACCCTCTGGGGTCGTCCATGCCACATGCCAGGCTCCACAGGGGACAGAGAAACACACTCCTTCCCTCAAAGAGGCTTGTGGTCTTGGAGCTGGAGACAAGGGGTGTCGCAAAACGTTACTGTCTGGTTCCTTTCAGTTCTTCCTCCTGTGAGTTTGGAGCGGCCTTGGAGTCTGCAGGAGAAGATGAGGAGGGTGAGGAGGCAGCCGCCCAGGCAGTGGCCACAGAGGAGGCAGTGAGGCGCTACATCCGCTCCAAGCCGGCCCTCTACCGCAAGGTGCTGCTCTACCAGCCCTTTGAGCTGGCAGAGCTACAGGCCGAGCTGAAGCAGCATGGCATCCGCATGGCCATGGGGAAGCTGCTGGATTTCCTGGACGCCCACTGCATCACCTTCACCACCGCCACGGCCCGCAAGGAGAAGCTCGAGAAGAAGAGGCGGCAGCCTGTGGGCAAGAAGAAGGGGGGCAGATCTGACAAGCCTATGCCCCCATCCCCAGCCCTGGCCGTCAGCAGCCTGTGAGGGTCTGCAGCCCCCGTTGGCAGCCAGGCCTCCCCAGGTGTTTCTGGGCTTCGACACCACATCCTCTCCCCCTGTGAAAAGGACGACAGCACTGACCTGGATCGTCCTCTTGACTCCATTTCCCACATGGTGTTCAGAGCACGTCGCCCACTGGATTGAGGGCCCCGGGACCCCTCCCTCTGTTGGTGCCCAGAGTTTGTCTCCCATTAACCCTGTTGGGCCCCCATGTGTTTCAGAAGGGCAGTGGGCCACTGCCAGCTGGCCGGAGCGAGGCTTGATTCAGCCTCTCCACAGCCTCGGATTCAGTCTTTTGTTTTCCGTGTCCCTCAGTCGCAGGTATCCATGTCCTGAGATGGATGTTCAGGTCCAGCCTGTCCCTGCCCCATCTGTCTTCTCAGCACTCGGGCTGTAACCCCAGTCTCCACCAGCAGACCAGGTGTCCACAGGCTTCCTACACTGCCATGTCCCAGGTGCTCTGCTGGGCCAGCCATCCTGCCCAGACATCTGTCAGTGTCACCAGCAGCCTCCAAACTGGACAGTGCAGAAGGGCCCAGAACAGCTCTGAAGCCCCCAAGACAAGCCTGTTCTTTGTTAACTGGTTCTGCAGGTGTGTGGTAAAGCTGCCTCCGGCCTCAGGAGCAGTGCGGGGTACAGGTGAGGGCCAGTAAGAAGAAGAGTTGGGTCTTTAATCCTTGTGAATGTCTTGTCTGTTTTAAATACAGTGCAGTCCATTTTATATGACGTGCAATAAAAACAAAAAGGCTTTATAAAAACCTTCCAGATGCTGTGCTCTAGAAAAATAACAAAGGAAGCAGGCCATGAGCTTCACCCGCAGCTCCCCTGCTGCCCCCACACCCATGTCTGCAGAAGGCCTTTGTGCCTCTTCTTCATCTCAAGGGATAGCCAAGGCCTGCTGACTCCCATTTCTCTTCATTCATTCGTTCATCCATGTGTTTGTCTGTCCGTACACCTGCATTAAGAGAGCCCTTACCAGACCCTGAGCTCCAGCCCTCCATGCTCACAGTGAGGCCTGAGGCCCAGCAGCATCACCCGGGGTTGCTACAGATGCAGGCTCAGGTCCACCCGGACCCACTGAGTCAGAACCTGCGTTTTAACAGGAGGAGTTTGCGAAGTCTGCTCTGGCCTGTGTGCCGGCTCCTGTGGAGAGACGTCAGAAACTCGCCAGTGCTGCCAGTCATCTAGCACAGGAGACAGACTGGCCTGGCCTGTGCCGAGTGCAAGGGTCAGTGCTCGGGTGTCCTGAAGCGACAGCTTCGTGGAAGAGCGGGTTTGTGAGCTGGGCCTCAGGGGTCTGCAGTATTCAGAGGGCTGAAATGGGGTTTCTTGAAAACATGGTGGGTCCTGGTTCGTGACCAAGTGGAGAGAACTGACGCTCCCCACGCACACTGCCTGTGGACAGATGGTTAGCAGCAAGCCAGGGCTCAGATAACGACAGATGCCACATCGATCAGACTGAAGACAGAGTCTGGCCCATTTAAGAAGGTACCTGCTACATGGTTCTTACATGAACGGCTTGATCCCCCTGCCCTAGTATGGGCTATCTGAGGGAAGAGACATGGAGTTGGGAAGGTGGGAAGTGACTTGGGGTCCTTACTGGCTTCACTGGCTCCTGGTGGAGACTGTGGACCTGGACGTGCAGCATTGGGTACACGCCCCCAGGAGAGGCTGGGGCCCTCACTCCTCAGAAGGTGTGCAGACTTGCAGAACGCCACCAACCCCAGCTTGAGAAGAAGATGTTGAGGGAGGGGTTAAAATAGGTAAAATGTCCCCACCCCAACCCCGTGCCGGCAGGGGGTCAAAGCAGGTTAAAAACCAGCCACTGCAGTAAAGAAACCGCCACAACTGGGGAATTGAGGTATCTAGGAAAAGGACCTTGACCTTTCCATAGAAATGAGACCTGACTCAGGAACTAGAAAATTAGGTCCAGCTAGTTGGTTGAAAAGAAAAATGGTGGCAAAGAGCTGCCCTTCGCCAGCACCTGCAGTGAGGCTGGAGTTGCTGGGCCAGCGATGGGTGTCATGGTGGACAGTGGGCACAGGCTTCCCTTCTGGGAGCTCTGCCCTGCCTCGCGATGGGGACTTGGCACAAGAAGAAAGCGTGCTGAGCCCTGGAGCAGTGAACCATTCACTAATCAAAAACTGTGTGACACCCACCCCTCGCTGTGATGTGACCAGACCTCCCAGGCCCGTCCCACTTCCTGTGGCCCAGTCACGGCCTGAGCATGGTCACTCTAGATAATCAAAGGAGAACTACAGCCCAGCTATAGCAGGGCCAGGCAAGGGGCCCCAGAGGGCTGCACAACCCCGGAAAGGGCCCTGCCCCGGCAGGCAGAAAGCCTCAGGCTGCCAGTGAGTTGGGAAGGGCCGAGGCCCCTGCCTTTCCGGCTCACCACAGCTGTGGGTGGAGAGAAAGCCCAGGAGTGAGAACTTCCATTGGAGACTCCATCCCCCAGGAGAGTCAGGAGAAAGGATGCCCAGCTACTCAGAGAGGAGCCAGAAAAGGAAGCCCGTGGACCAGTCCTGTCTGGTTGTAGGACATCCCCTGGAGGTGGGGAGAAAGTTGTTGGGGGAGGGCTGACTCCAGGATGTTCCCTGAGATTCCCAGGCGGGAGGCTGCTTCCTCTTGTGCTCAGGATCCAGCCACCCTGAGCTGTGCAGGGAGGAGCAGAGCAAGCCTCTGGGCCTTTCATGTGACAGATAACCCACCAGGCCACTGTGGTTTCCAGCATCCTGTGGGCGGCCTGGTTTCAGATGCCTTTGCTGCACCTCACGGCTGAGGCTGCAGCTGCCAGTCTGCGCTCTGCCTGCCTGGAGCCTCAGCAGCCTTCTCAAGGGCAGCCACCATGTGTCCCCCCAGGACCTGGAAAGTTGGCTGGCTGCTCAGAAAGCACCGATGGAAAGGAGTGGGGCAGAGGAGCATGTCACCATACGGAGCACTTCTAATCTGCTGCCTCAGTCCCCTCCTCTCGCCTCCATCACCCACAAACAGCTCTTGAGAACAGGCTAACGCAAGCACACACTCCCTTCCACCTCCCCTTATGCACAAGCTGCTGCATCATTGTCCCCACTACTCTTCTCTTCTAAAACCATCACTGGCTCCCACTGGCTTGCTGAGGAAAATTAAGGCCCCCATCACTTGGCTCCCACCTTGTCACCTGCTTCTCTCAGCAGCCCCACATTAAGTGGCTTGCTCCCTGTCATGGAGGATGTCCTGTATTTTTCCTCTATTGTAACTTTTCTTTTTTTAAAAAAAGATTTTATTTTTCCTTTTTCTCCCCAAAGCCCCCCAGTACATGGTTGTATATTTTAGTTGTGGGTCCTTCCAGTTGTGGCATATGGGACGGCACCTCAGCATGGCTTATTGAGCGGTGCCATGTCTGCGCCCAGAATCGGAACCAGCGAAACCCTGGGCTGCTGAAGCGTAGCGCGTGAACTTAACCACTTGGTCACGGGGCCGGCCCTCTATTGTAACTTTTCTCACATTGTTCACTCTGGGCCATGTCCCCCTGGCGCCCTCCCTCTCAGGGCAGCCCACTAGCTGAGGTCCACCTTCAGGGCCCTGAGTGAATTGCCACATTCTGCTCTTTTACTGAGGTCCACCTTCAGGGCCCTGAGTGAATTGCCACATTCTGCTCTTTTAGGGTGCAGCTGACCTGCCTTCAGGGGCCCTTGACCCACAGGAAGACATTGTGGAGTCCAGCTGGATCGAGGGTGCTTGTTGGGTGCTAGAGAGAAGGAAAGGAATGGGCTTAGAGAGGGCGACGAGGGCCATAGCCATATCAGAGCGTGCAGCCTGGATGTGGGAGGATGCAGTTCCTGCCCCGGCAAGGCCAGCTTCACACTGTGTGGCCTTGGGCAAGTCACTGACCACCCCCACAGTTCGCCTGGTTTCCTATCACCCCTAAGAAGCAAAGGTCTGCTGCTGCTGAGTCTGTTCTCTGTGGCCTTGGCTGAACCACTTTCTCCTGGCATCGGGTCTGCAGTGGTGCTCAGTCCTTAAATCAAGACCCTGGTGGCACTTCCTGCCTCTTTGACTTATGGGGCGGTGACGAAGCCAGAGAGCTGGCCTGAGGCAGCTGTGGCTCATTGATTTATCTGAGAGGCTGTTGGCTTTTGAACTCAGACAGGAAGGAGGGTTGAGGTGGAGCCCGGTACAGGAAGAGGTGAAGAGCCCCAGCTGCCGTGACAGCCGGTGGGCTCAGGGGACTGCAGGAGCTGGTGGGCCGCGTCCCTGCTGCCCTGCACGGTCAGCGCTTCCTGCTCCCTTCAGACAGGGCTTCACTCCTGCTCTGGACAGATCCTGAGGGCTCGGAGCCCAGCTGACGAGCCACAGAGATTCCCAGCACATCTCCACCACCACCCAGCTGCCCGTGTTCACTGGGGCAGGGCCAAGGCTGGGAGTGCCAGGATGGAGCTCCCCGGGTCCCCCATTCCTGGCATCCCCATGGCAACGAGGCCTACGAGGTAAGTTGAGTCCAGGCTGCCTTAGTGCAGAACGGGGGAGGAAGGGGAAACAGCTGGCAGGAAGGACCACGGCTTTTAAGGCCTGAGCCACTCTGGGGAAGGGCGGCTGGGGCGACACAGGAAGGTGTCCCCATGGGTGCCGGGAGCTTCAGCACAGAGTCTGGTGAGTGCTCAGCACAGCTGGGCAAGACTAGTTCACGGTATGGAATAAACAAACGTGTGCTCAAGGACAGCCCATGACGGGCCAAGGGGGACAAAGCCCAGCTCCCCGGGTATGAGTGATGGGCTAGGAGGAGCAGGAAGTAGCCGGAAAGTGCCGCAGGCAGGCAGAAGTGATGGTGAGCAGTGCAGCCAGTGGTTAAACTTGGAATCGGCAGAGCTGGGCACCTCTCCTCGCATCCTCCTTCTACCCATAAGATGGAGGTGACAATACCAGACCTGCCCCAGGGTCCTGAGGGCCAAGGGAGGCGGTGCAGGTGGGGTGGGGTCCAGCACCCAGTGCCTGCTCCATAAATGCCACCCTTGTGTTGGGTGAGCAGCCTCCAGGGGCCTCTCTCAGCCACACCTCAGATGGAGATGGAGGCTTATCATTCTGAGAGGTAACCACGGAGACCTTCTCAGAAGAGGTGCTGCTGAGCTGAGCCAGGGGTGGCTGTGGGCTGTGGCATCCTCCGCTATGGCCATGCTCCTGGGGCCCCGCGGTTCCTCCTGGTCCCCTCCATGGAGGTGCATGATTTCCCTGAGCCTAGGGGCTCACTCTTGGCCATTACAGGCCACTCTGCAGCTGGCTCCCAGGTAGGGGTTCAGGCTGGGAGAGGGGCGCTGTCTCAGGGGCACTGGGCTCCCCAGGATTGTGCCTCTCCCTGTCCAGGGGCCGGTGCAGTTAGGAGGGCTGTGTCCTGAGGTGAAGGCACCACTTCCTCCCTCCTCCTGGAAAGGCTGTTTGGTCTAAGTGGTCAGCGGCTATGGTGCTGGGGCCACCTCAAAGGGGCTGAGAACTGAACCCTCCGGCCCTGGGCGTTGGGGCAGGGGCAGGGAGTCAGGAGAGAGGAGCATCCAAGAGGCTGTGGCCTGAGATACAGGCAGCCCAGGTGGGAGGTCAGCCCTGCGGGGTCCCTTATAGTCACCAAGCGCAGGTGGGCGGAGGAGAGGCCAGTCGTTTGTGCACAGGCCAAGCAGACAGCTATGACTCAGGGAAGTATAGGACAAGACGGGACTCGCTGGCAGAGACAATGAGTAAATTGGGACCTGGGTCTTCTCAGGGATCAGGCAGAAGCCCAGCTGTCAACCCTGAGGGACGGGGTCTGAGCAACACCAACACCAGGAAGCACTAGTCCTTAGCTGTGCCCTGCCCCACAGATGAAGCTCCGGAGGACACATGGGGGTGGGGAAGCTCTGTAGCAGGGAGGTGTCTGTGGTCCCCTAATCATCCCTGTGGCTTTGCCCTGCCCACTATAGGTCAGACCTTCTGCAGACTGACCAACCTCTGGCCTTTGGAACCCCCAACGTGATCCAAGCCCCTCCCCCAGTCCTACCCTCAGCCTTTCCTTCTGTCATCTGGGCTCACAGGGCCTCCTGCCACTCTCACAGGAGGCTGTCTGCACTGGGCAGAGTCTACCTGATCAGCCCCCGTGGTGTGTGTGGCCACTGGACCTCACCCTGCTCAGAGGCCTGTGGTAGGTTCCACCCTGCAGGGGCGGCATCTGGGGCTGCATGCAGGGCCTGTCCACACAGGTGGCCAGGTAGCTGCCACATCGGGGGAGACCTCTCATCAACCTCTCACTCTGGCGCTGAGAGGTCATGGGAATGGGGTGGTTCCTGGTCCCCCTGCTGGGGTCTCCTCCCCTGTGCTTGTGGGGACACGGTGTCCAAAGGTGAAGGCCAGGTTGGGGAGGGATGTATTATCTGAGTGCGGCCTAAGTAGAGGTGCCAGATAAAATACAAGACATCCCATTAAATTTGAATTTTTGAGTTCTTTTTAAAAGTATTATATGGGATATACTTATATTAAGAGAATTATTTGTTGTATAACTGAAATTCAAATTTCACTGAGTGTTCTGTATCTTAATTTGCTAAATCTGGTAACCCTGTGCCCGAGGTCAGCGGGGCAAGAAAGATGGATGTCTGATCAGGAAGGAGAGTTGACCCTTAACACTGAGAGGCTAATGGGACTGGAGAGATGGGGGCGCTTGCCCCTCCCCACCCCGCGCCACCTCCCCTGGCAACACAGGCCCTGCCTCTTCCTCCCCTTGTCACTTTCCCAGCCTCTCTCTGGTCCAGTGGTTCTCAACTCTGGTTGCTCATTAGAATCACCTGGGTAACTTTTAAAAAAATATATCCATGTCAGGGCCCTACCCCAGACCAACTAAGTCTCTGGGCGGTCAGGCTGAGCAGTGGCTTTTTAAAAATAGTGCTCCACAGGGTGACCATAGGATCCAGCAATTCCACTTCTGGTTACATATACCCAAAAGAATTGAAAACGGGGACTCGAGGAGCACCTGACCCTCAGGCATGGTGGTGGGGGGGGGGCGTCAGGGAATGCTCCTGGAAGAGTAGTACATGGAAGGATCCAGGAGATAAACCAAGAAACCTAGAAGAGAAGAAAGGGATCAAGACAGAGGGAATCCAGAGGGTTTCTATTTACAGTTTTGCTACTGCTGGGCAGTGTGAGCAAGATGGGCTCTCTGTTCCCTCCTTTGAATGCATCAGAAAAAAAATGAAAGAAAGCAGGGACTCTAGCAGAGTCAATCAATGCTCATAGCAGCATTATTCACAAGACCGAAAAGGTAGAAACAACCCAAGTGTCCATTGATGGATAAATGAATAAACAAAATATGGTCTATCCATAAAATGGAATATTATTCAGTAAAGGAGTGAAATTCTGATACATGTTACAACATAGATGAGCCTGGAAAACATTATGCTCAGTGAAAGAGGCCAGATGCAAAAGGACAAGTACTGCATGATTGCCCTTATGTAAGGTACCTAGAGGAGTCAAACTCACAGAGACAGAAAGTAGAACAGTGGGTGCCAGGGGCTGGGGGAGGGGCAATGAGGAGTTAGTGTTTAGTGAGCACAAAGTTTCCATTTGGGAGGATGAAAAAGTTCTGGAGATGTATGGTGGTGATGGCCACACAACGTTGTGAATGTACATAATGTGACTGAGTCGGACACTTAAAAAATGGTTAAAATGGTAAATTTTGTTATGCATATTTGATCACAATATAAAATTTAAATTTAAAAAATAGTGCTCCAGACAATGTCCTGCCAGAGCTGAGAAGCACTGAGCCTGGCCCTTCTTCAACGTGGTCCCCTCGTGCCCCTGGCCACCACCTCACCCCAGCAGCAGCGCAGTTTTCACCTGGTAGGTGCACCTGGACATCCAATGACAGGAGGCTGTGTCCAACCCTGGGCCATGCCCTGACGTCCCCCAGTCAAAGAGCAGGACAGAGGCCTTAGTGTCTTGGCCTCATGCACTCAGAGGTCGCATGGCATTGCTTCATTTTGGTTTACATACATTAGAATGTTTAGATAGCTGCTAGTATAGTATAACTTTTTAAATTGAGGTATAACTTACACATAGTAAAGCGTGCTCAATGGAGTTTTATATATGTATACACCTGCGTGTACACCATCCAGATCAATATATAGAAGTTTCCAGCACCCTAGAAGGCTCCCTTATGCCCCTGTCTCCTCAGAACCACCCCCAAAGGTAACCACTGTTTTGACTTCTGTTATTTCAGATTGGTTGGGCCTGACTTTAAACTCTCCATAAATAGAGTCACAAAGTATGTTCTCTTTGGTGTCAGACTTCTTTCCTTCAACATGTCTGTGAGAGTCAGCCATCCTGTTGAGTATGTCAGTAGTTTGTTCTTTTTCTTACTATGTAGGATTTAATTGTAGGAACAAACCAAAAAAAAAAAATCCCATTCTATTGTTAATGGACATTAATTGTTTCCACTTTTTTGGACATTATGAAGAAAGCTGCTATGAACATACTGATACTGTGTTTTGGTAGACATAAACACTTGTTTCTGTTGGGTATGTACCCAGGAGGAGAATTGCTGGGCCACAGAAATAGGCATATTTAGCCCATTACTACCAAACATTTCTCCAAAGTGATTTTTAAAAATTTTATTGAGGTTGGAGCTGGCCCCGTGGCGCAGCAGTTAAGTTCACACATTCCACTTTGGCGGCCTGGGGTTCGCTGGTTTGGATCCCAGGTGCGGACATGGTACCGCTTGGCAAGCCATGCTGTGGTAGGCGTCCCACATATAAAGTAGAGGAAGATGGGCATGGATGTTAGCTCAGGGCCAGTCTTCCTCAGCAAAAAGAGAAGGATTGGCAGCAGATGTTAGCTCAGGGCTAAGCTTCCTCAAAAAAAATTTATTGAGGTCATAATAGTTTATAACTGTGAAATTTCAGTTGTACATTATTATTTGTCAGTCACCATATAAATGTGCTCCTTTACCCCTTACACCCATCCTGCCAACTCCCTTCCCCTCTGGTAACCACTAATCTGTTCTCTTTGTCCAGGTGTTAGTTTATCTTCCACATATGAGTGAAATCATATGGTGTTTGTCTTTGTCTGTTTGGCTTATTTCACTTAACATAATACCCTCGAGGTTCATCCATGTTGTTGCAATGGGATGATTTTGGTTTTTTATGGCTAAGTAGTATTCCGTCATATATATATACCACATTTCTTTATCCAGTCATCAGTTGATGGGCACTTAGGTTGCTTCCACATCTTGACTATGCAAAGAATACTGCAATAAACATGGGCGTGCATAAGTCTCTTTGAATTGTTGATTTCAAGTTCTTTGGATGAATACCCCAGTAGTGGGATAGCTGGGTCGTATGGTATTTCTATTTTTAATTTTTTAAAAAATCTCCATACTGTTTTCTATAGTGGCTGCACCAGTTTGCATTCCCACCAGCAGTGTATGAGGGTTCCCTTCTCTCCACACTCTCTCCAACATTTGCTATTTTTCGTCTTGGTGATTATAGCTATTCTAACAGGTGTGAGGTGATATCTAAGTGAAGTTTTGATTTGCATTTCCCTGATGATTAGTGATGTTGAACATCTGTTCATGTGCCATTTGTCCATCTGTATATCATCCTTGGAAAATGTCTCTTCATAGCCTCTGCCCATTTTTTGATTGAGTTGTTTGGTTTTTTGTTGCTCAGTTGTGAGTTTTTTATATATTATGCAGATAAACCCCTTGTCAGATATATGATTTGCAAATATTTTCTCCCAGTTGGTGAGTTGTCTTTTCGTTTTGCTCCTGGTTTCCTTTGCTGTGCAGAAGCTGTTTAGTCTGATGAAGTCCCATTTGTTTATTTTTTCTTTTGTTTCCCTTGCCTGAGTAGACACGGTATTTGAAAAGATCCTTCTAAGACTGATGTCAAAGAGTGTACTGCCTATATTTTCTTCTAGGAGTTTTATGATTTAACGTCTTACCTTCAAGTCTTTGATTCATTTTGAGTTAATTTTTGTGTATGGTGAAAGATAATGGTCTACTTTCATTCTCCTGCATGTGGCTGTCCAGTTTTCCCAACACCATCTTTGAAGAGACTTAACTTTCTCCATTGTATGTTCTTAGCTCCTTTGAAGAAGATTAGCTGTCCGTAGATGTGTGGTTTTATTTCTGGGCTTTCATTCTGTTCCATTGATCTGTGTGTCTATTTTTGTACCAGTATCATGCTGTTTTGATTACTATAGCTTTGTATTATATATATATATATATATATATTTTTAAAGATTTTATTTTTTTCCTTTTTCTCCCCAAAGCCCCCCAGTACATAGTTGTATATTCTTCGTTGTGGGTCCTTCTAGTTTGTGGCATGTGGGACGCTGCCTCAGCATGGTTTGATGAGCAGTGCCATGTCCGCGCCCAGGATTCAAACCAAGAAAACACTGGGCCGCCTGCAGCGAAGCATGAAAACTTAACCAGTCGGCCATGGCGCCAGCCCCTTTTCTCAAGGCTCTTTATGCCCTTTCCTTTTCTTTCGGGTATGAGGGCCTTCTTGATAATTTCTTGTAGGGGGTGTCTTGTGGCAACGAACTCCCTCAGCTTTTATTTATCTGGTAAAGTTTTTATTTCTCCATCATATCTGAAGGATATTTTCACTGGATAGAGTATTCTTGGTTGAAAGTTTTGTTCTTTCAGAATTTTGAATATATCTTTCCACTCTCTCCTGGCCTGCAAGCTTTCTGCTGAGAAATCCACTGAAAGCCTGATGGGGTTCCTTTGTAAATTATTTTCTTCTGCCTTGTTGCCCTTAATATATTTTCTTTGTGATTGACTTTTGCCAGTTTTACTACTATCTGCCTTGGAGAAGGTCTTTTACATTGATGTAATTAGGAGTTCTATTAGCTTCTTTTACTTGTAATTCCAGCTCCTTCTCTAGGTTTGGGAAGTTGTCAGCTATTATTTCTCTGAACAAGCTCTCTGTTCCTTTCTCCCTCTATTCTCCCTCTGAAATATCTATAATCATTATGTTGCATGTCCTAATTGAGACAGATATTTCTCAGGGAACTTCTCCATTTCTTTTTAGTCTTAGTTCTCTCTCCTCCTCCATCTGAAGCATTTCTATATTTCTGTCCTCCAAATTGCTAATTCTGTCCTCCATAATATCAGCTCTGTTATTCAAGGACTCCAGACTTTTCTTTATTTCGTTCACTGTGTTTTTCATCTCCAATATTCCTGATTTGTTTTTCTTCATAGTTTCAATCTCTTTGATGAAGTCCCTGTATTCATTAATTTTATTCCTGATTTCATTGAACTATCTCCCTAAATTTTCTTGTAACTCGTTGAGTTTTTTTTATGATAGCTATTTTTAATTCTTTCTCATTTAGATGGTAAATTTCTGTGCCTTCATGGTTGACTTCTGGGTGCCTGTCATTTTCCTTCTGGTATGGAGTATTAATCTACCTCCTCATATTATTTGTTGGGGTGGATTTTTCCTTCACATATTGGTAGTATTTGGTCGCAGATTCTACCTGCTGCCACTGTGAGGGGGCAGGAGCTGTGTATTCTGAGCCCACTGTAATCTCTGGCATCTGCACCTGTCCTTTGAAATCTATGCTGACAGGGCCTGTCTGTGATTGTCTGCTCACTGCTGCTGCTTTACTAACGTATGTGCAGGCACTCTGGCAGGGGTCCCTTGCTATGGCCAACCTCCTCTGTGTGGAGCTTTCCCATGGCTGGGAGGCAATTTGGAGAGTGAAGGCATTCCCACAGAGAGCTGCACCTCCCCTCTTCCTCTGAGAGCCACCTGCAGTCTGGTGCCCTCGGTCACTGCCAGAGAGGGAGAGGTGATCCCCTCACCTCTTTCTACTTCCTCTCAGTGGACAAGCACCTCCACCTTCAGATGTATGACTCTGTGGGTCTCTCAGACATCTTTTCTGTTGTGTGAATGTCCTCTGTTGGCTTATGAATGTCCTTTTTGTTGTATCTTAGAGGGGAGAGTCTAAGGGAAGAGCTCACTCTGCCATGATGCTGACATCACTCCTCCCAAAGTGATCTTAATTTGCATTTCTCTAATGACTAATGATATTCTCTTTTGTGATGTGTCTTCAATTTTTTGGCTTTTTAATTGAGCCGTCAGTTTCTTACTGATTTTTTACATGTTTGGGACATCATCTCCTAGTCAGTGGTTTGCTTTTTCACTCTTTAACACTATCTTCTAATGAACAGACATTCTTAATTTAATTAATTAATTAATTAATTTTTTTTTTTGAGGAAGATTAGCCCTGAGCTAACATCTGCTGCCAATCCTTCTCTTTTTGCTGAGGAAGACTGGCCCTGAGCTAACATCCATGCCCATCTTCCTCTACTTTACATGTGGGACGCCTACCACAGCATGGCTTGCCATGTGGTGCCATGTCCACACCTGGGACCCAAACCAGTGAACCCCGGGCTGCCGAAGCAGAACATGTGCAGTTAACCACTGCACCACTGGGCCAGCCCCCAGACATTCTTAATTTTAATGAATCCCAATATGGCATTCTTTTTTTTCATGGTAAGTGCTTTCTGTGTTCTGTTTAGCCTTTACCTAGCCCGAGTTCATAAGGATATTCTCCTGTATTTTTCCTAAAGGCTTGATTGTGTTAGCATTCGCATGTAGATCTATGATCCAGCTTGAATTAATTTTTGTGTATGGTGTGAGGTAGGGGTCAAGGCTCATTATTCCCATATGAATATCTCATTAGCCAGCACAATTTAATGCAAAGCCTATTCTTTCCCCACTGAATTGCAGTGGAGCTCTTGTTGTAAATCAGGTGACCATATGTGTGTGGATCTGTTTCTGGACCCTCTGTTCTATTGCATTGGTCTATTCGTCTGCCCTTGTACCAATACGTATAGCTCTATACTAAGTCTTGAGTAGTGTAAGTCCTCCAGCTTTGTTCTTCTTTTTCAAAATTATTTTGGCTATTCAGGGCCTTTTGCATTTACATAAATGTTTTAGAATTGGCTTGCCAATTTCCACCCTCCCCTTTCCCCCCAAAAAAAATCCTGTTGGGATTTTGATTGGGATGTCACTCAATCTATAGATCAATTTGGGAAGAACTGACATTTTAATAATATTGAGTCTTCCAATGCATAAACATGGTAAGTCCCTCCTTTAGGTTTTCTTTAATTTCTCTTAGTAACGTTTTATAGTTTTCAGTGTAGAGGTCTTGCAAATATTTTGCTAGGTTTATTCCTAGATATTTGACTTTTTAAATGGTATTTTAAAGTTTTATTTTTGATTTGATTGTTGCTAGTAAGTAGAAATATAAATGATCTTTTTATGTATTGATCTTGCGTCCAGAAACCTTGCTGAGTTCACCTATTAGTTCTAATAGTTCAATTGTAGATTTTCAATGTATACAATCATGTTAACTGTGAATAGTGATAGTTTTATTTTTTCCTTTTCCAATCTTGATACCTTTTATTTCTTTCATTTGCCCTATTCCACTAGAAACTATTTTTTTCTTAAAAAAAAAAAAAGCACCCAAACCATCAACCAGAAGAGATTACCCCTGGGGAATGGAAGTTAGGTATATACTTTACCTACTTTTGTATTATTTAAATGTTTTTAATGAGCGTGTACTACTTTTGTAATTCTGTAAGCAATCTATTTAAATGAGAGGGGAAGCAATATGTTTTCAGCAAAATCTAAGCAATTGAAATTCACAAAATAAGAAACAATTCCTTAATCCCACTATCATATATTTCCAGCTTTTCTATAACCAGACAAAAATAGTATCCTATAAAAAACAAAAAAGCTATCCTATCATAATTCTCTTCTGTATCTTGATTTTTTTCCCACATAAAAATACATTGAAAACATCCAGGAAGCTCAACAAACTCCAAGTAAGATTAACTCAAAGAGACCCACACGAAGACACATTATAATCAAACTTTCAAAAGAAAAAGACAAAAACAGAATCTTGAAATCAGCAAGAGAGAAGCAAATAATCACATATAAGGGATCCTCAATAAGATTATCAGCAGATTTCTCATCAGCAACTTTGGACGTCAGAAAACAGTAGGCTGATATATTCAAAGTTCTCAAAGAAAAAAAACTCAGAGTCCTATATCATGCAAAACTGTCCTTTAAAAGTAAGGTAGAAATTAAGACATTCCCAGATAAACAAAAGCTGAGGGAATTTGTGACCCCTTGACCTGTCCTGCAAGAAATGCTTATGGGAGTCCTGCAGGGTGAAATGAAAGGACACTAGACAATAGTAACTCAAAGCCCTATGGAGAAATAAATATCTCAATAAAGGTAAATACATAGGCAATTAAAAACACTAGCATTACTGTAACAATGCTTTGTAACTGCACTTTTTTTTTCTCCATGGTTTAAGAGATTAATACATTTAAAGGGAAAATAATTATTAGTGTATAAGTTAATATTACTGTAACTTTGGTTTATAACTCCAAATATTATTTTCTACATAACTTAGGAGACTAACGACTTAAAAAAATTATAAGTTTATATTTTTGGGCACACAGTCTATAAAGATGTAAAACTGTGACATCAACAACCAAAAGAGATGAGGACAGAGCCGTAAAGGAACAAAGCTTTTGCATGTTATTGAAGTTAAGCTGATATAAATTCAAATTAGAGTTATAACTTTAGGATGTTAAATGTAATCCCATGGTAACCACAAGGAAAACTGCTATAATATATACACAAAAGGAAATGAGAAAGGAATTTAAACATTTCACTACAAAAAATCAACTAAACACAAAAGAAGATAGTAACACAAAATGAGAAAAAAAGCTACAAGGCATAAAGACAACAAATAGCTCAATGATGGAAGGAAGTCCCTCCTTATCAGTAATTACTTTAAATGTAAATGAATTAAACTCTCCAATCAAAAGACAGAGATTGGCAGAATGGATAAAAATACATGATCCAAATATATGCTGTCTACAACAGATTCACTTGAAATCCAAAGACACAAATAGTTTGAAAGTAAAAGGTTGGAAAAAGTTGAAAGTTGAAAATAGTAACCAAAAGAGAGCAGGGGTGGCAATACTGATATCAGATGAAATAGACTTTAAATTAAAAAAAGTTTACAAGATAGAAAGAAGGACATTATATATTAATAAAAGGTTCAAAAACAGCAAGAATACATAATGATTATAAACATTATGCACCTATTGACAGAACTTCAAAATATATGAAGCAAAAACTGACAGAATTGAAGGGAGAAATAGACAGTTCTACAATAATGGGTGGAGACTTCAATACCCAGCTTACACTAATGGGTAGAACAAACATACAGAAGACAAATAAGGAAACAGAAGACTTAACACAATAAACCAACTAGATCTAACAGACACGCACAGAACACTCTACCCAACAATGACAGAATGTGCATTCTTCTCAAGAGCACACAGAACATTTTCCAGGATAGAGCATATGTTAGGCCACAAATTCAGTCAATATATTTTAAAAGATAGCTGTCATACAAAGTATCTTCTCCAACCACAACCAGATGAAGTTAGAAATCAATAACAAAAGGAAAACTGGAAGATTGTGGAAATTAAACAACACACTTTAAAATAACTAACACATTAAAGAATAAATCACAAGGGAAATTAGAAAATACTCACAGATGAATGAAAATGAAAACACAACGTAACAAACTTATGGGACACAGTGAAAGCAGTGCTAAGGGGGAGATTGATAGCTATAAACACATTAAAAAACAAATAAACAACCTAACTTTACAACTTAAGGAACTAGAAAAATAAGAACAAACTAAACCCAAAGCTAGCAGAGAGAAGGAAATAATAAAGATTAGAGACAAACAAACTAGAGAATAGAAAAACAATAGAGAATAATCAAAGACATCAAAAGTTGGTTCTTCAAAAAGATCAACAAAATTGACAAATCTTTACCTAGATGGACTAAGAAAAAAGAGAGAAGACTCAGATTACTAAAATCAGAAAGGAAAGCGGGAAAATTACTACCCATTTTACAGAAATAAAAAGGAATATAAGAATGTACTATGAACAACTGTACGCCAAAAAATTGAACAACCTAGTTGAAATGGACAAATTCATAGAAACACAAGACCTACCAAAACTAAATCACAAAGAAATAGAAAATCTGAATAGATCTATAACTAGTAAGGAGACCTATAAGTAAGGAGTAATCAGTAATCAAAAATCTCCCAACAAAGAAAAGCCCTGGACCTGATGACTTCACTGGTGAATTCTACCAATCATTTAAAGAAGTAATACCAGTCCTTCTCAAACTTTTCCAAAAAATCTGATGAGAAGGGAACACTTTCTAACTCATTCTGTGAGGCCAGCATTACCCTGATACCAAAGCCAAAGACAATACAAGAAAAGAAAACTGCAGACCAACATACCTTATGAATATTGATACAAAAATCCTCAACAGAAACCAAGTGGAACTAATTCCTGGAATGCAAGGATGGTTCAACACAGGAAAATTGATCGATGTAATATGCCACATCAACAGAATAAAAGGAAAAAAATTATCATTTCAATTGATGCATAAAAAGCACTTGACAAAATTAAACTCCCTTTCATGATAAAAACACTCAACAAACTGGGAATAGAAGGAATCTACCTTCACATAATAAAAGCCATATATGAAAAACCCACAGCAATAATCATACTCAATGGTGAAAGATGGAACTCATTTCCTCTGGGATGAGGAACAAGGTAAAGATGCCTGCTTTCACCACTTCTGTTCAACATAGTACAGTCATCCCCCCATATCCACGAGTTTTGCATCTGCAGATTCAACCACCCATGGATTGAAAGGCCTTTGATGGTTGCGCCTGCATTGAACACGTACAGACTTTTTTTTTGCTGTCCTTATTCCCTAAACCTAGTTAGGCTGGGTTGGACATCACCTACCTAAAATTCATTGCACTCAAGTCTCCAACATCACTATGAACTGAATGGCTGAAAAATGCTATTTTACTTGTCGCTAAGCTTCTTTTAGCATTTTCTATGTGAAAAGGTTCGGCCTGAGTTAAAATGCCCAGGAACCCCAAGGCAAATCAAAGGTCAGGGAGTGTGTTGAATCCTTGGGGCTGTAGCCAGTGAACCCCTCTTAAGAGAGTAACATTGAAACCCAGAGAACCGCAGGGCTGGAAGGCATGGGTTGCACCCATTTCAATGAGCTGCTGCCAGCAGAAGTAGTAGGTGTGACCTCTACCCAGCTCCATGTCCTGTTTTCTCTCTTAGACCCATGGACAAAGGATGGCCCACCCTCACCGCCTGAGTTCCTGGGGCCCTGCTGCAAGGGCTGCCGTGAGCTGGACATCTTGCCTCTGCAGGTGATGAGAGAAGGGGGACTGGGGTGGGCTTGGGGTCCTCAAGTGTCCACCTTGGTTTAGGCAGGGGGACACAGAGGGGGGCGGTCAGCCTTGACAACGGGAGCCACTCAAGTCCCCGGAGAGGAAAAGGAATGAGTTGGGACTGGGGCATGGCTTTGCCTCTTAGCATCACTGTCCCTAGCAGAAAACAGTGCTGCCTGGGGGTCAGGAGACCCCAGGAAAACAGAGTAAGAAAAGCAGCTGTGCAACTGCTCTGAGAACCCGCTTTCCCCTCTTTTTCAACCCTACCTTCCTCCTTCCCTTCCTCTCTTTTCCCTCCCTCCCTCCCTCCTTCCTTTTTTAATTAATAGAACTTTAGTTTTCAGAGCAGTTTTAGGTCACAGAAAAATGGAGCAGAAAGTACAGAGGTTTCCACATACCCCCTTCCCCCACTACCCGTGCGCATCTTCCCCAGCTATGAACATCCCCCACCAGAGTGGCACATTGTTATAACCGATGAACCTACACTGACATGTCCTTATCGCCCAGGGCCCAGAGTTTACACTAGGGTTCACTCTTGGTGTTATACATTCTGTGGGTTTGGACAAATGTATAAAGACAGGTATCCACCACTGTGGTATCATACAGAGTAGTTTCACTGCCCTAAATCCTCCGTGCTCTGCCAACTCATCCCTCCCTCTTTGCCCCAAACCCCTGGCAACCACTGATCTTTGTACTGTCGCCATAGTTTTGCCTTTTCTGTCATGTTATAGAGTTAGAATCATACAGCTTGCAGCCTTTCTAGGCTGGCTTCTTTCATTCTCCCTTTCTTGTGAGTGGACCCGCTCATAACCTCATCACCATTTCCAGGTTACAAATGAGGACACCATGGCACAGAGAGCTCAGGCGGCCTGCCCAGTGTCACAAAGCCTGTAAGTGGAAGAGCTCAGGTTCAAGTCCAGGGCCCTGGCTCTTATCCATTTGGCCCCCTGAATCTGAGTGGTGCTACTGGCATCAGGAACTACTCTCACCATCCAGGAACAAACAGCCCTTCCAGCTCCTTCCTAGAGGCCAAACTGAGGGCCACCCAAAGTCTGGGGAAGGAGAAAGGGTGGGTCCCTTCCCGTCCCTGGAGGTCCGCTCACTTGTCCCAGGCCACTGGGTGGGACACAGCAGGCGGCAGGTTCAGGCTCTCTCTTCACAGCTCCTGGCGGCAATCCCAGACTCCATGAGGAAGCAGGAGGTGCGGACAGGTGGGGAGACTGGCCAGGGCCACAGTGCCAGCTCCCCAGCTGAGCAGGTGAAAGCCCTCGTGGACCTGCTGGCCGGGAAGGGTGGTCAGGGCTCCCTGGCCCCACAGGCCCCCGACAGAGCACTGGACTCTCCGCTGGGGCCCCACAGCAATGGTAGGTAGACAGAGGGGTATCCCTGGGCCCTCTTTCTACCTTCCCTTTCCTCGCCCTTCTTAGCCCTCCCCTCTGGCCTCTATCCTGCAGACTGGAGAATACAGAAGCACCGCGAGGCCCTGCTGAGCAGGGTAAGAGGCAGCCCAGAGCTGGGCAGCCCCTCGCCCAGGCTGTCCAGCCTCCTCCTGGTGGAGGGCCTGACGGACCTGCAGCTGAAGGAACATGACTTCACGCAGGTGGAGGCTACACGCGGGGGCTGGCGCTCCACCAAGACCATCGCCCTGGACAGGCTTTTCCTGCCTCTATCTCGGGTGTCCATCCCACCTCGGATCTCCATCACCATCGGGGTGGCCGGTGTGGGCAAGACCACCTTGGTGAGGGACTTTGTCTGCCTCTGGGCCCAGGGGCAGGTCGGTAAGGACTTCTCACTGGTGCTGCCTTTGAGCTTCCGGGATCTCAACCCCCACGAGAAGCTGTCTGCAGACAGACTTGTCCGCTCTGTCTTCCCTCATATTGGGGAGCTTGGCCTGGCAGGAGCAACCAGGGTCCTCCTGATCCTGGACGGCCTGGATGAATGTAAGACGCCTCTGGACTTCTCCAACACTGTGGCCTGCACTGATCCCAAGAAGGAGATCCAGGTGGACCACTTGATCACCAACATCATCAGGGGCAATCTCTTCCCAGAAGTTTCTGTCTGGGTCACCTCCCGCCCCAGTGCGGCTGGCCAGATTCCTGGGGGCCTAGTGGACCGGATGACTGAGATCCGGGGTTTTAACGAGGAGGAAATTCAAGTGTGTTTGGAGCAGCTGTTCCCCGAGGACCAGGTCCTCTTGGGCTGGGTCCTGAGCCAGGTGCAGGCCGACAGGGCCCTCTACCTGATGTGTACCATCCCAGCCTTCTGCCGGCTCACAGGTTTGGCGCTGGGCCACTTATGCCGCAACAAGCCAGAGCCCCAGGACACAGAACTGTGGCCTCCAAGGACCCTGTGTGAGCTCTACTCTTGGTACTTCAGGATGGCTCTTGGTGGGGAGGGGCAGGAGAAGGGTAAGGCGAGCCCTCGCATCGAGCAGCTGGCCCATGGCGGCCGCAAGATGGTGGGGACACTAGGCCGGCTGGCCTTCCATGGGCTGGTCAAGAAGAAGTACGTGTTCTATGAGCCAGACCTGAAGGCGTTTGGCGTGGACCTGGCTCTGCTGCAGAGCGCCCTGTGCAGCTGCTTCCTGCAGCGGGAGGAGAGCTTGGCCTCCTCGGCAGCCTACTGCTTCACCCACCTGTCCCTGCAGGAGTTCGTGGCGGCCACGTACTACTATAGCGCCTCCAAGAAGGCCATCTTCGACCTCTTCACCGAGGGTGGCGTGTCCTGGCCTCGGCTCGGCTTCCTCACGCATTTCAGAGGCGCGGCCCAGCGTGCCATGCAGGCTGAGGACGGACGGCTGGACGTGTTCCTGCGCTTCCTCTCGGGCCTCTTGTCTCCAAGGGTCAATGCCCTGCTGGCCGGCTCCCTGCTGGCCCAGGGTGAGCACCAGGGCTACCGGGCCCAGGTGGCCGAGCTCCTCCAGGGCTGCCTGCGCCATGACACAGCGGTCTGCGCCCGGGCGATCAATGTCCTGCACTGCCTGCATGAGCTGCAGCACACGGAGCTGGCCCGTGGCGTGGAGGAGGCCCTGGAGAGCGGAGGTCTGGCCAGGCTGACTGGCCCCCATCACCGTACCGCCCTGGCCTACCTCTTGCAGGTGTCGGACACTTGCGCCCAGGAGGTCAACCTGTCCCTACACCTCAGCCAAGGCGTCCTCCAAAGTCTGCTGCCCCAGCTGCTCTACTGCCGGAGCCTGAGGTGGGCACCCGGGTAGGGGCGCAGGGTGTGTGGGCAAAAGAGAGAGCGGAGGACCTGAAGCTTCCTCCCCTCCACCATGCCCCTCTGGATCAGGGTTCTGCGGCTGCCATAACAAAGGACCACAGCTGAGTGGCTTAAAACAACAGAAACTTATTCGCTCACAGCTCTGGAGGGGTTGGCAGGGCTGTGCCCCCTCTGAAGCCTGTAGGGGAGAATCTTTCCTGCCTCTCTAGCTTGTGGTGTTTGCCGGCAGTCCTTGGTTTGTAGACGCATCACTCCAATCTCTGCCTCTGCCGTCACAAGGCCACCTTCTCCTGTGCCCCTGTCTTCACATAGCGCTCTCCTCTCTTGTAAGGACACCAGTCATATTGGATTACAGGCCCACCCTACTCCAATATGACCTCACCTTAACTAATTACATCTGCAACAACCCTATTTCCAAACAAGATTGCATACTTGAGGCACCAGTGGGTTAAAATGCCAACGTATCTTTTTGGGGGATACAATTCAACCTACAACACTCCGTAAACATCCCAGTGCTGATAGGAACCACATACACTCACTCCACCCTCAGTCCATCCTCTGCCCACTGCTCTGGACCTTGGCAGTGAGAGTGAGGAGGGAAAGTTGTAGGACCAGGGCCATTCAGGACCTGAGAGCAGCTTCCACATACTCAGAAGGAGGAGGTAGCAACCAGTGTCCCACAGATGCACATGGCATGCGGGGCTGCTGGGAAGACACCTGTCTGATTAGGAATCCCAGGGCTCACACCACTAAGCCTCCCAGTTCACCCTTGTAGGAAAACTCTGAGCATGGTGGGTGTGCTGGCACAGGTCTCTGAGCCACATAGTGGGGGCTGCATTGATGGAGAAGAGGGAGAGGGAAAGGATCTCAGCCTGGGTATCTTCACTGCCCCGATGCCAGCCCTTTGCCAGGGGCCTCATCCCACCTGCCTGTGGGTGGTGGTACCACTCACTATGGCTGTTCCTCCTGACCAGGCTGGACACCAACCAGTTCCAGGACCCCGTGATGGAGCTGCTGGGCAGTGTGCTGAGTGGGAAGGACTGTCGCATTCAGAGGATCAGGTAACACTGACCCAGGAAACCCTGCCCAGGGTGCCTACCTGTCTCTCAGGGTCTGGGGCTCCTTTCCTATCCTCTCTGCTCAGTTGGCCAGTGGTACTTTCAAGGAGAGGTATCTTTGAAACTTGTGGCTCAGGATGCAGGCTGCTAGTTTCTGTCCATTCTGGAAAGTTCCAGAGGCTCAGGTACCCCCTGTAAGACAAGGGAAAAGATATGATGAGGGTCAGATGAGGGAGATGGAAGCATTTCTCCATGTACCATATGTGCTGATGTGGTGCCAGGTCAAATTTTCTCTAAGCTCTCAAAGTTTGCTCTCAAACAGTATTCTGGACACAGGATTGCATCTTTAAATAAAATGTAATTTTTTTAATTAAGAAAATTAATTAAAATTTAAAACAATTTAAAAAATTTTTAATTTGAACATCTCATCTTTAATGTTTAATTAGATGAAAGTTTCTATGCTGGCTGCCAAATGTATCTATGTGCTTATGAAATCTCTCCAGTAGTAATATTTCTGAGTCTAAGTAACACCCTGGTTTGTAGCTGAGTCGATGTGATGACCTGAAGGTAGGTTTCAGAGAACTAGGGAGGGGAATTTGGAGAATAGGACCCAGAGAGTAATTTTTCATCCTCACACAAACTTCCAAGTTCTGAAATAATCTTTATCCGAGGAAACAAAAGTGTAGAATGAGTCAGAAGCAAAACTAAGTCATTGAGGACAGTAGTTAGAATAGTGGGCTCCGTGTGACCTTGTACAGTCACCTCTGTGCCTAAGGAGGGTAAAAATGGGGTTTAAAAGGTATCTGTGACCCCTGTGAGTTCAGGGGTCCCCATGACCACCCTCAAGTTCAGTGGACTCACAGAACTCAGAAAAGCCATTAGATCCACAATTCATTACATTGAAACAATACAGGTTAAAATCTGCAAAGGGAAAAGGTGCCTGGGGCAGGGTCCCGAAGAGACCAGGCCTGAGCTTCCAGCTGTCCCCTCCCAGTAGAGTCATGCTCCCAGCGATGACGTGTGACAACACACACGAAGCAATCCAACCAGAGAAGTTCGCCTGAGTGAGGGGTCCGGAGTTTTTACTGGGGATCCGTCATGAAGACATACCTGACCTCCCACATAGCTGACCTTAGTCTCCAGCCCCTCCAGAGGTCAAGCTGTCACTGCATGGCACAGGGCCCCACCATAAATCACACTGTGAGGTAAACCATCTAGCAAGGTCCAAGGCCTCCAGGTCAACAAGTCAATGTCAGGCAGGACGTTCCAAGGGCTTAGAGGTCACCTCTCAGGAGCCAGGGGCAAGGTTAATCCTTTACTACACACTACCTCTTAGAGCTTTTGTGAGGCTTCAGTGAGTTAATTCAGGGAAACTGCTTAGGACAGGCCAGCACAGAGGAAGTATCGGCTATTTATTGGCAAGATTACCTTTGTCTTGTTAGCCAGAGATACAAGTGTAATCCCCTCGAAAGAAATATGATAATGACAACTTCTCATTATTAATATCTTTTCCTTCATGGGAGCCCCCAACAAACAGTCAACTTTCAGTGTTTTGCTTAAAGGAGTCTAGATAGTGCTCAGAAATTTTTATGAACAAAGCCAAAACTTTCTTCTGTGGCCATATGCCCTTCTTCACCTCTCTGCAGTTGGTCCTCAGTGCCACATCCCTGTTTGAAGTGTTCAAGACATCCTTCAGAAAACACACATGACTCATGAAATATTACTTATAAAATAATTATAGAAGTCCTGGTGGGGGAGGGTAAACAGAGGTGCCCTAGATTTTGAGAACATTTATATAGAAGGTGGTCTGGATGAATGGTCTTCAGGCTTTTTTTAAGCAATAAAACCCTTTTTAAAAGTGATATATCATGGGACAGCCCTGGTGGCCTAATGGTTAAGTTTGGCATGCTCAGCTTCAGTGGCCTGGGTTCAGTTCCTGGGTGAGGACCTATACCACTCATCAGTGGCCATGCTGTGGCGGCAGCTCACATCTGAAATAGAGGAAGATTGGCAACAGATGTTAGCTCAGAGTGACTCTTCCCCAGCAAAAATAAAAATAAAGGCAAATCTGTTTAAAAAAGTGATATATCAGGCAGAACCCCAATAGGTAAGACAGACAAAAGAGGGGAGCTGCTAGCAAGGAAGGAAGAGGGGGTAGGGGGCCCAGAGCCCAGGCACTTGGTTCCTCTTCAGCCTCCTGTTGGCTCCTGAAGCTTTTCTGAAGAACCCTAGGGGCCCTTGAAACATGGCTTGAAAAGCACTAGGGGTTCTCATTGTATCCTTTGGCTGCCCTATTGTTTTAAATGCGTAAGAAACTGTCAAGAAACTCAACAGCTACCATTTCTGAAATTGGTATGAAGCAACACTAAGTTGATCCACTAGGATATTCCTGGAGTCATCCTTTCAAGGATATTTTTACTTTTTAATTTTACTTTTAAGTTAGTTCTGTAATAACTCTACCGTTTTCCTTTCTTGCGTTAGAGAAAGGGCCAAGAACAGTGATGTGCTGGGAGTATGAGTTTAGCACTAGTTCATGAGAGCGGATGGTTAAATTTTCCGGAATTTTTGCAAGCTGGAAGTGCTTGAAATTGGCCATGGTGGGAGTATTTACACCATGGAAATTGGCCAATGCAACAAATCAGGAATTTTGTGTTTTGTTTTTTCCTGAGAGCCAGTTTTCTAGCACACTGACTGGCTGGGATGCATGTGGTAGACCTCTATAATTGTACATACTCTTTGCTGTGCTGTTCATGTAGAAGATGTTGTGCTGGATTCTGGCCAAACTTTTCCCTGGGACCCTTTGCCAGCATGTAGGTCTGTCTGCCCTCTCTGGTCCGACTTTACCTAGCTTTTCTGGACCTGGCATTCTGCTCCAGAGCTCACCTCATCTCCACCTGGGTCCAGGCCCTGACAATGCTGGGGTGGCCAGGGGTTTGGATCATGGGCATGGTGGTAAGAAAGAGGCGACAAGATTCGTATACCTGTAATAACCACTCTTCTCCCTCTCCTTGGGCAGTTTGGCTGAGAACCAGATCAGTAACAAGGGGGCCAAGGCTCTGGCCAGATCCCTCCTGGTCAACAGAAGTCTGACCACTCTGGAGTAAGTAGAACACCAGAGGCCAATCTTAAGTCATCTTGTGAAGTCCCCTCCTGTGAAATTACTGAGGTCCCATCCACGCTGCCTGATTCAGCCCATAGGTAGCCTTTGGGCATAATACCCATAGTTCACTCAGAGTAAGTTCCAAGGTCTTTGGGCCCCTGTAGACAGGACCCTAGACCATACTCTCCCCTGGGTGGGTTGGAAGGACAGCTGAGCAAGCAAAGTCATGGCTCCTCCTCAGTTGCTGGGACTCACCCAGTGAGTCACCAGAATTTATGCTCTGAACCTAGTGTTATCATTCTCCTCCTCTCCACACTTGGCCCAAGCCCACTAGTCCATCAGATCCTGCTTTCTGCTCCCCATCACATGGGACCATCTTGGGAATCTCCTTCATTGTTCAACTAAATAAGGATCTCTGCCCCAGTTCTGCCAAACCTGAAATCCTAACCCAGATACATTCCTTTCAAGGACCATAGATTTAAAGGTCAGTGTTAACTCTTGTTCCTCCTTCCGTCCCTGGGAATTGGTTAAGAGAATGGTTCTTTGTCTTCCTTCCACCAGCCTCCGCAGTAACTCCATCGGACCTCAAGGGGCCAAGGCGCTGGCAGATGCTCTGAAGATTAACCGCACTCTGGCCTCTCTGAGGTACGTGTCATCTGCTTCCTGTCCTGCTGCCCCCAAGAGAGGGCCGGGATAACCTTCTTCTTGGATGCCACCCATAGAGTGGGAGGCAATTCAAAATGGTGGGCATGAGATACCAGCTCCCAACTAATTAGATATGATGGGATCTTGTATCCTAAGAAAATTTCCAAACTCCAGCTCTTCCCTAGTCATTGTGCTTGTGTTTATGGCCTGAGCAGAGGATAGAGGAGAAGAGGGGAGGGGTATGTAGAGGTGGAAGGGCAAAATAATCTATGAGGAAAACCTCTTGCCCTCCATTGAGTGAGAAATTCCCAAGCCCATGGTATTAGAAAATTCCCCTGAGGTTTTTTCCAGGACATTAAAAAGCCCATTTGGGGCCACCCTGGTGGTGTAATGGTTAAGTTCACATGCTCCTCTTCCACGGCCAGGGGTTCGCCAGTTCGGATCCTGGGCACAGACCTACATACCGCTTATCAAGCCCTGCTGTGGCAGGCATCCCACATATAACGTGGAGGAAGATGGGCACAGGTGTTAGCTCAGGGCCAATCCTTCCTCAGCAAAAAGAGGAAGATTGGCAGCAAATATTAGCTCAGGGCTAATCTTCCTCAAAAAAAGAAAAAGCTCATCTTGCAGAAGGTTCTTATGGTTTGGAGTGGTTTGCCGTGCTCCTTTTAGGGGCCTGTGCTTGTATCCATTCTTAATTGAGTGTGTACCATCATTTTGTTTTGGTTTTTTCACTTATTTACTTTTATTGAGGTGAAAGTCACATAAAATGTACCATTTTAAAGGATACAGCTCAATGGCATTTAGTACATTCACAATGGGGCAACCATCACCTCTATCTAGTTCCAAAATATTTTCATCACCCTAAAGGGAGACTTTGTTCCCACAATCAGTCACTTCCCATTCTCCCTTCCCCAAGCCCCAGCAACCACCAATCTGCTTTCTATCTCTAAAGGTCAGTGTTAACTCCTGTTCCTCCTTCCCTCCCTGGGAACTGGATGAGAGAATGGTTCTTTCTCTTCCTTCCACCAGCCTCCACAGTAACTCCATTGGCATATTCTGGATATTTCATACAAATGGAATCATACAATAAGGCCTTTTATGTCTGTCTTCTTTCTCTGAGCATGTTTTCAAGGTTCATCCACATTGTAGCTCATAGTGCTTCATTCCATTTTATGGCTGAATTTGTTGTTGTTAGTGCTGTCAAGCAGATTCCAACTCTAGCAACCCTGTGTACAGCAGAGAAGAACCCTGTCCAGTCTTTTTGCATCATCCTCTCACCTTCCGGCGCTATATCAGATGATGCTCCACTGCTATTCATAGGGTTTTTCATGGCCAGTTGTTTTGGAAGTGGGTGGCTAGGTCCTTCCACCTAGTCTGTCTTAGTCTGGAAGCTCCACTGAAACCAGTCCACCACGGGTGACCCTGATGGTATTTGAAATATTGGTGGCATAGCTTTCAGCATCACAGCAACACTCAGCTGCCATAGTATGACAACTGACAGATGGCAGTATGGTTCCCTGATAGGGAAATTAATCCAGGATGCAGCAGTGAGAGTGTGAATCTTAACCCCTAGACCACCAGGGCTGGTTTTAAGGCTGAATAATATTCCGTTATATGGACAGACAGACCATAATTTGTTTATCCATTCATGAGTTGATAGACATTTGGGTTATTTCCACCTTTTGGCTGTGTGAATAATGCTGCTGTACACATTTGTGTACAATTATATGAGGACCTGTTTTCAATAATTTGGGTAGATACCTAGGAGTGGAATTTGCTGAGTCACGTGGGAACTCTATGTTTGACCTTCTGAGGAACTGTCAGACTGTTTTCCCCAGCAGCCACACCATTTTACATTTCCACCAGCAGCAGACGAGGGTTACAATTTCTCCACATCCTTGCCAACACTTGGGTGCTGTGGCTTTTAGCTGTTCTTAGGACTATTGATGACCTAGTTATCATTGTCCAGAGACTATGGGCACTTTGTCCCCAGTCAGCAGGCAGGCGCTGAGAGACCCAGAGGGAAACCTAAGGCCAGAGCATCAGCAAGAAGGGCTGATTACTCCCTAGTTCCCATGTGATGGGCAGTGAGAGCATGTAATGGTCAGAGCCCCTTCTCACCAAGGTCAGCTGCTGGCCCCTGCTTAGGCCTTGGTGACACTGTGGTGGGTGTTCAAGCCACCCTCGGGTGCTCCATCAGTAATGCGCCTCTTCCTTGCCTCCACAGCCTCCAGAGCAACACGATCAGGGATGATGGTGCCAGGTCCATAGCTGAGGCCTTGGGCACCAACCGGACCCTCTCCGTGCTGCAGTGAGTGGACAAGCTGCCTGGCAGAGAGCCTCCTCCCTCCTCTCCTCCTCCAAGGGCCTCTCTGCCTGTTTTCTGCAAGTAGGGATGGATGGGGCAAGGTGCACGGTTTTCTGACCCATCTGGATGGCCCCTGGAAAACTTGATGCCCATCGCTTTTCCAGAGAATGGGGTTGGGGAAATAATTAAAAATAAAGCCTCCTGCCAACTCAGAAAATCCTGTCCACGAATGTAGGAAAGGAGGAACAGCTCTATTATTTGAATAAACATTCAGCTAGACTGCAGTGCACCTTATAGGCAGTCCACCAATCAGAATGCGAAGACAAAGAAATCTCACCCTTTCCTATAGCCAAGCAGACACGACCCATTACAAATGTGTTTTCAAGATAAACAACAACTTGTCTTCAAGTAAGAGGACTGGACAGCATGGTTTGTCACAGTTTATCCGAAATTTGCCTGGTAGTTGGGGTAGCTATCTGTGTTTGCTAATTTGCCTTTATCTAAGGGAAAAATAAAACTTCTCCTATCTTCATGATAAGCAGGCACTTACAGTGTGGAGCCAGTGCTATCTCCTTGATGTGTACATTTCAGAGAGATGGCTCCAAGGTTCTTACAAAAGACATTCGTAGGCTGTAACCTGGCAAGAGGTTTATTTAGCTTTCAAAAAGATGTACGTACTTCTCAAATGGACAGAGAAAGAATTTATAATTGCAGGTTTTCTCAAGAAAATACTTCAAGGAAAGAGACAGGGGAAGGTCGCTTTCCTTTCTGGAACCAGGGACAAGTCCCTTTTGTTTAGTTTGTATTTAGCCTCACACAGGAGAGGTGCTGCCTTGCCTGTCCTTCTAGGATAAGCACAGGGGTTCTCCTATAACGTCCTCCAGACATAATATAAGAGGAAGTAGCTTTTAGAGATCTGTCCTAGGAAGGTTTGTACAGCTGGGAGGTAGGCTGCTGGCTGGTCTAGATGGAGGTAGACGGTTGAATGCTGAGAGCATTGGTTGGGTGAGGCGCCAGCAGGGCTTGTATGTGAAAGTACCCACTTGGGAGTTTGGTGGATATTATCAGCATTTGCTGGTTACTGCTTTCCAGCCTCTGACAAGGGAGGGCCCAGCTGCCCTTGCCTCTTACTCTCCACATAATGTCTATTGGCATCACTTTCGCAACAATTCACAGACCTTTCCTGGAGACCTCTTCCCCCTGCTCTGATAAATCGAGAGGGCACTTGAATAGTCTCTGACCTCTCACCTTGAAACAGACTGTCCTTGGCCTTGGAATGGCTGTGGCCAGTTTTGCTGAAGGACCCCTCTCCTTTCCCACAGCCTGCAGAAGAACACCATTGGGCCCGTGGGAACCCAGCGGATGGCAGATGCCCTGAAGCAGAACAAGAGTCTGAAGGAGCTCATGTGAGAAATGCAGAAGGGCCAAATTGATATCCTCAGTGCCTGGCACAATGCCCAGCCCCTAATAAATATTCTTGAGCATGGGGATAGATGGGTAGATGAGTGGATAGATGGGTGGATGGAGAAGCGGATGGATAGCTGGATGGATGTGTGGGTGCAGGATTGCTGGCTTTGGACTCCAAAGCACTGGACCAGGGGAATGGAGACCCAGATTCCCAGGATGATGTGAGCCCCAATTGTCTCAGGCTCACATTTACTGCTTCCTAGCTGGCAGAAGAAAACAGCATTTCCTGGTCATTTTCACATAAAGTATCACAAGTACCTCTCACTAAAGGGTTGGTCCAGCTCCTCACCAGGGAGTCAAGAAGGACTTTGGGGATCGGCTCGGTAGTGTAGTGGTTAAGTTCACGTGCTCCACTTCAGTGGCCCAGGGTTCCCATGTTTGGATCCTGGGCCCAGACCTAGCACTGCTCATCAAGTCATGCTATGGCGGCATCCTACATAAAATAGAGGAAGATTGGCACAGATGTTAGCTCAGCAACAATCTTCCTCAAGCAAAAAGAGGAAGATTGGCAATAGGTATTAGCTCAGCACTAACGAAAAAAACAAACAGAAAAGGAAGGACTTTCGTATCTTGATCTCTTGCAGGCAGCTGGTGATCACTTGCAGAGGCTACTACCTAACTAGCCTCAGGCAGAGCAAACTGTGCACTGGGCACCCTTAAGACAGCAGACAGCCCTACCCTGGAGAGGAGGCCAGCTCACCCGGGTCCTATCTCTTGCAGGTTCTCCAGTAACAGCATGGGTGATGGAGGTGCCAAGGCCCTGGCTGAGGCCCTGAAGGTGAACCAGGGCCTGGAGAACCTGGAGTGAGTCTGCCTGATTACCCTCCAGAGGTGGTTGTGGGCAGAGAGTGACCTCCCCCAGGGTTTCCCATCCAGAAGGTGGGGGAGTCCTGGATGAGGGCTATCAGTCAGCAGTCAGGGTCATTTCCCTGCCAGAACCCAGCCAACCACCAACCCTGGGCATACTGTGATCTTAGTGTCTCTCCCTCCATGCCCACCCTACTTGTCCCATTCCCACCTCCTATCCCCCCTGCCGCAGCTCCGTTTCCCTGGACAGTAAGGGTTGGTGTTGGTTCTGGAGTTTTCAGAGTGACAACAAGCACCGAATGCCCTTGAGAAGCTGGTGCAAGTGGCTGAAGAGGGGGTTGGCTGCAGTGGCCTTGGTAGGGGGTGGGGGAGCTCAGCACTGCCCACACTGGGGAGACTTGGTGGCGCCACTTTCTCTGGGGGCTGCAGACACAACACGCCTCCCTCAGAGGCTGTTTGGAGCCACCCAAATCAAGGTAGAGTCTAAACTTTGGGGCTGGTTGTGCTAGCCTTACCTTCCCCGACCTAGCAGGGGCTGGAATGTGGGGGATGGGAGAGGAAAGAGGAATGATGAGAAAAGCAGTGTGGGGTGACACCTGTTCTCAAGGTCCCCCAACTCCCTGTTGAACCCAGTGCTTGCAGTCCCAGGCTGGATTGGCAGCTCCCTCTGGGTCCTGGGCCAGCCATACCAAGTATGCCCCATCCCCTGTTGCAGCCTGCAAAGCAATTCCATCAGTGACGCAGGAGTGGCAGCACTGATGGGGGCCCTCTGCACCAACCAGACCCTCCTCAGCCTCAAGTAAGTCCTGGCCTCCCTCACCAACCAGGGGGTCTGAAGGAACTTTGGGACTTGGAAGGAAAGACTGGCGCTAGGAAGCCTACACCTACCCCGGTGGGCCTGTCATGGGGAACAGCTATGGTTGGACAGCTTGATTCTTGAGCCTGGCCTCCTACACTCTTGCTGCTCTCTTGGGAGGGCAGGGGACAGCTGTGGCCCTCAGCTGGCCCGCTCTGCTGCTCCCTTCTTATATGCAAGCCCTTTAGGTACCCAAGCATGCTTGCCTGCCCCTGCCCCTCACACCTGAGGTCCCGTCGTCTCATCCCCTTCCTCCTGGACTGTCCTACTACTGATAGTCCTAAAGTGAGGACACCTGGCTGACTAGCTGTCAGAGGCCTGAGCTTGCTGGAACAAACTCGTCACACCTCAGCCCAGATCGGTCACGAGGCCCAGGTCCCACCTGGGGTTTCTTAGGTTCAAAAAGCCTGAAGGCCTGGGCTTATCTCCCCAAGAGGCCACATCTATCTAGTCAGCAGCTCAGGGTCTTCTCTTTCCTCAGCCTTCGAGAAAACTCCATCAGCCCAGAGGGAGCCCAGGATTTGGCACATGCTCTCTGTACCAACAGCACCCTGAAGAACCTGGAGTACGTGAGTGGGGGGCAGGCAGTGCTTCCTAAGGCTCCTTTATGCCCCACTGGGCCTCGCCCACTCAGAGCAGGGACACAGATGGGCCAGACCCTCATTGCCCTTGCCATTGTACAAGGCTGGAAAAGGACCTGCTTGGGAGGAGGTAGCCAGGAGACCTGGCATCTGGTGGCAACCCTGACACAAGTCCCCCACTCTCATGTCATAAATTACACAAGATGAGGTTAGTAGGGACACTGCTTGCCCCCAACCCCCATGGTGATGGTCGAGCACGTAGGAGGGGCCACGTTGTGAGGGGCAGCACAACACAGGGATCAGGAGTGAGTCCCTGGCAGCCCCACCGTCTCCTGGCAGGTGACTTGTCATGGAACTTCACTCAGTGGAGCCTCGGCCCACCCCTCATGGAGTTGTCAGGATTCGGTACAATAGTCCAGGGCACATGCCTGGCACAGCGCCTGGGACAGACAAGTGCCCCCACAAGCATGAGCCAGGCAATCCTAGCAGACTCCATGCGGTCCTCAGTGCAGGTCAGAAGCGCAGTCTGGATTCCCTGGTGAGTAAGAACAGGGGCCTTCATAGCTGGCTCCGGCTCACTTGCCCCTGTTCCCCTCCTCCCAGCCTGACAGCCAACCTCCTTCACGACGAGGGTGCCCAGGCCATCGCGGTGGCAGTGAGAGAAAACCGCGCCCTCACGTCCCTTCAGTGAGTCTATGGCAGCTCCACCCACCCCACCCCTCTGCAGAGCTGCAGGGCCACACTCAAACCAACTGATGCATGATACCAAGTCCAGCTTTGGGGCTCCCCTACATGGTCTCAGGGGCCTCCAGTCAGCCGTGCCCTGCCCCCTGCTCTGCTTCCTGAAGCTGATCCACCGAGAGGCCAATGGTGGGAGGTGGGTGCCCATGGCTGTGCCTCTGCAGGTCACATGTTTCATGCAGGGACCATTTGAGTCTTTCCCTGTGCCCACCCCTAACCAGAGAGTGCTCGTTGACCCCTTGGGGACTAAGCCTGAGGAGGGTTGCAGGAGTTCTGCCCATCGGTGGCCAGGACCCCGTCCTGCAGGGACTCCATCCCTACTGTCAGACTCTCCTGGGAGAAGCCTCCTCTTTCTGCAGTCTCCAGGACCTCCTGGGCTCTGCCCTGGCCACATGGTTACATGTTTGTGCCTGTCCAGCCTGCAGTGGAATTTCATCCAAGCCGGTGCTGCCAAGGCCCTGGGACAAGCACTACAGCTCAACAGGAGCCTGACTAGCCTTGAGTAAGTGGGGCCTCTCCAGAGGCGGCAGGGAGGGCAGGGGAGCAGAGGAATCTGAAACCCCAGTGCCCACCAGGCACAGGGCTCATGCAGATGGCCCCCAGCACACAGCCTCCCCTGCCCTAAGGCCAGGGGGCATGTTTCTGCCCTCAACTGCATTTTTTTTAATTAACAGCTTTATTGATATATAATCCACATACCATAAAATCCACCCATTTAAAGAGTTCTATTCACTGGTTTCTAGTATATTCACAGAGTTGTGCAACCATCACCACAACAAATTTTAGAACATTTTCATTGCTCCAAAGGAAACTTCATACCCATTAGCAGTCACTCCCCATTCTCCCCTGCCCTCAGCCCCTGGAAACCACTAATCTACTGTCTCTATGGATTTACCTGTTCTGGACACTTCATATAAATGGAATCATACAGTATGTGTTCTTTTGTGACTGACGTCTTTCACAGTATAATGTTTTCACGGTTCATCCATGTTGTAGCATGGATCCTTACTTCATCTCTTTCAATGGCTGAGTAACATCCCATTGGATGGATAGACCATATTTTGTTTATCCATTCATTAGCTGATGGACATTTGGGTTGTTTCCACTTTTTGGCTATTATGAATAATGCTGTATGAACATTCCTGAACAAGATTCTGTGTGGACATGTTTTCATTTCTCTTGGGTATATACCTGGGAGCAGACTTGCTGAGTCAGTGGTAACTTTGTGTTTAACCTTTGAGCCTCACCTGCTTTTGACCCTGACCAGTTCTTCTCCTTCAGCTTCCAGGATTTCCCATCTCTGGCTGGTCCTCCTCATTCTTTTCTTCTGTTGGGCTCTGAAATACTCGTGTTCCTCAGGGTTCTGTCCTAAGCCATCTTCCCTTGAATGACATCTCTTCTGGACGTTCTCCTCCTCTCCCAGGGCTCCAATTACCTTTGAAGTCCTGGTGGCCCCATATATGTATTCCAGACCACTCTCCTGAGCTCCAGACCCATGTATCCACTGGCCACTCTGCATCTCCTCTTGGTTGTCTCACAGGCGCTTCCAATTGCCCAAATTCTCTCTCCCACAAGCCAGCTTCTTGGTTTCCCATCTCATGAATGGAATGAGCCAACCAAGTGTGCAAACTGGAAACATTGCCTTTACTCACCCTTCCCACTTGCAATTTATTTCCAAGTCCTGCCAACATCCCAGCCATTTCCCTCTGTCCCCATGGCCACCATCCAGGCCACCAGCATCACTCACCTGCAATCACTATAGCAGCCTCCACATCTCATCCATCCTCTCACACTGCTGGACAAAGATGGCTCCAAAATGTAACTCTGTCCCTGCCCTGGGTAAGCTGTTTAAATCACTGCCCAGTGCCTGCAGAGTGAAGTCCAACCCTCAGCGTGGCTTCTAAGGTTCCCAAAGACCTGCTTCCTTTGCATCTCCTCAGCCTCATTTCGCACTTCAGCAACTCAATTCGACTTTTTTTGGTCCCTTTGGTGTGCCAGGCCCTCTCTCCCATCTCTCATCCTTCAGGTTTTAGTTTACATCTGTTTCCTCTGGGCAGACTCCAATACCGCACTGGGATGGGAGACCCTGACCGGTGCCCCCTGCAGCCTGCACTTGGCTTATGGTGACTGCTCATTTAATCGTGTCCCCACCTGAGTTCTAAGAGGGCAGAATTGGGCTTTCTAATACACAATACACACTCAAATGTTTGTTAAAATTATCAATGCAAACTGCTCCCTTAAACATGCCAATGTCCACTTCAACTAAGCTCTTAATCACTTACTGCTCCAGGGCCTGCTACTTTCCTCCAATGTGGAAGGAAAAAAAAGAAAATGTAAACATTGACTAGGAAGAATGGGCCGGGGATTGAGGACTTCAATTTAATTTTCTAGATGACTTTGAAAAGCACACCCTTTTGTCCAACCCCTTGTTGATAGTATTTCCATGAGTCCCTTTTCTTGTTTGCCTCTGATGGTCCAGACTCATGCAGATCCCAGACCCCTCTGCATGTTAATTAGGAGGCTATGGGACTGCAGTGACCACACAGGGTGGACAATTATCCTCAGGGCAACCCTGGGAGTATAGTCTATGGTGTGTATGGTCTGAATTAAATCTAGAAGGTCCAAGCTCAGCACGTCATGCTGGAGTGCTGGCCCTGTGCCCCAGGGGTCACGCTCTGTGTTCAGTTTACAGGAGAACGCCATCGGGGATGAAGGCGCCTCTGCGGTGGCCAGTGCGCTGAAGGCAAACACGGCCCTCACTGCTCTCTAGTAAGTCCCGAGATGCACGGCAGCCAGGAAGCCGGCCCCCTCACCATCCTTTCATGCTAAACATCAGTCTTGTTTCCCCGTCAAGGAAGGTGTGTTTGATTTTTTTAATATTAGCAATCGGGACACCAAACACCTAGAAAGAATCAGTGGTTCAGGGCGTGACCTCCCCTAAATGCTCCAGGAGACTACCTTTACTTCCTGTATCCATAGCATCAAGATCTCTGTCCTAGGCATCGGACGGTCTAGGTAGGGGACGCGGTGTTCTTTGCACAGACCACGGGACAACAGTTTTCAACTATTTTGCCACTTCCAACCTTGAGACAAGAGGGTGAAAACGAACGGCAAATATGGCGAGAAACTGGGCTGGGGCAGGTGTGAGGGCTGGAGAGGCCTGCCCTGTCCGTGTTGATTCCATTTCCTCTTACAGTCTCCAGGTGGCCTCCATTGGTGCTCCAGGGGCCCAGGCGCTAGGGGAGGCCCTGGCTGTGAACAGAACCTTGGAGATTCTTGAGTAAGTATTCCAGTGTCTGGTAGTCTCTTGTCCAAAGTAACCAAGTTGTTGATTCATAATAAATAGATATGGAAGGAAAAAAATGTGAATTTACATGGAAAATCACAAATCATTTAAATGTCTTCACTTAAATCAAGCTTGCCCCAGCTTCCCCTGATCCCACTTCATACCTTTTCCTGCAGTCACTATTGTTGGTCCTCTTCTCCTATCTGCTCTCATATCTTCTCATATCTGCTCTCCTTGGCCTTGCCCAGGCTGACATCGCCCTGTTTAGGGGCCCATGGGATAGCCAGAGGCCACTGATCTCCGTCCAAACTCCAGGGTGCGGGCATCAAGTTCTGTGGGGCTCTCAGGTGTGTCCAAGTCATCCCTGCTCTCACCCTTCTGTGAAGCTGAGCACATGGGGACTGCTGGCTGGAGTGTTGCATCTCCTCTCTCAGCCCCGTTCTCCTTTCTTTGGAATGGAAAAGGAGGAGGAGGGTTCCAATAAAACACGCAGGTTGGGCTGGCATCATCCCTCCTTGTGTGTCCTGCTCCCCAGAGCTGATCTCTGTTCTTAGCCTGGGAGTGAGGAAGGAGCAACTCACCCGCCGTGGTTGCTGAGTAAACACTGCCTCTATCCAGTAGCCCTCATCTGAAGAGGTATCATTTTTGCCTCTTAGCTATCACTGTGCCTTAGGTTTCCTGTTTTTCCTGTCAGCTTAAGAGGAAACACCATCGGAGTGGCTGGAGCCAAAGCCCTGGCGAATGCTCTGAAGGTCAACTCAAGTCTCCGAAGACTCAAGTGAGTGGTTATAGAGACCTACCTGCACCCTAGAGCAGCAGACTTCTTCTCTTCTGGAACCTCCCCCATGGGATAAGATGCCCTTGATCTCTCTGTACCTTCTTCCTTCCAAATATAAATAGCTCAGACTGTTCTGTTTACTATAGCCCAAATTGAGGATGGGTTTATTCATTCTGCCTAGCTTGAGTCAGAGGTAGGTCACTCAACATCTGCACTTTTGCTCTTACATCCTTCATGGCACTTGGGTGGGACAACCTGGCTACTTGTAGACACAGGTCTCAGAGTTAAATGCCACTTCGCTGTTGCTATTGCGCCTGTGGACAAATCAGCCCCTGAACTGCCCCCCAAGATAATGCAATGCTGCTTCCTGGGGCATGTTCTTCTTTTCTGAATGGCTCACTGTGGTATCTCTATCTTTCCTCTGCTTAGTCTTCAAGAAAACTCCTTGGGGATGGATGGGGCGATATGCGTTGCCACTGCACTGTCTGGAAACCACGGCCTCCAGCACATCAAGTGAGTGGGCCTCAGCAGCATCTGCTCGTCCCTGCTATTCTCATTCAACCTTAGAACTGCTCCCAGGTCAGGCCCTACTTTCCACCCGTTTCTTGGAGCCACCTGACTCCCAAGGAGTCTCTCAGCAGCTCTTCAGGGGAAGTTGGTATAAGAGGGAGCCATTCTGAGCCTTGTCCATGGGAGGGATCCTGGAAGTACAAAGGTTTCACGTGGAGTTATGCATTTTATGTAGTGACCATATGCTCTTTACTAAAGAGAATCTGCAGGCCTTTAGCCCTTCAATTTCTCAAGCCCTGTCCTAATCCTTCTCTTCTAGTCTCCAGGGAAATCACATTGGGGAATCTGGTGCCAGGATGATCTCAGAGGCTATCAAGACAAATGCTCCCTCATGCACTGTTGAAATGTGAGCAAAACAAGTTCCTCATAGGCCAGGCAGGAGGACAGACAGATGCAGCTGGAAGCTTTCCAACAAAAAGAACATTTTCCAGGGTGCCTTCCTGTGGTCTGGGAATGATGCTGAGTCACATGAGAGCTGGTCTCCTGCAAGGAGGCAGGAAAGGTGCTGCCAAAGGAGGTCACAAGCACCTCTCCTGGTCCAGTCAGTCCTGGTGGGGGCAATATGCACACTGCTATGGGACAGAGAGGAGAGGGAAAAGTCTTCCACCAAGGGACTCACAGATGTAGGCCTCAAAGCTCAGCAGGTAAGAAGTTGGTCTGAGCTTATTTATACCCTGAGGTCATCATGTACCCCTAACTTTTCTCATTATTACTGCCCTGGTTTAAATCGTCCCCCTCACTCTGAAATGAGTTGCCATCTTCAAGCCCATTAAGACTTTCAATTTGGCATTGGTGACAGAGGAGATCATTTTTTCTTTTCTTGCGAAGAAAAGAAGGTTTTAGGAGTATGATCCTTAGAGACACATGGAAAAATTATGGGAATTTTTTTGAAGAGAAATGAAGGCTTTAATTATGGGATTCTGGAGACAGAGACAGAAAAAAAACGTTCTCCAAGGTTTTTTCCATTTTTCATCCATTACAAAATCTCTCAAAGGCATGGATTACGTCTGGCATGTTATTTGGAGCCTGGCACACTGGTTATCAATAGCATGTTAAATACTGATGGCTTAATAATGTTACTCTACATTGGACTTCCAAAACCAGTACTGTGGCTATAGCTTCCCTATGAAGGCAAGCAAGCTGAGCTTCCTGTGGCATAAATTCCCTCGGATGTCTGTTGAAAGGAAAAAGACCCCAAATGGCTCTCATCAACTAAATAACCAAGGAAAATGATTATGAAGATTATAATTATTTTTAAATTTGAACAGGAAGCACTGTTGTTCCAAAGGTTTCTTTAAAAATGAGTATTCAGGCAAGAATCATCAATGGATACTAATGCCATAGATGAAAGTCTATTGAGGAAGAAGACAGCCACACAGTCTCAAAGTATCACCCAACAAAAGGTATTTACAAAGGGAAAAAGGTACCTTAAAGATGGAGAAATTTTGCAAATGCTGCCTTGAAGTGATTAAACTTAACATCACCAATAATAAGACAAATGGACATCATGTCCCCCTGCTGTGATGCCCTGAGAAGGACACATCACTGATGTAGTATTCTTGCCAAAAATGTTTACCTGAATCTAATAGTGAAGGAATAATCAGACAAAATCCAAACTGAGAGGCATTCTGCAAAAAAACTAGCCTGACCTCTTCAAAAATGTCAATGTCATGAAAAATACAAAAGGCTGGGGACTGTTTTAAATTGAAGGATATTAAAGAGACATAAGAACTTAATGCAAGATCTTTGGTAGGATCCTAGACTGGAGGGGAAAAAATCAGCTATAAAGAACATTATTTGGAAATTAGGGACACTTGAACATAGGTCTTATGTAATATTTATTGGATTACTGTTGTTTTGAAAGGTATTTTGCTGGGTATAGAATTCTAGATTGACAGTTTTTTCTTTCAGTACTTTCAAGATGTTGCTATACTGTTTTCTGATCTGCACTGTTTCTGGCTGAGCTGAGAACTCAACAGAACAAGAGTTGCAGTAGTCAAATGCTGGAGAAAGTTGTGCCCTGCAGGAACTGGGCACTGGAGACACCTCAGGGACCAAAGCAGTGGAAAAAGAAAAGTGTGCTGGAGCCTCCAGGGACTGGGCAAGCAAGCCACACTAGAACTGGAAGGAAAGCCCCCTCCTCCTGCAAAGTCTCTCTGCACTCTATGGACAAGGCTTATCATCCTGCTGGCTGGCAAAGGAGAGAGATTTGCAAGGAATAGCTCCGTTATCACTGAGGAGGCCACAAGGTGAATTTGGAGCTGAGGCAATAAACTGATGACCAACACAGTGGCTTTTTTGTTTTTCATTCTGGACAGTTTCTATTGCTGTGTCTTTAGGGTCACTATTGTTTTCTTCTGCAGTGTCTAATCTGCCCTTAATCCCAGTTTGCATAGTTTTCATCCCATTTTTTTAATCTCTAGAGGTTTTGAGACTTTATATCTTCGATATCTCTCCTTAATATGCTCAAGCTTTCTTCTACCATCTGAATATATGAAATATAGTTATAACTGTTTGAATGTCCTTTACTACTAATTCTATCACCTGTTATTTCTTAGTCTATTTCTTGATTTCTCATTATGCCTGGTAATTTTTGATTGGACACCAGACATTAGAAATGTTGACTTATTGGGTGTATTTTTATATTCCTTAAAATATTCTTGAGCTTTATTCCGGGACACAATTACTAAGAAACAGTTAGATCCTTTCAAAACTTGCTTTTAAGCTTTGTTAGCCAGGATTGGCCATCCTTCAGTCTAAGGTTACTCTGGCCCAACTTCCGAGGTATTAGCTCAGTATTCTGGGTACTCCACCTGATGTCCAAGTCAAAAAACTGTTTTGGGTCTTACCTACAATAGATACTATAGAAATCCAGGTGTAAAAGATGGTAAAATCAACCTTTGGCTTCTGACTCCAAATAGGAGCATCAACCCAAGTGGTTATCTGTTGTGTATCTTTTCAATATACAGTACAAATTTAAGCAGAATGGCTCCTAATGCAGACTTTGCTTCATCAATTACACACACTCTCTCTCTTTCCTAGTAGACTCAACCCTTCGCATTCCACGATCTAGTTCCCTTCAGCCAAAAAAATCACGTTCAAGTTTTCCTCTCAAACTCCCTCCACCAAAAAACCCCACAAAAAATAGCCCTCTGCCCCTCCAAAATGTTCTTTGACCCTGCTTTTCTCCCCTGGCTCTGCCCTCTCTTTTCACTTGTGACCATCCCACCTTTCTGAACAGTCATCCATAGTGTGTTGGTTCAAAATTCCAACCTCTCTTCAACCCGTCATCTTCTATCTGACTTCTCCTGGCTAAGGTCACCGGAAATTTCCTAACTGCCAACTTCAATGGCTGCTGTGACTCAAGCTCACTCATACCAAGGATCTAGCACTTGTTCACCTCCCCCGTCTTTGGGAATTCTCCCCTGCCTTGGCTTCCATAACATTACGATCTTCCAATCCTACCTTCTTGTTACTACTCTTCTTCAACACTCTTTGAAAAATTAAACAGTTTTTCCTAACTATTAAAATAAAATATAGTCACTTTAGAAAACACTTTCCATCTTTCTTTCTGGTTCCTTGTGGACGTTTCCCTTTAGACACAAGTGTTTCTCAGGTTTCCACCCTTAGCTCTCTTCTCATCCCACATGGTCTCCCCTCAGGAATCTTCTACATAAATGATTCTCAAATCTGAATCTCCAGCTCTTACCCCTTTCCTGTCTGAATATTTATCTTTTTAAAAACTCATTTTCATCAAAGCAACATACATAGTAATACACATAGTTTAAAAAGCCAGAGTATTACTAGGCTTAAAATGGAAAACAGCAGTTTCCTGTCCTGTTCCTCCCCTTCCTGAATACCCCTATCCCCTAAACTAAATATCCTACATACACTATTTCTTGCTTTATCATTTTAGAGATTATCTATTGACTTTCCTATTATGGGAAATGGCACTTGTATGTCCATCGCCTTATGTCCCCACTTTTTGTTTCTTCATCCTTTCAATATAGTTATAGCATGATTTTTGGTTAAATCATTATTTATGTTTATCTTATGACTTTATGAGTACTAATCGCTGCTGAGCCATTTTCTTCCTATATAATCTACTGTTCTTTCTAGAATTAACAGTTGCATCATTTAAAAAATTTACTTTTCTGTGTCACTATTGCTTAATTCTTTCCAAACTGTCCAACAGAAGTGTAACATCTGAATACTATTTCTCATAGACACATTGGTTATTCCATCAGTTCCATTTTTCCCTAATGACATCCCTTCTTGAGCCCTTTGCCTTCCTGATCCAGTCACATCCTGAATGAGAGGCCTTCTGTTCTGGGTAGGAGGAAGAACCTTTTAGTTCTCTTCTAATTCAACCAGTCCTGGAATGCTAGCACTCAAGAGTCCTCTGGGCCAATCTAATAGCTGTGATATTTATGGAGTATGTTGGTAACTAAAGGGACATACCTTCCTTTTAGACGTTTGACCCTGATATAATTTAAAATGCTACTGAAAGATATCTTGCATTTCTTCTTTCTGTCCCAACTAAAACGGGAACAGTTCTTTGGACTTTGTTCTTGATGGCTACCACCAATAAAAATTGAGGACTTAAAAAATATCTTTATATTTGCTGTCAACACACACATTTTAAAGCATTTTAAGAGGTCCTTTAATTACACAGGAAAAAAAACTGTCGCCAGAGATCTAAATGGTAGTTTTTCATTGACCTAATCACATAATCTTCTTTGGGGCCTGAGTCTGCTCTGCTGCATGGCAAAACCAAATGACACCAGGTCATAAGGCCCTTGCACATATCTGACTCCTGGATCTGATACAGAGAAAGAAGTACATTAATAACTATGATCAAGTACTTGGAACCTCTTCATTGAGAGAAGCTACTCAAGTCAGGAAGTGCCATATCATGGTGAGACTCTGCATAAACTCAGTTAACCAAGGGATGAAGGATGACCAAGAAGCAGGTGAAACAATGAAATGCCCACTGCAGCTGTTGCCTCCTTCTCTGGGTGTGTTATCTGAGTTTGAGTCGGACTCCCATGTTAATGTCCATCAGAAGAAAGCATCACATACGGAAAACAGAAATATAGTTTTTGTTTTTTCAAAACATAAGTCAGGTCAGACTCAGGCAAACCAAAGCTATAACATCCAAGAAGATGCAGTCACTCTTTTGCTCCTGAGAAGCCATGGCATCTGAGGTGGTTAGCATGGCTCCCGACACACCTATCTCCTTTTCAGCTTATTGTTTTGAAGATGGCACATCTCAAATTACTGGTGAATTAACTGAATGCTGAATGTTTAAAAAAAAGAGTAATCTCATACATCAAATTTAGGAAAAGACAGAGAAAAACGCAAAGATAGAAATAATTGTCACACAGTCTTCTAGAATTTACATGTACCACATTAACCTGTGAACTTTTCTTGAATAGTATTTATATGTTATAGGTGCAAATAAAATAATTACATTTCCCAGTAAAGCTTATTTAATAATATAAAAATATGGTATTAAATACATTTATTAAGAAAGAAGTAACTTCAGAAGTCTTCTGACTATATAATGAAAAATAAATGAAAACTGTTCTGTGCTTTCCATATTAACAAAACAAAACAACTCCACGTGTCACTTCTCATTTCACAACAGGGAAATTCTTCTAGTGCTTCTCTACCTAATACAATTCTAGTTTATTTTTTTAAGTCAGAAACACGAATATGCACTCAAACTTCTTCCTTAATTTGCTTTCCTAAGGAGGAATGTCAGCCTCCTGAGAGAAAATGGAATGTTTATAATCTGGAGCCTCTCTCTGTTGCCTAACATTCAAGGAAAGCTGGTTTTCCTCTAACTTAGCCAACTTTCATTCAGAAAATTTTAGTAAAATATATTTAAAGCTTGGTATTGTGACCATGCAGAAGACAACTTTAAAATGAAATAAGGGCTACCATTAAAAGCTGGTGTACAGTAAATGTTCTCAACTGTGTAAGTGTTTAATAGTCTGACACTTCCCTCTGATTCCTAAAATGAGTCCTTGTGCTCAGTCTGGCCCACTGACTCTTAGAGGAAATGTGTGACAACAATAGCCAAGACCTATACAGTGCTTCCCCTTACTTCTCCTTGAGTTTTTGTCCTGTGGATGTGAATCACTAATGTGCATTTCTCAAGTTTTAGGAGGTAAATGAGGCCAAAAAAAAAAACGTCATCTTTGAGATTTGGTTCAGTTCTTGTTTAAGCTTTGTGGAGTAACACATAGGAGGCTAAAGCAGAAATAGGTATTGCTTCATTAACAATGAGTCCAGCTGGCTTAGTGAAGAGAACATATGTTTCCTTCCTAACCTTCTAATTTCCCATTTACCTACAAATCTGAGGGTTTTAATCTGCCTGGGTCCCTCAGCAAGAAGGTCAGAAGTCATTGTCACTCTCATCCAGGGGCTCAGGTTTCCGAACCCTTCGACTGGGCTTCGCTGGTGAGAGAGCGATGCTCTCATCTTCCAAATCATCATCATCTTCTTCATCATCTTCCATGTCAATTTCACTGTCCTCTGAGTCTTCCTATAGGAAAAAGACAGTAAACAGAAGTAAGGGTCCCATCCTATTACTGACATCTTGTCAGCAAAGACCCTACTTCACTTTTTACTAGTAGCTCAATAACTAGCAAGCCAGCCCTAGTGGTCTAGTGGTTAAGATTTGGTGCTCTCACCGCCACGGCCTGAATTCATTTCCCAGTCAGAGAACCACAACACCTGTCTGTCAGTTGTCACCCTGGGGCAGCTGTGTGTTGCTGAAAGGTATGCCACTGGTATTTCAAATACCAGCAGGGTCACCCAAGGTGGACAGGTTTCAGTGGAACTTCCAAACTAAGACAGACTAGGAAGAAGGACCTGGCCACCCACTTTCAAAGAACTTGGCCATGAAAACCCTGTGAACAGCAGCAGAGCATTGTCTGATATAGCGCTGGAAGGTGAGAGAATGGCGCAAAAAGACAGGGCAGGGAGGGTTCAGCTCTCCTGTACACAGGGTCACTAGGAGTCAGAATTGACTTGACAGCACTAAGAAAAACCAGCAACACCCTCATGTGAAGGAAGAGCATGGCAGAGAAGCAAGCAGTCAGGCTGTGGGGGCATAAGATGAGACCAATGTCTAGATATTGCTGGCTGAAATACAGACGTAAATATATCATCTAACCAGTAACCTTCAAATACCACTGTGCAATCCAAGGCTGGCACTGCAGGGATTGGCTTTCCCACTGATGCCTCAAAAACACCACTGGATCTGCACTGAGCAAGGCTCACTGGATGCTGCTTTGCTCCTAGGGGCCAGAGACCCCCCAGTGGATAGTAAGGAGGGTGGGGACTTGGAGAGAGGGAAGGTAGGCTTATTTGGGCTTTGGTCAGATTGGGGATGGAAATCGACACCGGAAATGGGAGCAAGGAACAAAATAAAAGAAACACTCTCTCCTTCTTCACCTAGATCTAGGGTGACCAACTCAGCCAGGTAAAAAAAAAGCAAGTCCTGCATCCCAGGTAAACTAGGATGGTTGGTCACTCTAGATCATTCCCACCAGCATATACACATGCTGCTATTTCCTTCTTAAAAAAACAAAACAAAAAAATCCCAAAACTTAATCCCACCTTCCTCTTCAGCTACTCTGTCCTGTTTCTCTAGTCACTTCACAGCAAGAAAAAAAATGAGTTTTGAGCTCACTGTCCCTACTTGTTCCCCCTCTCATTGCCTCTTAGGCACACTCTAGTCAGGCTCTCACCCCACCAATGCCCCCAAACTGCTCTTGTCAAGACTGAAACATCTGATGGATTCAAATCCAATGGGTAATGCTGGTTTGACCTAGAGGCTGCACCCGACACAGAATCACTCCTTCTTCCTTGGAATGCACTCTCTCTGTCCTCCAGGGCACCCTTCTCTCTGGGTGCTCACCCTACCTCACTGTGGCATCTTCTCAGTCTCATTTGCTGACCCTCTTCATCTCCCTGCAATGTGGGGTTGGCTCGGGGCTCAATTCAATCTCTAGCCCAGACCTGACCCGTGAACTCCAGACTTGAATTTCAACTGGCTACTCAACACTGGCATATGGATGCCTATCAGATGGCTCACACCTAGAAGGTCCAAAACCAAAGTCTTGATCTGCTCTCCAAATCCCTTCCTCAAGTCTGCTTCATCTCGGGGAATGAAAGTTCTCTGCTTTCACCCGAGTATGCCATAACCAAGGCATCCTTCACTTCTCTTTAATATCTCATGTCCAATTAACAAAACCCAAAGGTTCTCACCTTAGAAATATATCCAGAATCTGACCATTTCTCAACTCCTCCACTCCTATCCCCTTAGGCTGGGCCACTGACACCTCTGAACTAGACTATTGCAAATGCCTCCCAACTGGGTTCTCGTAGATGTGAGTCAGCTCTTGGCACTCCTGGCCTTGCGATTCTCCAGCGCCTTCCCACTATACTCAGAGACAATGCTGAGTCTTCATCACATCCTGCAAAGCTCTGCATGGCCCCTGCTGCCTTTCCTATCACTTTTGCCCCCAGTTCACTCTATCCTAGTCATATCACCCGCTCTGGTCCTTGAATGCAGAAACTACATTCCCTGGGACTCAAGATACCCCTTCCCAGCACCATGTCCCTCCTTCCATTCAGGCCTCTGCTCAAATGCCACCTTATCAGAAAGACTTTCCCTGACCAATTAAGAGACATCAATCTCCCCCCATCATGCCTGTCACTTTGTCTCCTGAACCTGCTTTATTTTCCTTCCTACCACTATGACCCCGATGTATCTGCTTGATTACTGTTGGAATGTAAACTCCACAAAGGCAGGGGGCCTTATTTCTTTTCACTGCTATATTCCCCAGAATCCATAACAGCACTTGGCACATAACAGGCATTCAATAAATATCTGTTGAGTGACTGGGTGAACACATGAAGGACAAACCCCTAGGCCGAGGGGGATGTGTGGAAACAGCCTCCCTGAAATAAACAAGTGACAACAACAGGCACAGAACAGATTTAAGCTACAACTAACGCATTCATTCTTAGAAGTAGAAAGCTAAACAATGATCAAGCAAATGATAAGGAAAGAGGCCAGCCAGCGCTCTCCAGGCATCACCAGCTCCCATGCCAGACTTTCCCTATTTCTGTCTTGGATGAGTAAGATGGATAGAGAGAAGTGGTTTAACCATCCATCCCCTACCTTGTTAAAATTTTTTTGAGGTGGTTTCTCTGCTTATCTAAAGACTGTCTTCTATAAATTTAAGGCTCTATTTTCTATGTGCATCTTGCTCAGCAAACCTGAGTGACCTCCCCCTCCTGTGAATTTCTGTAACAGTATACACTGTTGGTACTAAATAAATGGATCTTTTGTATAAGAACATAAGGCCCATGCTTCTGTTTCTGTGCAGTCACTAGTGCCACACTCTAGACACAGTGGCATTCCACTGGATGGGGAGGCCTGTGATCCATGTCAGTCTAGTCACCCTTTGCCTCTTGGGCCTCACAGCACTGCCAGAGACTGCAACAAAGAAGGATCATGGTGATGGACAGTACAGCCCCAACAGCTGGGCCCCAGCAAGGACCCCGGGTTTCCCCATTCTGGTTCATTTCCTAGTCAGTTATCAACTCAATAATGCTCAAGGCATCAGCAGCCTGATGTCACAGCCTCCTGCCAGCTTCTCTGAGGCCCTGGTCTCAAGAGAGCCTCCTTTTCATGCTCCCTCCCCAGAATGGAGCAGAAGAAAGGGCTGGTCTTGACCCCTGGGCCTCAGTAGCATACCTTTCTTTCTAGGTTACAGTTCAAGGGCCTGATGACTCCTCTAACCATGACCTTTCTTGTCTCTTGGCTCAGCGCTCGCCTCTCCTACTTAGCATAGGGACTTTTGTGTAATTTCACCATTGACTGTGGGACCCATTTTGAGTGGCTTCTTGCCTAGGATACACAGGCATCACTCATGGGGAAGGCTCTGCGCTGGCCCTGAGTGGGCTCACACACACACACACAAATGGATGAGGTAAAAAAGAAAACCAACCTGCTTCTTGGAGCTGGAAGTCTTGCATTTACCTAAGAGAGCTGGTGCTGCTTCCATCTTTGGAAAGCGAGAATGGAAAGAATAGTGAGAAAGAAAACAAAAAGCAGGGCAAGCACATTCATTTGAAAAGAAAAGAAATGAGCGGTCAACAAGCAAGGAAGAGAGTCCAGCTCCTTGGGAGGCTCAACTGCCACAAATCCTGCAACGGGCTGGACTGAGAAGCAGCACCTCACGCTAAGCTGGTTGGATGTGCCAGCTCCTCTGCTAAGCTAGTCTATGAGGCCAGCCCAAGACCGGAAAGAACAGAACTGCTAAGGGGAGCTGGCCAGGACTCACATCGTCATCAGAGTCTCCACCTTGCATTGTGCCCACGATGCGTTTGCTGGGTCTTCCTGAGGAGAACAAAAGCATGAAGAAATTATGAAAACCTTGCAAAATAAGGCAAGAAATGGCATTCAAGATTTGTTTTACTTTAGAAAATTGGGAGAAAGAAGAATCACACTGAAAAATTTACTTAAGTAGCATGCAACTAATTAGAACTGTCAACAAATGGTAATGGATTTTCTGCATTTTCACTTTCAAAAAAGGCAAAGGGGAATAAAATGTAAGCACAAATCATAAATCATAAAAATAAATATGCATCCTATAAATGTTTTAGGGAAAATCACTGAATCCCACTATTAGTTTACATGAAGTGGAACAGGTATATGCTATCTGTTGAAAAAAGAAGTTCTCCCTTTATGGACCAATATCACTTGTACTCGGACCTATGTCTGAGCTTCAGAAAGGAAAAGTTTAAGTATCACAATTAGTTCATCTTTCAAAACACCTAAGCAATCCTCCACTCCTCCTCTGGAAGTCAATGTGGTCTAGATGTGACTTCTGCGAAAACTCAGGAGCCGTCATTCGCCAGCTGAAGGCAGAGAGCTCCCGAGGGGGAGGAAGATCACCCATGACCCCAGGTCCAGGCCTTGGGAGAACAGCAGCGAGGGCAGCTCAGAGAGGAGCTCATTCAGGAAAAGCCTGGATATGACCACCAAGAACTGTTTATGGAAACTTGGTCAGATAAAATGCAAATCTTGTGTTGCTTGAACAACTTATTTGGTTTCTGGAAACGGACCCTGCGATTGTACTTCTACAAGCTGAGTGGCCAGCAGTAGAATTTAGGAGCCCAGTGCCTTCACTAGGTTCTACTGAGCCAATCACATACCTTTTTAGAGACTTGGCTCCCATCTGTAGAAGGGGAGTCATAACCTCTAACCTCTATTTATGTCATGAAGATGTTTAAAAATAAAAGAAAAAAGGGGGTCTGGCCCCGTGGCTGAGTGGTTAAGTTTGCGCGCTCCACTGCAGGCGGCCCAGTGTTTCGTTGGTTTGAATCCTGGGCGCGGACATGGCACTGCTCATCAAACTAGGCTGAAGCAGCGTCCCACATGCCACAACTAGAAGGACCCACAACGAAGAATATACAACTATGTACTGGGGGGCTTTGGGGAGAAAAAGGAAAAAAATAAAATCTTTAAAAAAAAAAAGAAAAAGAAAAAAAGAAAAGAAAAAAGGAATGACTAACAAACAATAATGTACAACTGAAATTTCACAAGGTGTAAACTATCATCTTAATAAAAAGTGAAAAAAAAGAAAAGAAAACAAAACAAAAAAGGAAATCAGAGCCCCTAGTTATCCCATGAAAAAAGCGAAATGTAATAAAGACAGCTGAGCCTAGAGTAAGAGAAAACAGCTAACAACAGAAGTTGATATAAAATGATGAAGATGATTTACCACTTAAATGTATTATGTGCTAAACATGTAATTGTGCTACAAAAATTAACAGGTGGTAGCTAAGAAATGCTTTTAAAGGCAAATATAGGACAATTTAGTAGTAGCTATCAAAATTAAAATTCATATAACTTTTGACCTAAGAATTCCACTTTTAATGATGCAACCTAAAGAAACACTAGCAGATAAGCAGAAAGATGTATACACAAGGAAAAGAGTGGAAATAAATTATCTATCAATATAGGAATGCCCAAGTAAATTATGGGTCCAGCCATACTAGGGAATACTACGCAGCTGTCAAAAAGAATGAAGCAGATTTTTATTTTACTGACAAGGGAAGAGTTCCAATACATTTAATTTAAAAAAATAGGCAGTTGAAGAACCTTACACAGAGTCTGGTCCTGTTCAAGTTAAAAAACATTTCAGGTAATCTTTGCGTCTATGTTTGACTGTGTGTGCATGTATGTGTAAAGGCAATTTAGAAGGACACACTCCCAGGCCACTGGCCATGAACCCTCTAGGGTGGAGAGTGGGACATGAGGAAGACCCCAGGGGAGCACCCACATTTGCTCCACATTTATAAAGTAGAAATTAGAACATTTTTTAAAAAGGCAAAGATGCTCGTGTAAGTCCCTGCTTTGCGCATAATTCTGACTATAAGGGATATAACTGCACTGAGAGCAGTTTGGACCCAAAAAGGACAGAATACAGTTCAGTGGTAAAAGCAGTGTGTTCCTGTGGCCTCTGTGAGAAATACCAAGTCACAAGGAAGAACTGGCCATTCTTGGGACCACAGGTAGGAGTATTAGCGGCAAAGATGACCACTGAGCAGTTTAAGAGTCATATCCTGACAAACAACAAGGCAGGATAAACCCTGCAGCAGGGGCCACTCACAGTGTGCTTATGGGCCTTAATACCAAGCGGCCCTGACCCAATCCTGGCCATGGTGTTCTGTGACAGGGCACAGGGAGGAAGGCAAGCAAAAGAAGCCATGGTACCTTGCATGAGCACCTCCATGGCTGTCCGTGGCTTGGACAGCCGTCTCTCTTCCAATTCACTGTCAGATTCATCATCCTCATGGATGTCAATGTCCGAGTCATCGTTACCTGGCAGGAACACAAGCAGGCAAAACAAAAGGGCAGCTCCATCATTACCTCTAAAACAGCCTCTGTCCAGTAAGGCTCTTGTGCAAAAGTCATCTGCACTTCTCAGCCTTTCTTTTGATGCATTAGATTTTATGAGACTCAGGATTTGCCGGTATATACTTAGTGAGGAGCTAATGCACACAACAATAGGGTGAGGTTTTTTTTTGGCTGAGGAAGATTTACCCTGAGCTAACACCTGATGCCAATGTTCCTTTTATTGCTTGAGGAAGATTCATGCTGAGCTAACGTCCTCTATTTTGTATGTGGGTTGCCGCCACAGCATGGCTACCGCCAAGTGGTATAGGTCCACACCCAGGAACTGAACCTTGGCCGCCAAAGTGGAGCACCTCAAACTCAACCACTAGGTCATGGGGCTGGACCCCAGTTTTTTTTAAACAGTTTTCCAAAGCAAGAAAAAAGTGGGTCGGATATATTAGATAGAAACACTATTCCAGTATGTGAAACTAAATAACTGAATGGCCAGCTGCCAAGGTAGCTGGAAGTTCTTGGTTAGTTGAGGGAAAAAACCATCCTCTGTTCAGTCTCAGGTTATGTGACCAGAACTCGAGCTCCCTGAGGATAACAAAGACGAAGCGGAGCCCACTGAAAAAGGTCAGCGACTGCACCAAAACAAGACTGGAGGCAGGAAGGAGACCAGGCATGAACGGCATTGCTGGCCTGGGAAAGATGCCACCTAGTGACCGGCAACAAAAATTGGTCCTCGTGATATTCTTTACTGGAGAAAATCCCATTATAAAGAAAGGTCATTCTCAATGCAATGGCCTTGTACATTAATTTCTTAAATACTCTTTTGGAGTCTTATGCAGGTTGAACATTTCCCAATGGAAACCTACAGAAGGAGAATTTCCACAGTGGGGAGAAAAAGCTTTCACCACCTAGCCCCTGATTTCTCCTCGCCCAGGAAGCAACACAGGATTTGGAAGGATGGAATTAGAGGAGCTTGCAGATGCTGTTCTGACCACTGACTCATGAGTCAGTTTGGAAGTAGAGTAATTGTTCATCTACAAAAGGCTTTGCTTAGCCCCTGCTATCAGAGGGTAATGAAATGGCAGCTGCATCTGGCTGGGCACTGAGGGAAAGTGTTCTGCTTTCTTCAGCCATGGAGAGAACAGCTGTGCTCTACAGCATGGAGGGGCAAACCCAGGAGCTGAGGAAAGTGTCAGTATTAGCATCCTGCAAGGACTTCAACACAATCAATCTGAAACCTATCACCTTGCAAAAGTATTTACAGAGAATATGACTAAATATGAATACAAATTATGACTATGAAGTGAAATCATTATTCAGCTTGGTTCACTCCTTACTTCATCCAGGGAATCATGACATTAAATCCTTATCTCATGCAATATAAATGAAATGATATCATGAATTTTAAAACAACATCAATACAGGTACCTCAGGCTCAACACAAGTTCTTCTGATAACTCAAAGCAATAGGCTGAGGACTGATCAGGTAAACCCGAGTCGACACAGTGTCAACTGGAATCACCGAGTTTTCAGTGACATGTTAAAATTAAATAGAGTAACAAGGGTGCCAGGAAGGATTCTGCAAGGAAAGAATAGTCCTTCCAACAAATGGTGCCGGGACAACTGGATAGCCACATGCAAAAGAATGAGGCTGGACCCGCTACCTCATACCTAGACAGAAATTAACTAAAAATGGATCAGAGACCTAAATGTAAGAGTTAAAATTATAAAACTCCTAGAAAAAAAAATCAGGATAAATCTTGGTGACCCTGAATTAGACAGTGGTTTCTTAGATATGACACTAAAAGCATAACCAATAACAGGAAAAAATTGATAAATTAGACTTCATTAAAACTTTGTACAGCAAAGGACATCATCAAGAAAGTGAAAAGACAGCTTAGAGAATGAGAGAAAATAATTGCAAATCACAAATCACATAAGGGTCTAGTGTCCAGAATATATAAAGAACTCTGACAACTCAATATGAAAAGATAAATAACCCAATTTAAAAATGTGCAAAGGACTTGAATAGACATCTCTCCAAAGAAGAAATATAAACAGCCAATAAGCACATGAGAAGATGCTCCCCTTCATAAGCTGTCAGAGGAATTCAAATCAAAACCACTCTGAGATACCACTTCATACCCACTTAGACTACACGCAGTTTCTTTGTAAGTTTCCCCTTTTAGATCAGTGCTGTCCAACAGAAATATAACGCCAGCCACAGATGTAATTTTAAATTTTCCAGTAACTACATTAAAGTAAAAAGAAACAGATGAATTAATTTTAATGGTGTTTTATTTAACCCCATATATCTAAAATGTCATTTCAATAAGTAACCAATGTACTAAATTATTAGGGTATTTTTACTTTTCTTTCATACTAAGTCTTCAAAATCTGGTGTATATTCTCTACAAACAGCACATCTCAATTTGGACTAGCCGCATTTCAAGCATTCAAGAGCCACATGTGGCTCATGGCTAGGCACTGGATGGCACAGTTCTAGACTCCCTGTGGAGCTTCCTGTGTGCTCATCCATCACTGTGCACTGCGTGTCATGCAGTAAATACATGTTGAATGCATGAACATCTGCTCTCCACTACACCATAAAAATGGAATCATAGCAAGGTTACTCAAGTGCTTCCTAGAAATTGCTGGGTCATTTTATAAACTTAGAGGACTCTTTAAGTTCCTAATGCTATAGTGCTCAATCCTACAGATGATACGGTCATAAATTTACCACCAGCAATGAGATTTAAAAGGATGGTGGGAAGCTGAAGAGCAGCCCTTGACTTTTATCACAGGATATCCGAACAAAGTACTTTGCCTTTTTAATCTCTGGGGCCCCTATGGCATTCTCCCATTTCTAATCACTCAAACTTCCTCTTCCCCAAGTCCCATACTCCAAACCTCCAAAACCAAATTCAAGATGATTTCACCTCCTGCTTAACAGAGAAGATAGTATCCATCAGATGTGAACTCTTCAAGCATGTGACCCATCTTCCAGCTTATCTAACGTGCCTGAATTCGAGTCCTGTTGTGTTCATACATTTCCTCACTCATTGAAACTCATCCCCTTACCTGGGCTCTGGCTCCCAGCCTTTCTGGGACTTTCCTCATCCAGTATCTCCTTTCTCCCCAGCTCTATTAATTTAGTCTGTTTAAATAGCGTCTCCTCAACGAGGTCTGTCCTGACCCCTATTTAAAACCGCAATTCTGTCACACCCTCTCCCTACCCCCTCTGTTTTCCTCGATGGCACTTTCACCTTCCACAAATAGCTTGCTTACTGTTTGTTTCCTAGCATGCTAGCACGTCACTAGCATCTAAGATCAGTTAAGGAAAAGATCTCCGTCTTTTGTCCACTGATGTATCCTTAGAACCCAGAACAGATACTCAATAATGATTTGCTGGGTTGAATCAACTGCCTGCAGAAGGGCCTGAATCCCTTCCTGCTCTTGGATTTTGCTAATTCTTGCCCCCGATTCATGTCTGTATACTATTAAATTGTTCTGTTCGGAGGAGTCTTTCATAGATGGAAAAAAACTCAGAAAGTCTTCCTTTATACATGTCCTTCCTGATCCCAATACTCTGGGCGATATTCCCACATATGCAGAAAAGCAAAGAAAGAGAGGGAATCTCAAGAATCTTAGGATAAATAGAACTGAGAATGGTCCTTCATAAATATTTTCCTAAATTCTTTGCCCACCCCAAGCTAATTAAGTGTTATCCTTCATTAAGTTGTTTTAAATTGCAAATTATTTTTCCAAAAAAACTAAATCATATATGCTCATAAGACTCCTGTCCTTCAAGAGATCCCAAACCTACAGATCACAAAATTAAAGTCTGAGTTCAAAAGAATAAAGCAGGATCAGTGAGAAAGGTCTTAATGTGCTGGCCTGGGAGCAGAGTGGGATGCAGCCAACCAACCAGGGCTCTTACCTGTGCCAGGCCGCTCAGGAAGGGATAAACTCCATGCAGGCTTATCACTTAGGTCTGCTTCGGGCGCTCCTGGCTGACCTGGAACCATAAAGGTGAGGGGCTGCTTTGGCTAGAGAGGTTCTTGGAATTCCCTAAACTTGCCCCTAAAGGATTTTCCAGCAGTCCCTATTCTCCTTCCAGAATGTCCTGAGATTCAGGAGAGAGAGGCAGAGAAGAAGTACAAAAGGAAAGAGATATGAAGAGAAAAGACAGAGAGAGCTCATGCCTGATGTCCCAGGTATACCACCCTCAAGCATGAGAGAATGAAATACATCATCACGAAAAAAGAGAGCAATAAGCAAGAAGAGAAGTAACTCTGTGAGACAAAGCCATCAATTCTGCATGGAGATCATGTGCTGCTACTGCTCCCGAGGCTGACTTGACACCGTGGTGAAGCTCCAAGCTCCTGAACTCCAAGCTCTTTTCATTGCCCTCAAAACATGCCTGTCCTGTACCCTATTCCTCCACGGCCTGCATCTGCCATCTAGCAATGGTGGCAACAGGTTCCTCATCAAGACAAATGTGCCCATACGAATGCGTTAGTTACTCGTAGCCAGCCCTCCTGGACAAGAGAATAGCTTCACCTAATTCAAAAGTGTGTGAAGTGTGCTAACCAGTCATGGTCTTAAATGCAGGTAACCCTCGTTTCTCTACATGTGATAGCCTTGCTGAACAGAGACATATGATGGGTGTTGCTGGGAAACATATGAAGGGCGTGTGTGGGGGGGAGACTATCTTTAAGCAAGTGACCCATTCACTTGCACTGCATTACAGTACTTGCTTTCTATCAGTCTGTCCTGAGTAAGGAACTTAGACCTCCAAGACTGAACTTTCTTCTATAATATTATATATTATACATAGTTCAAACCATCATTTAAACAAAGGAAAACACTACTTTATTTGGCATAAAAACCAAATGTGTTTTAAATGCTATATAATTTAAACCAGTCTCTCAAGTTCTAAAGTGAATTAAAATGGTACCTGATAAGAAAGTTGTGAGAAAATTGCCTTTTGAAAATAAATGAAACATACATATAAATTTTTCAAGGCTAAAAGTTCTAGTCCAGAATAAAGACATGTACTGAAACGTGTAGACTTACCTCCACTCTTGAGCAGTCGCTTTTCCTCTTCCTTTAGCTTGTTCTGCATCAGACGGAGAGTATTTTCAGCTTCCTATGGAGCAGGAAAAACAAGATTCAGAAGAGATGATCCTTTTGGGGACTGTTTTATTATTCTTTACCTATTTGAGTAAGTACTGCTAAGTCTGTGATACAGAACCAGAAAAGATCTAAACCAAAGGAAGGGGAAGAGAACCAACACTGCCAGAGCAACTGTTACGGTGGGGAAACCTGACACCCTTTCTCTCTGTAATCACCCCAGCAGCCCTAGGAAAGGAGGCTCCCAGAAGTGACACAACTGGCTGAAAATAGGCCTGACTGGCCCCCCAAACTCATGCTCCTCGCACTGCCCCTCACTGCCTCTGAAGAAAACTGAATGACACAACGAAACGCCCATCAAGTGTGCCTACATGGGATGTTGACACAGCAACAGAGGCATCAACTATGGTACAGTATAGGCCTCTTGCTCTTCAAAGAATAAAGCATGAATTTTATCGTTTTTCTGCCCTGCACAATTCCAGCCCTGAAAGATGTTAAACGGTGGGACTGATTAGGATGGGAAAAGAAAGAAGGAAATACTAGTCAATTCCTAGACGACAAAAAAACCACTAATACTTCAGTTAGGTTGCAAAATGTGGCCCTGATTATTGTCAAATGAGAGAATGGGAGAAGAAATTGGTTTTTAAAATTTTGCTGTTGTTCTAAACATTAAAAAGAAAGCACTGCATTTCATGTATGAGATATTTTGAGGGAGCAGGTATCAGAAGCACAGAGAGTAAGTATGAGTGTAGGAGAAAAAGAGGGTAAGTACTTCTTGAAGGAAGGAACAACATGCATCCCAAGGCATGTTCTTTGGTACTTTCTCTGAACCCAGTAGTGGCCCAAGATGACAGTACAAAATGGTAAGTTTATTTTCACTGGCTCTTTACTGTTCTTCCCAGGAACGCAATGTTTAAAATGTCCTGAACTCCAAGCTCTTTTCATTGCCCTCAAAACATGCCTGTCCTGTACCCTATTCCTCCACGGCCTGCATCTGCCATCTAGCAATGGTGGCAACAGGTTCCTCATCAAGACAAATGTGCCCATACGAATGCGTTAGTTACTCGTAGCCAGCCCTCCTGGACAAGAGAATAGCTTCACCTAATTCAAACGACCAGGTTTGTAAGAAGACTAGCGTAACCTTTATACCAAAAGCTGTCAAGGACAGTGTGAGAAAGGGAGATTGTAGACCAATTTCACCATGAACACAGATTCCAAATGACTATTCTCGGTTTAAGTAGAAATATCCCTAGGGGACAAGGGCAATTCAAAAGTGCTAACAACTTAGTCCAACTTCCTTTACTCTGAATTCCATATTTATCAACTCACGCTAGGATCTGAAATACTCTTTCCTAAATGGCCTTAAACACTGGGATGAGAGGAACTTATAAAATAGCTGGTCAGGTTCTGGATCATATATATGTCCCATAATAATTAATTAACTGCAATTTCTCTTTATAAATCAGTCTCCAATAAGCTACTTTGGGTGATTCCATTTACCAGGGCTTGAAATCTTTAAGTGAACTGACCAAGTAAATTTTTAGATTGGTACTCAAGACGAGTTACATAATTTGTGGGACCCAGCACAAAATAAAATGCACTTAAAATCTATTAAGAATTTCAAGATGATGACAGCAGAGCATTAAAGCAAGCACAGGCTTTTCTAAGTTTGGAGTCTTACGCAACCATACAGGTCACGGGTCGGCCCTGTCTGTGTCCTAATTCACCAAACCCTGATGATAACCTAACATCAAAGATTTGACAATCCTGGAGTCCAGGCTACATGACCAGCAAAACAAAAGAATTACATAAGTAATCCTCAGACTGATCAGGGGGAAAAATATTCACTGATTTTTTTTTTTCACAATGATGTTTACAAACTGTGATGTCAGCAAGCACAAAATGACACACCAGAAGGGATGGTGTGTACAGAAGAACGGACTAAGACTTACTTCAAACCTCTCTTGCTCCATCCTATGATGATCTTCAAGTTGTTGTTCCAGATAAGCCAGATTTCGAAATTTCTCTAGATAAATGTCATACTGCTTTTGCAGTTCTTCCTCAATCTTCTCGTATTCATCCATAAAGGCTGGCCTAGAATAACCAAATGAAATAAAAAGTGAAAGATTAATCAATATACAGTAGTTTGAAACTGGTATTCAGACTTCCAGATTCCATCATTGTTTTCTTTGGAAAGCCTTTTTTTTTTTTTTAACGATTTTATTTTTTTCCTTTTTCTCCCCAAAGCCCTCTGGTACATAGTTGTATATTCTTCGTTGTGGGTCCTTCTAGTTGTGGCATGTGAGACACTGCCTCAGCGTGGTTTGATGAGCAGTGCCATGTCCATGCCCAGGATTCGAACCAACAAAACACCGGGCAGCCTGCTGCGGAGCGTGCGAACTTAACCACTCGGCCACGGGGCTAGCCCCATGGAAAGCCTTTAATTGGAAAAAGTTCTCCATTCTCGTAAATGCTTAAAGCTAATTTCCCACTTTCTCTTCCCTACCACCAAAATAAACATACTTTTTTTTTTTGCTGAGGAAGAGTCACCCCGAGCTAACATCTGTTGCCAATCTTCCTCTTTGTGCCTGACAAAGATTTGCCCCTGAGCTAACACCTGTGCCAATCTTCCTCTATTTTGTATGTGGGTTGCTGCCACAGCATGGCCATTACCGAGTGTGTAGGTCCGTGCCTGGGAACCAAACCTGGGCTGCTGAAGTAGAGTACGCTAAACTTAACCACTAGGCCATGGGGCTGGCCCCAATACTTTTTTTTTTTTTTAATCAAAAAGTAAGATGTGGGGGCCGGCACCACCCTCGAGGGCATTATGTTAAGCGAAATGAGTCAGTCAGAGAAAGACGAACTCTATATGACTCCACTCATAGGTGGAAATTAGTATATTGAGAAGGAGATCTGATCGGTGGTTACCAGGGAAAAGGGGGGGTGGGGGGAGGGCACGGAGGGGGAAGTGGTGTACCCACAACATGACTAACAAAAATGTACAACTGAAATTTCACAAGCTTGTAATCCATCATAACACTAATAAAAAAAAAAAAAAAAACCATAACCATAAAAATCTGTTTCAACTGGTTTGCTGAATTTATTTTTCTCTTATTATTGTCTTAAAGGGAAAATTCTGCTCTTTTAAAAATAAACAGATAGACTAAAAAATAATTTATAATGTTTTGGACTAGAACAAAGTGCAGAAATATTTCTATTAAAAGAATATGAGGCTTAACAAAAATGAATTTGTGCTTGAAAGGCAGAATTTTGTAATGAGACATCTATCTGGGGGCCTTGATTCCAGAGGTGGAAGAGATGTGGTCTTGCCCTTGGCTGGGAGGGAAGCCTTTGATGTTCCCTGGGTTACTGTCTGCTGTCCCCAGGTGCTGCCTTCCCCCAGATCAGGACAGTAAGTAGAGTGTGGGCCAGGCACCAGTATCTCAAAAGAACAAGACACGTTCAGAGCAGGCGCAGCAGCTGGACAGAGGAAGCAGTAAAGAGAGAAAAATAAAGAGAGAATGAAAACAGGGACAGAGTAGTGGCAAGGGAGAAAGAACAACAAAGAAACAGAGCAAGGGCAGGAGGGTACAGAGAGAGAGAGCAAGAGCAAAGAGAGAGCAAGCAAGCTCCAAGAAAACGTGAGGCACACACTTGAAAGGCTCTAATGAAGTAGAAGGCATTCTGCGCCACTATTATCCATCCACGTTCCCTGGAAAAGGTATTTCACTGAGGAAAAGTGAGAAGAAAGATGACTTACTGGTGTGGAATTATAAAAGTCTAAAATCTACTCCAATCAAGAAATGGGAGTATGTTTCTGCTTCCACCTAATTTATGGCAAGGCACAGCTCTTAGGAGACCAAGCCTTGTGGAAGTTTCACCATCTGGATTTACTTACTTTGCCTTGCGTTCCAAGAAGCTATAAAAGCTTGAAGGAAGGTTCAAGAATTAAGCAGTTTTCCAGACATAGTGAAAGCAGTAAAGAAAATGAGTTTAGCAGTGTGCTTGTTAGAACAAGCAAGACACGTACATTCTGAGGTACAGATATCCTTATGCAAGGCTTTTTCCACGGCTTGAAGGGTTAATATCACTGACAATATATTCTCTCAGTCTATTTTAACTTTCAAAGACAGCTTTCTACTCACTCTTCAGGTGTTCATATCTACCTGACACTCTGCAGTGTCTGGAGTCGCTTCCGATTTCTTTCCAGTTCTAATTTCCTCTTTTCAATTTTAGCTTCCAAATTAGCTTCGTCAGAGGCCACATTATTGAGCAGGTCTTTAGTCTTCTGAACCTGTGCCTACATGTAACAGGAAATGAAATGAATGAGACAAGGTGCCACTAAGGACCTCCAACCCAACTCTTGGAAGAAAAGAATTTCTCAACCCTTCAGGCACAGCAAATTCACGCTAAACAGAAACAAAAATAAGCAAACAGACCAGAGCCATCACTCATTTAATCAACTATTTCCAGGGGTACCATCACAAAGGCTCAGAAAAAGTTATTACCCTTCTCTTGTTTTTCATGAGAAGAGGGCGTTTCTGCCCAGGAAAGCAAATGAAGATGGAAAGAACAATGTCCAGAGCAGAGGGGAGAGAGGCCCAAGACCTCTTGTCCAGCTTGCTTGTTTAGACTGGTCACATGTCACTCTGAATTGTTAGCCTGCCTTTATTTACATCGTTTAGGATACTTCCCTTGTTACAAATATCTGACTTATAGAACATATGCCAAGTATGGCTTTATTTAGTAGAGGACAAAAAGAAACATTAGCAGGTCCCAGCCCTAAGCCACTCCCCGCTGGGATTGAGACAGAAGGTTCCTCTCTTCCCTCTCCCTGGCAACTGAACCTCAACTACAGACTAAAATTAACAGAGAAACCACTCTATTTGTGAAGTCAGCAAGAAAGCGGCTCCCTCAGTGGCTCCAGGCGTGAACCAGACTTTGGGAGGGAGTTCCGGCAGCAGTGAGACAGAGGCCCTTGGGCAAGAGGGGGCTGAGTAAGAAAGTGAAGGAGGCGAGAAATCACTGACAAAACCGCAGGCCTCCCTATCCTTTTGTAAGAGCAGGTTCGTTTGAAGTAGGAGTAGTCAGACACTGTGTCTTCACACTCATGTTGTCTGGGAAGCTGGCCAGGTCGGGGCCTGTGGCTCAGAGCTGCAATCTGCCATATGAGGAATAACATCTAGAATGCAACCGAGTGTGGAACTGTCCCCCATCCCCCCGGCCAAGTTTGGACTCTCCAACTCTGCTTTAAGCTCCTGATGCCAAGATGGGGTTCTCCCCTCCAGTACTCTGCACATGTGTAGCACCCCACAAAGGTTTACTGACTGTTTACCAGGTCTCTGAAACACTATGGGGTCCACAAAGAAATCACTGAAGGAGCCCAGACACTCCCCATGACTCTCAGAGACAGCGTGTATTTGGAAGCAACTACTTTCATTGACAATGAATTTACGGTTTAATTTTTTCTGTCTAAGTACACTAACCATTTCCAAGATGCTTTCATGAAGTTAATCATATCACTAACCACCCATTTGCTGCAAGTGCTTTAAAAACCCCAGCAGAGGTGTGAGCTCACTCTAACAGGAAGAAAAGGTAGGTCTCCTTTCTGAACAAACAGCCCAAGTTGATGACAACTATTTCTCTGAATCAAAGCCAGATTGAAACCTAGTGAATTTATCTGACCACAAAAATAAAAACAATTTTTTAAAAAGTATCTGTTCCTCAAATAAAAAGGATCAATGTGATAAACACAATCTTCCCTAGCTTTCTAAAATAAATGGCCTATATTTCATAATCCCTTTTAAGTATCCATGTTGTTTTTAGAATTATCAAATATCATGCATATTTTCCAACAATGAAAAGATATCTTAAAAGATATTCACCAAAAAACAAACTGGGTCCTCATTTGGCTGTTCTTTTGTTTTTTTTTTTTAAAGATTGGCACCTGGGCTAACAACTGTTGCCAATCTTTTTTTTTTTTTCCTGCTTTATCTCCCCAAACTCCCCCCCGCCCCCCGTACACAGTTGTATATCTTAGTTGCAGGTCCTTCTAGTTGTGGGATGTGGGATGCCACCTCAACATAGCCTGACGAGCGGTGCCATGTCGGCGCCCAGGATCTGAACCCTGGGCCGCCGCAGCAGAGCACGTGAACTTAACCACTCGGCCACGGAGCCGGCCCCTCTTTTTTTAATATATACAGAGTGCTAAAGGCATATTCATACCATGTTAACTTGATTCAGCCAGAATATTGACAAGTACAATCATTCAAAAACTTTTTTTAACTTAGAAACAATCACAAACTCACAAACAGCAGAAGTATATACAAAGCAGTTTTTCTGGACCTCGATGAGAGTGAGTTGCTAACCTGATGTCCCGTCACCTCTAAGTACTTTGGTGTGTATTTCCTACGAATAAGGACTTTCTCCTACACAACCACAACACAATCATCACAGCAGGAAGGGACACTGATGCACTAGCACCATCTAATCCTCACACTCATTCAGGTTTCCCCACTTGTCCCTGGGAAGTCCTTCACAGCAGACAGGAGTCACCCTGGTGTTCAAGTGTCATAGCTCCTCAGCCTTTCCTGGACTTGCATGACCTTTTCACTGTTGAAGAGTACAGGCCATGGGACCAGCCCAGTGGTGCAGCAGTTAAGTACGAACGTTCCGCTTCTCAGCAGCCCGGGGTTTGCCGGTTCGGATCCCGGGTGCGGGGAGGGCACCGCTTGGCACCCATGCTGTGGTAGGCGTCCCACATATAAAGTAGAGGAAGATGGACATGGATGTTAGCTCAGGGCCAGTCTTCCTCAGCAAAAAGAGAGGAGGATTGGCAGCAGATGTTAGCTCAGGGCTAATCTTCCTCAAAAAAAAAGAGTACAGGCCAGGTCATTTATAGAATGCCCCTCAATTTGCCTTTAGCTCATTAGCTGTAGGTTATGCACCTTAGCAGCAACAGCACAGACATGACTGCATCCCATCAGGTGTGCATGATTTTGATTTATTCCATTACTGATGATGTTCACTTTGATCACCTGATTAAGGGGGTGTCTGCCAGGCTTCTCATGTTAAGTTATTCTTTTCTTATTTGTAATGAATAAGCATCCTGTGCAAGAGCTACTTGGAAAATAAATAGTCTGTGGGGGAGCTAGAGCCTGTGAAAAATCTGCTGTTCATCAGCTTTCAATATTATCATTTGTTTTTTATATCAGTGATAACTCATGGTCTCCCATTTCATTCAAGGGTCTATAATCCATTGCCATAATTTATTTATTTTGATGCTTAAACTGTCCCTGGTTTGGCCAGGGGAAGCCCACTCAAGTTGGCTTCTGTGCCCTTTGACAGATCCCTTTCATTCTTTGAGTACTGCCTTGCTTTCTGGCACAAGAAGATCTTGTACTTTCCTGTGCCAGCTCTGGAATCAGCCATTTCTCCACAAGAACCCAGGATCATTTTAGTGGAGAATGACATTTAGAAGCCAAGATCTGGGTGCTAGGTGTGCTCAGAGCTAAGAAATGTATGGATGTGTATGTGGGTGTGCATGTGTGGGTGCCTGTGCATAAATATGACATATTTATGTACACAGACATACATACCCTACATGTACATAAACACATATCATAATTCATTCCTCATCCATCTGTCTATCTATCTGTCTATCTAGAAAACCATGCATTTAACCAACACTTCCAAATTCAGGGTTCATTCTGATTTTCTCCCTTTATATATTTGTACCTCCCTTCTCCAACAGTGAGAAACTTGGCTTCCGTTATTTTTAATATATCTACGTATTTAATCAATCTGCCTGTATGTAACTAATCTCCCACCTCGGCTGCCTTGCCCTTCTCACTGGGTGAGGCTCTGGCTCCCTGTGCTCAGTTGCCCAGAGAGTATTACCATTTTATGACAAGGGTATTATAAAAACCTATCAATCTTAGAATTTTAAAGATTTTATTTTTTCTTCTTCTCCCCAAAGCCCCCTGGTACATAGTTGTATATATTTTTAGTTGTGGGTCCTTCTAGTTGTGGCCTGTGGGATGCCACCTCAGCATGGCTTGATGAGCAGTGCTAGGTCTGTGCCCAGGATCTGAACCAGAGAAATCCTGGGCTGCTGGAGCAGGGTGCATGAACTTAACCACTCGGCCACGGGGCTGGCCCTCAATTTTAGAATTTTACATAACTCTCAGCAAATTCTTGTTTTATGCCTATTCCTAATTTACACAAGGCATCCCTGCCTGTGTTTACTGAACAAAATGAATCACTAATAATAAATGAATACCTGCTATGTGCCAGAGACTATGTATGACATGTACGGTCATAGTGAATGCTCATAAGGAGCCTATGAGGTGGGCATGCCATTCTCTCCATTTTACAGATGAGGAAAGTGAAGAACAGAGAGGTTAAGCAATTTGCCTAAGATCACACAGTGGGATTCAAACCCAAGCAGTCTAAGTCTAGAGTCCCCCTCACTATCTGCCTTCTAAACGAATGCTTTAGATGAGATGAGCAAATAACTGGTCGTGGGTGAGTAGTAAAGGATGATGATCATGCTATTTATATAGCGCTGTTTAAAATTAAGAAAACCTGAAAATCACTTAAATGCCCAGCAGTGAGGAATTGGTTAAATAGTGTGAAGAGTTCATAAAACAGAGCATTATTTACCAAAATTTTTGAAAAATTTAAGAGAATTATTAAAATTGATAAATTTTTAATAATATGAGAAATTGTTCTTATTTATAACAAAGAGAAAAACAATAGTAGTGAGTAACCTAGGTATTCTAGAATGTCCCCTCAATTTTTCATTTCCCCACTTACATATGCCTTCTCTGTTACTAGGCTTAGCTTGCTCTGTCCTATGGAGGCATGAAATCAATAGTTCTGAGTCCCAGGCACAAAAATATTAAATGAAAGCAAAGTAACCTTACCAAAATATCTTTTATTGCAATTCTCATCACTTTTTCAGTCTCATTTATTTCCAGAGGTCTGGCAATTGCTTCTGTTCTCAGTTCCTATAAGAGACAATGAAACAAAATTACAAATGTTTTCAAAAGTGGAATTCTCAGAACCAATACTCAGATATAAATATGGCTTATGGATTGGTTCTCAAAAGTTTCATTACAACACGGATCTCTGATGCAAAATACTTCTGCCATCACCTCCTCCAAATGTCCTCTGTAATCTCACTGCCAACCTGGCCTCTCTCCAGTGAAAAACAGTGCCCTGTTTTTCAGCTACAGGCCCCATGTCCCCCTAATGCTACTGAATTGAATTTGCCATCTATCAAAATTGAATTTACCATCTATCATCTTTTCTCCCAAATTTGCTTCTTTAAATGCATTCTGTTCATGTGACCCCCAAACCAAGTGCAGCTCAACATGCTGTCTGAAGCCCCCTGCCAGCCTCTCCAATCTTTCTTGTGACTAAGTCTAAGCTGCCCATCATTGACAGCTGCAACCTATGAGAAGTCACCTTGGCCCTGCCCCTAGCATTAACCATCAACCAATCAAGGAGGCATGTGTGCCTATCATATCAATAGTGGAAACATCTGAGACATGGGATTTTAACGTGGATGCAGTTATGAGGTTCCTGGAGCACTTTAGCAAACTCTGCCTTGTGCTTCCTTTATTCCATGGTACACCTTATCTCCCCCACTGGTGGAAAACTATCGAGGGCAGGGACTATGACTTACTCAAGGACACAGAGCACAGTGCCTTCCCTGTGATTGGTGTTGGTCCTTAATGAATGTTTGTTAAGTGTATGAAAAACAAATACTGGATAGGGGCTCTTCCTCAGATAAAGACTGTACACAGAATTTGAGTACTATATTCATGGTCTCATGGCTTCCATGGCAACAGTTCAGCCATTAACTGTTTCATCAATTCATTACAGGACAGTGCTAAGAAAGGCCCCAGTGGAATCCTGGTGAAGTCTCACAATGAAGCCACAGCTCCACCAGCAGTAGCAAGTGACTAGCTCTTGTCTCTGGGTCTGTTAGGAACATGTGTAAACATGTGCACTACTGCAGTATAAACGGAAAACATGAAAAGCCTGGAGCTACCTGCTTATTTATCTAAATTAGCTATTAGACATTACTGGCAGTTTTGTTCTGCCAACTACCAGGTGGCAACCAGCAGTTCAGTATAGCAAGAGCAGAGATAATGACCTGGCACCCAAGTCCTCCACTTCCAGTTTACTCGTAAGGCAGAAATGAAAAGTGAGAGGAAAAAAACCATGACACTAGCAGCAATGCCAGAACATGGGCAAGGCAGTAACAGAGTGGTTATGGCTGACATACTTGATGGGAATGCAATGAATTAGATGCATTTAATCTAAAAACATTAGATGTGAGCATGTATGCTTCAAATGCCATAAATCCTTACAGGTAAGAATTAAACAATACTCCGTTTCTTCTTCTTTTTTGTAAAGATTGGCACCTCAGCTAACAACTGTTGACAATCTTCTTCTTTTTTTTTTCCCTTCTTCTCCCCAAAACTCCCCAGTACATAGTTATATATTCTAGTTGCAGGCCCTTCTGGTTGTTCTATGTGGGATGCCACCTCAGCATGGCTTGACGAGCAGTGCCATGTCTGCGCCTGGGATCCGAACCGGCGAAACCCTGGGCTGCGGAAGCAGAGCGCACAAACTCAACCACTCGGCCATGGCGCCAGCCCCCCATTTCTTCTTAAACCAGTGGGTCCCAAGCTCTGCTGCACATTGGAATCACCTGGAGATCTTTAAAAACCAGGTGGCTGGCTCTCACCCCCAGACATTCTGATTCACTGGAACTGGGGACAGCCTAGACATCAGGTGAGACTTAAAAGCTCTAGAGAAGTTCTCTGGCAGTTTGAGGAACCACACTCTTCAACAGCTCCTTGAACACAGCGGATGGAGCGAGCTCCTTGACTGGTACTGGCCAGCAGAAGGACTGCAAATAAATTTCAAATGTAACATCAACTTCAACTGATTGTGACTGCCTAGATTATTGGTTCCCAAACTCCACTGTACGTTAGACTCACCTGGGAGACTTTTAAAACTCAGAATGCCCAGGTCACATTCCATACCAATGACATCAGAATGGAAACCAGGCATCAGCAGTTTTTAAAGATCCCAAGTGATTTCACTGGGCAGCTGAGGCCAAATTCACTGGGAAAAAGCATCATGATCAACAAAGTCTCCCAAAGGCACAAGTTGGAAAGTTTCAGCAACATGCCACATATTTGCCATTCCTGAACTAGAAGCCAAAGTATTAAAAACAGACCAGTGCCCACCAAAAGCAGGAACAGCAGCTGACACTGTGGATGATTTTCCCACATGTTATTTCTTTAATCAGGTGCAGTTTAATAAAATCAGAACAAGGAAAAAACAGAATTAGAAAAGAAAACCTTGAAAATCTGCTTAGCTGAGTAAGTAATTAAGTTATCTGAACACTGCTTACCCTCAACTCTACCTCCTTGCCCAGCAAGTCATACAGAGATGCTCCTTTAGAGGTGATTTCAGAAGCAAGCTGCCTAGCTGCTTTCAAATCTGCAATCTGGAAGGAAAATATCAAAAACAGAAAGCTCAGTGAACAGTTTTTAATAGGCATTCAGAAACAACCAGTCTGTTAACATCAATTCCCACCTCTGGTTGGGAGGCCTGACTACAGAACACATTTTCCTGAAGACACATATTGACATCCTATGGAAGAGAACTGCCAGGACATCAGTTTAGGAAACACTGACCTAAGTACAAAGTAGACCAATTCCAGGATACCTGGGTGTCTCTGAAAACCCAAATATCAAGTCAAATGTAATCTGCAACCAGGAGGGGTAGGAGGGTGAAAGCTGATGTGCTTGCTATTTGGACTAGGTCACAACAGGGGACCCTGACAGTAGCGGGGTGACCACAGGAGGGGCACCCTGAAGGACACACTTCCTACTGCAGAATCCTGATGGCCTATGTTTAACCCTCCCCGCCCCTCATTCTCTGCCTTTAGACTGCACTTCGCAGGCCTGCTGTGAGGCTCCAGTGAGTTGGCCTGCCTGAGGGCCTTACAGCAGTACTGGCTCCCACAAGGGTGGCAGCTATTGCTATGAAGAGGAGGATGAGGATTTAACATCTAGCCCCATGCACAAGCTCCTTTCTCAGGATTTGCATGTCATACCTTCTTCCTTGAAGATGCTAAATTTTCCGAAGAGCCCAAACAAACATTTCCCTGCTCTGCTCACTCTCCCTTCTCCCGAAACAACTAATTCTCTCTCTCCTTTACTTTCAAACCACCAGCAACAATTCTTCCTCTTCATTCACAGCTGATGACTTTATTTCCATTTCCTTAGTCCTCCAGGATTCCACTCCCACTAGCTCTAGCTTCTCCTACCTTACTAGCAGTAAATTTCCAGTTTTCTTTGCAGCAGTCTCATCATCTTGCCCACTTCTCAGCACTGGCGTGTACGAGGGTTCAGTTCCCTGACCTCTTTTCTTTTCACACACCCTCCTAAGCTTGGAGCTTTAATACTATCTATGAACTGAGGCTCAATATCTCCACTCAGACAGCTCATGGACATCACAAATTAAACATGCTCCAAACTAAACTTCTAAAATCTTTCCTGCCAAACCTGCTCCTTCGAAACTCTTTTCCATTTCAGTAAATGGCAACTTCACCCTTGTAGGTACACAGACCAAAACCTTTAGAGCTATGATCTCTGATACAGTATCCACTAGCCACATGTGGCCACTTTCAATATTAAATTATTTAAAATTAAATAAAACTTAAAACTCAGTTCTCGCTTGTGCTAGCCACACGTGGCTGGTGGTTACTGTACAGTGTGGCATAGATACAGAACACGTCCATCATCACAGAAAGTTCTGCTAGACAGCACTGCTTTAAGATCTTCCTGGTATTACCTGTTTTCTCTCAACCCACATCCAATCCCATAAGATCTACCTTTATAATATGTTCTAACCTCTGGCCACTTCCTTCCACTGAGGAATCTGGCTCCTGGTTAAAACCTATGTGTAATTTTTCAGGCCTGACCACAGGCCATTACAAAGGCTTCACCTGGCAGGCCTTGCGGGGGAAGCTGCTCCCACCTGCACACCAGACTTGGGGCACACCAGCGCACCGCAGTCTCTGAAGGGAGTTGCAGTCAAGGCCTCAGTTGCACTCCGGATCTCTGGTTGGTCATGTTCTCATAAATATCTGCATTCTTAGCCCCAGGACTTCCATTCCTAGATCTCTATCATCTGAGGCCTTGGGCCAGGGTCCTCTTCACACCTCTGCTGAGGCCTCCTTGGGGGTGGGGGGTGCACAACACACAGGGATGGGGACTTGAGGACAATTTGCCTCACTGACTCAGTACCCACTACTTTTCCACTCCTAGGCCTCCCCCTACATCTGCGCGCATAAAACTGCTGGAGCCTTTCATTCAGGGTTCCCTCAACAGTGAGACAATGCCTACAACCGGACCTTTGACAGGTGGGCCATTCCACAGGGCATGAAACAGGGGAGTCAATGCTCCCTCTGGTTTTAGCTTCTTGCTTATACCATCACAGTAAGCGGTTAAAGACTTAGCTTTCTTTTTTGGCTTATTGTTTTAATCAAGTTCTCTGACATCAGGCAGCGCTCAGCTCCCTCTCCCCTAGCTTGGCTGAGCTCCTGATATCTACCTCTCCCACAACCACTCTGCTCAAAGTCACCATCATCTCTTGCTTTCTAACAGGTCTCTCTGCTTCCACCCTTGCCTCCCACTTAAGTCTGATCTCAACCCAGCAGCCAGAGGGATCCTTTCAACATGAAGTTTCAAATCATGTACTTCTCTGTTCAAAACTCAATGATTTTCCACCTCAGAGTAAACATCAAAGTCTTAAACGTGGCTTTCCAGGCACTACGGGGTCTGTCATGGCCTTTCCTCCTGGTTCTTGTCACATGGCCTCCTTGCAATTCCTCAAACACACAAAGCACACTTTCATCAGAAGACACTTTTTCCCCTCCACTGCATGGTTCCCCCTTCCCTCCTTCAGATCTCTGCTGAAAACCTCATCCAGCCCTTGAGGCTGTCCTACCTCCCTATTTAAGATACCTCTCCCAGCCCCTTCCCTGCCTTACTGTTCTCCACACATTTATCGCATCTGACCTGCCATTCCTTCTGCTTTGTGGTCCCAGCTGAGCAGCAGGAACAGAGGATTTCTGTCCTTGTTGTTCATGCCTATATCCCCAGTGCCTGAACAGTGCCTGGAAGATAGCCAGCACTCTACCATGTTCCATTTTAGGGTTTGAGAAATAAATATTCGGTCCCTTACTACAAGCCTTTCGTTGTCCTTACCTTTGAGCCAAGATCGAACTTGAATTTGCTGATATCTTCCTCTCCTATTTTAGAGCCCTCCATCCCTTTAGTCTTCATAGCATTATAAAGGACAGAGGTGATCTTCAACAGTTCCTTCACCGCATACCCATCTGCTTGATAAAGCTTCTTAGTGTTGAGTTTTATATGTGCCTTGGTGGCCTATTTTCAGACAAAAAAAAAGTTTAAGGGCCTTTCCGTATAAAATCTAACCACAGATTTTTTTTTCCATATAAAATGTAAAATGTAGGTAATTTGAAAATGTCTCTACCAACAATTAGGATATAACCTGATCATACTAAGAGTCACACTTTCAAGTGACTCAGATTGTGAGTGGGTGTGTAAACTGATACAATCTTGATGGAGAGCAATTTGGTAAACAACAACAACAAAATTACAAATGATCTTTTGACCTAGAAATTCCAATCCTAAGAACTTATCCTAGGGATATACTCACCAACAAAACAATATCTCTATGTTATTCGTTACAGCAAAGTTTCAAAGAGCAAAAGTTACAAACAACCTAAATGCTTATCTATATAAATTACGTAAATTAAGGTATATCCATGCATGCAATACTACTCAAGTGTAAGAAAGAATGAGGACACTCTGTACGCATTTGGAAAGTTCTCCAAAATGTACTGTTAAGTGAAGAAAGCAAGATTCTAAACAGGTGTATAGGATGTCACCATCTGTGTAAAAGGAAGGAGAAAAAGCATATTTTACTTGTTTATATATGCATAAAGAAACTCGGGAAGATATTAAAAATAGTGATTACTGGAAATGGAACTGGGCCAATGACATATAGGACAGAAAATTATTGTACTCCATGTCGTTTCATGATTTAAAAAAAATTTCTGAACCATGAAATATATTACCTATTCAAAAATAAATAAATAAAATTCTTAACAAATAACTAATTAAAAACAAAAAAATTTGTTGGTGAAATGGCTTCACAGAAACCTGGTAATGGAATAGTTTAGAAACTTGAAAGTAGCCCTAACTAGGACTCATCTTTTTCTAATGTATTTAATTTTACAATTCCATCAAATAACCATGAACTAACCATGAACTGGGCAATTGCCTTAATGAAGAAAACTCGATCTTGTTCAGTCTCAACATCAGAAGGGATGTCAGTCTGAGGTTCATACCTATCAGAGAGAGAGAGAGAGAAGACACAATTAAGCAGGAAGACCACGAAGAAGAAAGTGGACAACTGAGAGGAAGTGGATCTGTAACAGGAAGCTGAGTCCCCAGCTAACCTAGTAAGGTTAAGAAAGACTTCAAAAGCAACACAAAATTCCAAACACCTGAGAGAGCAAATCCTCACCTAAGAATAAGTTTAACTGATTTCAAAAATCAAGGGGCTTGCCCCATGGTGCAGTGGTTAAATTCAGCACGCTCCACTTCAGCAGCCCCGGTTTGAGGGTTTGGATTCTGGCATGGACCTATGCCACTCATCAGCCATTCTGTGGCAATGACCCACATATAAAGTAGAAGAAGAGTGGCACAGATGTTAGCTCAGAGCTAATCTTCCACAGCAAAAAAATAAAATAAAAATAAAAAGTGGGTGCTCAGCTTACAAAATTAAGTCTATCTCAGACCTCAAAGTTGAATTAAAATAATCAGCACTATTACTCTGGCTGACAGCCCTTGACCCAGGGCTAACTAGTTAGCTTAGAGAAGCAGCAGAGTTGTTGGAATTACTTTCTTCAAGCTACTGATGATCCACCAGGGGTCAGCAGACTGCAGCCCTTGGCCTCTTTCTGTACAGCCTGCAAGCTAAGGTTGTTCACCTTTTTAAAGGGTTTAAAAAACACAAGGTAGGCCCGGCCCCGTGGTGCAGCAGTTAAGTTCGCACGTTCTGCTTCTCAGCAGCCAGCGGTTTGCCGGTTTGGATCCCGGGTGCAGACATGGCACCACTTGGCAAAAAGCCATGGTGTGGTAGGCGTCCCACATATAAAGTAGAGGAAGATGGGCATGGATGTTAGCTCAGGGCCAGTCTTCCTCAGCAAAAAGAGGACTGGCAGTAGTTAGCTCAGGGCTACTCTTCCTCAAAACAAACAAAAAAACAAAAACAAAAGGTAGAATATACAACAGAGATCTTAGGTAACCTGGAATGCCTAAAATATTTACTTATTTCCTTAACAAAAAGGTTTGCGAACCCTGAATCATATTAGATTTTTCACATAAAATGAAATCTAAATTATTTCTAATCCAGTGTACTCATTAGAGTGTGTAGGGAGGTCCCTGTAACTCCTTGATGAAGGCAAGGGGGTGAAGAGGAACTTGGACCAGTGCCCCAGTGTCCACTTCCTACTGAGAAATAATCTCCTTTTACCACTGCCTGGTATGTTCCCTTCTCCCACAGCGTTCTTTAAACCCGACTGATTTTTAACAGGTTACAACTGAGTCTGTCAAACTCAAATTTTATCGAACAATTCCTTTTGCTTCACAACAGTATTCTATTTCTTGGTGGCTAATGAATAAAATCCAGCATTCATTCTTAGATCTCAATAAAGTGCAGCTCTAACCTTTTCACAAGCCAGAGAAGCACTTCAGATACAAGTCCAAAATTTGGTGTGCGGAAATTTTCCATGGAAATATGTCGAGGGTATCCCAAGGCTCTCATCATCTCTGTAAAGTCTGTCCAATGGAAAATGCAATCCAGTCAGTTCCTTGGCAAACGGCAATGACATTAATTTACATACTTTCTTTGCTTCCCCTTCTTATTCTCAACCTATTCCCAACAGTTTTAGGGACTATTTATCAACTCTCTAAGAGGAAAGAAAAAAGGAGATAAAAGTTAAAACACCTAATCTGCTTCCTGAAAAACAGTTCAGTTTAATAGGAGAAGAAGTGGAAGTTGTACGTTAAAATAAGGCTTAGGGATTGGCTGTGAATTTAATTTCTTTGATATCTCATTTCTCTCGAATATCTTCTACTAACTATTCAAAAGAAGAAACATCTGGCCTTATAAAATGTCATAAAGAAAAACATTTTTAAATAACTGTTATTTCTGGGGGTGACGGTGGTAGAGTGAAGTTCATGGTTATGAGTTTTTTCTGAGTTTTTTTAAATGAGCATACAGGATCTTATAATACAAATTTTAAAGATTAGTTGCATTGTATTTAGAGAAATCTTCACGAGTATGATTGGCCTATAGAGCAATATTTACATTTATTACAAAACAGGTTAAGAAACAGTAACACTAGTATTTGTTGATAACGGAGGTTGCAGTCACTAAGCTTTAAGCAGGTCCTGGAAATGAACACAACAAACATGTTTTGAGTTTCCACGTTGTGCCAAGATCTATATTCAGTGTGCTTCTGACTACATAACGTCTGTCCTCACTCTTCTCGAAGGTGGATATTCAAAATGTCCCAGTGAGATTTGCAAATAAATTTCCTGGGCACTGGAGATTAGGCTGGATTTCACCATATAACTGAAGAGAAAGTATGAGCAGAGGAAAGAGCAACGGCACAGAGGCCTCTGTCACTGTTTTTGGGAAATTTGAATAGAGGGAGGGAGAATAAAGCAGCAGCCTTCCCATCAGTCAAGCAAGGCCTAAATACTTCTTCTTGCTAAGTAGTAGTCAAGTTCTGTTAATTCTGCAGTTCCAGTATCAAAGTGGAGACAATTTGAGATTCTTCCTATAAATTGCACAGTTGTACGGAACACATTTAAGGTCAAAATGTTCAGAAATCCCCTTTTTGTGCATTCTTCCCAACACAGCTCCATTCAACATCCCTTAGCAGAGTGCTGGCCTCTCTAAACTACAAGAGAGGAGAAACTTGTCACTACAACATACAGTCACTAAGAACCTTCAAATTCCAGAGGGCATAATTCACACTATGGTGCTACAATTGCATAAGAAAATATGATGCCTTTATGCCTCTTCCTGTATATACATGGTATAAAAAGAGCAATTCATAACTGAAAGGAATAATCTTTAATGGTGAAATTTCAGGCACCAGCAATTCAGTTAGAAAATTGGCGGGGCCGGCCCGGTGGCGCAGCAGTTAAGTTCACACGTTCTGCTTCTCGGTGGCCTGGGGTTCGCTGATCCCGGGTGCGGACATGGCACCGCTTGGCATGCCATGCTGTGGTAGGCGTCCCACATATAAAGTAGAGGAAGATGGACACGGATGTTAGCTCAGGGCCAGGCTTCCTCAGCAAAAAAGAGGAGGACTGGCAGTAGTTAGCTCAGGGCTCGTCTTCCTCAAAAAAAAAAAAAAAAAAGTTCTCAGGGGCTGGCCCCATGGCCAAGTGGTTAAGTTTGCGCACTCCACTGCAGGCGGCCCAGTGTTTCGTTGGTTCAAATCCTGGGCGTGGACATGCCACTGCCCATCAAACCACGCTGAGGCAGCGTCCCACATGCCACAACTAGAAGGACCCACAACAAAGAATATACAACTATGTACCGGGGGGGCTTTGGGGAGAAAAAGGAAAAAAATAAAATGTTTAAAAAAAAGAAAAGAAAAGAAAATTGGCCTTATTTAGGCCCCTTAGATCACACCAACTTGGCAATCACCTACTACACCTATGCAGGTGGAGCCAGTGAGCTGAACTGCTTCACATCCAGAAAATGATAGTGTATAAAAGGCAAGAGATTTTTGATTCACAAAGTCCTATGTTTTGATCCTTGGTTCCACCTAGTTCTAGCTGTGTGACCTAAAGCAAGCTACTTTACCTCTCCGTGACCCGAAGTATTCCATCCAGGAATTATACCACCTAATTTACTGTTACAGCGAGGACTAAGATAAGATACTGAATGTAAAATGGCTGGTGTGTAACATGTGACCCCACGTACTAGTAAGTAATTCTCTTATCCCCATTCTTCCACTTCCCACCCTCCTATCAAAGGCCTCCAGGTTCCCTTCTCACCAGCCCCTTTGGAAAGAACGCAGCCTTCGGAGGTTAGATGACTTGAACTCAAACTCCAGGGCCAGCTCCTACCACCTGTGTCCCTGGACCCGCACCTGTGTCACTGACCTCTCCGTGCCCGTTTCCTGGTCTCTAAACATAGGCGCACAGAGTTGTTGAGAGGAGGAAATGAAACGATGCACACACACAACAGTAACTACCTGGCAGATCGCATAAGCTCAAACAATGCTAGCCGCAATTACTATGATTCACCAGCCGCTCCTCGGTTTTGTTGTTCGCTTCCCTGAGCTCTAAGCTAACCCAACTCAAATACGGCCTCTACGTTTCTCAATAAGGTCGCCACAGCCCCACGTGGCTATATAAACCTATTAAAATCAGATAAAACGATAACTTGGGTTGCTCAGCCGCCCCAGCCATATGTGGCCGGTGGCAGATACAGAACTCCCCACCGTCACAAACAGGGCGACGAGGCCCGGAGGGGCGCTCAGCCCGGGGACGGCCGCGGGCCGGGGGTGCCCCGGAGGCGCAGAGGCCGGAGAGGGGACTCTTGCGGCGCGCGCCTAGGCGGAGGCACGGACAGGGGACCCGGCGGCCCGGAGCCCCGAGTCTCGGGAGGACCGTAGGTCACAGGGAACAGGGCTGCCTTACTGCGGAGGTCGCGGAAAGACATTTTGCTCGGGTCCCCAGCAGCGCCTACTCTTCAAGGGTCGCCCCTCAGCACTCACGGGTTTCTATGGCAACGCACCGAGCCCTGGACGGCGTGCTGCGGGGGCCAAACAGGATGAGGTGCGAAACGACTGGGCTGCGTACGCATGCGTACAAGAAGGACGGCAGGCAGGGGGCGTCCCGGGGATCCGAGGGAGCCGGCGTGAGGTCCCGGTGCCTGCCACGAGCTGCGAGCCGTGCGGCGTGGGGGCCCGTTTCACACACTTTGCAGACAGACCTTTGGCGCTGGCTGACACGTTCTGAGTGCCTACTATGTGCCAGACACTGTGCTAGGCGCTCTACATACTGCTTCTCATTTCCTCCTCCACTCTAGAAAGAATGTACGATAATGTCACGAAGCCGGTCTCCCTCCTGGGCGCGGTGCCCAGCACGCTTCTCCCCGGCATGTGTAAACTGGCCGCGCCCGCGTCAGAAGCGTCCGCGGCGTGAAGGCCCGAGGCCCCTGGCTGCGGAGAGGAGGCCCTAGCCGTCCGTGGGGCGGCGGGACGCAGCGCGGCCAGGCCCCGGGCAAGCGGTGCCCGCTCAGGCTTCACGACAGGCCGGAAATCGGCCCGGGCCCGCGGGCCCCGGTGGTTGTCCTGGCAACCGTGGCCTCTTCCGGCCGGGAAGTATCCGTTTTCCTAGTTGAGGGAGCGGGTGGCATCGCTGCCAGGACCGCGGCCGATATGTGACCAGGTCAGCTGGAGGCTCACCTGGGAGCCCGCCCTACTAGGCTGCCATGGTGGGGGACAGGCGACAAAGAAGGGCTGGGGACGTGAAGTGAGCTGATCCGGGAAGGCTGGGCGAAGAGGAGGGACTGCTAACCGCTGGGACGCCCTCCGCGCCTGCATTCGTGTTGGCGAAGTAACGGACACGTAAATGCACGGACCTTAAAGCGAGTCCCGAAGTAGGTCCACACATACATGGTTAGTACCGCAAAGGCGACGAAGCGCTTCATGGAGGGAAAAATAGTCTTTCAACGAATGGTCTTGGAACAATTGGAAATCCATATGCAAATCAATGAACTACCACCCTTACTTAACTGTAAAACCTAAAAACGATAACTTTTCTAGAAGAAAACTTAGGGGAAAAGCTTTGTGACTGAGTTAAGCAAAATTCTTAGAGATACCAAAAGCGTGATCCTTAAAAAAATGTTTTTCAAGGAATTGGACTTCAGCAAAATTTAAAATTGCTCTTCAAGACACTTGTAAGAAAATGAAAAGATAATCCACAGTCTAGAAGAAAATATTCACAAAACACATCTGATAACTTGTATCCAGAATACATAAGGAACTCCCAAAACTCAATAATAAGAAAACATTGCAGTTAGAAAGTAGACTAATTTCAACAGAATCTTCACAAAAGAAGATATATGGGAAATAAGCAAATGAAAAGGTGCTCAAGATTATTAGTCATTAGGGAAACATATATTAAACTACAATGAGATATCACTAGGCAGTTATTAGAATGGTACAAACAACAAAAACCCTGACCATGCCAAGGGCTTAGAAGGCTGTGGAGCAACTTGAACTCTCATACATTATTGGTGAGAATGTAAGAGTACAGCTGCTTTAGAAAACAGTTGGTAGTTTCTTATAAACACAGTTAACATATGGCTCAAAAATCCCACTCTTAAGTATTTGCCCAAGAGAAACAGAAACTTATGTTCACACAAAAACCTGTACACAAATGTTTTTTTTTTTTTTTTTGAGAAAGACTAGCCCTGAGCTAACATCCATGCCCATCTTCCTCTACTTTATGTGTGGGACGCCTACCACAGCATGGCCTTCTGAGCAGTGCCCTGTCCGCACCCGGGATCCAAACCGGCCAACCCGGGGCTGCGGAAGCAGAACGTCTGCACTTATCTGCTGCGCCACCAGGCCGGCCCTATACATGAATGTTGATAGCAGCTTTATTCATAATCGTCCCAAACTGGAAACCACTCAACTGGTCCTCAACTTATGAATGAATAAACAAAGTGTGGTACATCCATAATATGGATTACAATAAAAAAAGAAACAAACTCCTGATATACACAAGGGCAACAAGAATCTCCAGCGCCTTATGCTAAGTGGAAGAAGCCAGCCTCAAAAGGCTACATACTGTATGACTCCATTTATATGACAATCTGGATAAGACAAAAATATGGAGACAGAAAACAAATCAGTGGTTGCCAGGAGGAGCTGGGTGCAAAAGAATTTTGGGGGTGGCGGAACTGTCCCATATCTTGATTGTAGTGGCAATAACATGACAGTAGGTATTCGTCAAAACTCATAGAACTGTGCCCTAAAAAGGGTGAATTTTACCATATCTAAACTTGTATCTCAATAAACATGACTAAAAACAAAAAAAGCCTTCAAAAAAACCTACCCAATGGCTTTCCATTGCAGTTCGAATAAAACTCAAACTCCTTAGCTGCACCTCCTCTGTTCTCCTCACTCCCTTCCCTCCTTCTATCCTGGCCTGCTTTCCCTTAAACATGCCCATCATCCTCCTGCCTTCAGGTCTTTGCACATGCAGTTCCCTCCGCCTGGAACGCTCTCCCAACTTCAGATCTTTGTGAAGAGGCCACTTGGACCACCTACACCAAAGCAGAGCCTTCCCAGCCCTTCCCTGTCACAAAGCAGAGCCTTCCCATCCCTTCCCTGTTTTATTTCCTTCCCAGTATGATCTGGAAACGTCTCGTTTGCTTATCTTCTGCCTCTCTGGTCTGGACATGAAAGCAGACACCTGTTCTGTCCTACTCTGGACTCTCCCCAAGTCTACAATAGTATTTGGTGATACGCAGGCTCTCAGAATGTATTTGTTAAATACCTGACTGATTGAATGAATGAATGAATGAGTGAGTGACTGAGAGTACATCACCTTACTCCAGTGAAGTGAATGGTCTTTGAGGAAGGGCCCTGTCATCTGTTTCTTGTCCCCCGCCCTCCCTCCATGCTCTGTGCTGGTTGGGATACCCAGGTCTGGGCTGGCTCTGGGCCAGGTACTTGTGGCTCCTGACTCGTGCTCACGATAGGCCACTGGAAGCCCACCAGTTCTGCTTTAAGTTAGGGCAAACTGGTGTGCACACGCTCCCGGTGCTGTTCCTAAAGCAAAGCAATCAGCTGTGTGACCTTGGGCAAGTTACTTAACCTCTTGGCGACACAGATCCTTCAATGTTAAAATGGAGGTAATAATGCCTGATAGGGTTACTTCGAGGATTAAATGAGATGTGGTAGGCGTTTTAGGGGCAGACTGCACTCAGTCTCCACTATAGTTGGCAGAGCACAGAGGGAATACTGAGAAGGGAGCCAAAGCTTCCTCCCTTGGTTTTTCATTTTTTAACAGCTTTACTGACATATGATAAAGTACGCATATTTGAAGTGTGCAATTCAATGTTGTTGTTTTTTTTGAGGAATATCAGCCCTGAGCTAACATCTGCTGCCGATCCTCCTCTTTTTGCTGAGGAAGACTGGCCCTGAGCTCACATCCGTGCCCATCTTCCTCTGCTTTATATGTGTGATGCCTGCCACAGCATGGCTTGCCAAACGGTGCCACGTCCACACCCGGGACCCGAACCTGTGTATCCCGGGCCGCCAAAGTGGAAAGTGCATACTTAACCGCTGCGCCAGGGGGCTGGCCCCTCAATAAGTTTTGACAAGTGTATACATGCAAGGAACCATCACCACAATCAAGAAAGAGAACAAATGCATCACCCCTGCTTTCTTATGCTCTGCCCCTTTGTAATATCTCCCTCCTGCCACTCCACCTACCCCAGGCAACCACTGTTCTACTTTATGTCACTGTAGATTTGCATATTTCTAGATTCCACATAAATGGAATCATATAGCATATGCTCCTTTTTGTCTGGCTTCTTTCACTTGGCATTATTATTTTGAGATTCATCCATGTTGCAACATGTATCAGAACTTCACTCCTTTTTATGGCTGAAGAATATTTCCTTATATGGACATACCATATGTGTTTATCCATTCATTCGTTGATGGACATTTGGATTCTTTCTATTTTTTGGCTACTATGAGTAATGCTGTGAACATTTGTGTACAAGCATTTGTTTGAATATGTTTTCAGTTCTTTTGGGTATATTCCTAGGAGTGGAATTGTTGGGTCGTGTGGTAACTCTATCTTTAACTTATTTTATTTATTTTTTTTGAGGAAGATTAGCCCTGACCTAACTGCTGCCAATCCTCCTCTTTTTGCTGAGGAAGGCTGGCCCTGAGCTAACATCCATACCCATCTTCCTCTACTTTATATGTGGGACGCCTACCACAGCATGGCGTGCCAAGTGGTGCCATGTCTGCACCCGGGATCCGAACCGGCGAACCCCGGGCCACCGAAGCAGAGTGTGCAAACTTAACTGCTGCGCCACCGGGCTGGCCCCTATCTTTAACTTATTGAGGAACTGCCAAACTGTTTTTCATAGTGGCTGCATCATTTTACATTCCCACCAGCAGTGTAGGAGGGTTCCAGTTTCTCCGCACCCTCATTAACATTTGTCATGTTCTATTTTTTAAATTATATCCCTCCTTGTGAGTGTGAAGTAGTACCTCACCGTGGTTTAAATTTGTGTTTCCTTAGTAACTAATGACTTTCATGTGCTTATTGACTATTTGTATATCTTCTTTGGAGAAATGTCTGTTCAATTCTTTGCCCATTTTTAAATTGGGTTGTTTGTCTTTTTGTTGTTGAGTTGTAATAGTTCTTTATTCTGGATATTATGCTCTTATCAGATACATGATTTGGAAATATTTTCTACCATGTTGTAGGCTGTCTTTTCACTTCTTGATAGTGCCTTTTGCAGCACAAAAGTTTTAAATTTTGATGAAGTCCAGTTTGCCTATTTTTTCAATTGTTGCTTGTGCTTTTCTTGTCAAATTGAAGACTCCATTGCCAAATCCAAGGTCGTAAAGATTTACCCCTACATTTTCTTCTAAGAGTTTTATGGTTTTAGCTCTTACATTTAGGTCTTTGATACATTTTGAGTTAATTTTTGTATATGGTGGGTGGTAGGGATCCAACTTCATTCTTTTGCATGTGGCTATCCGGTTTTCTCAGCACCATTTATTGAAGAGACTGTTCTCCCCCCAATTCAATGAATAGTCTTGGCACTCTCGCTGAAAAATCAATTGACCATAGATAGATGGGTTTATTTCCGGGCTCTCTATTGTATTCCATTGGACTAGATGTCTATCCTTATGACGATTCCACGTTGTTTTGGTTACTGTGTCATTGAAGTAAGTTTTGAAATCAGCAAATGTCTTCAAACTTTTTTCTTTTTTAGGATTGTTTTTGATTATTTGGGCTCCCTTGTAATTCCACATGAATTTAAGGATCAGTTTTCCTGTTTCTTCATAAAAAGCTACTGGGATTTTGAAGGGCTCTGTAGATCACTTTAGGGAGTATTGCCGTCTTAACATCATTGAGTCTTCAATCCATGAACAGCGATATTTTTCCATTTATTTAAATCTTCTTTATTTTTTTCAGCAATGTATCGTCTTGCACCTACTTGGTTAAATTTATTCCTGTTTTGTGTTTTGTTCTTTTTGTTCTGTTAGGGTATAGAAATACAATTAATTTTTGTGTATTAATCTTGTATCTCACTCTGCTGAACTTTATTAGCTCTAATAGTTTTATTAGCTCAAATAGTTTTGCGTGTGAATTAATTTTTTCTATATATAAGATCATGTCATCTGTGAATAGAGAGAATTGAAAGTTTAAACTTTTTAAGACACTGTTTCCCAAAGTGGTGGTACCATTTGACATTCCCGCCAGCAGTATCTGAGAGCTCCAGTTCCTCCACATCCTTCGTCACACTTAGTATGAGCCACACAATACCCCATTATTGACTTATGGGAAAATGGACAGTCAGAAAAGTTAAGTGACTTGCCCAGGGACCCCAAACCACCTTATCAGTCTGCTCAGGTCTCACTAAGTCTGCACCCCTAAACCCTCATTTCCCACTCACAGAAGAGGAAACTGAGACCCCAAGAGGTCACCCCTGGGAGTGACTCTCCAGTCTGCAAGAGCTGGGTCTGTTTTGTAGCCTGACCCAAGCCAGAGGGACCAGGGACCTCCCCTAGGGTTCTGCCTCCTTCCTTTGCTCTCCTCCCACCCTGACACTGCCCTGGGCATCATCTTCCCCCAAACTTCCCAGTCCAGGGAGGCTGGGAGTCTTCTCTGTGACATCATAGAGCTGGTTGCCAAGGGAGACCTGCAGACCCACCCCCTAGGCAGGGCAGAGCAGAGCCCTCCTGCACCAGAGGCCCAGCAGCTCCTCCCCGACCACGCTGGCCCTCCATGGAAGCCTTGGTCTGTGCGTTCTCTGAGCTGCGCATAAGAGAAGGTGCCAGGCTGACAGGAGGAGTGGCAGGAGGAGAGCTGCCCTCCTGTCCTGACCTGGGCCCATAGCCACCAGGGTGGCCTCAGGGACATGCATGCTTGGGAAAGGGGAATGGCCACTGGTCCAGACAGTGTGACCATGGGCTGTGTGGTCCTGGACCCACTGTGCAATTTCTGTACTGGCACCAGACTGCTCTTTCAAGGGTGGGGGGCAAAAAGAGGTGGCAGGAAGGGCTTGAAGTTCTGAAAGAGAATTTAGTGCCAAGGCTCAGGCTTCTCAGACCTCCCTGTTAGATGGGAGAGAAAAGAGGAATAGCATGTTGGGTCACAGGAGGCGATAGGCAAGGGACTGAGCCTATTTGACAGACAGGTAAGCTGAGGCTCCACAGGCCAGATATGGAGCCCATCACATGAGCGTGTGACTGCATGCTCCCCTCACGTCTGCTACGGCCCACCAGCCACCACCCTCCTGCTCTCCCCTCCACAGATGCAGTGAGCTGGGCCCAAGGACACCCCAGCCACCCCAACACACCAGCCAACATCTACGAGGGGGGGCTGGGGCAGCAGCAGTGCCCCAGTGCCCAGGGAAGCAAGCCCAAGAACTTCCGGCTGCGCCACCTCCGGGGCCTGGCTCTCTATCTACCGGGTCACATGCAGCTCGCCAGCCAGTGTGAGAGCCACTGGCTGAGCCGGCTCATGGCTGGGGGCTGCCTCCCACGGCCGGAAGGCATGGCTTGGCCTTTGGGCCTGCCACAGGGGACTCTGGGCCCAGGTAACGGCCACTGCTCAGCCCTTCTGGAAGCTCAACTGTCAAGGGACAGCCCAGGAAATACAGGTGAGCACCTGTCCAGGTGAGGCAGAACTGGGGACGGCGGGGGAAGACCCAGGGAAGGGTTGGGTTGGGGACTCAGACAGACTCAGACGGCCCCTTCTCCACGCCCAACCCTCTCAGTTCTGCACTTGATGAGGGACTTTGGACAGCACCCTTCCCCCAGCCTCAGCTTCCCCTTTAGTAAAATGAAGGGGTCAGGTTAGATGAGGATCCTTCCAGCTTGAACCATCTGTTTCCCTTTTCCTCCTCCCTCATGGGTTCTCTTTAAGGAGAACCGCCCCCTCCCCTCCTGTTTTGAAGGACACCAGGTTCTGGGGGTCATAGGATGGGCTGTCCGGCTCTCCTGGGTCCCTCCGGGTGACTTCTCTCTTCCCTCTTTCCTCAGCTTCCAGTTCCAGCATGGACCCAGCCAAGGGTGCTTCCTCCCTGCCCAGTCCCCCAGAAGGCTTGGGGCTCAGGCCCAAGAGGTCCTGGGGGGCCTCAGAGGAGTCTACATGTCCACTGTGCAAGAGAACCCGCTCTGGGGCTCTGGAGAGGCCATAGGGATCTGAGTGCCAGGGCTGGTTCTCCTAGCTCGGGACAAGAGGGGAAAGGATGGCCCAGGAGGATGGGGTGGAGGTCCAGACAGGAAGGGCTGAGCCCCCACCAGTGGCCCCCCAACAGCGAGACACCCTGGCCGCTGCCCAGCACCAGAGCCTGGGCCAGCCTGGGGAAAACTCGAGGGGGGAGGGAGATGGAGGTCCGGCGGGAGGGACAGAAAAAATAGAAGCCTGGATGTGCCCTTGCAACCTGCTCCAACTCCAGTCGGTCACTTGTACCTGGGAGGCCAGGCTGAGTGGAGAGTTGGGCCAGGGAGCCCACAGGTCTAATCTCAATAAAAGCCAAGGCCTATACCTTCTGTCCCTTAGTCTGTCTGTCATCAGGCCATTTAGTCCGAGAAACAGCCCCTTGGCACCTGTGTTCTGAGAGCAAGGTGTCGACCTCAGGGGGGATCCAAGGCACTCCCACCCGTAGTTGAGGAGGGAGCCATCCTTCTCCAGGTGGAAATCCTGCAAGGCTTCCTGGGTGGACAGGGTCTCAGCAGGCCTAAACGTAGGGCTGACGTTCTGGCCAAGGTGGCAGAGGACAAAGGAAGGTAGGCAGAGTTTGGGGAGGAGAGCAAGTTCCCAACCTGAGCAGAAATGTGGGCCTGGATCCCACGCCACCCTTCACCCAGGGCTTGGTGGAGTTCACTGCTCCACAGGGACCCCAGCTGTCGTGCTCCTCCAGGTGGTACGGGCACAGTGCTTCTCCTCCCAGCTTAGCTAGACTCCAGGCACCCTGGCTTGGGCTTCTCTGCACCGGGGTGTCTCACCCTTGGCACTGTTGACATTTGAGGCCAGATTGTTCTTAGTTGTGGGGCTGTCCTGTGCCTTGCAGGATGTTTAGCAGCACCTCTGGCCTCCACCCACTAGATGCTGGTAGCTCCCTCCTCTCAGTTGTGACAACCAAAAGTGTCTCCAGACAGTGTCCAATGTCTTCTGGGGGGCAGAATCATTCTGGTTAAGACCCCCTGCTCTGTCACTAGACCTCATCCCTGTGGGGACAGGATAGGAGGACCTGGATTTGCCTCAATGACCCTCACTGTCTGGCTGGCTTCCAGTCCTAGCAGCCTGGGTCAGGCTGGGGCTGAGCTGCCCCTCCCGTGGTCTTCCGCCAGACCACACGTGATGGTATCAAGGACACTCTGGACACTAGGACAGCTGGGTTCCTCCAAGACACAGGGAATACTCTCAGGCCCCTCCCCTGCCTCTGTACCTTGTTCCACCCTTGGACATTTCATAGGTCCCTCGGACAGCAGATTCTGGAGACTTGGGTCCCTGGGTGGTTTTCAGGTTGTTGTATGGGTGTTGGCCTGGGCAGTGGGAGCCTGAGGTAGCAGCAGCTGGAAAGCAGCCCCAAGAGGAGCAATGAGAGAGCAGGTGTTTCTACACTCCAGCTGCGACTGGGCAGGTGTGGAAGGGATGCAGCCATCCAGCTAGTCTGCCAGATGAGCGACGTGGATGATGGAAAGGGCAGCCCCCTTCTCTCTCTGCCACAACTCTCACTCCTCCAGGAGGCCAAGGCCAGGTGGACCTGAAGGAGTACTGCTCAAGACAGACCTGCCTGGGGCACCAGCCTAGGGCACTGGGCAGAAGTGAGACCATGCCAGGACTGCAATATGTGGTCCTTAGAGACAGTTAGGGGCCAAATCTCTTCCCTTTTGGATGAAGTTCTGAGGCTCAGAGACGAGCACAGACTGTCCCAAGGTCCAGATCTTGGGATGCCTAGGCTGTGGTCAGTGGCCACCAGTGGCCCCCCATAAGCCGCAGGTGCGGGTATTCTGGCCTGTGTGTAGTCCCTGAATCAGGACTGGCTCTGGGTCTTGCTTTACCAAAAGAATGTGGCAGAAGTGACATGGTATCACTTCTGGGTGTGAAGGAGGCCTGGCAGCTTCCAGTGTGTGCGCTGGGGAAAGTCAGCACCCACATAAGGAGCCCTACATGGTGGGAAACCAACCCAGCCCAGGGGAGATCTCGGCCGAGCTCAAAGCCATCTCAGAAGTGGATCCTTCAGCCTGTTGAGCTGCCCTAGCTGATGTGTGGAGGATAGACAAGTTACAGCCCGGGTCTTTCCCCAAGGAAGGTCATCTGCTATAGCATGTCGGCCCCAAAACTGGCTGAGCTGGCCTCCAAATGGTTCCTCCCTAAACCTCCCAAAGCTTTCCTGAAAAGCACTCCAAACCAGCTGAGAAGCGGAAAAGCCAGTCGTGGCGAGCTGGGGTCAGGGAGTTGACATGAAGCAGGTGTTCACAGAAATGCACACTGACCACCCTTGGGTGACCCTACCTGAATGGCCTGTGGGTTTGGAACTGGGTCACCAGGAGTCAGTCTCAGCCCTTGGGAGACTGTGTCCTAGCAGCTCAATGGGCTGGGAGGGCACGGCTGCCTTTAGGGCAAGGCTCAACCAGAACCCCTGCCCTCTCAGGCAAGTTGATACTTGGCCACACAAATGACCAAGGGCCCCAAGGAGTCACCCCTTATCCCTGAAGCTGACCCATCAACATGTGAACAGACTGAGGTACGTGTCTAAACAACCAAAGTGCGACTCACCAGCAGGAGGCATGCTCCTCAGTGCTCCCCACAGGGGTGTGTGCTGAGTCCAGGCCAGCTCCCCGACCTCCCACTCCATGCAATGCCACCAGCCTCCACCCTGGCCCCATGTGCTCCCCCATGCCCAGCTCTGCAGGTACCTTGGGCCCTGTCCCCCAGGGAGGGCCATCTGGGCGATGCCCAGCCCTCGGGGAACAGCACACATGGGCTTTGGGGGCCCCAGAACTGGTTTGGGCTCTCAGGCCCACCATTCATGAGTTTTGTGGCTCTTGGGTAACCCCTTGCCCCTGAACCAGTTTTCCTTATCTGTCTAATAGGGTGACAAGCATGAGCCCCTGTCCCCACGTGGCTAGAAGCTCCAAAGAGAGGTCAGTGGAAGCACCAGGTCCTGGGCTTGGCCGGGGGTTGGGACATGCTAGCATCCACCTCAGGCTCCCATGGTGGGGTACACTGGCCCAGGGTCCCCGCCTGACCATTGCGCTGAGTCACCTGTGGAGCCTTCTGTAAGCCAGGACAGTGCCTCCCAGGAGGACCAGGCCCCAGCTCAAGGCCAAGGAGACCCTTGGACAAATGGGGCAGCTGCCGAGGACCTTTTCATTTCAGAAAAAGAACCCACTTGTGCTTTTCAGCTCGCTAGAACCTCTTCCCCAGGACGGAATTCTTTGGCAGGGTGAATTACACAAAACAACAGGCCCTTTCAGTTGGAAGCCATCCTTGGGACTTGACAGCGGACAAGCAGTTCCTGGGCCGCCCTCAGCCATGGCTCAATGTGCAGGGGCAGGGCCCAAAGTGCAGCAAGCCCTGGGCTGGAAAGACAGGGTGTGACCAATGGAAGTCTGTTTATTTGTTTGTAATGAGACAAAACACTACAATCCATTCAACATGGGGCTGGATACTGCAGTGATTAGGAGGCAGGGAGGGAGGGGCAGGGCGAAGCCTCTGAGCTGAATTATGAATGTCCAAGGCAGAAACTTCTGGAAGACTCTTCCCTTACCCCGCGGGGCAGAAATAAAAATCACATGATCATCGTTGATTCAGATTGAAGAGGACACCGATCTGGGCCTCAGCACGATGCCAACATCAGCGCAGAGGTGGAGACCAGTCAGCGGCTGAGGGAGAAGGAATGCTTTTCCTGCCCGGGACTCAGCTTCATCTCGAGAACCGTGAGGCCAGAGGAGCCCTGTGCTGGGCCGTTCTGAGGGAGGGAAGGATACCAGTCACTGAGGCCCCCTGCCTGGGCTGTTCCCCCTTCTCCTGCTCTCAGGCTGGTACACTGTGGCAATGGCTCTGTGAACCTGCAGCAACGCTGGGCATGACTCTGCGCCACCCCCTCGACTCTGGAGGGCAGGGTAGGCAGCAAGCAGCTTTGGGGGATGAGGGTGGAAGGGATGCCAGAAGCAAGTGATGCCCACACGCACATTTCCCAGCACTCACAGCCTCTCCTGCCTCTGCCCCGAGGGGCTGAGGGATCACAAGGCACGTGACTGCCTCCAGCCCCAAAGGCCAGGCCCCACTTGATCACACTCAGCTTCCTCCTGTCTGCATGTGGCCAGGCCTCGGAGCTGCAGCTCAGGGGGAGTTGGGAGGCTGGGGGAAGAGGACCCCTGGGAAGCTCACCAGCCCCTGTCCTCAGCCTTGCTCCCTGTGGCAGTTCAGCTGAATGGAGCAGCCCTGATCCGATGAGCAGTTCTGCGCTGTCCAGGGCAGTACGCAGCCCATAGTGGGAGGCTGCTGGGGGACTCAGCCTCCCAGTGAAGAGTGGGGAACTGTCCTGTTATCTGACCATCCTCAACAGGGAGCTAAGCCCCAGAGCTCTGAGCTTGGATGAAAAGCCTCCTTGCTCTGCCCACCACGTGCCAGTCCTTCGTGGAGCGGCGGGGGATGCTCCTCCCCGACCCTGGCTTCTTCGGGCTGGTTCTGGACAAGGGTCTGGCATTCCCTTTAATTCACCCCCTCGTTATTCTGAGGTTCCTGTGTCTTTAGGGTCAAGTCTGTCCAGAACACTTGGGTTCCTCCTTGCCAGCAGAAGTTCATTCTGGCTTTGGAGGAAGGAGCTGGAAGGAACAGGCAGTGGAGGGGAAGAGAATGGTAAGGGGGCGAGGAGGAACGTCCCTTCCAGTCCTCTTGTTCCTGGGGCAGCGGAAGAAGCAGACCACAGTGACTGGTGCCACACTCCAGCTCATAGGTCTGGTGGGTACACATGGAGGCAGGACCAGGGCACGGAACAGAGGTGGAGGTTTCCAGAGAGGGAAGGAGAGCTGGAACAGCCTGTGGGAAAGAGAATAAGGGAGCAGGGGTGAAGGTCTCCGCAGAGATGCTGTGCCCTATCCTGTACCGCCTGCCCTAGGAGCCTGAAGATGGGCAAATCAAAGCACTGATGGGAGTTCCGGCCCAGGTGGCCAGGAGCGCCACTGTGTTAGATTGGCCTAAGCCACCAAACCCGATTGGGCCGTGTCCACCACGCACAAGGAGGTGGACCCCAGAGTTCCCCATGATCCCTTCCAGCTCTGATATTTTCTAAGGTCTGAGAGATCAGCTCCCTGTGGCACTCATGGTGCTCAGAAGTGGCCATGTCTCAGCAGAGCCTTCATCTATGAGGTGCCCGCCACAGGGCAAGGCCACACGGAGCTTCAGTTTGAGCTGACAAGGCTGCTGGTCTGTGATGGGTCTCTAGAAGGAAGCCTGAGACACAGCAGCTCTGAATGCCCCGCCCAAGAAGAAGCTGAATGGCTGGGGGTGGAAGGAGGAGGGGCTTGATCTTTTGGTATCTTTTCAGTTTCTGAACCATATGAATGCATTATTTTTTAAAACGTTCAGGAAATGAAAAGATAAAGTTCTGGCCAGGGGCTTAGGGACTCTGCTTTCCTTCCTAAAGTTTCTGAGAGTTGGTCAAGAACTACTTTAGCCCTTGGTACTGCTTTCCAACATCCCTGAGCAGCAGGTGCCCATCCAGGGCCTTCTGTTTTTGTTGCTGAAAGTGCCAGGCTCTCAATTTCTTAGTACCATCATCCCACTGGGTTCTGCTCCCCTTTTCCCCACCACCTGCTCTGGCGTACCTGTCGGAAACTGGGGGCACCCCGTGACGCTCTGCTCCTGAGCCCATGTAGCACCGGGCCTGCAGGTGGGGCAGGCCGACGGGCCTGGCAGGTGGCTGGCAGCTCCTTTGCAAAGGACAGCCAAGATCAGATGGCTGGGAAGGTGGGTTCTGCAGGGTGCTGAGGGGTTGGGCCTGGTGGAGGCTGCCTGGCTGGTATCACATGGTCCGGCTGTACTCGATGCCGCCCTTGGTAGAGATGCTGGACCATGGCAGGAAGCTGCAGAGCAGGCTGTGGGCCTGGCGGTAGATCCTGTGTGGGATGGAGCAGGGGCTCAGGTTCGCTATTGCAGAGCCCAGATGCTGGATATAGTCCGTGGGGCTCTGTTAAGGAAGATCCAACTTGTCTTGCCTGCCCACATACCCCTGGGTGGCACTGTCAGCAGGGGCCTGCATGGCAACTTGAAGGACTGTGTGCAAATGGCACACCATTCTTGAGGGAGGCCAAGAGCCTGCTAAGTCTCTGCTGAGTTTTGGAAAGCCTCGTTACCTGGAGGGGCCTCCATTGTGCAAAATTACAAAGGGAGGTATCTGGGTGCAAGAGGGCCTTCCGGGTGAGGCCTCAGGCACACGGACACCCAGACTACAGCTGACAGACAGGGACTGGGTGCTCAGGGGAGGGGTCTGGCAGAAGAGCAAGTGCTCCTGGTTCTCCCCTACACTCTCAATCCTCGGAGAGGCAGGGCCCAAACCCTGTGACAAGGAGGGGGGTCAACAGTGCTGACCCTGTGGATAGCCACAGATACCCATCTTCACATGAGCGAGGAGGCCTGTAGGCTTGTGGGCCACCCTTCTCTTTCCTGTTTAATTCCCTATGAAGCGGATAAATCCTAGACTCATTCATTTAATTTCTCTCTCTCTCTCACACACACACACATTCTCTCTCTCTTAGAGTATTTCTTGGGCCACACCCTATGACTACCAGGAAATCTCCTGGCCTCCCTCCTACCTGTCAAGGGCCAGAAGGTGAAAGAGGAGGGAGTGGGGAAAGGACACACCTCTGGGTCACGTGCTCCAGTAAGGAAGGTTTGAGCCCAAGTGTTGAAAACAGCCAATTCTTTTCACCTAACTTGTCTTTTTTTTTTTTTTTTTTTTTTTGAGGAACATTAGCCCTGAGCTAACTACTGCCAGTCCTCCTCTTTTTGCTGAGGAAGGCAGGCCCTGAGCTAAGATCTGTGCCCATCTTCCTCTACTTTCTATGTGGGACGCCTACCACAGCATGGCATGCCAAGTGGTGCCATGTGCACCCGGGATCTGAACCGGCGAACCCTGGGCCGCCGAGAAGCGGAACGTGCGCACTTAACGGCTGCGCCACTGGGCCCGCCCCTAACTTGTCTGTTTTCTCCCCTGGCAGCACACAGGCCCCATTAGGACAGGGGCTCATCTGTTTTGTTCACTGCTGTGGCTCCCATACTCCTGGAACAGGAGGCTCTCAATTTGTTGGATGGACGGATGGTTCGTGGGCCAAGAGGGTTAAAACCCACCCCTCATACCAGCTGAAGTCTGGGGAACACCGAGTGCACCTGCTTTCCCAATGTGTGCAACCAGACCATCATTTCCCAACACATGCAAGCCCAATCTCCCTACAACACCATCTGGTCGGGGAACTGCATCCAGTGAGCTCGGCTGCGTGACTGTCATCTGGAGGTGCCCACGGCTCCAACTGGCGCACAGGCCCTGCCGTGGCAGCTAGGAAGCCACAATCCCTTGCCCCCGAGAAGGAAAGGATATAGGATGGTCCAGGGAGGGTGGCCACCATTGATGTAGAGGACGTAGGTGAAGCCATCTTTGAGGACCCCTCGGATGGAGTAGTAATACGGGAGATAGTGATGCTGCTTGAAGTCTCTGTTTTCGTAGAAGTTTATTGCTGTGTTGTTGGTGGTGAGGACGTGTAGGTAGATGGCTTTGCAGTGGTCTTGGGCGGTGGTTGATATGTGATCCTTTAAACTCTCAAGTAAAAGGGAACCTGTGGGAGAAGATGTGATGGTCACACATGGCGGGGCAGGCGGGAAGGAAGCACGCGTCAGACAAGGAAGCACCTTTGCAGAGATCGCTACAGATCTCTCTGCCTACTGTATCAAAGACCCACCTTCCATAACCACCCACTGTCGAAGTCCCTAAAAACCCACGGCCAGGTGGGGCATGGTAGCTGCAGACCATCAGTGGTCTGGGACAACAGATATGGGCCGGGTAGTTCCCTCCCCGGGGCAGGACCTGTAGTGGAGGCTCACTAACCTTTCAGACAACAAAAAGTGTAAACCTGAGCCCAGAAAAACATAGAATAGACAGGTCTGGGCTACAAATGAAGACTCTGCCGCTCACTGGCTGTGTGACTGAGTAAGATGGGAATTTAGAGACAAGCGCATGGCACAGTCCCCCACAAGTGATGGGCATCTGATAAATGGCAGCTTGGGCTGTTTCTTCAATTGTGGTTTCTATTCTTAATCAAGAGTACCTCGTGACCAGACATGAGCTGTGTGTGTGGTGGTGGGCCTGGTAAGAGGTGCCCATTCCCTAGTGAGGATGTTCAAGAACTCTTATTAATCTGATCCTGTCAAATTCGGGAATGAGGCCATTGCAGGAAGACCTGGTGATGTACGGAAAGAGCACGTGTTGAAGCCAGTGGGTGGGGTGGGGCCGGGAGACTTGTTGGAGGAGGAAGGATAAAGGTCTGACCCAAGACTGAAGGACAAGGGAGGGAGGAAGAGACCGAGGGATGTTTACGAGCTAGAATCATCAGCACGCGGGAAGTGACAGGACATGGGTGAGTGGGGTGTGCGTGCCAAAACCCTGCGCTCTGCTGCCCCTTACCTATGCCGTGCTTTCTGAACTCCTTCACTACTCCCAGACTCAGAATGTACGCAACTTGTGTGTCAACAGAGAAGCTGGAGGCTAGAATATCTCCATCCTAAAGAAAAAGTCAGAAATTAAAGTCAGGTTAACAGTTGAGGAACCAGCCCCACTGCAGGGCACTTACGCGCCAACCCCCACACTACCAGCCATGACACCTGGGGGGACACGAGGGTGGGAGGGGACAGAACAGAGGATAATGGATTCACCCTGCCTCCCCATGGAAACGAGAGGGTTTGGGCCCTTCTGGCAAAAAACTCCTCAAGTAAGAACACACATGCAGTCACTTCTCTTGGGGACAGTGGTGGATCAGACAAGGAAGGACACTGATGCCAGACGGGTGAAGTTACGGAAGAAAAAAGGAAACGAGTGTGCTGCATGGGCACTTAAGCTGATACACCAGAGACAGGACAGTGAGACAAACACCAAGTTTGAAAAGGTTTAGTTAAAGGGTCCTACACTGCCCCCAGGTGGTCTCGGAGTAAAGGAGTGGGGGCTTGGGTAGGCCCTCCACCACCCTCTGTTGCCCACGTCAGGCAGGGCAACACGCCACAACATGCCACCTCGTGTGCGTCTCTTGGTTCCAGAGACAGAATTCTGGACAGGGAGGGTCCTGAATCCACCCACCGTGAGGTTATTATGTTCTTCTACCTCATAGAGAACAAGAAGAGATACTGTGTGTACGGTTTTCCCCCCATGAAAAGGACGCTTGGCGATTCAGGCTTTCTGGTCCCATCTACTGTTCACTGAGAGGCTCCCACGTGCTGGGCATGGTGTCAGCCCGTCCCTGCTCTCCCAGACCCTGCACTGCATGCCAGTTAACCTGGACACAGGTGAACTTGCCCAGTGGTCTCAGGGGAGAGCATCCTTATTGTTGTCGTTACTCAAAGCCCATGGAAGGGTTAGGGAGGCGAGGCAGGCACTTTGTTCCTGGCTACTGTCTTCTAACAGGCCCTGCTTTGCCCCAGGGTTGAATTCACTCAGCCTCTCAGCAAGGCCCAAGCAAGTGCCAGGTGCCAATGCCAAGGTTCCCTCTCCTCTCCAAGAGATAGCATCTCTGCCTTCAAGGGAAAACTAACACATTCAAAGGAGCACAGAGATCTAGTCACCACGAATGGGGGGCAGGACAGACGCCAGAGGGCACTCAGGAAGAGCTGCAAGGAGGGGGCTTTGGGAAACAGGTCACGGAAGGGGGCAGGGGCAGTTTGTCCCGTGCAAAAGCAAAGATCAACAGGATGCCGACACTTGCTGAAAACACCACCATTTCTTTCTTTTTGCTCTATGTTGGCACTGAAAATTGGAAGGAAAAAAGCTCAGGAGGAAGATGGGACAGAAAAAGTTACTCTTAAAAGAAACCAACTTTGCCAGAATCTAATAAATGGGGTAGACTTGAGTGGGTCAGGTCTTTAAAAGGGAGATGTCCTTCTTGCAGTTTTAAAGAAATAACATTGGGGCCAGCCCCGTGGCACAGCGTTTAAGTGTGCACGATCTGTTTGGCCTGGGGTTTGCTGGTTTGGATCCCGGGTGCGGACGTGGCACCGCTTGGCAAGCCATGCTGTAGTACGCGTCCCACATATAAAGTAGAGGAAGATGGCATGGATGTTAGCTCAGGGCCAGTCTTCCTCAGCAAAAAGAAGAGGAGGATTGGCAGCAGATGTTAGCTCAGGGCTGATCTTCCTCAAAAAAATAAGTAAAGAAATAAATAAAAATAAAGAAATAACATGAAGCTGAACAGATAGAAACATTTTCCAGGTGTCAGTGGCTTTTCCCTCTCCTTGGAGTATATACTCACGTGGTAAATACTATTCAGTCGCTAAGACCAAAATTACTCAGCAGAATCTTGACCCAAGTCAGCCACATGGAACAATGCATTTGTGGCCGTGGTCTCACATTTTACATTTAGAGCAGGGCTTGCTCACTTGAGGTCCACAGACCTTCAAGGGTTCTTAGACAAATCTTGAAGGGGTCTATGAAGCTGGATGAAAAGAAATTATATCTTTATTTTCACTAACCTCTAACTGAAACTTAGCATTTCCTTCAAGAAACCACAGCAGTATTAGTAGCTTCTGTGACACTGCCGCCAATACGAGTCACAGATATTTTCACAGTCCCTTACAACAGTGCAGATTCTCAGTGCATTGTTTATGCTCCTCCCTACTTCAAAATGAGAGTTGTTATGAAACCTGCGTTAGGTCTTTTATTTAATGTACGAAAGATGGTATCTTGTACACACAGAAAGAAACCAACTGGGTATGAGTCTCATGCGCGGTCCGGGCTCCTAAGAGAAGGGGCCACAGAGCAGGCAGTGGGATTCTGTCAAAGCCCTCACAGGCCCATCCAGGGAAGCGACCACCAAGTCACTGCCACACAGCCTTACCTCCTTGTGTATCTTGGTCCTACTTTTTATTTCAGCTACTATCATGCCCACAATGGCGCCCCTGTAGGTGGCAGCAAGAGAAAAGAACTTCTTGTTGGAGGTGATATCACGATACCATGAGTCTGGGTACCTGAAGAGGAAAATAAACTCAGGTCAAGGCCGACTAACGTCCTGCTCAGACAGTGGAACCACAAGGAACTCCAGACTGCTCTGCCTACTGCTCCGGGGCTGACAAGGAGTCAGTCTATCACTCAGTCCAAAGGGTCTTCTTCAAGCAGTGATCTGTCCAGATGGGCCTGGGAATTTCTGAGGGGAAAAATGATTTTATAAGACATAAGAGACGAGAAGGGGGACAAACCTCTGACGGTACTATCTCCACGACAACAGTGCCTGGAGGGGCAGCTGGATGAGTTAAGAGTGATGGCTCCTTGTAGCCCACGGACACTTGGGTAATTTCCGAGAATTCTGTGAGACTTTCTGAAGACAGGGGAGTGGTGTGGGGACAGCCAAGTTCACAGCTGAGTAGCATTTGTGTCACGCACCTCCCTGACGGGGCAGGGATAAGCCCTCAAGGGCAGGGTGTGGCCAGGGCTGCTAGGGGCTGCTCTCCAAGACCCCTCCAAGGGAAGCAGGGAAGAGAACACTTAGCGCAAAGCGCCAGGATGCAAGGATGAAAAGGCAGATTCAGCCACCGCCAAGGAGACAAGGTCAGGAGGGCAGGGACACGTGCGGCTTTATGGGTGTGTGGGTTTGTTTCTTCACTTGGGACAGACATAACAGGGTGGCCTGGGATGTCTTTCTTTAGACCAAGAGCTAGAGGAGGGTGGCGTACCCTCAGTGACACGGCGGAGAGGTGCTCTACTCGGCTCTGCTCTGCAGAGGCCACTGACCACTCACTGGGAGGTTCTACAGGGCCCGAGCATTGCCCGAGCTCCTCCCCTGATCACACTCTCATCTTCTGACCCCAGGAGTGCTCAGCTGACATGGCAGCCAGGACACGGAGCTGTGACCACACAGCCCGATGGGACCACAGTTCGCTCCGCCATCTCTGGAACCTGAGGCCTCAGGCCCTGGAAGCTGTGAGGAGAGGCAGGTAGGCTGGGCATCCCAGGAAGCACAGAGGCTCCAGCCCAGTGTAGCTCCACCCTAGCCCAGGTCACTCTCAGCAGGGTCTTACCTACGTACTTAATGGATTACTTTCCAGCGTGGGACTGCGGAGTTGAAGAGTTTACTTTTTAACCTATAAAGCCTCAAGGGGCCCACATCCCCAGCAAGCTGTGACAATTCACATTCCCACTGAGATGTAAGGGTCGCCCTTTCCCTCCCTTCCTGCTGGCAGCAGGTTAAACAACCAGTCTGAAGTTAAGACTCATGGAAATATGATGGTCGGTAGGATCTAGTTTATTTTTAATTTTAAAAAGTTTGGGGGCTGGCCCAGTGGTGTAGTGGTTCAGTTTGCATGCTCCACTTCAGTGGCCTGGGGTTCACGGGTTTGAATCCCGGGTGTGGACCTACCACCACTCATCAAGCCATGCTATGGCAGGGTCCCACGTACAAAATAGAGGAATATTGGAACAGATGTTAGCTCAGCGACAATCTTCCTCAAGCAAAAAGAGGAAGACTGGCAACAGATGTTAGCTCAGGCCCAGTCTTCCTCACCGGAAAAAAAAAAAAAAGTTTGGGCACTAGCCTTATGGTGTAGTGGTTAAATTCACATGCTCCACTTTGGTGGCCCAGGGTTTGCAGGTTTGGATCCTGGGCATGGACCTAGCACCACCTGTCAAGCCACACTGTGGCAGCAACCCACATAAAACAGAGGAAGATTGGCACAGATGTTAGATCAGTGATAATCTTCCTCAAGCAAAAAGAGGACAATTGGCACAGATGTTAGCTCAGGGGCAATCTTCCTCACACACACACACACACAAAGTCTGCGCCTATTTTTCGTACTACAAAAGCTATACAGTCATGCATCGCTTAATGACAGGGATAACTTCTGAGAAACGTGTGGTTAGGCGAGTTCGTCGTCGTGCGAACACCATAGCGTGCACTTGCACAAACCTAGATGGTACAGCCCACTACACACCTAGGCTACATGGCACTAACATGATGGGACCACCATCGTATATGCAGTCCACGTGGTTCTGCAGTGCATGACTGTACATGTACGTGGAAAGGGCCCAACAGCACTCAGGAGCAGGAGCTGGGGTCCACTGACAGGTGAGGTGATTCTGGCCCACACGGTACCTCCAGGCCATCCTCACCTTCGGAGCAAGTCTTCCAGCTTCAGCACCTGCAGATCTGTGCACACTTCCCCACCCTTCCCACCTGCAGCTGGGGACAGCAGGCGATGCTCCACTTACTCGATGGGGAACCAGTCGCCGCACAGATGCTTCACGGTGTCTATGTCATCGTGGCAGAGGAGGCGCAGACTGACCTCGCTGAGGGCACTGGATGGCACCACCTCTGTCATTCACACCTGCAGAGAGGGACACAGGTGGCGTCAGGAGGGCGGCCGCATCCCCTCATGGCACATTCACTTCCTCCTCCTCCTCATAGCAGCCTGTGAGGCAGGCAAGATGGGAAAACTAATACGGTCTCCCATGGCCAGAGGTCTCCTCAGTAACTGAGAGGAGTGTTTCTGTCCCTCATAATAATCTCATGCACCAGGTGTCACAGTCGCCACTACTTTGCAGACAAGGAAACAGAGGCTCGGGAAGGGCAGACAGGATGGGGACCCAAGGTCCCCTGCCTGCTCACTTGGGACACTCCTGAGCCCTGCAGAGGACAGCTCGCCTCTGGTCTGTTTTTTCTCTCCTCTCTGCTCCTCTGAGCACCCCACACCAGCCCCAGTTCTCCCTGGCCAGTCTCACGTCTCCCTCACAGTGCTGTTTCTCCACGACAGAAAGCACACGGCCCCACCAGCCCAACTTCTTCTGACTTGGGCTGGTGGCTGCCAATGATGGACAATAAGGGGCTCAGCAGCCCCAGGACTCAGTCCCCTTCGGAACAGCCTGGGCAGGGCTGATGACCTGCTGGATTTCCACGGGAAGTGGCGCTTGCTGGGTGGGTCATTTCTCCTCCCCTATCCAGCAGATGAAGACGTGTGAGTAGAAAAAAAAGAGACTTGGCAAGACACGGAAAGTTCAAATCAGGGGTCATGAGTTGCCAACGACTCTTTCAAATCAGGAAACTACGTTCAATCCAAGTTGCTGATAGCGCAGCTTCTCTTGTTTTGGTTAAAGGAAGGGAGGGAGGCAGGAAGGAAGGCCAAGTGGTAGGCTCTGACAAAGGGAACACAGGAGCATTTTTAAGTTGAAAGCTGGTAATAAAAGGCAAAGGATCCTGCATTTACCCCATCTTTTGAGAAGGAACTGTACATTTCATCCTGAACGGTCAAGGAAAGGTTCTTTTTATAGAAGAATGACAGCCAATAAAAATAGAAATAATGATAGAATTGGAACGTCACCACTTTGGAACCACTGATGCAAGCAAGAATCATCAACGGCTGTTAAACCACGTGGTGAAGGGAGCTGAAGCGCAGGTATGAGGCATGGAGGCAAAGCACCCGCGCCCCCAGGACTTACCCATGGCCAAGGAAAGCCAACCTTTCACCTTGGAGATCACCCAGTCATGCTTCCCTCAGTGATGGGCCCAGCGTGCGACATACACAAAGCCCTCAGTGTTCCCGCCTAAAACACTGGGCCTGAGCCCAACCTAGCCGCCAGACTTAACTTCACATGGCACACGGATATAAGTTCAAGGGCACTGTGACATCTGACAAACACAGAATGGTGACGTTCTACAAGACAACTGGTCTGTTCTCTTCAAAAAGTCAGCATCACTAAAAAAAAACCAAAGTAGACTAAAGGAGACAAGGAGACCTACAACCAAACACAATGTGTAAATCCCTACTGGAAAAAATAAAAAGGCAAAACAACATTTTGTGAAATTCAAACATGGGCTAGCACTATGGAAAACAGTATGGAGATTTCTCAAAAAATTAAAACTAGAAATACCATACGATCCAGCTATTCTACTACTGGGTATCTATCCAAAGAACATGAAATCAACAGTTTAAAGAGATTTATGCATCCCCATATTCATCACAGCATTATTCACAATAGCCAAGATATGGAAGCAACCCAAGCGCCCATCAACGGATGAATGGATACAGACGATGTGGTATATATACACAATGGAATACTAAGGAGCCATAAAAAAAGACAAAATAGTGCCATGTGCGACAACACGGATGGACCTTGAGGGTATTATGCTAAGCGAAATAAGCCAGAGAAAGACAAACACTGCATGATTTCACTCGAATGTGGAAGATAAACAAATATATGGATAAGGAGAACAGACTGGTGGTTACCAGAGGGGAAGGAGGTGGTGGGAGGGAGAAAGAGGTAAAGGGGCACATATGTATGATGATGGTTAAAAACTAGACTATTGTTGGCGAGCACGATGCAGTCTACAGAGAAACTGATATATAATAATGTACACCTGAAATTTACACAGTTACAAGGCAATATGACCTGAATAAAATAATTTTTAAAATAAATAAATATGGGCTAGAAGGCAGATGATGATATGAAATTACTAACTGTCTTAGATGTGAAAGGGTATAGCAGTTATTTAGAAAGTCTTAGGAGATGCATGCTGAAATATTTTGAACCGAAGCATCATGAGGTCTAAAAGTAACTTTAAATGGTTCAAAAAATGTCAACTACTTAGGAGGCATATCTGACAAAATGCTATTAACTGTTGAATCTAGGTGGCAGGTAAGATATAAGATCTTATTGTCTATACATTCAATTTTTCTATATGTTTGAAATTTGTAATAATAAACATTGGGGTTCAGAGGGGCCGTGAAGAGGACTGTCATTACTCGCCTAAATTTACTCCAGAAACCACAGTTCTGTGAACGGGCACCATGATAGTTCACGTGACATCCAAAGGTCAAAGGGACCGGATGCTCAGCCCTCACAACTCAGCGAGCCCAAACAAGGTACCTGAGGCAGTTCTTCAAGGTCACCTGCTTCCCTGACCCCTATTCATGCCTGGTTCTCAATGACCTCAGGAATTCCCATGAGGGTCCCCGGGAAGGCCATGTCCTAACCTGCCACTTGCCAGGGGTGAAATCTACCCTGAGACTTGACCACAGGGCCAGGGAGGCAGCTGCTCAGCCTCCGATCCCTGGACACAACCCCGGCACACTCTGCCAGCAAGAAGAAGAGCTCCTTCAAGGGTCAGCCATGGGCTGGCAGCACCCCCCGGGACGAGGTGCTGTTGGGGAGTCAGGCCAAGGGCTGGCGGAGGGCAGGAGCCCCTTAGGCTGGGGAATGACAGGTCTGTTGCTGTGCCCCCTTCCCCGCCAAGACACGAGCCAGCCTGAGGGGGACATCTGGGGTGGGGGCTTTAGAGGCAAGTCCACAGGCCTGGAAATGTCACTGTGACCTTGGTGACCTTGAAGCAGACATACAGGGTGGGTGGGGAGGCAGAGGTACTGCAGGAGCTCCATGGCTCTGTGGCCACATTTGTTCCATCTTTCCAGCACTCACCAGACTCTGAGGGGTAGGGACAGTGCCACCTTGACAGGTCCCTCTGCACAGCACTGGCTCAATAGCTGAAGTATGAGGGGATCTGCTTTCTCCTCCTTTCTCCACGTTTACATGCCAACACCTGCACACTGCCCACGTGGTGTCTGCAAGGCAGGGGCCACTCCTGTGACCCTTCGGCAGCACTGGCTGCTCTCACCTGGCCTGCACGCAGAGGGGCTCTGAGGGGGACGGAACAAGAAGCTCATCAGGACAAGGAACTGGTGTGTTCCTGCCTGAGGCCTGTGGGTCCCCACAGGTGCTGGATCAGGAAGCAGCTTAGGTACCGCCTACACCTTAGAAAGGAGCGGTGTCCCCAGAGAGTGCCCTGCTGGAGAAGACTAGTCATTATAAGGGGATAGAATCTCTAGACGCAAGATCCGGATGGAACCTCTGAGAGATGAGCTATCCAAACAAAAGTCTCTCTCTGCAGGGCAGAGACAACCATTCATGTCTTTGTTTTCAGATGATAAAAGAAGGGACATAGCCATTCCAAAAATTAACGTAAGAGGCCTGTTGAGAAAGGGCAGCCAGAGCTGCTGGGCTGTGCTTGTTTGAGTTCTCAGTTCCAAACACAAAACAAAACTAAACATCAAAAAATACTCCCAGACGTGGCAACTCTGATCTTCCCATATTGCCAGTTTTTTCTTTTCCCTGGGATGGGCCTTCAGAAACTAAGACACTGTCCAGCCCCATCTCTGTAAACGGCTTGACCATTTGGTCCCCCCACAGCAGGGCCATTCCAGCGCTCAGCACCTGCTTCCGCCACCACCTGATCCAGTCCCCATGCCCGATGGCACCCAGGACGTTCTCGTTAATGTGACCTCAGGGACCTTATGCCCCTCAAGAGGCTGGCCACCTCTTGGGAAATGGACTGGTCGACCAAAAATGGCAAGTCCTGAGTTTTATGAGTCATCTCTGACCAAAATATATCCTAGCGGTCACTGGCTAGGATGCGGCTCCCCAGTCATCCCAGGTAAACGGCCGTTTTGCTCCACGTAACACGACTGTATGGGTTCAAGGGATTCACTTGCCAAGGGAGGATGGAGCCCCGCCCATCAACGTTCACAGGTACAAAATGCCTCTTCCCAGGAGGTTTCTGCACAACCCCCACTGCGCGGGCGACCCTCCCTTCCCCCACAAAGGGAACAGATTCCACAAAAAAACCTCTAAAAGCAACAACTGAAAGTGTTATTAATCTTGTTACATCTGAGAATAACATTGTGGTTATGTAGAAAACGGCCATATTCTTTAAGAGATGTACTCGGGATATGTAGGGGTGAAATGACAGAATATTCTGGAATTTAATTTAGTTGGAGCAAAAGTGGCAAAGTGTTGATAATTGTTGAATTGGATGATGGGTATGCCAAGTGGATGTCTGAAAATGTTCCTAATTAAAATTAACAACCAACCAACCAAACTTCTCCACAGAGGCTGAGTTTCAGATATTCATGGCAGGCTTTCCAGGGGCTTTGGTGTCCTGCACCGAGAGACATCCTGCAGCAACTGCCATGGCCTCTGCATACCTCCACACTGGGAACCACAAGTTCTCAGCAAACCGTGGCTGGCTCACTTACCTGTACTCTGGACCCCAGGTGGGTTAGGCACCTAGTTGAGAGTGTTATGGGTACAGGGAATACAACCTGGAACCCAAGTTAACCAACTCTCAAACTCCCCTGAGGTTTTTAAAGAGCCACAGTGTAGATACTCGCAAGTAGACCAAGGACACGGCACTATTTTAGAAGCTGTGCTTGAAGCTGCCCAAGATGCTAAGTGTCAACCACACGGCCAGTTTAGGGAGACACCCCTTCCCTCTCCCTTCAGGGCCAAGAAAACTGAGAAATGCAAGGAGTCCCTGCCAAAACCTGAAGGCTTTGTGACAAAGTTAACAACCCCACATGACCCAAGGCCAAGCCCTGTCCCTGAGTGCGGTCTTCCCAGAGAAGACTCCTGAGACGAGGGCCTTCCTCTTTCTGCTGCAACAACCACCGGGGAAAATCCTGATGAATAAACCCAAGTACATCACCACCTGCCTAATCCAAGTGGTCAAACAGGATGATCTATAAAAACTCTGCTCAGCGCCCCCATGAGGACAGAATCCCTGTGCTAAACTGAGCAACAGAATGTGACTGGGAGTCCACTAGGCACTCACCGAAACACAGCCCTAAAGTAGGAGCAATCCAGTGTCCATCAGTGCATGACTGGACAATAAAATGTGGTCCAGCCACACAGTGAATAGTCAGTACTGACACGTGCTACACGTGGATGAACACTGAAAGCATTATGCTGAGTGAAAGAAGCCAGACACAAAAGGCCACATATCTTATGACTTCATTCATATGAAATGTCCAGAATAGGCAAATCCGTAGGGACAGAAGGTAGATTAGTGGTTGCCTATGGTTGGGAGGGCAGGTTGGGAGGATGAGAGGGTGATGGCTAAGGGTGTGGGTTTCTTTTGGCGGTGGTGAAAATGTTCTGAAATTGAATATGGCGATGGATGCACGGCTCTGCGAATACACTAAAAACATCAAACTGTACATGTAAAATGGGTGAATTGTATGGTATATGGATTATATCCCAATAAAGCTGTTAGAAACAAGAAAAACCAGCCCTAATCCTGAGAGTGAATGATTCTTTGGTGAGCAAATGGATAAAAAATATTCTTTTTGAAGAAAGTCATAGTAGATTCCAGAAAGAATCAGAAGCTTCCCAGTGTGCAAGTCCAACTGCAGGGACTCACAATGGTGCCCCAGGGTGGGGCTCCTTCAATGGCACTGGCCCAGACCCAGCCTCTAGGGGGCCCCACCACTGTGCCGGCCCTGCTAGGGTAGGGGATGGGGGCACCCTGGGGAAGATGAGCCTGAAGATCAAGAGCCTGGTGGGAGGCACAGACTCACAGAGATAAGGAAAAGCCACTGGCCTACCAAGGGCGACCTGGTAGCTTACTCCAGATTTGGGCCAATTTTAATATTTCATATTCAAAGAAAAAAAATCTGTCATTGGCTTGGAGTGTCTATGAAGTGACCAAAAAAAGTTATCAAGTCTCAGCCAAGCATGTCTGTGTTATCTACGAGTCCTCATGGGGTAGCTGCTTAGATAATTTTCAGAAAAGAAAGATCATGCTCAGATTTCGCCCCGCCAGGAAATCAACACAAACCACAAATCACCAGATGAATCTCAAATCAGCTTTCAGCTCCAATGCCTGACCTGTTTCAGAAAACTCCACATCATCCCCTTTCCTGGAAAACTGGCTCCAGGTGGTATATCTGGAGCTTGACAGGCTCAAGCCAGCCTGAGAAATGGGGTGCCATGATAGCCCGCCCTCATCATCCTTGGCAGAGCTCCAGGTGTCTCATTGGTTGTTTTCTCAACCAACAGCAAATGTGCTCTGAGCTACCCTGGAAGCTTGGGACAGGACACCGTCAGCTTGCTCTCATGAGTCACTCCACCAGAGTCGGCAGGACGAGTGCAGGCAGCCAGCAAAACCAGCCGGCAGAGCCAGGGTCTGGATGGCCAGAGACGGACCGGGGCAGCTGAGGGGCAGGAGCTGCTGCGACGTAAGTGCTAGGAAGCAATGCCTCGACCTCGGTGGTTGGTGGTTGCCTGCGGCGGGGGACTGACTACAAAGAGGCTGGGGCTGTGGGGGTGGGGCGCTTCCTGAGGGGATGGACATGTCTGTAACTTGATGCTGGTGGTTACACACACACACACACATACGCACACACACATATATACACACGTTAAAACTCATTGGGTGCATTTTGTTGTATGTATATTAAACTTCAATAAAGTTGATTTTAAAAGGTTAAAAAAACACTCTACATTGAGGTTTGAGAGCAAAAGGAGAGATCCATAGTAAATAAGCATCTCTTAAGTCCTGGGATTTATAAACTTTTCTCCTAGTATCCTCGGGACAAGGCTCTTGACCAAATGGGCAGGATTTGTTCCCTGTTGGACTTTCAAGGAAAACACTGGGCTCTAAGACACACAGCTATTTGTGGGTTCTCAAATCCCTATTAAAAGTACTTCCATGCTTTCAAAAGCTGGTTCTTTAGATGCCTTGATATAAAAATAGAAAACCATCACATTTAACTAAGGGAGAACAGCATATGACGGCGTCTAATCTGTCGCCCTCAATGGACAGGGGCGGAGAAAGGGCAGGAAGCCACAGGAAAAGAAGTATCTGGGGCCAGTGTGCCAGTGAAAGGAAGGAATGCTATCAGAGAGGGCCAGTTTAGAGATGAGAGTGGTGCAAGTAAGAGGCTGATGTGGCAGGGGCTGGTCCACTGCTGGGGGAGCAGACCAGGGGACCCACAGCTGGGACCTGTGGGGACCCCACTTGTTCATCTGGAACCTTCAGCCAAGTACTGGTCTCCTGCTGCTACCCTTAGGGCTTAGGGGACGAGGATTCTGAAGACTCACTGGAGAACAAGGGCAAAGGCCCCCGAGCCAGGCCCTCCGTTCCTTTCCGAGCCCTGGGGTGCTGGTGGGACAGGCACCGAAGCTGCATACACCATCTTTCATCTCCCTGCAAAGGCACACATGTGTCTATATCACAAGAGCAGGGACGCACTGCACAGGAGAATGCAAAGTTCACTTGAGTTTTTATGGTAAAACAAGAAGCTGCAAATGTCAGGCTTGTAGTGAGAACTCTTCACGTGTTTCCTGGGTCTGCAACCTGTCTTTGGCCTTTGCGGGTGCGGGTGTGGGTGCGTGTGCATGTGTGTGTAGCAATTCAAGGAGGGACAGACACCAGATCCTCCAAGACCCAAATGAAGTGCCTGCCTGCGCATCTCTCGGTTCGTCCTTTCTCCTTCCCCAAACCTGGTCCTCATGAGGCTGTCTGTGAGCCTCATCCTCCTTTTGTGCTGAAATGACCTTTCCAGTCCCTGTACTGAAGGCCACTGTTCCTTGAGGACTCAGAGGGAGTTGGAAGTGGGTGGTGTCTGGACACTTGGGGGTTCCCTCACTGACAATACTTCCCAAGTGCCTCCGAGGACACAGTCAGAGGGACAGAATGAAAGCAGAGGAGTGGCTGCCAGGATTTCCCCAACGTCCACAGGAGTATTTTCCATCTCCTTTCCACTGCCAAGAATCGGAACAGAATTGTTCCAGTTTCTGGAGGGGTTTCCCAGCACGGTCATGATGCCCACGGGGCACTCTGCTTCTGTCCCAAGTAAGACAGCCAGAAACAACTCTATTTCCTGGAGACCCCTCCCCTCTGCAGACTGTGTCCTGATGCCCCAGGTCCACAGGGCCCCTCCCTTCTGCAACAGCACTGTTTCTCCATCCCAGACAAGTCACACTTCACTTCTAAAAACCACCCTCGTCCTTTTAATGGCTTGGGAAGTGCTCTGGACTCTACGCTTGACCTCAGCAGACTTCCAGTGCTCAGGCCAGCCGTGACCACGCTGCACCCTCCATGGCCCCTGAAAACTTCCCTTTCTTCTCTTCTTTTGTCCCCATTGGTTTAAAAGGGTGCTTCCTGCTGCTGAGGCCAGGCCACCCTCTGCTCATGCTCTGGAGGCTGTGCCCTTCACAAGTTCCCAGACCCTGCGGGGATGCTAGAGCCACTGTTACCCCAGGTCAAATCCCAGTGCAGACGTCACTGAGGCATCTCTGTCTTGCCACATGCTTCAGTTTTTTATCTGTCACTGGGAAGATAAATGACATGGCCACTTCCAAAGGGCCACCCCAATCCCTGGCCCAGCTCCACATCTCCTCCCTCCCTGGCCTACGCACCCCCTTTCCAAACATTTTCAATCTTCCCTTTTGTACAAACTACCCTCCAACGGGCTGTAACCGCACTGCAAGTACTTCTCCTGGACAAGCTTCCTTGCCACCTTCTTTCCCTCCGACGTAACTACCTGCACTACCACATTTGCCGCCACCCCTGGCCCTTGCCCCAGCTTCTGCTCCAGCACGCCCACTGGTGACAACAAACCAGCAGCTTCCCTCCTCTGAAACCCAGCAGCCCTCCCTTTAGGGTGGATGCGGGAGAAAAGGAAAAACAAGCCAGTGATGAACACAGGGCGCTGCCTTACATATCAGTAAAGCAGGCTCACGGGCTAAACGGGAAGAGTGAGGGGCACAGTGAGCACTCTTCGTAGCTCGTCTTTTCAAACGACTGCCTGTGGGGAGCAGGCTGTCTCCACAGCAGCCTGGGCTCCTTCCAAAGCCTCAGTGTGGGAGGAACATGAATAATTTACAGTGACAAGAAACAAACACCCAGCACTCTCGTTCCAAACAGCCTCCCTCTTAAAACCCAACCCAACACGCTCTGAGGGGAGGCTGGATATTCATCATATACAATTTAAGACACATCTCTTCAAACATGAATTGATAATACTGGAGGATTCCACTTGTACGAAATTCTAATTTCTGTCACCATCAGCTAAAGGATCGATGGTGACAGAAATCAGAAGTGGTTAAGGAGGGACACTGAGAAGGGGTGTACAGCAACTTGCTGGGGCAATGGTGAGGTTCTACGTCTCTTTCAGTGGTCGTCACGCTGACGGATCTGCACACTTAAGATCTGAGCACTTGGCTGCACGGTAATAATACCTCAGTTTTAAAATAAGACAGCAGGTGGTTCTGGCATGTCCCAGGTCCAGACCACCTTTCCTTTGAGCCAAAGGTTCCATCACCCCTTATACTTTATACTGAGAATCCATCTAGTCATTTATTTACCAAAATTGTATTGAAAGTCTAGGTCTTGCTCTAGGTACTCGATATCAGCAATGAACACAGTCAGAAATCTGATTACATTGGGGGGGGCCTGGGGGGCCAGGGTGTGTGCTTTCCTGCACTGTTACCTACATACTCACAGAAACCACTTCTTTCGCTCGAGGAATTCGTGGCAAAGTGCACATTAGTGAACAAGAGAAGTGTTGTCAACTGGGCTGGGCAGGGAGGAGTTACCACAACCGCGTGCAAGGGATGCAATCCTCCCTCGGCCACAGGAGAAAAGGCAGGGAATCACCCCCTTGCATCTTCACATGGGGTCCTACTAAGAGAAAGGAAGATGTCTAAATGTTGACATTTTTCTTCTTTTATCTCTCTTTTTTTTATTGTGGTAAAATATACATAACATGAAATTTACCATTTTAACCACTTTTAAGTGTACAGATCAGTGGCATTAAGTACGTTCACATTATCGTGCAAGCACCACCACCATCCTCTCCAGAACTTTTTCATCTTCCCAAACTGAAACTTGGCACCCAACAACCACTAACTCCCTGTTCTCTCTCCTCCAGCCCCCAGCAACCTCCATGCCACTTTCTGTCTCTATGAACAATGTTGGCAACTTTCTATACTTAGTGGCACTTCTTCACTAAACATTTCTTCGGTCAAAGGCTCCCACAGATGTGGCTCCGCAAAGCGTGGATTCTGTGACTTCCCCAGAAGGGAGGTTGCCGGACCTGAGCACCATCTCAGCGTGAGCCGGAAGCTCTGCCGCGCTGGGGCCATCTGTGGGAGAACCCTGGGTGTCATGGTCAGGGTATGTGTTGAAAGTGGCCCCTGGGACCCCACCCAGGAAACAGTCCAGAGAAAGGCTTTTGTCTGGGCATCTAGAAGGAGCTCCCAAATCAAGAGTTCTGGGAGGTGGAAGAAAAAGAGGCCTGAAACGTCCTCTGCACATCAGATGGTGCCCTCCCTGCAACAAACAGAAAGGAACACGGATTGACAAGGTTTCTTAAGGGCCTGTGAAGCAGGAGGCAGCAGAGTCCAAGGGGAAGGCAAGGCTACCAGGCCAGAGAGACCTGGGTTCAAATTAACTTTCCAGTTCTGTTTGCTGTGGTCTGGCCCTGAGCCGCAGAGGGGTCTACCAAGTGGGACTGAAGTGCTCACCCGATGAGTGGGAAGTGTACAAGACGCATGCATCAGTCAGTGAAGACCAAGCCCTCTGCATACGGCAGCCGTCACTGCCAGGTGCCAAGTTCTCTGCCAGGGGCCAGTGAACTTGGGGGACCTGCACTTGAAGCTCCAGCCCTTCTCCAGATTCTTGAGGACGAGAAGGCAAAGACAGAGGCCTCCACACAGTTCAGGGGAGGGCATTTTGCATTTTGGAGGTCTGCTCTTTAGCTTTACAATGTATCCCAAGATGAAATAGGTCTTATTTGATTTTAAATTTATTTTTCCATTTTGCTTTTTTACCTCAAGTCCACAGTAAAATGACCAGATGCAAAGGACATGTTCTCAGCCACTGCGCGTGTATGCCACCTGCACCCCCAGACACTCCACCCAAAGGCATGGAGGCTAACCTCGGTGACAGCAGAATCCCCTGGCTGTTCTAAGGACCCACCTCAGAGCAGTCGAGGGCAGGCGAGTTTCTACCTGGAAGGAGGACTGGGTTTTAGGGGTCAGCCAAGGGACTGTCTGCCTTCTGGGGCCCCACTGGGTCAGTGTCAGAATAGAGAAAGACAGCCCTGGCTTGGGGTGAGACAAGGATGAAAAGGAAGAATAGAGACAAGAACAGGACTCAGGAGAAAAAGCGGACACTGAAGTGGGGGCCAGAGATGCGGTGCCAAGAGCAGTCCCCATGGTCCCTTGGCCTGAAAGCTTCCTGGCAGAGAAAACGAGGGTGCAGGTGAGCCCCTGCTGCCAGCTCACATGTTCACGCTGAGACACAGTCTGAGCTCAAAGCTGAAGACAACTGGGGGGCGGGTTGGAGGGGCCGTCAGGACCGATGACGTGGCTTTGCCCCGCAGCTTAAGCTGGGATCTTTGTAGGAGGCCGCCTGACAGGGTGCCCCCGAATACCATTCCCAGTTCAGATTGAGTGAGTGGGTCAACAAGTTTGGTTTAAGAACAAAACAAAACAAACAATAAAACCACCTGTAAATACTAGCTTTTTGGGAGTGGGAATCAAAGGGTAGGAAAACATATTTAATCCACATTCTTGACTAAAGCTCTAGACTGGACCCTGTCTAGGGCTCAAACCCAACCAAGAGCGTGTGGGCTCTTCCACCGAGAACTTCAGGGCTGTAAGCAACCCTCGGAGCTGCTGTGCGGGTCGGGGGTATGAAACGGAGAGAGAGCGACTCAGTTTGAAAGGAGAAAGCACAGCTACATGAGAGTGGAGTTTCAGAAACCCTGCCCACGCCTTCGCTGGGGCCCCTTTGCAAACCTGCAAAGAAACCTCCGGGCCTTTCTTTGATGTTTCTATCTCCCTCTGCTGGGTTTTGCTGTTTTGTTTTTAAATCTCTGCTTCTCTGGGTTTGCATTTAAGAGGCTTTAGAGTCAAACAGATGTTAAACATGAAAGTGGGTCAAATAGGGTATCAATTAACATTTGCTCACGAGGTTAACTTTTATAACAAAAGTGATTTTGAAAAAGTAATTCAATCTCCTGTCAGCATTTGCCTCTGGAATTATGGCAGACATCTGCGCTCTACAGCACTCATTTCTGCATTATTTGAGCTTTTTTTTTTACAATGAGCTTGGGTTATTTTTATTATTAGGAAAAAATAAATACTTTCAGGTGGAATGTGAAAATAATGAACACATTTTTACATTAAAATAATCTCACGGACTGTTTTTAACTACTAAGAACGTGGAAATTTCAGTGTCTCTCCAAATTATAAGTAGAATGATTACCCATTTTGCCCCAAAATAGTCTCTCTTAGCATCGACTTTTAAACCCATACCCCTGGAATGGCATGGCATTTTATGCACTGATGCCAGAAATAAATATTCTAAACACAGATTCACAGTTGTAATGAAGCAAAGAGGTGGTGGTTGTAGACAAGGACACCTAACAGAGTTGTAAAAACATTTTAAAAAGTTCCTGTGTAATCATTAAAAAGCAATTTGAGTGGCCATATAGAATCCAATTTTTAAAAATATTTACAAGTTTTAAGACAACCTTCTTTTTTTTAGATTGGCACCTGAGCTAACAACTGTTGCCAATCTTCTTTTATTTTTTTTCTGCTTGTTCTCCCCAAGTCCCCCCAGTACATAGTTGTATATTTTAGTTGTGAGTCCTAGTTGTGGCATTTGGGACGCCGCCTCAGCATGGCCCGACGAGCGGTGCCATGTCCGCGCCCAGGATCCGAACCGCTGCAGCAGAACGTGCGAACTTACCCACTCGGCCACAGGGCCGGCCTCAGGACAACCACTTGAAAAAAGATTTTTTTTTTTTTAAGATTTTATTTTATTCCTTTTTCTCCTCAAAGCCCCCCAGTACATAGTTGTATATTCTTCGTTGTGGATCCTTCTAGTTGTGGTATGTGGGACGCTGCCTCAGCGTGGTTTGATGAGCAGTGCCATGTCTGCACCCAGGATTTGAACCAACGAAACACTGGGCCGCCTGCAGCGGAGCGTGTGAACTTAACCACTCGGCCACGGGGCCAGCCCCAAAAAAGATTTTTTTAATTTTCCCTTTTCTTGAGGGAGGGGAATGCTCTTTTAAATCTTTTTGTTTTACTATGAACACATGATCATAGTAAAATAAGAATTCACATGCAATATAAACCAAAAACTAAGAATCCTCTACTCCTCTCATCCCCAATAAAATGACAGTTAATGATGTCTTGTGTTTTCCACAAGAAAATAAATTTTTTTTAATAGGCGAAGACTTGCCTGTTATGGGGCCCAAAGGGTCTTCAGGGGTGGCAGCTGTCCAGGTACACTCAGGCCATGACCATTCATCAAGGAGTGCCCTTTTCTGTATGTATATTTCAATAACAAGGTTAAAAATTGGAGACCAGAGGAGAAGCAAAGTCATTTGAAACTAAGAGTAGAAAGAGAAGCAAATACCTGACCAGCAAGACCTGAATAGCTTACAACTAGAGTTAGAAGGTGTCATCTTCCAGAAAGAAACAAGTTTGAAAAAAGTATCAGCACCCCTGGAGACTAGAGAAATGACAGATATACTGTTGCATTAACATTTTCCAGATAAGAATTCTTTTCAACGCCGAACAGAGGGGGACAATTATCCACAGACTATTTTATAAAATGAAATTGCTTTCTTCTCACAGTTATTTTCAAGATGGGCTCAAATTTCAATACTCTGCTGCCCAAATAGATTCTATTTCAAGAATGCAGGAAACAAAAAAGAGGAACACAATCTGATTTTTAATAGTATTAACTATCCAAAAAGAAATAGAACTAGAAGAATTTCTTTTTTTAATGTGGTCTCTTAAAGATGACAAAATACCTTTCTTGGGTTTTCCTGTAGAAACAACGACTTTACCAAACATTTGTTCTGTGTCCCTTGTCCACAACTACCTCCTCTTTGCTTCTTCACAACTGTGAATCTGTGTTTAGAACGTTTATTCCTGGCATCAGTGCACACAATGCCATGCTATTCCAAGGGTATGGTCGCTAAGAGAGTCTATTTTGGGGCAAAATGGGTAATCATTCTACTTATAATTTGAAGAGATATTTAAAAATCTCTACTTTGTCACACTCATAGGTAGTTCCCGCCATCATTGTTTAGAATGTTTGGTTCCTCCCTGCCACGTGGGCCCTGCATGAGCTGGAGGGTGGTCTCAAGTGAAGCGGTGTGGAGTCTGAGATGCTGACAAGACGAAACCAGGGACTGACCCTCATTTACTGCTACTCCCTCCTCTACCTGACCATCTCAGCTTGGTGCTGTGGCCACCTCAAGGTGACTGTCATGCTTCTGCCAGCCTCCACAGCTGGGCACTTAGGCTCCATGGAGCACTGGTTCAACTGTTGACATGGACCCCAAACCACCTCCTGCAGAAAGCTCTGGCTCCCTGTTCAGACTCCCTTCCTATCACGCCACAGGCACTGAGCAAATGCCTTAAGGTTTGTAGCAGAATATTAACCCTACTGTATGCTTACTGGGTTTACAAACACATAGGTCTCTCTTTAATCAGCAGTGTACGACATCTGGGCTTCAAATAACCCTGCACTCCTGCAGGCCAGCTCCTATCAAAGTTCATGCTAAAAAGAATGATATTTAGGGAAGGAGTCCAGATCCCGAAGTTATCAAAGGCACTTACAAATATGTGCTGAATCAAATCCAGTATTTGAACTTAGCCAGAAAGAGCCCCAGGAGTTCCAGCATCATTTTGCAAATCGTTTTACTTGAAAGCACTGCACATGGACATAAGCAGGATCAACTCTGATACGGAGTCTACACTCCAGGCTGGCTTTCTGCCAACGAGGAACTGAAATGGATAAACCACGAGGGCTCTGTGGATTCCTTCCAGAAAGAGATGTCAAGGGAAATGATGGAGGTAAGATCTACAGATGGAGGAGCCACCACTTAACAGAAAACATTGCCTGATAAGCAGTCAGCTTTCTATTCAGGTAAGAGAGCTGTCACCAACGAAGTGGGACTTGTGGGCTATTTCAGCAGAGCAAAGACATGCACTGTCCTGAATTTCGAGCTCTGAGGATTCCTCTCTACACTGTGTTCCCTGTGGTTGCTGTAGTGTCATGATGCTGTATCAACCTGGTCTAAACACATCTCAGGCTGCCAGAAGCCACACTGCTGCTAACAGGTACACTGACGCTTGGACAGTCTCCAGGACACAGTATCAATCAGCAGCGACAGCATTATCCTTTTCAGTCTCCTTTCAGGTCTAAGTATCTTTTATTTCTCAAATCTCCTAACATCCAGGAATTTTCTTCCATCCCAGACAGAGGCATGCTGTTGCTAAGCAACTTCAACAAGTCATATCTGAAGTCTATGAGTGGGTGTGGTTAAAATAAATAAAGTCACTGCAAGTTACAACTGGGAGAGGCTAAAGATAGACACACACAGACCTTTTAAAAAAGTGTCTGTATTTTTTATTCTGGCTTGTTGATACCAGACTATGCCTTGACTTTGTTACCTTCAGGTTTTAAGCGCCCTCACAGACATCCAGTGCAAGCTCAGTGGGATGGAACTCCAGCAAACCATGGCCCAATGGAGAAGGAACTCACGCACAGTGCACTCTCAAAGAGCCAATTTGCACATTAATTCTGATGGCTGCAAAATCCTAGAATAGGTGAGATGAAGACCTATGTGCACTGCCATGATGATCCGTCCATTTGGAAAGATGACTGGGACTCATATTCCAGCCACCTTTGAGTTTCAGCAATTCAGGGTGTGTGTGTATGCGTGCACATGTGTGTGAGAGAGAAAGAATCTTTTTTTTTTTTTTTTTCTGCTTCAGCCTCTTTTAATTCAATGCTGTTCAAGACTCCCCTTCCTCCTGCCTCGCAGGCCAATACTATTGGCCAAAGAACTTCTCAAACTTATCTCTACATCACAAAGTACTACAGGGATTGTGGTATCTCTACTCAAGGCCAGGAATCACGTAACTTTCCGGGTTCAGTCAGTTAAGCATTAACTAGAGGTTTTCTGCCTTCAGCGTTCTGGCAAAACATCGGCAACCTTCAATGCTCTCTCCAATTCCAACACTTCAATTAACAAGCACTCCTGGTGCTACTGTGTGGGGCTGTGATCCTCTTCCTTCAGGACAAACGAGTAACAAAATCATAGGGCTCAAGGACTTGGCAAGTGAAAACAGATCAATGAAGCAGCCAATGTCCACATTTATTGCAGAGTTAAATCCTTGCCTCGTCGCCAGGTCCTGGCCTCCATCACCTGCTGGGGCACACAGATATTTGTTGCTGGTGGTCCAGAGAAAGCCCACAGCCTCTCTGAAAATTCTCCCAGGGGGACAAACCACAAAAGCTATAGATTCCCTCTCTTTCTTGGGAAGTGCCCAATTCGGCGGAGGAGGTGAGAGTTGGTGCAGGCTCTGCATTGTCAGTAAACTATCAGAAACGTAAGGAACTGATTTGTCCTCATACCAAAATGTACAGCTGAAGACGACGCGGAGACGACCAAGCCAGAGGCCCCGGCTTTCAGGAGTTCGTAGGCGGGCAGACAACTACAATCCGCGCAACAAGTACCAAAGCCGCGGCCAGGCCGGGACAGGCGGCGACAAAGCGCTGAACTGAGCGAAGGCCAGACCCCTCGCCCCGCGCGGGACTCGGCGGGAGCGAGGGGCACGCTGCCCTCTGGTTCCAAACTCCCCACCAACTCGTCCCGGGGCCTGGCACCGAGGCGCCCCAGGCAGAAGGGCCGGCGCCCACCGAACGCTGAGACCCGCGCCCCTCTGCACCCCAGGGTCCGGGGCCGCTGCCCGCCTCGCCCCCGGCCGGCGCGAGCCCCGGGGCCGGCCCGGCCTGAAGCCCCGCGGAGACGTCCGAGCTCCGGCTGGCGTGGCCGCCCCCCGGCCTCCAGCGACCGGCCCGGCCGTCCCTTGCCCCGCCAGGGCCACCTCAGGGCCCCCGCCCCCGGCCCGGCCCCCGAGACCCCGCCCGCCCCGGCCCGAGCTGCCGCCTCCCCGCGTTCGGCCTCCGCCCCCGGCCGGGCCCGGCATCCTCCCCGCAGGCCCAAGTCGCGGGGCCTCACCTCGGGCGGGAGCCGGCGGCAGCGGACGACGCCGTGGGGCTCAGCGCATCCTGGGGTCGCCGGGAGCCGGGAAGTGGGGCCGCGCGGAGCCCGCAACGAGTTATGTAACCGGCAGGGGCCGCAGCCCGGACGGAGGCGGCGGCCCGCGGCACTTCCGCCTCCCGCGCCGGGCCGGAGGCGCAAACCGGAAGCCCATTGGCCGCCGGCCCCCACGTGTGGCACCGCCCCCCGACGCCGCCGCCGCCATCTTAGGAGCGGGCAGCCTGGCGGGGACCGCGGGTGGAGAGGCGGGGACCACGGCGGTGGGGCCGGGAGCGCGTGTGCTGCTGAGGCTCGGAGAGCCGGCGAAGGCGCCGAGCGAAGGCGGGCTGGCACCTGAGCGCCCCCAGTCTGCGGGCCTGGACGCGGGTGGCGCGGCCCCGGCTGGGAGCCCGCCAGCTCAAGTTCTTTGGCCTTGGCTGAGCGCCCCAGGCGCGGAAGGCGGGCTCCCCAAAACGAGGATCGCTCACAGCCCTCCAGGTCTCGGCCAGCACTCCCATCGTTTGGGTCTGGGGCTTGGGCATGTCCTGGTGTCGAGCCAGGGGAGCGTGACGGAGTGACCCAAGCCGGGCTCGCGGGCAGCACCACCCGGCTCCGCAGAAAGACCGTTGAGGGCTGTCGCTGTGTAAATGGGCAGAGGTCAGTTGCCCTTACGTTGTAGGAGCGTCTATATCATAAGATCTAACTCAAATTTCGTTGCTAGGGAACCTGTGTTGAGCAAAATCTGATAACTTTAAAGCAGGAAGTTATTCCTTGCTTTCAAATAACTTACAATGGTCCACATAACCAAAGGATGGAATAAGGACCTGCTTACAGCCAAAGGCCAGAATGATCAACCCTAAAAGGATTTAATTCACATCCAAGAGAATAAACATTATCACAGATTAAAAGTCTAAATAACGCTATCTTAGAAACGTTAAAAGCATATTATTTTGGGGCCTGCTGGTGGTGCAGCAGTAAAGTTTGCATGCTCTGCTTGGTCAGCCTAGTGTTTGCTGGTTTAGATCACAGGTGCAGACCTACACACCGCTTGTCAAGCCATGCTGTGGCAGCGTCCCACATATAAAGCAGAGGAAGATGGGGACGGATGTTAGCTCAGGGCCAATCTTCCTCAGCAAAAAGAGGAGGCTTGACAGAGGATGTTAGCTGAGAGCTAATCTTCTTAAAAAAAAAAAAAAAGCATATTCTTTTCAATAACCTCTTGACAAGGAAAGTTACCTAAAGAGATTAGAAATTTTGAAGGTAATTGGTATAAATAGATCAAGAGTAGTGTAACAAGGCAATATAAAACAAGGATAATCTATTGTCTATGTAATATGATGTGTAGTGGCTGGTGGAATCTTGATTTGTGTAAAGCAACCTGTATTTATATTTCCTTTTTTATAACAGTTTCTGTAAGTGCCTATTTTTTTTTTTAAAACAGGCTGAAAAATCATTTGGACAAAATGGAAATCAATATTATACTATTTACAACTCCATAGAGTTACAGGTTTGAGTACTGCAAACATGCTATTGTAAGCAAAGATGCTGTAGTAAACCATGTTTGGGCCCATTCAGAACATTTTGAGCACTCTACACAATTATATTTAGTGTGTCATTATTAAATGATTTGTAATTAAACTCATTGCAAAAATCATTTAAGATTGAGTAGAAAGATCCACACAATACAGCAAGATAAATGAGGGTAGGACAGTCAAGAGTGAAGTTGGTGTGTAAAATGCATACTTTGAAGTCCTACATACTTTCTAGGGATGGGCTGCAAATTTAGCTCCAGTCTTTCCAGAATTCACGTTGAAGAGAACAACTGGTTACAAGATTTGGCAAGGTAGTGTGTCAGAGGTGGCTAATTGTCCCCTACTGTCCATTGTCCCACACTCCTCCTCTCCTTTTTCTACTTTTTCTTCTTCTCCTCCTCCTTTTTTAAAATAACTGCTTTATCATATCTTCCTGTCGTCACAGAATCCCACCCCCTATAGCAGGCAAATAGCTGTCAAGCTAGGCTTGTATTTCTTAGCTCCCTTGCAGCAAGGTGAGGCTGTATGCCAAAGTTTTCACCAATGTGCAAGAGTGAAAGTGATGTAGGCAACTTCTGTGTCATGTCCTTAGAAGGAAATTACTTAAAAGTTAACAACTGATGAAGCTAGGTGAAGGTGTTTACTGCGTTATTCTCTCAAATACTCGGAAGGTTTGAAGTTTTTAAAATAAAAAAGATGGAGTTAAAAAAAGGAAATTGCTTGCTTTCCTCGTCCTCGCTCTCCCCTTTCCCCATGTTCCCATCCATGGCACATGGGTGCAGTGGTAAGGCCCTCCAATCACACAGGAGAGGCAAAACCCTACCTACGTCCTTGCTACTCAAAGTGTGGTTTGTGGTCCAGGAGCATCAGCATCACCTGGGAGTTTGTTAAAAATGCAGAACCTCCGGCCTCACCCAGATGGACAAATCAGAATTTGCATTTAACTAAGAATCTGCATTTAACAGGATCCCTAGGTGATTTATATGCACCTTAAAGTTGAGAAGCACTTACTAGATGATGACAGAGGAACAACTTTCTGTTGATTCCAGGGTCTCTGTATAACCATTTAAGATGAACTGTCAAAACTGAAAAGGGCAAATATATCCATTCAAACTTTAAAAACACTCTTTTTAAACCCAAATGAGAAAATAATAATGATAACTATTTTTCAGGACTTACTATGTGCCCTGGCAGCACATAAACAGGATCTTATTCATCCTCAGGACAATTGTTTCAGTTAGCTACCATGTGTTACTACAAGGGATATTCAAGGTAGTCCTCCTCTTAAAATAATCCCACCCTCTCCCATTGTGTGCTGGGTGCTCCCTTGGCTCAGTGATTGGCTCAGATAACCAAGCAAGTGGGATGGGGTATCTCCTGGGCACAGGGAATGGTTCGGAAAGGTCTAATCAGCACCAAGCTCAGAACTGATTGGTCCTCCGAGTCTGCCTTCCTGGATTCTTTTTCTCTTTTTTTGATGTTTTGAGCTATTTCTTCCACTTGATCTAACAGACCACTGGCTTTGTGATGACCATCTTCTTCTTCAATTTAGCTACTGAACTTAAATTAAAAAACAAAACAAAAGCACGCTTTTCTGTTCCAGAAAGTTCTGCTTGATCAACTCTCCTCCAGTCTTTGTATTTGGGTAAAGCTGTCATCTGTCTCCTCCGAAGTTCTGTTTCACCAGGAGCTGCCTATTCTCAGAGTTGCCTGCTTCTCCTCCTCTGGCTACAAGGTTTCTTCAGGCATATTTTTATTTTTCTCTTGCCTATTCATGACTCTGCACTCTTTGGCTATGGGTCAAGCAGAGACATACCTAGAGGCACTACCAGTGGGGAGAGCCAGCAGTCTCTACTCCTACAGGCTAGCCATATTCCAAGCTGCCAAGCAGAGGCAGTCCTCCATGGAGCGCTTGAAGGGAGGCGCTCAATTCCTGTTTCCTCAGCTGCAAAACCCTCTCCCAGCCCCAGAGATAGAGAAGCAAAGGAAGCTACCATCTACATGGGCAGGCTCTGCCCTTCCAGAGGCATGGCTTAATTACTCTGCTAATTATGGAAAGAAGGCATACTGTAACAAATAAGAATTAACATTCTCTGCAGTCCACGAATCTCCAAAGCCAAGATCTCTCCAGAAACTAAAGCATTTAAATGTTCACCTCTCCCCTCTGGTCTCCAGGCTCTCTTTCGGCCCATAGAGGAACAAAGTCAGGTACAGCTCTCTCATGCCAACCCTGGGTGACCCCTGTCCCCATGGCTGTACTCACCTATCTATCAGTAGATGGACCAGGGTTGGGGAGTGGGGAGAGCAGGGGCTGGTCATCAGGTTTCCCACCAATACCCAGACATTCAGGTTATAAACAGGATTGCAACTAACAACCTTGTACAGAAACCTACACACTTTTTGGATTATTTCCTTAGGAAAGAGTCCTAGAATGTTGCTTGAAATTATTTTTAATTGACCACGTTTTCAATTTGGAAACAAACCCCACATTGCCTGCCAGAAAGGTTTTACCAGTTTATTCTCACACCAAGAGTGAGAAGGTGTCTTTCCCACATGTCCTCACCAACATGGGGTGTTACCATCCCTTACCTCTCTGCAATCCAGGTGAAAAAGAGCTCATTGGTTTTTTTTGGTTTAGTTTTTTGTGGGTTTTTTGGTTTGTTTTTTGAGGAATATTAGGCCTGAGCTACTATCTGCCACCAATCCTCCTCTTTTTGCTGAGGAAGACTGGCCCTGAGCTAACATCCATGCCCATCTTCCTCTACTTTATATGTGGGATACCTGCCACAGCATGGCTTGACAAGCAGTGCATAGGTCCGCATCCGGGTTCCAAACTAGCAAACCCTGGGCCACTGAAGCAGAACATGCAAACTTAATTGCTGTGCCACTGGGCTAGCCCCCCAATGTGATATTTTGATTTCGGTTTAACTTGGGGGGATTTTCTGACATAAACATGTTTTTAGAAGTATGCATGCACAAGTAAATTTTTAAAAACAGAGCAAAAGGATATATGGTGAAAAGTAAGTTTTCCTCTGACTCTGAGTGCCAGAGTTCTCCAGGTAACAACTGTTACCATTTTCTTGGTATCCTCTCAAAGCTCTTATTTACACAGACAAGCAATATGAGAGTTTCATAAATAAAAAGCAGTGTGAGTGAGATATGGGCTGAGCTTGGATATTGGGTTCTTGTCCTTCCTTCTTCCCTCACTTCAAGAAAGCCGGGCACTATGCCAGCAGCTGTGGGTACAAATGGTGACTGAGATACATCCTCTGCCTTTGAAGAGATATGTGATTACAAGATGTTTTGATAAGGATTTCAGCGGAGGCATGCACACAGGACAACGGGACTTTCAGAATGGAATGAGTGAACGCATATTCGCTAAGGGTCTGCTATGTGCTATGCGCTGCATTACAGTCCTTCCTGAATGTCCTCAATTACTTTCCCAGTGACCCTGAAAGGTATATATTGTTGTCCCCATTTTACAGAAGATGAGATACCCACCCAAGGCCTTTATACCATGTGGAACGAGGCTACTCTCCCCAGGGACAGCCTGAGTGCCCACCCGGAAGAATGAAAGCCAGGAAACAAACAGGTTCATCATTAAAAGCCATGAGGCCATCTCTTGGATCACAGCTTTCCTGACTCACTCAGGAGGATAGCTGAGTTTCCATAAACAGTCTTTCCAGGCAGACTCCAAAAACATTGTTCCCAGGGTTCCAGAAACAGATCATGAACAAACCACTTCACGGCAAACTCAGTAGTCAGCTTGTTGATCAGCATCTGCTACACCCGAGAGGACTCTGGACTATCCTGAGAGCATTCCCAGGAGAGCAGAAAGGCACCATGAGAGTGGCTTGAGGTGCAGTGGATTGTTCTGACTCACCGTTCTGAGGGTTTATTAATATTTACATGGGCCAAAGCCAGTACAACCAGGAATATTTTTCTTCCAAAGAAATTCCCTTTTGGTGTAAAATGATGTAAGGGTATAAGTTAGATCACCAAAGATGATACTGCTTGATTCAGTTAGAACCAAGACAGAGGTGGCAGAGGATAACCATGTGGCCACTTAGCCGGGTCTCAGAGGTCAGAGAATTGGGAGTACATTGGGAGGGTCTGGTTCTCCAATTAATATTGTCAGTGTACCCTGAGACTCGGCTTACTGGTCAGACTCACGAAAGACTGGGGCTTAAACCAAATGCTGGCTTACTTGTTTATAGTTAGAGTCACTGGAATACACGTATCCCTGCTCCAGGCACCTCTTCCTCTACTAGTTTTCCCAGGAAGCTAGATTGCTACCCAGAAAGTTCTTGGTGACCAGGGTATCAGAGGAAGGGAAAGAGAGTCTGAAGAGAGATTTGCTACTCAGGCCACGGTGTCACACAACAGGCCCTTCTCTAGTGTCAGGAATGCTTGTCCCACAAGTCCAACATTCCTTGTGTCTGAGCAGTGCTGGAAGGGTGGCCTGACTTGCTGACTCTCCTTTCTCTTGGCTCCATTTCACTAGGCCTCTCTGTAAACACATTCCTTTGCAGATCCATAAATCATGCTTGATTACCTTTCCAGGCCTTGCTTAAGGTAATTTCTTAGTTCTACAGAAACCTGATTTTATCTCCATTTTCCCAGTTCAATTTTCAAAATTCAGCCTTATTCTCTTCTTCCAAGTTCTTGGGAAACAATTCATGACAGGAGGCTCTACGTGGACTATACTGATGTATCTGATTGCTAAAGCATTGATATATAATAATTTTATTTAAAAATCCTTTCAATTATATTTATGCTGTGTCTCTTAACATATATTATCTCATCTAATCATCCCAACAATCACATGAGGTCACTGCAATCATTATTCCTATTTCGCAGATATGGAAACTGAGGCTTAGACAGGTTCAACAATTAACTCAAGATATTATAGCTGTTAAACTGTTAGGAGCAATTTCAACCCAGGCAGTCTAACTCTGGCGCCCAGGCTTAATTACTCTGCTAACTATGCAAGTAACACATATTCACTGTAACAAATAAGAAAAACACAGAAAAGTATGAAGAAGAAAAAAATTACCCTTTGCTCATCATCCAAAGATGATCACTCAATGTTAGTATGTCTCCTTACTCTTTTCAGTACGTTTTTAATAATTGATTTTATGTATAATTTTGTATCTTATTTTAAAACTTACATTGGAAGCATTTCCCCATGTTATTAAAAATTCCTTATAAATATCTCAAATGGCTGCAATATTTCTTTCTGCGGAAGAGGAAAAATACTTAGACATTAGGCCATTTCCCATTTTTCTCGATTGTAAATAATTCTGCAATGAGCATCTTCGTGTTTTTCCATTCCTGTTTTTCCATTTTCAACATATTTCCTTAGGATAACATGGCACTTATCGCCAGCTGTCCCCAATGTCTACTCTCTCCTTCTTTCTCATTACAATAGAACTTGTGCTTTTTAGCTGGGCGTGGGCTACCCAGAATAAACACTATGCTTCCTAGCCTCCTTTTCCCCTTCCTGCTGGCTGCAGTGCAGATGTGCTAGCGAGCCACACTGGACTAGAGTCACGAGGGAAAACACTCTAAGGATAGTGGGGCACAAAGCAGAAGTGGCCTGGGCCCCAGCAACTGTCTTGAGCACAGCTGTTATGCCAGCTTGGACTCTATGTGAGAAAAAAATAGATTTCTCTTTGTCTAAGCCAATATTATTTTGGGTCTTTTTGTCTAGTTAGTGAACTTAGATGCCCAATTAGTACAGATAGATTTTTATTAAAGAGAATGTTTTTTTTAAAGATTGGCCCCTGAGCTAACATCTGTTGCCAATCTTTTTTTTTTCCTTTTTCCTTTTTTTCCCACTTTTTCCCCTTTTTCCCAGTACATAGTTGTATATTCTAGTTGTATGTCCCTCTGGTTGTGCTATGTGGGATGCCACCTCAGCATGGCTTGATGAGTGGTGCTAGGTCCACACCCAGGATCTGAACTGGCGAAACCCTGGGCTGCTGAAGTAGAGCGCCCGAACTTAACCACTCAGCCACAGGTCCGGGCCCAGTACAGATAGGTTTTTAGAATTAGATTTACAGGGTCAAATGATATGAATAGTTTTAAATCTCATGATGCATACAGTAGGGACAAATTACTTTACAAAAGAATACTGGGGCAGGCCCGGTGGCGCAGAAGTTAAGTTCACATGGTCTGCTTCGGTGGCCTGGGGTTCCCTGGTTCAGATCCAGGGTGCAGACATGGCACCACTTAGCAAGCCATGCTGTGGCAGGTGGCCCACATAGAAAGTAGAGGAAGATGGGCACGGATGTTGGCTCAGGGCCAGTCTTCCTCAGCAAAAGGAGGAAGATTGGCAGTAGACGTTAACTCAGGGCTAATCTTCCTCAAAAAAAAAAAAAAAAAAGAATATACTCATTTACCCACCTACTAGCAAAGTAAAAGCATTTGTTTCACTAAACCCTTTCTATCATTCAATAGTAATAATTGAAAACAATATTGACTAATAAAAAATGGATTTCATTTGAGTAGGGTTCCTCTGGCTATGAGCACTCAGTCCATAGCAGGACACGGTAGGCTTTGACTCACTCCCTGGAAATCTTCTCCCTACTCTGGCTGGCTCAGTGCCTGGTTTCTCCAGGTACAGCCTTTCTGTGGGCTGCAGGGGAGAAAGAAGGAAGACCATCACTTCACTCCTGGTCAGGCTGTCTCTGTAACTCCTAGACTAGTTGTCTCAGACAATTAAACACGACCTCAGAACTCTCAATTTGAGGGGCCCTTTGGCAGAAAATTAATTATCTAAGCTTGTAGTTCTCTAACCAACTATCCAACCCATCATTTCTTCTCCATCCTCCTTGTGCCTAAGCTGCATTCACTGTGGATCTCATTACTCTCCAGGAGTCTCTGGCTGTAGTTTCTACTGTATTCTGTAATCAGTATCAGTAGGTCCAGAATCTTTCTTTGGAAGCATCTTTGGCCTCAGTGACTGGAAAAGAATCCTGTTGGAGTTGACATGGAGCAATGCTGCTCTCTGGTAATGGGATTAACGTTTTGGAGCGACATTTTAGAGTCCTAAGCTTCTTTCCGATGAAGGAACTCCTGCCCAGCTAGAGATGGTCCTAGCTTCAAAATCACGGGATCCTCTTGTTCTTGATAAAAGTAAAATCTGCAGGTGTGAGCTGCAGCCATTGTCTCTTCAATTAGAGACTGGATACTAGTGAACTCAGTTTTCTAACTTCTCAGTCAGGCATTCTGGGTACCTGGGATAAAATCCTCTTGCTTTTAAAGAGATATTTTAAAAAGATAATCTTGCCTATCTAGACTTCTTTGGTTCACTGTGAGAAGACTCTGCCAAGTTCCCATAGGTGATAGCACCTCATGAAGGATAGATACACTAAAGGCTGTAAAAACCAGAGACATACTTATTTTTAAGTAATGGACCTAAAAAAGCAGTACTATCTGTGAATGTTAAAAACACTATTCTTAGTGAGCAATTCATTCTGGAAATCATGTTCAAAATTACCAAGGAAAATATATATAGTCGTGCCTTAGCAACTTGGGGGGTTTGGTTCCAGGACAACCCCTCTCCCTGAGGATACCAAAATCTGCAGATGCTCAAGTCCCTTAGTTGGCCCTCAGTATTTGCGGGTTCCACATCCATGGATTCAACCAACTGTGGATCGTAAACATAGTACTAAATACAGAATATTAAGGAGTAAACAGTGGTAATCTCTGGTTGATAAGAATATGGTGCTTTGGGGCCGGCCCCTTGGCGCAGTGGTTAAGTGCATACGTTCTGATTCAGTGGCCCGGGGTTTGCCGGTTCAGATCCCGGGCGTGGACATGGCACTGCTTGGCAAGCCATGCCGTGGTCAGGCATCCCACATAGAAAGTAGAGGAAGATGGGCATGGATGTTAGCTCAGGACCAGTCTTCCTGAGCAAAAAGAGGAGGATTGGCGGCAGATGTTAGCTCAGGGCTAATCTTCCTCAAAAAAACAAAACAAAACAAAACAAACATTAAAAGAACATGATGCTTTTATTTTCTAATTTTCTTATCTGTATTGTCTAACTTTCTAAAACTCACATATACTGCTTTTGTAATAATAAAAAGTTATTTTTGGGGGGCCGGGCTGGTGGTGCAGTGGTTAAGTTCTCACGTTCTGCTTCAGTGGCCCGGGGTTCACCAGTTCAGATCCCAGGTGCGGGCATGGCACCGCTTGGCAAGCCATGCTGTGGTAGGCGTCCCACATATAAAGTAGAGGAAGATGGGCACAGATGTTGGCTCAGGGCCAGTCTTCCTCAGCAAAAAGAGGAGGATTGGCAGCAGATGTTAGCTCAGGGCTAATCTCTCCTCAAAAAAAAAAGTTAATTTTAAAAAAGATGTGATCTTCAGAGAAAAAGCAGACGTTTGGCTGTAGAAAGAACTTCAATACATACAGATTATTATTATTATTGATATGTTAAAGGCTGAAGTGAAGAAACTTGTCAAAACATTGTTGTTTTGACAAAAAGCAGAAGGATTTTTCATGTTTGGATTAAATCTGTCTCATGAACATATAATGCATCTATAGTCAAGCACCTGATTTTTAAGAAATCAAGTTAGGCATATCATTCAATCTTATTCTTTCAATCTTGGTCTACCTTAGACTTCGTACCTCATCTCTTTACTTTTAGCAAGATTGAGCTTTCAAGCTCCTTCCTTAACCTACTTGTCTAGTTTGCTGGTTAGGTCTAGGGAAGATTTTGTTTCCTCTCCCATATCAGGGATAACCCTGTCTCTCCAGTTATCCATTGAGTTAATACCACCAGCTCCATTTCTAGTCCTTGGGAATTTTGTTTATCTCTTTGTAATAATGAGAACAGAGTTCAAAGGAAAGGGCTATGAGAGCCTCTTGTTCTGGGTGAAAGGGCCAAAACCCCAAATCAGAAGAATCTGAGCTCAAAATGAGATATCCCTGAAATAAGAATACCGTTAAATATAAGCACAAAGGAAGAGGGGAAAGGTGACTACTTGAACAGTACATCCTCTAGGATTAACAGGCTTTTGGTTTAGCTCTCCATGTACCAGACTGTTAGCTCTTCTTCTACACATATGCTTTGGACCCGTCTAGCCTGTAGGGAAGTTTGTCCTTATCATTCTTCCATCCGTCCTTTCAGCACCTTTTTCCTTCCTCCTAGGACCCTCAGGTAACTCTTGTGACTCATTCCCACAAGGCCTAGCTATTAGCTAGCTGTCTACAGATGTCACTTGCAGCAGATACTGTTAGTTACCTATCTGACATCTACCTACTTCTTTCTTTTTCCTTTCCATCAGAGCCCTGATTTTACGCAGGTGGATGGTCAGGGGAGGCTGAGTCCTTGCCTCAGGGCCAGGGGGTGAACCACGATGGGCCAAAACCAATTCTGATAGGTAGTCTTTTTACTCTTAATAATGACTGGTTTAGGATGGGTACATGACACAATGCATGTCTGCATGCATTAGGTGGATTCTGTTGTCACCTTCACCAACGTACTACGGATGGCAGAGGAGAAATATGGAAGCATTGGGAATTTAACGGTGTCATTGAGCCACTGACTTAGCTAACCTGTAACTGTCCTACCTTTGAACCATGTTTTGTTAGGTTTTCTTGCTTGTAGCTGAAAGTATCCTATCTTATATTCCACCAAATCCCACTACTCATTTTATCCAGTCTGATAATATTGTTTTAATAACCATGCAACCATTACTTGAGTAACCTTTTAGGTACAGGCACATGCTTGGTACTAGAATAAGAATATATATGGAGACTTACTCAGAATTTTCTATTTAGGTACCTATCATCCTTGTTTTTTCAAACGAACACCTCTGTAAACTGACAAATTCTTTGAAACTACCCTCTGAAGAGGGGCATTCTGAGCTCTTTGCAGCTGAGGAAAGCAAAGTTGTGTATTGCCCAGAACGACCCAAGCAATTAGTGGCAGAGCTTGTTAAGGAGCTCAATTTTCTAATTCCAAATCCCTACATCCCGTCACCCAGTGTCAGTAAAGTGGAAAATATGTGCCTATGGGGTAGGTCGAATGTGAGGTATTAGGAGGCAAACAACGTCCAGCGAAGCAAACCGACGGCTCTACTCTCGCGTGAGGTCAGCTGTGACTCTGAGCCTGATCTGGCCCTGCTGGACTGCAGCCGCGGCGCACAGTGCCCCTAGAATACACAGGGTCGCAGACCAGCAAGCTGGCCTACGTCGATCTGAACTTTGTCCACGCAGAAGACACCTCCTTACATTCCACGGTTCCAAAGTCCTCTCAAGGCACAGGGGACGGCTCAGGTCAAGACTAGGATACGCACGCCTGGACACTCATTCACCTCACCCTGGCCGGACCCAAGTTTCGGACCCACGTGGCACTGCCGGGCGAACCCACATTTCGGCATTACTACTCTTTCGGGTTCCGGAGTCTCTATGACTGTTTGCTTTTCTTCCCTGAAACATTACGCCCTTCCGGGAACACCCGAACGCTCCACTTCATCCATTCAGCCAGCACCGAGCTCACCGGGGAGACCCAGGCAGCGGAACCGGAAATACTTACTTTGAGAAATTGAGGGAAAACTACATCTCCCAGTATGCCCGGTGAGGCATCGGTTCTCCGTTAATGGATTCGATTGGTCAACACGCGAGAGGGACTGCGCCCTCCAAGGTCAAGCTGGCCAATCACAGGGCAGGGTTGCGTAAACGCTTGGGGGCGGGTCGCTTCCGGCGGCTTTCCAGGCAGATCCAGCATCGGGGAGTATGGGAGCGTGGGAGACTCTTCGTGCCCGCGGTTCTCGGTTTCGAGTCTCGGTCGGGCAGCACTTTCTGTTGCTTCTGTTTGAGTAGCAGGAGGCTTTTAAGATCATTAGTCCCGGAGTGGTAAGTGGGACCCGTCGGCCCGGGAGTCGGCCCTTCCGAGGCTGGGCCTGGGAGAGGAGCCGTTGGCTCGGGTCTTAAAGGCTTTGGGGAAGCGAGGACGCCTAGGGGTGCGTGGAGGAGCTTTGCAGCCGAATTGGCCCTTCCAAGGACTATTGTCTCCCCTTCTGGCTGTGTCCTGAAGTCCCCGTGGCGACTTGAAGAAGGCATTCCCACCCACCGAGATGGCGTCCACCCTCCCAGTAATGGAGGCCCAGGTGAGACCAGGTCCCTTTTCCCACTGCAAGTTCCGGTCGCTACTTTCGGCCTCTGCCTATCCTCCTCCTTTGGAAGAGGGTTAGATATCCCCATCGTGATGCAAGGACACCTGATCCCCAAATAGCCCTTTTACCAAGCTGTCTTTCTTCTTGCGCTAGGCGAATGGTTTGTCAAATTCTTCTTTTTTCAGAACCCCCAACTGAGAGCAGGGCACCTTGCAGAAGGCTATAACAGAGAGCCTCAAAGTGTCTTTCTGGAATGCTGCTCAAACTTGCAGATTCCTAGGCTTCATTCCACACATGTTGAATAAAAACAAAAACAAACAAAAACCCGAGGTGATTCTTAATCACATCGAAGTTATATTGGTTTATAGCACTGGTAAACTTAGGGAAGGAGGAATAGGCCTGGATGTGTTGCTACAGTGAGCTTGGCAATGGCTGTCATGGGGAAGAAAGAGAGGGACTAACAAGTAGAAGGATGTTGGAACAACTGTGGAACCCCCATCCCTTTCATGATTCTTCCTGGGCTGCTCAGTCTTCTCCTTTCCCTTAGAGCATCCTTACTTGATGGTTTCCCTCCCCAAGAGGTGTTCCCTCATCTTTTCTCTTTTAGTAGTCTTTTCTAGAAGTCTCTTCTAGAACTTCTCACACTTTACTGTCTTGATCCTTATACTGCTGCCTCAAAAATTATGTCCATTTTTACTCCCTCCTTCCCAGTCCCCACCACTAGCCCTTAGAACCCATTTATATACCATTCCAAGCACTCAGGAACCTTTTACAACAAGCCCTTTTCTCTGTTGCATCTGATGTTTCTAGCTCTTCTCAGCCTTCCTAGACTGAGTGAGGGAGCGTGGCCTTCGGGCCTCTTGTCCTGAGATGGGCTCTCATGTTGTTTCAGGGACCAATGCTGTTTGAGGATCTGGCTGTGTATTTTTCTCAAGAGGAGTGTGTGAGTCTGCACCCTGCCCAGAGGTCCCTCAGCAGAGATGCCACACAGGAGTGTTTCGAGGATATGGCCTTGATAGGTAAGGCAGTTGTTTTCCTTGCATTTTGGAACTTTGGTCAGTTCTAGGATTAGGATTCCATGTCCCATCCACATGTTGGTGTAGGGGAGTGGGGCCTATTCCTGGCTTATTTATGTTGCTGTCATAAGAAGTTGCATGAGAGTGCAATTTTCAAAGGATGACATGATTTTTAAAAGTCAAAAGTCCTGTTTAGTACAGGACTAGTTTTGCATGGGTCATAGCAGTACCTGGTAGTCTTCCCAAATATTTGTTACAGTAAATTCACAGTTTTACTTGCAAAAACCCCATTAGTATAGGTAACTATCATTTGCTAAAGATTGAAAATTGAGTTACTCTAAAGGGGGTGCTACACCTTTCTTATCTAAAGGCAACTATATGCAGAAATACTCCCTATACCTGAGTAGGTTTTATCCCTGACTAGGGTTGACTGCTGGAACTATCCCATAACTCGTAGTTAATATTTTCCACTTCTCTTCTCATCCTGTTCATGTTTTCCTGTACCTTCTTGAACATAGGAAGTATATTTACAATTGTTCTTCTAGCATTCTTTCTACTAGAAAGAATGTCGTTTCAGGGTCTGTTTCTGTTGATTGATTTTGCTCTTAGTTATGGGTCATATTTTTCTGCTGCTTTGTATATATGCGTGGTAATTTTTGATTGGATGCTGGACATCATGAGTTTTTTGTTTTTGGGTGCTGGCTTTTGTTGTATTTAAAAAAAAAATTTTGGAATTTGTTGTGGGATGCATTTAAGTTACTTGGTATCAATATGATCCTTTCAAGGCTTGCTTTTTGCTTTGTTAGGGTGTATTCAGAGCAACCCTTAGTTTAGGGCTGATTTGGCCTGCTGCTAAGGCACTGTCCTAGGATACTGCCCGATGTGTGTTAGGGGGTCTTTCCAGTTTGGCTGGTGGGAGCATGAACTGTTGAACTATTTTGTGAACTCTGGAGATTGTTCTGTCTACTTCTTTTTGGTGGTTCTTTCCTTGGCCTGGGGTAGTTTCCCCACAAGCACTTACAGATTAGTACTCAACCAAAGACTTAAGAGAACCCCATCTAGAGGCCCAGAACTCTCTACCTGGGCACCTGTCTCTTCTCTGGTATTTTGCTGTCAAATTCTAGCCACCTTGGCATCCCTGAACTTGGTCTGCTCAAATCAGCAAAACCACTGGGTACCGTTTGGATTCCACACACTGCACTGTGGCCCAGAAACACTTTCTAGGCAGTGAGCTGAGGCAGTCAAAAGGCTGTTCCTTTGGAAGGAAATACCCTTTTATATTGGCTTTATAAATTAAGAATATTTTAATATTAAGAAATATTAAAAAGGAATGCTTTTTGGCAGGCCTGAGTTTTGTTAGCTATCCTAGCAGTGATATTGGTTATTATTTGCCTGCAGTATGCGTAGCAGCTCTACCTTGATCTTTCCTCGGTAAGAGTAAAGAAATTTTGGAGAACTCTTCTGGTGACAATAAAACTATTTCTAAAAACCAAGGGTGTTTCTCAGCTAGCAGAAAAGTACTTTCTCTCTTCCTTTCTTGATAAAGATGAATCCCAATCTCTATTCCAGTTGTGGTTGCTCTGCTGTTACTTGAGATTGCTTAAATGATGAAAAGCTCTTGAGACCTAAATAGACTAACTGGAAAACACCACCTCTAGACAGTGTCTACCAAGATGGCCCTTAGTTCCTCTATCTCATTGGAAGCTGACTTAGTTATAGCTATTTTCTGCTTCCACCCCTCACAGGCTCACCTAGAACTAGATCCTTTGGGAAGCCAGTAGAGCCTGCTGGTGCCTGACTTTGTATATTACTGGTGTCTGGGTTATAGGATAAGGCATCTACAGTTTCCTGGTCTTCAGTGTAACTACCTTAGCTTGTTCTTTCCCCAGTACCACTTGAGGGTATTGTCTATGTTTTGCTTTGTTTTGTTTTTATCAACAGGAGGGGAAGGCAAGACTGACATTAATCAGCAGGTAAATGTAGAATCTATGGGACGTGAAGAGCTTGCCCTAGAAAAGTACTCCATTGCCATGCCCCTTGTCTGTTACCCAGAAGAATCCTCTGAGAATGGAGTTGGAAACCTTGAAAGGAAAATATCAGGTGGAACTTCTGCTTGCAAGAAAAGGTTCATAAGCCTTTTAGTTACCATTGAAAACCATACCCCATTAATAGAACTATCTCAATGTTTAGGAACCAGAGCACTTTCTGAAATTCTTGAATGTCCTGGGGAAGAAGCCAAAAATTCCTTCAAGTGTCCTGAATGTGACCAAAGCTTCAGTGATAATTCACACCTTGTTTTGCATCAGAAAACGCATTTGGGAGAGAAAAAGTATACATGTAGTGACTGTGGGAAGATTTTCAATCATAGAGCCAACCTGAGGACACACAGGAGAATCCATACTGGCGAGAAGCCTTATCAGTGTGCTGAATGCGGCAGCAGCTTCCGCCAACACTCGCATCTGTCTCGGCACATGAATACCCACAAGAAGGAGAAGCCCTACACATGTGGCATATGTGGGAGAGGTTTTATGTGGCTCCCAGGATTGGCACAACATCAGAAAACCCACGCTGCCAAAAAAGCCTATGAATGTACTAACTGTGGTAAACATTTTGGTCGGAAAGCAAATCTTGCGTTGCGTGAGAAAATGCACTCATCAGCCACCCAGTACCGGTCCACTCAGTGTGTGAAATGCTTCAGGCAGCCTTCACACCCTGCCCTCCCTGAGAAGGGCCACAAGGATGATTCTGAATACTGTAGTGATTGTGGGGAAAATTTGCTTTCATTCTCAAAATTCAAACCCTTAAAATGTCCTGAGTGTGCAATGACCTTTCTTCGTATTTCTGAGCTTATTTCCCATCAGAGCATTCATAGAGGGGAAAAGCCCCATACATGCAAAACATGTGCAAAAAGTTTTATTTTGGGCTCAGAGCTTGCATGCCACCAGAAGAGCCACACAGGAGAGGAACCTTTTAGATGTACCAGGTGTGGGAAAAGTTTCAGGTTGAATACGCATCTCGTTACTCATCAGCGAACCCATACAAAAAACACCATGTAAATATAGCAAAGTCTCATTAACACTTGTGGTTTCAGTATCTATACCGAAAACTGGGCAACAATTACCCTTTATGTCCTAGGCATTATACTAAGCACTTTACACACGTCCCACATAATATGTCACTTAATTTCATCACAATCTTGATTTAGGCACTATGATTTCTATTTTATAATTGAGGAAACATAAATTAATGTCACAGGTAGTGAATGAAACCAGGATTCTAACTCAGTAACTCAATTACTGTTCAGATTCCATTTGTATGAGCCAGAGAACAACACAGAACTTTTTTTAAATTCACTTTTCATGAAAATGAAGGTTATTGCTACAGTTCTTTTAATTTTGTTTACATGGTTTCTAAGTAAGTTTTAGAAGGAGGAGAATTTATTTATTTTTTGCCAGTTCTGCAGATATAGTATCTAGGAAAGTAACTACTTTTATACCTGTTTTATACTTTTTTTTTTGGCTGTAATGATCTGAATGTAATATTTGTATGCGATTATTCTTGTTTTACATGTGAATTTCTGGAGGGGTTTAGGAGCCTTTTTTCCCCCACATGTGAAAAGTTCCCAAACAGGGGTACTAGTTGGTGCCATGACAGCTGTTAGTATCCGGGGAGTTCCCATTCTCAGATCTGATGCCAGTGGCCTTTGTGATTCAAGCATTTACGAGGAATTTGGCAGTCTGACTATAGCCCTTTCTGGTGCCTGGACTTGATCGAGGGAAAGATACTTACTCCTCTCTGAGAATGTTTACCTCCAAGTCTCTACTGAAGCACATTACCTGCCTTGCTATGAATAATAGTAACTATTGTTTAGTGAGCATGTTAGATACTTTTGGTATATTACCTAATTTAATCTTCAGAATAAATCTATGACAGAGAAAGGACTACTATCATTTCATAAATGAGGAAACTGAAGCCCCTAGTGGGTAAAGTCAGTACCTTCCACAAGACACAACAATAGCAATGTGCTGAAGCTGGCATTTCATCTTGGGTCTCTCTGATGCTGAAGGCCGTGCATTCTGAGACACCGTGTTATGTGTTGGCATGTGCACCACATGTTAGCACTGCAAGCAGCTGAGATAGGTGGGTGAGGGTGGTCCTCATGGAGGTACCCTGTGCATGTGCCTCCTGGAACCCCTTCACTCCCTTTGTGCTGTATCTCAAGCCTGACTTATATTTGTGGTTATAAAGCAACAGAAAGACTCTCCAGGACCTCAAGTTTAAACTCCCATCCCTACGATCAGATGAGAGATTGCAAACTACAGAGTACAGTCCTTATGGTTTTAGTGAAAAAAAATTTCCTCATTGCCAAAGAAAAATACATATAGAAAATTGTTAGGTTTAACCAAAATACTTGACAATATACAGGTCTTTCGATACTGCTGTTATGTATAAATATTGGAGCAAAATATTGCTAAATGGAATGGTTATTAATGTTAAAGATCCAGAGAATCTTGTAAATATACATTCATATGGGATTTCTCTTTAAAGCATAATTGTGTACCTGCCAGCAAAACAGCATTTAAATGGGCTTTTGACTGGGATGTGAGAATGGTCTTATTCTATTTAAATACAGCATTTGCTAAAATGATATTATCACTGGGAAACCTCATGAGCAATAATAGGCATCTGTAGGACTAATTGGATGGCACGTAGTACCTGGAAGATGTGGTCTTCCTACAGAACAGCAGATTGAGAATTGAATGTACAAAAAGATGCTGGTTACTGCTGTAAGCTCTTAAGCCGGAAGATATGGTTGATGAGTAAGGAAAATAGAAGCCAATAGCCCTACCCCAGGGAGGGGTATTCCTTTTTCCCTTTTTTTGTTCTTATTTCTTGTTTGCAGATCCACAGTTGAGACCCCGTGCTCTGTATGTCAAGGTCACACTTGGCTCTTTGTTTCTGATGTCTCCACTCTTAGGATACAGGACAGCAGTCTGCTGGGGCTTCAGGGTCTTAAATAAAAAAGCAAGGTCTTCTGTAGGTTTTTCTTCAGCAAGTCTGTCTGTCTGAGGTGCTTAGAATTGTGTAGAAAAATGGTCTCCAGTTAGATTTCTTAGCAGCCAGCTCTGGGATATAATGATCTTTGCCAAATGCCAGGAAGCACCAATCTCTCTGCTCTCCTGCTCTGCCTTTAGTGGGAGCAGCTGGCATGGTGCCTCATCAGTACATATTAGGGGCTCTCAGATTTCAGCTGACTGAATGAAGAGTTGCAGGGTGGGGAATAAAATTGGGAAAGCGGCTCCTCCTAGCAGAGTTGCTGCAGAAAGAAGTAGGGAAGTCTGTCTTAGAAGGCACTTGGACAGAATGGGGCTGACATACAGATAGAAGCTGTCATCCTTTCGTCTGCTCCTAAGAAAGAATAGGGCAAGGTGAGGATTTATGCCATCAATGCTATTCTGCACCTCAAGACGAAAAGTCGTCTTTCCAGATGAGGCTTCCTTCACGATGAACTTCAGGTTTTACATTTTTCTTTATTTTCCAGATTTTGGAAGATTATGCCAAACCTCCAAAAGAGATTAGAAAAATAGCACTTCTGCAAAAACATTAACATACCCGTGAGTCTAATTAAAATGCCTTTTTGGTGTAATATTGTTAGTGATTGGTATGCAGGAAAAAGTTAAAAAGAAACCCAAAGCTCTGAGTGTCAGTTACTGTGAAAGAGGCATATTTTCCGTTGTTGCCTTTTTGTGCATCTGAACCTAAACACATTTGCTGGATGTAATTCAAGCTGCTCTGAGCCCAAGTTGCTGAAGGAAGAGGTCAGTATCTGCCAGTGAGATCCATGCTGTTTTTATGATGATGGTTTTTTTACCCTTCTCTTTACAGTGTCAACTGATGGAGATAGATTCCACAGATTGTCATTAACCCAGAGATGATATTAGCCTACCAGGTTAGCATTAACATATACTGGATAAAAGTTAATATAGGGATGAAAAACTAAATGCAGGAGTTTATTGCTTTGAACAGTTGGTTCACTACATTTTGTAGCATGGATGTTGATCCACCGTGCAGAGTGAAAACTCTGTACTGAAGAAATTAAGTCTTGAATAAATTTCTTGGTTTTTGTTGATGCAGTGATGAAAATGTTTATCAAATCCTTAAGGTGATTGCCAGCATATCAGGGTCTGTAACAGCCATCACTGAGGAAAACAGCATTGTTCCAGTAGTATTCAGATGTCAACAGTTTATACTTTGTAATTAAAGAAATTGTGGAATTTAGTTGTTATTCTTGAAGGAGTTGGACTCAAAATGGCTTTGTTTAGGACCTTTGTTACATTGGGTAATACTTCATTCACATCTCCCCATTTAACATAGAAAATGACTAACCCAGTAATTCAGGGAGTTAAGACTAAAAACAAGTGACATTTCACAGCAAGTGCCATTTTGAATCTTTGACTCCTGAGATCCCATATAATTAAGTGGCATTGTTCTGATGACTGCAACATGGTATACGATCTGATACCGACGATTTTGCTCAAAGTAATCTGACAATTTACTGCATATACGTACAAAGCAGGCTATAGTTTATCTGAATAGAGTCTATTTTGAATTGTTTATTAAACTTGTTATCGCTATAGGATTTCAGTAGGAAAGGGTTTTTGCTTTGACCATCTGTGTGAAAGTAACTAAATGATCTTCATTAGAAGTGTATTCATCTGTTTTAGTTTTATAGATTGAGAGAGCTATTGATCTGATACCAAGATGACCATTACCCATCTTTTCATGGCCCATCTGACTACTGGTGTTTCATCTTTTATTTTTTGACATCTCTCCTCACATTAACAGTCTGGGGAGGATGGGAATATGACACATACATTTATATAAACCTGAGAATATGCTGCAATTTCTAGTTCCTTTGGATACCTCAGAAGTATGTTTGTTTTATGCACTTGTACTGTTTATGTCTGTTTAATGTTTCGATTTTACTGTTTTTGGTGCATTCTCATCAGTCAGCTCTAGATTGCAAGCTCTCATCAGGCAGTGATTATGTCTATCCGATGTGCAATTTGGCATCTAATAAATGCTTTTTTAAATAATGATGGCTATGAGGTGAACTTTTTTTTTTACACTTCAGTGGTTTTAGATGGTAATAAGATGAATTTTGAAGACAGGCGGGATTGTGTTTTGGAGAGGGTGAATGAATGGCCGTAATAATGGAAGTAAAATCGTTTGCTTCCCAGAACTTAGAAGAAAATTCCATCACTACTCCGGGACACAGCACTAGACGTCGATTTCCCTTCCAGCCTTTGCTCCACGGCGGCGGTACAGGGCCACATACCTCCAGCCACGAGAGCGGCGATTGCCCTCGTGGGTCTCCGCCTGGAGCCGAGGGGAGGAGGTAGGCGGGGTGGTGCGCTGGCTAGGGCTCCCAGAAGGCTTTGCGCGGCCTGGGGGAGACCGTGCGGCTGGAGCCTGGCAATCTGCAGCGCAGGTTGGCGGAAATGCCAACGAGATGAGACGTGCTAGAGCGGCCCGTGAAGCCGAGACCGGAAGTTGCGCGCTTACTTTCGGCGCCCTCTTCTGGCGGCGCCGCTGCGCACCCCTGGGAGTGTTGAGGTGCGGTGGGCGGTGGGAGCTCTGCTACGAGCTCGGCCGCGCTCGACCCTTGCGCACCTGCCACTGCGAGCCGATCTCCGCAGAAACTGGGCGGCGAGAGCGAGAGCATTTGTCGAGGGGCTCCTCGGGATTCTCCCTCCGCACCGGCAGGAAGATAACGCCGGTGTGACTGTCGGAGGCCAGCCCGAATCTCCGTCCCGCGAGTCCAGGCACTGACCGTCCTGGGGACGGGAGAAGAAGCCCCGCGCTACCTCCGCAGCCCTAACCCTTCTTTGGCAAGGCGAAGCTACGGGCTCGCCCTGCCTGTATGCCTGGCTTGTTGAAAGGGATGCTTTGTGCTTCTTACTTGCCCTGGGTAGAGTATCTTCTCTCTAGAATCAGCGCCAGTCTCCTCGTCGGCTTTCTGTGTCTCGCGGCCGAATTCTAATATGCTTCTGCTTACTAGAGTGTACCCTGTGCTCATCTGAGTACATGGTCTCCCCAAGTGCGCTTAGCCACTTCGATGACTACGAAGACCCCACTTGATGTCTAGATTTCTCCTTTCCTCTGCACTCCAGATCCCTACATTCAAGTGCCTAGGAGAGATCTTCCTTTGGATGTCTCTAAGGCATCGAAACACCTGCCCCAAACCGAACTCATGCGTTTAGCACCTGATCTGTTCGGCCTGCAGCATGTGGCACCAACATCCACACAATTGCTTATGCTACCAACACACACTGCCTCTTCCTCTGCTCCTCATCCATTCAATCATCAAGTCCTGTGGATTCTACCTCAAAAATATCTTTCAAATCTGACTGCTTCTCTCTGTCTCCACCCTTAGCTAACAGCATGGAGCCTGGATTGACTGAAATAGCCCTCTCCTCCTCTCTCACATCACTCTTGTTCCCTGCCAGCACATCTGATCATGTCACCTTCCAACCTGATGTCTTCCACTGGCTTCCCATTGTCCTTAGGATGATGTCCAAAATTTTCAATGTGACCTTCCTAACCATTACTTCCCTGCCAACTCCAACTCCAGCTGCTCTCTTCTTCATTCTCTTTCTTCAGCTGCACTTTCAGTTGTTCAAATATACCAAGCTCTTTAATTCCTCAAGACTTATAAACATACTTTTCCTTTTACCTGGAACATCCCTCTACTTCCTTTATTTTCCCCTCCTCATAGAACTTACCGTGCTTGTAATTGAATACTAATTATATAACTAGTGGTTTAATGTCTCTGTGGGGGCAGGGACCAGGCATAGCAAGTGCTTAAAATTGTGCATTGAAAGAATGAAACTTCTTTGGCTCTGTCACCTTTTTTTTGAGGAAGATTAGCCCTGAGCTAACATCCCCCACCAATCCTCCTCTTTTTTGCTGAGGAAGATTGGCCCTGAGCTAACATCCCTGTCTATCTTCCTCTACTTTATATGTGGGATGCCCACCACAGCATGACTTGATAAGCGGTGCGTAGGTCTTTGCCTGAGATCCAAACTGGCGAACCCTGGCCACCGAAGCAGAGCACCCAGACCCAACCGCTATGCCACTGGGCCAGCCCCAGCTCTGTCACTTTTATACTGTTGGATACACCTATAAGACTGACTGGAGGAAGGGGAGTAGGCAGTGGTGCTGTCAGTTACAAGCAGGCAAGAGGTGTAACTGCAGCCCAGGGAAGCTGTAAGGAAGTTAGCAAAAAGCTTGACTAAAACGGTTCTCAGGATAAAAACGTTATCATGCTCTATAGGCTTGAAAGGAATAATTTAGCAAAGATGCACAATTGCTACAAGCCACGTTGGAAGGAAGTGAGATAAAAGTGATGTTTGTATTCAAATAGAATTGTGTTGAACTAATAAAACAGAGAAGGAGACTTGAACAAGCTGGTTCTACATCTTACTGCCTTGAACCTTCTGGGAGTAAACTGTTAGTGATTAAAGTAGCTCACATCACTGGACCAGAGGACACCTGGCCCCAAAACATCATTGCCTGTGCTGTTCCCATCTTAGAAGGTCCCCTCAGCCGGAGAGAGGCAAGCACCCAAAGTGGGCATTATGGTGCTACACTTGAAGTCTGTGCTGCCCAGGAAATTCCAAGAGAGGGTGTTGACACTCTGAATATCATGGAACAACTGCGACTTGGCCAGCAGGTCCACATTCCTATTGGAAGTTGTTTCATTTGACTGATTTGGCTCATGAGCCCATCCCTGATACAACCACTGTGACCAGGAGGATGGAGTATACTGGCCAGGCCTGGTTCTCATGTGCCCTCCTGGAGCTGTGGTTGGGGTCAGCCCCACCAAAATCACATGGACAAAGTGTGAGAGAAGAGGTGACTCCCTAAGGGATACTTAGGGTACTTTAAGGAGAGGATGGGTGCTGGGGTGAAAAGTAACGGGTAAGTCAGAGTAGAGACTCAGAGGGGTAATTAGGACAGTGATGGAAATGGTAACATACTCAAGTGCTTGGCTGGTGTCTGGCCTTCCTGTGCTAAGCACTTTTCTTGGATTATTTCACCATTCTCATTCACATTTTACACATGCAGAAAATAGGGCTGGACTGTAGGATATGCTGGGAAGTAGAAGGAGACATGATGGAAGTCTAAGGTGCATTGTTGAAGGTGTGCTGTTAAATTGCCCAGCTTCCTATGAGCCGTGCAAACTCCAGAAAATGATTGAGTCTCAGTCTCCTCAAATGCCAAGAGAATAATCATGAAGTCTACCTCAAAGTGGGTAAGGGTCCAGGGAGATGCTGTGAGGTATATCTCTGAGGAATCATTACTGCAAGAGAGAAGGAGACTTGTTGCAACATCAAGTGACTGCCCTGGCAGGAGAAAGCTGAGGGGCCCTGACCTTCCTATCTCAAGTAGAGCCTTCCCTAGTCACTTCTCATCACATGATTCCTGTTTATTTTTTTCTTAGTAGTTATGGCTGCAGTTTTACATTTGTTTGTGTAATTATTTGATTCATATCTGTTTCCCCCTCTATACTGGGCTTTCTAAGACTGCATGCACGTCGTCTGCGTTCACCATTAGATCCCCAGCATCTAATGGTGCCTGGAGCGTAGCAGGCATTCAATAAATATTTGTCACAAGAATGAAAAGATTAATGAGTGAACCTCCAGGACATCCTTTCAGCGCGAGCTAACTGTCCCAAGCGAGCAACCGCGCGGACGCCTCCTGAGCTGGACGTGGAACCAGCTGGAACTACATTTCCCAGAGGGCTCCACGGCGGTAGGGCCCCTATTCACATTGACAGCTGTGAGAGGCAATGGGAGGCGAGGCTTCTTTGGCTTGGAGGCCGGATGGCCCAATCAGAGAGGAGGAAACAGGCCACTTCCTGTCTAGGCCCCGCCCCTCACCCTCAGGCTACTTTGCCCTCTGGTCCCAATGCCTGATGGGTTCCCCTGGGATATTTTGCCCAGGGCTCGTTCCGGGGGACAGGTCGCGTGCTGAACCTTTTGGATCCTGAGCGGACGTACCTGGAGAACCCTGGGGATGGGAGAGCTAAGGCCCCGGGGGACCCATCGACTCCCTTCGAGCAAGTGCGGAGCCCGGCGGAGCGTCCCGGACACCGCGTCCGGCTCCCCACTCCACGGGCCGAATCAGCTGCCGTCTGCGCCCCCGCGCGCCGCCCCCGGGTGAGGGGCGTCCGGGTACGATGGTAGGGCAGGAATGCAGGGACAGGGTTTCGATGCGACCTGCATTATGGGGATAACTCTGCAGTCAGATGCTGTAGATTGAGACAAGCTCGGAGACGACAGACACTCAGGAGGCTGCTGCAAGAGAGCGAGTGAGAGATGAGGGCCTGTAGTGGGGCTCATGGGAATGAGGAAGAGGGGTGTCTTCCAGACAGATTTAGGAGGCGAAAGTAACGATTTGGTGAGGTGAGAGAGCAAGGAGTTAGAGATGACTTGGAGTTTCTGGTTTGGGTGACTTGATGGTGGCTCTGTGGAGAGAAGATCCCCTGCCTCTTCGTGAGTTTACAGTTTTTCTAAACTTCCTAGGGAGGTGCGTTAATCACAAGTGAGTGCGACCTTGCAGCTGTGATAAATGCTATAGAGAAGAAGCACATTTTGCCGTGAGAGAGATGTCACCTGACCAGGATGGTCAGGGAGACGTTTTCTTCTGAGGAGAGCTGAGAGCTAAACAATGACTTTGAGTTTTGGTTGGAGACTTCTGGAAAGGGCACAGGTCAGTGGGCTGCAATCTCTAACCAAGAACCTTACAAGGGTCTCAGCTAACGTGTCGGCTGACCCCACGCATGGTCAGCTTTTCTTGCTTACTTGTACTGTCTGTTTCAGGGAAAAGCAGCCAGAAAATGGAGAACACAGACGCCCAGCCACACCCTACAGAAAGACAGGGTGTGACATTCCCAGGTCCAGTCCCAGCTGATATGAGGCTGTCCCCTGAGCCATAAGATGGCTGCAAACTTGGGTGCCCTGGACCTCCCCATCCCCCAGAACTGGAAAGCCTCCTGATAAAAGATGCCACCAGGAGGCAGGAATCTAACCTGCAAATCCATGATCCTGGTCCTGAAACACTGTTGTCAGGTCATCATACCCCTCTGCCATGAGGAGCTGGCTGGGCCGGGGAGGCCCTTAGCCACATATGGGGACTGTGCCATCAGTGGCTATGGCCAGAGATGCCCCCAAGGAGCAGATCCTGGAGCTCCTAGAGCTGGAGCTCTCCTGACCATCCTGTCTGAGATCCACACTGGGTTCACTTGAGGACTCAGAGGGCGACAAGAGGCAGTAACTGATGGAGGATTTGTGGAGAGCTCAGGAAACCAGGATACTGGGATGAGAAGGGCCAGAGGAGACCCAGAGAGTGAACACGAGATAGGTGATAAGCTCCTCTCCTTGGAAGAAGCAGGCAGAGGGGATACCCTGAGCATATGTTAGCCCTCTGCAACAGGTAGAATGTGGGCAATCTTGGTTCTTCTTCCAGCAATACGCTGTAATTTTGAAAAGGTTTGGGAAGAGGAGTGTGGGGAAGTCAGAGGCAGAGTTGATCACCCTCCCAGTTTTGCTGTGAGCCAGCCTTGCCTGAGGCAGCCCTGCCCACGGGTCTGCACTTCCAGTGGTGGCTGGACCAGACCTATGAGAGCCACTCCAAAGGAGGAGCAGGCCTCTTGAGGGGCGAGGCATTTACTCCCACTGGAGCCTTTGCCTTAGAGTGCTGGGGCACTGGCTCCGCTGGAGGCACATAACTCTGATCCTCTCACTTAAACCTTATAAAGTTGAAGAAACAGATTTGAAAGGGGAACTAGAGCCAGGATTGGATCTAGGTCTGTCCAAAGCCAATGTTCATGCGCACTTGGTGCTATGGTCTGAATGTTTGTGCCCGCCTCCATCAGTTCATATGTTGAAATCCTAACCCCCAAAGATGATGGTATTAGGAGGTAGGGGCTTTCAGAGGCGCTTAGGTCATGAAGGCAGAGCCCTCATTAGTGGGACTTAGTGCCCTTATAAACAAGACCCCAGAGAGCTCCCTCACCGCTTCCACCTTGAGAGGAGACAGTGAGAATACGGCAGCTGTGAACCAGGAAGAGGCCTCTCACCAGAACGCGACCTGACCATGCTGGCACCTTGATTTCAGACTTCCAGCCTCCAGAACTGTGAGAAATAAATGTCTGTTGTTTGTAAGCCACCAAGTCTGTGATAATTTTGTTATAGCAGCCTGAACAGACCAAAACACTTGGCTATGCTGAACTGTCTCCCGATGCTCCTTTCTTAAAGTTTTTCAAAAGGTAAAACAAGTGCCTTAAAACTTTTCCTCAGGACATTGTCTTTGGCTTGAAGCCCTCATGCTACATGTGAAATATACTTCTCTGCAGTGTCACTTCCTGGGTTCTGCCTTTTCCTAATACTGTGTCACTCTCAATCTGTCAGCTCAGGCCTTCCCTCCCGCTGATGAAAGCACACTGCTCCTGTCCTCTCCTGGCAAGGCTGAGTCCTCAGTATAGGTGTCCCCCACTTCACACACAGACATGTCCACGTCCCTATGCCTGTGTCCTCACACCTCCCAGTGGGGTCCAGGTAAGCCCTAATTTGTAACCTTCATCTTTGGATGTTCTGCCTTCTACTTCTGTTGGGGGCACCCTCCTCTGCCACCCTGGTCTCTCTCCTTGTCTCTAACCCTCGGCTCCATCTTCTAGAGCAAGACCTTGACCTCTGCCCCCATTCTTGCTTGCAGGTACTCCAGGAAGACTAATGTATAGCCCCACTCACAAGATTTTTGTGGCCTTCTGGCAAACTTTTCACTGGGTTCTTGAAAATTATGTATTTGCAAAAAGTAAGGAGTACGTTATTCACAATAGCCAAAAGATGGAAACAACCCCAATGTCTATTGGCAGATGGATGGATAAACAGACTGCTCTATCCATACACTGGAATGTTATTGAGCCTTAAAAAAGGAGTGAAATTCTGACACATGCTACAACATGGATGAACCTTGAGGACATTATGTTCAGTGAAATAAGCCAATGACAAAAAGACAAATTCTGTATAATTCCACTTATATGAGGCCCCTAGCGTAGACAAATTCACAGAGACAGAGAAGTAGAAGGGTGGGTGCCAGGGGCTGGGGGAGGGGGCTGGGGATTCATTGTTTCTTGGGGACAGACCTTCAGTTTGGAAAAATGAAAAGTGTTCTGGAGATGGGATAGTGGTGATGGCTGCACAATATTGTGAATGTACTTAATGCCACTAAACTGTACATGTAAAAGTGGTTAAAATGGTAAATTTTATTTATGTATATTTTATCATAATAAAATTTTTTTTAAAAAGCCAATGTAAAAAGAAAAAGTAAGGAGCAGCATGAAGGGCCATGGAAGAAGGGGGTGCCTCTGCTTTGGGGTGCCTGTCTCTACGACCCCAATTTTATTCATAAACATTCTCCTTTGAAGAAATTCTTTTGCTTCTCCAGGACGTTCTCTACTGTGACCACAGTGTAAGCAAGTCCAGGGCAGTAGGACCTCTCCTCCCTCACATCCCTGTGGCCTCTTCGCTCATTCAGGTGGGAGCTGATGGGAGGAGATTTCAGGATGCTGTTTCAGTTGACACATCATTCGTCTTCCTTTTGTATGACACTTTCCAGAAAACAAAATGCTTTCACATGCACGTATTCACTTCACCAGTCATGGGAGGTAAGCAGGGCAGGTCTTCCCATTTCCATGGAAGAAACAGTCTTGGAGAATTTAAATGACACATCCAGATCTCGGGACTGGAGAGTGACAGAGCTGGACACAAAGCTTTCCCTTGGTCTTAGCCTGGTACAAAGCCTATTCCTCTGTTTGTTGATAGAGCTGCCTCTGATCCAACTAACCCCAAGTCACCCGCAGGACCAAGGTACGGTCTTGGGGTTCCTCCAGCTGGATCTGCCCTCATCTAGCCCTGGACGAGTTTCTAGAGCCAGAAGTGACATTTGGAGAGGTTTGCCTCACACTTCTGTTTCACTGGTAATTCAAAAATCGTGACTGTGACCGTAATGGCCACTTTTGTATTTTGGCAGGTGACAGCTGCTTTAAAGAGATGTATTGGAATTATGCAAAAATATATTACAACAGAATGGGAGAAAATATTTGCAAGTCATATATCTGATAAGGAGTTGATTCCAGAATATCTAAAGGACTCTTACAACTCAACAATAAAAAGACAACTTAATTTAAAAGGGCAGAGGTTTTGAATAGCTGTTTCTCTACAGAAGATACACAAATGGCCAAGAAACACATGAAAAGATGCTCAATATGGTTGGCCATCAGGGAAATGCAAATCAAAACTACAATGAGATACTACTTCATATCCACTAGCATGGCCATAATAAAAAAGACAGACAATAACAAGTGTTGGTGAGGATGTGGAGACCTGGAACGCTCACATACTGCTGGGGAGGATGTAAAATGGTGCAGCCCTTGTGGAAAACATACCAAATGGTTAAACACAGAGTTACCATCTACTGATACATGCTACAACATGGATGGACCGGGAAGACATTGTGCTGACTGAAGGGGGGTGCGCTCAAGGGGGTGCAGGCATGGGGAATGACTGCTAATGATGATGAGATTTCTTTTTAGGCTGTTGAAAATGTTCTAAAATTAATTTGCAGTGATAGTTGCACAATTCTGTGAATATACTATGATAACTGTACACGTTAAGTGGATGAATTTTATGGTATGTGAAATATATCTCAATAAGGCTGAAAAAAATAGCATTTTGTTTTAGAAACATCTTGGGGAAATTTCAACTCTATTGGATGGTATTTGGCAGTTGTTAATTTTGTTGGGAGTGATAATGGTATTATGGGGGAGGTTTCACAAATCCTTACCTGCTGTAGATGGAAATACTTTTTGGAGAAATCTGTGAGGTGCAGATTCCCCACCTATGCACAGATGCTTCCCCTCTCCCTGTCTCCCTGGGGGTAATTCAGGGACCACATAACATGAGCAGGAGTCATCCCACCCCAAGAAGGGTAAGTACAGGGCAAATCCAGAGAGGATGGTGAATCTTACAGGCTGCTCCATGGGTGAGGGCTGCACACAAGAGGAGAAAGACGATCTTCTTTATATGGGGTAGCTGATTGCAAGCCAGCAGGTCAGTGTTTTGTGCTGAGGCTCTCTGGTGGAACCATGCATGGGCAAGGGGGACGGGAGAACCCTACATCTGAAGAACTGAGTACAGAGCTGCAAATGCGGCTGAGCGCCCAGGGCCTTCAGACCCTCCTCGCCTGGAGCTGGGCCTTATCTGCCAAAGGAAAACTGGGCCGGGGGAGGTGAGGCAGCAGCTCAGGCTCGAAAACCTTCTGGGAATGAGTGATCTTCAGGCTAGTGATTTTGTCACAGTCATTCAAGGTCCGCAGTTGAACAGGAACTCAAAGACATGAAGATCTGGCACTTACTGATTTTGTAATCAGGAGAGAGAAAATATACACATACAGGTTCTTCAAAACATACCATGCAAACAAAGCTCTTATTTAAGGAACAGTTCCTGTCCCAACTGTTATAAATAAGAAAAGTGGAAATCTACGTTTCTTCCCTATTAAGAGAGATCTTCTTTGACCAACCAAGTTGATTCAATAGATGGGTGAGGTTGGCTGAATCATGGCCCCCAAACATGTCCACATCCTAAGCCCTGGAACCCGTGGATGTTATCTTATACGGATTTTGCTGATGTGTCTAAGTTACGGCACTTGAGATGGGAAGACTATCTTTGATTATCTGGGTGGGCCCAATACAATCATAACAGTCCTCATAAGAGGGAGGCTGGAGGGTCAGAGTCAGAGGAGAAAGTGACATGATGACAGAGATTGGAGGGATGTACTTTGAAGATGGAAGAAGGGGCCACAAGCCAAGGAATGCAAGTGGCTATTAGAAGCTGAAAAAGGCAAGGAAACAGATTCACCCATGACAGCCTCTGGAAGGAACCAGCCCTGCTGACACCCTGATTTTGGCTCAATGAAACTAATTTCGGACTTCTGACCTCTGGAACTATAAGATGTCTGTGTTGTTTTTAAGCCACTAAGTTTATGGTCATCTGTACTGCAGTGACAGGAAACTAGTACAGACATAAATATCATTAGGGAAGTTATTAAGAAATAACAGTGAAATTGGCCTAGAAAAAGGAGCTGGGGTGAGGTGGGAAAAGAATGAGGAATCAAGAGGCCCCGACTGGTGAGAGGCAGGGGACAGGAATGAGGTAAGGAGCAGGCCTAATAATGAAGATAAACTCTTCTAATATCTAACACAGTTGCTGGGAAGGGGACCGTGGATTAGAGTCTAAAGGGCCACCACTGGGCTTCCATTAAGTCTCTCTGCCCCAGAGACAAGAGGCTTTGTCCACTGCATTCAACAGGTTGTCACCAGGGTCTCTGATTCAGGCAGAAATAGGCCCTGAGGGGAAAGCAGGGGCCCTCAACTCTTCAATCACTGAACACCTCTTTCTCTTGGCTGGGCATGGGTTAAATCCAAAAGCTAAACTGATGGAAAAACAAGGTTCTTATCCTTAAAGAGCTTTTATCGTGTACAGCACATTTCCCCAACCTTGGCACTATTGACACTTTGGACCAGATAACTCTGTTGTGGGGGCCATCCTGTGCACTGTAGGACATTTAGATGCATCTCTGCTTTCCACCCCACTAGAGGCCAGGAGCTACCCTCCCTTCCCCCAAGTCATAACAACCAACAATGTTTTCAGACATTGCCAAATGTCCTCTGGGGGCAAATGTGCTCTCAGGTTGAGCATTACTAACATGTGGGCTGGAGCAGGAAGTGACACATGAGTAAGTCTAAGTCTGCCTAGAACTTGTCAGAGGTTTTGCAGAGCAGGCAACTCGTGTGAGACGGGACAGGGAGGGAGGAGTGGGGGCTGGCAGGTCCTCAGGGCAAAGGGAACAGTATATGCAAAAACCCCGAAATGTGTGTGTGTGTGTGTTGGGGGGGGGGTGTTGCACGCACACACGCACTTGTCCCTCTGCAGTAAGGAACATGAGATTCTTGGGGAGGGTGGTAGGAGAACAGCACAGGCCACAGCCCTGAGGTGACTGGCAGTGATGTGACGATATCGATGCTTTAGGAAGGGCACCCATCTACCAAAACTTTTCTCTAAACTGAGAGATCAGCTGGCTTGTCCAGGGTGACTAAAAATTGTGTACCGATTGGGTTTTAATGTCCATTTTGAGAGAATGAAGGAGTGGAATTAGATGATCTCTCAGGCCTAACATTTTATATAAATGTATTTTGTCATTTTTAGAAACTTTATTGAGGTATAATTTACATATCATAAAATTAACACATTTCAATGGTTTTAGTAAATGTACTGAAATAATCCAGTTTTAGAACATTTTCATCACTCCATTTTGTTATTCTTAAAGCTACTGGCCTAAGGGAGAAAGCAGAGAGTAAAGATTCCCTTTGACATCTTAGGAGTCTATATCCACTCCTTGCTTCTTGTAGCTTTTCCCTATTGCTTGGGAGCAGCTGTGTACATTTTCTTTTCCTAAATCAAAGCTGCTTTGATACAAAAAAGATCCCTCAATATATGTGTGTTTGTTTGTTTATTTTGATAAAAGCACTAATTACTTGGAAACCCTCTCCTCACACAAACATGTTCATACTCTCACTTCATGCATCCTTTGTTAGGAACAGCCAGGAATCATGGGAAGAATATCAGAGGATTTATATTCCAACGAAATCTGCCTTGAAATTCTTGTGGATCACTCATCTTTATTAAAGAAGTGTGCATGTGATAAAGATTGTCTAGTATGACAGGAAATGCATAACTGTAGAATTTACCCTTGAACATATTTAGAGGATAAATAAAGCAGCAGAGAGAAGATTTAACATCAAGGGGGGCAGCTGCAGAATCATCCTGATTCTCCCTCAGTAGTTCCTCCCCGCTCTCCATCTGAGACTCTGGTTCTCTTTGACCCAACACCCAGACCTGGATCTCTTCGCCCTATCACTGTGTATGGTCATGTCCCGAGTCAGCTTCTTCTGGGACCCCTCACGAGCCAAATGTGCACCATCATTCCTCAGGGACCTCTTGCTTTCCTTGTAAGTCACGCAGTGTTTGTGATTTACATGCAAGTAGGGGAAGAGAAATACAAATGCCTTCCTTCTCAACAGAAAGCATGAAGCCCTGCTTTCAGTCCCCATGGTGGAGTCTGTGATGCTGGTGAAGGTTTGAGCTCTGGCGAAAGCTTTTCCCACACTGGCCGCACTGGTATGGCTTCTCTCCGGTGTGGATCCTCTGGTGCAGTTTCAGGGTTGACTGCCGCCCAAAGCAGTTTCCACATTCTCCGCACGTGTAGGGTCTCTCTCCAGTGTGGACTCGCTTGTGTCTTTTCAGCTCTGAATTCCATGTGAAGCTTTTCCCACAGTCATCACATTTGTAAGGTTTCCTTACTGAGCGGGTCAGCTGGTGGCCAAGGCGTTGCACGTGACTGCTCAGGCTTCTTTTACTTCCTTTGCCTTTCCTCAGCTCTCTCAGCGTGTGGCTCTTTAGGGGGCTACTGATGTATTCCAGTTCCCTGCAATGTCTCTGGTAGTGAGCAAATGGCTTTTGAGCATTTGGGGGGCTGACCTGCCTCCGTGACAAGCGGGATTCACTCATATTCGCCCCTCTCGGTTCAGGACTCTGTAGACCATTCCCTTTGGATCTGCCAGCTGACAATGCACATGGCTTTGCTCCTTTAGCCCCCTCCTGTTGCGGATTTTCCTTGTTGTCACTTTTCATTCTGGGGGCCTCTATAATTAGAAAGAATATGTTTCATTTTCTGGGCTTCGAAGAATGAACCTCAACAAAAGAGTTACAAAATATACTGCAAGGTTTCTCAAAGTGTGGTCCTCCACTGGCAACTTGTGTTAGACTTATCTGGGGCACTCGTTAAACAAGAAGGCTGCCTCACATTCCCAAGGCTGCTGAGTCAGAATCTCTGGAGGTGGGACCTGGAAATCTGCAGTTAACAGGCTCCTGGGGTGATTCTGATTTATATGAAAGTTAGGAACCAAGTTCTCCAACCTCCTTTAGGGAAAGGTTTAGGAAAGGAGAAATAGGGAAAAGCAAACCCATCAGTATCAACTGATGTATTAGCTAAGGAATGAAAAGAAGGAAGAGAGTTGAAATTTCAACACTGTAAATATATTCTCACCTACATGAACACTGAATGACCACCACTGTCTCTTCAAATAATGGTAAATCCAGTGAACGTGCCATTTTCTTTCATTACAAAGTTGATGGCATTTGTGTTTGGAAACTGGAATATGGGCTAGATATGTATCCTAATTACAGAAACTCCTCAACTTCTGACCACCAGGAGTGAGGATCAAGATGGAAATGAGTTGGAATGACCTGTGAGCAAGTCAGATGATCTAGAGCTGTGCTATCCCATAGGATTCCTATGTGTGTGTGTGCGTTATTCAATATGGGCCACTAGCCACATATGGCTACTGAGTACCTGAAATGTGGCTAGTGTGACTGAGAAACTGAATTTTAAATTTTATTTAATTTTAATTAACTTAAATTCAGACTTAAACATGCAGCCCATACAATTATGGTCAACTGCTTTTCAACAAGATTGTCAAAACAATTCAATGGGGAAAGAATAGTCTCTTCAATAAATAGTGCTGGGACAACTGGATTTCCACATGCAAAAGAATGAGGGTGGACCCCTATCTCACAACATATACAAAAATTAACTCAAAATGGATCAATGACCTAAATGTAAGAGCTAAACCAATCCCTCTTTGAACAAAACATAGGTGCAAATCTCTGTGATTTTAGATTAGGTAATGGTATTTTAGATGTCACCAAAAACACAAGGTAACATAGAAAAAATAGATAAACTGTACTCCATCAAAATCAAAAACATTTGTGCTTCAAAGGATACTATTAAGAAAGTGAAAAGACAACCCACAGAATGGGAGAACATACTTACAAATTATATATAAGGGTCTTGTATCCAGAATATATAAAGAACTCTTATAAAAACAATAAAAACCTAACCCAATTAAAAAATGAGCAAAGGATATGAATAGACATTTCTCCAAAGATGATGTACAACTGGCCATTAAGTACATGGAAAGATGTTCAAGATCATTAGTCATTAGGCAAATAACTCAAAACCTCCATGAGATACCACATCACATCTAATAGGACGGCTGTAATCACAAAGACCAACAATACTAAACGTAAGCAAGGATGTGGAGAAATTGGAATCCTCATAGATGTTGGTGGGAATGTAAAACGGCGCAGCCACTCTGAAAAACAGTCTGACACTTCCTCAAAAGGTTAAACATAGAGTTACCATGTGACCCAGCAATTCCACTCCTAGGTACATACCCAAGAGAAATGAAAACTTATGTCCACACAAAACTTGTACACAATGTTTGTAGCAGCATTATTCATGATAACCAAAAGTAGAAACAACCCAAATGTCCATCAACTGATGAATAAACAAAATGTCCATATAATGGAATATTATTCAGCCACAAAAAGAAATGAAGTATTGACACATGGTACAACAGGATGAACCTTGAAAACATTATGCTAAGTGAAAGCCAGACACAAAAGATCACATATTGTATGATTCTGGACAATGGAATGCCCAGAATAGGCAAATCCAGAGACAGAAAGTAGACAGTGGATGCCAGGGCTGGAGAGAGGGGGATGGAGTGTGACTGCTAATGGGTATGGGTTTCTTTTTGAGGTTATGAAAATATTCAGGAATTAGAGAGTGGTGATGGTTGCACAAGTGTGTGAATATACTAAAAACCGCTTAACTGTACACTTTAAAAGGGTGAATTTATAATGTGTGAATTATATCTCAATAAATAAAATTTAAACAGCCACATGTGGCCAGTGATGACTGCATTGGACAGTGCAGCTCTGAAGGAAGGCACTGTTGGAGCTTAGGGACGAGGAGCATGAGAATCTACCCTCTCGGGAATCAAAAGAAAGGAGATGGGGACTGCATACAACCCAGCTGCTGCTGAGGCAGGAGAAGGGAGTGTGTGTGGTCCGCTTTCTTCAGGACCATGAAGGCCATAGGTTACGGGGCACGACCTCAGCCAGGGGCATAATGCTTTTCTACTGGACGCTCCAGGTCTTCTCTATTTCTGAGTTCTGAGAATAATCAAACCAAAGTGTTTCATTGAATGTAGCAAATCTTAAGGAATCAAGGCTCTCGTCTTCTTGTAACCCTCTTCTCTAACCTGCTGGCTGTATTCTGCTCTCGCATCTCCAAGACCGGCCACAGTGTTACTGTCATTCAGTCTTACAGACCACAGGACCGTGTAGAGCAGGGCCAGCAATTATACTGACACCAAGCCAGAGACAGACAGGGAAATGGACAAAAGGGTTTAAAGCAGACAGTGGCACAGGAGGAGGAAGAGGCAGAAAATAATATGGAGTGGGGCTTTTTCTCAATGAGAAGATTCTTGAGCCCCTTCTAAACATAGGAGCATTTTAAGTGATGAAACTCAGCCACAGCTCGCATGGCAGTTCATCAGTGGTCAAATATGGATCTGTTTTCACTCTAAGAAGCTCTGAAAGGGACAGAAAAGTAGGCAAAAAAAAAAAAAAGTTGTGCACTGGATTGTCAAATAGTCATTAAGATAAAATGATAAAAACATACTTCTCATGTATTGTATCGCTACCATTCAAATTAGTGAAATTTGTTAGGCAACAAAGATCTACTATTACATTCAGCGTTCAAAAAAACCTAACATCTGGTCTATGGCTTTTCAGAACCAGAAGATGCTGTGATGGAGAAAACAGACTGATGAGAAGGAGAGAAGAGGCACAGAGTGTTTACCTGTTCCAGCCAATTTGGGGGTTGGTTCCTGGAGGAGTGGGGATTTTTCCCAGTGATCGGGGCTCAGGGGCTCCTGAGATCCTGCCTGGGAAGGCTCCTCCAGAGAGCTCTCCCTGGGATACCTCCGAGGAGTTTGCAGTTGAAAGTCTGGCAGTTCCTGTTCTCCAAGTTGAGATCCAGTTTTTTCCAAGAGTACCTTCTGGCCCTGCATACAAACGGCCACCTAGGAACAAGCCCCATGCATTAGAGAATAGCCTGAGGAATGACTGAGGGCAGCTTGACCTCTCACTGCTCTGTAATGACCCCTTTACCCTGGGAATTCTTGATAATGGCCTGGAGGTCAACTTTGATAGAGACCACCGAAACTCTCAAAAGAAGCAGAGAAGGACATACAGAATGACCAGAATGGGCCTGCTTCAAATCAGCCGATACTTCCTGAGTAGATGCCCCTAAAGCTTGGGCCTTTCTCAAGGCCTGGAGTCAAAGTCATCAGAGAGCAGGCACAAATATCAGGGTCGGTTATGACACTGGCCCAGCAGATTCCCAACCTCTGCCCACCGCCTCCCTACTTCTGCTGGAAACAGGCCCTGTAGGACTGGGAAGCACTATGGTGGGGGCTGTTAAAAACCACCCTTATCTAATCGTTCTGCCCAAGACTCTCCTGGTAAGAAAATTCCAGTAACAGTAAGGCTCTAAGCGGACTGTCCCACCCCTGTTCCCTAATTGCTTCTGTTTCCCAAAGCACATGGCTGTTTGCTTTCTGTCTAGGCCCCAAGTGGAGTCTGACTTGGGGGTGGGGATTGGAAGGAATACTGGCCAACTGAGGTGTGACTTCCCGATCCAGAGGCAATATGCAAGATGCTTCACTGGAACAAGGTCCAATGAAGTACCCCTCAAACCAAATTCCTACCCAGCAGGATGACCCTGTCTGCTAAGAATCCTGAATGCAGGAAAACTTCCTGAGGAACGGGTCGGGGGGACCTATCAGCAAAGATTCAAGAACCTTACTTGATCCTCTACTTCTTCACTGGAGCGCCAGTGGCTGAGTTTTCTAAAAGCCTGCTACATTTCCGGCGTGGGGGGGGGGGGGGGTCCCAAATAGAGGCTAGAATCAACGTTTGAAGCCATCTGGTCCGTTTCTGGACTCTGTCTAACTAGGGAGGGATCCAGAGACCAAACACTATCTAGATGAAAAAAAATCCTGGGGACCATGAGAAAGGACTTGCCTTACCCACTGCTTTGGTCTCTTGGCTGCTCTGTGAAAATCTTCCACCAAGGTCACCATCTCCTTGCTGCTCATTGGACATCGATGCCTGACCCGAGCCTGGATCTCCGGCGGCAGGATGTTCAGAAACTGCTCCAGCACCAGTAGCTCCAAAATCTGCTCCTTGGTGTGCACCTCGGGCTGCAGCCACTGACGGCAGAGCTGTCGGAGCCGGGAGAGTGCCTCTTGGGGTCCAGACACCTCTTGATAACAAAACCGTCTAAAGGTCTGGCGTGACAGCTCAGGATCAGGGGAGTCTTTCTGCAGAGCAGGTCCCCGTTTCTCTTCTAGCTTTGTTATTATGTGTCTCTCTTGCTTGGAGGAAGCCTGAATGTGGGACTGCGAGCTCAAAGTTATCTCCATCTTAGCTGCCATTTTGGGGCTCGCGAGACAGCTTCTCTTTCTTTGTAAACAGCTCAAGCCTTGGGCATCATGGCCCTGGAAAATGCTAGAAGGATGCTAGAAATGAAGCTCCTCTGAGGATGCTGGGAGGACAGGATGCAGACAGGGCCTTCTCATTCGCTAGCCCTGACCCCAAACTCCTGAAGACAACACAATTCCTGGGAGTGGAAAGAGTTTGTCTTTCCGCCAGTTTCCTGAACTGCCTTGCAAAGGAGAAAAGTCATAACGTTCTAAAAGGAAACTGGGGAAAATACTGCTTCTATTTCAGCGATAAGCACACAAGGTCTCAGAGGAAATGCGCAATACGACCTAACAGGCTGCCAGGAACCACTAGGAAAAGTTCCAGTTGTCATACAGGTTGCCCGCACCAACTCTCCCGCATCTTGCTTAGACCAACCTGGAGCATCTTGCCAGGAGCTATAGGGTGGGCCTAGGCGGGCCACGGCGACGCCGGGGGGTGAGAGTTAGCGAAAGCCTCCTGCTTGCGAGCAAGGTAGACCGAGGCTCGGCAGGCCCAGCCTTTCCGGCCTCCGAGGGCGCCCCGCTCCGGCTCCGCGCCACAGCTGGCCGGGGCTTGGAGAAGCTGCGGCACTTCGGCGGGCAGCGCAACTTCGTGGCCAGGTGCGAGACCCGGCGGACACCTACGACGGTAGCGTCGCCTACTGCCCTGCACCCGATGCCCACCTGCAGCGCACTCACCTCTCTTGGGACCGAGACCCGGAACCCAGGAGCCGGGGCTGGGGGCGGGGCCGAAGCCGCTCGTGGCGGACACTCCCACTGGCTGCCTAGGAATTACGCCGCGGGAGGGCCCGCCTCCTCCACAGAGGGATTGGCTCCTCAAGAGCGTTCTCTTTCGTCTATTGGCTGCTGACTCTGTCGATGCTGGCGAAGAACCGCGCCAGCCGTCGTAGTGCAGCCCGGGAGTTGTAGTTCGGTGGACGCCTTGCGAGCATGCGCAGTAGGCGGGCTAGCGCCGGGGCTTGCGGCGCTAACTTCCGCCCCGGTGGCTGAGCGAGTTTGGGCGGAGTCGAGGGCGTGCGCCTTCGGTAAGTGGTCTGCTTCCTCGAGGCCGGACCCCACGCCGGCCTGGGAGCCCTTTGCCGCTGAGAGTCTTTTCAGGGCGGTTGGGCAAGGGCCGGGAGCCCCTCTCACGCTCCACGGTCACCTTCCTGCGGCGCGGCCCCTAGTCCCGGTGACCCCGGCCCACTGAAGACCGCCAGGCAGGGTCCCGATCCCTGTGTCCGAGCCCGGACTCCCTCTAGCCTGTGACCCTGCTTGTCTCATCCCTGTGTCGCTGCAGCGGGAGCGTGCGCACTTGTTTCCCTCTCCGCTTCAGCCACAGTACCTAACCCTAGCACTGAGTGCACTGGGAGTACTCAGTGCATCCTTGCGGAGTGAAAAGTCAGTCAGCCCCACTCCCATTCTCATCCTGCTTTCCGCTGAGTGTTTGGATCAACGCCGGAGAGAAACACATTTCTGAGAGACCAGCATTTAAAAATTAACTATGAGTGGGATCTTAGGGATCAAGAGGAGTGCAGGCTCCGCCTTCTGCATAAAAATAGAATAGCATTAAATTCTTCATCCAGGTAAGGTGCAGGATGTAGGAAAATGTGTAAGGCAAGGGGACAGGTTCTAATCCTGGCCTTTGTGCTGAGGAGCTAGCTCTGACGTGCTTTTCTGTTAAAAAGGACTGCTAACAGTCATGCCTTTCATCTCTATCTCTAGCTCCTCCAGCCATTGAAATGTAAAAAGAATGTAAGTGAAGGTGGTTCAGGTGCTTTGGAAGAAAGGAAACCTGAATCCATTTTGTAAAAAAATAATTGTTTTACTCCTATAAACAGGTTCACCCCATAGGTGGAGGAGTGCAATGGAGAGTGGGACATAATTGCAGATAGCTCCAGTCTTACATCCTCCCAATTTAGCAATTCCCAGGAAATTTGGAACTTCTCCCACCCTACCTGTATGTGAAGTCTCACAGGAGAATTCCGACAGGCCCAGCCTATGTCAGATGCCCCTTCCTGGGATGTGGGGAAGGGTACGGTAATGAAAAGCGCCACAGGAGCCCATGGAATAGAGAGGGGCTCTTTCACAAAGGAAGAAGATGCTGCACTCAGAAGTGGGGGTGGAATGCTGGCAGATGAACGCATACAGGAAACCAGAACAATCATTTATCAGCCACATTGTGTGTGTGTGGTGGCAGAGAGGGTATAATATTGGTGAAGAGGTTAATCTAGAGGCACATGTGTGCTGTTCTCTCCTTAAGACAAGGTAGCAATTGGGAAGGTGGGTGCGGGCCTCTTGAGGGGAGAGGAGAACAGGGACAGGACCTGGAATGTGGGGCACATGAGAAGGAGCAGCTGGCTACACCACAAGGACTAATTTAGGGAATTCATCAGCAGACACAGGAATTTGGCTGGGGAGAAAACTATGTTTTTTGATATTTCTAGTGCTTTCGCTCCTCTGCTTGGATTATGGAGGCAGTAAAAGAAAAGGAGAGAAATAAATTACAAGGAGCAGAGTGAAGAAATATGGGATAGTTTTTTGCTGCCTTTTTCCAACCTCTTTACCTCCCTTCAGAGTTGAGCCTTTTTCAACTGTGAGTTTGCACATCTGTGACACTCTCATGTCTCTGATTCCAGAAAGACACTCCTTTCACTGGTATCCAGCAGAACTGTTTCCCAGTGGTATGAGAAGTGATGGAACCTAATCCTGAGTGGAAGTGGCAACCAGTGAGCCACTTCATTGAAGCAAATTATGGCTGCAGCAAGGAGCCCCCAGGCACACCCATCCCCAAGCAAGACCTCCACACAGGGACAGAAATCAGCCCTTCATAGCAAAAGCCCTGACTATGAAGCTTCCCGCCAGCACTTTAGGCAGTTCTGCTACCAGAAGGTAGCTGGCCCCAATGAAGCTTTTAGCAAACTCTGGGAACTCTGTTGTCAGTGGCTGAGGCCTAAGACACACTGAAAAGAGCACATTCTGGAGCTGCTGATCATGGAGCAGGTTCTGAGCATCTTACCAGAGGAGATCCGGACGTGGGTGAAGGAGCAGCGTCCAGAAAATGGCGAGGAAGCTGTGGCTCTGGTTGAGGATGTACAGAGAGTGCCTGGGCAACAGGTGAGAAAAGGAAGGCAGAACCTTGTGGTTTTGGTTATGAAGAATTGGGGGTGAGAAGCACAGGAATCGAAAAACTGGAGAGGCGCTCCGTTCAGAAATGCACAATAGCCCTCTGCCACCCACCAGAAAGTATTAGCTATCTTGGGTTGGTCCTATGTCCTTAGTCTATGGGAAGAATTTCTCATTTGCTGAAATAACTTGGACATTCTTATATTCAGTAAATGTTTAGAGTGGTGAAAACACTCAGAAAAATTCTCCAAACAAGGCCAGGGAAAGGACCACTATTCTTTACTCAGAGGGTTGGGAAAATTAGAGATGTTGGTGAATGAACATCTAATTTCTTTTGCTGGAAGGTTCCTTGAGGGCAGAATGTCATGTGTTGTACACAAAACAGTTTTATTAGAGCTGATCCTTGCTGCCTGGATAAAGTGGTCAGTTTGGGACATGATGAGTTTCACAAAATATCTGCTTGTAATGGTGGTGGGGCAAGGCCTCTCCAAGGGAACATTTGAGCTGACAGGTCAAGGAAAGAAGGAGCCAGTTGTGTCAAGAGCTGGGAAGAGAGTACTCCAGGCAGAGGGCACGCAACACTCCAAGAGCCTCAGGTGGGGGTGGACTTGGCATGTTTGAGAAGGAAGTGGGGACTTGTGGCTGGAGCTTCAGGATCGAGGAGAAGAGTGGTGTGAGAGGTGAGAGGAGGGCAGAGGCCACCTTATGCTGGGCCTTTCAGGCTGCAAAGAGGAGTTCGGCTTTTATTTTGCGTGCAGTGGGAGCCACTGAAGAGTGTTAACAGAGATGGGCATGATCATATGTTTTAAAAAGATCTGCTAGATTCTGTGTAGAGAGAGAATGGGTTAGAGGGTCCAGCAGCAGAGAAGATGCGGATAAGAGGCAATGACAGAAGTCCAGTCCAGACAGAGGATGGTGTCTTGGACCAGGCTGGAGGGTGTGGAGAGGGAGAGAAGAGGACTGATGCAAGGGATCTTTTGAAGGTAGAACTGGCTGGACTTGGTGATGCATTGGATTAGGGGGGAGAGAAAATGGCAGTAGTGCTGAGATCACAGGAGCTCTCTCATGTGAAAGCTGATGCTCTCATTTCCAACACATGTACACCACTTTAGCCCTTCTGGTGTGTCAAGGTCTATGCTAAGAGCTTTCATGTAAATGATCTTAATCACTTGAGACCAAATTCTATTCATGTTTATTTTATTACAGTGGCTCTGAGAATATTTTTCTTCTGCTTCGTTATGTCTCATAGCACTTTTTAATGCCACTCTTAGGGGTTGTAGGTCCAGCTTAGGCGGGAATTTGTAGTGACAGATGATAGAGTCTGTTCTCAGGGGGATTCTGGGAAAGACTTGAGAGTGCTCATCAAGGAGACGACCCCTTTAGGAGGAGCCGGAGAGTCACTGAGATCGCATCTGATCCAGGGGCTTCATCCAGAGGAATGGGCTTTGGAGGGGTCACGGAGCTCATTCCAAAGACCACGGGAGCAGTTAGGAGGTAAGCAGAGGCCTCTGCCCTCACCTGAGGAAATGCAGGTCTGAGCTTGAGTCTGCCCCTGGGCTCCAGATGAAATGCCTTTGAAATACATCCAAAAGACAAGATTTCAAATTTCGGTTGATGGTAACAGCACTTGAAATAATCTTAGAGATCATTTATGTGTTAGCCTAATCCTCTTTTATTTCAGTTTAATTCTATTCCTTCTGAATCAGGTGTATTAAAGGGAGCATGTTTACCTTCACCTTCTGCATAGCAGTTCTTTTTTTTCTTTTTGGAGGAAGATTAGCCCTGAGCTAACATCTGCTGCCAATCCTCCTCTTTTTGCTGAGGAAGACTGGCCCTGAGCTAACATCCATGCCATCTTCCTCTACTTTATATGTGGGACGCCTGCCACAACATGGCCTGACAAGCGGTGCATAGCTCTGCACCCAGGATACGAACGATGAACCCCGCGCTGCGGAAGCGGAACATGCGAACTTAGCCGCTGTGCCACCAGGCCAGCCCCAGCAGTTCTTCGTTATACCTAAAGACTTTAAACCCCCTTTCCTATCTAGCTTAATTTCCTCCAGAATAGATTTCTCTTATTATTTTTGCTTTTCTTCCAAAGCTGTAGTTGTTATTTTTACTGGTCTTAATTTTTTTAGAAAAATTTTAATTAAAATTTTTTTAAATTGAGGTGAAATTCACATAATATAAAATTAGCCGTTTTTCTTTTTTTTTTTTTTGCGGGAAGATTAGCCCTGAGCTAACATCTGCTGCCAATCTTCCTCTTTTTGCTGAGGAAGACTGGCCCTCAGCTAACGTCTGTGCCCATCTTCCTCTACTTTATATGTGGGACACCTACCACAGCATGGCTTGCCAAGCGGTGGCGTGTCCGCACTGGGATCCAAACCAGCAAACCCCAGGCCACCATTTCGGAATGTGTGCACTTAACCACTGTGCCACTGGGCTGGCCCCATTTCCTTTTGATCTTTGGGAACATCTGTGCTCTGTGGTGTGTGACTTCTGTGGCGTTAGGGTCTGTGAGTAAAGGAGGGCGGGACTCACTGTGTGGCGCGTGCTGCTCCCTCTGCTCGTGGGCTGCCAAGATCCCAAGTGTTGTAACCTCCCCGGGGGTCACAGAACTCTGAGTGTCCTCTGAAGCTCATCAAAATGAACCATTTCCTTTGTAGAACTCTTGAAGATTGGTGATCTGGGAAAGAATATGTTATCTTGGTCTGAGGAAAATTAAAAGGGTTGAGTTACTGTCATATTTGGAAGAGTACTATGTTTATCTCTGGGTGGTGGGGATCTAAGAGATTCCTTCCCATTTTCTATTAAAAATTTGTTTTTCTGTAATGTGCACATATTTCTTTAGAATGAAAAAAAACCTTTCTTCTTTTTTTTTTAAGGCTCTTATGCCAAGAATCTTGTTAAAGGAGCATCACAGCACATGGAGAGGCCATTGGGTATGCTGGTGATCCTCAATCTTGAGTGTGCCACAGACTCATTTTGGGGGTGTGTTCAAACAGATTCTCAGGCCTCACCCCCCAGCACTTCTGGTCCGAGTAGATCTGAGGTGAGGCCCGAGAATATGCATCTCTGAAGGGTTCCCAGATGCTGCTCATGCTGCTGGCCCGGGGACTGCATTCAGAACCTCTTCTCTGTGGCTGTTGTGTGGAAGCTGCCCTCTAACAGTGGCTCTTTCTCCCTCAACCTGGCTTACTCTGCAGGCTCCCAGGAACCATCCCCAGAAGAGGGGTCTTCGAGACCAGGAGACAGGTGCTCTGCTTTGGATAGGAGGGGACCAGGTGAGCTGTGGCAGACACCTTTTTTCTCTTGAAGTTCCCATTTCACCTTGTACTCACTCTCACCCTAAAACTCCTTCTTTTCTGGAGATGTTAGAAAGGGTTTTTAGGTGGTCCATTGAGCTTTTCTTGTCTTGTTTTCTTATTCTGTCTACTCTGCCATCATCACATGGTTCGTTACTCGCCCCGATCCTTCCCTCAGAGGCCTGACCTCCGTCTGCCTTACTATGCCCCTGATCTCATGACTGCGGTCCTGTCTCTGCCCCACCTCAGGCTAGCGTGGTGCTTTTTTATCGGTAGCAGCAGACCCCTGTGTTGTTACAGGGACCACTCCTGTGTGAGGACAGCCCTGTATCGTGTGTCAGGAAGGACAGATGCACTGTGGCCCTGCACAGAGGGCCTTCTACGGGGGTATTACATGGAAGAATGACAGAAACGTCTCGCTGGGTAAGGATCTGCATTCCCTTTAGGTCCAGAATGGATGTGTTCAGTTGTTCACAGAGAGACAGAAAGAACCCAAGAAGGAAAGAGACACACAGAGACAGTGGGGAGTCTGTTAGGTAGAGGGAAAGAAGGAAGAAACAGGAAAATATAGAAAGTAAACAAGAGACACAGAGATAGGAAGACACAGACAGAGACTGTGACAGAGACAGAGAGACAAAGAGAGAAACTGAAAAAGAAAGCAAGAGAGGGCTCATGACAGGGATGGATAGCATGTGTGACAAGGAGCAAGAACAAGGGAGGGGACATGAGACTGAAAGCAGTGGGGACAGAGAGTGTGGGGAGGTCAAGGAAAAGGGGGAGGGGAAACAGAGAGACAGCAAGAGAAACAGCACAGGAGACAGACAGTAGTCTTAGACTGTGGGAGAAACAGATGAGAGATGAATGAACGTGTGCTCACACACAGAGCTGTGCTATGTCCTGAGCGGCAGAGGAGAGTAAAAACCAGAACAACCTGGCTGTGACAGTCTGCTTCTGTGCCCAGGCCCTTCAGGAGGCACCAAGAGCCCTTTTGCAGGGTCTCAGGACTGATCTCTTGCCTTCCTCACATCAGTTCTGTACCACATGGGCTGTTCCTCCTCAGAGCAGCCTCCCTGACCATCAGATTCAGAGACACGTGCTCTGCAGCTGGCTTGGGCTTTGATGTCTCCTCCCTGCTTCTTCACATGTAGGGTTTCCCATTCATGGTCTGAATATCATCTTGGGGCTGGATCAAATAGAACACTGGGGACCCCCCTCCCCACCATGGCTGCAGAGCAAGGAAAAGTTGTAAGAGTTCCACAAGTGAGACTGGAGTGGAAGCCCATGAAACACCAGCAAAGGGGGAATTAAAAATCAAGGTGACACGAAAACAGCTGGCCTTGGTGGACCGGAAAGTGGCAGGTGCGCCCTGGGCTGCTGAGAAAGCCAGGACTTTCCTGTCTGTTCTGAGTGAGCCTCGGTTTTATGAGAAACCCCAGGTACACCAGCAAAGCAGCCAGCTATGTGGGGAACACTGAGTTCTTGTGTATAAGGCTTCTACCAGACTCAGGAGCACTGTTGAACCAAGTTCAGAAGCCTCCAGGCCAGTTACTCTCGAGGGAGACGAGGCCACAGCCTGGAGTCCTGTGCCTTTCAGAAGGAGGTGGGAGCTGTGCTGGCCTCACAGGGCTCCTCCACTTCCCCCAGGAGCCAAGTCAAGGCCCATGGAGATGGAAAAACGTGGGGTATGGGAACACACTGGAGGGCTCAGATAGTACCCATCCAACAGCAAGCAGCCACTCCAGGAAGGTGGGAGGCCTCACACTTGCAGCCTGCTCCAGAGCCACCTGGGTGAGGAGCTCTCTCTACATGTGTCCTGGTACTGATGACCTGTAAATTAACCACTCCCTGACAGAGGGCCTTGTCTTCCAGTTTTGAATTGAAGATGGTTCCTGTTCCTCACTGTAGGGGGTATGCTGAGGTAAAGGCTATAGTGGATTCCAATGTGAAGCCACTCATTTGGCCATGTGCAGGTTACATGGAGGGAAAAGTAGTACCTAAACCTTTATGTTGTCTGGGTAACTCAGGGAATTTTCTTTTGAGTTTTGAAATTTGAAAACCAAAACCAGGTGTGTTTCTGTCACCAAAGTAGTGAATTATCTGGGTAGGTGCTATACCCAGATTTTTTACTGGAACATAAAAGAATGAAGATGATGTTAGCCTGAGGAATGAGTACTATGTTCTCTATGGAAGATGGGTGATGTCCTGGCAGGTGCCACTGTGTGCATTCAGAAGGCTGTCATTTTAGTCTAGGAATCAGGTTCCATTGCAGCTGTCGGGCTAATGGAGCAGAGTAAGAGTCATCAAAAAGAGTGCAGGGGCAGAGGGTGAGTTGCATTTTTTGTTGGAGTTGTCAGAGTAGTCCTCATTGAGAGAATGACATTGGAACAAAGACTTGAAGGAGGAACAGGAACGAGCCATGTGGCTCTCTGGGTGAAGAGTATAACGCAGAGGGAACAGCCAGTGGAAAAGCTCTGAGGCTGGAGCAAGTCTGGGCAAGGAGGCCAGTGTGACTAGAGCAGATTGAGAGCACGAGAACAATAAACAAGATCAGAGTCACATCACTTAGGGGAGTGCTATTGAAAGTGACATGAACTGAAATGGAGAGCAAGCATTTAGAAACTTAGAGCAATTTGACATTGCTGCACTATCCAACTGCATGTTTATTGTATTTTTAAAGACAATCAAAAAACCTGGTTCTTTACAGATAATTTGGGAAGTACTATATTCGGCATTCTGGCCCTAGATATAGAACTTTGTAATTACTTTTACTTTCTGAGCGAAATGGGGTGGTTTGAAAGGTTTCTGAGCAGAGGAGTAATAGTTTCAAAAGGATCCATTTGAGTATTTCAATTAATTTGGCCCTTAACTCTACCTAAACGTTTGTTTGTGTCTCCTTCTTGTTACAGAGACTTTTATTGGACTGTGCCTCATTGAAGGCAGGATCCATGTCCTATTGATATTTGCATTTCTCAGAAAGTGGCATGGTAGACACTCATACATGTTAGTTGAATTGAATGAAGGATAGGGGCCCACTTTGACTTCTGGGTCAAGAATAGAACGTAGGAGGTCAAGAGTGGAACCAAGCAGACCATGTAGCAGGCCATGCAGTAATCCAGGCTTGAGATGATGGCTTAGAGCAGAGTGGATGAGAGGGGGTAATGAGAAGGGGCTGTGTGCCCTTGAGAGCATCATGACTGGATGTTATCAGAACGTCCTTGTTGGGACAGCTCTAGACAAATGAGCCCTCAGTGACTGGCCCAGATGGGCACCCCTTTGAGGAATGTGTGGTGTGTTCTGAAACAACAGCCAGCCTGTTTGCAGTTTCCAGACATTTACTCCTTACTCTCACCTTGTCCTAGTTAAGTGCTGTAAGTTAGTTCCTTGTATCTACATGGATGACAGGAGAGATAAACAGTCAGGGATGGGTCAGATCAGGAGGGACTTGGGCATCACAGGTGGCAGTAGGCAGAAGTATCCTATAAGTAGTTCTTCTCTCCTCTAACTCTTTGCTTCCCTCCAAGTCTTGCATGTTCACCATGTCCTCTTGTGCAGCCACAGGCCCTCAGGGATCCCCACAACTGTGGAGCCAGGCGAGCACGACCCTTGTGAGTCATATCTCAGGGGAAACGAGTGGGATTCAGGATAAAGGGAAATAAACAGGGCAGCTTTAGAAAATACTCTGCATCACAACAAGAAGGACCTGCAACTAGGATATACAACTATGTATGAGCGGGATTTGGAGAGATAAAGCAGGAAAAAAAAAAAGGAAAATACTCTGCAACTCCTCAGCTAAAAGGATGTCTTTTCGACTACAGTGAATGCTTTTGTTTTAGGAAAAAACCCCACAGGGAGGTGTGTTCCCAGGAATGACAGTAGCCAGTGTGGCATAGTTTGAGAAACTAGGATGTAAGTTCTTGGGCTGCTAAAACCCTGCACTGTGGTATCCACTCCTCTCTGATCTGATCACTGTGTTTCTTGTTCCCTGGCAGCAGGTGTGCACTGGGGCTATGAAGAGACCAAGACACTCCTGGCCATTCTCAGTAATTGTCACTTTTATGAAAAACTCCAGGCTCGTCACCAGAACATCCAGATCTATAGGGCCATGGCAGCACAACTGCAGGAGCAGGGCTTTCTGCAGACCCCAGAGCAGTGTCTCACCAAGTTCAAAAGCCTACAGTTACGTTACCTCAAAGTGAGGAGAGGCCATGTGCCTGAGCCTTGTACTTTTCATGAGGAAATGGATGTCCTTTCAAGCTCCTGGGCTTCCACAACAACTGTTACAAGTGATGCTGTTTGTGGCCAAGAGGGAAGTGATATGGATGCTGGAGAGTTGAGTCAGCAGAACAGGAAGGCCACAGAGGTTGGAGAAGTTACCACTGTGGATGGTGCTGCTGGGGATGAAAAGGACTTCAGGGATCCTGGCCAGGAAGTTAGCAGACTTGACCTGTCACTCCTGTTACCCAACAGACTTGGTAAGACTCTTGGCTCTGGCAGTCAGAGGATGGAAAGTCCACTTAGAGACCATTAGCCTGGCAATGAAGAGAGAGCCATTTCTGCTTCTGGACTTGCCATCATCTTTCTGTTGAGCTTATACAGACCAGGGAGTCTTGGTTTTCATGGTGTTTAAAGATTGTTTCTCTTGCACTTTGGACTCCAATTTTGCATTTGCCAGACTGTTCCACAGAGTCCATGTCACTTTTTCCCATGGAGTTCCAATTACCTTGCTTCCTTAGATTGCCAGTTAGTCCTCCAGCCCAGACTCTCTCTCCTTTCCTCTTTCTCCAGCACTGATCCTCCTTTCATAACCTAAGTCCACACTTGCTAGCTACTCAGCAACTTGCTCTCTTCATGTTTGAGGTGGTCACCCAGGGTGGCCTTTTGTTTTTCTGTTCACAGAAGCTAGGCCATTCAAGAATTCAGAATACACGTAAAGACAGACTGACTGGTGATGCAGAACTTGACTCTTTGCCTCAGTTTTGTCATTGTGTTAGATCATCCAAAAAGAAATAGAATAGGAGAATAGTTGGTGGAGTTTAGGGTATATTTACCTGTGACCACAAATTTCGACCTTAAACATACTACAATTGGAGAGAGAAACATAGGCTTTTAATTAGCAGAAGACTGAATCACGTGAAGAATTCCAGTTAGGTGTTTCTTCTTTATGTAGTTTAATTGTTAACTCTTTTCTCATTCCATTTTTTTTCTTTCTCTCCAGTCTATTGTATTTCTCTTCTTCCAGATTTTGGGGTCAAGAATGGGATTAAAAATGAGAATGTGAAATGGGATGATTCAGAGGAAGCAGAAATGAACAAGGCTCAGTGGAGAAAGTCTAGTGAAACTTTTTGGTACTCTGAGCTAACAAGAGGCTGGAAGGATGAGCCAATGTCAGGCAGGCAACATAGATGTTCTCCAGGTGAGAGTGAGGAAAAACCCCCATCCCAGGAGAGGATGAGTCACCAGAGACTTCATACTGGGAGGAAGGCCTGTGGACATCTCCTGTGTGGGAGGAAGTGCTCTCAGAGTTCTCCCTCACCATCAGCCAGCTCCGGAACTGGAAAAAGCTTCTCAATGTCACAAATGTGGGAAAAGCTTTAGCCAAGGTTCTTATCTTGTTTGTCATCAGAGAATCCACACAGGAGACAAGCCTCACAAGTGCAGTGAATGTGGGAAGGGCTTTAGTGAGCACTCCACCCTCACAACTCACCTAAGAACTCACACAGGGGAGAGACCCTACCAGTGTGGAGAATGTGGGAAAAGCTTCAGCCAGAGCTCCAGCCTCATTGTCCACCAGAGGACCCACACTGGGGAGAAGCCCGATCAGTGCCCTGTCTCTGGAAAGAGATTCAACAACAGTTCCTGGTTTAGCAGCCACCACCCAGTCCATCCTGGGGAGAGCCCATATGATTGTGAGCAGTGTGGGAAAAGCTTCAACAACAGCTCCCACTTCAGGGCCCGCCAGAAAACGCACACTGGGGAAAAGACTTACAGGTGCTGTCAGTGTGCAAAAAGCTTCACGAAGAACTCTGCCCTCATACGCCATCAGGGGGTACATAAATGAGATACCCACATCACAGGAAGGAGGAGAGATGCCATGAGTGTGTAGGAAACCTGACAGATCAATTCCTTAGGTCAACATGTTTTTCAGAGCTTCCTTCTGCTTATGGTGGAGAGTTCTATCAGCCAATCCCTGGCTTAGCAGTAGAGTTACTGACAACCAGTTAAGCACTTCAGAACCATGTCCGGGAATAGGAATCAGCATATGAATGATAAACTCTAGCTCCTCCTACAACTCCAGAGTCCTGTCTCACTGTGGACTTCAATTTTTCTTTGAAGGGAAGAAGGCTATAGGATCCATAAGTCCTGCCAGAAAGCAAGAGTGTCCTTGTTTTGAACAGAATGAGTGGGTAGTGGTCTGAAAAGTGTTTCTGCACCATGCCAGGGAAGGAATTGTTTCTCCTGGTGGGAAGCACATCTACAAGGTAATAGCGTGGACCTATTCTTAACGAATAGTTGACCTCTAGGCACCTGCTGTTAGGTACTGCTGCTAACTAGAGCATGTCACTACTCTGGAATCCAGCCACCACCAAAAATGGAACAAAGGGTAGGAAGGATAGGTTAGGCCACTGGTTTATACTAAATCTAAGTGACTCAATCTTAGAGCAAGTGGAACATCTTGAATAATCTTTGTAAGATTCCTAATTTTACCATCAACCCCATCCCAGTTCCTGGTTTCTTGTCTCTTATAGTGATGTTTTTACAAGTTTATAAGCATTACTGTTTCTGATGAAAATAAAGGTGTTTCTCCCTCCACTTCCCTGGCCTTTGGTTGTAATTTTCTCCCTTGGGAACATTATACTCACACAGAAGCCTGCAGGGTTCTGGAGAGCATATAAGTGTAGAGCCTGCTTCAGGGCAGTAGGACATGCAGAGAAGGAATAAGGGGCAAGAAACGGGGAGAGGAGGAATAGAATTGCATTGGGAAGGGTTTGAGCCATTACTGAGAAGGGAGATCACAGGAGTAAGAAAATATAGGGGCTGCAGGAGGCTCTGACTGCAGGTGCAAGGAAGGGTTGGTGTGAGAAGCACTAAACAAAATGTAAAACTTACTGATCCCGATCAAGGGAATGTTTAAGCTTCTGTAAAATCAACATGGAAAAAAGCATTAAAAGATAGCTGTACTGTCCATGGTTCTTGGCCTGTGCATACAGGGTGTTAGCACCTTAACTAAGCTATAGTGAAAAGCAAGTGTCACAGTCTCTGCTTGAGCCTTTTTGAGGAATTAAATATGAGCAAAGGAGAATGTGCATTCTACCTCAACCAAATTTCTTTTCTTTTCTTTTTAAAGATTTATTTTTTCCTTTTTCTCCCCAAAGACCCCCAGTACATAGTTGTGTACTTTTAGTTGTGGGTCCTTCCAGTTGTGGCATGTGGGACACCACCTCAGTATGGCTCAATGAGCGGTGCCATATCCGCACCCAGGACTTGAACCAGCGAAACCCTGGGTCTCAGAAGCAGAGCGTGCAAACGTAACCACTCGGCCACGGGGCCAGCCCCAAATTTCTTTTTTTTTTAATTTTGGGGAAGAAGGTGAATGAAAGGCAGGATGTAAGAGTATACTTCTGTGTTTCCTCAGGGTGAGCCTTGCCTGGGCCACTCCACGTTTCCCACATACACTCTCCTGGAGCATGTCCCTAGGACAAGCTACACAGGCCAATTCCCAGAGTCACATACTTACCTCTGCTCTACACAGAGGGAAAAATACTATCTTTGAAAAGCTCAGGCAAAGGCAGAGAAGTGGGCTTGAATGTACCCTGTTTCGGTCAGTCCAACATCACTGGAGATTCATGGTGGGGAAAAGGGAGACAGCCTGGGGGTGGATCGATTACTCAAGGGCTTTGGATACCAATTCACTTAAGTCGGATTTGATAAAGGAGGAAAGCTAGTGGAAGTGTAAGGAAATAGAGGTACTCATCAAGGCCTCACCAGCAGGTTCCTCCCACTCCTGGGTCGGCTGGGGCTGGGGCCGGGGAGTGGGATGCTGCCGGAGTCCCGCCCCGGCTGAGTCCAGGTTCCTGAGGGTTGGACGGCGTCGGCGCAATGAGGGGAAAATAAAGGGGACGTGAGACTTGGGTTGGTATTAGCAAGTCCAACTTTACTGTGCACAAGTGTCGTTTTTATATTTTTCCGGATTCGTACAGAAATAGCTCTACAAATATTCTCAGAGAGATAAGGAAGTAAAAAACGAGCACAAGAATATTTATTAGCATTCTATTCTATAGAGCATAAGGTTAATGGTAGTGTTCTCCGCAATTAACTAGTGTTTGTTGTCTCTAAGCTAAAAGAGATAGGTACCTAGACACCTGTCATAATTCATGGTAAAGTTAAATCAAAGAGAGAAGGTCCAGGCCTCCAGACAGGACAGCATTCCGTCTGGTTACATCCTGGGGGAACCATCCCTGCCTCCCTCAATCATTTACACCATTAGTGTGGATGGTTAATGGGAACAAAAGGCGACTCCAGGGTGTCTTATCCCCAGCGCTATTTGCATTCTCAGCGGGCAGTTAAACATCTTTACATTCCCGCGCCCTTTAGGGGGTGAAAGCATTTCTTTGTCTTTTAGGTTGTAGAGCTAACAGTCCCTTAAGCACACTGCCCGGAGAAAATATCATTTTGTTAGTAAAGTAAAGGGCTGAAAAGCTAAGCTAAACTATATATCTTCAAGAATAAAAAACAGAAATAAGTATAGCCATAACCTTGATAGAAAGCATGCATATAATTCAGAAAATATCAGGGGTGTCAGCCGGCCATTCTTCACCGAGGGGCATCCCTGCACCCCTCGGCCCTTCTACTCATCAATTATTTATTATTTATTGCTTTTAGGAGAAAACCTCTATAACATTTTAACAGAAAGCAGAAGGTCAAGAATAATATATAGATACTTCTTGATCATCCAATTAACCAGCAAACTTGGAGGGACGATGCATATGTATTTAGACAAAGAACTGGAGGAAGAAGGAAACATTAACCAGATGGAGGCCATAAACCTAATTCGACATCTTATCTGGGCAGGATTCCTTTCTGCTTGTCTCAAATGGGACTGTGTGCTCCTCGAATAATCAACTGAAAAATATCTTGAAAGTTACCTGCAGGTGGTCACATTCTCTTACTATATCTAATTTTCCCGGGAGGTAGTGCCTCCCAAGCAGCCACCCAAAGGAGTGAAAACTGGAGGTTAAGAAAGGAAAAGGAATGAAGGGCAATTAGAAGCAGCACAGGTTTCAGAACTATGTGAGGGGCCGGTCGGTTATTCTTCACCAAGGGGCGACCCTGCACCCCTCCGCGTTAATCGGCTGGACCCTGTCAAACAGCCGATCAAATGATGTAGCCACGGCTCCCGGCAGGATGCAACTGTTGAACTCCTTACATTTTTGGGTGGCCTCCACCCTCCAGACTTTATCCTTTAGTCCACTTTATCCTCTTTATCCACTTTAGTCCGCTTTATCCTCTAGTCTACTAGGCAGGAAAAGGAACACAGAATACTAGAGTTCCCAAACTTTGCCTGTCAGCTACGCTGGATGGTCTGGGGTAGAGAGGTAAGAACTGTAGAATGCACTTGTGCATTCATAAAGGAAATGTTTTCTTTCTTTTTTCCTTTAATATTGGCCCTGAGCTAACATCTGTGGCCAATCTTCTCTCTTTTTTTTTCCTCCCCAAAGCCCCAGCACGTAGTTGTATAAGCCAGTCATAGGTCCTCTAGTTCTATGTGTGACGCTGCCTCAGCACGGCTTAATGAGTGGTGGGTAGGTCCGGGCCCAGGATCAGAGCCGGCGAACCCCCACTGCTGAAGCAGAGAGTGTGAACTTCACCACTATGCCACTGGGCCGGCCTCATAAAGGAAATATTTGATTGCATATAATTTATCCGCTATTGTAGTATGAGGCAAATACAAAAAGCAGTGAACTAACTAGAAACTATCTTCCAGAACCAGCCTCATCAGGCCCCTCAGAGGTAGAGGTTTTCCACACTAACTGACAGGTCAGTTTACAGCACTTCGCATTTATAAAAGACCTTTTGCTAACCAAAAGAAATCCGAAGAAAATTTTCACTTCCATGAAAAAAAGGCAAAAAGTGAAAATAGTGTTCAGTGTTTCTTTTACAGCGAGCCATTACAGTGGCTAAGCAGTCAAACATATGGTCGCAACTCAAGCCTGAAAGATCAGGCACAGCGGACTACTAACCTTGCCCTTCGACTGGAGGCAAGCAGATGTAGAAGGTGCAGATGTTGGTGACCTGCCTGGACTGATGGATTCAGACAGTGACGGGATGTTAACAGATAACCCTCTTCCTCTCTCCTACACCCTGGTCTCCTGTACCTCCCACCACTTCAACCTCTGACGGCTCAGCCTAACACACCACCATCACCACCACCACCTCTCAGCCTTCCAGTGTGCTCACACTCTTCCCGATTCTGGTAAGTGAAACTACACTGTACGTACATTATTTCTATTTTATACAGGCTGTGTATTTATCATATCCTTCCTGCTTTCACTATGTTAGTATGTGAGGTTTTATGTGTTATTTGTATGATTTGGTAGGTTATTTTTTGGATCTGGGAACGCTCAAAAATTGTTCTCATATAAACTATTGGTAATTGCTTCTTTGCTTTACACTGCCTTGGCTTACGAAAGGGTTCATTGCAACACTCTACTTTAGGGTAGTGGGGAAAACCTGTACCAGCACCAGTCGGGCAGCAACCCCCAGGATCCGAGTCCCAGGTCTTCAGGACCTCTCTTCCAAGCTTCCAAATTATGACAAACACAACATCTTCCCTATGCGCCCCTAACCCCACATGTGGTAGCTGCTTCCTACAGTTGCTATCTCTGTTACCTTAGTGTCTGTCTCCCATTGTCTAATGCAGCGTCATCACCACACTAACCACTTGAGAAGGAATTTGATGTGGGTACACAAAAGGTAACACCGTCAAGTCTATAGATTTCCTCTGATGTGTAACAGTACCCTCCTGGTTTGGTTCAGCCCTCCAGACGTCCATTAAAAGCCAGTTAGTTTTGCCTGTAACTTAAATACTTGGGCCCTCCATGTAGTTTCTATACCTCCGTTTCTCACGGAAACATTTTAACTAACTGATAGAATTCTTCAATTGACGCTATTCCTTTTTCCCAAGGATTCCTAACCACTTACCACAGACTGGATCAGATATGCTCACAACCCAGAGAAGCAGGGCAAAGCCTACACATTGTCATCCTCGTCACACACCTCTTGTGGATTCTCAGCCTAAGCTGGTGGATGCATGGTCACAGCCAAAACAAGAGCTGGGCCCGTCAAGCCTACTTAGCTCACTTTCCTTTCCTCTTGCCACCTCTTCTATGCCTCTCCTGTGAGGGGACCGGCTTACCAGTCATTTTAGGAACTGCCCAGGACTTCTGGGATCCTGGACTCGAGTGTACCCATATCATCGCTCACTTTCTCACATGTGAATGCTCGCTTTTACCATTATCAATTCCAGACTCCGTGCAGTCCTGCTGCTCATCCTTGGCTTGACTTCAGGGTAGAGACAAAGAGAAGGACTGAGCGTTCTTTACCTGCGGAGAACACAGGACTCTAGCAACTACCCTCACAGTTCCCTGTGGTAGGGCAGTTAGCCTGAAAGATTTTGAACTTGGTGCCGCCCTGCTCTGGCATCTGGAGGAAGCTGTGCTCCCGAAGCTGCTCAGGCATTCCCCATACACTTGGACATTCTAGTGGCACCTCGGGAGTCTTGCATAAATTTTGGATTTACTGAGAATGGGAAGTAAAGTCTGGGTTTCCTGGCAGCCACACCACATACCTGCTATAATGGGTTAAGTGACTTGCATAGTGACTAAAGTTAAGGAGTTGGATTTTGAACGTGGGTCAAGTCAATTCCAAAGCCTTTAATTCCTTCAGTCTGTCGCTCTCAACACTCTTTCTGACTAAGGATTTCTGTGAAACCTTGGAATACAGACCTTATACTGCATGTTACTACCATCAGGGTAGTCTCGTGGCAGGGACCACAAGCACCGTGCCTTTGGGAGGACCTAGGCACAGCTTAGGCTGCATCTCACACTGATGACCACCAACTATCTCCCAGGAATGCTGTTGTGCCTGGCACTAGATTAAGACCTAGGTATTACACAGTATAAATTAGACATGGTCCCTTAGAAGCTTTTACATTTTACAGCCTAAAGGTAGAACAGGCAAAAACAGACCCATTACAAAGAAAGGAGACTCATCAGAGATCTCACTTGTTATAGAGGATGGTCACACAGTCCCCCTTACCATCGAGGCGTTATCCATCAGAGGCCATAGGTGATTAGCCATCAAGGCATTGTCCATTGGAATCTCCAGTTGGATTTGTGTTACAAATCAAGACTTCACACTCAGATACAGGAGACAGTGGCAGTAAGCTGGCATGTCAGATGTAGAATTAGTGTACTCTCTGCTGCTCCTGGGTTTGGCCAAGCACACAGTGGGGGCTCATCCTTTCATCTAGACTCTCCTTTTTCCTCTTAGCTTGGCTATTTAGGTAGTGCTAGATACCTGGCTATAGATCATTCCAGCTCTATTGTCATTTCCTCAATGGCCAAGTCACCTGACACTTCCAAATGAGATCTTCTCTCTGGAGATTTTCACCCCTCTGGTAGTGTCTTCTGATTCAGAATCACCCTTCCAGGTTGGACTAGCTCACACATACTCATTCAGAAAATTTTCTTATCAGTCTAAACTAAGATCAAGCTCTCTTCCTTGGGTAGCAGTAGGTCACCATGAATGCCCCAAATATAGACCAGCTTCATACATGACCCTTGTAAGAGCTACCATGGAATGAGCCTTTCTGAAGGGAGGACCAGAGGAATACGTAGCCTACCTTTGGAACTGAGCTGTCTCAGCCTAACATCTGCATCCCAATTCTGGTCATGACAGAACTATAAGATCATGTCTGTGATCCCATGGGCCCTGACAAACTCTCATCCTGGATTCGTCATGCCTCTTCCTTTTCCAGCCTGAGACTCTCTATCTCACCATTTTCTTTAAATAGCAGGGTTCCTCTTTAAGGGCTCATGGCATGAGTGGTCTGAGCAGGTGTTCTGGCTTTTCTCTTGGGAAAGCCCCAGAAGATAAGCTTCAAGGGCTCCAATAAAGCTTGGCAACTCTCCACATAACCTCAGGGTTGCTGGCTTTTCTGGGAGCACACACACCAACACCAGGAAATAAAATCCCACCACTGACACCCTACCTCCCCTACTCCACCCCAGATCATCCTATGGGCCAAGGGAAGAAAGGTACAGGAATAGAGATTCCCAGGAAGCCAGACCTAACAACTGGAATGAGGAGGGTGGTATGTGCTGCTGGGCAGAGTAGAAGAGAGTCAGGATCCCACTGCCACACCTGACAGTGGCAGAGAGCACGGCAATGTCATTTTTGCTCAAGGCAGTGCAGGGAGGGCTGTAGAAGGCCCCCAGCCTGAGACCCTCAGCTCTGTTACACTTTGCAGCACTGCTCTCAGCCCCCAGTGACCTACTCAGGGCCTCTCCTGACCGGAAATCCAGTTGTACTGATCTGTTTTCGGAAGAGGTGTGACTCAGACACTGAGGACTCAAGCAAAGTTCCCACAGCTTGCTGGGCATTATACTCCCTCCATCTGAGAGCAAGCACTTCAGTTAAAACAAGATTCTCATTCACAGAGCCGGCTCAGGTGAATACAACGTGCAGAGGAGAAAGGTTGAGTTTTACAGAGGGCAATATCTCCTTTCTTTCATTTTTGGGAGCAGAGATATACTGAAAACTCAGTGATTGGTGCGGGTCTCACCTCACCCTCCACCCACCCTCCTTCCTTTAAAAGAGAAAGAAAGTCTGTTCTCTTAGGAAAGCTGGCATAGACAACAATCAGAAAAATAAATAAGTGCTTAAGAAGCAGCAGCAAAATCAATGTTCTCCACTTTGTTACAGCTGCCTGTCCCTGAACCCGGGCCCTCTGTGACCTGATCTCCATTTTCCCTTACAGACTCCCCTTCTCACCACTCCTTTGGTCTCCTGGGTTCTCACTCCAAATCCTGCACCAAGCTCACTGCCTTCTCAATAATTGCTGGATGACATGTGCCCACACAGTCTTGGATTTCCCTGTGCACGTGGGTCAGACATTGCTTCAGCTCCAGGATCTTCTCCTTGAATGCAGCTTGGGCTGCAGCCATCAACAGCAGGGCTCCTGGAGCTGGATAAAAGCCTTATGAGGCCCAGAACTTGCTGATAACTGGAGAGTCTAAAGAGCTGGGGGGAGATCTCCAACATGCCAACCTCTCTGAGAGGTCAGCTTCTGCCATGAGCCAACTGAGAGAATGTGAGCCATAAAGAGGAATTCAACTGAAACTGAGGCTGATCTGTGGCCCCAAATTCAGTTCCTACAACTCTGAAGAATCACCTCCAGCTACTCCTCTCCGATAAAAACTTCACTCTGAAAAGAGAAAGATGTCAATGTGAGAGTTCATTTCTAGTTCACTTTCTAAGTGTAAGAAAGAAGGTATAAATTTATTTTTTATTTTTTTTTAAAGATTTTATTTTTTTCCTTTTTCTCCTCAAAGCCCCCCAGTACATAGTTGTATATTCTTCGTTGTGGGTCCTTCTAGTTGTGGCATGTGGGATGCTGCCTCAGCGTGGTTTGATGAGCAGTGCCATGTCCGCGCCCAGGATTTGAACCAACAAAACACTGGGCCGCCTGCAGCGGAGTGCACGAACTTAACCACTTGGCCACGGGGTCAGCCCCAGAAGGTATAAATTTATTCTCTGTTCAAATCAGCTTGGTCTATGAGACAGTGTTACCTAATAGAAATAGCACAGACTTTGACTATCAGGTGCATCTGGTCCACAGTTCGACCAGAACCCCACACCAGCTGGTTCTGGGCAAACTGTTCAACTTCTCTGAGCCTCTTTTTCTCATCTGAGAGTAATAACAGCTACCTTGCAGGAGAGAGAAAAATATTATTAGCTATTTGTAAAGTCTCTAGCCCAGTGCTTGGCACCCAGAAAGTGCAGAGTTAATGGTCTACGGTGGTAGCAAGAGAAACTCCATTTCACGGGAACTTCTTCATGGCATACCTCACTACTTGACATGTACATATAGGGTCAATATCCGTCATCCTCTGCAAGAACGTAAGGTTCTTGGGGAGCAGGGAATTTGTTTTGTTCATTGTTGAATCACAGCACCTCAAATAGTCTCTGCTGCTAAATAAATATCTGGCAAATGAATGAATGGGTGAAAACATATAAGGAAGACTGGGGTCATCAGACCTGATTAATTGACTGGGTGTCAAGTACTTAAGCATTATAGACAATACAAATGGAGACTAAGACTGGTTTCTGGGTGACATGTCTCTGACATCTGTCTCCCCTTCATTTCCACTACTTTGGCTCTAGGGCAGGATTCCTGAACCTTGGCACTATTGACATTTCGGGCTGGACAGGTCTTTGTTGTGTGTTTGTGTGGGTGGTGTCCTATGCAGCCTAGGATGTTTAGCTACATTCCTGGCCTCCACCCACCAGATGTGAGTAGCACCCGCCTTGTGTGACAACAAAATTGACTCCGGACATTGGGAAATGTCTTTGAGCAGCAAAATCGCCCCTGGTTGAGAACCACTGGTCTAGGGACATGTCATTAGCCCAGGCTGGTGTAAGAGACTTCCATCTGTCCACCTGGCCTGCCTATAGAGCAGATCCTCAACTTCTGGACTTTCTACAAATCTAATCCAATGGTAACTCCTCTGCTCAAAGCCTTCAAGACTTCTTGTTGCCACTGAAATAAGCCAAGATCTCCAAGCTTGCAAGGCTCTCCCTGCCATTCAGGGCCCAACCTACCCCTCCAGCCTCACTGCCCTCAGTACACAGTCCAGCATGGGCGAACTGGTTCCAGGTCCTGCCTTAGTACCTTTGCCCACTGAACTTTCCCTGTCTAGAACACTCTTTCCCCAAGGCCTGACTCATTCCTTCCATAGAAACTGAACACAAGGGGCTGCCGGTCTTCATCTCTCCCAATCACAGGAGGAAGAGGACCTGAACCTAGGCATGAGAAATGCAGAAATACGGAAACTTTTATGCCCTCAACGAGTGCACCATCAAAGAAGGCAAGAGAACCCACAGCACCACCACCACCTTCTTGAAGCCTCCTAACACTTTGAACTCCTTGGCGCTGTCTGTAACTCTCTCTTAGGGCGCCTTATCCTGCTCCACCTAACACCAGAATTTGTTTCTGACGGGTTCATCTCCTCCACTAGTTCGAGGCTCTCTGAGGGCAAGGAGCGCGTCAGTATTGTCTTCGTGTCGCCACCGCCCGGCACAAGGGCGCACAACGACGCAACAGAGGCTCGGCGAACGAGCGTTGTATTACGTAAACCGCAGGGCAAGAGGCTCCGAGCCTCTCAAAGGAGTCCTCACGGGAGACGGAACGGACCCGGCACCTCGTCCCCACGCCTCCCCAGACAGAGGGAGGAGGTCCCAGTCCATGGCCACTCCGAGTCTTCGCGTCGGGGTCTCAGGGGACTAGACGAGAGCGGCAGGGTAGAGGGCAGAGCCGCAGCGCCCCCGCCGGCCCCGCCAGGATAAGCCTTTCCAACACACAGACTCACGAGCCTCGCCACCTTTCCAACGCCCTACGCCGGAAGCAGCCCCGGGGCACGCCGGGACCTCCACAAGGCCAGACGCATGCACAAGGGCTACGCAAGCGACGCACTGAAGGACCTCCCGGTAAACTGGTTTCGGCCCCTCGCTAATCGACTGCAATCTTCGCCAATGAGAACGCAGGGTCCTCTTTGTGTGATACCCGCGTGCCACTCCCGCTCTTCGACAACCCAAAGCCTGGATGTGGCCGTTGGTTAATCCCGCTTATTTGTTTACTTGTGGTCTCTTTGGAGGCGCTTCCGCTTCTGGTGCTTCGATGTGTCTTTGTGTCAACGGTGCCTGGAGTCACACCGTGTTTTACAGACGTGACAGCGACAATAATGAAAAAACGTAACGCTCCCTGTGTGCTTGGCACAGTTCTAAACAAGTGCATACTAATTCGTCCTCACAGCAGTCCTATGAGGTCAATATTATTACTCTTTTCATCTTCCAACCAAGGAGACCGAGAGAGATTGTCTAATGACAGGCGTAGGACAAGAACTCGCTTCTAACCCAACTTTTTTCCTTTGTTTTTATTTTTTAACATTCCGTCAGTACCGCAAAACATTCTCACCTGAAGATGAAGTCTCTCCATCCCTTATCTCCCAAACTACATTCCCTCTCCAGAGGAAACAAATTTTCAGTGTGTACATCTTTCTGAACCTTAATCTGTCCTTTTGGTCATTTACTATATCTTTAAATTTTTTTCTGTTTCAATATATCCACCTCATCTTTTTTAAACTGTTGGATTTAGGCATGTACCACAATATATTCAATCTTCAATCGTTTCTCTTTTGTTGGACATTGAGATACTCAATTGTCACCTGCATGCGAGCGTGTTATCCTGGATTGGGATATTCTGCGTATATTTTCAAGAGGGAGCCTATGGATGGGAATGTGGAATGTGAGGGAAAGTATAGTGGAAGTTTCTACCCGTTCTCTCTGCCTTTGTTCTGGTCTCCCTTCATCCATTCATCATTTATGAGGATTCTAGTTGCACAATGAAGGAGTAGTGCTCCATCAGGATATGAATAGAGGGAGGTGGATGTGAAATAGACTGAGAAACCTCCTTAGAGAAAGTATTCCATCTTTGATTAAGTATTACACTGAGCAGTTGTCTCCAAGCACTCCCATATGCATTATCTATTTTGATCCTTACAATGTTCCTGTCCGGTATTATATTCATTTTACAGATGATGAAATGGAGTGCTAGAGAGATCCACCGGCTTCCATAGCTATTAGTTGCAGAGTACATCAAATGTTCGATCTGTGGGCTCCTAGTGTCATGAACTTTCTAAGGTATCTCCCTATTCAGAGGGCAGGGTAACTAGATGGCTGCATTGACAGGAGAGAGACATAGCAGGGTCTGATGCAGGGAAGAAGCAAGGGCAGAGCCATACTTCTCAGTAGCCTTAGTCATGTGTCTCTTCAGCCACCTAGACACTTCTACAGTGCACCCTTAAGGTCCTTGTTCCTGAGGTTGTACATGAGAGTGGAACATGCATGTATCTATGATCAGAACAGGATAAAAATAAGGAATGTGGCCCGATCAAGGAAGTAGCTGTTCCTAGGCTAAATTTAGTCAGAGGTGACTGTCCCAAAGAGAAGTCCACCACCACCCTGTGGAAGCTGCCAGTTGCAAAGCCTCTGTTCCTCTCTGTCCTTGGCTGAGCAGATCCTTGGCCAGCTTTGGCAAGATAGCATAGGTGCCATGGATCAAGCCCTCAAAGACAAGTAGGAAGATGACTGTCACCCGAAAGACCTTGAACTTTTTGAAACCTTTATCTCCACAGGTAAGCTTTATCAAGGTGGGTGTCACATGGAGGAACTGGTCAACTTCTGTGCTTCTCACAAAGGTGCAGCTGTAGCGTGGCAGGCAGCTGCCCTAGGGAGTTGTCAAAAATATTCTGCGAGGCCAGGGGTGCCAACTGCAGGCAGAGGCACCACTGCTTGACCACTGCATAGTGGAGGGCTGACAGATGGCAACGTGTGCTCAAGGCTGTCACTGCTAAGAGAATGCTCTCAGTGGAGTTGAGAGCCCGAACAAAAAGAGAAAAGAAAAAGCACCTGTAATCCCATCACATATCTGTGTATGTCTCCCAAGTTTTCTACCGTTCTGGGATCACAGTTTCCTTTATTATCCAAATGATATGATATTTCTTCTTGCATGGCTGCAGGAAGTTTTTTCTTTTGCTTTTTCTGCAGCTCTTTTCACTGGACATTACATTTCTTATGTCCAAGTTGGTGCACATAGCTGTACTTTATTCTCTTTTATTGCTGTATAGTATTCCATCATATGACTACCACAATTCATTCATGTATTCTTCCTGTTAGTGGACGTTTGGATTCTTTCTGGCTTTTGATGAGAAACAATGTTGCTGTGAACATTTTGTACATATAATCTGATGTACTTAGACTTTCTCTAGGGTATCCTTTAGAGAAAGAGGTCATAGGTATGCATGTCTTCAACTTTGCTAAATAATGCTAAACTTATTGTACTATGCCCCCTGGCCCCCTGCAGTATAATAGAATTCCTGTTGTTCACTATCATTGACATTTGATATTGCAGAATTTTAAATTTCTGGCAAGCAGAGGGAATAAAAGGATATTTCATTGTGGTTTAATTTGAATTTTCCTTATTCGTAACAAAATTGAGCATATTTCCATAGATGATCCACCAAATACATCTCATACTGTAAGAAACTTAGACCTCAAGTGTTTCTGAGATTGCTTGAGGAATAATTTCTTTCCTGGTTGTCACTCATCATGTCGTTCTCTGTACCAAATCTTCACTTTTCACACTTAGCCCTTTGTTAACTGGTTCTCCATTCTGTTTCCACTCTTTCTTGTCTGTTCCTAAGTGCACTGCTTGGGCACAATACTGTTCCTTTATTTCTCAAAAGTAGGTTCCTATGAGGCTTCACTTGTGGTTAAGAATAAAAGGACTCCAACACAGAAAAAAGACAACTAAAAACCAAACATTAGAGATTATGTCCCCTCTGACTCCTGGTCATGCCGTTTACAAGGGTTTTCCCACTGACCATCCATTTTTTTTTTTTCTTTTTCTTGAGGAAGATTAGCCCTGAGCGCACATCTGTGCCCATCTTCCTCTACTTTATATGTGGGTTGCCTACCACAGCATGGCTTGCCAAGCGGTGCCAAGTTGGCACCCAGGATCTGAAGCAGCAAACCCCGGGCCACCAAAGCAGAATGTGCACACTTAACCGCTGCACCACCAGGCGGGCCGTGATCATCCGGTTTTTAGCTTTTGCCTGACATCGCTTTTGGGGTCTGAACAATCTCCTTTATTTTTTTTAAAGATTTTTTTTTTTCCTTTTTCTCCCCAAAGCCCCCCAGTACATAGTTGTGTATTCTTCGTTGTGTGTCCATCTAGTTGTGGCATGTGGGACGCTGCCTCAGCGTGGTCTGACAAGCAGTGCCATGTCCGTGCCCAGGATTCGAACCAATGAAACACTGGGCCGCCTGCAGCGGAGCATGCGAACTCAACCGCTCGGCCACGGGGCCAGCCCCCTGAACAATCTCCTTTAATAAGAGCCACCCTTTGAATCTCTTTTCTCTCCTTGTGTCTATCCCCTACCTTTCCCAACCAAAGAAAGAAAAGAGTCAACATTATGCTACCTTTGGGATTCATGTTACTTTCCCCCAACACCAAAAATTGGTTGGAGCTTCCAACCTATTTTCCTAACAGAAAAACATACATATATATGTTTACATATATAATGTATGTGTTTTTATACTATTAGGGCAATTACTTTTCTCAGTAAAGTCTAATAGTTTTATTTATATTGCTCCTGCATATTTCTTAACTTCCAAGTATTTATTTTCGTTACTTTTGTACATTAGGTCTTCATTCTAAATCATTATTTCTAGTGTAGATGGAAATGTTTTAAAGATGACTATTTATTGCTTTCCTAATGGTATATAACTGTAGGACAAATAGAACTGTAACCCCCCCCCCCCACATGTGTGTATTGTGGAATGGCAGAAATACATTCAGTGATTTAACAGATATATATATATATATAGACAGAAAGAAATAAAGAAGGAAATGTGTGTCTGTGTTTATGCCTATATTTCTCAATGTATCTACATATGCTACATTTATCTATCTCCTAGCTCTATCTACAGAGATGAACTGGGACCAGCCCACCCCAATAGTAATGAGGACACTTAGTGCACAGATATTGGCATATATATGCAAATTTTTTACTGATGAAAAATTCCCCATGCTTCATAATTTTCTATTTTTTCATAAACTATAGGGTCAAGATCCACATAGTGAACTTCTTCAGACTGAGGACACTGGACAAGCTTTTCTTCCCTCATGGAGTTTCTGGTGTCTAAGGCAGCTTGACCACCTGAATTTTCTCCAGCATACGCTACAGGTGGGTTCTCCGGTGTTTAGTAAGGTGGTAGTTCTGACTGAATTTTTTTCCACATTCATGACACGTAAAAGGCTTCTCTCCAGTGTGAGTTCTTTGGTGTGTGTGGAGATTTGAACTTTGACTGAAGCTTTTCCCACAGGATGAACATTTATATGGTTTTATTCCTTGGTGTGTTGTTAAGTGTTTATTAAGATCTGAACTCCATCTAAACCTCTTATCACACTGCTGACATTTATATGGCTTCTCTTCAGTGTGTATTCTTTGGTGCTTAATAAGGTCAGAGCTAACTCTGAAGCTTTTCCTACATTCCTGGCATTTAAAAGGCTTGTCCTCTGCACGCTCTTTCTTGTGAAGATCAATAAGTCTCAGCAGCTCTTCTTTCCAGGGTGAAACTTTCATTCTTTCCTTCTGTGGAAGGTCTTGGTGCCATTTCCCTCCCCTGTGTGTATCACCATGGTTTTCCTTGCCCATTGTTTTCTGGGGAACTTTCGCTCTGGCCTTTTTTGATACTATGTCTTCTGGTTCTTGTATTTCTAAGTCAGAAAGACATATAGGCTGTTGATTTTCAGTGTCATTTTTTAGCTTTAACCCTGTTGGAATAAACGTAAGAATAAGCCAATTGTATGGCAGAGCAAGAAAACCATAGGAATGGAGAAAAAAGATTCAATGATACTGATTTAAAGAAAATAGATAAGTAGAACCTTAAAATGTTATGTCTTTGCAAAGGTTCTCATCAAGGTACATTTCTTTTCTTCCCATGGTGCATTTACCTGTAGGCAGCTCTCTGGGACAGTCCTTGAACTCCGGGGATCCTTGAACCCAAGGCTCTTCCCCTTGCTCTAGACAGGATATCACTTTAGGTTTGGGGAGCACAAATAATGCTGTGAAATGGAAAAACTGAGGTCAAGAACTGGTAACTTAACAATAGCCCACACTACTTCACTGTTTCAGAAAGAACAAAGGACGCTTTTACATTTTGCTACCCCAAGAGGTGAAATGGATAGACTCTCATAGCTGGTATCAGGTTTATTCTATACTGCATTTGTCGGGGGACACACAAAGCAAAGACTGAGAAATAAACCTAAGATATATCAATAAAAGGTATATAGGGAGTGGATGTGCCTCCTCTTCTGCTACCAAGAATACCCCATATTCAATCAAGGTGGAACAAACTCCAGAGATTAAAGGGAACACAGGCTTTTCCTCTTAACTCTTTAGGAGGACTCATCCTGGATAAGACCAAGTCTAGCGGAGCCAATGTTCAAGTTCAGTGGGTTGGGTATCATATGCACATGTGATTCCTGTCATAATTATAATAAGTTTTTATTTAGCTCTCAAGCATCAGACGCTGCATAGGAAAGACTTCCACCCCTCCTGTAACTCACTGGTTCATGTCCAGGTGGAGTAAACAGACCAGAATCACTTAGTGGACTTTCTCTAAATACAGATTGCCAAGTAGGGAAAGTATTCACCCCTCAGTAATTCAATAAATATGTGTTGAGTGGCTATGGTGTGCTACGCATGCTCTATAGGCTACAGATATAGTGGTAAAAAAGCCAAAGTCCCCTGATCCCATGGAGCTTATCTTCTAGGGGGAGAGTGAGACAATCAAACATCAACAAAACAAATTAAACGTCAGGAAGTGATAAATGTTTTGAAGAAAACTAAAGCAGGGGAAGAGAGTAGTTAAGATTCTGCATCTGTCAAACTATTTTAGATAAGGTTGTGTACAAAACCTTCCCAGCTGTTTAGGAAACAGCTTTAGTGGGAAAGTGATATTTGAGCAGGAAACTAAAAGAGAGAGCTTAGCCATGTGGCAGAAAAGTGTGCCAGGCAGAGGAAAGGGGAAAGTAGAAATGAGCATGGCAAGTTCAAGAAACAGCAAGACCACCAGTGTGGCTACACGGACTGAACAAGGGCATGAGAGGCAGATGAGGGGAGGACGGGAGCAGGGGCCAGATCTTGGAGGGTCCTTGGCATCTTGGTAAGAAGTTGGATTTTTCTGAATGTGATAAGTCATTGTAAGGTTTTGAAGCAGAGAAATGTAGCAATCTGACCAGTTTTTTTTACAGAGTCTGGCTGTTGTCTGGAGAACAGACTGTAGAAGGGCAAGAGTGACAGCAGGAGACACCAGTTGGTTAGTTACTGAGGTAGACCTGGAGAGAGATCCCACTGCTGTAGACTAGGATGCTAACACAGCAGGAGGCTCAGACATGGTGGGACTCAAAATATACTGAGAAGGTAAGAACCAAGAGAACTACTGATGCATTAGTTGTGGGGTATGATAGTAAGTTCAAGGTAAAGGATGACTCTCTGTTTCTTGCTCTGAGCAACTGGGTGAATGGAGCTGCCCTTTACTGAAATAAAAACGTACGAGAAGAGCAAATTTGGGGAACAAAGAGGAAAGAGATCCAGAATTCTGTTTAGAATAAGGCATGTGTACTTGAAAAAAGCTCCCCAGGTATCTGGATGAACCTTTCCCCCTGCCCACACCATCTAATTGAGGACCAACCAGCTACTGGAACAGAGACTCTCTCACAGGGGTGCATTCCCAGATAACTGAGAACATGACAGGTTGCTCAACTCCTACTCAAAGGGAAGGGAGAATCTTTACCTAGAGAGATGAGAGTCTCATAGTTTTCTTGCATTACATCATTGTAGAGGGCCTTCTGAGTGGGATCCAGTAACTCCCATTCTTCCTGGGAAAAATACATGGCCACTTCTTCAAATGTCAGCAAGCTCTAAAGAAGAGAATCGGCTTCAGCTCAGTAACGGCCACTATAGAAACACTCCGTGGCTACCACATGGCTCGTGAACTGCATACTAGGCCAGGCACTGAAGGAATTAACTGCACATGATTTTTTAAAAAGTGAGAATGCAGAAAGGAAGGAGGCAAGGGATCAGCCAATAGCCTGGGAAGTCCCAGTTCCCCAGGGAGAACATGTAGGTTAACACCCCTCTGAGCACCTGCTGGGCAGGGTGGGTCATGGGCAGTAGGGAAAGGCAGCCCTAAACAGCTGGGAAGCACAGCTCACCTGGGACTCAGGTAGGACGAGCTCAGGTGCCACTGTCCAGTCTTTGGTGTTTGTCTGCTCAGGAGAGGCTAGGATCTGGTGAGCAAGCACAGCTGTGGGTGGAAAAGAGCCAGAGGAAATTTCTCTTGCTTCTATGAACATCCTGAGCTCATTTCTAAAATATGGTACTTAGAAGTGGTTTTCTCATTATAAATAAGAATCAAGCATCTACCAGCCCCTATAACCAGTTCCCAATTTAGTGTCTTCAGTAGCACAAGTGAGGTCAACAAAAAGAAATCTTGTTTTTACCCTTACGTGATATAAATAGCTGTGAATTTGGCAATAATTAGAGGTGTTTAAAAATGCAGTAGTGAGAGAGTCCAGCATCCCAGGTAGAGAAAATGGGAAGGTAGAAATTAGCTTTGAGAGTTCAAGCAACAGCAAGTAGGACAGTGTGGCTAAGAGGAATGAACAAGGGCACGAGTAGCAGCAGATGAGGGCAGGGAGGCGAGCAGGGGTCAGATCATGCATGGTCCTGGCTGTCTCATAAGGCGTTTGCATTTCTCTGAATGTGAGAGAAATCACTGTAACATTTTGAAGCAGAGAAATGTCATGATCTTATCAGGTTTTTAAGAGTCTTGCTGCTGTGTGAAAAACAGACCCTAGAAGGACAAGAATGGTGGCAGGAGGTGCCAGTTAGGAAGTTGCTGAGGTGGACCTGGATAGAGATCCCACTCATGTAGACCAGGATGCTAACAGAGCAGGAGGCTGGGATGTGGCCGGACTCAGGCTATACTGGGAAGGTGGAGCCAAGGAGTAGTGATAGATCTGTAGTGGGGTATGATGCTAAGATCATGGTAAAGAATGAACACAAGTGGTTTAACTTGAATTACTGGGTGAATAGTGGTGCCCATATGGAGATGGGAAAGCTAAGAACACAAGAGATTTGGAGGAGAGGGAGGAGGGATCAAGAATTTTAGGATAAAGAATGAGCATGTGCACTTGGAAAAAGCTCCCCAAGTGATCTGGATCCAACTTTCTCTTGCCCACACCATCTAATTGAGGACCAACCAGCTACTGGAACAGAGACTCTCACAGGGGTGCATTCCTAGTTAACTGAGAACATGACAGGTTGCTCAACTCCTACTCAAAGGGAGGGGAGAATCTTTACCTAGAGAGATGAGAGTCTCATAGTTTTCTTGCATTACATCATTGTAGAGGGCCTTCTGAGTGGGATCCAGTAACTCCCATTCTTCCTGGGAAAAATACATGGCCACTTCTTCAAATGTCAACAAGCTCTAAAGAAGAGAATCGGCTTCAGCTCAGTAACGGCCACTATAGAAACACTCCGTGGCTACCACATGGCACATGAAATGCATGCTAGGCCAGGCACTGAGGAATTAATTGCACATTATTTTTTAAAAGTGAGAATGTAGAAAGGAAGGAGGCAAGGGATCAGCCAACAGCCTGGGAAGTCCCAGTTCCCCAGGGAGAACATGTAGGTTAACACCCCTCTGAGCACCTGCTGGGCAGGGTGGCATGGGCAGCAGGGAAAGGCAGCCCTAAACAGCTGGGAAGCACAGCTCACCTGGGACTCAGGCAGGACGAGCTCAGGTGCCACTGTCCAGTCTTTGGTGTTTGTCTGCTCAGGAGAGGCTAGGATCTGGTGAGCAGGCACAGCTGTGGGTGGAAAAGAGCCAGAGGAAATTTCTCTTGCTTCTGTCTATGAACATCCTGAGCTCATTTCTAAAATACAAAAGATTCTGATTCTTTCAATAGAGATGAGGCACCTTTACAAGTGTGTGGGATATGCAGAAGTAGCTTTCTCATTGTAAGTAAGAATCAAGTGTCTACCAGCCCTACCCCTAGAACAGGTTCCCCAGTTTTCATAAGCACAATCAATAAAGAAAAACCTTTTTTTCCTCCTCTCATGATGTAAATTGTTCTGAGTTAGGGAAAAATTAAACATATTTGAAGATGAAGTACTCAGGGACTCCAGTGTACAGTAGAAGACGTAGTTTTTTTTTTAAACATTTTATTTTTCCTTTTTTTCCCCAAAGTCCCCCGGTACATAGTTGTGTATTTTTAATTGTGGGTCCTTCCAGTTGTGGCATGTGGGATGCCGCCTCAGCATGGCTTGATGAGCAGTGCCATGTACGCGCCCAGGATCTGAACCAGCAAAACCCCGGGCCACCGAAGCAGAGCACACAAACTTAACCACTCGGCCATGGGGCCAGCCCCCAGAGATGTAGTTTTTAATCTTTATTATTTTTTTCCTGGTACAGAATAGCATTCACATTTTGTCACTGACAGCACATTTATGATCCCAATTCCTTCTGTATTTTACAAGGATGAGGTGGCCCTAACCCTCCCCACTTTACTAAGGAAGAGTTCATGATGTTATTACCAGGGTTCTGTGGTTTGGATATTTCTGTACTTTAGGCCAACCTCCAACTTCACCCACAGCTAGTCTATTCTACTACCATCAGGGAGTGGCACTGTAATTGCTAACATGGTTGCATTTGCAGATCCACAGAGATGGGCACCTAGAAAATGTTTACAACGTTCTGGCTGAACAAATGACTATTATAGCTCCCAGGAGAAGGAAATTATCATGAAGCTCCTTACCCCTCTTACATACAGGTTCAGTTTCTTTATGACTATTCTTGCTCAGGTATTCTTGTTGACATTGGTATGTATTCCAAAATTCTTCATCCTGGCACATGCCCATTGGCTGGGACTCTGCTGGCTTCAGCTTGAAGCCTGGGGCCTCTGCTGTTTCTCCCAAGAGCACTGCCTCTTTTCCCAGCTCATGAGCTGCAACCTGGAAATGATTCCCATCCTGGTTACCACAGAACTTACTTTTGGTTTAGGAGTTGGTGGAAGAGGGAGGAAAAAGCAGAGAGTCCTGATGGTGGGGATTGAGAGACACTAAAAGAAATGACAAAAAGACTTAAAAGATATTAGGCCACCACTTTCCACAAAGAACTATCTACAAAATCTGGGAAAATTAGAATGAAAAGAAAAAGGGTGTGGCTACTACCAGCCCTCCAAAACAGCAGCCCCCACTCCTGTGCACAGTCCAGCCCAGACAACTAGTAGGGTTGCATAGGCCACCTGTTCTCATGCTGCCTCGACAGGCTTTCTCTCTTGACTTACATCCCTGCCTCAGTGATTTCCTGTCTTGTACTTCTCAAAAGATTGAGGAATTGAATAAAAAAGTTGTCCTGTCAACCAGATTTCTCCCATGGTTAGGGAAGGTTTTTCAGAGAATGGGGATGAAATGGAGAAAAAATGGGGAGGAAAAAGTCTGGCTCCAACCTACCTCCAAATGATTTTGAAACCAAACATAAGCCTGCACTGCACTCTTCACAGCAGGCCTGAAGCTGGTTATCTGCTGGCCCCTGCCCAAGGTCACACCTTGAATCCACCCCTCACCAGCAGAGCCAAGGCCAACCACTAAGGAAGGGCAGTGGAGGCTCCTATCTATTATACAGAGGTCATTTTCCCTCTGTGTCTTTCTTCTCTTAGCTACTCTGTTAGGATTTCCAAATCTCTGTTTCCTTTTTCCCTTTGCACTTTTTCTCTTTCTTTGCTGTCTTCCCATAATTGTTTGGTTTTTCTCTTTTTTTTCTTCATTTTGGTCTCTATGTTTCCTCCCTTTTTCGAATCTGCCCCTTCTTCTCCAACTCTTATTGCCTTTTATGTGTTTCTAAGAACCTAAGACCCGTCTCCTTGGCCAAGCCAGACTAGGCTTATGATGCTCATTCACCTTGGCTCGAAAGAGGGCAAAAAGCAACTCTTACTCTAACTAAACAGGGAAGTCTCTGCTAGATCTCTGAAACCTGTGGACTAACTATTGCTATGGGTCTGCGGTTTCAGGTCCTGATTTAGATTTCCTAAGGAACAACAGAACAGTGACCAAATTCATCTTCTTTCTCAATTAACTGCTCCCAACCCCAATACATCCACTTTCACTCTAATTCATTCTACATAACAGAAATTTTTTTTCTCACCCCAATCCTTGATTGACCAGATTTCCCTTGCAAGTGTTCTACCGGGGCCACAGACTCCTCAGTGCTCTACAGATGATGCTTCTTTATCCCAGTCTGGGGGTCCCTGTGGAGAATGGTCAGGAACTGCTTTAGCAGCAGCAGTTCCAAGATCTGCTCTTTTGAGTGGATCGCTGGCCTCAGTCACTGACAGCATAATTCCTGATGCTGGCCCAAAGCCTCACGGGGTCCAGCTGCCTCATGAGAGTGGAAGCTCCAAAGCGCTGGCTAGAGCTCTTGGAACAAAAACTGTTCATTTGTGGGGTATATTTCTTACTCTGACTGGATCTCTCTGTAAGATGTCCCTTGGTTTCCCACAGAGCTCTGATTTGACAGTTCAAATATTCAGCCACTTCAGACCTACCGTCATCATTCTCCTCTAGGAACTGTTTTGCTTCTGTGTTGGGCACCCCACCAGCACCACCCTTGACAACTGAGGTCCAGTCTGGTCTGGAACAAAATCAATAAAAGGATCTTCTTCCTAAGGCACCAAGGGTAGGGAAAAAGTGCATGTCAATAAAGAACTCACGTGAACTTTACTACTTACTACAATATTATGAGAGAAAAATGAAAAGGTCTTGCCTTGCCTTCCTCTTAAGCACAACTGCCAGGCCCTTAGTTTCCCTCTTTTCTTTCTATCATTCAATTGAAACACAGCACAGCTTACTGAAGACAAATGCCAACTGATGACTACGCCTTTACAAAAATAATAATTTAGGAAAGGTTAGTGGTGAGAAAATTGGTACCCACTGGCTGCAGAGAGTTTCGGGATTATCCAAAGATTTAATTGATGTGCTTCCTATCCCATCTTACCCACGTGAAGGGCAGATTAGGAGAACATTCTGCCTTTCTCTAATATTTTAACATGTCATCCTAGTCTTGTGTCTTCAGTAAGGGAGTACAACTTCTATGACCCTTCATCCTCTTGTGAAGATGAAGGCTCCACTCTGTGGAACATTTGAGTCGCCCTTCCATTGTATAATACTGGCAGGAGAGCTGACAATGACATCAGAGGAGAAGGAAAGTAATCAGGGAAAAAATAGCCTTACTCTGCTCAGAAAGCATCCCCAATTACGTAACCAGATGCCCAACATTCTTCTCTGGCACTTCTTTCCCAGGCGTATAAGGGGCACTATGCAGAAGATTGACACCTGTATGTTTATGTTTCTCTTCGCTTGACCTAGAAACCTTACCCCTGGCCTTGTTCACAAAACGTTCATCTAAATGTTGAGGCTCAAAACAGCAGAGAACGGGAGCGGGTGAGGATACGGTGACCCTTCCGCTGACTTTACATTTCTTCAAGGGTCCTTCAGACCTCTCAGCGAGGCTGACGAGAGCCTCCCTCGAAAGTCCTGAGGTGATCCAGCAGAAGCGGCAACGAAATCTGTGCAGGACTCCAAGGCAGTCGCAAACGGCCGGCTCCTTGTCGTCCACGCGGCCTCAGGCGGCACGGGGACACCTGCTATGCTTTTGCATCAGCAGAAGCCGGCCTCTGCGAGGCTGACCTGCCTCGTTCTCCCGCGGTAACAGCAGCCAGCCACGGAAACGCAGCGGAGGAGGGAAAGCGGCCGAGACGGCCCGCCCCGCCCCCGCCTGCGGACGGCCGACGGGCGCCCGGGAGCCCGGTGCGAGCGCGCGGTGGCCGAGCGGCTCCAGCCGCGGCGCTGGGCGCTGTGGGCGCAGAGGGCAGAGAGAGGGGCCGCCGGAGCCCGCGGGTGGGCCTCGCCCCGGGCAGTCCCGCCGGAACCTCACCGGGGAGGCAGCCCGGCCCGGACACGCCGCCGCCCGCGGAAAATGGCTGCCTCGCCCCTTCCGCCCTGCAGCGGCGGCGACTCTCAGGGTCTCCGGGGCCGACGCCGAGGGGGAAGCCGCTTCTTGTTACCTCAGACAGCTCGGCTTCGTGGACGCCGCTCCCTCGGCCCCGGGCTCCACTGCAAGTCGCCGCCCTTCCGACGCCGCCCTGAGGAGCGCCGCTCTCCGCCCCGCACCACTCCCAGGCGGGCCCGGCGAGGCGCGCGCGGCCCGGCGAGCGAAACCCAGGGCTCGGAGACGGAAGCCTGGCTCCACCACGACCGCTTCCCGAACCCCAGTTCACCAGTACCCGCCCCCTCCCGCGCCCCAGCCGGAAGCGGAAGTGACGCACATTCGGGGCGGGGCTCCGTGCAGCCTGCCTGCGTCTGCGAGTGCGCGGTTAAAGGCCTCAACCTAGGGTGTGGCTTCCTGTCCCGGTTTAGCCCTGGCGGCAGGAAAGAGTTAAAGCCACCGAGTCTGTAGGGCCACCGAGGCCTAGACGGCCCAGCGCGCGGCTCGGCGTGTGGGTGTCGCCGTCTCGCGTCCGTGTTGTTCCTGCGTCGCTTCAGGCGGCCGGCGGCGGCTGGTAGCCGGGAGGGAGTATTTATAAGAATCGGAGTATTTCGGGTTGTCGGTGCTCTCCTAATTAGGGATGTTTTTGTAGTGTCAGCCTATACCCGTCAAGTGATTCTTTACTAAGTCGGCTACGTGTAGCTAGAGTTACAGAGTCGATAGGACAGTGTCTTTGAGTGAGGCAATCTGGCAAAAGGACTGAGGCAATGTGACCAATACCAGTAACACGAGGTGGGACAAGGTCAGATGTGAGCTGAATGCTGCGGAAATTCCAAGGGAATGCAAGTTGACTTTTGGTTGGGGAAAATTATAGAAGACCTTGAGACACTTGCCCAGAGCAGGGACTGGGGCCATATTCCCGGCAGAGGAAAAGGTAAGAGCAAAGAGCAAAGCCTTGAAAGCTGGACAGATGAGAGTGTGAGAAAATCTGTAGTACGTTTTTCTAATGTAATTGGGCTACACATTCGGAAAAAGAGTGAAAGTTAGAAAATAAGTTCACGTGGACCTCTGATGGAGCGTTTTGAATGGGACTGAAGAGACTGCATTGAATAAAGTAAATCTTGGAGCATCATTTGAGGGTTTTGGAGGGAGCTTCTTTCCAGGTCCGTTCATCTGGAGGTAAGTTTAAGGTGGGAATGAAATGGGAGACCGTTCCCAGGCCATTATACTGTTTTTGCTGTTAGATAGACGGGTGTTACGCTCCTCTGAAGTCTAGATCTTGATCCTTTTTGAGTGAAAGGAAAGGATTAAACAAAGGCAATAAGGAGCATCTGCCTAAGTCACTTGAATATGTTTAAAAGCAGGTTCATTTCCCTAGAATCTCAGTCAGGTTGGAACTTAGTTTCTTCAAAAGCAAGTCTTGTCTCCAGTCTGTCAGAAGCAGTGAACAGTAATGCTCTTAGCATTGAGATCCTCATCATCTGGCCCAAGGCTGAGCATATAATTGGAACTTATTACACTGAATCAATGAAGTTCTGCCAGCAGTGTCCTTGGATGTCATTGGCAGGCTTGATTCATAACATGGGTAGGGTGTTGGTTGTGGAAGATGGGAGACGTGTGAAAGGAAGGAAATCAAGGCGCTAATGGTGAATAGTAAATGAGAGCCACTGATGACATCCATTGCTTGAAGTTTGGTGCCATAGTTCCTTACCTTTGCTGGGGAGCCCACAAACATCCCCTGAGTCTTTCCTTTTGGTTTCACCTTCCCTGCTTGTGCCCTAGTTGAGAAATGATGAATGTACAGTTGAGAAGCAATGAAAGCAAAAGATGAGACACCACACAACTTCCATAGTGGGCTGAATGTTTTTGCTAGGTGACGGGCTGAATTTAATGGTACTACTATTGGCTAGGAAATACCCTTGTTTTTTTCTTTTTCATCTATAATAGTTATTGCTTAGTGATTGCCTTAGTTATAGCTGGGTCTTGTAGAAAGTTGCCTGATCTTAGGCTGTTATTGCCTTTGCATCGTTTTAACTATCATATTTTTTCATGATCCTCATAGTGCCCCATAAATGAGTTGGAGATCAAGACCGGGGTGAGGGAGCAGCGTCCAAAAAATGCCAAGGAAGCTGTGGCTGTGGTTGAGAATGTACAGAGAGTGCCTGGGCAACAGGTGAGAAAAGGAAGGCAGAATCTCATGGTTTTGTTTATGAAGAAGTGGGGGTGAGAAGCACAGGAATCCAATTACTGGAGAGGCGCTCTGTTCAGAAATGCACAGTAGCCCTCTGCCACCCACCAGAAAGTTTTCGCTATCTTGGGTTGCTCCTATGTCCTTAGTCTATGGAATAATTTCTCATTTGCTGACATACATTAGACATTCATATATTCAGTGAATGTTTAGAGTCCATAATTAAAGTGGTAAAAACACTCAGAAAAGTTCTCCAAAACACAGCCAGGTGAAGGGCAGCTATCCCCAAATCAGGAAAATTAGAAATGTTGGTGAGTTAACATCTAATCTCTCTTGCTAGACGGTTCCTTGAGGGCAAGAGTGCCATGTGTTGTACACTAAATCAAGTTTTATTAGAGCCAGTACTTGTTGACCAGCGTGGGACATGATGAGTTTCACAAAATATCTGCTTGTAGCGGTGATGGGGCAGGGCCTCTCCAAGGGAACATTTGAGCTGAGATGTCAAGGAAAAGAAGGAGCCAGTTGTGTCAAGAGCTGGGAAGAGAGTACTCCAGGCAGAGGGCACGCAACACTCCAAGAGCCTCAGGTGGGGGTGGACTTGGCATGTTTGAGAAGGAAGTGGGGACTTGTGGCTGGAGCTTCAGGATCGAGGAGAAGAGTGGTGTGAGAGGTGAGAGGAGGGCAGAGGCCACCTTATGCTGGGCCTTTCAGGCTGCAAAGAGGAGTTTGGCTTTTATTCTGCGTGGAGTGGGGCCATTGAAGAGTGTTAACAGAGATGGATGTGATCTTACATTTTAAAAAGATCTACTGGATCCCTTGTAGGGAGAAACTGGGTTGGAAGATCTAGCAGCAGAGAAGATGCGGATAAGAGGCAATGACAGAAGTCCAGTCCAGACAGAGGATGGTGTCTTGGACCAGGCTGGAGGGTGTGGAGAGGGAGAGAAGAGGACTGATGCAAGGGATCTTTTGAAGGTAGAACTGGCTGGACTTGGTGATGCATTGGATTAGGGGGGAGAGAAAATGGCAGTAGTGCTGAGATCACAGGAGCTCTCTCATGTGAAAGCTGATGCTCTCATTTCCAACACATGTACACCACTTTAGCCCTTCTGGTGTGTTAAGGTCTATGCTAAGAGCTTTCATGTAAATGATCTTAATCACTTGAGACCAAATTCTATTCATGTTTATTTTATTACAGTGGCTCTGAGAATATTTTTCTTCTGCTTCGTTATGTCTCATAGCACTTTTTAATGCCACTCTTAGGGGTTGTAGGTCCAGCTTAGGCAGGAATTTGTACTGACAAATAATAGGGTCTGTTCTCAGGTCCTGGATTCCGGGAAAGACTTGAGAGTGCTCATCGAGGAGACGGCCCCTTTAGGAGGAGCCAGAGAGTCACTGAGATCCCACCTGATCCAGGGGCTTCATCCAGAGGAACGGACTTTGACGGGGCCACGGAGCTCATGCCAAAGACCATGGGAACACTCAGAAGGTAAGCAGAGGCCTCTGCCCTCACCTGAGGTGGGGAAGAACAATCCTCTATTGGAAATGCAAGTCTGAGCGTGAATCTGCCCCTGGGCTCCAGATGAAATGCCTTTGAAATATATCCAAAAGACAAGATTTCAAATTTCAGTTGATGGTAACAGCACTTGAAATAGTCTTAGAGATCATTTATGTGTTAGCCTAATCCTCTTTTATTTCAGTTTAATTCTATTCCTTCTGAATCAGGCGTATTAAAGGGAGCATGTTTACCTTCACCTTCTGCATAGCAGTTCTTCATATACCTAAAGACATTAAACTCCTTTTCCTATCCAGCTTACTTTCTTCCACAATAGATTTCTCCTATTATTTTTCTTTTCTTCCAAAGCTGTATTTGTTATTTTTACCGATCTTAATTAATTTGGAAAAATTTTTTTAACTAAAAAAATTTTTTTTAATTGAGATGAATTTCACATAATATAAAATTAGCCATTTTCAAGTGAATGATTCACTTGCATTTAGTACATTCACAGTGTTGTACAGTCACCACCTCTGTCTAATTCCAAAACATTTTCACCCTCCCAAAAGGAAACCCTGTACCCATTAATCAGTTGCTTTTTATTCTCTCTGGATTTACCTCTTTGGGACATTTCATGGAAATGGAATGCTACAGTATGTGACCTTTCATGTCTGGTCTCTCATTTAGTGTGTTTGAAGCGTGTATCAGCACTTCCTTCCTTTTTATGGCTGCCTAATACTCCATTGCATGGCCAGACGAAGGCTCCATCTTTAGAGGTCTCTTTCTGTGAAGCACTTTGGCTGCATACTTTGGAGGTACTCTAAAGGCCACTGCTGCCTTTTCTGCTTAATTGAAAGCTGCCACTACAGGTTACTAAGTAATTTTTAAAAGGCAGCTCATGTTTATATAACTCAAATCCTGGAGGAAAACATTGTGTTTTCATGCTGTTTAAACTGGCAAGCTTCTGTTTATGAATGGAAAATAGTGTAAGAGTTGTATTTGCTTTTGTATTTTTGTATTTATTTTTGGTGAGGAAGATTGGCTCTGAGCTAATATCCATTGTCAGTCTTCCTCTTTTTGCCTGAGGAAGATTGTCCCTGAGTTAACATCTGTGCTAATCTTCCTCTATTTTGTATGTGGGACACTGCCACACTGTGGGCTTGATGAATGGTGTGTAGGTCTATGCCTGGGATCCAAACCCGCAAACCCTGGGTTGCCAAAGCAGAGCATGTGAACTTAACTACTATGCCACCAGGCTCACCCCACTTGTGTATTTTTTAAGTGAAGTGAATACTCTATCAGGATCTTTGTAAACTTTACCACTTTAGCATTTATTTCCTTTTAATCCTTGGGAACATCTGTGCTCTGTGGTGTGTGATTTCTGAGGCTTTGGGGTCTGTGAGTAAAGAGGGGCAGGATTCACTGTGTTCCAGTTCTTGTCCCCTCTGGTCACTGTGCCGATGGGCTGCTCAAATCCGGAGTGTTGTAATCTCCCCTGGGGTCATAGAACTCTGAATATCCTCTGAAGTTCATCAAAATGAACCATTTCCTTTGTAGAATTATTGAAGGTGGGATCTGGGAAATAATATATTATTTTAGTCTGAAGAAAAATAAAAGGTTTGAGTTACTGTGCTATTTTTAAGAGTACTATGTTTATCCTGGGTGGTGGGGTATAAGAGATTCTCTCTCATTATTCTGTTAAAACATGTTTTTCCTATAATGTGTACTTACTTCTTTAGCATGAAAACTTTTTTTTTAAGCTATTATGCCAAGAATGATTTGGTGAAAGAAACTTCTAAACACACAGAGAGGGCATTGGCTATGACAGTGATCCTCAAACTTGAGTCTGCTACAGACTCATCTTGGGGGTGTGTTCAGGTTCCCAGGCCTCACCCCAAGCATTTCTGATTCAGAAGATCTGAGGTGGGGCCCAGGAATATGCATCTCTGAAGGGTTCCCAGATGCTGCTCATGCTGCTGGCCCGAGGACTGCATTCAGAACCTCTTCTCTGTGGCTGTTGTGTGGAAGCTGCCCTCTAACAGTGGCTCTTTCTCCCCCACCCTGGCCTACTCTACAGGCTTCCAGGAACCATCCCCAGAAGAGGGGTCTCTGAGACCAGGAAACAGGTGCTCTGCTTTGGATAGGAGGGGACCAGGTGAGCTGTGGTCTGCACCTTTTTTCTCTTGAAGTTCTCATTTCACCTTGTACTCACTCTCACCTTAAAACTCCTTCTTTTCCAGAGATGTTAGAAAGGGTTTTTAGGTGGTCCATTGAGGTTCTCTTGGCTTGTTTTCTTTCTTTCTTTCTTTCTTTTTGAGGAAGATTAGCCCTGAGCTAACATCTGCCACCAATCCTCCTCATTTTGCTGAGGAAGACTGGCCCTGAGCTAACATCTGTGCCCATCTTCCTCTACTTTATGTATGGGACGTCTGCCACAGGATGGCTCGACAAGTGTTGCCATGTAGTCACCCAGGATCCAAACTGGCAAACCCCAGGCTGCTGAAGCAGGATGTGTGAACTTAACCACTGCAGCACCGGGCAGGCCCCTCTTGGTTTGTTTTCTTATTTTGTCTACTCTGCCGTCATCACATGGCTCCTTACTCACCCTAATCCTTCCCTCAGAGGCCTGACCTCCCTCTGCCTTGCTTTGCCCCTGATCTCATGACTGTGTTCCTGTCTCTGCCCCACCCCAGGCTAGCAGGGTGATTTCTTATCAGTAGCAGCAGACCCCGGTGTTGTTACAGCGACCCAGTCATGGGTTGTGAGGACAGTGCAGTATCCCTGTGTTAGGAAGGACAGAGGCACCGTGGCCCTGCACAGAGGGCCCTTTACGGGGGTGTTACATGGAAGAATGACAGAAACGTCTCGCTGGGTAAGGATCTGCATTCCCTTTAGGTCCAGAATGGATGTGTTCAGTTGTTCAGAGAAGACTGAAAGAACCTGAGAAGGAAGGAGACACACAGACAGTAGGGAGCCTGTTAGGTAGAAGGAAAGAAGGAAGAAACAGGAAAATATAGAAAGTAAACAAGAAACACAGAGATAGGAAGACACAGACAGAGACTGTGACAGAGACAGAGAGACAAAGAGAGAAACTGAAAAAGAAAGCAAGAGAGGGCTCATGACAGGGATGGATAGCATGTGTGACAAGGAGCAAGAACAAGGGAGGGGACATGAGACTGAAAGCAGTGGGGACAGAGAGTGTGGGGAGGTCAAGGAAAAGGGGGAGGGGAGACAGAGAGACAGCAAGAGAAACAGCACAGGAGACAGACAGTAGTCTTAGACTGTGGGAGAAACAGATGAGAGATGAATGAACGTGTGCTCACACACAGAGCTGTGCTATGTCCTGAGCGGCAGAGGAGAGTAAAAACCAGAACAACCTGGCTGTGACAGTCTGCTTCTGTGCCCAGGCCCTTCAGGAGGCACCAAGAGCCCTTTTGCAGGGTCTCAGGACTGATCTCTTGCCTTCCTCAAATCAGTTCTGTACCACATGGGCTGTTCCTCCTCAGAGCAGCCTCCCTGACCATCAGATTCAGAGACACGTGCTCTGCAGCTGGCTTGGGCTTTGATGTCTCCTCCCTGCTTCTTCACATGTAGGGTTTCCCATTCATGGTCTGAATATCATCTTGGGGCTGGATCAAATAGAACACTGGGGACCCCCCTCCCCACCATGGCTGCAGAGCAAGGAAAAGTTGTAAGAGTTCCACAAGTGAGACTGGAGTAGAAGCCCATGAAACACCAGCAAAGGGGGAATTAAAAATCAAGGTGACACAAAAACAGCTGGCCTTGGTGGACCGGAAAGTGGCAGGTGCGCCCTGGGCTGCTGAGAAAGCCAGGACTTTCCTGTCTGTTCTGAGTGAGCCTTGGTTTTATGAGAAACTCCAGGTACACCAGCAAAGCAGCCAGCTATGTGGGGAACACTGAGTTCTTGTGTATAAGGCTTCTACCAGACTCAGGAGCACTGTTGAACCAAGTTCAGAAGCCTCCAGGCCAGGTACTGTCGAGGCTTACAGGGCTCCTCCAGTTCCCCTAGGAGTTTGGCACATGGGGCTGTTGAGACCAAAGGGCCAAGTCAAGGCCCATGGAGATGGAAAAACGTGGGGTATGGGAACACACTGGAGGGCTCAGATAGTACCCATCCAACAGCAAGCAGCCACTCCAGGAAGGTGGGAGGCCTCACACTTACTCCTGCTCCAGAGCCACCTGGGTGAGGACTGCTCTACACGTCTCCCCTGGTACTGATCACCTATAAGCAAACCATTCCCCAGCAAGGGGCCTTCTCTTCCAGCTCTGAATTGAAGATGGTTCCTGTTCCTCACTGTAGGGGATATGCTGAGATAAAGGCTATAGTGGATTCCAGTGTGAAGCCACTCATTTGGCCATGTGCAGGTTACATGGAGGGAAAAGTAGTACCTAAACCTTTATGTTGTCTGGGTAACTCAGGGAATTTTCTTTTGAGTTTTGAAATTTGAAAACCAAAACCAGGTGTGTTTCTGTCACCAAAGTAGTGAATTATCTGGGTAGGTGCTATACCCAGATTTTTTACTGGAACATAAAAGAATGAAGATGATGTTAGCCTGAGGAATGAGTACTATGTTCTCTATGGAAGATGGGTGATGTCCTGGCAGGTGCCACTGTGTGCATTCAGAAGGCTGTCATTTTAGTCTAGGAATCAGGTTCCATTGCAGCTGTCGGGCTAATGGAGCAGAGTAAGAGTCATCAAAAAGAGTGCAGGGGCAGAGGGTGAGTTGCATTTTTTGTTGGAGTTGTCAGAGTAGTCCTCATTGAGAGAATGACATTGGAACAAAGACTTGAAGGAGGAACAGGAACGAGCCATGTGGCTCTCTGGGTGAAGAGTATAACGCAGAGGGAACAGCCAGTGGAAAAGCTCTGAGGCTGGAGCAAGTCTGGGCAAGGAGGCCAGTGTGACTAGAGCAGATTGAGAGCACGAGAACAATAAACAAGATCAGAGTCACATCACTTAGGGGAGTGCTATTGAAAGTGACATGAACTGAAATGGAGAGCAAGCATTTAGAAACTTAGAGCAATTTGACATTGCTGCACTATCCAACTGCATGTTTATTGTATTTTTAAAGACAATCAAAAAACCTGGTTCTTTACAGATAATTTGAGAAGTACTATATTCAGGCCTTCTGGCCTTACCTATAGAACTCTGTAAGGACTTTGACTTTTCTGAGTGAAATGGGGTGGCTTTGGAAGGTTTCTGAGCAGAGGAGTAATAGTTTCAAAACGATCCCTTTGAGTATTTCAATTTATTTGGCCCTTTACCTAAACGTTTGTTTGTGTCTCCTTCTTGTTACAGAGACTTATATTGGACTGTGCCTAATTGAAGGCAGGATCCATGTCCTATTGATATTTGCATTTCTCAGAAAGTGGCATGGTAGACACTCATACATGTTAGTTGAATTGAATGAAGGATAGGGGCCCACTTTGACTTCTGGGTCAAGAATAGAATGTAGGAGGTCAAGAGTGGAACCAAGAAGACCGTGTAGCAGGCCATGGCAGCAATCCAGGCTTGAGATGATGGCTTAGAGCAGAGTGGATGAGAGGGGGTAATGAGAAGGGGCTGTGTGCCCTTGAGAGCATCATGACTGGATGTTATCAGAACGTCCTTGTTGGGACAGCTCTAGACAAATGAGCCCTCAGTGACTGGCCCAGATGGGCACCCCTTTGAGGAATGTGTGGTGTGTTCTGAAACAACAGCCAGCCTGTTTGCAGTTTCCAGACGTTTACTCCTTACTCTCACCTTGTCCTAGTTAAGTGCTGTAAGTTAGTTCCTTGTATCTACATGGATGACAGGAGAGATAAACAGTCAGGGATGGGTCAGATCAGGAGGGACTTGGGCATCACAGGTGGCAGTAGGCAGAAGTATCCTATAACTAGTTCTTCTCTCCTCTAATTCTTTGCTTCCCTCCAAGTCTCCCATGTTCACCATGTCCTCTTGTGCAGCCACAGGCCCTCAGGGATCCCCACAACTGTGGAGCCACGTGAGCACGACCCTTGTGAGTCATATCTCAGGGGAAATGAGTGGGATTCAGGATAAAGGGAAATAAACAGGGCAGCTTTAGAAAATACTCTGCAACTCTTTCTCAGCTGAAGAAGATTTCTTTTCTAGTATACTGATAGCTTTTGTTTTAGGAAAAAGCCCACGGTGAGACATGAATGAGAGTAGCCAGTTGTGGCATAGTTTGACAAACTAGGATTTAAGTTCTTGGGCTACTAAAACCGTGCATTGTGGTATCTGGTCCTCTTTAATCTGATCACTGTGTTTCTTGTTCCCTGGCAGCAGGTGTGCACTGGGGCTATGAAGAGACCATGACAGTCCTGGCCATTCTCAGTAATTCTCACTTTTATGAAAAACTCCAGGCTCATCACCAGAACATCCAGATCTATAGGGCCATGGCAGCACAACTGCAGGAGCAGGGCTTTCTGCGGACCCCAGAGCAGTGTCTCACCAAGTTCAAAAACCTACAGTCATGTTACTTCAAAGTGAGGAGAGGCCACATGCCTGAGCCTTGTATCTTTCATGAGGAAATGGATGTCCTTTCAAGCTCCTGGGCCTCTGTAGCAACTGTTACAAGGCCAAGAGGGAAGTGATATGGATGCTGGAGAGTTGAGTCAGCAGAACAAGGAGCCCACAGAGGTTGGAGAAGTTACCACTGTGGATGGTGCTGCTGGGGATGAAAAGCACTTCAGGGATCCTGGCCAGGAAGTTAGCAGACTTGACCTGTCACTCCTGTTACCCAACAGACTTGGTAAGACTCTTGGCTCTGGCAGTCAGAGGATGGAAAGTCCACTTAGAGACCATTAGCCTGGCAATGAAGAGAGAGCCATTTCTGCTTCTGGACTTGCCATCATCTTTCTGTTGAGCTTATACAGACCAGGGAGTCTTGGTTTTCATGGTGTTTAAAGATTGTTTCTCTTGCACTTTGGACTCCAATTTTGCATTTGCCAGACTGTTCCACAGAGTCCATGTCACTTTTTCCCATGGAGTTCCAATTACCTTGCTTCCTTAGATTGCCAGTTAGTCCTCCAGCCCAGACTCTCTCTCCTTCCCTCTTTCTCCAGCACTGATCCTCTTTTCATGACCCAAGCCCACACTTGCTTCCTTTTCAGCAACTTGCTTTATGTGTGAGCTGGCCACTCAGGGTGGTGTTTTGTTTTTCTGTTCACAGAAGCTAGGCCATTCAAGAATTCAGAATACACATATACACAGATTGACAGATGATACCGAACTTGACTGTTTGCCTGAGTTTTATCATTGTGTAAGGTCATCCAAAAGGAAATAAAATACGAGGAAAGTTCGTGGAGTTTAGGGTATATTTACCTGTGACCACAAATTTCGACCTTAAACATACTACAATTGGAGAGAGAAACATAGGCTTTTAATTAGCAGAAGACTGAATCACGTGAAAAATTTCAGTTAGGTATTTCTTCTTTATGTAGTTTATGTAACTCTTTTCTCATTCCATTTTTTTCCCCTTCTTTCCAGTACATTGTATTTCTTTTCTTTCAGATTTTGAGATCAAGTATGGGATTAAAAATGAGAATGTGAAATGGGATGATTCAGAGGAAGCAGAAATGAACAAGGCCCAGTGGAGAAAGTCTAGTGAAACTTTTTGGTACTCTGAGCTAACAAGAGGCTGGAAGGATGAGCCAATGTCAGGCAGGCAACATAGATGTTCTCCAGGTGAGAGTGAGGAGAAACCCCCATCCCAGGAGAGGATGAGTCACCAGAGACTTCATACTGGGAGGAAGGCCTGTGGATACCTCCTGTGTGGGAGGAAGTGCTCTCAGAGTTCTCCCTCACCATCAGCCGGCTCCAGAACTGGAAGAAGCTTCTTGTATTGTTATAAATGTGGGAAAAGCTTTAGCCAAGGTTCTTATCTTGTTTGTCATCAGAGAATCCACACAGGAGACAAGCCTCACAAGTGCAGTGAATGTGGGAAGGGCTTTAGTGAGCACTCCACCCTCACAACTCACCTAAGAACTCACACAGGGGAGAGACTCTACCAGTGTGGAGAATGTGGGAAAAGCTTCAGCCAGAGCTCCAGCCTCATTGTCCACCAGAGGACCCACACTGGGGAGAAGCCCGATCAGTGCCCTGTCTCTGGAAAGAGATTCAACAACAGTTCCTGGTTTAGCAGCCACCACCCAGTCCATCCTGGGGAGAGCCCATATGATTGTGAGCAGTGTGGGAAAAGCTTCAACAACAGCTCCCACTTCAGGGCCCGCCAGAAAACGCACACTGGGGAAAAGACTTACAGGTGCTGTCAGTGTGCAAAAAGCTTCACGAAGAACTCTGCCCTCATACGCCATCAGGGGGTACATAAATGAGATACCCACATCACAGGAAGGAGGAGAGATGCCATGAGTGTGTAGGAAACCTGACAGATCAATTCCTTAGGTCAACATATGTTATTTAGAGCTTCCTTCTGCTTATGGAGAGTTCTATCAGCCAATCCCTGGCTTAGCAGTAGAGTTACTGACAACCAGTTAAGCACTTCAGAACCACGTCCAGGAATAGGAATCATCATAAGAATGATAAACTCTTTCTAGCTCTGCCTATGACTCCAGAGTATTCTCTCACTGTGGACTTCAATTTTGCTTTGAAGGGAAGAAGGCTGTAGAATCTGTAAGTCCTGCCAGGAAACCAGGGTATCTTTGTTCTGAACAGAGAATGGGTGGCTAGTGGCCAAAGAGGTGTTTCTGGGCCATGCCTGAGAAGAAATTCTTCCTGCTCATGGGGAACACATCTAGAAGTTGATAGCTTGGGTCTATTTTAAACCAATAATGGACATCTAGGCACCTGCTGTTAGGTACTACTGCTAACTTCAGAGCATGTCACTACTCTAATCCAGCCACCACCAAGGGGAACAAAGGAAAGGAAGGATAGGTTAAGCCAGTGGGTTATACTAAATCTAAGTGACTTAATCTTAGAGCAAGCAGAACATCTAGGTAAACTTTGTAAGATTCCTCATCTTACTATCACCCCCATTTATAGTAAAAAGTTTCTACAGGTTTAAACATCATAAAGATAAAGGTTTTTCTTCCTCCACTTCCCGGGCCTTTGGTTGTAATTTTCTCCCTTAGAAACATTATACTCATGCAGAAGCCTCCAGGATCCTGAAGAGCATCTAAGTGAAGAACCTGCTTCAGTGCAGTAAGAAATGCAGAGAAGGAATAAAGGGCAGGAAATGGGGAGAGGAGGAATAGCACTGGGATCAGAAGGGTTTGAGCCATTACTGAGAAGGGAGATCACAAGAGTAAGGAAAATACAATGGCTGCAGGAGGCTCTGACTGCAGATAAAAGGAAGGGTGGGTGTGAGAAGCACTAAGAACCAAATTTAAAACTTACTGATCCAGAACAAGGCATAGATATTTAAGCTTTTGTGAAATCACTATGGAGAGAAAGTGGTAAAAGGTGTGTATGTTGTCCATGGTTGTTGGCCTGTGCATGCAGGATGTTAGTACCTTAAGTAAGATGTGGTAAAAAGCAAGTGTCACAGTTTCTGCTTGAGCCTTTTTGAGGAATTAAATATGAGCAAAGGAGAATGTACATTCTACCTCAGCCAAAGTTTTTTAAAAACTTTTGGGGAAGAAGGATAAGCAAAGGCAGGACATAAGAATATACTTCAGTGAGCCTTGCCTGGGCCACTCCACATTCCCCTGCATACACAGTCCTGGAGCATGGCCCTAGGACAAGCTATGCAGGATAGTTCCAGAGTCATATGCTTACCACTGCTCTACACAGAGGGAAGAATAACATCTTCGAAAAGCCTGGGCAAAGGCAGAGAGGTGGGCTTGAATGTGACCTGTCTGGATCAGCCCGACATCACTGGAGATTCATGGTGGGGAAAAGGGAGACAGCCTGGGGGTGGATCGATTACTGAAGGGCTTTGGATACCAATTCACATAAGTTGGATTTGATAAAGGAGGAAAGCTAGTGAAAGTCAATGGAAGTGTAAGGAAGTAGGGGTACTCAAAGACGCCTCACCGGCAGGTTCCTCCCACTCCTGGGTCGGCTGGGGCTGGGGCCGGAGCGTGGGATGCAACTGTTGAACTCCTTGCATTTTTGGGTGGCCTCCACCCTCCAGGCTTTATCCTTTAGTCCACTTTATCCACTTTAGTCCGCTTTATCCTCTAGTCCACTAGGCAGGAAAAGGAACACAGAGTACTAGAATTCCCAACTTTGCCTGTCAGCTAAGCTGGATGGTCTGGAGTAGAGAGGTAAGAACTGTAGAATGCACTTGTGCATTCATAAAGGAAATATTTGATTGCTTATAATTTACCCAGTGTTGTAGTAGGAGCCAAACACAAAGCAGTGAACTAAGTAGACACTGTCTTCCAAAACCAGTCTCATTGGATCCCTCAGAGGTACAGGTTACCCCTGCTATCTGAAAATTCACTTTACAGCACTTCACTTTTACAAAAGACCTTTTGCTAACCAAAAGAAATCCGAAGAAAATTTTCACTTCTATGAAAAAAAGGCAAAAAGTGAAAATAGTGTTCAGTGTTTCTTTTACAGCGAGCCATTACAGTGGCTAAGCAGTCAAACATATGGTCGCAACTCAAGCCTGAAAGATCAGGCACAGCGGACTACTAACCTTGCCCTTCGACTGGAGGCAAGCAGATGTAGAAGGTGCAGATGTTGGTGACCTGCCTGGACTGATGGATTCAGACAGTGACGGGATGTTAACAGATAACCCTCTTCCTCTCTCCTACACCCTGGTCTCCTGTACCTCCCACCACTTCAACCTCTGACGGCTCAGCCTAACACACCACCATCACCACCACCACCTCTCAGCCTTCCAGTGTGCTCACACTCTTCCCGATTCTGGTAAGTGAAACTACACTGTACGTACATTATTTCTATTTTATACAGGCTGTGTATTTATCATATCCTTCCTGCTTTCACTATGTTAGTATGTGAGGTTTTATGTGTTATTTGTATGATTTGGTAGGTTATTTTTTGGATCTGGGAACGCTCAAAAATTGTTCTCATATAAACTATTGGTAATTGCTTCTTTGCTTTACACTGCCTTGGCTTACGAAAGGGTTCATTGCAACACTCTACTTTAGGGTAGTGGGGAAAACCTGTACCAGCACCAGTCGGGCAGCAACCCCCAGGATCCGAGTCCCAGGTCTTCAGGACCTCTCTTCCAAGCTTCCAAATTATGACAAACACAACATCTTCCCTATGCGCCCCTAACCCCACATGTGGTAGCTGCTTCCTACAGTTGCTATCTCTGTTACCTTAGTGTCTGTCTCCCATTGTCTAATGCAGCGTCATCACCACACTAACCACTTGAGAAGGAATTTGATGTGGGTACACAAAAGGTAACACCGTCAAGTCTATAGATTTCCTCTGATGTGTAACAGTACCCTCCTGGTTTGGTTCAGCCCTCCAGACGTCCATTAAAAGCCAGTTAGTTTTGCCTGTAACTTAAATACTTGGGCCCTCCATGTAGTTTCTATACCTCCGTTTCTCACGGAAACATTTTAACTAACTGATAGAATTCTTCAATTGACGCTATTCCTTTTTCCCAAGGATTCCTAACCACTTACCACAGACTGGATCAGATATGCTCACAACCCAGAGAAGCAGGGCAAAGCCTACACATTGTCATCCTCGTCACACACCTCTTGTGGATTCTCAGCCTAAGCTGGTGGATGCATGGTCACAGCCAAAACAAGAGCTGGGCCCGTCAAGCCTACTTAGCTCACTTTCCTTTCCTCTTGCCACCTCTTCTATGCCTCTCCTGTGAGGGGACCGGCTTACCAGTCATTTTAGGAACTGCCCAGGACTTCTGGGATCCTGGACTCGAGTGTACCCATATCATCGCTCACTTTCTCACATGTGAATGCTCGCTTTTACCATTATCAATTCCAGACTCCGTGCAGTCCTGCTGCTCATCCTTGGCTTGACTTCAGGGTAGAGACAAAGAGAAGGACTGAGCGTTCTTTACCTGCGGAGAACACAGGACTCTAGCAACTACCCTCACAGTTCCCTGTGGTAGGGCAGTTAGCCTGAAAGATTTTGAACTTGGTGCCGCCCTGCTCTGGCATCTGGAGGAAGCTGTGCTCCCGAAGCTGCTCAGGCATTCCCCATACACTTGGACATTCTAGTGGCACCTCGGGAGTCTTGCATAAATTTTGGATTTACTGAGAATGGGAAGTAAAGTCTGGGTTTCCTGGCAGCCACACCACATACCTGCTATAATGGGTTAAGTGACTTGCATAGTGACTAAAGTTAAGGAGTTGGATTTTGAACGTGGGTCAAGTCAATTCCAAAGCCTTTAATTCCTTCAGTCTGTCGTTCTCAACACTCTTTCTGACTAACGATTTCTGTGAAACCTTGGAATACAGACCTTATACTGCATGTTACTACCATCAGGGTAGTCTCATGGCAGGGGCCGCAGGTCCTGCGTCTTCAGGAGGACCCAGGTACAGCTTAGGCTTCATGTCACACTCATAACTAGCAACTATCTCAAAGGCATGCTGTTGTACCTGGCACTAGATTAAAACCTAGTTATTACATAATATAGATTAGACATGCCCCCTAAGAAGCTTTTACGGCCTAAAGATAGAAAAGGCAAAAAGAGACCCATTACAAAGAAAGAAAGGAGACTCGTCAGAGATCTCATTTGTTATAGAGGATGGTCACACAGTCCGCCTTACCATCGAGGCGTTATCCATCAGAGGCCATCAGTGATGAGCCATCAAAGCACTGTCCTTTGGAATCTCCAGTTGGATTTTTGTTACAAATCAAGACTTCACACCCAGATACAGGACACAGTGGGAGTAAGCTGGCATGTCAGATGTAGAATTAGTGTACTCTCTGCTGCTCCTGGGTTTGGCCAAGCACATAGTGGGGCCTCATCCATTCATCCAGACTCTCCCTTCCCCTCTCAGTTTGGCTATTTAGGCTGTGCCAGATAACTGGCCATGGATCATTCCATCTGTATTTTCATTTTCCTCAATGGTCAAGCCACCTGACATGTCTAAATGGGATCTTCTCTCTGGAGATTTTCACCTCTCTGGTAGTATCTTCTGATTCAGGATCACCCTGTCCAGGCTGGATTAGCTCACACATACTCATTCAGAAAACTTCCTTATCAGTCTAAGATCAGGCTCTCTTCCTTTGGTGGCAGTAGGTCACCATGAATGCCCCAAATATAGACCAGCTTCATACATGACCCTTGTAAGAGCTACCATGGAATGAGCCTTTCTGAAGGGAGGACCAGAGGAATACATAGCCTACCTTTGGAAGTGAGCTGTCTCAGCCTGACATCGGCATCCCAGTTCTGGTCATGACAGAACTATAAGGTCATGTCCACGATGTCATGGGCACTGACAAACTCTCAACCCTGGATTCTTCATGCCTCTTCCTTTTCTAGCCTGAGACTCTCTATCTCACCATTTTCTTTAAATAGCAGGGTTCCTCTTTAAGGGCTCATGGCATGAGTGGTCTGAGCAGGTGTTCTGGCTTTTCTCTTGGGAAAGCCCCAGAAGATAAGCTTCAAGGGCTCCAATAAAGCTTGGCAACTCTCCACATAACCTCAGGGTTGCTGGCTTTTCTGGGAGCACACATACCATCACCAGGAAATAAAATCCCACCACTGACACCCTACCTCCCCTACTCCACCCCAGATCATCCTATGGGCCAAGGGAAGAAAGGTACAGGAATAGAGATTCCCAGGAAGCCAGACCTAACAACTGGAATGAGGAGGGTGGTATGTGCTGCTGGGCAGAGTAGAAGAGAGTCAGGATCCCACTGCCACACCTGACAGTGGCAGAGAGCACGGCAATGTCATTTTTGCTCAAGGCAGTGCAGGGAGGGCTCTAGTAGGCCCCCAGCCTGAGTCCCTCAGCTCTGTTACGCCTTGCAGCACTGGTCTCAGTCCCCAGTGACCTACTCAGGGCCTCTCCTGACCAGAAATCCAGTTATATTGATCTGTTTTGGGGAGACATGTGACTCAGACACTGAGGACTCAAGCAAAGTTCCCACAGCTTTCTGGGCATTATAATCCCTCTATCTCAGAGCAGGCATTTCTTTTTTTTTTTTTTTAATTGAATTATTGATAGGTTACAATCTTGTGAAATTTCAATTGTACATTAATGTTTGTCAGTCATGTTGTAGGTGCACCACTTCACCCTTTGTGCCCACCCCCCACCCCACCTTTCCCCTGGTATCCACCAAACTGTTCTTAGTCCATAATTTTAAATTCCTCATATGAGTGGAGTCATACACAGATTATCTTTCTCTCGCTGGCTTATTTCACTTAACATAATTCTCTCAAGGTCCATCCATGTTATTGCAAATGGAATGATTTTGTTCTGTTTTGCAGCTGAGTAGTATTCCATTGTATATATGTACCACATCTTCTTTATCCATTCGTCTGTTGCTGGACACTTAGGTTGCTTCCATGTCTTGGCTATTGTAAACAGTGCTGCAATAAACATTGGGGTGCATAAGACTTTTGGGATTGCCGACTTCAAGCTCTTTGGATAAATACCTGGTAGTGGTATGGCTGGATCGTATGGTAGTTCTATTTTTAATTTTTTGAGGAATCTCCATACTGTTTTCCATAGTGGCTGCACCAGTTTGCATTCCCAGCAGCAGTGTATGAGGGTTCCTTTTTCTCCGCAACCTCTCCAACATTTGTTGCTATTAGTTTTAGATATTTTTGTCATTCTAATGGGTGTAAGGTGATATTTTAGTGTAGTTTTGATTTGCATTTCCCTGATGATCAGCGATGATGAGCATCTTTTCATGTGCCTATTGGCCATCAGTATATCTTCTTTGGAGAAATGTCTGTTCATGTCTCCAGCCCATTTTTTGATTGGGTTGTTTGATGTTTTGTTGTTGAGTTGCGAGAGTTCTTTGTATATTATGGATATTAAGCCTTTGTCAGATATATGACTTGCAAATATTTTTTCCCAGTTAGTGGGTTTTTGTTTCAATCCTGTTTTCATTTGCCTTGAAGAAGCTCTTTAATCTGATGAAGTCCCATTTGTTTATTCTTTCTATTGTTTCCCTTCTCTGAGAAGGCATGGTGTCCGAAAAGATCCTTTTAATACTGATATCAAAGAGTGTACTGCCTACGTTTTCTTCCAGAAGCCTTATGGTTTCAGGTCTCACCTTTAGGTCTTTAATCCATTTTGAGTTTATTTTGGTGAATGGTGAAAAAGAATGGTCAATTTTCATTCTTTTACATGTGGCTTTCCAGTTTTCCCAGCACCATTTGTTGAAAAGACTTTCTTTTCTCCATTGTATGCCCTCAGCTCCTTTGTCAAAGATAAGCTTTCCATAGATGTGGTTTTATTTCTGGGCTTTCAATTCTGTTCCATTGATCTGTTCACCTGTTTTTCTACCAGTATCATGCTGTTTTGATTACTGTAGCTTTGTAGTATGTTTTGAAGTCAGGGATTGTGATGCCTCCCGTTTTGTTCTTTTTTCTCAGGATTGCTTTAGAAATTCGGGGTCTTTTGTTGCCCCATATGAATTTTAGGATTCTTTGTTCTAATTCTGTAAAGAATGTCACTGGGATTCTGATTGGGATGGTGTTGAATCTGTAGATTGCTTTAGGTAGAACGGACATTTTAACTATGTTTATTCTTCCAATCCATGTACATGGAATGTCTTTCCATCTCCTTATGTTGTCATCCAATTCTCTCAGAAAGGCCTTGTAATTTTCATTATATAGGTCCTTCACTTCCTTAGTTAAATTTACCCCAAGGTATTTTATTCTTTTTGTTGCGATTGTGAATGGTATTGTATTCTTGAGTTCTTTTTCTGTTGGTTCATTACTGGAGTATAGAAATGCTACTGATTTATGCAAATTGATTTTATACCCTGCAACTTTGCTGTAGTTGTTGATTACTTCTAACAGTTTTCCAATGGATTCTTTGGGGTTTTCTATATATAAGATCATGTCGTCTGCAAACAGCGAGACTTTCACTTCTTCCCTCCCTATTTGGATTCCTTTTATTCCTTTTTCTTGCCTGATTGCTCTGGCCAGGACCTCCAGTACTATGTTAAATAAGAGTGGTGATAGAGGGCATCCTTGTCTTGTTCCTGTTTTCAGGGGGATGGGGTTCAGTTTTTGCCCATTGAGTATGATGTTGGCTATGGGTTTGTCGTATATGGCCTTTATTATGTTGAGGTAGTTTCCTTCTATGCCCATTTTGTTCAGAGTTTTTATCATAAATGGCTGTTGGATCTTGTCAAATGCCTTCTCTGCATCTATTGAGATGATCATGTGTTTTTTATTGCTCGGTTTGTTGATGTGGTGTATCACGTTGATTGATTTGCGGATGTTGAACCATCCCTGTGTCCCTGGTATGAATCCCACCTGATCCTGATGTATGATTCTTTTGATGAATTGCTGAATTCTGGTTGCCAAAATTTTGTTTAGAATTTTTGCATCTATGTTCATCAGTGATATTGGCCTGTAGTTCTCTTTTTTCGTGATGTCCTTGTCAGGTTTTGGGATCAGCGTGATGTTGGCCTCATAGAATGTGTTAGGAAGTGTTCCATCTTCCCTAATTTTTTGGAATAGCTTGAAAAGGATAGGTATTAAATCCTCTCTGAAAGTTTGGTAGAATTCCCCAGGAAAGCCATCTGGTCCTGGGGTTTTATTCTTTGGGATGTTTTTGATTGCTGTTTCAATCTCTTTCCTTGTGATTGGTCTGTTCAAATTGTCTGCCTCTTCTTGAGTGAGCTTTGGGAGATTGTAGGAGTCCAAGAATTTATCCATTTCCTCTAGGTTATCCATTCTGTTGGCATATAGTTTTTTGTAGTATTCTCTTATAATCTGTTGTATTTCTGCAGAGTCTGTTGTTATTTCTCCTCGCTCATTTCTGATTTTGTTTATTTGAGCTTTCTCCCTTTTTTTCTTTGTAAGTCTGGCTAGTGGTTTGTCAATTTTATTTATCTTCTCAAAAAAACAGCTCTTTGTCTCATTGATCCTTTCTACTGCCTTTTTCATTTCAATAGTATTTATTTCTGCTCTGATTTTTATTATTTCTCTCCTTCTGCTGACTTTGGGCTTCATTTGTTCTTTTTTCTCTAGTTCAGTTAGGTGTGCTTTAAGGTTGCTTATTTGGGATTTTTCTTGTTTGTTAAGATGTGCCTGTATTGTGATGAATTTTCCTCTTAATACAGCTTTTGCTGTATCCCATATGAGTTGGTATGGCATGCTATCGTTTTCATTTGTTTCCAAGTATTTTTTTATTTCTTCTTTAATTTCTTCAATGATCCATTGCTTGTTCCGTAGTGTGTTGTTTAGTCTCCACATCTTTGTGCCTTTCTCAGCTTTTTTCTTGTAATTAATTTCTAGCCTTATAGCACTATGATCTGAGAAGATGCTTGTTATTATTTCAATTTTTTTAAATTTGTAGAGGCTTGCCTTGTTTCCCAACATATGGTCTATCCTAGAGAATGTTCCATGTGCACTTGAGAAGAATGTGTATTCAGCTCTTTCAGGGTGGAGTGATCTATATATGTCTATTAAGTCCAATTGTTTTAGTTTTTCATTTAACTCCACTATTTCCTTGATTTTCTGTCTGAATGATTTGTCCATTGATGTGAGTGGGGTGTTGAGGTCCCCTACTATTATTGTGCTGTTTTTAACATCTTCCTTTAGGTCTGTTAATAGTTGCTTTATGAATCTTTGTGCTCCTGTGTTGGGTGCATAGATATTTATAAGCGTTATTTCTTCTTGATGAAGTGTCCCTTTGATCATTATATATTGTCCCTCTGTGTCTCTCTTTACCTGTCTTATTTTGAAATCCACTTGGTCTGATATGAGAATTGCAACACCTGCCTTTTTTTCCTTGCTATTTGCTTGAGGTATTGTCCTCCACCCCTTCACCCTGAGTCTGTGTTTGTCCTTGGGGCTGAGGTGTGTTTGCTGGAGGCAACAAATTGTTGGATCTTGTTCTTTAATCCATTTTGCCACTCTGTGTCTTTTTATTGGAGAGTTCAATCCGTTCACATTGAGAGTGATTATTGATGCATGTGGACTTAATGCTGTCAATCTGTCGCTCATTATCTTGTTTTCCTGAGTTTCTTTTCCTGTGTGCTTTATCCTACCCATTTAATACTGCAATTTCTTATGCTGGGTTTCTTAGATTTTTCCTTATTTATGATTTGTGACTCTGTTCTGTACTTTATTTTAGTGTCTACCTTGAAGTTTGTATTTAGAATCTCGTGTATAATATAGTCTATTCTCTGGTGGTCTCTTACCTACTTGACCAATACTGATTTAGACCCTTTGCTCTTCCCCTCCTAAATAATTATTTTCATTTTTTATTCCAACTCGTCTTATTCATTTGTAGTTAGAGTGCTAAGATCGCCCTTGTTTTGGTAGTTTCCTTACCTTTACCCTAATGCTATAATTGAATATTTGCTATCCTGTTCTGGTTCTATCCATCGGTCTCCCTAGTCTGTGGATTGTGTCCCCTTTCTCCCTTTTTTCTTTTTTCAAGTATGAAAGCCTTCTTGAGGATTTCTTGTAATGGAGGGCTTTTAGTTACAAATTCCCTTAACTTTTGTTTGTCTGGAAAAGATTTAATTTCTCCCTCATATCTGAAGGAAATTCTTGCTGGATAGAGTATTCTTGGCTGAAGGTTTTTATCCTTTAAAGCTTTGAATATATCACTTCATTCTCTCCTAGCTTGTAGGGTTTCCGTAGAGAAATCCGCTGACAGTCTGATAGGGGCTCCTTTATAGGTTATTCTCTTTTTTTCCCTTACTTCCCTGAGTATTCTCTCCTTATCATTCCTATTTGCCAACTTTACTACTATGTGCCTTGGGGCAGCTCTTTTTACATTGACAAATCTAGGAGATCTAAAACCCTCCTCTACACACATTTCTCCATTGATCCCTAGATTTGGGAAGTTCTCTTCAATAATTTCGTTAAGCACACTTTCTGCTCCATTTTCCTTTTCCATATTCTCGGGAATTCCTATGATCCTTATGTTCTTACTCCTCATTGAATCCATTATCTCTCGGAGATTTTCCTCATTTTTTTAAATTCTTAGTTCTCTTTCTTCCTCTGTCTGGCGCCATTCAGCCTGTCTGTCCTCGATTATGCTAATTTTCTCCTCTATGTTGTCTACACGGGCATTCAGGGAACCCATATTCTGTTTTATCTGGTCCATTGTGTTTTTCATCTCAAGTAATTCTGTTTGATTCTTCTTTATGATTTCAATCTCTTTTGTGAAGTAACTCCAGAACTCAGCTTGTTTCTCTATCTTTCTCTCTACCTCATTGAGTTCTTTGATTATAGCTGCTCTGAATTCATTATCACTTAGTTTACCTAATTCCAAGTCCTCAGGACTTAATTCTGTGTTTTTATTGTTTTCCTTCTGGTCTGGGGCTTTTATAAATTGCTGGATGGTAGAGGAGCGGTTTTTTCTCATGGTGGTAGAATTCAGTTGCAGTTACAGCCTGTCGCCACTAGATGGGGGTAGAGAGCGGAGTGTTATGAGCTCTCCGCATTGGGGCAAGATGGCTGCGCCCACTGGCTTCGCTGGGGGGGGAGGGGCTGTTACACGCGCCGGTCTGGGTTCAGATCAGTTCTGTTCTCTGGTCTCCCAAGGCCCTTGATTTATGGGGTCCCCTGGATGGAAGCTTTCCCCTCGTCAGCGGGTTTCCACTGAATTAGCGGCAGGAGTCCTGGATGATCCCCTGGTCGCACGGCCCCTCCTCCGCTCCCTCCCGACCCATGCTGCAGCAATCGCAGACTCTAGGGGAGGGAGCGATGTTCTCTCCTACCGTTCCAGCGCCTCCGAAGGTGTAAAGCAAGGTTTATGATCTCCGCCTTCTTGGAATTGTAGGTCTCTAATGAGCTGACATTATTTTTGTTCTCTGAAATTCAGTTCTTCCAATCTTTTGTTGTATTTTGGAGGAGAGAGAATCCCAGGTCAGCTCACCCCGCCATTTTGCTCAGGCATTTTAGTTAATACAAGATTCTCATTCACAGAGCCAGCTTAGGTGAATATAATGTGCAGAGGAGAAAGGCTGAGTTCTACAGAGGACAAATATCTCCTTTCTTTCATTTTTGGGAGCAGAGATATACTGAAAACTCAGTGATTGGTGAGGGTCCAGCCTTGCTCTCCACCAACCCTCCTTCCTGTGAAAGGGAAAGAGCACCAGCCCTGTGGTCAAGTGGTTAAGTTCGTGCACCTGGCATCGGCAGCCCAGGGTTTTGCCGGTTTGGATCCTGGGTGTGGACATAGTACTGCTCATCAAGCCATACTGAGGCGGCGTGCCACATAGCACAACCACAGGGACTCACAACTAGAATATACAACTATGTGCGGGGGTGCTTTGGGGAGAAGAAGAAGAAGAAAAGAAAAAAAAAGAAGATTGCTGACAGATGTTAGCTCAGAGACCAATGTTAAAAGAAAAAAAAAAGGAAAGAAAGTCTGTTCTCTTAGGAAAGCTGGCATAGACAACAATCAGAAAAATAAACAAGTGCTTAAGAAGCAACAGCAAATTCAAGGTTCTCCACTTTGTTCCAGCTGCCTGTCCCTTAATCCAGGCCCTCTACAACCTGATCTCCATGTTCTCTTACAGACTCCCCTTCTCACAATTGCCTCAGTCTCCTGGGTTCTCACTCCAAATCCCGCACCAAGCTCATTGCCTTTTCAGTGCTTTCTGGATGACATGTTCTCACCCAGCCTTGAATTTCCCTTTGCACATGGGTCAGACATTGCCTCAGCTCCAGGATCTTCTCCTTGAATGCAGCTTGGGCTGCAGCCATCGACAGCAGGGCTCCTGGAGCTGGATAAAAGCCTTATGAGGCCCAGAACTTGCTGATAACTGGAGAGTCTAAAGAGCTGGGGGGAGATCTCCAACATGCCAACCTCTCTGAGAGGTCAGCTTCTGCCATGAGCCAACTGAGAGAATGTGAGCCATAAAGAGGAATTCAGCTGAAACTGAGGCTGATCTGTGGCCCCAAATTCAGTTCCTACAACTCTGAAGAATCACCTCCAGCTACTCCTCTCCGATAAAAACTTCACTCTGAAAAGAGAAAGATGTCAATGTGAGAGTTCATTTCTAGTTCACTTTCTAAGTGTAAGAAAGAAGGTATAAATTTATTCTCTGTTCAAATCAGCTTGGTCTATGAGACAGTGTTACCTAATAGAAATAGCAGACTTTGACCATCAGGTGGATCTGGTCTCCAGTTCCACCTGAGCTCCACACTTACTGGTATTGGGAAAATTGTTCAACTTCTCTAAGCCTCTTTTTCTCATCTGAGAGTAACAGCTACCTTGCAGGAGAGAGAAAAAGATTATTATGCTATTTGTAAAGTCTCTAGCCCAGTGCTTGGCACCCAGAAAGTGCAGTTAATGGTCTGCGGTGGTAGCAAGAGAAACTCCATTTCACGGGAACTTCTTCATGGCATACCTCACTACTTGACATGTACATATAGGGTCAATATCTGTCATCTTCTGCAAGAACGTAAGGTTCTTGGGGAGCAGGGAATTTGTTTTATTCATTGTTGAATCACAGCACCTCAAATAGTCTCTGCTGCTAAATAAATATCTGGCAAATGAATGAATGGGTGAAAACATATAAGGAAGACTGGGGTCATCAGACCTGATTAATTGACTGGGTGTCAAGTACTTAAGCATTATAGACAATACAAATGGAGACTAAGACTGGTTTCTGGGTGACATGTCTCTGACATCTGTCTCCCCTTCATTTCCACTACTTTGGCTCTAGGGCAGGATTCCTGAACCTTGGCACTATTGACATTTCGGGCTGGACAGGTCTTTGTTGTGTGTTTGTGTGGGTGGTGTCCTATGCAGCCTAGGATGTTTAGCTACATTCCTGGCCTCCACCCACCAGATGTGAGTAGCACCCGCCTTGTGTGACAACAAAATTGACTCCGGACATTGGGAAATGTCTTTGAGCAGCAAAATCGCCCCTGGTTGAGAACCACTGGTCTAGGGACATGTCATTAGCCCAGGCTGGTGTAAGAGACTTCCATCTGTCCACCTGGCCTGCCTATAGAGCAGATCCTCAACTTCTGGACTTTCTACAAATCTAATCCAATGGTAACTCCTCTGCTCAAAGCCTTCAAGACTTCTTGTTGCCACTGAAATAAGCCAAGATCTCCAAGCTTGCAAGGCTCTCCCTGCCATTCAGGGCCCAACCTACCCCTCCAGCCTCACTGCCCTCAGTACACAGTCCAGCATGGGCGAACTGGTTCCAGGTCCTGCCTTAGTACCTTTGCCCACTGAACTTTCCCTGTCTAGAACACTCTTTCCCCAAGACCTGACTCATTCCTTCCATAGAAACTGAACACGAGGGGCTGCCGGTCTTCATCTCTCCCAACCACGGGAGGAAGAGGACCTGAGCCTAGGTTGACAAATGTAGAAATACGGAAAATTTTATGCCCTCAACGAGTGCACCATCAAAGAAGGCAAGAGAACCCACAGCACCACCACCACCTTCTTGAAGCCTCCTAACACTTTGAACTCCTTGGCGCTGTCTGTAACTCTCTCTTAGGGCGCCTTATCCTGCTCCACCTAACACCAGAATTTGTTTCTGACGGGTTCATCTCCTCCACTAGTTCGAGGCTCTCTGAGGGCAAGGAGCGCGTCAGTATTGTCTTCGTGTCGCCACCGCCCGGCACAAGGGCGCACAACGACGCAACAGAGGCTCGGCGAACGAGCGTTGTATTACGTAAACCGCAGGGCAAGAGGCTCCGAGCCTCTCAAAGGAGTCCTCACGGGAGACGGAACGGACCCGGCACCTCGTCCCCACGCCTCCCCAGACAGAGGGAGGAGGTCCCAGTCCATGGCCACTCCGAGTCTTCGCGTCGGGGTCTCAGGGGACTAGACGAGAGCGGCAGGGTAGAGGGCAGAGCCGCAGCGCCCCCGCCGGCCCCGCCAGGATAAGCCTTTCCAACACACAGACTCACGAGCCTCGCCACCTTTCCAACGCCCTACGCCGGAAGCAGCCCCGGGGCACGCCGGGACCTCCACAAGGCCAGACGCATGCACAAGGGCTACGCAAGCGACGCACTGAAGGACCTCCCGGTAAACTGGTTTCGGCCCCTCGCTAATCGACTGCAATCTTCGCCAATGAGAACGCAGGGTCCTCTTTGTGTGATACCCGCGTGCCACTCCCGCTCTTCGACAACCCAAAGCCTGGATGTGGCCGTTGGTTAATCCCGCTTATTTGTTTACTTGTGGTCTCTTTGGAGGCGCTTCTGCTTCTGGTGCTTCGATGTGTCTTTGTGTCAACGGTGCCTGGAGTCACACCGTGTTTTACAGACGTGACAGCGACAATAATGAAAAAACGTAACGCTCCCTGTGTGCTTGGCACAGTTCTAAACAAGTGCATACTAATTCGTCCTCACAGCAGTCCTATGAGGTCAATATTATTACTCTTTTCATCTTCCAGACAAGGAAACCGAGACAGATTGTCTAATGACAGGCGTAGGACAAGAACTCGCTTCTAACCCAACGTTTTTTCCTGTGTTTTTATTTTTTAACATTCCGTCAGTACCGCAAAACATTCTCACCTGAAGATGAAATCTCTCCATCCCTTATCTCCCAAACTACATTCCCTCTCCAGAGGAAACAAATTTTCAGTGTGTACATCTTTCTGAACCTTAATCTGTCCTTTTGGTCATTTACTATATCTTTAAATTTTTTTCTGTTTCAATATATCCACCTCATCTTTTTTAAACTGTTGGATTTAGGCATGTACCACAATATATTCAATCTTCAATCGTTTCTCTTTTGTTGGACATTGAGATACTCAATTGTCACCTGCATGCGAGCGTGTTATCCTGGATTGGGATATTCTGCGTATATTTTCAAGAGGGAGCCTATGGATGGGAATGTGGAATGTGAGGGAAAGTATAGTGGAAGTTTCTACCCGTTCTCTCTGCCTTTGTTCTGGTCTCCCTTCATCCATTCATCATTTATGAGGATTCTAGTTGCACAATGAAGGAGTAGTGCTCCATCAGGATATGAATAGAGGGAGGTGGATGTGAAATAGACTGAGAAACCTCCTTAGAGAAAGTATTCCATCTTTGATTAAGTATTACACTGAGCAGTTGTCTCCAAGCACTCCCATATGCATTATCTATTTTGATCCTTACAATGTTCCTGTCCGGTATTATATTCATTTTACAGATGATGAAATGGAGTGCTAGAGAGATCCACCGGCTTCCATAGCTATTAGTTGCAGAGTACATCAAATGTTCGATCTGTGGGCTCCTAGTGTCATGAACTTTCTAAGGTATCTCCCTATTCAGAGGGCAGGGTAACTAGATGGCTGCATTGACAGGAGAGAGACATAGCAGGGTCTGATGCAGGGAAGAAGCAAGGGCAGAGCCATACTTCTCAGTAGCCTTAGTCATGTGTCTCTTCAGCCACCTAGAAACTTCTACAGTGCACCCTTAAGGTCCTTGTTCCTGAGGTTGTACATGAGAGTGGAACATGCATGTATCTATGATCAGAACAGGATAAAAATAAGGAATGTGGCCCGATCAAGGAAGTAGCTGTTCCTAGGCTAAATTTAGTCAGAGGTGACTGTCCCAAAGAGAAGTCCACCACCACCCTGTGGAAGCTGCCGGTTGGAAAGCCTCTGCTCCTCTCTGTCCTTGGCTGAGCAGATCCTTGGCCAGCTTTGGCAAGGTAGCATAGGTGCCATGGATCAAGCCCTCATAGACAAGTAGGAAGATGACTGTCACCCGAAAGACCTTGAACTTTTTGAAACCTTTATCTCCACAGGTAAGCTTTATCAAGGTGGGTGTCACATGGAGGAACTGGTCAACTTCTGTGCTTCTCACAAAGGTGCAGCTGTAGCGTGGCAGGCAGCTGCCCTAGGGAGTTGTCAAAAATATTCTGCGAGGCCAGGGGTGCCAACTGCAGGCAGAGGCACCACTGCTTGACCACTGCATAGTGGAGGGCTGACAGATGGCAACGTGTGCTCAAGGCTGTCACTGCTAAGAGAATGCTCTCAGTGGAGTTGAGAGCCCGGACAAAAAAAGAAAAGAAAAATCACCTGTAATCCCATCACATATGTGTGTGTGTCTCCAAATTTTCTAGCTATCTGGGATCCCGCTTTCTTTTATTAGCCAAATTATATGTTTCATTCTTCCATGGCCACAGGAAGTTTTTTGTTTTGCTTTTTTCTGCAGCTTTCTCTTTTCACTGGACAGTACATTTGTGATATATATCCAAGTTTATGTATATAGCTGTACTTTATTCTCTTTTATTGCTGTATAGTATTTCATCACATGACTACCACAATTCATTCATGTATTCTTCCTGTTAGTGGATGTTTGGATTCTTTCTGGCTTTTGATTGGAAAAAATACTGCTGTGAACGTTTTGTACATATAATCTGCTGTACTTAGACTCTCTTTAGGGCATGCCGTAGAGCAAGAGGTCATAGGTATGCATGTCCTCAACTTTGCTAAATAGTGCCAAAGTGATTGTACTAGTACTCCCCGCCCCCTTCCCACCGCCCCACAGTATAATAGAGTTCCTGTTTTTCCCTATCATTGTTAACACTTGGTATCGTCACACTTTTAAATTTCTGGCAAGCAGAGGGAATAAAAGGATATTTCATTGTGGCTTTAATTGAATTTCCCTGATTTCTAATGAAAGGGGGCGTATTTCATATGATTTCTACTGTATGAAATTTAGACCTCAGGTGTTTCTGAGATTCCCTGAGGAATGTTTTCAGTTTCCTGGTTGTCACTCATCAGCTTGTTCTCTGTAGCATTCTAAGTCTTTTCAGTTTTCACAGTTGGCCTTTTGTTAACTGTTTCTCCATGCTGCTTCCACTCTTTCTTTTCTGCTTCTCCCTATATCCTTCACTTTAGCACAATACTCTTCCTTTATATTTCAAAACAGGGTTCACAAAAGGCACCATTGTTACTTAAGAATAATAGAACTACAACACAGAAAAGTTAAAGTAAATCCAAACATCAGAGCTTATGTTCCTTCTGACTATTGGCCATGAGTTTTACAGGGGTTCTTGCACTGATATCTCTCTTTTTAGCTTTTGTCTGACATCTTGTTTATGGGATCTGAGCATCTCCTTTAATAAGATCCCCCGTTGTAATTTGCTGTCTTCACTTTCCTTTTTGCTATCCCCTACCTCTCCCAACCAAAAGAAGAAAAGGAAAGACATCAATATTATACTGTTATTGGGAGGCATCTTACCTTCTGCCAACACAAAAATCAATTTCAGATATATATGTGTTTTTCTATTATTAAGATAACTTATTTTCTCAGTAAAGTCTAATAGTTTTCTTTAGATAGGTCATGCATATTTATGAAATTAATTTCCAGGCATTTATTTTATTTTCATTACTTGTAAATAAGGTCTTCATTCTAAGTGTGTATTTCTAGTATGTAGGAAAACTTTTAAAAAATCTATATTGATTGCATCCCTAATGGAATATAACTCTAGGTCAAAAATAACTTAAAGAAAACCTGTTGTGTGTGTATTGTGGAATGTCAGAAATACATATCAGTTGCATAGTTATCAACATTTTGTATTGTCAGACTTTTAAATTTCTAGATAAATAGATAGACATATAGAAATATAGAGGGATATGTGTGTTGTGTCTATGCCTGTATCTATATTTATCTCTCTCTGTATTCATCTATCAATATATCTGTATCCTACCTCTGTCCACAGAGATGACCTGGGAGCAGCTCACCCCAATAGTAATGAGAACAATTAGTGCCCAGAAATTGACTGCTGAACACAATTTTTCACTCAAAGTTACCAGGGCTTCTTGAGGAAATGGCTGGGCAGGGGTAGGGTTAATAAAAGTTAAGCATGGAACATCTGTGGTTCCAGAAAGCAAGGAGGTACCCAAAGAATATGGGGACAAGTCAAAAAAACACAAAAGCCAGGTTGGATGGGCTCCCACTGATCAAACAGGGCACAACAATACAATGGTAGTAACAAGTTATAAACCACTGAATAAAATAGGAAAACTTGATTCCATAAGATGTAAATAAATAATGACTAAATTGAGTTTAATTAGCAACAGGATATTGATGTAGTTTCAGAGCACTTTCCCATAAAATACTTAATTACAAAGTAGAGCATAATGGAAAAGGCTGGCAGACACCACCTTCATTTAATGATCCAAGTAACATCATCAGTAATGGGACAAATTGAAATGTACGCCACTGTCTTAGTCTGCTCAGGCTGCCATAAGAAAATACCACAGACTAGGCTACTTAAATAACAGGAACTTATTTTCTCACAGTTCTGAAAATGGAAAGTCCAAGATCAAAGTTCCACCAGGATTCGGTTTCTGGTGAGGGCTCTTTCCTGGCTTGCATGTGGTCTCTTTGTCCACACCTGGCCTTTCTTCTGCGTGTTTGTGGGAGAGAGAAAAATCTCTCTCTTCCTCTTCTTATAAGGTCACCAATCCTATCAGATTAGGGGCCCACCCTTATTATACCACTTCACCCTAATTACCTCCTAAAGGCCCTGCCTCCAAGTACAATCACATTGGGAGTTAGGGCTTCAACGTATGAATTTGGTGTTGGGAGACAATTCAGTCCATAGCACCACCTGATAGGATACAATGAGAAGAATGCAACATCACTTCTGTGGGATTCCTGCCAAAGATGCATAACCTGAATCTAATTGTCAGTAAACATGAAACCCAAATTGAGGGATGTTCTACAAAATAAGTGGCTAATAATCTTTAAAAGTGTCAGGGTCATGAAAGTCAAGAAAAGAAACCATTTCAGACTGACAGAAACTAGAGACATGACAACGAAATGCAATGTGTGATTCTGAACAGAATCCTTTTGCTGTGAAAGACATTCTTGGGACAAGTGGCAAAAGCTGAACAGGGTCTGAGAATTAGACAATATAATGTATTAATGTTCCTTTACTAATAATGGCTATATTGTGGTCCCATAGGAGAGTGTCCTGGTGTGTTAGAGGTATATCCTAACATATTTGGGGAAGACAGAGTATCAACTTACTCTCAAATGATTCAAGGGGGAAAAATAGTCCTTTCTATTATGCTTCCAACTTTCCTGTAAGTTTGTGGTTATTTCAAAAAAGAAACAAAAATTTTTTTTTGCAAAAGCACAAGCTTTGGAGTCAAGAGTACTTGGATTTGATTCCCAGTCTTACCATTGTGTGTTCTTGAGCAAGTTTCCTCTTGTGATCCGATGTCCTCATCTTAAAATGGGACATTTTAAGTATAGGTTGTTGTGAGGATTTAATGAGTTGATTCATGTAAAGAGTTTAGATCCTTATCTAGCACATGGTAAGTACTCAGTAAAGTTGATATAATCAAATAGTCAATGTAGTAAAAACCTTTTCACCAAATCACTAATGGAGCTTCCAAATTAGTCTGTAATTTAGAGCTCATATACTAGAGCATAAACTCACCAAGCCAAAGTCAGTTTTCAATTCCTATTTCTTGCCAGCTCCTTATTCCAACATCTCCTAGCCACAGCCATGGAATTGAGCCTGAAGGCTGTGAAGACAGAAAAAAGATTCACTCCCTTCATTGGCAGGCTCAAAATTTGGTCATTTAATTCAGGTATTCATGCAGGCTTTGCTACCATAAGGGGTGTGGATCTAGATACTCTATGAAAGGCTTTAAGAGATGGGATCTTAAAAGCTCGAATGCCATTTTACTAAAAGTTGGTGAACCTTCTGTAAGTCTTGATGTTTGTTTTGTTTTTCATTTTTTGAATTTCTAACTGAATAAGACACGAAACATACTTTTTCTTCTGGAACCTTAGAAATTGAACTTCAAAGCCCATTTTAATAACAAGGAGCTTGCCTCACACTTAATTGCTTTTTTGCCGTTTTTGACTTTGTTTCATGCACACCATTGAAAATGGAACATGAATATGTGTGCGTTTTGATGATGTCATATGTGATCCCCATCATGCATTAATGTCCCATGCTTTCTCTCCTCCCTCTAATTCTCTGTGTCTTACTACTCCCCTAACTATAAGTTAGATTCAAAATGTCCCGTACTTTCCATTGGTAGACTCTGCAGAACTCCAAAGTGTTTGAAGAATGCCTTGCTGTTTTCTTCCTATTTTCCCACAAGTTATTTTGCAACTTAAATGCAAAATATGACTGTTCAATCTCCTTGGTAGTTACCATTCTCATAAATTAATCAACTGGCATTCTGGTTTATACATCCACTTTAGGAGCATAGTCATTTTTATTCTACCTCCTCAGAATGTCATCTAATCTGAGTGTGCTGATCAATAAAGAATTTGAGCCTGCAAGAGTCTAGACTGATCAATTCACCAAGATAATGCCACTAGTTGGCTAGTCCTTGAGACGTACTTCAGTATTACTGTGTAAGCAACGGAGGAAATAGGTCATGGCTCTGATCTACAACTGGAAAAACAAATTAAGGATGGGACAATTTAACCAGATGTCTTTGAGGGGCATTATGGAAATGTGGAAAGGTGGAAATTTGTCATTGTTTGTTCAGCATTGTCCAAAGGACAGGATAACCCCAAGTGGCAAACAGGAAAATGGTTCATATGACAAATTTAGTTCCTAGCATGAAAAACAGGGACTCATGAGGCTTTTAAATTAATTCAATTCACTAAGCATTTATTGAGCATCTACTTTGTATAAGGCAGGTGTTTGGGTTCTGTGGGGGACACAAAGCTGAAGACTCTTTAGAAACTAGCCCTAAAACCATTTGATTTCCTTTTCTCTGGTAATGTAGTTGCCAAGCAAGTTTCTGACATTAACCTAGCTCTTCTTTTTGGGGAAAGAGTATATGAATTGTGGTGGTAGGTGCAGATTCCTTTGGCAATTCTAGTAATGCACAGAATCACATATTGGCATTTGAATTCCAATACCTGAGTTCCTCAGTGAGTCTTGGTGTGCTGTACTGATTGACGAATTCCAGGAACTTTAGGACTGAAAGACTAGATCTTGAGGCAGAGGACATGCTTTATGGATGGATGTTCTTTCTTGGGCTCTTAAACTTGCTTAAGGAATCTCAGGGCATTCTATAATCCACCGACCATATGAGAATATCCAAATGCTGGTAGCAAATCTGATGGTTGGGAATTTTTTAGGGAGGATGATTTAAATAAAAGTATATCAAGGCAACCTCTTTGGCTAGAATTGAAAGGAAAATGGTCTTAGCTACCTTTTCTTATTAAATATTAGATGAGACAGAAGGGAAAATGAGATGTAGACATACAGGAGAGGGTAAACAAGATGACAGAGGATATGGATGGGAAGTATGGGTAGATAGGCTGAAATATCTAGAAGAGACAAAGAGAGATGGACAATGATGATGGATGGATAGGGTACAAAGATGGATTGTTCAGGTTTTTGTTTGGGGTTAGTAATACCTGCCTTGATTTTATGTAATTATAGAAACATTATATAAGATACTGCAAGTGGATTTGCTTTCTTTAGAAAAGTACAGAGTTCTCTAGAAATACAATAATAAATAAAGATGTAATATTTGTTACATATATAATAAATACACATAAATAAAATGTGGACAACAGAGATAGTGAGCAAGGCCTGTACTAAGTTAACAACCTCTGAGCTGTTGATGACACATCTGCCCTGTTATCTGTAGTCCACAGTAGGATTTTTGGTAAATAAGTGTGGAACATGAGAAATAACACTAACCATGTCCCAACAGCTTGGGGTTATCAGAAACATGTCTAGTTTGTACCAGGGTTAGTACTCCTCATGTTCACCTAGCCAGAGAGAGAGAATGAGAAAAAGTGTGTAGAGATGAAGAGGCTATAAATGATGGAGTTTTTTTCCTCCTCTCAGCAGACTTCTCTTCTCTTCCCCAGCAGCCTCCTCAGCGCCCCCTTCACCTCCTTGTTCCTCAGAGTGTAGATGAGAGGGTTCACCATAGGTGTGACCACAGAGTAGAAGAGGGAAATGAACTTGCCCTGGTCCTGGCTGCTGGTCTTAGCTGGAAGCAGATACCCATAGATAGCTGAGCCATAGAAGAAGAGCACCACCATGAGATGAGAGAGACATGTGTTAAATGCCTTTCTCCGCCCCTCGACTGAGCGGATCTTCAGCACTGCCTGAGCTATGTAGCAGTAGGAGATCAGGATGATGCTGAGTGGGACAGCAGTGAAGAAGGTGCAGACACCATTGAGCACAGCCTCATTGAGACTCGTGTCTCCACAAGCCAGTTTGATCATGGCGGGCACCTCACACAGGAAGTTGTCCACCCTCCGGTGCCCACACAACGGGAGTTGCAGAGTGAATGTTGACTGGATCACAGAGTTTCCCAAGCCACCCAACCAGGCAATGGCAGCCAGCAGCCAGCAGAGCCAAGGGTTCATGAAGGTGGTGTAGTGCAGGGGCCGGCAAATTGCCACATAGCGGTCAAACGCCATCACTACCAGCAGGATGCACTCAGTAGCCCCTAGCCAGAGGAAAACATAGAGTTGGATTACACAGCCACCATAGCTGATGGTCTTGTCTGGTCCCCATAAGTTGATCAGCATTTGAGGGACTGAGCTAGTAGTAAAAGTAAGGTCCAGGGAGGAGAGGTTGCTGAGGAAGAAGTACATGGGTGTGTGGAGCCGGGCATCCAGGCAGGAAAGCAGGATGATGGTGGAGTTCCCAAATAGGGTCAGCAAGTAAGAGAAGAGAATGACTATGAAAAAGATAATCTCTAGTTGTGGATGGTCAGATATGCCCAACAGAATGAAGCCCTCCAAGGAGCTGTCATTGGTTCCTTCCATCTCTGATTGCCTTTAGTCACTTGAGGAATCTGCCCAGGGAAAACCACTGGGAAAAAAGCCAGTGAAGAAGAAGCTATTCATAAAGTTGATCTGCATAAAGGAGGGTCTTCTGGGCTTCATATTTAAGTACCAATTTAATTTTCATAATTGCAAACTTTCATTGCAATCCCCAACCACTGTCAGTCCCACAGTGACTGGAAACTTTATTCCATCCGAATTTCAAGCATGAGCTGTCACAAAAATGAAGGAAGAGCCTTATGAAGAACAAAAAGATTAGGGCTCTTCAGTTCAGCATGGCATTTACAATAGGGTAAAGGAAGTTGACCATTAGAATAAAGTCTGGAAATTGTCAAAATACAAATTTCCCCAGCCAAGGTTTTAATATGCTCAAGGAAAGGGGAAGAAGAACCATTGTATTTGGAAAAGCTTCCCAGAAGTTTCTGATAAATTTCCTCCCCTCTCTTTGATATCCCTCACCTCCCAGGCAAAAGCTCCTGATCTAGAAAGATAAAGTTTGAAGGAGAACATGAATCTATTACATCATGAAAAGAATGGAAAGAGTTAATATAGACTTATTCACCAAATACAGAAGATGTGAATATGTGAGTTAAGAGGAGGTACATGTAGAATAAACAAAAACTCACATAAGCCCAATAAGTTTACGTGGAATAGGCTAAAGATAGAAACGCAGTGTATCCAAAATGGGTTAAATCAGTTAATGGGTACCCATAATTAGCAAAGGAAACTAGAAGATTTCAGAAGAGATCCCTGATCTTTTGAGGTATATGACCACTATGCCCACCTCTAAACCATTGAGGAATTCTTAACATCTCACAAACAAAAATTAGCTCTTGTTAATAATGGGCCAATTATCATCTCCTTTCATGGGGAAAGACCTAGGCTTTTCTGAAGATCATAAACCAAAGCCTTTCCATCTTATTTAACTGACAAATAAAATGATCTGAGAAGAAAACAGAAATAGTCCTTGGGTCAGCTGTCCTCATCTGGACACTGAAGACTGGGAGTGAATGTTCTGCCTCTTCCTCTGGACCATGACATGTCCCACAGGAACCTCGGCTGCCACACTCAAAGAGTAGGCTTGATGGGAAGTGAGCAGGTGTGCTTAACTGGTTCTGGTGTACCAGGCAAGGAACTTGGCTACACCTCTTGGCTAAAGACCCCAAGAACTGTCCTTTTCATCAATAAATAACAAATACTGGAGATCCTGATGCTAGATTCCACCCAGAAGTCAGGAGGGAAATCTCTTCTAATTGCCTATTTCTTTAGGTCAGCAACGGAGTCCTTCTATTGAGTCAAGGATGATAAGGATTTCAGAGCACTTTTCGACCCTCTTTCATACCTCTACCTAATACCTTAAGAAGAGGTGTGTACTTACTCTTTTCATTAAAGACTTAAGAAAGCTGAGGAACTGAGTTAGCAAACTGATAGCTCATCTTTCTGTTCAAAAGTTCTTCCTGACATCCATCTCACTACCTCCTGTCAGTAGAGGTGCTTGTCCTCTTATATCCCTCTAGGGGAAAGAAACAGACAGACACTTCCCATCTTCTCCCATGAGTTGTTTTGTCTCCGGGCAACTGGTGCTTTGTGGACACTCAGTGATGTCAGAATTTCTTTCAGTTCCCCCTCTTCTTACTGAACAGTTTTTTCAGCTCAGTAATAAACCAGCCAGCATGGAAAAGGAAAGTCTATAACTAGAGCAGGAAGCTGTTGACCCCAGGTGCTCAGAAAGTTCAGGAGAAAATGCCATACCAGCTAGATTCTAGGCCTGAGCTTGACAAACTCCCCCAACCAACATGACTGTAACTTCGAGTCTGAATTCAGCAATTCACCTGCTTTTCAGGGTGTTTTCCTCCCTTAAAGGGTCTCTCCCCTTGGTTCCTAGTTCTCTCATAATCTGGGAATGTTAAATTCATCCAGCAGTATTTGCATTTTAAAAGGAGCATAGAGAGGAAAACATTGAACTCAGAGGATGCGCCATTTATGGTGTGGTTTAGGCAAGGGAGCACCCAGATGGAGGTTGTTTGGGTACAGAAAGATTTTTAGCAATCACTCACATGATGCATAGATGGATTCCATCTCAGCCTACCTGCAAATTTGGTTTGAACATTCAAGATCTTGAGAAAAACAGCCAAGACTTGCTTCTTAAAGAGAATCCTGGGTGTTGTGATTGCCCACTTTCACCCAGTTTTCTGCCCATTCCTCCCCTAAATTTCACCACAATTCTCAATTGGCCACTTGTGGATTAGCCACAGCAAATCTGGAATTTAGAGTTGGCTTCCTCCTATCATGGAAATTGCTCCTGAGCTGTCGGCACTCCTCATATGTGGGGGCACATCCTCGGAATTCAAGCCTTGCTTTAATATTAGCCTGAGCAATAAAGGGAAAGGGAATCATAAAAAATGAAAACCTAATCTTGAATTCCTGATCCTGGTAGAGAAGTTTTTATATAGGTTTTGTTTACAAATATTTCATTTATTTGGGAGATGGCTGACAGATATTCCTGAGAGCTAAGTTTGTGCCTGAAAAGCTTGCATGTAAGTTCTAAGTTAATCTTTTCTTGATGATCTGGTCAGAACCGGAGCTAGGGTTTTCAATATAGGATAACATTGTGGCAGTATGGCGGGCAAGAACCACACAACAGAACAAACTTTGTTTAGATGGATGAAGTCTGAGATGGAACACAATCAAAACCTCTCCAATCAGAAAAATTTAAGGTATCGGCGCCGGCAAGGTGGTGTAGTGGTTAAGTTTGTGCACTCAGCTTGGGTGGCCCAGGGTTCACCGGTTTGGTGGATTCTGCTGGGTGTGGACCTACGCACTGCTTATCAAGCCATGCTGTGGTAGGCGTCCCACATATAAAATAGAGGAAGACAGGCACGGATGTTAGCTCAGAGCCAGTCTTCCTCAGCAAAAAGAGGGGGACTGGCAGCGGTTGTTAGTTCAGGGCTAATCTTCCTTAAAAAAAAGAAAAGAAAAATTTAAGGTATTTTATCAAGTGAACAGGAATTTACCTCCATATCTTAGAAGTCAAGAATTTGAAATGGAGGAGTTTCAATCTTAAAGGAGGTAAATATAGGACCAATAAGAGAAAAAATGACGTAGTTCATAGTAAACTTACGGAAATTATTACTCCTAAGAGGCATCACAGGTTAAAAATATTGAAATTTAAGAAACATAGTTGTAAAGGGAAATTAAGGGAATCTATGCTGTCTGGAGGGGACTGTGATGTTTGCTGTTTGCATCAGGGAAGACAGCCAAGCTCCCTTAAAATTGCTTTCTGATACAACTGTTGGAAAAAGAATCCTGGCTGCATTCTTGACAATGAGCCTGGTTCAGGGGGCAGTTCTAATGAGCATAGGATCTTATAAAATAGAAAAAGGGCTAAGTGGGAGGACATCAAATACATATAAAAATTCAACACCACAGGGCTGGGCCCCATGACTGAGTGGTTAAGTTCGTGCACTCCACTTTGGCGGCCCAGGGTTTCACTGGTTTGGATCCTGGCCACGGACATGGCACCACTCATCAGGCCATGCTGAGGCAGCATCCCACTTGCCACAACTAGAAGGACCCACAGCTAAAAATATATATATATACAACTATGTATCGGGGGCTTTGGGGAGAAAAAGGAAAAAATAAAATCTTTATAAAAAAAAATTCAACACCACAAACTCAGAATGGAAAGGCAGGATAAGCATGGGCATTCTAGGAATAGCTCTCCAGGTTACATCTGTCTGCAAGCTGAAGGCAGTTTGCAGTGGGTGTCTCCAAAGGACAAAGTGGACAGATGCATGTTCAACATGAGAGTCAGGAGGTAAGCTTTCTGCCCTGTACTGCCAAGGCCATTCCTTATTGGAGAGTCTTAACTGATTTGCCTGGCATTTTAAAAAGGACATGGAGTGTGTGCAGATTTTTAGAGAAAAGGGAGCAGGGAAAAAAATAGGTCCTCTGGAGAATGACCAAGACATTAGCTTGTTTAGGAAGTAGTTAAAGGGAGATTTCTTTTTTCTTCCTTCATGTCTTCACTAGCATGATAGTATTTTAAAGATGTGTGCTTGCAGATCACATGCTCTCCTTATCTATGAAAAGCAAAAATAGGCTTAACCTGAGAGCAAGAGAAATTGTGATTGACATTTTGAGATTTTGGCATGATGAAATATTGTAAACTCTAGACAAGAGAAAAAGAAGATGTGCTTAGAAATTTGCCTGCCCAGGGCACTAGGCTATACCTGGGTCTTCGATGACTCCTTTCTGCTGGAGGATTCTGTTCCTAGGACACAGTTTGGTGCACAAAGAGGTTTTTTTGGTCAGGTTATGAATTTTTCAGGTTGTCTCCTGGACCATTCTGGAGGTGACTTTTGTTAAAGAGTTCTCAGTTTGTAGTTTTAAAACTCCTCTTTGCAGTTTAAGTATTTTTCCTCCCCAAGGAAGAGCTAAGAAGACATCTCTTAGCTGATGGGCTCAGGGATCTAACACCATGTCATCTCTAACCTTTCTCCTGCAGGAAGAATCTAAAATCAGCACCTTTAAAAGGCTATTTCACACTCTTCCTTTTCTCTCTCTTTTCCATGTAACTGCTCCTTCCTTTTCCCAGCTTTTTCCTCTCTTTGCCTCTCTTTCCTATACCCTGGATTCTCCATTAATAAAAGTCTGTGGATTGTTTATGGAAATATACCTTTGGCTTCAGCATTCCGCCTGAATCCATCACACTGCCACTGGTTTCTGGTGGATCAAGTAGGAGAGCAAGTGTGGAATTAGGAAGGAGGCTGTGCTGTGTGGCTGCTCCCCTGCTGACGAGCTGGCAGCACAGGCTTTTAACCTTGGGCTGGCCCAAGCACTCAGAGGAGCGCTGGATCTGCCGCCTGGAAGCCTGGCTCACTCTGGTTCATTCTGCAGAGCCCAGAGGGGCATCTCTGTCCCCCACAGCCAATTAGCACAAACCACTGGCATGGCCAGAACACAGGAAAAAGGTTGTCCCTGGAGAACTGACTCAGTCTTTCACCTGGTCTCCCTCCCCAATACAGACTGCTAATTGAAATAGAAATAAGAATAACTGCATTTCTTAAATAATTACTAATTATATAATTTTATCCTTTTCAAGGTGCTTTCATATGATCGAACTTAGTTCTTAAAATGCTTTCTATGGCAGATGGAGTAGGTAGTTTTATCCCTACTTGGTAGATGAGTAAACTGAGCAAAAAGGGATTATATGACTTGCTTAATGTTAAACAGTGGTGATTCCAGCGTTTGTTTCCTCACTAGGCATAAACAGGCCATTCTGGGGCCGGCCCCTTGGCCAAGTGGTTAAGTTTGTGCACTCTGTTTCAGTGGCCCAGGGTCTCGCTGGTTTGGATCCTGGGCATGGACATGGCACCGCTCATCAAGCCATGCTGAGGCGGCATCCCACATAGCACAGCCACAGGGACATACAACCAGAATATACAACTTTGTACTGGGGTGCTTTGGGGAATAGAAGAAGAAGCAGGAAAAAAAAAAAAAAAAAAAAAAGATTGGCAACAGATGTTAGCTCAGGTGCCAATCTTTAAAAAAAAAAAAAAGCCATTCTGTGCAGAGGAAGTTAGTATTTTTGACTAATCATCTGGGAGATGTTGTCTTTGAGTGTTTTTGGCAGGGAAGGGGGAGAAGGGGATTCCCACTATCTCTGGCCCTAACATAAAACATGAATAAGGGACATGAACCTTAGACACTCACACCACACTGTGTGAAGAGGAATCACTTACAAATGATACTAAATAAAGACATAAAAGGCGACTGGCAACCTGATTAGGTCATTAGATGTCATGGAAGATAAATTACCCCCAAAACTGCTGACTTAGAAACCACGTCATTGAAGGAATGGTCACTGAGAGTGGACAGTGTGCCAGGTGCTGGTGGAGTACAGGGGTGAGCAAGATGGGCCTGGACCAGTGGGGCTCCCTGCCCCGTGGGTCTGTCTCCAGCAAGTCTTCCAAAATTATAAGCACTGCTTGCTGGCATGTGCTGTGTGCCAGACGCTGTCCTCAGTAGTTTACATTATCATGACGACCACACCAGGCAGATACTACTTCTGTTTTACAAGAGAGAAGCTAAGGCTCAGAGGTATTAGATAACTTGTCCAAGGCAAATAACTAGTAAATGGCAGAGTTACTTAAACTAGGTCTATTTGACTACAAAATCCACACTTATATCATATACAATGATGAACTCCAGAAGGATTAAAAACTTAAATGTGAAAGATAAAACTACCTGAAGAAAATGAAATGGTATATATTTGTATATTAGGGATTGGGAAGAACTTCTTAAAACCTTAAAAGCACAAGTCAACTTTAAGGTATAAATTGTATTCATTGGATTATATCAACATTGTTAATATAGCAATACTTCCCAAAATGATCTACAGATTCAGTGCAATCCCTATCAAAATTCCAATGGGCTTTTTTTTGCAGAAATGGAAAAGCCAATCTTCAAATTCAAATGAGATTGCAAGGGACCCTAATTAGCCAAAACAGCCTTGAAAAAGAACAAAATTGGAAGATTCACACTTCCCAATTTCAAAACATACTACAAATTTATAGTAACCAAAATGATGTGGTATTGACATAAGAACAGACATATAGACCACTAGAATAGAAGTGATACTCCAGAAATAAACCCATACTTCTATGGCCAACTGATTTTTTTTTTTTGAGGGTGAGGAAGATTTGCCCTGAGTAAATCTGTTGCCAATCTTCCTCTTTTTTTTCCCCCCAAAGCCCCAGTACATAGTTGTATATCCTAGTTGTAGGTCATTCTAGTTCCTCCATGTGGGATGCCACCACAGCATGGCTTGATGAGTGGTGTACAGATCTGTGCCCAGGATCCAAACTGGTGAACCCATGGCTGTGAACGCAGAGCACACGAACCCACACTCGGACATGGGGCCAGCCCCTCCAAGTGATTTTCAATGAGGGTTACAAGACCATTCAATGAGGGAAAGAACAGTCTCTTTAACAAATGCTGCTGGGATAATTGGAAGTTACATGCAAAAGAATCAAGTTGGACCCCTACCTCACACCATACACAAAATAATGAAAATGGATCCATGACCTAAATATGAGATAAAATATAAAACTTTTAGAAGAAAATATATGGGTAAATATTCATGACCTTGGATTTGGCAACAAATTTTTAGGCATGACATCAAAAGCAAAAGCAACAAAAGAAAAAATAGATAAACTGGACTTCATCAAAATTTAAAAATTTTGTGTATCAAAGGACATCATCAAGAAAGTGAAAAGCAAACATACAGAAGGGGAAAAAATACTTGCAAGTTATATATGGGATAAGGGTTTAATATCCAGCATATATAAAGAACTCCTACAACTCCAAAACCAAAAGACAAGCAACCCGATTTTAAAATGGCCAAAGGAGTTGAATAGACATTTCTCCAAAGAAGAGAAATAGCCAAGAAGCACATGAAAAAGTGCTCGACATCCTTAGTCATTGTAGAAACACAAATCAAAACCACATTAGAATACCACTTCACACTCATTTTGATGGCTATAATAACAATACAAAATAGGAAAATAGCAAGTGTTGGAGAGGATGTAGAGAAATTGGAACCTCTGTACATGGCTGGTGGGAACATAAAACAGCTCAGTCACTAGAGAAAAGTTTGAATGCTCCTCAAAAATTAGACACAGAATTACCATATGACCCTGCAGTTCCCCTCCTAGGTATACGCTCAAAAGAAGAAAACAGGTACTCAAACAAATACGTGTACATGCATGTTTATAGTAGCATTATTCACAATAGCCAAAAAGTAGAAACATCTCAAATGTCCATCAAAAGATGAATGGATAAACAAATTGTGGTATATCAATAATATGCAATATTATTCAGCCAAAAAAGGAATAAAGTGCTGATACATGCTACAACGTGGATGAACCTCAAAAACATTATGCTAAGTAAAAAAAAAGCCAGGCCCAAAAGGTCACATATTGTATGTTTCCTTTTATATTAAGTATTCAGAATAGATAAATCCATAGGGGAAAAAAGCAGGTTTGTGGTTTCCAGGGATTGTGGGGAGAAGGGAATGAGGAGTAACTGCCTAATGGATATGGGGTTTTCTTTAGGGGTGATGAAAATATTTGGAACTAGATAGAGGTGGTGGTTGCACAATTTTGAATGTGCTAAATGTCACTCCGTTGATCACTTTTAAATGGTTTTGTTTTATGGGAACATCTTTTCATTAAATTTGCCTATAAAAATAAATTTGCCATATTTATATGGGTCTATTCCTGGACTCATTATTCTATTCCATTGATTTATGTGTCTATTCCTTTATCAATACCACACTGTTTTGATTACTGTAGCTTTCGAGAAAGTCTTATAATCAAGTCATGCAATTCCTTCAAATTTTTTTCTTATTTTTCAAAACTGTTTAGGCTATTTTAGTTCCTTTACCTTTTCACCTTGCATTAAATCTATCGATCAATATGGGGAGAACTGACATCTTTACTATGTTGAGTCTAATTTATGAACATGGTATGTCTTTACATTTATTTAGGGCCTCTTTTACTTATTTCACCAGAGGTTTTCCATTCTCAGCACACATATCCTGTACATGTTTTGTTAGATTTATACCTAAATATTTCATTTTTTGGAGCTACTGTAAATGATATTGTTTCCAGTGTATAGAAATAGAATTTATATTGTTTATTGACCTTGTACCCTGTGATCTTACTAAATTTATTTATTCTAGAAATTCTTGTAGGGTCTTAGGATTTTCTACATTGACAATTATGACATCTGTGAATACAGATAATTTTGTTTTTTCCTTTCCAATCAGATGTTGTGTATTTCTTTTTCTTGCATTATTGCACTGGCTAAGACTTCCAGTACAATGCTGAATAGGAATAGTAGGAGTGGGTATTCCTGCCTTGGTTCCTGATCTCAGAGGGAAAGCATTCAATCTTTGACAGTTAAGTATGATATTAGGGGCCGGCCCCATGGCATAGTGGTTAAGTTTGGCATGCTCCACTTCAGCGGCTGAGATTTCACAGGTTAGGATCCTGGGCACAGACCTACACCACTTGTCAGCCATGCCGTGGCAGTGAACCACATATAAAGTGGAGGAAGATTGGTACAGATGTTAGCTTAGGACTAATCTTCCTCAAGCAAAAAAAGAGGAAGATTGGCAACACATGTTAGCTCAGGGCTAATCTTCCTCAGTGGAAAAAATTAAAAAGTATGATATTATCTACATATTTTTTAAATAGATGCTCTTTTACAGATTGAAGAAGTTCTATTCTATTCCTAGCTTGCTGAGAGTTTTTTTTTTTTCCTGAGGAAGGTTAGCCCTGAGCTAACATCTGTTGCCAATCTTCCTCTTTTTTTTGCTTGAGGAAGGTTAGCCCTGAGTAACATCTGTGGCAATCTTCCTCCACTTTATATGTGGGTCGCTGTCAGACCATGGCTGACTAGTGGTGTAGATCTGTGCCTGGGACCTGAACCCACGAACACAGGCCCCTGAAGTGGAGTGTGCCGAGCTTAACCACCACACCATGGAGCCAGCCCCTGCTGAGAGTTTTTATCATAAAAACTGTTGTATTTTTGTCTCCATCTTCACTACACTCTCACTCCTAGGTTTCCAGTTGTGTTGAGATCAAGGGATATCAGAGAAAATAAACTGTAAACTCACAATCAATTCAGTGGTACTTGGAATTCTGGTGTTCTTCTCCAAATCACCTGCTGCTATTAACTCCTTGAAGTTCTCAAGTAGCTATTCCTTGCAATCTATCCAGGTTTTATAGTTGTTTTCTATGGAAGAGAAAAGGTGAAGCATGCTCACTCCATCTTACCCAGAACTAGAACCCCAATACTAATAGTTTTGCTTCTGCCTTTCTAATCTTTATACATTTTATTTCTTTTCCTATATTACTGGTTCTCCCCTCTAATACCTAATTCCTGTATCCACAGAAGTTTTCCTAAATTAGTTTATTTCTTTTCAAAGCATTTATTTAATCTTTATTTTTTCTTGTCCACACTCTTCTTCTCTATCCCTCCTGCTACTATTAGTTACCTGGAAGCCCACTTGTCACCCTCTGCCTTCATCCCTTCTTAGTCAATTTTAAAATTAAGATAGAGGTCACATATCACAAAATTCACCATTTAAAAGTATATAACTCAGTGGTTTTATTAGTAAATTCACAATTCATCACCACTATTTAAGTCCAGAACATTTTCATTACCCCTAAAAAAGAAACCCTGTTCCCCTTAATCGTCACCCTCCATCCCCCTACAGCTCCCAGTCCCTGGAAACCACTAATCTACTTTCTGTCTCTATGGATTTGCATATTCTGGATATTTCATTCAATATGTGACCTTTTGTGTCTGACTCCTTTCACTTAGCATGTTTTCAAAGTTTATCTATGTTGTAGTATACATCAGAACTTAATTTCTTTTTATTGCTACATAATATTCCACTGTATGGTTATACTACATTTTATTTATCCATCCATAAGTTGATGGGCATTTAAATTGTTTCTAGTTTGGGGCTATTGTGAATAATGTTGTTATATACATTCATATACAAGTTTTTGTGTGGACAGAAGTTTTCATTTCTCTTGGGTATATACTTAGGAGTGGAATTCCTGGGTCAAACAGTAATTCTATGTTTAACCTTTTGAAGGACCACCAAAGTGTTTTCTCCAGTGATTAACCATTTTACATTCCCACCAGCAGTGTTTGAGGGTTCCAATGTCTCCACATCCTTGATAACACTTGTTATTATCTGTCTTTTTGATTATAGCCATGCTAGTAGATATATAAGTGGTATCTCATTGTGGTTTTGATTTGCATTTCTCTGATGGCTAATGATATTGAGTGCCTTTTCATGTGCTAATTAGCCATTCGTATATCTTATTTTGAGAAATGTCTATTCAGAGACTTTACCCTTTTAAAAATTTGGTTGCCTTTCTATTACTGCATTTCTTTCATATAGTGTTAAATAATGTTGGTTGAGATGAAGTTTCTGATCATTTTGAGGTGAATGGTTGTGAAAACTTGGGATGGGGGGGAATCCTCTTGGCAAGTAGAATATAATTTCTTATATACTACAGTACCTATAATTTTCTTAGGAGTTTGTTTTGTGTTTCAATGTCTTATTGAGAATGTATCTAGATTTCTTGTCTCTGACTTTAGTGCTCTAATCATGTCCATATCTATAATATCAAAAAAAATAGGGGGCTGGCCCCCTGACACAGTGGTTAAGTTCACACGTTCCACTTTGGTGGCCTGGGGTTCACTAGTTCAGATCCTGGGTGAGGACCTACACACCCCTCATCAAGCCGTGCTGTGGCAGGCATCCCACATATAAAGTAGAGGAAGATGGGCACGAATGTTCACTCAGGGCCAGTCTTCCTCAGCAAAAAGAGGAAGATTGGCAGCAGATGTTAGCTCAGGGCTAATCTTCCTCAAAAAAAAATTTTTTTTTAAATATTGGAGATGCTCTCCAATTGTGAATGCTAAAGTCCACTCAAAAAAGTAGAGAGCTGAAGCCAATTCAATCACATCTATTTTTTTCAATTAATATTAAGGTTATGTAAGATAGTAGAAGTGTGTTTTTCCTATTCTACTTTCGGGGAGCTGGAGTTGGACCTGAAGATAAGGCAGAGTGGGAAACTGACCATGGAAAGCCAATCAGCCAACCAAATGAAAACGATACAGATATACAAATTGTTTATTTAAGCAATGTAAAGAAACCTAGAAAATGCCCCCTTTATCCCAAATCCAGCAATCCTTAGCAGCAAAAAAACAAAACTAAAAATGTTTGTAAACATAAAATCCCAACACCTAAAACAATGCCTGGCATGTAGAAAGTGCTCATTAAATATCTGCCCAATGTTGAATGAATGAATGAACATTCACAGTGCATATCTTTCCAAAAGTTTTAGGGAGCAAACATCCTCAGGCAGAGATAAGGACAGAACCAGTTTTTGGCAGCAGATTAATACAAGTGTCGATTTGGGAATTGCAGGTGATAAACAGTAGCTCATGGCAGCAGGAATATTGGTTGTAAATAACACTTCATTGGTTTAGAAGGCTTTTGTAAATGATAAAGTGTGGCAAGTATTAACTGGCCATAAAAGGATCTTTCAAAGCAGTCTGTACCACACTTCTTGACTATTAGGACACTGGGTGTTGAAACTACTTTAGAATAACTCCAGAAAGAGGATCAAGGGAAGGAATGGACACCAACCAAGGAAAAGAGAGAAAATTCCTCATTAAGAGGAAGAATAAGGAAGTATGATGGAGGAGAAAATAGAAATAAGAATATTAAATTTCCAGGTCATTTTTCATCTTACCAGTTACCAAAATGTGATGGTCAAATGCTAATTAAAAAGAAGTCTGATCAAGCAGGAATGCTTAGAGGGAGGTGAATTATAATGAATTTTGAATGTTTTAGTATTCATTTATGCATTATTTCAAGAAAAAAATTTTAAGGCAATGCAAGTAGGTAAATGAGGGTACTTTGAACTCCTGAGGAAATGCCCTATATATGTTGGAGGGCAATTATTATTATTATTTTGTTCTTCATTGGCTTCCAGGAAACCAACCATGAACTGTTGCCACTGAACTCTTAATGAGTGAATCACCCTGGGGCTCATTAAAAGTGTGGCAGTTGATCATGTAGTTTCAACTTATCAGTAAATTGCTCTGGTGATCATTATACACATCTAGTATCCCTTCTGGACTGCCCTCATTTGGACTGCTTGTTGTTCTCATAAATGAATACTCCAGGGAGGAAGCCAAGGGAGTCCCCTTACAAGGCCATCTTGAGCAGTTGTTGGTCAAGTTCTGGTTGCCCTCTGAGGGAAAGGCAGCTCTCATGTTCTCAATTAAGCTTCTCTCTTGTGGGAGAGAGGGCCTCTGTTGAGTGGGAATTCTTTCTCAAAGATGGTTTAGGGCAGAGATTGTTAAGAATTCTCTCTTACAAACTGAAATATTTGTGGGTGAAATGTTATAATGTCTGAAATTTGCTTTAAAACATTCCAAAATAAACAACCCTCTCAAAACAAACAAAATAAAAACAAAAAACTGGAGACGATAAATGGAACAAGATTGGCAAAATGTTGATAATTGTTGAAGCCTACACAGGGGTTCATCATATTATTCTCTCTTTTATGTATATTTGATAATTTCTGTAATGAAAACTTTTAAATAGGTATAAAAAGATTGTTCAGGGGCCGGCCCCATGGCTGAGTGGTTGGGTTCGCGTGCTCTGCTTTGGCAGCCCAGGGTTTTGCTGGTTCGAGTCATGGGCGCAGACATGGCCCCGCTTGTCAGGCCATGCTGGGGTGTCATCCCACATGCCACAGCTGGAAGGGCCCACAACTATAAGTATGCAACTATGTACCGGGGGACTTTGGGAGAAAAAGGAAAAATAAAATTTAAAAAAAAATTGTTCATCTCCTTCATATATTATCTTAAATCAGTTATTGCTCTATGTATTAGAATTCTTTCAGTTACAATGAACAGAAACCCCAATTCACACTGGCTTAAACAATAAAAAGAAATGTATAGATACATGTAGCTGAAAACTTCAGGGCAGTTCTAGATATCAGGTGATACTTGATCCTACAGCCCAATGGTGTCACTAAGGACTGAATATTTACCACTCTGTTCTGCCTTCTATGGTGTTGGTTTCATCCTAAGGCCCACTTCTCTTTCAGTTTCAAGAAAACTATCAATGGCTACTGGGTTACATGTATCATCCAGCAAGAGCGGGATTTGTTCTAGCATTTCCAACAAAAGTTCTGATGGGACCAGCTTAAGGTCATATACCTAACCCTGAGCTATCTTCTAACCAAGGAGGTGGAATCCTCCTCTTATTAACTTAGTTTACATCACATTCTGTGCTCCTGGAAACCAGGGTCAGGAACCTCACAGATCTCCAAATGTAATCAGGGTTGTTGGGAAAGAGGAAAGGGGTAATGGTTGCTAAGAGGCAGTCAACAAATGTCTGCTACACTCCACACAGGTAAAGCTTCCAGTAAAACATAATGGAGGGCATTGAATGACATCTTCTAAAACTGCAATATAGATGTGAAGCTATGGTCAGAGATCAGGGACTGCATAGTCTGTCGAGATGAAAGGACAAGCAGTGTCTAGTGTGGATGGGAATGGTGGAGAGGAATTCTATGAGGCTAGCATTTCCCTACTACCAAAAACCAGAAAAAGACATTACAAGAAAAAAAAAATTCTCTCTCATGAACATAAATTTAAAAATCCTCAACAAAATATTAACAAATCAAATCCAACAATGCATAATAAGAATTATACAGTGAGGTTTGTTCCAGGTATGCAAGGCAGGTTCAATATTCAAAAATAAATTAATGTAATCCATCACACCAACAGGCTAAAGAACAAAATCACATGATCATATCAATAGATGCAGAAAAAGCAGTTGACACAACCTAACATCCATTTATGATAAAAACTCTCAGCAAACTAGGAATAGAGGGGAATTTCAACTTGATTAAAAAAATCTACAAAAACCCCACAACTAACATCATACTTAATTGTGAGAAACTAGAAGCTTTCCCATTAAGATCAGGAACAAGGCAAGAATGTTCCCTCTCACCACTCCTCTTCAACATCATACTTATAAACCCTAGATAATGCAATAAGACAAAAAAGAAAAGAAAAGGAAATAAACGGCACACAGATTGAGAAAGAAGAAATAAAATTGCCTTTTTCACAGATGTCATGATCATCTATGTATAAAACCCCAAAGAATCAGGGCTGGCCCCATGGCCTAGCAGTTAAGTTCAGTGTGCTCCACTTCAGTGGCCTGGGTTTGGTTCCTGGGTGTGGACCTACACCACTCATCAGAGGCCATGCTGTGGTGGCAACCCACATACAAAATAGAGGAAGACTGGCAAAGATGTTAGCTCAGGGTGAATATTCCTCAGGAAAAAAATCCCAAAGAATCAATGAAAAAATCTTCTGGAATTAATAATGCACTTGTAGCAAAGTTGCAGGTTACCAAGTTAATATACAAAAGTCAATCACTTTCCTATATACCAGCAGTGAACTACTGGAATAGCATTTACAGTAGCAGCCCCCAAAATAAAATACTTAGGTATAAGTTTAACAAAATATGAACAAGATTTATATGAAGAAAACTATATGATGAATGAAATCAAAGAAGAACTAAATAAATGGAGAGATATTCCACGTTCATGAATAGGAAGACTCAATATTATCAAGATGGAAGTTCTTCCCAACATGATCTATAGATTTGATGGAATCTCAGTAAGAATCCAAGCAATTTATTTTGTGGATATTGAAAACTGCTTTTAAAATATACATGGAGGGGCTGGCCCTGTGGCTAACTGGTTAAGTTCTCATGCTCCACTTTGGCAGCCCAGGGTTTCACCAGTTTGGATCCTGGGCGTGGACATGGCACCACTCATCAAGCCATGCTGAGGTGGCGTCCCACATGGCACAATTAGAAGGACTCACAACTAAGAATACACAACTATGTACTGGGGGGCATGGAAAAATAAAAACTTAAAAAAGAAAATACGGCGCCAGTCCAGTGGCGCAGTGGTTAAGTGTGCCCATTCCGCTTCAGTGGCCCTGGGTCTGCCAGTTTGGATCCCGGGCGCGGACATGGCACTGCTCATCAGGCCATGCTGTGGTAGGCATGCCACATATAAAGTAGAGGAAGATGGGCACGGATGTTAGCTCAGGGCCAGTCTTCCTCAGCAAAAAGAGGAGGATTGGCAGCAGATGTTAGCTCAAGGCTCATCCTCCCCCCGCCCTCAAAAAAAAAAACAACATGGAGAGGCAAAAGACCCAGAATAGCCAACACAATATTGAAGGAGAAGAACAAAGTTGGAGGACTGACATTACTCAACATTGACTTACTCTAAAGTTACAGTAGTCAAGACAATACAGTATTGGTGAAAGAACAGACAAAAGCAACAATGGAACAGAATAGAGCGCCCAGGAATAGACCCACATAAATATGGCCACCTTATTGTTGACAAAGGAGCAAAGGCAACAAAATCGAGAAGATAGTCTTTTCAACAAATGGTGCTAGAGCAACTGGACATCTACCTGAAAAAAAAGATCCAGACACAGACTTTACACCCTTCACAAAAAATTAACTCAAAATGGATCCCAGACCTAAATATAAATGTAAAATGTAATTTTTGCAAATTACATGTAAATGTAAAACACAAAATGATAAAACTCCTAGAAGATGACACAGAAGAAAACCTAGATAACTTTGGGTTTAGTGATGACTTTTTAGATACAACACTAAAGGCAAGATCCATACAAGAAGTAACTGATAAGCTGGACTTCAATAAAATTAAAAACCTCTGCAAAAGACACTGTCAAGAGAATGAGAAGACAAGCATTGGATTGGGAGAAAATATGTGCAAGACATTCTGATAAAAGAGTGTATACAAATTATACAAAGAACTCTTAAAACACAATAATAAGAAAATGACCTGATTAAAAAATGGGCAAAAGATCTGAACAGATACTTCTCCAAACAAGGTAGAAAGATGGTAAACAAACAAATGAACAGATGCTTCACGTCACATGTCATTAAGGAACTGCAAATTAAAACAATGAGATACCACTATATGACTACCAGAATAGTGAAAATCCAAAACACTGACAACGAATACTGGCAAGGAGGTGGAGCAACAGCAACTCTCATTCATTGCTGATAGGAATGCAAAATGCTATAGCTTTTCCTGTTACTCTCCTGCAAGTCTCAGACCCCCTTGAGTCCTTTGAGAATGGTTAGAGGAGGATCTGTTTTCAGGTCCCAGATTGAGCACAGACATAGGAAATGATTTTGGAGGGCACAGCACCATGGTTAACTCTAAGGCGCTATCTGGAAAAAAAAATAGGGTTCTTTCTGACAACAGTAGATCATTCCTAAGACAGGGTTCCTGGCCCTTGGGGAGAGAGGTGAGAGATGAGAATTTAGTAGAGGGAGATGGGCACGGATGTTAGCTCAGGGCCAGTCTTCCTCAGCAAAAAGAGATGTCACTTCCTGAGATGTCACTGCCCCAGTCTCTCCTTCTCCTTCTTCTGAGATGGTGTGGGCTGATCAGGATGGTGGTGGAATTGAGCTCTGGCAGGCCATCTTAGAGAGCTGAAGGGGAAGAATGTGTAATAAGGAGTCAGCCAGGAGCCCTGACTCCTAAATCCTGTTCCACAATGGTATGGACAAGAACTTGCTTTCTTCTTGGAGCTCTCATATTTGAAGGACCTTGTTGTATCTGAACTAGGAACCAGGAAATCTCAATTCTCTCCCTGCATCTTCTCCAACACATCTTAAGACAATCACTTCCTGCCAATTGCCTTATATACCTGACCTCTTAAATGAGACTGATGATCCCTGTTCTTCACCCTTATGGGGAGTAGGGTAGATGAGATCCTGTAAGATGAGCTTTGAAGTTGGCAAATGTTATACTGGGTTGGCAGCTTTGTAAAAGTGAAGTGCCACTTCCCAAACCCCTATTTGCAAAGTACTCTTTGCCATGGCAGATGTTAGAAGCTATTAAGAGTGTTCTTGCAAAAACACCTGGATCCTCTACTGGATACAGAAGACGCCAAACACAAATGCTTGCATTGACATTTGAGAAGTGAATTCTTCTCCCAGGCCCTTGCAAAAGAAAAGTCTCCAAGTCATCTCCTAGAATGAGGATGCACGGGTCCTAGTTCTAATTTACCAGCAGTATTTGGCTACGAGATCTGAAGCTTCAACTTCCTAATACGTATAATGGCGATGCCTGTCCCACTACCTGAGAAACTGTGTGGTGTGGTGGAAAGTGCATTTAATTGTGAGTCAGGTGGTGTGGGACCTGGTTTTGTTTTACTAAGTCATTCTCTCAGCTTCCTACAATGGTGAAAGGATTAACTAGGTCAGTGTTTCCCAAACTGCTGTTCCACTAACTCTGAGAGAAGTTAGGTGTCACTGTCACACACACCACTACTACCATAAGGGCCTCCACAGTAAAATAAAGCTGGCAATCATTGAGTGCTTATACTCCTTTCCTTTGATCCCCAAGTTTCACATTGTACAATTAAACAAAAATGCTCTGAGAAGTCCTCCTATAGCAAAACATTGACTTTACCTAACTCACTGTCTGCAAATTTACTTGGGTACAGAATACTTTTTTCATGGACTATCTCTACACATCTCACAGTGTTCTGTGAGTATGGGACTCACTGACAGAGCCAGATTCCTAAGGCCCCTTCCAAATCTTTCTATATGCCTCAGTGTCGAGAGAGTCTGTGGGAGGAGAGGCACCAAGTGCTTGCGATACCCCTAGGTCTGTGTGGGCATCCAGGCCCTTGCTACTGGCAAGTGCTGGAGAGTAGACGTTGTCGGGGTGGGTGCTGGGAAGAGGTAACCTGAGTGGAGGTGCTTTTCCTGGGATGCATATGGAATCCAGTCTTCCTATTACAGGGTGAAGCTCCCTGAGCTCTGGGCTTGAGCATTCATGCAGATAGAATAGCCTTAGACATTCATATCTCCCCAAAATACAAATTCTCTGTGTGCTCCTTCAGAGGACCTGCATGCTCCTCCTCCATCTCTCCTGGTAAAGAACAAGACAGGACTCGTGGCCATGACACATCTGTCAAGCACTCAATACCTGAAGAAGGGAGATCACTGAGTCAGGGAATGCTCTGAGTAATCAAAGCTAATGTTCAGGTGGCCATGGTAGTTTTTCCTGTTTGATATATTTTCATTCTTGTATTTATTACATATTACGATGTGCCAGCCTTGTGCTCAACACTGAAGATTCACAAACAACCCCTGCCCTGCTGATGCTTATATTTTAACGAGGGAAGACTGACAAAAACAGGTAAACTAAATAACTCTAAGTTGTGATACGTGCTATGAAGGGAATAAACCCAGTGCTCAGTGATAAGAGCAGATACAACTGACTGGTACATGAGTGAAGGTCAAGGGAAGAGACAGCCCTTGTGCAAATATGGATTTTAAAATGTGGGAGGTTTGGAGAGATCCAAGGGAGAATATTGCAGAAGTCCCTCTTAACTCAAAGAATAGAGAGGAAATATGAGCTTCTTTTTTAAGGACAAATGACTTTGACGCTGGGTAATGCTTACTCACCAGAGCTAAAAGATGAAGGAAACATTAAAAAAATTTTTTTCCTAACTCTTCTGTGTAAGAAGAAACTATCACTCCTTAAGCTACTAACATTTTGAAATTTTTTTCTAAAGTTAATTTTACTTTTTTCTTGAACATTAAATATCCTTCACTTTTTTTTCAAATCCTTTGAAAGTGTTCAGTTGTTTGTACAAGTCATGCACAAATCGTGTGCAAATTATGATGATGGAAATATTATATCCATTGGTTTAAAAATTCAACAGTAAATTTTCTTAAGTTTTTTCTTAAAGGTGCAGTGTATCCAAATGTTATAAAGCTTAACTTTTTGTATTAGTGCTAAGATTGGTGCAACTTGAGATTCATCATCTTACCGTGGTAGAAATGCAGTGATTCTGATAGTTTTCCCAAATCTGAAACTCAATGGAAGACAAGAGCTTGCTTAATTCTTCTCATGACAGGTAGAAAAACTGCTTCAAGTGAAGTGCAGGCATTATGAGATGTGGGTGAATCATAACAGGAGAAAAGCCTTATAGATGCTTGACTGTGGAAATCACTTCACTATAGCTGGTATCATTGCCCATTGGAGAATTCATACGTGAAAGAAACCCTAACATATAGTGAATTTGGTAGATGCTTCAAATGGTGCTCCAGCCTTGCTCCTCATTGAACCCACACAAGGAACTAGAAAAGTGACAAGTGTGGAAAAGATTCAGTAACAATGTGCTTTTGCACTTGTTTGGAAAGAAGCATAGAAACAGTGTGGGTAAAGCTTCAACACGTCTTCCTTGAGGGCACTTCAGAGACTCTATACAGAAGAGAAGTCACTGAAACAATGTGAGGAGATCTTCAGCAAATATTCCACTCTAAGCACTAGAGGGAAAGCCCAAGAGAAGAGTGATGGGCAGCCTTGATCATTACACATGAGAGTGGGAACTGCCTAGGAAATACAAAGGTACTCAGTAAACACTTGTCAGAGGAATAACTCAATGAATGTTTGGAAAATCCTTTATGGAGTTCAAACCTTTTGTTATCCCAACTGTCCAGCTGAATAGAAAAGGATGCTTAGCATTCCTCTCAAGCTCTCCAGGGAATTAAACAATTAAAATTGTTCTTAGCTCCAAAAGCTGATCGAAACCCTAGTAGTTTTAGTTTGATTTCCAGCTGTCCATTCTGTGCTTCCCCTCCAGTTAAAAGATAGCTGAGGTTCTCAAGATCGGCTTGAACTTCCGGAGTCTGCTTAACAGTGGGGAGAACTCTAGGTCTGGGATGGTCTCAGCACTGTGGCTACTTAGACCAGTGCAGAGAAGGAGTCAAGGATTTGGGGGCTAGACTGCGTAAATGATCCATTTCTCAGAACCAATCTTGGAGCCACTGTAAGGCTATTTTCTGAACAAACTAAAATAAAGCACCTCTGATTTGTCCTAGAAATCAGCTGGTTATGGAGGACATATTTGTGAGAACTTTAATACTAATGCCTGGGGTTGGACCTAGGGTTGTATCTTAGATTTCATCTTTAAACCAAGCCTCAACAGATTTCAAAATCTGTTTTTATGTTGTTTTTCAGTAATCTGCTCTCATCCTTGGGACAAGGCCATTGATATTCCTTCTTTCAATTTCCACATGTCCACCCCAAATTCCAAGCATAAGTTGTGAGACATTGTGCTGCTGATTATTGGCTAAGCTAGGACTTTCCCACTGGAGGCTTCTCACTCCCCAACTGGAGTGTCTTGCTCCTGTTTTCCTGCCCATGCTTCTTCCCAACCGCCACTGGTTAGTCCAGAAGAGCAGCAACTTTCCTCTCTACATCAATCTGGGCAATTTGCTTCTGCACCATGTCTGTTTTTGAGGCACAATTCACAAAAGGTACGATCATTCCTTGAAGAGTACTGCACTCATGTGAGGAATGGAATGAAATCCCCACCCTCTCCCTAGCCCATTGAGCAACAGAAACATATCTTGTACACATGGGGCAGCGGAGCACAGGGGAACAAAGAACAGGGAAAGTGGAATAAGGCCAGAGAGAGGGACAGATGGGTGCCTTGTCCACTTGAACAACTGACCTCTGGAGGTAAGCAGTCTTTCTTTCCTATCAACTAACGTCTATAAGCTCCTAAGTGTTCCCATCAATGTTATATCAATTCAGTGGAGCATCTAGAGGAAGCCAGACCTCTTCTGAGGGCCAAAGGCCAGGTGGAATAAAAAAGAAAAGGTTCCTGGGCTCTAGAATAGCTGCCTCTATTAAGACAAGCCAAGTTATGCTGCAGAAACACACAGCACCAACATCTCAGCGGTTTAACACAACAAAAGTTTATTTCTTGTTCCCACAAAGTCCATTATAGGTCTGGGGGACTCTCTAGAACAGCTGTCCTCCCATGAGGGGGGCTCAGCATTCCAGACTGCTTTGATCTTGTGGCTCTTCTTTCTGTATGTGCTTCCATGCCTGAGGCAGGAAGAGAGTGTACTAGAGTCTTACACCAACAAATAAACACTTCAGCCCAGAAGTGAGGCTTCTACTCACAACTCATTGCCCAAAACTATTTCATGACCTTGTCTAACTGCAAGGAGCAGAAAAGCATAACCAGCTTCCTTTTTATTGTTCACTGGAATACAAGCTCCAGGAGGGCAAACATTTTTGTCTCTTTTGTTCATTAATATAACCTCAGTCTAGAACAGTGCTGGGGCACATAACAGACCCTCATTAAATTGAATGAATGAATGTAGTGCCAGCAAGTAATCCACACGTATCTTAGGAGAAGAGACAGAGTCCTAGGGGTCTAAGGCTGAGGGTGTTGGGTAAGAGCTATCTAGACCAGAGCTTCAGAGTTGGCTGTGCTTGAGAAATAATACTTGAGGGCGGGCCCCTTGGCCGAGTGGTTAAGTTCGTGCACTCTGCTTCAGCAGCCAGGTTTTGCTGGTTCGGATCCTGGGTGCAGATCTAGGACCACTCATCAAGTCATGCTGAGGTGGCATCCCATAAAGGAGAGCTAGAAGGACCTACAACTAGAATATACAACTATGTACTGGGAGGCTTTGGAGAGAAGAAAAGACTGGCAACAGATGTTAGCTCAGGTGCCAATCTTAAACAAAAAAGGGGCCAGCCCAGTGGCGCATTGCTTAAGTGCGCACCTTCTGCTTCGCTGGCCCAGTGTTCGCTGGTTCGGATCCCAGGTGCGGACATGGCACCACTCATCAAGCTATGCTGTGGCAGGCATCCCACATATAAAGCAGAGGAAGATGGGCATGGATGTTAGCTCAGGGCTAGTCTTCCTCAGCAAAAAGAGGAGGATTGGCAGATCTTCAAGGCTGATCTTCCTCAAAGGAAAAAAAAAAAAAGACTACTTGGCGTAACTCATCCTAGGGAAGAAAATAAAATCCTGCTGAAGACCAAACCAATAGCTCAGGTGACTTACACCATAAAGCACTGAAGCCAAGGACTGAATCAGCTTAGCATCAACCACCACCACTGGCGCTTAGCTCCTGAAAGGAGCTGCAATAGCCACAAATGCATCTGTTTCTTTAATGTAGTTAGTCTGCCCAACATAATACTGTGGAACAGGGGAAAGAGAAAGAAATACACATTGACTGAGCATCTACTATTGACTAGGCTGTTAGGTGCTTTTCTTTCATCAATCTTTCTAACTCCTAGAACAACCCTCAGTTGAGTGTTATCTCTATTTCATAGAGAAAACAGACACTTAAGAATACTTCAGGGCCGGCCTGGCGGTGCAGCAGTTAAGTGTGGACGTTCCGCTTCTCGGCAGCCTGGGGTTCACCAGTTTGGATCCCGGGTGTGGACATGGCACCACTTGGCACACCAGGCTGTGGTAGACGTCCCACATATAAAGTGGAGGAAGATGGGCACAGATGTTAGCTCAGGGGCAGTCTTCCTCAGCAAAAAGAGGAGGACTGGCAGTAGTTAGCTCAGAGCTAACCTTCCCCAAAAAAACCCCCATAAAGTATTTCAGTAACCAATCAAGAAACTGGAATGTTTTATGAGATAGAAATAGATACAATACAATGTTATCCAGACTGGCTGCGCAGGGATTATATACAAATTAGTCCTGCTAATCCTGCCTTTACGCCTGATTGATGAAGCTATGATGGCAGACAGACCCACTAGCTATGGGGTCTTGAACAAGTCCCTCTATCTCTTTGAGCCTTAACTTCCTAGTTTGTGAAATGAAAAATCTGGAAGAGGTAATTTAATCCCTTTCCTAATACCACCTAAAAGTTCTAACAGAAACACATCTGAATCAGTGTTTTAAACAAAAGGGTGAATTATAAGAAAATGCATAGCCTATAGAGATTTTCAGCAGTCTAACAAATTTATCATCTAAAGCTGTTGTTAAATGCTCTGCTGGAGAAAACAGAAGCAGGTATATCCTCCCTGCTTACTGGTTTACAGTGTAAGACAACAACATGGATGTGGATTTGCTCAGCCTTGCCCACCACTCAGCATCAGCTCCCCAAACTTTCCTTTGAGAAGTCGGTCTCCTACTAACTGGATTCCCAGGACACCATGCCCAGTGAACCACAGCACTACAGCACACACCTCTGTTCCCAAACATGACTCTCTCGTCGCAATTAATATCAAACAAAAGCCAAATTACAAGCAAACAAACAAAAACCTGAAAAGTTGATCCTGAATTTCCAGTAATTTTCTTTTAGGACTGAGGAAAGTGCTAATTTTTATGGCTGTTTTATCCTATTGACATTGTGAGGTAAAGATACAATCTAGTTTCTTTTATTGCAGAAAATTCTTCTTTACATCTAATATATACTCCATGGCTAAAAATTCCAACCCGTTTCCATATGATCTCATTAGAGATGTTTTCCTTTTTTCAAACACCACCAATGAGAGGCATAAAATAGTGCACTATTAGTTCATCTGGCAGATTCCCTAGTGGTAAAGGAAATATGGTTTCATCACAGTAAAATTTGTGCTAATAGGATTCAAGAGCTAAAGTGGCTAAAAAGTTTAAGGAACTCAAATGATGTCCAGCATTGTGAACAATGTCCAATGACAAGAGAGGAAGAAAATCCAATTTGGTTCTTGGAAAACTTTACATTAGAATTAATTTCCGTTCCATGAAACTACTGAAATTGGCAAGCCTATTAACTTGAAGACAACGGTATGCAATTAAACATGCATATTATTGCTTTTTGTTTTGGAAGACCAAAAGACCAATGCTACAAATGTTTCTATCATATGTGTTTAAGAGTGGCTGGGGAGATCAATGCAAAACGAACAATATTTACCTCTGTGACCACAGAAGACTGACTGATTCATGGCTGCATCTGCTATTTGAAGCCGAATTTGCTATTTTGCCAGGTACAATCCCAAACCAGGTTTTTCCAATTCAGGATGTTCTCAGAACACCTCTTTTGCTAAAGAATTCAATGAAAATTATAAGAATAAACAGTAAGTAGTACAACCACTAACACATCCCTGCAGAGTCAACTTTGATTCCTTTCTGTGAAATGTGATGTTTATATCCCCAAATTTTCCACTGATGAAAAATTCTTCATGCTTTCATAATTTGGTATGTTTTCATAAACTTTAGGGTCAAGTTTCACTTGGTGAATTTCTTCAGACTAAAGACATTGGACAAGCTTCCTTTCACTGGTGGAGTTTCTGGTGTCTAAGAAGGCTTGACCGCCTGCTGAAGTTTCGCCTGCATATGCTACAAGTGTAAGGCTGCTCACCTGTGTGGGTTCTCCGGTGTTTAATAAGATGGGAATTCTGACTGAATTTTTTTCCACATTCATGACATGTAAAGGGCTTCTCTCCAGTGTGAGTTCTTTGGTGTGTATGGAGATTTGTATTTTGACTGAAGCTTTTCCCACACCATGAGCATTTATATGGTTTTATTCCCTGGTGTGTTGTTAAGTGCTTATTAAGATCTGAACTCCATCTAAACCTCTTATCACACTGCTGACATTTATATGGCTTCTCTTCAGTGTGAATTCTTTGGTGCTTAATAAGGTCAGAGCTAACTCTGAAGCTTTTCCCACATTCCTGGCATTTAAAAGGCTTCTCTGCTGCACGCTCTTTCTTGTGAAGATCCATAAGTTTCAGCAGCTCTTGTTTCCAGGTTGAAAGTTTCTTTCTTTTCTTCACTGGAAAATCTTGGTGCCACTTCCCCACCCTGTGAGTATCACCATGATTTTCCTTGCCCGTTGTTTTCTGAGGAACTTTCACTCTGGTCTTTTTTGAAATTATGTCTCCTGGTGCTTGTATTTCTAAGTCAGAAAGACATACAGGCTGTTGATTTTCAGTGTTATTTTTTAGTTTTAACCCTGTTGGAATAAAGGAAGAATCAGCCAACTGTATGGCAGGGCAAGAATACAACAGGGATAGAGAGAAAAATTCAATGATTACCTCTTTTTAAAAAAACAGATAAGTAGAATGTTAAAATATTAAGCCCTTACAAGGGTTCCTATCAAGGCACATTTCTCCTCTTCTCATAGTGTATTTACCTGTAGGCAGCTCTCTGGGACGGTCGTTGAATTCTGGGGATCCTTGAACCCAGGGGTCTTCTCCTTGCTCCAGACAGGAGATCACTTTAGGTTTGGGGAGCACAAATAATGCTGTGAAATGGAAATAGTGAGGTCAAGGACTGGTAACTTATCAACAGTTCACTAATTCCAGACTATTTTCAAGAAGACCAAAGGATACTTTTACAGTTTGCTACCCCAAATGGTGAAATGCAGAGTCTTATATCCGGTATCAGGTTTATACTACACTGCATTTATGGGTGGATATGCAAAGCAGATACTGAGAAATACCTAAGCTGGATACATGAAAAGGATATAAGGAAGGGGAATCCACTGCATGTGCTCCCTTTTCTGCTACCAAGAATACCCCTATTCAATCAAGGTGGAACAAACTCCAAAGGTTGCAGGGAATACAAGCTGGTCCTATTAATTCTTGAGGAGGACTCGACCTGGATAAGATCAGGTCTAGTGGAGCGAATGTGAAAGTCAATGGGTTGGGTTTCATATGCACAAGTGATTCCAGGCACCAATATAGTAACTTTTTATGTAGTTCTCAAGTACCAGACACAGACAGCACTTGGGAAGATGTCTATCACTCCTATAACTCACTGGTTCATGTCCAGAGGGAGGAAACAGACCAGAATCACTTAGTGGACTTCTTTTATGCAGAGATTGCCAAGTAGGGAAACCATTCACCCCTCAGTAATTCAATAAATATGTGTTGAGTGGCTATGGTGTGCCAGGTATGCTCTATAGGCTAGAGATATAGTGGTAAAAAAAACAAAGTCCCCTGATCTCATAGAGCTTATCTTCCAGGGAGAGATTAAGACAATCAAACATCAATAAAATAAAATGTCAGGAAGTGATAAATGTTCTAAAGAAAACTAAAGCAGAGTAAGACAGCATTTAAGATTGTGCTTCTGTGAAGCTATTTTAGATAAGGTTGCGTGGAAAACCTTAGAGAAAGCGCCATTTGAGCAGAAACATAAAAGTGAGAGTTTAGCCATGTGGTAGAAAAGTGTGCCAGGCAGAGGAAAGGGGAAAGTAGAAATGAGCATGGCCAGTTCAAGAAACACTAGTTCTTGAAGTTCAAGAAGACTAGTGTGGTTAATAGGACTAAACAAGGACAGAAGTGGCAGGAAATGAGGGCAGGGAGGAGAGCAGGGGCCAGATCTTGGAGGGTCCTGGGTGTCTTGGTAAAGCAGTTTGCATTTTATTCTAAATGTGATGAGAAATTATCATAAGGTTTTGAAGCAGAGAAATGTCACTATCTGGTAAGGTTTTTAAGAGAGTCTGGTGGCTGTGTGGAAAAGACTATGGAAGGGCAAGAATGGTGGCACGGGGTGTCAGTTAGAAAACAATTGAGGTAGAATTAGATAGGGATGACACTGGCATAGTCCAGGATGCTACCAGAGCAGGAGGCAGAGACATGATTGTGCTCAGGCTACACTGTGAAGGTGGAGCCAACAGAACTAGTGATGCATTAGTAGTAGGTTATGATGGTAAGATCAAGGTAAAAGAAAACTCTTTTTCTTGTTCTGAGAAACTGGGTAAATGGGGCTGCCCTTTACTGCAATGAGACAGATATGAAAAGAGCAGGTTTGGAGGGAAGTGGGGATAGAGATAAAAAATTCTGTGTAGGATAAGGAATGAACCCATGTACTTGGAAAAAGCTCCCTAGGTGATCTGGATACACATTTCCTCTGCCCCTACCATCTAACTGAGAACGAACCAGCTATTGGAAGAGTGAGACTCTCTCACAAGGTGCATTCTCAGCAAGCCAAGAACAAAACAGATCACTCAATTCCTACCCAAAGGGAGGGAAGAATCTTTACCTAGAGAGATGAGAGTCTCATAGTTTTCTTGCATTACATCATTGTAGAGGGCCTTCTGAGTGGGATCCAGTAACTCCCATTCTTCCTGGGAAAAATACATGGCCACTTCTTCAAATGTCAACAAGCTCTAAAGAAGAGAATGGGCTTCAGCTCAGTACTGGCCACTATAGAAGCAACCCTACAATCTGGCCCATGAACTTCACGGTAGACCAGGCACTGAGGAATTAACAACACATGATTTTTCATAAAGTGAGAAGGCAGAAAGGAAGGAGATAATGGATCAGCCAACAGCCTGGGAGGTGCCTAGTTCCCCAGGGATAACATGTGGGCTAACACCCCTCTGAGCACCTGCTGGGCAGGGTGGCATGGGCAACAGGGAAAGGCAGCCCTAAACAGCTGGAAAGCAGAGCTCACCTGAGACTCAGGCAGGACAAGCTCAGGTGCCATTGTCCAGTCTTTGGTGTTTGTCTGCTCAGGAGAGGCTAGGATCTGGTGAGCAGGCACAGCTGTGGGTGGAAAAGAGCCAGAGGAAATTTCTCTTGCTTCTATGAACATCTTGAGCTCATTTCTAAAATACAGAGGATCCTGATTCTTTCAGTAGAGATGGGACAGCTTCACAAGACATGAAAACCTAGAAGTGGCTTTATCATTCTAAGTAAGAATCAAGCATCTAACAGGCCCTACAACAGGTTCCCAGTTGACTCTCTTCGGTATCATTAGTGAAGTCAAAGAAAGAAATCTCGTTTTTTCCCTTACATGACTAAATTGTTCTGAGTTGGGCAAAATATAGAGGTGTCCAAAAATATAGTACTCAGAGTCCAGTGTGCCAGGTAAAGGAAACGGGAACGAAGAAATTAGCTTTGAAAATTCAAGAAACAGCAAGAAAACCAGAATGGCTAAAGAGGACTGAGAAAAGGCACGAGTGGCAGGAGATGACAGCAGGAAGGGGAGTAGGGTCCAGATCTTGGAGGGTACTGGGTGACTCGGGAAGGAGTTTGGATTTTATTTTGAAGTGTCAGAAGTCATCATCATTTGAAGCAGAGAAATGTCACATCTAACCAGGTTTTTAAGAGTCTCGCTCTTGTGTGAAAAACAGACTGTGAAGGGCAAGAGTTGTGGCAGGAGGTGCCAGTCAGAAAGGTAATTTCTTTCTGAGGTGCACCTAGATAGAGATGTCCCTGGTGTAGACCAGGATGCTAACAAAGCAGGAGGCTGAGATATGGTTGGACTCAGACTATCAAGTGAAGGTGGAGCCAAGACACTAGTGACACATAAGTAGTGGGATATGACGGCAAGATCAGAGTCAAGGATTAACCCAAGTTTTATGCCTTGAATTATTGGGTGAATTGTGGTGTCCATTACAGAGATGGGAAAGACATAAGAGCAGATTTGGAGGGGATGGGGAAAAGATCAAGAATTTCAGGGCAAGGAATGCACATGTATACATGGAAAAGTTCCCCAGGTGATCTGGATACACATTTCCCCTGCCCACATCATTTAGTTGAGAACCAACCAGCTACTGGAACATAGACTCTCACAGGGGTGCATTCCCAATAAGTCAAGAACAAGACAGATCACTCAACTCCTACCTAAAGGTAAGGGAAGAATCTTTACCTAGAGAGATGAGAGTCTCATAGTTTTCTTGCATTACGTCATTGTAGAGGGCCTTCTGAGTGGGATCCAGTAACTCCCATTCTTCCTGGGAAAAATACATGGCCACTTCTTCAAATGTCAACAAGCTCTAAAGAAGAAAATGGGCTTCAGCTCAGTACTGGCCACTATAGAAGCAACCCTACAATCTGGCCCATGAACTTCACGGTAGACCAGGCACTGAGGAATTAACAACACATGATTTTTCATAAAGTGAGAAGGCAGAAAGGAAGGAGATAATGGATCAGCCAACAGCCTGGGAGGTGCCTAGTTCCCCAGAGATAACATGTGGGCTAACAACCCTCTGAGCACCTGCTGGGCAGGGTGGCATGGGCAGAGGAAAAGGCAGCCCTAAATAGCTGGAAAGCAGAGCTCACCTGGGACTCAGGCAGGACGAGCTCAGGTGCCACTGTCCAGTCTTTGGTGTTTGTCTGCTCAGGAGAGGCTAGGATCTGGTGAGCAGGCACAGCTGTGGGTGGAAAAGAGCCAGAGGAAATTTCTCTCGCTTCTGCCTATGAACATCCTGAGCTCATTTCTAAAATATAGAAGATTCTGATTTTTTCAGTAGAGAAAGGACACCTTTACAAGTATTTGGGGTGTCGAGAAGTGGCCTTCTCATTACAAATAAGCATGAAGCATCTACCAGCCCCTAGAACAAGTTCCCCAGTTTTCATGACCACAATTAATAAAAGAAAAACCGTTTTATTTTCTTATATAAAAGTGTTCTGAGTTAGGCAAAAATTAAACATATTTGAAAATGAAGTACTCAGTGAGTGACTCCAGAGAATAGATGTAGATTTTTTATCATTTATTATTTTTTTCCTGGTACACAATTTTGTTCACATTCTGCCAGTGACAGCCCATTTCTGATCCCAAATCTTTCTGCATTTGATGATGAGGTGGCCCCAACCCTCCTCACTTTTCTAAGGAACAGAGTTTATGATGTTATTACCAGGGTTGTGTGCTTTGAATATCTCCGTACCTTAGGTTAACCCCCACCTTCACCCATAACTCATCTATTCTACTGCCACCTGGGGGTGGCACTGTAATTGGCAACATGGCTGCATTTGCAGATCCACAGAGCTGGGCACCCGGAAAATACTCACAATGTTTGGGTTGAAAAAACGATTATCACAACTCTGAGGAAAAGGAAATGATAGTGAAGCTCCTTACCCCTCTCACATACAGGCTCAGTTTCTTTATGAGTATTCTTGCTCAGCTGTTCTTGTAGACCCTGGTATGTATTCCAAAATTCTTCATCCTGGGACACTGGCTGGGACTCTGCTGGCTTCAGATTGAAGCCTGGGGCCTCTGCTGTTTCTCCCAAGAGCACTGCCTCTTTTCTCAGCTCATGGACTGCAACCTAGAAATAATCCCCATCCATGTTACCATACAACTTACTTTTGGGGTTGGTGGAAGAGGGAGTAAAAAATTTGGGAGTGCAGATTGAGAGAAGTATGAGACACTAATGGAAATGACAAGAAGACTTACAGAGATATTGGGCCACAAATTTTCCAAAAAGAACTATCCCAAAAATCTGGGAAAAGTAGGATAAAACGAAAAAAACGTGTGGCTAATGCCAACTCTCCAACACCGCGGCCCCCACCCCTCTGCATACACACCCCAGCTTAGTCCACTAGCAGGGTTACACAGGCCACCTGTTCTCAGGGTGCCTTGACAGGCTTTCTCTCTTGACTTACATGCCTGACCTCAGTGGCTTTCTCTGTTGTAGTTTTCTCAAAAGATTAAGGAACTGAATAACAAAGTTGGCCTGTCAACCAGATTTTCCCCATGGCTAGGGAAGGTTTTCAGAGAATGGGGACGAAATGGAGAAAAAAGGAGGAGGAAAGAGTCTGGCTCGAACCTACCTCCAAATGATTTTGACACCAAACATATGCCTGCCCTGCATTCTTCACGACAGGCCTGAAGCCAGTTGGTGTGCTGCCCCTTGCTGAAGAGCACATCCTGAATTCCCTCTCACTGGCAGAGCCAAGGCTAACCAGTAAGGGAGGGCAGTGGAGGCTCCTGTCTATTGTATGGAGGACACTCTCTCTCCCAGTCTTTCTTCTCTTAGCTACACTGTTTGATTTTCAAATCTTTGTTTTCCTTTTTGCTTTCAACTTTTTCTCTTCCTCTTCTGTCTTCCCCTAGCTGTTTGGTTTCTCCTCTCCTTTCTCTTTGCTTTCCTTTGGTCTCTAAGTATTCTCCCTTTTTTGGAACTGCCTCTTCCTTTCCAACTCCTTATTGCCTTTTACTTGTTTCTAAGAACTTAAGACCTGTCTCCTTCACTAAACCAGACTAGGATTATTACCCTCAATTCACCCTGGCTCCAAAAAGGTAAAAAGCAACTTCTTCTCTAAGGCCAGGAAAAGTCTCTGCCAGGATCTCCAAAACCTGTGGACTAACTATTGCTATGGGTCTGTGGTTTTAGGCCCTGCCTTAGTTGTCCTAAAGGAACAAGAGAACAGTGGCCTAATTAATTTCTCGATTAACTGCCCCCATGCCCCCAATACACCACCTTCATCCTAATTTACTGTATGCATCAGGAATCTTTCTTCTCACCCCATTTCTCGTTTGACCAGACTCCTTCTGCAAGTGTTCTACGAGGGCCACAGCCTCCTCAATGCCCTGGAGATGGTGCTTCTTTACTCCGGTCTGGATGTCCCTGGGCAGAATGGTCAGGAATTGCTCTAGCACCAACAGTTCCAAGATCATCTCTTTTGAGTGGATCTCTGGCCTCAGCCACTGAGAGCATAATTCCTGAAGCTGACTCACAGCCTCGTGGGGTCCAGCTGCCTCATCATAATGGAAGTTCCGGAAGTGCTGGCGAGAGATCTCGGGACTGAGACTGTCCATTTGTGAGGTATATTTCTTACTCTGACTGGAGCTCTCTGTCACAGATCCCTTGGTCTCCCACAGAGCCCTGATCTGAGGGTTCAAATACTCAGCCACCTTTAGATCTACTGTCATCATTCTGTTCTAAGAACAGTTTTGTTCCTGTGTTGGGCACCCCACGAGCACCACCTTTGACAACTTAGGTCCAGTCTGGTCTGGAACAAAATCAATAAACGGATCTTCTTCCTAAGGCAATGAGGGCAGGAAAAAAGTGTATGTTAATAAGAAAGCCACATGAACTTTACCACTTGCTACGATATTATGAGAGAAAAACGAACAGAAAAGGTCCTGTGTTGCCTTCCTTTAAAAATCAACTGCCAGGCCCTTAGTTTCCCTATTTTCTTTCTATCATTCAATTGAAACACAGCACAGCTTATTGAAGACAAATGCCAACAGATGACTATGCCTTTACAAAAATAACAGTAATTTAGGAAAGGCTGGTGGTGAGAAAATTGGTACCCACTGGCTGCAGAGAGTTTCGGGATTATCCAAAGATTTAATTGATGTGCTTCCTATCCCATCTTACCCACGTGAAGGGCAGATTAGGAGAACATTCTGCCTTTCTCTAATATTTTAACATGTCATCCTAGTCTTGTGTCTTCAGTAAGGGAGTACAACTTCTATGACCCTTCATCCTCTTGTGAAGATGAAGGCTCCACCCTGTGGAACATTTGAGTCGCCCTTCCATTGTATAATACTGGCAGGAGAGCTGACAATGACATCAGAGGAGAAGGAAAGTAATCAGGGAAAAAATAGCCTTACTCTGCTCAGAAAGCATCCCCAATTACGTAACCAGATGCCCAACATTCTTCTCTGGCACTTCTTTCCCAGGCGTATAAGGGGCACTATGCAGAAGATTGACACCTGTATGTTTATGTTTCTCTTCGCTTGACCTAGAAACCTTACCCCTGGCCTTGTTCACAAAACGTTCATCTAAATGTTGAGGCTCAAAACAGCAGAGAACGGGAGCGGGTGAGGATACGGTGACCCTTCCGCTGACTTTACATTTCTTCAAGGGTCCTTCAGACCTCTCAGCGAGGCTGACGAGAGCCTCCCTCGAAAGTCCTGAGGTGATCCAGCAGAAGCGGCAACGAAATACGTCCAGGACTCCAAGGCAGTCGCAAACGGCCGGCTCCTTGTCGTCCACGCGGCCTCAGGCGGCACGGGGACACCTGCTATGCTTTTGCATCAGCAGAAGCCGGCCTCTGCGAGGCTGACCTGCCCCGTTCTCCCGCGGTAACAGCAGCCAGCCACGGAAACGCAGCGGAGGAGGGAAAGCGGCCGAGACGGCCCGCCCCGCCCCCGCCTGCGGACGGCCGACGGGCGCCCGGGAGCCCGGTGCGAGCGCGCGGTGGCCGAGCGGCTCCAGCCGCGGCGCTGGGCGCTGTGGGCGCAGAGGGCAGAGAGAGGGGCCGCCGGAGCCCGAGGGTGGGCCTCGCCCCGGGCAGTCCCGCCGGAACCTCACCGGGGAGGCAGCCCGGCCCGGACACGCCGCCGCCCGCGGAAAATGGCTGCCTCGCCCCTTCCGCCCTGCAGCGGCGGCGACTCTCAGGGTCTCCGGGGCCGACGCCGAGGGGGAAGCCGCTTCTTGTTACCTCAGACAGCTCGGCTTCGTGGACGCCGCTCCCTCGGCCCCGGGCTCCACTGCAAGTCGCCGCCCTTCCGACGCCGCCCTGAGGAGCGCCGCTCTCCGCCCCGCACCACTCCCACGCGGGCCCGGCGAGGCGCGCGGCCCGGCGAGCGAAACCCAGGGCTCGGAGACGCAAGCCCGGCTCCACCACGACCGCTTCCCGAACCCCAGTTCACCAGTACCCGCCCCCTCCCGCGCCCCAGCCGGAAGCGGAAGTGACGCACATTCGGGGCGGGGCTCTGTGCAGCCCGCCTGCGTCTGCGAGTGCGCGGTTGAAGGCCTCGCCTTAGAGAGCGGCTTCCTGTCCCGGTTTAGCCCTGGCGGCAGGAAAGAGTTAAAGCCACCGAGTCTGTAGGGCCACCGAGGCCTAGACGGCCCAGCGCGCGGCTCGGCGTGTGGGTGTCGCCGTCTCGCGTCCGTGTTGTTCCTGCGTCGCTTCAGGCGGCCGGCGGCGGCTGGTAGCCGGGAGGGAGCCTGGCCCGGGGCGTGTCGCCGCAGGTGCGCGCGATGTGCTCTTGGCCTTCCAGCGGCCCAGCCGGCAGTGCCCGAGCTGTCGCCCCGGGGCTCGGCAATCTCCGGCAGTGAGAGGCCTTTTTGTCCCCGTCAGGCTCAGCGGCCCCTGAGGGGTTTGTGCCTCTCACTGGGCCGCGCGTCCCTCACAACGATTCTGTTTTTTCTTGTGAGGTAGGTTTAACCTGTGAAATAGGTTCCATTGATAGTTCTCCTTGACAGAAAGTGAGCTAAGAAGTGACTTGCTCAAGGTCACCTGATCTACCAGTGGCGGCTCCTAGGCAGGCATTTAGGTCCCCTGTTGTCCTTTCTTCTGCTTTTTCCACTGCAGCATGCCCCCCGGACGGTGGGAACCTTCTTTTCATCTCGTATCGCCTGCAGTGTCTGGCAGATACCTGGGTAAGATAGGCATTCTATAAATATTTACTGAATCGCATTTACAAGAATCGGAGTATTTCGAGTTGTCGGTGCTCTCCTAATTAGGGATGTTTTTGTAGTGTCAGCCTATACCCGTCAAGTGATTCTTTACTAAGTCGGCTACGTGTAGCTAGAGTTACAGAGTCGATAGGACAGTGTCTTTGAGTGAGGCAATCTGGCAAAAGGACTGAGGCAATGTGACCAATACCAGTAACACGAGGTGGGACAAGGTCAGATGTGAGCTGAATGCTGCGGAAATTCCAAGGGAATGCAAGTTGACTTTTGGTTGGGGAAAATTATAGAAGACCTTGAGACACTTGCCCAGAGCAGGGACTGGGGCCATATTCCCGGCAGAGGAAAAGGTAAGAGCAAAGAGCAAAGCCTTGAAAGCTGGACAGATGAGAGTGTGAGAAAATCTGTAGTACGTTTTTCTAATGTAATTGGGCTACACATTCGGAAAAAGAGTGAAAGTTAGAAAATAAGTTCACGTGGACCTCTGATGGAGCGTTTTGAATGGGACTGAAGAGACTGCATTGAATAAAGTAAATCTTGGAGCATCATTTGAGGGTTTTGGAGGGAGCTTCTTTCCAGGTCCGTTCATCTGGAGGTAAGTTTAAGGTGGGAATGAAATGGGAGACCGTTCCCAGGCCATTATACTGTTTTTGCTGTTAGATAGACGGGTGTTACGCTCCTCTGAAGTCTAGATCTTGATCCTTTTTGAGTGAAAGGAAAGGATTAAACAAAGGCAATAAGGAGCATCTGCCTAAGTCACTTGAATATGTTTAAAAGCAGGTTCATTTCCCTAGAATCTCAGTCAGGTTGGAACTTAGTTTCTTCAAAAGCAAGTCTTGTCTCCAGTCTGTCAGAAGCAGTGGACAGTAATGCTCTTAGCATTGAGATCCTCATCATCTGGCCCAAGGCTGAGCATATAATTGGAATGTATTACACTGAATCAATGAAGTTCTGCCAGCAGTGTCCTTGGATGTCATTGGCAGGCCTAATTCAAAACATGGGTAGGGAGTTGTTTAGGGAAGAAAAATGTTTAGGGGACAAATGTTAGGGGAGAAAAAATGTTAGGGGAGAAAAATGTGGGAAGAGACCCTATGAAAGGAAGAAGAGAAAGCAAAACACAAATGTTGAATAATGAATGAGAGCCACTGATGACATCCATTGCTTGAAGTTTGGTGCCATAGTTCCCTACCCTTGCTGTGGAGCCCACAAACATCCCCTGAGTCTTTCATTTTGATTTCACCTTCCCCTGCTTGTGCACTGGGTGAGAAAGCATGAATGTACAGCTGAGAAGGAATGAAAGCAAAAGATGAGAGCCCACACAACTGCCATAGCAGGCTGAATGTTTTTGCTGGGTGACTGGCTGGAGCTAATGGTGCTGCTACTGGCTAACAAATTCTTTTTCTTTTTCCATTTATAATAGTTATCACTTAGTAATTGCCTTAGTTTTTGCTGCCTCTTTTAGAAAGTTTCTTGATCTTAGTCTGTCATTGCCTCTGCACCATTTTAACTATCAATTCTTTCATGATCCTCTTAGTCTCCAGAAATTAGTTGGCATTTCTTGCAACAATTGTTAGAGGTAAACTAAGGGTCTGGACTCTTCTGGGTTCCTAGATGAGAGGGTTGTGAGAATTCTATGTAGTTGAGTAATGAATGAAAGTCAGTCAGGCTCTGCTGTAAAAAAGAGGAAAATAACTGAAATACTAATCATTTTCCTCATTTCTCTGACATACTTTTCTTTCTTCATAGCACGTGGAATGGATAAAAGTGGCAGTTTTTGTTACTTCCCATGAAGTTGTGTATCTGGAATGAGAACCATGAAATTAATCTAGAATAGGACATTTCTAAGGACATGGAATGGCATTGAGCAGCACCAGGAGGACCTAAAAGGAATATTTGAGGGCACAGAGCTACAGAAAAGTTTGTCAACAGAAGTATTTATGAGAAACAATTGATCAGAAACCTTTTAAATTTCTTCAAGCAGTGGCAAGATTGAGTCTTTGTTCAAATTAAGCAAAATCTACACTGAAGAGAAATCGAATAAAGTCTCAAATATAAAACATATGTTATTTAACACCCTAATGTAAATTTACAAAAACAAATGAAAAGACAGATCTTTTTAAAATTTCTTAACTAGGGTAAAATGTTTGTAAACTTTTGAACTCATCTCTAAGAATTGCCATGATTCTGAAACTTGATAATATCTCAAATATGGAACGGTTTCAATCAAAAATAACACTTGAGAATACACCAGATTACACAAGAATTATCTGAGAGTGGAAAAGTACTACTAACAAATAAATTACATCCTTCAAATTAGCTTGGTAAACATAAGGAACAATCAATTTAAAGCTCAATCTTTAAGAATGCTATATTGAATACAATAAAAGTTGGATTTCATTCATATGGAGAACAGAACCTGCTAACTTTCTTCTTCACCTAAAGATAGTATACACCTGTTTCCAAATTCCGCTCTCCAGATATCCCCCTGTCAAGGTAGATTGGAGTCTGTATCCAGGTGGATGGACTGCTGCCCAGTGAACACTACGTACAGAGCAATATGAGCACCATTTTCTTTTCTGGCGGTGAGCTAAAATCAGGTCGTTTTTGAAAGGGAGAAGCCACACTGCATCTCGGCTACACAAGATTACTCTGTTCTTGCCTTTGAGGCTTTCATATTTCCTCTCAAGCACCACTTTTTATTGAAACTTATCTCACCTGCGTCTGTTCTTATGGTCACATCTTGCCTTCTCTCTTCCTCTTGTGTCTTTTCTTGGTTGAGTTAGGAAGAGTATGCAGGTATTCCTGTTATTCCCAACTGGTGCTGCTATGTTTGTCAAGGGAGAGGAGGAGGAGCAGGGGATTCTGAAAACTGGTCATCTGTGTCTTACAGGAGCAACAGCAGGACTTTGGCAGTGGCAGCTTTCTGAGTTCAAAAGACCTTTACCTCTAGACTAGCACTTCAATCATGAGCCCTTATCCCTTTTAGTCCATTGCCCTTCAGTACAAATCCCTGTGCCTTCTGGGGCTTTGAGCTAGTGTTTTGGGGGTCTTTTGTTTTTAGAGTTTTTTTCTAATTCAGTAAGGCTTTCCCTTTTTTTCCTCCTGTTGGTCGTTTGAAACCAAATTCAGTATGAATAAGAGAGGGAAATATACAACATTGAATTTGGAGGAGAAAATGAAGGTTCTAAGTAGGATTGAAGCTGGACGGTCTCTTAAAAGTGTAATGGATGAATTTGGAATCAGTAAATCAACATTTTATGACATTAAAAAGAATAAGAAATTGATTTTGGACTTTGTACTAAAGCAGGACATGCCATTAGTAGGGGCTGAGAAGAGAAAGAGGACAACAGGAGCCAAATATGGAGATGTGGATGATGCAGTCTACATGTGGTACCAACAGAAACGCTTAGCTGGTGTCTCTGTTAGAGGCGTGGAGCTTCAGGCTGCTGCAGAGAGATTCGCACAGTGTTTTGGGCGAACAGACTTCAAAGCTAGCACTGGATGGCTTTTTAGATTTCGAAATAGGCACGCAATTGGGAACCGAAAAGTATGTGAGGAACAAGTCCTAAGTTCAGCTTCAGAAAACGTTGAGCCATTTCGACAAAAACTGTCCATGCTTATCAAAGAGGAGAGACTGCTTCTAGCTCAGCTATACAGTGGGGATGAGACTGACCTCTTTTGGAAGTCAATGCCAGAAAACACTCAGGCAAGCAGAAAAGATATCTGCCTGCCCGGGAGGAAAATAAACAAAGAAAGGTTGTCTGCTCTTTTATGTGCAAATGCAGATGGAACTCATAAGTTAAAGTCAATCATTATTGGAAAATCAAAGCTGCCCAAAAGTGTGAAAGAGGACACAAGTACATTACCTGTGATATATAAACCTAGTAAGGATGTTTGGTTCACCAGAGAATTGTTTTCTGAATGGTTCTTTCAAAACTTTGTTCCTGAGGTCAGGCATTTTCAACTTAATGTTCTAAGATTCCATGAAGAGGATGTCAGGGCCTTGTTACTTCTGGACAATTCCCCAGTTCACCCTTCTACTGAATCACTAACCAGTGAAGATGGTCGAATAAAATGCATTTTCTTTCCCCATAACACTTCAACCTTGATTCAACCAATGAATCAAGGTGTGATCTTGAGCTGCAAACGACTTTATAGGTGGAAGCAACTTGAAGAGAGTCTTGTGATTTTTGAAGAAAGTGATGATGAGCAAGATAAAGGAGAAAAAGGAGTTTCCAAGATTAAATTCTACAACATAAAAAGTGCAATTTTTAACTGGGCAAAGAGTTGGGATGAAGTAAAACAAATAACCATAGCAAATGCATGGGAAAATCTTCTTTACAAAAAGCAACCTGAATATGATCTTCAAGGCTTAGAACATGGGGATTATAGAGAAATTGTTGAGAAATGTGGGGAGTTGGAAACCAACTTGGATGATGATAGGGTGTGGTTAAATGGGGATGATGAAGAAAAGGGTAGTACCCCCAAAACAAAAGGTGTGATTACAAAGGAAGTTGTTCAAAAAGGAGGAAGTGAAGAGCAGACTGCTGAATTTAAGTTATCTGCCATAAGAGAGAGTTTAGACTACCTTCTTGACTTTGTTGATGCCACACCTGAATTTCAAAGGTTCCATTTCACACTGAAAGAGATGCAACAAGAAGTCATCAAGAAACAGTTCCAGAGTAGAATCCATTCTAGAATTGGTAGTTTTTTGAAACCTAGGTCTCATATTATTAAGGATTCCTTCAATATGCCTTCAGCTTCTGGTTCTAGTAATTAGATTTTGTTTAAATTTTTTTTTTTTGTTTAATGATTTCTGCTGTTACATGATAATATATGATGTAGACCTGTTGTGAATTGTCATTGTTTTTAATCAATGGAACTCATTTTGCATATCAATTGCCTGTTTATATATTGTTTATAAAATACACAATTTGAAAATAAATTTGTTTATATGTATAAATATATTCATTAATCTATATTTTTTTCTGTTTTAGACAAGGATCTGGATAATGAGGAATTATTGCCCCAGATTATTTTAAGGTGGAATGGATGTGGCAAAAGCATTAAACTCCATCAATGTATTCATAGCATATAACAAAGAAGCTATATGCTGACTAGTTCTAGTTACCTTTAAGAAAAGGATAGATTCGGTTTTCAATTTAATGGTATGACATGCTCTGCTTTCCTAAATCTGTCCACTTATTGAGTGTTTTTCCCTCTTAATGTGAAAGTAATATGCTGCTTATAGACTATACATGAAAAAGAAAAAGCATCCAAATTCTATCGACCAATGATAGTCTCACCTAAGACTTTGATATATTTTAAAAATAGATTACATTGTAACTACAATTTTTTATTGTCTTAATATACTTTAGGCTTTGGTATTAATAATGAGCATTTGCTGAGACATCTTTCAAGCCTGGGGTAGAATGGATTGTGGAAGAAGTTGAGGGAGATGGCAGATGAGCATACTGGACAGCTCTCTAGTTCCTTTTAATTTCAGTCATTGCATCAAATATCCTCCCCCCACACCCCCCGACTGGCAATAAATTCCCAGAATAAGTGATTGGCCGTCACATTCCTTTCAAAAGTAGTCATCGATTCTGGAAACTTCACGTTGCCGTTCCATGCTAGGCATGGAGCATAGTGTTGAACATTTGGACCTGAATTACAAAGAAAACGAATAGAAACAAAACAACCGTTGGACGTATAAGAGCTGAGTATGGAGAGGGCTTGGATAGGAGGGGAAATGTCAGGATCGAGTGTGACTTTTGACCTGGGCTTTAAAGTTTAATGGGGAAAGAGGGAGGGCAGTCGGGGCAAAGGGGAGCGTGAGTATAGGCTGTTCAGTGTGAGTGCATGCATGTCCTTCGGAAGCTGCAAGTTCCCTGGATGGTTGCTGTAGGGGCAGCTGGCAGAGGAAAGCAGGAAAGACGGCCAGATTTTCAGTGCCCTTGCCGGGAGCGGGTCATCCTAAGATTTTAGACCGGTCTCGTCCCACGTAAAGTCCTGTTGGCTCTACCGCCTGATTGTCTCACCTCTTTCTCCTCCCTCTTCACCGCTTGTGTCCTGGTGCAGACTGCTATCACCCCCAGCACCTGTCTCTTTAGTCTTCCTGCCCTCTTTTCATGTCCTCTCCCCATGCTTTCCCCACCCTGTAGCCAGCGCGAGCGAACTCAAAAATGAGGAGGTGCCTTCCTTGCTAAAGACCCTTCGTGTGCTTCCCATTGCCGCCCTCACTGAGGGCAGCCCGCCTGTCCCGGGTGGGCCGGCCGAGGGCCACGCTTGCGGGCCCCTAAGACGCCCCTTTCCCCGGGCCCACCCCCACCCGCTGTGTGCTCGCCTCCTGATGGACCGTGAGAGCTGGCCCGGAGCTCAGCCCCGTTATCGGCCCCGGATTGGCGCAGGCGCACCTGACAGACGAAGTTTGGAGTGTGCTGTCGTGCGGCCCGTATTCATTCAGGTGGAGGGAGACGGGAGCCCTGCAGCTCTGCGGCCCCACCCAGCCCGAAGGGCGGGACCTGAGGGGAGAGTGCGGCCCGGGGCGACCATAGAGCGCCCGCCGGCGGGCCAGAGCGGCCGAGATGGGGAGGGGCCGCGGGTTGGGGGGCGGGCCCGAGGGGAGGGCGCAGCGGCAGAGCGCCCGCCGGCCGACAAGACCGGCTGGGGCGGGGCGGGCAGTAGGAGAGGCGGGTCCAAGGCCCTGCGCCGAGGGTGAGGGAAGGTTGGTCGGGACGGGCTGCTGAGCGCTTTTGTCACAACCTTTGCCCGTCCTGGGGCCGCCTCGAGAGCCGTCTTCGTTGGGACCAGCCGGGTGGGGCAGGCGGGCGGTTTTAGGGGTTGGTTCCCCCTTGCACGCTGTCGGCGGAAGGCTAAGCTGCGGAAGCCACGGACTCGTTTGTTCTGCCTGAGAAAGGACTGACGTCCTTGGTTCTGGATATCATTCCCGAGGACTAGAGCTCCTCCGAGAAACCCAGGCACCTCACTCTTGTTCCGGTGGCTGAGGCAGGAGTCCTAAACTTAAACTGGACCTTCTCCTAGGAGAGTGCGGAATCCCCTCAAGGGCAGCTTCATCTTCAGAGTGGGGAACCACACCCAGGTTCTAGAACGTCTTCCTGCCTTGAGGGCAAGTAGGGTTGGAGAGGCAAACTCAGTTCCTCATTATGTCGAAAAACATACCCTAGGATCTCGGAAAGAAATGTCTTACTATTTTCTTGCCCCACCCTTTCTGCCTGGGAAAATCTTACTATCTCCCTGGAGCAGGTTTGCATCCTGATGAGTCACCAGTTTCATTTCTGATTGAAGCTTCTGGGACATTCAAGGTGTCCCAGTGATGAATTGAGGACTTTAAGTGGAAGATTTGTCACAATGTTTTTGTAGTCTGAGCCATTTTTCATCAACAATTTTGTCGTTGTCGAATGTACCTAGACCATTCCCGCTGCCGCCTAACTGCGTACCAGCCAGGCAAGACTCAGCCCCTCTTAGTAAAAATTATATGGTCAGAAGGAATTATCAGTCTCTCTTTCAAGAATGGAAGTCAATTTTTAATCAGAAGTGCTTACAAGCTCGATTGAAGGCCAAAAGAAAATGCTTCTAATAAATGCACTTTTGCTTTAATTCATCTTGCTATTCTTGAGCTCTGATACCCAAAGAATTTAGTCTCCTAGTGCTAACAAATTTGCTGGTTGGTTTCCTATGACACACCTTAAGGCCTTTTTAAACATGACTTGTTTCAAATGTTTGTGAAACATTTACAAAAATTACAAGACTTAAAGCAGTGGTGTGACTTTGCACTTTCCAAAATTGTATCAGTTGATAATGTAAGGATAATACTGCACCAGTATTATGAGTAACAGCAACAGTAAGCAACAGTAAACTCTTCCTAAAAGGTGCAGAGTCCAAAAGCTCAAATTTCAGACTATGGTATTGAGACCTGTAAGTTCTTTCATTACTGCAGTAAAAATTCTTAGTGATTTCTGGAAAAAAAACCCCACAATGTACTGCCTGTTTTCACACATATTCCCATCTCTGGCATTACAAGCTTTGTCCTCACTGATGGCTAGCCTGCTGCCTTTGCTAGGCTTTTCCACATTGCTTAAATGTGGTACTGATTCTCCACCAGGAGCTATTCTGCTGGTCTCATGTGCTACTTTTGCTTTAAGGGTGTGTGGCTATTGCTCAGTATGTCCATATCTCCCAGGTCTCCTTTGTACCCATTTGGACTGAGGGGGCAGGGGTCTTTATTGCCCCCAGCGTCAGTCTCCCATTGACATAAAAGCCAGCTGGAGTCTGTTCTGGTTTCTTTTTCAAGTGGACTAGCAGGTTAACATATGAATGTAAAAAGTGTATGTGTGTAAAATAAGTATGAATGTAAAAAGCATATACTTGGGCATCCCTTGCAATGACCTCACAGGAGCCTGCAGTAAGGGCCTCTGATGTGCTTTTTGAAATAGGACTACAAGGGAAGAAGTCATCAATCTTGCCTGTCAATAGTTGACTGCTCCACGAAATTTCTGCCTGCATGGTCGTACAGTGATCTCAGTGCCAGGTGCTTAGAAATAAGGCAATCTTGCCAGTATTATCTGCCCATAGCTGGCACATATAAATGAGTACTTTCTCTGTGGCAGCGATGTGCTAAGTGTTTTACATACAATATTTTGTGACATCATCTCTTAAAACAAGGCCAGGAACAGCTCTGCATGTGAAGTTTGCTAGAAGGGGAGCTGGACTGAAGACTAGGTGAAGGCTCCTATCAGAAAGCCTTTTTAGTGACAGGAGTGAATACCTGGGAATCCTTGTTGCTCGAGCCTTAAGCTGTGATGCTGTAAGTAGGAGCAACACCAGTTGGACATGTTAAGATCTGCATGGATGGTTTATTGGGGGAGTGGGGGGACAGGGAGGGGTGCTTTCCACTCTCATGAGATTTACAATCCTCATAAGTTGCCAAACCAGAGAGAGTGCTTAGTAACATCAACTTTACACCATCCACCCATTTCATGGCAATGGTAGCCACATCAGCCCTGCCCTGCTCCTACCACTGTTGATCCTACATTAATCTCTCTCAAATCCTCACTCACTTCCCCCGCCCCTCAACCCCCACACTACCATGCCCCCTTCTGGATAAGAGAAAGGAAGATAAATGAGAAACATAAGATTTTTAAAAAATTGGCTCAGAAAACCAAGGAAAAACTCATACTAAACTGAGGCAGGGCTGAGACAACACTGATAACGGGCAGGGCATGTAGGGTTGTTTGCTTCACTTAAAATTGCTGTATTTGATAGCCAGTTGCTAATGGAACGTTTCATCTTTTTCTCCCAAAGAACAACTAGTTAGATGTTTTCCTCCAGGGCCAAATCCTGAGATGTTTTCCTGGCATCCAAATTTCCTACTCCTGGAATACTTCCTGGTATCCCACCTCTTTCCCATACATACACTCTCCTAGAATTCCTATTCCTGATTCCCTATTCTAAAACATAATGTTTTCCCCTAATAATTTTGCTCTCTCTTATAACTTCCCTCCATTAATGGGCTATAACTGTTATATCAGGACCATCTTTCCTGGGAATCATTTGCAAGACCAAAATATTCTATCTTTGAAGAGCTAGATCTTCTTCTGCTACTTTGCAAGAAAGTAAACATTCTGAACAAAGAATCAGACTTTTTTTTACTGTTGTACACTACAGAATGAAAAAAACCTTCTGGGAGACCCTTATGACAACATCACCCCAAGCGGCCACTGGATTTGACTTTTTGTTACCAAACAGCAGTCCAAGCCTGGAGCAGGCCAGGGCCACATCCTACTTCACCGGACACCTACCCTGTCTGCTGCCACCTTTCTCAGAACCTTCCCAACCAACTGTAAGACCACAAGGAGAAAGCAAGTCCTCTAACCAAAGCAGACAGGGGACATATCAAGACTGGAGGCCAAGACAAAGGCCCTCAATGAAGAGTCACAGACTTTTATGTCTTCTAAAGATATTTATTACCATTCCAACAGATTTCAACAGGGAAAGGCATGATCCTTAATTTCCAAGTCTCCTATGGAACCCACTGAAGACTCCAGAGCTCTGTTTGTCTTTCTCTGACAGAGGTGGGGGAAGTCTCGATCTCTGCAAAAGGTAAACTAATTCAGATTTCAGTTTTCTCTGCCAATTCCTGGGCTAACCTGCAAATCCCACCTTGCTATTTCCTTTAGGTCTCTGATTCCTTTTTGTCTGAGGTGACATTTACATGCATGGCCTGCCAAAGGGCCTTCCTGTCAGGCCACTGAGGGGTGCTGTGGTGGCTGCCCTGGATTGCTCATGGCTTCCCAGCCAGGGCTTTGCTGAGAGCTGCAACTCACCACCAGTCCTTCCTTGCCTCCAGCTGGTTTCCCAAGAGACTTGGCCCCTCTTCTTTGGTCTCAGGGCTTCAGAAGCCCAAATGCTCCTGCTGTGTGTCCCAAGTGAGGAAGCAGTGATAGAAAGTCACATGGATTCCCAAAGTTGTTCGGATAGACCCTGGACACAATAAGGCACTGAAATCACAACTTGGCTAAATATACTGCAGGAGTAGATGCTCCCTGGGAAAGGGTGGACCAGAGAATTCTGCCCTGAGCGGATCACCTCAAAGACTTGTCATCTTCACTAGTTCAGGCAAAATTCCTTTTTAGTTTTATGCTAATCTTGTGCTGCCTCTGTACCTCCCTCAAAGTGAACCTCCCCCCAGTTCCTCTTTATACTAATTACCTTAAAAACAGATCATTTGGTCAGTTGAACAAGGAATACCAGCTCTGAACAACAGGACCCTCTAAATATGCCACCTTATCTGGGCGAAAAAGAAATCCAGTTGTTTCTATCCAGTGTGAGTTCTCTGGTGACTCATAAGGCGTGAACTCCGGGAAAAGCTTTCTCCACATTCAGAACATTTATAGGGTCTCTCTCCCGTGTGGGTTCTCAGATGACGAATCCGATTTGAGCTGTGAGAGAAACTGTCTCCGCACTCATGACACGTATAGGGTTTCTCTCCCGTGTGAATTCTCTGGTGCCTGATTAAGTTGGATCTATGAGAAAAGTTTTCCCCACAAAGGGTACATTTATATGGTTTCTCTCCTGTGTGTGTTCTCTGATGTCTGGTGAGATGCATGCCCTGCCGGAAGCTTTTCCCACAAGTCAAACATTCAAAGAGTTTCTTCTCTGCCTTGTGGGTTCCATGATTTGTAAGAAAGAGGGTGCTATCACTCATTGCTTCCCCACACTCAGAGAAGGGGTAAAGCCTCTCTTTCTCATGAGTTCTTTCATGTATGACCAGGTGTGAACTTCGAGAGAAACTTTTTCCACACTCAGCACACTTATAGGGTCTCTCTCCTGTGTGAATTCTCTGGTGCCTAAGGAGGTTAGAACTGTGAGCAAAAATCTCCCCACACTCGGAGCACTTGTAGGGCTTTTCACCTGTGTGCGTTCTCTGGTGCCTGTGCAGGTTGGAGTTGCAAGAGAAGCTTTTTCCACATATGTTACATTGATAGGGCTTCTCACCCGTGTGGGTGCGCTGATGGCGGGTCAGATGGGTATTCTGACTGAAGCTCTTTCCACATTCAAGGCACTTATGGGCCTCCTCTCCCAAGCGTGCTCTGTGTAGTGATAAAAAGTGTGGGGTCCCACCAAAGATTTCACCACACTCCACACCCATACACAGCCTTTCTGCTGCATGTATTCTCTGGTGCCTAATTAGGTTTGAGTTATTAGAGAAATTTTTGCCACACAATGGACATAAATGGAGTTTCTTCGGCTGCAGTTCCTTTGGTCGCCCCAGTTCTCTGCAACTTATGGTCCCCAGTAAGGACTGCTCCATCCGATCCTCTGGGGGAGGCTCCCAAGGCCCTTCTGCCCTGTCCTGAAGCCTTCCCTGCTCAGGACTCCAGGGTACGTCTCCTCTGGCCTGTCCAGGCAGCAGCACCTGAGGGTGGAGACTCTCAGAGGAAACAGACTGAGCACTTTCTTCCCGGTTCTCAAATTTCTCTTCCCCTGTTAGAGGAAGAGAAACCAAACCCCTACATTATTTCTGTACAGGAGAAAAAAAAATCTGACATGTCCGCTACTCCCTATAGGTCAGAAGTCCAGAAGGACTGGTTCTACCTCAGTTTCCCATTTTTCCCATATAGGTAAAGCACTCTAGAGAGGCATCCGGATAAGAGGTGGCACCATCACTCAGGAATCAGAGCTCAAGACTAGTCTTAAATTCCCTGTAGGGGCCCCCACCTCCCTCTCCAACTGAGCCTCTGGCTTCTGCCCTTCATAAATGGATGGGATGGAGCAGGGCTGGGACTAGGGTGGGCCAGTGAGCCCAGGAGTGAATGCCTCCTTACATTTTGCATTCTGAGTGCCTTGCCTGCCTCACTGGGATGAAACTGGGCAATGGCTACACAGAAAGCAACTACCTCCTGGCAGCAGTGATGGGCTAGCCCTACACCCATACTCTCAAATGCCTTACTCCCAACAGTGGGAGGCTAGCTGGACAGGTTGCTCATCTTCATTCCTTACCTGGAGCTGGGCTTCTGGGGCTCAGGCCTTCCTTGCAAGTCTGAACACTGGGATACCATGGCTTTCCTGCTTGTTCCACCTGGGTGCTCAGGGCCTCCTGACTGGGAACCTGAGACTCTGTACATAATGAAAAAAATAAATTTGTCAGCACTTTTCTCTACCAGGCAGGGAAAACAAAGATAGCCTGGTTCCCTGCCCTCAGTAGGAAGATATAGAAGGTGCAGTAAGTCTAACAGCAATTACTCGGAATACACTCTAAACTGTTCTCACTGGTTATACCTCTAGGGAAAGAAATTAGGAAAGAGAGAATATGGCTTTTTTCTTTTTACACTTTTGTAGCACTTGGGGTTTTTTACAAAGAGAATGTACACTTTTGTAATTAAAACAACAATCAAATGAACATGGTCAGAGTGATCAGTTCCTTGAGGAATCAGATTAATGTTGTAAAATGCCTTGACTCTTACGGATAAATATAAAATAGAACTAAATTTGACTGGATAACTGCAGAAAGAGAAAATACATCATGGATAATCAGAAAAGGATCTGGGGCTCTGAGAGGGCCCTGAGGATAAAACCCAAAAGTACCATTCCTGTGTTATGCTAAAAACAAAATCTCACTCCAACTCCAGCAAACATGGACTTTACACAGTTTAGTTCCAAGAACTTATCATCTGAACTTCGCTTCCTCTTTAGCACTCACTGAAAGACCTGTGCAACTTAGGGCACCAAGCCACGGCCCAGTGATGGAGAACTTGAAGGTCCCAATGAAGGGAACCAAATCCAGTAATGCCCCCTTTGCGGAATTAGTGCAAGTGAGCTGACAGCTGTGTTTCTCTTTACATAAACCTGAGGTATGAAAATCAAGTCCAGTGTGACACTTTTCTACCATGAGTGTCAATGTGGCTATAACTGTAATGTACACAGTCCTGTTTTACATTGTTTTTAAGACTTCCCCCAACTTTTTGAGAATTTTCATATATACAGAAAAGTTGGAGGAATTACACAATACCTGTATACTCTCTACCTAAAACCAACTTCTAGTTTTTTGTCACATTTCATAGACTTCATTTTTAATCTGTGTAATGGTTCAAGACATACATGCATCTTAATTTATTTAGCCTGTTAATTATTATATATATATGATGTATAATATATATATATAATTTTCAAATTTCCAGAAGGCCTTCCTCCTATCCTCAATTTTTAAGGGCTGGGATAGCTGCTAAGCTGGAATGTTGATGCCAGTGCACCTGAAATTTGTGCTTTGGGAAGGGCCTAGAAATATTAATGGAGCATAGAAAACGTAAGTGAGGTCAGATGAGTAAGCATCTCAAAACTGCAAGGCATCAAGAACTTAAAGAGTCCCACAGCGTCCTGGGATATTGAGTGTGTGCATGATGTGGAATGTTGGGTCACTGGATTTGATTTGTTTTGCCCTGCGAAGTCCATTAACGCTCAGACTCCCTGCCTTTAGCTCTGGCAGCTAGGGCCCATAAGTGTGCCAACTGTGCCACTTGGCAGATGTTTAGCTGATCTTGGTGCAGGGGACTTTAGATAAAGGGACATCTTCTGGCAAAATTCAGAACTTATGTCAGGGAGGTGAGTGGCTAAGGGACAGGACCTTGGTCAGAAAGGGCTGTCTTCATCCCTGGAAAAGAAGTCCTTACCCAGTGAGTCCACATTCTCATAACTGTCCTGCACCGTGTCCCTGGAGAGGGCCCTCTTACTAGGATCTTGATGCCCCCACTCCTGGGAGATGTACATAGCCACGTCCTCTAAGCTCTCAGGCAACTGAAACAGCATAAGATCTCCTTTAGCCTCTGAGGCACCAAGAACAATTCAAGCAAAATCATGGGTTAAAGGGGCAAAAAGGGAGGGTGGGCAGACAAGAACACATTTCATGGGGAAGGGTATCAGGCTGACAACTGAGGTGAGGAGGGAGATGCTCATGGTGAGAGAGAAAGGATCCTCTCCAAGTGGCAAAAGGACCCACCCCCACAAGAGCAAGGTGGTGGGGTGCTGCTGAGGGGAGACAATGGGAACTTCCACATCACCTGGGGCCCAGTCATCTCCTTGTCTTCCATGTTTCCTTCAGGAGGAAAGAGCGAAAGCCAGGAAGCAGCCAATGCTGAAGGTGACAGAAACCACGATGAGAATGGCATTCCTAATTCTTGGCAACCCAAGGATTATTACAACACAGTATCCATTTCCCAACACCCAGTCTCTGCTCTGAGGATTAGACACTGAACAAAAGAAGGCAACAGAGGCATAATAATGTGATATCCAGAAAGAAGAGGTGAGGGTAAAGGAATGCCAGCACTCTTCCCTGCTGGCTTGCAGCATTCAAGCCCTCAATCATTCATCTAGCTCTAAATGTCTCTGTTCTGCATACAAAAGGGCTTACTAAGAGATCCCCTTCCCTCCCACCCCCAGAAGAACCCAAACCACCACTTCTAGACATTTCACTCCACATCTGGGAACCGTGAGGTCAGAAATTCCCTCTCCTTGGCAGAGGTGCTCCATCCTGCTGGCATGAGGGGCAACCCCGAAGCCCCTCCTCCCTCCCACCTGCCCAGATAACTGTTCCTCACCCCTCTCCTTTACAGCCTGGGGGTCCCTTTTGGGGCTGGGGCCTAGCAGCTCCTGCAGCCTGGGGCCAGGGCTTCGCTCAGTCTCCATTGGCTCCAGCTTGAAGCTCGGTGACTCTCGTGCTGTTTCCAGAGGCAAAGGCTCCTCCAAAAGCACTTCTGTTCCCCGCCCACGGTTTGTGACCTGGGAACCAACCCACATCACTCATCATCACAACAGGGCCTGATAGGAAGGGAAATTAGTACAGAATTCTGAGGGCAAGCCTTCAACAGAGAACGGCTGGCGATCCCTTTGCACCCAGCAAGAGAGAATGGTTTACACTACAGTAAGTGATCCCAGAAAATGTGTTGGGGGGTGGGGGGATCCTGCTTCCAGTGCACACCTCCCCCACACAGCTCTTCTAACACACTTCACTCCCTCTTGCTTTCCCCCAACTTTTCTGGATGCTTCCATTCCTCACTACTGGATAAGTTAAACGAGTGGCCCTAGGGGCAAGTGCCCTCAGAGTCTCAGTGCCAAACTGTTTTTTCTAAGTCCGCTATTAACTGCCACCCAGCTCTGCAGAGGAGACTAGACTGCTTACCCTAATATAACAACAACAGCTGTTAAGTAATAACGATAAGCCAGTAGTTGATCAAAACTACATGCTGCTCTCGCTAACCCCCAAAGCAACTCTAGAAAGGTATTTTATCATTCTCATTTTACCGGTGGCAAATCTGAGACCCAAAGAGATTAAGTAATTTGCCCAAAGTCACAAAGCTAGTGCGGAGCAGAGTGAGGATTTGAATCCTACGAGACAACTCAGGGGGCTGAGGGGCACACTAACGCAGGTGCACTGCCTCCATGTGGAAACAGGGCACTCTCCACTGCTCACTGCCGACTTGGGGAAAATATGGAGAATTTTTCTGACTAAACTACCAAAAGGCCTCTTGTCCATGTAGGCTCTACTCAGAGGAACCAAGTAAATTCGTGTGGGGAACTGGGCCAGCGCTATGCCCCAGTCCTCGGGGCCAAACAAACCGCAGATAAAACTCTTTCTCCCACCTGTTGCCTCGGTGTCTCAAGCTCTCTCTGCATATCCTCCACAAGGGTCACCGCTTCCTCGCCACTCTCCGGATGCAGCTCCTGCACCCTGCTCTGGATCTCCTGGGGCAGGATGGTCAGAAACTGCTCCAACACCAGCAACTCCAGGATCTGCTCCTTGGTACGCATCTCAGGCCGCAGCCAGCCATGGCAAAGCTCCTGGAGCCGGCTGAGAGCTTCCCGGGGCCCAGCGGCCTCCTGGAAGCGGAACCGTCTGAAGCGCAAGTGGGAGGCCTCCGGGCTGGGCCCTGGGTCTGGCGGGGGCAGCTCCTGACTCCAGACGCAGTCCTCCTCCAGTTTCACTATCAAGAGCCCTTCCCGCTCCTGGGAGCCCGGGCCCGATGCCATCGTCAGGCCTCCGGAGCGCCTTCGCCCCGAAACCAGCTGCGCCTGGCTAGAAAGGCGCCCCGAGCTCCGCGCAAGGATGGCAGGGGTCGGCAGGAGCTGGGGGGGCCCGGGGCTTCAAGTCACGGCCGAGGAGCCCAGCTCCAGACCGGGCGCAGCCAGCTCCGGCGCCTTGAACTCAGTCGGTTCCGGGTGCAGCCGCGCTGGCCCCCTAGCTCACTCCCGCCAGGACTTCCCCGAGACACGACCCCAGCGCCTCACGTCTCCCCTCGCCACGGACTCACGCAGGAGTCGGCGCTCGGCTCCCAACCGGAAGTCTCGGCGCCCGAGTTAGGCGTCCACAGCCAATGGTGCCAACTTCCGGATCACGTTCCGAGAACTCTGGCGCCCATTGGGTCAGGTCTTGCCACAGACTCACATCGACCAACCAGAAGGGAAGATTTGTCTGCAGGGGCGGGACGAGCTAGGGGCCAATTGGAGACGAGAGCCGGGGCCGAGAGCCCAGAGGCAGCTGGAGGCGACCCGGGTAGCCAAATCGATTTCCAAGCCAGGTGTGACCGGCGGGTTACCTGGGTTAGAATCCCCCGGAAAGCTTGCCAAAGTGCAGACTCTGGAACCACGCGGTCCACTGCGTCAGAGTGTCGGGGTGGGCCTGGAAATCTGACTTAACAAGCTCCCCGGAGAAATTCTTCCCCCACAGCCAAATCTGAGAATCACTATCGCGGTCATAACAGAGTTAAAGGCAGTCTCCACCCGCTCCGGTTACCGGGAGCTGCAGGGTAGGGCCCCACTGGCCCCGGCGGCCTGAGCAGCACGTGAGCCAAGAGCCACTGGGCCACCCACTCGGCACCTCAGGGAGGCGCGGAAGCGTACCCACCTGCCCTCGTCATCGTCGCCGCGGGGCCTGCCGGGAGATGCAGTCCGTGGCGCGACCCACACGTGCGCCTGCGCCCTGGGCAGGTGCCAGAGAGGCAGAGAGTCGCAAGCTGGTGGCGTGGTTCTGGTGGCAGGCTAGGGTCCCGCTTTGGGCGGCCGGATGTCCTTGCGGGTAGCTCGGGACCCGGCCCGCGCCACTGGCTTCCGGTTTTAAACCTGATTTTAAACCTACCTGGAATATGCCGTTCATTGTCTAGCGCGGTGGGGGCAGGATCCTTATTCATCTCCCTCCTAGCTCGGCCGTGAACTTTCATCGTGAGGGGCGAATGAAGGGAAACTCAGAGGGTCGATTGCCTGGCTGGCGCAGTCAAGGGCGTTGTGTCGGTGAGGGGAGGGCCGCCCAGTTGTGAGGCAGGGGTCCACGGCCAAGCTCAGCCCAGCTCCTCCACTTCCTCCAGCGACGGTCAGGCCCGTGGGCTCAGGAGATAGAAGCGACGTTGGAGTGAATCGTGACAACCAGTAACCGTTTATGGAGCGCCTGCTTACATGCAGCTGGCTACATATACAATACACAGAATTGTAGCAAGGAGACGCTATTATCACCCCATTACAGATAACGGCACCACTTGCCCAGGGTCACACAGATAGTCTGTCCCTGAAGTTCAGGCTACCGTGATGGTAAAGGGTGATGCGGGGACGGAGAGGGTCGACTTTGGATGACTGGGTGGAAAAAGTCCTGAGGATTATGTTTTTTTCTCGTTCCACTCCGGGAAAAAGCTCTCCAAGGTGTTGTGGCAAATGCAGGTCTAGAGGTCTCATAGCGCGCGGGCAGCGCAGCGGGCAGGTATAGGTCCATTTCAGAAAACCTTGTTAAGAAATGTGACCTCAGAGTCCTCCAACACCATTTTCATGTTTCAGGAGACTAGATTCTAACCTCATAACCACTTCTCTGCATTTACTGTGTCATCTCCAACAAATTATTAAATCTCGCTAAGCCCCAAACCTCAGTTCCCTCATCTGTTTTGAGAGGATAATGCTATACCCACCTTCTAACACTGGGTGAGGATTAATGAGCTATCATATGTAGGATGCCTATAACGGTATCTGGCACTTAGTATGAACTCAAAAAATATTAGCCGTTCTTAATCCAGAGCAAATTCCTGAAGCCCTACCTTACCCTATCTCTTAGAAAAGCCTCTAGGATTATTATTGCAGGATGTGGGGAATGTTTGTAAAACTACACATACCTTGAGATGGGAAGTAAGAAAGATGAATCATTTGCTATCTAAGTTCCTTTTGATTTTTGGTTATTAATGGGTACTTAAAGCTAGACAGACTTTCAGAGTTATTCAAAATTATCATTAGTATTCCTCTATTTCTTTGAGGCCTATCTATATTCAGGCAGAGAAAATAGTTGATATTGGACTGGGAGTGGGGTTATAGGCCAGGAGATCTGTAGGAGTTCATTTGAGGCATAAGTTCTTAACCTAGGGTCTATGAAATTCTAGAGCAGCACTGTCCAATAGAACCTACTATGATGGTGGCTACTGAGCACTTCAATGCAGCTATTGTTGCTAAGTGCTACCTAGTGGCTGCCATGTTGGTCAGTGCAGTTCTAGAGGGTCACATGGATGGATTTGGAGATTTTGTAAACTTTTTGATAGTGTATGCAAAATTGCAGGTGTATGTGTATATTTTAGGAAGTAGATCCATGGCTTTCAGCAAGTTCTCAAAACCGTCAAAAAGATCAAGAACCCCTGCTTTGGGGTTTTGGTGAAAAATAAGTTAAGGGAAGTAAGTAGGCACTCTTGTAACCACTGTTGATTCTGCTTTCTTATATTTGTTTATCCTCAACTATAGGTGGCTCCTTGACTATTAAAGAGAAAAACAAATCTGAATCTTAGATAAAGACCCTCTGCCACTTCTGCTCTTAGTTCTCCTGAGTACTAGATTTTGTCTCCAGAGGTGCTTTCAGTCCTTACATAGGTCTTATAGGTTCCCTTGCACTCGGGGGGACAGTTGTCTGTGCCTGGTTTTCAGACTGACATTTGATGAAATTCTCAGTGTTAAGGCTTTCAGGTCTGTGCTCTTTGGCGTAGGAGTAGACAAATGAGAAGCTCCTGTCATTCTGAAATGCTGCTTTTCCTGCTTCTCACTTTAGAATATCCTGGCCTCCAGGCTTCTGCCACCCTAAGCCTTTGCTGCTAGCCACTCTCGCTGGTTCTGATTTCTTCCCATTTTACTCGACTATATCTTCCCCGTGATCTCAGGCTTAGGGTTTGTTTTACTTGTACCACATTACTCTTTGATCCCACTCTTAGCTTTGAAATCCAATCATAAATAAAATACTGACTTCAAATGGCATTCCATTTAAAATGCATTTTATTTTTATTAATTTGAAATATATTGTCTTTTCTCCATGAAAATGTAAAGTAAAGCATTTTGCTCCACTTCCAATATTTTGATAAAAAATTCTGGAATTTAAATTTTCCTTCAGATTGACATTAACCAAACTAACTTGCTAATATTGTTTGGTAATGTTAATATTTAAACAGTTTCCTCTATTTGGATCTTAAATCACTATTTACCAACCCACATTTTAATGCAGACCAGTAAATTTTGTCAGAGGTGAGGAGGGAGAGGAAGGGACACAGAAAGAGGTTGTAAACTATAAGTGCTCTCAGTCAGGGAAGAGATGGTAGGACATGGCAGGAAATTGAGCTGGGGAAAATTTTGCTAGTTGTCTTAGATTGCTGGAAACACTGTTAATTGTTTTGGTTAATTTCAAGATAATCCACTTCTAGACTTCAGCTAAAAGAAACATATAAAGATGGTTTTTTACTGGGTTACCAACAAAACCCAGTTCAGATACCAATTTGTATTTGAAAATCTCTTAACTGAAATTAATCCATTTTTTTACCTCTGTCTTTTCTTTTGGGACGGAATGTTTCTCAGCTTAAATACAGTCAGAATTTTGGGAACATTTACTTTATGTTTTAGACCTAACTTAGATCATTCTATCATCCAAATATTCAAAAGATAATGTAAAACTAATATAGTGCAATTACTTCTGCGTTAAAGTCAATGCACTATCATCATAACCATCTGTGGAGAGAGAACCCTGAGAACTCCAACGTGGAAAATCCTCACTGTTAGACTTACTGAGTACCAGAGGATTCATTCAGGAGAAGAACCTCACAAGTCAAAAGCTTCCTTTGTTCAGACCTTTATAGATACCAACATCTCCACACAGAGAGACCCTATGAATACACTACATTTTATGGAAAACAATTTGACAGTGTGTTTTAAGAATCTTAAAATGGTTCTCCTCTTTGATCAAGCAGTGCCACATCTGAGAAACTATTCTGAGGGGGGAAAACAAAACAGCCACAACAAAAATACAAAAATAAAAGTCTTTACACACACGCACACACGCACACACACACACACACACAGAACCTCCAATGGTTACCCACTGCTCTAATAATAAAGCATAGATTCCTTAACAAGGCTGTAAAGATCTTCATGACACAGGCCCCTAACAAGCAACAGACACTGAAGTTGACTCCTGCCCCTGCTCCAGGACAGAATCACTTCTGGGCTTATATGGTGTTTTGTTTAGGCCTCATTTGTAGCAATTAACACAATTCACCTTAGCTGGGAGGGTCAGTTGCAATCACACATACATATGACTTGTGTCCTCCCCTGCCTTTCCAATATACATATATCAACATCCCACATGTGAGTGGAGTTTTATAGGGTAGAGAACATCTATTGCTCATCTCTTCATCCCTTAAAGTGCCCTGTACATACTAAACCTTAATAAATGTTTGTAACATTGAATCAATAAAGATGTGAAATATGGGGCCAGCCCAGTGGCGTAGTGGTTAAGTTGGTGAGCTCTGCTTTGGTAGCCCAGAGTTCGCTTGTTCACAGGCACAGACCTAGGCACCACTCATCAAGCCATATGTGGCAGCATCCCACATACAAAATGGAGGCAGATTGGCACAGATGTTAGCTCAGTGACAATCTTCTTCAAGCAATAAGAGGAAGATTGGCAACAGATGTTAGCTCTGCCAATCTTCCTCACACACACAAAAAAAGAGGATATGAAATAACTCTTGGAAAATAAGAACATAACATTGCATGGATATGCCTAGTTATACTTCTGAGCATTTTGAAAAGATAAGGGCAAAAAACAGTGCCCACCCTATAAGTACTATAAAGATTAAGTGAAATATATTTACATGTAGGCTCTATACAAAATAAACTTTCAATAAATATCAGTGTATTTTATTTCTAGTCTTTGTTGTTCAATGATAAAGGCATTTAAGGTTATGAGTTTCCTCCTAACTGCAGCTTTGGTTACATCCCATAATTTTTATATAGAATATTCTCTTTATTGATGATTTCAAAATAGTTTGCCTTTGCAGTTTTTACTTTATTTCCTCTTTGAGCTAAGAGTTGGTCAACTGATCAAGCTGGTCAAGAAAATTTTCCTCTTAAATTTTTTTAATTGCATTGATTAGAAAATGAGAGTCATTCTATTTCTGCTTTGAAAGTTCATTTAGGTTTTCTTGTAGAGTTGAATTTGATAAAACTTAAGTATCCTAAAGGCCCTAGAGAACAAGGGTTTTCTATTTGTAGGACACAAATCTAGAATAGTCTTGGACATCTCAAGTACTTTTGTATCTTTGGAAGCATCCTTGGTGCTTGTGTGAAGGGGAAGTGAGATAGAGGAGTTTGACTTGCTTCTCATTCTGTCTCTGTGAGTTTTTTACTACTTCTTCCCTGTTAGGAGGTTTAAAAAAAACCAAAACTATTCTATGGATTTTATAAAGCAATTGTTAATAGCTATCTAGCTATTAAAGTTGGCAATAAAAATAGGTGGCTGAAGGACCTATAAGAGAATTCATCCCTTTCTCTAGCTGAGACAGTCCTCCCTAAGATGCCATAGTTGTTTGTCATCTTGAAAGCAGAGAGAACCTGCAGGGGCCATGTTAAGAATTTTGTAATTGTGACCTTCCAGAATCTGTAGGGATTCTTTCACAGTGTGCTGAGGATATTGTCAAGGCAAACATCAACGAAATCAGGGAATAAACTGGTGAATCAGCTCACAAGGGGCTCACAATATGGTGGGGGGTGAGAGACATCACACTTTGCCCTCCTGTACACACAGTCACCTTCACATTCCCAAAAAACTATGCTAAGGGCCCTCCAGGTATCTTCATGATCTTTAATTCTGAAATGAGTACCCATCCCAAAATCCTCTTTCATTTCTAGACTAGTGGTCTGGGCTGAATAAGCTCAGAAATGACCAAAGCTCAGGCTTAAGCCTCTGAGCCTGGGTCCCTGCTTCCTCTCCTTGAGTCTCCTGTAAAGATGTGGAACGGGGTGGGAAGGAGAGTTCAGCTCTTGGCCTCTCCTTAGCACTTACAGTCAGTTTAATCAGCCCCAAATCTGGGTGTTGTAACAACTAGGGTGGCGAGATTATTTTCCCCTGAATGAGATACAGGTCAGCTTCCATCCATCTTTTCCACTTTGTGTTGTCAGACAGGACTTCTCAGAGGTCTAGCAAAGCCTATCCCCACACTATTTAAGGCTCCTAGGAAATTAAAATATTATTAAAATTGTGGTATATTTTACATATTTACATTTAACATCTTTAACACCCAATGTAAGAACACGACTGGACGTTTTACTGGAGATAATTTCAAAAATCTAAGACTTGAGGCCTTTCATAAAGGTGAGACCTTACCAAATGGCCCTGGGAGAGGCCTATCCGTCCTTACTTTGCATTCGATCATAACTCTCTAGCCATTTCTCCAAAACTGGGGTCCTTTCCTAGAGGGGAGGGAGAGTCCCCTAATTAGCAGCAAAGAAAAAGTGGCTCCTCACATTGCCCTGGGGTGGAGACATACCTCCACTGCCTTATCTCCCAGGACAACACAGTTCACCGTGGACAGGGTGGAATCCCTATTCCTAAGATGTTCCTCTCAGGGTCCTCCAAATGCTAGAGAATCCCCAACATACACCAGTGGGAGAAGGAAAAGAAAGGAAAACCTGCTCTTATTATCCCAATTCCTCTACTTTCAAGCTGAGGGACCATATATTATACTGAGCAGGCCCTCAATGTTTACTGAATCAACGACCTTGACAATGTCTCCAAGTTTGGTTTCTACATCTTTTGTGGTGGTTTTAAAACACAGCTGCAAATTCTTTGCCAGTTCTCCCATCAAGAAGTTAGATCTATTTCCCCCACCTCTTGTATCTGGGCAGCTTGTGACTGCCACCAGTGAAATACAATGAAATACAGATGCGGTGTGATTTCTGATGTGAGGTCATAAAAGGCCCTTCCATCTTGTTGGCTAAGAGAACTTGTTCTGGAAGCCCACCTAAGACTCCGGCTGCCCTGAGAACACCACACACTCCACACATGGACAATTCAGAGGTGACTTACGTCTTATAAAATAGGAATAATAAAATCATAGAAATACAAAGGCATCATAACATTTATTAATTATGAATGGTGGTTACATAGGTATTTATGTTCTGTCTATTTGAACTATTTCATCAAAAAATATATATGCAAAAAAATACATATATATACAAGGAAAGAGGCATAATAGCATAATGAACAAGGTTATCCCAGGCAATCTGTGGCTGTTGGTTTGAAGCAGAGCTTGGACTCCAGACACAAGAAGAAATCTCTTCCAGAAAGGGGAGGAAGAAAGTCATAGGTTCTACTGTGGGGAGGGTAGTGGGGAACTCAAGGGACAGGGATCTGGGGCTTTGGCTCAGGCAGGTCTTCCTGTCTGTCCTGCCTGCTCTGAGATGCCCTTAGAACCATTTTGCTCCACAAGATCCCTGAGCGAAGGACTTGCAGGGTAGGAATTGGACCCAGCACAGCCAAAAGCTGCCCACAAAGATGTTTGATCCTTGGAGTTGGCTGTAGCAAGGGGATGAAAGATGCAGCCTCTCTAATTGTAGAATTTGAGGAGGACTCCATTGGGAACAGGAGTCAGCCCTGGATAGGGAAGACCCAGCCTTTCACCATCAGTCAAGGCTTCTTGAAATTCTGTCACCAGGCTCACACAGCCAACCTATTGCTTTGCCAACAGTGATTGTTGGTTAACATTCACTAAGGAGTTGCTTCTGGAAACTACTGGTGCTGGATCAGGTACTCACAATCTAGACCAGTGGTTCCCAGCCTCATGCACACTGGAATCACCTGGGCAGCTTTAAACGATTCTGATGTCTGGTCTTGTAGTCCATTAGGGCTGCTATAACAAAATACCACAGCCTGGGTAGCTTATAAACAACAGAAATTGATTTCTCAGAGTTCCGCAGCCTGGAAGTCCAAGATCAGGGTGCCAGTATGGTCAGGCGAGTGCCCTCTTCTGGGTTACAGACTGCCAACCTCTGTGTCTTCACATGGTGGGGGGGGCTAGGGACCTCTGTGAGGTCTCTTTTATAAGATGATTAATCCTATTCATGAGGGCTCCATCCTCATGACCTAAGCAACTCCCAAAGGCCCCACTTCCTAACACCATCACATCAGACATTAGGACTTCAGCATATTAATTTTGAGGGGACACAAACACTCAGACCATAGCACCCGGGTAACACTCCCTAGAGGCTCTGATGTATTAGGTCTGGGCATCAGGATTTTTTTAAAGCTCCCCAGATGATTCTAACGTGCAGCCAAAGTTGAGAACCACTGATCTGGACATTAATTTGAGGGATGGTATAAGGAACCAACAGGCCTGGTAGAGGATTTCCAAAGAGGTTCTATATTTGTAATGACTGGTGAAAGAAATGAAAGAGATGGGTGTGCTCCGTTTCAATGAAGGTTACTATAAGTCATAGGTCAGGTTGAATTTCCTGTTACAAGTCTTTATTTTTAACATTATTTAAGTGTAGTAGGTTAAAGATAGCTGCAACTTCTTTATTACTTCTTTTCTTGAGAGGGGGTGTCTAGTCCCCTTCCCCTGGTCTTAGTGACTTGCTTAAGCAATAGAATGAGAATGAAGTAGAAGTGATTTGCTGGGACTTCATAAGAAATCTTGAAGCTGCCACCTGGGGCCTCTTGGAATGCCACCTCTGGGAACATGAGCCACCATTTAAGAAGTCTGATTACCTTGAGACTGCTATGCTCTGAGGAAGCCCAAGGTATGCACATGGAAAGAGGCAGATGCTCAGTCATTTTCAGCTGTTCCAACCATCCCAGCCCAGGCACCAGACATACGAGTGAAGAAGCCATTTTGGACATTTCCAGTCCCAGCAGACACAAAGGGAAGAAGAACCAAGGAATCACCTGGAGACAGCCAGTACTGAGGCCCAGACACACAGCCCCTGTCAATTATAGCATTCTAGTGATCTCCAGACATTTGAACCACACCAGCCAAAGCTCGAGTCATGGAGCAGACACGAGTTGACCCTGCTGCGCCCTGCTCAAAACCCTGACCACAAAATCATGAGCATAATGTTTTGGGGTGTATGTTATGCACCAATAGATAACCAGAATAACAGTAATACACGAAAAAATAGTCATTATACAAGATTCAAAGAATATAGATGTATTCAAAGAAAATGAGGAAACTTTCCCATCACCCCCTCATTTCACTTCTACTCCTTTTTTTATAGGTAAGAGTCAGCTGTTCATCTTACCAGTCTCCTTATGATGTGTTTACATACATCTAAGTATTTGTTATATTTACGTATCATGCTATACATATTTTCCCAGATTTTTTTTATAACTTAACAGTGTGCCTTTGAAATGTATCTGGATCAAGATGAATAGGGCTCTTTTGCTCTTAACAGCTGCACAGTATGCCATAGTATGGGTGTACCATAATTGTACTTACTATCTCCTCTGTTGATGGATATTTAGGTTGTTTCCAATGCTTGCTTTAATGAACAATTCTGCAACAAACATCTTATAAAGCAAATTTGTGTACATTCAACAATTTCTTTAGGATAGCATTCTAGAAATGGGATAAGTGAAGCAAAGGGTATGTGCTTTTTTTTTGTTTTTGAGGAAGATTGGCTAACATCCCTAAACTAACATCTGCCGCCAATCCTCCCCTTTTTGCTGAAGACTGGCCCTGAGTTAACATCTGTGCCCATCTTCCTCTCCTTTAAATGTGGGATGCCTGCCACAGCATGGCTTGATAAGCAGTGTGTAGGTCCACACCCAGGGGGCCACTGAAGCAGAACATGCGAACTTAACCGAACTTAACCGCTGTGCCACCGGGCTGGACTTAACTGCTGTGCCACCGGGCTGGCTCCAGGGTATGTGCATTTTTAAAGGTTTCTTCAGTGGTAAAATATACATAAAATGTACTAAAACTTAATTACTGTTAAGTGTATAATTCAGTGGCATTAAGTGCGCTCACATTGTTGTGCAACCATCACCACCCTCCATCTCCAGAACTATTTCATCATCCCAAACTGAAACTATCTATTAAATAATAACTCCCTATTACCCTCTCCTCCCAGCCCCTGGTGATCACTATTCTTTTTCCTGTCTCTATGAATTTGACTATTCTAGGTACCTCGTATACATGGAATCATACAGTACTTGTCTTTTGGTCTGGCTTATTTCACTCAGCATGATGTTTTCAAGATTTATCCATGTTGTAGTATATATCAGAACTTCCTTCCTTTTAAAGGCGAATAAGTGGGTAGGTACATCACTTGGCCAATGTCACACATCTGTTTAACCCTAGGGACAGTATTCTCACTCTGACCCCAGAGCCTGTGCTATGAAGGCGTATAAAGCACTCACATGATACTTGGTACATACAAAGTGCTCAAGATATATTAGCTTCAATTAGGAGTGTCATCCACTGCAGTTCCAAAACTCTGATTTTTGGTATTTTGATCCTTCCCCCACCCTCTCAACCATCACAACAGCCTTAGAAAATGTTTTTGGTGGTCTTTGATGTCCAATTTTAGCCTTGATTCTCGAAGTCGTTTTCTCCTAAATACTTCCTGCAGCATTAAGAACTGTTTCCAGCTGCTAGCTTCTGCGGAGGATGGTCCTTGCCAGTAGGGTGGGAGCTGGGTGTCCAGTGTGCTTCCAGCTGCAGCCCTAGAGACCACGCACAGGGTCACCCCCTACAGGATGACAGGAGAAATGCCACGTGAGTTTGGCTGGGATGTGCGGCTTGGTACCGTCCTATGGGTGAATGCAGTTGTCCAAAGAGTATGGCTTTCCTGGTCAAATAGCCTTTCAGTATGTCAGTTTATCTCAATCATGTTTTTAAATTTTTAGTTTCTGCTCTTGTAGCTTCAGGGGAGCCAAGGCCTGAGATCTTACACTCTTATTAAAGAGTCTGTCTGCGTTAATTTGACGCCTGCAGTGTGCGTGTTTACTTTGGAAGTAAGTCTGTGCTGTGTTTCCTTCAGCATTGGCAAACCTCACATATTATTTGAAAACCTCACATATTTGTTTCTCTATGGGCACAGCCTGCTCTTTAAAAATCATCTTCCTAATTCTCTGTACTCCAGTGAAAAAACATTGTAGTTAATGAGGTTTTAAATTTTTGTTATACAAATAATGAGCAAAACATGAAAGTCTTACTCTAACATTTGGTTTGCTAGATTTTGCTTTGCCTAATTATTTCACACTAGTAATATATTCACAGACTATGTTTCATGTGTCATAAAATGCTTAAATGCTCATTGAAAAACACAAAAAGGCATGGAAGATATTGAGTGAAAAGCAGAACTCCCACGTCTACTTCTACTCTCTAGAGGTTGGCATGTTATTTTTTGTCTCCCTTCAGATACTTAAATTTTTAAAATATTTTTCCTATTATTTACAAACAGGATTATACTATCACGTTGTATTGTAAGTGTGGTCTTCTCATTTAATAATATTTATGGGCATCTTTGCACATTAGCACATGGAAATTACCGCATTGTTTTCAACGGATGCAGTGCAGCCCACGGAACAGATTCACCAAATTTTACTAAGTCAGTCTCCTGGTGATAGTCATTTAAGTTGTTTACAGTTTCCAACTAATTGGTAAGTGTGGCAGGGAGGGGCATGTTCCAGAAGGATGACAAAGATTTGAGTAAGAAGGTGCCCCCCCACACTACCAGGCAGGTGAATACAGTCTGTTTACCTGAGACTAGAAAGTAGTCTTGATGGGAAGGACTTAAACAAATAGAATGTTGGAACCAGAAATACAGATAGACCACGTAGTGGGATGTTCCATTTTTTTCCCCCTGCAGTACATTTGGATCAAAGGAAAACTTTCTTGAAGGTGAAATATGCAAAATAGTTAAAAGCAGGGGCTGCTCTGGCTGAGGTGGGGGTCTACGCCGAGACACCCCTGCTAGGTTTCCCTATGCGGACTTCAGGAAGTCCAGGAACCCCCGGAAATGATATACGAAACTGTAGATGCACGTCCTTTTTTCTAAACAAAACCATTATCCCACGGCCCATAGCATTTTACTAGGTTTTTCCGAAAAGAATCATAATACAGACGAGTCTAAGGATCTGTACTCTAGGGTTCCGAGGGGCAGTGTTTGAAAACCGAGAAGACGGCAGTGCTGGTGTCGGGCTGAAAGATCCATTTCTTTCACAGCTCTTATCTTGACTTGAAATTACCGTCTACTCCCCTCTCTCCACCCAAGGAGATAAGCTTCTTGGGGCAGGGGTCCTGCCGGACGTAACCATCCTCGCCATGACACACTAAGCGGTACATAGCAGGCACTCAGTAAATACCTGCTGTAAACATGAGTGAACGAGGTCTGCAGGCTCATGAGGGGAGGAGGGCTTTGGGGACCAATGGCATCCGCGAGCTGGGGGCCGCCAGGGCATCCTCCGACTCCACCGCAGGCAGCCGTACCCGGGATACCACCGGCGAAGACCCCCCTTCCTCCGTTCCCGGTGCACTGCCGCTGTAGTCTGCACCGCGGCCCAGCGCCCTCTGGGAAACGCAGGCCCCAGTGATTCCGCCCGCTCGCCCTCTGATTGGTTCCGAGTACTCCCGGGGCCCCTGGGAGTTGTAGTTCGGGTAGTCGCCGGCTCTTACGCAAATCCACCCCGGGGTACCCAGGCCGCTGCCCGGTGGCGTGCAGGGAGCTGGCCCCGGCGGTGCGTCGCGTCCCCCGGGGCTTCCCCTCCCTTGGGCAGGCCCCGCGGGTCCCCGGCGGAGATGGTGCGCAGGGCGGATCTCGACTCCAGCGGCCGCCCGCCTGTCGGGGCCCTGCACGGACACGTCCCCCTTTATCTTCCGGAGGCTCTTCCCACGACAAACCCCCTTCTGCTCTAGGCCTCTTCCCCTCGCAGCGATTGCCCAGGGAGGTGCCGCCGAGCGTGAGGCCTGGGGGGCAGGCGCCTACCTGCCCCCTTGCGCGGATACGAGGGGGAAGGCCAGGATCCGCGGGGTGTGCGCGGAAGGAGTCCTGGAGGTGCGGGCCGTGCTGGGGCGGCGAGCTCCAGTCCACCCGCACGGACACCGCCCATGACGTGCCTGGCGCTGTGCCAGGCACGTTTGATCCATAATCTCACTGAATTCCTCCAACAACCCATTTGACAGGAAACAGGCTCAGAGAAGTCGACTTGGCCAGCTCACACAGGTCCTAGATCTTGGAGTCCCGTATTTCCCCACCACTTCGTGCAGCTTCCAAACCCATGAACAATGTCAATACACGGTGGTGAGCCAGAATGACCAAAGCACAGGCCAGGAGAGGTCAGCTCAGGTGGGTGAGAGGACCGGGAGGTGGGAGTGGGAACAGGATTGTGTAAACCAAACATCAAAGGGTGCAGGTTTCCTCCTTCGCTGACTTGTAAGCCTCTGGCAGTCAGCGACTCTATGCCTAAAGCCAGCCTCCTAGTAGGGTCCCTATAAATATTGGTCGAACAAATTTTTTTTTCAATTTTTTTAAATTCTAAAATGTTTGAATACATAGAAAAATTTAAGGAGTAAAATGCACACCCACCTACCCTCCATCTAGATTTAACAATCAGAAAAAATAATGTACATAGCACTTTATAGCTTGTAAAGCCTCTTAATGTTACCATACTGCAAATGAAGGTCTCATCGGTCAGCTGATTCAGACCCATTACTGCCTCACCTCCACAAGTCAAGGCCGCCCACTGCACCCCACTTTGGGAAGCTTGCTTCCTCTCCCTCCGTTTCCATCCTGCTCAAGAGGTTGTAGGTTGTCCCAGAACTTGGTTCACCCTCAGAAAGCACAGTTACAAGTATGTTTCTCAGTGGGAGGTTCATTGCCTGGAAATTCACTTTGAACTTGAGTGGTTAGCCTCTCAAAGTCTCAGATTTCTCTCTTAAAATTCAATGTATTGGAGGGCGAGGGAGAGTTTGGGTCACAATGGGATCCATTATTTTCAACTCCAGATTACCACAGAAACTCTTCCGTGATCTTCCCCAAAGTTTTTTCCATTCTCTCAATAACAGATATGTATTATATTTAAATACTATAAATGTCCATTATCATGATGGTTGGAGGACCAGGACTGATACCCCTTAGAGACTAAGCTAATTATAAAATACTTTTTTAAAACTATTTTTATTATAAAAGTAGTACATATAGATTTTAAAAATCCCAAAGTGATGCAAAAATGAAATGTAAAAAGTAAAAAAACCCTGATCACCAGAAACGGAGTAAAGGTTGGGCTGTCAGCTATGCATTACTTAGGAATAAGAGCAGAGATTGGACCCTTTGTGGCAGCTGCACTGGATCTAGATTTATCATATTCTCTCCAAATAAGGGCACCCATATGGTTACAGAGGTACAAGAAAGAGGAATTCATCAACACTTCACTTTAATTGTTAAATCAAACATTTAAAATGCATCCTGAGGGCTATAATCCTATTTTCACATTTCTTCATTTTAAAAAATCACTGGAACCTGAAAAAATGGAAGCTTTGTCAGCCTCACTTTACCTAGAAAGGCTTCAGTGTCATCAAAACACTACCTTTCAAGAAGTCCCTGTGTCAGAATTGCCCCTGTTGCAAAAAGTGTTGCTGCCATTGCAAAATATCCTGCCGTAGGCTGGAAAGCCCCGTGTCCTACCCTATTCTGTCATAAGTGCGTTAGTCTCAGCTTAGAGGAGTTTCCTGGACAGTCAAGATGGGGTCAGGGACCCCAGGGATGCAAAGGACCCTGCATGTTGTTGCTCAATTTCATCATTTCTGTCTCAGCAGTGGGAGGCTGGGAGGCTGCCTGTGAGGCAGCTGCGTTGCCACCTTCTGGAATCTTGTACCTGTCCTGGTTCCAGAGAGACCCCAGTCAATACTCTTCTGGCCCAACCTGAGAATTTCACACAACTGACATTTGCATCATAAATGTGCATTGGGGTTCATCCAATTTTTAGGGAAGATGTTGGGTTTGGTGGTTATTTTCTCAGCAGGACCCAGAGAACTGGATGTTAGCTACTAAAACAAACCAAAAGCACTGAATACTCTGTAAAATATAAAGCATGTGGACCAAATGGACAAGAAAATAAATTCAACCAACCAGAACTCATTGAAGCCTTGATCTCAGGCTGGTCACACACAGGGCTGCTTGTTCAGCCAGGCATCAGAATGTTGTAACTGACCTGTGAGAGTGGTCAGCATGGCCCATTTTGAGCCTCACTGGTCAGCTGAAAAAATGACAGCCATGGTTAGTGATAAAGAGTAAAATAATAAATTATTATTATGCAGGGAGACAATATTGCAAAGTAGTTATTAGAGTGAGTTTGAATCCTGGCTCTGGGCAAGTCACTAAGGCACCAATCCTGGCTATAAATGGGGGCGACGAGTCCTGGTGCTGCAGGGATTTTAGGAGATAATGGATATACAGCAAGCTGTGCCTGGCACAGAGCAAGCACGGTTAGAGGGTAACTGTATTACCAACAAAACATCTGCAAGCCAAAAGCTTCATGAGAAAGGCAGAAAGTTTTAGCCAGGATATGCAAATAATGCCAACTAAGTGAAGGAAATATCACCATGTTGCAACCACCACTGTAGCAGTTAATTTAGGAAAGGATCATCAACAAACGCTAAGACCTGGGAGGGGAAAGACTGTAGGAGAATGAGACATTTCCACACACTCAGGTTACGTATTAATTACCAAGAAAAAATGTCCTTTTACAATGGAGAGATGTTGAGGATGCCTCACTGTACCCTCAGTCTAATAATGAGGAAACAATCATACAAATCTAAATTGAGGGACATTCTGCTTGGAATGGACATCAAAAACATCAATGTCTTGACAGAATTAAAAAAAGGTGGGGGAAGTGTGACAGTGTTCTAGAGAGAAGGAGACTATAGAGACATGGCAACTAAAAGCAATGCCTGCTCTCTGATTGGGCCCTGGATTGAAAAAAAGAGAAAGCTGTCAAGAAATTATCAGGACAATTGGAGAAATTTGGTTATGGACTGATTATGGTGTTGTAAACAATGTGAAATTACCTGAGTGTGATAATTGTATTCTGATTATTTAAAATAATATCCTTGTTCTTAGTATTTAAGGTACCTAGGGTATTTGGGGTGATATTTGAAAATGTTTTAAATTCATTACCAAATGGTTCAGAAAGAAAGAAGGTGTGCATGTGTACCTGAGAGAATCACCTAATACTGTAAAATGTAAAAGGTTGTGAGTCTACGTAAAGAGTATATAAGTGTTCATTGTACTGCGCTCTCAACTTTTCTGTAGGTTTGAAATTTTTCAAAATAAAAAGCTGGGGATAAAAATCAGAGTATGCAGAAAGACAGAAGCATTTAATTCAGGAAGGCAGCTCACCCCACATACAACTTCCATACATTCTGAGCCACTTCTGGAACCCCTCATTTGGCTATGAGCTCCGAAGGATACCTATGTCTTTTTCACCCTTGTTTCTCCAGCATCCTGGCATGGTGTCCAGAATATATGTGTTCAGTAAATGTGCATGGACAAGCACCCTCCCTCCACGGTATGCTCCCAGGAAGCTAGGGCAGGGTCACCTCCGGGAACAAACAAATCAGGATGGTGGTCCCAGGCATGGTGTTTTGAGGCCTTCATGTTGCTGGAAGTACCAGACTACTAAAATGCAGCAACAGGGGCAACACCAGGGCTTGTCTCCTGGCAGTGCCCTTCTGGCCTCACCTGCATGCTTGGGCAGGGAAGGGTAAAGCTTGAAGGGCTGTATTTGCTGCCCCCCATTCCCCTACCATTGGCCCTGGAGGGTCAATAAAACCCCAAGAGTCTGGAGGAGAACAGTTGGCCAGAGAGGCTGATCCCCATCATGGTCCTTTCCAGTGTGAGACCAGGGGCTCTGTTCCTACTCCTCACCCACTGGTATCCTAGGAAAAGTAGAGAGGGAAGCATCTGAATGCCTGCTCAAGGATCAAGAGTCTGGAATCCATTCTCAGACAGTCCCTCACAGATTTACCCATTGCTCTGCAGTCCAGCCCGTGGCAGTGAGAGCTGGGAAGGACCACGTGTTTGATAGGCATTAAGCCCCCCCAGCTGGAAAAGCTGTAGAATCTGTAAGAAAGAGAACACAGCCAGTGATGACACACTCCTGGCCTCAATTCCCACCAAAACACAAAGCATTTCCTGTGCCTTTTCCGTTATTTCACAAGCTGCCTCTTTTTACTCACACCCTCTGGGCTCCAAGGACAGAAGATTTTTTCTCCTCCTAGAAGCCAGACAGCTGGTTCCAGCTTCTCCTGGTCAACACCATGGCCAAGACCCCTAGTGACCATCTGCTGTACTCCCTAGAGGAGCTGGTGCCCTACGACTTCGACAAGTTCAAGTTCAAGCTGCAGAACACCAGCCTGGAGAAGGAGCACTCCCGGATCCCCCGGGGCCAAATCCAGACAGCCAAGCCAGTGAAGCTGGCCACTCTGCTGGTCAACCACTACGGGGAGGAGTATGCTGTGCGACTGACCCTGCAGGTCTTGAGGGCCATCAACCAAAACCTCCTAGCAGAGGAGCTCCACAGGGTAACTGGCCCAGGTAAGCAGGCCCTGTACCTCCACCTCTCCCAGTGCAACCACTGGCTGTTCATGGAATGGGGTGGAAGGTGCAAGAGAGAAGTCGTGTTTGGACCAGTGCGTCCTGATTGGAGGTTAGGAGTCCCAGGTCTACCACAACCCCAGTGACTTTGGCCAAATCCCTTCCCTTGCTCTGGTCTTGGAGCTGGATTAGCAAAGCTAAAGCTCCCAGTGGCTTAAAAAGAAGAGCTGAGGGGCCGGCCTGGTGGTCTAGTGGTTAAGTTCATGTGCTCTGCTTCGGCGGCCTGGGGTTCACAGGTTCGGATCCTGGGTGTGGACCTAGCACCACTTGTCAAGCCACACTGTGGAGGGATCCCACATAAAACAGAGGAAGATGGGCACAGATGTTAGCTCAGGGCCAATCTTCCTCACACACAAAAAAGCTGAGATTCTGACTGCAGGGCAGGACCAGGAGAGACAGCAGCTAGATGCCTGTTCGCAGAGAATTGCTCACATAATTTGTGATTAACAATAACGTACAGACAAGGATCTCTGGGTGAGCAAAGAACGCTTGCTAACCAATCATATTAACAGGCTTGGTAGGTAATTTTCTCATTTTTATCCACCTAATTTCAGTTTTGAGTTCTTCTTTAACACATTTTACAGTGGCACTTGAAAATTCTCAAGAGGACGTTCTCCTTTCTTTTCTTTTCCTTCCTTCCATCTTTTCTTTCTTTCTTTTCTTCCTTCCTTCTCCTTCTGCTACCCTTTTGTTGTAACTTTCCGATTTTATTACATTGTGATCAAAGAATGTGGCCGATTTGATTTCTGCTTTTAAAGATTTTTTTTTGAGATTTTTGGGGGGCCTATTACGTGATCAGTTAAAAAAAATATTCCTTGGTGTTTGAGTTTTTCTTCTATTTTTAGACTTTAAGAATACATTAGAAATGCTTTCCATGTGTTCCTATGAGGTAGAACAGTTGAAATAACATAAAAATTCTCTGCTCTTTGAAAGAGTGATAGAACTAAACTGTAATCTGAATCTGGTGTAATTTGATGAGTAGAAGTTTTAAGTTAATTTTTCATATTTTAAATTCTGGTTGTTAGCATCTTCAGGGTTTCTCACTAGTTCATGAACCAGTTTTGGCAACTTAACGTTTTCCTACAAAGCCAAGGGCAAAGTGTTTTAAACAACTTTAAAGTTATTTTATTTAATTAATTAATTTATTTATTCCCCAAGCCCCCCAGTACATAGTTTATATTCTAGTTGTGAGTGCCTCTGGTTGTGCTATGTGGGACGCCGCCCCAACATGGCCTGATGAGTGGTGCCATGTCCGGACCCAGGATCCAAACTGGCAAAACGCTGGGCCGCTGCAGCCAAGAATTCGAACTTAACCACTCGGCCATGGTGCCTGCCCCTAAAGTAATTTTAATAAAAACTATTTCAGGGGCTGGGCCGGTGGCTTAGCGGTTAAGTGCACACGTTTCACTTCGGCAGCCCAGGGTTCGCCGGTTCGGATCCCGGGTGTGGACACGGCACCGCTTGGCAAGCCATGCCGCGGTAGGGATCCCACATATAAAAAGTAGAGGAAGATGGGCATGGATGTTAGCTCAGGGCCAGTCTTCCTCAGCAAAAAAGAGGAGGACTGGCAGCCAATGTTAGCTCAGGGCTAATCTTCCTCAAAAAAAAATGAACTACTTCAAACCAAAAATGACGGTGCTAATTATAGGTTATCTTCATTTCATTATAGTAGTGGTTTTCAAATTGTATACCAGGAAGATATTTCAGGGATTCTTTAGAATATTAGCAAATACTTGATTCAAGTTTATTAATTTTTTAACTTACAAAATTAACAAATTCATGTTAAAATGTATCATTAACTAAATTTTAAAATACTAGAGCCCCCAGTGTGATAGTTCATGCTGTACTTGAACTCCTTTTTACGTAGACCTTAGAATTAAGCCTTTCCAGTCATTTCTGTTTAATTAAACAGTATCCTGAAATTTCCAGGCAAGCTGTTTTAAATAAATTAGTACATTTATTTATCTGTGTGAGTTAGGATTTTCTTCACCTCATGAAACCAAAGAAAATAACAGAAATAAATTAGTTTCTGAAGTTGTAACTGTCCTTCATAACTCCTGATTTCAAATTTTTGTGCCAAACATCTTAATTCTTCTTTATTGATTGATTTTTGTAAGTGAGTTTTGTACATCTATAATCACACACAAATTTATACCAACAAACTAGGTTTTTTATTTATTTCATGTATTAAGAATTCTGTGTAAGATCTTATATTGGAAACAAGTTCTCCTGCCTAGAAAGTTTGAAAAGCACTATTTGAGAAATATATAGCAAATAATTCGTATGTTCTTGTTTAATGGTAATTGACTGCTGTTGTCTAGAATGTTCTTAACTCTAATTTCTGAGGGGATTCTCTCTTCTCTCTCTTTCCCCAACCCTTGGCCCTGAGCACTGGACATTTTCATCCCTTTGTATCTCGTTGTCTTTTCAGAATATCTGATACAAGAACACGGCCCAGACAGTTCAGCAATGTCTTGTTCCTCTGTGGAAAATAATCCCAAGAGCCTGAGGATATCAGATGGTCCACAAGGTGATAGGCAGTGGCAAAGTGGTGACAGGGCAGCCAGCCTGCCATCTGGCCAACTCGAGGCTGGAAGGGGGCCCCAGAAGAAGCCTCAGGTCAGATCGAGAGATCAGAAGGGCTCCGAGGGCCTGGATGTGCAGGGCAAGCTGGGGGCCAGGAGTGTGACTCCTTCTTCCAGGAGAAGCCCATTCCCCGGCAAGCTGCAGGAGGACAAAGGGATGAATCCGGGATCCGGGGTACGCAGGAATGCCAGCTCTGCAGGAAGGCTCCAAGGAGTCTCCAGTGGGTTATTTTCTGGGTCCCCAGGAAGGAAGGAATCCAAGACACCTGAAGTAAATTTACCTTCAAGAAAGAAGCGACCCAAAAGTCTTGAATTTACCATTTCTTCAGGAGAAGGAGAACCCTTCAATCCAGAAACTCTTCTGCTTCAAGAGAAAATAAGAAGTGAGAATCCAGACTCAGGTGCCACCTCCAGTGAAGTGGCCACTCTGGATATAGGGGCTACTATGGCTCTGGAGAAATGCTCCAGGAATCCAGAACATTCCATGATCCTAGAACGGGGAGCATTCAGGAATACAGTTTCTCATGTATCTCTGGCTAGAGAGGAGAGGACTTGGGAGCATCCAGAATCCAGAGCACCTTTGGAGAAACATGGGACTGAGGATCCAGAGACCCCTGAGACCTTGGGGGAGGTGGTAGGTGGTGTGCTCCATAAGCCTTCAAATTCAGAAGTCCCTCTGTCTTCAAGTAAGAAAGGACCCCAGAATCCAGAAGACCTGGCATCCTTAGGAATGGTGACCTATGCAGGTATTCCCCCACAAACCTCCTTTTATCCCCACTGTACTTATGTTACTGGATCCCTGGGTGCCCCCCAAGGTCCCCAACCCTTTGAGAATCTGATGTAGACCATGAATCCTAAAAAAATGCACACGTGCATATCTTTACAAAATGTTGCATCAAATTTCAGTTAGTTCTTAGATGCTCTGAAGTCCCTCTTTAGAATTCCAAGGGCTTCACAGACCCTAAGTTGAGCATCTGGGAAAGGATGGGTAAAAATATCTCCTTCTCACAATAACCCCATGGCAGTATGTCATGGGCCCAAGATTCTGCCATTCACTTCTCTCTGGGCAGGGAGGAGAGCTGCTGACTAAAATCCTAGGTCCTTTTTACTAAGGAGGAAGAAATTAGGATTATGTTGGTTTGTGAATGACAGAAACACCAAAATAAGGATAACTGAAACAAGATAGAAGGTTGTTCCTCTTTCACATAAATGACACACAGGTAGTCCAGGACAGATGTGGTACTCCATCAGGCTACTGATGTTTTTTGCCCCACCAAGTTTTCTCTCAAGCTCATGGTCTCAGATGGTGGCATCCTCATTCCAGGCAACAGGATAGAGAGACAAAGGACAATAGTATTGCTTAGAGAGTAAGTGATTCCCTTATTTCCAGAAGTTTCTAGAAGCTGCTCGTGACGCCTCCAGTTACATCCCTTTGGCCAGAATGTAGTCAAATGGCCACGCCTAACTGCAAGGGAGGCTGAGAAATGTAGGTTTTCTTGGGTGAGAAAGGGAGCCAGGAAGAAGCAGCCATATGGACAGCAATCAATTCTATCACAAGGCAAGGAGGGGAGAGTGGTTATGGGGTGCCTCTCACAGTCTCACAGACATGATATGAATTCCTGGGACTCTGTGAGAGGAGGAGGTGGGAAAGGACTAATGGATTGAGTGTGTTTCTATTTCTTCTTGTACCTTCTGTCATTTCTGCTTTATGAATTTGTGCTATGGTCTTGGGGCAGAGCTAGTCATAGCTGTATCATCATGGTGCGTTATGCCCTTCAGCCTTATTAAGTCCCCTTCTTGACTTTCATTTAATATTTCCTGAACCTGGATGTGAGCAGTGGTCCATCTGCTCCATTCAACACACACTTCCCAAATGCTCACCATATGTCAGGACTCTGCTAGGGGCTGGGGGTCCAGTCATGAGTGAGTCACTGCCCCCCAGGAGCCCCTGCTCAAGTCATGAGCAGCCTGGGGGCTTTTAAGCGGTAAAGCAAACACTGGTCAGAATATCTTGCTGTCTTTATATCACCTGCTAAAACAGTGTATTTGTGGGAGGAAGGCACAGAATTTATACCAAAAGGCCTTTCTTTAGGATAAATGCCCAAGAATTCCAAGTCTCAGGACTGTCATGAGATCTAGCCCTTAGCTCTCAGTCCCAGCGGCTCATTTCCTGCCTCACTGGAGGGAAGCCAGGGAAGACAAGCTAGGAAGTGGCCACAGTCTAACCAAGAACTCACCTGTCCCAGGCATAGTCTTTCTCTCTGCTGTGCTTTGTAGCACTCCTTCGTAACATCTTGGGTTTGTCACTCAGGAGATTTTTCCACTGCCATGTCACCAAGGAGGCTGCAGGACAAGGCTGTGTGTCCCCTTTGCCGCGCCCAGGAAGGAGACCCAGATGGTGGCACCTGCGTGCATGATTCCTGCAGCTGCTCCATTGCTTCTAGGAATCTCAAGGCCTCAGATGGTCACTCACCCAGCTGCCCCCAGTGCCAGGCCTCACTCCCAGGGAAGAGCTCTGGAGGCCAAGAGCGGCAGGAGGGCCAACAGATGGCCAGCCTGATCTCCAAGCCCCTGCCACAGTGTGAGCGTCACATGAACCAAGTCCAGCTGCTCTTCTGCGAGGACCACGGGGAGCCTATCTGCCTCATCTGCAGGCTGAGTCAGGAGCACCAAGGCCACTGGGTACGCCCTATCGAGGAGGCCGCCCTGGAATACAAGGTAGGGCTTCCTGCCCAGGGCCCTCCTCTGCTGGGCACTTGGACATGCTGGGGCTTGCTTCATTTTCTCAACAACTCTGGGAGGCTGGTGTATTAGCCAGCATTCTTGGACTGTAAATGGCAAAAACACAATACAAACCAGGCCAGTAAAGAGTGAATTTACCAGTTCACGTAGCTCTGAGGTCCAGGGGATGCTAGCTTCAGGTATAGCTGAATCCAGATGTTCACAGGAGGTCACTAGGAATCTCTCTAACCACCTCCTGGCTCTGCTTCCCTTGGCGTGATAGATTCATTCTTCCTCTTTCCTGGGCACCCCTTCCTATGCTCTTGGCTTCAGCATCCTTAGCTTTACTCTCCAAAGCAAATTTTCCCCTCTAGAGTTGGCACCCACTAAAGATGGCAGGAGCCAAGTTTAATCCTCAACAAGTACTCTTTTTCCAGGAGCAAATTCAGAAGCAGCTGGAGCATCTGAAGGGGTTGAGAAAATCTGGGGAGGAGCAGAGATCCCAGGGGGAAAAGACGACAGCAAACTTCCTGGTAAGGAGGGCAGAAGGAGGGAGGGGACCAAGAGTGAGCAGGGGCCCCCAAGATTCTGTTCTGGTTCATAGGGAAGTAGAGCTGATCACATATTTAGAATCATCTGTTCTTTGCTGGCAGGGAAGTAACAGGCATCCAAGGATGAGTTCGTCCCTGGAGAGGGAGACCACCCCCAGCAGGGAGGGGCATCTCCAAGGACCCTGTCATGCTTTCTTATACTCATGATGAAATGATATAGCGAAACTAGCACCAGTGGCTGTCACTGAGGGATGGGACTAAGGAAAGAGGAGGAGAGACTTTTCAGCTTTAACTACTCCTCTGTATTGTTTTTATAATTGTCTATTTTATTTTTTTAAAAAAATATTGATTTTTAAAATTCAAACGATTAAAGTGAACGTTTTCTTTAAAACCATGGTTTTGCAATGCCATGTACTTTCAGTAAGTACAACTTATTGGTCTTTCTCTGTTGAGCTGGTGTCCAGCCTCTTGGACACTAAGTTGCTTCTATTTTCCCTGCAAGTGAAGGTGACTACCCCACAGAGCCTTCATTTGTTTGATCTATGTTGGTTGTTGGATCCCGTCTCCCTCTTTGGGTTCCAGACTTCTGTTGGAACGCACCACACTGCAATGGGCAATGGGCAAAGACAACAAAGGGCAGAATAGGGGGAGGGCATTGGCCCACGTGTCTGACTTTTGGGAAGCTCCTGAATTGTAGTAAAATGAAACCCTTCCCTATAATCCCAGGTGGCTTGGGACTTGTGGCTGCAGCAGAGGTCAAGTGTGCCCGCTGAGGAGTGTGAGGCAGGAGCCTGGGCTGTTCAGGGAAACAGGCAGACAGGAGGGTCTAGCCTTCCCTTAAGATACTCATGGTGACATGGGCCCCTGTGGGAAGGAGATGCTGTTTTCAGGACTTCTCTTCCTCCTCCTCCTTTCAATAGTCAAAAAAAATTTGTTTTAATCTTAGGGAAGGGGGAGGGAAAGCTCTTCTTTACAGCAGAATGCCAGCTAAAACAAGTACAGAAGAATAATTGAATTAGAAATTTTCCATTATACAAACACCAATATAACAGTTAACACCAACAGGGATCATCAACGGATGCTAAATTTTTAGAGGAAGATGGTTAGAGAACAGGATATTTACACACTCTCAAAGTACCACTCCCTGAATTACTTAATAATTAAAACAGAAACAATGTATATTTACAGTGGAGAGCTCTGGTAGAAACCTCCTTAACCAGGTGACCAATCCTAGTATAACAATAATGGTGATGTACAAACTGGACATCCTTTGCCTCCCCATGGGATGCACCAGGAAGACCACGGCATTAAGTATATGATATTCTTGTCCAAAATGGTTAACCTGAATTTAATCATGAGCAAAATTATCAATCTTAGAATCTAGGCCACTGAACAAGACAAGTGACCTGTCCTCTTAAAAAAGAAGTCAATGTTACCACCATCAACAACAATGAAAAGTGAGGAGACATTTTTGGTTCAAAAGAACTGGGGCTAGCCCGGTGGCGCAGCGGTTAAATTCACACGTTCTGCTTCTCTGCGGCCCGGGGTTCGCCAGTTCGCATCCCGTGTGCAGACATGGCACCACTTGGCATGCCATGATGTGGTAGGCGTCCAACATATAAAGTAGAGGGAGATGGGCATGGATGTTAGCTCAGGGCCAGTCTTCCTCAGCAAAAAGAGGAGGATTGGCAGTAGTTAGCTCAGGGCTAATCTTCCCCCCCCCCCAAAAAAAGTTTCTAGCACCTAAAATGATCAATAAATGGTACTTACTGTTTAAAAAAAAAAAGAAGAAGAACTAGGGTCAGTCCTGTCCTTTTGAGCTCAAAATGATGACTTCTTAAGTCCAGTCTTAGTGGATATGAAGTCCCCTCTCCCTCCTTGGAAGAAGGACAAGGTGCCCTAGAGCCACTTCACCTCTCCGAAGAAGGTTTCTAGTGATGATGAGAAAGAGGGCGAGAGAAGAGCTAACGGCTGACCAGTGGGCAGCGGTAGTGGAAGTTCACTTACAGTTAAATGAATGGACTGACCAGCCCCATTCAGAGCCACATTGAGAACCTCTGCTGGGGCGTGGAGAGAAGTCTCCCTCCTGGAGCCTTTGGTGGTCATAACCTTGTCCATCTATGACCTCAAGCATACGCCACCCTCACAGTGGCTTTCAAGGAAGAAAGAAGGTGACATCATTTATATTAGTGTCCTATGGCTGCTGTAACAAAGTACCTCAGACTAGGTGGCTTAAACCATGGAAATTTATTCTCTTTCAGTTCTGGAGGCTAGAAGTCTGAAATCAAAGTGTTGGCAGGGTTGGTTCTTTCTGAGGGCCACAAGAGGACATGTTCCAGGACTCTCTCCTCAGCTTGTAGATGACTGTCTTTTCCCCATGTCTCTCACATGGTATTCTCCCTATGTGTGTATCTGTGTCCAAATTACCCAACTCCAGGCCTCCCCCACTCCATATGACCTCATTTTAACTAATTACATCTGCAACAAACCTATTTCCAAAGAATATCATATTCTTAGGTACTGAGGGTTAGGACTTTAATATATGAATTTTGGAGAGAACACAATTCAATCCATTACATGAGGCTTTAGGACATTTTCCAAGAGCCAGCCCCTGCCACATTCAGTCTGTTCTGGAAGGTTCTGGCCCATTTTGCCTCCTGCCCTGGAGTCCAGGCCTCTAAAAGGCTGAGGAAGCCTGCCTCTTATCCACCTCCAGGAGGTGGCCTTCTTGGGATTCCCTGGGCATACACATCCACCTCACTGCACAGATTCCTACACCTCCCTGTGCCCTGTTCCCCAGAAAAAAACCGAAATCCAGAAGCAGAGAATCCAGTGCCAGTTGGAGCAGTTTTACCGGTTTCTGGAGGAGCAAGAGCAGCTCTTTGTGGCCTGGATGGAGGAGCTGGGCCAAACCATTGGCCAGGTCAGGGAGACACACGGCACCCAAGTGTCTAAGTACACCGCCCTTCTTGATGAGCTGATTGGGGAGCTGGAGACCAAGCAGTGCCAGCCGGAATGGGAGCTTATGCAGGTGAGTGTGGCTGGGCGTGGCCTTACCCTGTCCACTGTGCCCAGTAGGATGACATGGGATCCCAGCACTGCCATAACTTCTGCCCAAGCCAGTGAGTGAGGCCCTTGGGGCTGCGGGTGGGACTTGGTCTTGGTGACCCATGATGCCTCTTGTGCCAAGACCCCTTCGATGAGCTCTTAGGAGCCCAGGGTGGCCAGCATCCTGGGGATCCCCTAGCATCTCTCAGAAAAGATCAGCAGGGCTTGGGTGCAATTCCATTGCTGGTCCCAGCTGCGCTGCCACCTTTGGTGATTAGAATTGCGGAGAGGTGCCTCAGTTTTGATGACACACCAGGGCTGGGAGCCCAGGAGGAGAGGCCAGGAGTCAGCACGGCCCATAGGAGACTGGTAACCGAGAGCTCCCATCTTTTCTCTCCTAGGACATCGGAGTCACCCTGCACAGGTACCAAGAGGTCCCATGGTGTTCGCTTGGGAGTCCCGCAGGAAGCATTTGGGGAGGCAGTCCTAGGAGGGAGATATTCTCACCGCCGGTTCTGTGACTCTTCCCTGGACTCCTCCCATCTCCTGCAGCTTCCTAAGGCCTTTCTGGATTTGTGCAGGGAGAACAGAGTATGATCAGGAGGGAGAGAATGGCATTGCACATACCCTGTGTGCTGATGGTGGCTTCCTAAGAAACCTCCCTAACAGATTGTGTCCTCTGCCATTTGCCTCCTGAAAACTGTTCCTGCAGAAGTGCTTGTGGCCTCAGGGAGGGAAGCACTTTCCAGGAGTGGAGCTGCTTAGCCCAGCAGGCAGGGGAGAGGAGGGTAGGGAGGAGCCTGAACTGTTACAATCACCCCAGGAACTTTACAAAATCCTGACATCCAGGCCTTGGCAGACAAATTAAATCCGAATCTTCAGGAGTGTGACCTAGGCATCAATGTTTCTTTGAGTCTTTTTTTTTTTTTGGTGATAAAATATACGTAACACAAAATTTACCATTTTAACCATTTTTAAATGTAGGATTCAGTGGCATTAAGTACATTCACATTACTGTGCAGCCATCACCACCATCCATCTCCAGAACTTTTTCATCTTCCCAAATGGAAACCCCAGACCATTAAACAATTCTCCATCCTCCCTTCCCCAGCCCCTGGCAACCACCATTCTACTTCCTGTCTTTATGAATTTCTCTACCCTAAGCACCTCATATAAGTGAAATTATACAATATTTGTGCCTTTGTGTCTGGCTTATTTCACTTAGCATAATGCCTTCCAGGTTCATCCATATTGTATAGTGTGTCAGAATTTCCTTCCTTTCTTAAGGCTGAATAATATTCTATCATATGTATATACCACATTTTATCCATTCATCTATCAATGGACATGTGGGTTGCTTCCACCTTTTGGCTACAGTGAATAACACTGCTATGAATATTGTTTTACATGTATCTGTTGGAGTCTCTGCTTTCAATTTTTTTGGGCATATACCCAGAAGTGGAATCGCTATATTATATGGTAATTCTATGCTTAGTTTTTTGAGAAACGAACATACTATTTCCCACAGTATCTGTACCATTTTACATTCCCACCAGTAATGCACAAGAGTTCCAATTTCTCCACATCCTTGCTAACACTTATTTTTAATTTTTTAAAAAATAATAGCCATCCTAATGAGTGTGAAGTGGTATCTCATTGCGTTTTTTTCTCGTTTAATATCATTTTTATTTCAATAGAAAAAGACTAGGTTAGTGTAATTAATTTGACATAGATAATTCTTGGCTGAGCATGTCAATATCAGCACCATTTTAAGGCCATTATTAAAACTCATTGTGGTTTTGATATCAGTGGTTTTTAAAACTTCCCATGTGATGCCAATTCGTGGCCAAAGTTGAAAGCCAGTGTTTAGAACTCACAGTCCGGGGAGGGCTTTCTTTGTGAAGCCCAGGCAGGGCTGGGTGTGCCCTGTGGAGGCTGCACCTCGCTTCCAGCTCATGGGAGCTTGGGCCACCTCCATGCTCCAGCCCTCTGGCCAACAGTCTTTTGTCTCTAGGGCCAAGATGGTGACTGTCCCTGAGCCGTGGGCCACCCCTCCAGAGGTGAAAGAAAAGCTCCACCTGCTCTACCAGAAATCAGAGTTTGTAGAGAAGAGCATGAAGCACTTCTCAGGTAGGTGGGCTTGGGGGAAGATGGGAGGTTCCTGCTTGCTTCCTCCCTGATATGCAAGTAGCCTACAGGCCCCTAGTGTCCCTTCTCCATCTCCCACAGCCCTTCTGACTCTGCCTTTAGCCTCTCCCTGATCTGTCCTCAGCTGGGGGACCTAACTCAAGCTCCCTTTCTCCTTTTAGAAACCTGGCGTTCAGAAATGGAAACCTTCAATGGTGAGTATGGTGGTGGTAGTATGTGCTGGCTAGGCGTTATTGTGATATTCCCTTATGCTGTTGATTTCTGGGCATTATCTAGAAGAGAGAAAAACACCTGTAACAAAGGCAGGAGAAAGGTCATGACAGGCCCTCATAAGCTCTGTGTTGGACTCGTTGGCTGGGTCAGCTCATCAGACTTCAGAGTCTCCAAGGCAGATCCAAGGGCCTTGGAGGAATGAGGTTATATCCAAGGAGAAGAAGTAGGGTCCTGAGCAGGAGAGTCCTCGTCTTTCCTTGTGGTGGGGACCAGAGTAGATTTTGTCCCCCTGAATGGGAATCTCAGGATTTTTTCCCCTATCTCCTCTTTCTTTGTAGTTCCAGAACTGATTGGTGCTCAGGCACCCTGAGGAGAGTGGCCTTGGCCTGCTGTATCCTTGTGCTGTCCCCCAGTATGTTCCAGAAGAATGGCCCTGTCCATGTTTCCTGGAGGCAGGGAGAACCCCGTGGGGATGTTGCCCATGGACCCCAGCTAGGTATTCTAATTCTCTCTGCAGTTAATGTAATTCTGGATGTAGAAACCAGCCACTCCAACCTCATCTTCCATCTACTCTGATGACCTGAAGAGTGTGAGACCTGGAAACAAGTGGGACCGTCTGCCTGACAATCTGGAAAGATTCGATAGCTGCATCATCACCCTGGGCTCTCTGAGCTTCCTTTCCAGCCGCTATTACTGGGAAGTGGGGGTGGAAGACAAGACAGGGTGGGTCCTGGGCATTTGGAAGGCGTCCATGAGCAAGAAGGGAGCAGGACTCTGTCACCAGAGAATGGCTACTGGGTGGTGATGATGACGAAGTGAAACGAGTACCAGGCATCCATTTTTCTCCCAACCTGCCTGTGGATGAGGGAGCCCCCCCAGGCATGTGGGCATCTTCCTGGACTACAAGGCTGGAAACATTTCATTTTACAATATGATAGACAAATCCCACATCTACACAGTCGCCGATTTCTCTTCCTCTGGGCCCCTGCAACCTATCTTCAGCCCCAGGACACAAGACAGAGGGAAAAACATGGATCCTCTGGCCACCTACCCAGTGGGGTCAGGGGACCCAGTAAATGCCCAACACTTCACATCTCTCTTCTAGCTCCTGGCCTTGTATCTTGAATTCATACACTTAACAGACATTATTGAACACCTACTGGGTTCCAGCTGCTGTGGGGAATATAATAAATAAGAGAACAGTCTCTGTGCCCAAGGAGCTTATGGAATAGTTGCAGAAGTAAGCTAGGTATGCAAATATTGGTAAACCAAAGGTGAAGAGAACACATGAACTGATGACATGCCATGGATTTCAGAGGAGGAAGTATGTGGCTGTTACTTAATAAATCCTAGTATGAATTAGCACCCTAAGATGCTCCTGCAGAGATCCCACCCTCATTTTCTCTCAGGACCCCATGGCAAGGTTATGTCCCTTCATTCTATCCTCCCCTGTCTTGAGGACTTGGGAAGCCTAGAGGAAAAACAAGCAGACTGGACTGTTAGAAAATATTTTTGTACCTGGATTAATGAACTACGGTTCTTCAGAGTATTGGCTGGGCCTCATAAGTAAATCACTTAGAAAATTTGGTCATCATTGCATTTGTTGTCACTCAGTTGATCACTGTGAGATCCCGTTTCCCTACTGAACACCATGAAAGAGATGGGGCTGCTGGAGTGGAAAACCATTTGACACATATTCCAAGTGTCAGATTATTCTGTCCTGATCTGTATCTGAAAAACCTGTGGGCCTGTGGAATATTAGGTGTTCTGGTTTACAGAAGCCCTCTCTGTCATCCTCCATTTAGAGAGATGTAAAGAGAAGGGACGTAAGAAAACAAAAAGAATCAAATGAAGATTAAACTCCAACTCCTCTCTCCGTCTTCAGACTAGAACCTAGATTGGACTCAGGTTCTCCATAGTTGTTACCAGAGCATGAAACACATGCTTTGCTTTCTTCATGGAGCTTTGTTCTACGTGCATAATCCACATGCCGACACAGTTCATATGCCCAATTTGCTTAGCTGTTCCCTATGGTTTGTCATTTGTTACCCCCAATTCTTCCTTGCTATAACCTTTCCATGAACAGCTTCATGTATATTTCCCACCACCTGCCCATACACATATTTTTCTCATATTATTTCTCATATTATTTTCTCATATTACTACATATTATTCCTAAAATGGTTCCAGAATGTGAACTATTTGATAGCACTTGCTATAGCTGGTCATACAATCCTTCAGAAAGACTGAAAAACGTTTCATGCCCAAAGCAATGTTTGTCATTTAAAAATCTGTGCTGACTTAATGCAGATGTAGTGGGGTTTGACCTGTGTTTTATTTCATTACCTGTTAGTGAGGCTGTGAATTTTTTCATGTGAATTTCTACTTTTTGCTTCATTATGCAGAAATAGTACAGCTCTTTTGATTATTTGCTATGTGGAATCTAGATAATGAACTAAGTTGTTTGTAATGCTTCTTCATAAATATTTTAGATACTAAACATTTGTATCTGTAAGATGAAATTTTACCTGTCTGGTGGTTTTTTAAAAATTGAGATATAATTCACATATCATAAAATTCATCCTTTTAAGGTGTACAATTAAGTGGGTTTTGGTATATTCACAGTGTGTACAAACATCACCACTAATTCCACAACATTTTCATCATCCCCAAAACAAGCCTTGCATCCCTTAGCAGTCACTTGCCCTTCTCCCCTCCTCCAGCCCCTGGCAACCACTAACCTACTTTTTGTCTCTATGGAATTGCCTATGCCGGACATTTCGTGTAAGTAGAATCATACACCATGATGGTCTTTTGTGACTGGCTTCTTTAGCTTAACATAATGTTTTTAAGGTCCATCCATGTTGCAGCATGTATCAGTACTTCATTCCTTTTTTATTGATGAGTAATAATCCATTATATAGACCACATCTTGTTTATCCATCATCAGTTGATAGACATCTGGGTTGTTTCTACTTTTCAGCCATTATGAATAATGGTGCTATTCATATGCAAGTTTTCCTGTGGACATATGTTTCCATTTCTCGTGGATTTATACCTAAGAATGGAATTGCTGGATCATAGGGTTAGTCTATAACATTTTGAGAGACTGTCAAACTGTTTCCAAAGCGGCTAAGCATCTTTTCAAATGTCAATGACCATTTAGTTTTTCTCCTCTGTGGAATGACTTTATAGTCTTTGCCTTAGTCTTCGTCACTTCACAGGAACTCTTTGTGTGTTGGGAATGTCTAATTCTTTATCTGGCTTATCTTTTACAACTATTTTCCAGTCTACTAGTTTTTGACTTTATTAATATTGTTCTTAAAAATTAAAAAAAAATAAAGTCACTCAGGTTTATATTTTATTTCAAGGCATCTCAGTTTTCTGTTTTGCCTCAACATCAAATGTAACGTTCTCTTAAGTGTTCTTTTACTGGTTATTAAATTCCACTTTTTGTGTGTAGTATAAGGACGGGAGTCTTTTTCCCCAGAAGAACAGATAATTTTTGCTAGAACCATCTATTTCATACTAAGTTGAAATGCTACCCTTTCACGCAGATCCGTCCACATATATTCAGATCCATTTTGGCACTTACTGTTCTTTTCACTGTTCTATTTATTTACCCCAAGTTCAAACCATACTGCATTAGAGGAGTTTTGTTTTGTTTTTAGTAATTTTAATGTCTGGAAAGGCAGGTATTCTTTATTTTTTAAAAATCTTTGGTGCCACACAGTTTCGACACTAGTCTCTTTATAACATTTTAAGCCACGGGTAAGTGAGTCACCTACAGTTAGCATTAAGAAAAGGCATTCATTTCTATTTTTACTTTCGTCATCCTGCCAGAGACTGGCGTTTCATAGAGGAATAATGTAATCCCTGCCCTTGGGCAGTCCCAATCCTGATCAGTGCCTCACTGGAGAATGAACCGAGTATGGGAACAATACAGAGAAAAAAGACGCTGTTAGGCGTCGGTGAGAGGCTGAAACTGAGGACGGAAACGGAGATGGTCGGAGGACGACCAGGGTTTCTTATAAAAGAAGATGGCCGGTCCAGACCGCAGCATAGAAGCTGGCAAGCAGAGGAGGGGAGGGTCGCCGGCTCTAACCTACGGGCCGCCACTGTCGTAAGGGACGGCTCTAACAGGACCCACGACCAAGCAGAGGTCTAGAACCACCCACTGGCAACCTCCGCAGTCCTGTAACCCACCCCAGACGCGGCAGCGGAAACTGCTGCAGCCTCCCTAAACCTTCCGGTCCCAAAGACAATCCGCTTCCGGTCGAGCCTAGGCCCTGCCCCGCCTCAACCGCCGCGCCTAGTGGTCTCCCATTGGCTGTTTGGAGCCGAACTACATTTCCCAGCAGGCCCTGAAGTTTGACAGTTCGTACCTGGAGTGGTGCCAGCCCGTCATGGAGGACTGGAGGCTGCCTTCTTTCCATCTCCCAGGTAGAACCACAGAGAGAGCGGCTGCCGTCAGCCTAGCCTCCCTCCGGCCCTGAGAGCTCCGCCGGCCGGCCTCGAGCCTCGCCTTCTCAAGTGCAGACTGCCCGCTCCGAGTGGGGAGACCAGGCTTCCGCACCGGAAACGGGGTACCGGGCGTGACGTCACGGCAGCCAGGGCGTTCGGCCTCCCAGAAGGCACCGCGTCCTCGCCGTCCTCCCTAACTGACGGCGGCGCACACCAATAGTCGCTCGCAGCCTGTGAGGACGCTCGGAAGGGCGAGGGGAGGGCTTGGCCTCTCGCGCCTAGTTTCCTGGTCGCTCCCCGAGCCGGGTCTCTGGGCCATCCTCAGCGAGCGCCCAGGGGCGACAGGGCCCCCGAGAGGTGAGGGGCTCCGCGAGGGCGGGAACCAGGCTGAGGCGGCCTCTGGGGAGCGGAGCGTGGTCTGTTGCCGGGGGAGCCTGGCCAGATAGGGATCCGGGAATGCGCCCCAGGCAGTGCCGCCGGGGCGCGGTAAAGGTACCCCTTGGCCGGTGGGAGAGTCTCCAGAGTGGGCCTGGCCTGGTGGGATGTTCCCTGCCGCTCTCAACAGCGCATTGACGGCAGAACAGAGTCAGCAGGCCTTGTGTGGTCACCTCATGCGGCCTTGAGTTTGCTCTTTGAGCCATCAACTGCTCCTTGAAGGGCATCCGAGAGACTTGCGGTCCAAGGGGCGCAAGTACGGCCAGATTCAGTGGCCAAGCTGACTTCTAAGCAGATGCCCTCGGTGTTGGACCCCAGATTTCATGTCTTCTAGCCCATTTCTCTTTCCACCCGCCTAAGTTAAAACACTCTTCCCAGTGGTGTTTGCACTTCATATTTCTGGGAGGCTGGTCCTTTGTCTTCTGCCGACTGCCTGCGCTCCCTTCCGTTTGGCCCTTGAGGTTTGTACATTCTTTGGCTTTCGTTCTCAGGATCTTCCTTTCAGGCCGTGCTAAGAGTATCTGGTTCAGGGACCTTCGTTTTCAGTTATGAGTTTCCTACCTCAGCTTATCTTTCCATTCTGATTTAGATCTCATGTGGTCTCACTACCCAAGCCACCTATGGGAGGGCAGCCATGCCCTGCCTGATCTTGTGGATAACCCATGGTTTCTCTCATCTGCAGCTTGGCTATCTCCACAGATTTCCTTCAGGAAGAAGTGGCTCTCGAAGCTCTGCTGAAACAAGTGTGGTGTGTGATCTCAAGGTGTGATGGCTGCAAAAGTGGTTCCTATGCCCCCAAAGCCAAAGCGGTCTTTTATTTTGAGAGTTCCTCCAGACTCCAAGCTGGGTCAAGACCTACTTCGAGATGCTACTAGTGGGCCCAAGACCATCCACCAGCTGGTTCTGGAGCACTTCCTTACCTTCTTACCCAAGCCAAGCATGGTCCAGCCCAGTCAGAAAGTCAAGGAGACCTTGGTTATTATGAAGGATGTGAGCTCAGACCTTCAGAACAGAGGTAAGAAGCAGGTGCTGTTTCACTAGAAGAGAAAGGAATGGTACTGGGGGCTGAGATAGGCTTCCATGTTAGTAATGGTTCAGGATGGTAGATAATTGCAAAAAGGAGTTGATTCTAATAGGTCAACAAGTTGGGGAGAGGGAGTGTTTTTTCTCAAGCTGGAGCTTGTGCGGTTTGCTGGGTGTGTGTAAAGCCATAGAATAAACAGTGCGCATCTTTTCGGTAGTGTCAGTTTTACACAAACATTTGCAGGGCAGGGCATATATCTTTTTAGGATAAGGAAATGTAAGTGAATTATTGAATTGACTTCAGTTTATGTGGAATTTTGGAAATTTTGTGTTTGCTGTGGGTATCTTCAGACTATCTTCTCCTAACCTTCTCTCTAGTAGTAATGGGAATAGTAAAAGGTGCTTAGGGAAATCATTCTTTTAATAATGAGGAGACCCCATATAGGTTTGAGACCCTGTGGTTTATGGCTTGATCTCTCACTGGACTCACAGGAGCAGAAAAAGCCATCAGTTTCCTGCAGAAGGAATGAAGACATTCTGGTCTAAGGTGTGGGTAGAGTCTCCATAGTAGAGTCACTGACTTTTCCATTAACTGCAGCTTCCTCTTTCCCCAGTGCAACCTCATCCCTTAGTGAAGCTTCCGCCCAGAGAAGGAATCCGGCAGAAACAGGAGACGGTGTCTCTGTGTTTAAAAGATAAGCCTGAGGTGGGTTCAGTTTTCCTGTTCACTGTTTGAGTGCACCTCCTTCTCTGCTCTTGCAGCCCTCCCTCTCAGCCACCTTGTATTAAAACACACTATTGGGAGTCAGCAAGAAGAGTGGGCTTGTTCATCACTGCCTCCTTGGATGTTTGTCCTCTGCTTTTCCTTTAGCTCCTCTCTGAGCCTGGCTTTCTGTGCTCCACGGCATGGAACTTACAGATCCCTTTTGCCATCCCTACCTTGATCTTGGGTCTAAGTCTTTCTTACCAGTAGGGCTGTCAAGCAGCTTCTGTTATTAAGAGGAGTGGGACCTGTTGCTCTTTTAGGAGCTGATGGTCTTTGAGGATTTGAATGTATTTCACTCCCAAGAAGAATGTGTGAACCTGGATCCTGTTCAACAGCCCAACTCAGAGAAGGAAGGAGACAGTGTTGGGGAGATGATGCTACTCGGTAAGAAAATCAAGTCCCTCGTGTGTTCAGATTGAATGCTGTGTTCTTCTGCTTCATCTCAGACTTTTTCAAGACATTATTCACACCACCTAAGCATATGTACACACACACGTTTAATTTTTGTTTTATCCCCTCTGGCAGAGCCTGCTTCAGCTGGGGGTAGTCATTTTCCCTGTATCTTGAGGGCTGCAAGGGTAGAGTGGGGGGAACTTCTCTTGGTAAGCAAACCTGTGGCTAATGTAGTAATATCAAACATTCAAACAGAAAATGCAGGCACACTGTTTCTGAATCCATTTTGTGGATTCAGTGCTATTCTCCCGGTAGGTATATTTTAAATTAGCGCTTTCATTGGACACATGACTAACTCTTTAAGTCTTTTGTTTCCTTGATGTTCAATAGCTATGAAGCCTACAAGCCTAAGTGAATTCCAACAGTGGAATACACTGTTGATGGAAATAATATCTAGTACTTATTAAGCACTTGCATGCCATTATGTGCTAGGCACTAGTCTAAGTACTTTGCATGCATGTATCATCTTATGTCACTCTCACAATAGTACTGTGGGGTAAGGAATTATTACTATTTTATAGGTGATGTAACTGAAGGAGAAAAAAGTTAAGAAATTTGCTAACGGTCATACATCAGTAGGTAGTGGAGCAGGGATTTGGATTTAGACTCAGGGAATCTAACAGAAGAGTTTGCAGTCTTGGCCCAGAGCTATACTGCCTCCTTGCTGCATTTCTCATAATTTTGTCAGAGAATTTCCTATATGGTTGGTGAATGGGGCCTTCTTCATGTGTACTCATTTCCCAGTAATGGTTAACAAGTGCCCTCAGTACTAATATGAACTTATCTTGCAGCAGCTTCTCTCTAAGCTGCTTAGAGATGCTTCAGCTTTTCTCTAGAAATATGCTGCTACCCCAGAGTCAGGAGCCCTCAAAAATCATTTTGCTGAGTGCCTAATACTTTTTACCTTGCCATCAGGGCTGTTTGCTTCTGAGGCTGAAGTGGAGCAAAGAGTAGATTTTGTGAGTTGCCTGGAGTGACAAATGTCCATAATGACTATTGAACTCTCTAGTTGTCTTACACCGTATGGTCAGGGTTGTGGTACATAATGGGCATGGTTGATTTCCCATAGATTATTCTATGTAATATTTTATTTATTTTAGGGAAAAGTATAAGCAGATCAGATTTTTTACGCTGAGTCTTGGGCAAAGCTAGCCCTTTGTTTTGGGTGACTGGTTGGTGGGTATGTTGCCAACTCCAGGACCACTTTGGCCATGAACCTTGAGACCTAATCCTCACCCTTCCCTTGCTCATACCCAGAAGCTGATGATTTAAGCCTAGAGTCATTCACCAACATTTAATAAATGCTACTTGTTTTTTCATCTGGCAGGGTTGGGTTCTGGAGTTGATATTCAGTGTGTTAAAAAGATACATAATGCTCCATTCCTACCCTCCAGGAGCTTCCAATTTGTTTTGTAAGATAAGTCATTCACCTAAAGAGATAAGCAGTGTGAAACGTATAGCTCTAAAAAGCTATGACAAGGTCAAGGCAGGATTTAGACGCAGGAGCAGAGTTTGGAAGAAGATGGATTTGATTTTAGATGAGATTGGATCCGTGGCAGGAAATATGAGATTATCCTCTGAGCACTTGGCCTTTGGGGATTGGAGGTCACATGTAAGGACATAGAGATTTGGGGGTCATAAGCATAGAGCTGATAGTTGAAATAGTAACATTTGGTCAGTTTGCAAAGGGAAAAGTATAAAGGAATGAACCTCGTAGGGACAGAAATAAAAGGAGAGCCCTTGACAGAGGAGGACAGAATGTGTCTCAGTCTAAGTGAACCACGTGAAAACAACTGAAAATGTAGAACACTTAAACAAATCCTCAGTGAGATAGTTGTTATGGTTATGCCTGCCCTCTACTGTGGTAAGAGAATATGCCTTCTCAAGATGGATGCAAATTGACCACATACTATGCGACAACGACACGTAGATTCCAAAAAGTAGAGATAATACCAAGGGATCTATCACAATGCAGTACAGCGAGAAATTAATAAATCAGAAAAAAAGTTCGTTCCACCTCGACATTTTAAAACTGTTAAGTAACCTTGGGTCAAAGGGAAAATACAAATTAAAATTGCATAATTTTTCTAGAAAACACTATATATCAGAATTTATGATTTAACCTAAAGTGGTACTCAGAAGAAAATTCGTGGCTGAAAAAACATGTTGAAAACATGTTCATTAATTTAGAAAAATGAAAGTAATTAAACCTCTGACTCAAAGTTAGGAAAAAACAAGGTAAAGGAAAGCAAAGTATTAATAAATACATAACTAGAAGTCAATAAGTTAAAAATAGAAACAACAGAGGGACTAATAAATAGATTTTTCCATATAGGAAATTGAAATTGTCAAAAAACTAGCCCCCCACCCAAGAAAAGGGACCAGTCTCTGTCACAGAAAGTTCTTGTAAATCTTTAAAAATTAGACAGTTCAAATGCTATGAAAACTTCCAGAGTATACAAAAAGAAGGAAAACTTCCACCAAATTCTTTTAATGAAATTAGTGTAACAAAGATACCATAACCTGATAAAAACTGCCATGACCAAATAAGATTCCAGGAATGCAAAAATGATTGAATAATAGTCTATTAATATAATCCATCTTAAAATAAAAAGAAAATGCCTATAATCATTTTCATATTTATTGATAGATATTTAACAAAATACAAACCCCTTCATAAGAACACTTAACAAAATAGTAATTAATGGATATTTCCTTAACTTATCCTTTCAGCCAGCATCATCTTTAACAGGAAACACTTGGAGGCATTCCCACTAAAATGAGGAATGCAGCAGTGAAGCCCAGTGTCACTACTAATATTTAATATTGTGTTTCAGGTATTAGCCAGTGCAGTTAAATGAGAAAAATTATTTCTATAAGAATTTAAGAGAAAGATAAAATTACATCTATTTACATATGATATAATGCAAAATTTCCCCTGGAACTAGACAATCTGATCTCATATTCAAATGGAAAAATAAATATGAGTAACTAGGAAAATGGAGAAGAGCAGTGGGGTGGGAAGGGTTCTAGTATATCAGCTGTGAAAGGAACCTCTAAAGCTGTCTTCGGGGCTGGCCCCATGGCCGAGTGGTTAAGTTCACACGCTCTGCTGCAGGTGGCCCAGTGTTTCGTTGGTTCAAATCCTGGGCGCGGACATGGCACTGCTCATCAAACCACACTGAGGCAGTGTCCCACATGCCACAACTAGAAGGACCCACAATGAAGAATATACAACTATGTACTGGGGGGCTTTGGGGAGAAAAAGGAAAAAAATAAAGTCTTTAAAGAAAAAAAAGCTGATGCTGTAATAATTGGCTTAAAGCTGTCTTAGGAAAACTTGTGGTATCGGCATGTGATCAGACAGACCAGTGAGATGGAATGAGAAGTCCCAAAATAGTCTCAAATACACAGGAGGATTTAGTTTATGATAAAGTTAGAATTTCCAATCAGCAAGGTAAAAAGGGACTTCTTTTTTTTTTTTTTTTTTTGCTGAGGAAGATTAGCCCTGAGCTAACATCAGTGCCCATCTTCCTCTACTTTATATGTGGGACGCCTGCCACAGCATGGCTTGCCAAGCAGTGCGTGGGTCCACACTGGAATCCGAACTGGCAAACCCCAAGCTGCCAAAGTGGAAGATGCAAACTTAACGGCTGTGCCACCAAGCCAGCCCCCATTCTTCCTCTTTCTTTGCTTGAGGAAGATTAGCCCTCTGCTAATATCTGTGCTAGTCTTCCTGTATTTTGTATGTGGGTTGCTGCCACAGCATGGCTGAGAAGTAGTGTAGGTCCACGCTTGGGATCTGAACCCAGGCTGCAAAAGTGGAGCACATGGAACTTAACTACTATTCCATGGGGCTGGCCCCTGAAAAGGGACTTTTTGTTAAAACGTGTTGGGACAACTCAGTAGCCATTTGATGAATCATACCTTACTTTGCACACCAAGTAAAACTCCAGATGGATCAAAGATTTTAAGTATTAAAAAAAAAACACATAGGGGGCTGGCCCCGTGGCCGAGTGGTTAAGTTCGCGCGCTCCGCTGCAGGCGGCCCAGTGTTTCGTTGGTTCGAATCCTGGGCGCAGACGTGGCACTGCTCATCAGACCACGCTGAGGCAGCGTCCCACATACCACAACTAGAAGAACCCACAACGAAGAATATACAACTATGTACCAGGGGGCTTTGGGGAGAAAAAGGAAATAATAAAATCTTTAAAAAAAAAAAAAACACATAAAAGCACAATTAGAGAATATGAGTGGATCCTTTTTTTAGATTTTTATTTTTCCTTTTTCTCCCCAAAGCCCCCCCAGTACATAGTTGTATATTTTTTTAGTCGTGGGTCCTTCTAGTTGTGGCATGTGGGATGCCGCCTCAGCATGGCTTGATGAGCGGTGCCATGTTGGCAGCCAGGATCCAAACCAGCGAAACCCTGGGCCACCAAAGCGGAGCACTTGAACTTAATCACTCAGCCCTGGAGCTGGCCCCTGGGTCCCCTTCTTTTATAACCATGGGATAGGAAGGTTTTTCTAATTAAGACTCAAAAGTCTAGAAGTTTTGAAAGAAAAGATATATTGAATACATCAAAATAAAAAAATTCTGTATGGCAAAATAAAAAATATATAAGCAAATAAAATGCAATAAATGGGGGGAAATATTTACAACTCATATCAGACAAAAGCCTAATCTTCCTAATTTATAAAGAGCACCTAGAAATAGGGAAGAGAAAGATCAACAGATTCACTTGGGAATACAAATTACCCTTAAACACATGAAAAGATGTCCAGCCCTACTTACAATTAGAAATGCAGATTAAGGGACCAGCCTGGTGGCGCAGCGGTTGAGTTTGCACGTTCTGCTTCTCGGCGGCCTGGGGTTTGCTGGTTCGGATGCTGGGTGTGGACATGGCACCACTTGGCAAAAGCCATGCTGTGATAGGTGTCCCACCTATATAGTGGGGGAGAATGGGCATGGATGTTGGCTTGGGGCCAGTCTGCCTTGGCAAAAAGAGGAGGATTGGTAGTAGTTGGCTCAAGGCTAGTCTTCCTCCAAAAAAAGAAAAATGCAGATTAAACCTCTACTGACTTACCTTTTTTTTTTAACCTGTCAGATTATGGGAATCAGAAACTTACACTGGTGGTGAGGTAGTTAGGAGACAGTCTGTTGCTGGTGGGCATGCAGCATGGTACAGTCCCTCCATCTGGGAATCTGTAATTACCCATGTTACAGATGTGTTTACCCTTTGATCCAGCAGTCCCACCTCTGGGAATCTGACTTACAGATAATAGCCATGGCACACATTCAAAATAATGTACAAACAAGGTTATTCATCGTGATATTCTTTGTAAAAAACACAAGGATGAAAACAGTCTGTGTGTGTCGGCAGGGGACTGGTGGAATATGGTGTGTCCACGTATCATACCATGATAATCTCTGTGCACTGGAATATAGCGATTGAAATGAAGCAAGTAGCAGAAATATACACAGTATACTACCTTTTATATAAGAAAGGGGAGAAAAAGGAAATGTATTGTCTAAAGAAACAACGGAAGAATAAAAAGAGACTACTGGCATACCTCAGAAATATTGACGGTTTGGTTCCAGACCACCACAATAAACCGAATATTGCAATAAAGCAAGTCATGAATTTTTTGGTTTCCGAATGCATATAAAATTCATTTATACTGTAAATACAGTCAGATTCAAAAATTTTTAAAAAGGTAGAAATGGATATTCTGGCTGGTTTTACCAACATTAGACATGTTTCAAACAATAACACTGTGATACTGAATTCCAAATGTATTGGAGTTAACCATAAAAATAAATCATAAAAGAATGGCCAAAAAACAGAGCAGAAATTTATCAGATTTTGAAAGACTGGTATTTTTTTTTCTGGTTTCAAGTTATAGAGTTATAGAGGAAGACTTCAATTAAAAAATATTTACCTCGGGGCTGGCCCAGTGGTGTAGTGGTTAAGTTTGCGCACTCTGCTTTGGCAGCCCTGGGTTCATGGGTTCAGATCCTGGGTGCAGACCTACACACTGTTCATCAAGCCATGCTGTGGTGGTGTCCCACATATTAAATAGAGGAAGATTGGCACAGATGTTAGCTCAGGGCCAATCTTCCTCACCAACAAAGTAAAATTAAAAAATTAAAAAGATATTTGCGTCAGTAGTGACTGACAAAGAGAATAAGATTTGGAATATATAAGATTTCTTTAAATTTATAAAAGTCCCACCCAATAGATAAAATTACTAGTTTGAAATAAAGTGCAAAATAAAGCTACAATGAGAAACCATTTTGTATCTACTAAATATTTTTAAATTTTATCTAATGCTGGCAAGATTAGTTAAAATTGATATCCACATGTTGATGGTTGTATTGAAATTGGTACATCTTCTTTGGAAAGCAGTGTGGCAGTTCATATCAAGAGCTGTGGGGGCTGGCTCTGTGGCCGAGTGGTTAAGTTCGTGTGCTCTGCTTCAGTGGCCCAGGGTTTCACCAATTTGGATCCTGGGCACGGACGTGGCACCACTCATCAGGCCATGCTGAGGTGGCATCCTACATGCTACAATTAGAAGTACCCACAACTAAAATATGCAACTATGTACTGGGGGGATTTGGGGAGAAAAAGCAGAAAAAAAAGAAGACTGGCAACAGTTGTTAGCTCGGGTGCCAATCTTAAAAAAAAAAAAGGCATAATAAAAATTGGCATATTCTTTGACCCAGCATTTTCATTATCCTAAGAGAATAATTGAAAGGGATAATTAAAAAGAAAAACTCCATTGATGTGAAACTGCTAAATACAGCAGAGATTCACATTCCAGCTTCAAGATCAGCCAGATATCTAAGTGGTTGATTTAACTCTTTATTTTCAGTAAGTTGTCCAGAGTATAGGGGTCCCTTGTCACCCCACCTGTTCACAGCATACTTTTTTTCCACTTTGTTACCTAGTCGTTATAATCTGTTATTTCACTCACTTTTTTTGGTAGTATAATATAAATACAGAAAAGTCTACAAATCATAAGTGTAGGGCTCAGCTTTTCACAAAATATACACATCTGAAACTGCCACCCAAAATTGACTATTCCTAGCACCCCAGAAATCCCTCTTGTTCCCCCTGCACAGCCACTACTCCTCTTCTTCCCCCAAAAAGACCACCATTGACTTCTACCATAGTTTCATTTTATCAGTTGTAGTAATCACTTTAATCCCCAAATAGTAATCCATTTGTGAATATGGTATGCCTTGTTTTTGGTCATTTGAATTGTTTCTGGTTTTTCACTATATAGAATATTATAGTATTATCTAATGCTATACTATTATAATATTTAATGTAGTGAAAACCTGGAAGTAACTCATCTTACTGTTCACTTACTGGCCTCCTAAAGATTATGACCAGTATCCTTGGTACTCTTTAGTATTTATGTTCTGCAACCCCTAGTGCTTAGCTCAGTGCTCTATACAGAATATAAGGTCAGTATGAACTTGGTGAGGGACTAATTTGTGCCTATTCAGAAAACAAACATGAAGTCTTTCAGTCCCATTCATTTCATTTTTTAAAAAAGTCAAAAGACTGTGTGCTTACATTGTGGGGTATGGAAAGATTTATCAGTCATGTATTCCACCCTTAATAAGAGTGGAAGAGGAGTGGTGATGGCAGTTATTTGCTGGTCCTCAGATTTCTGACTTTCAAGGTTATTGTTTCATGAGAAATCTGACTTGTTTTTTCCCACCTGGTGTCATATCCCTCAAAAGTTATTAAATGCTCTCTGTTTTCAGCAGTCAATGACAGTAATCCTGAGAGTGAAGATTTTCAGAAGGAACCTGTAGAGAATAAAGATCATACAGAACAGTTTTCAGATTGTGATAAAATGGATTGTTCCATGGTCTCTGAGCAACTTCCAGATTGCCATAAAGAAAAAAGACTAAATACATCCATTCCAAAGGAAAGGAAAATGAGAAATCTTTTAGTTACCATTGAAAATGATACTCCACTAGAAGAACTCTCAAAATATGTGGATATCAATGTTGCTGCACTTACCCGAAATCGAAGAACACGAAGATGGTACACTTGTCCACTGTGTGGAAGACAGTTTAATGAAAGTTCTTACCTTATTTCCCACCAGAGGACTCACACTGGAGAAAAACCCTATGACTGTAGTCACTGTGGGAAAAGCTTCAATCATAAAACAAACCTTAATAAACATGAGCGAATCCATACAGGAGAGAAACCTTATTCGTGTTCTCAATGTGGGAAAAACTTTCGTCAGAATTCTCATCGGAGTCGCCATGAAGGAATCCATATAAGGGAGAAGATATTTAAGTGTCCGGAGTGTGGGAAAACCTTCCCAGGGAATGAAGAATTTGTGCTTCATCTGCAGAGTCATGAGGCTGAGAGGCCATATGGTTGCAGAAAATGTGGGAGAAGATTTGGTCGGCTGTCAAACTGTACCCGGCACGAAAAAACCCACTCAGCTTGTAAGACCCGAAAGCAGAAGTGTGATCGGGAAAGGTCTGATGGTCCTACCTCAACCTGAAATGTTTCGTAAGGAATTCTGAATTCCCAGGCTGTCTGAAAAGATAGAAATATGTGAAAACCTCATTATAGCCAAATTTGGATAAATGCCCATTTTGGCTAAAACCTCAAATTTTTAGAAAATTCACAAAGAAGAAACACATCCTCAAGGGCTATACCTCAGTTAGCAGCTAGGCTTTTTGGACTAAGGAGCTTTCTTTTGTGAACTTACACAACAGTGTATAGGTCACAAATCCCTTTCTGGGGAAAGGCTTTGAATGTGAGTCTGGAGGCTGCTTACTTGCAAGGTGAACAGAGTGACTTGTGTACTGAAAGTATGTCCATTTTTCTCCCAAATAGGAATTCACACCTGAGAAAAGAGAAATAATGCCAAGGTCCTTATCTGGGACTGTGTTCCCCTGAAAGAACCAAACTACTGATAGGTTAAGCCAACAGCTTCTATTAGCAATTCATATAACCCTCTAAGAACATCCTGTTAAAGCTTGAGTGTTGAAAGGGATTGTTTACTTTGGAATATAGAAAAATACAGCAATTGAATGTCAAAGACTTACTCTGTCATTTGTATGTGATCTAAACTAACAATTTCAGTAACATTTGCAATTTGTGGTGAAAAGTGACTATTTTACAGAAATCCTTTTCAGAACATAATTTAAAAATGTCTACTCTTCTTACTGTATTTTGTTCAGCTATAATGGCTCAAACAGCTCTCTCATGCCTTTTCCTTGCTGAAAGAAGTTTGGATTGCTCAGGCCTGGCCACCCAGCCCCACTACTAGAAAAGCTCTTCAGAATCTTGGCCCTCTACTGAGCCAAGAAGACACCTGCTAGAAAGGAAACTCAAAGAGCCTGAAGAGGAGGAGAAAGAGGTTGGCTTGGCTCCATGGCTGGTCAATAACCTTACCACATACTTCATTCCCCTCTAAGCAGTTATCAGACCTTTGGCAATGGGTGGTCACTACCTCACAAGCAGAGTGTTTTATTTTTAGAAATTATGTCTCCAGTGGCTAGCTCACATTGCCCCTCAAGAGACAGGATTCCAGTGTCTTCATTGTGGTGGATATTTGTTCTCTTTGGCCTCCAGATAGCCAGACTTTCCTGACTTGTCTGCCTGGAGGCAAGGCCAGCGGTGCCTTCATGGGACCGATCCTGTGGTGTGTGATTTTAAGGATTCTTGGTCAGTTTTGCCCTTTTTAGGTTGCCCAAAGTTTTACATGAGTATTTTGATTGGAATAGGTTAATCCTATAAACTATTTAGGAAAGATTGTTCACTTTAAAAATTTTGTTTCCCATCAAGGAACATGCCTTTCCATTTATTACAGTATTATATTCCTGAGTAAATTTTTCTAATTTTCTTCATGAAAGTTCTATACAATTTTGTTATTGTAAATAGTTTTTTTCATTATATTTTTCTAGTTGGTTATTGCTCTTACATAGGAAAGTTATTTTTAATTATGTATTTGTGAAACTAGCCACATCACTGAATGTTCTTAATTTTCAATAATTTCTCAATTCTGTTATAATTTGTGGTTTAAAATTATATCATCTACAAATAATAGTTTTGTTTCTTTTTTTCTGCCTGTTGCAATTTTTTTGTTATTTTAAACATATAGTTCTAAGCTTTGTTTTGGTACAAAGCATACTAAAAGAAGGACATTTTATGATACAGTTCAGTCCTGAGTCCTAATTAAAAACAACAACAGAAAACCACTTTAAAGGCCACAGAGAAACTTTCCTTTATCAGCTGTATTTCAAGCCTATGGTATCCTTTAAAACTAGGGACCAAACTGGCTGCCAACAGTGTTATTCTCTTATTCCTCCAGAAGTCTTGCCAAGGTCCACCTGGGCAGAGGAGCCATCTGCACACCTAGAAAATGTAAAGGCTGAGCCACTTGCCTGGCAGTGACTGGAGAGGGTGGGGGGGTCCCTGGCGCAAAATGATCCTGTTTCCTGCTCAACTTTTGGGCTACACAGTCCCCAAGGCGTGTGGGTAGGTGATGCTCCCATGACCTAAGCCACCTTCCCACACCTGGGAGGTGCCCTCCATGGCATAGGATGCAGTGTACACAAGAGCCTGAGGACCCCCAGTCAGGGTTGTCAGACCTGCTGTCCCCAGAGGGTGGGGTCTGGGCCTGTCGACTTCTCGGCCCCTGATCCCCAGACCCTGGAGGGGCAACAAAGGAGGGCCCTTTGCCCCTGCCCGGGGACTCAGGGCCAGTATGCCCAGAGTCCACCACTTCCAAATGCGAGAGCACAGGGAAGCTGTTAGATGACGACTAAGTGCTCAGTAAGGAGCCTGATGCCAGTTAATGAAAAAAAGCAAACACAACAAATGGGTTTCCAGTTAGAAAATGAGAAGGACCAAAGATCTGATTCCAACACCAACTACAAGTTGAAGGCACGTATCCCCTAAAGGCGGGCACCAGGCCCTGGGTTGTAAAGGGGAGCAACACACCCATGGAGTTTTGTTGAGGGGGTTGGGGGGAAAAATTCAGTAAATCTCAAAAACATGTATGCAGCTACACACTGTGACAAGTGCTAGGAAGGAAAAGGATTCTATGAGAGTGTTACAGGTGAATTTCCCAGAGAGGACTTTGGGGAAGTGGCATTTAAACTGAGACCAGAAAGATGAGATAGGGGAGGAAGTGGACAGCGTGAGGGAATGTTCCAATAACAAGAAGACAGGGACAGATACTTTTTAGATAAAGATACATGAATGGTTAAAAGAAATAGGAATATTCAGCCTTACTAGTAATCTTAAGAGTTATAAATTGAAAGAACAAGATGTTTTGGGTGTATTGAACGAGCAGGGTTGTGTGTGTGCGTAAATGTTCAGCTTGGCAAAGGAGGAATGATAGCATCCATCTACTGTGATAAGAATGTTTAAAAAAATTAGTACTCTTTGCCTTAGCATTTTACCTTTTATGATACAAGGCAAAATATAATATTATAAGACTGAAAAATTAGAAACAACCTAAATGGTTGAATAAATGGTGCAATATTATAAAGCTAATAAAAACAATGCTTGGGGCCACCCCCGGGGCCGAGTGGTTAAGTTTGTGCGCTCCACTTTGGTGGCCCAGGGTTTCCCTGGTTCGGGTCCTGGGCATCGACATGGCACTGCTTATCAAGCTATGCTGAGGCGGCATCTCACATAGCACAACCACAAGGACCTACAACTAGAATATACAACTATGTACTGGGCGGGGGGGGCTTTGGGAGGAAGAAGGAGGGGAAAAAAACAACCAAAACTGAAGATTGGCAACAGATGTTAGCTAAGGTGCCAGTCTTAAAACAAACAAAAAAACCCCCAGTGCTTTTCATTAACCTTATTTGGTAGGGTGGGTCTCATCTTCTTTCCATTTTCTCTTGAGCCCATTCCAGTTTCACCTTCACCTTCAACACTTCACTGAACATTTATAGAATATTTCACCAACAAAAGCAGAATACACATTCTTCTCAAGCACACATGAAACATCGCTAAGATAGATGACATCTAGGCCATGCAAATTTAAAAGAATAGAAATCAAAGTATGTTCTCAGATCGCAATGAAATTAAACTAGAAATTAATAGCAGAAAGCTGTAAAATCCCAAAATATTTAGAGATTTAACAACACACTCATAAATAACAAATGGGTCCAAGAAGAAGTCTCAAGAGGAATTTAAAAATATTTTGAACTAAATGAAAATGAAAATACAACTTATCAAAATTTGTGGGATGCAATGAAAGCAATGCTTAGAGGGAAATTTATAGCATTGGATGCATATACTAGAAAAGAAGAAAGGACTAAAATCAATAATCTTGTTTCCACCTTAAGATCTACAAAAGAAGATGTAATTAAATCCAAAGTAAACAAAAGAAAAGACATGATAAAAATTAGAATAGAAATATATGAAATGAAAAACAGGAAATAAACAGAGAAAATCAACAAAATCAAAAGAAAATATCTGGGCCAGCCTGGTGGCACAGTAGTTAAGTTCGTGGGCTCTGCTTTAGTGGTCCAGGGTTTGCCAGTTCAGATCTTGGGCGTGGACCTACACACCACTTATCAAGCTATGCTGTGGCAGGCATCCCACATATAGAGTGGAGGAGGATGGGCATGGGCACAGATGTTAGCTCAAGGCCAGTCTTCCTCAGCAAAAAGAGGAGGGCTGGTGGCATATGTTAGCTCAGGGATAATCTTCAAAAAAAAAAAAAAGAAAAGATCTTTGAAAAGATTGACACAATCGATAATCCCCTAGCCAGCCTAACCAACAACAGAAAAGAGAGGGCACAAATTACTAATATCAGAAATGAAAAAGAGGCCATCACTACAAATCCTATGAACATTAAAAGGATAATGCAGGAATATTATGAACAACACTATGCCCACAAATTTGGGAACCGAGATTAATGGACCAATTCCTTGAAAGACACAATTGAAAACTCACTCAAGGAAAAACAATCTGAATAGACTTGTCTTAATTAAAGAAACTATGAATAATTAACAACCTTCCAAAACAGAAAGCACCAGCCACAGATGGTTTCACTGGTGAATTCTACATTTATGGAAGAAATTTTTCCAATTCTTACAATCTCTTCCAGAAAATAGAAGCAGAAGGAACACTTCCTTACTCATTCTATGAGGCCAGCATTACCCTAATGCCCAAACTGGACAAATCCATTACAAGAAAGGAAAACTATAGACTAATTACTCTCATGGACATAGCTGCCAAAATCCTCAACAAAATATTAGCAAATTGAATCCAACAGTGTATACAAAGAATTATACACAATGACCAAATGAAATATATATGCAAGGCTAGTTCAACATTTGAAAAATCAATGAATGTAATCCATCACATCAACAAGCTAAAGAAGAAAAATCATGTAATCATCAGATGTAGAAAAAGCATTAGACAAAATCCAGCTCCCATTCATGATAAAAACGTTCACAAACTAAGAATGAGGGGACCTTCCTCAACTTGATAAAGAACATGTACAAAACCTTACAGCCAACATAATAATTAATGGACAGAAACTAGATACTTTCAACGTAAGATCAGGAATAAGGAACAAGGATCAGGAGCAAGGATATCCACTCCCACCACTCCCATTCAACACATATTGAAAGTTCCAGCTAATGCAATAGGACAAATAAAAGAAATAAAATGTATGCAGATTGGGAAGGAAAAAATAAAACTGTCTTTGTTTGCAGGTGACATAATTGTCTATGTAGAAAATCCCAAAGAACAGACACACAGATACACACACACACAGACACACACACACACACACACACAAACTCCTGGAACTCATGAGTGATTATAGCAAGGTGGCAGGATACAAGACTAATCTACCAAAGTCGATTGCTTTCCTATATACCAGCAATGAGCAAGTGGAATTTGAAATTAAAAATACAACACTATTTCTATTAGTACACCAAAAAAAATGTTTAGGTGTAAATCTAACTAAATATGTACAAGATCTATAGAAGAAAACTACAAAACTTGAAAGAAACCAAAGATCTAAATAAATGGACAGCTATTCCATGTTGATGGATAGGAAGACTGAGCAGTGTTAAGATATCAGTTTTTCCCAAATACTGTCTATATGCTGATGTTTCCCCAATGTATATTTCCAGCTCCAACCTCTCCCCTGATGTCTAAACCTACATATACAATTCCTTCTTGATAGTTCCATTTGGATGTCTAATGGACATCTCAAATTCAAAATGGCTATAACAGGAATCTTGATTTCCCCCACCGCTGTTCTGAGACTGTTATCATGGAAGAAAGTAAAGGATTATGTCACACTCTATTATGCCTGGTGGCATTGACATTGTCTCACCATGGGAGATAGAAGATACAAATGTTTCATCAAAGAGGTTAGGAGAAAACTCTGTAGTTTTAAATTTGAATTGGAAGTATCAGTATGAGCTCATGGTGTATTTTTATCTTAAGAAAATGTTTCCTAACTGTGTCTACTGAAAGAGCATGGGAAAAATGATCAGCTCAGCAGCAGTGAGCACCATTTCCCAATAAAAGGAGACAGGTACTTTAGAGAAATAGCCAATTCTAGGTCTGGGGCAGAAAATGTACAGAATGAGTCTAGAACATCTTGTAATACCAGGTGGCAAGGATGCTATCAAAAGACTACCGAGATTCTGCCAAAAGAAATCAGAAGCCAACTTTATAGAGGTTCCTGATGGCCAAAGATAGGGCAATTTGAGAATCAATAATGATAATGACTATAATTATTGAAAAATATCAAATATGTCTAAATCTTTGAGTTTATAATTATACTTAAAAAACAAAAACTAGTTGGTTATCATTGGAGGCTGCTATTCAACCAGCTCATTATTTTGAACACATGTAGACAAAATGAAAGAATCTAGCATTTATCCTGCCTTTTTTATACAAAATGCTGGGGAACCAAATAGCGGGGGGTAGGGGGGACATTTCTCTTTACAGGAATATTCTAGTTAGTAAATGAAAAAAGAATAATAAAGAATCACTGTCTTGCAACAAGTAATGAATTTATGGATCTTAACATTAAGCATCAATGCCTACTAACATCAGAAAAAAAAAGAACTAGACGTTTTACCTCCTTGTTGAAAAACATACCACCAACTATGATGTAGTCTTGCCAAAAAATTGAACTTGAATCTGATCAAGCCTCCAGATCCAAATTCCATTTTACAGGGGACAGAGGAACATTTTAAAAGACACCATAGAGATGCAAGGATCAAAATCCTGCCTGTGGAGACTACACAGGACAAATAGCTCAATTTCTGTAAAAAATATATTGTAAGAACAAAAGATATGAAAGGGGAGCTTATAGTTTATTTATTTATTATTATTTTTGGTGAGGAAGATTGGCCCTGAGCTAACATCTGTTGCCAATCTTCCTCTTTTTTTTTTTTTTCCTCCCTGAAGCCCCAATACATAGTTGTATATCCTAGTTGTAAGCCATTCTAGCTCCTCCATGTTGGATGCTGCCATGGCATGGCCTGATGAGTGGTGTGTAGGTCCATGCCCAGGATCCAAACCAGCGAACCCTGGGCTGCTGAAGTGCTTCAGGCGAACTTAACCACTCGGCCACACGGCTGGCCCTGGGAGCTTATAATTTAAATGAGAAGTTAAACAATAGTTAAGATATATAATCAATAGTAATGTGAAGATTTTGAGTCCCAATTCAAAAATGTGGAAAAAAAATATTTTAATGAGACAATTAGAAATATTTGATAAAATTAAGGAATTACTGTTAATTTTCTAAAGCATGATAATGATATGTGGTTATGTTTAAAAAAAAAAGAGAGAGAGAGCGAGAGCAAGAGACCTTATCTTTTATCCTATATTCATGGATGAAATGATGCCTGAAATTTAAAATAAAACAGGCAAGGGAAAGAAGTTAGGGGTATTGGTGAAACAATATTGCCCATGAATTGAAAATTACTGCATCTCGGTGATGGATATATGGGGGTTCATGTGTTTTAAATGGCCACAACTTTGATCTGGTGAAAAAGTTGCACGTTCTAACTGTACAACTTCTGGGCTCTCTATTTTCCCTCCTAATTATTCCTAAAAAACTAGTCAGTTATTTCCTGAATTCATTGGACTATTTTTTTCTTGAATTATCTAACCAAAATCAGCTATCAACAGTCAACCTATGTTCTGTGTTCAACTACCCATGTTCTGCCTCAAACCTTCTTTGGCAAATGCCACAAGTTCTTTAAGTTGGCCAAGTTACTGAAGGCAATGGTTTTACCACGTTTCACCATTACACAACACGGTGACCATTTTCCATCCTCCTATAACAATTTCTTTGCCTGGTCCTGAGACCAATGTGACGTATTTTATGCTTTTTGTACAATACTCTCCACATCTGGTACTGAATAATTCAGTTATTGCTGCAGTGGTACTGTGGGAAAGATATCCCAAAACCCAGTGGATTATAGTATATGTTTATTTTTCTCACTCACGGGCCTGCAGGTTGGTTGAGGTAGCTCTGCTTCACTCTAGACTTCAGGTTGGATTCGGGTTTGATTCATATGCAGCATTCTGGAGCCTGGACTACAGGGGCAGCAGCTACCTGGTGAAGGTCCTTCTTGTGGGAATCACAGGAGTGCAAGAGCCAAGCCAAGCTGTGCAAGCAGGTTTAAGGTCTTATGTTTTGACTACTGACATTCTGCTGACTAAGACAAGTCACACAGCCAAGTTCAAAGTGAATAGAATAGGAAAGAATATGTTACCCCAAGAGGGGGTGGGGACTGAATATGTGCTCAACGGTAATCTATTACAAACAGTGATCAAAACAGATAAAATCCTTGTCCCCATGGGACTTACATTCTAGCAAAAAGGAAATTTAAAGAACTCAGAAATGGGAATAGTGTGGTCTGAATGGATATTTTTGTACATCTGAGCAAAGTTATATGCACAAGAATGTCTTATGCAGCACATTTGCAATGATAAAACACTGGAACAACCTAAATGTTCATCAATCACATTTATATGTCATATGTCAACTAAATAGGCTGGGAGTTCTTTATTTACTTATTTTGATAAATTTGATAAACATATGTTATACAGTTTTTTTTTTTTTTTTTTTTTTTGAGGAAGATCAGCCCTGAGCTAACTACTGCCAATCCTCCTCTTTTTGCTGAGGAAGCCTGGCCCTGAGCTAACATCCATGCCCATCTTCCTCTACTTTATATGTGGGACGCCTGCCACAGCATGGCATGCCAAGCGGTGCCATGTCCGCACCCAGGATCGCAACCGGCGAATCCCCGGCTGCCGAGAAGCGGAACATGTGAACTTAACCGCTGCGCCACCTGGCCGGCCCCTATGTTATGCAGTTCTTAAAAAGAATGAGGTAAGTCCATATGTTTTAACAAGAAAAGTTAGAGCTGATTAAGAGTTTTTGGGTATCTCTCCTAAAAAAAGTTGTGCCAATATAATCCTTTATTTATTTATTTATTTATGTATTTATGTATTTATTTCAGTTCATAATAGTTAAATCATTGTGAAATTTCAGTTGTACATTACTTCTTGTCTGTCACCATGTACATACTCCCCTTCACCCCCTGTGCCCACCCCCACCCCGCTTCCCCTGATAATCCCTGAACTGTTTTCTTTGTCCGTGTGTTTATTTGTATTCCACATATGAGTGCAATCATCTGATGTTTGTCTTTCTCAGTCTGGCTTATTTTGCTAAGCATAATTCCCTCCAGGTCTTTCCACGTTGTTGCAAATGGGGTGAATTTTTCCTTTTTTATGGCTGAGAAGTTCCATTGTATATATACACCACATCTTCTTTATCCAATCATCAGTCGATGGGCACTTGGATTGCTCCCATGTCTTGGCTATTGTGAATAGTGCTGCAATGAACATAGGGGTGCATATGTTACTTTGGATTGTTGATTTCAAGTTCTTTGGGTAGATACCCAGTAGTGGGATAGCTGGGTCATATGGTATTTTTATTTTTAGTTTTTTGAGAAATCTCCATACTGTTTTCTTTAGTGGCTGCACCAGTTTCCACTCCCACCAGCAGTGGATGAGGGTTACCTTCTCTCCACACCCTCTCCAACATTTGTTGTTTTTAGTCTTAGTATAGCCATTTTCACAGGTGTAAGGTGGTATTTTAGTGTAGTTTTGATTTGCATTTCCCTGATGATTAGTGATGTTGAACATCTTTTCATGTGTTTATTGGCCATCTGTATATCTTCTTTGGAAAAGTGTCTGCTCATATCCTCTGCCCATTTTTTGATCAGGCTTTTTGGTTTTTTGTTGTTCCTTTTTTGTGAGTTCTTTAGATATTATGGAGATTAACCCCTTATCAGATATATGATTTGCAAAAATTTTCTCCCAATTGATCGGTTGTCTTTTTGTTTTGATCCTAGTTTCTTTTGTCTTGCAGAAGCTCTTTAGTCTGATGAACACCCACTTGTTTATTTTTTCTCTTGTTTCCCTTGTCTGAGAAGATATGATATTTGAAAAGATCCTTTTAAGTTCGATGTCAAAGAGTGTACTACCTATATTATCTTCCAGGGGTTTTAGGATTTCAGGACTTACTTTCAAGTCTTTGATCCATTTTGAGTTTATTTTTGTGTATGGCATGAGATAATGGTCTACTTTCATTCTTTTGCATGTGGCTGTCCAGTTTTCCCAACACCATTTATTGAAGAGACTGTCTTTTCTCCATTGTATGTTCTTGGCACCTTTGTTGAAGGCTAGCTGTCCATATATGTGCAGTTTTTTGTGTTTTTTTTTTTTTAAATTGGAACCTGAGCTAACAACTGTTGCCAATCCTCTTTTTTTCCCCCCTGCTTTATCTCCCCAAATCCCCCCTGGTACATAGCTGTATATCTTAGTTGCAGGTCCTTCTAGTTGTGGCATGTGGAACGCCGCCTCAACGTGGCCTGACGAGCAGTGCCATGTCCGTGCCCAGGATTCGAACCAGCGAAACCCTGGGCCACGGCAGCGGAGAGCACAAACTTAACCACTTGACCACAGGGCCAGCCCCTATGTGCAGTTTTATTTCCGGGATTTCAGTTCTGTTTCATTCATCTGTGTATCTGTGTTTGTACCAGTACCATGCTGTTTTGATCACTATGGCTCTGTAGTACATTTTGAAGTCAGGGATTGTGATGCCTCCAGCTTTGTTCTTTTTTCTCAGTATTGCTTTAGCAATTCGGGGTCTTTGGTTGCCCCAAGTGAACTTTAGGATTCTTTGCTCTATTTCCATGAAGAATGTCATTGGGATTCTGATTGGGATTGCATCGAATATGTTGATTGCTTTGGGCAGTATGGACATTTTAACTGTGTTTATTCTTCCAATCCCTGTGCATGGAATCTCTTTTCATCTCTTTAAGTCATTATCTATTTCTTTCAATAATGTCTTACAGTTTTTATTGTATAAGTCCTTTACCTCCTTAGTTAAATTTATTCCTAGGTACTTTATTCTTTTTTTTTGCAATTGTAAATGGAATTGTATTCTTGAGTTCTCTTTCTGTAAGTTTGTTATTAGAGTACAGAAATGCAACTGATTTTTTACTCTGCAACTTTACTGTAGTTGTTAATTATTTCTAATAGTTTTCCGATGGATTCTTTAGGGTTTTCTATATATAAGAGCATGTCGTCTGCAAACAGTAGAGTTTCAGTTCTTCACTCCCTATTTGGATTCCTTTTATTCCTTTCTCTTGCCTAATTTCTCTGGCCAAAACCCCTAGTACCATGTTGAATAAGAGTGGTGAGGTGGGCATCCTTGTTTTGTTCCTGTTCTCAGACAGATGGCATTCAGTTTTCCCCACTGAGTATGATGTTGGCTGTGGGTTTGTCATATATGGCCTTTATTATGTTGAGATAATTTCCTTCTGCCCCATTTTGTTAAGAGTTTTTATCCTAAATGGCTGTTGGATCTTGTCAAATGCTTTCTCCATCTATTGAGATGATCATGTGGTTTTTATTCCTCATTTTGTTAATGTGGTGTATCACGTTGATTTATTTGCGGATGTTGAACCATCCCTGTGTCCCTGGAATAAATCCCACTTGATCATGATGTATGATCTTTCTGATGTATTGCTGTATTCAGATTGCCAATATTTTGTTGAGGATTTTTGCATCTATGTTCATCAGTGATATTGGCCTGTAGTTTTGCTTTTTTGTGTTGTCCTTGTCAGGCTTTGGTATCAGAGTGATGTTGGCCTCATAGAATGTGTTAGGATGTATTCCATCTCCCCTAATTTTTTGGAATAGTTTGAGAAGGATAGATATTAAATCCCCTCTAAATGTTTGGTAGTATTCCCCAGGGAAGCTGTCTGGTCCTGAGCATTTATTCTTTGGGATGTTTTTGATTACTGTTTCAATCTCTTTACTTGTGATTCATCTATTCAGATTCTCTGTTTCTTCTTGATTCAGCTTTGGGATATTGCAAGAGTCTAAGAATTTATCCATTTCCTCTAGATTGTCCATTTTGTTGGCATATGGTTTTGCATAGTATTCTCTTATGATCCATTGTATTTCTGTGGTATCTGTTGTTATTTCTCCTCTTTTCATTTCTAATTTTATTTATCTATCTGAGCTTTCTCTCTTTTTTTATTTGTAAGTCTGGCTAGGGGGTTGTCAATTTTATTTATCTCCTCAGAGAACCAGCTCTTTGTTTCATTGATCCTTTCTACTGCCTTTTTTTCTGCTCTGATTTTTATTATTCTCTCCTGCTGACTTTAGGCTTTGTTTGTTCTCCTTTTTTTAATTCAATTAAGTGCAGTTTGAGATTGCTTATTTGGGCTTTTTGTTGTTTGTTAAGGTGAGCCTGTATTGCAATGAATTTGCCTCTTAATACAGCTTTTGCTGCATCCCGTATGAGTTGGTATGGTATGTTTTCATTTTCATTTGTCTCCAGATATTTTTTTATTTCCCCTTTAATTTCTTAAATGATCCATTGCTTGTTCAATAGATTGTCTCCAAATCTTTGTCCTTTTCTCAGCTTTTTTCTTGTAATTAAATTCTAGCTTTATAGCATTGTGTTCAGAAAGGATGCTTGTTATTATTTCAATCTTCTTAAATTTATTGAGGCTTGCCTTGTTTCCCAACATATGGTCTATCCTTGAGAGTGCTCTTTGTGCACTTGAGAAAAACATGTATTCTGCTGGCTTTGGACAGAATATTCTATATATGTCTATTAAGTCCATCTGGACTTAATAGCTTTTCATTTAATTCCACTGTTTCCTTGTTGATTTTCTGTCTGGATGATCTATCCATTGATGTGAGTGGAGTGTTGAGGTCCCCTACTATTATTGTGTTATTATTAATGTCTTCTTTTAGGTTTGTTAACAGTTGCTTTATGTACTTTGGTGCTCCTGTGATGGATGCATAGATATTTATAAGTGTTATGTCTTCTTGATGGAATGTCCCTTTGATCATTGTATACTTCCCCTCTTTGTCTTTCTTTTCCTGTCTTATCTTGAAGTCTGCTTTGTCTGATATAAGTATTGCAATATCTGCTTTCTTTGGAGGTTTGCCATTAGCTTGGAGTATCGTCTTCCATCCCCTCACTCTGAGCCTCTGTTTGTCATTGGAGCTGAGATGTGTTTCCTGGAGGCAGCATATTCTTGGGTCTTGTTCTTTAATCCATCTCACCACTCTGTGTCTTTTTTTATTAGAGAATTCGATCCATTTATGTTTAGGGTGAGTATCGATATATGAGGGCTCAATGCTGCCATTTTATCACTTGTTTTCAGTTCTTCTGCATTTCTTTTGTTTCTTGTCCTGTGTATTTTAGTCTACCAATCAAGTTATGTAGTTTTTTTATGCTGTGTTTCTTTGTTTTCTCCTTATTATTTGTGTCTCTGTTCTGCTTTTCTGTTTAGTGGTTACCCTGAGGTTTGTATTCAAAATCTCGTGGATAAGATAGTCCCTTTTCTGATGGCCTCTAATTACCTTAGACTAAACAGATTCAGTCCCTTTCCTCTTCCCCTCCTAAGGTGTTTTTCTCACATCTTATTCCATCTTGTGTTATGAGATTATGGTTAAAATGACAAGATTATCTTTGTTTTTGATGTTTTCCTTCCCTTTGTCTTTAATGCTATATTTGAGTATTTGCTATCCTGCTCTGATTCTGTCTACCTACTTAACTCCTTACTCTGTGCTTTGTACCCCTTTCTCCCTTTTCTTTTCAGGTACGATGGCCTTCTTGCACATTTCTTGTAGTAGGGGTCTTTTGGCTATGAACTCCCTTAGTTTATGTTTGTCTAGGAAAGTTTTTATTTCTCCATCATATCTGAAGGATAGAATATTCTTGGATGCAAGTTTTTGTCCTTCAAAGATTTGAATATGTCATTCCAGTGTCTCCTAGCCTTTAAGGTTTCTGCAGAGAAATCCGCTGAAAACCTGATGGGAGTTCCTTTGTGGGTTATTTTCTTTTGCCTTGCTGCCCTTAATTTTCTTTCTTTGTTGCTCAGTTTTTCCAGTTTCACTACTATATGTCTTGCAGTAGGTCCTCTTACATTGACATATTTAGGAGATCTGGCAGCCTCTTCCACATGGATTTCTTTCCCCAGGTTTGGGAAGTTCTCTGCTATTATTTCTTTGAACAAGCTTTCTACTGCATTCTCCTTCTTGAATACCTATAATTCTTATGTTGCATTTCCAAATTGAGTCGGATATTTCTCGAAGACTTTCTTCATTGCTTTTTAGTCTTAGTTCTCTCTCTTCCTCTATCTGGAGCATTTTGACATGTCTATCTTTGATTACGCTGATATGCTTCTCTATGGTGTCTGCTCAAGCACTCAGGGAACCCATATTTTGTTTTATTTCTTCCATTGTGTCTTTCATCTCTGATATTTCTGATTGATTCTTCTTTAGAGTTTCAATCTCTTTTGTGAAGTAGCTTCTGAACTTGTTGAATTGTTTCTCTACATTTTCTTTTACCTCATGAGTTTTTTGATGATCGCTCTTCTGAATTCTTTGTCATTTAGATTACATATTTCCACATCCTCAGGGCTGATTTCTGGGTACTTGCCATTTTCTCTCTAGTCTGGAAATCTAATATAATGTTTGCTATTGCTAGAGGGTGTGGCTCTGTTTTTTCACATCCTGGCATTATTAGGCCACAGTTGCCACCTATTGCCACTGGGTGGGGATCAAGAGCCATGTATTCTGAGCCCTCTGTCTTCAGTGGAAACCCCAGGGGCTGGAGCTGTGCTGAGCAGGTAGGGGGAGGGGTGTTTTCTCCTGCATGCTCTCTGGGTTTTCTCCCTCTGCTCTCACTATCTGCTCTCCTGGGGTGGTTGGCTTGATTAGGTCACCCCACACACACAAGGTTTTGCCCCGGTAGAGGGCTTCCCTCTAGGCTGCAAGGGCCCTCTGGAGTCCTTGATGTTCCAGTGAATGAACATCCCCTCCCCCATTGCTTCCCTCTCAGAGGCCTCCCACAGTCTGGACTGCAGTCTTTAGGGGAGGGAACGAAGTTATCTCTTACCCTATTCCACCTCCTCTGAGGGGGCCTCCAGCCTTTCTGCCCTCCATTGTATGGCTGTGTGGGTCTCCCCGATATTTTGTGTTGTGTTTGGATGTCCTCTGTTGAAGTATGAATGTTTTTCTCATTGTATATTGGAGGGGAAAGATTTCTGAGAAACTCATCCTGCCGTGATGTTAACATCACTCCTATAATCCTTTATCTTTATCTACACAAAAGGGATCATTCTGTAAAACACTTCAAATTATATCTTACAAATTCTTCCCACATCAGAACTCATAAATCTACTGTCTTCTTTAAGTGGCTGTATTGTATTCCATTGTAAAGTTGGCTCATAATTTACTGAATTGCTCCCCTTTAGATGGACACTTGGGGTTTTCCAAGTGTTATGTCTATGCATGCTTATAATAATAAACATTCCTATACCTGTATCTTGGCATAATTTTTCAAGAATAACCTACCACATATTGCAAAGTATTATAAAGCTTAAAAAAGCCTCAAACTAAAATATCATGGTATTAGCACAATAATAATAGCTCAGCCAATGTATCAGAACAGAGAATCTAAAAATATATCTATATCTATCTATATTTCTATTTATATATCTATATATCTTTATATGAATTCACAGAGTCATTCAGAGGATGTCCTTGGTCAAGGAGCCGGATGTGTCAGAATCCTGCTTCCACCATGTCCTAACTGCAGGACCTTGAGACAATCAATCTCTCTAAACCTGGGGATGGCCTTGAGTGGGGATGGTAATGATACTTACCTCATGGCTACAACTATTAAAATAGATATTATAGAGAAAATTCTTGGCCAACTGCCTAGCACATAATAAGTTCTCAACACACATTAGATATTAGATTAGTATTTTGCTAATGATAAAAGTGATGTTACAAGTAAGTGAAGTAAGGAGAGGTTATTAAAAAGTAACTGGAGTGTTGGAGAGGATGTGGAGAAAAGGGAAACCTTATACTTTGCTGGTGGGAATGTAAATTTGTACAGCCACTATGGAAAACAGTATGGAGAGTCCTCAAAAAATTAAAAATATGATCTAGCTATTCCACTTCTGGGCATTTATACAAAGAATATGAAAACACTAATTTGAAAAGATGCATGCACCCCTATATTCCTTGCAATATTATTTATAATAGCCAATACATGGAAACAACCTAAGTGTCCATCAGTGGATGAATGGATAAAGAAAATGTTATATATATAATGGAATACTACTCAGCCATAAAAAAGATGAAATCTTGCCATTTAGAACAACACTGATGGTCTTTGAAATTATTAAGCTAAGTGAAATAAGTCAGACAGGGAAACACAAAGACCATGTGATTTCACTCATATGTGGAAGGTAAACAACAACAAACAAACACATAGATACAAGAATAGATTGGTGCTTACCAGAGGGGAAGGAGATCGGGGGAGGGTAAAAGGGGTAAAGGAGGACATTTGTACGGTGACAATGGAAACAAGTCTTTTGGTGCAGAACAAGATGTAGTGTATACAGAAGTCAAAATATAATGATGTACACCTGAAATATATACAATGTCCTAAACCAATGTCACCTCAATTTAAAAAATGTAACTGGAGAAATTTTATAAATATATGAAGAAACGAAATTAGAGCCATAAACACAAATTATTGATTTAAACTGTAAAAACTAAAAACAACTAGAAGAAAATATAGGTGGAGATTTAAATAATGATAGAATGAGGAAGAAAATATAAAGCAAAAGAGAAGTGGAAGAAAACACAAAATAAATGCTTGCTAGTTTTAATAATATAAAATTAAAATATATAATATGTCCAAAAAGCCATTAATAAAACCAAAAGGCAAAGTATAAACTGGGGAAAGCTAGTTGCAGTATTTGTGAAAAGGTGTAAACATGCTAAAAAAAATATTGTTTAACCATTTACTATTGAGTCAACATTTAAAGAACTCTCACAAATAATAAAAACAATTTAAGAGAAAAATGCTCAGGAAAGAAACTGTAAATCAAGAATACTAAATCCAGCAAAGCTATCTTTCAAAAACAACGGTGACAAAAACTTTCCTAGGTAAACAAAAACTAGGAGAATTTGTCACCAGCAGACCTACTTTACAAGAAATACTAAAAGAACTCTTTCAGGCTAAAAGCAAGTGACCTGAGATGGCAATTCAAATCCACACAAATGAAGCAAAAAGTACTGATAAAGGTGACTAATTAATTATAAAAGATACTATAAGTGTATTTTTTCTCCTTTCCTTTCTTAAATGATGTAAAAAGCACTTAGATAAAATAATATATATGTAATGTATTGTTGGGCCTATAGCATATAGAAATGTAACATGTGTAATGTATTTGCCAATAAAATCACAAAGGAAGTGAGTGGGAGTAAAGTTGTAATGGACTAAGGAAATGACCACAGATGGTAAAGTAGTAATTATAACAATGTATTGTGGGGCTTGTAACATTGATAAATATAAAATGGAAAGGAATAATACATAAATAATACTCAAAAGGGGAAAGGAAATACAGCTATAGGAGGATTTTTATGTATCACAGGAATTAAGCTAGTATAAATCTGAAGCTGATTTTGATCATTTAAGATGTATGTGGTAAAACCTAGAGCAACCACTAAACAAGTCCAAAAAATATAGTGGAAAAAGTCACTACTGGGGTTAAAATGCTACATTAGAAAATATGCACTTAATGCAAAAGAGAGCAGTAAAGACACAAGACGTAGAAAACAAAAAGCAAATGGCAAGCATAAATCCAACTGTATCAATAATAACGTTAAAGGGATGTGTATTAAACAATCCAACCAAAAGGCAGAGATGGTCACACTGGATTAAAAACACAATCAAAGTATATGTTGTCTAGAGGGTACAGACTTTAGATTCAAAGACACAAATAGGTTGAAAGTAAAAGGATGGAAAAAGATATATTGTGCAAACAGCAACCACAGGAAAGCTGGACTGGCTAAACTAATACCGGACAAAATAGACATTAAAACAAAAAATCTTACTATAGATAAAGAGGGACATTTTATAATGACAAAAGAATAAAACAGGAATATATTACAATTATAAACAAACATACATCTATCTAATAACAGAGCAACAAAATACATAAAACAAAGGCTGAGGATTTCTTTCAAACTTTCAAGGAAGAGGTACTTTCTATCTTATAATGAACAATTCTTGAATATAGGCTAAAAATTGAAAATGCTACTATTTATTCCTTTAGGCAAATATATCAACACAAAAATATGATAAATATAAAAAAATCATACGATAAACTCAGAAACAGCCTCTGATTCTGAATTCTGTCAGTTTTCAAACAAGATCTCCTCTTACCTATCTCTTTGAAATTAATCCTTTTTGTTCCTCAAAATCCAGACCATCCTGTTCAGGGATGTTTTAACCAGTTTCATATATATGTCAAATTTTTATTTTATGCAATAATTTTCAAAATAAATTTAAAGTCATACTTTTAAATAGTAAATTTCATTTCTGTTTTAATTTAGAAACAGAATTACTAGTGAGTATATTTTGCTAGAACAACTCGATGGAAATGTATAATAGTAAAATAATATTGTGGAGACTATATAGCAATTTAGAAAAGCTTTATTATCAAATGAAAGTGGGAAATCAGGATGTAAATTGGTATCCATGTAAAATATCTCAGTGCCTTGACTTAAATGGAACAGAGGGTGGAAAAAAAGATGCAGTTGATTGACATGGCTGGGCACTGAGATTTTGGAAGATATTTCTTTCTTGTTTAACTTACCCATATTCCTGTTGTAATGGAGTGTGATACATAAAACTCAGATAAGAAGATAAAAATAATTAGCTTGAATGTGTGGCAGAATTAGGGCTTCCTAGACCCTCTCCTGCCCCAACACCAGTCTGACCCTCCCATCAGATGTGCTCATTATCTCTGTCTCTGTTGTAAGAAAGAGAAATCAGCCCTGATATCCAGGAGCTGGCCTGGCACTCACAGCTAGGTCTTGGTGCTCTCCTGACGAACACAGAGAATTTCACAGTATCATACAAGGCCACTCTGTGACTGTTAATGGAGCAAGATAAAACAAGACCACTCTGTAATTATGTCTGAACACAAAAACATGAACACTGTCCAAGCCACAAAAATGAACAAACTCACCCTGTGATGGCTGATATGAGTGACTGTATTTTTTTGCCAATCACAGCTTTGGCCTCAGCCTAGTCTTCCCTCCTTGTAGATAAAATACATTAAGACACACAATAAAAATTATCCCCACTTTAGATTCCTCAAAAAACTAAAAATAGAACTACCAGACGATCCAGCCATCCCACTACTGGGTATTTATCCAAAGAGCCTGAAGTCAGCAATCCCAAAAGTCCTGTGCACCCCAATGTTTATTGCAGCACTGTTTACAATAGCCAAGACGTGGAAGCAACCTAAGTGTCCAGCAACAGACGAATGGATAAAGAAGATGTGGTACATATATACAATGGAATACTACTCAGCTGCAAAACAGAACAAAATCATTCCATTTGCAATAACATGGATGGACCTTGAGGGAATTATGTTAAGTGAAATAAGCCAGCGAGAGAAAGAAAATCTGTGTATGACTCCACTCATATGAGGAATTTAAAATTATGGACCAAGAACAGTTTAGTGGCTACCAGGGGAAAGGTGGGGTGGGGGGTGGGCACAAAGGGTGAAATGGTGCACCTACAACATGACTGACAAACATTAATGTACAACTGAAATTTCACAAGATTGTAACCTATCAATAACTCAAAAAAAAATTATCCCCACTTTGTGACAGCATTTAATCCTCAGCAAAGACCCAATTCCTCAAATCCTCACCAATGTAAACTCGCGCAAACTCGTCTTTTTTTTTTAAAGACTGACACCTGAGTTAACAACTGTTGCCAATCTTCTTTTTTTCCTGCTTTTTCTCCCCAAATCCCCCCAGTATCTAGTTGTATATTTTCTTTTAGTTGTGGGTCCTTCTAGCTGTGGCATGTGGGACGCCGCCTCAGCATGGCCTGATGAGCGGTGCCATGTCCGCACCCAGGATCCAAACCGGTGAAACCCTGGGTCGCTGACGTGGAATGCGCGAACTTAACCACCCGACCATGGGGCTGGCCCCAAACCTAAGTCTTTTAAAAAGTCCTTTCTAGCACTTTCCTACTAAGATGCCTCAATATTCCCCCATGGTGTGTGTTCTCCTTTGTTATAATGAGTAATAAACCCAATTTATTCAACAAGAAGCATGTTCCTGGGTTTTGGCTGAAAGGCATTGCCAGTTGGAATAGTCAAGTTATTTGGTAAAAGGATCTCTCTTTCCATCTTTAACCTGAAGAGGCTGTATCAAGTTTTGTTCTCCCAAGATCAATAGTAGATAGTTTTCTTACAAGAAACGAATGCTACTTTTTGTGCAATAGAAGAAAGGGACGTGGTTTTCTTGGAAATAAGTTCCCTCTGTGATTTTCTTAGCCCATTTCATTGTTGAGTAGAAAAAATTTCATAGCAACCACTTTTCCAAGAGCCCCTCTTATGTCTTTGTTTCTCAGACTGTAGATGAAGGGGTTCAGCATGGGGGTCACCACTGTGAACATCACAGCAGCTGCTATATCTGTCTCAGCAGAGTGGGAGAATAAAGGGTTGAAATACAGAAATATGATGGTGCCATAGAAGAGGAAAACCACAGCCAGGTGGGAGCCACAGGTGGAGAAGGCTTTCCACCTTCCCTTTGTGGATGGGACTCTCCAGACAGCACAAGTGATAAGGATATATGATACCAGGATGCAAACAAATGGAGCAATCATTATCAGCCCTGCTTCAATAAGAATCATCATCTCATTGAGGTAGATGTCAGAACAGGAGAGTTTCAGGAGGGGGGTCGCATCACAGAAGAAGTGGGGGATGGCATTGTCTGCACAGAATGAGAGTCGAGCCATCAGCAGGGTATGCAATGAGACATCCAGGTTGGCAATGACCCATGACCCAGAAACCAGCAGGGCACAGAGCTGGGGGGTCATCTTTGTTAAGTAGTGTAAGGGATGGCACACAGCAGCAAAGCGGTCATAGGCCATCACAGCCAGGAGGAAATTGTCCATATCCACGAACATGAAAACAAAATACATCTGTGTGAGACACCCAGAGAAGGAGATGGTCTCACTCCCAAGTATGTGGTTGGCCAGCATCTTGGGGACAGTGGTAGAGGAGAAGCAGACGTCCACAAAGGACAGGTTGCTAAGGAAGAAGTACATGGGAGTATGCAGGCGGGAGTCCATGCTGATGGCCAGGAGGATGAGCAGGTTTCCCAGGACTGTGGCCAGGTACATGCTCAGGAAGAGCATGAAGAGGAGCTGCTGCTGCTGGGGCTGCCTGGAGAGCCCCAGGAGGAGGAACTCAGAGACACTTGACTGGTTTGCCCCTCTCATGGGCCTGGACTCAGATGCAGAGATGAGAGGCAGAGGTCAGAAACCTAGAAGCTAAGGGTTTGGATGTAACAATCCAAGCTCCATCCACAGTCATATTAACAAAACCTGTATTAGAGTTGCTCAGTCAGGATCTGCCCTTAGTTCCTATATCCTCAACTTCCAACTCCCCATCCTCCATGATGCTGGTCCCACTGGACTCATTTTAAAAGTTTTATCAAAAATAAAAACAACACACAGGCACATACTAAGTTCTTCTCTGCCATTATGTATGTCTCTTTTAACATTCCCAGGCTTTCTTCTACTTCTTAGTAGCTCTTAGAGACAAGACAAGTGGCTGATTATTACTGGGTTTATCTCAAGCTCCAGCTGATGGATTCAAGACTCTTACTATTACTCCCCAGATCTGGAAGATTTAACAAAGGAGAGTCTTCAAAGAACTTCATGCATTAGTAAAGAAACATTGACATCCCTACTGTTATAATCTTACCTGGGAGAAGTTGGGGCTGCTGCTGTCAAGTGCTCTTAACCTTTGAGGAACTGGCCAATGCTCCTCTTTATTATAATTTTTGGAAAGTCTTAGAAATATAGGTAGGTCCTGAGCAAATGAGGAGCAGAGGTCCATGGCCTTAGCCTTCTGTGCAGGAAGGATATTTGGGGGAATTGGAGACAGGTATTTACAAGAGCTTCCATGGCCACTGGGACCAGATTCCCTGAGAGCTTCATTAGAGACAAGCAGAGAGTAATTGTCCCACTTATTTCCTGGTCCCTGTGGACCCTACAATGATGACAAAGTATATTATCCAACTCCTGGGTCAGAATTTGGAGATAAAGCAATCTGGGTGGAGATAAGTCCCAGAGAAAATTCTCTGAGACCTCAAATTGCCTCACCTTGCTGATATTGGCTTATGTTTACACATTTGAAAATTCAGTTATTAAAAGATTTTTCTTCTTATTTTGTTAGCTCAGAAACTGGGGTTATTGCAGTGTTATCTGAGTGAACCCCCTTTTTTCCCCTCATATCTAGTCATTTACTGGGTAGACTTAGTGATGCATTTTCAGATAAGGATGCTGTGGGTGGATAGCATTACAGAGTTGTGCATTACAGAGTTCCTTTAAAGCTTTTGGTGTAAAGGATAACCTGTTTGTAATGAGGGGGAGAGATATCAGAGAGAGCATAGCATGCCATGATTGAGAAACTCCAGATGCCTAGAGTAGTCTTCTTCAGGGATGTCTTCCCAGCTCACAATGGAGCGCCCTCTTTTGGAGAATGGTCCCCTAATCCCTAGAGTCCCAGAAACATGGGCTGCAGCAGCCGAATTTATACTCTACCACCTCCTGCCCAGGGAGGATTCATGATTGGATTAGGGAACCTGGAACCGAGGCTGAGGACCTGTGGGTCATTCTCGGCATAACTTTGGTCTGGACATGTAAACCCAGAAGTTTGCAACTTCTCCTGACTGCCTTATATATGGAGAAGCAGAAGTCTATAGAGAAGGGCAAAAAGTGCAAACACAGAGAGAGAAGTAGAGATGAACTGGAGAGAGTACTGATGGCTGTCCAGTTCAGGGTTCAAGTCCTTTTCTGATGATTGGCTATTGTGGCCTCACTCATGGTTCTTAGTTGCAAATAACAAAAACCAAGTCTTGTTAAGAGGAAAGGATTTTTTGAAAATGATAATGATACCGACCCTGATATCAGTTTCCCCACATTAAACCCAGCATATATGGGGTTAAAACCAAAACACTCATTCCCTGCTTACTCTCTGGCTTCCTGGCTCCAGAATCCACTATCCTCCATGGAGACAGACACCGTCAAGGACAAGCACCTGGACTATCTCCTCCCGCAAAGAGATATGGGCTGGTGGGAAAGCTGCTGACCAGCAAGGTCACAATCTCCCTCCTCTCTGCAAGTGTCTCAAGGCCAGAGACAGGCTGGTGGGAAAGCTCCGACCAGCAAGGCCATATGCTCCCCCTCCCCTACCTAAAGCCCCAAATAAAAACCCTTCCTTTTAGCTTTACGGGGAGTTTGGGATTTGAGCGTTAGCTGCCCTCTCTCCTTGCTCAGTGCTGTACAAAAAATAAAATTCCTACTTTCTTCCACCACACCCGGTGTCAGAGATTGGCTTGCTGCGCAACGGGTGAGCAAACTCACTTCAGGTTCGGTAACAATAATGGTGTGGAAATTAATGAAATAAACCTTAACTAAATTGGAGTCAGGAAGGCCTGTAGGGGGAGCTCTCATGCACTATCACCCATCATCTATTACACCAAACAGGAAGAGAGAAGCTTGCATCTTGGACAGCAAGTAAAACTTCTTTACTGCTGAAGGAAGACTTCTCTCCCCACCAGGCAACAGCTCAGCCATGAGAAGCTGTTGCCACCCTGAACTGCTACTTTCCCCCAATGGACTTTCATTTAGAACAGGCCTCCGCCCCTTTCTCTATAAAAGCAGCTCCCCTCCTTTCTTTTCTGGATTTGCCTTTGGTTTGCCATAGCATACACATCCCGAATTGCAATTCTTTTGGCTATCCCCGTATAAACTCATTTTGAGATAAGGGGCAAATTTGCTTTTCAAGTTGACAATAGCTACCTTTCAAAAACACTGAGCAGCTGGAGAACCAGGCTCAGAAGGTCCCACACCAGCTAAAATGGCCCAAATCATGCCACAGAACTAGTCTGATTAGCATAACAATGTTCCTGCTGCCTCTAAGCATGAATGTTATAGTTCACAGCTTTGACACGGTTATCATTGACATAAGACACCATCAGTACCACTGTTACCCTGGGAATCCATCTTGCTGCAATGGCTACCACCACTAGAAAAAGTCCTCACGGATTCCCCTTCTTCATGTCAAAGACTGAGTCAGAATATCTGATGGGTAGTCATATGCTCACATCTTAGTTGCAAGAGGGGCTGGGAGATAAGTTATTCAGGGTTTCCTGTGATGTCGGAAGAAGTAGGCTTTTTTCCCAGTCAGAATTGTGAGGTAGGGGATTACCTAAGCTTTAGAAGGGGTTACAGAAGTTGGGAGGCCAAAAAGCATGATAAATGCCCATTAGACACCACCCCTCCAGTTACACGGCAATGACAGATATCCCTCTTACCAATTTACCCTTCAGTAGAAGAGAAATTCTCTGGCCCAACATAATGTAACTATCCTTCTCACAATACGGGAACAACACAAAATCCCATCAGTTACTGTATCCAGGTCCACAACCAGGATCTCAATCATGATCCCATCATGACATTCTATAACTTCTGAATCAAATTTTAAATCTAACCAATAACTACATATCTGATATGCAAGTAAAAGAGGGACAAATGGAGATAAAAGAAGAAGAAAGCTAGCTAGCTAAAATATATAAATATATATGTCACAAAAGGAGGAGGAAAATAAGACTGGATGATGTAGTCTTCATGTCCACAGGTAGCCATGAAGCCTTAGTTGATATTAAGAATTTTCCTTAGCCACAATCTAATTCCTGTTCCCTTTTGTTCAGCCAGCATCTCAGCTGTTCAAGGTTTTTAAAAAATCTGATATAATAACCCAAACTTTCATGTCTGAGAGATTTGACCTCCTTATGATTTTGCCCTTATATGATGGTCCTAATCTTTCATTAACTGCCATCACTGGACTTGGCAATTCCAGAATCCTTTCAAGGAGATCTTTCCATTCATAATCCTCTCTGCTACCATTGTGTAGCAGCAAAACTATTTTCTACTGATAGTCAAAGTCATAACAATATTAGAATCTTCTTTTCAGTCAGTTTATCCAGTAGCAAATGGAGCCCTAATTGGCCAGCAAGAAGTCTCTTCAGAGCCCAGTGTTGCTGATATTAGAAGCAAAATTTTGCAAGGAGATCACTGTATTACAAAAAGACATGCCCACTTCTACCTCTTGTTTCCTTGCCGCATAAATAACTGCTTGGGAGAAAGTTCAGCATATATTGTCCTCTGGTATGTAACTTACACTATGTCCTGTAAAACAACACCCTAACCTCACAGAGTAACCTCAACTGGTGCTAAAACTGAGTCTTTAAAAGACCATTTCCCTGTTCCATAAGATCAACTGCTCCTAGTGATGGTGTACAAGTAAATACCAATGAATCTCATGGACCCCAGCCTTATTCCTTGGTGTTATCTATTGTAAGTAACAAATTATCCCCAAACTTAGCAAATTAAAACAGTAAACATTTACCCCACACAATTTCTGTGGGACAGGTTTGGCTAAATGGTTCTGGATCAGGGCTTCTCATGTGATTGCAGTTAAGCTGTCAGCAGGGGCTCAATTGTCTGAAAACTTGAGTATGGCTGGAGGATGGGCTTCCAAGACAGCTTGCTCACATTGCTATTGTCAGGAAGCTTCAGTTCCTCTCATGGACTTCTTCAAGAGCTAACTTGATATATCACTGCAACAGAGTAGCTGGTTTCCTCCCAGAGCAAAAGATTTAAGAGAACAAGATGGAAGCCACAATATCTTTTATGATGGAGCTTCAGAAGTCACACACCATCATTTCCACAACATTGTGTTGCTTACACAGTGCTACGGACTGAATGTTTTTGTCCCCACAAAATTCAGATGTTGAAATCCTAACCCCCAAGGTAATGGTATTAGGAAGTGGGGCGTTTGGGAGATGATTAGATCAAGAGGGCAGAACCCTCACCAATGGGATTAGTACCCTAATAAAAGACGCCTGAGAAAGCTCCCTTGTCCCTTTCACCATGTGAAGTTACACTGAAAAGATTACCATCTATGCACCAGGAAGTAGGATCTCATCAGACACCAAATATGCCAGCACCTTGATCTTGCACTTCACAGCCTCCAGAACTGGGAAAAATAAATTTGTTGTTTATAAGCCACCCAGTCTATCGTATTTTGTCATAGCAGCCCAAATGAATTAAGACACAAAGTCAATCCGATTCAACGTGGGAAGGGATTACACAGGAGTAGGATCATTGCGGGCCAACTTGGCAACTGGCTACCACATTCCTTTTGTTATAAAGGGAGTTCCTTGGTTAGAAACAATATTAATGGGATACCATGTTGATGAATAGATCTATTCATGCCTAATACACATCCTATTAGTCTTTCAACCTCAGGTTGATTAAGCACTTCTTTGTGTACATTAGTTTCCCTTTCCTGAGTGCTTCTGCACATTCCCAGATACCCACGCTCACCATAGGTTTTCCACCTATATTATCCCACACCATCACTTTTGTTATATCATCTTGATTAAGTGGTAAGTGATGCTTACGATATCATAAAGGTCTGAGTCTGACTCACAAAGCTCAAACCTTAACATCTCCTTTAGGTTTGCAGTATAGGCCACCATCTGTAGACCCAAATACAGACATCAACATTGTCTCCTAGACCAGAAATCTGGGAAGCTTAAAGCAGCGATTTTCAAACTTTAGCGTGCACAGAAATCACCCAGGGATGTTGTTAAACGAAGATTCTGATTCAGGAACTCTGAGATAGAGCCTGAGATCACGCATTTCTAACAATCATCCAGGCAATGCCTGGTCCTCGGATCACATTAAGTAGCAAGGGATTAGCCTCGGAGTAAGAAGAGCCCTTACTCTGATAAGATCCAAGTGACCTACACCTGTTTACACGCTGCTGGCTCCACAGCCAACCTCGCCTTTTGAAAGGATATCCAGGTTTGAAGTCAGACCTTGACCTCCGACAGTCCCAGCCTATGGAAGTAGATGTTCAGGATCATCTTGTGACCCATCCTAACTGTGAAGGGCAGACAGATGGGGCAGAGACCTAAAGAACAGGGACCAGGTGGAGGGTGGAAGGCTCATGGGACCTGCCAGTTACCCAGGTTGGCGGACACCGACCCGAGTGTCATCTTTATGTCACTTCGGGGTAAAAGAGCCAGAGCCACTTACTGCAATGCGGAACCTCCACTCCGCGCTGGTGCTCATAGTCCGTGAAGCCTACGCCGCACTTCCCAGGGAGACTGCGCAGAGCTGATGCCCCGCTGCCCCCTATCTAATTGGGCAGGAGCAGGTGGGAAATGGTCCGCTATTATTGGATAAATAAAGGAGGACCTAGGGGCCGCCTCGGCCGAGTGGTTAAATTTGCGCGCTCCACTTCAGCGACCCAGGGCCGGTTTGGATTCTGGGCGCGGACAGGGCACCGCTCGTCAAGCCACGCTGAGGCGGGTCCCACATAGCACAACCAGAAGGACTGACAACTAGAATATACAACTATGTACTGGGGGGCTTTGGGAAGAAGAAAAAAAAAGCAAGATTGGCAACAGATGTTAGCTCAGGTGCCAATCTTTAAAAAATAAAATAAAGAAGGACCTGCAAAGAGCAGGGCTAGGAGAGCTTGGAGACGCAGCCTCTGATTGGTCCATTCGAGGGTGTGTGCAGCGCTTCCGGGAAGAGGGACAGCCGGGTCGGCCCCTCCCGCGTTGCGCCTGCGCGCGGCGGACAGGCCTAGGGAGCTTCTCCTGTGCTGCTGCCGGGCTCCCGGCTCTGCGGAGGTGCGAGGTAGAGACGCCAAAGTTGAGGGGGCAGGAAAAGCTTAGTAATTAAGAAAGGAATATTTCAATGCAATGTGTTTTAAAAAGCAAAGTTAATGCAAAAGTTATTTGAACAAAATATCGAAATTTTAAAAAGTTCAGTAAGATGAAAGTTAATTTAATAGTGTTGTAAGACCTTCACTTTGTCGAGAGAAATTGTCCAATATGGCAATTCTCTCAGTTGAAACTGAGATGGGCAAAGACGTAGATTTTGAAGTGAGTTTGCTTCCATTAAAGCTAGGGTGAAAGATAAACCCAGCTGGAGGCAAGTTAAAGCGGTGGAAAGCAATTTTATTCAGTAACTACTGGCAGTAGGGGAAGGAGCTGAGTACCTTTTCAATTTTTGCAGAGGTGATTGGGCATTTTAAAGAGAGAATGAGGTTATGGGGAGGGGGAATGGCGACGCTTGAGTCATTACGCAAAATTACGAGTCAGGGAAAATTAGAGTCAGGGAAGTGAAAATTACGCAAAAGGGAGAGGGACTTGGTCCGTGTGAAACCATCTGGGTTTGCTCACTGACGCTTATGGAAGTTAGGCTCCTATCCTCCCACAGAGACAGAGACGGGGGTCCTGTCTTCAGGTGTTCCCGGAACAGAGCACGTTCTTTTGACAAGCTTGATTTTTCTGAGGCAGGCACTTTAAGGAGGGAGTAGGTCATCCTAGGGATGTGGCCTGGAGCTATTAGGTGCTATGTTAGTATTTGTTCAGTTCTTTTAGGCCAAAGTTGAGCCTAGCTGAGAAGAGAGAGGAGCCTGACTAGAGTTTGATCAAGGAAGGAATCTTTATCACTAGGAAAGTAAAATTTTAGAATATTCTGTTTTGTTTTTTTTTTAAGATTGGCACCTGAGCTAACAACTGTTGCCAATCTTTTTTTTTTTCCTGTTTTATCTCCCCAAGCCCCCCCGCCCCATAGTTGTATATCTTAGTTGTGGGTCCTTCTAGTTGTGGCATGTGAGACGCCGCCTCAACGTGACCTAAGGAGCAGTGCCATGTCCGCGCCCAGGATCCAAACCCTGGGCCGCCGCAGCGGAGCACGCGAACTTAACCACTCGGCCAAGGGGCCGGCCCCTATTCTGGTTTTGATATAAATAAAATGTTGGAGTCAAAACAATGTGAGTTTTAATGTACCTACTTTTTAATTTTTAAACTACTTTAAATGTTCTGGAGAAATTAAGCTTTAAAAAATACATTAAAACATGCATATCAGGCTTCAGTATGCCTTGGAAGTTCTGATATAAGGTGGCAGAGACCTGAGCCAAGTCCATTAACTCCTTCAGGGAACTTTTTCATTTTCCTCTCCAGTGACTTCCCCATATTGATTAATTCATATAACCATTTATTCAGGTAAATAGTAATTGTTGAGCAACGACTATGTCCCAGGTACTGTTGAAAAAACTGGCCCTTGTACTTATGGAGATACAGTCTAGCTGGGGTACAGGGGTTAGAGAGAAAAACACAAAATAATTCCCTCGGGGTGCCGACTTCTATTTACTCATTATTCATGAAACATGCACTTTACATGAACCAGACCCAGTGCCTAACACTGAGCATTCAAATGTGAATAGTGACTCATTACTTTATATTCAAGGGCTTTATATGCTCGTGGTGGAAGGCGTAAGAAGAATGAAACGACTGTAGAAGGTTGTACAGGGCGTGTGGGAGGGATAAGGCGAGTAGCTCTATTGTGATGGTGTATTAGTTTGCTAGGGCTGCCGTAACAAAGCACCTTAAACTAGGTGGCTTTAAACAACAAGAGTTTATTCTCTCACAGTTCTGGAGGCTAGATACACAAAATCAAAGTGTTGGTAGGGTTGATTCCCTCTGGAGGCTCTGCAGAAGAATCTGTTCCGTGCCTCTTTTCTGGCGTCTATGGCTGCCAGCAACCCTTAGTGTTCCATCACTTAGGATTGCTTAGTGCCAGAAATCCTTAGTGAGGCTTGTAGATGCACCACTCCAATCTCTGCCACTGTCTTCACATGGCATTGTCCCTGAGTGTCTTCTGTGTCTCCATGTCTTCATGTGGTATTCTCTCTATGTAACTATCTCCAACTTTCCCTCTTCTTAGAGGGACGTTGGTCATTAGAGTAGGGCGTACCCTAATCCTGTATGGCCTCATCTTAACTTGATTACATCTATAAAGACCCTACTTCCAAATAAAGTCATATTTACAGCTCCTGGGAGTTAGGACTTGAACGCACCTGTGGGTTTTTCTTGTTGGGGGGGAGACACATTCTACTCATTACAGTAGGGAATAATATTGAGGAATGCTGGGGAGGTAGAATGCAGAGCACTGCCGGATTGGATATGTGGCGTTAGGGAGAATGCAGAGGAATGGCAGCGTAGTGGTACTGTTGATTGAGACAGACACTGCAGACAGGAGAGAAGTACAGTATATGGCATGTTTGTGCTTATTGGGGTGGATTGTGGTGCTGATGGTGGCATTGGGGAGATAATGGGTTCCATTTAAGAAATGTTGGGTGTGAAGCCATCCAGGTGGAGGGATCCAGGAATTGGACATTATGGATGTACGTGCAAGGGGAGGTCTGACAGATGTGGATTTAGAAGTCATCAGTACATAGGCGTGGTTAAAGATGCGAAAGTGGATTTAAATTGCCCAGGGAGAGAGTATAGAGTGAGAAGTCCAAGAATAAAACCCAAGAGGAAAACAAACACATATGGGATGATAGAAGAGGAGGAGGTGACAAAACAAATGGGGCAAAGAGACAGTCAGGAAACAAGCAGAGAATGGTGTTTAAGAAGCTAATGAAGTCGTGAGTTTTAAAAAGAAACTAATAGGGCTGGCCCCGTGGCTGAGTGGTTAGGTTCACGTGCTCCACTTTGGCGGCCCAGGGTTTCTCTGGTTCGGATCCTGGGCACAGACATGGCACCAATCATCAGGCCACATTGAGGCAGCATCCCACATAACACAACCAGAGGCACTCACAACTAGAATATACAGCAAAGAACTGGGGGACTTCGGGGAGAAGGAGATGGAGAAAAGATTGGCAACGGTTGTTAGCTCAGGTTCTTTAAAAAAAAAACCTGCCGCTAAAAAACAAGCTAAAGATTCACTCTTATGATCTGGCAATTCAGCTCCTAGGTTTATAGTCAACAGAAATATGTTAATGTGTTAGAAATAAAAAAGAAACTAACGGTAAACAATGCCAAGTGCACAGAGAAATCAAGCAAAATGGGTGGCAACATTGTATTTTGCAAAATTATGTTTCCAAATTATGTTTCCAAAATACTAAGTGTTGTTTTCAATGAATAGTTAGTAATGTGGCCAATGGACCTCTGCCTGGTACTTAACCTTTGTTTAGGCAGCATAGTGTATCTGTTCTTTTTCGTTGTTGTCATGCTGTTGTTTTTATTATTAAATGTATCTCAGATTGGGTTCTCCAGGAAGACATGCTTTTCATTCACCTATTCGATATTAGTGGGTTGCATGTGTGTTTTGTTTCCGGAGCCAAGCTGTGTACAGGGCATCCAATGTGAACAGTGTGTATGAGTCCCAAGCATCTCACAGTCTGTAGAGGACCTTGTGGGTGAAGAAGGACAGGGAGAGGAAGCAGCAATAAGCGGACTACACAGTATCACATATATGGTAACTGGAAGAGGAGTTTTCTATGGGAACCCAGGAGAAGGAATGAGAGTCTCAGTCTGGAGGAATCAGGAAAGGCTTCATAGAGAAGACATTGACTTGGATCTTGAAGGTTCAGAGAAAGTTTGCTCCTCAGGGAAAAAGACCAGGCATCCTGGACAGACAGAATAGCAAATGTTGATCTGTTTCTCCAAAATCAAAGGTACATCTTGTGCTAAACACACCGCCATAAGGGAAGGCAGTCAAATTGGAGGATGAGATATTCATATAGATTGAATGCTTTTGTCCCCCACTCTACCCCCTCAAAATTCATATGTCGAAACCTAATCCCCAATGTGGTGGGATTTGGAGGTGGGACCTTTGGGAGGTGATTAGGTCATGAGGGGGAGCCCTCATGAATGGGATTAGCGCCCTCATAAATGAGACCCCAGAGAGCTCCTTCATCCCTTCCGCCATGTGAGGACACAGTGAGAAGATGGCCATTTATGATCTAGGGAACAGGCCCTCGCCAGACACTGAATCTGCCAGCGCCTTGATCTTGGGCTTCCAGCCTCCAGAACTATGAGAAATAAATGTTGTTTGAGCCACCCAGTCTATGGTATTCTCATTATAGCAGCCTGAATGGACTAAGACAGGCACAAAAAATTATGAAGCATTCTTGGAGTATATATGAGGCCCAGGAACGTGAATATGACCAAAGGACCAGTCCTCTGAGTACAAGAGCACTCGAGCCCACAGAGACCTTCCAGTGACTGTTTTTCACCTCTATTGTTATTACCCGCATTAGACCTCAGATTTCCTCTGAGGGTTTCTAGGCTCACTCTTCAGGACGAGCAATCATAAAGATATCCAAAGTGGCATGATTGTCAACTCAGAAAGTTATGATAGAACTCGCTGAGGAACTTAAAGGGGAAAAATACCAATGCCCAGGTCCCACCTCAGAAATTCTGATTTAATTGGTTAAGGTTTGGTCCAGTATCAGTGCATAGACTATAAAGCTAACCAAGTGATACTCTCATGCATCCAAGATTGGAAACAACTGCCATAGATTCTGAGAGCATTTCCAAGAAGTAAGTGCAAAAATAATTGTTCCATGTAGCTTTTCAAAATGATCACTTAGAAAGGAAAAACTACCTGCAAAGTAGTTTGAAATACAGTTATTAGAAACAAATGTAATTACGTATTTAAAGGAACAGGGCTATACTTAAGTCTGAGTTCATCGATAAATATCTATTGAGAGTATATATTTATTCTAAGTTCTTTGCAGACACTTTGACAAGCAGATTGCTACATTTCAGTGAGTTGGCAAAGATTTATATGCCTGGGAATGGTAGGTCCATGGTGCTTTGATCAGTAAGAGTATGTTTTCCTGCTAATCATTTTTTGCAGGGCCCCTTTCAAGTCCCTGTTCCTCAGGCTGTAGATGAAAGGGTTCAGCATGGGGGTCACCACTGTGTACATCACAGTAGCTGCAGTGTCCTTCTCAGATGAGTGCGAGGACAAAGGGTTGAAATACACAGCAATGATGGTGTCATAGAAGAGGAAAACCACAGCCAGGTGGGAGCCACAGGTGGAGAAGGCTTTCCACCTTCCCTTTGTGGATGGGACTCTCACGACAGCACAGGTGATATGGACATATGAAGCCAGGACACAAACAAACGGGGTGATCATGATCAGGGCACCCTCAGTGAGAATCATCACCTCATTAAGGTATGTATCAGAGCAGGAGAGTTTGAGGAGAGGTGTCACATCACAGAAGAAATGAGGGATGGCATTGTCTGCACAGAATGAGAGTTGAGCCATCAGCAGGGTATGCAACAGAGCATTCAAATTGGCAATGACCCATGACCCAGAAACCAGCAGGGCACAGAGCTGGGGGGTCATCTTTGTTAAGTAGTGTAAGGGATGGCACACAGCAACAAAGCGGTCATAGGCCATCACAGCCAGGAGGAAATTGTCCATGTCGGCAAGCTCAAAGAGAAAATACATCTGTGTGAGACACCCAGAGAAAGAGATGGTCTCACTCCCAAGTATGTGGTTGGCCAGCATCTTGGGGACAGTGGTGGAGGAGAAGCAGACGTCCACAAAGGACAGGTTGCTGAGGAAGAAGTACATGGGAGTATGCAGGCGGGAGTCCATGCTGATGGCCAGGAGGATGAGCAGGTTTCCCAGGACTGTGGCCAGGTACATGCTCAGGAAGAGCATGAAGAGGAGCTGCTGCTGCTGGGGCTGCCTGGAGAGCCCGAGAAGGAAGAACTCGGAGACACTCGACTGATTTGCCCCTCTCATGGACTGGGTCCAGGTGAATAGATGACAGTGAAATCAGAAACCTAGAAAAGGATGGTTAAGATGCGACAAATCAGGCTCCAGACAGGATTGCATTTGCAAATCAGTTCAAGAGTTGCTAAGAGAGGATGTGCATACCCCACCTTCACTCCCAATTTCCAGCACTCAGTTCTGATGTTTTTTCCTACTAGACTCACTGAATCTTATTTTTGTATTGAAAAACACACATTAACAATGCAAACCAGACAGGTATTTACACAGCCGGACTCTATGACCATATGTCTCTCTGCTTACATTTCCCAGTTCTCTCCCTCTCCACCCAACTCCTATGTAGCTCATAAAGAGATGAGAGAAACAGTTGATTATTACTGGGTTCAATCTGAAGAACATCTGATGGATGCAGCACTCCTACTATTGACTTCCTGCATCTGGAAGATGTAGTGGAGGAGGTCTCTAAAAGAATTTCGTGTCTTAATAGATACCAGTGTCTCCACTGCTGCACTCTTACCTGGGGGAGGTTGGTGCTATTGCTCTCAAGTGTTCCTCACCTCTGCATGACTGGTCAATGTTTCTCTTCATTGTAGAAATTGGAATATCTTGGAAACCTAGGCAAGTACTGAGTGAAAGAGGAGCAGGGCTTCATGGCTTGGTCCTCTGTGCGAGAAAGATGTTCAGGGCATTCACAGAGCAGACATTTAGAGGAGCTTCACAACCACTGGGATGAGATTCCCTGAGAGCCTCATTATACACAAGAAAAGAATAATTGTCTTATCTCCTGTTTGGCCCCTTTGGGCCAAACAATGATGACAAAGAATGTTATCTAGGGTTTAGATGTAACTTTTGGGTCAAAACTTGAAGATATTAGAAGCGAAGCACTTCGATGGAGACAAATCCCAGACAAAATTCCCTGAGATCTCAACCCTGGGATCTGGGTGGTCTGGGCCTGTGCCCATAGGTATGGAAATTCAGTTATGCAATCCTTGTTCTCCTCAATTCATTGTTCAGACCTGGGGCTGATGCTGTATTTTCTGTGTAACCCTTGCTTTCTTATGTCTGGTTATCTTCAGAGAAGATTAATGATGCCTAATCTTCCCCATTTTGCAGATGGGAATGTTGAGAGCACATTACAGAGCTGAGCTCAATCCATGAATCCATCTGGGATACAGGATAGTCTGATTCCAAGGGAAGTTGTCTCCAGGAGAACCCAACATGCTGTGATTTACAAACTCCAAGTCAGATGCCTTTTGGGGTGTCTGTCAAGCTCACATTGTTTACCTTTTTTCCGAATGGAACTCCCTAATCCACATAGTAGTGACAGTGGGGCCCCAGCAACCATTTTTATACCACATGCTCTCCCCTTCACCATAGCTGGTTGGACCAAGGTATTTGGAACTAGGATTGAGGGAGAGCCAATCCATATCACTATGTGGCTTGGCTGGAATGCATATATCCAACCCTCTTCTGTCTGCCCACTGCTATATGTGGACTGAGGAGTAGAGAGGGGCTGAAGAAATAAACACACAGAGAGGAGAAGATATTAGTTGGAGAAAATCTTCATGGTTTTCCTATTCTGGGCTTGACTCCTTTCCTGATGATTGCCTACATTCACTCAGGGTTTCACCCAGGGTTCTTAGTTGCAAATAATAAAAACTAATTATGGATAAATGTAGCAGAAAAGGATTTCATTAAAAGAACATTGAGTCCATCAATGGAGGAGTGAATAAACAAATTGAAGTCTATATATACAATGGAATATTATTCAGTCATAAAAAAGAATGAGGCCTGATATATGTTGCATGGATGGGCCTCAAAATCCTTATGCTAAGTGAAAGAAGACAGACACAAAAAGTCACATATTGTATGATAGGACGTCTGAGTGGAGGAGCCCAAGAGTCAGATGTTTTGGGCCTGTGGCTCAGGGGAGGGTCTGGCTTCACATGGTTCAGAACTCATCAACACACAAATCATTTGACCCTATAAGAGCAAATGTGATTGTCCAGGGAGAGAGAGTGAAAAAAAATCCAAGAATAAAATCCATGAGGGTAATAACATATAACGAGGTGACAGAAGAACACACGCCAGCAGATGTGATCTGTAAATGTAGTAACCAGGAAACTATCAGGAAACAGAAAGAAAGTGGGGTCTCAGAAGACAAGACCTAAGTTTCCAAAAAAACTCAAATCAGTACTGTCATAGTGATAGTATGTAACAAAACTCCCCAAACTCAAAGGCTTAGAAAAGCAATAACCTTCTATTCATTGGTCTGAAGGTCAACTGAGCTTCAGACTGCGGTGCATCTGGGCTTGGCACTAGGCTGTGGGTTGGGCTCATGTCCACTGGTCTTGTGTCCTCCTGGGTCTCAGGCTGGAGGGGAAGCAGCAATCCAGAGCATGTTCCTCTGGTGGAGCACTGGAGTGAAGGAGAGCAAATTCAACTGTGCAAGCCCATTTGAGGACTCTCCTTAGAGCACCTTCACTGAAATCCTCTTGGCCGAAGCAATTCACTGGCCAAACCCCAAGTCAAGGGTCAGGGAAGGGAACTCCATCTGTCACGAGGCCATGGAAAGGACATGGATGTGTAATTATTACAAGGAAGTGAAGGACTGAGATCCATAATTCATTATACTACAAGAACCTAGTGGTAAACAATGCCAATGAAACAGAGAAATTAAGTAAAGAACTAGATGGCATCGAATATATTTTATAAAATTATTTTTTTAAAGAAAACATTGTGGTGTTTTCAAAGTATATTTTATAATATGATAAATGCAGTACCGCCTGGTGGTTAAGCAAATGTGTTTTGGCCAGCCAATGTTGCTTAGCTGTTCTTGTTGTCAGAGTATCATTGTAATTTAAATGTTAAATGAAAAAGTGGGACACGAAAATATTCATAATACAGGGTTTTTAGATATTTTTCTTTCTTCTTGATAACTTTCTACATTTTCCAAAAAGTTTCTTCAACAAGCAATATCAAGAACGTGAAGAGTGTGATATTTTACCCTACTTGCAAGTTAACAAGCTAGTCTGCCAGTTTCATGGATAGTGGCAGAAAACATGAGACTCTTGGGTCAGAGATAAAGGGCTTTATTACTCACAGCAATAACAGGAGCCAGAGTATCAGCATTTACACCAATTCGCTAAGCCCCAATTACCACAGAATGACATGAATAAGGCCAGGTGGTACCTGCATACACAGTAAGTGTGTTAGAGGAGAGGATCCCAAAGCTTGGGAAATAAAATCTTTTGAAATTGGAAAAAAGCCTGCCTGACCTTGTCCCAGAAGGAGACATTTCATATTTATTCTACTGGACAGTGAAAAACCTGCCCTTTGCTCTGGAAAGACACACCATTTCTATCTCCCAAGGCTGTTTGTTATACAAACATCTTTGAAGATATGGTTTAGCACAAAAGCAGTGAATGTCTCTGCTCACAAAGAGTGCAGAAAATCAAGAGACCCATGGAGAATGGCCTCCCACCAAGTCTGTATTTATTTTATACTCATAAAGTTTTGTGGATTGGTTGGTTTTTAACAGTGAATGGAAGATGGAGGCATTCATTGTTGACTATTCTTTTCAGGTGTGGGATTGTACTCTAATGTTTTCTCATGTTCTAGAAGCTTAAAAAAAGAAGAAGAAGAAGAAGATACTGACACACAAAGAAAGAACCCTTCATCCAAGTCAAATATTTCAGAAAGTCTGAGAGAATAAGCCAATATAAGCCAAAAGGAAGTAGAGCTAATGATATAAATACTAACTGAAGTATGCTTTAAAGGGAAAAAAGGATTAAAGAGAACAAAGATCTTTCTGTTACTAAGAGATACAATCCATAAGGAGCATACAACATTCATGAACCGCTATGTCCTCCATAACCCAACATCGAATCAAAAAGTAAAAGCTATTAACACATAGAAAGAAAATAGTTGAAGTGTTAATTATAAGACTTTACAAATCAACCAATAAATAAACACCTTAAGTATCTGAATGTTATAATCTTCATATATACTTATTTTAATTCTATTTCACAGGTATAGCTATATCTGAGAAAAACCCTGATTGAAGTTCCCTCTACATAAAAAGTCCCCAAGGATCCAAAGGGGATCTCAAAGGTAGAAGAGTAAATCTGAGTTAGGTATTCACGGGCAGAGCTGGTTTGACACAGTGGAGTTGGAAGCCTCTCAGGGGGTAGTCACTCTGGCTCAGAGTCAGAATTTAATGGTGGATAAAGTAAATTTGAGCTCAGATAGCTGTGACCTGAGGCCATAGATGGGTCCTAGTGTGGTCCCCAAAGGGATGTGGGCCACGAGCATCAATGCTGCAGCAGACAGACCTCCAGCAGACCAAACAAGATCAAGTTCCAGGAGCTACGCTGTGTGCTGGCAACTCACACAATTATGCCGATGGGTTTGTCCAACTTCTGTTCTCTCTCTGCACCTGGTGGGGGAAAGGGACTGGCTAACTCCTTTGAATGAGCTTCTCTGGTGCTTTGACACCAAGAGGGAAGTACTGGACCTCCTGCTAGTATTGACAGGTGGGGTGGGTATAAATCATGAAAAAAATAAAGGAATGATGACCTTAAGTTTTACTCTCAGCTGGAGAAATACATCAGAAAGGCTCCCTGTGGCATTAAGGGACACAAAGATTTATACACCAGGAAGTGTGCAGCAGCCTTATTTATAGTACAGAAACACTTAGAATTTTTCAGAGTTGGGGAATGGATAAATTATATTGCATCTATGAATGGATAAAATATCATGCAGCCATTAAAACCACATTTCTTAGCGGCTGGCTGGTGGCGGAGCAGTTAAGTGTGCAGGTTCTGCTTCGGTGGCCTGGGGTTCGCCAGTTCGGATCCTGGGTGTGGACATGGCACCGCTTGGCAAGCCATGCTGTGGTAGGCATCCCATGTATAAAGTGGAGGAAGATGAGCACGGATGTTAGCTCAGGGCCAGTCTTCCTCAGCAAAAAGAGGAGGATTGGCAGTAGATGCTAGCTCAGGGCTAATATTCTTAAAAAAAAATCCCACATTTCTTAGACCTTTACTAACATGGGAAGAAGGAGGTGGAAAATTGCAACACAAAATTGTATGGAAACATTGCAGCAATTTTTCTAAAGCTATATTTGTAAGTATATAACTGCAGTTATCTTTGAGTGGCAAGATTACAGGTTATTTTAATTTTCTTCTTTATAACTTTTGGTATTCTCTATTGTGTAGGTATTACCTGTCAAATAAAAACGATATTTTTTTAAAGGGGGAAATTTCTTGAACTCCTTGAGTAAGAATGTCCAAGTAAAAAGTTAGGGCAATGTTCATTCACTCATTCTTCTTTCTTTCAGCTGGATTTGAATCTAGGCTTCGGTCTAAGAGCAGTGCCAGACACTGGGATGCAAGATGAACAGTATATGTGTCTGGGTTTGGATGGTCTGGTTATCTGTGGAAAGCCGTTGTGGAGGGGAAGAATAAACCAAAGGAAAAACAGAGCTCAAGAACCAGAAGAGAGAATCAGGAGGCATCATAGATGAGGAGGTGCATTTGACTTGTCTCTTGAAGATGTGGAAGGAAGTTACTAGCCAGAGAAGTTAGTCCAAGGAGAATAGCAAATGTGGCTTTGCTTTGTTTCTCCCGGTATCAAAGACTACCAGGCTGACCCCGGCCCCTAACGTTGGGCAGCCAATCAGGATGCTCACAGATGGTTCCCCCATTCTGGGCTGCTTCACCTCTTGATGCTCTGGGCCACAGCTGGGGCTCTGAGGTTTTTGTTTTTGTTTTTGTTTTTTTGGTGAGGTAGATTGGCACAGCTGTTAGCTCAGGGCCAATCTATGAGCCGCTACCATGGCAGGGCTTGATGAATGGTGAGTAATCCGCGCTGGGGATCTGAACCCAAGAACCCCAGGCCGCTGAAGCAGAGCAGCCAACTTAACCACTACGCCACCAGCCTCTGTCTTACCTGAAGTGTTATTACTCGCTTCAGTCCTCATATTTTACTCTGCTGTTCTTGTGTCTGAGTCTCAAAACTAATTTTCTGAGCGTTTTTGTGACCCAACCTTTACAAATGACCATGACAGAGGACATATAAGGAGTATAAGATGGGCCATCTGTCCTCCAACCTGACTGGACGTTGGAATTATCTGAGATTTTAAAAATCTCAGCGTTGGGGCCCTACCCCAAGAGATTCTGATCTATTTGGTCAATGTTGGCACCTGGACACAGGTGGACTGTAAAAGCTTCCAGGTGATTCTAATATTCAAAAATGTGTGTAGCTCTACGGACAGCTAATCTTCAACAAAGGTGCCAAGACCATATCGTGGAGAAAAGATAGTCTCTTCAATAAACGGTGTTGAGGAAACTGGACAGCCACATGCAAAAGAATGAAAGTAGACCATTATCTCATGCCATACACAAAAATAAACTCAAAATGGATCAAAGACTTGAAGATAAGTCCTGAAACCATAAAACGCCTGGAAGAAAATATAGGTAGTACACTCTTTGACATTGAACTAAAAAGGATCTTTCGAATACCATGTCTTTTCAGACAAGGGAAACAAGAGAAAAAATAAACAAGTGGGTGTTCATCAGACTAAAGAGCTTCTTCAAAGCAAAAGAAACTAGAATCAAAACCAAAGGACAACCAACCAGTTGGGAGAAAATTTTTGCAAATCATATATCCAATAAGGGGTTAACCTCCACAATATCTAAGGAACTCACACAACTGAACAACAAAATAACAAAGAGCCCGATCAAAAAATGGGCAGAGGATATGAACAGACATTTTCCAAAGAAGATATACAGATGGCCAATAAACACATGAAAAGATGTTCAACATCAGTAATCATCAGGGAAATGCAAATCAAAGCTACACTAAAATACCACTTTACACCTGTTAAAATGGCTATAATAATTAAGACTAAAAATAAAAAATGTTGGAGAGGGTGTGGAGAAAAGGGAACTCTCATCCACTGCTGGTGGGAATGCAAACTGATGCAGCCACTATGGACAAGAGTATGGAGATTCCTCAAAAAACTAAAAATAGAAATACCATATGACCCAGCTATCCCACTACTGGATATCTACCCAGACAACTTGAAATCAACAATCCAAAGTAACATATGTACCTCTATGTTCATTGTAGCATATTCACAATAGCCAAGACATGGAAACAATCCAAGGGCCCATCGACTGATGATTGGATAAAGAAGATGTGGTGTGTATATATGTATACACAATGGAATACTACTCAGCCATAAGAAAGACAAAGTCATCCCATTTGCAACAACATGGATGGACCTGGAGGGAATTATGCTAAGCAAAATAAGCCAGACTGAGAAAGACAAACCCACATGATTTCATTCATGTGGAATATAAACAAATACATGGACAAAGAAAACAGTTTAGGGGTTACCAGGGGAAAGGAGTTGGGGGTGGGCACAGGGGTGAAGGGGAGCACTTATGTGGTGACAGACAAGAAATCATGTACAACTGAAATTTCACAATGATGTCAACTATTATGAACAACAATTAAAAAAATATGTGTATCATGTATGCTTCCAAACAGAAGTCATTAAAAAGAAGTCTCATTACTTGATAGATGCAACAGGTTGACAGGTGAATTAGGTCCACAAATAAATAACCATTGCCTTCTCCATGCCCCTAGCACAGACATCAATATGTTTGTTTCTAGACTGTCTTTGACAAAATAGCTGCTACCTTATACTCAACTGATAAAAAATAAATTTGCATGGTGATCAGACTCACCTTTGATTCTCTCATCATACAGAAAACCTCCTTCTGTCAACCACTTTTCCAAGGGCTCTGTTCAAGTCCCTGTTCCTCAGGCTGTAGATGAAAGGGTTCAGCATGGGGGTCACCACTGTGTACATCACAGTAGCTGCAGTGTCCTTTTCAGATGAGTGCGAGGACAAAGGGTTGAAATACACAGCAATGATGGTGCCATAGAAGAGGGAAACCACAGCCAAGTGGGAACCACAGGTGGAGAAGGCTTTCCACCTTCGCTTTGTGGATGGGACTCTCAGGACAGCACGGGTGATACGGACATACGAAGCCAGGACACAAACAAACGGGGTGATCATGATCAGGGCACCCTCAGTGAGAATCATCACCTCATTGAGATATGTATCAGAGCAGGAGAGTTTGAGGAGAGGTGTCACATCACAGAAGAAGTGGGGGATGTCATTGTCTGCACAGAATGAGAGTTGAGCCATCAGCAGGGTATGCAACAGAGCATTCAAATTGGCAATGACCCATGACCCAGAAACCAGCAGGGCACAGAGCTGGGGGGTCATCTTTGTTAAGTAGTGTAAGGGATGGCACACAGCAACAAAGCGGTCATAGGCCATCACAGCCAGGAGGAAATTGTCCATATCCACGAACATGAAAACAAAATACATCTGTGTGAGACACCCAGAGAAGGAGATGGTCTCACTCCCAAGTATGTGGTTGGCCAGCATCTTGGGGACAGTGGTAGAGGAGAAGCAGACGTCCACAAAGGACAGGTTGCTAAGGAAGAAGTACATGGGAGTATGCAGGCGGGAGTCCATGCTGATGGCCAGGAGGATGAGCAGGTTTCCCAGGACTGTGGCCAGGTACATGCTCAGGAAGAGCATGAAGAGGAGCTGCTGCTGCTGGGGCTGCCTGGAGAGCCCCAGGAGGAGGAACTTGGAGAAACTTGACTGGTTTGCCCCTCTCATGGCCTGAGAGCCTGGGCCCAGAGGCGGACACAGCAGGAAAAATTCAAAAGCCTGGAAAATGACAGTTAAGATGCGGCAATTAAGAAGATTACAGGGAGAAAGGCCATATGATATAGGTGAGGCATTAGAACTTTGTTGCCTATGTGTTTTGTGCCTCCATTTCTTTATTAGCAAAATGAGCTATGTCCACTGAGCCCCCTAGTCTAATCTGTAAGATTAAAATGAAATGACCCAGAGGTATGTCTCATAAACAGACAAGACATATATACTGGTCAGGGCTGGACGATTACAAGGAACTGCTGATGATCTCGGAACAGTTTCTGTGGCTCCATTTAAAAGAAGGGTGTAGTGAGGAGTGCCCCCATAAGGCTTTACACCTTAACAAACAGTTATTCCTGACCTGACTCTTACCCAGGAAGAATGACAGTCTCCTTGGTCACCAGAAGTCCCAGGCTTGCTTCACTTTTCTAGACCTGGCCAGAGCTTATTGAGGTCTGAGGGAGACAGACTCATCAATGGGGCCTTCAGGGTAAGTCTGCATCAACAAGGGGCTGGAGCACGCAGAATCAGCCCTCAGTGCAGGAAGGATGTTTGCGGTAATCACAGGGCTAGCTCATCACAGCAGTCTCCATGGCCACTAGGGCCATATTCCCTGAGAGCCTCATTAGAGAAAAGCAAAAAGTAATTGTCCCTTCTCTTCCTTGGGCTCTGTTGAATTCAACATTGATAACAAAGACCTGTCATCGGAGTTACGTAATTGCTGCTTCAGGACTTGGCAACATTGGAAATGATGCAATATTGGGCGTAATCATCAGCAACAACCTTTTTGCTAGAGAAAACTCACAATCCTATATTTTGTCCCCCACCCAAACCGGGATGGTGTCTTTGTTGGGAAACATGCATGACGCTGTAGAGGGATTAAGAGAATAACCTTTGGATTCACACAGATCTGTACTCGATTCCCAGATCCACCATCACCAGTTATGTGACCTTGAGAAAGCTACCGATCTTCACAGAATCACAAAATTTCACCATCATTAGAGTGGAAAAATAATATTCACCTTGTAGAGTTGTACACAATAGATAAGGTAATTTGTGTTAAACACTTCATGATCACTGACTTCATCAATGCACTGGGCTAGGACCATGTTCATTAGGTGGAGACTAAAGATGTTGATATTTACATCCAGTGCTCTCTGTTTAGTCATCTGTGTTCTGGATAAATATCACTTGGAAATAGTGTCACATGTTTATCTTCATACGTCAATAGTCATTTTTATAAGGGGCCAGTTGACAAGTCTTTTATTCTATATTTAAATTTGGAGGTAAATGAGGTAGAAATAGGAATCATTGCTGAGTCTACTTATAAAGTGGTAGAACGTGGAAATCAAAGAGAAACAGAGAATTCCTGAGTCCCATAGGTATCACTCTATAGTTGTTCTGAAGGCAAGATCTGGCCTTAAGGTCCCATAAAGCTTTTGATTTTATGCATTGTAAAGTTCACTTTCCTGAGTTGATAATATTAAGTAGTTACTCATTAAAACTATACACCTGAGTCAAAAGTGGGAGTTGTATCCCTAAAAAAAAAAGTCCCCTGGAAACCAGAGTGTTCCTCTAACTAATCTTCCACTTTGGATTATTTATAAATGTTGTATACCTCATGCTGACTGGGGTATCTTAATAAATATCATTCACCTGCTCCCAGCAACTCAAGATAAGAACCTCAGGGCTATAATAAGACCTCACGTCTCCATCAGACACATGTTATCAGACATCAAGTCCTGTCCATTCTATCTCCAAAAATAGGCCAATCCCCCCCTCCAAAGTTAATTATCAAAGATCTAGGGAGGAGGAGGAGAATGTCACTGCATTAGTAAAGACATTGTTTGCAAGGGATGGAAAACCAACTTGTATCAGCTTAATGAGAAATAAAATTTATTGTTGACATAATTGCAAACTCCAAAGTTCTTGCAAAGCCTGTGTATTTCAGGCAGGGGTAGACTCAGGGACCCAAATAATGACATCAGGACCTGTATTTCTGTCTCTCTACTCTGTTTGCTTCTGTTCAGCTTCATTCCACAGACTATGTCTCTCTATGTGGCAGGAAAGATGGCCACCAGTAGCTCCAAACTCACATCCTCCCAGACTAGCAATCACAGGGCACATAGAACTTCTCTGTACCAGTGTTTATTTATTAACTCCAGGCAAGGCTGTGATCATCCCTTCTTGGATCATATGCCCAAATCTGAACCAACCATTCTGGGTGGGAGAGTGGAGTGTTCTGGTCATCCTGGGTCATAAACTCAACCCATTCCCTGTGGGAATCCAGTAATAGACGTTATCACTATGGGGGAGGGGAGGAGTTTCCAAATAGACCCAAAGAATGGAAATGGGAAAGAATGCCCTTGAGCAAAGTATCTAGTTATCATGATCCACTAGAGTCACTTCATCAGCTGAGTTGAGCAAAGGATTGGAGAAGGAACACTTAAGGTAGAAGTAAATTAACACATAAATTAGTAAGCTGTTTTAAAAGTTAGGGTAAACTAAAAAAAAAAAAACCCAAAAAATAAACCCCAACCTGTAATCAATGAAATCCAGTATCACTGAGCGCTCCAAGCACCCAGATTTTGGTTTCTAAATACCATTCTCTACTAAAAGGAAATATTATTCCTTAGAGAAAAGGCTGATTCCAGGTCTGGGGAGGAAAAAGACAAGATGAGTCTAGGACATATGTGTGTCCAGAAAACAAGGAAATGTGCAAAGTCCAGTGAGGACATATCTAAACTGCAGATGACTTTCAAATGCATCACATATCCACATATGGTGTTTAATGTATTATTCTTTCAACTTTTCTTTAGGCTTGAAAATTTTCAAATTAAAGGTTTGTGAATAAGAAGAGATTTTTAAAAAGGAACAAAGGTGGCCTCTTGAAAGATATCTGCAACTGGCCAAATTTGGAACAATTTGAGCATCAAAAAGAATCATAACTGTAAGTGATTATGAAATATTAAATATTTTAAAATCTGTGATGCACTAGTAATACTATAAAAAATAGATCGAAGTTTTTAAGGGAATTTGCCATAATTGGAGGGGAAAATCAATAATTAAAGGGAAAGAATTTAGCATTTACCCTGTCTTTTTAAAAATGGTCTGAAGTTCATCACAGGTTCAAGGGGGAAATCTCTTCTTTACAGACCAATGCCAGTTAAGAAATACAGAAAAATTACAGAACTAGGAAATCATCATTTTTTAACTCCCAGTGAAATAATTGATTGAGGCAGTGACTATAAAGGAATGTTAAAAGCAATAGCTACTAGGTTGTTGGGAAACAGGATATTCCCGTAGTATCACATTATATCACTCTACCAGTTGCTTGCTAATTGCAAGCAGGAAAATATACCATTATAAGAACTGCTTTTATAAAGTCACTACCACCAACAATCTTTACCAGTGACACAACCTTTACCAAGTTATCAAACAGCATCACTAATACCTGCAATCTTAATGCAACACCATAGAATTTGTTTTGGGTGAGGAAGATTCGCCCTGAGCTAACATCTGTGCCAATCTTCCTCTATTTTGTATATGGGCTGCCTCCACAGCATGGCTGATGCGTGGACTAGGTCCACACCAGGATCAGGCAGCTCTCACCACCCTGCTACATGTCCCACCCCCCCAACCCCCACCCCTGGCCCGGAACTTCTGCTGCTGGCCAAGCTGAGTGCAGGAAACTTTAACCAGTCAGCCACGGAGCCAGCCTCATCACTATAGGATTTATTGAATTTTTCTCTCTTCCCAGCTCCCGCAGTGAGAAATCTGGCTCCCATTAGCCTCAGTATAGTCACTTATATGTTCAGCCCTCTGGACATAGCCCAAGAACCCACCAGACTGCCTTCTGGGTTCACCATCCCAAGCTGAGTTCCCACTGGCCCTGCCTCCTGGCCCTGCGAGTCCTCCTGTCAAATCCCAAATGAGAACTATTTGCACCAATATTTATGCCCTCGATTCTCTACATGAATGGCTCATAACCAGGGGCAATTTGCCTCCCAGAGGACACTCGACAACATATGGAGAGATTTTTAATTGTCACAACTATGGGGATGCTAGTGGCATCTAGAGAACAGAGGCCAAGGATGCTGCTAAGCATCCTACAGTGCACAGGACAGCCTCCCACAAAGAACAATGTCGCTGAAAATGTCAGAAGTGCTAAGATTGAGAATATAATATATCTCACTAATAATCTGTATATTATGACCTGGCAAATTATAATAAGTTGGTTAAAATAAAATATATAATTAATTTCACTTAAAATTTTTAATAAGGCTACTAGAAAAATGTTAATTACAGATATAGTGTTGGCTTCCTCTAGCATCCTCTCAGGAGGCACATATATCTGGTTGTCTTTCATTTTTAAATGAGGTAGTACTCTGGACGTCGTCTTTCTAAGTCTTGCTAAACTTAAAGACTTCCCTTCAGAGCCACCTACTGGGCATGTATGTAAGGAGAGTCCTGGCTTTCTCACCCCTCTCTGTAGCCTAGGGGGCTACAGAAAAAGAAGCACACGCCCAACGTGGGGCTCGAACCCACGACCCTGAGATTAAGAGTCTCATGCTCTACCGACTGAGCTAGCCGGGCAGACAGTGTTATACTTTATACTCAGAAAAAAAGAGTGTGTGGACACCACTTGGCATGACCTTGAGGATGAAGTGGGAGCGCCACTGACTGCTGGTGGGAGGAGAAGCCCACCACAGCGGGATTTGACCCAGGTCTCCCAGTCAGCAAGCGTCACAGAGACTCCGTGGGCCTGGATCCCGAGGCAGGCTCAGCCACGTTACGCACCTCTCAGGGCTGCGGCTCCAGGCTGGGGGCATGCGTCTTCCCATAAGCTCTAGGTCTCAAGGGCGCTCCAGCATACCCGAGACCATTCGCCTAATAGAACCATTCATTCACTGAAGTGTTTATTGAGCGCCTACAGTATGCCAGGCACTGGGGATACAGCAGTTAACAAAATGGGTGTTTAAGACAGAAGAAGAAAGGGGGTTGGGTTCCGGATAGAGGGAGTTACTGCTTTTCACTTTTGTTTCGTTCCTCACCAAGCTCAGTGCCTGAGGTTTAACAGAGCACACGAATCTCGGTAGGCGTCTTTTTAGGGGAGATTCGCCCTCTCCTGTTCACATACTCGCCCTGCCCTCTTTAGTTATTAAAAAAAAAAGAAAGAAAGAAAAAAGCACTTTAGGCGGCTGGTCTGAGATTTGGTCCGGGACCTCCCCTCCCCCCTCGCTGTCTGAGAAGCGCACGCCTGGACCCCTCAGATCCCCTCCCCAAAGCCCAGCTGGCGTGGTGTCTCTGAGGACACGGGGACTTCCGGTCACCAGAGTGGTCACTGAGTCACACGCCAATCAAGGAGAGCGTTCGCTAGACCCCAAATCCTGGACTGACAGCAAGACTCCTCCAACGAGGCCCTTTTTCACCCTGGAGGAACTATAAAAATCACAGAAGTAATTATATTGAAATATAAATTATATTGAAATAACAGAAATCCAGGCAGAAAGCCACCCACAATCCTAAGCCAGATCAAGTCAAGGTTACCCTCAGCCACATCGCCTCCGGGGCCGCGGTAGTGCCCACTCGGTTCCTACACCCTCACACATCAAACGTGCTATGTGTGTTCCCACATTTTCTGGTCACAGTTTGACCTGCATAATTTTGCATTGTGCTAGTCTCTTTTTTCTCCCCTCCCCTCCTGGACCCTGAGTGTTCACAGCCTTTCACACCTGTTTCTTTCTTGGGCAGTCATGCAACAGCTGGGGGTTGGGTTTGTTTTATAAAAATTGGATCATACACCTCTCTCGGAGTGGGATCTTCCAAGTCAGCCGCGAGAGACTGATCTGAGGTTGAGCAATATTAACGAAGCAAAGTGTGTTCAGTTCCTCCCCTATACACCGTCATTCCCCTCCGCCTTTTGTTTATTTTTTACCGAAGTCTGCTGCAATAAGACATTCTTGTACGTACATCGGTACTTTTACTTCCGAAGCAGGTTCACAGAAGTGGAATTGGAAGATCAAATAGGTCTGTGTTCTGTGAAATCACACATTTTCCCGTTAAGATGGGTAAATACACTGCTTTTTTTCCTCCTTCTTGTGCTGCGAGAGAAGTAAACAACTCACCTTTGAACGAAGTTCCCTTTTCGACTACAAGGCTTTTGTGTGTGTGGGAGGTTGTCTTTGTAACCCAAAACGTCCTCATACATCTAAAGATGAGGCCCCTCACATACTACCCCAGGTGGGACTCGAACCCACAATCCCTGGCTTAGGAGGCCAGTGCCTTATCCATTAGGCCACTGGGGCTGCTGCCAAGTTCTCTGCTGAGGATGTTAAAAGACGGAATAACTCAGCACCGGTGGCTAGAAAGTGATCCAGGAATTGGTTAGGGCGTTTACTCAAAACTTGGCTGGGTTCCTACAATGTACTAGCCTCTGTTCAACTTTCCAGGAACACATGGACCAGCCTCTGTTCAAGTCTCCAGGAACACAGTCGTGAACAAAACAAACTCCCCCTCCCCGCGGCTCCCGTGCGGGCGGCGAGGCGCTCTCCCCTCCCTGCGTTCTCGCCGCTCCTCCCGCGCGGGCTCCGCGGCGTCTGGCTCGTCTGTTTCCTCCAGAAGCAGCCCCAGGCTCCAGAACGCACTGGATTCTCCTCCGGATTCAGAGAGCAGTGGAGGACTCTGGCTGGATCAGTCGGTGGAATATGGGTCCTGACCACCCTGCTGCGTGTTTGATGAAAGTGCGGTCCTCCCGGGGCCCAGTTTGACCGAAGACCCGGCAGAGGGCAGGGCTGGGAGGAAGATGGTACCGGACCGACGCGGCGTGCAATGGGGAGGTGACCCCTCCGGACCGTCCGAGACTCATCCGCAGACGGAAGTCAGAACTTTCTCCGCAGCCTCCTGAGCCGCGGCCCGGGGCTGGAAGCCGTAACTCCGGGCTTGGCCAACGTCCCGGAGACGGAAAGAGCCCAGAAGATTCTACCTGGCACCTCGCTTTTCCAAGCATGGACGCGAGTCGGGGCACAGAGCTCCAGACCAAACCCCTCCCCTTGGGGCTGCCCAAAGCCAAAGTCCCTGGTATCGTGGGCACACCCCTTGCAATTTTCCTCGCAACCCACCCTCCTTTATTCACTTAGGCTTGTAATTTATCCAACGATAAAAATTCAGCAGAATCCGGAGCCGCTCGAGATTCTCTCCCCAGCCCCACAAGAGAGCTCCCCGGACCTCAGAAACTCCCCTCGCCACACCCCAAAATCTATCCTTTATCATTCGTGCGACAAGGTTATCTAACGTATAGTCCATATTCGAATTTCCTCCAGTGATGTCTTTTATGGCTTAAAAAAAATCCAGGACCGAATCAGAGAGCACAGTTTGCACTTAGTTGTCGCGTCTTCTAATGTCCTTTGTCCTGCCTGTCCCGGCAGTCTGGCCACAGGCCCAGAAGATGAAGCGGCGGGCAAGGGGTGAAGGCGCTGAGACTACAGAGGAACCAGCCTGGGAAGAAGGGGACTGATCTCGAGAGAACGAGGACGCTGTAGACTCGGGCCCCTTGTTCTTGGGGTGTGCTTGGTCCTTCGGGCGCGCGAGGTCTCCGCACGCTCTCTCCTCGTGTTTAAAATCATTTACAGTTTAGCAGAAGGCGGGAGAAGGAGGAGGCCCCAAGTAACGCGCTTTCTAGAAGCAGCTGGAGGCCCGGTGCAGCGGGACGGGTGTATTTCTGTGCATCCTCTTCTTTGGGGTCACAGATTCAAGAGGGAACCCAGGAGCAGATCCTGGGCTCTGCCTTCGTCTCCCAGAGCCCGAGGCGGTCACGTCAGCGGGAACTGGCAAATGCCCTTGGTGCGACCGCAGCTTTTGGGCTCCACACACCCCTCTGGTTTGCCACATCCGTTTAAATTTACTCGCCTGAAAGCTTTTCACTGCTTTTAAATTTGTTTGTTTTTAATACCCAACATTTTCGGTTGATTTTAGCGAAAGAGTTGGTCCCCCAAAGCCCGCCCATTCGTGTTACTGGAAACCACGAGCCTCTCCCGGATTTCTTCATAATTCCCTTAAAGCTGTTAACAGTTTTTTTTTTAACCAATAAATAAAAGTTTAAAAAAATAACTTTGGGACAGAGATGGTTCACCCAGGAAATCTAGCTCAACAGTCGGTCCTGGGGGCCTGCGGTGGGCTCCGGAAGATAGAGACGAGGCCTGAGCTGTGACCCCGCCCACGCTTGCCCGGAAAGCCGGGGCCCTTCGCCCTCTACGGAAGGCAGCTCTCTGGGAAAGGAAACTCCTATGCGTCAAAGTCAAACCCCACTTGAAGCCCCAGCCGCCGAAAAAGGCGCCTCTCACAGCCTGACGTTCAGAGCCTGTCCTGACGGCGTGGACCCCAGGACTCGGTCCCCGGGCCCGGGCTCTCGGAACTCTTTCCGGATCTGGGGCAGCGGGACCAGGGCAGACCTGGGAGCGCCCTGGTGGGGGTGACAAGGAAATGGAGAGAGGAGGAGGAAGAAAAGGGAAGAACGAAAGGGGAGGAGGGCCTCTGCCGTCACCCCATGCTCCCGGCTCCGTAGTCACGGCCAATAAATTACTGGACTCTAAGCAGAGGGAGTCTCATCGGAGTAATTGCTGGACTTGAACCCTCAAAGGTGTGTGACTGTGGGAGAGCGTCGCCTCTCACGGATTCCCTCCCCTTCCGGCCTTGAACTGAACCTGACCGAAGCCCCAGGCGGAGCGCCCTGCCCCGGGATGTCCACACCCTCTGGACGCCCAAGACTCCAATTAAAAATTTAAAGGCATCAGGAACCAGCTTGAGCCCTTTAAAGATTCTAATTCTCTCTTACAGTGTCGGGTTTTGACGCCCAAAGACTGAGGTCACGGGGCTGGGGGCTGTTCCCAAATCTCCAAGGAAAGAGGAAATTTTATTTTGGTCTTTTTTTCCATGAAAATGCTGGGGCTCGTCCGGGATTTGAACCCGGGACCTCTCGCACCCTAAGCGAGAATCATACCCCTAGACCAACGAGCCACAGAATTGTTCCTTTCCAGCTCTTTTTTATGACTTCGTGGAGCCTGGGAACCGGGCGGGGGAGGCGGGGCGGATAGCGCAGGGCCAGAGAAGTGGCGCCGGGAGGAGACGCCGATTTCAGACCCGCCCGGAAGGGCTGAGTTCAGGGATCAGTGGGCACGAGGGAGCCCAGCGCTCTCCGCGACAACAAAGCGAGGAGCAGTCCCTGAACGCACCCCCATCTGGTGGCCCCAGAGCTCAGGCAGCAACGAGCCCCCAGCCAGGAAGGGCGAATGGCGGGGCCGGCGGTCTTTCCGTCCCCGCACCGCCCCTTGGGTCACTTCACAGACACTCCTCTCAGCCCCAAGCGCTCTGGGGCAAAAAGCCCACGAGGAGTTCTTGGTCCAGGGGGCATCGTTGACAGTCGTTTGACCCTGGGTACTCGGTACGTTCCTTGGAAAGGCCCCACCCCCACAGTGTGGCATCCAAACGCCACCTGCTAATTTTCTCAGGACTCCAAGGTCCAAACCAAGAAAAAGCACCGCCCAACGTGGGGCTCGAACCCACGACCCTGAGATTAAGAGTCTCATGCTCTACCGACTGAGCTAGTCGGGCACCTACATGGCATTGGCATCATGTCTAGATGTTGGTGGTGGGAACTAGGTTGGATAATGGATTAGACCTGGGCGTCAGGGGCAGGTCAGCTGCTAAAGCTTCCTGGGCCCCACAGGGGGTTCCCCAATACATGTTCCGCTCCCCACTGACACCCCTGCTGCAGGAAGGGCGCTCCTAGTCCAAGACTTCCCTCACCACCCTGTGGCCTCTAGCTGGGGGACCCAGCCTGGCCCCTGTGCCCCCCAGGTCCCACCCGGCATCAGGGGCCAGCAGGGGCAGCCCGGCAACTAGGCTGACCAAGGGAGTGGTGCCGGGGTGGAAACCTAGAGTGAGATGGACCACAGATAGTAACTAATGACCCCTTGAGACATCTGGATTCTTTCCAGATATTTGGCTGTTACAAATATAACAGCTGTAAACATTTATGTACAGATTTGTTGTGTACACATAAATCTTCATTTTTCTGGGATAAATACCCAAAGATGCAATTGCTGGGTCATATGGTAGTTACGTGTACAGTTTTTAAAGAAACTGTCACAGTGTTTTCCAGAGTGGCTGTACCATTTTACATTCCCACCAACAATACAAGAGTGACCCAGTTTCTCCAGTAAAATGTTCAATAGAAATAGAGTCAGCACCCTTGTTGCATTCCAACCTCAAAGAGAACGTTTTCATGGTTTCACCATCAAGTGTGAAGTTTGCAGTAGCATTTTGTAGACAATTTTGGCAAGTTATGGGTATTACCTCCTTTTGCTAATTTACTAAGAATTTTTAAAATTATGAATGGAAGTCAGATTATATCAGATACTTTCCCTTGAATTTGTTGAATACATTAACAGATCTTCTAATATCAAATCAATCTTGCATTCCCTAGGATGAACTCAACTTGTCTGTTCTTTTTATATGTCATAAGATTTGGTTTGCTAATATTTTGTTTAAGATTTTACATCTATTTTCATGAGCAAGATTATGTGCTTTTTAAATTCTTTTTCATGCTGTCTTTGGTTTTGCTATCACAGTTATGCTAGCCTCCTCAAACATGTTGGGAGGTTCCCTCTTTCCTACTCTATGAAAGATTTGGTGTGAGATTAAAATTTCCTTTCTTGAATGTCTGGTAGAATGCTCCAAGGAAGCCACCTGGGTCAAGAATTTTTCTTGGAGAATATTTTTTGACTATTGGTTCACTTTCTTTATTGGTTTTAAGATTATTTTCCATTTTAATTCCATTTGATTCAATTAAGGCATGTTCTGTATTTCAAAAAATTATGCATTTTTCTAAATTTCCTCAAAGTTGCTTGGAATGTGCTTTTATTGTCTTCTTAAGTTATGCAACAACAGTAAAGTCATTCTTGTCCCTGATATGGGTTATCTGTGTCTCCTTTCATCATTTCTTAGTCAGTTTTTGCCGAGTTTTTCAATAACATTAGCTTTTCCCAAGACCTCTCTTCAGGATTTGTCATTAAGCTCTATCATATGTTTGTTTTTTACTTCATTAATTTTATCTATTATTGCTATTTTTTCCTCTGTTCTAACTTCTTTGGGTCTATTTTTGCTGTTCTTTTTTTTAACTTCTTGTCGTTAGTTTTCAGCCTTTCTTTCATGTACGTATCTAAGGCTATCAATTTTCCTCTAATTACTGCTTTAGCTATGTCCTCCTGGTTTTGGTATGTAATGTTTTCATCATCATTTGTTTCAAAATATTTTCTAAATCCCATTGTAATTTATTCCTTAAACCATGGAAGTTTTAGAAGCGTATTGCTTAATTTCAATCATATTGGAATATTTTAGTTTTTTGTTTATTTTTATTGTTTATTTTGATCTATTTTTAGTTTCTTATTTGTCTCTTCATCTTTTACCTGACTGTCACATACATCTATTAAGTTTTATTTCAATTTTTGTGTATTTTTATTTTTAGAACAATTCAGTGGAAAAGGGGAGCCCCAGGAGGCCACGCCCAGTAAGGAGTGACCAGATTTGGGGGCGAGGGGAGATGATCCCGACTCCGACTGCAAACCCCAGTAGCCCATTGCCTCTCCCCCAAGCTCCTGGCCCCTCTCGTGGAGGTCCTGGCCTCCTGAGCCCGCGAATGTCGGCGGAGCTCCAGGCTTGACGTTTCAAAGGCATCGGACTGGAGAAGAATGGACTGCTAATGTACAGAGAGAGGAACCACCTTTCTCTCATTCGGTCCCTCTAACTAGGACTGACCAAGCAGCTTGTCGGAGACAGGGTTCTGGCGACGCTCTGGCGACTGGGTCCCAATTAAATTTTCAAAACAGCGGTGGGCAGCACTTGGCCAGCTTGAGGCCTCTTTGAAACGTTACTTTCCACAGAGTCGGGCTTCGCTGACCAGCGCTGAGGTCTTTGGGCCAAGCCTAGATCTCCAGCCATCATCTGCGGGAAGGAAAAGGAGGGCTCGTCCGGGATTTGAACCCGGGACCTCTCGCACCCTAAGCGAGAATCATACCCCTAGACCAACGAGCCACGACAATGTTCGTCTCTGGCTCCTCTTTGTGAGCTATGTGGCACCCAGGGCGGGACCGCAGAGCCGGCCCAGTGGCCCTGGGAGGAGACTGCATTTCAGACCCGCGGGAAAGGGCTCAGATCAAGTACCGCTGGAAATGGAGGGAGCCCATCGCGCCCAGCGCGCCCCCGGATTCTGTGGCCCCTGCTGTCCTCACCCGCCACCTCCACTCAGCGCTTGGACATCAGTGAGCAGCCGGCCAGCAAGGGCGCCCAGCGGACAGGCGATCTGTGCGTCCCCGCGCCGCCCTTGGGTCACTTCGCAGACACTCCTGGCAGCGTGAGCGCGCTGGGGACGCGCCGGGGCAAAAGCCCGCGAGGAGCTCCGGGCGCGCGGGGCCGGCGGACCGCTCAAGGGCGGGGAGGCCGCGCGCGGAGGGTCGTTGAACCGCGATCACTGAGACGCCAGCCTTGGAAAACGTCGCACCCCCACGGCGTGGCACCCAGTGGGTGCTCACCAAAGGCCTGCGGAGTGCATGGAGGAAACAACCACCACCGCCTCTGCCTCTCCCCGCTGCTCCCCTTCTCCCGGCTCCGCTCCCCTCTCCCGCCCCAAAGATCAAAACCAAGAAAACGAACTTCTGACGTGGGGCCTCCAACCCACGAGGCTGACGTTGAGGGCCACTTTGTTCTACCGACTGGCCAGCTGGTCAACAACGGTCTTGGCCTCATGTGCCCTAGGATGGCCTGACGGGAGGAGGGAGTGGCCCCTGGAGGCAGGTGGGTCAGGCCACCAGCCAGACCCCGCACCAGGGGCGGGTCAGATGTGCCCTCCCCCCTCACCTGGGGAGGAAACGGATCCTCTGTCCCCAGGTAGTGGGGAGGACGAGGACGCCGTCCTCGGGGCAGCAGAGGCCGCGTCCAAGGGTCGGGTTCCGGGGCATTCTCTGCAGTGGTCTATCTTCCCCCATCAGATCCGAGCTGAGCGTCCACATGTGCGATGTCAGACCACCAGTCCCCCACCTCTCCGGATCTATGGCGCGAATTTCCTCGCTTTCTCATCGGGGAAGTCCTGCCACGCCCGGGCCCTACGGAGGAAGCCTGGGGCTCTCTCCCTCTCCCCTCCCCTTCCCCTCTTCCCTCCCTCTGCCCCTCTCCCCAACACTCAAATGTAACTGTAAGTAAGAGTAGGGCTCACCGAGACTTGGGCGCGATCATGGAATGGAACCCTGAGATCCGTATCTCTAGAACAACCAACGACGCACTTTCCTTATTGTAAATAACGTCCTCCTGCTTCGCAGAGTCGTCTCCTTTACCCGCGGTTACTGCAGTCGGTGGTGCGGAATCCCAGTCTCAAGGGATGCGGTTTGCGTCTACCGACGCCCTACGGTCCCCAGCGGCAGGTAGCTCGGCTGAAAACGCCGAGAAAAAGGAGGGCTCGTCCGGGATTTGAACCCGGGACCTCTCGCACCCAAAGCGAGAATCATACCCCTAGACCAACGAGCCACCGTACTGGTCTCTTTTCCTTCCTCGTCCTTCTGCCGCGACGCTCGGGGAAACGCCGCAGGCGCCCTGATGGCTCAGTCGTTAGCGCGCGCACCTGTGAATGCGGCTTTGTGGGTTCGCGGGTTCGGAGCCGCAGCCGGGTTTCAGGCTGAAGGTCAGTATTGCCGGATAAATCAACAAGTTAATCATTATCCCCTCCTCGTGCTGCCTGAGCTGGTCCTACTGGAGGAAGATTCCGCGCAGCTGCCGTTCTCGGAGGCCCCGGAACCACCGCTTCCCCATTACGGCGGAGGAGGGTGGTCTCCCGCCCAGGCTGAGCTCCAGCGGAGGAAGGAGAATCGCAGCCGTGCCCGGGGTGACCTACCGGGGAGCACAGCTCGCCCGCAAGCGATCCCACACCAGAACCGATGTTCTATCCCCAAACTACGGGGCCTACCTCCTTGGGCTGGAGCCCTCTAATTTAGAGGGGCGTGGACGAAGCAGACACTGGAACCTCTAAACTACTGAACATGGCGACCCCTGTAGCCGTCTACTTGGTCGATATCTGAATCAAACTCTCCCCCAAGACGACCCCATGGGGACCATGGGGATTGGAGTCCGGACAGTGTTTCTGAGCTAGAGGTTGGCAGCAAAAGGAGTTTCCGTGGGTGACTCATTGGTCCAGCAGCACCTGGTTCTTGCTTAGGGTGCAAGACGGTCAAACCTCGGAGGAGACCAGGTTTTCAGACTTTCTTGTTTTTTAGTTGGGGACAGCTCTGCTGTGTTTCCCGAGGAGGAAAACCCTTGTGGGATTCATTTCCAGGGCCTTTGCTAACAAAGAGCGAGGAAGCCCTCCGCGTGGGCTTTAAACGGCATTGGTTCTTGCCTTGTTCTGGGTGTGAGTGGCTTAACTGCTACTCTCCTGGCTCTCCAGGAGCGGGGGCCCAGAAGTCCCGCTGGGAGGCGGATGCTGGTACAAGGGGCAGACACCGCAGCATAGTTTCCCGGAGTGGACAGATATCTGCTTTTATCAACTTTCTGTTTGTGACCCAAACAGCGCACTTTTTATGTGTGACCAGAATCCTCAGTGCCTTCATGGCTTACAACTGACAACAAAAGGCTCGCCCGACGTGGGGCTCGAACCCACGACCCTGAGATTAAGAGTCTCATGCTCTACCGACTGAGCTAGCCGGGCAGCCACACGACCATTTTTTGCTGACTCTCTCAGTGAAAGAGGAGGAGTCTCAGGTCAGGGTGATGTGGGGATCTGGACTTCACCGTGGACAATGTTTTTAACTGCACACACCTCCCTCAACCCTCACCACAAAGGGCAGATGTAGCCCGAGACCCTCAATGGTGCCGAGTGCTGAGTTGGATCCTGGTCCTTCTCTGGGCCTTGATGTGGCCCAAGGCCCATCCATTGACATCCCCAGTCCTGGCACCATCCTGAGACGGCAGACAGTGGATGCGTCAGCTTGAGCCCCCTCCGGGGATATGGGAACCTCTTCCTCAGGGCGATGGAAAGCAGGCCCGGCCCATCGATTCCTTGTTCCCTCAAAATAGCTTTCTGAACTTGGACTCAGAGTCGAGCCGGGTTACCTGGCATGAGTAGGCCCTTGGAGGGAGTGGCACAGCGCCAGGATCTGCCAGTTAGGGACAAGGGACTGTTTGGGTTCCTACTGAAAGAGTTCCAGAGGATTGTGAGGTAAGGAGCCAGGAGGGGCTCAGGGAATTGAGAAGGGGCCTTGGAAAGAAAGCCTGGGCTTCTGCCAGCCCAGAGTTGCCCGGCTTGGGGACATTGGCTGGGTGGGCTGGGGTGGGCAGGCAGGCTAGAAACTCAGGCAGGAGTTAATGCTGCAGTCGAGGCACTGTTCTAAATGCTTTGCTCCCCAAAAAATAAATAATAAGTAATTTAATATCCCTAACAAATCTTTGAGGCATGAGCTACTATTATTGCCACTTTCCAGATGGATAAGCTGAGGTCCTTGAGAGTCCAGGCTTTATGGGTCCGTATCTGTGAAGTCCAGATGGGAAATAGAGGAGCCTGGCCTTGTCTCCCTCCCCCAGCCCTAAAGAACTGCCCAGGATTTGTGTCCTGGACCTTTCATATTTAGAGGGAGACTCAAGACCCCAGACTACAAGCCACTTGGGCATGGAAATTTCCTAGCGCAGGATCTCTCCAGGAAGCACACAGTTTCCCAGAGGCTGAGGTTCAGGGATGGACACTGTGAAAGGAATGTGGATGTGTGGAACGGGGACAGAGGTCAGCTCTGCGTCCACAATGTCCCAAAGTGAGACCTGAGCAAGGAAAGAGGGTGGGGCTTGGGCTCCAGGACCTCCCTCTCTCCACCCCTTTGCTCTCTCACATCATAAAGGAACTCAGAATTGGGACCCACACCACAAATATGTCCTGTGTGCGAGGGAAGGGCTTGTCAGGGATATGAATCCAGGACTTCGCACTCCCAAAGTGAGTCTCACACACCTGGATTAAGAATCCATCACGGTCACTTACTTCACCTGCCTCTCTTCCTTCCACGGAAAGAAGTAGTCTTGCCGCCTGGTTCTGTGGGGCCTGTAGCTGTCCATTCTTCCAATCACTGGCTGAGCCAGGCCTCGAGCTGAGGCTGGGGGTACAGTGAGTACCAACCCGCCCATGGGACCACAGCTACAGTAAGGCTGTGAATGGGGACAGGGTCTCCTTGATGCTGGAAGGGTCCTGGAGAGAAGCACCACCAAGCTTGTGCAGGGAAGGTGGGTGCAGAGAGAGTGGGGCTACCTGCATTTGGGAGGGGAGGGCAGAAGGCCCCAGAAATTGGCCCTTGATTCTGGGGTTGGGCTTAATTTTAAACATGCCTGTTCCTTATTCCCTGTACTCGCCATCATCTGGGCTCCTGGCTCCCTCTTTCCATCCCTGCAGGGCCAGGGTGATACAGATCAAGGCTGCCCCAGGGAGAGAAGCCCAAGGCGTCCTGGCCTACATACCGATCTATATCCTCCTCCAAGAAGCATAGGACGTCCTGTCCTGACCTGACCTGATTCATATCCAAAGTTATAGGACCACCTGATAACCAGACCTCACCTGCACTGATAACATTTTAATGATTTTTTTTACATAATCTTTCCTTGGTCTTGCAAAGAAATAACTCACATACTTATGCCTTATAAATTTATCCCTACCCTCAACCCATTGCAGCTCTTCACTGCCCACGGGTCCTGATTCCATGCTACTCCATGCTATTCTCTGAATAAAGGAGCACTACTGCCAGACCTTGAGAGTCCAAGAAATCTTTCTTTCGACTCCTCAGCTTCCCGAGCCCACATCAAGGGTGTTGCAGAGGGCTTTTGCGGGGGGGGGGGGGGGGCAGCACTCTCTTGTGGGTCTGAACAGAACATGTCTGGAAAAGACAAGGAGGCCACATCTTGGGGTATCGTCTGGGTTATTTTATTTTATGCCTCCCAGATTGGTCTGGGCCTCACTACAGGGTGGCAAGATTTGTTCAAGTGGGGAGCCTAGACTGTCTGGGTGGAGGCCTCATTTAAACCCGCAGATCCAGGCATTCAGGCCTGTCCCTGGGATAAGAGCCTCAGCGGGGGGAGGGGGAGGGAAATCTCAAGAGGAAGCAGAGCCTGGCCCTAGAGGCAAGCGGACCAGGGAGGGGCCTCACCCCTTCCACTTGGTTCCCACACTGTGGGGGCCTCCAGTGCGGGTCCCTGCTGTACCGGGGAGGCTCTGGCAGACAGAAGCTCAGGGCCCAGGGGGAACCGGAGGAGCAGATTGGCCCATTCCTTCCACAGGGGCTTTGGGGTCGGAGGCTGCCCTGGGGCCCTTTGCTTGCAGAGAAGGGAGTGGCAGTTGAGGAGACTCAGGGAGGTGCGAAATCCAAGCCTGTTCCTCAGGCAGGAGCAGGGGTGTTACAGCAGACCCAGTCGGTGGGACAATGGGATGTTAGGACCCTGCCTCCTGGGTCGGTGTCCCCTTTGCGCCTGGTCCCCTGCCCACTGCCCTCCTTCCGAGACAGATCCTCTCTCCCTCTGAGTTCCCAGACCCATGATTTGGGTGCTTTCCCCTCCAGCACCCCCACTTGAGCCTACCCCATGGTATGGCAAACCTTTCACCCACCCATAGAGGTGTGGGACGGGAGTCTCACTTAATGTGAGGGGTGTAGGGGGCCGGACCCACCGACCCAAGGATATGAGTGAGGTGGGGAGACCCAGTCTTATAGGGGCAGGACCCAGACTGTACCTTGGGGGACCTGCCTCTCCAGGACTAGTTCTGACTTTCTTTGCTTAACACCCCACCCCGGTCCCCCATAAATCTCCAAAGGTAGAGGGGGTGCCCCTGGATGTCTCCCCCAGAGAAAATCACACCAATTATGGTGTTCCCTCCTTCTCCTAGGATGAGGAGCCTGGGGTTTGTTTTCTGGGGAAGGTCTCTCTAAACAGGAACAGGAGCTGTCCAAAGCCTGCTAAAGGCCAAAACGTGAACCCCGCCCAACGTGGGGCTCGAACCCACGACCCTGAGATTAAGAGTCTCATGCTCTACCGACTGAGCTAGCCGGGCGATGAGTACCCTGGTCTGGCACTCTGTCCTTTGACCTGAGGTCTCAGAGGATTTGGCTGCAGAAGTTCTAGGACTGCGACCAGAGGAAACCGAGAACAGGGCCAGGGTTCCAGTCCCTGGACCGTAGATGACTCGCCGGATCCGCCCCGGCAGAGGAACCAGGGCCCCTTCCCCGCCGACGTCAGACAGGCCTTCGCGGCTCAGGTAGGGCAGTTTGGTGTCTCGGGTTGCAGAGCCCGCAGCCCCAGCGCCTGGGATCCGAGGAGATGCAGGCGCCTCTCTCTTCTTAGCACAGACCTGGGTCCTGGGTCGGAGCCCCAGGGGCGTTGTCGTGGGACAAGGGGCAGCGCGGGTCCAAGGGCGAGTACGGAGGTTCCCAGCGCTCCCGCGCCAAGTTCCTTGTCCGCAGGTCCGGCTATCTTTCCCACCCAGGTCCCGCTGCCCCCTCCGCGCCTCCAGCCCGGACGAGTGGAGGGTTAGGGACACTTCTCCCCGGCAGGAAAAGTCCGCAGTGACCGCCAGCCCTGTGCTGGCACTGACAGGCGAGATAGGATGGGACGCCTCTGCCCGGGGTGCTTCGGAGCCTTCCTGCCTTGTCCCACCTGAAACCAACAGGGTCTGAAAACTTGGGGGCCCCCGAGACTCGGGCGCAGTGCCCGTCGTCCCCCGAGCAAGCTCTATACCCTCAAATCAAAGAGCCAGAACGAAGTTGACGGATCCGGTCCTCGGTGACCCTGACTCGCCCCTCTGGGACAGAGGCCAGATCCCCCGCCTCGGGGGAGGGGACCTGGGGGAAATTTCGGTCCGATACTATGAAGGGGAGAGTGAGTTCAACTCGGGGTTCCGGAGTCCGGGGTTCATTCCCAGCGATGCACGCGCACGGCAGGTTCCGCGAGCCCCCGGCTCCCTCCTCCGCCCGCACCGGGCGCGGCGGGGACGCGCGGCCGCGGAGCTGGGGAGGCGCCGGGACCCGACGGCCGGGGCGCCGGGGCGCCACTGCTCCACGCCTGCGCTGGGCCCCAAACAAAGGAGCCAGCACTGCAAAAGGCTCGAACAGCCCTTGCCCTGAACGCGGGGCCCCTTCGGCGCCAAGGGCGTGGCAGGACGCCGGGTGGTCCCTGCAGGTTCCGCGCGCGGTAGTGTGTGGGGGGCGGTCCTGCAAGGGAAGCCCGCGCTCTGGGGGCGTGCCCCGGTGGCCTAATGGAGAAGGCACTGGCCTCCTAAGCCAGGGATTGTGGGTTCGAGTCCCATCCGGGGTAGGGCAGGTATATTTTGGCGCTCCTGTGCTGGTTTCTGTCGCCAAAGACCGTTATCAGCCCCGACGGAGAGCTGCACCTTCTAGGACTCCCGAGATCAGGGAATGGGTGTTCTTTACACCCGTTTAGACGAGGAGCGAAGGGAGCTGGGACCACCCGGGGCGGACACGGGGGAGGGAGTCCACCGGGGCTAGCTGGGGGGTGAGGGGCGTCTCACAGCGCACCTACCCTCAGCCGGCTATGGTGCTGATAAGGTGGGAGTGAGGGTGGAGCTTTTTCTGAGCCACCACCCCTCAGCCCTGTGATCCTTCCCGGGAAGGGGGTGGGTGGGTTGGTCCTAATCCCTGGACCAACTGCATCTGAGACTCCTTTCCCCCAAACCTCACAACTCCTCGGAGGAGCAGCATTCTTCCCTGGCGGCTCTCTTCATTAAGAAGCGTGACAACCAGCCACCTGGGAAAACTTCTTCCACATAAAGGCCTTGCCTGCTGTACTAGGACCAGGCTCTGGGCTCCCTCAGCAGGGCTGTGTCCCCAGGATTTGCCGATTGGTGGAGTGCGGCGCAGAGGATGCAGAAATCTCAAAGATGCAGGGTCCACTGTAGGGCTGGACCCCAGTGGTGGCCAGGAGCAAGCAGGAAAATGATTTGATTTTTAATATTTCAAAAGAAGCATGGAATGGCTCATCCTGGGAGAAATCAGAACATTGCAACTCACAATTATGGTGCGATTAATACGATTTATTTGAATCAGGTTTGAGGGTGGGGTGGCCTTTGTGTTTTCCTCTCCTCGGGACCAATTCGTCTGAAACCGACCATGGAGCCCATTCATAGAGTGGATCCGAGTACAATCCCCCTCCTCGTGTCAATGTATACCCCAATCCTTCTCCCACACTCCCCAGGACCTCTGCCTGGGCCCCACGCATCTCTGCCCATAGGAGCCCTGGGATGCGGCAGGTTTCCTCACCCCTGGTCCAGGATGATGAGGGGGAACACCCAGATAAGATGTCGTGGGTCTACCGGTCTGAAATCCTCATCCATTCCTGGCTGCATTGACTAGCTCTGTGCCTGGAAGGGTAGATCCCAGGACCAGCCATGCCTCCGTCAACCTCCGTCAGTGTCTGACTCCCCACCCTCAACTTTTTAACACCTCCAGAAGTCCTCTGATTGGGGGTCGTAGAATCAAGCCCACCTTGGATGTTAGATTTTCAGAGACACCGCTGTTGATGAGTGGACTTCAGGGCTCATCAATCCCCCAATCACGGATGTTGACGCCTCAGATTTGGCGCTTCTGTGAACCACTGGGTCCAGTTCCTGTGTATACCTAGGTTAGGGAGAGTCTTCTCTTTCCCCCTCCACACCATAAAGACCTTCACAGACGACCTAGGCCCGAGACACCTGCTCCAGGCCCCTGCCCCTGGTTCATTTTATCCTGAGCAGAGTAAAGTCATTTTGAGAGGATCCGACACAGGAGAGGGTGCACGATTGTTTCCAGGACTTCACCAGCCCCAGTAATGCTGTGAAAGAGTTGGGCAGGAGTTTGCGTCCTCCCTGGGGATGGGTGGCACTGCTCTTGGGGGCTCTCAACCCGGTCCTTGTGTCACAGCCAGCAAATAAACAGGAAAAGGAACTCAGGGAGGGGTCAGCTTCTGCCAGTGGCTGATTTTCTTAGTGATTCCCTAGAATTCTGGGCAACAAATGGGCTGAGCATTGGCAGTGCACATCTTTATTTGGGTGCTTGGAACTGAGAACCCCTTCTGAGGTTCAGGAGGATGGGATGGGCTGTGAGTAATGAGCCCAGGAAAAAGACATCAGCCAGTGTGGGGCTCCAAATCCAGACTCTGAGATTCAGAGCCCCATGCCCAGGATTCACCAGTTTGGATCCTGGGTGTGGACATGGCACTGCTTGGCATGCTGTGGCAGGCATCCCACATATAAAGTAGAGGAAAATGGGCACAGATGTTAGCTCAGGGCCAGTCTTCCTCAGCAAAAAGAGGAGGATTGGCAGCAGATATTAGCTCAGGGCTAATCTTCCTCAAAAAAAAAAAAAAAAAAACTTTAAATGACCACAAATTCTCTGACACTCTTTCCACTGAAAAGTGGGGTCTGTATCCCTTCCCCTTGAGTCTCCATGGGCTTGCGATTGCTCCTTCCAATAATGTATGTCAGAAGTGACACTGTAGAACCTCCAAGGTTGGGTCAAAGGGGGATGCAGCTTCCATCTTGTTCTGTAGAACATGTAAGTGGGAGTTCCAAGTTGACAGATAAGAAATTCAAATGACCTGAAGCTTCCATGCTGTAAGGAAGGCCAAGTGACATGGAGAGGCCACATGTGGATGTTCCATTCCATAGTCCCAGCTGAGCTCCTCCTTTGATTCATCTCAGTTCATATGACAGACATATGAGTAAAGGAGCCTCTAGAAGCTTCTAGACTTCAAGTCTTCCCAGCCAAGCCCCAAATTTAACAGATACAAGTTATACTTGCTCTTCCCTGTTGAATTCCTGACCCACAGAATCGATGAGTGTAATAAAATGCTGTCTTCTGCAGCTAACTGTGGGAGTGTTACTCAGCAATAATAACTGGCAAATGGTAACTATTGAAATAAAAGATGGCAAACATTGAGTGGAAGAATTCTGAAAACTTCTCTTAAATTGTGCACTATTCTGGAATTGTGAATTATGGAAGAAAACAAGGATGCCTTCTATCATATTTCTACTTAACACTTTATTGGAGGTCTTAGTGCAATAAGGCAAGAAAATCAAAAAGTATAGATAAGAATTGGATATAAATAATACTGCCATTATTCACAGATGACATGCTGGAACATGTAGAAAATTCTATAGATTAGAAATAATATGTGAGCTCCACAATGTCACTAAATCCAAGATTAATATGCAAAAACTTACTGTATTTTTACATATCTGCATAAAATAGAAAATTATATTCAAAACGATACAATTTACAATAGCATCAACAACATCAAACACTTAGCAAAAATGCTAATGAAAGATGTGCAAAATCTATCTCAGAAAAATATAAAACACTATGGCGATAAGTTAAAGAAGACCTTCATAAATGGATACATCATGCTCATGGGTTGGAAGATCCAATATTGTAACGACGTCAAATCACCCCAAACTGATCCGCAGAATCCATGCTGCAGAATCCACGCTATCCCAGCCAAAATCCCGATCGCTGCTTCTGTGTAGATTGACAAACTGATTCTAACACATATGAAAGAGCAGAAAACCAACAGTAACCAAAACAAATTTGGAAGATTCGCACTTCCGTATCAAGACTTAACCATAAAGCTAAGTTGGTTTGAGCACAAGGGCAGACAGACTATGGAACAAAGCGGTGCGGTGGTAGAACAAATGTGCTCAGATTCGATTTGTGAAAAATCTGCACACAAAGCAGTGGGGGAATGGACGGTCTTTTAAAGAAATGGTTCTGAAGCAGAGCCATCCTTAACAGACGGTGAAATTAAGGCCTACATAGCTAAACGTCTCGTCTGGAGCCCAGAGCCTTCGCTGTGGGGGGATGTGATGCCCCCAGCCCCAGCTGCGGGCCATAAAGGGGAAGGGATAGTTTTTTCAATTATGGGCTGGGTCAGCATTGGGATCCAGGACCTCTGTCCCTCACCACAAGAGCCGTGCCTCTGGCCCAGGGCGGTCCCTTACTACATGAGCCACATCTGCCATTTAAAATTTTCTAGTAGCACTTCAAAAGAAAGAAGTAAAAAGAAACAGGCAAAATTAATTGTGATATTTTACTTAACCCAATATATCCAAAATATCATTTCAACAAGTAATGAAATATCTTACTTTTCTTGCAACGAGTCTTCAAGATCCGACGTGTATTTTACGTTTAAAGCAGCACATCTCAATCGGAGCAGCCGGAGGAAACAGGTGTCCTGCCGGGGCAGCGCACCCAAAGAGAGAATCACACCCCTAGACCAACGAGCCCTCCGCGTGGCAATTGTCACCAGCGCTTCCTCCACAACCGTCCCCACCCATCCCGGCGCGCCTCCGGTCACTCCGAAGTGGGCTGAGCTCTCCTCCCAGCCCAGCCTTGGGCAGAGCGCTGGGGTCTCAGCAGGGAGACCTCGGGGACCCGGGGCGGCAGGGGCAGAGGGGTTCGCTGATCCGGGACCAACGCGGAGGGGCGTCCAAGGGCCCCCCGGGACCCACGCAGCCCCTGCCTCTCGCCCCCAGGCCCAAGGTCCGAGCCCGCCCAGACCTGTGCGGTCAGGCCCCGGGGCTGGGGAGGAGAGGGAGGGCGCGAGGCCGGGTCAGTGCCGGGCGTTGCTGGTCCCTTGCAGCAGAGGAGCACGGCCAGATGGGGCTCCAGACATGGCGCTCGACGCTCGCACCTAAAATAATGGAAAACAGGTGTCTGAGAGCTGGGCTCGTCCGGGATTTGAACCCGGGACCTCTCGCACCCGAAGCGAGAATCATACCCCTAGACCAACGAGCCTCCCGCACGGGGGCTGTCATTAACGCTTCCTCCACAACTGTCCTTACCCATCCCCGTGCGACTGGAGTCATTCCGAAGTGGGCTGAGCTCTCCTCCCAGTCTGGCCCTGGGCAGAGCGCTGGGATCGAAGTGAGGAGACCCCGGGGACACAGGGTGGCAGGGGCAGAGCAGTGCATTCCCAGGAAGAAGGGTCTGCTGAGCTGGGACCATTCCTGAGCTGGGGAAGGATTCCTGCTCCAGGGGAGTGGGGAGCAGAAATGTGGAGGGGGGATGAGGGCTTGGAAAAGCTGGAAGGCACTTTGGAGGAAGAGCACTTGCTCTCCAGGGGAACCCGAGGCCTCAGGCTGTGACGGCTGTGGGCGCTGTGGGTTGTGGCTGGGGAGCAGGCAGGAGCAGGGGACTAGCATTGACTAGGTCCTGGTCCCCTTAGACGGGACCTGCACGCTCAAATCTCTTGAGAATAAGGAGAAGGGGAAGAAGGAGGAGGTGACAGTTCCATTTTAGGTGTCGGTCTTGTCACGGGAAAAGGAAGCGCCCTTAGAGGACTCGGGTTCTCTCTGTTGATCCCCAAAGCGAGGTGGGTTGGGCAGCGACCCCCTCGGGAGCCTTCTGAGGTTCTGAGCAAAAGTGTCCATGGAAAAGGCAAGGCAGAGCAGGTAAACAGTTTAGGACTGGCTAGTTGAATAATTCAGTGGGCTTTGGGGCTTAGGGGCTGTGTCTAGTGGTCTGGTTCCCGGCCCTGGGTGGTTTAGGGCAGGGCAATATTGACCTGGTGTATGAGTCAGATAAGGAGGTCGGTGGGGATTGGTTGGTTTGCATATGAAAGGCATGTTAGCAGGCAAATTGTTTACTGTCTCTAGGATTTAGCTAGCCCTGGGAAGGGCAGTCCCCCCCACTCCCCCACCCCCAGCCAGCAAAGCCCTCCAAGATGTCAAACCATTGTAAAATACAGAAAATAAAAACTGTGATTAATACACGTGTGAATTGCATCATGTTTTTCCAAACATTTATGAAGATCATGTGACTTTTCTTTTCTATTCCATTAACATGAAAAGTTACTTTGACAAATTTTCTTAAACATAAAACCAACCTTGCATTCCTGGAATAAATCCAGCTCCAAAGACAATCATGCAATGGAAGTGATGGTCCTTTCTCCCTAACCCCCTCTTTGGGAAATGTTCTGGTTGGCTAATATGAGACAGAAGAGGGGGCACCAACCCCCAAGTCACCCCTGGTTCTGCAACCCTCAGAGGCCAAGGACATAAGTGACCCCCACTTCCCTTCCCAAAGTACCCATGTGACACAGGGTCATGCTTGAAAGGCCCCATGAGCCAGCATCCTCTGGGTGGGTGGGGTACAAACTCTGACCAGAGACTGAAGAAACGATGCCTCTCCATCAGGACCTGCAGTTGGTGCAGTGCCTGGAACCAGGTGTCCCGGCCTCTGATCTGATTTCCTCTATCTCATCACCTCCACCCCTGTCACTTCTGGGGAATGTACCCAAAGCCACTCTAAAGCCTCTGAGATCTAGGTTTGAATCCTGCTCCAAGGACATACCTTGGCTGGCTACGGCTCCATCAGGCATTTTGGAGGGACTGGGGTGTCACCTGGGAGGCTGTACTCTCAGACCTGGAAACATCCCAGCTTTCCACAGCCCAGTGCCGTAGCAAGGGCCTTTGCCCAAACACGGAGGAAGTAATGACTGAGCCCTGTTTTGACTTCTACAGCCCTGATTTTCTGCAAGAACAGAGGGTCAAGGGCCTAGTGCCCTGCCCCCTGAGTTGGCTGGGGACTGTGGAGTATATTGAGTTCTCGCCATGATCCACGATCTCAGCTGAACTGGGCCCTTCTTTCTTCACTGAACTTCCCAGCTGCCCTTGGACCTCTTCACCCCTCCAGCCCTGGGAATGGGTCTCCTGGGGGAGGGGAAGAAGTTCTGAGCTAGGGCTAAAGGAAGGGGGTCAGAGTTTCTTCTCTCAGTCCAGAAATGAGCAGAGAGACCCTCCTGGGAGAAAAAACTCCTGTTCCCTTCCCCAGTGGACTCTGAGCATGAGGGCTGGTATGTCTGCCATGCCCCCATTGCCACCGCTGGCCCCTCCCTCCACCCATCCCTGCCACCTGGTGTCTTGGAAAACCCAGAAAACCAGAGCCTTGCCCTGCGTCCCAGCTGGGAAAGACTGTGTTGGGAGGAAGGTCCTGCTGGCAGGCTCTCCTTGGTCTTTGACTGTCAGTGGAGGCAATCTTTGGATGATGGAATTCCCTGCTCTTGTGAGGGAATTGGGGAGAGGGGGGAATTGCACCCCTTGGGTCTCTAGTGAACTCAGAAGCCCAGGATCAGGAGGCAGGGGGACCTCGCTCCTTTTTATTTAGTTTACGACTACACTCCCCACCCCAGGGAGCCCCAAGGAGTTAGGTCAAAGGCTTATATCCACCCCAAGGAGCCTGACAACTGGGCAGCCCTAGTCTCCCCCAAATAGTTAAGAAACATGCGCATCCATTGGGGGTAGGAAGGCATCTGAGTATGCTGTGTGAGATTACTCAACTGCACGAGGGACTCCCCAGAGGGATGTTAGCCCTGCTCAGGCATCCTTGGACAATAGGAAACACGCTAAAATCCCAAAATGCAAATGCAACTCATGTCCATGGGGACTGGGCTCTTCCTTGAGCAACCTGCCCTTACTCCCCGTCACCCTGTGAGAGCCGCCCCCGCCCCCCAGTCTTCTCAAGGCTGGATGGTTTTGTCCTTCCTTTACCAAAGTACCAGCATTCCCCGCAGCTCCACGGTTGTCTGTAACCCTAACTCAGAGAGCAGCAGGATCAAGGTCCTGGAATTTGGTCAATGGGTCCCCTCATGGGGTTGGCCCCTGAAATTCCAGCTGTGTTTGGACTCGGTGAGTGCTTGTCTTGGTGAGGACCAGAGCACCAGCTGAATCCTTTGACAAAAGCCACGCCCAACGTGGGGCTCGAACCCACGACCCTGAGATTAAGAGTCTCATGCTCTACCGACTGAGCTAGCCGGGCAGCTTTCCCGTGATATCCCTCAAGGGCAAAGTGAGGCACCCTAGGACAGGAAGAAAACCGCCCCAAGGCCAGCGCTGTCTGCAGCACGCCTTCTGCCTTCCTCCTGGAAACTGCCCAGGAGCCTCAGGATTGGAAGCTGCAAGAGAGCAGGACGCCTGGCCCGAAATTCAGAGAAGTGGGCAGGGAAGGAGGCACGCAGACGCAGACGGAGGCCCAGGGGCGCGGCCGCGCTGGGAGGCCCGGGTCTGCTGGCACCGAGCCCACGAAGCCCCACACTCGCGTCCACGGGGCCGGACGCAGGAGGCTGCAGGTTAAACCGCTTTCTTCCCCCAGCTCTGGGGTGGAACCGAAGCTGCCCCAAACCGTGCCTCCCTCCCGGGAGATGGGAAGCCTCTTGCAGACCAGAGAGCAGGGTCACAGGGGTCATGGTCACTAGAGATAGGTGGCACGAGGCGTCCGTCTCTATAGCGGCTCCTAGGAGACTGGTAATCCAGGCCTACGAGAGCTCCTGGGTCCAAATCCCAGATGAGTGTCACCTGCAAACTCTCAACGTCTCCTCCTCCTGCGTCCGGCCTCGAATACCCTCCACCCTACCCCACCCAACTCCCTGCTCTAGGGCGGGCAGCGTGGCATGAATGGGGAAGACCCAGCACCCCGGGGGTGGGGCGCAGGGTCGCACCTTCGTCCTTTCCAGTCGGCTTCTGGAACCTTCGCCCGTCCATGAGGGAGGACAAGCATGGCGCCCCGAGGCCCCGAGCGTCTGTCCAGCCCAGGGATGTCTCTGCGGGGGAAGGGCTGTCGACAGTGCCGGGACAAGGAAAGGAATTTCATGGGATCCAGAGCCGCGCGGGGGCTTTGGGGACCGCGCCCAAGGGAGGGCGGGCATGGGCGACGATAGGAGACCCTGGGTCTGCCCCGACTCCGGCTTGACCCTAGGCGCTTGGCCGGGGCTGGCCAGTTGGTTGGGCTGAACGCCTTATTCTCGGGTTTGGGTCTCACAGGGAACCCCCATGCGGTCCTGGAGCCGCACACAGCTCCGCGGCAGCCCAAGTCCCCGCGCCTCAGCCTGGGCCGGAGGATCGACCCCTGAACTCAGAGACCCGCAGTGTGGAACCTCACCCCTCTCCGGAAACTGAGCAGAATCCTCCCGCCACATGCCCCTCCCCTCGGGCGGGCATCTGGGACACTGCCCCAGCTGAGCACGGGGGGAGCAAGTGGACAGAATGAAGGACAGACAGTAAAGCAGCGCTGGCTCGTTGGTCTAGGGGTATGATTCTCGCTTTGGGTGCGAGAGGTCCCGGGTTCAAATCCCGGACGAGCCCCGCTGCTTCAGCCATTTTTCCTTCTCAGGATGGTCAGGTTGTCCCAACCCAAGGGGACCCAGGGCCAGGAAGGGGCCTGGACCTGTCATTCTAGGGCCCAGCCCAACACATGACAGCGACTGCAAGATCTTCTGGTGCTTGGGTTTGGCCTGGGCCTGCCCTCACCTCTGCTTAGCCAAATGTCCCCATGCATGAGGTGGAGCAAGGAGAGATGGGTGTTTCCCTGGACGCAGGTCCCAGTGTTCTAGGGCGGGGGGAAGTGGAAGGGCCCCCAGCATCGGGGGCACCCCAGAAAAGTGGTCTTCAAACAAGATGAAGAGAAGAGTTGGCATCCCAGATCCCAGAGATGAGGGGTCACCCCTGCCTGTCTCACCCACAGAGGGGAATCCAGACTGTGCCTCAAGTGAGGGAGAGCAGAAGTGGGAATCACCAAGGACCACCGGCTGAAGGGACTCTTTTGGCCTCAGGATGTTTTGCTTGCTTTAGATGTGAGAGGTCCCAAATTCAATCCTGAGAGGCCTCCTTTGCTGAAGTAGGCAGTGTGGGGCCTGGCTGTGATGTCTTTGCGGACCAAGAGGGAGGGACACCTCCGGCAGGCCTGAGGTCTTGAGCCCTCAGTGTTGGGGATAGCTAAGAGCTTGGGCTTGGCTTGCTGGGTCACGGTGTCACTCAGACAGACAGGGCCTCAGGGTGGGACTGGGCTCAGGGTGCAGCCACCTCTGGAACAATCACCCCCAAACCCCTGCCAAGGAGCCACCAGCATGAGCACCCTCTGATGCCAGCTGCTTCTGTTCCTAAAGCACATGACTCTTATACTCAGGGCAACGCTTTTGACCTAGTTCTATGGTCCCCAAACTGTGTGTGGAGGCACTTTACAATATTTTTAAATTTCCAGGGACATTTTCAAGTATTGAGGGAAACAGCAATACTCAACATCCGGCAGACGCCATAGCTCAAGGCAGTTCAGTTTCAACTTTTCATGATGCTATATTTGTGCTAAGCTGGGTTTTCAGCGGTTTCTGTGATAAAGAGCAAACACTGCAGGAAAATGGATGTGGAACAGGAAGTGGCAGTAGCAGGATCCAGTCTGATTCCAAGGTTGGAGAAGCTGGATGGGGCCCATCAAGTGCACGTATCTGATTAGAAAATATTTATTTTCACTTAAAAGGAATATAAAGGATTATTTTTTTCAAAAAGGTACTGTACTGGGTTGAATGGTGTCCTCCTAACACTTATGGCCACCAGAACCTCAGCAGGTGGGGTCTTTGCACATATAGTCAGTTAAGGTGTGATCCTACTGGAGTATGTGGGCCCTAACCCAATGACAGGTGTCTTTATAAAAAGACCACGTGAAGCGCAGAGGCTCACGGAGGGCAGAAGGCCGTGTGATAACAGAGGCAGAGACTGCGATGGAGGGTCTATGAGCCAAGGCGGTCAGGAGCCACCAGCAGCCGGAAGAAGCAAGGATGCCTTCTTCCCTAAATGCTATAAAGAGTGTAGAAAAAGCGGCTGGCTGGGACCTCGACTTTGGACTTCTGGCCTCCAGAACTGTGAGAGAAATACATTTCTGTTGTTTTAAATCTCCCAGATTGTGGTAATTGGCTATGGCCACCACAGGAAACCATTACAGGCACCGAGTTGGTAAGACCTTTTTTTCCCCCAAAGCTACTAAGGTGTTCGGACCTAACTACCCTGTGAATTGAACTGTTGTTTCTTTTACCCTAAGAACACCAGGAAAAATTGCTGAGACTACGGGTGCCCTGAAGGGAGAAATGTGGGGAACATCTGGCCTGAGTCCCAGCCATAGTCCCGGGACCTGGAGTTGGAAGGGTCCAGAGGAGGGGCAGGGACAGCTCTGGCATTTCTCTGAGCCTCAGTTCCCACCAAAAAAGAAAGACAATCTGGTCCTAATAAACATTGAACCTGGCCTTTTAACAACCTCAACTGTTGAAGGAAAACAGAAGACAATCAGCCGATGGAAACCATAGACCCTCCACCTCCCTTTCCCCCAAGTGGGAAATGAAATGTCGGAGTCCGTTTCCCTTTTAGCGGGGAGAGTGGAGCAAGGCTGAGAGGCCACTGACTTCCGGATGGGGGTAGGAGAGGGAAATTCTGACAGTCCCTTCTCAGGCACTGCGGTGGGCTTGCGTCGCAGCCTCCCTCTGGGGCTCCCCTTGCCTCTGTCCCAGCTCCGCTTGGGACCTGGAGAGTCGCCCCCATCAATCCCCTTGACACAGACACAGTCCTGGGGGTGTGCGCCATGGAGTTCCCGGCGCTCTGGGTGTGAATTTTGTTCCCCAGTCAAACGTAACCGTGCAGGGTGTTCTCGGTTTACTCAGTTTAAGCTGCTGGGCGCCTTCTTGGGCTGAGTATTCAAAGGGTGGTTGGCGGGCGTGAATATTGAAATTGCTTGGCTCAAGGTGGAGAGTGACGTCTGCGTCCCGAGTCCGTTTGAAGCTTCAGGGAACCATAACGCTACGCAGAAGTCTCACTCCAAGCATCTACGACTGGCCTATATCATTAAAAGCCTGTGGAAATGGTTAATTTACGAAATATTTCGTTTCTGTTGTGTCGCTGTACGGCCTCTTTATCAGTCAAAACTATGCGCCCAACGTGGGGCTCGAACCCACGACCCTGAGATTAAGAGTCTCATGCTCTACCGACTGAGCTAGCCGGGCGCAGGCATCTGTGGCACTCACCACCCTGCTGCTCAGAGTCAGAAAGGCAGGTGCTGCAAAAACCAGTCAAGGTGCCTCCCGCCAGGGGCGAGCCACGCAAAAGAGGCGTGGCTGTCCCCAGGGTCTGCCCTCTGGGCTTTCAGGCAGCCGGGCGCAGTCGCAGCTCCGGACTCTGGACCCCTTGGACCGGCGACTCCTCATTCTCAGCTGTTTGTTGGCGGAAGGAATCCTTTAACCTCGGGGTTAAAGTGGAATTTGTGGGCTGGGGCCATTAGCCACAGCCCTGGGTTGGAGCCTCTCGGGGTGGTCCTTGTGGGGTGCGGGTGGCAAGGAACAACTCCTCTCCAGGGCCCAAGCACAGCTCAGAGGAGCCTGCGTCCACGCCCCCTCTGATAGTCTAACCCCAAATCCTTGCTCGATATTGGGCTGGCCTGTTTATGGCTCCACTTCGTTTAAAATGACCCAAAGAATCAGCCCCCTCCCGCTCCCCTCTGACCTATGTACAGGGTGAGCAGAGAGGCCCTTGAAGCCCCAAGTGAGGAGGGCTTGCGGGTCATTTTTCTTTGTCCCAGGCAAGGGTCCTTGCACCTGTGAATCCACGGAGCCACAGCTTTACTCACTATGGCCAACGTCTTGGGAATATCTTGGAAAAATCCGAACGTGGTCCTGGGTCCCTGCCCAAGATGGCTTGGCTGTCCAGAAGTTCCCTGGGGGGAGGGGCTCATTGTTCACCATTCATGCTCAGCCAGCGGAATGACCCCGGGTGGATCCCCCCCCTGGGGTTTGGGGGTGAAGAGGGACTTCCTTTCGCTGTTTCTGACCTCCCTCTGCTTCCCCCGAAAGACTCACACTCTAGAAAAGCTGCCACTACTGAAAAGTCTGAAGGGCTAGGCAGAAAGGGAAGTTTGGGACAGGCCAGGGACCCCAATCCCCGCCCCCCCCCAAAGATGACAGCCCCAGCCTTAGCAAAGTAACCTGATCCCTGGGGGTCTGTAGGAGGCTCTAAGCTGTGCCACTGCCCAAAGCTGAAGCTTATTTGCCCCAAGCCCCTGACAACAGAAACCTTCTCGAAGACTCTAAATGCGATCCCTGCACCCAGTGGAGCCAGGGCCCACAATCCCTGGCTCAAAGGGCCAGTGAGACCCCATTAGGTTGCTGGGCCTTCCCCCTCATCCAAGGCTGTCAGCTTCTCTTCCTTCTTCCCTCAGGCCTCGCAGCAACCCCCCTACAGCCACCCTTGTCAACCCCACTCACTCTGCCCTCTCCCCCACGTCCCCCTCCTCACTCCTCTCCTGTGCCAGGACTTGAACCAGCCTCCCTGTCCCAGCCCGACACTCCTCCTGACAAGTCTGCGCCTCTCCATGCTTGAAGACCACAGCCTCTCTCCCTGCAGGACGGGTCCCCCCAGATCTGCTCCCTGCGGAGTTCCCAACACAGCACTTACCTGGCTGAGAATGGGGAGGGGGCGAGTTTGTGGGATGAATGGAGAATGGAGCCAGAAGGCATGGGGTGCAGAAGGTCATCCAGGCAGCAGGGTCAAGAGGGACAGGAGAGTGTGGTTGGTCCGTTGGCCTCCTTCTCATCTCAGGTATGAGAAAGCCCAGGGGAGTCTAGACTTGAACTCTTCCGAACATTTTCGGGCGTGGGCTGGGATGTACAGGGAGGAGCGGGGTGGGGACCCTCTGCAGAGCTCTGGGGAGGACAGAGCCTCCAGGGCTGGAAGAGTTTGGGGGCTGTGGACGGTGGCACCAGCTCAGGGGTGGAGGCTCCTGAGGGAGAGCCCGGAAAAGGCCCAGGCCACACTGGTTGGTCCACTGGGGTGACCGGTGTGCCCGACCTCCAAGCCTCAGGAGACCGACACTTCTCCGAAACCAAATTCGCTGCCGGGTGGAGCAGAGTGCAGCTGTGCCGTGCTTGGGACGGAGGAATACGGGAACCGCGGCCCCAGCTCCGCCCCAGCCTTGGGCAATGGAGAGAGGAAAGGACCCGCAAGTTCCTCTGCTCTGGAGGCGTCGGGAAAGGCCAGCCGAGCTTAGGACCAGAGGAGGCAGAACGGAGTCCTGCACCCCTAGAATTGCAGTCTCCCAGACCTAGCACGACAGGGTCGGCGACATTGAACCACCTCTCCTCCAGGGCTGAGAACTGAACAACCCGAATCTCCTGTGGGGCCGCTCCGAAGCGAGGACAGCGGGCGCTGCGGCGGGACTGGGAAATGGGCATGAAGATAACCAGGAAGGAACAGGCACATCTCAAAAGCGGGGATGGCTCGTTGGTCTAGGGGTATGATTCTCGCTTAGGGTGCGAGAGGTCCCGGGTTCAAATCCCGGACGAGCCCTATAAAATCCGTTTTTCTTCTCCCAAACTCTCCCAGCCCAGGGCCTCCCGCGGAAACGAAATCTGGCTCTGCTCTACCGTCGCCCAGCCAGCCCGCTAGCCCGACTGGAAAGGCCAGAGATCCTAAATCTGTGAGTCCTGAGTTTGAGTTCCACATTGAGTACCTTAGCGGGCCTGCAGAGAAAGAGATCACCACGTGCACCCAGGCCACACAGACGCCGGAGGCCGCAGCCTCAGTCCAGGACCTCTCGCCCTCCGCCTACCCTCTGCAGTTCCTACACTCCTAAGTGGTTCCCCGCCTGGCCGCCAGGGGGAGCGCCGAGCCGGAGCTGCTGGGCTGGGAAGCCCGGGTCCTCCCTGAGCAGGAGCAGCAGAAGGGCAGCGGCCTTGGTCCAGAGAGCCCCCAACTATGTTCTGGGTGAGCCAGGCTCTGGCCGCCGGCCTGCACTGCCAGTTTTGTTAATGGCCAGTGCGGGGCCAGGGAGCCTCCTGGGACCCCCTTCCCACCTGGCAAAAAGGGAGAGCAGGGCAGCTGGGTAGGGCCTACCCTGAGCGTGCACCTCACGAAATGGACCCCTTAACTTTGGCCCCGGTTTCTCCCCCCTTTCCCTTTCCGTTCCTGGGATCTAAACAGAAACTTCAGGGCCAGTTCAGCTTGTGTGGCCAGTGCCCAGCAGCAGCGCCCAGATGCTCTGCATTTCTCCAACGTCTAATGGTGGTCATTGAATTGCCCCAACCTTCTCTTTGTCCACATGGGGAGCAGTAAGACGCGCCCCTCTTCCCCTCAGCCGGGGTGTGTCACTGGAGGCCTAGTGGGGAGCATGAACTCCCATCCCTGCCCAGCAGTGAGGAGGCCCCTTCTGGTGTGAACTACCCCGACCAGATAACATGGTGACACCCTCTTTCCCCATCCAGGGGGCACCTTGTCTGAGGACGCTGCTAAAGCAGATTTAAGTAAGCTTTGGAGTCCCATAATATAATATTGAAAATATCCAAGATGCAATTGAAAATCATTGGTCAAACTAAGGACCAGGAAAATTTCAACTTGAAGGAGAAAAGACAATAGAGAGAGGCAGACACAGATGTTGGGGCCATCAGACGAGGAGGGTAAAGCAGCCATCCTAAAAATGCTTCAAGGAGTAATTACAAACCACCTGAAACAAATTTAAAAATGGACAATCTCAAAGAAAAAGAAGATATAAAGAATAACCAAATGGGAAACTTAGAACCAAAAAATACAATAATTGAAATAAAAAGCTTAATGGATGGGCAACAGCAGAATGGACAAGACAGAAGAAAGAATCAATGAACTTGAAGATAGAAATTACCCAATCTGAGGAACAGAGGAAATACATACACACCAAAAAAGCAAAGCCCCCCCAAAACCACAGAGCTTCAGGGATCTGTGGGACTTGAACAAAATATCTAATGTTGGAGTCACTGGAGACCCAAGAGAGGAGAAAGGTGGGGCTTTAGTACTAGAAGAAATAGTAGCTGAAATTTGCCAGTGTGTTTTTTAAAAATAGACTTTATTTTTTAGAGCAGTTTTAGGTTCACAGCAAAATTAAGCAGAAATACAGAACTCTCATAAACCTCTGCCCCATACACTCATAGCTTCCCCCATTCCAGTGGATTTCTAAAACCTATCTCACTCTAATTTTTCTGACATATTTTAAAGCACATATAATATCGATTCACTCATAAAAACTTTTTACTTTTTTTCAAATATCTCTACAAATGAAGTTTATTTTGAAAAAATACCCACAATGCCATGCGCACACCCAATAACATTCGCTATGACACCTTAGTATTCGCTCATCTCCAGTCCCACTGCAGGTTCCTGGCTGCCTCACAACCTCCTCTTTACACCTGGTTGGCTGCGTTCAGGATGCAGGCCAGGTCTGCACATCGCAGCTGTTGGAGTCTGAAATCTCCGTGCCTCCTCAGCAGATTCTCCCAGGCGCCCCGGCTCCAGAGTTTGGGGTAGGGGAGGAACAGAGAGCCACTGTCCATTGTTATTTCGAGTTCCTCCCAGCTCTAGAGAGCCAGGCCAGGATGGGGCGCGGCGGGGGACGCCCCAGCCCAAACTCACCCAAGTCGCATGCCCGCCGTGCAAGGACCGCCCCGCTCCCTGCAGGGACGCCTTCGCTCCCGACCCTGAATCCCGGGAGACTGGATGCGGAAGCAGAGGCCGAGAGGCAGGGGTCGCGGGGGGCGTCCCGGAGTCTCCAACCCCCTCTGCCATCCGCGGCTGGGTGGCAGGTTCCAGAAGCTCAGGATCGCCCAAAGGGCAGACTGAAAAGAGTGTGGCAAAATAATTAAAAAATTTTTTTTAAATAAAAATAAATTGATTTTAGATGTTTCAAAGGAAACATAGATGAAATTATGCGAACACGTAGAATCCAGCGGGTCTAACAATTACTGGAAGTTCACGGTTTGTTTGATCACATGCGGGGGATGGGCCACATTGTCACTTCCCCATTTCCAGCCGCTTTTCGCGCGTCCGGGGATCAGCTACGACGGGTCGGCCCTGAGTCCCGTCCAGACCGCAGGGCTCCGGGCCGCCGCTGAGCCGCCGTCCTTCGGTCCGTAGGTCAGGGCGCCGCCTCGCACCCCACCCGGCACTGCCCTGCAGTTTCCAGCGCGGCCGGCCCGCCATTCTCCGCGAATGCTGCGCGGTCTCCACACGCAGGGTGCCCCGGGATCTGATGCGCGCAATCATTTTGTTATCCACAGCCAGCCACGTTCGGAAACTTAGCCGCAGTCCCCGCTCCGCTCAGTCGCCCGGCTAGCTCAGTCGGTAGAGCATGAGACTCTTAATCTCAGGGTCGTGGGTTCGAGCCCCACGTTGGGCGTCCTTTTGAAAAGTGCAAACCGCCTGGACCTCCGTGCAATTTCCAGCATCCGATTTAGGTACAATCTCTTAAATGCGCCAAAGGCGAAGTCCGACGGGCGGCGAGGTGTCCAGCCCCTGCCACGGTGGCGAGCTCTCGGTGTGGACGCGTCCCTCCTTACACTGGCTCCGCGAGCCGGCTTTATTCCTCAACTTCTTCTCTAACGAAAGTAACCTTCCAAATGGGCCCATCAGAGGCTTGAATCTAGCTGCCAGAGGAAAGCCACCCACCGCGGATTCCCCTTTTAGTCAGCGGAGCGAGACACCGTTATTATCTCCGCATCTGCAGGACAGCGCGGCCGCACCTAAAAAGCTCAACTTGTACTAGGATGAGATTCCCAAATCACAACCACCACTCAACGTGACGTGGCCCGTCACCACGGAGCAGCCCAAACCACTGCAAGAAAGCATGAGAGTAGAGTGACAATCCAGGTGGGCAGGTCCACCTCTCTTGGTGACCGCGGCGGCCCAATCGTCAACCACTCTTAAAAGGAGGGCTCGTCCGGGATTTGAACCCGGGACCTCTCGCACCCTAAGCGAGAATCATACCCCTAGACCAACGAGCCTGCTTGCGAGTAACCGTCTGCCTTCTTGCTGAGCTCAACCCTCTCCGCCCTTGCTGATCAGGACTGTTCGTTTTTCTCCGCCACGAATTCTCCCCCTTTCCCCATGGATGTTGGGGAAGGATTTGAAGCAGGTCCCCACGGACAGGAGGGGAACGGGGAAGGTTCGGCATTGCCGCACACTGAGATTCCAAGGCCGTAAATCCCAGGTCCGGGTTTTGGGGTGTCCTGCTATGCCGCTCTCCCCCCGCGGGTGGAAAACTGAGACCGTCAGCATGGGAAAGCGCACCCAGGTCCTCCTTCCGTCACCCAGCTAAGGGCTGGGATATGGAGTGAAGCTGGGAGCGGGGTTTGGACCCGCACCCCGAGGCATCATGGGCCCCCGGACGCTCCTGGGACCGCACCCCACACACGCCGCTTATTGAAGAGACTCGCCACGCGGTGCCGAGTCTCACACCCGCTCCCGCCCAGGCTCCAGCCTCCCGGAGTCCAAGACTCGCATCCCAGTGCAGGCACAGCCAGGAAGGGGCCCGGACGAGGGGCGGAGGTTTAAGAGGGGAGCGAAAGGAGAGGGAGGATGTTGAGGAACTTCACGGAGCCCTCACCCCGGTCAAGGCGCCTCCCTGTCCACTGAGCACCACGAACATCCGGCCTCAGTGAGAGGGCCGATCTGGCCACTCGGAGCCAGCCAGGATCTCGGTCCATTGCGCTCTGGGCCTGTCTTCCGAGCCATCCTCACAGGCCCAGACCCCACTCCAGCTCCACCGGCGGTTCCCTTCCTGCCCTGAAATGACCACAAAAAACAAACCATAGGCTCCTCCAGGATTGGAAGCAGAAACGAGAATAAGAACTCCTCCACAGGGACCTTCTCCACTGAGCCCCAGCTCCGCCAGGCCCTGGACTGAGGGCTGGGGGAGAGGGGAGCAGACTCTGGGTGCTGAGGCAGGGAGGGGCTTAAGGCAGATGTGAAGGAGGGACACTGCTGATTTGGACAAGGACTTCGGAGAGGAACTATCCCGCTGGTGGAGGCGGCAGTAGTTTCCCCTTAAGGGATGGGAGTCTTAAAAAGCCCCAGGAGAAGAAAGTACTGGCCAGGGAGCTTGATTATCCCTGTCGCCCCCCACCAGGCCTCAGGGTCAGGCCAGGCCTCCATTTAGGCCTGGATTCTGTGCAGGAGATCCGCTGGGCTCAGGGACTCTAGAGTCAGGCGGCATGAAAGGGGCGCCCAGCCTGCCCGACCCTGCGCTTCAGTGGAGAATCCCAGGCCGTTTAGGTCAGAAACAAGGTCCACTGGCCTGCCTGCCCGTCTGCAGGCACCCGGAGCTCTGGTCCTGCTGCAGCTGGCCTGTTGGGGCTCTGTGCTGTAATCCCCGGGGCCAGGCACAACTCTGGAATTGGGAGCAGGAAACATCCCAGAGTGAGAGCCCCCGAAATTTTTGCCAAAGCCTCAGTCCCTGCCTGTTTAACCATGTCTTGTCTTTTCTGTATTTCTGATCTTTGACATCTGGGCCTTTGCTGACCCTGGAAGGACTGCCCCTCCCACGGTTAGCCAATTCCCAGAGATAGTAAAGGACTCTTCCACCAGCACATATTTCAAATGCAAACCACCACTCCTCATACCCCAACCACCTCTTTTATGGGGCTCTCACACTCTGAGCCACTATCCACCAATCACCAGGCCTGAATCACCCCAAGGCCAGGAAACAGACAAGTAGGGACAGTATCCCAGAGCCTGCTGAGTTGTTCAAACTAGCCAACTTAGGCCTGTTTACTCTGCCTCACCTGTTCATTCTGTGAAACCACAATATAGGCTCTTGCCCCTGGTTCCCGCTCACTCCCTCTGCCTCCTGACTGACCCTGGCGCTTCCCCTGAGGGTCCCCCAGGCAAGGGGTGCCCCCTCCTCTTGGGAACTCTGAATAACAAGCCATCTTTTCAGTGACAGTCATCTCCAGATCTGTTGAGCTCACCATACCTGAATAATAATAAAACCTATTACAGCACTGCCGTTCTTCCAGCGTAGAGAAAAGAGATCTGTGTCCGGAGGGCAGCCTCTGGGCGCCTGTGGGGACGCCGCATCGTTGGTGGCTCCAACACCGAGGCACAGACCTTCCCCATTCTCAGTCTCCAGCGTGGGTTCCTGTCCCCCCTTGGGTGGGGAAGGCCCTCTGGCAGCCCCTCAAGAAGGAAAAAGACGTTTGAAAACGTCGGCTCGTCCGGAATTTGAATTTATGACCTTTCACATCCCAAAGCAAAAACCTACTCCCAGACCAAGTTGGATATACGCCTGGCAGACGCGCAGATCAGGTCTCCCGCTCGCGGAGACAGGCGTGGCCGGGGACGGATTTGCCCTTCTCTCCAGTCCCGGGAGCGCTCCCCTAGCCAGGCCACCCGGCAGCTCCCAGAAGGAAGCCTCGGGCCTGGAGGCGCCCTCCGCTCCTGCACCCGACCCAGGCGGAGGGAGGGACAGTTGGCAGCATGGCGCTGGGCGCACTGCCGCCGGCGGGGACCAGGCTCCTGTCGCCCTGGACTCGGCGGAGCTCCGTCGTCTACACCCTGAGAACATGGAAGTGTCTGAAAAAACTGGGCTCGTCCGGGATTTGAACCCGGGACCTCTCGCACCCAAAGCGAGAATCATACCCCTAGACCAACGAGCCAGCCCGACAGACCCTTCCTGACATTTGTCCTTGGAGGCCTGCATCCGCGGCTCCGCCCTCCGTCCCCGCCGAGCCCCGGCTTCCCGGCCCCTCGGGGAGGTGCGCGGAGGGAGGTTTCGGTTTCAACTCCGGGGGCGGGGGTGGGGGGGTGGTTTAGACGGAGCTGCGGCGCGGCGGGCCCCGCAGTAGAGGGAGCCCCCCCACCCCACCCCCGGCCTGCGGAGCCAGCCTCCCCAGAGCACGACGGCCCCACCCGCGCCTAGCGCCACCCAGCCCCGAGCGCAGGCTCTGAGCTCCTCCAGGAGCCCAAGCAGCTAGAGCAGGAGGCGGGCGACAAGGCGGAGAAGGCAGTCCGTGTGACCCGGGGGAGCGTGGAGGTCCCTCGTGGTGGACCCCAGCCCAGAAATTTCCCCCAATGTGGGATCCCAGTCTAGGACCCCGAGAATGAGGCTCTGCCGCCTCCCAGCCGGCCAGCCCCGGCAAGCCTCGATCAGCGCCGGGTCCCGCACAGACCCCGGGGCTCCTGTCCTCAGCCGAGCCCCCTCTGGGCCTGGGATCGGCCCGGAAGACCCTCGCAGCTCTGGAATCCCGACGCAGGGGTCAGAACTGGGGTCAGGCCTCCCTTCTTCCCAAACGGGCAGCTGCTCAAACGCTCCAAACTGTCCTTCCCTCTTGCCCTGGGATCTAGGATCCGCCTGGGAAGGCTCCCCTAACTGCTGGGGCCGCACAGACGCACAGACGGACAGCAGAGAGGGGCCGGCGGCGCCCTCGCTGCCTGCTGAAAGGACGCGAATTCACGCTCCAGCCCCCAGGTGGCGTGTGCCCAAGATCCAATTTCAGGACAACAAAGTTCTGGAGAAGTCCAACTAATCTGTGGAGTAACGTTACCCACCATCGCCCGGCTAGCTCAGTCGGTAGAGCATGAGACTCTTAATCTCAGGGTCGTGGGTTCGAGCCCCACCTTGGACGTGGCTTTTGTCCCCAAGGTCCCGCCTTAAATCTAAGCGGAGTTGATGAGGTCCCTATAAACGAAGCAGCCCCCGCAGTGGGAATCTGTTCGTGGTCCAGAGTCCCGCATACCGGAGCCTGCCTCCAATATCACCAGAGGAGCTTGATTTTGTCTCATTAATGTTTTATTACATATATTGTAACTTAAAAAATTTTAAATTTACACAAAAGTTCCAGATAGTGTACAAAGAGAGGTCGGGAGCCTCTGAGGGGTTCCCCTCATAGGGGCTTCCTTGAAATTCCCACCTTCTGATCCCAGCAGGCACTGACTGGGGGATGTAAGAATATCACCCAACATAGGACTGGAGCCCACTGCTCTGCCGGCCGAATGAGGGCCACAGGAGACGACTTAGGAGCGGACCCTCAGCTAAAGGTGGAACCCCACTAATCCTGGCCCTGAGCAGGGACCTACGTGGGGTCCCATCTGTATCCAGGGGTGCTCCCCCCCAGGACCCCAGCCTCCTCCAACAACTGTGTGCCCCTCGCCTGGGCCCAGCGCAGCTTTCCTCCCTAGTGGACAGACACCGGCAGGGAAGGGAGCCCCTTGTAGTCCCAGCCCCTCCCCTATTCTCAAGTAGAAAGAAAATCAGAAATCATGGGGTACTCCCAGTAGAGGTTAGGTGGCCCCACTTCTGCGAGAAGCAAGCAGTGAGGGAAGTGTGGGCTCCTTTCTGGAGATAGGGTAGGAGAGGGGAAGGGTTAGCAACACCAGCCCTGAGGTTCGGCATCTGTGAGTCTCAGTGTTGGGTCATCTGAAATCTGAGTCTCCAGGGGTCCATTCCTCTTTGAGCCCCCGCAGCTCTGGCACCCAGCCACTCTCAGTCCTGGCTCCATGCCAGAAAACTGGGGCTTCCACATCTAGGGGTGGAGGGAGAAGAGGGCTGGGGAGTGAGGAGGCACCTGACAGGTCCCTCTTGATGCCTGGGCCAGGACACCCTACTTGTCCACAAGAGACTGCATTTATCAGAGTTCTCCAGAGAAACAGAACATATATATATATGGAAAGAGAGAGAGGGAGAGAGACTGATTTTAAGGAATTGGCTCAGACTGTTGGACTGGAAAGTGAACTATGCAGGGTAGGCCTGCAGGCTGGAAATTCCAGCAAGAGTTGATGTTACAGTCTTGAGTCAGGAGGTAGTCAGAGGCAGAGTTCCTTCCTCTTGGTGGTAACCTCAGTCTTTTCTCTTAAGACCTTCAACTGATTGCATGAGGCCCACTCACAATATGGAAGGTAGTCTGCTTTACTCAAGTCAACTGATTTAAATGCTAATCAAATCTAAAAAATATCTTCACAGCAACCTCTAGACTGGTATTTGCCCAAACATCTGGGCACCATAGCCTGGCCAAGTTGACACATAAAATTAATCATCACAGGGTCTTATCAAGTGTTGGACTTCTTTCTTTCTTTTCTTTTTAAAGATTTTATTTTTCCTTTTTCTCCCCAAAGCCTCCTGGAACATAGTTGTATATTTTAGTTGTGGGTCCTTCTAGTTGTGGCATGTGGGATGACACCTCATCATGGCTTGATGAGCGGTGCCATGTCCGCACCCAGGATCCCAACTGGTGAAACCCTGGGCCGCCACAGCGGAGCGCGAGAACTTAACCACTTGGCCACAGGCTGGCCCCTGGACTTCTTTCTTAATAGGAGACGCAAGGTACAAAAGCTTGCCTTCTGCTTCAGGTATGTCCCAGTAGGCACCAGACCAGAGAACAGTCTGTCCTAAGCTTCTCAAAGATGCTCAGGCCTCCCTTCAACTGCACATGTCTTATTGCCTTGCTACTTGCCATTTCCTCCGGGCACTGCCACAATACAGAGTCAGCTGGTGGGTTTTCACTCTGATACTGAAGGACCATTCATGTGTGCCTGTACCCTGTCCCTTCTGGTCCCTCCCTTCACAGTTTGCCATGGCATTTCTAGCAACTCTGCTTCATTTAATGTAGGCCATTGCTTTTTCCATGCTTCCAAGAGGTGTGCCAGCAGTGCATCATAACCAGTTTGAGGGACCCTTGCCAGGGTGTTAAGTCCTGTGTTGTGGAAGACTGTCCCATATTGATCATCTCTCCCTTTTCCAGCTTTTTATTCTCCCACCCTGATCCAGGGCCCTGAGGATCTGCTCCGGGCAAACTTTCCTGGTTACTGCTGCTTTCTTATCCAGCCCTACAGCTCCTTTGAGTGATGATTCCTCTCCCCGCTTAAACAGTCCCAGTACTCTCCCAGCTGAGTCACGCTGAGATGCAACCCTATTTGGTTCCCTGGCCTGCAGGGGAGGTGGGAGCAGGTCCTGCGGAGAGCAGACCTTGTCTTGTAAGGTACCTGCCTCATTTGAGCCTCCTCAGAGACTTCAGGCAAGGGGGTGGAGGCCTGGGCTGGGGAGCTCAAGGTTCTCAATGCATCTACCCAGATATCCCCATTCAAAGTCTCAGGACCGCTTCTTCCCTACAGGCACCCTGACATCACCATGAGAGATTCGCTGAGGTTGAGTTCGCCCAGAGCTTTGTCTCAAGTTCTGCTGTTTTCACACCGAGGCCCGGAGCCTGGTCTTCAGCTTCCTCGGCCCATCAGCTGTAGGAGATGTGGGTTGCTTTCCATGCTGCCAAGGTGGCCTCTGATTTTCACACTTCTTTAAATGGTGATTAGTCCACCGGAGCCTGTCATTCTTTTGTCTCAATGCATTAAAGACACTCAACAACAGCCACATAATTCCACAGTGCTGACAGTGACCGTTTCCACCGTCTCTCTGAAATGCCAGAGATATGGGACGAGTGCAGCTCATTCCCCTCATCCTCCAGTGCATCCCAGTTCGACATGGGCGAAAGTCTTAGTAATCACACAGCTCTGGCATGCCAGGGTCTCTCAAAACTTTATCTACTGTATTTTTTCTTTTTGGAGCCCTGGGGGTGATTTCTGTGCACCCAAAAGAATGTTTAGAAGCTTCTTTGAAAATTAATATTTTATTTCCTAAAAATATGAAAACCAAAACTTTAGTTCTCTCTTAAGCTTTCAAGTTTTACTTTCAAACTTTACTATCCTATTCAGAAGCCTAGAAAGTTTTAACAATTACCTTTAATGACCTCTGAATGACACAAGGTCCTTCTGATAAGTTTAATTAACTAAACATGCTCATACATGGCAAAGAGCATTGCAAAATACTTTGATAGTTTCAAATAACGAACAAGAACTTCCCGATTACTAAACAATTCCTATAAATCAAATAAATTAAACTTATTGATGTGTTGAACCTGAAGTTCTGTTCAGTGATCCCAATACTGAATATAAACTAAGATCCCATCTTAAAACTATACATCTAAATCCATTACTTAATTATATATTTTATTTTATTTTGAGGAAGATTAGCCCTGAGCTAACATCTGCTGCCAATCCTTCTCTTTTTGCTGAGGAAGACTGGCCCTGAGCTCACATCTGTGCCCATCTTCCTCTACTTTATACATGGGACGCCTGCCACAGCATGGCATGCCAAGTGGTGCTATGTCCGCACCCGGGATCCCAACCAGCGAACCCAGGGCTGCTGAAGTGGAACGTGCGCACTTAACACACGGGCCGGCTCCTAATTATATATTTTAAATTGAAGTTACAAAACTGTCTCTCTGACATGTTAAATCATCTAAAATATTACAGGAACATAAAATACCATGTATATGATATTCCTTTCTTTTTTAACCACTTTGAAGAATAATTAAAATACAATAAACTGCTTATATTAAAATGTGTACAATTTGACCAGTTTTGACATATAAACACATCCAGTGAAACCATCACTATAATCAGGAAACTGCACATTTCCACCATCCCCAGGAGCTTCCTAGTACCTCATTCCCATCCCTTCCTCCCTCCACCCCCATCCCCAGGCAACACCCCGGCTTTCTATCACTATAGATTAGTTTGCATAATCTAGGATTTTATGTAAATGACAGATTCTTTTTTAACACAATTACTAATACTATGGTTTAACTCTCTTGAATATTTCTATACCCAATTCTGAAGCTTCAAGGAAATAAAAGATATCTGCACATACACATAAACGACAAAAACATGCACAGAACTGCACGTGTCCTCTCATGCCAACTAGGAACAATAATATCATCCTATATCATTTCGGGGTAAGAAACAGAGTTCCGACTAGAGATTTTCATGGGAATGCTTCCTGGACCAAATTCTTGTTGGCGATACTGATGGGACCTCAAATTTCAATTTATAGTTGCTATGTCAGTGACCCCATAACCTCCAGAGCGAGTAGTTCCGGAGTCCAGATCTTTGGGGTTCAGTTTTACACTCACCTAATTGTTCAGTCTACCCACAGAAGTTTGTAATTTCTTCTTCAGATCCTTTGAGTAGATATTGTCCTTCTTTGGCTCCTAACTCATATTCTGCTTAGATCTCAAGACTTTTGACCCTGTCAGACATCTGCAAATTTCTCACGCACTTCTTTGGCCTAGAGCTCCCGTGGAGGACACAAGGATGAGACTGAGCGCATTCTGGGCATCTCTGGATGCTAGTTCAGGAACGACACCCCGACTCCTGATGTGAGAGCTGTGTGGCTTCAGCCTCCTCAGTTGCAGTTGATAGATAATGCTTTAACCTGGATGGAAAAATCAAGAAATGGGACTATAATCATGTTATCTAGAGAATTAAGGTGTCAAAATGTTTCAAAGGATTCCCCCTCTGGTGTCCAAAGCACACGGACCATCGGCTGTTGGGTGTGCTCAACTGTCGCTGATGGATTAAGGAAGAAGCTCTAAGTGTGGTGGCTTCTGGGGAGGGAGTTTAGCAGTCAGGGTTCAGGAGGAAGTGGGAGACTGACTTTAGCCCTTGAATACCTTTTTTACCCCTTGAGTTTTTTCTTTTTCCTTTTTTTGTTTCTGAATTTTTTTATGAGGTAACATCGATTTACACTATATAAATTTCAGGTGTACATCATTAAAACAAACAAACTCTACCTACTACTGGCGGTGTGGTCCTCAGTGCCAGGCAGCCAGCAAGTGATTCAACTTCAGAATCTCATTCTTAGAGTACGGTTCCAACAGTTTTAGGACACGTTTCCTAGAAGCAAGCCCGATACAGGGATTTTCACGTAATCACCCCCCTTAAGGGAACCCTTTCAGGAGGCGTCTGTAAAGTGAGGGAAGCAGGACAGGGCAGGTGTGCCAGTAATTCAACTCTTTCAGCCTCAAACTCATCCTTCTAGACCCTACTTACTGATCTGTGTTAGATTTTGCTCCAAGGAGGCGCTAGAGAGACTGAAGGGCTGGAGGAGGAAGAAGGGACTCACTGCTTCCTGTTTGTTTCCTGGTCTCACCTACCCCCACAGCCTCACTTTTCTATCCGTTCCAGAAATAGGGGCTGAATCTAGTTGAAAGTTTCCCCAACACTCACAGGACCAGCCTCATCACGCTCGTTAGAGCCACCAGCGTGAGCTGGCTGAGGTCGCCTCCTCAGAAGTCTGCGTTCCAGGCCCATGGGTCCCTCCTCTGAGCTCGGAGACACCCACGCTAGATTCAGAGATCTGCTTTTAAGCTCTCTAAGGCCCTTCCCAAGCTTCTAATTTTTAATACTCCAACCTCTGCCCTTGGTCCCTGGCCCTATGGGGGGTGGCTGCTTTCTCAAGCCCTTTCTGCCTTCTCAACAACCTTATTAACTGCTCCTTATACTTAATCACTTTTCATTAGTCTGGTAAATAACGGATGGGTTTTCTTTTTTCCTCCAGCTTTATTGAGGCATAATTGACAAAAATCATATATGTTGAAGGTGTACAATGTGTTGATTTTTTATATGTATGCATTGTAAAATGATTACCACAATCAAGCTAATTAACATATCCATCACCTCACATAGCTACCTTTTGTGTGTGTGTGGTGAGAACACTTGATCTTAGCAAATTTCAAGTATACAATCTGATGCAGGGTCAGTGAGCCGAGGAGTCGAAAGAAAGATTTCTTGGACTCTCAAGGTCTGGCAGTAGTGCTCTTTTATTTAGAGAATAGTATGGAATAGCATGGGGACAGGACCCGTGGGCAGTCAGGCTGCTGCGTGGGGACAGGACCCATAGGCAGGAGGAGCTGCTGCTGCAAACATGGGTGGAGAGTAAGGCTAAATTTAAGGCATAGGTATGTGAGTTATCTCTTTACAAGACAAAGGAAAGAAGAAGTAAAAAGAGTTGTTAAAATGGGATCAGTGCCGGTGGGGTTTGGTTATTGGGTGGTCCTATAACTTTTAGATAAGAATCAGATTGGATTGAGTAAATGGCAGAAGCCACCACTTAAATATTATCTTCAGGTAAAGACAAAGGAGGATGTTGGGGGGGGGGGGGAGGGTCAGTTACATGAGGTTGCCAGATAGTAAACAACTTAAGTCCTTGCCTTCCCCATTAAGAGTTTCCAGAGACAAGGCCATCCCGCCTTCCTCCTGGTGCAGAGAGGGAGACACCCCCCACAGATGGAGACTTCCTTCACAAATGCAAATATCTCTCATCAAACGGCAAGCAAATTCCACTCCTCAGAGCCTCCTTCTCATCTGCAGTTTTTAAAAGTAACCAGCCTAAAATCCTCATCACAATCCAATGGTATTAACGATCATCATCATGCTATGTACTAGATCCCAGAACTTATTCATCTTATGACTGAGAGTTTGTACCCTTTTACCAACCAGTCCTTATTTCCCCCATCCCCAGTGGATGGGTTTTCTGACTGCTGCCTGGGCCCTGATTCGGTAACGAATTTGGGCTTGAACACAGTGCTGATGGGAAATTCGATGCTGGTAATTCATGGCCCACAGTGGCATTATGACCGAGCCAAGTATCACCTGGTTGATATGATCAAGTGCTGACTGAAGCAGCACCCTGGAGGACCACGTGGCTGCTGCCTTGGACTGTTGTGGCAGTAAAGGTGACTACAAAGACTATGGGAAGGATCCTTCTGAGTGCACCAGTTTGCTTACAGAAAGAAAATGACAAGATTAGATCTGTAAACTTTCAGCCAAAGTCATGTTCAGAGACCCAGGGACATTTTATGGCAGCTATAGAATAATTTTATAGCTGCAGGGCTGATACTGCTGAAGATCAAACACGTAATTGAATTATGCATGTTGCGGAATCACAGCTTAATTTGAGTTCACAGCCTGAGAAAAATCTTTCGTGCGGAAGAAATGGCATTGATTATGAGGAAGTGGAGCCGAAGACTTGGGGACACATGGGTGGGCTCAGATAAAGTTGAGAATCTTGAACCCCTGAGTCACTTGGAGCCTCCTTGCCAGCGAAAGCAGCCCATCCTCTGGTATGTGAGGAGGGCAGCCTTCCTGTGTTTGAATATCCTGTAATCTCACCTGGAGCAGTTGTCTTGCAAGGGGATGCCAGTTGTCCTCAAAGCCCACGCCAATCACCCTTGTTACCACTGGCCCCTTAACTATAGTCAGAGCCGCATGCTGCAGGGAGCAAGTACAAGGACTGACCCTGGAGGAAATAGCTTATGTGCCAAAAGAATTGCAAGTTTTGCTCATTTATGCAAGCAGAAACCTAGGGAATATGAGTGGGAATGGTTCTAAGGGTGTGAGAGTAAGGAGCATGGAATATGATTTTGCATCTGGTGCATTTATTGATCTGGTTGCACTTCCAGAAAGCCTGTATTTAACATGTTATCTCATGCAGCCAAATGTGGCTTTACCAGGATTCTTGGTTGGTTGACTAAGCATTGGACTCAGTGGTGGCCTGTGTTTAATGAGACTGAAATGTGAGAATGTCCCTGATATCAGGTAGAGAAAGGAATCCAAAGACTTATCAAGATGGAAATGCTGCAATGGATCTATCACGTATGATGTGCACACCGACCACCCCACCAAGAGGGCCCAGAGGATGCTCCCTTTAATGAGGCACTGAGAAACATTGGTGAGGGAAACACCAGCATCCTTGGATAGCTCAGTGGACCCCATTCTCTGCAGGCCACGTGTGATGGTGGGAGATACTGCAATGAGATGAGGTCCCCCATTTCAGCGAGGATGATGGGGCCCTAGATACTTGAGAAAGTGGGAGAAGTAAGACCAGAGCTGGAGGAACAGAAGAGTCTCATTCATGGTTTCTAACGGCAAAGGAGAACTATGGTTTTCATTGGCTATATGACAAAGCTCCACTGGTCATCCCCTCTATGGGCAGGTGGTATAGGAGTCTTCTAATTTTCCTCTATACCATGTCCATTTTGGAAGATTTTTACCTTGAGGATGAAGACATGTATTGCATGGATTAAAAAAAAGAAAAATTCATTATGGATTATTTCAAACATTCACTAAAGCAGAGAAAATAGAATAATGTGCCCTCATGTCCCCTAGCTTAGGTCATTATCAAGTCACAGATAGGTTTCGTCTATACCTTCATCCAACCCATTATATTTTTTCCAGCTTTATTGAGGTATAATTGACAAATAAAATTGCATATATTTAAAGTGTACAACGTGATGGTTCGATACATGTATACACTGTGAAATATTTACCGCAAAGTCAATTAACACATCCGGTATCTCAGTTACCTTTTGTCTGTGTGTTGAGAATGCTTCAGATTTACTCTCTTAGCAAACTTCAAGTATACAATCCAGTACCATTAACTATAGTCACCACCCAGCCCAGTATTTTAAAGCAGACCAGTTGTCATATTATTTAATCTCTAAATAATTGGATGTGTTTATAAAAGATAAGGTTTTAAAAAATATATGTAACCACAATTAACACATTCAGAAAAATGAACAATTATTCCTTTATATCAAGTAGAATGAATGGTTATTAAAATAGTGTCAAAGACGCAAGCACTCTTTTCTGAAAGCTGAAAACGTGCCCTCCTTATCAAAAATGGGCCTCACTGGGTTAAGTTTAGGGCTGCGTCTGGATAACCTCCAACAACCCTTCCCTTCATTTGCTTGCCCCACTGGGTTAAGTAGCCACAGAGTTTCATTTCACTTTTTCCCACTTTTCCTTGGAAGGGGTCTAAAACTCAACCCCCTCTACCCCGGGTGGGACTCGAACCCACAATCCCTGGCTTAGGAGGCCAATGCCTTATCCATTAGGCCACCGGGGCTGGCAAGAGGTGGGTTGCAATGGTCTTAGACCAGTCTCTCAGTCTCCTCTCTGTGGTTCCCGCAGGTTATGCACAGCCTCCCACCTCCGTGCTGGCCTCTCAACGGCCCCTCGACACCTGTATTTGGCTGGCCCCCTGGCTCAAATCTTGCCGGCTCTAGAGCATCCTCGGACCCCAAAGAGGCCGCTCACAAGCGGTGGAGCTCAAAGACCTGGGGAAGCAGGTGTCAAATCGGTTTGTTGGACTTGGGGGATATGATCCTCGCTTAGGGTGCAAGAGGTCTCGGGATCAAATCCCTGCGAGCCCTTTCCCCTCTCCTTTTAGAGAATCCGGGTCCGGGGGTAACTACTCGCCCGAAGGCGTTTCCGATGCAAAACGTGGGAGAGGAAGGGATGGGGGACCAGCCCGGAGCCTGGGAAAAGGGCTGGTCCCTGTCCGCGTGCTCCTCCTCATATGGCCCTTAGACCGAAAGTGTCACCTGGGCCCAGGTCTGCGCGGGTTTTAGCAGGATCCCAGCCGCCTTAGGTCTTTGTCCTAAGGACCCTCCATACCGGCTCTGTCTCCGCCCCGCTATCTCAGTCGGTAGAATCCAGCGTTTACTTTCCTACCATAAGATGGATGTTCTTTCTCATCTTTAAAATGTTTATCTTAATGAAGTTTTTCTTCTTTATATTTATGAGCCCTTAGTAACCCGCTGAAACACCACAAAAACGATAAAGGAGAAAGTGACACTCCGCATGACCGCAGGTCACTTGCGCCCACTGCCCGGGGTACACGCTCAGCTGACATGCTCCCAGCGTTTACCCTGATGGGAGGAGGTCCCATCACCTTGGTCATTCCACTTAGCCAGAATCCCTTAGAGAGAACTCAGTTTTGCAGGTAGAGACATTTTTTCACGGAAAAATGATGACTCAATCCTGGGCATATTCTTTATATTTAAATTTTTAAATACATATTCACAGTAGTTATTTAAGGGTACGCTCTCATTGCAAGAAATAATCTATTAGGTTTATAAAACTTTTTACTGTAGTAAAAAATATATATAACGTTAAATTTGCCATTTTAACATTTTCAGGCGTACAATTCAGTGGCATCCGTCACGTTCACAATATTGTGCAACCATGACTACTATCTACTTCCAAACCTTTCTCATCACAATAATCTATTATATTTTAAAACGCACTGTCCTCTGACCCCCTTAGGGCAACTCACTCCCACCCCCCAACAGTCCAACCCTTCGTCCGTCACAGTTCTCCTCTTCTAAACCGTAATTCACGTAGCCAATCCCGAATGGGCTCTCGGGACTCGCGGCCTGTGGCTTCAGACTCCGTAGTCCGCGCGGATCCGGCCGGCGTTGATGCCCGTAGCGCCCTCGGTTTCGCCCCGGATCTGGAGTTCGGCGGGTGCAGGCGCAGGGCTGCGTCCCGGGGGCAAGAAGGCGGGGCGGGGCCGGCGGTTGGCCCAGCCCGAGCGACCTGGGCCGGCGTAGGGTGCTGTCCAGAGACCGGGAAAATTTTAAGCCGAGGGAGAAAAACGTGCCCTACAGCGACCACGAAGGGACTCGAACCCTCAATCTTCTGATCCGGAATCAGACGCCTTATCCATTAGGCCACGCGGCCCTGCTTTCGACAATTGTGCAGCTTTTCCCATAGAGCCTGTGCAGGAGCCTGCGCAGTGTACCGCAACGCGCATGCTCACAGCGGCGAGGAGCCCCCGCCTCTTGGGCTCCGTGTGGGCGGGGCTCCAAGAGGAGCACCAGGCCCGGAGCAGGACTGAGCGCCGGATGTTTGGCAGGCACGGTGGGCGCGGGCCTGTGAGGAGGAGTTCGAGTCCCGGGGGCGCTGCCCAAGCCCCTCCTGCTCCGAGGGGCCCCCTGGGATCTCTTTCTCCAAGGGCCCCCGGCCCACGTTGGGCCAGGAGCTGCCCACTGCTCCCCCAGAGCCTGTGATTCCTCCCCGTCCCGCCAAACCTGCAGTCTCTGTTCCAGTCTTATGGCCCCAGACTAGACGCTGACCGCCGTGAAGGCGGGGTCGCGTCTCCTGCATCTCCACGGCCTAGCGCGGGGCGCGTGTGCTAGGAGAGCGCTGTGGACCCCGGCAGCCCCTTCCCAGGACTTCTAGGCCAGCCCAGCCCGTGTTGGCAGGCCTGGCCTCGTATCCGCCTTTATGAAGTGCCAGGCACTTTGCATACATTCTCTCTTACTGTCGCACCTCTCTGAGAGCAGGCACTGTTCACGTGTACAGCGACCATCAACATGTTTATTGTACGCTCGCTGAGCGCCGGCGCCCGTGCTGTGATGCTCCGTTTACAGGCGAGGAAACCGCGGAGCGGAGGGAGTCAGTGATGGCGCTGGGGTGTGGCCCCCACTGTCGGTTCCACCTGAGCGGCCTCGGGCGCGGTCAGGCCTGCAGGCAGAGCCGGCGCCTCAGCGAGCTGCGGATCTCCAGGCAGGCCTTGCGGCGCTCGTCGCTGTCGGGACCCAGCACGTCCAGCTCACACACCCGCCGATTCACCTGCGAGGACCACTCTCACGGCTGCCTCGACATCTTTGGGCCTTACGGGGCCCCAAAGGCGTAATCATAAGTCCCCCTGCTCCTCTCAGATGTGCCCCCCACCCAGCGGAAAAAGCTCCCCACCTGCACTAGTTCCCCCACCTGCCAGACCCAGCCGCACTGCACCCCGTCCTCAGCCTGAGCGGCCTCAGTTCCCTGCCAGCCTGCAGAACTGTTCAAACGGGCCAATCACCTCCTCCCGCGGGAACCAGGGGGCGCCCCACCCCTGTTACCACAAAGCCTGCAGCCCACGGCCCCTGCTGGCTTGCTCTGCTCCGGAGTGCAACCCGAGCAGCGCTGTGTGGCAACCCGAACGGTGTGTAATTATACATAAGATATATAATCTTTCCCCAGCTGTGGGTTTATGAGACTAATAACTGCTGTCCATCTCACCTGTCCAGTGTGGGTGTTGTGTGTTCGGCCATCTCTTACTGCCGAGGGTGGGGGATCACTCCCTCCCCAGCCGGGTGAATAGCAGGTGATCAGAACACCAGGGCCGGGGAGAAGGATGCATCCAGCCCTTCTCCCCCTATTGCCACTCCCCAGGCCCCAACACACCTCAGTCAGCAGCTCCAGGAGGTCTCCCTCGGGGTCAGCTCTGAGGACCTCCACCAGCGTCTGGATAAAGTCTGAGCCCGTCTCATCCCGATAGGCTACACAGCCTAGGCCAGGGGACCAGGGCTGGGGTATCAGACTTGGGCACCTACCCGCTGCTTTCCAATTCCCCAGGGGCCTATTGGTGGTGGAAGTGGGGGTCAAGCACACAGGACCCCGGGGGGCAGGCAGGGAGCGGGAACTTCTTGCTTCTGGAACCAGTTGTTGCTCAACATTTGCGGAGTGAATATATGATGGATTCAGTATTGAACAAACATGCCCTATGAACCCACAATGTGCCAGGCACTGGGCAGGGCCCTGAGGCAGACAGAACCGAGCTGCCTTCATGGAACTTACAGCCTGGAGGGAAGGGTGTAGATGTGGTGCTTGGCACAGTCAGCCCTGAAGACGACGTGCTCACCAGCATTACTACTTTATAAATAATAAGCATGGAAGGAAGATGGCTTAAATGCAACTGGGCTGGTGCCCCTGCTCCCCAACCCCCAAGCCCTGGCTGCCCCTAAAGCCACTCCAGATCTCCAGCCAGGAGGCTGGGCCCTGTGTAGTGGGGCTTCTTGATGACTGGTCCCCTTACCCTCGGCGGCTGCGTAGACCATCAGGATGTCTGCCTGGTCAGAGCTCCCTGCAGTGGGGCCCCTGGAGGAGCTGCCTGCAGGAAGGATCAACTCCGTTTACCCAGCATCCTGGGACTCCACCAGCCCCTGGGTCTCCCTAAGTCTGGCCCAAGGGCAGCCCAGGGCAGTGGAGAGTGCAGGGCAGGAAAGAGATCAGAATTCAAATGTCAGCCCTGCTGCTGACCAGCTGTGTGACCACAGAAAAGCCATCTCACTTTCCTGACTCCAGAGTGGTTTCTAAGCTCAAATAGGAGAAGAAGCCCTTGGTTTTCAAAGTCCCTCGAGGTTTAGGAAGGTTTCCCTTCCCATCCTCTTGGCAAAGAGAGGACGGAGGTGGCAGCAGAACCCCAGCTCAGAGCCCTGGAAATGTGCTCCGGACAGCTCCCCCACAGCCCTGCCAAGCCCAGGGTCCGGAAAGAAGGCAGTCCTACCTTGGGCATCGGCATAGACCTGGAGGACATCGGCATGGGAGGGGGTGGCTGGTGGTGCCCGCAGCCAGCGCCAGAACCAGGAGAGAGCTGTGGGCCCCAAGCCAGCGTCCCTGTGCCCTGGGGAAGGAGGGGACAGTCAGGTCGTTTCAGTCAGCAGATGCCTGGGGGTGCCTCCAGGGCTCCAGCGCAGGCCTGCCAGGCTGGAGACATTCTGAGTGCTGAATGAAAAGTGCTGAGGGTGACATGCTCAAGTTCATGGCCCTGACCTCTACGAGAGGCGGGGGAGGGGGTGGGGAAAGGACTGGGGCACAGGCTTCCTGGAGGAGGTGGGCAGCAAGTCCTAGGAGCCTGAGAAGGCTAGGGAAGGAGGGGGCAGGCTGGAGGTGGGCCCCAGGCCCCGCTCACCCCCACGGCAAGCCTGAAGCAGGAAGATCTTGGGGCGGCCCCGCAGGGCCCTGCAGCAGCTCAGCTCCCGCACCAGTGCCTCTGGTTGTACCTCTTGCCCGTCAGCCCCCAGCAGCTGTCCCTGAGGCCCTCCATGCGCCATCAGGGCCACAAGGGCACAGCTCACGGGGCCCCTGTGGGCGTCCAGCCACTCCCGGAACTGGGCCAGCTCCTCCTGGAAAGCCTAGGGTGGGATAGAGATTGAGGCTTGGGCCAGGGCAGCTGCCTCCCCAGGACCTGGCAGTCCTCGAGGTAGGCTTCTCCAGCGCCCTGCCTGCCCTACCTCCCGCCTTCTGTCAGCCTCAGGCCCAGGGAGGAAGTCTTTTTTCTAACCCCCATGCTGCATGGCCTGGTATGGCCTCATCGGGGTGACACGTGGGTCCAGGTGCCTGCAGCTGGTGTTCTGGCCCCAGAAGAGAAGCTGCACCAAAAAGTTAAGAGGCGTGAGAGGCCGGCAGTGAGCTGACAGGTGTCTGGGAAGGAATCTGAGATGCTCCCAGGAAAAACCTGAGGGTCCAGCTGGGGCCTTGAGTGGGGGAGCAGAGAAACAGCAAGCGTGGGAGACCGCAGGAGACCGGGCTTCCAGAGGGAAGGAAGTGTGTTCCCAGTGCATGCAGCGGGGAGGATGGGGGCTGGACTTGGGGCTCCTCTTCCTGCCCATAATGGTTGAGAGGCCGAGGAGAGACTCCTCATGGTCCAGGGGTGCCTTCCTTCAGAGCACCACAAGTTCTGGGCTTCCCCTCACCTGGGCTGTAGGGTCGGTCGTCAGGGTGGTCTCAAAGCCCAGGGCCTGGCACAGGCCCCGGAGCGCCTCCACGTCGTGCTGGGCCCCAGAGCGGCCCCGGATAACGGCCAGGAGGAGGGCGACCCTGGCCCCGGACAGGTCATATTGAGCGCTGGGACTGGGTTCTGGCTACAGACAGGGTTAAGGTGCATTCAAAGTGGTCTGAGGACCTCCCAGCTCTCGCCTCCCCCATCTCCGGTCTCCCTGAGTCTCTGTCCCACTGGCAACTGCTGTCAGATGATTGGATCCCTGCCCTGGCCCCCTCACCTCAAGCCCCCAAGGTTCCGTGTCCCCCAGGCACAGTGCCCCCCGCAAGGAGCTCCGAAGGACTGGGCAGTAGGTGACCCCTGAGAACTCTTCAGCTGTCCTGCAGAAGACCTGGGGAGAGGCCAGAGGACACCTCAGAGGGCTGCTACATGGGCGTGGGGGGGGGGGAGGGGAATGAGGATCCTAGCTCCAGGAAATAGTTCAGCCAGGATCATGGCTATTACAGTCTCTTTGGGGTCCCCTGCCAGAACAGAGAGGAGGAGACAGAGGAAAGGAGGGAGGTCATGAGGGGGGTTCCAGTTCAGGCTCAAGGTCATGGGCATCCCTGGATATGGATGGCCTCAAGTGGACATTGGCCATGCCATTAACCACTGCCCTTCCATCTTTTGGGGGAGGGCACCAGGCTGGGGAAAGCTGTGGAGCGGAACCAGGGCCCAGCCCTCACCTCCAGGGTCACCCAGGGGCCACCCAACTGCCCAATGAGAACTTTGGGCCTCAGGACCAGATCTGAATCATTCCCAGCTCTGACATCCAGGGACCCACAGTCTGACAGGACAGTCACTGCCTGGGTGAGTATGAACAGAGATGGGTAGAATTATAAGCATCGACTCAGGAAGGCTGAGGAAGGGCATCACTGACAGCCTGGAAGGGACTGTGTGATGCTGGCAGGGACAACAGTGAGGGCACGCAAGTAGAGGGCATAGCCTGGGCAAAGGCATGGAGTTCTGAAGATTCTGGTGTCTGGGGGACCCTGAGTGGGCTGAGAGGAAGGGCACAGGTGGGAATGGGAGGCGAGGCCCTGTGGCTGATACCACATGTGTAAACAATGAAGATTTTGTAGAATGAACGGGTGGGGAGCATATGAATGAATCTAACTGTCTAATGGGTTCAGGAGAGCACAGCAGGGCCAGGGGAGTTGAGCGGCGCAAGCCCCCTCCCTAAGAATCCCCATCTGGAGCCCCCACCTCTGTCAGCAGCTGCAGCAGGGACCAGTGAGGACAGCGGCCACAGAGCTCACCCAGGCTAGTGAGGAAGGCTCCAGGCTCAGGGGCAGCTGAGTGGAGAAGCAGCACGTTGGCCTGGAAGGGAGGGTCTCAGGCCCCCTGCCCACCCTCCCTCACCCCAACATTGCCCTGCCCCACAAGCAGGGCTCCCTGCCCTGCCCACTCACCCCCAGGAGCACTCGAGAGCAGCAGGAAGACTTTGGGGCAGCCCCGCAAGGCCCCACAGCGGCTCAGCTCCTGGACCAGCTGCTGTGGCTGCCTCAGCAGCCCACTGGGGGCCACCAAGGCCACTAGGACACAGCCCACAGGGCCCCCATGGGCATCCAGCTGCTCCCGGAAGCCAGCCAGCTCCCCAAGGAAGCCCTAGGTCAAGAGTGAAGGCTGGGCTTGGGTCCAGGGAGGCCCCAGGTTGGGGCGGAGGCGGGAGGCGGGCAAGGGCTCACCTGGACCAAGGCCTCCCTTCTCTGCCAGCTCTCAACGCGCAGGGCCCGGAATATGCCCTCCAGGACAGCCACTGTAGAGGCCGACACCCCAGGGCTGCTGAGAGTCAGGGCCACCTTTGGACCCTGTGTGCTGTACTTCCCCTGGGGAGGCAAGGCCAGAGTTGGGCTGGAGTGGGGCTCAGCCAGGAGCCAGGAGTGAGCTGGGCCAGGCAGAGCCTCCACTACCTTTCTCCTTAGGCTCTCCTGAGTGTCTGCCACCATTGCGGCCACCCGCAGGGTCCCAGCCACCAGGAAGGCCATGGGGGCCAAGTGGGCACTTCCTCTGAGCACGGAGCTCCCGCCCTGGTACCAGTACCCTGGGTCCCAACCCTTCCTCTGTCCCTGCGCTGCGTCCTATCAGCTCTGTTTATGAGCTGAGTCGGACTCTGCCCCTCTCCTGGAACCCTGAGTCCTGGGCCCTACTCCCTGCTATTCTGATTCCAGCGGGCTACTTCCTGGCTGGCATTGACATGCCCCACCTGAGCCAGGACCCATGTCCAATCCTATTCTTAGCTCCTGGCCCACCTCCCATCTGATCTCGTTACACCTGAGTGTCTCCCTTCTGAACCAGCCAACAGCACCAACAAAGTCCAAGCACTCTCCTGCCACCTGTCACCTCCTACTCACTCATGCCCAGCGCCCACACACATACACACAGCAGCCGCCAGCATGAGGGCCTGGGGAGCGTGACAAGCATGCTCCAGAGGCAGAAACCCCCAACTGGGGTCAGCTGTCCACAGTGAGACCCCGGTTGCCTCATCTGCAAAATGGGGTCCATCGCAGCAACCTCAGAATGATTTGAGTGTCACATGGGGGCTGCTGAGGAAGGGCCCAGGAGGCAGAGAAGCTGGCACACACACAGACCAAGGGACAGAACACCTTGTCTCAGCCGCCCCCACTGCCCTTCAGGCAGGTCCACTGAGGCCATGACCAGGTGAGTCAGAAAGCGCTCACCAGAGGCAGAAAGAGCTCTGACCTGCACCCACCAGCTCCTGGGGCCTGGGCAGGGGAGCGGTCAGATGTCAAAGGCTGGATGGGGAATGGGGTCCCTGCCCATTTTGACTCAGCAGCCCTCTCTCCATAAGGGATCTGAGCGCAGGGACTGGCTTTGAGTTCTGGATCCCCTACCAGCAGTGTGAGCATACCACCACCCTGCCCAGTCACCCCATCTCCAAGCCTCTTTCTTCGTTTCACCAATGGGGAGAAAGGAGGTGTCCTGGCAAAGACCCCAAGTCCTGCTCAGCTCCCCCATTCTCTTGCTGGAGTAGGGAGGGGTACTACCAGTTGTCCCACCTTGAGCTGTCCCTAGACTAGGGCAGGCACTGGCTGACACAGGAGGATGAGAGTCCTGAGACTCGTGGCTGCCCTTTGGGCCCAGTAGACCTGGAAGCCAAGAATGTGGCTCCACCTGGTGACCACGTAGCACCACATGCCACCAGGACTACCAGGCCAAGAGGCAGAGGGGTATTAACTCCAGATCCCTCCACCCAGCAGCCACCTAGAGAACACAACAACCTGGAGGCAATTTCCGCATTTATTCAGACCCTTTGGCTGCCCTTTAGAGGCCAGCTGGGCCAAGCTCCTTTGGAGGGCCTACGGTCTGTCCCTGTGAATGCCAGTCTGCAGATGATGCAGATGCCGCCATGGAAAGCAGTGCCTAAAGAGTCAGCAACAAAGTGCTGACGAAGTGCTAGTGTTAAGTACCATAGACCCCATGCCTCTGGAGGAATGGGGAGCAGTGCGCCTCCGCTAGCCCTGTTCTTAGACTGCACGGTCGCCCTCCTGTCCCTGGAGCCACCACGACCCTCGCCAGACTGGGAGGGAATATCTCTCAGGGACGCACTCGTAGGAGTCGGGGGAAGTCTGCTGAGAGCGGAGGCAGGCAGCTTCTGGGTCACAGGGACAGGGCAGAGTGGTCATGGCCTGGAAATGGGAGGGGGTAGAGGCCAGAAAGGCCCTGTAGCCATGCCCAGGACCCACATCGTCAGAGGTGTGGGCTAACTGACACTCCCAGCGCCCAGCAGTGCCCTGAGGGTCAAGGCCTATTCCTCCACTCTCACCAGAAGGCACAGCTTGGCAGGGCAGAGGGCTGGCCCACACACCCAGCCGAGAAGATAGGGAACAAAGAGCCACGAGGGAAGCAAGGCTGAGGGACTTCTCGGATAGGGACTCCAGGCCCCGCCCGAGGCCTCACACTTCCCTGCTGCCCCAGTGTCTCCCCTACTTTAATGCCACTGGCCCCGAATGTGCGGGGGAGGGGAGGCTCCAGGAAGCCAGAGGGCAAGAAAAACCCTAGGAGCAGGAAGGGAATGGTGCCAAGGTCATAGGGGATTTCCATTTCAAGTCCCAGGGCAGAGCAGGGCAGTCAGCCGGGGCGGTGGCTACAGACGGGGGTTGAATTCCCGAGGGGGAGAGGGAAAACCGCGCTAGGGAGATCGCCCTGCTCCGGCCCTCACCCCACGGGCTGGGCCATCTTGGCGTGCAGGCTCTGGTGGGCAATGAGGTGGGCGCGCTGCTTGAAGCTCTTGTCGCACTCGCCGCAGCCGAAGGGCCGCTCGCCCGTGTGCACGCGCCGGTGGTCCAGCAGGTAGGAGCGCAGCGAGAAGCTCTTGCCGCAGTCGCTGCAGCCGAAGGGCTTCTCGCCGGTGTGGATGCGCTGGTGGTCGGCCAGGTAGGCGCTGCGGCTGAAGCTCTTGCCGCACTCGGAGCAGGAGAAAGGCTTCTGGCCCGTGTGCACGCCCTGGTGGCGCACGAGGTCCGAGGAGCTGCGGAAGCTCTTCTCGCACTCCTGGCACTTGTGCGGCTTCTCGCCCGTGTGCGTGCGCTGGTGGCGCGCTAGGTCGGAGCCCCAGCGGAAACGCTTGCCGCACTGGCCGCAGCTGTGAGGCTTCTCGGCCGCCAGGTCCCGGAACTGCCGCCGGCGCGTGGGCGGCCGTCCTCGCCGCGCCCCTACTGCCCGCCCCAGGGTCGCCCCTGGCCGGGCCTCGCTCTCCCAGACCTCAGCCTCCGCAGGGCTCCAGGACACAGTCACGTCGCCGCCGGCCTGACCCGGGAGCGCCTCCTCTGGCCGGGAATGCTCACTGTGGCTCTTGAGCCCCAAACCTGCAAGCGGAGAGGAAGTGGCCTCTTCAGACCCACTTGGTTCTGGGGCCAGAGCTGAGGCCGGCAGAAACGCAGAAACAGGGCTCAGGGGCAAGCGCCTTGGTAGTCCCTCGGACAGCCCAGTCTCCAGCAGAGCCCAGGTGCAGCTTCGTCATCCACACAACAGTGACATGACCTATTGCCACAGAGAAACGTCTAGAGCCATGGCAAGGCGCCCATGGGCTGATCTGCTGGCCAGGGAATCCTAGTCACACACCTGATCGACCTGGGCCTCGGCTGCCACACTGCGGTCCTACGTCTCACTTTCTGAAACCTGGCTGTTCAAACTCCCTAAATGAAGAGATTGAGGTAAAGGCTGTAAATTGCACAGACTCTTACCATTCAAAGCAGAAACTGAGGAACCACATTGGTTCAGCTAAGGTGGTTCCTCTCACTACACAAGCTCTCCTTCTCCAAACTCAAGAACAAACATTTAGACTGGGAGGAATCCTGGTCCATCCCATTGGATTGTGTGGATTAAATGAGATGATCCCCAAATAGTGCCCAGGCTTGGAGAGGGACCCCAGGATTGTGGCCTCTACTGAGCAGGGCCCAGGCCTTGTGGCCACGCAATAGGTGATTTCACTGCCAGCATCTCTTTACAGGGCAGGCTGAGGGCCGTGACAACCACTGTCTACACTGAGTCTCAGCTCTGTCCCTTCAATGTCTGGTCACCTCTGAGTCTCAGGTCCCTCGACTCTAAAACGGGGACAACATTTCTACGCCCCGGGTTGTGCGGATCAAATGAGATAATGCCCATACAAGTGCTCAGCACAGCACTAGCATGTCGCACGCACCTGTCACATATCAATACACTTAGAAGGCAGAGAAAGATGAACATTAACACAAAAGAGAAATCACCCAGGACTCTTGAAGGGACCCAGGGAAAGCCTACCTTGGAGCCAGCTAAGGAGCAGGTGGGAAGGAAGACTGAGGATTCCAGCAGGACATGCAGGGGTGTGGCCTGCCTTTGCCCACCTTCTGCTGCTGGGATCCTGAAGGAGGCTGCAGCCTACTCCTCAGAGGAGCCAAGGATCCCAAGGGTCCCAGCTGTACCCACTGCTTACCCAGAGCAATGTTCCGGGTGTTCTCCCGCTTTATGTCCCAGAAGAGATCTCTCTGAGCAGGATCTAGGGACCCCCATTCTTCCCGGGAGAAATAGAAGGGAATGTCTCCAAATGTCACAGGTCCCTGGAATGAGGTGAAAAAACCCAGCTCAGGGCTGCCTTGCTCAGGACTCCCCAGGCAACTGTGGGCGGGGGCAGGAAGGGGGTTGGGATGGGGACAAGGATGGGTCCAGGCAGGAGTGGGTTAGACGGAAGAGGCTTTGATGAGAAGGCAAGGCTCACTTTAGGGACTCAACACCTCAGAGGGGACAAAGAGACTGATAACTCACAGGGACCCCAGAGGCAAAGCAGGTGTCTGTCGTCTCTCTGGCACTCCCCTCTTTAAGCAGAGCAGGAAACTGGGCTGAAGGAAAAGAACGGAGCCTCAGAGAAGCCAGCCAGGCCGGAAGTGAGACCTCACATGCTCTCCTGTGCATGATGCACACACACACACACGCATGCATACGTGGGCACGCACGCACAGGCACCTAGGTTTCACAGGACACAAATACCCTTCCTACTCTTAGGGCAATGCTTGGGAAGGAGCCAGGCCCCAGCCCAGTCACTCTGCAGCCTACCAGCTTACTCACCACCATGGCTGTGCTGCTCCCAGGGTACAGGCGGCTGGCGTTGTGCCCCCACCTTTGGGGGAGGCCCCTTGGCCTGGGATCCATGGACTGTAGCCTCGGGTTCCACCTCCTCTGAGGGCACATCCTGTGCAGGAACCACAACATGCTCATCAGGACCGACACCAGACCGGGGAGACAGAGTTTAATCCCTGGGAAGGAGACACAGGACATGACCCTCAGGATCCTGAGGTGCGGGGAAGGAGATCAACATGGGGCCCCAGGAAAGTCCAGAGGAGAATGTGACACCAGGCAGTGCTGCGTGCTCAAGGACATTTCTCAATCAAGCATGAGGCCAGAATCAGCCTCCAAAGGCCAAAATCACAGAACCACTTAGCAAGGGGGCGTGGGGGAACCTTCCTGTCATGGGCAGAACCCTACACCCCAACCACTCATTAACACCTCCCCAGATGCTTCCAGTGTTAAGGACCCAACTCCCCACAAGACAGCAGGGTGGACAGCTCTACCTTCTCACACCCCCTCTGGTCCTCTCATTACGTGTATCACTGTATCCCCAGGGCCTAGCCTAGAGCAGAACAGGAACAAAGATCTGCAGAACCTGTGTGGAGCTAAAGCCTGCCTTCCTGGAACATGCCCACCCTGGTCCCGCTGCTGTCTTTCAAAGCTACCAAAAAGAAACCAGATTCATTTGGACAGTGTCTTTCAGAAAGCAGCATCTGTTATGATGTGCTCCTGTGGATGCTCCCTCAAGCTCTGCGTCCCCACCACTCCTGGAGACTCTTCTTGATGGAGATGGCCCTCTCTTCAGCCCAGAGGCCCCTCACCTGCGGCCAAGCTTTCACTGGCTGCTTCTGCAGGTCCTCCACCAGGGCGACGGCTTCCTCACCACTCCCCGGGCATCGCTCACGCACCCAGCCCTGGACGCCCCCAGGCAGCACACTCAGGAACTGTTCCAGCACCAGCAGCTCCAGGATCTGCTCCTTGGTGTGCAGCTCGGGCCGCAGCCAGCGGCAGCAGAGCTCCCAAAGCTGGCTGAAGGCCTCATGGGGCCCACCTGCATCCCCATAGCAGAACTGCCGAAAGCGTTGGCGGCAGGTCTCGGAATCCCTGCTGTCCTCTTGCTGGGCAGAGTCCTGCTCCCAGGAGGAATCTTCCACCTTGACGATCAGAAGCCCTTCTCCCTCCCCAGGGGTCTGGTCTCGAGGCTCTGGGGTGGCTGCCATCCCCCTGCCCTACGGCTCAGGGCTGGTGGGCCTCAGCCTGGGCCTGGGAGCCCACCCTTCAGTCTCCCAGAGGGATCCCCTATGGTAGCCGGGCTGGCATCTGGACACACACTCCTGGGGAAAAAATAAAACAGGAGAGGGCAGTACATGAGCCAATGCCAGCCTGGAGGGACATCCAGGAACTCCAGCTCCCATCCTGTGGGGGCCCTGAATCCTTTTTTAGGCTCTCCTGTAATACCTTGCTCACGTGACTCTCTCTCCTACTAATACAGGCCCACAGCCCCTTATCCTCAGTTCTGAAATCCAAAACTCCCAGTTTCCACCACCTGACCTGCTATATGAGCCTATTTACAATCTCCATTTATCCTACTTAAACATTCACGTTTTTATGTCAGAAATATTAACGTATTTGCTCAGCTTATAAAAACTCATCAAGCTGTATTTACAATGTATATTTCCGTATGTATATTATACTTCAATTTAAAAATTTTAATTAATTCATTTGATTATTCAGTGTTCTCCCAGAATCTATGGGTGGTGTCACTTGATATGCCATATGGGCACTGTATTATCTTCGTCAAATATAAAAATTCCTGAATTCCAAAACACATCTGGCCCTGGGGGTCAGCAAAGGGCTCACAGACACCATCCTAAGCCATTTACCCACAGGTACATATGAATGTATAGCACATATTTATATCTTATTGCCACTCACAATAGTTCTGAAAAGTGTGCACTTTGGAGTCTTCTTTAATTGCTTTTTCTTTCAACAATACAAACCATTGTAATACAGAAGAGGGAATTTAAACAAAACAGAAATACATAAAAGAGAAACTCTCTCTTCCACACTGCAGGTGCCCCTCCATTAACAGTCTCACATATGATCTCCCAGACCTTTTCTTGCCTTATTTACTGAAAATGTGTCTATGGAAGCGAAAAAATTAAAAGTGCTTTGTGCGTGCTTTTACATGAATGAGGTCTTACTGCACATACTGTTTTGTAATTCGCGTTTCCACCTAACGACGCTTCCCCGGGAGCAGCTCTGGGAGATTCCGCAGTATGGAAGTGCTCCAGTTTCTCAACCAACACCCGAGCGAGGCAGGCAGGCAGGTTGTTTCCAGTTCTTCTCTACTACACACTAGCACTTTCTTCACTTTATTCTTCTCCTTCTCACAACACCCCTGAAGTACGCACTCCACTCTCATCCTCCAGTGACCGAGGAGGCTCGGCTCGGAGAGAGCCAGGGACTCACCAGGGTGGCTCGGCAGGACGCGGCGGGCGGGAACGCGTACCCGCCCGGAGCCCGGCGCTCCGTCCCCGGCAGCCTTGCCCGCGCAGAGCTGAGAGGCGGCGGGGCGGGCAGCGGGTGCAGGAGCCCCGGGCTCCCCTCGGCACTTCCCAAAGGTGTGCGTCCCCTTCGGTGTCTGCTTCGGGGCGCCAGCCCCGGCCGCCGGGAGCCCAGCTCTCGACCTCGGAGCCCGGCGGCCCGCGTCGCCGGTCCCGCCCCCGGGACACACCGCCCACAGCCACCCAGGCGTTCCCAGTTCCGCCGCAAGGCCCCGGCGCCGGAAGTTGGCGCGGGGCTCGCCGGGAAGCGACACAGCGCAGGCGCCGAGACAACCACTGGAAACTACACAACCCAGTCGGTCGTTCCCCTGTTAAGCCTGGCGCCTTCTCCCTGACAGATGGCCAATGACCGGGGAGAACCCGTAGGGCTGGTCTTCTGGCAGCGACGCCATGCCCGTCAAAACCCATGCCACCCGGCTGGGGTCTGCGCCAAAACTGGTGCTGTGCCGCTCTCTAGATTTAGCTTTAGCTTCTCTGCTCCTCTGGCCCCTGATGGGCAAGAAAGGGAAGGAAGCTAAGGCTGGCCTGGTGGGCGGAGACGGCGGCTGACCCAACCGCGAGTGGAGAGCTCGCTCCGCCGGAAGGGATGCGCTAGGATGGAATCTTCCTTCCGAGGCCGGCTCTTTCCGCTCCAGAGTGGGTGGAGGGCCGAGGGGGCCGCGGCCTAGCAGCTGGAGCTCGGCCTGGGAGAATCGTCTCCAGCCTCTTGGGACTCGCCCTCGCCCAAGTCTTTAGCAGCTCCCAGCGGGGCGCAGAGCTTCCTGGAAGATGCAGCCCAGTGAAGGGCGTGGAGCTTCCTTCGGCGCTTATCCGTCTCCGAGCGTCGGCTGGGGTCGCTCGGCGGGACGCGGCAGGCGGGGCCAGTGACCCCGGGGAGCCGCGCGCTCTCCCACCAGCGGCGTCGTCTGAGGGGCCGGGGGGAATCTAGAGCAGGCTGGCCGTGTCCGGGAAGCTCTGGGTTCTCCTTCCATGCCTGTGGACCTGCTCCCACCCTCTCTACTTACTCCTTGACCTGGAGATCTGCAGCTGAAATAGAAAGAGCTTTCTTGTTTTGTTTTGTTTTGATTATGCAAGTATGGCATGCTTAGTGTAGAAAAGAAAGTTAAAGTGGAAAATTATACAAGCATCCATATCCACAAGGCTAGTTCCCTCACTCTGCTCAAATGTCACTCCCTCAAAGTGGCTTTCCCTAACCCTACGTAAACAGCCCCACCAACCCCATACCTCTGCCCTGCTTTATTTTTCGTCCTTTTATCACTACCTGACATATTTGTCTCCCACTATTTGACTGTAAGCTACATGATGTCAGACCGTTTTCACTGCCCTACTCCCAGCACCTAGAATTGTGCCTTGCATAATATTTGTTAAATAACTGAAGGTAAAAAATATTCCTAATAAGGCCATTCAAAAATAAACATTATTAATATTTTAGTCCTGTTCGTACAGTTCTACATCTATAATAAATCTGGAATCATTCTATCTAAGTAATGTTTTGTTGACGTGTAGGTCTATCAGGGATACCTTTCTATAACAGCACTTATAAACAAAATTCACCTATTTTGCAAGCTGCATAGTATTCCATAGCACGAAAGTTCCATATTTTATCTAAAGCCTCTTACTCCGTATTTGCAGATCATTTCTATATACACCTTCCTGCCTTTGCTTGAACTTGCTGGAGGGCAGGAGCCAAGACTGTTCTGTGAAGACTGCTGAAGTGGTTGCTACTGGGCCGCAGCAGAGAACCCCCCAAGGAAGAAGGAACTTCAAAGTCCTTTTTTCCAGGTGCAGCCTTACAGTGTTCTTCCGGCGCCCTCTATCAGCAAAGACTAACATCAAGTTGGCTAGCCAAGGAGAAATTCTACAGGGTCCAGGTACAGTATCACAAAGCAGGACAAATAGGGTGTTTGGGGGCTGAGAGAAATAAATTAATAACTGGCACACCTGCCATGTATTCTATTGAGCATTGCTGGTAGATGATAAATTATTTTTATACAATTATATTTAAATTGACCACCTAGTTGCACTTTCTTTTCCTTCTGATAGTGTTTTATTTTCCTGGCTAGAAAATAAAATCTATAAATAATGGAAAAAGTACAATTTTTCTTTCCAGAAAATTTATATTCACTTCCAGAATTTATACTCATTATTTTCTTAGTCTTATAGCATTTTCCAGAACTCCCTAAACAATCTTAAAAATTGAGGACAGCAGCATCATTGTCTTGGTTAATGAAAATACTTTTAGTGGTTTACGACTGTCTATTGTCTCTGATATATATCCATGCTTATATTAAGGAGCATCTATTCTCATCTGCAGCAGAAAGACTGCTTGTTGTTCCCCAATATCAGTTTTCCCTTTCTATAGTAAGAATTTTTCGATGAGCACATGACCATTCAGAATAAAGAGTATGTTTTCCCAGCCGCTCTTCCATGTAATTAAATTGAAGCAAGTAAGTTGTGAGCAGACGTGATGTATGCATCTTACTAGAAAGGGATGAGCCATGTCTTCCTATTCTCTTTTCCCCATCTGCTAGCAGGAATTTGGACATAGTGGCATGGACCATGGAGATGAGAGTAACACCCAGAGGTGGCAAAGCAATAAGACAGAAGGTGCCTGGATTCCTGATGATTGTGGAGCCACCAGACTAGCCCTGGATTTATACCCAGGTAGTGATGTGAGAGAGAAATAGATACCGTTTAAACCACTGTTATTTTGGATCTCTATTACAACCAGAATGTATACCTCAAGTAGCACTACTGCCTACTAAGTTTTTTCATTAAAAATAGAAGTAGAAAAAATGTTTATTTTTATAATTTCTCCTATGGGATATTGGATATTCAGAATTTCTATGTCTTCTTAACTACATTTTGATAGTTTTAATTTTTCTAGGAAATCATCCTTTTCATCTACAATTTCAAATTTTTTTCTTTGAGGAAGATTAGCCCTGAGCTAACTACTGCCAATCCTCCTCTTTTTGCTGGGGAAGACTGGCCCTGAGCTAACATCCACGCCCATCTTCCTCTACTTTATATGTGGGACGCCTACCACAGCATGGTTTCCCAAGCGGTGCCATGTCCTCACCCGGGATCCAGACCAGCGAACCCCCGTCCGCCGAAGCGGAATGTGCGCACTTAACTGCTGCGTCACCCAGCCGGCCCCTACAATTTCAAATTTTTTAACATAAAGTTGTACATAGTATTCCCCTTTGATTAAAATTTTTTAAATCAGCATGTATGGTTTTGGGATCATGAGAGGGCACTTTAATGGCGGTGGAGCAGCAGGCTAGGACGACCCTCAGTCCCTGTTGACTTTGTGGATTAGGACTGCCATCCCAGTCCTGCCATAGGCTGCTTACCTCGAGACTTTATCTTAAGAAATACACTTCCGTCTTGCTTAAGACCCCGTTATTCTGGGTCTGTTATTTGTAGTTAAACTGAATCCTAACGGTTTCACTACCTCGTAAGGTTGTTATAAGGATTAAATGAGAGAATACATGTGGACCACTTAGCCCAGCACTAACTCTGAACACACAGTAAGTGCTCAATACAGAGTGGTGAGTTCCAGGGAATTATGCATTACCAGGAACTGTCATATAGGCATGGCCACAGGAGCATAGGGGACATGAGAGACTGCAAGAGTTTGGCCCTCCAGGCATCTTTTCCCTGAAAACTGGAGCTCAACTTGTTCTGGTCAGGCCTGTTGGCTTGTATTAATCTTCATGGCTAGCCAGGAGCTTTGTTAGTTGAGGACAGAAAAACTGGTGTGCTCTAGGAGGTGACTGAGGTGCAGGCGGGAAGACTGCCTGACCCCATGGCACACGCTGGCCGAGGAGCAGGAGGATGAGAAAGGTTGGATCATCCTCATAACCTCCTGTTCCCCACGCTCCGCGGGCCACCAGGGAGAAACTGGCCACAACCCCTCACAAAGTCTCACCTCTCTAGCCTCCCTTCCTCCCTCCCTCCCACCAGGGGTGTCATTTCAGCTCCTGGAACACCAGTGTCTTTCTCATGGCAGGGCCATTATTCATTCTGTTCCCCTTGCTTGGAAGGTTCTGCCCCCAAATCCTTGTAAAACGGATTCTTGTCATTCTTCAAGTCTCAGTTTAAATGTTCCCTCCTCGGAGGGGCCTTCTCTGACAATCAGTTCCTAACATCCTCCATTCCTTCACCCTTTCTTTCTGGCATTTGTCACTACTTGAAATTCATGTATGTGCCATTTATCTGCTTGTCTGTCTTCCCCACTAGACTGGAACCACGTGAGGGCAAGAATCTTGTCTGACTTTTTCATCGCTTGTTTCTCAACACTTAGCAAAGGACCTGAAACGCAGGCATTCATTTCGTACAGCAGTCCCTCCCCACCCGCAGCGGATACGTTCCAAGCCCCCCCAGTAGATGCCTGAAACCGCGGATAGTACCCTCGCCCTCCCCGCGTCCCGGCCACCTCAGTTTCCCCGGCTCCACCCGAAAAGGACTGCGGTCTCCTTCCAGGTCGTTCCGCACCCGCGCCCCGGTCTCCCCAGGCAGCTCCGTCAGGTCCTGCTCCGGGGCTCGGAAGGTGCTAGAACGCCAGCGGGAGGTAGCCGGGCCCTGCCAAGCTCCAGTGAAGGGGCCAGGTCTCCCTCGGCACCGCAGACAGGCCAGCCATGCTCTGGGCGGGATGTGGCCGCCGGGCTCGGGCTGCCTGGGTCTCGGGGGCAGCAACTAGATTCCAGGGCTCGGCGCGCGAAGCCGGAAGAGGCCCTGGCCCGGGGCCCGCGCCCCGAGTCTGCGCCCCCTCTAGGACGGCAGGCGGCTTGGCATCTCGGTGGCACGCCCGGGACGGCTCTGAAACCTCGGGAGCTGGCGGCGAAGCCAGGAGTCCAGCCCGCGGTCTTCGGTTCCCTCCGCAACAGACACGAGGCGGAAGGAAAAGGGAAAGTTTCTATGCCGAGAGCTTCCGCCAGTTGCCCAGACGACCGTGCAGCTTTGCAGCGTGGAGAGGGGAGGGCCGCTCCCAGAACAAACGCCGGCCGTGATTGGCCAGTTTTTCTGGAGCCCGCCCCCTCGCTCCGCCCCGACACTTAATTGGCTAAGGGCCGAGCGGGAGAGGCGGGGCTTTCCTGAAGCCAGGCTCCCCGCGTTGAGGCTGACCCATGTCGAGACCCCGGCAGATGTCCACACGTCGCTGCCCCGCGGGGTCACACGAGCTCTGGAGCTGTCCCAGCCTAGCATTGTGCTGAGGCCGATGTCCCTGGCCCGCCCGGGGAGGGCAGTGCGGCCAGCCGGCCCTGAGCGCCCTCAGCAAGGACCTGGGCCGAGCCCGCGGGCCGCGCGAGGAGAGCGTGCGAGCCCGGAGGGAATCTCCCTCCGCCCTCACCCTGCGCTACTTCTGTGGCGCAGGAGCAACAGGTCGGGTTCTCCGGTGCCAAGAGATGGGGTGCCAGGTGTGAGCAGCAGCCAGGGAGCAAGCCACACCTGAGCCTCCTCACCCTCTAACCGGAGACACCAAGACCCTTCTCTGTCGTCCTCCGCCTAGTCTGCGTCCTCTCAGTGACGCCCTTAAGCCTGACGTTCCAGGCCCTTCCACGACATCCCAGCTACCTCCTCAGTCTTAGTTGCTCTTGTCAAATATTTTCCAAACCGCCAAATCCCACTCTTAAAATGCTCTGGCCAGGTCTGTCCCAGAATGGTGCCTCTGGATGGATCTCAAGGGAGAAGCGGTCAGAGACCCATGGGCTCTTGGAATCATGTCCCTCTACACTGTGCTGTGAAAAGGGGAAACAGTTTCTCCTGGATACTGTGGTCTCTGCGCTCCTCAGAGGCCAGAGTGGTCTTTAAATGATTCCCTGGCTCAATCGACCAGACCTCTGAGTGGTTCAAATCCTGACATGTTGGCCACGTGGCCAAGGAACTGAAATCAAGGCAAGCAAATGAGTATTCTGTGCTAAGCTCATGGCAGGTGATGATGGCTCCCTGTGTCGTTTGAACAAGTCTCTTTCCCACCTCTGTCTCTCCTTCACGAGAAAACAAGCCTGCTTTCCGTGCACGAGTGCAGCCCCTCGCACCGAGCCAAGCAGAGAAACCTGCTTTCTGGCTGAGAGCCGGAGTCATGAAGACAAGCTGAAGGGAGGAAACTGCTTGCTTTTTCGCTTCTTCAAGAAAGAGCCATCTAATTCAACCAGTCCTGCCAGCAACCCAACCCTAGATCCCACTGAGACCTCCCAGATACACCAAGCCCTGCCTGGGCTCCCACTAGTCAGCAGCTTCCTGGTGTCTAGCTGATTACATCCCCTCCCACCCCCATCTGAGTCCGATGCCCCTGAAGGTCGAGTCCATCTTACTCTTTTTAGACAGCCCTGCCCCATAATGTCATGCACTAATTAGTCAATAGCTGTTGGGGTGCATGGAAATAGTGGCAGTCTTTAACACGGTAAAAGCCCTGGACCTGAACCCCAGCTTCCAGCTCTCTGCTTGTATGACTTTGGGCAAGTCATTGGACTTCTCTCTCAGCCTCAGTTTCCTCATCTATAAAACTGTGATAAAAGCCACTGCTCAAGAGTCGTGGAGAGTAGACGTAACATATATATGATGCTTGGCCCCCGCCTGGCAGGGCATCTGCTCAACTGGCAGCTATTATTACTATTTACAGTTGGCTGTCCCGTTCAAGTCACTTTGTCCCTTAGGAACTAGGAGCCAACCAGGGGTGTGGCCACCCTGCTGGCCCTGTGATCCACGGAGACAGGTGAGGTGTGAACGGCCTCCCTGACGCAGATGTCCTCAAGGTGAGTTGGTGTCAGAACTGAAATGTTATCTTGGAAGCTGAGCTGCAAATCTAAGATAATAAGCAGGCTGAGCGCAGCCCTCCCCAGAAAAAAAAAGTAGAGAATGGGGAATAGGAGCTACAGAGGTCCAAAACCAGAAGACCAGGAATAAAACAGGGCCAGGGAGGGCAAATTATAAAGGACATGTGTGAAGAGGAGAGAAGGTGAGAAGTTGCAGAGGGAGCTGGCAGCAGCCTCATAAAAGACCAGGAGGGGACAGTGGTCCCTGGTAAGGGAGGAATCCTTACTGGATTACGGCCGAGCTCCAATGGAAGCAGAGGGAAAATGTCCAGTCACAAAACTGAGGTCCCAGTGCCTGAGACAAGAGACAGAGTAGGCAGGGGACCATGAGCATGAGTTCCCATGAGTTCCCAAGCTGGCTCTGCCCTACTCTCTGGCTCTGAAGAGAAGAGCCGAGGGGGGGTCCAGAGCTCAGTGGGCAATGTCCCTGGGATGAGAGTGATAACAGCATCAGACTGCCCTCTGGGGGAGCCACAATTTCAAAAGCAGCTGGTTGGCTTTGGGTTGGGAAACCTCTCTGTGCTCAGAAGCCTTTGCCTGCAGACTTATAGTCCTGACACTTTGGAATGGACCCCAAGCCAGGTCAAGGCTGGGGAGGAGAGTGCCCAAGGCCCCAAGAGAGCAATGATTTAGGGATGCCTGAGTGATGACACATGGTTGACCCCGGAGCCCCCCACAGTCCAGGGTCAGCTGCCAGGGCCCCACAAGACAGAGCTATAGGCCATCGCTTGAATTCCAAGGCCTTTAATTTGCAGCTGGCATCTCTGCTCCTCACCCTAGCTCGTCCTGTGTTGCCATGCCCCACCCCGTGCCAGCACCTCCCCAATCCTGTTCCTACGCCCACCCTCATTCCAACAGCAGCTGCCCTTGCTCCTCCTCCAGGGGCCCAGCCCCTTCTCTCCCCACCTCCTAGGTGGGAGCAGGTGAGGGGGCCGCCAGAGCACCCGCAGCCCCCAGCATCAGCATGGCCAGGGCCTTAGGCCCAGTGGTGTGGATCTTCTCGTGCCGGTGCAGGTTGGAGCGCCGGCTGAAGCTCTTGCCGCAGAGGGGGCAGGAGTAGGGCCGGACGCCACGGTGGGTGCGCTGGTGGGCAGTGAGGTGCGAGCTGTGGCTGAAGCTCTTGCCGCAGTCGAGGCAGTGGTAGGGCTTCTCGCCTGTGTGCGTGCGGTTGTGGGCAATGAGGTTGGAGCGCTGGCTGAAGCACTTGCCGCACTCGGGGCACGGGTAGGGCTTGACCCCGGTGTGGGTGCGCTGGTGGGTGACCAGGGCCGAGCTCTGCGTGAAGCACTTGCTGCAGATGGGGCACTTGTGGGGCTTGGCGCCCGTGTGGGTGCCCTGGTGGGTGACCAGGTCCGAGCGGCGGGTGAAGCGCTTGGCACAGCGGTCGCACACGTAGGGCTTCTCGCCTGTGTGGATGCGCTGGTGCTGGATCAGTGTCGAGTGGTGGCTGAAGCTCTTCCAGCAGGAGGGGCAGGTGTAGGGCTTCTCACCCGTGTGGATGATCTGGTGCTGGATGAGGTGCGAGCTGCGGCCGAAGCGCTTGCCGCAGTCCGTGCAGGCGTAGGGCTTCTCGCCCGTGTGCGTGCGCCGGTGCGTCACCAGGTGCGAGTGCCAGCTGAAGCCCTTGCCACATTGCTCACACTTGTAGGTCTTCTTGCTGGTGTCGCCATCGGCGGGCAGGCTCTCCTCGCTGTTCTCGGGGGCACCTGTCTCCCCTTCTTTGGGTTTCTCTGGGAGGTGGCCCTTCTGGGCCTTCAGGAGGCTGGTGTCAGGTGGGGCTGGTTTTGGCTGTCTCTCCTCTGGGGGGCCTGGCTGCCCGTCATTTTTGGCTGGCCCTGGGCTCTGGCTGTTAGCTGCTTGCCGCCTGCACTGAAGGATGTCTCCCTGGGCTCTCCCTGCCCTGGTCCTGAGGGCCTTCACATCCCTGAGGGCTGCCAGGGATGGAGCTGGCTCCTCCTTCCCCACCTCAATGGCTCCTGGAGACAGGGGGTTTCCAGTGAGAGAGAGGCTTTTATGAGGGACCCAGGGGAATTCTGGAGATGAAGATAAGGGCAAGGACCTGGGAGGAACCACCCTCTGCAGAGGGAGGCTGGTCGCCCTACCCCAGGAAGGGCCATGTGTCTGTACCGCACAGGAAACAGAGAGCCCACGCTGACAAGGAGCACCTGGGAATGACAACTACAACCCCTCTACCCCATGCCACAGCGCCCGCCCACATGCCACCTCTGCACACACCTCTCTTCTCCTCCTCATCTGTCTGCCGGCACGAGCTCGAGGCCTCGCCCTTGCCCTGCACTTGGGAGGCCCAGACAGGTCTGCCGAAGGGAAACCCTGCCCAGAAAGAGACGCTGCTCTCAGTCACGGAACTGCTGGGTGGCACAGAGGGGGACGCCACCCCACTGCGAAGTGACAGAGCAAAAGGGGACAGGGTGCAGCCCAGAGAACATGGGGTAAAACTAAGTGAGCTCAAAGACCATTCTGGGTCAGGCATCTATGCTGCTCTAGGAAGCCGCTCCAGGGTAACCGCCAGACACACCATTCTTGGGGCTGAGTCAGGCTCTGTCTCACTACCCTGAATGAGCATCGGAAGCAAAGGGAGAGGAGCTAGGCCAGCTCAGGGCTGGGACCCCCTTACGTCACAGAGCCCCCAGCAGCGAGCCCAGCGATGTCGTAAACCAGATGCAGCCTCCCTCTCCTGTACCTGTACCTTCACAGGACCATTGGCAAAAAGGGCTTCTGGAGGAGGGGCAGCGGGCAAAACAAGGCCAAGTGGGAGGGCCTGGATAAGAGGGCCAGGGACACTGCCCACCCAGAAGTCAGGGACCAAAGGTCTATTTGCCAAGTCCTTTGAGGTGAGGGCCCAGGAATCCTGATCGTCAGTCAGAGAGCTGAGGGGTCCTGGCCTCCAGGCCCTGATCCAAGCCCCGTGGGAGGGAAGGAATGTGTTGGATCAACCGGATAGTTAAGGGCATTTGTGAGGCCGCAAATGGGTGCTAAGTTCCCTCTGATCTCCCAGGACGTGCCGGGACCTGCTGGTCTGGGCTCTGGGAGAGTTAACAGTGGGTGGTGAGCAAACCTGTGATAATTAAAGGAGTGAGCAGGGCGGCAGCTGAGACTCGGGCCCACCAGCAAAGTCAGCAGTGGGACTACCAGGCCCCCAGCTCCGCCTGGACTAGCAGGTGTGCAATAGATGTGTGTTGACAGACAGATTGACTGAATGAATGAATGAATGACAGTGAATGTATGAACGCTCTGAGTTCTCCATAAGATCTCATAAAATTCTGCCAAGAAAGCTAGAGTTTGAAACTAAGGAGTCAAAGCCCTGGGACTTAATTACTTACTGTGAACAAAAAAGAGGGAGCCAAGAGCAGATGTGACAACTCAGTCTACGGGCCTGGAGAGATTAGCTGGCACCATGTCCCCCACACACACCAGACAAGCAGCCCCGACTCTGGAGCCACACCTTCTGCTCAGACATCGCTAAAGTTAGGCTTCAGGAGGAGGAGGGTGAAACTATAGGAGTAAGCACTAGGGAAGAACTGAGGAGAAGCAGAAGGTCCAGGTCGGCATTGTCTAACACAGCAGCCACCAGCCACGCGTGGCTATTTCGGTTCAAATCTGAGCTGATTAAAGTGAAAGAAAAGAAAAAACTCAGTTGCTCTAGCTGCATTTCTGGTGTTCAACAGCCACATCTGGCCTGTGGCTACCATGTCAGCAGATACAGACCAGGTCCATCACTAGGAAGCTTCTACAGAACAGCACAGACTAGATAAACCATGGGAGGGGGGTTAAGCCCTAGAAAGGGAGGAGTAGGGGGTGACAGGGTAGGCCCCACCCCGACATCCAGGGCCTCAGGAAGTGGTGCCCCAGCACATGCAAGCCCTTACCCAAGGACAGCCCGTTCCTCTTCTGCAGGACATCCCTGTAGAAGCTCTGCTGCGTGTGGTCCAGCCGCCCCCACTCCTCCCGGGAGAGGTACAGAGCCACATCCTCAAAGGTCACTGGCATCTGAAACAATATGAAACGCCCACTCTCCAGGACAATGGAAGGGCATGATGGTACCAGGATGGGGGCAAGACCCCAGATTCCCAACCTACCGCCCTGAGTGATGCCTGCCCTCGGGTCTGATGGTGAGGCGGGACAGCCACACAAGGATGGCTTTTCTGGGGCGAGAACAAAGTGGTTGTGTACAGCAGAAGACAAGAGACAAAAACAAGAGTTCTTCTTTGTGGGACCACAGCAAAGATCAGGATCTCCATGCACGTCCTTCTTCAGCCCCCAACCTCAGGCCGGCGCTCAGAATTGCCAGAGACAATTCCCCATCAGGGGTGCTGTCCCTGCTCCTCCTTCGCTTTTCGTCCAGCCTTGGCTGGGACACTCACCTGGGACCAGGCGGTGAGGAGCGCCGCAGCCATCTGCCGGTCTCTGGTCCTCCCCTCACGGGAAAGCACAGGGATCTGGGGGGAGGGGAGGGCTGAGAGGGGAGAGACATCCTCAGGGCCGCCACCTCACCCTGCTGGTCCCGCTGGCCTGCCAGCAGTCTCATGCCTGGCCTGCCAGGGATGCCCACGGCTTCCTCAAACCCCACCCCCGACCCCACCCAAGAGTGTCAATACGCTCTGAGGTTGCCTCTCAGAGGGGCAGCCTCTGAGAGGCAGGCGGACTGACATCCGGGTGTCTCCCCCTGACCATGGTGGGGGGCTCTTCCCCTCCCAGCCCAGGCCATGAGCCTTCACCTCTCCCCACAGCTGCCACCAAGGAAAGTGCCTCTCTCCACATCCCTCTCCTCACCTCTGTCCCTCTTCTCACCTCCGCCAGGCAGGAAAAGAGCTTTCTCCTTAGAGCCTAGGCTTAGGGGCACCGAGCCCCGAGCTCCTTGAGTCCCGTCCTCCTGCAACACCACCTCGGGGTGCTGCTCTTCTGGCTCCATCTTGATGTGGGGTGACTCTCGAGTGGCTCCCAAAGGCACCACCTCCTCTGCCTCAGAAAGCATTTCTTGACAAAGATGCCTAGGACCTGGAAGCTAGGAATGACAGCCCCCATCAGCGCCAGGATGGAGAGAGGAAGACACACCTGGGGGTCCTGGTGGGGCAGAAACCTCAGAAGGCCAAATGCACACCCAAAGGCAAGGCACAGCTTGAAGGACTGGCCTTGCTTCCTTCTCCGTCCCCAGGGACAGTGCCTCTCCTGCTCACCCCAGCAAGGGAAGGAGGGCAGGCTCAGCAAGGCCCTGCCAGGTGCAAGCCGGCCGGGTGCCCACAGGGCAGCTGCCTCTTCTCACTGCAAGCCTCACTCCTCCCCCAGCAGTGTGGACTGTTATTTTTTAATGTATGAGGAAACTAAGTGCAGTGGGTTGAATAGCATCCCCCCAAAATTCATGTCTGCCCGGAACCTCAGAATGTGATTTCATTTGGAAAAAACGTTTTTGCAGATGTAATTAGTTGCAAATCTTGAGATGAAATCATCCTGGATTTAGGTTGGGCCCTAAATCCAATGACTGGCGTCCTTATAAAAAGAGGAGAGGACACAGAAACATGGAGAAGGCTGTGTAACAACAGAGGCAGGGATTACAGTGATGCAGCCACAAGCCAAGGAACACCTGGAGCTACCAGAAGCTGGAAGAAGTGAGGAAGGAACCTCCTATAGAGCCTTGGGAGGGAGCTAGCCCTGCTGACACCTTGATTTGGGGTTTCTGGCCTCCCGAACTGTGAGAGAATAAATTGTGGTTGTTCTAAGCCCCCTGGTTTGTGGTGACTTGTTCTGGCAGCCCCAGGACACTAACACACTCAGGCTCACAGATTAGACAACAGCCCAAGATTACGGAGCTCATGAGTGGCTCAGCCAGGATTTGAACTCAAGCGTATCTGACTCTCAAGTCACCCCCAAAGCCACCAGGTCTTGAAGGTGACAGGGAGGCATCATGTGACCTTGGGCCATTTCCGGCCTGACTCAATTTGGCTGGAACAGTTGGAGTTTTTTGGTTTGGAGAAAAATAGCCCAAGGGTGCCACTAACTCGGCACTAACTGTGCCGAGGCCTCGTGCCCACCTTGGTCTGATGGAAAACTCCTCTCAGCTTCACCCATTCAGCACCGCCCCCCACAGTGGGACTTCCAGGGTCCTCTCGGCTCGTCCCCCATTCTTCACACCAGCCTCAGCCCCAGCCCTCTGGGAGGGTAAGGAGCAGGCTTTAGTCACACAACCGGGACTGGAACCCAGAACAGCCCCTCACCAGCTGTTCAAGCCTGAGCAGGCACAGCCTCCCTGAAAACCTCAAGAACTTTGGGAGAGTCACTTCCCTCGCAGGAGGCCCCTGGTGAGGCCTCCTCATCAGCCACAGCATGGGGACTGGCCAGCCTTCTCCTGGGAACCCAAGCCTACCCCTCCACCCCCATCTATGTTTGGGTCTCGAAGGGAAAGACCCTCAGGCCAGGAGTCAGAGTGCCTGGGAGCCAGAGGGGCCAGGTGGCCTCTGAGACTCAGCTGCTTTGCCTCGCGCACAGATAACACATGAGAAAGAACTGCCCGCTCTGCAAAGCTCTGGATAAACACAGAGCAGCGCCGGTAATTATTATTATTACTCTACTGTGTGAGCTGACAGATTCCAACATCAGCAGAGAGTGTGCTGGATGTGTAAGGCCCCGTGTTACAAAGGCATCGTGCAAGGGAAACCGAACAGTAGTAACAATTCTTTGTGCATCTATGGTATGAAAATGGTAGAACTGACACTTGGTTTGTATTTGTATCTACAACCACTGGAAACACTAGTTGAGGGGATACAGGTTTCTCTGACCTAGTCTAGTTGCCGTGGGTGCCCTTGTTTTATGTGTTACAATAATGATCTCCTACGGGCTGATGAACTGTTACAGAGGACTCTCGTGCCCATCACCTCCTCCGACCCCCTCATAACCTAGGCAAAATGAGTGGGGTGGCAGACACAATGTCCACATTTTACAGATGACACACCTGGTTCCCAGAGGCCAGGGGACTTGCCCAAGGTCACACACCTGGCTGTGGCTGACTCATATTCCTCTGATTCCAAACCAGTGAGCCTAGTCCCCCTGCAGGCTGTAATCACACACACTCACACACACACACACACACACGCAACAGGTACAGGAAGGACTAGGTGCTCGGATCCAGAGAGAAAGGAGACAGGGTTCCAGGCAGAGGGGGTGGAGGGTAGACTGAGGCTTCCCTGTGTGCTCTGGGAGCTGTCCAGAGAGCCAGCCCCACCGGTAGGACCCCCATGCAGCCTCTCTGCTCTCTCGTGTGGCCTTTGGTCTGCTGCCTACAGAATGCACCAGGCAAAGCAATGCAGTTCCACAGAAGTGGATCCCAGGTGGGAGGCATTTCCCATCATACCATCTTCTCCTCAACACCCCTCCTCCCCTCATCCACCAGCCCTGCTCCCCTAGTGGGTCTAACTCTTCCACTGGTACAGATACCCTGCCTTGAAAATCCTCTCCTGTTCCAGTTCTTTCCCAGGCGTGCCTTCCTCACCCAGCACCCCTGTCCATACCTCTTGGGCCTTCTTCTTGTCCTGGGTAGCCCGGATGCCTCTGCCATCTGCAGACATTTTCTCTCTCAGACCTAGAAGGCACAGCACCCTCTTGTTGGCCAAGCCCCCTCCAGCTCCCAGCCAGGAGCCTGGAAGAGCAGAAGAAAATCAGCCAGCATTATCTGGACGCCTCTGAAGCACCCCGAAAATCCCCATGCAGGACCAGACCCATCCCTGTGCCCAAACAGAAATAAAGCCCCCTGATGCCATCTGATGGTCTCACTCTAGATGTCTCTTGGCCCCTCACTTCAACAGAATGCTATTTTGTATTGTCCCCTTTGTCACTGAAGCAAGAGCCCCACATCTCAGAGCAGCTGGCTCAGGGAAAGCCAGGGCTGACTCAGAATCTGTATCTCCTGCTGAAAGTTCTGCAGAGATCCTACAAAACAGGTGCTGGGTGGGGCCCTGCTGGACACAGCCAGCTCTGCCAAGGAATCCAGGCCCTGCTGTCTCCCAGGCCCAGGACACACACACCCCTGCACTCGGCCTGACTCGGCCCCACCTGGGATCCAGAAATTGAGCCAGCTGCTCTCAGCAGCCCTTCCTGCAGCTGCAACCACCCACCTGGGGCCAGGAGTCCATCCTGTTCACAGTCCCAGATGCACAATGTCCTTCCCCTTTCCGAACCCGGGTCCAGGCCCCCTTCTCTCCCCGCCAGCCTGAAGCCTTCCACCTTTGACCCCTCCCCTCCTGCCAGCTGGCCAGGAGCGTGGGTCCCAGGATCCAGGTGCCCTCCCCCGACCCTCCCTCACCGAGATGGAGGTGAAGGGGGCACCTCGGGTAGTGGGGTCCCCTCCCCGGGGAAGGGAGTCTCCACAGCCTGCACGGGCGCGGGGAGCCGGGTGGAGACTGGGATTAGGGACAACAGGAAGTCCCTCCCAGATCCCGTTCCCCATGCAGCTGCAGCCCTATAGGGTTCCCGGCTTCAAGGGTTCCGGGTCGGGGGTCCCGAGCCTGGCTGCACCTGCTCTCGGCGGGGAGGTGACTCCCAGATCCGCATTGCCTGCTCATACTCTTGAGACTAGCAAAGCAGGAGGGCCAAAATGGGAAAATACATTTTGTAGAAGGACTTTGATATTTCATGTTTCAAAGAGAGCATTGCAGCTGTCCTCACAGGACGAAGGGCACCTTGCTGGGCAGAGGGCTCCATGGTCCTTTTCAGCACACAGGGCTTCTGAAGGTCTTATGGTGTCTCCATGGAGATGCCCCTGGATTTCAGTTAAGGCCCCCAGGCCAGTCAGCAGGTCCTCTGGGTTTCCCCCAAGACTGGCGCAGAGTTCTCTCTCCCTAGGAGTGAACTCAAGAAACAGAGGGGCCCGGGAACTCCCCTATATCCCGACCCCTCCATGCCCCACACCTCGGAAAGACGTGGGATCAATCTGATTTTTCTAGACCCCCTCCCCCAGCTCCTTCTCAAGGCTGGGGATAGCAAGGGTAAAAGTGTCTGATCAGCTCTCCGTGGGGTCCCAGAACCTCAGACACACCTGGCGGCTTCATATTCCACCTCTCAGTCTCCGTTTTCCCTTCAGACTCTGAGAACTAAGGCCTCCAAAACGGGAGGACAGAGGCTGCACTTCACTTTCTGGGGTGAGGAACCCATTTCTGCAGAGCAGGGCATGGGGGATGGGTGTCAGGAAAGGGATGGGGGCCCAGCCCTGGAGTCCTTTCCAGGAAAGTTCCTCCAGGAAAAGTTCCCACGCCCACCACCTTCAGCCCAGCAGAGTCCTCTGAAATGTATCCCCTTCACCCTGTCAGACAGGCACAACTGGCCCCTGGACCAGCCCACAGGTGTGCTAGATGGGCTCACAGGGTTTAAATTTTTTTTTTTTTTGAGGAAGATTAGCCCTGAGCTAACATCTACCGCCAATCCTCCTCTTTTTTGCTGAGGAAGACTGGCCCTGAGCTAACATCCGTGCCCATCTTCCTCTACTTTATATGTGGGACACCTGCCACAGCATGGCTTGCCAAGTGGTACCATGTCCACACCTGGGATTCCAACTGGTGAACCCTGGGCCACTGAAAAGGAATGTGTGCACTTAACCACTGCACCACCGGGCCGGCCCCAGGGTTTAATTTTTTAAAACTTAGTTTCCAACATTTAAAAATTAGGAGTTCTCATAAAATTGATTTTCTTGAAAAATCAAAATATCTGGCAACCCTGGGCCCATACTCCCCACACTCAGGGCCAGCTCTCAAGTTGCTGCATTTGGTCTCCACTCGGTCCCTGCAGCATTTCGAGTTTGTGTCTCTGCTTTTGGAGTTAAATATGCTTTAGGAGTCCTAGGATTCTGATCAATTCCACTGTCACTTTAAAGAAAGAAAAAGGACCCCTGGGGTTTGTCTCTGGTCAGTATTTCCAGCTGTTTTAATCCTCAAGGTAAACAGGGATGTACAAAGTTGTAGCAAAAATCAGTACTGTCTTCAACTGAGAGAGAGAGAGCTCTAAACTGAGAAAAAGCCACAGGGGGTCCTGGAAAAGATTATCTGCTCAGTCTGTGAGTATTTCTCCATCAACCGAGGAGCAGAGCCAGTGTCCAGAGTAAGGGAACTCACTCCTGCTTTCACCCCCCAGAGGTTTGGAACCCACCACGATATCGCCTAAACTAGACCAAATGAAACCTCAACACTTACTTAACTGTTCAGAAAATACTAATTGAGCACCTGCTATATGACATTCGCCCCTTCTTGGAAATGAGAGGAAAGTCTTCCAGGGCTGGCTCTAGGACTGAGCAGGTCTAGCAGGAAGGGTTACTACATTTGCTGTGCAGGAACTGCAGCCCCTGAAAGAGTTCCGAAAGGCAGCAGGAAAGGCAGAATCAAAAAGTAAAGCAGAGGTTAAAACTCAAATGCCTCCAGCAACTGGCAGTACCATAAATGATCAATGCCTTGGGTGTAAGACCGGAGTGGGGAGAGACTTCAAGGGCCTCAAGAAACCACATTTTGTTTAAAGGGGGTGGTTGGGAGCCCAGTATTGCCAAAGCTTGAAGATTTTTCAACAGAAGCCAAAAAGAGTTCGATTTCTATGTGAAACATATTGACTTTGAAATGTTGATGACTAAACATTTTAGAACTCCATACAAGTCCAGCAGAAAACATCTGCTGTCCAGCTCGCAGGCCACCAGTATAAGTACGTACTCACCTCAGGAGCCTGTCACAAGGATAACTATCATGGATGAAGGCGCTTATCAGAGCTTCAGGCACCGGAAACACTCAACAAATGCCACCTCCGGTATCTGGTGGCCTCACTGAGCTTGAGTAAGGAGAAGATGCCACCGTTAGGAACTAAATCACAATCTACCCTCAGAGACTGGCCTGAAACCTAACTCAGGTCTTAAAGAGGACCTTAAAAATGCCCAGAATAATAAAAACTAGAAAAAACAATAGTCTGAAGAAAAAAAAAAACAACTTGTACTAATTAAGGCGGTTAAGCCAGGCTGGAGACAGGGCAATGCAGAGATCCAGCCGTAGGAGGGAGAAAATAAAGGAATGTGAGAGAGCCAAGAAAAATTGGAATAATCGAGTAAACAGCAGAGCAAATATTAACTAACCACTGAAAAAGAAGAAAAGGAAACCAGCATAAGTATTACATGGGTGGGGCCCCAGGAATGAAAATATTTTAAAGAAAAAGAAAAATAAGAATCCCCAGGGCCGATGGAACCCCCAGGTGGTGAGAGCTCACGCGGCCGGCGGCCCGCTCACCCCCGGCGGCGCGAGACGACCCCGCGGCCCGGTCCCCTGATGCTGACGGCCGCAGGCAGACGCGTTCCGAGCCGGGCGAGGCCCAGGAGCCCCTCGCGCTCCAGTCGGCGCCGCCCAGCTCCGCAGCCCGCGGAACACGGACGCGGGGAGCGCGTCGCCCAGGCAACGAGGCTGCCCCCGCCCGCCTGCCCACGGCAGACGCCGGTGATTGGCTGGCGCCCCGATGGCCCCGCCCCGTCCAGGGTCCCGCCCAGCCACCCTCACCTGCGCGCTCCCGTCGGCGCCCTGGAGGGGCAGCGCCACCGAGGGGGAGGGTCCCCCTGGTGCTGCCTGACTCTCGCCGGTGTCCCCGCGTTTCCCGTCCGGCTACCCAGTTCCAACTTCCGGCTTTCCTGGCTCTGCCGCGGCGCCCGCTGTGGGGGCATCCGGGGCGGTGAGGCCCGCAGGGCGGATGCCCGCGAGCCCTCGAGTCGGCGTCCTCCGTGGGGAAACTGAGGCTGTCTGCGCGAAGCCCCTCCGCCCGAGAGCGCCGGCGCCAGGCCTCCACGGTGGGGACCCGGGAGCGCGAACTCCGCCCCAGCGCCCGGACCTAGCCTCCCGGGACAAGGGTCTCGCCCCACACTCACCTGTTCTGAATTTCCGTTTGTTTTGTTTCAATGGGAGTGTACCATATGCTGCTGACCTGCCCCTTCTGCGTGCGTAACACATATCTTAGAGATTGTTCAATATAAAAAGCATAGAGAAAAAGACAGAAAAAAAACAAACAAAATATAGCGTGTCTAAGACAAACACGGCCAAGCATTGGTTAAAGCGGTGGAAGCAGATTTTGTCGGTAACTACTGACCGCGGGGACAGAGCTGAGCTCCGTGATTTGTGCAGAGGTGACGGTGTTTTAAAGGGAGAATGAGGGCGGGGGAGAGCCGGGCTCGGTAGTCAGAGGAGTGAGACATCACAAGGAGCCCGTCAGCGTAGATGCGACTAGGCCAGATGTCTGCTGGTGGCAGTTATGGAAGTCGGGAGGCTGTCCTCCGGGGAGAAGGGACACAGAGGGCCTGTCCCTCCCGACGAGTGCATTTCAGAGGAATGGCTCTCAGCCGGGTCACAGGTGCTCCTGAGTTGTAACAGACTCATGTTCACAATTATGCCTCCTTCTTAGTAAATGCTCTGAGAAAGGGAGGTCAGGGCCCATCATCAGGTGTTGGCTGGAACAAACAGTGGATTCTCCTGGCAGCAGTGCTGAGCTTCCTTTCCCCGGCCGGCATTTAATGGGGGGCTGGGGCCATCCCAGCCTCACGCTCCCAGAAGCCATGCTGGAGCTCAGTCAGGTCTCAAGGTGCGCGTTTGGATGGAGTGGTTGTGCTGAGAGTTCTACAGTCCTCAAGCGGTGCCTTGCTGTTTTTTAACTGTAGCGTGTTCCAACCAGGCCCCACTCACCACCCAATTCTTCATACCCTTGCCTTGCAGCAACTAGAACTATCCAGCAGCTATTATCAGGGAGCCTTTGCTCCTTTCCAATGGGTGAGCAAGGCTAACATCTGATCTTGCAAACAGGGCTGGTGGAGAGGCTGCCAACACCAAGCCTAGCTTCCAGATCTCAGCTGTGATGTTGGCCTGGCAGCCTGCCTATCACAGTCAGCAGAAACAGCTTTTTCCTGCTCTGGGCAAGCTTCAGGAGGACAGGAGGCTCCTCCCTAGGCAGCAACACCAAGCTCTTCTTTCCACGATTGTCAAGGCTGGCAGCTTCAGGCTCAGCCAGGCAAGCTGTGAACAGGAAGACTACAAAAGCCCCCAAACTTAACAGAGTAGATTGGATATGTTCCCCCAAACATCCACGTCCCACCTTCCAGAACAGAGTCTCTACCTGGGAGCTAAAGATAGCTTACAGTACAGGCAAGGAGGGGACACTCATTGAAACTAAGCCCAACAGTCACTTTGGCCCTTTGGGGTGGAAATTAGAGTAAATTAAGTTACTTTCCTTTTAGTGGATGGTGCATTTTTAGGAAACTAGGACACTGTCATCATCCCAAAATACCCTTCGCTGCTGCTGCTGCCACTGCCACCTCCTGCTATCTGATCCCTAGAGTTTCAGGCTACATTCACTCATGCCAGCCAAAGACACAGAAGTAGGTGGAGATGGGGGCACTTGGGAAGCATTCTGAGTGGCTCAGCACCGGAGGACCCCTACTGGAGGCCCCTTACAGGAGCAGATGGCAGTGGCACCCAGGCACTCACCCTTGATGTCATTTTCAGCTGTTTTCAGCCTTTCATCCTGCTGCAGTCTCTGTGCCCCACACCCCATCCCTTCTCAAATGGCCTTTCACAAGAATCTCTTATATTATTTTTACTCCACTGAGTGTAAAAAAATGTAGAACTTCCATTTGTTTTTTCTTTATCTCATCCTTTTAAAAATTATATTTTTGTGAATGCTTTATAATGTGAAAAAGAAATCAGCTAATGATAGGAATCAGGGCCCCTTGGAGAAATGGCTGATCCTAGGCCTGCAAGAAAGGCACAAGATGAGTCTGCAGATGGCGGGAGGGGAAATGAGAGCTTGCTCTCCAGAAAATGTGTGGCAGAATCTTCTAAAGCTGAATATCCACCTACCCCATGACAGAGTGATTCAGTCCTGGGTACAAACCCAGCAGTAACTCACATATATGGTCACCAGAATGTACAAGAGCCACTAGGTGTGGCCCCAGACTGAAAACCACCCAGTGTCTAGCCACAGTAGAATGAATAAATAACGCCACAGGGAATACCATTCAGTGGATGAGCCACCTGCTGTGGAGTGAGCAAGGCTAGATGAAGAGTTCCTACTGTATGACTTCACTTACACGAAGTTCAAAAACAGACCAAACAGGGGGGCCGGTCCCGGTGGCCGAGTGGTTAAGTTCGCGCGCTCCGCTCTGGGGGCCCAGGGTTTTGCCAGTTTGGATCCTGGGTGCAGACATGGCACTGCTCATTAGGCCATGCTGAGGCGGCGTCCCACATAGCACCACCAGAAGGTCCTACAACTAGAATATACAGCTACGTACTGGGGGGCTTTGGGGAGAAGAAGAAGAAAAAAAAGAAGATTGACAACAGTTGCTAGCTCAGGTGCCAATCTTTAAAAAAACAAACAAAAAACAGACCAAACAAATCTGCTGTGGTTGGAAGTCAGGATAGTGATTAAGGGGAGGGGAAGTGACCAGAAGGGGGCAGCAGAGTGGCCCTGGGAGTGCCGGTAAATTCTGATTTGATGGGGATGCTGGCTAAATGGCCGTTTTCGCTTGGTGGAAATTCATCACGCTCTTCATTTTTGGTTTGTGTACATTTCTGTATGTTACACCTGAAACTTTAAATTAAAAAAAAAAGTGAATGAAGAGAAACCAGTTAGGCCATTGCTATGGTCCAGGCAAGAGATGATGGTGACGCAGCGGTGAGGGTAGAGAAACAGGCAGATTTGAAATACATTTAGGATATCAGACCTGCAGAACTGGGAGACTGACAAGATGTGACAATGAGGTAAAGTGAGGGGTCAAAGATAAATCCCAATTTCTGGCTTGAGTGACTGAATGGATTTTACTACGTTTATCGAAAGAGAGAACACCAGGAAAGACCCAGCTTTGATGTAGAGGATTCGCTCAATCCACATTTAGTGAGGACCTGCTGTGTGCCGGCACTGGGGCCATAGCCATGAACGGCAACAAAGCCTGCTCTCCCGGAGCTGGAGTTTCAGTGGCGAGGTGAGTTTCATTTTGAGCATGAAGACTTTGAAGCATTCACAAGACATCCAAGGAGCAATGACAAGTGGACAAAGAGCTGAGAAGCAAAATATAAATGCATGAGTATTGGCACTGAGAATGGTCATGGAAGCCACAGCAGCTATGAAACCACCAAGCAGGGTACGTTTAGTTATCTATTGCTGCATAACAAATGATCCCAAAACACCACAGCTTAAAACAAATATTATCTCACAGTTTCTGCACCTAACAGGGCTAAGCTGAGGGCCTCTAGCTCAAGGTCAAGAGTTGCAGTCAGGTTGACAGTTGGGGCTATGGTCTCATCTTAAGGCTTGAATGGGGGGTGGGGGGATCCAAGTTGGCTAGCCTTGGTCCCTCACCACGTGGACCTCTCCTCAGACATGACTCCACCACGGTGAGCAAGCAAGAGAGAAGAGAGTCCTAGTCTCAGAAGTGACACCCCATCATTACTACTGATTCTATTTGTTGGAAGCAATCACTAAATTCAGCCCACACTCAAGGACAGTGGATTACACAAGGCTGTGACTAACAAGAGGCAGGGATCACTGGATGCCATCTAGGCTGGAGCCCTGGCAGGATGCTGAAACGGAATGATCAGGTCAAGAAAGAGAACTTGGTGGCAAAGGATGAGAGGAGACAATTGGAGAAATGGAGAAAGAAAGCAAACAAGAAAATAGAAGTGTGTGAGTCCCAGGAGCCAGTAGAGTTCTAAGGAAGAGAAGGGTGGACAGAAGCACTTTCCCCCAGGAGACTGAAATTTAGAGATGAAGAGGAACAAGCAGAGCAGGGATGGGAGTGAAAGCATCCACTCCAGCCAGGGCGGGGAGGTGGCATCAGATTGGGGTGCTCAGGAATTGAAAGGCAATGGCTGGGTCATGGCAGGCAAAGGAAAAGAGGGCAGAAGTTGAGATCCGTGGTAGGAAGAGGCTGTGGATGGGCCCCCAGGGTGAGCTGTCTGGATTTAGTTCTAAGGGCAATGGAAAGCCACGGAAGAGCAGAGTGAAAGAATTTGATTAAAAGATTTGCTGAAGTCACATGGAGACTGCAGCTTGGGCCTTTGGAGGCAAAGGCTGCTCCCGCCAATGAGACAAGAAGCTGAGAAGCTTGGGGGAAGGCGAATTTACAGACACTGAAGGCAGACTGGGATGGACCTCGTGTTCTCGTCAAAATCCCCAATGCTTCTGTACCAGGGCTAGTCCTTAGTGAGGGATCTGGCTGTGCCATCAACACCCTGCAATTAGTCCTTTAAGATTGCAGCTACCCAGAGGAAAACGCTGGAGTTAAAACTGCAGGAAAAGAAGTTACTAATGCAGTTGAGAGACACGCACTTAAACCGCTGGATTCACCAGAGGCTGTTCAAGGGATCATAGCACTTTTAAAAGTCATTCTTCCCAGAGCTGGAGAAGGATTCTCCCTCTCCCCCCGAATTATTCTCAATGGAGGAATCCTACGGAAACTGAATATATAGGAAAACTCATTTTTCTTTTGCAATCTCTGAAGAGATGAGAGGAAAGACGAAGACCCCATCAGTTAGTATTTGTAGGTGCTTTTGCTGACCTAGATGATACTAGACTTAATTCTTTAACATTTAATAAATAAACGGTAATTTGGGGTTTGGTTGTTTTTTTCAAGACACCAATCACTTCCCCAAAAAAACCCCAAAACTAAGGTAACAACTAGAATAGTTTGTGTGCAGTTTCAAGATAATTTTAGGAGATATTGAAATATACCCCCAGAGAGGTAGATTTATATTAAAAGTCATTTGGGGATGTGTTTATCACTTACTAAATGGAGGTAAACAACAATCCAGCGACTTCTCAAGAATTTTCGTCTGTTAATGGATAACACTCCGGGAGAGGGGAGTGTATTTTCAAAGAAAGAATTTGAAGGGACTTAAATGTTCATTAAGCCCTTTTATCTGCAAAGTAACTTGAGTTAATAAAAGAAGTCAAAGGGAATCTCTGCTTCGGTGACCCGGTCCTGCCCAGACTTGTCCGTTCGGCTCAGCACTGCATCCTGGGGTCACACGCAGTAGGGAAGGGAATGTTTTCAGAAGGAACGAGTGAATGGTGCGCGTGCGCCGTGGGCCAGGAGCAGGGATGTTAGGCGCAGTCCACACCAGGGCAGAGGTTTAGGGTTGAAGGAGGCCCAAAGCCGGTGTCGGTCTTGTCTCACTCCAGGCACCTGCCTTTCCGCCTGGTTGCTATTTCTGGTGGTTGGGTCAACTGGTCTCTGCTTTTCTGACGTATTTCCAGGAAAGGTGTGCGCCTGAGTCGGAGGCCCTGGAAGTCCATGTTAACAGCGAACACTGAGCCCTCCCGCTGCGTCCCCAGCCAGCTCCCCCAGCTCTCACTCCGGTCGCTCCAGGCCCAAGGCCCTGAGACCCCCAGGCCGGATCCTTAGCTGGAGAGGCTACGTTCCCGCAGTTCTTCCGCATCACGTCGGGACAGGGCTCCCTGCTCTCGGTCCAGCCACCTCCACCCCCAGGGCTCAGACACGGCCACGTCCTCGAAGGCCACAGCCTTGGGGGCGCAGGTCAGTAATGACAGCAGGGGAAGGGGCAGCAGCACTGGGGGCAGGTCGGAGCCCAGGTCCAAACGTGTAGGAGACGCATCCGCCCCGCCTCTCCCGGGGCCGGCCCAGGGTTGGGGGGGGTGGAGTCTCTTGGCCCCGCCCACAGGCGGGTGGGGGTCTCTTGGCCCCGCCCAAGGGCGGGCCGCAGCAGCCCGGCTGGAGAACTCCGCCCGAGTCCAACCCCGAACCTAGCGGCGGGAAGTCCGAGCGGTGGGGCGCCGGGTGCCGGGCGCGCAGCACCATTTCGTCCGTCCTGACATGTGCCAGGCGCTGGGCCAGGCGCGGAGGATGCGGAGCAAACAAGAGAAACACCATGTCCTCACGGAGCGTGTGGTCCAGCGAGGCTCACACTAGACAGTTAAAATAAAAGAGCAGGATACGCCCAGGTGCTGTCAAATGCAGGAAGACAACGACCTGGCAGAGGAGCCAGAGCAAGGGCAGGGTCTGGCCACGACGGGCCTGGGCCGAGGGGCGGCCAGTCCCGAGCCTCTGGCCACCGAGCACGTGGCCCCGGGGCCCCTGGACAGGTGGTGCCATGGGGGGGTGCCCACAGTCCCTGAACGCGCAGGGGGCCACCGGGGACTCCCCCGAGGAAAGCGCCCTCCAGGCTGCGGCCGAGGGCGTGACCCAAAAAGGCCCCTAGGGCAAAGTGAAAGGCTTGCCTGGAGTTGGGGTTGGGCTCAAGGCCAGTGGTGAGGTCACTTCCCTTCGCGGGAGGCCCTGCCTCCTCATTGGTAAAGCTGAGACAAAAGCCACCTCGCACGATTCTTGGGAAGATTTTAGGTGGCACTGTTGATGGCACCCTCTCTTCCCTCACCGTATGGCCCTGTTCTGTTTCCTTCCGAACACCTACCACAGTTGCTCCTGCACCAGGCAGGTGAGCCCCTGGAGGTCAGGGCCTACTCCTCCTGTTTACCTCTCTGTCCTCAGTACCTAATTCTGCCTGCACACAGCAAGTGCTTGGCAAAGATGTGTTGCATGAATGAAATGCCTAGCAAAGAGCTGGGCACACACCAGACATTAAAAAAGTACAGGCTGATGGACCCCCAGAGGCACAGGGCCAGTCCTAAGTAGGAGGGGTCAGGTCTTGGGGCCTAGTTAAGACTCAGACCCAGTCCCAGGTTGGAATGTGGATCAGGCGTTTTGTCTTTGGCCCCGCCCTCTCACCACCCTACTCCCAAACTGGAAGGTTAAGGGTTAACTCTGGGAAGCCCCCTCTTCACCTGGATGGGACTGGGGCAGGGAACTTCCTGTTCCATTTTCCCAGAGTCCTTCCCCCTGCTGGCCGAGGCTGACTCTGGCCCTGGGGCCCTCAGAGAACCCCCAGCACCTCTGACTCTGGAGTGGGGACCCCGAGAGGTGAGTTGCAGGGCGGCCTGGGGTGCAGGCTGCCAGGACAGACTTAAGAGATTCACAGCAGCTTGGAGAGGAAGGGGGGCTCCAGGCCTCGGCAGTGGAATGGGGGACAAGGGGGCTAGAAGAAAGTCTTGAGAGGATGTGGGTGGTCCCTGCTGGAGAGCCCAATGCCAGCCAGCTCAGTGGACCTGTGGCTATGGGGGCATCAGGTAGGCTCACAGGACCTCCTGTGACATGGTCTTGCTGGACCAACTGGGGAGGGGAAGGCATGCTCCACGTGCCCCCAAGTGGACTGACCGGCCTCATGGACCCAGCCCAGCAGCAGGAGGGGAGCCAGGCTAACAAAGACAAGCCGATCAGGCTCCTGCTAACTGTGTCCTGGGAGAAACAGAGAGTTTCTGGCCGAGGACCCCAGCTCTGGGTGCTCCTATTGTCTGGGTGGGTCTCGTGGGAGCATCTCCACCCCGGGCTGCTCCAGTGTATGCCTCCCCGCCTCTTTGGGCTCCAGATTAAGCTGGTCAAATATTGGAGTGTGGCTGAAGAGCCTGCACCCACCCAACCCAGCCAACCCCACCCCCAAAGATGTGCATATTAGCAGTGCTTTTGTCCTGGGGACCTAGGGGGAGGGAGAGACTCTAAGGCCAACTTCTCTTGAATCCCACCTCTTTCAAACCTTTTGGCTTCACCTGGAGGTTCCAGCAACCTGTGTGTCTAGGCCTGAGGGCTGGAATTTGGAAGCCCTTTATTTTTTCTGATTCATGCTGTGATATTCTAGCTAAGAAATCACACAGGGCAGGAGGGAAATTGGGCCCTTTTCTGTTTCTGAGCTTTTGCACTCTGGTCAAGATCAGCGTTCTCACCTTAAAGCAAATCTTGGCTCGTGATGTGACCTTGAGCAAGCCACCCATTCTCACAGAGCCGCTCTTTGCACTTGTCAAATGGAGAAATTATAATTTACCGCGTGGGCTGGCGTGGGTTTCAGTGACCCGAGTCAGGGTGCATGCATGCAGACAGGTGCTCAGGCCCTGAGGCCCTCATTCCAGAGTCCCTGATTACAGTGAGGGGGGTCTCTCATTATTTTGCTCTTGCTGCCAAAACACAATGAAACAAAAACCGTTTTCTTGAACATTTATCAAAGACCTTTTCCACGCGAGACACTTTTGCATGCATTCCTCAGTAATTACAACAGTGAGGTGGCCATTATCATTCCAATTTTGTTATTTCCATTAACATTTAAGTCACTTCAAGAGCTGGGTGAAAAGTTAGCGAACAAGACCCAGTTCCTATTTGCAGGCCAAGAGGAGAAATACTCAACCGTGATGGTGGCACAGCGTGACACTGGACGGAGAAAGACAGGTGGCTGGTTCGTTGTGGGGTCCCAGCAGAAAGGCGCCAGTGGTTGGAAGGAGCCCCACATAGGGACAGATGCCTAAGTGCAGGAAAGAACTGAGGTTGGACAGGCTGTGGGGAGAGGCGGGGAAAGTGCTGGAGGGAGGAGGGGGAGAGCTGGGGAGATTCTGGAGGGAGGGGGGAGACTGGAGAGGAGCAGGAAGGTGGGGGAGGGGAGGGAAGCTGGGAAGATGCTGGAGGGAGGTGGGGGAGGTGGTCAGGTGGTCAGGAGGTGGGCCAGGGTCTTTGTTTCAGCATCACCTCCCTCTCCTTCTCTGAGGTGGGAAGGGCTAGGGCCAGGCTTAAAACTCAGCTTTCCTCTGTTCTTCCACCGCATCCCACCCCACTCACCTGCCTGAAAAGAGCCCTGGCCCCTCAGCCCAGATCTCTACAGGGGGCTCTACAAACTGTCCAAGGCTCTCCACGGGGCAGACTTCTCCCTGGCTCCATTGCTAAGGCTGGGTTACTGTCTCGGACAAATGTCTGTAGCTCTGAGCCTTGGTGTCCTCAGCTGTAAAATAGGTCACTGATGGGACCAGCTGTTAGCTGTGGCCATTTGTGTTATTACCCAGTAATAATGAGCAGAGCAATCGCTCCCAAGGATGCACACCCACCTTGTGCTGTCTCCCAGGCATGGGGCCCTGCTCTCCTCCCATCCTGTGGTGAGAAGTGATGCAGAAGGCTTTCTTCTCATCCTCCTGCCTGGGATGTCCATGGGGTGGGAGTGTGGGACAGGTTTGGGAGAAGCTCATTTGTAGCCCCGAGGCAGGAGAGTAGGGAGGGCAGAGAGATGTTAGAACTTGGGTTTCGGGATCCACGAAATAATTCCTGCCCGATTTAAAAGTGCCTGAAAGCTTTGCAACAAAAGTATGGGCCTTTTCAGAAAAGTGTAAGCCTTCTGGGTTGTGCCGAAGGTCTGAATTGTGTCCCCTGTGGGTGGGGCTGAACTTGGGGCAGCTCCCCATTGCTAGCTCTGGACTACCCCAAAAAGAAAGGCATAGCCCCACAGAAACCTTGGCATGAGAGGAGTGGGGCTGACGGGGGACGAGAGGGGCAGGTTGTCAGTCTCGTGGAACCAGTGCCCCCTGGGGGCCAGTTAGAAACAGACTTTTTATGGCTAGCCAGACTCTCAGGATTGGGATGGCTACCTCCCAGACTGGTAGACCAAAGCAGAATTCAGAACTTAAAAAAAAAAAAAATTAGAAAATAAAGGGAAATGATTGCTTCTCTCACCCATGACCCAGCTCCCAAGGGCACACCCACTAGAGGCTCTGAACTGGGTGAGGCCAACTTTGGCCTGCCTTGGGGACACATGTGTCACAAACCTCTGCAAGCTGTGAGCCTCAGTTTCTCATCTGGAGACCTATCCACCCATCCCAGATCCCTGGCTCATCCTGGCCTCAGTCTCCGGGAATAGAACCCAGGGAGGTGACGAGATTGGAACACCAGGTGGGAGCTCAGCCCTGCACTGGTCAGATGGGTTGCCATGGCCTTGACTGCTGGGAGCCACCTCCAGAGCCATAAAGTGAGGGTCAGGGTGTCTGGTCAAGGAGTTATTGCATGCATGAACTCCCCCTCCCCCTAACCCTTTATCTTTAAAATTCGCAAACTTATAGAGATGTTGAAAGAGCAATGCACTGAACATCCACACACCCATCTCCCAGATTCAACAATTGCAATAATTATGGTATATTTGCCTGTCGGTTCACAAATATGGCTGAACCCTCATGCTCTTTCACTCCAAACCCTTCAATGCCTTCTAAGAATGAAGGCACTTCCTATATACCACGAAACTGGAATCCCAGCTCAGAAATTAACAGTCCTCTCCATTATCATCTAGGGCTTCATCCATATTCAAACGCTCCCAACTGACTCCAGAATATCTTTTAGACACTTTTTTTTTTTTTTTAAATCAGGATCCAGTCAAGTTTCATGCATTTGGTTGTTTCTGCTGTTTCCCGGAACGTCCTGTCTTTGGGTTTGTTCAGTTATCTCCTGGAGGGATCATTTGGCTTGTTCTTATTCCCTGTAATGCCCTTTGAACTAGAAGTTGGGTCTAAAGGCCAGATTAGATTGCGATGGAACATTTTTGGCAAGGACCCATCTTCGGTGGCTGTGTATCACCTAGTGGCATGACATCGAGAGGCAGGGAAAGCTAGACTGTCTTCTCAGGGATGCCGACTTTGGTCACTGGAGTAAAGTGATGCGAAGTTCTAAATGCTGCAGGAGAGGATGATAACACAGAACTGTCCATTTTCTCTGCCTTTTGGTTTGTTGGTAGACTGAGGTCTGGGGCTATGCTGCCCTCTGAGCCATTGCCTGTGACCAGCACGAGAAACGATTTTTCTGGAGGCCACATCTTTAGGCATTTCTTGACACCACAGGTGTGGGAGCAGAGAGGGAGAGAGACCCGAGAGTGGGAGCAGCTGCAGTGAGCTGCCGCCCAAAGTGAAGGATGCTCGCAGAACCCGTCTCAGCTACGCGGGAGCCAGAGCAGCTTGGAGCAGTCAAACTGGAGGAGGAGGAGTCTGCCGGCCAGGAGGACCCCAGGCAGCCAGAGGCCAGGCCCCGGCCTGAGGTGGCTCACCAGCTCTTCAGATGCTTCCAGTATCAGGAGGACATGGGGCCGAGGGCGTCCCTGAGCCGGCTTCGGGAGCTCTGCAGCCACTGGCTGCGGCCGGCTCTGCACACCAAGAAGCAGATCCTGGAGCTGCTGGTGCTGGAACAGTTCCTGAGTGTGCTGCCTCCCCACCTCCTGGCCCGGCTCCAGGGCCAGCAGCTCAGGGACGGCGAGGAGGTGGTGCTGCTGTTGGAGGGTGTCCAGAGGGAGTCTAGCAACGTGGGGCCACTGGTAAGAGGGTGGTGGGCCAGGCGGGACAGACAGCAGGGTGGAAAGACAGGGATTTTATTGTTCCATTAAGAAATCACTGAACATTCCACTTTCCTCCCTCCACCAAGTCCTTGTTAACCTCCTAACTTCTTCCCTGTCCGACTCACACCTTTCCTCTGTTCCATTCCTGTGGGAGTCAGTAGGACATGTATTATCATCCTGTCCATTGTCTAACATGAATGTGTTTTGAACAGGACTTTAGTTTTAATGCTGGCAAGAATTGTCCCCGTGCAGACATCACCTTGGAGGAACAGGGGGGCCCTTCCCAGGTCTCCAGCCACAGCCCCAAAAAAGAAATGCCCTCAGAAGGGCCTCCAGCCGTGGAGCCACCAAATGAACTCCCACCATCCCAGCCAGGACCTTCCAAGCCTGCTGAGCTGGGGGCCTGGAGACATTCCCCAAGTTCAAAGCAGCCCCAGAGCCCAGGTCCCAAGAGGACATTTCAGGCCCTGCAAGAGAGCGGTGAGGAGCTCGTGCCCAAGGAAGGTGGGAACCGGGAGACCGAGTGCATGAGGGCGGGGCAGGCAGCCATGGGCAGCCTCCCTAGTCGATGGGGTTGGGAGAGAGCCAAGATGTCTCTGCCAGGCCCTGGAGATGGGCGCACAGCCTCGTAGCCACATGGTAGGTAAGGCTGGCTTCTAACAGCTCTTTCTTCCTCCCCCAATGCTGTCAGCCCCCCAGGGTCCCCCGCTGTGGCCGGAGGAAAACTCCCGGGATCAGGAGCTGGCAGCTGTGCTGGTGAGCTGGACTGGTCCCTTCACTCCAGGTTGTTCTCATGCCCTGGAACGTTCTTTGCCTCTGTGGTTTTGGCACATCCATGTCTTCCTTAATTTAAACCTTGAAATCTCTTCATCCTCCTCAGGTCCCAGAGCCCCATTCCTCACTCACTGAGGGTCTCTGCCTCTCCTTTTGTCACAGGAATCCCTGACCTTTGAAGATGTCCCAGCGAAGAAGTCTTGGCCTGTGCACCCTCTGGGTAAGAGGCCTTTCCTGGGCTTACTGCCACTGAAGTCTTTCTTTTCCTGTCAGGAGTGGTCCCTGAAGCTCCAGACCCTACCTGACTTTTTGGCTTCTTTGGCTACAAATGGGCTATTTTGATGAGATCTTATGTATATGTTTTTAGAGGTTCATTGTGTCTGGTCTAATAATCAACCCTACTGACTTTGAGCCTTTAAAATAGGTGGTCATGGGAATGCTTGCTAAGGGGTAGGGGTTTCCATTTGGGGTAATGACAAAGTTCTGGCAGCAGACAGTAGTGATGGTTGCACGACATTGTAAACATACCTAATGGATCTGAATTATACACTTTAAATCGATTACAGTGGAAAATTGTATTATTTGTTCTGTTGTCGTATTTTGTTTTTATCCCCACCCTCTGTCCACCCACCAGCTTTGCAGAATCTTGGGTTTCTTTCTGCTTCCAGACAACGTACTCCTGGCAGTTCCTAGGAGCCCCTCACAATAGGTCTGACTGTCCTTGTTTTCTGCTTCTTTCCCAGGATTTGGAAGCAGAACCCCAGACGAGGAGTTTAAAGAAGAGCCCAAAGGGGTTGCCTGGCCCGCTGCCACTTCAGCAGAGTCTCGGGCAGATAGTCCCAGGGTGGCGGAAGAGCCCCATGCCCCGTCACTCGGGCAGGGCCCTGAGGTGAGCGGCACCGGTGAAGCAGTGTCGTCTCCCAGCAAGAATGACATTCTGGAGGTCAAAGTGGCCGGGGAGGCCCCCAAGTCGGAGCCAGAGATGAAGGTCATCTGCACAGAGTGTGGAGTGAGCTTCCCAGAGCTGGCCCGCCTGGAGACGCACCAGCTGCGGTCTCACCCAGGGTCGCGCTCCTTCCCATGCCTGTGCTGCGGAAAGAGCTTCGGCCGCAGCTCCATCCTCAAGCTGCACATGCGCACACACACGGACGAGCGTCCCCACGCCTGCCACCTCTGCAGCCACCGCTTCCGCCAGAGCTCGCACCTGAGCAAGCACCTGCAGACGCACTCCTCTGAGCCCGCCTTCCTATGCGCCGAGTGCGGCCAGGGCTTCCAGCGCCGGTCCAGCCTCATGCAGCACCTGCTGGCCCACGCCCAGGACCAGAAGCTGCCGTGCGCCCCAGAGACCAAGACTGAAGCGCCCGAGCCGGCCGTCGTCCTGTGCTCCCACTGCGGCCAAACCTTCCAGCGCCGCTCCAGCCTCAAGCGCCACCTGCGGATCCACGCCAAGGACCAGGGTCACCAGTGCTCCGAATGCTCAGGCAGCTTGCGCCCGGGCCCCGAGCGAAGGCCCTATGTGTGCAGCGACTGTGGCAAGGCCTTCCGGCGCAGCGAGCACCTGGGGGCCCACAGGCGCGTGCACACAGGCGAGCGGCCTTTCTCCTGCCAGGTCTGCGGCCGCAGCTTCAGCCAGAGCTCCCAGTTGATCTGCCACCAGCGAGTGCACACGGGTGAGAAGCCCTATGGCTGCCCGCACTGCGGAAAGCGCTTCGTGCGCCGAGCTGGCCTCGCCCGCCACCTCCTGACCCACGGCGGCCCGAGGCCCCATCACTGCACCCAGTGCGGCAAGAGCTTCAGCCAGACGCAGGACCTCGCCCGCCACCGGCGCAGCCACACTGGCGAGAAGCCCTGCCGCTGCAGTCAGTGCGGAGAGGGCTTCAGCCAGAGCGCCCACCTGGCGCGCCACCAGCGCATCCACACTGGGGAGAAGCCCCACGTCTGTGACACCTGCGGCCACCGCTTCCGCAACAGCTCCAACCTGGCCCGCCACCGCCGCAGCCACACTGGCGAGCGCCCCTACGGCTGCCAGACCTGCGGCCGAAGCTTCCGGCGGAATGCCCACCTGCAGCGACACCTGGCCACCCACGCAGGGGCAGGGGACGAGGCGGTGAATGGGCAGGCTGAGCCCCCCCAGGAGTGCCTGGAGTGCGGCAAGAGCTTCAGCCGCAGCTGCAACCTGCTGCGGCACATGCTGGTACACACTGGGGCCAGGCCCTACTCGTGCACGCAGTGTGGCCGCGGCTTCAGCCGCAACTCCCACCTGCTGCGCCACCTGAGAACGCACGCGCGGGAGACCTTGTACTAGCGGCGCCGCGTTCACCCGGCCTGCCCTGCGCACATCTCCTAGGCGTCCTCCGCAGCCCAGGCCTGCAGTGTCTGTCCCTGTCCCCCCACCCCACCCGACCTCCCTCTGGGTCCACCAACTCTGCATGTTAGTTCTGCCCTTCCCCAGAGGCATCTCTTCCTGGCCTCAGGAATGTATGTCAAAATGCTCAAAGTAAAACAGCCTTCTGGAAAGTGGTTCCTTTTTGTTTTTAAGATCGCCAAAATACCATCTGTTACCCTCCCGGCTGTGTCATAACAATACCTTTCTCCTTCCTCCACCTGCGCCTCCAATAGCAGGTGGGACAGGAGCAGGTGAGCGAGAGTCCCCCCAACCCAGAAACACCAGGGGGTGTGTGTGAGGGGAGAGGCCATCTGTCATAACCAGCTGTGGGTAACGCCAGGGACTCTCAGCCTAAAATACTTTCTCCTCTGCAGTCTACCCCATCTGTGCTGTCCAATATGGAATTCTCTAGCCATATGTGGCTGTTCAAATGAATTAAAATTCAATACAATTAAGAAACCCAGATTCTGGATTTTCATGGGAGTTGTTGTTCTATAATCTTGGTAAGTAATTCATATTGAAAATGCTCATAGGGAAACGAAACTGGGCTGCCCGGAGTTGGGGAGTTAGTTGGGGAGCCCTAACCACCCATAATGCTCCAAACCCAAAGCTGTTTGGTGTATGGCCCCACCTTCTTCCTACCCATCAGGCAGTCCTGGCCGGCTCTCCCCTCTGGTGCATAGATTCAAAGTCACGTGACTCTGGTAAAAATGAGAGAAAAACAAAGCCCCCCCCCAGTTCCAAGAACATGCACTCTGGCTTTAGTCGGTGGCTTTTCACCCACAACAACATGGTGTCTAAGTCATCTTTGTCCCTCCTCCAACCTGACGCACAGCTGCTCTTCAGCACAGGGCTATGGAAAGTAGTGAACTCAGCATCCAGGGCTCAAGGGGCTGAGGGAGATCCGACCCCACACCCAGGGAAAGAGAAGGTTCTTGGGCTCAGGTGGGTGGGAAAGCGCTGAGCCTGGTCACAGTCAGCCCTTGTGGGGTTGGGAGAAAGACTGGGGTCCAGAGAGTCACTGGATGTCACAGAACAAAGTAGACTCCTGGAAGAGCCCATGAGGAAAATGTCAAGGAGGAAGGACTGGTCAAGTAAGAGATTGCGAGTGAGGACTTGGGAGAACTCAGAGCACGTAGAGGCCTTATCGTTGAGCACATACTATTTGCCTGGGAATGTGTGGGTGATTGAGGAGAACAAGGCCTTAAATAGGAGAAGGCAGCCTTGCAGAATAGGGGGCAAAGTAAGCCAGGCACATGGAACAGCATGTGCCAAGGTCCTGAGATGAGAAGAGCTCAGCAGGCAGCTGGAGATGTTGTCCAGGAGGGGAGATCCCCAGGGACCTGAGGATGTGAGACCAAACCTGAAGTGAGTTCACTCACCCGTTGCGCAGCAAGCCAATCTCTGACACCGGGTATGGTGGAAGAAAGTAGGAATTTTATTTTTGCACAGTGCTGAGCAAGGAGAGAGGGCAGCTAACGCTGAAATCCCAAACTCCTTGAAAAGCTAAAAGGAACGATTTTTATTTGGGCTTTTAGGTAGGGGAGGGGGTGCATATGGAGCTTTCCCACCAGCCCATCTGTGGCCTTGAGACTACTTGCAGAGAGGAGGGAGCCCAGGACCTTGCTGATCAGCAGCTTCCCCACTAGCCTATATCTCTTTGCGGGGAGGAGATAATCCAGGTGCTTGTCCTTGGCCATGTCTGTCTCCACGGAGGATAGTGGATTCTGGAGCCAGGAAGCCAGAGAGTAAGCAGGGAATGAGTGTTTTGGTTTTAACCCCATATATGCTGGGTTTAATGTGGGGCAACTGATATCAGGGTCGGTATCAGATGCAGAGGGGGCCTTAGAGCCCAGGGGCAGGGTTTATTCACAGTGGGAATGGGGAGGATTTCAGGCAGGGAGTTCTTCATCTTTGACAAGGAAATCCTCAAGGCCTTGGCTGCTGGATGGAAGTAGCTCGAAACAGGCGAGAGAAGGGAGATGAGCTGGGAGGGTTGGCCGGGCTGACAACGACTGTGACCTCAGGGGGTGATGGGGCCACAAAGCCCCTGATGGCTTCAGCGAAGGGGGAGGGTGTCTCTGTGAGAAGAGTCAGGTGGGAGGACATGAGGGGAGGTAAGTGGAAGGTTGACACAGGGTCCCCTGTGAAATGAGGGAAAGGGTCTGAAAGGACTTGAATGGTGACTGGGAGGTGAGGCCAAGAAATGCCCAAGGAGGAGTGAAGGCTGGGTCAGGACCCGACAGTGGGTGGCACATGGAGCCAGAGAACTCAGGCCAGAGATGGGCCTTCCCGTGTACAGGCTGTCAGAGGGGTCCCCTGGACGGGAAGGAGGGTAGGGTGCGGGCCACAATGGGCTCCGCAAAAGGACCCCAGACTGGGCCGCCTTCTACCTCAGGTGGAGGGGCCAGGCCAAGAGGAAGGGAGACCCTTCCTCCTCCTCCCCTCCCTGCTGTGGCAGGGCTGAGAGCATCAGGGTCCCTCAGGATCCTCAGGGCCACCAAGAAGCTCAGGTCAGGGTCATGGTGCAGCCATGGCCTCCTCCTGCTGGACTCACAGGGAGGCCCCAGGGGGCGGTCTTTCTAAGAATCAGAAGTTCCTACTGTGATGCAAAAGGCTCTGAGGCAGCTGGCAGACAAAGGAGGGGGACACTGACCCTCAGAGCTGCCCCAGGTCCTTGAGGCCTCCTCCCCACAGCCCTCCCACCCTGCACCCTCCCCTCCCCAGACAGTGGGCTTAGCCCTGGGCCAGATCAGGGAGGCTTCCCTCTGCTGGGATGTCTCCTCCTCACCAGGCCCATGTCTTCCTCCCTCCCTGCTCTGCCCTCACGTCAAGGCCCTGGGACCCTCCACAGTTCAGGCCCAGCACCAGCCCTCACCTCATCTCAGCAGCGACTGGTCCTGCCAACCACCCTGAGTGCACAGCTGCTCTGTGGGCATCTGCCTGAGGCAGGAGGTCAGGGAGGAGGGGAAGCTGGGGGAGGGGCATCTGGCCTCACAAATGCTGAGTACTGCTGGCCCCCAGCCCTTGCTCCTGGCTCCCCCCAGTCTCTGCATTGGCAGGTCCAGGTAAGGCCACAGGCCAGAGTTCAGACTCCTGCCCCGCCCTACTCAGCCCTCCTTCTGGGCCAGGTAGGGGTGCCCCCTCCCTCCCCCTCTGTCCCAGCTCCTGGGCCTCTGACCTTGGGACAAAGACCAAGGAGTTTCAGAGGTCCCAGCCCAGCTGGAGCGATGAAGACCCGAAGAGGGAGGTCGGGAGAGGAACAGAGGTGGCCAAAGCCCCCAGGCCGAGCCCCCTGCTGCCCCAGGAGTGGGCAGTGAGTGAGTGCTCCTGGGCATCAGGCCCTGTGATGAGCACGGCACCAGCCTGACATCTTCCCGTCTCCACCACACGCCTGTGGCCAGTTGTGAGCAGGGTCCCCATTACAGATTAGAGAGGTCAGATGGCCTGTCCTTGCTCCCCAGAGCCGGGACCCCAGTCCAGGTCCTTCTGAGACCTGGTCTCTCCCCGTAACCACTGGGCCCCCTGCCTCGCATCCTGACAGGCACTCGATTTGGTTCAACAACTTTATTAAGACATACGGGCTGCAGCCACAAGTCAGACCTGCAGAAGGAAACCTGAGCAGGAAGTACATGGTGGGCAGGGTGGCCAGGCTGTGCACAGCAAGGCGGTGAGGGAGGTGGTCAAGGACAGGTCAAGGGTAGGCAGGTGGCAAAGGTCACTTCTGAAGGTTCTCTGTGAAAAGGGGGACGTCAAAGGGCTGCATGGTGTGGCTACCCCTCCTGGACCCCATGGGGCCCCCTAGACCTGGATGTGGTACCTAAACAACCCAGCCATATAGGAGCAGAAACTCTCAAGCAGACTATTAATGAACTGGGCCACACTGCAAAGGGCCTGCCAGCCAGCAGCCACCTTCTCTCGCACCCAGGCCAGTACAGCCTGCAACCTCTGCTTCAGTCGCTGTAGCATCCCCATGAACGACCTCCATGCTCTGACCCAAAAGCTTTCTTCAGGCTCGGGTGCCTCTGGAGCCTCAACTTCCAGGATCCCTGGACCCTCAGGTTCAGGGTTGGGGACAGAGGACTTCTGAGCTCTGCGACGTAACTCGGACTTCATGTCAGGAAGTAAAGGAGCAGATTCCTGGGGGATAGGGGCTCTTCAGGGTCCCGCCTTGGGGGGCTGCAGCCCCACGGCCTGACCCTGGCTGAGGCCTCACAGCCTTTCTGAGTTTGCGATACAGAAGCCTACAGATGGAAACTGCCTACTTTCCTGCCAACAGCTCCACAGACACAAGGACTTTCCCAGAGGCTTAGCCCCTCACGTCCCCTCCGTGGCATAAACCAGGATGGCGGCGCCTGCTTGTTGGCTGACTGGCCTCGGAGCCCAGCACCAGGCCCACGCGGCTCATCTCACAGGAAACTGAGGGCAGGCCTCTGGCCACTGTTTGCTGGGTTGGGAGGCCTGGAGGCTGGTGCCAGAGAGCCTGCCACCCCCGAGCTCTCGGACTGCCATCCCTCCCCTTCTGCTCGGCGAGGGGGGGGGGGGGCGGGGGGGCTGTGTACACAGATGGCAGCACCAACATCCAGAGAGAGCAGGAGGAAGGGGAAGAAAGGAGGGCTGAGACAGGCGCCTCAAACTCACTGAGTTGTTCTTCCGATGGTGCTCCTCCACGGCGTCAAGAAAGTTTTCACTGAATTTGTCCTGGGGACAGGAGGGTACAGAGGCTGCAGACCTGCTCCTGAAGTCTGCAGTCCCCACTGTGGTCCCCAGGGGTCCAGGTGAGTCACAAGGGAGCTGAGAGCCCCGACTGCATAACCTGGACGAGCCCAGCTCCTGGGGTCTAAGGTTTGGGGGAGGGGCAAGGCCCAAACTCACCTCCAGGTCTTCTAGGCGTAAATCGACCTGTTGGAAAAAACCACCACGAGGTTTCAATCCCCCAGCCGCCCTCCGCCTCATCTTCTCCCCAAGCCCCAGTTTGTCGCCAGCACCCCCCCACCCCATAACTGGGTCCAGCCCAGGTACCTGAGGACCATGTGTTGGCATCGCTGCTCTGTCATCATTATGCCCAGAGACTTGGACACCTCCTGCAGCCTCCTGGGCCTCTGCATCCCCCCCACCTGTGCACTCACCTGCCACACAGGTGTGCATTTTGTCCAGTGTAGGGAATGAGCAAACCTGAGGTGGCACGTTCTTCCTCCTCATCGTCATCGTGACCACCCCACCCCCCAGGTTACGGGAACAGGGCGTGGGAGCACACTGACACACCTGTCCCTCTCCTTGGGATTGAACTTCGATATCATCAAGCCACCGGTCTAAAGTGTTGCGCTGTGAAGAGAGACAGAGTTTGGACAAAGAGTCCTGACCCTTCTCCCTCCTGGGTCGCAGGTGGGCCAGAACATTCTCAGCCTCACACAGCAGACCCCAGGTCCCCACTCGCCCCTCCCACCCCACACCATACATGGGGAAGAGCCTCTTACAAATCGGATCTTCCAACGTTCATTGTCTTCTCTGGACGTCTGTAGAGATAACAGTCACACTCAGATCCATGTGACCTAGCCAGCTGCACGCCTATAATCCATACTCACATGGACACACACACACACACTCATCGTGCACATACACTCACAAGTAACAACATTGCTGTGGAGCAGGCAGGGTCAACCCAGTTCCCGCATACACAGCCCTCTGTGGTCCTGTGTGAGAGTGGCCGAGAGAGGAACTGGCAGTGACCATTCCTTTGTGAGGCGGCCACAGAGACCCAGTGGTGCCTGCAGGCAGCTGCTCTCCTGACCGCTGACACTGCAAGCCCCCAGCAGCCCAGATCCATTCCCACCCGACACGTGTCTCCACCACAGAGGCAGGATGTACCCCACAGACATCCTTACCAGTCTTCATGCTGTGGCCCCAATCTGGCTTTAAACACACTGGTTTGCGGACCACAGGGTGATCAGTGCCACTAACAGTGTGTGCACGGCCCTGGGCAAATGTCTTTGTGGGGCACCTGCCTGCACAGTTTAGTCAGCAATGGTGCCATCCTGTCAGCCCCATGTCACAGGAAATAGGGCAAAGGAAGTGTCATGCCAGCCAGTGGGAACCACCTGCTCCCCAAGTCACCCTCCTAAACTGGGCCTGGCCCCTGGGTCCTGATGACCCCACTGTCACAAGGCCCAGAGTGCACAGGAGCATCTGGTCACCCTCAGGATTGGGGTGGGCAGTGAGGGAGGGTGGGGGAGGTGGGAGGGCACCCCAAAAAGGAGGAATAGACACTGAGGCCGATGCAGGTCCTGGGCTGCTGGTCCAGGAACCAGAGAGGAATTGGAAAAGTTCCCCGGAAAGCACCACCCACCCCCAGCCCCCAGGTTTCCAGGGCGTGAAGGGTCTCCTGGGACTGGAGACTCTTCTCACCCTCCCTTCACCAGCTTTCCCCACACACATGTCAGGTCTACTCACGAAACTAACACCCTTGTGCCATAATACTCATTGCTCCTTGGTGCCCCTACACTCACACCCACACACGCCTCTTCTCACACTCACACAAGCACACACACAGAGCTGCCCTCTAGAATTTACCTCCCAGGCAAGGATTCTGGCCCCACAGCCAGGACCTGCTACATAAAGTGAAGGACTCTGAGCAGAATGAAACTGTGGGTCCCTTTGTCAATAATTATTCAGAATCTCAGGTTGGTGACAGCAGAGCATTCAATGAACCAATTTCAGGGCCACTGGGAAACTGGAACCCTGAGGAGGGCTCAGATCGCTGCCCATGACCCCTGCTTCCCCAGCAGCTGCCCCCATGGCCCAGGGAGAACAGGACAGAGCCAGGTGCATGGGGAGGGATCAATGTGGGTGGGAGCCAGCATTGGTGAGAGACGGGGACACACAGCAGAAATGGGACTCCAGGGCCCACTGTCCCCACGTCACCTGCTCTCACTCACCTTGGGGTAGCCCATGGCAGCTCAGGATTCCAGGGGCTGTGCCCTGCGGGGAGGACAGTTGTGAGGAAAAGTGTTTCAGAGAAGCAGCCTCTCTCACGCCCAGGAAAGTCCCTTTGTCCAGCTCCCTCCCTAGGCCTCCTCTGAGTCACTCACTGCCCCAAGGGCCTCTCAGCACAGAGCCACAGCTGAGGTTTGTGGTGCAGAGGGAGGTGCAGCTAATTTAAGAGCAGAGGAAGGAAGAGTGGAGGAGGGCAGAGCCTGCCAGGGGGTAGGATGCAGGGCTGGCTCTGTGTGTGTGTGTCTGTGTGTGTCTGTGTGTGTGTGACAGAGACAGAAGGAAGAAGAGACAAGGAGACCAAGCTCTGAGGGCCCTGGGTGGGGAGGGTATGTCCTTTCCACTGGAGCTCCCTGGTAGTGGCTCCTCCACACTCTGAGCTGGGGTGCAAATCTCTGAGCCCAGTAATGGGCCTCTTCCCCCCACTCCATCAGCCGGAGACAGGGAAGTAGCAGAGGGGAGCGTCCAGGGTTGGGAAAGCAGGTTGGGAATCTCCTGGAGCTTCTGAGAATGAAGTCAGCCGGGTGGGGGTCCAGGTACCGGGAATGCCAACCAGGTCCCCTGAAAGGAGAGCTGCTCATCTCCAATGTCCAAAGAAGGTTCTGGAGAAGCTCCTGGCTCAGGATAGGGCAGGACCTGCAGTCCCCTGAGGTGGGCCCCCCAGACCTAACCACCACACAGGCTCCAGCAGGGGCGGCTGACAGCAATACCTGTCTGCCCCTGGGACAGGATGAGGCCCTTAGGAGGGGCTGAAGGAAGCCTTGCTGACCATGTAGACCTGGTTGGCCAGGCTCTCCTGAGCCTCCCGGGGCCCCACAATCCTGCAGCACCTCTGCAGGAGCCCCCCAGGCTCCGGTGAGCCCCACAGGGTTAGCCTCACACAACCTGGTCACCTCGCAGCTCTTACCTAACACCCTACTTGGGACCAAAGCCCCTCACAGTTCAGCACAGCCATTGTCCTGCCCTCTGTGCTAGGGTCCCAGGGCTGCTATGAAAAGACCCACAGATTGGGTGGTTAAACACACAAATCTCTTCTCTCAAGTTCTGGAGGCTGGAAGTGCAAATCAAGGTGTTGGAAAAATTGGTTCCTTCCCAGGGCCGAGGGAGAAGGATATGTTCCAGGCATCTCTCCTAGGCCTGTAGATGTGCACATGGCGATTTTCCTGTATACGTGCCTGAGTCCAGATTTCCCATTTTTATAAGGACACCAGTCATATTGGTTTAGGGCCCACCCTAATGACATCATTTTAACTTCATTCCCTCCGTAAAGACCCAATCTCCCACTGAGGTACTAGGGGTTAGAACTTCAGCATATGAATTTGGGGGACACAATTCAACCCCTGACATCCTGAAGAAGGACCCAAGACCCTGAGGGGCCACCTGTGTGAGCCCCAGAGGGACAGACCTACAAACACACTTGCCTGGTGACAGTCTCACTTGGGTTAACTAGACCCCAGCTCGTGTCTCCCTGCCCCTTCAGAGCCCAGTCAATTGCCTGAAACCTGCTTTCCACACCCAGGAAGTCCAAACCCTTCCCTGGGCCATCCTTGAAATCCAGGGTGGGAGAAAGAAGGGAGCTGCTCCTGCTTCAGCTGCAAGCAGTGTTTCTGGGCTTCTTCTCCACAATCCTGCTTCCCTGACCCCATGTGGCACTTGGCCCCTCCAGGAGTGTCTCAGAAAGGCCACCATCTGAAGGCACCTTGTTTGTTTCTTTTTCTTGCCTAATTGCTCTGGCTACGACTTCCAATACTATGTTAAACAAGAGTGGTGAAAGTGGGCATCTTGTTCCTGTTCTTAAATGGATAGCTTTCAGTTTTTCTCTGCTGAGAATGATATTAGCTGTGGGTTTGTCAAATATGGCCTTTCTTATTTGAAGGCACCTTGTGTTTCACTGGGAAATGTATTTTTATTTTTTAATAGCTTTTGTGAGATATAATTCACATACAACACAATTCACCCTTTAAAGTGTACAATCAGCTCACACTGTTCAGGCGTCACCACAGTCAATTTCAGAAACTTTCACCACCTCAAAAAGAAATTCTGCACCCTTCCGTCATCATCCCTTAACTCCCACGTCCCCACCCCTCACCTGGCCCAAGAAACCACTCATCTATTTTCTGTGTCTATGGCTTTTCCTCTTCTGGACATTTCATATAAATGGAAACAGTCACACGGGATCCGTTGTGTGCATCTTCTTTCCCTTAGTCTAAAGTTTTCAAGGTTCATCCATGTTGTAGTGCATGTCATTGCTTCATTCGTTTTGTGGCTGAATAATATTTCACTGTAAGGATGGACCAAACTTTGTTTATCCATCACCTATTGATGGACATTTTGGGCGTTTCCCCCTCTCGGCTGTTGTGAGTAATGCTGCTGTGAACATTCGTATACAAGTTTTTGTGTAGACAGATGGTTTTTTCTTGAGTATATACCTAAGAGTGGAATTGCTGGGCCTTATGGTAACTATGCGTTCAACTTTGTGAGGTACCACCAGACTGATTCCAAAGTGACAACACCATTTTACACTCATGGCAGCAGGGGATGAAAGTTCCAATTTTTCCACATCCTCACCAGCACTTACTATTATGTCTTTTTGATTCTAGCCATCCTATGGGTGTGAAGTGGTACCTATTATGGTTTTGATTTACATTTCCCTCATGACTAAAGATGTTGAGCATCTTTTCATGTGCTTATTGGCCTTTTTTATGTCTTCCTTGGAGAAACGTATACTCTGATCCTGTGCCTTTTTTCAAATAAGGTTGCCTTTTTATTATGAAGTTGTAAGAGTAGTTTATATATTCTCGATATGAGTCCCTTATCAGATTATAATTTCCAAATACTTTTCCCCATTCTTTGGGTTGTCTTTTCACTTTATTAATGGTTTCCTTGGAAGCACAAAGTTTCAAATTTTCATTATGACACCGTACCATTCTTAAAACAAAAATAATCCACTCGACACGGCAATTTTGTCTAGTAGACGTAATCAATTCTTAAACGCTGGGGAAGGAGAAGTTTCCGTGTCACGCTGAAAGCAGCCTCACCTTTCACACGGACGCCTCTCCTCTGGGCTCCTCCACCACCAACCAAGAATAACTTTTGGGTTCCTCTCTGTGCTTCCTCCTCCCACCCTCTCTCCTTCTGGCCCTTCACTTGCCTCCCATCAACTCTGGATTCAACCTCATGAGCAAAGCAGAGCGATTCAAGTCCCTCAGTACCTGCCACCAAACTTCATCCCAGGTCCCTCAGTGCTGAGAGGAAATGAAGGGCTTTCTCTCCAGTCATTTTCCTTGTCCCCCTGGGTGTTAAAGTAAATGAGTTTCGCTCTCCTTACACTCTGAAGAGAGCCTGATGGAGCCCCAGACCGCTGGTTGTCTGGTGGCTTAGCATTCTCAGGTCACAAGCTGGTCAAAGGCACCACCAGGGTGCCCTCGGACTGCTCTGGTTGTCATGACCCACAGGGGGCCAATGTCCCCGCCCACTGGGACTGCAGTCCACAGCCTTGGGTGTGAGCAGCTCTGCAGGGCCACTGCAGTCAGACCAAGAAAGGTTGGTAAGTGACCCCAACTACGGGGGGGTGGACCCCACTCCGGGAGGTCCTCGGCTTGGCTCTGTAGCGAACGTGAAGTGATGGGGCCACAGGAGGGAGAACATGGCAGAGACAGAGAAAACACATCCGACAGTGTCAGGAGCTGCTAGCCCAGCTCCCTTGTCCACCAAGCCACCCACCTCCCAGCCTGTTCAAATGCAGACTCCTGGTCCCACCCCCAGAGTGAGGATTCAGGATGAGGGCATGGCATCTGCATTTTTAAGTTCTCTGGGTGATTCTGATGTGGAATATTCCAGAACCACAGGCCCAGTGGCACTGATTTAGATTCTGAATTTTGTGGGGACTGGGGGCATGATTGAGGTGGCCCAGACCCCCCCATTTGTCACCCAGGATGCTGAGGAGGCAATGACGCTGATTGAGAGGGAACTCAGTCCAGTGTCTTTCTTCCAGTCCTGAGCTGATGGGGGCCCAGGAGTTCTCCCTGAGGGAAGCGGCAGACACTCCAGTGTGGAGGCTGTGGGAGCTTCTGCAGAACTAGGAGGGTGTCCCACTGAACGAGGGCAGTCCTGGGTCCCGGGTGGTGACGAGCAAGGAGGAACACGTGGCAGGATGGTGAAGGGTCACCTGCATGACAACTGATTTCACTCAGGTCAAGGGCACTGGTGCTCAGGGGTGGTCTCAAGCTTGGGTCCAGGATCACCACCTATGTGGGGTTGACTAGGATTTTCTGGAAGCAGACAGGTTGAGAAACTCAGAGCAGCAGGTGGAGTGGGGCCAGGGATCAGCTTCCCCATTGGGCCTGCCCTCTAAAGACCCAAACAGCCTGGAGCTGCTGTGGCCGGGCGGGGCCAGGGCTACAAGACAGCAGCCGCCAGAGCTCTGAGAAAGGCTAGCTATTCCGGGAAAAGGAGAGTCCTGAGCTCCAAGAAAGGCTAGCTATTCCGGGAAAAGGAGAGTCCTGAGCTCCGAGAAAGGCTAGCTATTCCGGGAAAAGGAGAGCCCTGGGGAGGCAGTGCCCAGCCAGAGTCTCTGGGCCCAGGCTCCAGGCTCATTTGCCCACCCCCAAGGAATGGTGAGGGGTACTAACTGCCAAGGCACCCTCTGGCAATCCTGTCCTCACCACACCCTGAGCAGTGTCCCCCACATAGAGTCTGTCCCCCAAAGTTAGACTTGCTGCTGCTAGAGGTGAGTAGGAGATGGAGGGGAAGCTGGGAGGGCCTCCTGAGTATGGGGTGACCAGCCCCTGTGTGCCACCGTGCATCATGGAGGGGAGGCTCAGGCCCACTCTCCTAAGCCCAGCCTCAGTTGGGGAGGAAGGGCCTTCTCTGTGGTCGCTGTGGTCTCCAGGGTTAGATGGATAACAGCCTGGTTGTTCTTGGGGACCTGCCTGTGTGTCACACACACTCTGTTACACTGTTGCCTCCCCCCGGCTCCCGTAACTTCCTAACGCTCTCTGGTCTGTGCCCCCTTCGCTCTCTCTGAGGGTAACCCTGTAACTCATTCTGAGTCTCCCCTGCCAGCTACACCCTCAGTTTCGGACTCTGGTGCACAGATTCAAAATCACATGACTTCTAGTAAAAACAGGAGAGGAAATAAAGCGCCCCCAGCTCCGAGAACACACCCTTCTGCTTTAGTCGGTGGCTTTTCATCCACAACAACATGGTGTCTGAGTCATCTTTGCCCCTCCTCCAACCCGACACACAGTTGCTCTTCAGCACAGAGTTGTGGAAAGTAGTGAACTCAGCATCCAGAGCTCAAGGGGCTGAGGGAGATCCGACCCCACACCCAGGGAAAGAGAAGGTTCTTGGGCTCAGGTGGGTGGGAAAGCGCTGAGCCTGGTCACAGTCAGCCCTTGTGGGGTTGGGAGAAAGATTGGGGTCCAGAGAGTCACTGGAAGTCACAGAACAAAGCAGACTCCTAGAAGAGCCCAAGGAAGAAAATGTCAAGGAGGAAGGACTGGTCAAGTAAGAGATTGCAAGTGAAGCATTGGGAGAACCCACAGCACTGAAAAGCTTTATGGTTTCTTGAGCGGCTACTGTGTGCCAGGGAATGTGCTAGGCTATTGATGGGAACAAGGCCTGAAATAGAAGGGGGAGGCAGCCTCAGAGAAGAGGAGGAAGGGCATCCTAGGCAGAGGGAATAGCATGTGCAAGGGCCCTGAGATGAGAGGAGCTCAGCAGGCAGCTAGAGATGTTGTCCATGAAGGTAGATCCCCAGGGACCTGAGGATGCAGAGGGGGCCTTAGAGCCCAGGGGTGGGGTTTATTCACAGTGGGAACGGGGAGGATTTTAGGCAGGGAGTTCTTCATCTTTGACAAGGAAATCCTCAAGGCCTTGGCTGCTGGATGGAAGTAGCTCGAAACAGGCGAGAGAAGGGAGATGAGCTGGGAGGGCATCACAGTTGTCCCGGCTGACAACGACTGTGACCTCAGGGGGTGATGGGGCCACAAAGCCCCTGATGGCTTCAGCGAAGGGGGAGGGTGTCTCTGTGAGAAGAGTCAGGTGGGAGGACATGAGGGGAGGTAAGTGGAAGGTTGACACAGGGTCCCCTGTGAAATGAGGGAAAGGGTCTGAAAGGACTTGAATGGTGACTGGGAGGTGAGGCCAAGAAATGCCCAAGGAGGAGTGAAGGCTGGGTCAGGACCCGACAGTGGGTGGCACATGGAGCCAGAGAACTCAGGCCAGAGATGGGCCTTCCCGTGTACAGGCTGTCAGAGGGGTCCCCTGGACGGGAAGGAGGGTAGGGTGCGGGCCACAATGGGCTCCGCAAAAGGACCCCAGACTGGGCCGCCTTCTACCTCAGGTGGAGGGGCCAGGCCAAGAGGAAGGGAGACCCTTCCTCCTCCTCCCCTCCCTGCTGTGGCAGGGCTGAGAGCATCAGGGTCCCTCAGGATCCTCAGGGCCACCAAGAAGCTCAGGTCAGGGTCATGGTGCAGCCATGGCCTCCTCCTGCTGGACTCACAGGGAGGCCCCAGGGGGCGGTCTTTCTAAGAATCAGAAGTTCCTACTGTGATGCAAAAGGCTCTGAGGCAGCTGGCAGACAAAGGAGGGGGACACTGACCCTCAGAGCTGCCCCAGGTCCTTGAGGCCTCCTCCCCACAGCCCTCCCACCCTGCACCCTCCCCTCCCCAGACAGTGGGCTTAGCCCTGGGCCAGATCAGGGAGGCTTCCCTCTGCTGGGATGTCTCCTCCTCACCAGGCCCATGTCTTCCTCCCTCCCTGCTCTGCCCTCACGTCAAGGCCCTGGGACCCTCCACAGTTCAGGCCCAGCACCAGCCCTCACCTCATCTCAGCAGCGACTGGTCCTGCCAACCACCCTGAGTGCACAGCTGCTCTGTGGGCATCTGCCTGAGGCAGGAGGTCAGGGAGGAGGGGAAGCTGGGGGAGGGGCATCTGGCCTCACAAATGCTGAGTACTGCTGGCCCCCAGCCCTTGCTCCTGGCTCCCCCCAGTCTCTGCATTGGCAGGTCCAGGTAAGGCCACAGGCCAGAGTTCAGACTCCTGCCCCGCCCTACTCAGCCCTCCTTCTGGGCCAGGTAGGGGTGCCCCCTCCCTCCCCCTCTGTCCCAGCTCCTGGGCCTCTGACCTTGGGACAAAGACCAAGGAGTTTCAGAGGTCCCAGCCCAGCTGGAGCGATGAAGACCCGAAGAGGGAGGTCGGGAGAGGAACAGAGGTGGCCAAAGCCCCCAGGCCGAGCCCCCTGCTGCCCCAGGAGTGGGCAGTGAGTGCTCCTGGGCATCAGGCCCTGTGATGAGCACGGCACCAGCCTGACATCTTCCCGTCTCCACCACACGCCTGTGGCCAGTTGTGAGCAGAGTCCCCATTACAGATTAGAGAGGTCAGATGGCCTGTCCTTGCTCCCCAGAGCCGGGACCCCAGTCCAGGTCCTTCTGAGACCTGGTCTCTCCCCGTAACCACTGGGCCCCCTGCCTCGCATCCTGACAGGCACTCGATTTGGTTCAACCAACTTTTATTAAGACACATGGTCTAGGGGGTGACCTTAACCCCCATGGCTGGGTGGTTAAGTTTGTGCATTCCACTTCAACGGCCCAGAGTTTCGCCAGGTCGGATCCTGGGCGCGGACACGGCACCACTCATCAGGCCATGCTGAGGCGGCGTCCCACACGGCACAGTCAGAAGGACCTACAACTAGAATATACAAATATGTACTGGGGGACTTTGGGGAGAAGAAGGAAAAACCAAAATAAAACAGATGTTAGCTCAGGTGCCAATCTGAAAAAAAAAAATCGGGGCTAGAGCGACAAGTCAGCCCTGCAGAAGGAAACCTGGGCGGGAGGGCGTGGCGGGCAGAGTGACCAGGCCTTGCACAGGCAGGAGGTGAAGGAGGTGGTCAAGGACAGGTCAAGGAGAGCAGGTGGCAAAGGCCACTTCAGAAGATTCTTTCTGATGGAGGAAGTCAAAGGGTTGCGAGATGTGGCCACTCCTCCTGGACCCCGTGGGGCCCCCTGACCTGGGTGAAGACCTGAGCCACAAAGGACCAGAGACTCTTAAGCACACTCCGGATGGACTGGACCGTACTGCGTAAAGCCTACAAGTCAGCTCCACTTTCTGCACCCAGCCCACTGCCTCCTGCAACATCTTCTGCTGTCCTCCAGCAGCTCTTGGAACAATCTCAGTGCTCTGTCACAGAAGTTGTCTGGGCTCCACAGCCTCTGGAGTCTCAGGTTCTGGGATGGGGCCAGAGGGCTTCTGGACACTAGAAGGGGCCTCTGGACTTTCAGGATCCGGAGTGGGGCTGGAAGGACTGCAGACTCTGCAAGGGCCCTCCTGCTGCACTTCAGAAAGTAAGCCCTTTCCTGCAGGGATGTGGGCCATTCAAGGTCCTGCCTGTGGGGATGCAGCCCCAGGTCCTGACCCTGGCTGATGCCTTCCAGTCTTTCTTAGTCTGGGAAATGACAGAAACTGCCTGCTTTCTCACCAGCTTTCCACAAACACGAGGACTTTCCCAGAGGCTTGGCCCTTCAGGTCCCCTCCGTGGTATAAACCACGACGGCTGCACCTACTTGTTGGCTGACTGGCCTCGGAGCCCAGCACCAGGTCCACCAGGCACATCTCACGTGGAACTGAGGGCAGGCCTCTGGCCACTGTCTGCTGGGTGAGGAGGCCTGGAGGTTGGTGCCAGAGAGGCTGCCACCTCCTGAGCTCTCTGGGGGCCATCCCTCCACCCCTCATTCAGGGTGGTTGTATACAGACATGGCAACATCAAAATCAAGAGAGAGAAAAAGGGGAAGGGGAAACAAGGGGCATTAAGACAGGCACGTCATCTCACCATGTAGTTTCTCTGATAGAGAATATCCATATGGTCAAGCAAGATTTCACTGAATTGGTCCTGGGGACAGGAGAGCACAGAGGCTGCAGACCTGCCCCTGCCTGCTGAAGCCTGCAGTCCCCACTGTGGCCTCCAGGGGTGCAGTGAGACATAAGGGAGCCACGAGCCCAGACCCAATAACCTGGATGACCCAGCTCCTGGGAACTAAGCTTTGGGGGAGGGGAAAGATCAAAACTCACCTCCACATGTACTAGGACCATCTGGACCTATTGGGAAAATAACACACAGTTTCAATCCCCCGGCTCCCTCCCTTTCTATCTCCTCCTCAAGCCCCGGCCTGTCCTCAGCCCCACCTCCCCCCATAACTGGGTCCAGCTAGGTATTCAGGGACCAGGTGTCTGGCATTGCTGCTCTGTCACCAGTATGCTCTGTGACTGGGACACCTCCCTCAGCCTCCCTGGGCCTTGGTATCCTCCACCTGTGCACTCACCTGCCACATTGGTGTGCATTTGGTCCACTGTAAGGGATGAGCAAACCGGAGGTGGCACCTTCATCATCATCATCATCATCATCATCATCTTCGTCATGAAACAACCCCACCCCCAAGTTACGAGAGCACGGGGTGGGGGCACGCTGACCTACCTGTGCATCTCCTTGGGGTTGACCTTTGATTTTATCACAGAAATTGCCTACATCCCCGCACTGTGAAGAGAGGCAGAGTTGGGACAAAGAGGCCTGATCCTCCTCCCTCTGGGTCCCAGGTGGGCCAGAACATTCTCAGCCTCACATAGCAGAGCCCAGGCCCCTGCTCACCACCCCAACCACACATGGGGAAGAGCTTCTTACCTCTTCAGTTCTCCAACTCTTATCCGGGACTCGGGATCTCTGTGGAGGTAACAGTGACATTCAAATCTTATATGACTTTCTACACCCCCACACCTGTTACACACACACACACACTCATCGTGCACACAAACATACAAGTAACAACATTGCTCTGGACCGGGCAAGGTCAACCTGGTTCCCACTACACGGCCCTCTGTGGTCCCAGGTGAGAGTGGCTGAGCAAGGAATCGGCGGTGACCATTCCTCTGTGAGGCGGCCACAGAGAGCTAGCGGTGCCTGCAGCCAGCTGATCTCCTGACCGCTGACGCTGCAAGCCCCCAGCAGCCCAGATCCATTCCCACCCGACACGTGTCTCCACCACAGAGGCAGGATGTACCCCACAGACATCCTTACCAGTCTTCATGCTGTGGCCCCAATCTGGCTTTATACACACTGGTTTGGGGACCACAGGGTGATCAGTGCCACTTACAGTGTGCGCACGGCCCTGGGCAAATGTCTTTGCGGGGCACCTGCCTGCACACTTTGAGTCAGCAATGGTGCCATCCTGTCAGCCCCATGTCACAGGAAATAGGGCAAAAGATGCCCACCTTTTACTTTTAAAGTAATTATTGATGGGCATGGATTTACTGCCATTTCATTAACTGTTTTTAGCTGTTTTTAGTTCCTCTGTTCCTTTCTTCTTCTCTTGCTCTCTTCTTTTGTAGTTTGATGACTTTCTTTACTGTTATGCTTAATTCTTTCTCATTATCTTTTGTGTGTCTACTCTGGGTTTTTTCTCGGTGGTTACCATGAGGCTTACATATAACAATTTATATTTATAATTGTCTGTTTTAAGCTGATAACAACTTAAGTTTGAACACATTCTAAAGCCCTACCTTTTTACTCTCCCCCCGCAATGTTTTATGTTTTCAATGTCACATTTTACATCTTTTTATTTTGTGTATCCCTTAACTAATTATTGTACTTATAGTTATTTTTACTGCTTTCGTCTTTCAAAATTCATGGTAGCTCTATAAGGATTAATCCACTACTTTCACTATATATTTATCTTTCCAGTGAGACTTAGACTTTCCCAGGTTTTCCTGTTGTTAATTAGCGCCCTTTCTCTTCCGCTTAAAGAAGTCCCTTTAACATTTCTTGTAAGGCCAGGTTAGTGGTGATGACGTCCTTTAGCTTTTGCTTCTCTGGAAAAATCTTTCTCTCTCCTTCAAGTCTGAATGAGAACTTTGCTGCATAGAGGATTCTTGGTCGGAAGTTTTTCCCTTTAAGTACTTGGAATATATTGTGCCACTCCCTGCTGGCCTGCATGGTTTCTGCCGAAAAATCCGCTGATGGCTTTGTAGGGAATTCCCTTGCACGTAACAAGTTGTGTTTTTCTTGCTGCTTCTCAGATTCTCTCCTTGTCTTTAAATTTTGACACTTTAATTATAATATGTCTTGTTGTTGGTATGTTTTGGTTCATCTTTTTTGAAACTCTCTGGGCTTCCTGGATCTGGATATCTGTTTCCTTCTCCAGGTTAGGGGAGATTTTAGCCATTATTTCTTCAAATAAGTTTTCTGCCCTTCCTCTTTCTCTTCTCCTTCTGGGCCTCCTATAATGTGAATGTCAATCCTCCTGATGTTGTCCCATGAGTCCCTTAAGCCATCTTCATGTTTTTCATTTTGTTGCTCTGATTGAGCGAGTTCCTCTGTCCTGTCTTCAAGTTCACTGATTCCTTCTTCTGCTTCATCTGGTCTGCTGTTGAACCCCTCTACTGTTTTTCAGTCCATTTACTGTATTCTGCAGGTCTGTGACTTCTGTTTGAAACTTTCTTATATTTTCTATCTCTTTATTAACATTCTTGCTGTGTTCATCCATTCTTCTTCTGAGTTTAGCGAGCATCTTTAAGACCACTTCTTTGAACTCTTTATCAGGTAAATTACTTATCTGTCTCAATAAGGTATTTTTTTCTGAGGCTTTATCTTTTATTTTTGTTTGGAAACTATTCCTTTGTTTTTTCATTTTGCTCAACACTCTGTGTTGGTTTCTATGCATTAGATAAAACAGCCACCTCTCCTAGTCTTGAAGGGTTGGCCTGCTGGAGGAGATGAAAATTATTTATCAACCCTGTCCTAGCTCTTGGTTGTCTCTCAAACCTTCGTGACTTCCCAAGCAGCCTGTTTAATTTTTAATAGCTCCCAGTAGTTGAGGGTGTGTCAAGACCCGTGAGCATCCCAAAGGTGAGCATCTGAGTCAGCACCTAGATTCAGGCTGACTAGAAGCCAGACCCTGGGGAAGCAGCTTTTAAAGAATGAAAATATATACAGACCTGTGGGAACACAAGCATAAGCACTGCTGGTCCCCAGAGACAGGTGATCTGGTGTGTCCCCTGGTCAGCAGTCGCAAAAATCAGGGCTTCAGGTGAGTGTATAAGCTTCTTTCTGGGAGACAGTGGTGAGCTGGGGTGAGGGAGTGGAAGAGTGCAAAGATGGCATCCCCCAGCCAACGTTCTCTAAGAGCAGCTCCGTAGCCCCTGGATGTGGCCAAACCTAAAGCCTGATCCTAGGAAAGCAAATAGGCCTCTTTCTCAGAAAGCCTGGGGTGTGTTTCAGTCTGCTATCTGCACAGGGCCCTGGTGGTGGAAGCCTGCCAAGAACTGAATCTCCAATAATTACAGTCCCATGGGACCCTAGGACACAAATGCCATCCCCCTCCAGAGCCAGGCAATCAAGGGGCATCCCCTGGGTGGGAGCCACAAAAGCCGGGTCACCAAACATAAAAATAGGGTCACTAGACATGTGTGGAAGCTCCCCTCTGGGAGACACTTGCGCTCTGGAGCATAGCAGAGAGACAGTAAGAATATGGCACCCGCTGAAGAAAGGGAAAGAAAAAAGAAGAAAAAGAAAAAGGAGAAAAGAGAAATAATAAGAAGAAAGAAAAACAAAGATGGCACCCACTGACTTTAGCAAGTGGAGGGAGAGCAGGAAGACAGTGCCCACCAGGCTCTGACCCTGGAGAGTATCCCAGCAGGCTTCTGCCCCTCAGACCAATGTTGTAAAATCATCAAATGAGTCTCATTCACATGAAGTCTAGCTGCTCTTGAAAGGGCTGCCTCTGCGCTGGGTCCTGGGGCGGGTGAGTCTGGGGCAGGCCCTTCACCAGCTCTTCCTCAGTTCCTCAGGACCCGTGGGTCTGCTGGGCACAGCCCTGTTGGTCTTGAAAGCCAGATGTTCGGGGGGCTTTAAAACATCTCAGGTGCTGGTCTTAAAAGTTGGGGTGCCTGATGTGGGGTACAAACCCTTCACTCCATAGGGAGAAGGGCTGGGTTTTGAGTCCCCTCCTGATTGCGGTCACTGCACCTGGGAGGGGGTTTGTGAGGAGATTGTGTCTCAGCCTTTCCTATCTAGCTTCCATGTGGTTTCCCTCTTACTAGATGTGAAGGGGTTGCTCTGCCAGTTTTTAGGTTGTTTTCAGAGGAAATTGTTCCATATGTAGCTGTAGATTCAGTGTGTCTGTGGTAGGAAACATGTTCAGGATCTTTCTATGTCACCATTTTGATCTGGAACCCTCCAATTTGCCCTCCTAAACTGAGCCTGGCTGCTGAGCCCTGGAGAATCCCACTGTCACAGCCCAGAGAGCACTGGAGCATCTGGTCACCCTCATGATTGGGGTGGGGGTTGAGGGAGGTTGGAGGGCACCCCAAAAGGGAGGAATAGGCACTGAGGCTGACGCAGGTCCTAGGCTGCTGTTCCAGGCAACCGAAAGCAATTGTAAAACTTTCCAAGAAAAAAATAAATAAAAAATTTTTAAAACTTCCCAGGAAATTGTAACCACGGGCCCTCCAAGACCAGTTCAACTGACTCCATCTTATCAACAGGGAAATTAAGAGTGGTTTTTCAAGAACAGGGATCCCTTGTCCAGTTCAGGCAGGTTGAGACCACCAACCCAACAACTGCACAAATGCTTGATAAGTGACTATTTTGACATCAAAGGGCTAAAAACTCCATCCTCACTTCATGCTTACACCACCATTTGTCCTATAAAGAGACACCCAGCTTGACTACACGTGCACAGATCATCAATTCTGTTCACTTCTCCTTACAATCAATCATCTAGCTCCACGCTTCAGACTGCCTTGAACTTAATCCCATAAATTTTTCACCAAACTGTGGGTCAGGGAGACAGATCTGAGAGCATATGCCCCTGTCTCCTTGCAGATCAGTCTAGCAATTAAGTTGCTTTCTTTTCCCAAAAGCTCATGCCATAATAATTGGCTTTTTTAATGTGTATCAGGCAAGAGAACCCCAATTTTGTGTGGTAACCATTTTGTTAACCACGAAGGGACAGGGTCCTGTGATTGCCTGCTTGAGGCTCTGGAATCCCCACAGTGGGGTTCTTTTCATCAACCCTACGTGGCCACCTAGACAATTTTGTCTAGAGGCTCAGCTGATAGCATTTCGTTTCCCACTGGGGCACTCCAGGCCCCATGATGTTGCTTTTTCTTTTTGGAGAAGAAACAGCTTCTGCATCAAGATGTCTCTGGGCTCTGGGTGAGTAACTTTAAGAAAGCGACTATCCTTTACCTTGTCTCTCTGGTTTGATTCCCCGGAAATACAAGTTTGACTTGTATTCTGGGGAATCCTGGCAGGATGAGGCCCAAAGCCTAGATCTGAACCACTCCAGGTAATTGGAGGCACGATAACAGGCTGACTCATGAAGCTGCTCCTGAGTAGCTCCTAGCACTGGTCTGAGCTACTCCTGGTTCTGAGCAATTCCTGGCAAACCAGCTAGTCTTCTCGTCTGTATCATATATAAAATTGCATTGTGTGTTAATGTTTGTCTAAATTGAATTGGCTGTTTTGGGGACTGAGTTTCTCAGTGACTGTAACAAACTCTCTTTAGAAATTAGCTTGTTGGTTGTGGCCACCTTGGGAAGAGCCCCCTAAAATGGAAATAACTGTAAACAGCTGGCAAGATAACCCAGGATAATTTAAAATTACAGTGGCCACTTTAGGCTCCTTTTGAGCTTTCAAACTGAGAACAAAGAAATCTTTAATCTTTGAAGAGTTGAGGGCTCCACCTTCTGGCACAATTGCTCAAAACCTAAAGGTTCCAGAAGCTGTAAATATTTACAAAGAACTGCAAAATCTAACCAATCTTGTTTAGTGTCCTGAGAGCTTGGCTTAGTAATTGTCAGGTTGGAGGTCCCAAAATACAGTTGGAGAAAATGCAGTTGTACCCCATTTTTCAGTCAGAGATGGTCAGATAGAAATGTGACTTGCATACCCCTTTGTAGCTAAGGGTCCTACCAAACTGCTGTCAGGTTTGGGGGAATTACATTGGCCATTAGAAGGAATGTTCTAATTAGATGAGATAATTTTAAAGTGCACTTAAAAGCAAAGACTTCAAAATTCCGAAGTAATCTTATTGAAAATTTTGTTGCAAAAAGAAAAAAAATAAGTTATAAAAGGTACCTAAAAGAAAAGCTATTAGGTCATGGCTTTACAGACACTGCATAATCTGCTCCCAGAGTTAATGAGACTCTGAGAGATATTCTGGGAAATTGATGTTCAGTACAGCCAGATATAGTTATTGCTCATCTCGGCTGAAACCTGACAAGGTATTTGGAAGGATTTAGCAACTTATGATCAGAAATTTGGCCAAACTGGAAGTTGATATTCAGAGGCTGATAGGAATTTTCTTTGCAGGTCTTCTTCCCTAAGTTAAAATAAAGCTAAGCACTGGAGGGAAAGAAGCAAGTTAGCAATGATGTACTGGACAGGTAGCTCAACCTATAGAGTCGTTTAAGTCACAACCCAATGTCTGAGGAATTAAGAGCAACTGTCCTTAAAAAAAAAATTCCTTGCAAAACTGGAAATGCAGCTCTAGAAGCAGTTCCGATTCCAACCATTTCATTTATCTCAAAAAGCTTGTAACCTCTCTGGGAACTGTCAGCCAGCCCATCAGCAGTTCCTAAGACCAAAGGAAAAAAAGACAAAAAGGAAAGAAAAATGGCCATAAGAACACCCTTGCCCAAGCTCTAGAATCTTAAGTGTCTTCTCCACAAATATTAGTAGAAAAAAGCTTAATGAAAACTTGGGATTCAACTACTCTTTCATAACTAGTGAGATTTGTATTACTATGACTGATTCATGGCAGTAATTTTAAAACAATAGCTGTGGAACCTCTGTGTATGTGTGTTATATATATGTGATATCTTATCTCTGGATGATATAGTTTCTAAAGGAGTTCTGTTCAATTGGTTTAAAGGAAGTGCTTACATAAGTTATTTCTAAATTTAATAGAAACTAACCCAAATGTCTTTCAAGTTAACATGATATAAATTAATCTTTGGGACATGAGAGCTTATTGAAGTTTGTTGGTTTGATTGCAATCGGCATGTTCTCAGAGTTTCAACTTTAGATGTGACATAGACATGCAGCTTTTATTAGTCAACGAAGCTCATAGAATCACTGTTACAAAACGTGTCAGCAAAAGTAATAGCTTAGAATGATGCTGATTTTGTCTAATGTCTCATGAAGTTTTTGCAAGGAATCTAAATAATTATTGGGAAAAAGCAAACTAACTAGATGTAAATAAGATCAAAGTTTTGGGGTAAACTTTTAAACAATAATTGTGTTATGGCATATGTATTTAATATAACTTCCAAAATCTCTTTGGTGAATTGAAACTTTGAAGATTTGCTAGGTGAAATTAAATGATAAAAAAAATCATTGACTATCTAGATCACTTCCAAATAAGATAAAATAGTAGACATTAATTACTAAATATAGGTTTATCTGCTTTTGGCTTCTTTTACAGAGAAACCAAAAGATGTTTGGGTCTATTAATAAACATGTCTTGTATTTTATTTAAAAATTGTACTGTGAGGTTGCATTTTTCTAGAAATAATGAGAAAGATTTATAAATGTGCAAAGCTACAGAATACTAATGTAAAAGATAGTTCATAATTGCTTACTTCTTAGTTTTCACTAAAAATTAAAGTTTCTAAGGGTTAAATTTCTAATTAATATATGTGATTAAAGATGCTAAAAGTTAATAAGGAAAATTTTGTCTTCAAGAGAAAGTAAGATATATGCTTTCAGTAAAAAGATTTAAAGGTTGGAGATATTTTTGTTTTGTTACAAAAGATAAATTTGTCATAAAATACTAGGAGGGGGGAAAAAGACATGGGACAAATTCTGACAGTAAGCAGAAAGTTATAGGTTTGTGGAAGAGGAGCCCTGAGGAAAGAATTTTGTGCATGGTTGAGTTGGCTAAGATTAAATACATTTAATTAAGCAAAAGAGTTTTAATATCAAAAGTAAGCTACTACAAAATTAGACTTTGGTTTTCTCTCTCTTAAAAGAGCAATTTTCCTAGGCTTTTAGTCTGCTCTTGATAAAGATCTTGATAAAGAGATAATAATAGTTTTTTCCTTATTTTTGAGTAAGTCTACCTGAAAGACAGAAATCACATATTTTGTCAAAATAAGTTCCTATATCCTAAAAGGCTGGAATCTCTCCATTAAGAAAGCTAAGAGTTTTTTGTTTAACTCTTTCTGTTTGCCTGTAATATCTTCCATTGTCACCTTGATCAAACGGATCATTCAGCATTGTTTTCTATCTGACCAAGTGTTCTAAAACTTTTTGATATTTTTGACAAACATCACCAAAATTCAAACTTTGAGGATTTCTAATGGGGCCCTTGGACTTCTCAAGGAATTCTTTTCTCTCTTTCTCTAGAGAAGGAGATATTAAACTAGGCTTATTTGGTATGTTTAATTCCATGGGAAGCATTGTCAAATAAATGATGATAAACCTTCTTAGGTTATGTTTTGTGGGTGAATGTTACTGAAATAAATGTCTTAACATTTATATAACATTCTTAAAATTCCAATTTGTCCTGGTTGTCGGTCATAATTCCACTTATTATCTCAAAGTATTGTATGTCACAGAAATAGTCGTTCTTTGTCAATTGCCATTACTGAGTCCTTTGTCATACAGACAATTATTGATTTACTCAGGTGTTTTTGCAAATGTTTCATCTTCAGAGAGATTCATGAAAAGGACCCTGACACTTACTCTAGAATACAGGTTTCTGATAAACTTTCAGATCATAAAACCGAACTGGGTAAGAAATTACAAAACTCTAATGAAAAAACTAATGGCCTCATAAGACTGCTAGCAGAAGATCAAGACAAAGAGTTGATTACATGGGACTAAATGAACTGATTAGGATAACTATAAAATTTATGACTTTTCATTTGAAATGTTGCTGATACTTAATGTTTTGTCTTTCCAGGTTTAAGGACAGGTTTTTCTTTTTTCTCTTAAGTTAACTATGACTTATAGCAATTTGGTAAAATTGTACCTTTGTAAGCAGAATTGAAACATTTATTTTTCCTCCCTACCTGATCTCTCCAGAGTTTAGAAAATCCTATGAGTGAGTATTCTTGTTTTCATGGCAATACAGTTATTTGCATAAGTTCAATAAGAATCTCATCTCCTTATAGCAGGACACAATTGGAATCCTTGGTTGTATTACCAAGGCTTTGACTGGAATGTCATATTTGAGAAAAACATACATAGACTCAGATATGACCAGACAGCTTTGAGCAACAAAGATTGACTTTACAGAATAAAGCCACTTGGAAATATTGGCCTAGTATCTTGCTTACATTATTCCAAGCAACCTTACCAGCTGAGGAAAGAAAGTCACTTCCCTGGCAGGTGCAAAGAACCTCAGGACGTTTGGGGGAACCTCAAGAGAAGAGAGGGATTTACACAAATCTATAGGTATTTCAGGTGGAGTCTGATGACAAGTCCTTGGTTTGGCTTTCCTGGCCTTGAGAGGCCTTCAAAGTTCAATCTGAGATTCCTTATGAAAATTCCAGCAAAGCAGATTTAAAAGAGCCTATATGATCAATTGCTATTCTTACTGTTTACTTATGTAGGTAATTGGGCCAACTTTTATTGAAACTAGACATTTTGCAAGCCAATGAGTCTTAATTTGGCTATCTTTGGTAAAAATGAGCATAATTTTAGAGAGAAAAGTTATTTTTCAACAAAAACTATAGTAGACATGCATGGATATTAAATTCTAGTTCTGTTCATTGTCTTTGAGGTTTTTGTTTTCTATCTGTAGACTGGACTGGCTCCTGAATCCTTCCAGTCTACTGAAATATCTGGCTACCAATCTCCAAAATAACATTTTCAGTTTTTTCCGCCATTTTCATTTGGAATCATTGAGAACTGAAACTGCCCTTTTTCCTGAAGCCCTGAAAACTGAAGCTGGACAACTTGATATAAACAAAAGGGATTCATGACTGGTGCTGTGGAAGCTACTCAGAAAGATAACTCATCACCCTGATGATCAGAGACATTTCAAACTGCAAAAGATGCTTTGAGCCTGACATCTAGAAATCTTGACTGGCTGACCCTGGGCTTAGAAACTGGTTTACAATTTGCTCCAACCATTAACTTTGTTTTTCTTTGTATTTTTCTAGCAATAATTCTTATAAAATACCTGGTTACTTGCCTACATAATATAAGCCTAACTTTGGGAGACCACCTGCATCACCATCTTACTAATTGAATGGTTCAATGAGATGGAACCACCTATGCCACTCATCAGCAGGAAGAAGCTAGAGCAGTTGTCACCCCTTTCTCTCAAGACTGAGGAATGAACAACAAAGAGGAGGGATTTGTAACCACAGACCATGTAGGACCAGTTCAACTGACCCATCTTATCAACAGAGTACTTAAGAGTGGTTTTTCAGCAACTGAGACCCCTTGTCCAGTTCAGTCTGGTAGAGACCACCAACCCATCAACCATGCCTGTGAAATGCCCAATAAGTGACCTTTTTGAGGTCAAGAGGCTAAAAACTCCACCTTCAGATCATGCTAATGCCACCATTTTGTGAACACGTGTCCTATGAAGAGTCATGAAGCTTGACTACGCTTGCGCAGATCATCAATTACCACACTCCTCCTTACCTCCAATCATCTATTCCCACACTTCAGATCATCCCATTCTTTATCCCATAAATATCCCTAATCCCCATTTCTCAGGGAGGCCAAAATGTGATTTGTTCTCCCATCTCCTTGCTTCGCCACCTTATGAATAAACCCTTTTTCTGCCTCAAACTGGTAATCTTGGTGATTGGCTTTTCGTGCAACAGGCAAAAGGAACCTGGTTCAGTAACAACAGGACAGCAGGCCTCACCATCCACCCCATCACCTGCTCTCACTCACTGTGGAGGAGTATACAGTTGATCAGGATTCCAAAAGCTCCGGACTGGTGGGAAGGACAGTTGTGACCCCTGCTCCCCAAGCAGCTCCATCCATAACTCAGGGAGAATGGGACAGAGCCAGGTGCATGGGGAGGGATCAGCATAGTTGGGGGCCTGCATTGGTGGGAAATGGGGAGACACAGCAGAAATGAGACTCCAGGCCCCACTGGTCCCCCATCACCTGCACTCACTCACCTTGCAGCAGCTCATGGCAGCTCAGGATTCCAGGGGCTGTGGCCTAGGGGGAGGACACTTGTGAGGAAAAGTGTTTAAAAGCAGCCTCTCCCACCCCCAGGAAAGTCCCTTTGTCCAGCTTCCTCCCTGGGCCTCCTCTGAGTCACTCACCTCCCCCAGGGCCTCCCGGCACACAGCTCCAGCTGAGGTTTCTGCTCCAGGAGGTCCAGCTGATGTAAGAGCAGAGGAGGGAAGGGCCTTCCTCTGGAGGATGGAGGGTGGAGGATGGAGCCTGCCCTAGGGCAGGATGCAGGGCTGACTCTGTGTGTGTGTGTGTGTGTGTGTGTGTGTGTCTGTGTCTGTGTCTGTGTCTGTGTGTGTCTGTGTCTGTGTCCGTGTTTGTTTGACAGAGAAAGAGTCAGAGGGAAGACAAAGAAGGAAGAAAAGACAAGGAGACAGAGGTCTGAGTGTCCTGGAAGGGGAGGACATGTCCCTTCCGCTGGGGGTCCCTGGCCATGGCCCCTCCACTCTCTGAGCTGGGGTGGGAATCTCTGAGCCCAGTAAAGGGCCTCTTCCCCCCACCCCATCAGCCTGAGACAAGGGAGGGGCAGAGGGAGCGTCCAGATTTTGGAAAGCAGGTTGGGAATCTCCTGGAGCTTCTGAGAATGAAGTCAGCCAGGTGGGGGTCCAGGTACTGGGAATGCCCACCAGGCCTCTTGAAAGGGGAGCCCCTCAGCTCCAAAGTCCAGAGAAGGTTCTGTCGTGGCTCCTAGCTCAGGACACAGCACAACCTGAGGACCCCTGAGGTGGGCCCCCCAGACCTGGGACCTATGTAGACTGCCACATAGGCCCCTGCAGGGGCAGCTGGTGACTATGCCTGTCTGCCCCTGAGACAGGATAAGACCCTCAGGAGGGACTGAAGCAAACCTTGCTGACCAAGTGGGCCCATCAGATCAGGCTCTCTTAGGCCTCCTAGGGCCTCACAATCCTGAGACACCTGTGTAGGAGCCCCCCAGGCCCTGGTCAGCCCCACACGGTTAGCCTTACACACAGCCTGGTCACCACCTAGCTCTTCCTTAACACTCAACTCGGGGTCAAAGCAGCTCAGCACAGCCATTGTCCTGCCCTCTATGCTGGGGTCACAGGGCTGCCATGAAAAGACCCACAGACTGGGTGGCTAAACATGAATCTCTTCTCTTAACTTCTGGGGGCTGGAGGGGGAAATCAAGGTGTTGGCAGAGTTGGTTCCTTCCGAGGGCTGAGAGGGGACGATGTGTTCCAGGCCTCTCTCGTAGGCCTGTAGGTGGTCGTCTTCGTGAGCACAGGGCGTTCTCCCTGTATACATACCTGAGTCCAAACTTCCCCTTTTTATAAGGACACCAGTTGTATTGGATTAGGGCCCACCCTAACGACCTCATTTTAACTTCATTCCCTCTGTGAAGACACTATCTCCTACTAAGGTCACAATCTGAGGTGCTGGGAGTTAGGACTTCAGCATATGAATTTGGGGGACACAATTCAACCCCTGACACACTCAAAGAGTACTCAGGCTTCTGAGGGGCCACCTGTGTGAGCCTCAGAGGGACAGACCTACAATCACACTTTCTGGGTGAAAGCTCCGCTTGGGTTAAGTAGACCCCAGCTCATGTCTCCCTGACCCTTCAGAGCCCAGTCAAACATCTGAACCCCTCTCCACACCCAGGAAGTCCAGACCCTTCCCTGGGCCATCTTTGAAATGTTGGAGTCTTTTGTTTTTTTCAGGAGAGATTGGCCCTGAGCTAACATCTGTTGCCAAACTTCCTCTTTCTTTTTCCTCCCCAAAGCCCCCCAGTACGTAGTCATATACTCTAGCTGTAGGTCCTTCCGGTTGTGCTGTGTGGGGTGCCGCCTCAGCATGGCTTGAGGAGTGGTGTGTGGGTCCGCATCCTGGATCTGAAGCAGCGAACCCCAGGCCACCGAAGCGGAGCATTAGAACTTAACCACTCGGCCATGGGGCCAGCCTGGTCGGTCTTTGAATTCCAGGGTTGGCGAGAGAAGAGAACTGCTCTGCTTCAGCTACAAGCAATATTTCTGGCCTTCATCTCCATAATCCTAGCTCCCTGATCCCACGTGGGAATCGGCACCTTCAGGACTGCCTCACAAAGGCCACCATCTGAAGACACCTGTGTTTCACTGGGAATTGTAGCTTTTTAAAAATAGCTTTAGTGAGATATAATTCACATACGATACACTTCACTCATTAAAGTGTATGATTCAATGCAGAGAACTGTTCAGCCATCATCACAATCAATTTCAGAAACTTTCACCACCTGAAAAAGAAATTCCTCAACCCATGGGGCTGCCCCAGTGGCCTAGTGATTAAGTTCAGTGAGCTCCACGTCAGCGGCCCAGGTTTGCTTCCCCGGCATGGACCTATACCACTCATCTATCAGTGGCCATGCCATGACAGTGGCTCACAGACAAAATGGAGGAAGACTGGCAATAGATGTTAGCTCAGGGCAAATCTTCCTCAGCAAAGAAAAGAAAAAAAGAAATTCCTTACCCCTTAGCCATCATCCCTTAATCCTCACATCCCCACCCCTCACCTGGCCTAGGAAACCAGTCATCTACTCTGTCTCTATGGATTTTCTTGTTCTGCACATTTCATATAAGGAAATCATACACTATGGGGCCCACTGTATCTGACTTCTTTCCCTTAGCCTAGAATTTTCAGGATTCATCCACATTGCAGTGGGTGTCAGGGCTGCATTCCTTTTTATGACTGAATAATATTCCACTGTATGGATGGACCACATTTTGTTTGTCTATTCACCTATTGATGGACATTTTGGGTGTTTCCACATTTTGGCTACTATGAGTAACGCTGCTGTGAACATTCATGTGCAAGTTTCTGTGTGGACAGACGTTAATCTCTTGAGTCTACAACAAGAAGTGGAATTGCTGGGTCATATGGTAAGTATGTGTTCAACTTTTTGAGATAGCACCAGACTGTTTTCCAATTGGCAACACCAGCTTACATTCCCAGCAGCAGGGGATGAAAATTTCAATGTCCCACATTCTCACCAACACTTACTGTTACATCTTTTTGATTCTAGTCATCCTGGTGTGTGTGAAGTGGTATTCATTATGGTTTTGATTTGCATGTCTCTCATGACTAATGTTTTTTTTTTTTTTTAAAGATTGGCACCTGGGCTAACAACTGTTGCCAATCTTTTTTTTTTTTTCTGCTCTATCTCCCCAAACCCCCCCGTACACAGCTGTATATCTTAGTTGCATGTCCTTCTAGTTGTGGGATGTGGGCCGCCGCCTCAACGTGGCCTGACGAGCAGTGCCATGTCTGCGCCCAGGATCCGAACCCTGGACTGCCACAGTTGAGCGCGCGAACTTAACCACTCGGCCACAGAGCCGGCCCCCTCTCATGACTAATGTTGAGCAGCTTTTCATGTGCTCATTGGCCATTTGTACACCTCCCTTGGAGAAATATATACTCGGATCCTTTGCCCATTTTTAGATAGGGTTATTTTTGTTTTTGCTATCAAGTTGTAGGAGTAGTTTATATATTCTGGAGATAGTCACTTTTCAGATTATCATTTAAAATACTTTTTCACATTCTATGGGTTGTCTTTTCACTTTTTTTGTGGTGTCCTTTGAAGCACAATACGAGACTGCACCATTTTTGAAATAAAATCAATCCATCTGACACGGCATTTTTGTGTAGTAGATGTAATCATTCTTAAAGGCTGGGGAAAGAGAACTTTCCATGTGGCACTGGAAGCAGCCTCACATTTCACATTGGACGCCTCTCCTCTGGGCTCCCCCAAAAGACTTTTGGGTTCCTCTCTCTGCTTCCTCCTCCCATTCACTCTCCTCCCGTCCGCCAACCTGCCACCCGCCAACTCCAGATTCAATGTCTTCAGCAAAGCAGAGCGCTTCTGGTCCATCAAGTCCCTGCCACCAAACCTCACCCCAGGCCCATCAGTGCTCAGAAGAAATGAAGGGTTTTCTGTACAGTTATTTTTATTGTCCTGGATGAGGCTCAAAACCTTTGAAAGTGTAAGTTTCTCTCTCCTTACACTTCGAAAGGATCCTGACAGAGACTCAATTTCTGGTTGTCTGGTGACTTAGCATTCTCAGCTCATGGGCTGGTGGAAGACACCTGGCTGTGCCCTCGGACTCGTCTGGTTGTCATGACCAACAGCGGGCAACGTCCCTGCTCACTGGGACTGCAGCCCACAGCCTCGGCTCTGGACAGCTCTGTGGGGCCACTGTGGCTGGATGGCAGTCCAAGAAGTCGCTGCTAAGTGACCCCAACCACGGGGGATGGACCTCTCTCAAGCAAAGCCATCATCTTAGCTCTGTAGAGAACATGAAGTGGTGGGCCCCTGGGAGGGAGAACATGGGAGAGACACACAAAAGCCACAGGACAGAGTCCGGAGCTGCTGGCTCAGCTCCCTTGTCCAGCAGGCAACCCACCCCCTCACCCTGTTCAAATGGCTCCACTCCCAGAGTGAGGATTCGGAGTGAGGACATGGCATCTGCATAAGTTCCTTGGGTGACTCTGATGAGGAATATTCCAGAGCCACAGTTCCAGAGGCGCTGATTTACACCATGAATTCTGTAGGGACTAGGGGCATGATTGAGGTGGCCCAGATTCAACCCACTCATCAGCAAGATTTGCTGAGGATGCAAAGACCCTGATTGAGAGGGAGCTCAGTCCAGTGTCTTTCCTCCAGCCCTGAGCTGATGGGGGCCCAGGAGTTCTCCCTGAGGGAAGCGGCAGACACTCCAGTGTGGAGGCTTCTGCAGGGCTAGGAGGGTGTCCTATTGAATGGGGGCAGTTCTGGGTTCAGGGTGGTGACCAGCAAGGAGGTCCAAGGGGCCCAGATTGTGGAGGGTCGCCTGTGTAGCCACTGAAGTCACCCAGATAATGGGCACTGGTGCCCAGGGGTGGTCTCAGGGCTGGGTCCAGGGTCCCCACCTATGTGGTGTTGACTGAAGTGTCATGGAGGCAGGACAGGGTGAGAAACTTCTGAGAAAGAGCACCAGGTGGAGAGAGGACCAGGGATCAGCTTCCAAGCAGGCCTGTCCTCTATAGACCCAAACAGCCTGGAGCCGCTGTGGCCGGGCGGGGCAAGGGCGACAAGGGGGCAGCCGCCTGAGCTGTGAGAAAGGCTAGCTATTCCGGGAAAAGGAGAGTCCTGGGGGGCAGTGCGCCTCCCGCAGACTGGGGCCAGGCCGCTGGGTTTCCGGCGGCGCAGATCTGGGGGAAGTGAGTATGTCGCCCCGCTTGCCCAGCCTTTGTCCCCTGTCCCCAGGGCTTAGCTCCACTTGCATCCGCCCAGCTGCATCCGCGCCCAGCCCCGCCCCTGGGAACAGAGGATGGAGCTGGGCAGCGATGCACCAGCCACAGCGCCCCCAGCAGGAGATCTGACGCCTTCCACATGGCGGCCTGGCCCCAGTCAGCGGGAGGCGACGACCCCCACCAACAGGGACAGCAGGGGTAGCAGGAGGGGCACGGACCCCCTCCCCGCGGCCTGATTGAGCTCGCACTGACAATCGCAGGGTCCAGGCTTGAGAGTGGCTTTGGGGGGCCTGGGCGCGCGAGGGCCAGCTCTCGGGGCCGGGCAGTCCAGCCACTTGGGGCCCATGGGTTGGGGCGAGTCCGGCTCGGCCTGGACGCTGCCCTTGGGAAAGCGCCAGTAATGGGCGCCCTTGAAGAAGTAAGTGTCCCCTGCGAGGAGGGAGCAGACGCTCAGGGGCTGGTCCGGCCGCCTCGAGCCCCATCCTACCCCTTCCCTCGGTGTGCCGCGCTCTGCCCGGGGCTCCCCGAAAGCGCCAGGATGGCCTCTGTCCCCACGTGCCCCAGGACCCCCAGACGCCGCGGGCTCTCCCACCTGTGTTGCTGACGGTGACATCGTCGGGGGCCAGAGGCGCCCCCTCCCAGAGGCTCAGGTCGCGCGGGTAGCCGGGGTCCGGGCGCGCCGCCGCCTCGTCGTAGCGCCAGTAGCGCTGGCCCCGGATCAGGTAGGTCTTCCCATTCTGCGGCCACGAGAACACGGCGTCCACCGCCTCCCCCGGGGGCAGCCCCAGCTCGGTGAGCGGCCGCGCGGCGCCCTCCAGCCGCCGGTCCTGGAACACCCAGAACTGCGGGCCTGCGGGGAGGCTCGGTAAGCGGGCGCTCTTCCCTCCCGGCACGCCCGAGCCCGGCCAGCCCCGCCCGGGCGCACTCACCGCTGAAGAGGAGGATGCGGCCGTCTGGGGGCCGGGCGTAGGCCGCCTGGATGACCTGCACCTGGGCCGGCAGCCCCTCCCAGAAGCGGTGGAGCCTGGCGGGCCGGGGGGACACCAGCTGTCCCGAGGGCTGGAGGCGCCAGAACCAGGGGCCTGTGGGGACAGAGGGGTGGGCGCGGGGACAGGAGATGGCGAGAGGTCCTCTCCTCCGAGGGTGTGGCTGGGACACAGCCCTGGGTCTCCCCCTCCCACAGCTTTGCGCGAGGTCCATATGGAAAGCAAGGCGGCAAGGGCTCCAGGGGGACCCCCTTGCCCGGGACTTTCCCTCTTTCTAGCACTGAAAGTCCCGCATCCCAGGAAACCCCACAGGCCTGGTGGGTCACCCTAAGTGGGTAGGAAGCCAACTATACTGGGTCAGGGGAGATCACTCTGACTCGCCTTTAAAAAAGAAGGTTTCCCCGCGGATGTTAGCGATGGCGTCAAAATTGCCCTCACATCGGTCAGGGACGGGGAGGGAGGGGCTGTGGAGGAAAGAGGAGGTGAGTAGAGAGGGGCGAGGCACCTCATCTCTTTGCTTAACCTTGAGACAGTCCTACAGGGCAGGGACTCTTCCCACGCCCATCTCAGGAGGAGGACATGGAAGTCAGCAGCTTCCCCAAGGTCACACAGCTGGAGGGTCCTCACCTGTCTGGGGGCAGAGCAGGGGGCGGGGGAGGAGGAGCCAGGGGTCTCCTTGTGGGCTTGTCATAGGGGGTTTGGGGCGCTTTCCCTGTGGAGAGAGTCAGAGAGGTGAGGATCCATCCCCTGCAGCAGAGGCCACAGGGCAAGCCCCCACGCCCTCTCCCTGTACCATAGAGCTGCTCCAGGCCTTCCTGGTCATCCTGGGACAGGCGGTACTTGGTGGGGTCACCCACTGGGCCCTGGTAAAAGGGCCTCATGATGGAGTCAGGCACTGAGGAGTGGCCCAGGCCCAGGGCGTGGCCAAACTCGTGGACAGCCACTGCAAACAGGTCGGTCCCCTCACCATCTGGGGAGGAAGGGAGAGTGGGCTGGATTGTGCCCCTAAATCCCCTCACTGGGAAAGGGCAGCTAGGCAGCTAGGAGTGGGGCCAGTGGAGAGGAACAGCCAGGAGGCCTTTGGAGGTGGCCACCTCTGCCCAGACGCTCCCTGAGCCCCTTCATCCTTCCTGCCTGTGGTCACTTATTTGGTCAATATTTTTGAGTAGTCTTGTTTGGCAGTGCTAGACACACGTACACCGGGCTGCGGAGACCCACAGGGCAGGGTGTGGAAAGAGCAGGAGGAGACAGTCTGGACAGAGGTGGGGCGACCTTACACTGGGGCAGCCCCTGGCCCAGGAAGGCGAGACTGTGCACACGGCAGCATTCTGGGGAAGCAGGAGCCTGGGGTGCCTGCAGGCTCTGGAGGAGGCCCCAGCCCTCAGAATGTCCCCTCCTCCCAGCTCCAGTCTGTGGTCAGAGCCCCCCACTCCCTCCTATTCCCACCCATGGGCAATGTCGGTCAGTCTCCTTGGCCTCAGCCCCCAAGACCTTCACCCCACTCCCGGCCCCATGGTCCTTCCCCTGCCCTCTCCTTCTATCCACACCCCTCTAGTGCCCACATCCCCTCAGTCCTCTATCCCTCTCGCCGTCTCCCCCTCCCCCAGCCTGCCTGCCTCCCTGGGTCCTCCCCTCTCCTCCCCACCCCTGAGGCCTTCATCCATCTGCGAATGTGCAGCTCCAGCAGGCACTCTCCATTCCCACCACAGCCTGCAGGCCCTGGTGCCTGGCCTCGCTCCCAGCCTCTCTGACCACAGAGGCTTCTTCCTCAGGGACCCAGCCCAGGCGCTAGGAGCGAGCCTCTTCACGCTCCCGTCGCTGGTCGAACTCCAGCTCATCGATCCGATACACTATACACAGAGCAGGCGGGGAGAGGCTGAGAAGGAGAGAGGTGAGCAGCCCCCCAGGGAGGCACAGATTCCCCAGATGTCCGGATGCTCCATGGAATCTCTAACTGGGGTCAAAAAGTGGGTTATTGGAAGTGACCCGGGGACTCAAAAGCAGATTTCTCTCAGCCTCTAAAGGCCACGAGATGAGAGGCAGAGAATGAAGTGCATCCATCACAAGAAGAGAAGTAACCCTTGTCTTCATTTACTTCTCACAAAACCTCTACCTCCTATCCCCATTTCACGGGCAGGGAAACTGAGGCACAGAGAGGTCAGGTGCAATGGCAGAGCTGGGGCTGAGGCCGAGCTGTGCTGTCTCGGCTCTCAACAGACACTAAAGAGGGTCTTGGTCAAACTCATATGTCTCGGTGAGTCTCTGTGTTGACTGGGTTTTTCCATCGCTGAGTCCTTTTCCTGAGAAACTGGGGGAAGTTTGGTGTCTTAATCAGGTGGATGTCTCTTATCTCTCACCCCTTCCCTGCCTTGCCTCTCCTTCGCTGTACCCCTTCCTTGCACCCTTCTCATATTTTACAGCAGGGGGAAATTACGCAACTGTGCAGATCCAGCCCCACGAGATTCCCGGAGGCCAGTCTACGAGGGTCCTCGGCTCCTCTCATCCTTGCCCTAGGCCTCAGCAGGCAGCTCCTTTGCACTCTCCACTCAGCCTCAATTCCAGGCCCAGAGCCCCTCAAGCCATTACCCAGTCCCAACCCCCAACTCTTACATGACAAATGCATTTCCTATTTCATCAAAATAGGCCATCTGATGTAATCTCTGACTTCCTGTGCACCCAGGGCAGACAGCTGCATCTCCCTCACGCTCACCTCCTGCCTCCTGCCCTGCCCTGTGCGAGGACACTTTCTTTCTTACCTCCTCTAGGACAAGGAAAGTGCCCCACCCATCTGTCCATCCCTGCATCCCTGCCTCCATCCATCTATGCCTTAATGCACTCATGCATTCATCCTTACATCCATGCATTCGTGCATGCATCCATGGGTTTATCCATGCATCTACCTGTCCATCTGTCCATCCATGTGTCGAGCCATCCATCTATAGATCCAGCCAGCCAGCCAGCCATGCCTCCATCCCCCACCCCTTTCTTTCTATTGGCTCATCCAGCATCCCTGAGTACTCAAGACTCCCTCTCTCTAAGACACCCCCTGGACCTGTCTGCCCCCCATCCACACACCCTCCCTCCCCAGCCAGTTGTCTGGTCAGTGGTCTAAACTCCTCTTCACTTCCTCAACTCCTCTCATGCCTAACCCCACTGTGGTCTGGATTCTTCCCCACCCACTGAGCCTGGAGGCATGAAGGTCACTTCATCCCCAGACGACCTACTCCGCGCCTCTGTGGCCTCTGAACTGGTTTGCTGCCCTGCCCTCTGCTGACCACTTCCTTCTTGACTCTTGTTCTTGATCACCTTTTGAAATGTTCTCTCTGCATTTCCTTTGATTCCTCCTCCCCGTGACTGTGGGGCTCTCCACAGCTCTGCACTTGACCTTCACACTCTGCATTCTCCTCCCAGAACCTTACCATCCCCCGAGCACCGCTGACTCTTAAATCTGCCACCAGGCTCTGCTCATAGCAGCTGGCAATGAATGGCGCACTCCTGCATGCCAGGCCCTGTGTGAGGGCTGCAGGTGAATTACTCATTTAAGCCACAAGCCTGCGCCACCACAGGTCCTGTTATCATCCCCACTTCTCAGATGGGGAAGCTGAGCACACTGAGCTCAAGGACCTTACACACGGAGCAGGCAGAGGAGCCCTGACTTGAGTCCCACTTCCAGCCCACGTACTTAAGGCTGCACTACACAGCCTCGCTGCTATGGATGCTCTCAGCAGATCCTCTACAGAGCCTGTGCGCCCATCCCTGGCTGCCCCCTCCCCCAGAAGATGGCTCTCCCCACTGGCCCAGCCTCTCCCCAGCAGCTGGTGGCCAATGGCAGATTGATCAGGGACGAGAAGAGCTGGGCTCCTGGCCTCCAGGCAGGACCAACCCCGCAGCACTGTTTATGCTCCAGGGCTCCCATGGGCTCTGGCTTCCTCCAGCAGAAACCACATCCTTGTTTGTCTTCTGTCCGCAGTCCTCTCCTGCTTCCCTTTGTCCTGAGAATGTGCCCCCGAAAGACTGTCTGCACAAGAATCTCCAGCTCGAGCTTCTGGGGACCTGACCTAGTAAGTCAGAGGGGTCCATGTTCTAGAGCAAGACACTCGGCCACCGACGCACCATGTGCCCTGAACGGCCCACAGCACTGCAAACAGATGCCCCAACCTGAGGTCACCCCTGCCTTCCGCGAGCCTCCCAGAGCCGGAACCCTGGCCATCACCCACCCTCCCCATCCCCTTGGACCCCAGAACCCAGTCAGATCCCAATCTTTGCCCATCCTGATAAACTTCCTCAGAGCCACCCACTGCCCTCCACCCCCAATCACCCACGACCATCTCTTATCTGGTCCCTGCGGTAGCTTCCTCCCTCCCCACCCCTATCTTGCCCCCCACCGCAGCCAGTGATATTTCTAGAATGCAAAGGCTTCCTCAGCTCCCATTGCCTTCAGAAGCCCTTTGTCCAGGCTCTTGACATGCGCTGCTTTCCAAGGCCCTTTATGGCATGAGACCTGCCGTCCGTCCTCTATGGTGTGGCCCCCAACACCAATCCCTGAATGGCCTGGGCTGTTTCTCACCCCACAGCTGCCACCCCTGACTACCTGGACTCGGCTAGCTCACTGGCTTGCGCTTTCTCATGCACCCCTCCTACCCCCACCCTCATCACCACACCCACCACCCTGTGTACTCTGGAGGGTGGAACCTTGTGCGCTAGTTGGCACTCAGTGTCCGCATGTGGAATGCATAGTGTCACCACTGCAGGGAAGCCCCCCTGAGCCAACAACCGCAGGTCGGCCCTCCCTCTGAGCACCCGCAAGCTTCAGGACTTCCTCTAATGTGATTCTCTGTAGTTGTGTCACCGTGTGTAGCAATTGCCGGTTACTCTCCTGACTCAGCTGCTGGACAGACTTGTGTTTTTGACTCTTTAAGTCCTCAGCTCAGAGCTGGGCACCCGACAGGCCTCTGTAATGGGTACTTTCCTGCGTCAACTTGGCCAGACTATGGTGCCCAGTTGCTTGGTCGAACACCAGTCTAGATGTTGCTGTGGAGGTTATTTTGTAGATGTGGTTAACACCTATAATCAGTAGATGGTAAGTAAAGCAGATTACTCTCCATACTGTCGGTGGGCCTCATCTAATCAGTTGAAAACCTTAAGAGCAAAAACTGAGGTTACCCAGAGAAGAAGGAATCCTGCCTCAAGACTGCAACATAGAAATCCTGCCTGGGTTTCCAGCCAGCGGGCCCACCCTATGGATTTTGGACTTGCTAGTCCCTACAATTCCATGAGCCAATTCCTTAAAATAAGTCACTCCATACACACACACACACACACACTCACACACATCCTACCGGTTCTGTTTCTCTGGAAAAGCCCAACTGGTGCAGCCTCCATCAGTAAATGTAATTTAAACCTAATTCTTAAGGGCAGACAGACCTGAGGAGAGGACCTCTCAGAAGAGGGGAGATTGTACCTTTTGACCCAAAAGTCCAGGTCTCCTCATCGTCGAAGTGAGTGTCCCCAGAGATGGGGTGCTCCCCAGGGAAGAAGGCATGGGCGAGGGTGCCCCCCTGCCCGTCGAAGGGGTAACTGTCCTGGTGGTACGCCCGGGCAAAGTCGATGAGGATGTCGGGCTCACTTGGGCCCTGAGAACCCACCTCCTGGAAACTGAGGCCTGACACAGCGCCCCAGGCAGTCAAGGCATGGTGCATGAGGGTCCGCACTGTCTCCTGGCTCAGCGCGGAGCTCTGGGGGAAGGACTGGACCCTGGGGAGAGGGGAACAGGAGTCAGGTTCGCCGTTCCAAGCTGGGCCCAGCAGGCAGGCCCAGGGTGGGGTGCATCCCAGGACCTACCTCCACGTCAGGGTTCGCTTCTTCCACACGCTCCCACTCAGGGCGTATCGGCGGCGCCGCCTAACCAGCCCCGCCACCCCCAGCACGTCCGGCAGGGAGCAGCGGGGCTTATGCATGGCGGCCATTGTCTCTGGGTCTGTGGAGAGGTTGGTGGGGATGGAATCAGCTCTAGGACAACCTGCCCTCATCAGGACACCAGCTAACTTTCCACCTCGGGACACTGAGGCTCAGAGAGGTTAAGAAACTTGCTTGAGAAGGCCCCACAGCTTGGATTTGAAACCAGGCAGTCCAATTCTGGAAGCCAGCTCATATAAAACTATGATACTGCTCTTCGGGGCGGTGTCACTCTCTGCACCTGGCCCTGGGCGGACTGCCTCCAGGTGGCGCTCAGAATCTCAGGCCAGGATCTGGGGGTCCCACTTCCCTGAGCCCTGGTGGTTTGGCTCTGCAGAAAGGAGCCAAAAAGGGAAAAGGGAGAAAGGGGTGCAGTGAGAACTCTATTCTTTGAGGCTGGGACCCCCTAGGAGGTTGCCCATACCTCACCCCCTAGCTCCCAACTCCCAGGGCTGGCTGGGTCTCTGGCCCCATGTGGCAAGCCATCCCTCCCAGGGTAGATCAGCCTGGAGTCCCCTCTCCCAGCTCGGCTCCATTCCCAGCAGTCTCCTGGTCTGCAACTGAAGGTCCTGCCTCACCTCGTTGGTTGGGGTGACAAAGAGTAATTGAGCACATCCTGATGCCAGCCACTGCTCAGCAGAGGGCAGGACAGGGAGAGGTCCCTTCTCTCGCAACTAGCCAGTGTCTCCTCAGTTCTCCTTCCTGCCCATTTAACCCAACAGATGAGCCTCTCAGCTCTACCTCCAAAATACACACCCTGGATTCAACTGCTTCTCATCATGCCCCACCCACCCCGCCCCCCAGCCCAGGCCACCATCATCTCTTGCGTGGATGCTGCAACTGCCTCCTTCCTGGTCCCCGTGCTCCCCACTCTCCACTCTCCACTCTCCATCAGCAACCAGAGAAAGCTTAAAACTGCACTTCAAACCCTCCCATGGTTTCTCACCACACTTGGAATCAAACCCAAACACCCTTCAAGGCCCCCAATCAGGCTCTTCTTAGCTCTTCAGTCCTCCTCTCATTACAGGCACACAAGCTTGTGCTGACCACAGGGCCCTTGCATTTGCCTGGGACACTCTTCTCCTACATTCTGCCATGGCTGGCTCCTCCTCTGTGTGTCCTATAGTGCTCTGTGTCATAGAGCTCTTCTCAACTCACGTGACACCTTTCAGGGGAGCCTGCCCTGACAGAGCAGCCCCTCAGCACCATTACCATGTTATTTCTTCAAAACACTCGCCACTCCCTGAAAATATCTTGCATATTTCTGTTCTTGATCTGCGTGTGTCTCTCTCTAGAATGTTGGCTCCATGAGAGCAGGGACCTTATCTACTCTGTTCACCAGTGTCACAGGGGAGCCTGAGATGGTCTTGCATGTAAGAGATTCTTGATAAATATTTGTTGAAAGAGGAGTGCCCAAGAACTTCCTGGGTTGGGACCCAAATCAGCATTTGCCCAGCACCCATGATTCAGGTGCATCCTGTGGTTTAAAACCCGCTGAATAAGTGTCAGGTGGGTGCAGAGGCAGGGCTGGGGAGGGGGTGGGGGCCACCTACCAAGGACACCCGTCTCACGCAGCCCGGCAAACCTCTGCATGACCTTGATGGCATCCCGTAGCTTGGCAGGGCTCTGCAGCTGGGCCTGGGCAGGGTTGGGTGGCGGCAGGTAGCCATAGCGTGTCAGCCAGTCCTAGACCACAGGAGGGAACAGATGAAGCGGGAGGGTCCGAGGGATGGGACTTTCCCTTCCCACCATCATCCTGGAAGTCTCGCCCTCCTGTTGCCAGGCCCCCCCGCCCTGAGAGCCCACCTGCTCCCTCTCTCAAGGTCCCGGCCCTCCAGCCCTGGGTTTGCCAGGCATTATATGGACTCCAGAGTCCTGGTCCCCACCTCCCCACCCAAGCCCCTTTCCAGATCTTCTAATCTGGGCCCCAAACCTCCTGATGGATCCAAGAATCCGTGTCCCCAGATCCCGTTCCTAGTCACTCCTTGAACGTTTGAATCAGCCCTCAGCCTCCTCGGGGCCCAGGGATCCCAGCTTGCCTCTCCCAGCCCCGCTGCAGATCCCAGGAGCCCGAGGACCCCGGCACTCACCACGCCCAGGCTCACATCCTGCGCCGCGGGCTCCGGGGCGCGCGCGGGGGGCAGCAGCAGCAGGAGCAGCAGCACCAGGAGCCGGAGCATGGCGCTCTCCTCCCTGGGCAGCCGCCGGGGCTCGAGGGGGCCTGGCCCGGGCCGCCCTGAGGACCTGGGGGCGGAAGTCAGGGGCCCGGAGAGGCTCAGGGGGATCCGACGCAGGATAGGAGGGGCGCAGGAGGACTGGGGACCGCGCCGGGGTCCGGGGCACTGGAAGGCACGATGCTGGGGGCGTCCAGCGGAGGGCCCAGGAGCGCTGGGGTTGCTGGGTGTCCCGGGAGGGTTGAGGGGACGCGGGAGAGGGCGGAGGTCCGGACTCCGGGTCCGTTGCTGCGGCCTCTAGGGGTCCAGAGCCGGTCTGGTCCCGCTCCGCACGGCACGGGCGGCCCCTCCCTCTGGCGGGGCGTGGCACCCCGAGAAGCGGTGATGGCGAGACCGGGGAAGGGGCCTGATCTTCAGATGTCCAGCGACAAGGGGCGGGCCAGGTGGTGGCCCCTGCTCCCCGCAGGACCCAAGGACCCTCCTCCGAACACTTCAGAGCGCGGGTCGGGGCTGGGTGGGGGGCGGCGGCGAGGAGCCCTGTCAGCCGCCGCAAGTTTCTCTTCCCAGATCCTGGCTCCGGTGGCACTCCTCGGAGCATAGCTCGCTTCTGCTTTCTCAGAAGCGCGCAGCCCAGCCCGGGGGAGGGGCGCGCGGGTCCTCCCTCTCCCCTCCCCCTCCTCGAGCCGCTGTTCCAGGACTCCCCGCGGTGCGCAGCCGGCACAGCGCCGGGAGATGTCCGGGCGGCGGGGTCGCTTCCCTTCTCTGCGGAATCCTGGCCCCCTCCCCCCACCGCCCGTCTCGGCCTGCGACCCCTGCCCGCGGGTGCGGCCGCCTGTGGTCACGACGGTCCTTCTCCCCACCACGTGGGCTGCGCGGGTCTCTGGCCCGGTACACGGTAGTCGTGGCATCTCTAGATCCAGACCCGAGGGCTGCTCCGGGACCGCGCCCCCTCTCCGCAGGTGCTAGACATTTAAAATCCAGTAACATCCACGCAGAAGCTCGAGCGCCTGCCGCCTGCCGGGAGCGCAGGACGAAGGACGGGATGAATGGAAGCACCACCCGGAGGCGGAGACCTGGGCACCCGCAGAGCCGCGTCTCACCCATGCCGCCCGGTGAGCCCGGGGCCAGGAGGCCGGCAGCTGGAGAAGGATGGGAGGGATCAAGGCCGGCGGCTTCCTGGTGAGGGGCGGGTAAGTGGACATGAGTGAAACCTCTCTGTCTCTGGAGCAGGGCAGCGACCGGACCCCATGTGTATTTTAGACAAAACAAATACTGAGCAGGATTAGCGAGCCAGCGATGCAAACTAAACTGTGAAGATCGTGTTAGTCCCCTCCGGCTGCCATAACAAATACCACAGGCTGGGTGACATAAACAAGGGAAATTTTTCTCACAGTTCTGGAGGATGGAAGTCCAAGATCAAGGTACAGGCAAGACTGGCTTTTCCTGCCACTTCAAGGCATCTCTCTGAGGCTTGCAGGTGGCTGCCTCCTTGCTGCGTCACGTGGTCTTTCCTGTGTGCCCATGCATCCCCCGTGTCCCTGTGTGTGTCCTCCTCTATAAGGACAGCATTCACTTTGGATGAGGGCCCACCCTAATGGCCTCATTTTACTGCAATCATCCGTTTAAAGGCCCTCTCTCCAAATACAGTCCGGTTCCGAGGTGTTGGGGGTTAGGACTTCAACACACGGATTTGGGGGGGACACAATTCAATGCACAACAGATCCCATGTGTAATGAAAACCTACACTACTCCTCCTGTGTGTGTCTCCTTTATGATCACACCATTACCACACTCACAACACGTCTGCCCCCAGATGTGTGGGGTTTATTCCCCACACCAAGCAATTCTCTGTGACACCAGCTGGGCGTCCTACAATTGAATTCAATTCTGACACTACCCAGAGTCAGTGCAGACCCCCCAGGCTGAGGGCTCAGTCCCACCAGACTGCCCCCACTTCAGATGCCAAGTGCAAGTAGTGGGCCCCCAGGCAACCCACAACTTCCGTAGGCCTTGGCTATAAATCGTAGATTCCCATGACCCCCATGCCCCACCCCCCACCGGATTCGATCATTTGCCAAAACAGCTCACAGAATTCAGGGAAACACCAGTGTTTACCAGTTTATTATATAATAAAGGATATGATAAAGGATACCAATGAACAGCCAGATAAAGAAGTATATGTCATGAGGTCCAGAAGGGTCCCAAGCGCAGGAACTTCTGTCTGGGTGAATTTGGGTGCACCACCATCCCGGCAAGCAGATGTGTTCACCCACACAGCAGCTCTCCGAATGCCTTTTGGGATTTTTATGGAGGCTTCATCATCATTAGTTCCATCTCCAGCCGCTGTCCTCTTCCTGGAGCATGGGGGATGGGGCTGAGAGTTCCAAGCCTGGTCTGTCGGGTGACCAGCCACCATCCAGGAGCTATGGAGGAGCCCACCCGAGTCGCCTCATTGGAACAAAAGACACTCCTATCAGCCAGGAAATTCCAAGGGATTTAGGAGTTCGGGGTCAGGAACCAGGGTCAAAGACCAAATATTAGAACAAAGGATGCCCCTAGTGTTCTTACCACTTAGGAAATTACAAGGGCTTTAGGAGTCCTGGGCCAGGAACCTGGGGGCGGAGACCAGTATTTATTTTTTCTATTCTTTCACAACCCATCCTCCTGGTCTCTGGCCATGGACCCCTTACAGCAAAACCATATACAACTCAAAAGATACTGGCACAGTGACTAGAATCCCAAAAAGTCACAAGTAATCCTCCCAGTCCATCATCATATCCTATAAAGTTGCCCCCCAGGGAGAGGCTACTCAGGTGTGCAGGCTTCCCTCTGATCTGGTCAGGTTCCAAAAGCAAGAGTGTCTCAGCAAACGTGTGGTTCCCCCTTTCATGCATCTGGCATGCTCCAGCTAAGGGAAAATCTCGTCTCTTGCTCCGAGCCTCTTTTGCGGTGTTAACGTAAGTGTGGATGGCCCTTGTTACATAACTCGTTGACTCACTACTTTTCCTGTAGCTACTATTCTTGCCTCTCAGCATTTATACCCCAACTCTCCCAGCTTTGGAAGGTTCAGCTGCTGTGCTGGCCTAGATTGCAGGCAGCAATGCTAGTCTGGCAAGTGCCCCTCCACCCCCGGTCCACTCTCGTGCACACAGGGTGAGGTGACACGGGCGCAGAACTGGCAGGCCATCTTTAGTGCCAGGCGGTAAAGCTGAATTCACTGTTAGCCCTGATTTTGTCAGGTGGAGTGAAGGCCCATCCTGCTCCCGCGGGCTCAGGAATTCTGACATAAGGCTTAAGATATAGTTGCCATCTCTCGTTTGGGAATCATCGCTGTTTCAGGCACTGTATTCGCAGCCCTGGTCATACGACCACTGCATCAGGTAGGGAAAAAAAGGTTGCGGTGATGTCGGGGAAAAGAAGGGAAAAAGTCAGTCATTTGACCAGCATCCTCCCCCCTTGGGAAGAGTCGCAGTCTCACCAGCACCCCTCCCCACCCCCTCTTCCCCAGATCCACCATAAAAACAGAGAAATCCATCCTGTGGGGACACTTCTTTAGCGCCACTCATGTTCACGTTGAGTGCGAGCACACACTCGTGGAGGCGTGGGAGCCAGCTCTTCAGGGCTTTGTCTCCCCCCATTTTAGACAACCAATGTTTCCGTTGCCCGTTCCAATTCTCTATCAAACTAATACCCCGAGGAGGACATCTGTCTTCTCTCTGCTCATTGTTGGACATTACAGGCCTACCGAGTGTGGTCCTTGGCCTGAAGGAGTGGCGACTGGCCGCCCATATTGGTGCAATATCTTCTGCTCTGGGTTTTTATAGCATTTGGAGCACTTACGTCTACGTGGGATAAGCAAAGCCCAGGCCAGAGTCAGTGTCCAGTCCTGTCAGGAACCATTTGTAACCCCGTGGCGCCACCAGCACCAGTCTGACGTGCCTGTACGATCAAGGTCTTCCCCTCAGGGAATCTGCCACAGAGCCGTCTGCAGTCTTCATGGGCCCTGGTGGCCACTCAAGCCCACTCACGGGGATATCTACTTGCTGATTCTAGCCTTCTCCCAAACCCAGACAGGGGCTCTTCCAAGGGGCATCAACACGTCCTACTTTAATGCACCCCTCAAATTCCCACAGGGATTTCCACAGGGGTGCCCCATATGGGCATCCCTTTAATAGGCCAGGTGTCCATTACCCTCCTTCCTGACCAAGTGACCAGGCCATTGGCACCACCCATGAGTCCACAGAAACAAAGACATAGGGAATTTGCCACTGTTCAATTCTTCTATCATGACTGGAAAGCAGCATGCACTTCAGCCCACTGCACTAATTTGTTTTTACTTTCTTTGATCAAACTGGTGGCCTTTCAAACGGGATGTTGTCCGCTCACCTTGGAACTGCCATCCACAAACCAAGCAGCTCTTGTTGGTCAGTCAAGAGCTGTTTATAGTGCACCGTCCACATGATGATAGAATCCAGCAGCTCCTCACACATTCCCAGAGTCACTCCTAGGAAAAGCGGCTCCCTGCTCCTGAGCACTCCTTGCCTTCCCCAGGCACCATGATCCTGGATAAACCATTTCTATTTTATCATGGAACTCTTCTGGGCACGTCATCCCCATTCTAGTGTTTCTCTGACGTCACCCAAGACATCATGAGTATTTCAGGTTTCAAGATGATTTTATGTCCTTCAGACTTCGAGGTAGCTTCAATTTATGTCTGACAGCAAAGTAGTCAATGCCCCTTAATGGGAGTTCTCTAGTCCAAAGTCCCAGTCATCATTGCTGGGAGGCGCTCCCAGGCTTTTGCTGTGAGCCCCAGTGTACACTCCACACGGGGCCATTGCACAGGGCTCTGTCCCGACCAGCACTCCAGCTTCCATTCCACACTGTGTGGGCTCTGGCAATTGTGCTGGCTCCCATTTAGCATGTCCAATTAATGCTGCTTGAGGGGCAGATTGACATGCCTCTGTTTCACAAGACTAGGCAGGGGAAACGTTCCCCAGATACAGTGTCCATCCCATAATACAGTCAGGTAAAAAAGACACAATCGCTTCGCAGAAAGCCTGTTCACATCTGCCAAGTCTCCTAACTCTTCCCTTAATTCCACCAACCCTTATGTTCCTAACTGTGGCCCCCATTAGGATGTCATCAACAGGCTTGGGTCTTACAACACGGGGTAGGGCAAGTGTTCCCCAGTGTGACACAATATCCATTCCCACGAAACATTAGGTAAAGAAGATATAATTTCTTTGTTTTTGTTTTTGAGGAAGATTAGCTCTGAGCTAACATCTGCTGCCAATCCTCCTCTTTTTGCTGAGGAAGAGCGGCCCTGAGCTAACATCCATGTCCATCTTCCTCTACTTTATATGTGGGATGCCTGCCGCAGCATGGCTTGACAATCGGTGCCATGTCCGCACCCGGGATCCGAACCAACGAACCCCGGGCCGCCGAAGCGGAATGTGCACACTTAACCGCTAAGCCACCAGGCCGGCCCCAGAAGACACAATTTCTCTACGTAGAGCCTGTTTAAACATTCCAACTTTCATATATCGACTCATATTATTATGTTCTCTCAGTCTAATTGTAGCCCGAGTCAGGGCTTCACCAACGGGTTTTAGTACCGCAGTGCCTGGGGCTCCCATCTCAAGGAGCCCTGGGAACTCCTCTGCTTCTCCCCCTGATATTTTACCCACTCTTGTGCAAAAGGCCTTGGGTTGGAGAGGATTCTGGGAAGATGGTGGAGAAGGAAGCACCAGGAATTGTCTCCCCACCTGGACAACAATTGCACTGGCAGAATCTGTCTGATGGAGCCATTACGGAACTCCGAAGGCTTACAGCTTCCCGGGGAAGGCTTGCACAGTTCGTGGTGGGGAATCTCATCTCAGCGCAGGCAGCTGTGCCCATGTTCCTGGACTAGCTTGCGCACAGCCTGCAGGAACTTGTCACAATGTCAACACTGCCCAGAGCAATCTACAGATTCAGTGCAATCCCCATCAAAATCCTAATGACATTGGGAAAAACCCATCCTAAAATTCATATGGAATCTCAAGGGACCTCAAATAGCCAAAACAATCTTGAAAAAGAAGAACAAAATTGGAGGACTCACACTTTCTGATTTCAAAACTTACTACCAAGCTACAGTAATCAAAACAGTGTGGTACTGGCATAAAGACAGACATACAGACCAATGGCAGAGAATAGCCCCGGAATAAACCCTCACATCAACCGTCGAATGATTTTCGACAAGGTTGCCAAGATCACCAGATGAAGAAAGGACAGTGTTTTGAACAAATGGTGCTGGGAAAACTGGATGTCCACAGGCAGCAGAATGAGGTTGGACCCTTACTTAATACCATATACAAAAATTAACTCAAAATAGACCAATAATCTAGCCTAAAACTATAATGCTCTTAGAAGAAAACATAGGACAAAAACCTTCACAACATTGGATTTGGCAATGACTTCCTGGATATGATACCAAAGGCACAGGTAACAAAAGAAAAAATAAATTATACTTTACAAAAATTTTGTGCATCAAAAGATACTATCCATATGGGGCCAGCCCAGTGGCACAGTGTGGTTAAGTTCACACGTTCCACTTAGGCGGCCCGGGGTTGGCCAGTTGGGATCCCAGATGCAGACGTAGCACCACGTGGCAAGCCATGCTGTGGTAGGCATCCCACATATAAAGTAGAGGAAGATGGGCACGGATGTTAGCTCAGGGCCAGTCTTCCTCAGCAAAAAGAGGAGGATTGGCAGCGGATGTTAGCTCAGGGCTAATCTTCCTCAAAAAAAAAAAAAAAAAGATACTATCCATAGAGTGAAAAGGCAACCCACAGAAGGGGAGAAAATACTTGAAAGTCATATGACAAGGGATTAATATCCAGAATATAGAGAGAACTCCTAAAACTCAACAACAAAAAAACAAACAACCCGATTCGAAAATGGGCAAAGGACTTGAAGGGACATGTCTCCAAAGAAGATATATGAATGGCCAATAAGCACATGAAAAGAGGTCCAACATCACTAATCATTAGTGTTTCCTTCCTATCGATATTTACTTTATTCACCTTATTTCTTAATAACTGTTTAAAAATTTCCACCCTGCTAAGACCAGTCTCTTGATTCTTTCCTCTGCCTTTCCTCATTTTCTTGTTAATAAACCCAATATTTTTGTTATTAGTAAGACTCATGAGGGGAAGCTGAGAGAGCAAATTCGATAAGGCTTCCCAAACTGTCCTCCAGCTTTGCAGCAGTAAGTTCATACGGGGTGCCCACGCAAAAGGGCCCCTCAACCACAGCATTTACCACGACCTGGGTAACAGGCATATTCAGCGGTGAATGTCCTGCTCACCATAAGCCAGACCTACATGGCTTATATTCAGAGCCTATCAGCTGGTTCATCTGGGGTGCTCCAATAGGCATTGATAGGGGGAGATGGGTGGTCCTCCTTCTCAGGGTAAACAGACCTTACAGTGGCTTTTATCCAGTCCGTCATGCTGGCTGCTCCATTGGGACTAACCTCCTGTGTATCCGGATCACACACAGCCATCTGTGATTGTTCCACAGTGAGCTGTGGGTCCTGTATCAATCCCAACATGCTCTGCTACTCTGCGGCCTCAAAACCAAAGACATGGCCCCCACATTAGTTACTCTCACGATCCATTTCAGTGAAAGTTCCTCAGGAAGCTGATGATACCCGTCCACAAAACGAAACAACCCCTTCACACTTTAAACTCTGGTGTCAGTAGTTTCTGGGGTTTGCCCCTCCCCCACACTGACCCCTGTCTTGGTGACCAGATGCCTTAGAGGTACTTTCTGTTGTCCTTGCACATATTTTTCCCTTGGGTGGTGGCTTGGAGGCTAGTGGCTGAGGCTCAGACTCACTGAAATCTGAGCTTGGTCTAGCGTCAAGGTCCAATCCAGCACATTCTTTTAATTTTGTTTTAGCTATTACAGATAACAATAACCAAGGGGTTAAATATTTTACCTTTTTCTTATTAGTTTGCATTTCCTTATGCATCCCATAAACCACCTCCTGGGGAATTGAGTCCATCTCTAAATCGGTACAATTGGTAACTTTCTCCTCTAGTGCCTGAGTGCAGCATGGATGCTCCTCCGTACCGTAGGTGGCCACGCGTCCCCCAGGAATCGAAGGCTCCTCAGCCCCCACCCTCGCATCCTTTCTCTTCCCAACACATGTTTCCACGAGCCAGGGCCATGCCAGCAAATCCCAGTTCACCGACACTGCCTGCAATGAAAACCTCCCTTCACCCAGCACCCCTATTTACATGGGTTCTGGGAGCTCTGCGCCAGGAAATGGGGGCAGAGATCAATATATATTTTTTCTATTATCTCATACCATGTTTGTCATCAGATTGGCAAAAATTAAAACGTCTGATGATGGCGAGTAGTGGCCAGATGGAATGCACACTCTGCTGGTAGGAGTGTGTTTCACAGTTGCCCCATGATGGGGTCAACCCTCCACATGAAATTTGGTTCATGTGGAGGGTTCATACGGAGACTTATGAGGCCACTCCCATCAAGAGAATACTAGAGATCGGTTACTCACACACTGAGGCTTTCTGGAGGGAGCAGAGCAGGTCTGGAATGGCTTGAAAGAGAAAGGAGAGACTTTCATTGCAGTTAGGGGGTGAGGCCAGGCTGAGGGCCCCCCACACTGGCCAGGGCTTTCCTGAATTAAATTTCCCTCCAGTGCTGCGGAGAGAGCACCAGGGCCTTCTATCAGCCTGCCCAGCTGCGGGACTCAAGTGAAAGAGGGAGTGTGGAGCTGTAAGGCTGTCAGCAGTCAAACATCAAAAATGGAGTCCGACCCTTTAGTACAGAGTGTAAATTAATACCTACACTTTGGAAACCAGTTTGGCCATATTTAATGAAGCTGAAGAGCATAACCTCCATGTTAGATTTTAAAAATGGCTGCAAATTCTTTGCTACTCCTCCCGCGGAGAGGTGGAATCTAATCTTCTCCCCTTGAGCCTGGGCTGGCCTCCGGGACTTGCCTGACCAGTAGAATGCTGTCCAAGTGATGGCCCCAGGACCTGCAAGGCTCAGTCTTAAGAAGTCTCCCAGCTGCTGCCCGGCCCTATTGGAACCTCACTTCGGAGGAGGTCAGCTGCCATGTAAGAAGCCTGGGATAGCCAGGCTCTGAGGAAATCCATGCAGGCCACAGGGAGAGGCTGTGTGGAGAGAGAAATTCTCTGGCCCCAGGTGATCCAGCCTTCCAGCCCAGGCAGCAGACATGGGTCGGAACGAAGAAGCCTTCCGATGACTCCAGCCCTGGCCACCATTTACCTGCAACTGCATGAGACCCCGGCAGCAAGAACCCCCCAGGAGAACCCAGCCAACCCTCAAAACTGTGAGAGAGAAAACCAAGTTGTTGTTGTAAGCCTTTAAATTGTGGGATAGTTATTATGCAGCAAGAGATCACTGGAACACTTCCCCCCACCCATTCCACTTCTAGACGGATGATCCTGTGAAACTCCCACCGATGTGTCCATGGGGATATGTGTGTAAGGATGTGTATAAGAATGTTGTTTATAACACTGAGAAAGAGCCAAACGGCTAAGTGACCACTGATAGGAGAGTGGAGAAACAAATTGGGGCATAAACATTGGCTGAAATACCACACAGCTGTTAAGAACAAACTAAATCCAAATGCATCGTCCTGGATAAATCTCAGAAACGTTCTGGAAAACCACTGCCTGGATTCTTTTTTTTTTTTTTGGAGGAAAATCAGCCCTGAGCTAACATCTGCTTCCAATCCTCTTCTTTTTGCTGAGGAAGACTGACCCTGAGCTATCATCCGTGTCCATCTTCCTCTATTTTATATATGGGATGCCTACCACAGGATAGTGTGCCAAGCGGTGCCATGTCCGCACCTGGGATCCGAACTGGCGAACTCTGGGCCACCGAAGCAGAACCTGTGAACTTAACCGCTGCACCACAGGGCTGGCCCCTGCCTGGATTCTTAAAAAAAAAAATTAATGTCCTGAAAGATACATAAGAAGGCAAGGGGACTATTCTATTTTCATTTATTTTTGTTTTGTTTTTTGAGGAAGACCAGCCCTCAGCTAACTATCTGTCCTCATCTTCCTCTGCCCTATATGTGGCAAGCCTGCCACAGCATGGCTTGCCAAGCAGTATATAGGTCCACACCTGGGATCCAAACAGCGAACTCCAGGCTGCCAAAACAAAAGGTGCGAACTTAACTGCTGCGCCACCAGGCCAGCCCCCAAGGGGACTATTTCAGATTAAAGGAGACTAAATAGAAATGACAGCTAAATGTAATATGTGATCCTTGATTGGATCCTGGATTAAAAAAAAAAAGATCTAAAAAGGGCCTTACTGAGAACATTTGAACATGGGCTGTATATTAGGTAAGATTATTGTTACCCATTTTATCAATGTTCAGTTTATCACATGACAATGGTACACGATTATGTAGGAGGATATCTGCATCCACAGAAGATGCAAGCTGAAGTAGCCAGTAGTTTAGTGAAACGTGTGCAGGTGTGTGTAGTGTAAGAGATGTGGAAACTAATAAAAGAAACCTTAACTAAATCGGAGTCAGGAAGGCCCGTAGGCGGAGCTCTCACCCCATCACACGTGGTCAATTACACCAATCCTGCATCTCCAGCAGGAAGTCAAACTACTTGACTGCTGAAGGAAGACTTCTCTCTCCACCAGGTAACATCTCAGCCAGTGAGAAACGCTGCAGCTCAGCCAAGGAGAAGCCATCGCCGCCCTGAACTGCTACTTTCCCCCGGTGGAATTTCCTTTAGAACAGCCCCTCCCTACTCCCTGTTTTTCTCCATACGGGCAGCTCCCCTCCTTTGTTTTCTGGATTTGCCTATGGTTCACCATAGCATGCACATCTGGAATTGTCATTCTTTTGGCTGTTCTTGAATAAACTCATTTTGAGATAAAATAAAAGGCAAATTTGCTTTTTAAATTGACAGAGATAAAGCAAAGGTGGCAAAATGTTCACAATTGTGAGCCTAAGTGGAGGGTGTTCATTATATTATTCCTACAATTTTTCTTTAGCTTTGAGAAGTTCTCAAACTTACTGATTCAATGGATATGTACAACATGGCTGAATCGCCAAAGCACTGTGTCAAGTCAAATAAGCCAGGCCCCAAAGGCCATACACTGTACTCGATTCCATTTAGAGAGCATTCTGGAAAAGACAAAATAACAGTGACGGAAAGCAGATCAGTGGTTGCCAGGAGCCGGGGTGGTGAGCGAGATTGGCTGCAAAGGATCATGGGGAACTTTGAGGGGTTGTGAAAGTGTTCTATACTATGATCGTGGTGGTAGTTACACTTTTGTCAAAACTCCCCAAATGAAACACTTAAAATTGGAGAATTTTATTATATATAAATTATTCCTTGTAGTGGGTTGAATTGTATCCTCCCAAAAATATTCCTAAGTCCTAACCTCCAGTCCCCGAGAATGTGACGTTCTTTGGAAATAGGGTCTTTGCGGATGTAAGTAGTTAAAGATCTCAAGATGAGATCATCCTGGTTTTTGGATGGGCCCTAGATCCTGGGGTCCTTAAAGGAGAAAGTAGAGGGAGAGATGGGACACAGAGATGCAGAGAAGACCCAGAGGGGAGGGCCGCGTGAAGATGGAGGTGGAGATTGGTGTGACGCATCTACAAGCCAAGGAGCGCCGAGGATTGCCAGCAACACCAGAAGCCAGGAGAGAGGCGTGGAATAGATTTCACCCTTAGAAGGAACCAACCCTGCCCAAACCTTGACCTCGGACTCCTGGCCTCTAGAACTATGGGACAATGAATTTCTGTTGCTTATGCCACCCAGTGTGTGGTTATTTGTTACAGCAGCGCTAGGGAATGAATATCTACCTCAACTTAAAGCTGATTTTTTTTTTAATTTGGGAAAAACATGGAAACACCAGGTTAAACAGAAAAGCAAACCTCAGAACAATGCATTCAGTGTGAAATATTTTATATAAGGGTTTTAAATGCTCTGAACAATACTATTTATTGTTCACAAACTTTGTATATACCGTAAAAGCCTGCAGGCGCCTGGGTCTGGAACCATGCCATTCCCACTGGTTGCCTCTGTGGAGGGGGCAGGGAAGGCAGTGGGGCATTCTGCCGGCCTCCAGGTGCCCAGCATAGTCTGCCCAAGGTATTGTGAAGTCTGTGAAGCCTTCCCCAGGAAGAAGACCCCAGAGCCAATACTTGGAACACTAGGGACCCCCCAGGTGGTTGGGAAGGTTGGGGAGAACGTTCGGGTCTAAGCATGGGAGGCTCCAGGAAGCTGGCTTGTTTGGGGACAGTCAGAGAGCAGGTGAGGGCTGGGTTATCATCCCTTCCCTTATCTGCAGAAGTCCCAGCCTCCCTAGGGCTTCCCTGGGGCCGCTCTGTCCCTCCTCTCTATCTTCCACCTGGGATCAGCAGGGAGGCTGGGGGAGGGGATGTGAGGGCCAGAACTCAGGTCCAGCAGGGAGGCTGGAGGTGAGAACTCCTGGGTCCAGAGGAGGCTGGGGCCAGATTCAAATGTCCAAAAAGTGACTAGGGCTGGGAGCCAGGCAAGCTGGGATAAGAGGTCGGCCATGCAGCCACAGGCAGATCACTTCTCTCTGAGCTGGCTCATGGCTGTGAGTGGCCTGACCTCACAGGTTGCTGTGAGGATGGAGTATATTGTAACACTCGTGGTGAGTCACCTCTTGCATCGCCAGCATCAGCCAAGGGATGGCACTTCACCCTCATTTAATCCTCACAACGCTGTAAGCTAGGAACTGTTATCCCCCCCCTTTACAAATGGGGAAACTGAGGGCTGCAGGTTAATCAGCGGAACGATGTACGTGTGCACAGCTGATAAGTGGCCAAACTGGGACTTGGACCGAAGCCATGTGATACCTGCGCCCAGGAGCCGAGCTGCATCGCCGCTGTATCGCTTCATTCCTGATAGGTCTACACCCACTCCCAGCTCCTGGGTGGGCTGTGACACTCCTGGGAGTAGGGCCTTGGCCACTTCATCTCCAGATGAGCCTGGCCCCTAAGTGGCAGAAGGGGGCTCAGGGAAGGTATGCTGAGTGTGGGCGTGGTATGAGTGGGCTCAGGGGGACCCTGGCAGTTGGAGGGGGTCAGATGGCAGCACCAAGGGGAGACCAGGGGGTCTCCAGCCCTCCAAAGCCCACCAGGTTGTTCCCACAGGTGCTACGGGAGAAAATGATGGCCTTGCTAGGCCGTGCAACACTCAGACTCCTTTGCAAAAGAGTTGGCACCCCTGCTCTCTGCTGGCAGGAAACCTTGTCCCAGCCCAGGGACCCAGGAGTCCCAGCACTTACACCACCCCCTCCAAGGAGTCTTTGCACCCATTTTCCCACAAGTCAGGAGTCCAAGCTCCCACCTTCCTCTTATTTTCCTAGGACCCAGGCAACTAGGCCCCCAGTTCCCTGAGACTCAGGAGTCCTGACCCCCAGCCAGAGGTGTATGGGACCCCGCTGGCACTGCCCGGCAAAAGCTGATTACGCACATCTCCGCCCAACTTCACCTTCAATGACGTCGGGTCTGTAGCTTGAAAGCAGCCGTGGAGGGAGTATTTACACCACAGAAACCGGCAAAGGCAGCAAACTGGGGCTTGCTTTCCCCCAGAGAGCCTGTTGTTAAAGAGTTACCAGAACACCATTGCTCCCAGCCCTCCACTTGTCCCTGCTCACCAGGCCAGGGGACCCTGGAAGTCTGAGGAGACTTGTGACAAGCCACCAGGCCATGGCTGGGGCATCAGCCGCACACTCAGGCTGCACTGGGCTGAAGCCCGGAGCCAGCCCTGGACCCTCCTGGTCTCCACACGAAGACCTCTGTCCCTGACTGGAGCATGGTATCCAGCTCTGGGCTGCCTGGGAACTGAGGGCCTCAAATCGAGCCACTCGGACTAAGATGCGGCTACAGGCAAGTCGCTTTATCTGCCCCTGCCTGCAGCACCAGTTGGTATAAGCGCACACATACTGAAGTCACACTTTTGCAGTTCACATTCAAGTTCTGTCCATCTAGCCCCAAGCAAGTCAGATCCTCTCCGAGCCTCAGTTTCCTCATCTGTAAAATGGGGATAATTGCAGTTCCTGCTTCATTAGGAAGTCGTGAAAGTAAACAAGTTGTTCCTAACAGCTTACTTAGAATGCTTCAGACAGGTTAGATTTGTTGTTATGATTGTTAATAATTTCCTGTCCCGCAGGGCAGTTGTGAGGAGAAAGTTGCTCAGCGTGAGGTCTGCATACAGTAGGTGCTCAATTAATGGGCCCTGTCGTTTCCAATGGCAGCAAGATGGGTCAGTGCCTCGGACCTTGGTGGAGGCGCCTTTCCTTCGCCACCGCCTGCCCATTCCGGCCACAAGGGGGCGCCCCGGCCCCGCCCCGGCCCCGCCCCCTCACCTGTGCGGCCAGTGCACCTGGCGCCGCCTCCGGAAGAGGGCATCGGGGACCGCGGGGGCCTCGGAGGGAGCCCGGCGTCGGCAGGTGAGAGCTAGGGGGCGCCGAGGACAGGGACCCTTCGAGCTTGGGGCGGAACAGGGCCAGGTGGCCTCAGTGTGGACGCCTGGGGGGCGGGGGACGCCGTCAGGAAGGCAGACGATGGCCGGGCTCTGGGTGCCTGGGGCTGGGGGTCGAGGGGCTGGGGGCCCTGATGCCGGGGTCGAGATGCTAAACGGCAGCTCCTTGAGGGGAGGGGGGAGAAAGAGAGACGCCCCCGGCTCTCCGGAGTCGGATCAGCCCTGTCAGGGAGACCCCCAGGTCTGGCCTGGAGGCAGCTGGGCCGGGAATACCGCGGCACCTGGGTCCTGAGGCTTGGACATCCGACGAGGGGAGGAGAGAGAGGGACAGGTGCGTGTGTGTGCGTGTGTGTGTGTGTGTGTGTGTGTGTAGCTGGTGTAGAGTGTGGGGAGACCTTAGGAGGGTTGGAGGGAGGAGCATGCCTGGGAAGCCCCACGTGTCCTCTCCCTCCGGAGCCCCTGACCCGCCAGCCCTGGGCCGCCCTAGGCGAGCGCCACCAGGCTTCCATCCCTAGGGGCGGGCCGGGAAGTAAACAGAAACCTGGAGCGCCGCCTGCAGCCGCCAGCACAACCTGTTTGCTGGCCCTGCCCTGGGCCCGACACCCAGGCCCTGGGAAAGTGGGCTGGGGCCAACACTCCAGAGGGGCCAACTGAGGGTCTGGGCACCCAAATTGCAAGCAGTGGGGACCAAAACCCCTGGGTCCTGACAAAATAGGAGAACAAGGGCCAGGATACCTGGGAGGGCAGGGGGCTGGGGACCAGGGCATCTGAGCCCTGAGGAGCTGGGGCCCTGGGCTTCTGGAAGAGAAGGGGCTGGATTTGTGGGGACAAGGGAGTCAGCACACCTAAGTTGCCAAGGCCCTGGAATCTTGGGAGGAGAAGGGGCTGGACTCATCCCTAAGCCCTGAGTCCCTCAGAACCTGGATTCTGGGAAGAGTTTCCCAGCTGGTAAGGGACTGGGAGCCAGAACAGCTGGATTCTGGGAAGATTTGGGGGCAAGGACTGTCATTGGGGTGGCCTGTGGTCCCAGAGCACTGGGGCAAGGTTTCCTGGGAGCAGAGAAGGCCTGCAGGAGGCAGAAGGCAGGTCAGCTCATTTCCTGCTTCTCTCTGCCTCAGTTTACCCCGGGGACATTAACGGAGCTGGGTGATCAAGACACAGATCGTTAGTCCTCCATGGCCCAGGGAGGCCCTGGCTGCAGGATTGGGAGGGCCAGTGGGCAGGTAGAAAATTGCGGGAGGGCCCGGGCTTGGCCAGCGGGGAGCGAACCCCATTGGACTGCAGGGTAGAGTGTCCTGTGGCTACCTGTCCCCACAGACGCTGCAGGCAACATGAGCTCCCCAGAAGGGCCAGGCTTCCCTTCGGGGCTACTCTCAGGGGGCGCCTCCCCCAGCGGCGACGAGGGCTTCTTCCCCTTCGTGCTGGAGCGGCGGGACTCGTTCCTGGGAGGGGGCCCGGGGCCTCAGGAGCCCGAGGACCTGGCCCTGCATCTTCAGCAGAAGGAGAAAGACCTGCTGCTGGCCGCCGAGCTTGGCAAAATGCTCCTGGAGCGCAACGAGGAGCTGCAGCGGCAGCTGGAGACGCTGAGCGCCCAGTACTCTGAGCGTGAGGAAGTGAGCTGGCGGCAGGGCAGGGGTGGGCCGGTGGAGGACAGGCGGGCAGGGGAGGAAAGCCTGGCACATGGATGCCTCTGGAACAGTTCAGGGCTGGACTCAGTCCCCCTGGCAGTGTTGTTCAGTGGTTAAGAACATGGGTTCCGAGGACAAATCAAGACCTGGGTTCAGACCCCTGCCTGGCTGTGTAACCCTGGGCAAGCTGCCAGTCCTCTCTGAATCTTGGGTCCAGCTCCTCTGCAGTATAGCGCAATGCAGGCAACAGTTACCGGGCGCCCCCTCCCCGCCTGGCTCTGGTCTAAGCACTTTCCATGCACTGTCTTGGTCAGGTCTCACCCAACCCTGTGAGGTAGGAACAGTTCTCCTCGCCCCAGGCTCTGTTGTCAGCCACACTCTCACCCTGGCGGTCACATCTGGCCCCCTAAACACCTGGACACCACTGACCCCTGTTTCCACATTGTCGGCAGCCCCCACCACTGCCCCAAACCTGACATGTGTAGATTACCACCCCACACCCTCTCCACCGGGCCACCTAATGGGCATCTCAGCATAGGTGGCCCTGTTGCCTCTATGACCTCATCACCTCTGACCCGATCCTAGCCTCTCACCTCAGGACCAGAGCCTGTGCATCCTGACCTCTCCTCCCACTGCCGCGAGCCCTGTCGATTGTTCTTCTAAACTAGATTCTGAGTCCACCCTCTTCTCATGGTCTCTGCAGCCTCTGTCACCACTGCCCCAGACACTGCAGCCCCTCCTCACTGGTCCCAGCTTCTGCTCTCACCCCCTGGAGCCCATTTTCCACGGGACAGCCAGAGGGATCTTCAAAAATTGCAAACCAGATCATTTCAGTTCTTGCCCAGGATCTCCCAACAGCTCCCCATCACACTTAAAATGAAACTGAGACTCCTCACCAGGGCCTGCAAGGCCCTGCGTGAGGCCCTCCATGACCTCAGCTCAGCCGCACACCCCTCCTCCTCTTTCAGTTCCTTGAGTAACCCAAGCTTGTTCCCTCAGGGCCTTTGCACCTGCTGTTTCTTGCATGCAGCCCTCTTCCTTCTTACCCTGCAGGAGTCAATTCAGACATCACTTCCTCCTGAAGGATCCCCTACCCCACCCCGCTCCTCTTCATCACTTCCCAGGGCTTCTCTACAGCCCGTACTGTCCCTCCCAAACTACCTGGCTCAAGCATGTGTCCACTTGTCTATGATCCTGTGACCCTAAGCTGCTTGGGGCAGGGGACTTGGTGGTGTCACTTCCTGCTGACAGCCAGACCCCAGAACAGGAGGAGCTCAGGAAAGGGTAGAGGAATAGATGGATGGATGGATGGGAATCAGGGATATTATGGGACTTGCGTGGCCACAGAGCAGCAGCAGAGCTGGGCGCCAGCCGGGACAATCAGACCCCAAAGCTGCGGGCTTAATCCTAGAGCTGTGTTGTCCCCACAGTATTTGGTTAAGAGCTTGGCTGCCTGGGTTGGAATCCCTGGTTCACTAACTCACTGTGTATTCTTGGGCAAGGCATTTAACGTCTCTGAGCCTCAGTTTCCCCATCTGTAAAATAAGAAGGACCTTAACGATTCGAACTCTAGTGGATTCAATGAAATAATCCAGGTAAAGCGCTGACACGGGACCTGGTGGGTCCCTGCTCATAACTGCAGCTACCTGCTGATAATCACAACAGCTCTGGCAAGCGTCACCTTCCTGCTTTGACAGTCCAAAGAGAGTGGGGGCCGGGGGCGGGCCCCGAACTTGCCCGCCTCCTCAAGCTGGGCATCTGGGTGTGCCAGGCGCATCCCCCCGCTTGTCAGACAGGTTTTGGGGAGGCAGGCAGAGGCATGGGGCCAGGGCGGGGCTGATCAGGGTTAATTAGAGGGAGCTGGCCAGGAGGCGCTGGGGAGAGGGGCTGAGAAGGGGCCAGGTGGAGGCTGCACTCCAGAGTCCCTGGGACACAGGGGTGTGAGGCCATGGGCCGGGGCCTAAATTCAGCCAGACTCCGGCGCCAGAAACGGCGCCTGCAACCTCGGGTTCAGAAACCCAGGCGGCTGCCAGAGGTAAGAGGGGATCAGGGAGCCCCACCCCCATCCAGCCCTGGGGTCAGCCCCTCCTGTCTGGCCTGGAAATTTCTCTCTGCTGCTCCCCTTTCTCTCCGAGTCTCTAGTCAGGTCTCTCCTCGGCCACCTTCTCCACTCTCTTGCTTTCATGCCTGTCGCAGACCCTCTCAGACTCTCTTTGGGTCTCTGTCTCTCCGTCCCAGTCTCTCTGTGTCTACTGCAGTTTCATCTCTCCCTCTCTGTGCCTGACCCACTGTCCCGGCCCCCACAGCGGCTGCAGCAGGAGAACCATGAGCTCCGCCAGGGCCTGGCCGCACGGGGAGCCGAGTGGGAGGCCAGGGCTGTGGAGCTGGAGGGGGACGTGGAGGCCCTGCGGGCCCAGCTCGGGGAGCAGCGCTCCGAGCAGCAGGACAGCGGACGCGAGCGGGCACGGGCCCTCAGTGAGCTCAGCGAGCAGAACCTCCGGCTCAGCCAGCAGCTGGCCCAGGTGGGACAGCCCTGACCCCAGGTCCTTGGGCAAGGTGGGGGCAGATGCCTGGGTCCTGGTGGGGGGTGGGTACACTGCGCATGAGGCTGAGGCTTGGGCCAGCAGAGGATTCCACTGCCCACCCCCAACCCACCCCCAGGCCTCACAGACTGAGCAGGAGCTTCAGAAAGAACTTGATGGCCTTCGGGGGCAGTGCCAGGCTCAGGCTCTGGCTGGGGCAGAGCTGAGGACACAGCTGGAGAGTCTGCAGGGGGAGGTGAGTGCTGGCTGGGGCTGGGGCCTGTCAACCCAGGAAAGCGGGGCTGGGGGCTCTTCGAGGCTGGCCCAGCACATCCCCTCCAGCTCTGAGGCCTTTCCCCAGAACCAGATGCTCCAGAGCCGCCGGCAGGACCTGGAGGCCCAGATCCGAGGCCTGCGTGAGGAGATGGAGCAGGGCCAGGGCAGACTACAGGCAACTCATGAGGAGCTGCTGCTGCTGAGGCGGGAGAGGCGGGAGCACAGCCTCGAGGTGACCCATGGGGTTGGGGTGGGCGCATCCATTCAGCTGGGGCCTTGGCTACCACCTCAGGACTTGCTGGGAGATGAGGCCAGAGAGGGGTCACTGGGAGCCCCAGCAGCTGGGCCACAGGAGCATAGGCATTAGCCCAAGGGCAAGTAGGAGCCATGGCAGGGTATTGGGCAGGGGTAGCATGCTCTTTGAATGCATCAGAGCACTGCAGCTGGGAGGCCAGGGAGAGGGCTGAGGCCAGAGCTCAGGCCAGAGACGATGCTGACCTAGACCAGGTCTGAGACAGCGGAGATGGAGAAAAGGGAACGAGAAGAGGCAGCATGGCCTCATGTTTGAGATCTCTGGTGTTTGTGCTTTAGGGTCAGCTTACCTGGGTTCTTATTCCAGTGTCCCTTCTTGCTAGTGTGGGGCGCTTAGCCTCAGTTTCCCCATCGCGAGATGGGATGGGAATGGTACAGAGCTGTGGTGAGGGTGTGAGGCACTCAGCGCAGCGCTGGCTTAGAAGGAAGGAAGGATCAGTGTTGGATGACAGCAGTTAGTGAGTAAGAAGGTGGACCCGTCGGGGAGGGGGCGGGGCTCTGTGAGGCGACCGGTTGGAGTGGGGCTGGAGGGAGGGTGATGGGGGACTTCAAAGCCGGGCGCCTGTCCGCGCCATGCTTTATAGGCTAGGAAATTGGTGTCGGCCGAGGGGAAGCGGCGGTCCAAGCCCGTCCAGAGATCCAGAAAAGGGATCAGGCTCTAGCGGCCGGCGTGCCCGGATGCGGCGGGCTGCCTGGCTCTCCGCGGCGCGCAGGCGGCCCCTGTAGGCGGGCTGCGGGATACCGGCGCCGGGCGCACCCGGCAAACCGCCCACGCTTCTGTCTGTTCTTGGGTCGGTGCGCAGCTGGAACGCGCGCGCTCCGAGGCCGAGGAGGCGCTGAGCGCGCTGCACAGGCTGCAGCGGCGCGTCTCCGAGCTGGAGGAGGAGTCGCGCCTTCAGGACGCTGACGTGTCAGGCGCCTCGCTGCAGTCGGAGCTTGCCCATAGCCTCGACGGCGACCAGGGCCAGAACGCGGAGGGACGCGGAGACGCCCCGGTGAGCTCGCGGCCCACCTGCCTCCAGGCATGTCATACAGGAGGGCTGCAGACTCTGCCCCTCCTCCTTTTCCCACGAGGTTCGACACCTCAACTGACCGACCGTTTCCTTTGGTAAGCAGACCACTCTGTCCCCGGAGACCCAGGAGGCGTCCAGCCACCAGCCGTCGCCCCAGGAGGAGAGCTTGGAGCCTCCCAAGAAGCGAGCATCCCTGAGCCCACGAGAGATACTGGAGGAGAAGGAGGCGGAAGTGGCCCTGCTGCAGGATGAGGTGGGTAGGGAGGAGCATAGTGCTTGATGCATAGCCCCTTCCAAAGCCAGTTTCTCTTTCCCATCTACACCTCCGAGCCTTTGCCCACTAATCCCTCTCTACCTGGATCGCCCTTCATCCTAACAAACTTGTAGTCACGCTTTAAGAGGCAGTTTATGCCACCTCTTCCAGGAAGACTTCCTGGACCACATCCCCCCTTAGTCTCACCTCCCAGTGCTTCTCCATGCATCCAACTAGCTCCGCTCTGCCCCATCCGGCACCAGCCTAGGAGCTGGGAAGACTCGTCTCCAGTACGGGGCCACAGCTGCCCGGGCTGTTTGTGAAGCAGGCAGGGGAGGGCCGGGGGAGCTGGAGCCCGGGCTGCCTGAGAGAGCAAGGGCTGGGAGACCCCGGGGCCTGCCTGCTTCTCTGCCCCCTCCCCTGCCCGCAGATCGCGCTGCAGCGGGCAGAACTACAGTCCCTGCGGGAGGAGCTGCAAAGGCAGAAGGAGCTGCGGGCGCAGGAGGACCCCGAGGAGGCCCTAAGCGGAGCCCTCTCGGACCGGGACGAGGCCGTGAACAAGTGAGCCTGCCTGTGCACCACCCACCGCCCCAGCGGGGCCACGGGCCCCAGGACCACTCTGGCCCTTCTGGGCCTCCTATCCTCCACGTGTGATACGGGCTATAATTAAACCCCATTCTGACCCAGGGGCCCTCTGACTTCATTGGTTTCCGTGTTGGCGGCCCCGCTCCCGCCCGGGTCCAGGAGCCCCGCCGGGACCCCTGGCTCGCTGAGGCCCCAGCGCCCTCGGACCCGTTGTCTGCCCCTCTCCCTTGCAGAGCCCTGGAACTGTCGCTGGAGCTCGGCCGCGTCTCTCTGGAGCGCGACTCCCTCTCCCGGGAGCTGCTTCGCACCATCCGCCAGAAGGTGGCGCTGACGCAAGAGCTGGAGGCCTGGCAGGTGAGGGGCGGGGCCGGCGGCACGGGGGCGGGGCAGGGGCGGGGCCGGCGCGCTGACCCGCCCCCCGCGCGCTTCCCGCCCGCAGGACGACATGCAGGTGGTGATCGGGCAGCAGCTGCGCTCGCAACGCCAGAAGGAGCTGAGCGCGGCCGGGGCCGCCCCGCGCCGCGCCGCGCCCCGCTTCTCGCTGCGCCTCAGCAATCTCTTCCGAAGGACCTGAAGGCAGGGCCGAGGGGGCCGCCTTGCCCTCTCTGGCTCACTTTCCTCTTCTGGCCAGTGGAGCAACAGATTGTCTTCCAAACGGGGCTAGTGCCCTCCCCGCCCCGGGAGACTGGGCAGGGGCTCAGTGGGAGCAGGGGCCAGCTTTGGGGACCAGGGGCCCCAGGTGGGTGGCGGGAGCAGGTGGGGCAGAGCTGTCTATTTTTCTAATCCATATAGGTCTATCTTTTCTAAGCACTAGGCCCCCTGGCCCTGGCATGCTCCAGGACAGGGGTGGGGGTGGGTATTTATGTATCAAGATCAGAGTAATATATAAATCATTACACCGACTTGGCCTCCATTCTTGGGAAGAAAGCGCATGGAAGGAAAGCTTGAAATTTTATTTGTTAAAAAAAAAAAAAAAAAGAAAAAACACTCCAACCCCTGGGATGGGGGTGGTGTTGCCAGAGGTCAGAAGGACAGGGAGAAGGCCCGGTAGCCCAGATTGGTGAAGACATCCACCCGGCAGCTGTTGCCCGCAGCTGTCAGGACCTGGAGGCAAGAGGAGGGTGACTGACCTACCCACATGCCACTGGCCTCCCAGGATCCCCACAGCCCCTTGCAGGACCCACCTTGCACTCAGGGGCTGCTGGCTGCTGGTTGAGGCTAAGGCTGAGCAGCCCTGGGGAGGAGCCAGGCACCTGGGCCTTGAGCTCCCCGCTCAGTTGCCACTGGTTGACACAGCGGCCCTGGCCAGCTGACAGAATCTGTAGAGGGTAGGAAGGAGGCTCAGGGGTCGGCTGGAGAGGGGAGCCGGACAGGGGTGGCAGAAGCAAGACGGGGCCTCACCAAGTCCTGGTAGAAGGTGACGTGCTTCTGTGGAGCCCGCATGGGGAAGATGGTGGTGGGCGTGGAGGATCGGAGGTGCCAGAGAGTAAGTGCTGGGCCCCCTCCACAGACCTGGGCAGAAAGGTGGGGGTCCCCAGCCACCATGAGCCACAGGCCCTCAGCTGGCAGGGCCTGGAGCTGCCACCCCATCCTGTATTCTGCCCAGCTCACCATCCAGTCTGAGTCAGTTGCCAAACATCCGATCCAGCGCCCATTGTGGGGCCTCGAGCACTCCTGGGAGGGAGGAGGGGAAGAGAGGAGGAGGTGAAGACACAGAGGATGCCCAGGGAGAAGGAAGGGACGACAGCATGGGGTGTGCCCTCACCTCGTGCTTGTAGACCTCGATCGTCTGGACCTCCTTGGCCGTGCGAAGGTCTGTGTGTGGAAGAAGGATGACAGGCACCCGACTCACCCCAGCCTCCCTCACCACCTCCTTTCCCTCCAACCAGACATTCCCTTACCCCAAAGCCGCACGGCCCCATCCTCGCCACCTGACAGCACCTCAGGGCTCCGCTCCCGCAGTGCCAGGCAGTGGATGTAGTCTGTGTGGCCCCGGAGGGCCCGCTGCAGGGAGAGAGAGAGTGTCAGGAGAAGATCCAGGAAGAATGCCCCTGGCTGCCAGCCTGACCGCCCCAGCTCCCTGGGCCTCTCACCGTGAAGGCCCCCGTCTCAAGGTCCATTGCATGCAACTGACAGTCTCCCCCTGCCAGGATGAGGGAATTCTCCTGCAGAGGAAGGCAGGGTGGGGTCAGAAGTCAATGTCAAATCAGGACAGGGAGAGGAGGAAGGATCAAAGTTTGGGCCAAGAGGGCAGGACAGCGCCTTAGTCACAAAGGGTTCAAACCTTGGGGACAAGAAGCAAAGCATTGATCTCAGGCACTTCCAGGCTGGTCCTGGGGGAGGGAAAGCGGTGTCAGCTCTGCTAAGGGATGCCTTCACCCCCACATGCCCTCTGCCACATGGCCCTGGCTCACCTGTACAGGGGCTGACGACGCCACAGCTCCTTACAGCCCTTCATAGAGGAAACACTGGGTGACCTCAAAGGTTCTCTCTTTCTGGGGCTGGGCGCCCCAGTGCTTCCCTCAGCCCCACACTCCTTACCTTCTTGAGGATCTCCACCCAAAGCCAGGCCTTCACCTCCCCATCCCCAGCACTGAGCAGATGTCGATCAGTGGAGACCATGCTGTAGACAGGCCCATCATGGGCTAAACGGAAATGGAGAGCCTGAGTGCCCCTGGCCTGCTCCCCTCCTCCACGCTGGGGTCCCCAAAGCCACACTCAACGGCTGCACCCACCTTGGAAGGTCACCACAGGCTTCTTACTTTCCTCCTTGGCCTCAGAGCTCAAAGCAGCAGACAAGCTGAAGGGAAAGGGGAGGGGGGCCTGAGAGTCAGAAGCAGGGGGCATCAGTCCCAGGAAGGCCAGGTGCCAGAGCTAAGGGGTGGTGGGGAGCAAGGGTACCTGAAGACGGCTATCTGCCCATAATTATTGCCGGCCGCCAGGAACTTCCCGCAGGGAGAGACACTCTGCGAGAAAATGGTCATGTGCAGGCGCTGCAGGGTCTGAAAGACTTCCATCTGTGGGGAGAGGCCAGATGAAGGCTGTCTGAAACCTCTGGGACCTCCAATCCACAGACACCTTCCTCCGGCCTCCCATTGCCCAGACTGCTCAGCCCTCCTTTGAGGCGGCCCAGCCAGTGGGCACCTGCCCACGCAGTGCCAGGGGTGGCTCCTGAGAAAGGGGAGAGTTGAGGTGTGATGCCTAGTAGGACCTTGAGCAAGCACCCAGCCTCTCGTCCAAGTTTCCTCAGCTGTCAAATGGAGCGCAAGGGAGATTTTGTCAGACTGGATGTGCTACTGTATAGTTTCACATAGGGCTGCCTCGTAGAAAGCGCTTAAAAAGTGGCTCTATTACCCCAGTACGTATTTCTACGTAAAACGTATTTCTAATCCCTACTCTCTCACTTTCGTGTTAGGCCCCCGAAGGATTTCTGGGTGACTCTCCAGCCCCCAGGCCAGAGTCCAACTCCCACGAAGAGCCAACGCAAAACAGGACTCAGGGAACAACTCCTCGCCCGCCCCTTCCGAGCCCGGCATGGACTACAAAGCCCAGAAGGCACCGCGCACCACGCCCGCCTCACCTGACCGAGGGGCACGGCGTGCGGCACAGCTCGCTCCATATCGAGAACTACAAGTCCCAGAGTGCTCCGCGCGCGACGCAATCTCACCAATCCCGACGTGCACGCGAGCGGCTCTCCTTCCTGGCACCCCGCCGCCCCAACACCGCTGGCCAACGTGGCGCGAAAGCAGCTGCCGCGTACCAACCCGAGCCCCAGGAACCGAGGTGACCGCCGCGAAGATCCCGGACACTAAGTGGCGCCCACCACAGCCCCGCTACGCCGGATCCCCTCCCCCACCCTGCCAAACAGACCCGCCTTCCAGCCGCGCGCCGCCCGTCTTCCACGCCTGCGCAGAACCTCCCCACTGCGCGCGCCTAAGGTCACGCCCCTCGAGTTGGGCCACGCCCTCAGGCTCCGCCCCTGTCGCCTGGATCCCACCCCTGCCCACAGGACCCCGAACCCCCATGATCCTGCAGCAGCCCCTGGAGCGAGGCCCCCCGGGTAGGGCCCAGCGCGATCCGCGGGCTGCCTCGGGGGCGCCCCGAGGCCTGGACACGAGGTGTGTGTGGGTGCCCTGGGTGGCCCTGGCCCAGGAGCGCAAGAGCTTTGGCTAGGGGCTCAGGGGTGGCCTGCAGGATGACACGCGGTAGGGCGAGTTGTCAGGGCTTGCACAGGAGCTGAGACGGGGTTGGAGGCTCGGAACTGAGACTTCTGCGGCAGGCTGCTGGATAGCCCGGGAGAGAGGGATGACTTGGGCGTCAGCTGAGACAGGCATGAACTGGGGGCTCCTGGCTGACCCTGCAGGCTCAGGCAGGCAGATCCTCGGGATGGGGTGCACCTGGCTCTCTTTTCTTCCCAGCTCCCCTCTCCGAGGAGCTGTGCCCATGAGCACCAAGCGGCGCCTGGAGGAGGAGCAGTGAGTTTGGGGGCAGGGAGGGACTCCCAACAAGACCTCAGGTCCCCATCAGACTACCTCCCCTCTGAATATCCCACCCTGCCTGCCTCCCTCTCTCCCCAGGGAACCCCTGCGCAAGCAGTTCCTGTCTGAGGAGAACATGGCCACCCACTTCTCTCGACTCAGCCTGCACAATGACCACCCTTACTGCAGCCCCCCCATGGCTTTCCTCGCAGCTCTTCCCCCACTCAGGTAGGCAACATCCACTATCCACCGGCTGGGCTTTCTGGAGGATCATAGCCCGCCCTCGCAGCCAATCTCCAGGCCCTGCCTCATTCTGCTATTTTTAGATTCTAGCCAACTTCTGTTTCCCATCTTGGCTTCTTGGAAGGTGCCTACAGCCCAGGAGCCCCTGGTGGGGGGTGGCTCTGAGAGGCTAACCTCAGTCCTGTACCCTGTCAATTCCTCTTCCAGGAGCCCTTGCTCTGAGCTGTTTCTCTGGCGCTACCCTGGGAACCTGATCCCCGAGGCCCTCCGGCTACTGAGGCTGGGGGACACCCCCACCTCCCACTACCCTGCAACCCCAGCTGGGGACATAATGGAGCTCTGAGTGCTGGCAGGCGGTGCCCCTACTTGCCTTCCTTCTTCACAACAGGGGAGACCAGCACCCCCACGAAGGGACCAGCTGCCCCGCTCTTCCTCCAGACCGGGCCTCTGGGCACCAGGACCTTCCTCTAACAGAGGAGGACACTGAGCTCACAGAGCCCTGGGGTGGGAGGAGCAGGAACATGGGGAGAGAGCTCCCTCCCCCGGGAGAACTGAATAAAGATTGCTGAGTAAATGAAAGCTTCTGTCTGGAACCCAGGGCCTTTGGGAAGAGGGTAAGGGCTGGGGTGCTGGACGCTGTGATTTCTCCTCAACATCTTCCCTGGAAAACAGTCAGGGCCCGGGCCAGGTCGGGCAGGCTGGGCTCAGGCATTGAGAATGTGTGAGTCAGAGCCTCGCCCCCGCCCCCGCGGCTGACTCACTCCTCCCGCCAGCTCTGGGAAGTGGGGCTGGGGATCAGGCCACTCTCCGAACCATTTAAAGTTAAAGATTCTTTTATTAATAAATTCTCCCTCCCCTCCAAACTTTCTCCCCAAAATAAATATTTCCCCCCCTTTTGGGGTTGAGGGGCAGTGTCTTCGGGCCAGCCCCACTAGAGGGCCGGCCCCACTAGAGGGCCAGCCCCCTAGTGTTAGGAACAGGTCCCTAACCCCCCAGGGTGAGACCCCTTGGTGGAATTTCAGTACATCTGAGTGGGTGGGGCCTGGTGGTGTGCCTGTCCCTCAGGTCAGCCTGGCCCCCAGGCCATGGTGGGGAGGGGGACCCCCTTGTGCAAATGCTGCGGTTCCTTAGTGTCAGCTGCCTGGTGTGAGCCAGCTTGGGTCTCCTTTTCTGTCCTGGAGCCAGGGACAGGGCGGTCAGACACCTTGGAAGGCTCCTCTGGAGCCTGAGCCCAGGCCTCAGAGAAGTGATTCACCCGACCCCCATCCTTCCACACCCCTGTGGTTGGAGCAGCCTGGCTGGCTCTGGCTGTGAGTCTGGGAGGCAGGGGCTGGCTCCAGAATGAGTGAGTGAGTGAATGAATGAATGAATGATGAGTAGGTGAGGCCTCCTCCTGGCAGGGGGCGCTCCCTGTCACTGGATCAGCGCCACGCCAGGACAGCCTTCCCCGCCGGTCTCCTCGATGGGGGCTGCAAGATAAGAAGAGGGGTAGTCAAGAGCAGGGGAGATGTTGAGAAGTGATGGCAGGCGGGCGGGCCGGGCACACTCACTGGTAAACTTTTCTCTCCTGCGGCACCGTCTCCAGACCAGGAAGCCGGAAAGCAGTCCCAGCACAAGGGCCAGGCTCAGGGCGCCCCCCAAGATGGGCCACAGCAGCCGGAAGGAGGCTGGAGGAGCGGCAGCGCCTGGGGGCGGGACTCGAGGTCAGACCTCGCCCCTCTCCGGGCCAGCCCCGCCCCCTAGACCTGACCCTCAACCCTTTTCCCCACCGTGGCCCCTACCCTGATTCGAGTCCCTTCCCCACTCCCGCTTCTCCGCCCCCCACCCACCACCATTCACTCCCCAGATCTGAAGCTCCCTGCTTCCCTCACCACCCTAGCAACCCCCTCCCACAGTCAGGGGACCGCTCGCCTCTGGCCCCGCCCCCCACTCACAGCCCAAGCAGAAGTCGCTGTGCGGTCGCGCCGGGCACGACGCGCAGTCCATGCACTTGTCGAGGTCTGCGCTCCAGGAGCTGCCGCGAGAGCAAGGGGTGGTGCCTGGGGAGGGGGCCGCGGGTCAGAGACTGGGGGCGGGGCGCGGCTATTCTGGGGGCTGAGGTCAGGGTCGGCCGGCTCGAATAACGTGAGTCACCGGCGCCCTCCCCCCGCATTCCTCACAGGTGACCGCACGGCTCGACCGGGACACGGCAGCGCGGGGGGAGGGGGCGTAGCGCGGGACGCGGGGTGGGGGGGAATCAAGTCCCCACAACCCCCCCCCCCGCCGCCGGCGGGTGACTCACTCCCGGGCACCGGGCCCGACCCCGGTCCCCTCCCCCCGCATAGCTGGGCACTGAAGTCACCGGATGGAAGGGGGCACCCCACATGGTATAGGGGGCACAGACCCCCGAGCCTCTCGACACCCCCCCCGGACTCTTGGGTCACTGGGGCTGGGCAGACCCAATGTTGACCGGACTGGGGGCGTGCCCCCTCACCGGACGAGACATCCCGCCCTTAAACTTTCTCTCAACTTCCGAGTCCGGACTTTCGGGACAGAAGCCCCCTCCTGAGTTGGAGAGGCGGGAAACTGAGGCCGGGACTGCGGATGACGTTCCAGGCGGGATGGGACTTCCCCTGACCAAGGAGCGCGGTGTCTGGAGACCACTTGACCCCAGATCCCCACGTCCGCCTAGTTCCCCCAGTTCTGCCTGCTCCTCTAAGCCCCCACTGCCGGTCTCGCGATCCCGGGATGGGGGTTCCCCCGGCTCCCACGCCCTCCCGCCCGCCCCTGATCCCGCGCCTGGCATACCTGGCACCGGCTCCCCGGCGGCGGCGCGCAGCAGCGCCAACCCGAGCCCCAGCACGAGGAACCGCAGCCGCGGGCGCAGCGGGCCGGGAATCATGGTGCGCGTCCGGCGGCCGCTGCCGTCTGTGCCAGCCGCCCGCCTGCCGGGCAGACAGGGGCGGCCCCGCCCCCGCCCCCGCCTTCCGGGGCGGATCCCTCGCCTCGGCCGGCCCCACGATCCGCTCCTGGACGTCCCGCCCAGCCCGGCCGGCTAAATTCAGTTATTCGCTCCACAAACACGGTGTCCGCGCGCGAGCGGCCGGGACCCTGCAGGGACGCAGACCCGCCTGGCCCTGCCCTCTGGGAGCTCAAGTCCGGGAGGCGTGTGTTGGGGACAAGGGAAATCAGACACGAAACAACCCATCGCAGAGATAATTGCAGCTTTCTTTAAAACCCCCGGGGGCATAATAATAACATAATAATAATGTGTCCTTTATTTTTTTTATTGAGGTAGCTGCTTTATAGCATTATATAAATTTCAGGTGTATATCATCATATTTCGATTTCTGTGTAGATTACATCATGTTCACCACCCAAACACTAATTACCATCCGTCACCGTACACATGTGCCTTCTCACCCCTTTTGCCCTCCTCCCTCCCCGCTTCCCCTCTGGTAACCACCAATCCAATCTCTGTATCTATGTATTTGTTGTGGTTCTTAATAATGTGTTCTTTAATATCTACCTTAGGATATAGTTACATAGTAAAATGTGATCTTGTTGTCTCCATTTTGCAGAGTGTGAAGCTGAGGCTCAGGAAGGTTGGGAGAAGTTCCCGAGGTCACAGAGCTAGTAAGTGGCGGAGTCGTGACTCAAGCTCCGTTTGGGTCTCACCCACTGCGGGCCCCGGCGCCAGCCGGCACCCAGGCCAGATGCGGGCGCAGCGGGCCCGGTCTCGAGCGTCCCCCATTGACGAGTTTAGGATTCGCGCGCCTGCCGCGGCTGGACTGGGGTCTCTGCCCCTCCCCGGGCGGTGGTCCGGTGACGTCATTGCCTCTTTAAGACCCCCGCCTCCGCCCCCATCCCCACACTCGGCCGGCTCCTACGAATCCCTGCGGACTGCTTCGCAGGTGAGCCTGGGGGAGGTGTGCGTGTTGGGGTGAGCAGGTAGACGCCTGGAGGAGCGGGGTGCATGTGGCGTGGCGGCGTGGGGGGTGCGTGTGACCTGACGGCGGTCCCCCGGGCGGCGACCCCCGGAGTGGGGGCCACACGGAAGCCCCAGAGCTGATCCGGTCCTTCGGCGGCCCCGGCAGGGTTAAACGCCCCTCCCCCTCCCCCAGGACAAAGGCACCGAAACCCGGCTCCCCTCCCCCACCTGCGCTGCCTCTCTGGGGCGGGGCTCCCCTCCCCCTCACCTGCCGAAGAGGACCCTGCTGCTGGCGCCGCCATTAAACCTCTCCGGGTCGCAGGGTTCCCAGGCTGGGGGGCTGAGGACACTCTCTTTCGGGTCGGACTCAGAGGGAAACAGGTGTCGACAGCGGGACGGGGCGCCCTCGGACCGAGAGCTGGGGCTCGCTTGGAAGGGAAAGGTGCCGGGTGCCTAGGCCGGCGTGTCCCCGGCCCTAACCCCGCCAGAGGCCTGGAGGGCTGACGCCCGGGTTGGGATGAATGTGGGCTGGCGGGCCCCGTGCGATCTTCCCCGAAGTCCTGAGCTCGGCCGGTGTAGGGCGAGGTGCAAACGAGAAGCGAGTGGAGAGTCTGCCCTCTGGCCACACTGCCGGGGCTGGGGCTAAGTTTCTGTCCAGGCCGCGCGCGGCAACTTAGAGCACTGAAGAGCCACAACAGGGCCCTGAACAACACTGATCCCAGTGGCGACCTCCAACACGAAGTGGGATGGGATGGGATGGGAGACAGGTGAGGGTGCCCCCGCTGCTGCAGAGCAGCTGGTTAACCGGACAGACTCCAAGGGTTTTAGTTTCTCTTAGGGAAGTTGTGTCCTAAGATGATGGCATTTGGGGCAGAAATACACAAGAAAATGTCCCCAACCTTGGGGACAGAGGAGCAGGACCCAGTGAGGCAGCCGGGGGCCTGAGGGAAGGAAGTGCTTTTGGGTGGGAGGGTTTCGGTTCTCTTGCCCCTCCTAGGTTTGATGGGGGCTGAGTGTGCCAGATGGGGGCAGGCGAGACCAGGTGATGAGTCACCCGGACACAAGCTCTTAAAATCAACTGGTAATCGCCTCTCTGGGATACGGAGCCAAGTTAGGGTGAGGGGTTTGGACACTTCTGTTGGGTGGTGGGAGCAAGCTTGGATCTCTAATCTTGGTGTTGAAACTGACAAGTTTTGAGCCTGAAATTCATGGCTAGAGCTAGCTCGGGTCTGTGTGCCCAGTGAAAACCACCTGGAAATGGTGCTCTGTTGTCTCATCCTCTTTTTGGCAGTTTGCTGTTTGATAAAATGCATCCCCAGTGGCTGAGGCCATGGACCAACTTTTGTATAGGCTTGATATTTCGTTTGCACTCAAAACAGCCAGGATTGGGTTGCTTCCTTACTCTTGTAAACCAGTGCCCATCTGAACATCACTCTGCTTCTGTGCTCCCATGCAGCTCCTCTCAACTTCAACCTCAACCTCATCATGGCCTCTGCTGGCCTGCAAATCCTGGGGATCATCCTGACGCTGCTTGGCTGGGTGAATGCCCTGGTGTCCTGTGCCCTGCCCCTGTGGAAGGTGACCGCATTCATCGGCAACAGCATCGTGGTGGCCCAGGTGGTGTGGGAGGGGCTGTGGATGTCCTGCGTGGTGCAGAGCACGGGCCAGATGCAGTGCAAGGTGTACGACTCGCTGCTGGCACTGCCCCAGGACCTGCAGGCAGCCCGCGCCCTCTGTGTCATCGCCCTCCTCGTGGCCCTCCTTGGCCTGCTGGTCTACCTCGCTGGGGCCAAGTGCACCACCTGCGTGGAGGACAAGGATTCCAAGGCACGTCTGGTGCTCGCCTCTGGGATCATCTTTGCCATCTCAGCGGTCCTGACCCTGATCCCCATCTGCTGGACTGCCCATGCCATCATCCAGGACTTCTACAACCCCCTGGTGGCCGAAGCCCAAAAGCGGGAGCTGGGGGCCTCCCTCTACCTGGGCTGGGCGGCCTCTGGCCTTCTGCTGCTGGGTGGGGGGCTGCTGTGCTGCACCTGCCCCTCTGGGGGGTCCCGGAGCTCCAGCCATTACATGGCCCGATACTCAGCATCTGCCCCACATGCCACCTCTGGGGGTCCCTCCGAGTACCCTACTAAGAATTACGTCTAATTGGGGAGGGGAGTGGGGGCTCCCTTGACAGTGGAGCCTAACCCTGAGCTGGAGTCATCGAGAGGGTGATCCATGACAGCTTTGGGGTTGTTTTATCTTTTGGTTTTGCTTTTTATTTTGGGGGGTGGTATTTTTTAAGTCTGTTTGATAACCCAACCAAGAAGAAACTCAGTTTTGCCTCTGGGCTCTGCTGCTGGCATTTCTCACCTCTGGGTGATGGAACCAAATCTCTGGATCGTTCTCCACCCTGGACATACCCATCTGGGAGGCCAGCCTGGAGCTGTGGGTCCAGTGTGAAGGCTGCTTGCTGTCCAGGGGCTGTCAGCCTGTCCCCGAGAGTTCCTACTGCTGCCGGGGCAGGGCTTCCCTTGCTGGTCAGGCCTCTAGAACCGCCGGGGCTCTTGAGCCTCCAGTAGCCTCTAGGAGAGCAGGTAATAAGTTACAAGGAATGCCCACCTCCAAGTCTCTTGGCCTCTGGCTCCTCCATCCTGAGTCTGGTCCCAGCTGTGCAGTAGACCCCTGACCCTCTCCCCCGTAGCCCCTGTACACTCTGCCATGCCCTGCCCACACTCACCAGTTTTTGCTAAATAAAGCACGTTTTGTTTTGTTCCTTGCCTTTGGTGTTGCTGGGGGGCTGCCGAGGGCTGGCCTAGCAGGAGGAGGAGCTGGGAGCAAGTAGCTCATCTCCTTTGTTGCCCCCATGCCTTGCATGACCTGAGTGAGGTTACCAACCGGGCAGGACCTGGAGCAGGCCTTGGCCTGGAGAGTCCACCTGCCCGTCCCTGCCCAACCACAGATCAAAGGAGCCGAGTTACAAATGCTCTATTTATTCCTGACTTGCACGTGAGGGGTGGGGCTGGGGTGGGCCACCAGTGACGGTGGGCTGGGCCTCTGGCCTGAGGGAGACTGGCTGCTCCCAGAGGGCCTGGCCCGGGCCTCTGGATGTAGGTGGTGGCTAGGCTGGCAGAGACCAACTCCAGAGCAGGGAGAGCATGATCCACTCATTTTGGAGCCAAGGAGCTACTGCCCTTTGGGTGAGGTCCAGGTTCCTAGAGTAGGGGAGGGCTCAGAGAGGAAGAGGAGGGCCAGCCTGTGTCCTAGACAGCAGAAGGAAGCAACTTGTCAGGCGAGGCGGAGGCAGGCCAGGGTCCCCCATCAGCTCAGGCCCTGCCTGAGTAGAGGTGGGGGCAGGCCATGAGGTGGGTGTGGGTGCAGCCAGACCTGACTGGAGCTTCTGGAAAGTGGATTTCACCTGGGGAGGGGTTGACAGTAGAAGGCAAGGGTTAAGCAGGGTGTCAGCATAAGGTCAAGTCTTCTGGGGACACCCTCCACCTCACACGTAGTCCCTCTTGTCCAGCCCAGACGCGCCGGAGCGAGAGGGGATGGAGTAGCCCAGCCTCGGTCCGCGGGGGCGGTCGATCTGGGGCGGGGGGCATGTGCAGCAGAGGAGGCCCCCGCCCAGCATGAGCAGGGCAGCTGCTGCCCAGCCCAGGTAGAGGGAGGCCCCCAGCTCCCGCTTGAGGGCCTCGGCCACCAAGGGGTTGTAGAAGTCCTGGATGATGGCGTGGGCCGTCCAGCAGACGGGGATGAGCACCAAGATGCCCGAGAGAAGAAGCATGACACCGCCGGTGAGCACGATGCGGGCCTTAGCAGCTTCGTCCTCCACGCAGGTAGTGCACTGGGCCCCCGTGATGGCCACCAGCAGCCCGAGCAAGGCCAGCAGAAGGGCAATGACACAGAGGGCGCGGGCTGCCTGCAGGTCCTGGGGCAGTGCCAGCAGCGAGTCGTACACCTTGCACTGCATCTGGCCCGTGCTCTGCACCACGCAGGACATCCACAGCCCCTCCCACACCACCTGGGCCACCACGATGCTGTTGCCGATGAATGCGGTCACCTTCCACAGGGGCAGGGCACAGGACACCAGGGTCCCCAGCCAACCCAGCACGGCCAGGGTCATGCCCAGTAGTTCAAGACCAGTTGAAGCCATCTGTGCCCTCGGTTAGGTCTTCTCAACCGTTGGCAGCCTGGTTGACTCGGAGGGGTGGGTCAGACACTGGGTGAGGGTCTTGGCGCCCAGCAGAAGGGGAAGTTGGCGTTCTCAGGCCTGGACAGTCCTCACATCTGTGGGCTCTTGAAAGGCACCTCCTTGCTCCGTGCCCCTCACAGGTGTGTCTCTGACCCTCGACAAACACAAATCAGCCTCGCGGTCCTGCTTAGCTAAGAGGCGAGTGTCCCCTCAGAGGCCGGTTGCCTGTCAGATGCCAGGTGGCTGCTGCTGCTCCTGCCCCCCTGCAGTCACATCCAGCCACCACCCCTCTGACCCAGCTTGCACAGACCCTTCCGACCCACCTTCAGGCTGGCGCAGGTTCACACTGTGCGGTGCACACACTGCAGGTGCCACTTGGGGACTCTGCTGGCTCAGGCTGCAGGCGGGGTTTTAAGGCCGAGGCAGGGGAGGAGCTGGGAGGCCAGGACTGGGGAAGCCGAAGCTACAGGGAGGAGGTGGGGCTGGGGGTGGGAGGGGGTCCTCCGGGTCAATGTGGGGGGTACTGTGACCAGGAAGGAAGAGGGGAGGAAAGAACATCAGTGCATGTGGGAACGCGGAGACAAAGGAATGGGGAGACTGAAGACCAGGAGCTGAGTAAGGAATGAGGCACCTCACTGCCTCCTGAGTGCCCCCCGCCGCCCCTCCCCTGCTGCCTTTGTTCTCCGCCCCGTTTTGTTTCCTGATGCAGATGCACCCCAGCTCCCCTAGTATCGCACACCCCCGCCTGTCCCCCTGCCCGCTGGGGACTCTCCGGAATCCGATCTGTCTCCTGTCTCAGCCCAGTGGCCCTGGCGGCTCCCGAGGGAGGGGCCCTGCCAGCACTGTTCCCCGGGCGACAGGTGCCTGGCGCCCAGCTCAGGTGGCATTGCCCAGGCAACGGCCTAGAAAACCACCCCCCACTTCTCCCTCCGCTCAGGTGTGCCCTCCCCACCCCTGCAGCTGAAACTGGGGCCGAGCTGAGCTGAAGTCTCTGGGGTCCAGGGGGTGGAGGTGGGGGCGAGACAGGAGCCCTGAGCCGGTGAAGCCCCAGGATGGGCTCTCCTCCTTGGGGAGTGATTGATCTCTCTGGACCAGATGCCACGGAAGAGGGCGGGGGAGGGGGGGTAAAGCCCAGGTGACTCTGGCAGCCCTGGGCCCTGCCTCACAGTCCTCAGGAAACACCACCTCCTAAAGACCCCCTCCGAGCCTGTGACGCCCCTGGTGGAGGGCATCCTGGAGTCACACAGGCCACGGCTCAAATCCTGCCCCCTCCCAGGATAGATCATGGAAGATCAAAGTCTTTAACCTCCTTGGGTTGAAGACCGCTTTGAGGCCGGCCTGGTGACAAAGCACTTAAGTGCGCATGTTCCGCTTTGGCGGCCCGGGGTTTGCCGGTTCCGACCGCTTGGCATGCCATGCTGTGGTAGCCGTCCCACACATAAAGTGGAGGAAGATGGGCATGGATGTTAGCTCACGGCCAGTCTTCCTCAGCAAAAAGAGGAGGATTGGCAGCAGATGTTAGCTCAGGGCTAATCTTCCTCGAAAAAAAAAAAAGACCCCCTTTGAGAGACCTCATGGGATCCACAAACATGAGCCCCTCATTTTGAGGGGTGGATCATGAACTCCCTCAAGCCCCTCCCTGGGTGCCAAGAACTGAGGGGAAGGGGGCCCTGAGGAAAGTTCCTTCCATTCGTACACTTTCTAGGTGGCTGGGAGGACACTCAAAGTCGGGCCTCACCTGGGGGCACCTCTGGCCTCCACGCCTCCTCCAGAGGATGGCCCCCCCGCCTGCCTGGCTGCCCTGGGAGGAGGCAACTGTGAGTGGTGCCCAGGAGGGCTGGGAGCCAACCTGGAGCAGACCAGGGCAGTGGGGGCGGGGCTGGGAAGGCCCCCCCTTGCACACCTCTCTAGCCCCAGGGAGGGGTGGGGTGCAGGGCCCTCCTCACCTGTTCAGTGGGGCTTCATTTATAAAGGATTCTAACTTCCAGTGGGTGCATTGCTTCTGGGAATGGGTTTTGGCATATTTTGGAAGAGAGGTTTATACTTTCATCAGATTTGCAAAGGGGCAGGTGACCTAAAAAAGCTTAAGAACTCCTCTCCCTAAAGTGGGGAGCCTGAGGCCAGCGCCCAGCAGGGTCTGAAAGGCTGACTCTGACTCCGGTGGTTAGGGCTTCCTCACACCTGTGCCTCCACAGCCTGAGGGGCTGGCCTGGTGGACCCCTGGACATGATGGGCAGGAAATGGCTGGAGCCCCCTGCTGGCTGTGACAGCATGGGGAATCTCGGGGGGCAGTTTATCCAGCTCTTCCAGGCCCTGGGGCCTCAGATTTCACGGGGGTAGGGGTGGCTGAGAAGAAGGGCAAATAGAGGCAGGCCTCCAGGGGCTCCCTCTGCGCCCTCCTTCCAGGGCCAAGAGGAATCCAGCTGCACTGGTTCGGGCAGGTGTCAGGTGGCAGTGGCAAGCCTGGGTCCCTCGAGGGGCCCACCGACCCGCCCACAAGGCCTCCCATCCTGGGCAGCCCCTGCCCAGGGCCTGTTCTCTCCCCTGGGCCCAGAGAAACAGTCTGCCTCCTGCCTTGGGTGCAATGTGACCTTATTTGCCTGGGACATTCCTGGTTTGAGTGCTGAGTTGCATCTTGGGGACACTGGGACAGTTGGCCCGCCTGCAGTCAGGCCTTGCTTCAAGGGCCCACTAGTTCCACAGGCAGCTCCAAACCCGCAGAATTGTGATGGGGCCTGGAGGGGGTGGCACATACCAGGGAAGCGTCGTGCCTGTGTCCTGAGATGGCACTATAAGGACCCTATTTTTTTAGATCCCAGTTCCTCTTTGGCCCAACAGCTCTACACTCAAGCAAAGAGGGAGATGCCCTCACTGCCAGGGGCTGGTGGGCCACACGGGAGATGGGTGGTCAGAGGATGAAGATACCCCCCTTGCCCCCACTGCGAGACCAATCCCTGCTGGACCTGCCTCCAGGGTAGCCAAGGTGGCTTCAGCTTCCTCCCACCTAAGTCTTTCCCATCTTGGATAAGACAAGCCACCTCCCCCGGAGGCCTATAGGTAGAGAAAAGTAGGGAAATAGTTCGAGAACTAGGGGAGGCGGGAAGGGGCAGGTCAGGGGAGCTGCCCACTGGAGGGGGTGCAGCAGACGGCAGATTCCCAGGCACCTGGGCAGGAGTGCGCGTCCCACCCTCAGTCCCCAACCCTCCTTAGGCCGAGGCTGGGAGGCCCCAGGCCCTCTCTTGGGTCCCCTAGTCCACCTGGATTCAGTTGAATCTGGGAAGGGAAGGGTTAATGTCGGGGCCTAAGTAGGGCCTGACTCCGGGAATGCCACCGATATGGAGAGGTGGGGACTCCCTCTGCGCAGTTACCATCTCAATGGCACTTTCACAAGTCCCCTTGAATCCCCACCCCCATCCGCCTCCGCCTGGGATAGAGGTGGGGGAGGGGAACTACCCTGGAGGGAAACGGAGGCACGGGGTGCGGGGCCTCACCCTCCTTGCCCCTGCAGGGAGTGACAGAACTGGACCTGGTCTTTGTTCCCTCCGGGAGGGCAGGGGACAGGGAGGCTCAGGTGGGCAGAACTGGAACTCGGCTTAGATGGAGCGAGGGTGGAAGTGGGTTAATTCCAACCCCATTGTCTATCTCGCTGTCTTTACAGGGGAAGCATGGCCCAATGACAAAGAGGGAAACGAGCAGTCGGGAGAGCTGCGGTGGTGCCAGGAAGGGTATGGGGTGGACATGGAGGCTGCACCACAACCCCAGGACAGCATCACCTGCTGTCTTGGGGAGGTGCCTGAGGCCCTGATTTCACAGGCAGAGAAGCCAAGTCCCTGGCTCCCAGAGGAAAGATGCAGATGAAACGTTGAGGTCCCCTAGCAATTCCCACTGGTTTACCTACCCCATTTTATGGACAAGGAAACAAGCTCAGAGAGCTGCGAGAACCCGGCCAGGTCTCCACGCGGGAAACGGGACAAGCCTGATGCAACCTCAGACCCCGACTTCAAAGCCCAGCTCTTTGGCCAGCGCCACAGGCCGGGCTTCCAGAGGGTAAGCTGGGCCTCCTGATGCCTCTTACCCCAGGGCAGTGCAGCAGCCCCCTCCCACCCACCACCCCACCTACATGCCGCCCATTCCTCCCCAGCCAGCCATTCCCTCCTTCCCCGACTCCGAGGCTCCTGTGCCAGGAAGTCTCCTCGGAGAACCCACTGCATCTGGATCTCATCAGACGGGAAGCCACCCTCCACCCTGGCTCACTGTCACTGCCTCTGTGTCCCTGATGCAGAAAGCACTGTGTCTGCTAGTCACCTGCAGCCGCAGCTTACTGGACTGTGGGTCAGACCTGGTGTCAACCCCACCCCAGGGCTCGGGCAAGTCACAACTGCCCTCATCCCACATGCCTCCTGGCTGTGAAACTGAGGGAGAAGTCCGCCCTCCCTACCTCCAGGGCCCCGGAAGGCCTCTGCCCAAGCAGCCAGCGCCTCCGGCACCTCGGGGTCACTGTAAGTGTAGACTCAGGACAAGAGTATCTTGCGAAGAGCATAATGGCGGTTTCACTTGTGAACCTGGGCAGACTCCACTGATGGGGTAGCAGTTAACTTTATTCTCAGTCGAAACTGTCAGCTTTCAACCAGCAGCAGTCATCACCTGGAGCTCGGAGGGCAGGGCTACCGCCCGCTCCTCCAGGCTGTCTTCTTTAAGACGACACAGTCTGGCCCTTTCTGTGCACTGTCTGATGCTTACCTGACAGGGGAGGAGGGCCACACGACCTAAAGATAGTGGAGGAAGCACCAAGCCAGCAGGAATGGGAACTCGGCCATAATTCAGCAAAGTTTGGGAAAGCCAGTCATTCAACTTTCTTCCGGTGCCTGTGAGAGCTTTCTCAAGATACTAGTGCTTTCAGCTCCTGCCTGAGGACTCCAAGGGCACCTACGGTTCAGGGTCAGTGAGGGACAGGGCCTAAAACACAGTAAGGGAAGCTGGGCAGCCAGCTCGAGAGGGGGCCCAGCCCCACAGGGGAGAGGACACTTGCCTGTATGGACCGGATGGTGGCTCCTAAGCCCTGGGAAATATGCGAGGGGCCTTATTTGAAGAGAGGGTCTTTGCAGATGTAATTAAGTTGAGGATCTCAAGATGAGATCATTCCAGATTGAGAGTGGGCCCTACACCCAATGACAGGTGTCATAAGAGAAAAACAGAGAGATTTGAGACATAGACACGGGAGGAGGTCACATGAAGACAGAGGCAGAGACTGGAGTTAGGCGGCGACAAGCCAAGGATCACCAGGAGCCACCAGAAGCTGGGAGAGGCAAGAAGGATCCTCCACTAGAGCTTCTGGAGGGAGTTTGGCCCTGCCACACCTTGACTTTGGACTTCTGCCTTCCAGAACGGCGAAAGAAGGCATTTTTGTTGTTTTAAGCCCCCAATTTGCGGCGATTTACTGCAGCAGTCACAGGAAACTCATACGCTGCCTTTCTTGCTGGGGGGTCCCAGGCTCTCAGAGGTCGCCCAAGGTCAAGCTGGCTTCCTGATACCATTCCTGAGCTGCTGTAGAAGGGCCCATCGAGACAGGACGTCTGCTGGTTACCTGTGCCCAAGCCACCTGAGTAACAAAGGGAACTTTATTCTGAGTTGTAGGCACTGGGGAGAAACCAGCAGGGGGGCGGGGGGTAGGTAAAGATGGGGAGAGAACAGGGGCTTCCTCTCATGACTCACCGTGGGAGCTTTCCTGTCCCCTGGGGATGACTTGACAGCCCTTGCATGTGACACTCCTGCTCCAGGGCCCAGTATCGATTGTCCATCAACACCACTGTTTTCCTGGTGCACCCAGGCCCTCAGGACCCCTGGATCTATTTCAGTTGAAAGTTTAACTTCTTAAGACTTGGAAGGCAGGATCTGAATTTCCAAGAAGTCATACAAATGAAAATGGAGGAGGGTCTTGGGCATGACATCCAAATCCTTTATTTTATAAGGGAAAATGAGACTTTTGGGGTAACCTAGTTAGAGCATTTTAAACTTTTGTTTTCATTTCCTCAGCCACGTGCTGTGGGCTCCCCAGCCCCACCTGCCCAGATCACCAGCCGGCTTATCAGCACGGGGGATGAATTACATTCTCAAATAACCAGGCAGGAGACCTTCTGTAGGGTAGCTGGGAAAATAGAATAAAGACCCTAATCTTAAAGTGAGTGTATTTTCAGACTTGCTCCTTCCTCCCCCAAACCTGGGCTGCTCCCCGACACCTCTCCCTCTTCCCCGTGCCCCACGCCTTCTGAATCCGCCCGCGGGGAAGGCGCCGAGGGGCACAGCCCGGGTGTCTGGGCAAAGCTGCCTACTCACCGGCCCGCAGCCCCTCCGCGTCGGCGGCCTCTGAGAGGGCCGGGCGGTCAGCAGGGTGGCGACAGGAAGAAGTAAGGCGGCGGTGGCGGCGGCGGCAGGGGCGGGGGGAAGACGGGCAGCGGCCAGGGGTCGCGGGGCGCGGGCAGCGCCAGCAGGCTGAAGGACGAGGGCCGTGCAGGCAGCGGCGGCAGCGGCAGCGGGGGCGGCTCGGCGACCAGGGGTGGGCGGCCGCGCGCGCCCACGGGCCCGGGCGTGGCGGTTACGGCGGCCTCCGGCAGCGGCGGCAGCGGCAGGTGCGCGGGCGGCGGCGCGGGCGCTGGCAGGCGCGGCAGGTGCTGCAGGGCGAGCGCGGCGGCGGGCGGCGCGGGTGCACAGGCCTCGGGTGGCAGCTCCGGCAGCGCCAGGTGGGTGCCGGGGCCCCAGGGCGCCAGAGGTTCGGGCCACAGCGGGAGCGCGGGCAGCGGCGGCAGCTCGGCCAGGGCGAGGGCCGAGAGCGGCGGCGGCCCCGGGCTCAGGCCCGGCGGCAGGCCAGGCAGCGGCGGGTGGGGCAGGGACGGCGCGGGCGGCGGGGTCAGCGACAGCGACGCGCGGGCCCGGCCCCGCCGCGAGTGGGCACGGACGCGGGCGAGCCGCGGGTGCGAGCGGGAGCGGGGGAGCCGCGCCGCCAGCTTGGCTGCCGCCGCTCCCGGGCCTGGCGCGCGCCTCCCGCGGCAGTCCGGTTCCTCGGTGGGAGGCCACGCGCGGCGCGGCAGACGGCCCAGCCAATCGGAGCCGCGCTCCGCCGCGCCCCAGCCAATCAAGGGCCAGTGCGCTGGCTGCGGGCGCGTCTCTCCCTCCGGCTGTCACGAGCTCCCCGCTGGCAGCCAGTCAAAGGCAGCAGCGCTCTCTGTCAAGTTCTTCTTCCCGCCCTCCCCTGCTCTCAACCAATCACGGTGCCCCGTGGTGCCACAGGCCCCACCCTCCACTAGTCCTGAGACCAGGCTCTGCACCCGCGCAGTGGGCGCCCCCACCTGGCCCGGCCTGAGGGTCCCCTGAGCCGCGGCGTCCCCATGGCTGCCGTGCCCCGCCTCGCCGCGCCCCCCTGCAGCGGCCAATGAGTAGAGAGTGTGTGGCTCTCCTCTTTTGGGGTCTGCCCTAGTGTTTCCAGACTGATGCGCCTGGGTGTGGTTCAAGACCCACACAGATTTCCCTTCAATTTCCTTAAAGAAGAGATGAAACGATATCATAATTCAAAAGCAAAGTTTGATGACATGTAGCATTTGTGGCAACGTTGCTAAGAACAGTTATAAATGACAGGTGGGTGAGAATCTGAAAAAAGGAGAAAGTGGTCAGTCTTTTTAAAATCGGAATATAGAAACCTATATTAGAAGAATATTAGAGCATTTCTACGTGGGTTAGGAAGGACATCACCCACTGCCCTCACTGAGACAGTCTGCTCAATGTCTCCTGAGCCCAGATGTTGGCCTCTAATCCTGTCCTCCGGTAAAAAGATGTGGTTTATTCCATGCCTGGGGGCAGAGAAAGATAAGACTATTTGGATACTTTTAAAGAATTAGTAGTTTTGTGAAAAAGCAAAAGTCTGTGATGATTCTCAAATAGAGCAAATCAAATGAGGTAGGCTAAGAGAAATCAGGCTGGAGTTCCAATAATGTTTACAGAAACTCCTAAAGGTTGATCAACCCAAAACCTTGTGCATATTGTGGTGAGGTTTGGGCCTGCACCGAAATCCCGCTATTGTAAATCAAGCCAATAGGAAGTTGAGCTGAGTTCCTTATAGGGTGCCAAATCCCATCGGTTCTTCAGTTAAAACTTAACCAGGCTGCAAGAAGAGGTGTGGGCCTGGAAAGGCACAGCTCAGAACACGGAGGCTCGGAGAGACTGATTCAGGGACCCGCCAGGCTTTAGGTCAAAGCTCAGAACAGTAGGTCAATCCCCAATTTTGCAACCTCCACTCGGGACCCAGCCTAGGAAAGCAGTTTGCTTCCATATTTCCGGGTGAGTAAATTTGTAATCATGGGATGGGAAAACGAAGTGATCCAGTAGCACTGATCCTGAAACTTGATTAGTAACGGCTTTTTAAGATGTTTGAACACACTCAGTAATCTGATATGTTAAATGTCTGGTTTATTCCTTTCCAGGAGCCCTGTAAGTGCTTAGGGAGAAGTTTCTGGTTGGATCTGCACCCCTCCGCTCCATTGAGAGGTCAAGTAGATTATGTGTGCAATTGTTTGACATGTCTAAGGGAATTGAAAGTTCATCAGGCTTGTAGGGCATGCTGCATATTTGGGGGGGAAGTCGATCTGTCGATTTCTAATCTAACTGAGCATTAATCAAAGAATGGGGAAGTTCTATATCCAAATTATAAGATAAATCAGTACAGTGACATCTAGAAGACAAGTGTAAAGGCTTCAGGAAAATGAGATTTTTACTTTAATAACTTTAATACATTGATTATAAATTAAAACACAGTTAATGCACAGGTCCCCTAAATGGATGTGGTTCCCCCACTAGATTGTGACCCAAGGGCAGGGCTGAGTGTGTTCTGTTCTCACACCTCTCCCCTTGGAGTACAGCCCTGGCACACAGCCACATTGACGTTTGTTGAATGAATGAATGAATGAATGGAAGGAGGTGCTGGGTGGAGGCTACAGGCCCAGGTGCCCCACCCCAGCCAGCTGATCCCTGCCCCCACGGCACACAGAGGCAAAGAGGGAAGCACACTGCCTTTATTAATACTTCAGCCGGGCCAGAGGCTGAGCCTGAGGGTCTGGCCATCCTTGCCTGGCTGCCCAGGCTCTGCCCAGAGGCGCTCAGGATGGGTGGGGGATGGGCTCCAGTGCTTAGCATTTCCCAAGAGGGCAGCGGCCTGGGAAGAGGGAGAGCAGAGCGCTGGTGAGGTCTGGCCCCCTCCTCACTTCCCAGGGGACCTGAGCCCTCTCCTTCCTCTGGTCTCTGAGGTCAGTCACTCAGCAGATGCCTACAGGTGGCCTGAGAGCCTGCTCTCTCTCCCAAGGGCTGGGGACCCAGTGCAGCCTGGAGGGCTGACAATGGTGGCATGGGGCGAGTAGGGGACTGGGCCAATGTGCTCCCTCTCACCTCCATAGCCATTTCCCAGCAGGTCACTGATGTCTCTCTTCACCTCAGGGCCCCCTAAGGTGCACAAGGCAGGGCACCTGGGTCACCAGAGGACTTCAGAGTCCTCCTGCCCACCCCAATTTCACCCCAGGCCCTGGGAGACCCCCACTCACCGAAAGGCCCGGGGCCCAGGTCTGGCCTCAGTTGCCCATAGGGCCCTGGAGGGAGGGACAGAAGGTGGGAGCACTGAGTCCCCGATGGTCCGCCTTCCAACTCTGTCACCTCCCCATCTTGGTCTAGTGTCCAGGTTCCTGCTGAGGGCCCCTGCTCCACCTGCCTCTCCTCCAGCCCCACCCTTTCCTGCCTATTCCCTCCTGTCTTCCTCTGCCACCAGTGCCACCCCTCTATCTCTGCAGGGCTGTGGGGTGGGCCTGGGCCCAGGACCCAGCCCCCCAGTGCCACCCCTAACCCCCCACAGCACTCTTCCACACACCCCATTACCTGGCTGGCTGCTGACCCCTGGATATGTGCCTCCAGCAGCATATCCAGGCTTCAGGGCAGCTCCCCAGGGCTGGAGGGAGGGCCAGGGAAAGCCCCTCAGGGAAGCGGCCTGACCTGCAGGAGGAAAGCTGGCATGGGCACCCTGCTCACTGGACCTGGACATCCAGCATGCCCTGGTCCTCCCCAGACATCGGATCCCCCGCCCACTTGGCCTGGTCCCTGCAACGCTTGCTTACCGGGGTTCTCTCTGCTCCCTGAACACTCATTTCTTACCATTTCCTTCAGGGGCTGGAGCTGCTGCTCTGGAGTCCACAAGCACTTCCTCCTCATACCCTGCAAGAGATCCAAGCCATTCCTGCCCAGCCCCTGGACGTCCTTTCCCCTCACCCCTGCACTGTCCCCTGGGGCCAACTCACCATTCCTAAAGCCATTGGCCCCAGGGAACCCTGGAGGAGAAAAAAGACGGTCAGAGGCAGGAGCAGCCCCTGAGCCTGGGCCTCCCACCCCACCCCACCCCCAGGCACCTGGCTGCGGGCGGGCCTCAGGGAAGACCCCAGCTCCCAGACCACCATTCCAGTAACCAAACCCTGCAGGAGAGAGGTTAGGGAGGGGCTGGGGGGCAGTACTGACAGACCAGGAGGACTCCTTGTGGTGAGACAGACCGACTCAGAGATGACCTGAGAGGACCTCGCACCTTTCCCCACCGTCAGCCAGCTAACCCCGTACAACCTCTGGGGTCCCACCTTCCAGAAGCCTCCCCAACCTCCCTCTAGGCAGCCTCAGTCTGTCATTCCACCCTTGCCTGAGACACTGCACCTGGTTCTGGCCACCACTGTGCATAGTCAATATGCACTGGGTGAATAAGGAAAGAGAGAGACAGACACGGCGAGAGACAGCAACAAGGAGGACTCGCCATGAGGAAGATGCCAGCTCATGCCCAAGATGGGGGCCCGGGGGGCTCACCGACTTTCTGGGGCTGAAGGCCACCACCAAAGCCTGGAGGAGAGGAAACAGGGGTCAGAGATGGGGGGTTGGAGACAGCTGCAGTCTTTGGTCCCTTCATCCGAAGCTGACGGAAGGGAGGGGAGGGTAAGGAAGGGGAGAACTCAGACTCACCCACTTCTGCTCCTGGTCCATAGCTATTCAGAGGCTGGTACCCTGTGAAGAGAATGGAGATCAGACGGGAGGACCCAGACTTTCCCTAACTCCTTGGGGGCCACATGTGGACCTTAGGGACTCTGAGGAGGAAGAAGGCATTCTCCCTATCCACAAAGAACAGAACAGAAGAAATGAGCTTAGAAAGCAGCAACAGAGAGTGAGGGTAGGCTCAGGGAGGGACTTCCTGGCCTTGTGGTGCCCAAACAGCTGAGGCAGCTAGGGAACAAGAGTGTTGCAGGAGTGACCCTGATCTGGCATGGGGACAGGGAGCAGACAGACTCACACCTGCTTTCTGAGGTTTCAGTCCCCACTGGATGGCTGCAGTTGGTGCTAGGAAGAAAGCCAGGGGACAGGAGTGAGCCCGAGGCAGGGTGGGTTGGGAATGCTGCAGCCTGCCATGGGGGCAGGGGCTGGGGGGAGCTGCCATATTGGAGGTTACATGGGGTCTCAGGACCAGAGTTCAGCTTTCCCTCAGCTAGCTCACTGTGACAAGGCTCTGTCTCAGCTGGAGAGTGGGCACAGGGGCTTCTGAGCTGCCCAGGCAGGCCCAGCTCCTCCAGGGACGGGTACCCCCAATGTCCCCCCTCCACACTGACCTGGGAAATTGCCATTCTGCACAGGGTGGGGGGGAGCTGGGAATTCAGGCCCCAACCACCCCTTTTATCTTAACAGCTCCCCAGAGGGGGAGGCCTGGGGAGAAGCAGTGAAGGGCCCCTCCCATTGCAGGGATGTGGACGGGGGAGGGACAGAGCACTGAGCGCAGGCCAGCACCCACCCCAGGCTGCCCTCCTGGACTTAGCCTGGCCAAGTCATCAGCCTGCGGTGGCTTCTAAGGCAGACACAGGTTCCAAGAGAGGTCATTGGCCAGGTCAGGAAAACCCCAGCTCCCAGGAGCCACAAGCTCCTGTGGTGACAGGTGACAGAGCCACCTGACATGGTTCCTGCTGTTTGCCCACCCAGCCCCTCCGCCTTCCAGCAACATCCCCTCCACCTCCCTCCTTGCCACACCCTTCCAGCCCCAGAAGCCTCACCTGGCTGGGCCCCCAGCCCGTTTCCGTTGCCATATCCTGGAGAGGAAAGCAGGGAGATGAGGGGCAGTATTTAGGGAAGGGGGTGTGGAAGGTGAGGCAGGAGGAGGCGCAGGACAGAGATGCGGGGGTCTCACTCGCCTGGCTTCTGAGGTTTCACACCCTCTCCCAGACCTGCAGGAGAGACAGAGGCCGCTTCAAACCAGGCCCCGCCCTAGTAAGGAGGCCTCCCTCCCCGACAGGGCCCTCACTGCCCTCACCTGCTGGGATTTGCAGCCCGGCCCCTGGCGGGGATCCTGGGAGGAAGAGCAGATAGGAGAGCAGCAGCTGGCTGGGGGAGACCCCACTCTGCCTCTTCTCTTCCTCAGGACCCCTCTTTGCCCCATGGGGCCCTTTGCCCCCTCCCCGCCACTTCCCAGAACTCCAGGGCCCACCCGCTGCCTCCTTCACCTGGCTGGGCCCTTTGGCCTGGGAAGGCTCCGGCTGCCAGCCCGTTCCTGTAAACTGGGGAGACAGGGTGGGGAAGTAGACAGTTTCTGGGGATAGAGAGGAGTCGTGGTGGGGGGAGGTCCAATTCTGACACCAATTCCAATTTTGGGGGTTTCCAATACCACCAAACAATTCTCAGAAGCCAGCTGGGTGTCTGACAATTTAACTCAATTCTGACACTATTTAACAGATCCCACAGGTTAAGGGCTCAGTCCAACAAGACCGTTCCTCTCCTCACCCATTTCAGGTGCCAATCGCCAGTCCAGGTTGTCACCCGTGCTTCTGACCCACCAGCTATAAATGGGAGGTTCCCATGACCCCCTCCTTGTGTTCGATTAATTTGCGGGAGTGGCTCACAGAACTCGGGAAAATATTTTACTTACTAGATTACTAGTTTATTGTAAAAGGATCTAACTCGGGAACAGCCAGATGGAAGAGATGCACAGGGCAAGGTATGGGGGAGGGGTGTGGAGCTTCTTGCTCTCCCCAAATCCCCACGTGCTCCTCAACTCGAGAAGAAGCTCTCCAATCCCAGTCCTTCCGGGTTTTCAGGCCGCTGGCATGATTGATTACCCCATTGGCCATTGGTGATTGAACTCACTCTCCAGCCCCGCCTCCTCCCACAGGTCAGGGGTGGGATTGAAAGTTCCAACCCTCTAACCACGAGGTGGGTTCCCCTGGCAACCAGCCCCTATCCTTAGGTGACCCAGGGGCTTTCCAAAAGTCATCTCATTAACACAACAAAAGACACCATTAATGCCCTCCTCACTTAGGAAGTTCCGAGGCTTTTAGGAGCTAGCTCTGTGCCAGAAATGGGAGGGAAACAAAATAAACATCTCTTGTTATAAACCTCAGTATCACAAGCGGGTAGAGAAAAAGGGTTCACCTGGCTTCTGCAGCTTCATGCCCTCACCAATGCCTGGAGAAGAGACGGAAGCAGGTGAGGCACCCAGGACCCACCCACTGGGCCTCTCCCCCAGCACCCTGGCATCTGGCCCCCAGCGCCCACCCCCCTACCTGGTCCGTAACCGATAGGAACCTGAGGGCCTGTGGGGACGGAGAGGGAGAGGCTGAGGTGCAGGAGGCTGGGGACTGGGCTGCCCTTCCCTCCCAGTTTAGGAACCAGAAGCCCTGGGGCCGCCTCTGCCCCATGCCACCTCCATTCATCGCCAACTCCACCCTCTCCAAGTCTGGCAGGAGCCCAGAGTGGATTCTCAGAACAGGGTCTCAGTGAGGATCATCTCCTCCCCAGGGCCCCTCTTGTCTCCTCCTCTCCCAGCCCCCAGCTCTCCCAACCCCCCACTACCTGCTCCGTAGCCATTCTGAGCTGGGGGGCCTGCAGGGTAGCCATTCTGAGCTGGGAGGCCTGTGAGGGAGGGAGGGATGAACAGGGGTTTGGGACCCTGGCTAAGGTGGGGGTGAAGGTCCGGCCCGTGGTCCCCCCTTCAGAGCCAAGCCCTAACAAGGGCTCCTCCAGCCCCTCATAACCATTCACCAATCCTGCCCCTCGAAGGCCTGCAGGGAGGCGGGAGAGGACACCAAGATGCGGAACCCCGCCCCAGACCCCACCAGTCTCACCTGGCTGGGCTCCCAGCCCATTGCCGTTCCCAAATCCTGGGGAGACAGACCGAGGTGGGAGTGTGAATGGGGGAGAGGAACTCAGGGTTTTGGGGAGGGAGGAAGACAGGTAGGGGAAGGCTCACCCGGCTTCTGGGGTTTCATGGCCCCTCCAAAGCCTGGTAGGGGGACAGGGAGCAGGTGAGGGACCCGGCCCCCACCTCTGGGCCTCCCCAGAACCCCAGCCCGCCCCTACCTGGTCCATAGCCGTTTTGAGTCACAGGGCCTGTGGGGAGAAGAGGGGAATGATAAAGATGGCCATGGGGCTGAAGGGGTGAGGCCAGCACTGGAGTCCCTTGGTCTGGCCTCCCACTCCTCTCCCCATGGTCCTTGGTGCCCCTGGACACCCCAATCCCCTCTTAGAGTCATACACAGGCCCAGCACAATACACTTAGGTCTGCAGGAGGTGGGGGCCAAGAGAAAAGGCCTGAGAGGGACAAGGGACAGGATGGCTCTCCTCTCACCTCTCACCTGGCCGCTGGACTTTCTGGCTCCCTCCTAGGCCTGGGGAGGCTGAGAGGCTGACATTGCCTCTGCCAGGCCTCTCCTTACCCCCCAGGCCCCACCCCTCCATCTGCTGTGCCCCCAGCTCTTGCTTCTCTCCTCCCTCACAACCCCTCCGGCCCCGTCCAGCTGCGCTCACCTGGCTGGGCTCCCAGTCCATTTCCCTGAATGTATCCTGAGGAGGAAAAGCAGGGGCGGGTATGAGGGCCAGTGTCTGCAGGGTTCAGGAGGGGGCAGGGCAGAGTCGGTGGCCTCAGAGACAAGGTGCGAGGGGGGGTCTCTCCCGTCCCTTCCAGGCCATAGGCAGACCCCTCCAACTCCCCACTACTCCACACATAGCCCCTGCCCCAGCTCCTTGCCCTCCTCTCTCCCCCTAAGAAGCCTGGGCCCCTGCCCCAAGGGAGGCCCCCTCCTAGCCCTTTCCCAGATCCTGGAGAGAGAGACGGAGGTATGAGCAGGGGGTGCTCCGGCTTCAGGGGGACGTGGATAGAGACAAGACTAGGGCAGGACTCACCTGGCTTCTGGGGCTTCATGCCCCCCCCGAAGCCTGGAGAAGAAACGGGGGCAGGTGAGGGACTCAGGAGCCCCCATCTGCAGGCCTCCCCAGGCTCCTCCCACTCTGCTCCTACCTGCCCCGTATCCGTTCTGGGTTTCCTGGCCTGTGGGGAAAGGAAGGGTGAGCTGGAGGGATTTGGGGTCTTGCTGAGGTGGAAGTGAAGGTCCGCCCTCTTGGACCAAGCCAGAAAGCTGGGATCCTAGAGGCTTCCTTTCAGCACCCCTCAGTTATTCACCAGTCCTGCCTCTCCAAGGCCTGGAGGGAGGTGGGAGGCGATACCCCCCACCCCAGACCCCACCAGTCTCACCTGGCTGGGCACCCAGCCCATTGCCGTTCCCAAATCCTAGGGGGACAGACCAAGGTGGGAGTGTGAACAGGGGGAGGGGAGCTCAGGGTTTTAGGGGGTGGAGAGAGGCAGAGGGAGGCTCACCGGGCTTCTGGGGTTTCACAGCCCCTCCAAAGCCTGGTAGGGGGACAGGGAGCAGGTGAGGGACCCGGCCCCCACCTCTGGGCCTCCCCAGAACCCCGGCCCGCCCCTACCTGGTCCATAGCCGTTCTGAGCTGCAGGACCTGGTGGGAGAAGAGAGGGGTTCTGGGTTCTCTCTGTGGCTCCCCCCAAAGCCGGTGCCCCCACCCCCAGCCAGGTCCTTGACCTCCCCCTGGGGTCCAGCCTCCCTTCAGAGCCTGAATGCCATACCCAGCTGCCTGGGTCCCATCTGATTGGGTGTCACTGCCAGCACCCAAGTTAACCAGCCAGGAAGGTGGACTCCTTGATGGGGAGTCCCTTGAGGGGACCCCTTCCCCTCACCAACAACATGCTGTCAGCTCTGGCTCCTGTCACCTTGGCCTCCAAGCTGTTTCCAGGGCCTGGACCCTCTTGGGTCCTCTCTTGGATGCCCCAGCTCAAGAACCCACCAATTTCTCAGTGGGCCACAGCCAGCAGCCTCCTCCTGGCCTCCGCTTCCTCTTCCCCAGGAGGCCCGGGCTCCCCTCTAGTGGGCAGCCTGGCCGTGTTGCCTTCAGCTCCTTTCCTGTCTGCCTCTTCCCGCCTGCCCCAGCCTCTGGGAGTGCCTGCCTCCAGCACCTGGCTGGCCCCTGGATGTTTGTTGAATGAATGTTTGTTTTGTGACACCAGGTGGGAGGGCGGGTCTCATCTAGCTTCTGGGGTTTTAGTCCTCCCAGGCCTTGGAAGAGAAGGGGACTGTCTGTGCATCTACCTGACCCTGCCTCTTCCCTCACAACTAGGGTTGGGCCCGCATATCAGCTACCCCCTCAAGGACCCCCCCACTCCTAGAGCTCCAGGGCCACACCTGGTTGGGCTCCTGGCCCATTCCCATTCCCAAATCCTAGGGAGACAGAGGAAGAGGGACCAGGAGAGATCCAGGGCTTGGGGGCAGCAGACAGAGAATGTGATAATGGACAGAGACTGGGATAGAGTGGGGCTCACCTGGCTTCTGGGGTTTTCCACCCCCTCCAAAGCCTGGGGAGGAGATGAGCAGGTGAGGGGCCCTGAAGCCTCCACCCAGAAATTCAGCCCCTACTCCCAGCTTCCACCCCCATCCACTCTCTACCTGGTCCAAAGCCATTCTGAGCTGCGAGACCTATGTGGGGGGTGACACAGTAAAGTTGGGCATTGCTGAAGTGGGAAAGGCCCCCAGTCCCCACCTCAACCCCCTGAACCCCTGCCCTCCCCTCACATCCCTCCATTCAGCCTGGATAGATTCACAAGAGGAGTAGGGGGAGGTGACTGGGGGACCTGTGACAGGAAAGAGGCAGGACCCCCAGACCTCCCCCTCACAGCTGCCATCTGGTCCTGAGACCCACCCCCCCCCCCCCCCCCCCCCCCCGGCCAAGTCTTAAATGCCACCATTTTTCCCCACCCCTATGCTGGCTGCTGGCCCAGCCCAGCCCTGAAAACACCCGCCAGCTTCCTCCTCACATCCTCCTCCTCCGCTCCACTGAGTCCTGGAGCCAAGTGTTTTTCAGGTATTAACAAGATCTTTCACGTTCTGCTTAAAACCCCAAGGGGGCATCCCACTGCCGAGAATAAAACCCCCAAGCCTCCAGCCCCCTCTCAGCCTCAGCCTCCATCCTCCCATGGGGTCACCCCAGTCCTGAACACAGCCCACAGTGGCTGCACGTGTGGTTCTGGGCTTGTGGGCTGGGCCCAGCGACTCTGCAGCCTGGTCAAGGTTGACCAGCGCAGCATCTGCAGTGGCCAGCTGCAGCCTGGCTCAGGGCAGGTGCTCGGATAACACTGATCGTGAGCTGGACCCTGACTTCTCCCTCTGAGCACCCACCCCAGCACCACCCACCCCTCCTAGGCTGGGCCCCCAGGCCATTGCCAGTGCCATGCAGTGTCCTGGAGAGGGAAAGCAGTGTGAGGAGTGGGGTGGGAGGACTGGGGTTGAGAGGAGACAAGGACAGGGATGGGCAGGGACAGAGTCAAGATGGGGGACAGGAGGGCAGGGTCTCTGGCTCGCCTGGTTTCTGAGGTTCCAAGGCCCCTCCCAAGCCTGGAGAAAGACCAGGCAGGTGACTGAGCCACATGCAGACCCCACCTCTCCTCACAGAAATCAATTTTCTGCCCTCCTGATCCTGAGTTCCCCTAGCCACCCCCTCCTTCCTAGAACCTGGCTTGGCCCAGTGTCCTCACCTGGCTGGGCTCCAACTCCCAGGAAGGCCCTGGTTCCCATCCCATTCCCGTTGGCATATCCTAGGGAGGCAGCAGAAAGGAGTAAGGGGAGGCCAGGCAGCAGGGGTGGACAGGGACAGAGGGACAGCGTAGGACTCACCTGGCTTTTGGGGTTTCACAATCCCTCCAATTCCTGAGAAAGAGACAGAGATAAAGTGATGGAGCCTGGAACTCCCTGAACCCCTAAACCCAAGCATATGCCCCCAGCTCTCACCCCCCTCCCCTACCTGGTCCCTGGCCACTGTTCTGAGCCACCCTCACCTGGCAGGGCTCCTGCCCCGGGAAAAGCACTGACTCCTAAACCATTTCTGCTCCCAAATCCTGGGGACACAGAAGTGGGGACTGTAAGCCATGGGTTGGGCAGGTTCAAGCACACAGAGGGGGCTGGGATGGAAATGGCAGGAAAGTGCGAAGATGGGCCAGGGCAGGGCTCTCCCTCATTTGCAGGTTTCATGCTCCCTCCCAGGCCTGGGGAGAGGCTGAGCCCTTTGTCCTCCCCGCAGAACCCAACTCTCTCCCCTGCTGATTCCCTGATTCCAGCTCTTCTCCCTCCCTGAACCCCAGGGCGGTGCCCCAGGCGTCCTCACCTGGCTGGGCTCCCAGCCCTGGGAAGGCCCCAGCTCCCAGGCCATTGCCATATCCTGGGGAGAGACAGCCAGAGGGCAGAATGAGGAGGAGGGGCTGGGGCTTCAAAGGGAGCAGACAGGCGGTGATGACCATGGCGGGTGGACAGAGGGGCATGGAGCTGGGGCTCACCTGGTTTCTGAGGTTTCACAGCTCCTCCAACGCCTGAGGAGAGAAATGCAGTAGATGAGGGGACCCCAGGGACCCAGCCTCTTCTGGGGCTCCACAGCCATGCTGAGCTGAGGGGTGAGGCAGGGGTGCTTGGGCTCCCAGCTAAGGTGGAGGTGAAGCAGGGGTACCCTTGTTCTCCCTTTCCCAAACCAGACTTCAGGAACCCTCATGGTCCTTCCCTCCACCTCCTGTGAGTCACGAGTTCGGCCCCAGGGAGTCTGGGAAAAGACCCTCCTGATCCTGACCAGGCCGTATCCCCCCCACGTCCATACCCATCCCTCTTCCCCCACCTCACCTGGCTGGGCTGCAACACCTGGGAAGGCCCCTGCTCCCAGCTGGTTCCCATTCCCAGGCCCTGGGGAGATAGGGCAGGAGAGGGTGAGAGGGGAGTAAGGGAGCAGTGGGGGGCAGGGCATAGAGATGGGGAGAAACAAGTAGGGTGGGGTTATCACCTGGCTTGAGGGGTCTCACACCCCCTCCAGCGCCTGAGAAGGAGACGGGGATCAACTGAGGGTCTCAGACGACCCCATTTCAGGGATGCCCCTAGACTCCTGGCCTCAGCTCCCCCAACCCTGGGCTCATCTCTACCTGTTCCATAGCCATTCTGAGCTGGAAGGCCTGTGGGGAGGGGGAGGGATGAACTGGAGAGGTTTGGGGTCCCAGCTGGGGTGGGGATGCAGGACCCTTGGACCCAGCCAGAAATAGCAAACCTGAAGGCTCCCTATCTGCCCCCTCAATCATTCACCAATCCTCCTACCAACCCCCCACCCCCCGCCTGGGAGGGAAGCAAGGAGACAGACGACCAACTCCCAGACCCCACCATTCTCACCTGGCTGGGCTCTCAGCCCATTCCCGTTCCCGAATCCTGGGGCACAGATAGAAGTGAGGGGAGTGAGAGAAAGATGGAGAGATAGAGAGAGCTGGCCCTGGGCAGGGCTCGCCTGGCTTCTGAAGTTTAACACCCCCTTGGGAGCCTGGGGAAAACCCAGGGAGCAGATGAGGGACCCAGAATCCTCTCCCTCAGGGTCTCCTCAGGACCCGCCTACCCCTCCCCCCAGCTTGCTCCCAGCTGGCCCAGGGGACACGCAGTGAGCCAGGCTTGCTTGCCCTGGGGCGGGGCTTAGTGGGCCGACACAAGGAACAAGCAGGGACAGGAAAGAATTGGGGGTGCCCAGGGCAAGGTATACAGATGAGATGACACCAGAACAGTCTTGATGGATTCCTGGGGGGAGGGGAGTGTGTGCAGGAGGGAAAGGACAGAGGCCTGCAGGAAGGGGTCATGGGGGCTTCTCTGCCTGGGAAGTGTCAGTGATGTCCCTAGGTATTTGAATTTCTGAGACAGCTGCCCTCTAACCCCAAAATCCCCCTTGCCCATCCCTTACCTGCTCCCAGGCCACTGGGGGGACCGTAGCCTGTTGGGAAAATGAGAAGCTGAGCCTGGGCAGGCAGGAGGGGCCAGGAGCAGGGGTGCCCCACCCTCATTTAGAGGACACAGGGCTGCCCCCACCCTGCCTGCCTCTCAGCCAGCTTCACCTGATCTGTAGCCATTTGAGCTCCATAAACCTACAGGGTCGGGGAGAAGGGGGGTGGCTTAGGAGAGGGCAAAGAGGGCTGAATCTGTATGACCCGCCTCCTGCTCTGCAGAGCAAGAGTGCACCCCCTCTCTGGGCCTCAGCTTCCCCTCTGGTCACAGGAGGGGCGAGGACAGAGCCAGGTGAACAGACCAGCGTCAGGGACAGCGGAGGCTGAAGGGTCCTTCGGCATGGAGGGAGGTGTCTGGCAGGTCCCCACACCCTCTTCCTCAGGGACACGTGTCCTCTCCCCTCCATTCTTACTTCAGAGGGTCTTTGGACCCCTCCCTTCCTGGAAATCTCATCCTCCTGGCCACCCCCCAATCTTTCTCTCCTGCAGCCTGGAGGCATCAAATCTCAGGAGGGAGCCCCTTCTCCCACCCTTAGGACCCCACAGACCTTTCTGTGACACCCAGCCCCTCCTGCCCCAGCCCCGGGCCCTGCTCCAGCTTGCCTTGTTCCCTCCCCTCCTGTCCCACCTCCAGGCCTTTGTCCCATCTTGCTCCCAGGGATGTCCTTCCCCTTTCCTGTCACAACCTGTCCCCCTAAGACCCAGCTCCAGGCCCCTCCTCCGTGCCTGGTGTTCTCACATCCAGAGCTAGAGTCTGCCCCAACGCAACTCTGCAACTCCGTTCCTAGGGCGGCAGGCGTCTGTGCTCCCTGCGCTTGAACTGACCACGGACAGGCTGCCTGCCGCAAAGACAGGGAGGGACTCCGTGCTTTCCTAGGCCCCTCATCTGGATCCTGGAACTGAGGAATTTCTGGGGTTCTCCCACAGAGAACTCCCAGACCCCTGGGGGGAGAGACCAGGCCCTCTTCCTTGACTCCAGTGCTGGGAGGGCCCACTTACCTTTCCCCAGGCCTGGAGACAACGGAGGCAGCCCTGGGGAGCAAGGGAGGGGGACTGACTCAGGGCAATGACCCCAGAGATGGGGAGGAGTCAGGACCCAGCCCTCTATCCCCTAGTGCCCGAAAACCCTGCCCAGCCCAGACTTCACACATCTGCCCCCCCTGTCTCCAGAGCCCCAGCATCTGACCCAACACTCTCCCTACACCCCCAGCCCCACCCTCAGCTGTTCAGGCCGTCTAGCCAGCGGCTGCCCTCACCGCCTTGCAGGCTTTCAGAAGTCAGGCAGAGCAGGAAGAGGGCGGCGGGGAAGGCCTGGGTGCCCATGGTGCTGGGCGGAGTGGGAGGGTACTGGGCCTTCGGGCCTTTAAAGACCCTGCTGGGTGGAGGCCCTCACCCAGGCCCCCCAGTAGCAGAGGGTCTGCTGGCAGTCCCCAGGGGCCAGTCCCCCCTCCCTCCGCAGCAGGAGTCCAGCCTCCTCCCTGCCCCACCCCTCATCCATCATGGGCGCTGACAGCCAGGACAGACAAGCCCCACCTGGCCCCCTGAGGGTCCTCCACCCTTGTCAGGGACTGGCACCGGGCGCCAGGCCTGGAGGGCTCCGATGTACCCCCAGCAGCTGGCAAGAGGTAGGCAGGCACCCCAGGCCCAGCCCCAACACAGCTGGGGAGATGGGAGAGCCAGGCCAAGAACTGTGGGTGTGGCTGGCAGGGGAGACTCAGAATGAGTTACAGTGTTACCCGGATAGAGAGCAAAGGGGACAGAGGCCACAGAGTGTTAGGATGTTACAGAGGCGGATGGAGAGGCAACAGTGTAGCAGAGTGGATCTGACAGACAGGCGGTCCCCAAGAACAGCCAATCTGTTATCCATCTAACCCTGGAGACCACACGGACGACACCCAGAGACAGCCCTTCCTCCCCAACTGAGGCTGGGCTTGCAAGAGTGGGCCTGAGCCTCCCCTCCATGAGGCACGGTGGCACACAGGGAGGGGCACCCCATGCTCAGGAGGCCCTCCCAGCTTCCCCTCCATCTCCTGCTCAGCTCCAGCGGCAGCAACTGTCACTTTGGGGGACAGACTCTGGGGGGACCTCTGCTCAGGGTGTGCTTGGGGCAGGATTGCTAGAAGATGCCTGGGCAGCTAGTAACCCCTCTCCATCCTAGGGGGCGGTCACATGAGCCTGGAGCCTGGGCTGGGTGCAGGAGGCTTGGTGGGGAGTTGAGGAATGGAGGACAGGAGAGGCAGGCCTGGGAAACAGCAGGAGTGGAGAGTCTGGACATCAGCCCCCACCTCCTCCAGTGCGTCTGTAGACCCCATCAGCTGGCAGGGGACAGCAGTGACTCAGGTCTCCCAGACCCTTGTCCAGAAGGCCCTATATTCTTGTTTTTGTGTGTGTTTTTTTTTTTTTTTTTGAGGAAGATTAGCCCTGAGCTAACTGCTGCCAATCCCTCCTCTTTTTGCTGAGGAAGACTGGCCCTGAGCTAACATCCATGCCCATCTTCTCTACTTTATATGTGGGATGCCTACCACAGCATGGTATGCCAAGCAGTGCCATGTCCGCACCCAGGATCCAAACCTGCAAACCCCGGCTGCTGAAGCGGAACATGCGCACTTAACCACTGCGCCACCAGGCTGGCCCCAGCCCTATATTCTATATCTGCTGGCCTATCCCCTGCCCAGCCAGCCCCTCACGGCACCTCTGGCTAAAGAGTCCAGCCTGCCAAACCAGGCAGCCTGGCAGGGTGGGGCCTGGAGAGGGGCTACAGTGAGGAGACGAGGAGACAGCAGCTGGGAGGGAGCGTCTTGGTGTGAGGCCTCTGAGCCCACAACACCTAGGGGGTCTAGCTGCCAGTGGACTACAGGGCTTTTACTGGGTCCTCCTGCACTCATGGTCCCCCTAGCACCGAGATGTGCCTGCACCTCACCTCACTCTTGCCCCCCATGCCCTGGCTGTACCCCTTGATGCCCTCTCTCCCCACATGAAGACCCCAACCCAGGGATCATGCTCACAGGAGCACACACACAGGACCACGCCCAGGGCACTCACCTCTCCACACAGACTCACCTTTGCACAAGGCCCCTCTGCTCCCACCGGGCCCCCTCAGCCCAGTGCCCCGGCGCAGCACCCCACATGCCCACCTCCTGTGCTGCCCTGCAGACAGCCATAACCCAGAGTCCTGGAGGCTGGACCTTCCACTGACTGCTGGGAGGGGCTCAGGGGTGGCCCATGAGAGCCTGAGACAGCTGGGACCATCCATTTAGGCTCCCCAGGGAGGGCTTTCCTGCCAGGCCATCTGCTCCAGCCCAGCACAACAGGCACCAGCTCCCTGGTCGGTCTCCTCATGGAGGGCAGCTGGGTAGCCTCGTGGTTGCAGACTGGGTGCTGGATTCAGATGCAGATCGGACACACACCTGCTCTCTCTGGCTGGGGAGCTCGAGCAGGAATCTGACCTTCCTGAGTCTGCCCACTGTCCTCTAAAATGACGACACTAAGAGTATCACTGTGTCAGGGCTATTGGGGGAGCTATTTCTTATCCCATTTTACAGATGGGGAAACAGGCAGACAGAAGGGACTTGGTCCAGATTGATTCCTGAGCATGGGGCTGGCATTTGAAGCCAGGCAGTCCACGCAGACCCCCGAGTCCACAGTCCTCCACTCTCTGCTAGTCCACAAACTCCTGGGCGGGCAGCAGGCCCAGTTACCCCAGACATGGTGTCGCTCTCTCTCTACCCCATGCCAGTCTGGGCCCAAGGTGTCTGCTTGAGACCTGGATAGCTGAGGGCCCCCTACAAAGACCCAGACACACGGCTCACCCCACAGGGCGCCAGGGAAGCTTGGCCCAGGAGGAGGCAGGCGGGGAGACCAGGAGGGGCCATGCAGGAGGTATGGGCTGGGTGCCTGCTTGGCCACTGGCAGATGAAATGCCGGTGCCCACCACCACTGCCAGGCTGCCTGAGTGCTGGCATGGGCCTGTGGAGAATGGCAGCCAGCCTGGGACCTCAGGCCAGTTTGACGCCACTCAGGACCAGCACTGGGTGCAACTGAGCACCCCCAGCCCCTGCAATGCCCCCATCTCCCACCCCCAGCACAGCCATCCCCTCAGCTCACCCTCAACTCCACCTAGGCAGGGCCAGCCTGAGAGCACATGGACCACCTGGGGGCTGAGGGAGCGCCTGATGGAGCCCAGGCCTGGGCTACTTCTGCTCCCAGGCTGTCAATAGAGGAGCAACTTTGAGGGGCCACAGCTGGGAGCCCAGGGCAAGGTGACAGTTGGGGTGTTGCAAGTGCAAGACCGAGGCCCAGGAAGTGCGCCACCTGAAATGGCACAGCCTGTGTCAACAGGCTCCCAGCCAGCTGCTCACAGCAGCAGCACCTGCCAGGGTGGGAATTCCGGGAGGACAGCGGGGGGGAGCGGCCAGGTGCCTGCAGGGCCCACACCTTCTGAACCCGCAGCTGTGCTAACGGTCAGCCCTGGGCCCTGGATCTGGCAGTTTTTCAGCCCAGATCCCTGCATGGGTGCCTCTGGGACACCTTCCCAGGCACCTGCACCGTGCTGACTTCCACGAACTCCCTGCCCCCCACCTGTCAGTGTATTAAAACCTTATGCCAGGGTGAAATATGGCTTGCTTACAGATGCATGCCTAGGACAGACATGCACAATAGAACAAATTCCTATAAGGCAAACCCCTATGCAGCCCACACCCAGGTCAAGACACAGAACACAGCCAGCTCCCCAGAGGCGCCCATCACAGTCTCCTCTCTCCTGCTGGAGTAGCCATGTTTGCACTTGTGGCTGTCATTTCCTTGCCTTTAAGTCACATTATTCCTGTTTCCTAACCCCATCCCTGGAGGGACGCTTCCCGGGGCTCATGGGTCGGGCCGCGGTGCTGCTGCGGCGACGAGACACAAGGGGGCGCGAGCGGCTCCAGCCGGCTGTCACCTGGAAGCGCGGGCCGTCCCGGAATTGGGCGCAGGGCGGGGGTTGCCGGGCTTCCTTCTGCACGCAGCCCGGGCCAAGCTTTGCTCTGGAAGCCTGTGGGCCGGTGCCTCCGGCCCTGTGACCCCGGGGTGTGTGCGGGGGTCCCGGTCCCTCTTCTCCAGGGGCCTCCTTTCGGCCCAGGAGGCTGCTTTGAAAACTGCAAAGCACTATACAAATGAGGGCGCGTTACTGTAATTATTAAACAATGAGAAATCTACTGTGTGTTCAGCCCCTGCTAAGCACTTCACATTCCATGTTCTCATTTAGTGCTCATAACCCCCAAGGAGGTCGGAACTATTATTACTATTCTCATTTTACAAATGTGGAAATGGGCCTAGAGACATAAAGCAACTTGTCCACAATTGCACAGCTTCCATGGGCAGAGCAGGGTTTGAGTCCTAATTTCCCTGACTCCACGGCCCACGCTCTTACTTGCTATCTGTACTTAACTTTATATTATAGCTCTTTCACACAGCGAAATGTCCATTTTGAATTAAAAAAAAATTTTTTTTAGTCACTGTAAATGAAACTTTCAAGAATGGGCAGTTGGAAGGGGGCCTGAGTCCAGGACTCCTGGAGATGGAGCTGGCAGGCCGGCTGGCGGCTGGAGAGAGTCCTGCCTGTTCCCCAGGCCTCCTGGGGACAAGCCCGGGGTGTCTAACAAGGATCCAGCCTGAGTCACAGGAGCTGTGGCTGCCAGAGATGCTAATGCAGAGGATGGCGCATGGAGGGGGCAGCCCCCAGAAAAGCTCTGAGTTTCGAGCCTAATGGGAGACGCCCGTCTACCCACTGGTGAGTGTTCGCCAAGGGGCCTCATCCCTGGGCGGCGCTGGGAGCCCTGCAGTCTTCGGCCCTTCAGAGACCTGGCAGTCGACAAGTGCACCAACAGATAGAGGCTAGAATTTCAGATAGAGTAAGTGCAAAGGGTAAATAAGGTGGGAAAAGAGATATGAGAGACACGGAGCGTTCTAGGGAGAGTGACCTGGAGGCGTGACTCTCCTCCACCCTGTTAAGCAGATCAAAGGTCCCCTCCTTGAAAGGAGCAACCCCCAGGGCTCCTGTTAGGAATCAGCCTCGCTCTGCGCCAGCCCCCTGCTAAGAATTTAAGGGGATCATCCCATTTGAACCTCCTGCTCCAAGAGGGAAGCTTCATCCGCTCAGGATGAAGACGGGAGGCTAATCCGGAGCTCAGAAAGGCCCAGTGCTTCCCAAGGTCGTTCAGCCAGGAAGGGGCTAAAGGGGGTTTGGGCTGAGCTCAAGTGTCGAATTCAAAGAATGGGAAGGGCTGCCTCGGAGGTGGGTGAGGCCTGGCTGTCTGGAGGGCTTCCTGGAAGAGACGGCGTTTCCGAGTTCCCTGAGCCGCATGTTCCGCGGGTGGGGGGATGTCCCTGGGGCCGGTGCGATGCACGCCGGGACCCCAGGGCCCTCCACCCAGCCGGGGCCTCGGAGTCCACAGGGACTTCCTGTCCAGCCCCGAGTGACTGCCTCTCGAGGCACCTCCGAGGCGAAACGCGGCGCTGGCCCCTTTTATAGACGCGAAATCTAAGCCAGCCCAGCAAGGGCCGTGAGTGCCGGGACCGGGGTCTGGACGTCGGCAAGGGTTCCGGCAGCCAGGCGGTGGTCCCCCATCAGCGGCCCCAACAGGGCGCGGCCCCGCAGCCTCAAGGACGCTCCGCCTAGCAGCCCCCGCCCCGGGCCAGCGCTACCAGGCCTTGCGCCTGCGCAATGAGAGCGCAGGCCGGGGACGCCGGCTGGGCGGGGTCGGCGACGCGCACGCAGGACGTGAGGGGCGGGGCCACGCAGGTCGGCGCCTCCGCCAGCCGCCGGGGAGGGGGCGGGGAAAGGGGCGTTCCTGGGCGGGGCCTCGAGGCCGGTTTGGAATTTTTGGCGCGAGCCACCTCCGCGCGCGTTCACGGGCCGTTCCTCCTCCGGAGAGTCGTCCCGCCCTGGTGTGAGGAGCCGTCGGCCGCAGAGCCCAGCTCGTCTGACCGCCCCAAGGGCTCCCGCGGCCTCCGCCGACCCAGAATCTGGGAATTCGCTGAGCTGCGCCCCGTCCGCCCGCCCCAGGTGAGCCAGACCCAGCGCTGAGGGCTCTCGGGCGGGACCGCCCACCCCTCCTCACTCCCGGCAGCCCCTTGCCCCCTGACAGCCCCTCCCGGATGATCCGCAGCCCCCAGCCCCCTCCCTCAACCCGCTCCGACAGCCCCACCCCCTGTCGGTCGGGGTCCCGCCTGCCCCCCGCTAACCCCTCCCCGCGCCAGCCCCGCCCACCTGCCCTCCGGCCGCCCGGCCACTGCCCTGCCCTCCTGTCCTTTCCGGCCCCCAGTCCCCGTCCCCTTTCACCGGGGAACCCCTCTGCCTCCGCTTTACTCGTCCCTCCGCGGGAAAAGCCCGCCCGCCTTCCATCTACAGCCCCTCCCCCGTGACAGCCCGTCTCCTCCGCTCTGTTGGCCAGGGTTTCCCCACGCCCGCGGAGGCGAATCGGCGGCGGCCCTGCCCCGGAGGAACTCACAGTCTAGCGCGGTAGACCGTGGTCAGCAGGCGTGTCCGGCCTAGTGAGAGGGTGAGGCCCCTGAAAGCTGCGGAGGTCATCCCGGCCTGGCCTCTGCTCAGGGCCACCCCGGATTCACCCGGGAGCCCCTTCTTCCACCTCCCCCCTCCCACTCCCAAAGCTGTCTGGCCAGGCCACTGGTGCTCGAACGTAAGTGACACTGGGATGGTCTGAGAACTGGTTTAAGGTGCAGGTACCTGGTGTCCCCGAATGTGCCAGGACTGGGCCTGGAGGCTGTACTTATAACCAGGGCCTCCGGGGAACCTGACAGCCTGGTTCTTCACTTCCAGAAACCCCTTGGATGAGATTCCTGAGGTGAATAGAGGCAGAGGAAGCCCTGCCCGCTCCCCCCATGTAGGGCGAGTCTTCCAGGCAGGTCCCCCGTCGGGGGTCCCGCCCTCCCCCCTCACTCTCCCATGGCCTGCAGGGCTCTCTTCAGAGGACTGCTCCCTCTTGTTCCAGTTCCTGCCGCCCCTTGTGCTGGGTATGGCATCTGTTGATACACTGTAGCTTCCTCTCAAAATTGGACTCCTCTGTCCCTTTCGTTTCAATTATAACATTATAGCAACTCAACATCCTTTCTATTCCAACACACAAAATCACTTATACCTGCAGAACCAGTGTACTTTGTGTGTTTTTTCAACAACTACTCAGAGCGTTATTTATTATATAACAGGTAGCATTTATTGAGGGATCTGCATGCCAGACGCTGGGCTAAGCCTTCCCTGAGGTCAGTCGTACAGGTCCACAAACCCCTGAGGCCAGGTGTGTATCAGAATTCAAAATGTCTTCAATTTTAGAAAGCCAGTAGGGTGCATATAACATGCGTCTGGGACATCATCCCGTTATCAAACACATTAATGTTTCTGTCAAAAAATATATGAATATTCACACTTAGAGGGAAAAGTAGGTCTGGTCAGCTTTTTCTGCCAAGTGAGTTTTGTGTGTAGATATCCAGGTGTCCCGGCACCCTTTGCTGAGAAGACTATTCTTCCCCACTGCATTGTTTGGGTACCCTCGTCAAAATCAATTGACAATAAATGTGAAAGTTTATTTCTGAACTCTGTTCTATTCCATTGATCTATATGTCTGTCTTTATGTGAGTACCACACTGTTTTGATTACTCTAGCTTTGTAGTGTTTTGAAATCAGGAAGTGCGAGTCCTCCAACTTTCTTTTGACTATTCTGGATGGAGTGAATTTCCATGTGAATTTTAGGATCAGCTTGTCAGTTTCTGCAAGAAGCCAGCTGGGATTCTGGTGGGGACTGTGCTGAATCTGTGATCAGTTGGGAAAGTATTGCCATTTTATCTATATTAAGTCTTTGGATCTATGAAGATGTAATGTCTTACCATTTATTTAGATCATCTTTAATTTCTTACAGAAGCTGAGGGAAGAGAGGGAAGCAAGTATGTGTGTATAATGTGTGTTGTACTGACCTTCCTTGCGCCTCTGGTTCTCTTCATTTGTTCCTGTGGGTTCGAGTTTCCATCTAGTGCCGTTTTCTAGTCCATTATAGCTCTGCTCTTATCCGCCTCCTTTGTGCTGTTATTTGCAAGTCAATTACATTGCTCTGTGTTATATGCTTAACAGTACAATTATATACATATTGTTTTATACAGTTGCTTTTTAAATCAACTAAGAGGAGAAATATGCATTTATATTGTCTTTTGTGTTATAGAATCACCTTTACTGATGCTCTTTATTTTTTCGCGTAGATTTGAATTACTGTTTGGGATTATGTGCTTTCAGCCTAAAGAACTTCCTTTAGTTTTTCTTGTAAGCCAGGTTTGTTAGCAATGAATTCTCTCTGCTTTTGTTTATCTGGGAATATCTTTATTTTGCCTTTGTTTTTGAAAGATACTTTTGTTGGGTTTGGATTCTTGGTTGACAGATTTTCTCCCCAGCACTTTGAATATGACATCCCACTTCCTTCTGGCCTCCATTGTTTCTGATGAGAAGTCAGCAGTTAACCTTATGGGGGGGGGGTGCTTGTAAATGATGAGACATTTTTCTCTTGTTGCTCTCAACATTTTCTCCTCGTTTTTGGCTTTCAGTACTTAAATATGATGTGTCTATGTGTGCATCTCTGCATTTATCCTTCTCGAAGGTCATTGACCTTCTTGGCTATGTCAATAGGTTTTTTTTAAATCACATTTGGGAGTTTTCACCCATTATCCCTTAGCATATTTTGCCTGCTCCTTCTCTTCTCTCCTTCTGGTGCACCCGTTATGCATGTGTTGGCATACTTAATGGCATCCTACATTCCTCTGAGGCTCTGCTCCTTTTTCTTCATTCTTTTTTCTCTGTTCTTCAGATTGCATAATCTCTATTGATCTATCTTCAAGTTCACTAATTATTTCTCCTGCCAGTTCAAATCTACTGTCAAATGCCTGCAGTGGATTTTTTTCATTTCAGTTACTGCACTTTCCAGACTCCACAGTTTCCATTTGGTTCTTGTCATAGTTTGTCCCATTATTGATATTGTCTCTTTGGTGAGATGCTGTTGTGCCTGCCTTGACTTGTTTAAGCGTGGTTTCCTTTACTTCTTTGATCATGTTTACAGTGCCTACTTTGAAGGCTTTTTCTGTCAAATCTGACACCTGCTCCCTCTTACAGGAAGTTTCTGCTGTCTGTTTTTTTCCTGTGTGTGGGTCACACTTTCCTGTGTCTTTGCATATCTTATAATTTGTTTGTTGAAAACTGGACATTTTAGATAATATCTTGTAGCAACTGTGGATACTGGTTCCTCACCCCACTCTGGGGCTTGTGACTGTTGTTTGCTTGTTATTTGTTTAGTGACTGGCTGGACCATTGTAGTGACGTCTCTCTTCACTGCAGTGTGGAGCCTCTGACATTGCTTCTCAGAGGGCCCAGCCTTGGCGTGTGCACGGTTACCCTGGGACGCCAATGGTTTTAGGGGGGGCTTTCTTTGTCCTTTCCCTGATCATACCCAGCTGTTAGGCCCCACCACTTGCTGGCTGGTTGCTCTGTCGTCTTTTTTGACAATGCCCTGGGGCATCAATTACTCCATAGACTGATCCAATTGAATTCAGTCTCCTTTAACAGGGTAGCTTTTGAGTTCAGTGTTTGAGGTTTGTTCTGACCCCAGGAAGCTCTTAGCTATTCTTTCCCTGGTTCTCTCTGGCAAACCAGCTGGCCTCTGGTTTAGCTTGTTGCTGATGGAGGTACCAGCATCCCCCTATTTGCCTACCACCAAGATCTCCACTGAATTGAGAACAACTTTAGACTTCAACTTCACACACTCTGTTTCAAATGAAGTCAGTTTTTTAAAGGGAGAGCTTCGGAGCTCTCTATTTTATGAACTGCCTCTCCCCTGGGCAGAATCTCTGAGCTGCAGCCTGGGAGCTGGGCCAGGGACCGTGGTGCCCAGCTGAGTGGCATCACTGCCTTAGCATGTGGGTGTAGCCTCTGGCCTTCTCAGCCTGCCTCTCCCAGTGTGAAACCTCCTTCCGAGGCAGGAGCTGGGGCTGGAGCCAGTGGGCTCCAGTATTCCCAGCCTGCTAGACCTGAGGTCGAGCCTCCGCCCTGCGAGGGGGTTGGTGGAGGAGGGGCCCGCTGTCTGTTGCTGCGCTCGGCTGGGATTTAGCCTCTGCCACTCAGCTGGAAGTGGAGCTCCACGAAATGAGTTGTAGCACCACAACCATGAAAGAGAAAGTGAGAAAGAAACTTTTAGAATTCAGACCTTCTTTTTTCCTTTGGAATTGGAGATAAGGGATGGTGGGCCTGTGTTACTGTCTCCCTGGTGCAGTCTGGGAAGAGGTTACATATTTGAAGGCCCAGCAGCTGGCTGTGAGGAGGCAGGGCTGTATGCCGGCAGACCCTGCCTCGGTGGAACCTGGGCTGGACTGCAGGAGCCTCCAGCCCAGCCCCGTGGTCTCAGCCAATGTGTCTGTGACCTCCAGGCACAGAACTGCTGTGTGCAGATGTGTATGTATTTTTCCTCTGCCTTTTCCCGGCAGGTGCTCGTGTCCCCAACGGCCTCCATGTTTAAAGCAGGACGTGCGTGCAGAGTAGACGCGGCTCCCTTCCACAGCCCCTTGGGGGCCACAGGCCCAGGCGCTGTTTGAGTGGACACACTGTTCTGTCCTCTGCCCCCTGGGGCGTCCTGTGCCGGCCATGCCTGTGCCCACAGAGGGCACCCCGCCACCCTTGAGTGGCACCCCGGTCCCAGTCCCAGCCTACTTCCGCCACGCAGAACCCGGCTTCTCCCTCAAGAGGCCCCGGGGGCTCAGTCGGAGCCTCCCACCCCGGCCTCCTGCCAAGGGCAGCATCCCTCTCAGCCGCCTCTTCCCCCCTCGGCTCCCGGGCTGGCAGCGGCTCGAGCCCCGGAGAGTGTCGTTCCGAGGCGAGGCCTCCGAGACCCTGCAGAGCCCCGGCTATGACCCGAGGCGGCCAGAGTCCTTCTTCCAGCAGAGTTTCCAGAGGCTTGGCTGCCTGGGCCGCGGCTCTTACGGAGAAGTCTTCAAGGTGAGTGGGGGGATAGCTCCTGTGCCTGTCTGGGGCCCCCTGCATTCCCCCAACCTGGATGGCACAGCATCTTGGGCAGCCTGTTCCCTTTCTCTGCCCTGACAGCCTGCCTCTCACGGGTGGACAGGCTCCCCTCCCTGGTGCTTGATTCGGCTGCTTTCTCATCCCCCCCAGGCCTGTCCGAGGGCCCCCTCAGTGCACACTCTCCCTCGGTCCAGGGCCTGGCACACCATGCTGGAGCTCCTGGCTGCCATCTCTCCTCCCACCCTGGAGCCAGCTGCGCTGGGGTCTTGGCAAACCCTGCCCAGCCGCTGTAGCCAGCCCCCCGAGGGCAGTATACCCCCTGTCCCGCCAGCCCCCAGGCCAGCAGGCGCTTAGGCTACACCCTCCATGCCACCTTTATTTTACTTAAAGTATATTTTCCAATCATTTATATTTCCTTTAAATGGTAGTTTTCCTTACACAAGTACTACATAAAGACAATTTTGTTATTAAAAAATACAAACAACATAGACCCCTCAATCAGCTCTCCTTCTCGATGGAAACCACTGTGCTTCTCAGGTGACCATCCTTCCTTCCAGACCTTTCTCTATACATCTCTAGAATGGACGATATAGAGACAAACCCATTCTCTTTTCTACACAGCAGATCACACTGCCTGTGTTGTTCTGTACCCAGCATTTCTCACTTATTGCGTCCTAGAGGCCGTCCTGGATCAGTGCTCAGAGGTCCACCCCACTTCTTCCCGCGGTCGGTCTCTGGCGAACCAGCCCCAGGGGGAGGTGTGTCCAGTTTTGCTGTTACACGTGCAGGGTCTCTCTAAGGCAGATACCATGCTGCGCCTCCTGCACATGGGAAATCTTAATAGAATCTGCTGGATCATCCTCCTACATGGTTGTGCCACCTCCCACCCTATCTGTGGGCTCCACTTCCCTTCCAGGTGCGCTCCAAGGAAGACGGTCGTCTTTATGCAGTAAAGCGCTCCATGTCACCATTCCGGGGCCCCAAGGACCGGGCCCGCAAGCTGGCCGAGGTCGGTGGCCATGAGAAGGTGGGGCAGCACCCGCGCTGCGTGCGGCTAGAGCAAGCCTGGGAGGAGGGCGGCATCCTGTACCTGCAGACAGAGCTGTGCGGGCCCAGCCTGCAGCAGCACTGTGAGGCCTGGGGCGCCAGCCTGCCTGAGGCCCAGGTCTGGGGCTACCTGCGGGACACCCTGCTTGCCCTCGCTCACCTGCACGGCCAAGGCCTGGTCCACCTTGACGTCAAGCCTGCCAATATCTTCCTGGGGCCCCGGGGCCGCTGCAAACTGGGTGACTTTGGGTTGCTGGTGGAGCTGGGTGCGTCTGGAGCTGGTGAGGCCCAGGAGGGAGACCCCCGCTACATGGCACCTGAGCTGCTGCAGGGCTCCTACGGGACGGCGGCGGACGTGTTCAGGTGAGGGCTGGGACGTGGGAAGCCTTTGGTGGGGTGGGGAGGAGGGAGGGTCAGCAGAGAGAGGGAAGACTATCCTAGGCCAAAGTCAGGAAGACTTGGCTCCAGGCTGGGAGACATTGCACTGCGCGGTGGCGGCCCTACCCTCTAGTTGAGGGGGCTCTGCAGAGTCTGGCTGTCTAAGCAGCAAACCCTCTGGAGCCACTTAATGTAGATTCACCCATCTCACCATGCCTCCATAGGAGGGACTATTATCGCTCCATTTACAGGTGACCAGGCACAGGGGGGTTACAGGACTCGCCTGCCCGAGGTCCACAGTTAGCAGCTGGTGAGCTGGCTTCCATGAGTCATGCTGGTAACCACTGCTCTGCCTCTAACAGCGGTTGGAATCCAGCCATATCAACCAGAATGCTAATAGCCACAGGAACCACAGTGACTGTCCAGTGGGGGGTGGTGGGAGGACTCACACTGGGGCATGTGGGCTGTGCTAAGCATAGTATCCATGCACCATGATGTGGTCCCCATCATTGGCCCTGCAGGGGCCTTTTCAGGGCCCTGAGCCCCTCCCCCACTTTCCCAGCTCATGGTAGAAGACAGCAATCCTTTCCTACCCTCTTCTTGGGGGCAGCCTGGGGCTCTGGGGTCTGTGTCCCGAGGCCGAACCTGCTCTTCTTCTGTCCCTGTCTCCGTCCCTCCCAGTCTGGGTCTCACCATCCTGGAAGTGGCATGCAACATGGAGCTGCCGCATGGTGGAAAGGGCTGGCAGCAGCTGCGCCAGGGCTACCTGCCCCCTGAGTTCACTGCCAGTGAGTGGGGGGCAAAGATGGGCGGGACATGCTGCCACTGGGAGGACAGGCTCCTGTGGGAGGGAATGGCTGGCAGTGGTGGACTGCTGGGCTCAGGGCCCAGTCACCCCTGATGTGGCCCTGCCCCACGGACAGGCCTGTCTTCTGAGCTGCGTTCTGTCCTTGTCATGATGCTGGAGCCTGACCCCAAGCTGCGAGCCACAGCGGAGGCCCTGCTGGCCCTGCCTATGCTCCGGCAGCCACGGCCCTGGAGCGTCCTGTGGTACATGGCTGCCGAAGCCCTGAGTCGAGGGTGGGCCCTGTGGCAGGTAAGCTGGGCGAAGGTGACAGGCTGCCCCGCCCTGCTCCCGGCCCCAGGGTCTACCCAGCTTCCTTCGGCCCCCTGTCCCCACAGACCCTGCTGGCCCTGCTGTGCTGGCTCTGGCACGGGCTGGCTCACCCTGCCAGCTGGCTGCAGCCTCCGGGCCCGCCGGCCACCCCACCTGGCTCGCCGCCCTGCAGCCTCCTCCTGGACAGCAGCCTTTCCAGCAACTGGGATGACGAGAGCATAGGGTGGGTGAGATGTGGACGAACATGGACGGGGATCAGAGGAGATGGGCTGTCATCGTGGCCAAACTCCACACCCGAGACCCAGGACCCATAGAGATTAGTGGTGAACCGAGACTCCTCCCACAGACCTGGCCCCCATCACACCCCGGGAAGGGACCCAAGGCTGGTGCGGCCTGGCCTAGTTTGAATGCAGCTGTTTCTTCTAAGCTCAGCACGTGGGACGGCCGCTGTGCAGAGCCCAGCAGAGTTGGCAACTTCACACTTAGGCACTGCCACACAGGGAGCAGCGCAAGGGTCCTGGCTCCCACCCCAGTACCCTAATAGAGGCTGCCAGTGCCCAAGGACAAGGCCTTGTTCTTCCTCTCAGGGGACAAAGCCCTCAGAGCCTGGCAAGCCACCCCCGTGCCCCAGAAGGAATTCCTTAGTCCCAGGTGCCTGGTGGCCAAGTGAGAGGCTATAATTAAGAAACTGCTGCAAAGGAAAACCACATGCTCGGGGCGGACGGCTCTCAGAGGAATCACACCATTAACCCAGGCCTTACGAAATGTCACCCCGTCACCATGGGGGCACTTTATAGCAGGCACGAAGTGCCAAACAAGCTTCATTTACCACAAGTTCACATCAAAGCCAGCTCTGTTGAAGCCCATGTGTTCTGAGAACAGAGGTAGCCTTTGAGCTTAGTCAGGTGGCCTTTAAAAGTTGTGAAAGTGCACCACGCTTCTGTTGTCCCCAACTGTGGCCCCTTGCCCTTGGCAGGAGGGAGCCTGGAGCCTGCACGGGGACCAGGTTGGCCTTGCTGCTCTCACCCAGCTGTGGCCTCCCTGTGCGCTCCTCACTGCTTGACACCCCACTTCTCTTGCCAACCCTGTGTGCAGGCCCTCACTCTTTCCAGAGGCTGTCCTAGCCAGGGCTGCCGGGACCACCTCCACCCCCTGCAGCAGCTCCCCTGCCCCCCGAAGCAGGTACACACTGAGGTGAGCAGGACCAGGGTCCAGGGGCTGCGAAGGAGTGGCTTTTGGATCCTGAATGTCATTTCTCTCTCTCTTCCCTTCCCCCCAGGGATGGCCTGGACCTAAGTGACACTGACTCAGAGCCCCCTCGGGGCTCCTTCCCCTCCTTTGAGCCTCGGAACCTCCTCAGCCTCTTTGAGGACTCACTGGGCCCAACCTGAGTCCCGGGGCCCAGGCTTGGCGCTTTTAACCTTTTAGCCCCTCCTCCCTTCTTCCCAGAGGCTGAGGTCCCTCTGGGAACTCGAGTGGTCCCTTCTTCCTGGCCACAGCTAATAAAAGGTATTTGAATCTTGGGAGCACCCAAGCTTGCTTGCGTGGCAATACAGCATTTCCTGCCCCTTTTATTGTCATCACCTGGAGTCTGAGACCCCCAGGATGGGCCGAAGCTGAGCCCTGCCGCAGGGCCCTGGGGCCCCAGGCTGGCAGACTGCAGCTGGGAGCCACTTCCTGAGCAGGGCGTCCCCAGGTGGGTGGAGCCTTCAGAGCATGGCAGTCAAGGTGGAGGGTGGGCCCTCAGCCCAGTAGGGCTGAGTTCAGGGCCACTCAGCTCTACGTCTATGCCAGTTGCCTAGAAAAAAACTGGTCCTGGGATAATGGTTAGTCTTGCTGCCCAAATTCCTCCCTCCATAGTCTCTGGACAGAAGGCAGAAGGGTTGGGGGAGCCTCAGCCTACTGGGAGGGTTGGCCTTCAGGGCAGAAAGTGGAGGTCAGGAAGCATGGGCTGGAGGCTGGGCCCAGCACCTTTCGAGGTGTCTCATGGGAGGGTCTGAGAAGGGGCAAGGTGGGGTGATGGTTCTGGGCTGGCAGGATACCCACTGTTAGAGAGAGACATGAGCCCAGAGTCCCTCTGGCTCAACCCTCACAGGTCACAGAGGGTAAACTGAGGCTTAGAGAAGGAAAGGTTTCCTTCCAGCCTCCACAGGAAGACAGAACCCTGGAGGAAGGCGGGGAGGGGAAGCTGGAGTTCCAAGGCCAGGCAGGAAAGGCTAATCCACAGGAAAGAAGGGATCAACAGGCTCCCAGGTAGGAAGTCCTGTTTGCTGGAAACATCCAGGGAGCCAGCTCATTGTGGACCAGTAGGAAGGAAGCACAGTGGTGTTGGCCCTAGAAGACTGGGCAGGCTGGCCTGGCGGGTAGGGGGTGGCTCAGTCCGGTGGGCAGGCGTGGCGGGCAGCCCAGAGCAGGTCGGGCACAACGCCGGCGTGCAGCTGGAGGATGGAGCCCACGCTGAGCAGATGCATGATCTGGTGCGAGTTGCCCCAGTAGTCGAAGCGGCCAGGCCCCCAGCGCTCTGGCAGGCGGGCCACGTTCACCAGCCCCCCAAGCAGTGCCAGTGCATCCATGCGCAGGTAGCAGGGCAGGGAGCCAGGAGCTCCAGAGCCCAGCCCCACTCCCCGGGCCCCAAACACCAGGAGGCGGGCACTGGCCTGCCAACCAAAGGCACGGAGCCGGGCACTGGTGGAGGGGGCGGTGAGGGCCCGCCAGCCAGCCACACCTGACAGCACGGTGTAGCCCACCAGGGCAGCAGGGCGCAGCAAGGGCCTGCAGGCCAGGGTGCAGTGGATGATGGGCAGGGCCCCTGCACAGAGGAGAGAGGCAGGAGAGGGCGCATCAGTGTGGGGGTCAGCCTACCCTTTCACCCAGGGCTCACATGAGCATCCCCTGCCTCCCCTCCCCAGTTGCCCCCCAGTTCCCATCCTTCGAGCCCCCTCCCCCATCCCTTGGCTCACCAAGGGTGTTGACGAGGCAGACTCCACACATATCTAGGGCAAGGAGCCGGGTGTACACAGGGCTGCCCCCTTGGTGGCACATGAAGAGGTGATAGAGCACAGAGCCTGCTGGGGGTGCCAGGCAGGCCACACAGTGTGTGCCCCACAGCCAGCCATCCTTGCCCAGCTGACCCCAGGGCATGGTCATCGGCAGTAGCACAAGGAAGCCCAGCAGGGCCAGCCCTGGGGGAGGGAGACAGTCACTGGTGAGAGCACTTCAGCACTGGGGGCACATCACGTTCTCAGAGTCCAGTCTGGAGACAACACCAGGGCTGAGAGCAAGGCAGGTCTTGACAACGCCGTTAGCCGACTCTCCACTGGGCCTTGGATAGAGGCCGGCCGTGGGCTCTCTGTAACTTACTTGGCAGAGCTCACGATGTTCTGGGAAGTAGAGACCATTGTCCCCACTTTGCAGGCGAGGACACTGAGTAGCCTGCCCCAGGTGACCCCAGCAAGTAAGCAATGAAAGCAGGATGGAGCCTGGACAGTCTGACTCCCAGCTGCTCTCAGCCCTGCAGCCACATCACCTCTCCTGAAAGCAGGGGTCCCCAACCCCCAAACCTGGCCTCTGTGTGTCAGCAGAAGCCAGAAGGAGGCGTCACCCAAAGCTGAATTCTCAACAGGACATGTGGCAATAATGCCAGATTCCAGAGCTGCTTAGCGTGCTGTGCCCAACCCCTATGTCCTCTCCGCTCCACAAGTGACCAGAGAGACGGAGGTTTCAGGCCTTTTTCTGTTCCAGAAAGGTGAGGCCAGGCAGGGGAAGGGGGCTGAAAGGAACTTGTTCTGTCTCGCCAGGCACCTCCTCTGGGAGCTCTGTTCCTCCCAGCCCAGCCCTCCAGGGTCATGCCTACCCGCTGGTGCCGGCCCTCTGGCACTGCCCTCACAGGGGTCAAAAGGCAGACACAGCAGGCTGGGGCCCCCGGCTGCCCTCTTCGAAGGGTCTGGCCAGACCACCGTCCCCCAGTGGGGCAGGTACCAAGGCTGGGCCCAGCTCGCTCAGGGCCCCTCTCTGGCTGGGGCAGGCCAAGGACAGTCAGGGCTGTGTCAGCAGAGCCCGGCGGGACGCGAGGAGGGGCCCGGCGCCTGCCGGGGGCGGGGGGAAGGAGCCGCCACCAGGCGGAGCCTGGTGCATGGGTTGCTCCGGGCGGGGGCGGCAGGGTGGCCGCGCGAGGAGGGGCCGGAGCCTGGCTTCTCCTGGGGTCCTACTCGCCGGTATCAACACCTATCTCCGGGAAGGGCGCTGGCGGGGAAGGGTGCCCAGGGCGCCGGGATTACGAAGGGGCTGGACACCAGGCTCTTCTCCCCAGGGCTCAGAGGGATTAAGCGGACTTGGTCCCCCACTCTGCTTCCCTTGCCTGCCCCGGGGGCCCCTCAGGGGTAGCGGAAGCTGGCAGCGCCATCCGGGACAATGGCAGCTTTGTCACCGCGGTTCCTGGCCGTGCCAGGGCCGGTGCAGCCCAGGACCTGGGCGCTGGGGCGCTCTTCGGCCTTCGGGCCCCCAGCCCGGCGCGGGCAGGGCTGCCGCGGGAGGGCGATGCGGGGCGCGGCTCACCGTGCGTGTAGATGTTGCCCAGCTCGTTGTGCAGGTAGAAGAGGCTGCGCAGGCAGCCCGAGCCGCTGCTGGCTGGCCGGTAGCCTGTCAGCACGAACTTGTTGAATTGCAGGTGGGGTGGCGAGCTGGCCCAGTCCAGCAGGCGCGGTCCCCCCAGGAACGCCATGGCCCGGCGCGGTGCGGGCGGCCTGAGCTCCTCTTGCCCCGGAGCCGCCTCCTCAGTGGGGCCGTAGCACCGGGAGGCTCATCTCGGCGCCCGCCGCCGCCCAGCGCTCGGTCCGCGCACGCGCCGGCCTGGGGGTCCCGGCCTGCGCCCCTCCTGCGCTGCGCACGCGCGGGTCCCGCGCCCCGGCACCGGAGGCTGGGAACAAGCCTGGCGCCTGAGCGCAGTGCGGCCGGCTCCGCCGGGGCAGGCGCGACACAAGGAAGTCTTATGTTGGCCGCGGCAGCGGCCAGTAGTCCCTCCGCAGCCCGGAGGACGGGCGCGGCCGGACGCGGGTGGAGACGCCAGGCTCCGCCCCAGCTGCTCGCCCCCGCCATCCCGCCAACCTTTCGTGCGCTGGGCTCCTGATGTCGACACTGCGAGGACCAATGGGCGATGCTGGCGGCGAGGCCCCGCCCCGCGGACGCCCAGGCCTTCACCCTCTTAGCATAATCTATGCGGCCCAGACTTATTTGCATGGGGTGGCTGTTGGCTTGGGACCCGACGTTCTAAGTCCCGGTGGCTCTGCCAGAGTGACCCCGACGCCTCGCGTCCCCTCGCAGTGTGGGCCCGGGCTTTCCGCGCGACCCACACGTCGACGCACTCCTGGGCACTCACTGTCCAGGGCACAGCCCCACCACCCAGCACCACCCCGCTGCCCGGGCTCTGTCCAAGGTGCTGCCGGCCCCGGACGTTTGGACCGGTCAGGTCTGGAGCCGGCGCGCCCCCACTCCAGGGCTGATCTCTCCAACAGCCCGACTCCTCCGGAGCGCAGGAAGGCGCGCTGAGATGCCCGGGCCTCAGGCTTCTTCGAACTTGGGCTCGGCCAAACTCGCTCCCCGTTACCGCCCACATGGCGCACCACCCAGAACAGGCAGGAAACGGAAGGGAAGAGAGAGGGCCAGGGGAGAAAAGTGGGTCCCCGCCCAGGTTGATCCTAAAGAGGGCCCAGGAAGGCATCCCATTTTGTGCGTAACCACAACCCGCCTCCTCCTCCTCCCTTCTCCAGGACGCGCCCACCCATCCTTCAGTCTCCGGGGCTTTTCAGTCCTTTGCATTCCAGGAGGGTCCGAGAAGTCTTTGCTTGGAATGCCCTTAATTTGCATGGACACACCCAACCCTTGGCTCCAGCAGCCTCATTAACACAGCCTTTCCCACCACGTGAGAACTTGGTGGAGTCCTGTACCAAAATAGGTCCTTTATTCAAAGTCTATGGCTGGTCTTTTGACCACTTTTGTTGACCTCTCACATTTCACTTAGGGCAGCAGTCCAGGACCACTCCAAGAGGGGCTCAAAGACCCTTGAAATCAGAGACCCCGGTATCAAGGTCTATGAGGAGGGGAGCCGGATTCCTTTTGCCCTTTGGCCTCGACCACCTGGAATCCGAGGATCAAGCCAAGTTCCCAATAATAGCACCAGATGCTTCCTGCCCGACGTCTGACCTCCGCGAGGTAACCAGAGGCCGAGCTACCCTTAAAGGGGCGGAGGACCAAGGTAGAGTGTGGCATAGCATCTCAGGTGTCCATTCCGCTGGCCGAGGGTCCCGTGGACCCTGGGGGTCCCGAGTCAGAGAGCAGAGATGAGTGAGCGCAGGGAACTCTGGCTGGAGGCGCTAAGGGGCCGGTAAGTCGTGGCTAGACCCTCAGCCTGGGGGTCTCCGGGGGGACAGGGCAGGGCTACTCCTCGAGGCCGACGGTACCACACGGCCCAGCTTCTCCCAGGGCCTCGGGAAGGACCCAATGCTGGGGGCCCTTTTCCCGGAGTCAGCAGACATTTCCTAGAGAGACAGCAGAGGTCAGCCCAACCCCTGACCAATCTCACCTCCAGCATCCTGCACTGGCCTGCGATCCTGCGCGAGATTCCCTGTGTGGCCCCAAGGCCTCATCCTTCAAGAACCCAGGAGTTCCTCCCAGCCCCGTTCCCCTCGTGGCCCTAGCTTCCCACCAGGGACCCCGCGCCCAGGGCACCGAGGCGTCAGGTCCCGGGCTGGGTCCGCCCTCGAGCCCTGCCCCAGCGCGCGCACCGTCGGCGCAGCAGGCGCAGGAGCGACAGCAGCAGCAGCAGCAGCACTGAGACGGCCGTCACCGTCGAGAAGACCCGGGCTGCGGGCACACGGGTCCAGTGAGGACAAGGGTCCGGAGGGGCCGCTCCCCAAGCTCCCTCCCGCCTCGCACGCCCGCTCGCCTCACCCCCCATCGCAGCCTCCGGAGCCCCAGGCCGGGGGCTGCAGCTCACGTTGGCCCCTTCGAGGGGCGCTGCGGGGGTCTGGGCAGAGCCCCTGGGGGTCGCCCGGTCCTCGGCAGCGTCCTGCAGCCCTGCGGAGAGGGGTGTGAAGCAGGGTGGCGGGGGAGCTGGCGGAGGGGGGTCGGGCGGGGCCTCACCGCGGTAGGTGAGCGCGAAGCCCTGCGCGTGGCCGCGCGCGTCGCTGCGGAAGGTGAGCAGCAGCGAGGCAGCGCGCAGGCGCAGCGGCCCGGGCGGCGGCGGGCGGGCGCCGTCGAAGGCGCGGAGCAGGCGGCCCGAGGCGGCGTCGCGCAGCTCCAGCCGGTCGCGCGGGTCGGCCAGCTCGAAGAGGCGGAAGGTGAGCTCCAGCGCGGCACCCGGCGGGCCCAGCGCCCAGCTGCAGTTCCGGTCCGGCCCGTACTCGTCCGGGAAGTCCGGGGAGTAGATGACGCCCTGAGGTGCGGTCCAGTTCCCCTGGCAGGAGCCCACGGACACTGTGGGCGGGGCCGGCGGTCAGAACCCGGCCCCGGGCTCTCCCCTCACGGGGCGGGGCCTCACGCTGGAGCCCCGCCCCCCGCGGCTAGGCCCCGCCCCCAGGCTGGCCCCACTGCCTCGGCGGGCCCCCTCCAGCCCCTTCCTTAGGCCCCGCCCCACGCTATTAATCCCCTCCTGGGGGCCCGCCCTCACCCAGACCCCGCCCTCGGCCCCCAGCCTTGTCCTCTTCGGGCCCCGCCCCCAGCCTACTGCCTCCGGGTCCCAGATTCCGCTCCCTATCGGGTCATCGCTCTCAGGGTCCACCCAGACTCCTCCCCTCACCCAGGTCCCTCATCCCCGCCCACTTCTCACCTTCGTAGATGCCCAGGCGCCCGTCGCCGCCGCACAGCTGGCCCGGGTGGCCAAAGCAGATCTGGTCACAGTCGGTGGCCGGGGCCGGGCGTCCCCGGGCCAGGTCGCTTTCAGAGCCACAGAAACAGGCGTAGCCAGCCTCCACGCCCGCCAGCTGGGGGCACAGACCCGGTGACCCCAGAGGCAGGGAGCGAGATAGGGGTGGGGTGGTGGAAGCCAGGGGTAAGGGTCGCAAATGGGAATCGGGCTGGACGTTCAGCAGTCAGTGTCAAGGTTTGGCGTCAGAGTCGGGAGTTGATGTGGGTCCTGAGGTCAAGGTCGGGGGTCACTGGTCGGGGCCGGCGGGCAGTACCTGGTAGCCCTTCATGCGGCAGAAGCGAAGGCACACCTGGACCGTGAGCTTGGTTGAGGTGCCACTGGGGCCGCTGAGGGCCGGGGGTGCCCCCGAGTCCACGAAGCAGCCCAGGTACCCGGGCACTGAGGGGGCAGCGGAGTCGGGCTCTGTCACGCGCCTCCGAAAGCCAACTCCCCCGGGCAGCCGCGCGGTCCCACCCTCGTCCAGCCGGGCCCACTCACTGTGGCACGTGGGGATGTCGCAGTAGCGCCAGTAGATGCCCTCCTCCGTCTCGGCCACGTAGCACCATGGCTGCACGTCACCATCTGGGTTCCTGCGAGAGGGGGAGAAGTGATCGGAAGCCCACAGCCCCAAGAGCCACGAATCCCGGGCCGCGCCCCACGGCCTATTCGGAAACTGGCCCCGTGTGTGTTGGAGGTTATTTGAGCGCTCCTCTCCGTCCTCGCACGAATTCTGGTTTGCTCCACGTGCTTCTGGATGTCGACTTCTGAGCAGGCCGTGGGAAGCCATTAAAGGGGCCCTGAGGGCTGATTTTAGGGCTTCAGCTGTTGCTAGGACGAGACGTAGTGTATGAGGACTTTGAGGCCATCTGTACTGTTCGCCCCCCACCCAGCCATGGGCCTCGGCCACGTCCCTTGCGGTTCAGCAGAGAAGTGCCCTTCCGCTGCGCTGGGGCTCTGCCGCTCCAGACAGCAGACGTGGCTCTAAGCCCCCAGTCCCTCGGTCACAGCCAGTAGAAGCCGCGCGAAGAAGTGGTAGAGCAAGAGCCCACCCAGCCCCTCACCCCAGGGCTCGCCTCTAACTAGATCGTGCCCGCACAAGCCCCTTGGGCGCCCAGCACTGGCCCTGGGCTCCTGGCCCTGCGTCAGGCTCTCAAGAAGTTGGGCACGAAAGGCCAGACCCCACGGCCGAGGACTATCCCAGCTCCCAACCCCGCCCCCAGCGCAGGCTAGGCCCGCCCCTCGCTTAGGCTCCGCCTCCAGACCCTCCTGGCGGACCCCTTACTCGCCCAGTGGAGACCTCAGCCCCGCCCACACGGAGGCCCCGCCCCAGTACAGGCCCCGCCCCTCACCGACAGAAGTTGTGCGCGCCCAGCCCCCAGCGGCCCTGGGGGTCGCTGGCGCTGCTGTAGCTGTGCTGCTGCGTCTGGTCCCAGAAGAGGCAGGGCCGGCCGGCCCCGCGTGGGCCTGTACGGTTCTGGTGGCCGCGGTAGTCGGCGCCATTCACCTGGAAGCACTCGGACAGGCCTGCACGGCGACGGCGGGGCCTGGGGAGGTCTGGACCCTCGCCCGGCATCCTCATCCGCCGACGCCAACTCCCGCTTCGCTCCCCAGCCAGTGTCCCCGGCGCCCGCAGGGCCCTTGGGCTGCTCAGCTGCTCCCGCCACCTGCTCTGTCCCCTCCCCAGCCTCGGGACCCAGGTCCTAGGAGCAGAGGAGGTGGAGGGAGTGGTGACCACGGCCCAGTCGCCGGGCTGGGACTCACCTGGGCTATGCAGGCTCCCTGCGGAGGTCCCGCGTGGCGGCAGCAGTGGGCGGAGGAGGAGGAGGAGGAGGAGGAGGCCCTGCCGGGCCCGTGTCCCCATCGCCCCAAACCAAGGAGAGGTAGCCCTGGCCCACACACGGCGCGTGCCACCCCCGGGGTCGCTTCGGGGTCTCCCAGGCCACATGGTGGACGTTGTCCCCTGACCGTCTATCCTCGTCCCACTCTGGGCAGCGCTCTCCGTCTGGGGCGGGGGAAATAGCTCCGGGGTTATTTGCCTCCCAGGGTTTCTGCCCCGGAGGCGTCTCTCTGTCCCTGTCCCTACTGGGGGTTTCCCCGAGGGTGGTCTCTGGCCAGGGGCGTTCTCCGTCTCTGCCTCTCCGTACTCGGGGTTGTGCCTCGGCCTCCACAGCCGCCCCTTCCCGCTGCGCCTCGCTCTCTGAGTCTCCCTCGCCCAGGTCTCTAACGCGCTGGCTCCTGCCCCCGTCGCGTCCCTCCGCGGGTCCCTCCCCCCTGGGTCCCTCCCTCCCCATCCCATCCCCCGAGGCCGGGAAGCTCCGCCCGAGACTGGAGCCGAGGCAGCAGGTCCAGACGCCTCCCACGCCCGCCTCCCCCACCTCGTCTGGGGACCCTCGGCGTCCCAGCGCGCGCCTCCCCCCCACTCCCCCTCTCAGGGTCGGTGCAGGGTCTAGAGGGAGTGTGTGGAGGAGGCCAGGCCAGGCTGGTGGACAGAAGGACCCTAATGGGGGACATAGAGGACCTACTGGCGAGGCCCCCAGGATACCCCGCAGTCTCCCGCTCACAGGCACTCTTGAACGAAGAGCACGCACGTACTCCCACTCAGTCTCCCATTCATCGTCAGACGCTCACACGCACACCCTCTATCGGATCCTCACACCCCTCCCTCTGCAGGTCCCGACGCCTCTCGCCTGACGGTGGAAGTGCCACTCCCTGCCCCCCGCACCCGCGAGACAGGCGGGAATGGTGGATGCTCAGTCCTGGACAGGCAGGGGCAGCTGGTGTCTGGGGAGGAAGGCAGCTGCGCCCGTGGTCCCAGCCTGTCCTCTCCTCTCCTCCCCCTTCTCTTCCTGGGACCCCCAGCCCAGGCTCGCCGGAGCCCTCGCAGCGCTGAGGAATTCCCCCAGCGGTGCCCCCCAACCTGGCGGGGGAGGGGGAGGGGAGCAGGCCCAGGCAGGCGTGGGGGGAAATTCCCCGCCCCCTCCCCCTGGGCCCGACTCCTCCGAGTCCTCTGATCTCCCAGCGCCGCCCGCCGGCTGCCCCCAGGGCTTGGGGGGAGGCCAACGCAGGTGCGTGGGAGGGCGGGGGTGGGAGCCAGCGAGGAGGCGGGTGGTGGCCGGGGGCCCAGAGCGGCCCCTCCCCGTCCAGATCCGTTGCCCCTCAGTCCAGCCTCTCCACCCCTCACCAGGCCCCCACCAGGCTGTCCAGCCCGGGAAGACCTGTCCCTGCCCTGTCAGTTTCCCCGCCCCCCAAGATGGGGGGCGCAGAGAGGATTCTAGAAAAGCCAAGGTGGCCAGGCGGTGAGGGACCGGCGGAGTCGTCACAGTTAGTGCTTCACACGCAGGCTCTTGGGTCTGGGGGAGCGTGGGGATGCAAGGAGGTGGGCTTTCTGAGATGCGAGGCTGGCACCTGGGTCGCCTCGTGGGGCAGCCCTCTCAGCAGCCAGGCTGGCGCAAGCTCGCCTGGAGGTTTCCTGGCCCCGCTGAGCACAGGACTGGGAGTCTAACCTGCACGCACTAGCCCGCCGCCCCGGGAACCGGCCTGACGCCTCCCTAATGAGGGAGCAGCAGGTGGCCACCTGTCAAGCTGGTCCCCTTCTCCCTCCTGCCCACGAGTGCAGGGGCTGCCGAGCTTGGTGGCATAGTCCCAGGCTATGGCCCACGGAAAGCATCCTGGGGCGGCAGGACTGGGCCATGGGTGATGGGGGTGCATGGGAATCCTCATCGTCCAAGGTCTCAGCCCCACAGAAGAAAGGGGAGGAGGTGGGCAGAGACTCCCAGGATCCCATGTACCCAATGGGGGCAGAGGGAGGAGTGGAGGAGGAACTGATCCCTTCTCTGGTCAGAGGGTGATCAAAAAGGATTGTCCATCTGGTCCACTGCACTTCCACCCTCTAGTCTGGGTGGGCTTCAGTTTCCTACAAAGGGGGTATCAGATGAGAGGGAGGGGATGCTCAGTTTCAAAACTTAGGCTGGGGGATGAGAGGCGGTGTCCCGATTGCGAGCTCCAGTCCCAGGGGACTCATGGAATCTCCAACTAAGGAAGGTCTGGGTCCTCACCCCCACCACTTCTGGGGAGTTCAGAAAGGCCCCCTGCTGAAGGGCCCTGCAGTTCCAGTCAAGACCTCCCCCTGGTCCCTTGGCAGCGATGGCACTGCTGTTGTGGGAGGGTCGGCTCCTGTCTGCCCCTATCCACCTGTGTTTACTGATCCCAAGTCCTCCAGGTCCTGCACAAACACCTGCACCTCCCTTCCTCTCCTCCCCTGCCTCAAGTGTGGCTACACGAGTGAGTCCAGGTGAGTGGCGTGCGGGCTGGAGCGAGGACCCGAAGGGAGGGTTCCTACCAGCAGCATTAGCATCAGCAGGAACTTAGAAATGCAGATTCTCAGGCTCCGCCCCAGCCTTCCTTCATCGGAACCTGCATTTAACAAGATCTCCAGGTGTTAAAGTCTGGGAAGCGCTGATGTAGGTCCCCACCACGTCTGGCCTATGATGGCCTCAGTTTCTGTCTCCTCCATTCACCAACTGAATGGAGGGGATGCCCAGGGCTAGACGAGGATGGAAGGAGCTGGATTCCTGAGTGACTTTGTGGAAGGTGCCACCAAAGAGAAGTATCAGCTTGGGACTCTGCATGAGTGAGAAATAAACATCTATTGTGTTTAGCCACTGAGATTGGGGGCTTGCTTGTTACAGCAGCTGGCACAGCCTACCTGACTAATACACCCTCCCACCCCTCTCCAGTTCTTGTCTCCAGCATTGGTTTCCTAGGGCTGTAACAGCACCACATATTAGGGGCTTAAACAACAGAAATTGATTGTCTACAATCTGGAGGCTGGAAGCCTGAGGCCCAGATGTCAGCAGGGTTGGTCCCCTCTGAGAGCTGTGACGGTGAATTTATTGATGCCTCTTGATTAGGTTCTGGCGATTTGCTGGCCGTCACTGGTGTTCCTCAGCTCGTAGAAGCATCCCTCCGATCTCCGCCTTCATCTTCATGTGGCCTTCTCCCTGAGTGCGTGTCTGTGTCCAAATTTCTCCTTTATATAAGGATATCAGTCATATTGGATTAGGGGCCCAACCTACCCCAGTGTGACCTCATCTTAACTAATCACATCTGTGGTGACCTATTTCCAAATAAGCCAAATTCTAAGGTATTGGGAGTTAGGACTTCAACACGTGAACTGTCGGGGACACAGTTCAACTCATAACATCTCTTATTATCTCTTGTCCCTTTTCCATCCTTGCTGCCACCTCCCTAGTCCAGGCCACTACCACGTCCTACTTGGACAAAGGGCTCTCCCAACTGTTGTCTGACTCCCCACTCTTACCCTCTGCAGCCCCTCCAGCAGCTAGAGCCTATCTCTTTATTTTGTGGGAGAAAGACATTTGCTGCAGGCACCGTCTGGCACTTGGCCATCCACTCATTCTTCTTTTTTTCATGGTGAAAAACACATAACATTAAGTTTCCCATCTTAACCATTTGTAAGTGAATAGTTCAGCAGCCAAGTATATTCACATCCTTGTGCAACTGATCCCTAACTTTTTCATCTTGCAACATTGATACTCTGTACCCATTAAACACTGATTCTGCCTCCCTTCCCCCAGCCCTTGGGAACCACCTTTGTACTTTCTGTGTCTATGATTTTGACGACTTTAGCTATTTCATATGAGTGGAATCATACAGTATTTGTTCTTTCATAAGTGGCTTATTTTGCTTAGCATCATGTCCTCAAGGTTCTTCCATGATGTAGCATAGGACTTCCTTCTTTTTTAAGGCTGCATAATATTCCATAGGGATAGGCCACATTTTTCTTTATCCTTTCGTCTGTCAATGGACAGGTGAATCACTTTCACCAGCCAGAGTCCAACAGACATGGGACAGAGAGATCCAAGCAGGACTCCCACCCACGTCCACCCTGCCCTCCCCTCATGCATTTCATCGGTCATTCAGTCAATCACATCTTTATCCAATGTTTATGAGTGCTTGCTGCATGCTAGGCAAATTCTTCTCCCTTCTTTGAAGCATTGAGCAGGGTTGTTAGGCCCAAAGCCTGTGTCAGGGCCCCTCCTTATTGCCAAAGCAGAGGGGCCTGTCTGGTGCCCTCAGAGCCCTCGGGGGGACAGGGGAGTGGGCAGCCAGGAGAGTCTGGGCTCTGCAGAGCTGTGGTGAGGGTGCAGCCTGAGGCTGGCGGCTCACCTGTCTTTGGTTGGTCTCCAGAGACCCCTTTGGGTACTTTTGGCTTCTAGTCCTTAAACCAGGTAGTCATACCTGATGTGGACACTAGGGAGAGAACACCCGGGGCAGGCGTTGCCTGACGGGATTGCGTTTTAGAAAAGCCACCCCCCACCAAGTGTCATGGGGATAGAATACAGAGAGGGGACAATGGAGGCTGCTGTGCTCATGCAGGCGAGAGGCTGGGGCTCCAGGTGACTCAGGGGCCTAGGGATGGGGACGTTTATTAATACAAGCACTGCCTAAAAGGTCGTCTTTACTATGTAAGTGCCTTACCTGGTGCTATGGACTGAATGCGTGACCCCCCGAAATTCATATGTTGAAACCTTAATCCCAATGTAATGGTCTCAGGGGCCTTTGGGAGGGGTTCAGGCCAGGGTGGAACCTCATGATGGATTAGTGCCTTATAAGAAAAGGCCGGAGTTAGCTAGCTCCCCCACACCCCCATGTAAGGACACAGCAAAAAGGTGGCCATCGTAAACCAGGAGAGCCCTCACCAGAAACAGACCGTGCCTGCACCCTGGTCTCAGACTTGCAGCTTCCAGAACCGTGAGAAACCACCGTCTGTTGTTTAAGGCCCCCACCCCCCGGTCTATGGTGTTCGTTATGGCAGTCCTAGAGGACTAAGACACCTGGATTCCCCAAACCCCCCCAGCGCCAGAGGAAGGAACCCCCATCAGCCTTAACACATAGGAAAGAGACAGGCAGAGGGAGTGAGTGCTACCGGGTCAGGCGTTACTTTTCGGGGTGATGAAATGTTCTGGAATCAGACAGTGGTGACGGAGGCACAACTCTGTGAATATACTAACAGCCATCGAATTGCATGATATGTGGCTTATATCTCAATAAAGCTGTTACTAAAAAAGAACGAGGCAGGGTGGCACTAGTGTGCGCTGACAGCTGACAGGACAGAGGGACAGGCAGGGTGGCATCGAGGACAGCTCTGGGTTTCTAGGTGTGTGGTGGAGCCATCAGATGAGGAGGACAACAGGCAGACACTTTTTTTACCGCTTGTGCCCAGTGCCCATGGGATGCCCAGGACCAAGGCCCTGGAGGCAGCTGGACATGCAGGCTTGCTTGCGGAAGAGAGGCCCAGGCTGGGGCTGCATATTGACAAACTGGGAACCCCAAAAGAGGCTGGGCAGAAAAGGGCTGAGGTCCAGTCCCCAGCACTCCAACCCCTGCACTCAGAGGCTGGCAGGGGCTGAGGAGCCCAGGAGGGAGGCTGGCAGGGGACACAGGGAGGTGGGTGGAGAACCCAGGAGGGGCCATTGGGCAGGAATCAAGGAGGGGTGGCTGAAGGCGAGCTCTGAGAAGCATCCGTTGATTTCAGTGACGAGGGTCCCTGCCACCCTGCAGAAGTTGTCTTGACAGAGGACATGGGGACAGGAGGCAGAGTGGGGACCAGAAGAGGGAGAGGGGTCGATGAGCAGCGTTTCGATGAGGCACACCTCATCACCGTGGGGACAGGGACTGGGGCTGGGGCTCCTAGAGCTGACTGCTGCACCCCACTTTAGAAATTTGAGTTCCTCCTTGGTACTTTTGCTACTCCTTGTGAACTTTTTATTTTAAATTTCATGATTGAGACGTTACGCACTGTCACGCATAGGGGCACAGAGACACACTACCAGTGCCGTGTGGTGCAGACACAATAAAATAGGGTTTATTGGGGGAAACCAGCAGCAGAGTGGGAGCAGGGGAGGATGAGGGCAGCCCCACCAAGTTGTCACTGTGCCCAAGGGGCCAGCTTCTGAGACAGGGACTTGCCCCTGTGCTCTTTGCTCTCTGACAGGGACAGGGCAGGGGACATCTCTGGCTCTGGAACCATGGGGGAAGTGGACTTATGAGGGGGAAGCCTCTGGAGCTCAGTGGCTAAGTGGTCGTGGGGCCACCCATGGCGCCACCAGTATCCAAATTCCTGTCCATCTGGGAGCCCTCAGTCTGAGCCACATGGCCCATCCAGCTGTCCTCTGAGGTCAAAGCGGGTGTGGGGAAGACGGACAGTGCGCCGGCCCTCGCCAACGCGAATGTTGAGGAGCGGAGTGAAGCCATGTCCTTCCTCTGAGTCTCCTCACGCCTCACCCCAATGTCTGGCTGCCCAGAGCCCAGCCAGGCTGATGGCATAGGACTCGGGCCTGGGGAAGTCGCTGGTCCTGCAGAGGCCCCGCTGGGAAGGCTGCGGACCCGGCCGGCAGAGCAGGCTTTGCAAGTGGCAGGGGCTGCCGCGACTCAATGCTTCTTGCCAGTCACTCGGGCCTGTGCGAGGTCCCCCGTCCACGATGGGGCTGAGCAGAGACCCGACTGGTGGCGGCACAAACTTGACCATTCTTTTGAGTCTAGGTGCCTTCCTGTCGGTGTGGCCGCCTCCCATGGGCATGCACATTTGTGACACGAAGATGGCTCTGGGATTGGGGCGTCATGTCTGTACCCACAGGGCCATGTCTTTGGTCTTAGCCATGGGCAGGTCACTGTCTTGGGGCAGCATGCCAAGAGCACTGCCTGAAACGTAGCTGGTGTTGAGTGTCCACTGCTGAGGGCCATCAGCATGAGGGGCGCTTTGGCAGACACCTGCCTCCCACCTGGGAGGTGGCCTGTCCCATCACTGGGCTGTCCTGACTGCTGGCAAGGCTGGGAGGTGGGGGCGCCGGGGAGCCGGCAGTCGTGTCAGGTAATGGGTCAGTGCGAAGGTAGCCGGGGTCTCGGGTGTCTAACCCCCTGTTGCCTGGGGGTGCTGTTTCTGTTTTAAGCTTGCTCCAGCTTGTGAAAATGAGTCAGGGAGGACTCAGTTTGAGAGGTGCCTAGAGAATCCAGGCCTCTCTTTCAGTGACATCAGGGTCAGGGAATGGCCAGCAGGGGCCGCACGGCCCTCTGTGGGCTTGGAGCAAAGCCCTCAGCAACCCCTCCAGAGGACCCCCACCCTCTCTTGGTATGGCTGACATCTGGGCCAGGTGATCTGGCACTGTCCCAGATGAGGGGGTCTCCCCCAGGGTGTTGCCCAAGCACTCCGTCACTTCTAAGCCCGTGGCACTGAGACACGTGGAGTGTGTGGCTTCGTGGTAGCCAATAGTGGTTGCATAAGGGATGTGGACACACACAGCAGCTCTACACGGTGAGATATAAAATAGGGTTTATTGGGGGAAATGTATAAGCAGAGGGACAGTGGGGGGGGACTTGAGCTGTCACTGTCCCACAGCTGGATGGCAGGCTCCATGGCCAGCTTGCCAGGAGGGAGGGAGCCTCCCGCTGTGTGCTCCATCTGTGATTACAGGATGAGGGCAAGAAAACTCGCTGTCAAGGACGTGGCCTTGTTAGCAAGCAGCAGCCTCTGGAGTTCCCAGAGGATGTCAGCCCTCTTCTCCTCGGACCAGCTAGACTAGCTCTCTGCGCCTCTACCAGACAGGAGAGGGGATGCGCCTCTGCTGCTATCTGGTCTGCCTCTCCTCCTGCATCAGATGAACCTGGGCAACCCAGGACACCACTGGCCTCATCAGGAGTGTCTGCCCAGGGCCGCCTTCCTGCGGACATCTGGGCCGGCTCCCACTGCTGGGAACAACACCTGCCGTGGGGATCGTGGACACTGGGTTTAATTTAAGTTGGAAACAGCAAAGGAAAGAAAGTCCGACAGAGGGTGTAGTGAGGCTTCTGGTTTGGCGTGCCCTGTCACCGTGAGGGATGGATGCAGCCCGGAGCAGGAAGGCCCAGTGGGGTGCCTGGAGCTCTGCAGAGCAGCTCAGCTCAGCTTGAAGAAGCAGGAACTTCCCCCGAGGTGCCCTGGATGAAGCAGGGCCACACCCGACGGGAAAGTCCTTGGCAACGTCGCTCGCGTGCTCTGAAAACAGACGGTTGTGAGCGCAGAGCAGGGAAGAGGTGTCTTTGTCAAAAGATGCTTCTTTAGCTCTTTTGGAGGTCGGAGCCTTCCCTACGTCAGGCAGGCCTGCAAGCCGCCCCGCTCCTGGGGCTCCTCTTTGCCGGCACGAAGACACGATCAAAATATCCCTCCTGAGAGACGTCGTGAGGAGATGTGAAGGCCACGGACGCTTTGGAAGAGTGCAAGTTTTTGTCAGGCAAACTCTAACCGGGTGGGAAATGCCGGGTGGGGTCCCGTGCAGACGAAGAGCATCCTGGACTCTGGCAACTCGTGAGGCTTCTCTGCTCGAATCTGGAGGAGAGTGGCCTCAGTGGGACTCGCTGCCAAGTTCTCTATCTGTGACCTTCCTGATTGCAGAGAAACACGCATTCATTATCAGAATCCAAAGGTGGCGGAAATAGATAATATAGAAAGTTAGGGATTCCTGTAACCCTTTTCCTTAGAGATAACCATCAACTAGATCATTGCTGTACACACATATACATAGATAGCAATCCCTTTAAAATGTGACCTGCTCCACAACATAGATTTGGGGAATTCCCAGCTTTCCATGCTAGCATGTCCTGGAGGAAACACCCAACATTCCTGAGAAGTCCCATTTCCTGCCGCAGAAGTCACTGGGACTCACACCCTGGCCTTTTCAAGATTCTTTGTCAAGAAACATAAAGTTCTCCTGTATTACTGTGACGGTTTAGAACGTGTTCACAAGTTCTTTGATATTCCTCACTCCAAGTGCAGGAGCCTATTCCCTCCGCTTGGGTGTGGGCTGGATGCGTGACTGACTTCCAACGAACAGAGTAAAGTAGGAGTGATGGGGTGTGACAATGTCGTAAAAGTCACCGGGCTTCCTGCCTTTTTTAGAAATAGCTTTATTAAGCTATAATTCACATACCATATGGCTCACCCATGTAAAGTGTAGAATTGGATGGTTTTTAGTGTGTTCACAGAGTTGTGCATCCATCACCACAATCACTTCTAGAACATTTTCATTACCCCGAAAAGAAACTCCAGACCCTTCAGCTCTCACCCTCCCACATTTCTAGCCCTAGAAATCTACTCATCTCTTTTCTGTCTCCATGGATTTGCCCATTCTGGACATTCCATATAAAATTCATATAAATGCTAGGCTCTCTCTTCTGTCTGGCTTCCTTCACTGAGCGTGTTTTCAGGGTTCACCCACATTGTAGCATGTGTCAGGACTTCATTCCTTTTTATGGCTGAATAATATTTCACTGTATGGATATATCACTTTTTATTTATCCATTCACCCACTAATGGACATTTTGGATTGTTCTCACTTTTTGGCTATTATGAGTGATGTTGATTAGAACATTAGTGTACATTTTTGTATGGACACACGCTTTCAATTCTCTTGGGTATACACCTAGGAGTGGAATCACTAGGTAAACATACACTCTCTGTTTAACATTTTGAGGAACTTCCAGACTGTTTTCCAAAGTGGCTGCACCACTTTATATTCCCACCCTGAGAGTATGAGGGTTCCAGTTTCTCCGCATGCTCTCCAACACTTGTTATTGTGTGTCTTTTTTATTACAGCCTCCCAAGAGGGTGTGGAGTGTATCTCACTGGAGTGTTGACTTGCATTTTCCAAGCAAATGATGTTGAGTATCTCTAATTATGCTTATTGGCCATTTGTATATCTTGGGCTTCATAAAAGAAATTAAATTTTTGAAAAACTGTTTTTCAGACCCTTTGCCCATTTGTTAATTGGGTTGTCTTCTTATTGTTGAGTTATAAGAATTATTTGGATATTCAGGATACCAGTCTTTAATCAGATATATGATTTGCAAATGTTTCATTCTGTGCATTCTGTGGGTTGTCTTTTCACCTTCTTTTTCTTTTTCTTTTGAGGAAGATCAGCCCTGAGCTAACTACTGCCAATCCTCCTCTTTTTGCTGAGGAAGACTGGCCCTGAGCTAACATCCATGCCCATGTTCCTCTACTTTATACGTGGGACGCCTGCCCCAGCATGGCTTGACAAGCGGTGCCATGTCCGCACCTGGGATCCGAACCGGCGAACCCAGGGACGCCAAAGCAGAACGTGAGAACTTAACTGCTGTGCCACTGGCTGGCCCCTGAACTGTTTTCTTAATTTGACTTTTGGATTGTTCATTGAAAGTGTATACAAATACAATTAATTTTTGTATATTGATCTTGTACTCTGCAACCTGGCTGAACTTGTTTATTAGTTCCAATAGTTTTTTAGTGGATTCCTTAGGATTTTCTATATATCATCCACCAATAGAGTTTTTCTTTTTCCTTTCCAAACTAGATGTCTTTTCTTTCTTTTTTTTGGCTAGAACCTCCAGTGTGGTGTTGAATGGAAGTGGTGGGAGCGAGCTGTGGTGGAAAGCGCTCAGTCTGTCCCCAGTGAGTATGACGTTAGTTGTGGGGTTTTCATGGGTGCTCCTTATCAGGTTGAGATAGCTTTTTATTCCTAATTTGTTGAGTGTTTTTATCACGAGGAGGTGTTGGATTTCATCCAATGCTTTTTGTGTCTATTCAGCGTTCATGTGTTGTGTTTTATTCTATTGACATGCTGTGTGGCGTCCCCAAGACCACCCCCAGCTTTGGTGATTTTGCTAGAAGGACTCACAGGATTCAGCAGCTAGTCATACTCATGGCTAAGATTTATTACAGTGAGAAGATACAAAGCAAAATCAGCAAAAGGGAAAAGCATCTGGGGTGAAGCCCAGAGGAGACCGGGCACAACCCTCCAAAGTCGTCTCCCACCAGAGTTGCACAGAATGCGCTTAATTTTGCAGCAAGGAGCTGTGATGACTTGTGTGAAGTGTTGTTTACCAAGGAAGCTCCCCTGAGCCTAGGAGTTCAGGGTTTTTACTGGGGGCCGGCCACGTAGACACACCGTGTCTGGGTGCCTGGCTGTAGTCACTGAAACTCCAGAATTTCAGAAGGAAAGCTGTGTTCAGCAAAAATCACATTCTTTGTACAAAGAGATAAGAGTGAGCAACTGTTATCATTCCAGGACAGTGCTGCATCCGTGTAGGGAACTATTTACCAGTCGAGTCCTAGAGGCCAGCTAGGGGTCACCCTTGCAAGCAGGCTGTTTTAAGGACAGCGGTTGGAGGCCTGCTATGTTAAGTCTGTTCTGCACAAATGTGTGTTATGTTGACTGATGTACAGATGTTAAGGCCATCTTTCATTCCTAGGATGAATCCCATTTCATCATGGTGTATGATCCTTTTTTTTGTCACTGGATTCAGTTTGCTGGTATTTTCTTTTCTTTTCTTTTTTTTTAAGGTTTTATTTTTTTCCTTTTTCTCCCCAAAGCCCCCCGGTACATAGTTGTATATTCTTAGTTGTGGGTCCCTCTAGTTGTGGCATGTGGGACGCTGCCTCAGCGTGGCTCGATGAGCAGTGCCATGTCCCCACCCAGGATCTGAACTGGTGAAACCCTGGGCCGCCAAAGCGGAGCACATGAACTTAACCACTCGGCCATGGGGTGGCCCCTATTTTGTTCTTTTTCTAGTGTCTTAACATGTAAGTTTAAGTTACTGATTTGGATTTTTCTGCTTTTTAATGTAAGTATTTACAGCTATGAACTTCTCTCTAAGCCCTGCTTTACCTGCATCCCATAAGTTTTGGTATGCTGTAACTCCATTTTGTTCACTTAAAATTATTTTCTAATTTCCTCTTTGAGTAAGTGGTTTTTTAGTGGTTTTAATTTTAACATATTTGTGAGTTTCCCAAATTTCTTTCTGTTATTAATTTCTAGTTTCATTCCACTGTGGTCAGATAACATACTTTGGATGATTTTAATCCTTTTAAATTTATGAAGTATTGTTTTATGGCCTAGATTAGGTCTATTCTGGAGAATGTTCCATGCGTGCTTGAAAAGGATATGAATTCTGCTGTTGTTGGTGACCTGCTTCTTGCCCTGCTCTCTTTCTTGGATCACTCGCTCTGGGGGAAGATGGTGCTATCTTTGAGGACACTCAAGCAGCCCTAAGGAGAGGTCCATACAGTGAGGGACTGAGGCCTCCAGCCCACAGCCATGTGAGTGAATGGGCACCATTTTGGAAGTGGCTCCTTCAGCCCTACTCAAGTCTTCAGGTGACTGCAGCCCCGCTGACATCTTTCCTTCAACCTCATGAGAGACCCTGAACCAGAACCACTCAGCCCAACCACTCCTGAAACTTTGGCCCACAGAAACGGAGAGAGAGTAAATATTTGTTGTTTTAAGGCACGAAGTTTTGGGGTTATTGGTGATGCAGCATTAGGTAACAAATACAATTACCCGTAAGTCTGCTGGCTTTCAGGAGAACACGTCTTGAGGCACAGCTGAACTTTAGGCAGAAGTTTTATCTTTTCTGAGGAAAAAAAAAATCAAAAACATGGATTGATAATTATTTTCTTGTTGAAGCTTCTAGAGCCAAAGGCCCCCACCCTGTAATGATGACCTAAAGGCCTTAAGGAGACGGGAAACCAGGCAGAATGACTCTGATTTGCAGAGTCATTGGGAATTCTGGTTTTCTAATGCCCCAAAGTTCCTGTGTCTGGTAAAATAAGCTACTTGAGATGCTAAGAGTCAGTCTTCACCTCATCCTCAAAAAGACTGGGAACCAACTCGCTATCAGGCATGATCCGTCCTTCACCAAAGGCACCAACTTCTTCTTGTTTAAGGCAAATGGTGGCTTCCTCATGGAAATCTCCTTTTTCGTATTAAGCAGAAATGAAGTTTCTCTCGGTTGTTTTATACAACTTGGATTCATTTCTGTATTTTATAAGATGTGGTCCTTCGTATTTACACGAATTACTATGACACACACGATGCTACCTAAAGACTGGCTTTGTATTCTGTTTATGTGTAAGGAGCCCATTTTCAGTTCAGTAAAGTTAATAATGTGTAAAAGTTCACGTGTGTGTGCGCGGCATGCACACGTGCACACACACATTAGTACGTTTTTCTGGGGTAGTTAATGTTTTTCAACAGATTTTCAAAAGAGACTGCAATCCATAAAAAGTCAAGACCTCTTAGAATAAAAGGAAGGAGAGAAAAGGCTAGTTAGAAGGGGAGTTGTTTTTAAGGACGGGCCAGACATAGGTGTGTTTTCAGGTTCAGGAGGAGCCAGGAGAGGGGAGAGCTCTTTTGCACCTAACCTCCCTGTCTGTACCTCGGTCCTCCTGCTGGGCCGCACTGGGGAGCCGCTCCCGCTGCCTCAGGGCCTCCAGGCCCGCCAGATCAGGCGGGTGGCAGTGGCCACGCATCACGGTCACCCGCTGGCCCTGGGTGATGGCCCGGCTGCGGCAGCCCATGCGGGCCTGGTCCCGGCACATCCAGTACACCTTCTCCCCCGCCGCCTTCTCCTTCCGGTAGAGGAAGGACTCGTACACCAGGAACCTGCCCCCGAGGGAAGTCCTCAGGAACTCCAGAGGCCGGAGGGTTCCTGAGGGAACAGGACATGCTAGTGGGGTGCCTGGGCCAGGCCTTGAAAGCAGGGGACAGAGCCTGGGTGCCAGGGAAAGAGGCTGTTTCCCTTGTCCCACCAGCCTGCCCCAGCCAGGAAACTTCAAGCCCCCTCCAACGCCCCCCTGCCCTCCCCCACCCATGCTGTGGGGCCCTGGGGACTGATGCTCAGGCTGCCAGCCCAGGGCCCACAGCCCTGACACCCTGTCTCTTTCTCAGGGCTCTGATGCAGCTTGGGGAGGCTGGCCCTGCAGTCGCTCAAACCCAGAGGAGCAATCCTGCTCTGACTCCACACTTGCTGGCTAGACCCCACGGCAGGGGCGGCGCTGGAACATTCTGGGAGGCCCATGGCTGGTCTGGACTACACAGCAGGGGCCACCTGGCTCCATGTCCACCCTCCCCTCAGCCAGCTGGCAACTAATCCACTCTCTCTCTTGTGACTTTTAAGAACCTGAACTGAAAGGTCATGCAATGTTGGGGTTGTGATGGCCAGAGAGAACTGGGGGTGTGGGGGGGGGCAGTGAGTGGGGAGGGAGAGGAGAGGGGAGATAGAGGAAAAAAGACACTAGAGAGACCCAGAGAGGGTCCTCAAGGTCCAGGGGGACTGTCCCATAAATGGGTGCCAAGCCCTTCCTGTAGCTGCCAGTAATGCCCGGGCCCCCACGCTCCTTATCTCTAGCAGTCAGAGTGGGTTTCTCTCCACCAATCCAGATAGAACCAGCACTGTGAGGGTGGTCCCGGCCAATACCCTCCCCACAGGGAGCCCACAGCCCAGGTGGACAGACTGATGTGCATGGTGGGACCCTGGCTGGACACGGGCCACTGCAGAATGTCCCATCAGGTAGCCCCCAGCCTGTGTTCTGGGGCTGGCCCCCAGGGCTGCCAAGCCAGCGGGGAGAGCAGGGCCTAGTGCCTGCCAGCCCCTATGCCCGCACCTGAGCCTTCCCTCTGGGCCGGGCAGGGGAGCTGCTCCCGCTGCCTCAGGGCCTCCAGGCCCCCCAGGTCGGGCGGGTGGCAGTGCCTGCGCATCACCATCACCCGCGGGCCCTGGGTGATGGCCCGGCTGCGGCAGCCCATGCGGGCCTGGTCCCGGCACGTCCAGTACACCTTCTCCCCCGCCGCCTTCTCCCGCCGGTAGAGGAAGGACTCGTAGACCAGGAAGCTGCCCCCCAGGGGGGTCCTCAGGAACTCAGGGCCTCCTGGGGAGAAATCGGAGAGGGGCTGGGGGAGGCAGAGCCTGGAGCCCTGGCGTTGGAGCAGAGCTGTGAGGTGGGGTGTGGCCCCCATTCTCAGCACCAAAAGCAGCACAGCTCCCAGAGTGAGACCCACAGGCCCCCACGCTGCACCCACTGCCTCATAGTGAGACAGCCCCGAGCCCAGGACACAGACCCCCACCCCCAAACCCAGCCTAGCCTCAGCTCTGGGGGGGCTCCTTTCCCAAGCCTGGGAGTGAAGGGAGGCGGGAGACTGGTGAGGTGGAGGCCCTTGAAGGCAGGGGTCTGTCCCCACCTCACAGTGCCTGCAGAAGGAGGTGTCTTTGCTATGTCCCCTCACTTATCCTAGGTGCCCTCAATGGGGGGAGGGGATACATAGGGCCATGCGGTCCCTGCTGAGTTGGAGGAATAAGTGGACGGTCCCTTTGGGGGACCAGCTATCAGGAACGAAATGGGCGTTGTGTGCACAGTGGGCGATGGGGCTGTAGAAGGGTCAAGGGTCCACTCCTGGAGAGCCAGGCTGGGCGGGGATTTGACCCAGGGTGGGAGAAAAGGCAAGGAGTGTGTGGCTGCTGTCTGGGACATGCGGAGAGGGAGGACGCCAGGAGGTGGCCGTGTGCTTCTGCCCAGACTCTCTTCCCTTGTCCAGGCACCAGGATCACACAGAGGACTGGAGATAGACAGGGGAACAGCAGAGGCCATGGGGGTGAGGGCACCCTGGAGAAGCGGGGCCAGGGAGGGGCCTCTGGCCATGGAGCGGAGCCATGTGACTGATAAACATGTCCACTGAGAAAGGATGAAGGCACAGGGCACAGGCCAGAGATCTGGAAAGGAGGGGGAGGGCAGCAGAACAGAGGCGCCGACAGAGTGTTGGAGGCAGAGAAGAGGGGGTGTGTGGTCACACTCGGCAAACCGCCAGCCCAGAGGGGAGGCCACTGAGCACAGTGCAGGCCAGTGGCTGAGCTGGGGCAGCAAGGTCCCTCTGAAGGTGAGGTCCAGGGCAGGCCTAAACAGCCGGCTGGGTAAAGGTGATCTGTGTGAAGAGCAATGAGATGGGAGCTCCCGTGCCCGGTGCGGAGATAGTGGAAGTCTGCATCTGGAACCGACATGTCCACCCACTTCCCTGCCCGAGTCCCGGAATGACTGCGGCAGCCAGGCTGAGCCGCCTGTGGGAGGCCGTCCTGTGGGCACCGACCAGCCTGCGGACCCACAGAGGCAACGTCCGGGGTCTCGAGGTGGAGGCCATCGGCCACAGCAGCCTCCTGCAGTTCAGCGCCCGGGCCGCGCCCCCGTGCAGAGCATGTCAGTCTCCCCTTAAACAGGAGCAGACGGCCAAGATCACGGGACACGCGAGAGAAGCTTTGCTTTAAAAGGCAGAGACCGCAGCTCAGAGGAACAAGGCTACAGCCAGAGGCCGGAGAGACGGGGCTGCTGTGCCCCTGGATGACGGACCACACAGGAGACCTTCAGACACGAGAGCAAAAGTCAAAGTAAACAGAAGGACCGGAGACAAACTCGAAGAAATGTCACAGATGGTGGTCCCAGGCAGACGGACATCTGACAAACAGGAGCAACAGAAAGAAAGAGAGTTGGGAGTGGAGGGTATCGAGGAGCAGGAGAAAACCACCCAGAGGGAAGGACTGAGCTTCTGGCCTGAAAAGGCCCCTACTGCCCCCAGCACAGCCAGGTGCCACAGGGATGGAGACACGACCCAAAAACTGCAAGCAAAGGGCCACCACACGCCTAGGGTCGGTCCTCAGAAAGCTGCGGGCCACCCAAGAACAGGGACTGGATGACGTGTGAGGCGAGGTGGCAGCCATCTTCAGGCACACAGGGTCTCGACAGCGTGAGCTCCAGGGACGCTTGACTAGAGGAGGGGCTTCGAAAGACAAGGGAGTAAACCGAGCAAGAGAAAGCGGGGCCCAGAGCAGGCATCCCGCCCAGGGGACCCCCGGGACAGGGGGTGGCAGGGCTGGGGGGCCTGGAGCGGAACCCAGAGCTTCTGCTGATGGGCTGAAGTGACACGTGAGCAGGAGGGGCACACAGAACACGAGGCCCACAAACAAAGGAGCCACCGGGCTGCAGAGAAAACAGCCGCGTAAGGAGGGAAACAGGCCGCAGCGCACTCCCAGCTCAGCCGTGAGCAGATGTTTACAATAACACGAAAACAAAACCTGCAGGACCTGTGAGAAGCGGGCTGCGGGGGACCGCTGAGTCCTTACTGCCTCTCCCCGGAAGGCCACAGGCCACAAGGAAATTACAACACCAACTGATAGCGGTGAAAGCGCATATTAAGAAATGGGGCGGCAGACTCCCCGAAAAACAATGGAAGGCGCTCAGAGGGGTTCTCTGGGTGGGAGTTGGGGGTGAGGACCCTGCAGGGGCTGCCCTGTGTCTTGTGGCAACACCTCCTTGTCCACAGAAGTTATGTGGAAATGAATAAAAAGAGAGTCAGAAGGAAACGAAACCAGAGACCTCAAGCATGGGAGACTCAGAGGCCTCAGAACACGGCAGGAACGGGGCCCGAAGGAGAGGCAGGTGCCGGACCAAATGGGGAGCTGGACGGAGACACGGCCGGGCTGAAACCACCCTGCTCAGGAGGACAGGACGAGAGTGTTCACGGTATGGTGACCTCGAGAGCAGAACACCAGCACCGTGGCGCCTCCCAGGGGGGCACAGACGACAAGAGTGGGGCTGTGCCCCTCGTCATGGATCCCTCAGGGACGACAATAGATATTTATGGAGAACAGCTAGAGGGGCAAAGAAATCGATTACATGAAAATACACCCTCTGCCACCCGGTCTGTCAGGCGTCCTGTCACTGGGAACTGTCATCTACCCACCATACAAACGAGAGACTGGCCTTGTGCAATAGCTTCCTCTGTCCATCCTGTCAATTCTTATGACGAGAAAAGGAGCAGGAGGAAGGAGCTTGGTCTAGCAAGTGCTGCAGAGGCGTGGGGGCAGGCGGGCGGTCTGAGCGGGAGGGTGAGGACCCCACCCGACAGAGGGCAGGATGCAGGATGCGGTGGGTGAGGAGGGGAAGGGAGGAAAGGAAAGAGTAAGAGGAGAGGGCTCACTCCTTCCAGAGTGTTGCAGGGAGGAAGGACAGGGCATCTGCTGGGGACATGGGAGGTCAAGTGGGCAAGGCTGGCTGGCTGCATCTCCTGCTCATCCCTGAGGCCTGCTCCGCCATCATCCTACCTGGGCTGCCCCGCTGGGCTGAGCCTGGGCGTTTCTCCCGCTGCCTCAGGGCCTCCAGGCCCCCCAGGTCGGGCGGGTGGCAGTGGCCGCGCATCACGGTCACCCGCGGGCCCTGGGTGATGGCCCGGCTGCGGCAGCCCATGCGGGCCTGGTCCCGGCACGTCCAGTACACCTTCTCCCCCGCCGCCTTCTCCCGCCGGTAGAGGAAGGACTCATGTACCAGGAAGCTGCCCCCTAGCGGGGTCCTCAGGAACTCAGGGCCTCCTGGGGACAAATCGGAGCGGGTTCAGGAGAGGGAGGTAGGAACTTGGGGCTTCAGGGGCCCCCTCCCACCTCCCAGGACCTTAGGAAACCAGCCTTGAAGGGGCCAACCCCTGGGCCAGTGGGTGTGGAGGACTCACCCAGGTCCTCATCCTGGTCCTCAGGGGCTCCCTGCGAGGCTTGGGGCTGGACCAGGCCCTTATCTTTGACCTTGGCACGCTTCCTTGGCCGCGGCCTGGTGAGCGTCAGGCTGCCGGGGCCCCTGCGGTACAACAGGCTGTCCACGCCTTGGAATAGCTTGTGCACTTGGCCCCCGGGACCTCCCGGCCCAGCCTGCAGTGTCTCCATGGCTTTCTCCTGCTGCCGCCGGGCCTCCAGGCCCTCCATGTCAGGCGGGTGACAGTGGCCGCGCATCACGGTCACCCGCTGGCCCTGGGTGATGGCCCGGCTGCGGCAGCTGTGCAGCGCGTGGTCCCGGCAAGTCCAGTACACTTTGTCCCCCACGGCCTTCTCCCGCTTGTAGAGGAAGGACTCGTGCACCAAGAAGCTGCCCCCGTAGCATGTCCTCAGGAACTCCAGGGGCCGGGGCTCTCCTGGAGGAGGGATCCAGGGTGGTCACAGCCGGCCCAGGGGAGCAGGTTGGGGTGTGGGGGGATGTGGGCTAGGGGAGCATGGCCATGTCCTGTTCTCCTTTCCAGTGACATTTACCATGGCTTCCCCTGAGCTGGGCGTGTGGGGGCCCCAGGTCCATTCCCACTGACCCCACACCCAGCAACCCACGGGGGAGTTTCGGTTCCTCTGCCGGTGGTCAGAGAGGAGGCCACGGCTCTCAGAGGTTAAATGCTGCATCCAAGGTCACACACCGGGAAGGGCCGAGCTGGCTCTGACTACACAGCCATGTGCTCAGTCACTCCTGGCCATACTTTTTCTTAGGATTTGTTTGAAAACCTTATCCGTTGTTGGAATAATACATGCACATGCCATAAAATGCCACTGGTACCAAGTGATTCACAGTGAAAAATAAGTCTCTCTCTGGCTCGCCCTGCCCCAGGTACCCAGGGGGGCGGCTGCCTTAAACCATTGAATCTTTGAATCCTTTCTGGGTCAGGAGGCCCCCAGCCTCGGGACCAAGCCCCACTCCCAGTTACGGGCAATCAAAACCTCGAAGACTCTGTCTACCAGCTGCTGGAGCAGCGCCGAGCACTTCCCACGCACCAAATGCCTAGTCTCCCAAACTTCTAGGCTCTCACTCATCTTAGGATAAAGCTCCAGAAATTCCAGAAGCCCAGTTACTGATCTGAGGCCACCCAGCAAAGTGAGGTGGGGCTGGAACTTGAACCTGGGCCCAAAACTCAAGACTCTCACTAAGCTGACCTTCCCAAAGGTCAACAGAATCTTCATGGGTTACCAGAATCACACGGGGCCTGTGAAAACTCACGTTTCTGGGCCCCACACCCACCCTGCTGCATCAGAAAATTCCAGAAGGACCCCTGGTTTAGGAGCACTAGTTCTAGTCCATGGGCTTAATGATTATACTTTTAAAAGTTGTTCTGACTTTGAGCACATTAAAAAACCACATGGGACCCCACATTTCTATCTGGGCACAGAAAAGGGCCTGCAGGTTCCTGCCTGCCCGAGTGGAGCCAGGGTAGGGACACTCACCGGTCCCCAGTGTCGGGCGTTTCTTGGGGGGCAGGCTGAGCAGCGACAGGGCTCGCAGCCCCTCTTCCTCCTCCGGGGCCGGCTTGCTCAGCAGCAGTGCTGGGGCAGACTCTGGCTCCTGGGGGCACAGCCATGGGCCCACCCCCTCCAGTGGCTCCTCCACTTGGCTTCCAGGGCTCTGGGGACCCCCTAAGGTTTCCGGAAGGGCTGGGCTGGGCAGCTTCTGTCTCTGGCGCCGGGCCTCCAGGCCCTCCTCATCGGGTGGGTGGCAGTGGTCCCGCATCACTGTGGCCCGTGACCCACGGGTGATGGCCCTGCCCCGGCAGCCCCGCTCGGCATGCTCCCGGCACTTCCAGTAGACCTTGTCGCCCACGGCCTTCTCCTGCTTGTACAGGAAGGACTCGAGGACCAGGAGGCGGCCCCCAAATGGGGTCCTCAGGAACTCCAGGGGCTTGGGGGCTGCTGAGGGCAAGGGGAGGCTGGGTTTAGCTGATGCGGGGTTAGCCAGCATGGAGCAAGGCTAGAGGTCAGGGGTGTGGAGGGGAGCACTGGGGGGCACACAGGGTTAATGTCCTGCAATCATCACACCAACAAGGGACAGGGTCGTGATTAGAGATGAGGAAGCTAGGCTCAGGACAGGGACAGGATGGCCAAGGTTACCCTGCTAGGAAGCGGGGTGAGCCAGGCCCAAGTCTGAGCATGCAGGACCATAAAGGTGTGGGGCCAGGGGCAGCAGGCCCGCAACTCACCTGTGTCTGGTTTGCTGCATTTCTGCTCAGAGGCCAGGGGGCTTGGCTGGACTGCACCCCCCTGCTCCTCTGATGGCAGGATGTGGGGGGTCCTGGCCAGGGTGTCAGCACCAGACATCTCCAGGGACACGGCGCAGGGCACTCCTTTGGGCTGGGAGTCCACTCCATCCCCATTCTCGGTGGAGGCTGTCAGCAGGACCAGTTTGGAGAACTCCTTGGGCTTTGTGGGGGCTGCAGGGATGACATCTGTGCCCAGCTCAGGGGACTCAGGGGACGGCTCCTGGCCGGCCTTCACACTCTCAGCCTCCTGCTCGCTGGGCTCAGGCAGGGGCATTCCGGGACCGATGGCCTGTCCCCCAGGCCACACTCAGGCCCCAGCAGATGGATGTCCTTCCTCCTCCTTGACAAGGAAGCTGGGAATCCAGGGGCTCCGTCCTAAGGGAAGAGGCAGAATCCCATCAGGGGAGGCGCCCTGGGCCTGGGACTCAGGAAAACGGATCCGGGCTGGAGGTCAGGGCACATGGGGCTGCTTGGGGCCGGGGCTGCGAGGTGGGGAAGGACCTGAAGGGAGCCAGAGACCCCTGGGCCAGGGCCTCTGCTGGGCTACTTCCTCTCTGGGCCCACAAGGGGACGCCCCCCTGCCCCACTCAAACCTCACTTTCCTGAATGTAAAGCTTGCAAACCACAGAGCTCTCAGGGGCGTGGAGGGTACCGAGGTGCTGCTAACAGTGACTCTGAATCGAGGCCCGCAGGTGCTGAGCACGGGGTGCAGCGTTTGCACAGGATTTTCCATTTCACCTTCAGCCCCATAGTATGAAAGCTCATCATTCTTATTGCCCCAGGTTGCAGGTGAGGATGCTGAGGCACAGCGGGGCCACCCACACAGCCATGGAGCACGGAGCTGGGAGGCCAGTCAAGGTGGATCCAGAGCCGGCCCCACACGGCACCTGGCGCACCTGGGCCAGGACAACAGTAACTGGTGTCACTGAGCGCCACAGTCAGAGACGAGCACTGTGGGATGTGAGCTCAGGCCACTGACCCTCCCAGAATGCCCAGTGCCCTTTCCCCTGACACCGGGTCCCAGGGAACAGGGGCCAGGCCCAGCTGGTACTCTGCAGAGCACAAGGGGAAGCCAGGCCGGGGGAGGGTCTCTCTGGACTCACAAGTAGACCAGGTCCCATCCCAGCCCTCAGGAGCTGCCAGGACCCCACGAGGGCAGCGGCCTGGTGCCTGCGCTGGTGCCAGTGCTGCCTCAGCTGAGTGGGGACAGGGCTGTGGAGGTGTCCCGAGAACCTGTGGTCACTAAGGGCTCCCTGGCTTCAGGCCTGGAGAAGCAGACAGGACGGATTACAGGGATAAAGGCCCCGCGCTCTGGCAGGGTCACTGGGCCCTGGGGCATCAGTGTGGGGTGGCCTTTTTGTCTTCTTGGGGAAGTGGGTGGTGGAGGATGGCAGATCCTCTCCACCTCCCAGCAGGAGCCCAGAAACAGTAGCCTCCCCTCACACTGCAGATTCCCCACTTGTGAGCTGTCACCTCCACCCCAAATTCTGCGGTTGCCCTGGGGTTCCTCATTCTTGCTCTGAAGTTTCCTGGTCTGGGGTCCACACCGGCTCCCCATGGCCTGGTCAGCCAGCGCGGAGCCGCAGCCAGGGCCGAAGAGCAGGGGTCGCCGCGTCCGGACAGTGTCCCCCGCCCCTGCCCTGACCGCCGCCCCGAGGGCCGCAGCGAAGTCCTGTCCTGAGGGCAGGACTCAAGGAAACCCGCCCGGGGAAGGGACACCTGCCTGGGAGTGCCCGCCTGTCCTCCCGCCCCTATCCTCCCCCCTCGCCGCGTCCCGGGACAAGCCAGCCCCTGCTCCTCCTGTGCGCTCCCTCCCGGGCCTGCCCATCCCGCCCGCAGGGCGACGTGGCGGGGCGGGACCTGGGACCGGGACCGGTCCTCCCTGCAGGGCCGCCCGCAGCGGGGAGACGCCCCGGCGCAGGCCCCGCCCACAGGCCGCCCACCCCGCACGCTGATTGGCCCCGGCGCACGTCCCTCCGCCGGCAGCCCGCCCCTAGGGCCCGAGAGTTCTGCAGTCTGCGGATGAATGAACGTGGAGGCTCGAACCGCGACCTCCTGGCACCTGGTAGCTGCTGGCGCTCCTGTCTTCCCCGCGACCTCCACCCAGGCGAAAAGGCGCAGAGAAGCCGGCCCTCCGTCCCACAGCTGGCCTTTCAGACAACTCAGGCCACCCAAAGCCCTGCGGTCACTGTCCACGCAGCGGGACAGGAGTGGGGGCTGCAGGGACGTGACACACCAACGGGCTCCGTCTCAGACGACCGGACGCCGAAGCCTGGCCTCCTCTGGACCAGCGGGGTTTGGCAAGACAAAGAACCCCCCACTTTGCCGTGGACCTGTACCAAAGTCATGGGGACCCTGAATTAGGAAACAGTGCAATCCTCTCAACTGAAATTTCTGTTTAAAAGGCTTCCAAGATCCGTGTACCTCAAAGGATACTGTGAACTATGGCTGACGACCAACCGCGGAAACGCACGGGTGCCGCAGCGGCCCAGAATCTGGATTCGACTGCCGGTCCCCATTCTTACTCATTAAAGCACCTTGAGTGTAGATTGTTTAAGGACCACAAATCCTCCCACACAGTAAGCAGGCCCCTTTGGAATGTAGTCTGGAATCTGGACTGGCCTCCAGCCCTGATTGGTCACTCACTGAGTGACTTGAGCGTGGCAGAAGCATGCTGTGGGGTTTGGAAGTCCTGGCCCTCGAGGGACATGGCCCTGTGACTGCCAGGGAAGGTGGCTGTAGGAGAGGCCACAGGAAGACCACTGGCACTGTCCAGTCCAGTGCACCCTCCAGCTGTGTGTAGCCACCTGAAGAAGCCCAAGGAAACCAGCAGAGGAACAGCCCAGCCTCCCATGGACCCCTGATGAATAATAAACTACCATTATTTTAAGCCAGTAAGATCAGGGTCATTTGTTACACAGCAGTAACTGCTATTCTTGGCAAGTGACTAACCTGATGAGTTCGGGCTTTTTTTTTTTTTTTTTTTTTTTAGGAAGATTGGCCCTGAGCTAACATCTGTGCCCATTTTCCTCTATTTTATATGTGGGATGCCTGCCACAGCATAGCTTGATGAGCAGTGCATAGATCCACACCCGGGATCTGAAGTGGCAAACCCCAGGCCGCTGAAGCAGACCATGCAAACTTAACTGCTACACCACCAGGCTGTCCCCCCCCACCCCCGGCTTTTTTTTTTGAGGAAGATTGGCCTTGAGCTAACATCTGTGCCAATCTTGCTCTATTTTGTATGTGGGACGCTGCTACAGAGTGGCTTAATGAGTGGTGTGTGTCTGTGCCTAGGATCTGAACCAGCGAACCCCAGGCCACTGAAGTGGAGCATGTGAACTTAACCACTATGCCACTGGGCCAGCCTCTGGCTTTCTGATGGATAGAGGAATACTAGTTGGTTGTGAAACATCCAACATCAAAGTGCTTCGGAACTCCAGGTGCCACGCTACACAGAGGTTCAATCCCTCAGACCATCACGTTTAAAGGGCTGGTAATCCAGCGAGAGGAATGAGAATATTAAATATAAAGGAGAGCAAATGAGGATTACTAGTTTAAAAGTCTGTCACATGAAATAAGCCTGTCACAAAAGGACGCTGCTGTGTGATTCCACTTATGTGATGTAGCCAGAGTTGTCGAATCCACGAGACAGCAGTCAGATGGTGGTTGCTGGGGCGGGGCCGGGGGAGCAGGGGCTGCTGTGTGATGGGGACAGGGTTTCAGTTCTGGATGACGAAAAGATGGATGCAGGCGATGGTTGTACAACAATGGGACTGTACTTAATGCCACTGACCCGTACACTTAAAAATGATTAGAGTTGTAAGTTTTTGTCATATACTTTACCACACAGGAGAAAAACACCTGTAACAAACTGTATGTGCTAATGCCCCGTTTACCTAGCGTCATGGGTGAATGAGTTCTCCATACGACGGCAGATTTCTGATTAACTGAAGTTATCTCTCCACGATTCAGTTGTGCAAGTTTTCTCTGTTTCACATTTAATCCATCAAGGGTGGACATCCTCATAACTCTTATCACTCTTCACTGTCTGGATACAGAGAGCGGACATATTCCATCCTGATTTGGAAAATGAAGTGTCTGCATCCGGTCCGCTCGGTACATCCCCTCCCCTCGGGGTCCTTTCTCCTCCTTCAGACCCTGCTCGCCCTGCTCGCCAAACCTCTTTGCCTCAGCTGGTTCTTTGCATTTGGACCCTCACAGTTCATAGGTCTCCCTATAGGCATCCTAAAACAAAACCTAAGAGAAACTTCCTTCCCTCAACAGTTTGACTTCGCAAGAAGAGCCCTCACCCCTTCCTTCTCACGCTGGCTAGCAGGCGGCTGCCCCTAACTCTGCAGACCCTCCTTCCCTCTTTGGCTATCATGCAGGATCAGCACTGGCTGGGGGTCCGTAAACCATGTTCTCCCTCTGAAATACCTGCTCTGGCCTGTGTGTGGTCTGTCCATACAATGGGATTTATTCAGCAATAAAAAGGAGGGACATTCTGTTAGATGCTCCAATGTGGGCAAACCTTGAAAACATGCTCGCTGAAAGAAGCCAAACACAAAAGACAGCAGGCTGTGTGAGCCCACTTCTCTGAAATGTCCGGAACAGGCCCATCCACAGGGATGGAAGGCAGGTGAGTGGCTGCATGGGTCCAGGGGCAGAGGGAGATTAGGGAGTGATGCTAAGGGATGTGGGGTTTCTTTTCGGGGCAAAGAAAATGTTGTAAAATTGATCGTATGATGGTTGCACAACTCTGTGAATACACAAAAAACATTGAATTATACACTTTAGATGGGGGAGCTGTATGTAAGTGACTCATATCTCAATAAAGCCGTTTTCAAAAATCCTTACAGGTATGCCTCAGGTCTCCGGGGTCACTTGGATTAAAAACACACTGTAAACATGCTTCTCACTCCTGGGCTGGGTTTCCTCATCGGAGGAGAGGGGTGGCATGGATTAGATATTGAGACATTTTGTAGGTTGCTAATATTATATTATAAAAACTATATAGAAAACATTTTAAAAATATTAAGAACATGATACTAGTAAATCACCCATAACCCTGCCACTCGAATGCACAGCTATTTCCATTCCTGTGTTAGTGCTTTTAACATACACTTTATTTTCTGTTGCACACACACTGTGGTCAACATGTCATCTGCTATCTCACTCCACTTTAGAGTGGGAAGCCGCCCCCCGTAGAGAAGATGGAGCCTTTGTAAAGGACGGGGCATTATGACACAGAGGCCCCTCACAGTCATGAAAACACCTTCGAAATCCTCAGCAGCAATACCGCAGAAGGCCACGAGATGGCGATGTAGCTCCTCAAAATATACGTGTCCATCCTCGGTAAAATTAATTAAATGCACCACCCGTTTCCAAAACAAGAATTTGAGAGTTTTTCCATGTCACAAAAACAAATCAAGAAGACTTCCAAAAACGTCTGTATTTTCAAAACTTATTAGTCAGAAATCAGAATCCAATTAACAAATTCAGCAAAGACTATCTTTTCTAAACTAAACAAGCAAGGTTTTCAAAAACAGACCAAAGCGTAACTTGGACCAGACACTCCCTGTAGCCCTCAATCCACTTTTCTTTTCTTCTCTCTCTTCCCCACTCTGATCATCTTTGTTATTTATTGACTAATTTTATTTTCTATATTCATGACTTTAAAAAACCTTCAATAATTAAGAAATATCTCAAAATGTTAAAAGTAGTAAAAATAGTGATTAATTTTTTCCTTAAATTTCATTTTCTCAGAGTTGTTTACAAAGCGCATGAACTCTTTTTACAGTGGGAAAATATCAAATGCTTTAAAGATAGGCTGTATCTCTTCCTTGGTAATTTTTTTTTAACTCCGTAACTCAGAAAAAGCAGGGATTCCATTCCTATGCGACAGTGTCACATGAGAAAATAAAGAGTAAAACAAACAATAGAACACAGAAATGAATAAAAGTGAAGTACATTAAAAATCGCTGTTGTGGGACTTGCATAGCCTTGAAGTATCTCCCCCAAGACATTTATTAACTACAGAGGGAAAGACAGGGAAATCTCACAGATACCCCCTGAGATCCTAAGAGATCAAGGTCAACTTCACCAGGAATAAGACACACCAACGCCCTGACCTCCTCGGTGAGACGCACAGAGAAGAACACGGCATCATCTCTGTGATACCCCTGCCCAACGCACCCCCATTCCAACCAGACGAGCCACGAGGAGGGACAGTCAACCAAACAACCGACCAGGACCCTTCCAAAGTGTCAAGGTCATTAAAGACAAGGAAAGGTGGAGGACCTGTCACAACTGGAGGAGCCTAAGGAGACGTGATGACTGGATCCCAGAACAGAGAAGGATGCTAGTGGAAAAGCTGGTGACATTTGAATAAGATTAGGAGTTTCAGTTAATAATGCTGCACCAAAGCTGATTTCCTGGTTTTGATCACGGATAGCTGACATTCAGGGAGACTGGGGGATGGGTATATGGGAATTCTTTGTACTGTTTTTGTAATTTTTAACACTTTTTTTTTTTTACTAGAGGAAGATTAGCCCTGAGCTAACATCCATGCCAATCTTCCTTTATTTTGTATGTGGGCCGCCACCACAGCATGGCTGACTAGCAGCATAGATCCTTGCCCGGGATCCAAACCTGCAAATCTAGGCCGCTGAAGTGGAGCACACAAACCCAACCACCAGGCCACAGGGCTGGCCCCTGTAATTTTTTAAAAGTCTAAAATTAAGTGTGGCCAGCCCCATGGCCGAGTGGTTAAGTTTGTGTGCTCCGCTGCGGCAGCCCAGGATTTTGCCAGTTCGAATCCTGGGTGCGGACATAGCACTGCTTGTCAAGCCATGCTGAGACAGCGTCCCACATGCCACAACTAGAAGAACCCACAACTAAAGATATACAACTATGTACCAGGGGGGCTTTGGGGAGAAAAAGGAAAAAATAAAATTTTTTTAAAAAGTCTAAAATTAACTCAAAATAAAAGGTTTTTGAAAACCCAAATTTCAAATTTATAGACACAATGGAAGTTTCAGATATAATAAGTGACCCAGAGACCTTCTGGGTAGAAGGGTGAGAAAGAGAGAACCCCCCCCCGCCCCCCAAAGCGCGCCCAGAGCCACGCCGTTGGTCTGAGCCAGGAACAAAAATCCTATGACATCAGCCCACACCTCCAGTACCATCACCCAAACAATCTCTCTTGCAAGTGACACCATCATCCCCACTCTGCCTCTGGGGAAACTGAGGCTTGGAGCCTGAAGTGAGCGGTGCAGGACTGCACAGCTGGTGAGAGTCTGGACTCGGACCCAGGCCCCGGTGGTCCAGGGCCAATGCACCTCCCTGTGCCCTCAGCAGCTGAGGCTTAAAGACAGAAACGCCAGTCAGAGAGGATACTGGTGCACAGAGCTGCAGGCGCCTTCAGAGTAAGTAGTCAGCGCACTGAGGCGTCCCTACAAACCAGCTGTTTCATGGCTGATCATCATCGCTGCCCACTGATTTGGCTGATGGGAGGCACAGGGGGATCCTGGAGGGCGGAGTGAGGAGGGTGTGTGCGCAGCTACCTGCCTCCGCCACTGCAGTGTGCTCCAGCTTTGCAGGGGCCCCTCTGCTGCCCTGGACCCCCTGCCTGGCTGTGGGCACAGCTTCTAGCCACCACTCATCTCTGGTCTGTTCACCAAGTTTGGCTTCTCGCCTCTTCCACTACCAGGCAGAGCAATGAAATCCCCACTTGAAATCTGACAGTCGTGTCTGTTTTCCCTCTTGGATTCTGACAAATACATCCTTCAAGAATCTGAAGGACTGTCATCACAACATTTAATATTTACCAAATGCCAACCATGGGCCTGGCACGATGCTAAGGACTTTGTGTGCGTTATTTTCCAAATCACCGAGGATCAGTTAGACTCTACTGTTCTTTCATCTTGCAGAGGAGGAACAGAAGGCTTCACTTTAGGTTCCTGTGACCAAAGCCAGGCCCATAAAGGATGGAGTCAGCATTCCAACCTCCCACGTCTGCCTCTAGGGCCTAAACTCTTAAAACAAGTTAAAATGGTTCTTTTCAAATTGAGGATGCCGAGGTATCAAGGCAGTGGGTTAAGACTATGGTTCTCAATCAGGGTCATCTGCCCCCGCCCCAGGTGACATTTGGCAATATCTGGGGACATTTTTGGTTGTCACAACTGTGGGGTGGGGCATGCTACCAGCATCTAGTGGGTAGGGGCCTCAGATGCCGCTCGACACCCCACAGTGCCCAGGGCAGCTTCCCCACCCACTGCACCCCAAAGAAGGATCTGGTCTAAAATGCCAACAGTGCAAAGGCTGAGAAACCCAGCTTCAGACCAGTCTTTAAAAAGATGAAAGAGACTAGAAAGGGTGCGTCCATCTAATGAGGTAAAGTACAGTTTTCGGGAAACTTTTATGTCAGGTACTTGTATGTGCGATTCTAGTCTCCATAAGAATTACCTGGGGCACTTGATAAAAAGGCGGATGCCTGAATTTCACATCCAAAATTCTGACCCAGGATCTGGAGAGGGACTTGAGAATCTGGATTTTTAACAAGGACCCTGTGAGGCTCTGGGACTGGTGGACCATGGGCTTGCCTTTGAGGAACACTGGCATAGAGGCCTTGAGAAATAGGTGGCCCACAGCTACGTGGCTACCTTAGGAAGGACCCGCGGTTTCCCCTGTGCTGGCCACCCCGTGAAGTGTTCGACATACATTACCTCATTGAATCCGGCACATTGTCCAGCTTCCCTCATCAATGTGTTAAATAAAATCACTTACCTCTGTTTGTTTTATATCAGTGGGAGAGTCATGAGTTCACTGTTTTTGAAATGATCCTTTAACAATTTAACAAGTTTCAGACACCTTGGGGTATTTTGGGAACCTCAAGAAGAGAGGAATCTGCCCAAATTTATAAGCGGTGGAGGTGAAATCTGGGGGAAGGGCTTCTTGGGCACGGCTTCTGTACCTCAGGATAGCAAATACCAGACTTGTAAAGATCCCATCTGAGATTCCTTATGGAGACTTCCAGCAAAGCAAACTCGAGAAGCCCTAGATGGTGAATTAACCCACTTGTTGCATATGTGCAAATAATCAGGCCAAATCTCATGAGACCAGCCTTATTTCGTGTCAAAAATGTCTTCCACTGAGATTATGAGACCAGAGGGAAAATCTGTGCTTCGATGGAAAACTATGCATTTTCTAGAACACCCTCCAACCTGTCCGATTCTAGCCTTTGTTGTGTTGAGCAATTTTTACAACTCTGTACCTTGTAGGTAACTGAGAACAATGCAAAATAACTCTAGTCTATAGACCATAAATTCTCTCTCCCCCATGTAAATAGATATAGACATGTAAGTAACTCTTCCCACTGCGGAAGAAGCCAGTTTTGCCTCTATTTGTACATTCATTTCAACATTCCTCATCTATAGTCTTCTAGAATCTTCTTTGTATCCTCTTGTGAACTAGTTGTAAGATCTTACTGGTTCCTTGATTAATAATGAGTTAAGTAAAATCTTTCACACATGTTCATTTTATATCTGTATAAAAGAGTTTTATTCCCTTTGTTTTGGTCTAAGGCTGTTTTTCAAACTGCCCTGGTCATTGGTCTGATAATCTTTGGGTTCCAGACAGTAATTTTTATTTTTTTATTTTTTTTAATTTTAATTTTTGTCTTTTTGAGGCAGATTAGCCCTGAGCTAACATCTGCTGCCAATCCTCCTCTTTTTGCTGAGGAAGACTGGCCCTGAGCTAACATTGGTGCCCATCTTCCTCTGCTTTACATGTGGGATGCCTACCACAGCATGGCTTGCGGAGCGGTGCCATGTCCACACCTGAGATCCGAACCAGTGAACCCAGGCGGCCGAAGTGGAACATGTGCACTTAACCGCTGCGCCACCAGGCCAGCCTCAAAGACAGCAATTTTTAAAATCACAGAGAAAATATCAGTCTGCATGGCATGTAATAAAAATGAGCATTATTTTATGAACCTTTTATTTGTTATATATAGGTATATTGATTCTAGGTGGATTTAAATGTATTTTTTATTTTGGATAGTCATTGTTTGAAGGCAAATACTTGGGCCCTATTGTGTTTATTTTATAATATACAATTTTTGCTCAGTAAAGATTTATTGAGTGAATGGAGTATTTTTAAGTCGGGCAGCTGTAAATAGGAAGTTCAAGAGCCTCACAGTTAACGGCTCATCACTCTCTCAGCCTCTCCTCTCCCCCCACATTGAGGTACAAAGCAATGTGAGTGCAATACTCAGATCGCCTGCTCTGATGCTACTGTCCTGCCAGTGGTCACAAACAGCTCAGCGTAAACACAACACTCAAGAGACACATGGGATTAAGAACTGTTGGGTGCCTCTCAGACACTGCTGGATCCAAGCCCTAGCCGGTAAGGCCCTGAGAGGCACAGCCTGGCTAGGCAGCTGATGGCAGATCAACAGAATTACCTTCATACACGAGAGCGGGAGCCACCATCACCGACCACCAACACCCGGGTCCTCAGCGCCGGCTTGCTGTGGGGAGACCCAGGGTCAATCCCATCCCTTCTCCAGGCTGATTGCACCTGTGAAACAGGCAAAGTGGCAAATGAGATAATATGTGTGAAATTCTCCTATAAATTCTAAGTCATCACACAAGAACAGGAGTTCCCAGTCCAGGGTCAACAGGGGTCCTAAAATAGTGGACGGGGGAGGAGAGAAGGTCCTGATGTTTGAAAAAGCGCCTGGATGACTCCATTTGCTTTTCTCCTCTCCCCTACTAAGGAGCTACAGGGTCAGAGAGGTGGGTTAATTGGCTCTGAACCCTCCCGTGATTACGAGCAGAGTCTCCGAGCGTGCCCACAGGCCTTACTCCCGGGAGAGGCGAAGGCGGCAGTGATCCCCTCAAAGATTAGGAACCGCTGTTCTAAAGCAGGGCTTCTCAACACCATTGGCATTTTGGACCAGATAAGTCTTTGCTGTGGGGGGCTGTCCTGCGTGATGGAGGATGTTTAGCAGCATCCCTCATTCTGCCTGCAGGATGCCAGTAGCACCCCCCAAGTCTTGAGAATCAACATTGCTGAATGTCCCCTGAGAACCACTGCTCCAAAGCATTTTAGAGATGCAGAGGGCACAGAAAGGGAGATTCCAGCTAACGGTACTCCCGGCCTCACTCCCCTGAGATCAGAATCTTACCTATATTTTACTCCTCCCTAACCAGGCCTAATACGTCCTCAAATCTCGTTCTCTCTAGATCAGGCCATCTTCCACGCCTTCCCACTCCACGTCACCCCAGGGCATCAACTCCCACCATCTCCTTAATGGTCTTCCCAGCCAGCGTCTGGCCATTCCAGTTCTCCCTACACAGTGCTGACAGGTTAATCTTCCTAAAGCTCAACTCAATTCTTTCTCTGCAATAAAAATCATCTCCATTTCTGTTATAAATGCTCCACAATCCAGTCCCAACCTCACACACTAGCTCTTCCCCAAGTCCAACAAGATAAACCAGATCAAATCAAACCAGAAAGTTCAAATCAAGTCCTGGAAATGATTTTAGCCCTGAAAAGGAGAAACGTCAAAATAAGAAAAATATACACTTTCTTGGGAATTGAAGGTTACACGTGATTATCTGATTCTTGGAGCTCAGCATCCTCCAACGGCAAGGAGTCAGGAAGCAGAAGACTGTGGTTAAAGCAAGGGTTTCCTTAGGTCCCGAAATCCATTTAATGGCTTAGCAATAGTCTTTTAGAATGGAAAGAACTGAACAAAACAGAACAGAATAGAATAGAACGGAACAGAATAGGACAGAACAGAACAGGACAGAACAGACAGGACAGATGTAGAGCAGATGGGGCCGTTCATGTGAGGTAGGGTAAGCACCTTCCTTTAAACTTGTCTGTCAGTAATCTACATCTGCAGGCACGCAGTACGCACGTAAAATACATTTCTCAGTGTAGGTTGAGTCAAAAAAGTTTGAAAGCTGCAACGGGCAATCTGCCTAATCAGAGGTGGAAGGAGGGGTGTAAGGACAGCCAAAAGTGCAAGGTCACGGGGACCTCCAGAGCCGCAAACATGGGACGGGGCTGGGGGCGGTGCCAGGGCGGGCGCAGAACTGGGTGGGGTACACTCGGCCAGGAGAGGCGACCGACTGTGGGGCTCCCTGATGTAGGGTGTCAAGGCTCAGTCCCAGGGTCGGGTGGGTTGAGGGGAAGAGCGAGGAGAAAGGGGGCGAATCGCGGGTGAAGGACAAGGGGGCGGCCCGAGCGCCGGGACGCAGAGCCAGGGGACCCCCCCCTTCAGCATCACATCAGCATCCCTTGAGACCCCGGGAGATTACGGTCGGGGCGCGGCCAAGCAGTGGGACCCGGGACCCTCCCCAACCCGCTTGGGGCCCGTCCTCACCGGCACCGGCCGGGCGGCGACGGCAGCGGGACCCTCCCTCTCCGACGACGAAACCGCGGCAGGTCCTTTGGCCTCGGCCCCTGCAGCCACAGGCGTAGACCTCGCGCCCAGGCCCCTGTGCCACCACAACCCGGGCGCCCGCTCCCGGCTCCCACCTGCCCTCGCGGGAGCGAGCCCCGTGCCCGCGCGCGCCGCGCCGGCCGTCGGGAGCGCGCGCCACCCCGCGGGGCGGAGAGGAGCCGGCCTCTTGGAACGCCCGAGCGGGCTCCTGGAGAGCATGCGCAGCAGGGCCGCAGGGGCCCATTCCTCGGACGAAATCCGCTTCTCCAGATCTTCTCTGAGCGGCGCCGAGCTGGCAGCCTGACCAATCGGTGCTGGGAGGCGGGGCCAGGACTCACGAAAGAGGAGGGGAAAGCCCAGGATTGGACGGCGGCGTCCGGGGGGCGGAGCGTCGGGCTGACCTGCGGCTTTGAGAGATGGTCCTGAGTGGGGGCGCGCTCAGACTTGTGAGGGATGGGGGGCGGTTGAGACCCCCAGGTCTCCCCCAGGATTTGCCTTCGCGCTTACTGAGAGGGAGCCTTTGTTTAAACGCATTTTTAGGCCCGTCAGTTTCCTTAGCCAGCAGAAGAAAATTTCTTATGCAGCTCATTGAAACCTTCAGATGATCCCACCCCAAAGCTGAGCCAATTTGAGGTTCAAAATAAATAATGGTAATAACGGATTACAACTTTGAATAAAGCAGAATCCATGAGTCCATACTTATGTAAGTAAGTAAATGGGGAGAAGGCACAGCTCTTACTTCCAGTGGAAAGCCAACTAAAAATTGCACAAGGAATGATGCAGAAAATCACCATTTGGCGACTGATTCAGGCAAAAATCATCAATGGCCGCTAAAACGGGAGGGTGAAAGTTTTAATAAGGAACCACTATTTACATAATCCCACAGTATCTCCCCAGAACATACTTATTAATTACAAAGGGAAAAATAGGAATTTACAGCAGAGAAATGGTTCTCACAGTATAGTCTGGGGGTTCCTGGAGGTCCCTATGGAATATTCCAAAGGCTACATGATGTGTGATGTAACAGGCTGAATGCTGAAGCCTATATGAGAACCTGTAGTTTTCCATTAAGTACACATTAAAAAGATTTGCAAGAATGTAAAACGATGCCACTCTTCTCATGAAATTTCTTTGTTTTGGAAAACGTAGTAACTTTTCATAAAAATATGTTAACACATAAAGGGTTTATTATTGTTCTTTTTGGTATCAGCTTTATTGAGGTATAATTAAAGTATCACATAACTCACCTATTTAAAGTGTACAATTCAATGGGTTTTGGTACATTCACAGAGATGTGCAAACATCATCACAATCAGTTTTAGAACATTTTCACCACTCCGAAAAGAAACCTTTAGCCACCACTCCCAAGTACCCCCTCCCCAATCAACTATTAATCTACTTTCGGTCTCTATGGATTTGCCTATTGTGGATATTTCATATAAATGGAATCATACAATAGGTGGTCTTTTGTGTCTGGCTTCTTTCACTTAGCATAGGGTTTTCAAAGTTCGTCCATGTTATAGCAGGTAGAAGTACCTTCCTTTTTATGGCCAAATAATACTGCAGTGTATGGATATACCACAATTTGTTTATCTATATATATCTATTGATGACCAATTGGGTTATTTCCACTTTTTGGCTACTGAATGATGAGTGAATAATTCTGCTATGAACATTTATGTATAAATTTCTGTGTGGACATATGTTTTCAATTCTTTGCAGTATACACCTAGGAGTGGAATTGCTAGGTCGTATGGTAACTCTATGTTTAGCCATTTGAGGAACTGCCAGACTGCTTTCCACAGGGTCTGCTCCATTTTACAGGCCCCCAGCAGTGTGTGAGGGTTCCAATTTCTCCACGTCTTTATCAACACTTGTTTTTTATCTGTCTTTCTGATTAGAGCCTTGCTAGTGGATATGAAGTGGCATTTCATTGTGGTTTTGATTTGTATTTCCCTGATGGCTAATGATGTTGAGCCTTTTCTCTTGTGCTTATTTGCCATTTGTAACTCTTCTTTGGAGAAATGTCTAGTCAGATCCTTTGCCCATTTTAAAATTGGGTTGTCATTTTATTGTTGAGCATAAAAGTTCTTTATATATTCCAGCTATAAGTCCTTTATTAGATATATGATCTGCAAAAACTTTCCCTTATTCTGTGGGTTGTCTTTTCACTTTATTGCCCCTGGTTGAAATGGTGTCCTTTGAAGCATAAAAGTTCTTAATTTTAATGATACACAATTTATCTGTTTTTTTCTCCCCCCCCTTTTTTTTTTTTAACTTTTCATTGTTCTCCCAAAGCTCCCCAGTACATAGTTGTGTATTTTTAGTTGTGGGTCCTTGTAGTTGTGGCATGTGGGAAGCCACCTCAGCATGGCCTGTTGGGCAGTGCCATGTCCGCGCCCAGGATTCAAACCAGCGAAACCCTGGGCCGCCGAAGCAGAGCACGTGAACTTAACCACTCGGCCACAGGGCTGGCCCCTGTTTTATTCTTTTGTTCCTTATACTTGTGATGTCATATCTAAGAACTCACTGCCTAATCCAAGTTCACGAAGATTTACCCCTACGAATTCTAAGAGTTTTATAGTCGCACTCTTACATTTGAGTGTTACACCCATTTTGAGTTATTTTTTGTATATGGTGTGAAGTAGGGCTCCAACTTCACTCTGCTGCATGTGGATATCCTAGTTGTCCCAGCACCTTTTGTTGAAAAGACTATTCTTTCCCCCATTTAATTATTTGGCACTGTGTCGAAAAGTAATTGACCATCATAGTCAGGGTTTATTTCTGGAATCTCAGTTCTATTCCATTTGTCTATGAATATGCCTATGCCAGGACCACACTGTCTTGATTGCAGTTGCTTTGTAGTAAGTTTTGAAATCAGAGAGTGTGTGTTCTCCAACTTTGTTCATTTTCAGGATGGTTTTGGCTGTTCTGGGTCCCTTGAATTTCCAGTTGTCATCTTTCTTGTCAATCTTTTCAAAAATGAATCTCTATTTTAAATTTTACATCATTAAGAACACACTCCATAGCAATATTTCCATGTATCCCTGCTTTTCCCACCTAACTCTATACTGTAAACATCCCTCTATATTATAAGCTTATTTTACATATTACTAGCTACATAACTTAGTTATTTTCCTATTGGACACTGTTTCTAAATTCTGTTGTTATAAATATTACTGCTGTGGCTGGCTTCATTCCTGACAATTGGGGAATCTGGGTGAAGAGTATATGGCAATGCTTTGTAGTTCTGGCAACTTTTCTGTAGGTGTGAAATTATGTTAAAATCAAAAGTCAGACAAACAAAACAATCTGCTCACCCTTTGTCATGGGGGGGAGAGCGTCTTTTTCTTATTGGTCCAGCCCTCACCCATTGTCCAGCCCTCGCCCACTGGTCCCCCCCTCGCCCATTGGTCCAGCCGCTACTCACAGCTCACAGCCTCTGGACACCTGTCATCCTCTCTCCACCCTGTGCGATGGGATCCAAGATTGCTCCAGCGCGGGGAGCCGCGGGCCAGGGCGCTGTTTTCTGGAACAGTTGGCAGGTGGGGGCTGGAGAGGCCCCAGTATCATCCGAGCTGGCCCCTCAGCGGCCCCAGACTCGGGGAAGCCCCGCCTCCCCTGCCACTCCGCGCCCCAGGCCCTCTGCTCACCGCGAGCCCCGCCCCTAGCCCGGCTGGGTCCCCGCCCTCTGCCGGCTCCACTTCGCCGGGCCGGAGCCCCCAGCCCTCGGCTGCGCGTCCTCAGCGTTTGCACAGTGAAGATGCTGCTCCTCTCTAGAAAACTCCACGCTCCCCCTACACCCCCTGCCCTCCGCCTTCCTCCACTCGCTCTAGAGCTGCTGCTGGAAGTGCCCCCGGGGCTCTGGGCAGGTCCACGTCCAGGTCCCATGGGGCGCGCCTACCCTGGGCCTTGGGCATTTCCTGCACCCTCCACATCCTCTGTCGAAGTCCTTCCTTTCCCATCCTTGGCGTCTTCCTCTCACAGCTATGCTCAGCCAGCCTCTGACTCCTCCGCGCTCGACGGGCGTCCCCGCATCTCTGCCCTCTTCGTCCTGTATCCCCTCCACACCCCTCACCTCTCCTCCCGCTCCCCCTCCCTGTTCTCCACACTGGGACGCAAACCGACAAACACCTCTGCCCTGGTGTTGCTGAGCTCAAGTTGGGGCGGGGGCACGAGAAGCGATAGGCGTAAACAATGAGTCCCGTGATCTATCAGAAGCTGGTACGTGCTGTGGGGAAACAAGACAGGGCGGAGGAGGGGCTGCCACACGCGTCGGAGCTCGTGTCAGGATGGCGAAGAGTAAGGATCTCCCTCGCATCTCCGCGGAGCTGGCCGTCGGCGGGTTATTACTGAGGAGACTTCCCTCGCCCAATCGCCCGCCCTCACCCCTGCAGGGGGCACCTTAGAGCCGGTGCCTTGTCCTTAAAGGGCCTAGATGGGCGTCCTGGGTCCGCAGCGCAGGACACCCTGAGACAGGTCACCGCGGGGGCATCGGGGAGGCATCCCGACGCCGCGGGCTCCGCGCGCGCCCCCTCCTGGCCGCCAGGAGCATCGGCCAGCCGCGGTCGCCGCTGGGAGTGGGGGGTGGGGGGCAGGTACCTGGGGTCTCCAAGCTCACCAGGAAAAGTGCAACCCCAGGAGAAAACACGCGGAGGTTGTGCTCACACTAGCGAAGTGGAGGGTGCCATTATTATTATTTTCTCTTTTAATGATAGTACCGGGTGTTGGCAAGGATGCCCGAGAGCCCGGCATTCACAGGCCGTGCCGGGGAGGTGGGGGTGAGCGACGACGGACGGACAGACGGGGGACGGGGAACACGGACAGTTGCTGCAGGCCTTTGAGCAGAGCTCACTTCTAGAGTTTTGTCCTCAGAAAACACGAGGTCATTTCAAGGATTAACAACCTGGAAATAGCTGGGATACGTCCAACCATCAGAAGTGCTGGACAAACGATCACCCATCCGCATAGAGGGACATTATGCAGCCAGAAAAACGGATGTCGGAGAGACATTTGTTATGTCAAGAAAAAATATGAGCTGTATCATCCCAGTTTTCTGAATATAAAAAATATGTATCATGGACTTGTCTGTAGATGGTGAAATTACTGGAGTGATCTATAATATCTTTTCATAATCAGTATTTTCTATTTTTTTTTTTTTGAGGAAAATTAGCCCTGAGCTAACATCTGCTGCCAATCCTCCTCTTTTTGCTGAGGAAGACCAGCCCTGAGCTAACATCCGTGCCCATCTTCCACTACTTTCTATGTGGGACGCCTGCCACAGCATGGCTTGACAAGCAGTGCCATGTCCCACCCAGGATCCGAATCGGCAAACCCTGGGCCACCAAAGCGGAACGTGTGCACTTAATGGCTGTGCCACCGGGCCGATCCTAGTATTTTCTTTTTAATGACCTTGATTTCCTTTTCTAGCTTGAAGGAAATACCAATAAAAGTTATTTTTTTTAAAAAGAAATGTATAGTCATCCTATTTACTTTTTATCCCCATGATAGTTAATGCTTCCACTCACCCGCTCACAGAGTGCAGAGACCCAAAGGCAGCATCTGTGTGCGACCTCTGAGGAATTTTCTGCTCCGTTAACACTTGTGGGAACCACTTTCTTCACGGGAACACGTGGGTCCAGTAAATGCCAACTGTGTGAAACCAGAACGGGTCGATTTCCCCTGTCCCCTTTTCCTCCTGGATTCCCCTCCTGCTGGGTGGCACTGTCACCCCCAGCTGGGCAGGCCAGTCTTCTCTCCCTCGTACGCTGTCCCCTAAATGAGACACCTGTCACCGAGCCCATCTCAGCCTTCTTCTAGCATCTCCCACCTCCCCTCCCCGTCCTCTCACCCAAGGCTGCAGTAGTGTCCTCACTGGCACAGCAGCTCCACTGTGGACTCCTCCAGTCTGTTCTCCTCACGGCACTGGGGAGAGTTTGGTAAAAACGATGCTGACCATATCCCTCCTCTGCATAAATTCTTCCCCAGCCTCTCACTACCCATGCTGGCCTCCAGGCCCTGGGCCACCGGCCTCTGCCCACCATTCCTGCCCAATGGCCTTCCTGCCCTGCCCTCTCCGGGTCCGAGGCTCCCTCCTCCCAGGCCCACCCTCCTCACCCTTCAGCTCCTCCACGGGGCTTCCTCAGGCTGCCCTCCCTGAGCCCCACTGCGTCAGGTCCCTGTCATATGCCTACAGGCACCCGGGCTTCTCCTGGGCACCCCCCAGCCCGTTCTCGTGGATGCATCAATCAGGAATTTCCGTGTTTCCTGTCCAGCTCTGGGAGGCCGGGGCTGGGACCCATTTACCACCAGATCCCGGGCACCCTGCTCTGGCCAGACAGTGAAGTCCCCAGGAAGTGAAGGGGCAAGAAGGTGGCAGGAGAGAGAGAGGAGGGAGACTCTAGCTGAGGGCTACGCAGTGTCTCCCGCAGTGCTCCTTCAACTTCCATGTGAGTCTGAAATGTTTCAAAATAAAAAAAGAAGAAAACCCTGACGCCACCACACTCAGTGTGCGAGCTCCCAGCTGGACATGGCAGTGGCTTCCCGCCCCAAGGTACTGACCACCCGCCAGGCAGATGACCAGCACCACCAGCCACTCAGGGCCCAGGAGGGAGGTGTGCCCTTGCTGCACCCACACACAGACTCCAGGGGCCACCAAGTCAACCAGACCCCCTACTGGGGACCCCTGAGTGTCCCCCCCAGCCCAAGGCTTCCCTGGCAGCGCAGGAGGGGCCAGTGGGGCCACACCAAAGCACAGGGGAGTGGACACCCGCTGGCGATCCTGCTCCCCGGTGGGCTGGGGGTCAACTGGGGACTGCCGGGACTCCAGGCCTAGTGGCTCCTTGCTGCCCCTCGCCTCACCTCCTCCTCTTCACACCTGCTTCCCTCGGTGGCACTCCACCACCAAATGTCCACCCTGAGCACCTCCTCAGGTGTCCTTGTCACCTGATGAAACCAGCCCGAGAGGACGACTCAGAACTCAGGGAAGGAGAAGCCTGGTGAGAGCGGGAAGCTATTTAAACATAGAATTCAGACAAAAGAACTTTTCAAATTATGGTTACGGAATATAAATATTACAAACAATCACACTGTAAAAATGACAGCAAAACGGAGAGTTGGGAGAGAAAACTGCTGAGGGACCTGCTTCCCTAAGAGGGAGTCAATAGGTACTAATTAAATTTGGAAAATGTTGTTTAAAAACATAAGGCCTCTAAACTCCACATTTAAAATATAATCCATTTCCTCTCACCCAGTGGCAGTTTTCAAAGAATGAGGATCCCCTGGGGAAGCTACAGGAGGGGAGCTTTTCCCCTCCAGACCTCAGGGGCCCTGCCTCCCTGAAGGAAGGGAACTGTGTGTTTCCTGTCTCCTCCCCCAGCAGGGGGGCCTGGGGAGGGGCTCGTCCCAGGAAATCTCCCTCAGCCCCCAAACCACCCAGAAGGAACATGATGGGGCACCACACACTTGTGTTGGGGCCCACCCCCTCCTCAGCAGAACCCGGGGCTGTCATGAACGGGAGGGCCCTGTGGAGGGGGTGCCTCAGTCTGTGTGGCTGCCTGGAGGAGGTGAGCCTCCAGAGGGTCCAGCAGGAGCTGCCAGGAGCATCCTGGGGACTGGCTGGGATTGGTGACCCGGGGGCTCAGGGCTGGAGGTCCCACCACCCCCTTTTAGGCCAAGGCAGCAGGAAGAGGATGCCTCAGAGACCCCACCAGGTCTCTGGCCCAGTAGCTGGCTTTCCAGGCTGAGGGGGCCCCGGGGTGTGAGGCCCTGGGAGACAGAGGCCCCAGAGAGCACCTGGAGTCTGAGAGATGGGGCCCAGGCCGCTGGCAGCTCTGGGGAAAGGCTGGATGGGGGCAGGTATGTGTGGAGAGGCCCCTGGGGGATGGGGCTGGGGCTGGGCCTCAAAGGACCCAGAATCATGGAATTCTTAAAACCTGTCCATGATGGGGTCTAGTGTACAGCTTCTTTATTCTCTTTCCTGAATTTTTTTTTCTGCTTACAAAAGAAACTTATGCTTGATCTGAAAAAAATGACACAATGTTAAGAGTGAAAACCAGTCACAGCTGGTCCCAGGGAGAAGTCACAGCCAAGTTCACTGGCCCAGCAAGGCCCCACCGCCGTGGTCAGGGTTACAGGGACTTGCTGGGCATGCTGGGGCACACGGTGGGCTCCTTGGCACCTGGTGAGGGACTGCGGGCAGGCCGCCCTGCCAATCTTCCGGCTTCTTTTCCATCTGGAAGAGAAGGGGGCGGGTCACAGTGGTGTCAGAGGAAAAGAGGGAGTGGGGGGCACCTGGAGGGGTGGGCTCTAGAGCTCTCAGCTGCCATGGGATGTTCTGGAGCGCCACTGATTGACTTAAAGAAGTAATTGCAGGCTCTAAAGATACATTCCCAAAGGCCACCAGCCCAGGGACACAGAGGCATTAAAGTCATTTCCAGGAAACTTTGGGCCAGACCTGGGTTGAGCACTAGGCAGTGCTGTTATCCACCTTGGCTGGGTATGGGGCTAGAGGTGGAGAAGTCTGTGGACCAGGTATAGAGGTAAAGATGGGGTGGCAGGTTGAGGGGGTTGTTGACTGCCCAAGAGCATCTGCCTAGGGCAGCCCATGGGGCTGAGACGTAGCCCTTGCCCTGCTCTCCACCTCTGCAACTGAGGAAGGGTGGCTTTGTTCTAGTTCTCACAACGGAGCTGTGTGGTGTGCGGTCACTGTGGCCCCAGAGCCTGGGCAGATCCTAGCAGCAAGCAGAGGTCTCTGACGGGATGAAGGACCCTGGAGACGGCCGACCCACCGGGCTCAGCGGGAAGGATGGGCTCTGAGCCAGATGTCCATCTACCCTCTGCAGCGACCAGCTGGTGACCTCAGGTCAGTGACGTGGCCCCTCGGAGCCCTGCCTCCCCAGAGGTGATGCGGATGGCACCCTCCACCCCCTGGGCTGGCGGGAAGAAGCAGTGGACACGTGGAGGCACCTAGGGCACGACTGGCCGGTGGCAGTGCTCACAGGGGGTCCAGGCACACTGTAGAGCGGCCTCAGGCTCTGGGGAGACAGGGTCCTCTGACTCCCTGAGTACAGCTCCCATCCAGCAAGTGATGCAGGCTGAGGGGTCCCTCAGTTCCCGAGAGCTCCAGGCCTGTGGCTGAGGATCCCCCATCTCACGTGCTCTGGGGTCCAGCCCAGAGGGAAGCAGTGGGGCTCGCAATCCTACAGCTTCAGGCCACTCACCCCTAAGTTTCAGTTAATGAGGTGGGGTCCCCTGCACTGCCCAGCTGACAGAAGCCAAGAGCCCAGTCCCTTTCCTGGGACTGGCTGCCAGGCTGAGTGCCCTGGCTGACTCCAAGGGGCCACCTATTCACAGGCAGCAAAGACAGGCCAACCACTGTGGCTTTTATTGTCCCTATCTTCTCAGGGCATGGGAGACCCCACTTTCAGGTAGGAAGAAACCGCAGTTCATCTCCCTCCTAGACATTGGGCATCCCTCCCCCTGGGCATCCCTCAGGGTTCTACCCCCAAAGACATATCCATGTTCCAATGTCCCCGGCACCAAGCAGTAGAGGGTCTGCTTGGGGCCTCAAATAGCCTCTGGCACAGAAACCTACACACAGGAACCCCCCAGGCACATAAATACATAAGAGCAGACGGGGACAGAAATTGACCCAGGGACACAGACACACAAAGACCCACACAAAGGGAGCTAGACTCACTCCGCTATGCAAATACAGACAGAACCTCAGACGAACACACATGCACAGAGGCCTACGACATGCAAAACTTACACCGAGATGCGGTGTAGACAGAACACAGAAACGTTCATGGCACACGTACTCTCTCCAGAGCCAGCCTAGCCTGTCTGTCCCCTGGCTGCCCCTGTGTCAGGGGACTTCTGGCCCCAGGGACAGCTTGCTCCCAGCCCTGCTCGCTGAGACCGGGGCCTCACCTGTGTCCAGTTTGCTGCATTTCTGCTCCGGCTCCTGGGGAGCTGCCTCAATGGCTCGCTGAGCCTCGGGGTGGATCTTGAGGAGGGCCTTGGCAAGGGTGGCGGGGCCGGGCACCCCCAGGGACATGATACAGTGCACCCCTTTACGCTTGGCACCGGCCACCTTGGCACTGTCTTTGGAGGCTGTCAGCAGGACCAGTTTGGAGAACTTCCTGGGCTTCTTGGGAGCTGCAGGGACGACATCGGTGCCTGGGGATGGCTCCTGGCTGGCCTTCACGCTCTCAGCCTCCTGCTCGCTGGGCTCAGGCAGGGGCATTCCGGGACCGACGGCCTGTCCCCCAGGCCACACTCAGGCCCCAGCAGATGGATGTCTCTCCTCCTCCCTGTCAAGGAAGCTGGGAGTCCAGGGGCTCCGCCCTAAGGGAAGAGGCAGAATCCCGTCAGGGGAGGCACCCTGGGCCTGGGACTCAGGAAAACGGATCCGGGCTGGAGGTCAGGGCACATGGGGCTGCTTGGGGCCGGGGCTGCGAGGTGGGGAAGGACCTGAAGGGAGCCAGAGACCCCTGGGCCAGGGCCTCTGCTGGGCCACTTCCTCTCTGGGCCCACAAGGGGACACGCCCCCGCCCCATCCAAACCTCACTTTCCTGAATGTAAAGCTTGCAAACCACAGGGCTCTCAGGGGCGTGGAGGGTACCGAGGTGCTGCTAACAGTGACTCTGAATCGAGGCCCGCAGGTGCTGAGCACGGGGTGCAGCGTTTGCACAGGATTTTCCATTTCACCTTCAGCCCCATAGTATGAAAGCTCATCATTCTTATTGCCCCAGGTTGCAGGTGAGGATGCTGAGGCACAGCGGGGCCACCCACACAGCCATGGAGCACGGAGCTGGGAGGCCAGTCAAGGTGGATCCAGAGCCGGCCCCACACGGCACCTGGCGCACCTGGGCCAGGACAACAGTAACTGGTGTCACTGAGCGCCACAGTCAGAGACGAGCACTGTGGGATGTGAGCTCAGGCCACTGACCCTCCCAGAATGCCCAGTGCCCTTTCCCCTGACACCGGGTCCCAGAGAGCAGGCGCCAGGCCCAGCTGGCACTCTGCAGAGCACAAGGGGAAGCCAGGCCGGGGGAGGGTCTCTCTGGACTCACAAATAGACCAGGTCCCATCCCAGCCCTCAGGAGCTGCCAGGACCCCACGAGGGCAGCGGCCTGGTGCCTGCGCTGGTCCCGGTGCTGCCTCAGCTGAGTGGGAACAGGGCTGTGGAGGCGTCCCGAGAACCCGTGGTCACTGAGGGCTCCCTGGCTTCAGGCCTGGAGAAGCAGACAGGACCAATTATGGGGCCAATGGCAGGGCCGGGCTGGCAGGGACACCAGGGCCCTGGGGCATCAGTGTGGGGTGGCTTTTTTGTCTTTTTGGGGGAGGGGGTGGTGGCAGATAGTGGGGTCCTTCCCACCTCCCAGTAAGAGCCCAGAAACAAGACTGCCACCTCAGAAGACATCCTGCTGCCCCGTCCAGAACCCAGGCGGCAGCGAGGCCCAATGACCCCGTGTGCCCCTGGACCTGTCTCTCCACCCAGCACTGCGGTTCTCACTGGTTCCTTCTCCCTGCGTCCTCACACAGTCTTCCCTGAGCGGGCGTCCTCACGTCTTCTTACAAGGACTCCCGTCAGACTGGATGAGGGCCCACCCTAACGGCCTCATGTTAACTGAACTACCTCTTTAAAGCCCCCATCTCCAATACAGTCCTATTCTGAGGGTTAGGACTTCAACAGAGGAATCTGGGGGGACACAGTGCAGCTCATAACAGCCTAGAAGACAGTAAGTGCTCAACAAATCACGGCTTGTGGCATCTCTCCGTCTTGGTTCCAAACTTCCATACACATTCGGAACACAAGCGCGTTCCTGGAGGCAGGAGCAGCCAGGAGCCTGGCGCACACAGGACCAGGGGCTCTGCCCGGCTGGGGGCCTCCCACCAGCTGCCTCTTAGCACAAAGGCCACTGTAGGTCCAACAGCTCTCCTGGTCAGCCAGGGGCTCCAGAATATGATTATATGGATTCTTTTCTTTAGATTGTTTTAAAAAAAAGGTTTTTCTTAATTCTTGTAGAAACCACTTTTATCCAAGAGCTGCCAGTTTGGAAACACATTCCTGCCCAGTACACACTCCTCCACACTGCGGGGGAGACACTTAATTTCTCTGGATTTAGTTTTCTAACCAAGGGAAGTGATGAGGTAGATGGTGTTGAGGTTATTTTAAAATTCTGCATTATTTAATTGAAAAAAGTTATATAGACTAAGTTAAAGGTAACAATAACGGTGACTCTCCATAATCCCCCCCATCTTGTCACAAACTGCTTCCGTTTCTGCATTATTGTTTTCTCCACATGTTCCTTCATAGCTACAAGCAAAGCTTTCAAATAATTGTATTTCCTGTTTCCTTTCCGTTTACAGGGCAGAACGCACCAGCCTAGAGACAGATGTAACGACCCGTGTCAAGTGCCAGAGCACAATTTAATTCACACTTGTACTTGTGGAAAAGGCAACTTACATCTTAGGCAACAGTACCCAAACAACTTGAAATCAACAATCCAAAGTAACATATGTACCCCTATGTTCATTGCAGCACTGTTCACAATAGCCAAGACATGGGAGCAATCCAAGCGCCCATCACCGATGACTGGGTAAAGAAGATGTGGTGTATATATACGATGGAATACTACTCAGCCAGAAAAAAGACAAATTCATCCCATTTGCAACAACATGGAAGGACCTGGAGGGAATTATGCTTAGCGAAATAAGCCAGACTGAGAAAGACAAACACCAGATGATTTCACTCATATGTGGAATATAAACAAGCACATGGACAAAGAAAACAGTTCAGTGGTTACCAGGAGAAGGAGAGTAGGGGGTGGGCACGGGGGTGAAGAGGAGCACTTATGTGGTGACAGTCAAGAAATAATGTATGACTGAAATCTCACATTGATGTAAACTATTATGAATTCAATAATAATAATAAAAAATCTTCAGCAACAGTATTCTAGAAGGCCACAAGATGGAGGTGTTGCTCCTTAAAATTAACCACTTTCCAGGAAAATTAAATGCATGATATCATTTTTCCAAGATAAGAAAAACGGATATAGGAAGACTTTAAAGTATTTGTATTTGGTTTACAAAAAGCATTAATTAGGAAGTCCAATGGACACACTGAGCAAAAATTATCTTTTCCAGGCTAAACAACTATGCATTTTTCCAAAAAAGACTACACTTTGGTCCCTGTCCCGAGTCTCTCTCTCAGCCCACTTATCTTTCCTTCGATTTCTTCTCCACCCCAGTCACATTTGTCATGTATTTACTGACTTTATTTTATCCATTCTTAATTTTATCATTATTTTTTTTTTGGAAGATCAGCCCTTAGCTAACATCTGCCAATCCTCCTCTTTTTGCTGAGGAAGACTGGCCCTGAGCTAACATCCATGCCCATCTTCCTCTACTTTATACATGGGACGCCTGCCACAGCATGGCTTTTGCCAAGCGGTGCCATGTCCATACCCGTGATCCAAACTGGTGACCCCGGACCACCGAGAAGCGGTAAACGTGTGAACTTAACCCCTACACCACCAGGCTGGCCCCCATTCTTAATTTTAAAAGTGGTGCTTTTTACTCTGTTTTCAAAGAATTACATAAAAATGCACACAAGCCAAGTAAGAAGTAATTTACCAAAATGTTAGTTAGCACTGGTGGGAATGAGGGATTTCATTTTTCACTAATTTTCTACTATTTTTTCATCTAATTTTCTGTTATGTTCCCCAAATTGTAACAAGCATGAATTAATTTTACAATGGGAAAATACTTAACATTTAAAAAATAAGATACATTTACACAGACGGTAATTTTCTCTATTAGTACAATACTCAGAAAAAAAGGTCCCCATTCCTACACGACATAATGTCATACAAGAAAACAAAGATTAATATAAACAACTAGAACGGAAAAAAAAGGATAAAATTAACTACATTAAAATCCTGGTTTCAAATTTATAGACACAGTAGAAGCTGACAGGGAAAAGGAGTGACCCAGAGACCTCTTGTGCAGAAGAGAAAGAGAGAAAGAGAGAAGGGGGGTGGGAAGAGGGAGAAGACGCCATCCCTCTGGCCCTCTGGACCATGCCCAGCACTAAAGCGACCTGCCCAGAGCCATGTCATTGGTCTGAGCCAGGAACAAAAATCCTATGACATCAGCCCACACCTCCAGTACCGTCACCCAACAATCTCCCTTCCAAGTGGCACCATCACCCCCGCTCTGCCTCCGGGAGACTGAGGCTCAGGGCCTGAAGTGAGCGGCCCAGGGCCTCACAGCTGCTGACCAGCCGGTCCAGGGCCAATGCCCCTGCCTCCCTCTGCCCTGAGCAGCCGAGGCTTAAAGTGAGAAATGTCGGTTACAGAGGACGCTGCTGCACAGAGCTGCAGGCACCTTCAGAGAAAGTTGTTAGGATTATAACCTAAAGAATAAAATACATATCCATGAGTCCACGCTGATATAAACAATTTAATACATAAATAAATAGGGGGAAGGGACAAGGCGTCCTTAATTAGAATTCTAAAGAGGAAACACTTCCCCTTCCAGGAGGTGGAGCTTAAGTCCGACCCTTGACTGTGGACTGGGCTTGGAGCTCAGGTCCAGAGGGGCTGGAATGGGGAATACTAAGCACAGTGGAGAAGCCTGGCCGACACACCTGACCCAGGTGATCAAGGTGCAGGGCAGGCGCCCCGATGCGGTGTGCTAAGAGAGCAGCACGGCTTTGCGGTACTCTTCCCCCAAAGCCATCATCCCAGGCCAATCATGAGAACACATTAGACAAACCTAAACTGAGGGTCGGGCTATAAAATACGTGGCCAGGAGTCTTGAGAACCGCCAAGGTCACGAAAAACAAGGAAGGACTGAGGACCTGTCAAAGATAGGAGAAGGAGAACTGGGACTAAATGCAGGGCAGGCCCTGGATCAGACCCTGGAACAGAAAAAGGACATCAATGAAAAAACTGGTGAAATCTCAGTAAAGTCTGTAGTTTGCTTAATAGTATTGTACCAATGGTAATTGCTTAGTTTTGACAAAAGTACCACGGTTATATAAGATGTTAACATTAAGGGAATGTGATATTGTGATATAATAAAAAAATAAATAGTTTAATCTTTGCCCACAGTTCCTGGCTCACAGCTCCTAAAACCCTTATAATTTCCTAAGTGATTAGAGGAATGGGCATTTTTTGTTATATTTGGGTTTTGTCCACAGTTCCTGAAATAGCTTCAGAGCTAGGATGAAATGGATGTCTTTTGCTATTCATAAGAAACCCTTTTCAACCACATCTGAGTTTATTTAATGAGGTGACTTTTGGAAAGCCCCTAGATAACCTAAGGATGGGGGCTAGTTGCCAAGGGAACCCACTGGGTGTTTAGAGGGTTGGAACTTAGAGCCCCACTCCCCATCCTCCAGGGAGGGGAGAGGGGCTGCAGGATGAATTAGTCACCAAGGGCCAGTGATTTAATCAACACTGCCTAGGTAGCAAAGCCTCCATCAAAACCCAAAGGATGGTTTCTGGAGAGCTTCTGGTGGGTGAATACTTGGAGGTGCTAGGAGGGTGGCGTGCTGGAGAGGGCGTGACTCCACATCCTCCCTCACACTTTGCCCTGTGCATCTCCTCCATCTGGCTGTTCCTGAGTCGCATCCCTTTATAATAAACTGGTAGCCTAGTAAGTGAACTGTTTTCCTGAGTTCTCTGAGCCACTCTAGCTGATCCTAAAATTCATTTGGAAACTCAAAGGACCCAGACAGCCAAAACAATCTGGAAAAAAGAACAAAGTTGGAGGACTCACACTTCCTGATTTCAAAGCTTATCACCAAGCTACAGTAATCAAGACATAGACACATAGACTGAGGATGTAGAATTGAGAGTCCAGAAACTCTCACATGTGGGCAAGTGATTTTCAACAAGGGTGCCAAGACAATTTAGAAGGGGAACAAATAGACTTTTCAACAAATGTAGAATACTAGGACAACTGGACATCCAAGACAAAAGATGAAGTTGGAGGCCACCCAGTGGTGCAGCAGTTAAGTGCACACATTCTGATTCGGGAGCCTGGGGTTTGCTGGTTTGGATCCCAGGTTTGGATATGGCACCACTTGGCAAGCCATGCTGTGGTAGGCATCCCACATATAAAGTAGAGGGAGATGGGCACGGATGTTAGCTCAGGGTCAGTCTTCCTCAGCGAAAAGAGGAGGATTGGTGGCAGATGTTAGCTCAGGGCTAATCTTCCTCAAAAAAAAAGAATGAAGTTGGACCCCTTCCTCACACCATATACAAAAATTAACTCTAAATGGATCATAGACTTTATTGTGAGAACTAATTAGAAAAGTTTTTTTAAAAAAAGATAGGAGCATATCTTTGTGACCTTGGAGTAGGCAAAGCTTTCTTCGTTATAACACTAAAAGTACAGGCAAGCAAAGAAGAAACAGATAAACTGGACTTCATCAAAATGTAAAACTTTTGTGAGTCAAAGGACACCATCAAGAGAGTTAAAAGACAACCCAGAGATTGGCAGAAAATTTTTGCAAATCGTATATCTGATAAGAGATTTGTGTCTGGAATTTGTAAAGAATTCTAACTCGGTAATAAAAAGACAAATAACCTGATTCAAAAATGGGCAAAGGTGGGCCAGCCCGGTGGTGTAGTGGTTAAGTTCGCCCACTCTGCTTCAGCAGCCAAGGGTTCACAGGTTCAGATCCTGGGTGCAGACCTACACACTGCTCATCAAACCATATTGTGGTGGCATCCTACATATAAAAAATAGAGGAAGACTGGCACAGGTGACAGCTCAGGGACAATCTTCCTCAAGTAAAAAGAGGAAGATTGGCAACAGACGTTAGGGCCAATCTTCCTCAACAAAAAAAAGAGGGGGCAAAGCCTCTGCATAGGCCTTCTCCAAAGAAATACAAATGGTCAGTAAGCACATCAGATGTCCAACATCATTAGTGATGAGGGGAATGCAGAATGAAACCACTCCACCCCCAGCCCGCTGACTCAGAGGGTCTGGAAAGGGACCTGAGAACCACATTTTTAGCCAGCACCTCATTTGATTCTGACACTTTGAGAAACATTGATGATGCCACAGGCCCTCTACCTGAGAAGTCTGTCATTTCTAGTTCACAGATTGACTGTTCTTCAGCCACTCCATGAACAGGGGTGGACATGTCCTCAGGCTGGATCAGTCTCTCTCCTGGATTCATCCCTGACCTTCTAGCAACTTATTTTCTAGGTATAAAGGGAAGAGTTGAGAGGCAGTTACTTTAAGCCAAATGTATATATTTTGAAAATTAAATTTTTACTCAATAAAAGTTCACTGAATGAACAGAATTTTAAAAAGTAAAGCAGAAATGAATTAAAAAGATCAAAAGGCTTAACAGTTTACCTTACTTCACTCACTTTACGCTCTTGGCCTAACCCCCCAATTTGATGGTTTGATATGGCTAGGTCTCTGGTCACCCATTTATCCAAACCAGCTGTCATGATGCTGGTCTGCACAAAGGAGACCCAGCTGTGTAAAGATGGCTCCGTGTAAGCCCCAGATCACACGCACACAAGGTTAGGAACCGTGGGAGAATAATGGCCCCCAAAGACACTCAGGTCCTAGTCCCTGGAGGCTGTGAGTATGCTGCCTTCCAGGGCGAAGGGGAACTGAGGCTGCCGACGGCACGCGGGTTACTAAACTAGGAGAGCAGCTTCAATTCCCCAGGTGGGTCCAATCACAATCACAAGGGTCCTAAAAAGCAGAAAAGGAAGGCAGGAGAGTCAGATTGAGACATAACAAGGAAAGCAGGGTCGGAGAGATGCCATGTTGCTGGCTTTGAAGGTGGAGGGAATGGGTCACGAGCCAAGGAATGCTGGAAGCCTCTAGAAGCTGGAAAGACTTACTGTCTCTCCCAGAGCCCTCAAGAAGGAACACAGCCCTGCCCACACCTTGACTCTAACCCAGTGAGACCCATGTCAGACTTCTGACCTCCAGAACTTTAAGATTGTTTCAAAGTTGTGATGTTTTCAGCTACTATACTGGTGGTAATTTACCCCAGCAATAGGAAGCGAACAGGAGGTCAACAGAATTACCTTGATACACGTAGGAGAGAAACACTATCAACATTCACCAACACCTGCGTCCTCAGCCACGAGGACAAACCTCTTAACCTCTCTGGGCTGGTTTCCTCTGTGTCACGGGAATGGCGGCGAATTTAGCAGAGGTTCTTAATAGCAGTTAGACAAGGGTGAAGTCGTTGTTTTCAAAAGTTCCCGGCAATACTGACAGCTGTCCCCTCGCTGGTAGGATGATGGGCCCACTTAGGTGTGCAGGTACACATCCTAACAGGGAGCTTTGGAAAGCAGCAGTGACCCACAGAAGGGCAAGAAATGCTATCTACAGTATGCAGGGAGGAGCTTCCCCAAAGTGGAAATCTCAAGTAAGGGCGCCTCCTTTCCCTTAATCACCACAGCTCGGAATCTTAACTACTTTTACTCCTTCTCACCCAACCTAATTTATCATCAGACCTGTCTATGCCGCGTCCAGATGGCCCCAGCTCCCCGCTCCGCTCCTCTCCCAGCATTACCACTACCTCCTGACCAAGCCCTCCAGAGGGTCTCCCCCGCCTCAATATCTCACACCTCCTCTGCCGCCCCTGAGGGACCTCTAGAGCCACAAGAGTGGGACGGGGCTGGGGATGGGTGCAGGGAACGGGGCAGTTCTGGCTGGGGTCAAGGAAGGGCAGACCAACGTGGGGCTCCCTGATTTGGGGTGTCAGGGCTCATTCCTGGGGGCGTGTGGGTGGGGGGGAAGGAAGAGCGAGGAGAAATGGGGCGAATTGAGGGTGAAGGACAAGAAGGCGGCCTGAGCGCCGGGACGCAGAGCCGGGGGAGCCCTCCGCCCCAGCATCCCATCAGCATCCCTTGGGACCCTGGGAGAGTCCGGCCGGGGCGCGGCCACGGAGTGGGGCCCGGGACCCTCCCCGACCTGCAGGGGCCTGTCCTCACCGGGCACTGGACGGATGGTGATGGCAGCGGGACCCTCCTTCTCCGGCAACCGAGCCGCAGCAGGTCCCGCAGCCTCTGTGCCTCGGGCCCCCGCCTCGGTTCACACCGTCACCTCAAGCTGGGGTCACGGTGCGAGCATGCGCAGCAAGGCTGGGGGGGGGGGAGCTCATTCCTTGAGCCAACTCCCTTTCTCCGGGTCTTCCCCGGGCGGAGACGAACTGTCGGCCTGACCAATCGGCGCGCGGGGGAGGGGCCGCGGCTCGCCAAGGGGGCGTGACAAGCCCGGGATTGGGCGGTGGCCTTCAAGGGCGGAGCGTTGGGGATCCTGCGGCCTGGATTCGAGTCCTGGGCTGGGGTCTCCTAGCGCAAGGGTGTTGGGGTTGACTGAGACCCCCGGACCTCCCCCGAGGAGGGTTTGACCCCGGCTCCCCGCGAGGTAAGCCGGAGCATTTGTTGAAAGGCCTCGGTCACCCCGTCGCTTTCCTGAGCGAGCGGAGGGAGGGTGTCCGTTCATTAACCTACTGGCTCCGCTCAGCGCAGCATCATTGAGGGCGCAGCAGCCCCGCTATCGGTCCAGCCCTAGTCCATTGGTCCCACCCTGGCCCAATAGTACAGCCCTCGCCCATTGGTCCAGCCCTCGCCTATTGGCTCCTCACTCACCATTGGTCCCTCCCTCTCCCGTCGGTCCAGCCATCGCCACTGTCCCGCCCTCGCCCATTGGTCCAGCCGTCGTCCATCCGTCCAGCCTCCAGTAAACAGTGCACAGCCACTGGACGTTTGTCATTCTCCGACCACCCTGTGCGATGGGGACCGGGATTGCTCCGGCGCAAGGAGCTGCGGGTCTGGGCGCTGCTTTCTGGGACACTTGGCGGGTGGCTGCCGGAGCGGCCCCAGGCGTAGGGACGCCCCCGCCTCCCCTCCCGCACTGCGCCTAGGGCCCTACGCTCACCGCGGACCACCATCCCCGCCCCAGCCCTGCGGGGACCCCTTCCTCTATGCGCTCCTTCCGCTCCCCCTCGCCTGGCCGGAGCCCCCAGCCTTTGGGTGCGCGTCCTCAGCGATTGCACAGTGAAGACGCTGCTCCTCTTTAGAAAACCCCACTCTCCCTTGAGACTCCCTCCCCTCCGCCTTCCTCCTCTCTCTATAGAGCTGCTGCTGGAAGTGCCCTCTGAGCTCCAGGAGGTCCACGTCCAGGCCCCATGGGGCGCGCCTGCCCTGGGCCTCCGTGGCATTGCCCATGTCCTTCTGTGTCCTGACCCGCATCCTCTTCTTCCTGTCCAAATATCAGCGGGATCCGCACCCCCTTCAGAAAGGCTCCCTTCTTCCTCCAGGCCCTGGCTCTGCAGATCCCTTCTTCCCACCTTCAGTTCAGCTGCCATGGCTTCCACTGTCCCCCAATCCTTTCTCCGGGGGCCAGGTCATTTCCTGGGCCTTCTCCAATGTCATTCAAAGGACTTCATGAATTTGCCATATCTACTGACCATCCACTGACTACTGGCTGTTTCTAACTTTATTATAAATATCTTTATATATAAATTCCTGACATCACTGATTATTCCCTTTCTTGAAATTCCTAAAAGACATTGAAGAAGGCTAATATTTTAAAAGGCTTTTTAAACATGTTGCCAAATTGTCCCCAAGGAAGTGCACGAGCTTGGGGTCAGATAACTGGGTTCAAATCCCGGCTCTGGCATTTACTAGCTGTGTGAGTTGGGCAATTGCTTCCCCTCTCTGTTCCTCAGTATTTCATCTGGTTAATGGAGATAATAATGGCACCCACCTCATGGAGTCATTGTGAGAATTCACAGAGTGTGATCCAGTGGGTCCTGAGTTTTAATATTTATATTCCTTAGTCCAGTGGTTCTCAAACTTCTTGGTCTTAGAACCCCTTTACACTCCTTATAAATTGTTGAACAGCTCAAAGAGTCTTTGGTTATGTGGGTTATACCTATCAATATTTACAATATTAGAAATTTAACCTGAGAATGTAAAATAGCAATAAATGTACTCTATAACTATATCTTCAAACCAAACAGTGAGTGAGAAGATTGGCCATCTCTGAAAATCTCTTTCATATTGTGTTTGAGAAAACACAGCTGGGTCTTATGTCTGCCTCTGCCTTCACTCTAGTTGGATATATTGTTTTGGGTGAAGCACATGAAGAAAATCCAGCCTCACACAGAGAAGTAATTGGAAAAGGAAGAATTTTAGCAGCCTATCAGATAGTTGTGGGTACTCTTCTTTGATACGACACCAACACTCTACACGTGGTAGTTTTTTGAAGGTTCACGGCAAAATGGAATCTGAAAAGACACCAGGACACTTTCTGTATTCTATTACATTAAACTCCATTGATCTATTTTGCACTTTGAAAGGATCTTTTACCCTCCTGTAATTTTGTAACATCGTGAATTGGTCTTTTAGAAAATTTTGGTTCATTGACTTATGCAGATCTTGCAAATGTTGATGCATTTATTATACAATATAAAAAGTGCGTGACGTTCATTAATATTGCCACCAATCTCAACACAAAAGCCTTGAAATACTGGGAAGCTGTGAAGCTAAAGATGGCAGACACAAGTTTTCCAAAATTTTGCTGTTTGCTAGAAGGCTAGAATTTTATCACTGGCAACAAATCCTGTCAGTTTGGTGTTACTGCCCTGATGCATACTAACAGCCACCCCTGTTTTGGCATCATCAGAGCAAAGTCAACACAGTGACAAAGGCAGCCACATCTCAGTATCACCATGGACCTCCCAGAAGGGTTCTGGGAGCCCCCAGGTTCAGCAGACCACACTGTGAGAACTGCTGCGTTACCCACTCTTCTACTGGCTTGTTCAGATTACTGATTTAAGAAATCTTTTTTATGGAACTCAGCTTAACCCTAGCATTCCACATATGGTGGAAATATCGTTTGCATTTGTCAGGGGTGGGAAGGGAAATAGGTGTATGTGTTTATAGAGTTGAATCTAATGGTCTTTTCCAGTTTGAATTTCTTTGTAAAAATTATCCTTCACAAGTTCTTCCCAAACTGACTTGCATAAATATTTGACAGCTCGTGTTAGCTTATCAGAGATGCCAAACAAAGTACCACAAATGAGGGCTTCAGCAGCAGAAACTTGTTGTCTGTAATTCTGCAGGCTGAGAGTCTGGGATCAAGGTTTCCACAGGGTCGTTCCTTCTGAGGGCTGCGAGGGAGAGTCTGTTCCCTGCCTCTCTCCTCAGCTTGTAGTTGCATCACCCCGATCTCTGCTCTTGTCTTCACATGGTGTGTTCCCTGTGTGTGTGTCAGTGTCCCAATTTCCCCTGTTTATAAGGACACCTGGCATAGTGGATTAGGGTCCACCCTAATGACCTCATCTTACTTGATCATCTGCAAAGACCCTGTTTCCAAATAATGTCACATTCACAAGCCCTGGGGGGTAGGACTCAACATCCTTTGTGGGGACATGATTCAACCCACAGCATTTGCTTTTACTGTTTTCTAGGGATGATAATATCTCATTTTCCAATTGATTCTCTCTTGTTCTGGAATTTACTTATTCAACAAATGTGTGTCTAGTACCTACTATTCCCCCAGCACTGTGAACTCGGGAACTTCCGTGAATAAAACAAAGATCTTGGGCCAGTCCGGTGGCACAGTGGTTAAGTTCCCACATTCCACTTTGGTGGCCCGGGGTTCCCCGGTTTGGATCCTGGGTGTGGACATGGCACTGCTTGGCAAGCCATGCTGTGGTAGGCGTCCCACATATAAAGTAGAGGAAGATGGGCACGGATGTGAGCTCAGGGCCAGTCTTCCTCAGCAAAAAGAGGAGGATTGGCAGCAGATGTTAGCTCAGGGCTAATGTTCTTCAAAAAAAAAAACAAAGATCTTGCCTCCAGGAGCCTACATTCTAGGGGCCGTGGAGAAGACAGAATAAATAGATAGAATAAGTAGTTAAGTTATAGTTTGTTTAAAGGTGCTATCTAAGGGAATTTTTTGGGTGTGGGTGAGGAAGATTGGCCCTTAGCTAACATTTGTTGCCAATCTTCCTCCTCTTGCTTGAGGAAGATTATCACTGCGCTAATTGTCACTGAGCTAACATCTCTGTCAATCTTCCCCTGTTTTATGTGGGATGCCGCCCCGGTGTGGCTTGACAGGCCGTGTTAGGTCAGCACCGGGGATCTGAACCTGCATACCCGGGCCTGAAGCCGAACGCGGGGACTTAAACACTACCCCATCTAGGAGGCCCCTGAGGGAACTTCTTAAATGATGGAAATGTTCCATATGTTGATTGGGGTGGAGGTTATATATGGCAAATATACATGTTCAGAAGGGCAAATTTTATTCTATGTCAACTATACTTCACGCAAGTTGATTTTGTAAAAAGGAAGTGCTATGGAAGAAAATGGAAACAGGGAAAGGAGATGGAATGGGGCATTATGTAGGAAGTCAGGTGGAGTAAGGATCTCCCTCGCATTCTCCTGGTAGCTGGCTATCTGCTGGCCCAATCGCCCACGCTCACCCCTGCAGGAGGCACCTTAGAACTGATTCCCGGTCTTTAAAGGGCCTGAGTGAGCGTCCTGGGTCCGCAGCGCAGGACACTCTGAGACTGTGGGGTCGGAGGGCGCTCCCGGTGGCGCTCGCCGCCGGGGTACCGGGAGGCATTCGGACAGCCGCCGAGACCGCGCGCGCCCCCTCCCGGCCGCCAGGAGCATCAACCACATCATCTCCGTGGGCGGGACCTGAGAGACCAGGACCTGGTCTTCACGTTGACCCAGGAAAAGCACAGAGGTCGGGTGCACCAGGGTAACATGGTGCTTTGTTTGTCTGGCCCCACCCCCACCCCGTTTCTGAATAATTAGAACACCTCCTGTTTATCTCTCTGACTTAGTTGTGTCACACAGTTTCACTCCTTGTCCTTTCCTGAGATGACATGGATTTAGTCACAAGTCTTTTTGAATTATTTATACCAGTGAAACAAATATGCAGTGACTCCGATGTCCATCCCATGACGAAAGGAGAAGCAAAGGCGGTCCGTCCCCCCGCTGCAGTGTTGCTCAGCCGTAATAAGCAGCCAAGCGCGGATACATGCTTCACCGCGGAGAAACCTTGAGAACAATGTGCCCAGTGGAAGGAGCCGGTCACCAAAGGCCGCAGTTTATACGGGTGCATTTACGTGAAATGTCCGGATTAGGCAAATCCATAGAGATGGAAAGTAGATTAGTGGCTGCCAGGGGCTGGGAGGTTTGGGGGATGTGGAGTGACTGCTGACGGGGGCGGGGTTTCTTTGGAGTGATGGAGACGTTCTGGGATTAGATAATGGTGATGGTTGCAGAAACTTGTAACTGTACCCAAAGCTGCAGAGTTGTACACTCTAAAGTCATGAATTTTATGGCGTGTGAATTAAACCTCAATTTAAAAAGAAGAAATGAGGGCTCAAGAGAGTGGCAAATATATTAAAATTGCTCCCTCAAAGATGGTTTGGGCATCCATAATTTCATTAGTTTTACACAATTTCATTTTACATGTCAAAAAAGTGAAACTAAAATGTCCTTTTTTTTTTTTTTGAGGAAGATTAGCCCTGAGCTAACATCTGCTGCCAATCCTCCTCTTTTTGCTGAGGAAGACTGGCCCCGAGCTAACATCTGTGCCCATCTTCCTCTACTTTATATGCCCCCAGCACGGCTTGACAAGCAGTGTATAGATCCACACCCAGCGTCTGAACTGGTGGATTCTGGGTGCCAAAGTGGAACGTGTGAACTTAACTGCCAGGCCACCAGGCCAGCACCAAATTAAAATGTCTTTTGTTCTTGATTCTAGGCATGCATTTTCTGGGAATTTTCATAATATCTTTCACACTAAAATTACTAACTGTTTAAACAATACTTGCAAAGATCGCTGATATATTTTGTTTTGATACTGACTTCAAGGGATTCAGCGGACACTGGCTCCACTGTATATAGATTTTTTGATCAGATGAAGTCATGACCTTTACATAAGTGAAGAAAGGAGGTATGTTCCAGCCACTGTGCCGACTTAATCAAATTACACACGTGCCTTCAGCTCAGGTGCACACATCCACACACGAGATGAAGCTCATTTCTAAAGTGTTCAGTTTCTGCCCTGGGATAAATATAGCTGGAATCTTTTTCTGCTAATACCTTGAAATTTAAACCAATCTATTGTTGATGCGCAAGCTGGCAGATGAGGCCACACATCATTCAATTTCCTGGTTCGTATTTTTGAAATAAAGTAGGACTGATGAAAATTTGGATCCTACACCCATTTTCAATTACTACTAGCTATAAAAATATTCCAGTTGGTTGCCACTTATTGGAGGAGGCTAAAGAGACATGACATATAAATGCATTTGGGAATATGGGTTAGATCCTGTAGCAGACTGGGAGATTAGTGGAAAAACGGGTGACATTTGAGTAAGTTTGGGAGTTTAGGAGTTTAGTTAATGGCATTGTATCAAAGTTAATTTCTATCGTTAATTACTATGGTTACGTAAGCTGGGAACAGTAGGGAAAGCTGAGAGAAGGATGTAAGGGAAATCTCTACACTTTTTTGGTGACTTTTCTTTAAATCTAAAATTATTTGAAAATAAAGTGTTTAAAAAGTGATCATTTGTGGCTAGAGAGATATTTCTTTTCCACAATTTATCATCGAAATACACACATTTATAGTATGATCTCCCTTGTGTATCAAAGAATGTACAATTGTGTGCTCCAAAAGAATATGTTTAAGTCCTACCCCCATATATGTGAAGCTACCCCCAGTAGCTGTGAATCTGGTCTTATCCGGAAATAGGGACTTTGCAGATGTAATTATATAGGACCTTGAGATGAGATCATCATGAATTCACAGTGGGCCCTAGCTCTAATGACTCGTGTCTTTCTAAGAGAAGAGAAAGAGATGGGAATGTAGACACAGAGAGAGACACAGGGGAGGAGGCAGAGACTGGAGCGATGCATCTGCAGGTCCAGGAACACCAGGAGCCTCCAGAAGCTGGAAGAGGCAGGAAGGATGCTCCCCTAGAGCCTGCAGGGGGAGGGACCTTTCGAGTTTGGACTTCTGAACTCCAGAAATGTGAAAATGAATTTCTGTTGTTTTAAGCCACGCAGATGTTCAATTTGTTAGGGCAGCCCTGGGAACTGGTACACCTACTTTGGGTTGTCTTTGCACTGAAAATATTCGGAGGGACGTGGTCCAATCCACTGGACGTGAGGACTGTCCTGAGGGGCAATGGGACCACCCCGACTGTCTATTTCCAAACCTGTTTCATCACCAAAAAGGGAACTCTGTACCCAGAAAGCCGTCCTTCCCCAGTTAGTGTCTTCCCAGCCCCTTTCTCTGCCTGGTTTCCTTTTCACACAAATCAGCATAGTCTCCAAGCTCCTTCTGTCCCTGACTTTCACTTAACTGTGTGTCTGGGGGCCATTTCCTGTCAGGAGAGGTACCCTCATTCTGTTTGTTCCTCTAGCCATTCATGACATCACTTAGTCATTCAACATCCACAACTGTTTGTTAAGACCTGCTCTTTCCCAGGCACCGTTCTAGGCCCTGGGGGTAAGCAGCAAATGAGACAGATAGACACATCCTCGGCCTTGCTGAGCTCACAGCTGCTGCAGGCTCCCTCCTCCAGTGGCAGCTTGGAAACATCTCTTTGCTCCCCAGAACTTTCTGACCAAAGACCCCGTGTGGTTTTCTAGTCCCCACTGTGACAAGAACAGAGAACTGCACAACTAAACTGTGAAGTGGCAGGTTTCAATACCCAAAGCCAAGTGGCTGCAGTCATGAGACACTCCTACAAATCAATAAGGAAATGGTGAACACCTCAACAGAAAATGGAAAAAGAACCTGAAACAGATACCTCACCGAAAAAGGCCAATTCAAGGCTGATAAACATTGGAAAAATGCTTGACTTCATTTGTGAAGAGAAAAATACACCTTAAAAGCACAAGATTCCCTCTGGGAATGTTGGCCAGTGGTTCAGGGTGTGGCCTCTGTAGCCAGACTGCCTGGGTTCAAACGCCAGCTCCATGGCTTACCAGCTGTGCAACTTTGAGCAAGTTACCCAATAGCTCTGTGCCTTGATTTCTTCATCTATAAGTTGGAGATGCTAATAGTACCCCCTCGGAGGGCTGCTGTGAGGACTAAATGACTGTTTGGGGGTCCCCAAGACCACCCTCAAGTGTGATGATTTTGCAGAAGGATTCACAGAACTCACAAAAGCTGTTCTGGTCATGGTTATGGTTTATTACAGTGAAATGACGCGATTAGAATCAGCAAAGGAAAAGGCATAGGGCAGATCCAGGAGAGACCAGGCGCAGGCTCCCAGCGGTCCCCTCCAGTGGAGGCAGAGGGACAGGACTTAACTGTCCCAGCAATGCTGTGTGACAACATACACGAAGTATTGCCAGCCAGGGCAGCTTACCTGGTGACCACGGTTTTACTGGGGTTTGGTCACATGGGCATGGAGCACCTATGTGGCTGACTTTAGTTACTTAGTGTCGAGCACCCCCCCCCCCCACAAGAGGTCTAGCTGATACCAGGTGGCCCATGGACCCCAGCAGAAATCACACTGTTAGAATGAACTCTCTGGTGTGGCCCAAGGCCCCAGGCCTTCTTATCAGGCAGGACAGTCCAAGGGCTATGGGTTTCCTCCCAGGAGCCAGTCAGGACCAGTCCTTTCTTCAGAATGTGCAGGGTGTGGACAAGCCAGGCCTGCTGAGTTAACCCTTTAGTGCCATGGGAGTTGAGATATGTGACACAGGGCACCTGTCAGTGCCCCTCATATGGGTGGGAATTAAACAGTTCAATGATTTCCAGAATTGCAGAGAGGGCAGGAAATGGACACAATCACTCCCAATACAGAGGGGGACAATTTGGCAGCATCCACAGGTATGATAAATATGAGGCCCAGTTGTGCAAGTCTGTCCAAAAGGAATATTCCATGTGCACAGCAAGTTGTGTTCCGGAATGTTCCCTGCAGCCTTTGGGTAATGGCAAATGACTGGAGATAAATGAGATGGCCATCAGGAGGGGCTGTTAGGTCAAATATGATACAGCAGACAGAAGATGCTAAAGACATGAAAAAATGATGCCAATCCCAATTTGGTGTCAGAAAGATCTCTAATATGCATTTTGGGGGTAAAATATATATAATGTAAACTTTGCCTTTTTAACCACTTTTAAGTGTGTGATTCAGCACACTAATTATATTCACAATGTTGTTCAATCCTCACTCTCTATTTCCAAAGCTTTTTCACCACCGCAAAGAGAAACTCTGTACCCAGTAAGCAATCATCCCGCATTCCTCCCTCCCTCCAGCCACAGAACTGCAAGAGAATAAATCTGTGTTGTGTTCAGCCACTACGTTTGTGGTGAGTTGTTGTGGCAGCAATAGGAAACTACTCTAACCTCCCTCATGCATCCATTCATTCATTCATTCACTCATTATTAATATTTATAGAGCACTGGCCTTGGGCCAGGCACTGAGGACAGAGGAGAGAAGGAAATAGACACAAAACTCTGCCCCTGCCCTAGTGCACATTCTGGGAGGGAGACGGAGCCTCAGTAGCGTGACGGTGACGGGATGGGGGCATCAAGTAGTGTGGGGAGACAGTTAAGGCGGCCCTGAGGGAGCTGTGTTGTGATTCCGTCACACAGGCCCAGAGAAGTTGAGTAATGTGGCTAAGGCCACACAGTAACGTGTAGCACTGGGATGGGAATGGGTGCTATAGGGCTTCCCCACCACTGCCAGGCGCCTGCCTGCTTGTTCCCGCCCTGCTTGGACAGGGGACAGCCAGTTGCCACCACAGAGCTCCCTGCAGGACAGAGCACGCTGCTTAGTCCCATGGCTGTGTTTGTGCAGACTCCTTTTGTGACCTGTGGGGTGCCCAGCAGCCCTGGAATCGCCATGGCTGATCATTTATTGTGGGTTTGCCTCTGGGGAGTGGAGCAGAGAGGAGCACTGGGGGAGCCGGTTGGGCAGTGCCCGGGAGGCAGTGCGTGGGCGATGAGAGGTAGTGGACCCAGGCAGCGGGGCCCCCTCGGAGCCCTGTTCCGCAGGCCCAGTGTCAGTCTTTGCTTTGGGAGCATAGGGCCCTCAGCTGCCTCAGGGCCCCAGAGGGATGCGGGCTGTGCAGTAGTATCATCAGAAACATCAATGAACAATGGAAAGAAAGGTCAGAGAGACACAGGCCGCAGCCGTAGCTGGATGCCGGGTCTCTGTCCCCCAAGCACAATCAGCCTATCCTCTGGGGCCCGGGGAGCCTCCCACTCTCAGCAGGGCCTCTACCTCCATCTCCTGTCCACACTGCCCCACCCCTGCAGGGACCTGGGTCAGAAGAATGCAATTCTTCTCTTTTTCATGCTTACAGCTGATTGCTGCTGGGAGTGCTGAGTGTTCTAGAAGAGCCCTCGGCCCTGGTTTGGGACCACAGCCTAGAGGTGACCTGGCAGGGCTCCATGCAGCCCTTTTCCGCTGTCAGCTTCCCTTTTCCTCTGCCTGCCTTTGAGTGTCCGAGGCAAGCGGGGTGGCTGACCCCTTTGCTAGAGTCCATCCGCTGTAGTCCATCCAGGCAGAGGGGACAGAACAGTGGAGAGTGCTGCCAGTCTGGGGCTGGAGGTCACCCCCTCCCCAGAAGGCGAAGAAAGCTCAGTAAGACACCTGCTGGATTTGCTGTGTCTGCATCTGGAGGGGTCGGCTTATGCTGAGGCCAGTGTGTGTGTGTTTGGGGGGTGGGGGCACTGGATGGTCTTTTAAACTGAAAATGACAAAGGTGGTGAAGGCTGGAAAAGAGGTCACCAGGCGAAGTGATGGTGGCCTCATACCTGCTGGAGGTCCCACCACCCCCTTTCAGGTCAAGGGCAGCAGGAAGAGAAACCTCAGCGACCCACCTGGTGAGCAGGCTAGAGGCTGGTTTTCCAGGCTGAGAGGCTAGGGGTATGAGGTCGTGTGACATAAGAAGAAACATAGATGGGTCTCCGCCTGTGGTTCCTCACACCCAGCCCCTAAAGCCCCTGTAATTTCCTGAGCGATAGGGCTGCCAGGATCTCCTTTTGTGCTAATATTTGGTTTTTGACCCCAGCTCCTGACAGAGAGCTCCTAAATCCCTTGGAGTTTCCTGTGTGACAGGAGTGTTTTTGTTCTAATGAGGCAAGTCTGAGTGGGCACCTGTGTCGGGGCTGGTCACCAGATAGACTGAGGCTTGATAAGAAACTTGGAATTTTCAGCCCATCCTCTGGGGAGGGTAGAGGGGCTGGAGCCTGAGTTAATGATTGATCATGGTTACATGATGAAGCCACCATAAAAATCCTTGAACGCCAGGACTCTTAGAGCATCGGGGTTGGTGAACAGGGAGGCACTGGGAGGGTGGTGTCCCCAGAGAGGGCCTGGAAATTCCCCACCCCTTTCCACACCGTCCATGTGCATCTCTCACATCTGGCTGTTCCTGAGTCGTATCCTTTGTAACAAACCGGTAATCTAGCAGGTAAACTATCTCTTGGGTTTTGTGAGCCCTTCTAGCAAATTATTGAACCCATGGAGGTGTCATGGGAACCCCTGATCTGTAGCCATGTTGGACAGACCTTTGTGGGTCACTTGGGGATCCACTACCTGTGATTGGCATCTGAAGTGGGGGCAGTCTTGTGGGACTGAGCCCTTAACCTGCGGGGTTTGCGGTAACTCCTGTTTTGTCCAAACTGAGTGAAATCTGAGGAAACCCCTTGGTGTCCAGAGAGAACTGGAGACTTGCTTAATTGCTTGGTGTGGGGAATCCCACATATCTGGTGTGGGACGTGCTGGTGCCTGCCCGCAAGGGGAACGGGGGTGGCACAGAGCTGTCCTTCCTTTTCCAGGCCCTGAGGTCATGGAGGACCCAGAAGAGGATCCGGGGGTCTGGGAGATGGCCCAGGCCAGGTGGCCCCGGGGAAGGGCCAGCTGGGAGCCAGTCAGGGGCAGGGAGGCCCCATGGCTGGAGGCACTGGAGCTGGGTCTCAGAGGACCCAGAATCCTGGGATTCAGAGTTGGGTTCTGGAAATGAGTCAGGCACACAGTAGGCACTCAATAAATGCCATTCAACGAATTCTTTTTTTGCCTTAAACTTGACTTTCTTCATACCCTAAATGTCAACTGTGCATAGCATGTTGTCTCATGACATTCTCATCCCCAGGAAGGTGGGGTCTCTCTTTCCGCTGGGGGCTTAGAGAGGATTCTTGTCAATAGTGTGTGGTTCTCTTTCATTTCATCTGCAAGAGAAGAGGGGTCAGGAGGGCCCAGAGCCGACGACAGGAGGAGCGTGAGGGTGGCCAGCTGGGAGGGGCCCCACTGCCTTCTCTGGACCTGACCTGCGCCTCCCCCAAACCATTCCCGGGCCTCGCTCATACTCATGGGCATCCTCCACCTCTGTGCCCACAGCCATCCCGGGTCCTCCCAGGTGCTAATCCCAGGCCTGCAGTGACCTGTTTCAAGAGGTAACAGGTGACCCCTGTGACAACCAGAAATGCAGTGAAGACTGGCGACAGCTTACACACAACGAGGCCCACAGGTCAGCACTAATGTGACCTGTCCTGAGATCACTACTTCCACCGGTATTTCATGATTCTATATGGGAGAAGAGTGGGGTGGGGTGACTTCAGTGACCTAGGCCCACCCTACAGGACAGAGATGCTGGGGGGACTGTGGGGGGCTCAGGGTCCCAGGCTGAAAGAAATGAATCAAAGCATATCTCAAATGAATAACATAAACACACTGAAGGGTGAGAAAAAATAAAACCCACTATCTCAAGTAACTTTTGAATATAGTATTTCGAGCGTATGACCCGAGGCTAAACACAAAGAACTCTAAACACATATTGACCTCTAACGGGTAGGCTTTTTTGTGTGTTTTTTTCTGGTTTGTTTTTGCAGAAGTGTGGATGAACAATTCTGAAGCTACTTCTTGTAATTCCAGGATCGAGCAAATAAATAAAAATACTGACGAAATGGAAGCCACGTTCCTCACAGTTGGAGCATGTAGTTACAAATGCTGAGAGGGGAAAGGAGAGAATGGCCCCTGTAGCTCAGATTGGAACTGGAGATGCCCCTGTTAACTCGTGGATGTGTATATCTCGTCCATTTCCCAGCTCTATCCTCCAAAAAGGCCTAGAAGTAATGATGCACAGTGACTATAAGTACACCCAGTACCCATGGTGTACTTGGTTTCTCCACACATTTCCCCCAGATCCTTTTTTTTAAAAACTACTAAGGGTAAACTAGAAATTTTTACAGCAGAGAAACCTGGTTGACCTCTTCTTTACCAAAGTCAGGTTGGTAGTAATGGCACCAGTGGGCAGCATCTCTCTCTTCACGCTATGCACCGAGGACAGAGCATCACCTCCACAGTCCTCCTGCCTAAAGTATATAACCTGAATCTAAACAGGACGAAACATCAGACAAACCCAAATGGAGAGACACTCCGCAAAATCAATGGCCTGTAGTCTTCAAAAATGGCAATGTCACGAATTACAAAGAATTAGGAACTGTTCCAGGTTAAGGGTCTAAAAACGACATGAGAACAATGCAAGGCACACATGGTTTTGAATCTTCTTTTGCTACAAAGGATACTACCGGAAAACTGACACCTCAACAAGGTCCGTAGATCATAGTATTGTGCCAACGTTCCTTTCCCGAGTTTGAAGGCTGCCCTGGGGCTATGTAAGGGAATTCACTGTTGTCCCCAGAGGATGAGGCGGCCACCACCTACCCCACGGGGTGCGCGAGCATGCACCTACAGAATTTAGCACAAAATATTCCGGAGACCTAGGGAAGGGTATCAGTGGGAAGTCGGTGACAGGAAAGGGTCTCAGTGGTGGCGGGGGGCTTTAAGAAACCACCACGCCACACTCTCAACCTCAGAAATACCAGCTCAGGCCCAGAAAGACCAAGGCTGAGTGTCTCCAGAGGGGCTTCTAGCAAAGTCCAAAGGCAGGACCAGCCCCGAGGCGGCTTCACCCTCCAGGCGGGCAGGGGAAGGACAAAATGCAGCCACATCAAACACAGCCCCTCAGCCTCAGGCCACCACGCCTGTCACGTGTCACCTGGCGGCCGGCAGGGGGTCATCAGGCCAAGCCTTGGGCTCAAAAACACGGACTTAGAAACGGGACATTCTCAGGGGGGTGAGAAATTCAAGGGTGTGTGGAACGTTTCCCTCTTGCCACGTGTAACGCATCCCAGGTTCTGCAGGAGGAATCGCGTTGCCGCCGGGCCGCCTTACCCAGGGGTCATAGGAAATGACCCCCCAGGGCAGCTGCCCGGGCAGCACTGTCCGCAGCAGGAGGAAGCTGCAAACTCCACACAGCCTGGCTGGGCCTTTGCCCCAGGCCCTGGGCCTGAAGCGGGTCTGGGTTCCGAGGGTGCCCGGTGGCTGGGGTCTCAGGGGGCTTCTCCCGGGTGCGGAAGGCCTGGAGCGGCGCGGCCACGGGCTCGCCCCGGAAAGGCCAGCGGTCATATGGAAGCAGTCGCCTGTCTGGTCGCAGGCCATCGCCTCCTAACATGGGAAGACAAAATGGCGGCCGCGCCCCGGGGCGGGGGGGGGGGGGGGGGGGGCGCGCCTAAGCTACATACGGGTTCCGCGCCACGTTACAACTACAACTCCCGGAATGCTCTGCGTCTAAGGCGGGAGACCGATGTGCGCTCCACCGTCCCTCGCTGTGGCGCTAGGCCCTGTGCTCCGCCCCCCCAGCGGAAACCCCTCGGAATACGTTGTCTCCTCTGGTCCGCTACCCAGCCCTTCCTCGCATTGGCCGACGGGAGTCGTAGTTCTTCGTCAACGAAGTTGAACCTCCATCGCGCCTTAAGAAACTACACTTCCCGGTGTCATTTCGGCGCCTGCGCATAAGGCCACTGGGCATACTACGGTTCCCGGCGGGCCCTGCGATGCGCGCGGCGGCGTGCTGACGCGCTTAGTTGGTCGTGCTGACGTGCGGCGCTGCCCAGGCGGGGTGCGAGTGGCGCAGTCGGAGCCTGCTGCGGCCCCTGAGGAAGCGAAGAGGCGTCGGTGTCGGCTGAGGCGGGCGGACCGGCGAGGCGAGGCGGCGGCTCTAGGCCCCGAGGGACTCGGGAGCTCGAGCGGCAGCAGCAGTAGCGGCAGCACCTCTCCCCCTCGGAGGCGGCGGGCGGAGGCGGAGGCGGCGGCGGCGGCGGCGGGTGAGAGGGTGAGGGAGCGCGCGAGCCTGGTGGGGGAGGGGCGGCGGCCCCGGCTCGAGGCCAAAGCGCGCGGAGAACGGCCCAGGCCGCCGCGCGCACGCGCACTCGCCGCCGCTAGCTCGCGCTCGCCCTCGCTGGCCTGCCTCCCCTCCCCCTCCCCGCGTTCCTGTCGCGCGCGGGCTTTTACTCCCCTTCCCGTCCCCCATGGCAACGGCGCGCGCCGCCGACTGCGCTCGGGCTCGCGCGCGCTCTCGGCGAGGCGGGGGGAGCGCGCGGCTCGGCTTCTCGCCTCCCCCACGCGTGCGGCCGAGGAGGCCCTCGGCCCTCGGCAGCTGCCCCTTCCGACATTTTCTCGGCGGGGAGGGGCGGCGGCAGGGTCTGCTCCCGGGTCCGTGCCCCGCGCCTCTCCAGCGTCCGGCTTCCTTTCCCTTCTGGGGCCCGAGGCCCGGCCCGGAGCCTCCCAGACGCCGGGGCGTCGCGCAGCCCCCTCCCCCATCCCGCGAGGCCGAAAATAGGCCTTGGCGGCCCGGCCGTGCGGAGAAGGCCCTGAACTAAATGGCCCGGAGAGAGAGAGAGTTCGGACTCGTTATTGTTCGCCACGGAGCGTTAGGGAGAGAAGGCCCCAAACCCTCCCCAAAACACGTTTACGTAGTCGGCCCAGGTATGTAAGGGCAGACCGAGTGCGCCTTTTTTTGCGCTTTTTCATCATCTTCCCAAAAGTTGTATTCAAACGAGGGAGGAGGCTGTTGGAGCCCTTCCCTGGGAAGAAAACGCTGGACTCTGTTTCAGCCGTTGTTTGGCACACAACTCTGAGCCTTGGTTTCCACTCTTCGCTTATCTAAGGTGGTTTCTGGACCAAAAATTCTGCGTTTTGTCTTCTTCCATGTGTGGGCTTAGATCGTTCCTGAGCTCGCATTAGCTTTCTGGGTTTCCTGGTGTCCACTCAGCGCCTACAGTGCCCAGTGCTGAGCTCGCTGTGCTTCCCTCTGTCCGTTTTCCCGCACCCCTCCCCCCACCTTTAACGTGTTTCTTTTCTTCAGTAGACTGATAGTAAATTTCAAGATTTTCTTCTGTCTTCCTGAGTTTACCATCTTGATAATTCTCCAACAGAAAAAAAATTCTCTTTTATCGTCCTTTGCAGCTTGCTTTTAATTTTTGCCTTTAGCTTGGGTAACTTTTGCATACTCAGTCTCTGGACCCCAGTTTAAGAATCCCTGTCTTGCAAAGTTAACCTGGTTTTGGTGATTAGTGTGTGTGTTGTCGATGTACCCCCTTGGTTCGTCCTTCCTCTTCCTTTTAGTGTGTGTTGAGCACTGGCTTGGATGCTACTTTTTTTTTTTCCTTTTGGCTCATTCCTTAAAAGTTCTCCGATTCTTTGCGACTTAATACCCTTTGCTTAGCAGCTCCTGGTTTTCCCTCCCTAGGGAGTGGGAGGATTTTCGTGTGAGGTGGTATGGAAGTGTGGGTGAATGGTTAAAATGTAGAATTGTGGATCAGGAGCATTCTGCAAAGGAAGCTGAAATTAGGTGGGGGTAGAGAGGCAAGGAAGGACCTAGGTTTAGAACCGGGAGGATTGGTATTTGAGAAAAGGAAAGTGAGGGTTAGAAAATAAAACTGATTTCTTGTTCTGTAAAGAAGTTTTGCATTTCTTTATGCATTTCTACTTGGCCTTTCCTAGATTTAGCCTCATCTGTCACTCCTCTACTGGGGCATGGTTATCTTTGTTTTCGGTTTTTGGGGGTGGGGTGGGGGGAGGTCTAGAGTTGAACTATCTCCCTTCCATTCAACATTTCTGTACGTATGTACACACACACGTATATGTAGGCTTTAGTATGTTTTTTCATGTATTTGTATGATGTTTATTGTAGAATATTTTTAAATGTAGCCTTCCCTTTTAGCCAATTCTCTATTCCCTGTACCTTCACTAATTTCTCCATTTTGTTCCTTGAGTCTTTTCCTGGGGTAGTTTTTCCTCACACATTTACTATGAAACTGTCTTGCACAGGGTGAGTTGTAGAAAAATAGAAATAGGAGAAAGGAATAGAGTATGCGTAGCCAAGAAATCTGACCTGAAAAACTGGGGCTTGAGGGCTCTTCATAGTCCTGCTGGGGTTGGGACAGGTTGAGAGGATAGAACCTGATGGGAGGCGTGGAGATAATGTGAGAGGGATAAGGCAGGGCTGGAAAAGAAAACTAGGAAATGTGAGATACAGGGGACTGGTAGGGAAAGCTGACAGCTTGTTAATGAAAGTGAGATAGAAAAAGAGGGGTTTTAATAAGTTTAAGAATAAAGTTTAGGGCAAGGAATTTAGAAAAGGTAGGGGAACAGTTGCAACATAGGAGACTAGTTTAATGTGTTTGGAGGATGGAGCTGAAAATAGATAATATCTAACAGGAGCTAGTGAGACTTGGGTGAGCTGCAAATCATGTGGGAAATCTTATTGGGAAGGAAATTGACGGTATATGGTGTCAGTCAGGGTAGTTGGTAGGAGATAGAAATATTTGGAGCTGAGGAAGTGGCCGTTTCCCTGAGAGGGGAAGTATAAGAGCATTACGTATCCAAGGTTCATGTGTGTTTCTGATGTGCACGCTGGCCTTTGGTCTGGGTGTGAGGCTGCACAGGACACTGTAGGTTTTATCTTACGAACCAGTCGGTCCATCTGTTTGGATATTTAGGGGCTGTTTAGTCAGTTTGTATTCGTAACACGGTAGTCTGAAATCCTTAGGTTAGTTCTTCTAAGAGTCCTTAGAGTTGGACTGCAGGCCCTCAGGTGCCACAGATCTGTTTGGTGTTTGTCGTGTACCCTGTTTGGAGACTTTGGTCAGTTGCTAGAGATTAGGAATTAGAGTAGTTGGTGAAGACCCTGCTTGTGCATATTGGGGCCAAAGGAGAATAAAGGGACTGTGTGGAGAAATTTGAGAGAAATAGAATCATTGTTTGGGGTGGAAAAAGAAGAAAATCTAGGTGCAAGCAGGAACAGCTCTTGTACATTGAGGGGAAAAAGTGGGAAGAGCTGAGCTGTGATTTGGTAGAAAGCAGTGTGGGAAGGATGAGGAAGGGGTTTTGTTAAGAGACCAGAAGGATTATGCAGCTAAAGGATGTTAGGATGGAGGTCCATGTTGAAATAGGATGGAGTTGAGCAGGGATTTGGGTGGTGGTAAGTGGTTAGTTTGGGGCCAGGGGCCTGACCCGTGTCTCCCCGCTCCCCTTCAGGAGCGGTGGTGCCCCTCCGGGCACGGGGCCATGTACAACGGGATCGGGCTGCCGACGCCCCGGGGCAGCGGCACCAACGGCTACGTCCAGCGCAACCTGTCCCTGGTGCGGGGCCGCCGGGGTGAGCGGCCTGACTACAAGGGAGAGGAGGAACTGCGGCGCCTGGAGGCTGCCCTGGTGAAGCGGCCTAATCCTGACATCCTGGACCACGAGCGCAAGCGGCGCGTGGAGCTGCGATGCCTCGAGCTGGAGGAGATGATGGAAGAGCAGGGGTGAGGGGAGGGCTGGGGGAGAGCCAAGCACTGAGTGAGTGCAGAATTGGGGGAGTTATGTGGGATGTAAGGAGCTTAGGGCTGGTTGAAAGAGGCCTGGAGAAGAGTTGTAGGAGGGGAGGAGGTAAAGGAGCTAGCAGATTGAAAGGAGTTAAAGGACAGTTCAAAGTGGGAGATGTGGAAACTGTGTGAGGGAGTCTGAATTATTTAGACGGAGGCGCTTAGGGAAAGAGAGGGGCCATTGAGAAACAAAAAATGTGCTTTAAGGGAGAGGTAGGAAAGCAGAGACCAGATAAGAGAAGAGAGAGGTAAGCTGACAGGTGTTGTCATTGGTAGAGAAGAGGAAGACAAATGAATTTAAGGCTTGAGGCCTTGGAAAGTAGCAAAGGCAGGAAAACAGGAACTAGAATAATATCTGGATAAGAAGGGATCATGGGTTGGTTAGGGAAGTGAAATTTTGGAGCAGGAGGGCATTCAGGCAGAAAACCTTTTAGAGCAGTGGTTTTCAAACTTCAGCAGTGGCGCCCCTTTTATACAATGCATCTGATTTTGAAACCCCAGGAAATGAAAGACCTGTTCTTGTTGAAGTTGGGGAGGAGCACCTAGAACTCTGCCTGCTTAACTTTTCTCTCTTGGCCCCTGGAGTGTAGCATGTTTAAAATCCACTGTTCTAGAGGGTGTAGTAAGTGGAGGGAAGGAAGACAACAGGAAAAGATCGGGAGGGTTTAAGAGAAGGGCCCTTTGGGTGACAGTGAGTGAAAAGTTCTATGTGTGCATGGAAAGGGAAGGGACTGCTGGGAATGAGGGACCTGTAAACCTGGACTGGGCAAAGTGTCTAGTCAAGCTCTAACCCGGAAGGGATTTATTCTTCAGGTACGAGGAACAGCAAATTCAGGAAAAAGTGGCGACCTTTCGACTCATGTTGCTGGAGAAGGATGTGAACCCTGGGGGCAAGGAGGAGACCCCAGGGCAGAGGCCAGCGTGAGTGTTTTGCTGTCCCTTGAGTTCCTCTGGACTCTGTACTGCTGCTTCTGCTGTCGTTTTTACCTTGGACTTTCTCCCTCCTCTTTTCTTCCTTTTCCCATGCCCGTTTGGTTCCTGCCTACAATTGTGTCAATGTGACTGCCATTTGCTCTCTATCTCCTTCAGACCGTTGCCCTTTTTCCCTCTAGGGTAACTGAGACTCACCAGTTGGCAGAATTGAATGAGAAGAAGAATGAACGACTCCGTGCTGCCTTTGGCATCAGTGATTCCTATGTGGATGGCAGCTCTTTTGATCCTCAGCGTCGTGCTCGAGAAGCTAAACAACCAGCTCCCGAGCCTCCCAAACCTTACAGGTACACAAGACCAAGAAACTAGTCGCAGTTTCTCTACTAATTCTAAACATTCAGCTCTATCTTTTTGGTGCTCTCTCTCTTTCCAAATTCTTTAGATTTTGTTCTCTCAAGGTGAAATGTCTAAGGAAACTTGTCTTAGCACTTCCGTTTTCTTTTCATCTTTACCCAGCCTTGTCCGGGAGTCCAGCAGTTCTCGCTCACCAACCCCAAAGCAAAAAAAGAAGAAAAAGAAGAAAGACAGAGGACGGTAAGATAGTTGGAAAGTTAGTCTAGTAGCTAGAGGACCAGCCCTGTCATACTGTCTCTCTGGAAATAAAATTCATGCTTCTAGGAAGCAGGAGAGAGTTGTCAGGGAAGAGGGAGTTACCATTCTGGTTTCAGCCAGGAGAATAAATGTGTGCTTCTTCAGTGGGGAAGGTTTAATTTTGTAGCTCTGCCAATTAAGAACTGGCTAGCAGCATTGTGGATTTCTGGGATTTTCCTTTTAATTTTGAGGTTTGTGATTTAAGGAGGAGGTACCTGTGCTTCTGGGAGAGTAAATAAATCCTGGGCTTAGGTCTGGGACATCAGTGTTGTTGGAGTTGTTTGGTGCTTTAGAAGCCTTTTTTGGGGGTGGATTGTAAGTGGGAGGGCCAGGGAAGTAGCCAAGCAGAATGACCTTGTTTCTGAACCCATTTCTAGCAGGTCAGAGAGCAGCTCTCCTCGACGAGAAAGGAAGAAGAGCTCTAAGAAGAAGAAGCACAGGTATGAGGTGGGAGTACTTGGAGTGATTGGGGAGGCTTGATGAATCCAGGCATAGGTATTGGTTTATGTTTTATGTTTTTTCCCCAACAGGTCAGAGTCTGAATCCAAGAAACGGAAGCATAGGTAAGAGCTCTTTAGGGCGTAGGGGACATAGTTGGACATGGAGTGGTGAACCATTGCTTGATGGCCTTGCTTGCTCTCTGAGAGAGGAGGAGGGGGTTCTTTTTCTTGGAGCAAAGCTCACTTCCTTGATGTTGTGTTGTCAGTTATCAATTCTTTTCACTTTTTTAAAAAAAATTATAATTATTTTTAATAGTCTTGCTTTATTTCCCAGGTCTCCCACTCCAAAGAGCAAGCGTAAATCTAAGGACAAGAAGCGGAAGCGGTGAGTGAACTTGTGTGAATTGGAGCGAAATTTGCTGAGCCAAGTAGATGAATGGCACGTAGGGGAATAGGGTAGAATCAGCAATGTCCCTGTAAATGGTTGAAGCATGGATGAGGGTAATCCAGTACAGGTGTGACAGCACCCTGAGCTGTGGTGGTGGTCTTCCTTCAGGTCTCGAAGTACAACACCAGCACCCAAGAGTCGCCGGGCCCACCGTTCAACTTCTGCTGACTCTGCTTCCTCTTCTGATACTTCCCGTAGTCGGTAAGGGGGGGTCCAGGAGGAAGGGAGGGAGAGGGACTTGCGGGTTAATCAATTTAATATTTATTGAGCGCCCACGGTGTGCTAGGCGCTGCACAGACCATTCGGAAGACACGGTCCCTGCCCTCTAGGAGCTGACAGGCTAAAGCAACAGGATGGACAGACATATACATTTCCCCTTCTCTTTTTTTGTTTTGTTTTTGTTTATTTTGTTATTTTTTGTTTTGTTCTGATGTATATGGACTGCCAGAATAGGGGGGGTGGTGGTTTGTTCGTGGTGTCTGGGGGAGGAAGGAATCCTTACCCTGGCTTCCTTAATCGGGGAAGGCTTCCTGAAGGAGGTGGGCTCAGAGGTGAGTTGTGAATGAAGTGGGTAGGGAGTGGGCTGGGTGGAGGGTTTGGGGAGGATTGGGGGAGGTGAATAAAGGGGTAAAGGGAGAACATTTTTTGGGATTGTTGAGAAGAGAAGGACCAGAGTGAACTGGGCTTGATTTTCAATATGAGTGATTTGAGTCTTGTAAATAAGAGAAGGCTTTTTGGAAGAGGGTTGTAGTCAGGAAAGGTGGATGGGAGCTGGGGAGGGGGTTTTCTGTTCTCCCCTGAGCTGATTTCCTTCCTCTTCCCCGTCCTCAATTACCTCCCTTAGGTCTCGAAGTGCTGCAGCTAAAACCCATACAACTACCTTGACTGGGCGAAGTCCTTCTCCTGCCTCAGGGCATCGAGGGGAGGGAGATGTACCTTCCAAGGAACCAGGTACCACCAACACAGGGCAGCCTAGCAGCCCAGAGCCCTCTACAAAGCATCCTAGCAGCCCTTATGAAGACAAGGATAAAGACATCAAGGAGGTATGTTCTGAGTTAATGGATGTTCATTGGGTGATAAAGCTGTAGGTTTGAGGATAGGTGTTTGAAGCGGAGGAGAGAAGTAAGAGCTTATTAAAGAGAAATGTATTCAGTTGTTTTTTTCTGCGTTCGTTTTTCAGGTATTTATCAAAGTTCTCTTTCCTATCTACAAATCCTTCAGAATTGTGGCTTTCAAACTTCACTGGATATTAATAGGTGTTACATCATTATCCTATTTGTACACATACATAAAACTTGAACAGGTGTTTCTTCAAACTATAAATAGCCTTACTATTTATTGATTCCTCTCCTTTCTTTCATTAAATGCTGGTTGTGGCTCACTAAAATTTTTCAGCCTATTGGGTTGCTGCCTGCAGTCTGGAAACACTACGTTGAAATGGTCTTTTCCATACCTCTTCTTTTATACTTGCTATTCTAAATCAAGTCCTAATCATGTTTTCTTGTTTCAGTTATTACGGTATATTTTAATTACTCTTGCTAAATTCCTGGTGCTCCTGTCCATTTGCCATGTCATCCAGAGTTAACTTTTCAAAATATAAGTTGGATCACTTCAGAAATTTAATTTACTTCCTGTTGCTCTTGACTCATCTAAGGCTTATGTAACTTGGTCTTCTTTTCTGTCTTTTTCCTGTACTTCGTTTTAGTCTTTCTTATTTATATAAATCTTGTCCTCAAACCTTTATCTTTGTTGTTTTACTATATTATAGTTATTTTTCATGGGTGAAGTCAGATGCTACCCACTTTGGGAAATTGCTTTATCTTTCCATTTAAAAACACCTTTATGTTGTCACAGCATTTTGTAATGGTTATGTGTTGTAAAATGTGGTCCACTAGTTGTTTGCATTCTGTTTTTTTCTCTGGATTATGAGACTCTTGAGGTCACAGACTATCCATATCTTCATGTTTTCCCCACTATTTTTTGTTATATGATTTCTTTATATTGAATGAATGTGAATGCCTGTGGTAAGGAAAAGGACCAGTTGGTATAATGGGGTGTGTGGAGGAAAAGTTTGATTGGAAAAGGTGTTGGGATCTTTGGGCGATAGGAAGTTTTGGTGCTTACATATCCCTACTCTCTTTTCCACTCTTAGAAATCTGCAGTTCAACCTAGTCCCTCTCCGGAAAGGAGCAGCACAGGCCCAGAACCACCTGCTCCCACTCTGCTCCTTGCTGAGCAGCATGGCGGCTCCCCACAACCCCTTGCAACAACCCCCTTAAGTCAGGAGCCAGTGAACCCCCCATCTGAGGCTTCCCCAACCCAGGGCCGTTCACCACCTAAGTCTCCTGAGAAACCTCCTCAGTCGTCTTCAGAGAGCTGCCCACCATCCCCTCAACCTACCAAAGTTTCTCGGCATGCTAGCTCTTCCCCTGAAAGTCCTAAACCCGCACCAGCTCCTGGGTCCCGTCGGGAGATTTCTTCTTCTCCCGCATCCAAGAGTCGCTCGCATGGCCGAGCAAAGCGGGATAAATCACATTCTCATACTCCTTCTCATGGGGTGGGGAGGTCCTGTAGCCCTGCCACCACCAAGCGGGGGCGTTCTCGGTCTCGAACCCCTACTAAGAGAGGTCATTCTCGGTCCCGGTCCCCTCAGTGGTGTAGGTCCCGGTCTGCACAGAGGTGGGGGCGATCTAGAAGTCCCCAGCGACGTGGCCGCTCCAGGTCTCCTCAGCGACTGGGCTGGTCCAGGAGTAGAAATAACCAGAGAAGAGGCAGATCTAGATCAGCAAGGCGAGGCAGGTCACACTCTAGATCCTCAGCTACTAGGGGCAGATCTCGTTCTAGAACGCCAGCTCGGCGGGGCAGGTCTCGTTCCAGAACACCTGCCAGGCGGAGATCACGATCCAGAACACCCACCAGGCGTAGGTCTCGATCTAGAACACCAGCCCGGAGGGGCAGATCGCGGTCTAGAACGCCTGCTAGGCGCAGATCTAGGACCCGCTCGCCAGTGCGACGGAGGTCTCGTAGTAGGTCGCCAGCCAGGAGAAGCGGTAGGTCACGTTCTCGAACCCCAGCTAGACGAAGTGGCAGGTCACGCTCTAGAACCCCAGCTAGGCGAAGTGGTCGATCGCGCTCTAGAACCCCAGGTAGGCGAAGTGGTAGATCGCGCTCTAGAACGCCCGCCAGGAGAGGGAGATCTCGGTCTAGGACACCAGCAAGACGAGGAAGATCCCGTAGTAGAAGTCTAGTTAGACGGGGACGATCTCACTCCAGAACACCACAAAGAAGAGGCAGGTCTGGCTCATCATCAGAGTGGAAGAACAAATCCAGAACATCACAGAGAAGGAGCAGGTCCAACTCAAGCCCAGAAATGAAAAAATCTCATGTTTCTTCAAGGCGGAGCAGGTCTCTCTCTTCACCACGGTCCAAAACAAAATCTCGCTTGTCTTTGAGGCGAAGCCTTTCAGGGTCTTCTCCATGCCCTAAACAGAAGTCTCAGACTCCACCAAGGCGCAGTCGCTCTGGATCATCCCAACCTAAAGCTAAATCTAGAACACCACCAAGGCGAAGTCACTCTCGTTCTTCTTTATCTCCTAATCAGAAATCAAAAACACCATCACAACAAAATCGTTCCAGTTTATCTCCTCAACCTCAAGTGAAATCTGGAACACCACCAAGGCAAGGGTCTGTAACAAGTCCCCAGGCAAATGAGCAGTCTGCAACACCACCAAGACGGAGCCGTTCGGAATCATCACCTGATCCTGAGGTAAAATCTAGGACACCTTCCAGACACAGCTGCTCAGGGTCTTCTCCTCCTAGAGTGAAATCTAGTACACCTCTAAGACGGAGCCGATCTGGGTCATCATCTCCACAACCCAAAGTGAAGGCGATAACATCACCAACACAAAGCCATTCTGGTTCCTCTTCTCCAAGTCCTAGTAGAGTGACATCTAAAACACCTCCAAGGCAAAGCAGATCAGAGTCTCCCTGCTCCAAGGTGGACTCTAGATCATTGCAAAGACACAGCCATTCTAGGTCCTCCTCACCAGATACCAAAGTGAAACCTGGAACACCACCAAGACAAAGTCACTCAGGGTCTACTTCGCCATGCCCCAACATCAAGCCCCAAACTCCACCAGGGCACGTTCTTTCTGGATCAAAGTCACCGTGTTCCCAAGAGAAGTCTAAAGACTCACTAGCGCAAAGTTGTTCTGGGTCCTTCTCCCTCTGCCCGGGAGTAAAGTCTAGTGCACCACCAGGAGAGGGCTATTTCGGCTCCTCATTTCTGCAACAGAAAGGACAATTTCAGACTTCACCAGACCCCAGATCTGATACTTCAAGTCCAGAAATGAGGCAGAATCACTCTGCGTCTCCATCTCTGCAGAGCAAATCTCAAACATCTCCTAAGGGTGGCCAGTCCGGGTCATCATCTCCAGTCGCTGAGCTGGCACCCAGATCTCCAGCAAGACAAGATAGAAGTGAATTGTTGTCAAGTCCTAGGCTGAAATCTGCCATGTCTCCTGAGCAGAGCAGGTCCCAGTCTGACTCTTCCCCATATCCTGCAATGGACTCTAAATCTTTTCTGGGGCAGAGTAGATTGGAGCCTTTTCCTGAATCAAAAGAGAAAACGGGCTTACTCCTTCAGGAGGATGTTACTGCACCATCTCCTAGACCAAGAGACAAATTGAGTCCTCCAGCGCAGGATAGGCCTGAGTCCTCAGCAGTCCTCAAAGACACACCCAGAACCCCATCAAGGGAAAGAGGTGGTGTTGGGTCATCTCTAGATACAAAAGACCAGAGTAGTGCATTACCTCACCCGAACCAAGGTGAGGAATTAATGGAGGTGGTAGATAAATCTGAAGAATCTTCAAACCAGCTTTTGCCCCATTTGTCTCCAAAACATAAAGAAATAGCTGGAAATAATTTTGAATCATCTCCTGAGATAGAAGAAAGGCCTGTTATGTCTTTGACTCTTGACCAAAGCCAGTCACAGGTTTCTTTGGAAGCAGAAGTCCCTGTAGTGGCCTCAACTTGGAGTGGGCCCCATTTCTCTCCAGAACATAAAGAACTATCTAACTCCCCTCCCAGGGAGAATAGCTTTGGATCGCCTTTAGAATTTAGAAATTCAGGTCCTGTTACAGAAATGAATACTGGATTTACTCCTGAGGTTAAAGAAGATTTGAATGGACCTTTTTCTAATCAGTTGGAGACAGATCCATCTTTAGACGTGAAAGAACAATCGACGAGATCTTCCAGGCGCAGCAGTTCTGATTTATCCCCAGATGCAGTAGAAAAAGCAGGAATGTCTTCAAATCAGAGTGTCTCTTCACCGGTACTTGAGGCTATACCTCGAACACCCTCGAGGGAAAGAAGTAGTTCTACATCTTCTCCTGAACTGAAAGATGGTTTACCCAGAACTCCCTCAAGGAGAAGCAGGTCTGGGTCTTCCCCAGGACTTAGAGATGGATCTGGGACTCCCTCAAGGCACAGCTTATCTGGGTCCTCTCCTGGAATGAAAGATATACCTAGAACACCATCCAGGGGGAGAAGCGAATGTGATTCTTCTCCAGAACCAAAAGCTTTGCCTCAGACTCCTAGGCCAGGGAGTCGTTCTCCATCATCCTTGGAGCTCAACAACAAGTGTCTTACTCCTCAGAGAGAAAGAAGTGGGTCAGAATCATCAGTTGAACAGAAGGCTGTGGCTAGGACTCCTCTTGGGCAGAGAAGTCGGTCTGGATCTTCCCAAGAACTTGATGGGAAACCCAGTGCATCCCCTCAGGAAAGAAGCGAATCTGACTCTTCTCCAGATTCTAAAGCGAAGACACGAATGCCACTTAGACAGAGGAGTTGCTCTGGATCATCTCCAGAGGTCGACAGCAAATCCCGACCTTCTCCTCGGCGTAGTAGATCTGGCTCATCCCCTGAAGTTAAAGATAAGCCCAGAGCTGCACTCAGGGCACAGAGTGGTTCTGATTCTTCTCCTGAACCCAAGGCTCCAGCTCCTCGGGCCCTTCCCAGACGAAGCAGATCAGGTTCATCAAGCAAGGGCAGAGGCCCTTCTCCTGAAGGAAGCAGCAGTTCTGAGTCCTCTCCAGAACACCCCCCCAAATCTAGAACTGCTAGAAGAAGCTCTAGGTCATCACCAGAGCCGAAGATCAAGTCTCGCACTCCACCTCGCCGTCGCAGTTCTCGGTCATCTCCTGAGTTGACTAGGAAGGCCAGACTCTCCCGTAGAAGCCGCTCTGCGTCATCCTCACCAGAGACCCGTTCTAGAACTCCCCCAAGACGCCGAAGAAGTCCCTCGGTGTCTTCCCCAGAGCCAGCTGAAAAGTCAAGATCCTCACGTCGACGGCGTTCAGCTTCATCTCCACGCACTAAGACAACTTCAAGGAGAGGTCGTTCTCCTTCACCAAAGCCTCGTGGGCTCCAGAGGTCTCGGTCCCGCTCAAGGAGAGAGAAAACAAGAACAACCCGACGTCGAGATAGGTCTGGATCTTCTCAGTCGACATCTAGGAGAAGACAGCGGAGCCGGTCAAGGTCTCGGGTTACTCGTCGCAGGAGAGGAGGCTCTGGTTACCATTCAAGGTCTCCTGCCCGGCAAGAGAGTTCGAGAACCTCTTCTCGACGCCGAAGAGGCCGTTCTCGGACACCCCCAACCAGTCGGAAGCGTTCCCGCTCACGTACATCACCAGCCCCATGGAAACGCTCCAGGTCTCGGGCTTCTCCAGCCACTCACCGGCGATCTAGGTCCAGGACACCCCTGGTTAGTCGACGTAGGTCAAGGTCTAGAACTTCACCAGTCAGTAGGAGACGATCAAGGTCTAGGACATCAGTGACACGACGAAGATCTCGATCAAGAGCATCACCAGTGAGTCGAAGGCGATCCAGGTCCAGAACACCACTGGTAACCCGCCGTCGGTCAAGATCCAGAACACCAACTCGCCGGCGTTCCCGTTCTAGAACTCCACCGGTGACTCGCAGAAGGTCCAGATCTAGGACTCCACCAGTAACCAGGAGGCGATCTCGAAGCAGAACCTCACCTATAACTCGCAGAAGATCGAGATCTAGAACATCCCCAGTTACCCGTAGGAGGTCTCGATCTCGCACGTCTCCGGTAACACGAAGGAGGTCCCGCTCTCGAACCTCTCCAGTGACACGCCGCCGATCTAGGTCTCGAACACCTCCAGCTATTCGGCGCCGTTCTAGGTCTCGAACCCCACTGTTGCCACGCAAACGTTCTCGAAGTCGCTCACCACTTGCTATCCGCCGCCGTTCTAGGTCCCGTACTCCGCGAACAACACGGGGCAAACGGTCCTTAACAAGATCTCCTCCAGCCATCCGCAGGCGTTCTGCATCAGGAAGTAGTTCTGACCGCTCACGTTCTGCTACTCCTCCAACAACAAGGAATCATTCTGGTTCTCGCACACCTCCAGTAGCACTCAATAGCTCCAGAATGAGCTGCTTCAGTCGTCCTAGCATGTCACCAACTCCTCTCGACCGCTGTAGATCACCTGGAATGCTTGAACCCCTTGGCAGCTCTAGAACACCTATGTCTGTCCTGCAGCAAGCTGGTGGCTCCATGATGGATGGTCCAGGTCCCCGAATTCCTGATCACCCGAGAACATCTGTACCAGAAAATCATGCTCAGTCTAGAATCGCACTTGCCCTGACAGCTATCAGTCTCGGCACCGCTAGGCCTCCTCCATCTATGTCTGCTGCTGGCCTTGCTGCAAGAATGTCCCAGGTTCCAGCTCCAGTGCCTCTCATGAGTCTCAGAACAGCTCCAGCTGCCAGCCTTGCCAGCAGGATTCCTGCAGCCTCTGCAGCAGCCATGAACCTGGCTGGTGCCAGGACACCTGCCATGCCAACAGCAGTGAACCTGGCTGACTCGAGAGCACCAGCTGCAGCAGCAGCCATGAACTTGGCTAGTCCCAGAACAGCAGTGGCACCTTCAGCTGTGAACCTTGCTGACCCTCGCACCCCCACGGCCCCAGCTGTGAACCTGGCAGGAGCCAGAACCCCAGCTGCTTTGGCAGCTTTGAGTCTTACGGGCTCTGGCACACCCCCAACTCCTGGAAACTATCCCTCCAGTTCCAGAACACCCCAGGCTCCAGCCCCTGCAAACCTGGTGGGTCCTAGATCTGCGCATGCCACGGCTCCTGTGAATATTGCCAGCTCGAGAACCCCTCCAGCTTTGGCCCCTGCAAGCCTCACCAGTGCTAGAATGGCTCCAGCCTTGTCTGGTGCAAACCTCACCAGCCCCAGGGTGCCCCTTTCTGCCTACGAGCGTGTTAGTGGCAGAACCTCACCACCGCTTCTTGACAGAGCCAGGTCCAGAACCCCACCAGGTGGCCCAGGCTCTAGAACCCCACCATCTGCCCCGAGCCAATCTAGAATGACTTCTGAGCGGGCTCCCTCTCCTGCCTCTAGAATGGTACAGGCTCCCTCACAGTCTGTTCTTCCTCCAGCTCAGGATCGACCTAGGTCCCCTGTGCCATCTACTTTTTCTGACCAATCCCGATCTGTGCTTGCCCAGACCACCCCTGTAGCAGGGTCTCAGTCCCTTTCCTCTGGGGTAGTGGCAAAGACCACATCTTCTGCTGGTGACCACAACAGCATACTCTCTGGCCCTGTCCCTGGGGTGTCCCACCCTGAGGATGGGGAACCACCTGCCTCTACGGGGGCCCAGCAGCCTTCTGCATTGGCCGCCCTGCAGCCGGCAAAGGAGCGGCGGAGTTCCTCCTCCTCCTCGTCCTCCAGCTCCTCCTCTTCATCATCATCGTCGTCGTCATCCTCTTCCTCCTCCTCTGGCTCAAGTTCTAGCGACTCGGAGGGCTCTAGCCTTCCCACTCAACCTGAGGTAGCACTGAAGAGGTGAGAGGGCTTGATTTTTAGAACTCTTCTACGGGGAAGGTTTTGGGATGGGTGGGGAGTGGGGAGGGAGAAGCCCTATCCAAAGGTTCTTGGCTCTTTGAAGAGGTATGGGGACCTTGACCGTTAAGCTGGGGGTAGAAGAGAATGCTGGGGTGGGGGCAAAGGGGGGAGGAATGGGACAGATAAAAGTCTCCAAAGGTTAATTCTCTAGAGGATAATGATAAGTTTTCCGTCTCTACAGAGGACAGAACTAGAGGAAATGGACTTAATTTTACAGCAGGAGGGATGGCAGTTAGACCTCAAGAGGAACTCCCTGGGCTGGAAGGATCTTCAGAGGTCATCCCATCCCTCTCCCTGCCTCCAGGCAGGACGGCCCCTCCCCCAGCCAACCTGCACACACAGGGGCCTCCCCAAGCTGTGGCTCTCCGAGGAAGGAGACCACCCAGCACCTGAGCCCAGGGGCCTTATTCCTCCATCAGGGACATTCTTGAGGTTTAGCCTTGATCCCTTGTGCTGCGGGCCCCAGCCTGTTGCTTGTGTTAGCAGAGGTTGGGTCAGCTCGGGCCCACTGCTCTCCAGAGAATGCGCTCACTGGCTCTCGGCTTGGAGAGCTCCCAGGGCCTTTCTCAGACACCCCTCCCCCACTGCCGTTCCTCCAGGCCAAGGAAGGTAGGGTTGGGGCTGGGGCACCTTGTCTCCTTGTGACACTCCTCTTCTCCCACAGGGTCCCCAGCCCTGCTCCAGCCCCAAAGGAGGCTGTTCGAGAGGGACGTCCTCAGGAGCCTACCCCAGCCAAACGGAAGAGACGCTCTAGCAGCTCCAGTTCCAGCTCCTCCTCTTCCTCCTCGTCCTCCTCTTCCTCGTCCTCCTCTTCCTCCTCCTCCTCTTCCTCTTCTTCCTCCTCCTCCTCCTCTTCCTCTTCTACTTCCTCATCCCCCTCCCCTGCTAAGCCTGGCCCTCAGGCCTTGCCCAAACCTGCAAGCCCCAAGAAGCCACCCCCTGGCGAGCAGAGGTGAGTGCTGCCTTGCTTGAGATGGAAGGGGTGGGGTGTGACCCTGGGGTGTGAGATCCCTGCTGGGGTGTTTCACATGGACTGTGGTGTCTGGTTGTATGGGAGCAGTTGGGTGCTCCTCTCCCCACCTACTCTGGTGCCCTGTTCTGGTAAAGGGCTGCACCATCCATTTGGGTGCTCAAGCCAGAACTAGGGAGTCCTAGGTTCTTTCCTCTCCCTGCCCTGACATGCAGCCTGGTCCCAGGGAGTCTAGCTTTTAAGTTTCCCCGTTGCTACTGCCAGGGCTCTGGTCTGGCCACCGTCATCTTCTCCCGACTCTGTCCACAGCCTCTTCCCTGTCTCCCTGCCTCCACGCCATTCTCTTCCACACGTAGCCAGAGGGATCTTTCTAAAACGTACATCTGGTTACTTCCCTCCACTCCACAAATCCTTCCGGGACGCCCTGTGGCCTGCAGGATAAAGCCCCACCTCTGCGGGAATGGCGTGTGAGGCTCTTCACCAACTGGCCTTGCCTGCCCTGTGTTCTCCTCTCCTGCCCGCCCCCACACATGCCCTGTGCTCCAGCCACACCCAGCGCCTTGCAGTCTAAGGAGAACCCCATGCCTTTGGACATGCTGTTCCTTCTGCCTGGAATTCCCTTGTCCGCCTGGTGAACTCCTCGTTCTGCAAGACTCCGCTCAAACAGCACCTTCGAGAAGACTACCCTGCCCCTTCCCTTCCTTGCCCCATGTCCCCTTCCCCTGGGTCCCGAGACCCATGTACATCAGTCCCTGCGGGGCTGCTTCCCACACATGGGGCCAAGTGAGCCTCCCTTGGCCTTCCTTCACCACCAGACTGAGTCCCTCCAAGGGCAGGGACTGTCTTTATCTTTGCGTCCCCCGCTGCACCCCGTGCCCTGCCCACTGGGGCACTCGGTGGATGATGTGCGGGCGGATGGGTGAGTGAGCAGACAAAGGTGGGTCTGAGGCTGGCCCCGTGTGGTATGAGGTTTGGTGGTCAGGACCTGGGTGGGTGGTCCTGAGTGCTGGCTGGTGGGTTTGGAAGGGTGTGGCGCTATGGGGGCCTACTCTGCTCCCCAGGTCCCGCAGCCCCCGGAAGCCAATAGACTCCCTCCGGGACTCCCGGTCCCTCAGCTACTCGCCTGCGGAGCGCCGCCGCACCTCGCCCCAGCCCTCACCACGGGACCAGCAGAGGTAGGGCAGTGGGTGTTGCTTTCCTTTTGCCAATAGCCAGTCCAGTTAGCTCACCACTGATTTATTAGGAAAACTTCTCAGGCTCAAAGGTGCCAGAGGTTGGTGGTGTTCTGTGTCATCTAATGTATGTCCTGTGTTGCAGCAGCAGTGAGCGGGGTTCCCGGAGAGGCCAGCGTGGGGATAGCCGCTCCCCAGGCCACAAGCGCAGGAGGGAGACACCTAGCCCCCGCCCCGTGCGGCACCGCTCCTCCAGGTGAGTGTCGTCCTCACTCCATGCCTGGGTCTCCTGAGAGCTCCAGGGCTGGCTGGGCCTGTGCATTGATTGCCATCTTCTCTGTTGCAGGTCTCCGTGAATCTTTTTTGGGGAATTCCACCATACCCCCAGTTCTGGAGCCACAGGGAGTGCTCCTTTTCTCCCCAACAGGCGTAGGAGGGGGTCCTTGTGTGCCCCCCCCACCCCAACCCTGGCAGCATCTTTGGGGGAAGACTCCCTCCCCCCTCGTTTTTTTCTTTGTTCCTGTGAAATGTTAATCTCTGTGAGTTTTTCCTGGTTCACATGTTTTGGGGGGTTTGGGGTGGGTGGGTATGAGAATGGGAGTTTTGGGAGGGGAGGATACTTCAGGATGCCCCCGTCTTGAGTCAGAAAGGGCCTGGGAGACGTTGTCCCCCTTTTATCCCCAAATTCCTGGGGGGGATGATGGTTTGGGACTTGGGTGAGGTGTTTTGGAAGGGGCAGGAGTTGAAATTAGTTGGCCCCTACTGCCCCCCAGTGAGGTTGTGGCCCCCTCCCCCCAACTTTTCTTCACGTTTCTTAAAGGCATTTTGGTTTTTTAAAATCTGTACAGCAAGAGCAACTTTTTCTGTCAAATAAAAATGAGAAATGCAGGAATTGAGTCTGGAGACTGTTCATTAGGGGTCGGGGGAGGAGCTGCTCTTCTATGCTGGCTGCATCCCCCAAGGAGCGCACTGTGCAGGCCTTGGAGGACCTGTGTGGGGTGGCTCTGGGTTGTGGGTCCCCCACAGAACCTGCTCTCAAACCAACACACTGGCTCCAGCTTACACTTTCGCTCCTGGCCTCCTGGAAGGGGGGGGCACTCTGAGTAGAAGGCTGACCCAGGTTCTGGATTCCTCCCAGTCCTCTCCCCATGGCCTTTGAGGGCTGGGCTGGGGGTAGACAGCTGGACCCAGAGAGCCTGTAATTGGGCAGGGCACCCTGGCAAGCAAGAGATTGAGGAGCCCCGCAGGGGAGCAGGCCCCATCCCAGTGAGGATGATGCCTGGAGGCAGGAGAGGGTGCACAGAGAGAGGCAGCAGCCAGGTGGACACCCAATTCTTTTATTGGGGAGGATGGGGCATTGGGGGATGGGCCCAAGGGCCCTCTCACTGCACGGCTTGTTCATTGGCGCTGCTTCCTGAGTCTTGCGGCTTCATCACGTCGGGCAGCTCGGGTGGGCTGGAGAAGGGCTCGATGCGCAGGGCCTCGAACGCTTCATCTGGTGGAGAGGGGAGTGGGGAGAGCTGGAATGGGTACCCACCTTTAGCTTCTGGGGACCTCCAAGCAGATACCTGCCCCTGTGAAGTGAGTCTCCACTGCTCTGACCTCCGTACCTGGTCTCCCTGCCTGGTCTCAATGGCCCTGCTGGAATGTCTCCCACTCCTCCAAGCCCAACCTGACCCCACTTCCCACCCCGAGGCTAGCCATTCGTGAGGCCCTTTTTCTCACCCTCTGCATCCATCAGTGAGCCTGTGGGCTGACCTGCATCCACCTGCTTGTCACTGGCTCCACAGCCACCATCACCCCTCACTCAGAATCTTGTCTATCTCCTTGTACCAAGCAGTGATTTTCAAAGTCAAACCAGATTCTGCTCCTCCCCTGCTTAAAACCTAATAGCTTCCCATCACACTCTGAATAAAATCTCAAGTCCTTGCTACTATGTCTCTCCACCTGTCTCCTGTGCTCCCCAGGTTACCACATCAAGCTCTTTCCTGCCTCAGGGCCTTTGTACTTCCTGGTCCCTAGCCTGCCACTCAGAATGGCATTCAGGATTCAATTCAAACATTACCTCTGAGAAGCCTTCCCCAGCCATACCATATACACAATCAGTGCATCCCAGAGCCCTGTCCACTGCCTTGGAAGCACTGACCACCAGCCCAAGGGGCCCTTTGCTGCTTCTGATCCGCTGCTTTCCCCACTAGAACAGCAGCTCCAGGAAGGCCTGCCTTGTCACCTCAGCACAGAGCAAACGAACCCCACTTTACAACTTTTCTTCTGTGCTTTCTTCTACCTGGGAGACTATTCTCTCCACCTGGCTTAGGGTTCTCAACCGATTAGGGCCCCCAGGGAAAGTTGGCCATGCCTGGTGACAGTTTTGGTTGTCACTTGGGGGTGGCTGTGGGGGGCTGCAACCAGCATCAGTGGGTAGATGGCCATCTCTGGTAGTGGCCAGAGATGCTGCTAAACATCCTGCATAAGACAACCCCACCCAGAATCATCCAGCCCCAAATATCAGTAGTGCTGAATGATGTTCAGACACCAAGAACTAACTCATCTTCCAAAACACAAACCTGCAGTGACAATTCCTGCCTTCATCACTTCTCCTATTCTTTGGAAATAAAGTCTGGATGATGCCATTTAAGGCCTGATTTGACAGTGTCATCTCCCTAACCTAACTGAAGCCAGTTTGGGGCTGGGGAGAGACAGCTGCGTCTCACGCCTCTTCCAGCTGCACCAGGAAACTACTACTTGGGAAACAGGCATTCAGAAGTGCATTTCTGCAAGTGAAAGTAGCCCCTGGGGGAAGTGAAGAGGCCCTGCCAAGACAGCAATTGTCCACCTGAGGGGTGATGCCACTGAGGGCCAGAGCCACTACCTCATTCAATGCCATACTGCGGGTCAGGGGGAAAAAGCAAATCACTTCCCTGTGTCATGATTTCTTCACCTGCAAAACAGATCTAGCAACATCTTCCAAGAGTCACTGCAAGCCTAGATGGTGCCTTTGTTCCAATCAGAGAACGGGACACTTCCTCTGGGAGAATGCAGCCTGACCTTGGCTTAGGAAGCGGAACAGGAGAAGAGCTTTCAGCCCTCACCTGCTCCCCTCAGAAGGGCCTCTCTCTACAGGGCCTGACCTCTACAAAGTCTGTGCCAGCCCTGCCCCTGCCACAGTGTCACTGTGAGGGTCAGAAGGAACCACATAAAGGCCCCTAAGATTTCCGTTTGCTGAGCACTCACAGGCTGGGGGCCTGAGGTGCATGGGGGCTCACACTGCCTCATGTGGGGCTGGTCCTAGGATCATACCCCTTTATAAGGATAGGAACTCCAGCCTGGGAGGGGCAGGAGCATGAAGTAGCCGTCCAAAGACACAGCTGCTGAGGCCTAGCATAGCTCTCCTTATGGCACTGAAAAGTGCGGCTGAGGCGATATGCTCCCTCCTCAGCCCTCGCTGCATTTTCTTACAAGAAGCCAGAAAAATAATTCCTTGTAAGTTCACCCAAGTTCACCCAGCCATCCCCAGAGCCCCTGGGTCCAAAGCTGTGAAACACTCTACAACCCCTGTTTAAATTTCCAGAGACAAATAATAAAATCCACATTTCCTCTCTTTTTCTTAGGGGAAGGAGGTACACTGGAGGGAAGTAAACTACTCCCACCCCTCAAGTTTCTAAACTTTGGGCAGGGGGAACGTGGTTGATGAGCATACTGGCTCTGGGGCAGGCAGGGCTGGATGTGAATACTGGATCTGACAGTCCCACCAAGCGATCTGACCTCCCCAAGCTGTTTACTCATCCTTAAAAAGGGCATAGTACAGGGCTGGCCCCGTGGCCGAGCGGTTAAGTTCGCGCGCTCCGCTGTAGGCGGCCCAGTGTTTCGTTGGTTCGAATCCTGGGAGCGGACATGGCACTGCTCATCAAACCACGCTGAGGCACCGTCCCACATGCCACAACTAAAAGGACCCACAACAAAGAATACACAACTATGTACTGGGGGGCTTTGGGGAGAAAAAGAAAAAAAAAAAAAGGGTATAGTACAAGTCTGGCCTGCACAGGGATGCTGCAGGATCAAGTGATCTACCGCAAAGATAGTGCCTGGCATGGTGCCCGGCTCAGGCAAGGTCCTGGCAGTCTGCATCACCCCATGTGACTGCCAGCAAGCCTCAGTGTCCACATCTCCAAAATGGGCACAGCAGTGTTTACTCCCCAGGGCTATTGAGAGGGTGAGACGGACCAACAGAAGTCAAATGCCGAGTGCAGGGCCAGGGACTCGATAAGCCCTCTGTAAATGCAAGCTGGTATCGTGACTAGGAATCTTTGACTCCTTCATGGAATAGGCTTCAATTTCTACAAGGGTCTCGTTTGCTTCTCATCTTTTTTATGGAGAAACAAATACACTGTCACAGCACACTGCCTGTACTTTGTGGACTGGGAAGTCATTGTCCTGGAGACTTGGAGGAAATGCAGGCTCGCTGACAATCGCTTTCTTTGGCTGTTTCCACCCTGCCTGGCTGCCATCTCACCTGCTCGGAAGGCCAGCCCCACAGTGGCTGGGGCCTGCGGCCGTGCTGTTTGACTAGTGAAGCCACACTCGCCCAGTGTCTTGCCGTCGTCCAGGAGCTGGTCGTCCTGAGAAGAGAGGCAGGCAGGGTCTTGGGAGAGGCCCCAGGAGAGGCAAGTCCCAGAGACTTCTCTGGTTAGCAACTACACTGGAAGTCAGAAGAGGGAAGCGAGACAGCCCCAAGTACGGCCCAGGACCACCCTAGAGGAGACCAAACACAGTTTCCAGGGCTACACCCAAGACTTTCCAAATCAGAACCTCCCAGGGTAAGGCTCTGGAATCTGTTTCCCCCCAAACTCCAGGGAATCTAATTTCAAGAGCCAGTGACCCAATCTGGCACAGGCAGACCTGGTTTGAATCCCAGCTCCGCCACCTTGGACCACGCGGTTGATCTTTTTGCTGTGAAGTTTCCTATCTGTAAAATGGGAATTACTCCAATTCCCAACTCATACAGTGGCCAGGAGGTTTCAACAAGTGACAGGGTCACAGAAAGCAGGGAGTACAGCACGTGGAAAGAGCACATGCAGCAGGAAGGGTCCTTATCAGGGAAGCCCCAGGAGGGACAAAAGGCCCTTAGAGAATAAGGGAGTGGAGGCTCAGCCTGGAGCAAAAGGCCAGATTCCAGCCAGAATCAGATCAATGCACTTTGGTGAGGGACGTCACCCCGCCAGACTTGCCTCAGGGGCCCACACACCGGATTCCCCAGTGAAACCCCAAACCCCAAGCCATGCTTGCAGTTGGTTTGTAGGGGGGAAGTGGGGGTGGGACAAACTCTTAGAGCATTAGCAGAATGTTGAAGGGTAAACAGTTGTTGGGTGAAGAACTGGAGGGACCTGACTCATCTGGACACCCTCCATTTCTTTGTATTAAGCAGCGTCTTGGGGGGCATTGTGACTTTGATAGGCCTGCAGAGGATTAAGAGCACTGGCGTTCAAATTCTGGCTCTGCCAATGACCTTGGCCAGCTAAGCGGCCACCTCGCCGAGCCTCAGTGTCCTTAGCCGCAGAGCAAGGCTGCCAGCAGCCTGCACGTCGCGGGTGGGATCGTTGTGGGGCTCAGATGCGACGCTGGCCTTCGGCACTGAGCGCGGGGCCGGGCGCGCGACCTCGGAGCCATTCTTCCTCGAGAGCCCCGGGCAACGAGAGCTCTTGGGGCCTCACCTCCCCGAGTCCGAACGACGGGCCCACGCGGGGGAGGCCCAGGAGGCACTGTTTACATCAGCGACGCGGCCGCCCAGCGCCCACGGCCGGGGCTGGGGCGGCGGTTCCCGGCAGCGCCCGCCCCCGGCCCGGCCCCCGCTCGCCCGGCCCGGCGGGGCCGCACCTTGTACAGCCGCTGCTCGTCGGGCGGCCGCTTGAGGATGCCCTCGACGATGCGCTTCAGCTCGAACACGGTGCTCGACTCCTTGGCGTCCGTGAAGATGGTGGTCTTGTGGCGCCGGATCATGAGGAACACGTCCTGGGGGCAGCGGGCCGGCGTGAGCGCGGAGCCTGGGCCCCCCCCGCGCGGCCAGCCGCCCCCGGCCCGCCCCGGCCCGCCGCCCCTCCCCCCGCGCCCGCTCACCATCGCGGCGACTACCTCTCCCCCTCGACGCGCCGGCGCGGCCGCGCTCCGCCCCGTTCCCGGCAGCCCGCGCGCCGGCCCCCAGCCTGCCCCGCGCCCAGCGGCCCCGCCCCACCCCGCTCTGCGGGCCCGCCCCGCCCCGCGGCCGCCATTTTAACCCGTGGCCATTTTAATGCGGTGGTCGGGCGTCCAGCCGCCATCTCGGCTGCGTGGCGCGGGGTGGCGCCGGTTGGCGCGGTGGTCGAGGTAGGGGCAAAGGGTCAGGCACCAAGCACCGGAGGGACGCAGGAAGCGATGGCGCCATCTTGGGAGTGGCAGAGGCGAGGTCCCCGTGCTGATGCATCAGGGCTCGGCGCAGGCCGAGCCTTTTTTGCGGGATGGCGGCGGCTCACTTCGCGAGCGTAGGGCATCCCCACTCCCAGGGAGAGTGAATGAATGTTCTTCTGGGCCATCGGGGTGGCAAAACAGTCGCCTCTCAGTGAGAGCAGGGCTGCCATACTGGGGGCTCTGACACACGATTGCGGGGCTCCCTGGCGGCCATTGTGAGGCGGTTCTAAATTCTGGACTCTCCGGCCACCGTAGCGGAGCGCTGTCCCGCTTTCCCCGCCTCAGCCTTGGATGTCAGGGTTGCTTAATCCTGTTCGGAGGGGCTTTACGGCCTGTAGCACCCCGGGAAGTTGTTCCGGTTAGGGAGTGGGCCGGCTAATGTCCTGGGAAGCAGCAGCGGGCGTGGCCGGAGCTGGTGCTTGTGCTCTCCAGGAGGAGGAAAGGGGAGCCTCCTGCCCCCAGGGGCCCTCGGCGCCCGCCCGTTTCTTGCCCATGTCCACTCAGGCTCCGGAGTGGCCTGTACGCTTGATTTCCTTGGCTGGCTGCCCTCCTACGGGGGCATCCCTGCTGACAGCCTAGGCCTTCCTTCTTGGGCGCTGGGCACCGTTCTTCGTCGCCCCAAATTGCAGTTGAGCGAGGGAAGGCGGCTTTCCTTTCACCTAACCACTCCCAGGAGAGGGAGAGCTGCGGCCGTGTCATTGCCGGCCAGTGTCACAGAAGGCGTACATGGCATCCAGCGAGAGGCGAGCCGGTGGATGGCCCTGGCGGCCAGACAGCCCTGCGCCTGTTTAGGGCTGCAATGTGAGAAATTCTTGAGAGTGGGCGGAATCTGAAGATGCTGCTGCCTTGGCCCTGAATCAAACCTGTGGTCAACCGCGCAGGCTCTAGGTACAGAGCAGCTGGAGTTCAAATCCTTGCTCTTGCGCTGACTGGGCAGCTTTGGGCAGTTCACCTCGCCAAGGGCCACTTTCCTTCTTTTTAAGATGGGCGAACCGTTTGTGAAGTTTGTAGCGCCTCCCCAAGAGTCAGCCCTCACTAGACCTTTCATAAACTGTAACTCGTTATTGTTGACTTCTAATCTCTGGCTCCTCAGCAGCCCTCTTAAGTCCCTTCCCCTCCTGCGACTCTCCCCTCCCTCCGCCTCAAGGCAGCCCTCGCCTCGAGCCCAGGGCAGCCCTGGCTCCCTCCCAGCACCCCAGCCCTTGGACCACAGCCTGGGCTTCAGTCGCTGAGTCAGGAGGCCATGGACAGGTACCTGGAGAGGTGAGTCCTTGGCCCAGGCTGAAGAGTTCCTTCTTAATCTCTGTATATACAGAGAGTTGGAGGCTTTAGATCCTGTGCTAATGAGGTGGGAGAGCAGGGGTGGGGGGAGGGGTGGTGACAGTGGGGGCCAAGGGGATTCTGAGGCAGGTAAAGAGTGAGTTTAGGGGTGCGGGGACAGGAGGAGCCACCTCTTCACCCGTGGTGTTCTGGCCCAGCTGCAGCCTAGGCACATCGTCCTGAATCTGGGCTCTACTGGAGACCAGCATGTAGACCTCCTGGCTCGTGGGGGCTGCTCCAGCTCAGGATGCCCATCAGGAGTCACCCTGTGGGGATGAGGGGTGGGGCAGCCCACTGGGTCCCACTCCATCTCTCCAAGGATCATGCCTGTTCCCAGCCACCCTCCAGCAGACCCCCTGGGTTCAACCCCCAGCTTATTGACTGACCTTGGGCAAGGCCCTGAGCCTCCGCCTGTTTCCCATCCATGGAGGGGAATCTACAGTTGGCCCCCGTGGGGCATTTGGGAGCATGAATGAGCTGATGCGGGGAGAGCAGGGTGCCAGGCCTTGGGTAGTGACTGGTGTGTGCTTATAGCTGTCTCTGCTGTCAGAGCTCACCCAGCCTGAGGGAGGTGGCGAGCAGGGCGGGGGCTTATTTGGTGTGATCCTTACCCTCAGAGTGGGTCTCTGAGCACCCATGGTGCTGTCCACTTGGTGGGTCTGTTGTAGGAGGTGACTGCAGGCCTCCATGCCATTCAGTGCAGTGACACGTCCTGCAGTGGGAATGAGATGGGGAAGGATGTGAGTGGGGAGCAGGGCTAACCCCTCAGCCCCTGGCTCTGTCGTCTCGCTGGGTTGAGGTCCTCCTGGGGGCCATGACATACAGAATGGGAGGCTCAAGATGGTGGGTGAGCTAGCTGCCTGGCCGTTTTTGCATCTGCACACAAAGGCCTCCTGGGCCCTTGCTGCCCTCTTGCCTCAACCACCCAGTGCTCACGACAGGGACCCTTCCCTGGGCTCCAAACTAAGCCTGTAGGGTCTTGCCTGGTGGGCCCTCTCCTCCTGTCTGCTTTATTTTTTTTTTTTTAAGGAAGATTAGCCCTGAGCTAACATCTGCTGCAGGTCCTCCTCTTTTTTTTTTGCTGTGGAAGACTGGCTCTGAACTAACATCCGTGCCCATCTTCCTCTACTTTGTATGTGGGACGCCTGCCACAGCATGGCTTGATAAGCGGTGCCATGTCTGCACCCGGGATCTGAACCAGCGAACCCCGGGCCAAAGCGGAACGTGTGAACTTAACCACTGCACCACCAGGCCGGCCCCTTAACATTGTTTAATAGCACTTATCAATGACCACTAGTTATTAGTGTGCCTCTCATTTGTAGAGTGTTTTACAACTACTTTCGTCTCCATAAGGGAAGTGACATAACTCAGTGTGGAATTTGAGTCAGTCACCCACGTTCAAATCGAGCTCTACTCTTGCTGTGCGCCTTAGGGTACATCACCTAGCCTCTGGGCCTGCTTCCCCATTCATGAAATGGGAAATGAGAACACCTCATGAGTGTTCTAAGATCAACTGAGAGCACGCTTGTGCCTGGCACAGCGTATGTGTCCAGCGGGCAAAGCAATGATCACCTTAGCCGTCGTCCTGACTCTCCCAGCAGCCACGATAGTTAAGTGTTACCAGTTCAGGATACTGATGGGGAAACTGAGGTTGAGTCAGTACTCTTGGGAGAAGCTAGGCCATCTGGTTGCAGCATCACCAGCCAGAACAGGTGGGCAGCTAGGAAATGTCTGCCTTGAACAGGAACCTAGTGTTCCCTGTACTGGGGAGTTCCCAGGACCGCCCTTGCCTCCCCAGGTGCACCCTTCCAGGCTGCACAGTCTTCCAGCCTATCACCTGACAGGTGAGGCTGGGGACAGGATGCTGTTGATGCAGGGCCAGGTCACCCCTCCATGGACCTTGCTGACAGACGGGATGCAGCAGCACAGGGTGCCAGCCTGCTGGGTAGAGAAGAGCTGCGACTTGCGCAGCCCCACGAGGCTGCCACCCCAGGAACGGGCTGAGAGGAGGGGGGCTGGGAGGCTGCACTGTTGGGGTAGGAGCAAGTGGAGAGAGCAAAGGGGGTAGTCCCCCCTCCACCATTCTCAGCTTCCTCTGGAATCAGACCAGTTGGGTTCAAATCCCCTTATACCCTCTACCAGCTGCATGGATGTGGGCCCCTCAGTTTTCACATCTGACTGATGGGGAAAACCCACCTCCCAGTGTCTGTCAGGTGAGAATCCTGTGAGATGGTGCAGGAAAGCCCTCCGCAGTGTCTGGCGAGGGCTTCACGAAGAATAGCTGGTTTCTTGTCATTCACTGACCTTTCCCTTCCATGCCCAGCTCCTGCGCCTCCTGCCCCTCCCACTTCTAGCCCCTGCTTAGCTCCTGGGTGATGCTTCAGAAACACCGGGCTCTCTGAATGGAGACCCACTACTCGAGTCACACCAGGGCCAAGACCAAGGCAGCCTGGCTGCCAGCCCCTGGGTTGTTCCTGTCTCAGTGCCTTGGACGGCATCTTGAGGAAGGTCCCTTGGCTGGTCCCAGGCTAAGGGAGGGACACAAGGACAGCCGGCATCACCCAGCAGGGGCCACCAGGGTCCCACCACAGATGTACCCACAGCTTTTTGTAGGCTGGCTGTATTCCGGGCACCCTGGTCCCTGATGACGCCCCCCCAGGGGCAGTCAAGCTCTACCCCAGGTGGATGGCCCTCAGCCTGGGGGAGAGGGCAGCCTGGAGCTCCCTCGCTGCCTCAGTCCACAGACCTACCCTGTCCGGCCCAGCCCAGCAGTGACCACCTGGTGCAGCCACTCTCTCCCCTGGGAGAAAATTAGGGAGGGAGATGAGGCTCAGGCCTGTGTGGAGCAGCTGCAGCCTGCCTGCCCCCGGCTCTGCCTGTGATGACGGCCTCCCTCTCCTTCCTCCGCTGCCCCATCAGCTCCAAAGATTAGGCTTTGAATTTTCCAGGTCTCGTTCAGTTTCTTGTTCCTTCTGCAGTTCTAGAAACTGAGCTCTGTCTGTTGGTATGGGTGGTCCTCAGCCTGGGGATAAGAAGATGGCAGGGAAGGGACAAGACACTGGGTCCCAGGCACATGAGAATGGGCAGGGAGCTGCAGAAGGCCTAGGCTAGTCTCCAGATGCAGGTGGGAGGGTTCTGGGCCTGGCGGGGGGCCTGGCCAAGGCTGGGGGACAGCCCCACACTCACCCTGGTCATGGATGGGGGTGAGGACAGAAACAACGACAACAGAAGCTAAGGCCGGGCCTGGCTGGGGCCTCCTGCCCCTCCTGGGAAGAGGGCATGATGCCAGCTGCCCCAGACTCTTGAGCCTCCTAAACTGCATGGGAAGGCCAGGGCTGGTCCACACCCTGGGGCACCTCCATCACAGTGGGGCAAAATCTGTATTCATTTTCAATTGCTGTGTAACAAATGACTACAAACATAGCAGCTTAAAACAACACAAATTTATTAAACCACGGCTCTGTGGGCCAGAAGTTTGGGCAGCTCAGCTGGGCTCTCTGCGCAGGGTCTCACTGGGCTGAAATCAATGGCTCGGCCTGGCGGGGCCCTCAGCTGGAGGCTGGGTGAAGAATTCACCTCCTTGCTCATTCAGGTTGTTGTCCAGATTCGGTTCCGTGCGGTTGCAGCACTGAGGTCTCCCCTCCTGGGCTGTCAGCTGGGAGCTGCCCTCAGCTCCTGGAGGTTTCACACAGTTCCTTGCCATGTGGCCCCTCTATCTTCAAAAGCTAGCAACGAAGAATCATGTCCTTGGCGTTGAGTCCCTCTCACACTTCCAATCTCCCTGACTTCCTCCAGAAGAAGAGGGGCACACAGGCCAGACTGGGCACCGGGTCGCTTGGCCATCTCTGGGTGCCCAGGCCCAGCCCCAGGTGGGGCTCAGGGTAAATATGGACAGGAAGGGGAGAGAGTGTGAGACCCCCACACACGCAGGAGGCTCCTAGAAGAGGATAGGCAGCTCAGGTTTGGTGAGCCCCAAGGAGGAGGCAGGGGATGGACAGATGGACGGATGGCTCCTTAGTGTTATCAGGCCTCTGAGCCTCAAATCAGAAGGGGCAGGGTGGGGGGATGTGCAGGTCCCCAGGTGAACCGGCTGGCTGAGGGACCCCAGTGTCTGGCTTCAGGCGAGTGTCACTGCATCAGAGGCTGAGGTGAGCCTGTATCCAGGGGCTGTAAGTGGCCACATTGGTATAGACACCAGGACGGTTGGGCAGGGCACAGCCCTTGCCCCAGCTCACCACGCCCACCAGGACCCAGCGCCCAGACTTCACACAGGTCAGGGGTCCCCCAGAGTCACCCTGCAGGAGAAAGGTGAGCTTAGGTCCCAGCCCTCAGGGGACTTCAGATGGCAGTCCTGGGGTTTCAGTCCCCCAGGTGGTGCCTCTGGGTTGGGGGCCAGGACACTAGCCTGGAGGTGGTATCTCCTGGGTCCTGGGTTCTAGGGAGGTAGGGTGCTGGGCACAGGGGCATGGACTTGGGAGGGTCCAGGCAGCTTCGTGCACCTGGCAGGCATCCTTGTGGCCCTCGATGTAGCCGGCGCACAGGTTCCCAGGCAGCACTATGCGCTCAGCACGGGGCACGTTGGTGCCCAGGTGGTAGAGGCGGTCGCAGGCACGCACATCCAGCAGTGGCACCCTGACTCCCTGCAGAGGTCGCCACTCTGGGAGTGGCACTGGGGGGAGAGGGAGCACTTCTGAGAGCTAGGAGAGGGTGAGGCAGAAAGCAAGTGTCGTGGGAGAAGCCCTGCTTAAGAGTCGGACCTGCCAGACTAGGACTCCCCAGCCTGATTGGGAGGTTTGGGTTCCTGGAGGTTGCCCTGGGTCCCAGATTGGCGTAGTGTGGGGCTGGGATTCCCCGTGAGAGGGCAGTGTAGGGGGATCTCGGGTCCCTCTCACAATGCCCGGGTGCCCCGCCCTCTGCCTCACCTCCCGGGTGGAGGCTGCCCCAGCCAGTGACCCAGCAGGGTGTGCCGGGGGGCGGGCGGGACCCGGGCTCCGGCAGGCAGACAGGTTGGACTTGGGCGCTCAGGGGCACCGGGCGGCGCAGCTGCAGCAGCGCCAGGTCGCCGCGGGCCCCGTCCTCGGAGTAGTCGGGGGGTAGCAGCACCCTCCGCACGGGCGCCGAGAGGGCGCGGGGCGAGGCGGCACCCAGGTGCAGCGCCCCGAGGCGCACGTGGTACTCGGACGGCAGCGCCCGCCTACGAGACAGGGGAGAGGCCACTAACAGTGGACACCCCCTGCCCTAGGACTGCAGTCCCCGGCACGCAGTACCCCCTGCCTATAGGACCGCAGTCCCCGCTCCGCAGTATCCCTCCCCGCCCCACCCCAGGACCGCAGTCCCCGCCGCGCAGTCTCCGCGCCGCCGCCAGGTGGTGTCCCCGCGCCGGAGCCCTCGGGGAGCAGGGGCGCGCCCAGCCCGAGCCTGGCGGCTGGCTGCCCGCTGACCTCGGGAAGCAGTGCGCCGCCGTCAGCACCCACTGCGGGGCGATGAGCGAGCCCCCGCACACGTGCGCCCCGCGGTGCTGGATGCTCGCCTGCCACGGCCACTCTCCGTCACGGGCGTCCTGGCCCCCCACGATCCGACTAGACACGCGAGGCTGCCCGCAGGCTACGAGAGAACAAGGGGAAGGCGAGGGTGGGCGAAGGATGGGGACCTGGGAGGAGAGTGAGGGCGAGGAGACAGGGCCAAGGTCAGGGAGGCGGTGGCGCCGCGGGACTCTGAGTCTTCCTTACCTGCAGACTGCAGTGTCCCAGCAGCTCCTGGAGGAGGAAGCGGGGAAGGGACTGGATTACGGATTTGGTGTCAGATAACGGGGTGAGGGGGGTGGAACATATTTGTCACACTGACCTGGTGCCAGTCTTTTGTGCAGTCCGTTACTGGATTTAACCCTCCCCAGAGCGCTGTGAGGTGGGGACTATGCCCATTACACAGAAGAGGACATCCGGGTTTGGAGAGCCCAAGGTCAGTGACAGAAGAACTTGAACCCAAGATTAGGATGCCCTAGAGTGCTCTAGGTCAACTAGGCCAGAGAGGGGTGAGAGGGGACCTGGGAGCCAATGTCCCTGTGGCCAACACCCCTAGCCCCTGCCCCCAACTCACCCAGCAGCATTAGGAGCAGGACTTGGAGGCAGGAGGCCCCCCTCATTCTGTCTTCAGGGCAGGGCCGGGTCAGGATGGCAGTGCCCAGGGCTAGGACTCTGTCGGAGCCTGCAGGGAGAGGAGAGGAGGGTCCTAGCCCAGGGCACTAGCCCCCCAGAGGCCCTTCTGTCTTCCCTCAGCCCCTGGTTGGTCCCGGACCTATCCCCATGGTCCAGGCTCTATGCACTTCCCTCTGCCCAGGCCCCGGGGACCATGTCTGCCCCCTCAAACCCTGCAAGATTTGGGCACCCTATGCCTCCACATGAACCCTGGAGCCTGGCCCCTCCGCCAGCCTCTACTTCCATTGCCTGACAGCTGCCCTCGCTGGCCCTGGCAGCCCCTGGACCCTGCTCTCACTCTCTTGGCAGGTGCCCTCCCTGATGACTGAGCTGGGGGAGGACCTGGGGGCTTAAAAGGCCATGAGGGGGCGGGCGCCCAGCCAGGGGGTAATTAAGGAGACCAGGGCGGTACTGCGGCTTCGCCAGTCCAGCCTGGAACAAAGATGCTTTGAGCAGCGCTTTCAAGGTGGCAGGGGAAGGGATGCCTGGGTTTCTCAAAGGAAGGCTGGCTTGGGCCAAGGTGCTGAGAACTGGAGGCAGAAGCCTGGGCGCCACTGGGCCAGAGTTGGGGGCGGTGGCTGCGGTCAGGCCAGGAAGCTCTGAGGATCCTTGGCAGCTCATCTCCAAACCTGATCCTGGCTCCTGCCTCCTTGCAGTGTGGGTTGCCGTGTGAGTGCTACTGTTCTTCTTTTTTTTTTTTTTTTTGAGGAAGATTAGCCGTGAGCTAACATCTGCCACCAATCCTCCTCTTTTTGCTGAGGGAGACTGGCCCTGAGCTAACATCTGTGCCCATCTTCCTCTACTTTATATGTGGGACGCCTGCCACAGCATGGCTTGACCAGCAGTGCGTAGGTCCACACCCAGGATCTGAACTGGCGAACCCCGGGCCTCTGAAGCACAACATTCAAACTTAACCGCTGTGCCACCAGGCCGGTCCAAATGCTATTGTTCTGTCCAGAAATCCCAGCTTGGCCAGCCCCACAGGGAGCCCAGATCCCAAGCCTGGCTAAGCGCCACCCAGATCCTGGGTCTGCACCCAGGATCAAAGTGAGGAATGGCTGGTTCAAAGCTGGCAGCACTCCTTGCAAGCCAGGAGCAGACCTGACCTTGGGAAACAGTCCATTCTTCAATTTGGGGTGGCCAGGACAGTGAGGCTGCTGGTCTCAGTGAGGCTGGGAGATGCTGGGCTCAGGGCTCAGTGAAGGGCTGGGCCTGGACCATGCCCACCACCTAGAAGACTCCCTAGCCTCTTTCTACCTTGTCAAGTCCTCCTCATCCCACAGCCCGCTGCTCCATCCCCTCCTCCTGGGAGGCCTTCCTGCCTGCCATCCCTCCTCGCTGGCCTTGTCACAGTGTGAGCTGACATGTGATAGAGGAAGTTTGATTCCCCTTAGTTTGTCTCCCCTCCATGAGGCAGGATCTGGGTCTCTGTCCCTGTCTTAGCTCAAGGTGCCAGGTCCGAATACCACTGTCTGGGTGGCTTAGATAACAAAAACTTATTTCTCACAGTTCTGGAGGCTGAGAAGTCCAAGAACAAGGGGGGTCTTATTCTGAGGGCTCTTCTTTTGGCTTGTAGGCAGCTGCCATCTCGCTGGGTGCTCACAGGGCCTCTTCTTTGCACCTGTGGAGGGTGGGGGGTTGACATTCTCTGGAGTCTCTTCTATAAGGACACTAATCCCATGGGATCAGAGCCCCACCTTTCTGACCTCATTTAATCTGAATTACTTCCATAAAAGGTCCATCTCCAAAGACAGTCACATTGGAGGTTAGGGCTTCAGTGGAGGAATTTTGGAGAGGACACAGACATTCAGTCCATAACAGTCCCCAATGGCCACAACAGTGCCCAGTGTAGAGTGTGCACTGAGTATTTGGGAGTGAGTGAAAGGGCAGCAGGCTGGGGGTGAGGGCGAGGAATCCAAAATGGGACCTGGTGGTGGCTGGGCCCTAGCCCTTGGTGAGGAGCAGAGGGCAGGCGGGCTCAGGCCTGACCTCTGCTGTCCATGCCCCAGGACCACACTCCAGCCCACACTCCGGTCTCGAGTCGGGCTGCAGTGCGCCCTCCCTCCAGCCCTGAGACCTTGGGGGAGCTTCCTCTTCTGTACAGCCCCCCTCTTGGATTGCTGTGAAGACTAGTGGGTTAGTCAGCTGCCCAGCGCAGGGCTCGGAGCAGTGCCTGCCTCACATCCATGCCAGAAAAGTGCTACGAGAATGAAAGACACATGGTCCTCTCATCCTCCCTGGTCCACCTCCCTGATCCAGCTCCTGACCTGGTCACCCCAGCTCAGCTGCCCTTAGATGACTCAGCTGGTCGGAGTGGGGTCAGGAGAGCAGTGTTCCCCTTGGTGCAGAGTTGGGGGCAGCTGGAGAGGCTGGTGGGAGTGAGAGTGACAAGGAACCCTGGGAACATACAGCCATCTCTGGGGACCTGGGCCAAAGTTGAGAGGGGAGCCAGCTGGAAGGCTGACGTCCTATGTAGCAGGAGACCTGGGTCTCTGCCTGTTGGAATTGGGGTGAAGGGGGAAGGCGGGGGGAGGGTCTGGAACTGGCTGAATAATGGACAGTTGAACCTTGAGGGGAGTAGGAAAGGAACCCTGGAAAGGGTCCCCAACCCCTGTCTCAGATTGAGAAAGTGGCGCGCAGACCCCTGCTGGGCTCACAGCCCCTTCAGCCCCACTGCAGAAATGGCCCCTGGGCTCTACTCGCCCTGGGAGGGTGCCTCACAACCAGCCTCCTCAGGGCCAGAGCTGAGTCAGCCCACCTTTTTCTGGTGCCAGACCTGCCCCTAGTCCCACGATGGGCTAATGACCCAAACTGGGGCCATCATCCCACTGTTTCCTCGAGGTCACAATGATTGGTCAAGAGGTGACACATGACCCAAACCCAACCAATTAGAATCATCCCCTGGGATTTTTACCCTGGAAGAGGGAGAGAGAACCCCTTGGGGCTCAGCCATAGCCGTGGCCACAGGCGAGGACTCTCAGCTGCTCTGAGAGCCTGGAACCTTCCAAGCTGAGAAAGAAGGTCCCGTGGTGTTGGAGCTCCTTATTCCAGTCATCCTTGCCCTCTCCGGGCTGCCCTTTATCCCTCTGATGCAACTTTCCTTCACTCATGCTAGTTCCAGGGGATTCTGTTGCTTACAACCAAAGTCTCTAAATGCCAAGGAGGAAAACAAAATAACTCTATTAACAGCCCCAGTGGCCCCAGAGCACACTCTGACAAAGGTGGGGGGAAGGTGTGCCCCAGCCTGCTACCCTTTCTAGGTGTGTCTCAGTGTGGCAGTGCCCAGCCCACTGTCCACAGCACAGGACTCATCTCTGACAAATGCACAGCCAGCCCTTGGCCAGACCCAGGCGCACCCGGAGAACTGGCAGTGGGAGGAGGTGGGGGTGGTTGTCCTGGGGAGACCAGACCAGACAGCAGCAGCCTCCTCAGAACCAGCTGGTGTGCACTGTTGTGGCAGATCCTGGGATGGCTGTAGCCAGAGCCCCACATCATGTGGACCTAACAACCAGGGGTTGTCCACGTCAGCCTGGCAGAGATAAAGCTGTACTGGTGAGCCAGGCCATGGGAAGGGGTTACGCTGTGGCACTTGGCAGGGGTCCTTCTGAGCCTCTAGGTAAGTGGCCCCGAACATGACTCTGTGGGTGACGTGTGCCTAGGTAGGTGCCAAGGTGTTCCTGTGGATGAGTCTGTCACACAGGCCCTGGGCCACCAGAGGCTACTCTGCCGCCGCTAGAGGAGGGGCAGTGTCAACCCTGCCAGGCGGTCCCACAGGGCATTGTCACAGGCATTAAATAGTACCATCCTCCAGCAACACCTGGGACACCAGGGTGACAAATTCTCTTCTCAATGGAGGGCCTTTGGGGGAGGTGAGATGGGGCCACCCTCAAGGCCACTGTCCTGGGGAGGGTGGGTGGCAGGACTGGAAATCTTGACAATGCAGGAGAGTTCTGCAGGAGACCCGAGGAGACATGTGAAGACCCCGCCATCCAGGGATCTGCTGGCCCCTCCAAGTCAGGCCTGGACAGGTCCACATACAGTGAGAGGTGGACACCGGCCCTTGTGAGCTAGGTGGCTTGGGCAGTCCTGTCACCCCGCTGAGCCTCGGTTTCCTCACTGTGAGGGGGGAGGGAAGTTCAGCCTCACAGTGCTGCACGGGGCACGACTCAAGTGCAGTGCCCTGTAAACCTGCCTGGCTGTCAGGGTTGGGGCAGAGCTGAGGAGGGCCCTCCACTCTGAAGACTCCCACCTGCTTCTCCACAGCGGGGGCTGTGGGGAGAGCAGAGGGGAGCAATCCAGGCCCCCCAGAGGTTCTCACACTTTCCTCCGCTCACAGCATTGGGGGATCTTGTGAAAATGCAAGTCTGCCTGAGCAGCTCTGAGGTGCCCCTGAGTTTGCCCTGCTGGCCTGGGAACACTGAGGCAGGGTTCTGGGACCCCAGCAGGGGGCGAGGCACAGTGGAGGCTGCCCAGTTCCCCTGATGGCTTGGCAGTGGCTCCCCAGGCACTGAGCCTCCCTGGGGCTGCTCCAGCTTGGAGTGCCTGTGCCCCCAGGACCACCCTCCACCCATAGGAGGTCAGGGGAGAAATGCCCACGCCCAGCATCCTTGTCCTCCAGGGGGCCGATGCTGAGGTGCGTGCCCCACGGTTCTTAGAGGGCCCAAGCCGGACTGTGCCTCAGTCACCCACAACGGTAATCTCCTCGTTTGGGCAAACATCATTGGGTTTCTTCCCTCCCTGCCTCAGTTTCCCCACTCCTCACTGGGGCTTTTGATATCACCTCCCAAATAAGCTATCTGCACCCCAGTCCCAGCTCCAGGTCAGCCTTTGGGGGACAGTGGTGAGACTAGGAGCATCTCTGTGATGGGGAGCACCAGCATGAGCATGGGGGTGCTCAGGGGGTGTCCTTCACAGCACCCCCACTCATCCTCCTAGCCCCCAGGGACCCCGGCACCACTAATGTCCTTCCATAAACTCTCTTTCTGATTGAACTGATCTGAGAGGGTTCTGCTGTTTGCAACCAAAACCTGTACAGTGCAGACAGGTGGAGAAAGATTTAGGAGTTAGGGATGGGTCCTGGGATGGACGGGACATGGGTGACCATGAGGGAGCTGTCCAGCGGGCCACTCAGGTCCACAGATGCTCTGCACGGCATCAAATTGAACATGCACATGTGTTTATTAGAAATGAGACAGAAGGGGACTGGGCCTGACCCAGCAGGCAGTCCTGCCACTGGGATGCTCACAGCCCTAGATGAATTTTCTGGCACTGTGGTAACTACTGCATCCTCACAGGCTCAGGTGCGTACAGCCAGCTGCAGGAGTGGGGCAGCCCAGAGCAGAGCGAGGGGCAGCAGCAGCTGAGTGGGGTCTGGCTTTGGTGTGCTGCGGCCCACCAGCGTCTGCATCCAGCTGAAGTACCTACTAACGTTGGTGTAGATACCGGGCCGGTTGGGCCTACCACAGCCCGATCCCCCACTCACGATTCCAACCTGAATCCACAGCCCATTCTTTTGACACACCACAGGTCCACCTGAGTCACCCTGGGGAGCAGCATGAGTGAGCCAGGCCAGGGGTAGGGCAGGAGGGGCTAGTGGAGGGTGGGAGAGTGGGAGGGACTGTGGGCTGGGCCGCCTGGGTGCAAATCCTATTCCTCCCCTGGAAGCAAACAAGCCCCAGTTGCTGTATCTGCAAAGGGGCCACAGTCTCCACCCGCTGGGTTTCACATGAGGAACAAAGGAGGGACAATTAAAGTAAAACAAGAAGCTTGTTTTACAGGCTGGTTAAATAAGGGATACAATTGTTTTCTCATGAATAAACTCTGAGGGTCGGTTGGTGGGGGTCATGGGGGTTGCTCTCAGGCCCAAGGTTGGGAGGGGTGGTGTTTGGTTCCAGCAAGGCCCTGGTTTGGGCAGGGGCACTCACTCTGCAGGAGTCAATGCCGCCTTCCTCAGCACCAGCACAAATCATGTCTTCGCCAACTCCCCTGAATATACTAGGCTGTCCGAACAGGTAGTTACACCTGGAATTGTTTATGATGGCGACCTCCACTTCCTGGAGATTGTAGGGAGGCAGCAGAGCTGCCGGAGGTTGAGGGTGGGAGAGAGAAAGACAACAACCTTAGCCTCTCCTCTGCCATCTGAGACAGGGAGAGGCTGAAGGGGGGGTGGACTCCCCAGGGCACCCACAGGGCCTGGGCCATTGCTCTAGCCCAGCAGCCAGCACATTGTGGGTGATGAACAATCTCACAGAAGGACCCAATGGATGGACAGGCTGTTAAGCTCCTCCCTGAGACTCAGTTTCCCTATTTGTAGAATGGAGATGACAGACCCTGCCTGAGCCAGTGGGGAGATTCCTTGGCCAAAGATGCACAGGGGGAGAGGCTGACACAGCTGAGATCATTAATGATTAATATACTGCAGTTGCCAGATCCAGGCCAAAAACTTCTCAAATTTTATGAAAGATATGAATCTACAAACTCAAGAGGCTGAACAGCTCCAAGGAAGATAAACACAAAGAGATCCACACTGAGATACATTTTCATCAAAATATCAAGAGACAAAGACAAAGGGGGAATTTTGTAAACAGCAAGAGAGAACCTACACATCAAGTATATGGGATCTTCAACAAGATTAACAGCTGGATTCTTTTCAGACACACTGGAGGCCAGGAGGCAGTGGGATGACATATTAAAGTGCTAAAAGAATAAAACAGTTAAACAAGAATTCTATACCAGGCAAAAATATCCTTCAAAAAATAAAGGAGAGATGAAGACATTCCTAGGTAAATGAATGCTGACAGGGTTCCTCACTAGTAGATGTACCCTACAAGAAATGGAAAAGGGAGCCCTTCATGCTGAAATGAAAGGGCTCTAACCAGTAACTTAAACTCATAGGAAGAAATAAAGACCACCAGTAAAGGTAACTACATAGATAAATATAAAAGCCGGTATTATTATAGTTTTGGTTTATAACTTCTATTTTCCAATATAATGTAGAAAGTAAATGCATAAAACAATAGTTATAAATCTCTGTTAATGGTCATACAATATATAAAGGTGTAAACTGTGACAATAACAACTTAAAGGGGAAGAAGAGAGCTGTATAGGAACCGAGTTTTTGTATACTATGGAAGCTAAGTTGGTACTAATTTAAAATAGATTGTTATAACTTTAAGTTGTTAATTGTAATTCCCAGGGCAACCACTATGAAAATAACTAAAAAATATGCAGAACAGGAAATGAGAAGGGAGTCAATACAGTACAGTAATAAAAATCAATTAAACACAAAAAGAGGAAATAAGAAACAAAAAGATATGACAGATACAGATATAAAAAATATGACAAGATACAGAAAACAAACAGAATAGTGGCAGAAGTAAGTCCTTCTTTATCAGTAATTTTAATGTAAATAGATTAAACACTCCAATTAAAAGGCAGAGATTGGTAGAATGGATTAAAACACAGGATCCAACTATAGGCTGTCCTCAAGATAATAATTTTAGATCCAAAGGCACACGCAGGTGGAAAGTAAAGGTTAGAAAAAGAGATTCCATGCAAACAGTGACCCAAAAAGGGCTGAGGTTGCTACACTAATGTCAGATCAAATAGACTTTCAGTTAAGGCTTGTTACAAGAGTCAAAGAAGGACATTGTATATTGATGTAAGTGTCAAATCTCTCAAGAAAATATAATAATTATAAACATCTACACACCTAACAACTGAGCCCCAAAATATATGAAGCAAAATTGACAGAAGTGGTGGGAGAAATAGATAGCTCTACAATAACAGCTGGAGACTTCAAGACCCCACTTTCAATAACGGATGGAACAACCAGAGAGAAGATCAACTAGAAAAGAGAGACCTTGAACAACACTGTAAATTAACTGGCCTAACAGACATATACAGAATAATCCACCCAACCAACAGCAGAATACACATTTCTCCCAAGTGCATGTGGATCAGGCTTCAGGATAGACAATATGTCAGGCCAAGACATAAGTTGCAGTAAATTAGAAAAGACTGAAATCATGAAAAACATATTCTCCAGCCACAATGGAATGAAGCTAGAAATCAATAATAGAAGGAAAACCTAAAAATCCACAAATATGTGGAAATTAAAGAAGTTACAAGGATAATTAGAAAATACTTTGAAATGAATGTAAATGAAAACACAACATACCAAAACTTATGGGATGCAGCAAAAGCAGTTCTCAGAAGGAAGTTTATAGCTGGAAATGCCTGTGTTAATAAAGGAGAAAAACTCTAAATCAATAACCTAACTTATACCTTAAGGAACTAGAAAAATAGCAAACTAAACCCTCAGGTAGAAGAAGAAAGGAAATAATAAAGAAAGGAATGTAAAAAATCAAACTAGGAAATAGAAAAACAATAGAGAAAATCAGCACAACCAAAAGTTGGTTCTTTGAAAGATCAACAAAATGGACAGTGAAGCAGGGACATTACTACAGTACCCTTGTGGAAATAATAAAGACTCTACGGGAATACTTTGAATACTCATATGCCAACAAATTAGACAACCTAGAGGAAATGGACAAATTCCTAGAAACACACAAACTGCCAAAACGGACTCAAGATGAAACAGAAAATCTGAACAGACCCATAATAAGTAAAGAGATTGAATCAGTAGTCAGAAACCTCTCAACAAAGAAAAACCTTGGACCAGATGGTTTCAATGGTGAATTCTACCAAACATGTGAAGAAATTAACTTCTTGAACTTTTCCAAAAAAATAGAGGACGAAAGAATATTTCCTAACTCATTCCATGAGACTAACGTTACCATGACCTCAAAGCCCAGACAAGGACACCACAAGAAAAAGAAACTACAGAGCAATATCCATTATGAATATATATGCAAAAATTCTCAACAAAATACTAGCAAACTGAATCCAGCAGCATAATGAAAGAATTGTACAGCATGACCAAGTGAGATTCATCCCATGAGTGCAAGGTGGTTCAACATAAGAAAATCAATCAATCTAACGCACTACATACCACATTAATAGAATGAAGGGGGAAACCACATGATCATCTTAACTGAGGCAAGAAAAGCATTTGGCAAAATCCAACACTCTTTCACTATAAAAACATTCAATCAACCAGGAATAGAGGAAACTTCCTCAACATGATAAAGGTCATATGTGAAAACCCCACAGCTAACATCATGCTGAACGGTGAAAATCTGAACGCTTTCCCCCTAAGATCAGGAACAACACAAGGAGGCCAGTTTCTGCCACTTCTACTTAACATTTCACTGGAAGTTCTAGTCAGGAAAATCAGGGAAGAAAAAGAAATAAAACGCATGCAACTTGGAAAGGAAGAGGCAAACTATCTCTGTTCACAGATGACAGGATATATATGGAGAAAATCATAAAGAATCCACAAAAAAGGACTAGAGTTAATAAATGAGCTCAGCAAATTTGCACAACCCAAGGTCAAGACACAAAAGTCAGTTATATTTCTATCTACCACCAATGCACATTTCCGAAGGGAAATTTAAAAAGAAATTTCATTTACAATAGCATCAAAAAGAATAAAATAGGAATAAATTTAATTGAGGAGATGAAAGACTTGTACACAAAAAACTACAAAACGTTGCTGAAAGAAATTGAAGATGAACTAAATAAAGGGAACATATCCTGTGTTCATGGATTGGAGACTGAATGTTATTAAGATGGCAGTACACCCCAAAGCAATCTACAGATCCAAGGCAACCCCTATCCAAATACCAATGGCCTTTTATCAGAAATTGACAAGTTGATCCTAAAAGTCAAATGGTATATCAAGAGACCCCAAATAACCAAAATAATATTGAAAAGTAGAACAAAGTTGGAGGTCTCACACTTCCCAATTTCAAAGCATACTATAAAGCTACAGCAACCAAACAATGAGGTCCTGGCATAAGGATAAACATAGAGACAAATGGAATAGAATTGCGAGTCTAGAAATAAACCCATATATCTATGGTCAACCAATTTTTGACAAGGGTGCCCAGACAATTCAATAGAGGAGAGAACAGTCTCCTCAACAATGGGTGCTTGGAGAACTGGATATCCTACTGCAAGGACTGCTACCTCACAGCATCATAAAAAACCAACTCAAAATGATCAACGACATAAATGTAAGAGCTAAAGCTATAAGACTCTTCAAGAAAACATGGGAGTAAATCTTTGTGACCATGAATTTGGCAATGATTTCTTAGATATGACATCAAAAGCATAAGCAACAAAAGAAAAAGTAAATATTTGGACTTCACCAAAATTAAAACATTTTGTACATCAAAAGACACTATGAAGGGGGCTGGCCTTCTGGAGTAGTGGTTGAGTTCAGCATGCTCCACTTTGGTGGCCCATGTTCACAGGTTCAGATTCTGGGCATGGACCTACACCACTATCAGCCACGCTGTGGTAGAGCCCACATACAAAATAGGGGAGGACTGGCACAGACGTTAGCTTGGGGCTAATCTTCCTCAAGCAAAAAAAGAGGAAGATTGGCAACAGATGTTAGCTCAGGATGAATCTTCCTCAGCAAAAAAAAAGAAAAAGAAAAGAAAAGAAAAAAAGACTATCAAGAAAGTGAAAGTAGCCTACAGAATGGGAGAAAATATTTGCATATTTGCAAATCATATATCTGATAAGGGTCTAGTATCCAGAATATATAAAAAACTATTACAACGGAACAACAAAGACAACTCAATCTATGTATGGGTAAAGCACTTGAATAGGCATTTCTCCAAGAAGACATACAAATGGCCAACAAGCACATGGAAAGATGCTCAACATCACTAGTCATTAGAAAAATGCAAATCAAAACCACAGTGAGATACCACTTCACACCCGCTAGGATGGTCAAAATAGAAAAACTGGAAAATAACGAGTGCTGTGGAGATTGGGGAGAAATTACAACCCTCATTCATGGTTGATGGGAACGTGGAATGGTGCAGTTGCTGTGGAACACCGTCAGTTCCCCAAAAAGTTAAACAAAGAATTGCCACGTGATCCAGTAATTACACTCCTCAATATATACACAAAAGAATTAAAAAGAGGGGTTTAAACAAAAATTTGTATACTAATGTTTATAGCAGCTCTATTCACAATACTCAAAAGGTAGAAACAACACAGATGTCCATAATGAATGAACGGATAAACAAACTGTGTTATATCCATACAACGGACGTAATATTACTCAGCCATAAAAAAGAATGAAATTCTGATACATGGATGATCTTGAAAACATTTTGCTAAGTGAAAGAAGCCAAACACAAAAGGTCACATGTATGATTCCATTTACATGAAATATCCAGAATAGCTAAATCCAGAGAGATGAAAAGCAGGTTAGTGGTTGCCAAAGGCCGGAAGGAGGGGGTAATGGGAGTGACTGCTGAATGGCTATGGGATTTCCCCCGGCAGTGATGAAAATGTTTTGAAACTTGATAGAGTTGATGGTTATACATTGTGAATGTACTAAATGCCACTGAATTGTCTACTTTAAAGTGGTTAATTTAATGTTATATGAACAAAATAAAGAAAAAAAAAAGGAATGACGTATAGACACACAGACTACAACATGGATACACCTTGAAAACATTATCCTAAGTGAGAGAAGCCAGGCACAGAAGAGCACATTGTGTGTGATATGAAGAGTCCAGAATAAGTAAATCCATAGAGGCAGAAAACAGATTAGTGGTTGCCAGGAGCTACGGCCCTAGGACAATGAGGAATTGAGAGCAACAGCTAGTAAGTATGGGATTTCATTTTGAGAGGATGAAAATGCTGCGGTTAGACAGCGGTGATGGTTGCACAACTCTATGAATACACTAAAACCCACTGAGTTGTATACATTAAAAGAGAGAATTTTATGGTTTGTGAATTAAATCTTAATTAAAAACCAAAAACAATGCCAGAGGCCTTTCTTACAAGGACCCGCCCTCCCCAAACTCCCACACCCCTGCAGGCTGGCGGGTGCAGGCTGAGCCAAGCTGGCCCCCCTCTCCACCCTGGCTTCCGGCTCACAGTCTCTGGAAGGGAGAGGAACTCGGTGGGGTACAGAGGTGCTGCCCTCTCAGGAGGAGCAGAAGGAAGCAGGAGAGGAGAGAATGCTGAGCAGGCCAAACGCGGGCCCAGCTGTACAGGGACCAAGGTGGGGGCTGCTGTGGCCCAGCCGGTGATAGAGCACAATATGCCCTTTCCCCACCCATTTGTCCCCAGCCTCACGATTGGTCTCATTGAGGAACCCCCAGCCGGTCACCCAGCAGTTGTTCCGGTTCTGGAACTCGGAGGAGGAGGCCTGGACACAGACGGGCTGGATGTACTTATTGTAGGTGACGAAGGACGACAGCTTCAACAGGGCGATGTCATTGAATAAAACTCCCTTGAATTCGGGGTACATAATAATATCCTGCACCTTGTATCGATGGTAGAAGGCCCACAGGTTCCAGAAAGGTGGCCTAGCAGAGTGCTCACCAAACTGGACTGTCCACTCATAGGGATCCTTGTTCCTGGCAGGGGAGGAGAGAGGGGCCACCTGCGCATCCCGGGCCGGCTCCATGAGGTGAGACTGCCGGGGCTGCTGCTGGGGCTCATGCGGGATGCTGTCAACAGGTCTTCTTACAGGCCAAAGCGTCCAGGGGAGAAAGGGTGAGAGCCCACAGAGGCCACCACCAAAGTCCCAGACCCTGGGGGTGGGGGGAGGGGTGCCTCCCTCTGCCTCTCATCTGGCCAGTCACTCAACCAGCCCCTCTCCTCCCCAGCCCACCTAAGGAAAGAAGGAGCAGATGCACGGGTGCCAAAGTGGGACACTCAGCAGGGTGGAGTCAGAACAGCTTCCGAGGCGGCTGTCAGCCCAGGCCAGGCTCTGTGCCCAGCACTTACCCGGCTCAGCTCATTCCTCCCACCCCTGGGACACCTCCACGGGGGGTGGGATGAGGAAGGGGAAGGCTGGTGGTGTCATTTGGGGAGAAGAGAAGACAAGAGAGAAAAGAAAAGAACACGACACACCAATGTGCACGGGAACGTTCTGGAAGAAAGTTCTGGAAGAACCTGAACCGGGTCCTTCCAGGGGCACTAACGGGAACTCGTGTGGATGTAACTGACTGGGACTAGGTCTGGGGCTCAGGAGAACAGAAGGGCCGGGGGGTCGCGCACGTCCTGGTGGAGCCTCAGCCTCCACCCACCCCCAGACTCACTTTACAAAGCAGTGCGCGGCCGAGAGCACCCAGCGGTGGTTGAGCAGGGTCCCTCCGCAGTGGTGGCCTTTAGGCAGGCGCAGGCTGCCCATCCACGGCCAGCGCCCGTGCACCGATTCTTGTCCGCCCATCACGAGCGAGTGGATGGTCTGTCGGCCACAGGGCCCTGGGATGGACAGTCGGACACGCGGCTGAGCTGCAGGAGGCAGGCTCACCCTCGTGCCCTCGCCCACTGGGGTGCGCGAAGGGAAGGGGCTCTCCGGGAAACCGCGCGCGTGCTGGGGTCGTCAGCCCACGGAGAAGGGGATGCTGGGAGCCCTCCCCACGTGGTCCGCAGGTGCCCGCCCCTTTCCCCCACGGTCCCATCAGTTACATGTGAGCAACGACGAGTTCTCGAAACCTGGAGTCGGGGAGAGAAAAAGATGAGGCGCCCTTTGCGCTCCGGCCCAGGTGCCTTACGCAGGGAAGCGCGCGTCCTGGGCGCCTTACCTGGAAACAGCACGTCCTGATCCTGCAACCCTGAGGGGAGACGAGAAGGTCAGCTGCCCTGGGTGTCCACGCGCCCCATCCTCCCCCATCACCCCTGGGTCGGCCGGCAGCTCCCGCCTGAGCTCACCCCGCTTCCCGAGTTCGACTCCCACCAACAGCTGCGCCAGCAGCAGCGCCCCGAGCCGGACGTCCATGGCCTGCTCTCGGGCCCGCCGCTTGGCGCCCCGTCTGCTTCCGCCTGCTCCAGGGCCCGGCGGGGCGCCCCCTGGGGGAGAAAGAGCGACAGGAACCTTGGCCCCCACCGTCTGCCCCCTTGACCTCTCCGGGTGCGAGAGCTGTTTGGGAACATGATACCTCACAGTGCCCCAGCTTTGAGCTCGTGCTGGGGCTGGGTCCCCCAACCACGCCCCTTGATGTGGCCGGGGAAGCAGCGCGCCCCCACAATCCCTTTCTTGTCTGCAACCCTGGGGTTCTGGCTGCCTCCTTTTCTACCCACTCCTTCCTCCAAGAAGGCTCAAGGACGTGGCCCACAGCCAGGCCTTCCAAAGGTACGATAACGAGTCCTTGAGTGCCCACTGGAGGCCTAGCACTGTGGGCTGAGGCGGGAAGAGAGGTTCCCTTGCAGGACTTCCTGGGGGAAATGCAGGCCTTGGGTTTTGTCCTCCCTGCTGGTCCCCGCCTGCCCTGGCTGCCCCTTGGCCGCAGGCCTAGCCCCTCTCATCACCCTCCTCCAGATTAAATCGTGAAAGTTGAATTGGCCTTTCACAAACTTTTTTGCCCGGGGTTTTAGGGGGAAGGAAATTGCCAAAATGGGAGAGAGACACCGCTAGGCTGTCCATCTCAGTGTCACTGTGAGCAGTGACTCTCCAGACAGGGGTCCTAGGAGGACCGTGCCTGCTCGGTGCCCCTCTGCGTGTCCTGAACCAGGTCCAGGGTGGGGTTCGCAGAGCGATGAGTTTCCCAGCATTGGCTTCTGGGGCTCCCTCCAGGCAGGGGAGCCAGGCTGGAACCCGCAGGAGGTGTCCACTCTGTGGGAACCCTGGGTCTTGGGCCTGGCCCTGGGGTCACCCCAACGGGCCTGGGTGGTGACTATCATGGGAATCAGCTGCTGGCAGCAGGGGCAGGCAGAGCCAGGGTCCCCGCCTGGAGCAGGGAGAGAGGGCTCCAGATGATGTCCTCGATCCAGAGTACGCTGAGGGAGATGCCCATGAGACACCAAGCCATTGGTAACTACAGAACCTTCTCGAGAGGATGCAGGCGGCCTGTCACCAAACCTCCTTGACTGCACACACTGGCGTGACCCCCGCCAAGTCACCCTACAGAGAGAGGGCCAGTGGGTGTGGGCTCAGGCTGGCAGAGTCAGGAGCAGCATGGGTCCCAGGGAAGCCAGGGCTAGGTAGGGACTGGGTCCCTGGGCATGGCAAGGGGATGAGTTTTCCCCGACATAGTCCTTAGCACCTGAGCATTTGTGACTGGCCAGTCTCCTGGGAACTCCCTACAGTCAAGGCCAAGGGTGGCTCATTGTCCAGGAGGCAGCACCAGAAACCCCCCCTGGCTCGGGAGGGAGGCCCAGGGAGCCCCTTCTCCACTGTAGCCCTAGGGATCGCTTAAGCCGCAAACCCTGGGACTCCCCACGGTCCTTGAGAGCCCCTTCCTCTGGCTCTCCCCCACTCTGGCCACCTGCCTGTCCCCTCCCCCTGCCGTCCTTTCCTAGTGAGCTCCAAGCTTGCTTCGGCCGTGGGGTCGCCTCTCCCTGCAGACTCCTCCCAGATGGTCACACGGTGGGCTTCATCACAGCATTCAAGAGAGAAAAGAAAGAGATGAAAACGAGGCCAGAGTCAAGATGATGGTTAACATGACCTGCTCAAGGCTGGACTATGGGCAGAAATAAAAAAATTACATTTTAACTTTGACTGTCACCGCATGGCCAGAGAACAGTGCCGTGGTCCTGCCCTGCAGTGAGGACATTTAGAAAGCCCCGGCATGAGATCCACTCTAGCGGGGAAGGACTGGCCTCAGAACCGGACTCAGCCTTAACCGTGCACGCTCTGCACTCTGCCTTTAAAAACCAGCCACCCCAAGACTGAAGGGGGTTCACCTATCAACTTGCCGGTTGAGGTGTACTTCCCCGGTTTGCAAACCCTTTGACAAAGCCTCTCTTTTCTTTAAAACTTATCTTTAGGGGCCGACCCAGTGGCATAGTGGTTAAGTTCTTGCGCTCCGCTTCGGCGGCCCAGGGTTTGCCGGTTCGAATTCCAGGCATGCACCTAGCACCCCTGGTCAAGCCATGCTGTGGCAGCACCCCACACAGAGGCACTAGAAGGACTTGTAACTAGGATATACAACTATGTGCTGGGACTTTGGGGAGAAAACAAACACAAACTTATCTTTGCGTGGTAAAGCTGTACATTTTGGCTAACACAAGTCTCACGTCACCTCCTCAGCAGGGCTTTCCCTGCCCTCTTCCATCTAAAGTGAACCCCATATACTTCCGCTGACTGTCTGTCTCACTACCATGTTGTATTTTCTCCCTAGAACGTGGAAACATCCAAAATCATCTTGTTTGGTCATTTGCGCATGTGGCTGTCAGATGCCCCCAAGGACTGTGTGACACGCTTGGTGAATGTTTGTGGAATTGAAGGGTTGATGGAGGATGACAGGAAAGTGTGGCAGAGGGAGAAAAGGAAGGAGAAAAAAGAGGGATGCAGATTGGCAGAGGTTCTGGGGGGGGAGGGGCTCTGGCTCGGGGTGCCCAGTCGTCACTGTCATAAAGGCATCTGCTGTGGAGGGGGCACCTGCTGAGGTTGGTGGCCCAGGAGCGGCCCTGACCATGGGCTTCTCCAGGTGGCCCCTCGATGCCCCTTGGGGAATGTCAGCTCTTTGGAATCCAGAGACAGAGTCTGCAAGGCTCAAGGTGGCCCTCAGAGGTCACTGGGGCCCCTACAGGTAGGTGAGGGGGTAGCATGTCCTGCCCTCCCTCCCTCATCCATGCTGTCACACCTGGCTGCCACCTCACAATGTCCCCACAGGAGAAGCCTGGAGAAGGTGGGCAGCAGTTGGAGTTCACCTCCATGGTTGCATGTGCAGGAGGGGTCTCCTGGGCGAGGGAAGAGGGGCTCACACTCCTCCCTGGAGCAGCCCAGCTGGTTCCCTAGCACGGCGTCCCAGAGCACACATGTCAGATACGGGCAGTGTCGGGGGCCTTGAGTGCATGGTGACCGCAGTGATGTCACTGGTGGTCAGCCCACAGCTGTAGTCGGGATGCGGGACGATCTTGGAGACCGAGTGCAGGCTCATTTCCTCCAGGGTCCGCTGTAACGCCCAGGTCCAGTGACCTGTGGCTGTCCCTAGCCACCCGCCCCCCCGCCATCCTACCTGCAAGGCTATTCTCTATTTCCACCCAGCTGCCCCTCACCCTGGCTAGTCCCAGGGACCAGGAGTGCCTCCCAGGCTGTCTGGCCATCAGGCGACAGCCCTGGAGGCAGACAGCAGGATACGTGGGCCCCCTGCATCCAGAGAAGGCTCCAGGGAGGGGTGCCTAGGTTCAGGTGAGCTTGGCATCAAGGGCAGAGGACACTGTGGAGAAAGTCCTGGAGAGTGATCTGCAAGGGACAGGTGGGAGCTACAAAAGGTGGAAAGTCCTTGGCATGCTGCCTGAGGGCAGAGGGAGCTGTTGAAGTGTGTGGCCACTGGGCTCGGTGTGGGTGGGAGAGCCAGGCACAGGTCAGGAGTGTCCCAGGACAGAGGCTGAGGCTCCCACCCAAAGGGGCTCAGCCTGCCCTTCCTTCCTCCCTCCCATCTCCTCTGCATAGTGGCCCACAGGGGCCCCCACTCACACCCTTGCCCCTGCCTGAGGTCCCAGGCCTGTGCTCCCTCCTCAGCTGCCGGCTTACACATTTCCAGCCAGTTCCCAGGCTTCCCCCAGAGACTGGGGCTGGGAAGAGGGAGAGAGATGGAAAACAAGCTCAGCCTGGCCCCAGCCTTTGCCCTTCATGTCGCAGCGATGTGGATTCACCCCCAGTCCAGCCCATGACCCTGGGACTCACCCCCAGCCCTGCCATGACCCTGGGACTCACACACAGCCCTTCCATGACCTTGGGACTCACACTCAGACCTGCCATGACCCTGGGATTCACCCCCAGCCCTGCCACGACCTTGGGACTCACCCCCAGCCCTGCCATGACCCTGGGATTCACCCCCAGCCCTGCCACGACCTTGGGACTCACCCCCAGCCCTGCCATGACCCTGGGATTCACACCCAGCCCTGCCATCACCCCAGGACCCCCAGGACATGTTGCTCTGCCATCCCCTGAGCTTAGGGACAGGGCTGCTGGGGAGAGTGGGCTCCGGCAAGCCCTGGAGCTTGCAGCCCTCAGTTTCCCTGTCTGAAAGATGGAGATAATAGTAATGTGCTCCTCGCAGGGCTGCTGTGAGCATCCAGTGACATCCTAAGGGTAAAGCTCCCACACACAGGAGTTCTTTCACATGACACCTCTGGGGTCCCTGAGGCACAGGGAGGAATGCCCTTCTGCCAACTCATCTTTATTGCCTCTCAGACAGACACACCTGCAAAGGCACCAGCCCAACACCAGAGGCTGGACACCCACTTCCAAGAGTCTCAGAAACTCCCAAAGGAATCCCTGAGCGTGGGGGCACCTGGAGACTCAGCTCTGAACGGTGGCCAAGGAGCGGGAAACAGCAGGCTTTGTCTGTGGGGGTTCCCAAGGCGTCAGGGAGGGCGAGAGGGCAACTTAGGGCCCGTGGGGGACACGTGAGAGGCTGACCAGGGAGAGCTTGGGGAAGCGGTCCCTGCAGGAAGCCGCCTCCTGCCCTCCTGGCAGGGAGCGGAGAGAGGGATGCGTTTGGAAGGCAGGGACTAAGGCCACAGGGCTGGCTGCCGGGTTAGGCAAGCGCCAGGGAGACGGGGGTGCCCCCTAGTGGTCCCAGAAGCAACAACAGGGCAGAGAGGAAGATCCCAGCCAGGCTTGGAGAGAAATTTCTGAGTTCTGGGGCTGAGCTCCCGATTGTGCTGGCAATCCATGAGGCGTAGAAGCTGACACTGGCGTAAACACCTGGCTTCTTGGGGAGGCCACAGTCAGACCCCCAGGTCACCACCCCTGCCTGGATCCAGATGCCATCAACGTCACAGACCAGGGGGCCTCCGGAGTCACCCTGGAGAGAAAAACAGTCCAGAAATGTAGCTGCCCTCTTTACACACGGGGGAGATTGAGGTTCATAGGGCCGCCCAGTCCCACCAACTTCCCTCGAGGTCTGCTGGCCAGGTCTAGCGGACAGAGGATCGATGGATGAGATGTTTCTGGAAGGCGGCAGGAGTGACTGGTCTGGGAATTAGGGGCGAAATTCCTGGCAGGTGGGACAAGCAGTACAATGGGAACACTCTATTCTCTAAATAAAACTATATTTCAGAGGAGGGGCTCTGAGGAGCACTTCTGTGTTGCTAAGAATGCTGTTTGCTTCGTTTTGGATGAAAAAAAATCTGTTTGAGACGAAGCAATACTAAGAGGCGAGGTGAGATAAAGTGTGTTTTGCTTATAAGAGCAGACAGGGAAAGACAAGGCCAACCCAGCCCAGAAGGGACCTGCTCCTCAGGAAAATTTGTTCAAAGGTTCTCAGTGTTGTTTTTTGGAAAGAAAAAAGAAGCTTCTGGCCCCAAAGGAAAAGTCTTAGGGACAGGAGTATGGTCCCAGTTTGCAGAAGCGCATCTGTGGGTATTGCGTGTTCTGACAATATTTATATAACCTTAGAAAGAGAGGCAGGGTCCAGGAACATTTTTTTCTTTTCGAATTGATGCTTGTATCTAAAACAATGTTGCTCTCCTCTGCCCTGGGGGGGTCCCCAGTGGTGACGGGCAGTGGGAGACCCAGCCCCAACCGGGCGTGCTTGCTCACCCCACAGGCATCCTTCTGGCCACTCTCGAAGCCGGCACACAGCATGTCCTCCAGGATGATGGGCTCCTCAGTGGGGATCCCGGAATTCTCATGGTAGTAGGTGTCACAGGTCTGGGCATCAATGAGGGGCACCTGCAGCTCCTTCAGGGTGAAGGGAGGAGGGAGTGCTGTGGTGGGGAGCAGAGAGCGGAGCTCAGAGGGGAGCCAGTTGCCTCCTGGCTCTCAGCTGGCTTGTCCCTACTCGCCCACACTCCGGTGGACCAATGACACAAAGGCGTTTCTGCATGTCGCTCCTCTCGTTCCCGAGGAAGAGGGGCCTGTGTTTGCCCTCATGAAACCCCAACGAACAGGCCCAGATGGCAAGGTGGACCTGTGTTTAACATTCAAAATGCCAGAAGAACTGTTCCCTCCCTTCCCTGGCTGGGCATGCCTGGAGGATCCCTCCCAGCGCCCGGGGAATGCGGTAGGATGGACACGCAGCAGGGTGAGGGGCAAGAGCCGACACCTGGTTTCAGGAGCCAATTCAGGCCGTGGACTGTGGTCAAGTCACTCCCACCAACTGACCCCTTATGCTTCTTGGCTGCCCAAGGCCCAAGTCAAACGTGGGTTGAATCATGGCCCTCAAAAATTCACATCCACCCAGAGCCTCAGAATGTGACCTTATTTGGAAATAGACACTTTGCAGATGTAATTAGTTAAGACGAGATCGTACTGGATTAGGGAGAGAGTGTCCTTATAAGAGACAGAAAAGGAGAAGACACGGAGACAACAGGGAGAAGGCTGTGTGAAGACGGAGGCAGGGACCAGAGTGATGCAGCCACCAGCCAAGGAACACCAAGCATTGCCAGGAGCCACCAGAAGCTGGAAGAGACAAGGAAGGGTTCCCTCCTGGGGCCTTCAGAGGGAGCATGGCCCTGCCGACAGCTTGAGTTCAGACTTGTGGCCTCCTGAACCGGGAGAGAAGACGTTTCTGTTGTCTTAAGCCACCCAGTCTGTGGTCCTTTGTTATGGCGGCCCCAGGACCCTGATAGGAAGGGATAATACAAGCACGATGATGATGACAGTGGCTGATGCACTGCCCAGCCCTATTGGCAGTGCCTGAAATTCATCATTCCATGTAATCCTCACCTTGACCCCATGAGGTTGGCACTTTTGAGATCTTCTCTTGCCGGAGGAGGAAACCATGCTCCAGCAAGGCTGGTGGTCACCCAGCCAGGACTGAGGCCAGGCTGCGGACCCCACCCCATGAGGGCAGGGGTGATGTGTGAATTCTCTAACAGCGTTAACGGCACAGGTACTAGCCTGTGGCATGGTCTGGGCCCCAGGTTGGGCCAGCATCCCGGAGCCCTCTGTGGGTCTGGCATTAATGCTTTGGTTCTTGGATGCTGGGAGCCCAAAGGAGGGTCTGGGGTGGCAGGCTGCTTCTGCACTGTCATGGCAGTATTTCAGTGGCTCCCCCTGCTGTGGCTGTACCAGTGTTTGTGGGCTCCACCTCCATCCTGTTTGAGGGTAGTGGCTGTGCAGCTGGCCCCAGGTAGGGTGTCAGAACTGGCCCCCACTGAGTCACCCCCACCTACCCCCACCCCACCACCAGCTCTAGACGTCCTTACGTAGATTTACGCCAACATTCCCCCAGCCGGTGACCCAGCACCACGTGCCGTGACCTAGGGGGTCTCCAGTACTGGGGAGGCAGACTGGAAGGATGAGGCTGCTGAAGTTGACGGGTGAGGACAGCTGTACTAGGGCGATGTCAGCCCTGTTGTTTTCCTCCAAGTAGTTTGGGTGGATGATGAACTGGGCCACTTCTCGGAACTCTCGGGGCTCGTCGACCTGGGGGTAGGAGGAGATGGACCCCAGGAGCACCATGTAGGCAGACAGCAGCTGTTTCCTGGGGGGGCGGATAAGTCAAGGGGTCGGGAAGGCTATGCCTAGGCCCCACGGACGGGGCTAAGGGCAATCTTGATTCCAGGGAACTAACATTACGGACGAAACTCTTTATGAGCTGAGCACATCCCAGTGGGAGCCCTGCAAGGCGCCTGCTACTCCCTCCATTTGGCGGGTGAGCAACAGGCTTGGGAGGTGAAGTCACCTGTCCAAAGGCCGCCCAGCTAGTGAGCAGTGGACTTGAGGCCTTGGATTCTCAAGAGACGTTCTGATTTAGGAGCTTTTGGTTTCTGGGAAATGAATCATTTCTTGGGAGGTGGACAATGGGAGGACTGGCACTGGGACTGTCTCCTCCCCCATTCTCTCCACACCATGCCCAGCCCCAGAACTGGGGCCATCCTGGGTAGACAAGTGAGACCCTGGAGGACACACCCCCTGTCCGTCTTCTGCCCAGGTGGGCAGGAGGCTCCTGTTCAAATGAGGAAGGGAGGGTGTCAGGGAGGGGTGAAGGGTAGGTGCTGGCTGGCCCCAGCTCACACTCGTGCCCCGACAGATACTCACTGGTCAAAGCAGTGGGCAGCAGTCAGCACCCAGTCCTTGGCGATCAGGGAGCCCCCACACACATGCTGTCCATGCTCCCGCAGGCTGACCTGCCACGGCCACTCACCCGGTTGGGCATCTTCCCCTGATACGATGCGGCCTGACACTTGTGGGCGTCCACACACTGTGGGGTAGGTCCACGGGCCAGGTTACCAAGGGCCCCTGTTGGTTCCCCTAACCCTGCAGACCCGCCCTCCTTTCTCCCTGCCTCTCGTGGGCCCTCTTCTCAGGCTCAGCAAGGCACGTCCCTCTCCTTGATGGGAGAACTTGACCACCCTGGGGGGTGCACAGCAGCTGAGCTGGGGGAGGTGGGGACCGGGGGCCTGGATTGCTCAGCCAAGCGTGGTGAGAGAGGGAAGGTGGGAGCGGCCCGGCTGGGCACCTGGGGAGAATCTGATGCTGCTGCAGGGCCACGCAACACAGAATGTGCCTGGCGGGTGGGTTTGGGTGGGAGCTGTGAAGGCGCTGAGTTCTGGGGGAGTAGATGCCGGCCCCCCGATGTCTGGGTTCCTTAGGGGACCCATCCAAGTACAAGGCTATAAGGAGCGGGGCACCTGTCTTTATTACACTCCCCTCTTTATCTGCCCCCCAAAACCCCGGCTCTCTCTCTGGCGGTACCATGATATTTGTCCTACCTGAGTCCCAGTTTATCACACTGTCATCCGTCCGGGAAAAGTTGGATGGGAGAGCCGGGGGGCTCCCCTGAAGGGCTCCTGGGAGGAGGGAGAGCAGGGCGGTGGTGAGGACCAGCTCCATCTTGCGCTCCCACTGCCACTTCCGGGCTGGCTCTTGGGGTCAAAGTCCTCAGACACTCAGGAGAGGGAAGGAGATTGCAGCTCCAGCCCAAGTTTCTGAGCTTGCCCTGGGGTGGGGCTGACACCTCCTCTCCTTGTCCTCAGGCCTGGGCCCTCTCACTGCTCCTGGGCACAGGGACCCTGGCCTCTTCCACATCCTTGGCAAGACCCTCAGGGCTTCCCTCCCCAGCCCCAGCCCTCGCATCACTTACCGTGTACTGGCACTCTGCCAACCATGCCGCATACCTCTTGGATTCCCCGGGAGCTATCACAATCCCCATCCTTCAGCAGAGGAACCGAGACTCTAATGGTTGAATGACTTGTCCAAGGCCCTAAAAGTGGCAAAGCCAGATAAATCGACTTTGTGCTCTGTACTCCGGTGCCTGGCACCCCAGGACTGGGGCAGTGGAACTGCAGACTCTAGGGCAGGCCCCCTAGCCCCCTTGGCCATCCATTTTCAACCTGGGGCTCTCAAGGGCCTGAGGTGAGGCCAGGATGCCTGGGCCTGAGAGGGGACCCCTTATTCAAGGAGATGGAGCAGCCAGAGGAGACGCGGGATTCTCAGCCTGAAAAGCCGTTGCCCCTGATATTCTGCTCTGACCACAAACAGCAGACACCTTGATGTCCATCACTACTGCCCTGGCCTGCAGCTGAGGCCCTGGCCTCCAGGTCAGGGGCCTTACAGAGGGTGTGTGGGCAGGAAAGGAGAGCTGACCAGCCTTGGGCATTGGGGGGAAGAGGGATCCAAGAGACTGCTCCTGATTCCTAAGGTTTTTCCACTTCTCAGAAAGTACCCATCCTTTCGACGCCTTCCCATCAACCTGGCCTCCAGGCAGCTCCTCCTCCAGGGACTCATTACCCCAGAGGGCGTGGTGGCTCTCTGAGCAGCCCCAAACACTTGATTTAGGCAAAAATCCTGCTTGGTGACTACTCTGGTGTTATTGCTTTCTCCTTTACCTAATCTCTTGATTTCTGAGAAAAAAAATGTGGATTTACTAGTTTCCCGAGTATTTAGAACATTTTTTTGCTTTATGTATTTCAAAGCTCTGTTGTTGGGGGCATAACGCCTCACGCCCCTGACATCTTCTCAGTGGCTTATAACTTTTGTCAATGTGATATCCCTGCACTCCATCCTGAGGACCACCAGCCTGGGTTCCATTTCGGCTGAAATCATCTGATATGCGATAGTCCACAGCCACTCTCATCTTGTTTGCAATTTCTTCATCAATATATATTTTTAAATCAAAACAAAACAAAAAGAAGACGTTTAGAAAGAAATTACAAAAAAATAAAATTTCTAACCTACTCATGCTTGCCCTTGTATGGAATATACTTGCTGGAATACTTGTAAAATAATAAAGTACAGTCATGTATCACTTCATGACAGGGATGCGTTCTGAGAAATGCATTGTTAGGCAATCTTGTTGTTGTGCAAACATCGTAGCGTGAACTTACACAAACCTAAATGGCACACCTACTGCACACCTAGGCTCTATGGTACTAATCTTATGGGACCAATGTCATCTATGCAGTCTGTCATTGACCGAAACGTCATTACGCGGCACATGACCGTGATTCCATTAACAGTAGTATCAATTTTTGTAATTGCGAAAGAAACAGAAGTTCGATGATTCAGTGATACCCTGTGAGGATAAAGGCACATCCTGCCTGCTTGAGATTGTGATTGAGAATTCCTGGATTATCAGAATTATGTAAGAGCTGGCACATTTCACAGTAAATCCGATTTGGAGACATCACAAGAGTTCTTATCATCATCACTGAGTGTTACTTAAAACTCACACCCATTCAATAACCCTTTCTCTGCTCACAGGGAGCTGGCCACCTGCTGCATGTGATACTGAGGAAGTCAAATACGCACAGCCCCGGTGCTGTGGTCTGAACGTCAGTGTCCCCTCCAAATTCATACACTGAAATCCTAACCCCCAGAGTGACAGTGCTCAGAGGCAGGGCCTTTGGGAAGCGATTAGGTCATGAGGGTGGAGCCCTCAAGAATGAGATTAAGTGCCCTTATAAAAGAGACTGGGACACCTGTCCTGCCTCTTCTGCCATGTGAGGACACAGTGAGAAGCAACAGCTATGACCCAGGAAGCTGGCCCTCACCAGACACTGAACCTGCCGGCACCTGGAACTCAGACCTGCAGCCCAGGAACTGTGAGAAATAAGTGTTCATTGTTTATAAGCTACTCTCTTCACGGCATTTTGTTAGAGCAGCCCAAACGGACTGGGACGCCCAGCAAAGCACCTGACCCGGAAATGCAACCAGATTTCACAGTCCTCTTTTTCCAAGTGTATTCATTATGCTCCTGTTTCTGCTGCTATGTTAGGAATATACAAAGTGGGGGAGGGGCCAGCCCCATGGCATAGTGTTTAAGTTTGCATACTCCACTTGGGTGGCCCAGGGTTCCCCAGTTCGGATCCTGGGTGCAGACCTACACACGGCTTGTCAGGCCATGCTGTGGTGGCACCCCACTTAGAGGAACTAGAAGGACTTACAGCTAGGAGGATGTAACTATGCACTGGGGCTTTGGGGAGAGAAAAAAAAAGAGGAAGATTGGCAACAGATGTTAGCTCAGGGCCAATCTTCCTCACCAAAAAAGCATAAGAGAAAAAACAAGTTGGGGAGACACGTCTTCATCTTTAGACTTTTACGGTCCAGGACAGTTCCCACTGCTGTGGACAGATGCCTGGAGAATATGGAATCAACGCCAAGGATGGACCTATCTTCCTAACAGTCTAGAGCCTGGCCTGCTCGTCATCTTTTCTCAACCCTTTATTTTATTTTACTAAAAACACTTATTATGTAAAAATTTAAATATACATAGATGTAGACGACTACAAAAAAACACCCTACACCTGTCACCTAGCTCAAACGATGACAAGCATAGAACCAATCCTGTCTATCCCTCCATGTCTTTACATTTTTCTCTCATGTCATCTGCCCTTTTTAAATTTCTGCTCCAAGCTCTGAATGTGTTTCTCTACTTTGTCTTCGAGTTTGCCAATTCATTCTTTAGCTGTGTCCATACTATGCAGCTCTTTGGCTAAAATGTTTTCCTTCAGCAATATTATAAATTTCCAAACACTCATTCGTGTTCTCTGAATGCTCTTTTCCCACATAATTCCTGTCTAATGCTGTCAACACCTCTCAGGACACTAGGATCCGAGGAAGCCAGTTAGAATTTTCCAAGTTGTCTGCTGCTCTGTGTATTATCTCAGTTTTCTAGGGAGTCAGTTCAGTTTATCCAAATAAATCCTTCTGGTGCGTGTGTGGGTTTTCCTCGAACATTTCTTCATCCTTGGCTGCTCAGGCCTAGGATGTCCAGACCCTGCAGGATCCAAATAAAGGACTAGCCCATGACCGGCTCCTAGGAAATAACCTCTGAGCCCTCGGACTGTCCTACCTGAAAAGAGTGTCTCTGTAAACCTGGGCCCTTGGGCCATGCCGGAGAGCTGATGTGAACAGTGTGACTCATGACGGGGCCTTGAGCCACCCTGTTTCTGCTGGACCACTGGAGGGGCTGGAGTCTGAGAACTAAGGTCAGCCACATGATGGAACCCCAATAAAAACTCCAGACACCAAGGCTCAGGGGAGCTGCCCTGGCTGGCCATACCGCACACATGTTGCCACACAGCATTGCTGGGAGAATTAAGTGCTGTCCGTCTGACTCCACTGGGAGGGGACCGCTGGGAGCCCGCACCTGGTCTCTCCTGCCTTCTGTCCTTTACACATTTTGCATTTGCTGATGTTACCTGTATCCATTCACTGTGACGAATCATAGCCACGAGGATAACAGCTCTGCCGAGTTCTGAGTCCTTCTAGTGAATCACTGACTTCGGGTGGTCTCGTGGACCCTGACTCAATTGTCCATTCACATCTATGACTGAAGAGCAGCTTGGTGACTTTGGTGCCCTGCAACATCACTCACAAGAAAGGACAGCTGCCTGTAGGCTCTATGGAGTTGGTGGGGCCTGTTGCCAGGCTGCAAGCAGACAAGGAAGCTAAGAGCCGCCCAAGTGGTCAAAATCAGGCCAGCTTTTACTCTGTGGGTCCTAAAGGATCATCACTTTTTTTTTTTTAAAGATTGGCACCTGAGCTAACAACTGTTGCCAATCTTTTTTTTTTTTTTTATTCTCCCCAAAGCGCCCCAGTACATAGTTGTGGATTCTGGTTGTGAGTGCCCCTGGTTGCGCTATGTGGGACGCTGCCTCAGCGTAACCTGATGAGCCGTGCCATGTCCGCGCCCAAGATCCCAACCGGGAAACCCCGGGCTGCCGAAGCGGAGCGCTGGAACTTAACCACTGGGCCACGGGGCGGCCCCAAGGATCATCAATTTTAACAGCCGGTGACACAGTGCTAGGCCTCCAGTGGGCACTCAAGGACGCGTTACTGTGCCTTTGGAAGGCCTGGCTGTGGGCCACGTCCTTGAGCCTTCTTGGAGGAAGGAGTGGGTAGAAAAGGAGGCAGCCAGAACCCCAGGGTTGCAGACAAGAAAGGGATTGTGGGGGCGCGCTGCTTCCCCGGCCACATCAAGGGGCGTGGTTGGGGGACCCAGCCCCAGCACGAGCTCAAAGCTGGGGCACTGTGAGGTATCATGTTCCCAAACAGCTCTCGCACCGGAGAGGTCAAGGGGGCAGACGGTGGGGGCCAAGGTTCCTGTCGCTCTTTCTCCCCCAGGGGGCGCCCCGCCGGGCCCTGGAGCAGGCGGAAGCAGACGGGGCGCCAAGCGGCGGGCCCGAGAGCAGGCCATGGACGTCCGGCTCGGGGCGCTGCTGCTGGCGCAGCTGTTGGTGGGAGTCGAACTCGGGAAGCGGGGTGAGCTCAGGCGGGAGCTGCCGGCCGACCCAGGGGTGATGGGGGAGGATGGGGCGCGTGGACACCCAGGGCAGCTGACCTTCTCGTCTCCCCTCAGGGTTGCAGGATCAGGACGTGCTGTTTCCAGGTAAGGCGCCCAGGACGCGCGCTTCCCTGCGTAAGGCACCTGGGCCGGAGCGCAAAGGGCGCCTCATCTTTTTCTCTCCCCGACTCCAGGTTTCGAGAACTCGTCGTTGCTCACATGTAACTGATGGGACCGTGGGGGAAAGGGGCGGGCACCTGCGGACCACGTGGGGAGGGCTCCCAGCATCCCCTTCTCCGTGGGCTGACGACCCCAGCACGCGCGCGGTTTCCCGGAGAGCCCCTTCCCTTCGCGCACCCCAGTGGGCGAGGGCACGAGGGTGAGCCTGCCTCCTGCAGCTCAGCCGCGTGTCCGACTGTCCATCCCAGGGCCCTGTGGCCAACGGAACGTCCTGACACGCGTGATAGGTGGAAAGGACTCGAAGCTCGGGCGCTGGCCGTGGCAGGGCAGCCTGCGCCTATGGGGCTACCACCAGTGCGGAGCTACCCTGCTCAACCGCCGCTGGGTGCTCTCGGCCGCGCACTGCTTCCAAACGTGAGTCCGGGGGCCCGTGGCCCGCTGACCCGGGGTCCTGGGTCTGCACGGGGACCTCCTCGCAAGCCACACGCGGATGCGGCCCCCCTGTTCTCCTGAGCCCCAGACCTAGTCCCAGTCAGTTACATCCACACGAGTTCCCGTTAGTGCCCCTGGAGGGACCCGGTTCAGGTTCTTCCAGAACTTTCTTCCAGAACGTTCCCGTGCACATTGGTGTGTCGTGTTCTTTTCTTTTCTCTCTTGTCTTCTCTTCTCCCCAAATGACACCACCAGCCTTCCCTTTCCTCACCCCACCCCCCGTGGAGGTGTCCCAGGGGTGGGAGGAATGAGCTGAGCCGGGTAAGTGCTGGGCACAGAGCCTGGCCTGGGCTGACAGCCACCTCGGAAGCTGTTCTGACTCCACCCTGCTGAGTGTCCCACTTTGGCACCCGTGCATCTGCTCCTTCTTTCCTTAGATGGGCTGGGGAGGAGAGGGGCTGGTTGAGTGACTGGCCAGATGAGAGGCAGAGGGAGGCACCCCTCCCCCCCCACCCCCAGGGTCTGGGACTTTGGTGGTGGCCTCTGTGGGCTCTCACCCTTTCTCCCCTGGACGCTTTGGCCCGTAAGAAGAACTGTTGACGGCATCCCGCATGAGCCCCAGCAGCAGCCCCGGCAGTCTCACCTCATGGAGCCGGCCTGGGATGCTCAGGTGGCCCCTCTCTCCTCCTCTGCCAGGAACAATGATCCCTATGAGTGGACAGTCCAGTTTGGCGAGCTGTCTGCCGCGCCATCTCTCTGGAACCTGCAGGCCTACCAGAACCGTTACCAAGTGCAGGAGATCGTTTTGAGTCCTTTATATCTGGGGACCTCAGCCTACGACATCGCCCTGTTGAAGCTGTCCTCCTCTGTCACCTACAATAAGTACATCCAGCCCATCTGTGTCCAGGCCTCCTCCTTCGAGTTCCAGAACCGGACTGACTGCTGGGTGACTGGCTGGGGGGACATCACAGAAGAACACAGTGAGGCTGGGGACAGACGGGGCTGGGGCAGGGGAGGGTGGCATTGTCCTTGTCCCCATTCGGCCGCACCAGCCACAGCAGCCCCCACCTTGATCCCTGTACAGCTGGGCCCGCGTTTGGCCTGCTCAGCATTCTCTCCTCTCCTGCTTCCTTCTGCTCCCCCTGAGAGGGCAGCACCTCTGTACCCCACCGAGTTCCTCTCCCTTCCAGAGACTGTGAGCCGGAAGCCAGGGTGGGGAGGGGGGCCAGCTTGGCTCGGCCTGCACCCGCCAGCCTGCAGGGGTGTTGGGGGTCATGGGGGCCTGTCAGAAAGGCCTCAGGGGTTGACTTGGCCCTGCATTCCTTCCACCTCGCCCTGGATGCTCCCCACCCCCGGCCATCCTGCCTCCCTACCCTGGCTCCTCCATCCCTTCTGCATGTGCCTGTGGTGGCCTCTCTTCTGGGGTGCTGAGCCTGCTTCTCTGTCCTCGCAATTTCAAGCCATCCTCCACCCTCGGCTCCCCATTAAATCTGCGGGTCCTTGGCAGGTGTGAGCTGCCACCTGCTCATCTCTCACCTTGAGACCCTGAAACGCTGGGCACAGCCTCCCCAGAGGTGCCCTGGGGGCTCTAGCCCCACAGTTGGATGTGATCCCTGGGCCTGGATGCCTCTCCCCCTGCTCCCTGGCCTGGCTCTTCCTGCCTCTCCCTCAATAGCAGTAGTAACGACAGAGAAAGCTCCCGGCCAGCATGCTGTGTGCCCGGCGCTGCTCTAGGCTCTAGGGACGCAGGAGTGAGCAAGGCAAGGTTTCTCTTGCTCTTCCTTCTGGAGCTTACCTACGAGTGAGGCTGGGACGTCTTTATACCTACTTAATAGACGAGGAAACTGAGAGGAATGGGACTTGCCCAGGGCCCCAGAAGAATTCAGTGGAGAAGCCAGGGCTCACTGGCCCAGAGAGGGTGATGTGTCCCTAAGGGTCACACAGCAGAATTGGCAGAGGGGACAGAGCAGTCAACACTAGGCCTGCGCCCTCTAGAGTTGGGGTCCTTTCCCTTCCCCTAGAAGGAGCTGGATGAGGCGCCCCTGCCGCAGACCCCTGTGCCCAAAGGCCTGAGTGGGTGTGAGCCAGTGGGCCCAGCCAAGCAGGCTCTGCCCCCTCCCTCCCTGACCCAAGGTTGGCAGGTGGGCACATGCAACCCCAGGCTGCATCCTCCTTCTCATAGGTAGGAGGCACCTTCTGGAGCCCCCCAGCCTGGAGTAACCTTAGATCTGCCATGTGCTAACTGGGAGGCCTCAGGCAAGGCACGTCAGCTAACTGCGCCTCAGCCTCCCCATCTGTAAAGTGGGGCGATAAGAGCTCCCACCTCAAGGGGTGGTTCCGAGGGTTAAAAGCGTTCCTACAAGAGGACTTGGCAGAGTGCCCGGCAGACAGTAGGCTCCGTCTCCATGTCAGCTTTCTGTGTCATTGTCCCCGTCCTCTGCAGGATGAGGTGGTGATTGAGGCCCAGACTTAGGAATCTGACAGACCTGGGCTCACGTCGGTACCGGCACTTCCCTGGTGCTTTGCCGGGGCTGAGGGAGGGCCATCCTCCCCGGGTCTCTCCTTCCCTGAAAGCTGGTCATGACGGCGCTGCATCCCGGGGTCAGCAGGAGCCGTAAGGGAGCAGCATGAAGCTCTTGGTGCAGGCCCCGGGGTGCACCCTGCTCAGGCGCCTGGGTGTCACAGCTGGACTGTATTAATCCTAAACCATCTCAGTCCCTCCCCCTGGGCATGCTAAGGTCCCTGCCCACTGGCTTGGATGGGGGCTGTCATCCCCATGCTACAGTGGGGAACCCAGCTCCCAGGGAGGAGCTATAAGAGCCAGTCCATCCACTGGGTCTTTCTGTGAGATTGCTCATCACCCACGATGTGCTGGCTGTTGGCTGAAGCTGGGGACTCATCAAGAGCCATGGCCCCGGCCCTGTGGGTGCCCCAGGGACACCCCCGCCCCCCGGAGCCTATGCCATTCCTCCCAACCAGATGGCAGAGGAGGGGCTCAGGAGGCCATCTTTCTCTGTCCCTCAACTCCTCGGCAGTGCTGCCAGCTCCCTACATCCTCCAGGAGGTGCAGGTCGACATCATAAACACCACCATGTGCAACTACCTCTACGAGCAGCCTGCTTTCCGCCTTGACATCTGGGGAGATATGGTCTGTGCTGGTGATCCCGAAGGCGGCAAGGATGCCTGCTTCGTGAGTGTCCTTCCCACCCCAGTCAGGGGCTTCTGGGCTCAGCATCCCACCACCTGGCCCCAGGCCCGAGAGCAGCCTGTGCCCCTGTACCTCGTTTGGTCCTCGTGGTGCCCCTGGGAGCTGGAGACCATTGCCCCTTTACAGATGCAGCAACTGAGGCTTGGCTGCTTCCAGGGGAGGAGTGGGATTTTCACTTGGTCTGCCTAGCCCCACTGCCCCTCTGCTAACCCCTCCCGCTCTGTCCTGGTCTGGGCTTACCTATGCTGCTCCCCAGGGTGACTCAGGTGGACCCTTGGCCTGTGAGGAGAATGGCATGTGGATTCAGGTTGGAATCGTGAGCTGGGGAGTGGGCTGTGGGAGACCCAACAGGCCCGGTGTCTACACCAACGTCAGCACACACTTCAACTGGATCCAGAAGCTCATGGCCCGCAGTGGCATTCACAGGCCAGGCCCCTCCCCACCGCTGCTGCTCCTCGCTCTGCTCTGGGCTCCCCTGTCCGTATAGCCGGCCTCAGCACAACAGAGCATCTGAGAGTTGGGGCCATCTGCTGGGTCATGCCCAGTCCCCTTCTATCCTGTTTCTAATAAACACCTGTACGTTTCAATTTGATGCCGTGCAGAACATCTGTGGACCTGAGTGGCCCGCTGGACAGCTCCCTCATGGTCGCCCATGTCCCGTCCATCCCAGGACCCATCCCTAACTCCTAAATCTTTCTCCACCAGTCTGCACTGTACAGGTTTTTGTTGCAAACAGCAGAACCCTCTCGGGTCAGTTCAATCAGAAAGGTAGCTTATGGAAGGACATTAGTGGCACCAGGGGCCCTGGGGGCCAGGAGGACGAGTGGGGGTGCTGTGGAGCACATGCCCCGAGCATCCCCATGCTCATCCTCATCACACACACTCTCCTAGTCTCACCAGTGCTCCCCAAAGGCCGACCTGGGACCAGGACTTGGGTGCAGGTAGTTTGTGTGGGAGGCGATACCAGAAGCTCCACTGAGGAGTGGGGAAACCGAGGCAGGGAGGGAAGAAACCCAATGACGTTTGCCTGAACGAGGAGATTGCCGCTGTGGGCGACTGAGGTGCAGTCTGGCTGGGGCCCTCTGAGAACCGCGGGGCACGTGCTTCAGCATCGACCTCCTGGAGGACAAAGATGCTGGGCGGGGGCATTTCTCCCCTGACCTCCCACGGGTGGGGGGTGGTCCTGGGGGCACGGGCACTCCAAGCTGGAGCAGCCAGGGAGGCTCAGTGCCTGGGGAGCCACTGCCAAGCCGTCAGGGGGACTAGGCAGCCTCCGCTGTGTCTGGGCCCCCACTGGAAGAACCCTGCCTCAGTGTGGCCAAGGGACCAGGCCAGCAGGACAGACTCAGGGGCACCTTGGAGCTGCTCAGGCAGACCTACATTTTCACAAGATCTCCCAGTGCTGTGAGCGCACGGAAGTGTGGGAAGCTCTGGGGAGCCTGGATTGCTTCCCTCCACTCCCCCCAGCCCCCTCCCCCCATGGAAAAGACCTCCACCCAAAGCCAGCCTTCTGCTCACCTGGGAGCCCAGGGAGGTAGGCTGGAGGGGGGTTCTGGTTCCCCAAACAGGGAGGGTGGACAAACACTGGTGGGTAGCCGCAAACAGGACAAGTGTCCTCCCCACCAGGCACTGTCACCTCCTCTCCCCTGGCTTCTCCACCAGCTCACTCAGGCTGCCACTGCCTCCAGTCTGGCCTCTCTGCTTCCCTCTCCCTCCTCTCCTCCCTCCCTCCTCCCCTCAGCTCTGCAGCTGGAGGGCGTCAAATCCACACTCAACAAGGCCCACCAGCATATCATACCCCCTGCGGCTTCCAGTGCTCCTAGGGTCCTGTCCAGGCTGGGCACCCTACCCCTGAGGGCCCCCTCCCATCTCCTGTCACCCTCCCTCTGGCTAGGCTCGACCCACTGACCACGTGGCGCCTGTGTGCCCAGCTCTTGCCTGCCTCCAGGTCCTTGCAGATGCTGTTCCCTCTGTCTAGAATGTCCCCTCTTTCCTGGTTGAGTCCTGTTCTTCCTCCAGGCCTCAGTTTGGATGTTGTCTCTTCCTCGGAGCCTGCTGCTCCCTCCACCCTGTCACTCCTGCGCATCAGAACCTTTACAGTTCTCCATGACAGCTGTCACAATGTGTCACTAACGTGGGCTCTGTGGTGCTTTCCCATGTGGCTAGCCTTGCAGCTTGCCATGGCCAAACATAAGGAGGCCGTTTGTCCCCCCAGCTGGGCAGAGTGAAGTGCTGCCCTGGTCTGTGCTCGGCACGCAAGGCCGTAGTGGGACCTCGGAACCACATGCTCTCCTGGTTAGTGACGTGCCAGGGCCAGCATGGTGGAGATGCCCGATGGCCCCACGCAGAATCAGGGGTGGGCTCTGGGTGGGTCCTGGCTCAGGTCATCTGACACCCCCTCCTGAGGCACAGGTGACCCCGGACACGTCCTAGGAGGGGCTAGTGCCCGAGACCAGGGAGAAAGCGAGCCCCAGGGGACATTAACACTCTGCACGGGGTCATCACATGGGCTGACACGGGCAAACATGGGTGAGGCTGGGACACACAGAGCCCTGGGTGCTGGGTGAGCACGTACAAGGGACAGTCCAGGTCCCCAGTTCACCCCGTGCTGACTGGGCTGACCGGAAGGCACTGACGTGGTTTGCCAGTGGAACTGCCCATCCTGCCACAATCAAAGCAGTGAGTGCCATGACCCAGTGGACAGTGGAAGTCCCTCTGACCACTGAGGGGACATGCATGGTGGGAACATGGGAGGCCCACCTGGTGAGGAAGGTGGAGGCTGGGAGAGGGCTGGCTGGACCATGAGTGACCAGTGTCCTACGGTGTGTTTTCCCCCCATCCAGCGTTAACAGAGAGGGGCTTTTTCTTGCTATTGGATTTACTAATACAATTGACCCAGCAACTTTCAACTTCAGGTTTGAGAACATAGCTTGGAGTCATGAGATATTTTGTTAAGCATAGTTTTTGTAGGGTAAATGTTAGTGTTCCCTTGGTCCCTCCCTCTTGTGGGATCCCCTGAGCTGGCATCCTCCACCTTCTCAGGTGGATTCTTCTCCAGTTAAGTCTTTCCTTTCAGCACCTGTCCCTGCCGTGTGCTCCATCGGACACGAGGGGGCGGTGGTGAGCTGAGACCTCGCTGCCCATGCTGTCCAGGTGTTCATCTAAGGTGAGGAAGTGATGCGGAGTCCCTGGTTCCTCCTTGGATGTTTACCCAATAAAGCAGGTATGTGAAAATGCAGGTAACTGAAGGTGCCTGAAACAATGCTTATTTCCAGGCACTTATTTCTATGTCCTGCTGACACCCGCACACCTCCGCCAGCTGCCATCACCCCCATTCTCAGTCTCTGGGCGGAGCAGGCTCTCTGTGTAGAGTCTGTCTTCACTGGGCCTCCCTTTCTCTCCACCCCCAGGAGGTCTCTGCTTACTGAGCCTTATGGCCGGGTGCAAAGCCACCATCCAGATCACGTGCCTACTAAGGAGGCTTGTTTTTCCTTTTAATGTCAGAGCTGGATAGTGGCTGAAGAAGAAGTTACGGGCGCCCCATCTGGGCTGCTCATTCTCAGCCTCATCACACTGCTGTCCTGGGTGGCTGTCTAGGACAACAGGAGAAAAGGTGCCGAACTTGCAGAGCCAGACTTCTCTGCAAGCTGAAAATTCCTTTACGATGATTATAAAAGTAATGCATTCTCATTAGAACATGAAAGTCAACGAAAGGAGCCTAAAGAAGAAACTGTTAGAAATCACCAGAACCCCACTTTTAGCCGATCTCTTAGTACTGGACATCTGGGCTGTTGATAAACCTCATTAAAAATGATACATTCATGTAAATACTTTTTTATAAGCCTTGGCAGACCTTCCTAATAATTTCTTGGGATAAATTTTCTATGAGAGCAGCGCTTTAGTCAAACAGGCTCCACGTTTTAAGAGTTTTTAAACCATGAGAAGGTCCCCAGCAGACTCCTCCAGCAGAGTCAGGGACCCATTTCCCACGCTGCTCCTGACACTGACAACTCCACTCTTACATCTTTTGAGAACTTAAAGGTTAAAAAGTACATGTCATTTTTATAAAAAATAATCACTTTGTTTTTATAAAATTGATATAAAAAAGTTGAAGGAATACAGAAAAGAATAGAGAAGAAAGAGAAAAATGTCCTAAATCCCACCATCTGGGAGTAACCATGTTTCATTTGAATGTCGTTCCAGAAATCTGTTTGAAAGGCAGGTTCAAGGACAGGCAGCTGGAAGGGCAGATAGGGCGTGGGTCAGGATGGAGGCCTGACACAGGAGTCTGCTTCTCCCAGGCTCCTGCAAACTCTAGAGATCAATGAGGAGAAGTTGACAAAGAGAACAATTCTCTGAGGGTGCTGCCCCCAGCGATGCGCTGGAGCCTCTCAAAGGAGGGAGGCAGGTGGGCTTGAGTTGATGGGGATAGCGGCCTCCGGGGGGGGCGGGGCGCAGGGTTCAGGGCACTTAGAGGTGGGATCCGGTGGATCTGGAGTCCAGGAGAGGCTCCCAGGCAAATGTCAGGCTGACACTTGGGTGACTCGCTGCAGTGGGTTGAATTGTGGTCCCCAAAAGATATGTCCACCAGGAACCTCAGAAGGTGACTTTCTTAGGAACGAGCGTCTTTGCAGATGTAATTAAGGTAGGGATCTTGAGATTATCCTAGATGGAATGGACAAGAACTCCAGTGACAGGTGTCCTTAGAAGAGACAGAAAAAGAGAAGACACACAGATACAGGGAGAAGGCCATGTGCAGATGGAGGCAGAGACTGGAGACGTGTCCACAAGCCAAGGGACGCCAAGGATGCTGGCGGCCACCAGAACCTGGAGGAAGCAAGGAAAGGTTCTCCTTTAGAGACCTCCCAGGGAACACGGCCTGCATACAGTTTCATTTCAGATTTCTGGCTCCAGAGCTGGGGGAGAATACATTTCTGTTGTTTGAAGTCAGGTTTGTGGTCATTTGTTGCAGCAGCCCTGGGAAACGAATGTCCTCCACTCCCAATTTTGGTGAGTTACATAATTGTTTGGATGTGGTTACTTTTTCTAACTGTTCTATTCTACTCTGTAACCAGGATTCCCACAGATGTTTATTTGTTCCATATTTAAGTAAATTAAATAAACCACATAAGCTCTTTACATTGACTCATCTCTTGGTTGGATTAATTTGATTATCCATTTTCTTCCTAAAACGACTTACAAACTCTGTTCTCCCTACATTGTCCCGTGGTTAAGAATGTCTGCTGTGAGCAGTGGCTGCCTGGAGGTGGGAGGGCGGAGATTCCCTGGGAGGGAGCAGGAAGGAGCTTTCTGGGGGCAGGGTTGTGTATGCTCTGTATCTGGAAAGGAGTCTGGGTTCCACAGGCATGTGCGTCTATCAAACCCTTTGAGGATGCACTTCCAGATTTAAGATTGCATTGTACGCAAATTGTACTTTGAGGTGGAAAAAAACCACAGTTAACCCATCTACTCAATGATGCACAAGCTGCAGTGTCCGAGGGGCAGTGTGCTGATGTCTGCACCTTATGTTGAAATGCATCAAGAATGGGATGGGTTGATGGATGCGTGATTGGTTAGATGGACAGATGCCCAAGGACACAGACACAATGCAATATCAAGACTTGGAGAGGTGGTGAGAATATGAGTCTTCGCCTAAACATCTTTCACCTTTGCAATAAGTTCAAAAATTTTATAGTGAAACATTGGGAGGAATGCTCCCTCAATTGGTCACCTAGGTAAAGTTCATTTTATTTTCAACACCTGCACTAAGGGAATTTTAGTGACATAAAAGATTAGACAAAATGTGTGGTTGGTTGTTCTGGATTTGCATTAAAATTATTGAGTTTCAGGGCCGGCCCCATGGCCTAGTGGTTAAGTTCCTGCGCTCCACTTCGGTGGCCCAGGATTTGGATCCTGGGCGCTGACATGGCACCGCTCATTAGGCCATGTTGAGGCGGCGTCTCACATGCCACAACTAGAAGGACCCACAACTAAAATATACAACTATGTACTGGGGGGATTTGGGGAGAAAAAAAAACAGGAAAACTATTGAGTCTTTCTGGGGAAGAGTGGAGAAAAAGTACTTAGCTTAGAGTGTGTTGTTCCTAAGAATCTGAATGAGCGTGAGCGTAAATGTGGATGAGAGTGGAGAGTTTCCGAAATGCAAAGCCGAATTGCCCCTCAGCATGGGCCTCCTGGCCTGGCAGCAGCCACTCAAGGGCCAGGCTGGGGACACAGGCCCACTCTGAGCTTCGCTTGGGTCAGGAGAGAAATGCCCCTGCCCTCCTGATCACCCCCCACCCCCACCCAGCAGGATCTTCCCTCTGACTCCTGGGCCCAAGGAATCAGATAAGGTCACGCGGAGGAGACAGCTCCCCGACTTGGCCCCAGAGTCTCAGCCAGGCCAGACCTGCCCCAAGACCCGAGCCAGGGACACAGTTTCCAGCGTCCAAGTGAGGCTGGGGCTTCTCCCAGAGGGCTGCAGGGAGACCCTGGCCAGCAGCGAGTGGGCTGGGGATGGAGGCCTTCTTGTGTGCTGTGCCTCAGCCTGCCGAGCACAGAGAGGTCTCCCTGAGCCCCACACCCAGAGAGCAGGGAGACCAGGGGTGCCAGCCCTGACCCAACCCGGGCAAACCAGCCAGCCCAGGGCCTGCCTCTGCTGGGAGGACAAGGCCCCATTGTTCCCCTCCAGGCCGAATGAGGTCTGGAGCACAGCTGTGGAGGGGATTAGGGCCTTGTAAATGCTCAGTAAATCCTCTTGTGGGGAGCCCTGATCCCAAGGGACAAAGGGCCTGTGTTGAGTCTCTGGAGCAGACTCAGGGCCAGCACTGGGCCAGGGTGGATGAGGGGGCAGGGCTTCCCCTGGATCAGTGCCTCCTCCACAAGAGTGCATGAGCGTATGTGTGTTGTAGGGGGACAGGGGGCTTGTGCAAGCTGCTGTATGCAGGGATAGCTGGGCATGTGTGTGTTTCTGAGAGTGCACACATGTGCGAGGACGTGGTGCACATGTGCATTTCCAGCCCACGTGTGTGCACGTGCATGCATTGTCACCATGCTTGTACACTCTGAAAATGTGTCTCCTGTGTCCCTTAGGCATGTCCTGTCCTCCCCCCCGGTCCAGGCTGCCAACTGTCTTCTCCTCCAACTTGCACCCAAGACGTGCATCCTGGAGCCCTGGCACAGAGAGATCCTCCTTCTGGGTGCCAAACCCTGCCAGCCTGGAGCTGGAGAGAAGGCACGTGAATTGGCAGCAGTAGCCACACTCGTGCCCTGAGGCTGGGCTCGGACAGGAACACGGGCCCCTTTATGTGGCCTGTCCCCTTTCTCCAGAGCTATGCTTGTGAGGTCAGGGCCTCTCGGCCTCCTCCCCACAGGAGGGTCCTGGGGCCTTGAGAGGGGAGCTGCTGTGCCTCCCTGGCCTAGCTTCTGCTGCATTTGGGGACCTGAGGGCTGCTGGGAGGGGTGAGGAGCATCGGGAGGACAGGAGGGGGCCCTAACCTTGGCAACAAGGATGGGGTCAGTGGGGACCTGCACCCTGAGGAGCCTCTCCAGGCAGGCCAGTGCAGGGCCAGGAGGAAGGGCATGGTTGTCAGGACCAAGCGCCTCTCTGCTCTGGTCTCCCTGAAAGGCTAGTTGTTCAACGGAGACCCCTCACCCCACCCATGAAGCCAGCACCATGGACAGGGATGCGTCTGTGCCAGGGAAGGAACAGGCACCCAACAGGGAGCAGCCGAAGCCCACTTGTGGCTGAAGGGCCAGAGAGCACATGTTTTAGGTTTTATGGGCCATAGAGTCTGTCACAACTACTCAGCTCTGCCCTTGTAGCATGAGAGCAGCCCCAGAAGACATGGGTGTGGCTTTACCCAGAACACTTATTTATGGGCGATGGCACTAGATTTCATAGCATCCTCCTCTGTCACTTTGAAGTTTTCCTAACCATTGAAAAATGTAACAAGTGTTCTTAGCTCTCAGGCTGAGCAAAAGCAGATGGAGGGCACGACTTGGCCTGCGGGCCGTGCTTTGCTGGGCTCTGGTCTGGTTACCTGGTGGAAGTAAAGGAGGTGCCAGCTAGACTTGGCCTCCAGCCACCCCCAGTCCTCCCAGCACTGCCATCCCAATGACACCAAGATCCTGGTGAGCCAGCACTTCCGGGGTGAGTCTGCACACACGGGGTCCTCCTGTGCACCCCTTTTCTTTTGTAACCAAATGGAGCATTCTAAACCCTCCAGTCCACACTGGCCCTGTCTCCTTGGGCAATGTACCAGAGCAGCAGGCATCCCTGTGTAGTATCCCATGGTAGCAATGACCGTCATTTCTGCAATGGGTCCCCTTTAGATGGACAAGTCTGTTGTTTCTAAGCTTCTGTGATTTCAAAGGATGTTGCAAGTGATAGCCTTGCACACCTGCCCACAGAGAACAAAGTCTTAGCCGTCCAGGCACTGAGATGGAGAAGGATCGTGCTGAATTCCTGTAACGCCCCAGGACTAGGTTCTACTGTTATCCCATATATTGGATGAAACAATCAAAGTGCACAGAGGTGATGCAGGGTCCCCAGATCACTTGCCTCGTCAGTAGGGAAAATGAGATTGGGCTCCGATTTGGCTCCAGTGCTGACATTCATATTCACCCCCTATGGTGACGATTGTGACCCTGTGGTCCTTCCCAAAGATCCAGGGGACATGCGGGCAGCCTTAGCTCCAGCCTGACACAGAAAACCTGGACACGCTTCACCAGAAGCATCTGCAGGATGGAGCCCCTGAGAAGCAGCCTGTCACCTCCCAGATAAAGTCTGATCACGGCCTGGCCCCAGCGCTCTGGGAAGGACTGGCCTGGAGAATCGCCCTCTCCCCTTCCTCTGTGCCTCCTGTCTCAGCACCATTGCTGTCCAATCGTCCCACAGCCCAGAGCTGGTCATCCCAGCTATGCCCAGACCCGGCACAGAGGGAAAGTCACAGACATCTCCAAGTGACAGACCACAGAGGGCCACCACCTGGGGTGTCTTTTCCATGTGGTGCCAGGCACACTGGACTGGATTGCCCACTCTGGCTTTCTGAGGGTCAGTGGGGAGCTTGCCTGGGCTCCCCAAAGCCTGTGGGACACTAGGCTCTGCCCAGGCCTCAGTGAGGTCCTGAAACTAGTTCTGCAGGAGGCAGGAGCCCTGGGGCCCACAGAGCTTCCCTGGGCGTCTGACCTACAACCCCTCCATGGGGTTGACCTGTCTGGCCAAGCTGGGAAGGGCTCTCAGCAAACCTCCTTTCCTCTGAGACCAAGATCTAGTCAGAGGTGACAGTGAAATATCTGTCACTGTCCCATCTTGTTTGTGCAGGCCACAGGGCCAAGACAACAAACACAGCAGGTCCGGGAACCTCCCCCAAGGATGGCTCTGGGGATTCCCCAGGAAGAGTCCTCACCTCCCAGCTCCTTCCTGTCCCCTGGTGCCCCTGCTCCTTCCTTCTGGATGGGGGCCCACAGGCCTCAGGAGGGTATAAAGGGCCGTGCAGAGGACGGTCAGGCACAACCAGACTGCCCAGCGCCAGGACTGTCCTGTCCCGGTAAGACGGGGCTCCTCCTCCATGGATGGGGCTGGCGAGGTCAGGCGGGGTCCCTCTCTGAGAGTTGGGTGGGCTGTCCTCCTCTCTGCAGGAGCCTTGGGACCCTCCAGCCAGAAGCCATGCTGCTGTGGCTGACCCTCGCCCTCCTGTGGAGCACCACCTGCTGGGCAGGGCGTAAGTCTGGCTGGGTCAGCCACCTCCAGCCCATCCATCTGGTGGCCACCCTCCCCTCTCTGCATCCCGGAGACCCAGGGTCTGGGCCCTGCCCTGGTCACAGACTAACTCTACTCTAGTCTCAGGACTGTCCCATCTGGTGGAGGGGCCGTGTCCAGAGAGGGGCAGAGATAGCCTGCATGTCACTGTGTGATTTATTTTCTCTCCCCACCTGCTTCTTTCATCATCTAGAGATTTATGGGCTCGGAGGAGGCCAGTATTTCAGTACTACTCCAGACTATGACAATGACATCACGGGGATTCGGGTGTCTGTAGGGTCTGTCTTGGGCCTGATTAAGAGGTGAGTAGGAGCAGGGCCATGAGCTCTAAGGCTGTGTCCCACTCATGCCAAGTCTTGGGAACATGGGGATGGGGCTAAGCGCCTCTTCTCCCAACATCTTTGCTGGGTATTAATGACTCTTTGAGGCCAGTTAGGTCCTTGGAAACATGGAGCCACCAGCCATCACCTTTCCCTTCGTCCCTTTTCCTCAGCTGCCTCCTCTCCCGCACAGCAGTCCTTTCAGTCCAGGTTAGGTCAGAGAGGAAAGGAAGTGAGGGTCAGAGTGGACCACTGACTGAACACAAGTCACCAGGAGTATGTAAAGGCAGAAAGCCCAGGGCTGCTCCCCTAATGTTGGGGTGGTGTCCTTGTTCAAGGCCTGGGGCAGATCTTAGCTCTGCACTGACAGGCTCCCGGGGACCTGTGAGAGGGAGTGGGGCAGAGCAGCCAGCACCAAAGAGGACAGATTGTGGGTAGAGTGAGGGGAGGCGGGGAGGCCATGGGAGAGGCACCAAAGTGGGGCAAGGATACAGAGAAGGCCAGATGGGTGGAACTAGTGGGACTCCCCAGGTGAGTGTGGGGAGTCACCTGCTTCTCAAAACTGTGTCCTGGGCAGCCTGACTCAGGCTCAGAAAGTCCAAGCTGGGGCTGAGGACAGCTCCCCGCTCAGAGACACGACAGAAGCACCTCGTGAGGGTCACGGGGACTGGGCACTGCTCCGAGCTCTCCTTTCGGATGATCCTTGAATGCTCCAACAGTCACTCTCATTTGGCAGATGAAGAAACTGAGGCCCAGAGAGGCTGGGTAATGAACCCAAGAGCCCAAAGGCGGCAGAGCAGAGGTTTGAGACCAGCATGTCTGTGTCAGAACCCAGATACATGTGCCTGCTCTCTGGTGGCCAGGGAGGGGTGGCTCGGGGACAGAGGACGTGCGGAGTGGTGAGTCTCCTGGGCCCCGGGCATCCAAAGCTCCCCCTTTCTCCCAGCATCCAGCTGAGACATGGATCCTTCTGGAGTGAAAGACACGGTGCAGAAGGTGGGAAGACCCAGGAATTCCTGCTGCAGCCGGGCGAACACATTATAGCCGTCCTTGGCTCGTACAAGGGTTACCTCCGGTACCTGGTCGTATACACCGACCAAGGGCGCTCGGCCGCATTTGGGCGAGAAGAGGGTAACAGCTTCACTGCCTTCCCAGACCAACCATGGAGGGTGCTCACGGGAATCTTTGGCCACCATAAGCTCCTCGGCATCACGAGCATCGGCTTTCAGTGGGATGATCCTCGAGAGGAGCTGACCGCTGTACAAACATCTACCTCCTGATATCCAGAGAAATGAGTGCTCCGGGGTCCCCGTAGATGGGGCACGGGTCACCCTGCTGAGGCGGTCTCACTGGTGTTGGGCTGATAGCACTGGGGTATCCGAGTTGGGTCCTGAATCAGAATCCACCAATAAATGCAGTTTCTGCAGGAACAGTGTGTCCAGGCGTGGTCCTTGGGTCTGGGGTACAACCCAAACCTTCTGAGCCTGTGGAGGGTGAGGCTCTGGGGTTGAGCTCAGAGATCTGAGCTGCGGGATGAGGCAGGAGGTGGGTCTGACACCACAGGCCTCCACGATTCTGCCGAGGATGCGGGACCTGCCCATGCAGACCCTGGGCTGATCCCACAATCTTTCAGGATTCTGGGCTCCAAGGATGCCCTGCCCTCAACTCCCCACTCCAAGCCCATCCAGCTGGCCTCTGCCAGCCCAGACTCAGGTCCAGGCTTCCCGGAGTGTGCAAGGGGCTTCAGGGAAGCCACTCATTCATTCAGTCAGTCACTTCCTCACTCACTCAGCACACAGTTGCCAAGGCCTCACCCACACCAGGCTCTCCTGGGCACTGAGGGTGTAAAGAAGAAGATGCTGGGTGTCCAGCTGAAGGGCACCCCAGGGGACAGAGGCAGAAGCAGACGGAGACTGTTGGTTGTGGCGTCTGCACTGATGGGGACACAGGCAGGGCGTTGTGCAGAGGCACCTGCCCAGAGGTGGGGAGGTGGGGTGTGTTTCAGGGAAGCCTTCCTGGAGGAGGCAACGTCTGACTAAGTCCTAAAGGCTGCGTGAGAAGTGGCCAGGTGGAGACAAGGGGAGGAGGGCATCCCAGGGGAGGGGTCAACATGGGCCAAGGCCAGAGCCAGAGATAGCCACGGACTGGGCCACTCCATGTGCGTGAATTTGTTATAGAAGCATCGGGAAACAAATGTAGCTCCAGACCTTGCATGTTCTGTGTACCCCATCCCACACCTGGAAGCCCACGGCAGCAGTTGCCGAGGCCTGAGTCCCCGAGTCCTCCAGGGACCAGGCTCCGAACATTGGACCATGACCCGCAGGAGAAACACACCGTACACTGCGACACGAGCACGCACGCGTCCAGAGAACTGCGACAGCCAAACTCTCAGGGATCCTGCCACGTGCAGCCTGTCCCCTGAACCCCTGCTCACAGCAGCCCCATGAGGACAGGACTGCCAGTATCCCCATTTGCAAAAGGAGGAAACTGAGGCACAGGGAGCACAGTGGCTTGGACTAGGTCACTCAGCAGGAATGGGCAGAGTTGGGGTTCCGTGTGACATGGTCTGGCTACAAAGTCCAGCTCAGAACCCAGACAGAGGCAAAGATTTCCCAGTAGGTCCTCATCTTTCTGCGTTTTTCTCCTCTCCACTTTTATTTTACTTTTATTTTAGTTTTAAGGGCTTGTTGAGAGCTGCTTCATGGTTCTCAGCCTGGAGTCTCTGGGAACATTTCAGGAATCCATGAACTTGGATGGGGAAAAATTACCTCTTCATTTTCTTTTCTATTGGATTTTGTATTTCCTTCAAGTATACACGTGACCTCTTACATCCCATTAACAGAGCTTGCAACCTTGTCATATCAATTACACTTCAGTTGTTCCAGACATCCTGAAATCTGCACTCATCACTCCTTCACAATTGAGGGTGTTTTCAGACCTGCCTGTTCACCGGCCGATAACAAGAGCACCGGTGTTTGTAGAGCGCATGCAGGTGGAAACACTTGACCAGCCATCTGAGGCTGCTTTGAGGGGGCTCCTTTCTCCCTGGGTGGGGGTGAAGCCGTGGATGGGCAGGGGACTCTCATCCCAGCTTTGCAGCTGCTCTGGGAAGCCCAGGGCCAGGTGCATAATTCCTTTCTTGGCCCGGCTTCTTTTTATATTTTTTAAAGATTGGCACCTGAGCTAACAACTGTTGCCAATCTCTTTTTTTCTTTCTTTCTGCTTTTTCTCCCCAAATCCCCCCATTATAGAGTTGCGTATTTTTTTTTTAGTTGTGTGTCCTTCTGGTTGGGGCATGTGGGACACCGCCTCAGCATGGCCTGATGAGTGGAGCCATGTCCGCACCCAGGAGCCAGGTTTGCTCTGGTGAAACCGTGGGCCGCCGGAGCAGACAGCATGGACTTAACCACTTGGCCTCGGGGTAGGTTGCCCCTGGCTTCTTAAAAGGGAAATCTGTTCAGTCCTAGAGTTTCATGACCCCTTTCTCAGGTGCCCACCTCTCTTGGGGCTGGCAGCTGCCAGGGGGGACCTGCTTCCCAATGCCTCCTGGGGTGGCAGCAAGGATGGCCAGAAATGGGACAATGTTGACTTGAAGAGTGACAGCACTGATCCCCACAGCAGTCACTGCCTTGTGACCTGATCAGATAGGATGAGAGCAGGAGGGAGAGGACAGTGGGAAGAGGAGGGGGAGGAGGGGGAGCACGGCGCCAGCTCGGGTGCTGTTTGCAGACTCTCAGCGAAGCACAGTCCATGGCCCAGTGGATTCTCCTTGTGACAGTTCTCAGGATTTCCTTCAAGGCTCCCTGGCAAACACTGAGCGCATCCTCTGAGCCTAGCCCTCCTGGGGACCACGGAGACAGGCCGTGGTGGAGACGCTGCTCTTGTTCTCAGGACCTCGGGCCCTCATGATGCAATCCTCGCCTAGAGTACGACCCGGGACGCGTGAGCTGGGCTCTCGGACCACTCCCCTCGGTGACAAGGACCACGCGGGTCCTCATGTGTGAACCTTTAGTCAACACGGTAGGGCATTCAGGGTCGCTCTGGCCTTGCCGGTTGGTACCAGCCCGGGGTCACCTGGTCTCCGGTCCCGCCGCTGAGCGAGCGCGCCTGGCTGCAGGAGGCCGCGCTCCGGGACCCAGGACCCGCTCAGAACCGCGCAGGGCCCGCCCCGGGCGCCACAGGCGACCCCGCTGAGACCTCCTTCCCCGCGTGGGCCGTCAGCTGCGCGGTCGCCCCGGCGGGCCCCTGGGTGGACGGCTGCTCCAGGGTAAGTCCCTACTTGAAGCCGATGCCCGAGGAGCACAAGAGCCCGTGCTGGCCGTTGGCGGACACGAGCTGCTGCCCTGGGGCGTGAGGCTGGGCCTGAACCGCCGGCTCGCGGGGCGCCAGAACCTCGCCTCGCGCCCCCTGCTGGGGGTCCAGCGCAGGGGCCGGATGCAGGCGCGCGCGCTGCCGGCCACCGCGGTGATGCGCTCGCCCAGCCCGTCCGTCCACAGCAGGAACTCCTGTGCGCGGCCGCCGGGGGCTCCGTACCGTGGGCGCCACTGCTGCCCAAACCTCCGCTGAAGGCTGGGAGGGAGGTGCACTCGGCGGCCGGCCCCCACCTGCCCGACGTCTCTGCTCCATCCCGCCTCCCAGCTCTGCGGGCCCTGGGCTGGGAAGTCCGTCCTGCCTTCTACCCAATGCTGGACTGGACTGGCAGCCCGCTTAACGCTCGGGAGTGGCCAGTTCTTTCCCTTATGTGTCAACTCTCCAGGCCTGGGGCTGCCCCAGTGGGGCTTCTTCCGATTTAGGAGGTGCCCTTCTGTCTTCCAGACAGGGGCTTTGTCACCTGTCCTCAGACCAAGGTCACAGCTGCTCCCTCTTCCTTTGCCTCCAGAGTCTGGCTCCAGGTGTGGTCAGACTCTGCATCCCCTGGCCGCTTCTGAGTCTGTTCTCACTTGTTTTAGTGGCCAGAGTGGACCACTGTGAGGTGGCTGGGGCAGAGGCTGCAGCCGAGGGTGCTCTGGACAGTGACCTGCTGCACCAGTGGGAAAAGAGTCTGTAAGATGGTGGGGCAGCTTTCCCACTGCGGCCCTCCTCCTGGGGCTGCATCTTCCCCAGAGTCTGCCCAGCTCACACTGTCCCCTCTCTCGGCCCCTCCCCCAGTCCACCTGGAGTGAGGGGGAAGCAGCCACAGTGAGACCCTCCCCCCTCACCTAAGCCCAGTGGACCAGAGGTGGACCGTGACCCAAGCTGGGCCCTCATTCTCAGGGCCAGAGATGGGCAAGTCAGGCTCTGAGTGGGCCTGGTATTGTCATGTGTGCGTAAGGAGTCCTGGGGCAGCCGTGTCCCCTTAGTGGAGTGGAACACCCTTGAACCAAGAACAGCAGAAGAGATGGAGAGGTGGCCTGATGGCTCCAGCCAGGCTCTAGTCCACTCTGGAGCCAGATGCTTCCTGCTCTTACATTCCAAGACACACTGCAAGTAGGTTGCCAGATAATATGAAAGACACTCCGTTAAATTTGAATTTCAGAGAAACAGCAAATAATTTTTGAGTGTAACTATACATCAAACAATGCATTTTTTAAAGCATAACTATGTCCCAAATACTAATTTTTTTTTAGTATATCTCAAACACTGCACGATGCATACTTACACTAAGAAGAATGCGTGTGTATCTGACATTCAAATGTAACTGCATGTACTGTATTTTTATGTGCTGAATTTGGCAAGCCTACCATACCAAGACACCTTGGGTGCTGCAGGAGAAGGAGAGGCCCCTGGAAGCGGAAGCTGGTGGGCGAGGTCAGGATGGGGCCTGTCGGGGAGATGGCCCTGGAGGACAGAGCAAAGGAGCAGTGGGGGAGACAGAGCTGCAGGTGACGAACCGGGGGAGACGCTGGTGGTCTTCCTAGCCTGAGCGGGTTTCTGCTGCTTACTACCCAGGGGCCCTAAGGCAGCCAGACAAACCCTGAAGAGGGGATCCTCCAAACATCCCCATCCTGACACCGTGGGGATGGTCCTTGGGGAACTTCAAGCCCTTTTCAACAGCTTCGGTCAGGACTGGCCCCTGCCCTCCACCCTGTGTCATTCCCTCTCCCTCCAGCATCCTGGCCCTGGATGGGACATCAGGCCAGGCCAGGGGGCTATGTGTGGGGGCACAGGGGTGAGGTCGGGAGGAAGCAGAGGTGGGAGGCAGGGTCTGCTCTAGGGGCTCCGGGGGTTTGAAACCGTCCTCAGAGAAGCATCGCGGAGTTGGCACATTCGGGGACCATGTGGGGACCCAGCCCAGGGCCCCGGGTCTTACTCACCCCTTGATGAGGCCCGTTATCCCCACGAAGACCCGATGGCCTGGGTCTCCCCCGCTCCTCCCCTGATGTAGGAGTAGGAGCCGCCTGGGCCCTGCGTCTCTGGAGGACGGTGTGTATCAGGAGAGAGGGAGCAGGAGGGGAGGCAGCAGCACAGCTCCTGGGCCCGAGCCCGCCGCTTCCAACGTCTGCTCCAGCGCTGCAGCGGGCAGGTGTGGAGGCCAGGGCTGCGTGCTGGGCTGGGACGGGAGGGGCCGGGATTGGTAGGGAGAGGCTGGGAGAGGCTGGGTCTTACCATGGGTGCCGCAGACAGGACCTGAGAGGAGCAGGAGGGCCAGCAACAACAGCATGGCTTCCAGGCAGTGCCCAGGGAATTGGGCCTTCAATCACGAGGGGCGGGAAAGAAAACTTGAGAGGAGTCTCTGGGAGGAGAGGTCAGGGGTGAGGGGTCGTGCCCCTGAGGCTGGGTGAGGGGAACTGAAGGAACCTTCTTTTCCTACAGTCTTCAAGGGCCAAATGAGACACAGCGTCCACGGTTGTTTCCCTGATGTACCACCTGCTCCGTCGCTCAGAAGGGCCCCTGCCTGACTGGATGCTCGTGGGTGAGCTTGGGAAAGCTCCTGTGTGGGCTTTGCTGCCCTTTCAGGTTCCTTCCATCTGCCTCCCCAAGGAGGCTTCCTGGGAGGGGGGAGGGCTGGGGGAGCAGGTCTGCCTAGGAGTCCAGGGCTTCCCTAGGGGCCTGGAGGCCTGGGTCTCCTTTATAACCACTGAGTGCTGGTCACGGGTCCACAGCCAGGGCAGCCATCTCATTTGATCCTGCAGCAAACTAAGAGCAGGCGATGTTCACCCCATTTTACAGATGAGCAAACTGGGACACGAGGAAGGGAAGTAACTGCTCAGGTCTTGCACGGGGGGGAGCAAGGATCCCTGCAGGCGGACCCGTACGAGGCTCAGATGGAGGCTGGCGCCTGTATTCACAAATGACGGAGCCAGAACCCACAGCCACCTTGTCCCCACTGGCTGGAGGTCAAGCTCTTTACGTTGACTCGTCTCTTGGTTAGATTAATTTGATTACCCATTTTCTTCCTAAAACGACTTACAAACTCTGTTCTCCCTCCATTGTCCCGCGGTTAAGAATGTCTGCTGTGAGCAGCGGCTGCCTGGAGGTGGGAGGGCGGAGGTTCCCTGGGAGGGAGCAGGAAGGAGCTTTCTGGGGGCAGGGTCGTGTATGCTCTGTATCTGGAAAGGAGTCTGGGTTCCACAGGCATGTGCGTCTATCAAACCCTGTAAGGAGGCACTTCCAGATTTAAGGTTGCATTGTACGCAAATTGTACTTTGAAGTGGAAAAAAACCCACATTTAACCCATCTACTCAACGATGCACAAGCTGCAGTGTCCGAGGGGCAGTGTGCTGATGTCTGCACCTTATGTTGAAATGCATCAAGAATGGGATGGGTTGATGGATGCGTGATTGGTTAGATGGGCAGATGCCCAAGGACACAGACACAATGCAATATCAAGACTTGGAGAGGCGGTAGGTATATGAGCATTCATTGTAAACATCTTTCACCTCTGAAATAAGTTTGAAAACTTTCATAGTGAAATGTTGGGAGGAACGTCCGTTGAAATTTGAAATTTAATTTGAAAGATAATTCGCCGGAGTCTGTACTCAGCTTCTGCCATCTTGGTCCATCTGGACCCTGTGCCTTTAGCGTGGAGCCGTGGTCTGGAAGGCTCTGAGCCCTCAGCACGGGTGCAGTGCAGGTGGTGTTGGTTCGCTGTGGGGGCCACAGTCAGGAGTTGGCCTCCAATCCAGCATCACCCGCACAGGGCTCCTGTTCTCTGCAGTCCACACAGGTAGGTCTTGACCATTCCTGGGAAGGAGAGGAGCATCTTATTGAAAAGCAGTTTGATGTGGTCCCAGCACCAAGACCATTTAGAGCCTGCCACTGAAAAGGAGGGGGAGGTCCGTCTGGGCCAGTCCTCAATACGGAACCCTCCTCCCAAAAAGATTGCTAATGACCTGCACAGAGTCCCAATCCTCCCTCACCAACCTCATGCAGTGGGGTCTGTTAGGGGTCCATTTACAGGGGAAGAAACCGAGGCTCAGAGCAGTAAGGGATGTGCATTGAAGGGCAGAGTCAGAATGTCTGTAATGGATCAGACCCTCAGGTCAGTAATAACGAGTGTACGGGGGCAGGCAGAGTGCTAGCCGTGACACGCATTACTTCATCCAGCAGGGGATGGTCCCAAGCAAGAAAGTGTGAGCTTGCCAGCAGAAGCAGTGTGGGGTCTGCCCCAATGACAGGCAGTTCCCTGGGCCCCAGGAGCGAAGGTCAGGAGAGGTGGGAGGGGCTGAGGTGCCAGATAGGAACCAGCCCCAGGGGTGGCTCGGGAGGGTGCTGACTAGTGTAACGGACAGAATGTCTGCGTCCCCCCAACATTTATAACCCCCAGTGTGATGGGATTCGGAGGTGGGTCCCTTGGGGGTGATTAGGTTTCAATGACATCATAGAATGAGGCCTCGTGGTGGGATTAGCGTCCTTGTAAGAAGAGGAGGAGACCAGTCCCTCTGAGGACACTGTGGGAATGTGCCATCTGTCACCAGGAAGAGAGCCCTCACCAAAACCACCTCTGTTGGCACATTGAGCTTGACTTCTTAGCCTCCGGAATTATGAGAAATAAATCTCCTTTCTGTAAGCCCCGAGTCTGTGGGGTTTGTTGTCACAGCCAAAGCTGACTAATGCCCCAGGCAACAGACACGCCTGGGAGCCTCAGGGGACAGGGGCCTGGGATTCCTGCCTCCATCAGTCAGGCACCGGGGTACAATTCATTTTGTTTTCAACACTTGCACTAAGGGAAATTTAATGACATAAAGGTTAGACAAAACGTGTTGTTCATTGTTCTAGTTTTCCAATCAAAGTATTGAGTTTCTCTGGGGAAGAGTGTTGGAAAAATGCTTGGCTTAGAGTGTGGCACCAGTAGGAATCTGAATGAGGGAGAGAGCAAATGGGGCACAGGAGTGGAGAGTTTCTGAAATGCAAAGCCGAATTGCCCCTCAGCATGGGCCTCCTGGCCTGGCTGCAGCCACTCAAGGGCCAGCCCGGGCACACAGGGCCGCTCTGGGCTTCACCTGGGTCAGGAGAGAAATGCCCTTTCCCTTCAGATCATCCCCTCCCCCACCCAGCAGGATCTTCCCTCTGACTCCTGGGCCCAAAGAATGAGATAAGGTCACGCGGCGGAGCCAGCTCCCCGACTTGGCCCTGGAGTCTCAGCCAGCCCAGACCTGCCCCAAGACCCGAGCCAGGGACACAGTTTCCAGCATCCAAGTGAGGCTGGGGCTTCTCCCAGAGGGCTGTAGGGAGACCCTGGCCAGCAGCGAGTGGGCTGGGGATGGAGGCCTTCTTGTGTGCTGTGCCTCAGCCTGCCGAGCACAGAGAGGTCTCCCTGAGCCCCACACCCAGAGAGCAGGGAGACCAGGGGTGCCAGCCCTGACCCAACCCGGACAAACCAGCCAGCCCAGGGCCCACCTCTGCTGGGAGGACAAGGCCCCATTGTTCCCCTCCTGGTAGAGTGAGGCCTGGAGCACAGCTGTGGAGGGGATTAGGGCCTTGTAAATGCTCAGTACATCCCCTTGTGGGGAGCCCTGATCCCAAGGGACAAAGGGCCTGTGTTGAGTCTCTGGAGCAGACTCAGGGCCAGCACTGGGCCAGGGTGGATGAGGGGGCAGGGCTTCCCCTGGATCAGTGCCTCCTCCACAAGAGTGCATGAGCGTATGCCTGTTGCCTTGGGGTTGTGTAAACTGCTGTGTAGGGATAGCTAGGCAGGTGTGTGTCTCAGGGTGCACATGTGTGTGAGCATGTGGTGCACACGTGCATTTCCAGCCCACATGTGTGCATGTGAATCCGTGGACACTGTCCTTGTGCTCTCCATGAAAATGAGCCTCGTGTATGCCATCGTGGACGTCCCCTCTTCCTCGCTGTCCAGGCTGGCAACTGTCTTCTCCTCAAACTCCTACCCACATGCCGCTTCCTGGAGTACTGGCACAGAGAGATCCTCCTTCTGGGCGCCAAACCCTGCCAGCTTGGAGCTGGAGAGAAGGCACGTGAATTGGCAGCAGTAGCCACACTCGTGCCCTGAGGCTGGGCTGGGACAGGAATATGGCCCCCTTTGAGCGGCCTGTTCCCTTCCTCCAGAGCTGTGCTTGTGAGGTCTGGGTCTCTTGGCCTCCTCCCCACAGGAGGGTCCTGGGTCCTCAAGAGGGGAGCTGCTGCCCCTCTGCAGGCCTGCCAGCTGCTGCGCCTCCCTGGCCCAACCTCTGCCGCATTTGGGGGCCTGAGGGCTGCTGGGAGGGCCGAGGAGCATCGGGAGGACACGAGGGGGCCCTCACTTTTGCAACAAGAGTCAGCAGGGGCCTGGGCCCTAAGGAGCCTCTCCAGGGAGGCCAGTGCAGGGCCAGGAGGAAAGGCACGGTTGTCAGGACCAAGCGCCTCTCTGCTCTGGTCTCCCTGAAAGGCTGGTTGCTCAATGGAGCCCCCTCACCCCGCCCACCATGGACAGGGCTGCGTCTGTGCCAGGGAAGGGAACAGGCACCCAACAGAGAGCAGCTGACTTGTGGCTGAAGGGCTAGAGCACACATTTTAGGTTTCCTGGGTCATAGAATCTGTCACAGCTACTCAGCTCTGTCCTTGCAGCCTGAGAGCAGCCCCAGAAGACATGGGCGTGGCTGCACCCAGAACACTTATTTATGGGCAATGGCACTGGATTTCATAGCATCCTCCTGTGTCACAAAATGCTATTCTTCTTTGAATTTTTCCTAACATTTGAAAAATGTAGGAAGTGTTCTTAGCCCCTAGGCTGAGCAAAAACAGATGGAGGACCCAAAAAGGCCTGCTGGCCATAGTTTGCTGAGCTCTGGCCTAGGTACCCGGTACAGGTAATGGAGGTGCCAGCTATACAGGGCCTCCACGCACCCCGAGTCCTCCCAGCACTGCCATCCTAATGAGACCAAGGTTCCCAGTTCCTGGTGAGCCAGCACTTCCGGGGTGAGTCTGCACACACGCGGCCCTCCTGTGCACCCCTTTTCTCTTGTAACCAAATGGGGGCATTCTAAACCCTCCAGTCTACACTGGGCCTGTCTCCTTGGGCAATGTACCAGAGCAGCAGGTTGTGGCATCCCTTCTTCACACCTGTGTAGTATTCCACTGCAGTGATGACCATCATTTAGGTGCTAGGTTCCCTCTAGATGGACAGGTCTGTTGTTTCTCGGCTCCAGCTATTTCAAAGGATGCTGCAAGTAATAGCCTTGTAGACCTGCCCACAGGGAACAAAGTCTTAGGTGTCCAGGCCCTTAGATGGAGAAGGGTTGCACTGAATTTCCATAACACCCCAGGACTAGGTTCTACCGTTACCCCATATGTTAGATGAAACAATCAAAGTGCACAGAGGTGATGCAGGCTCCCAAGATCACTTGCCTCATCAGTAGGGAAGATGGGATTGGGCCCCGAACTGGCTCCAGTGTCGACACTCACAATCTTCCCCTACTGTGACGATTGTGACGCTGTGGTTCTTCCCAAAGGTCAGGAAGGGCCTGTGGACAGCCTTACCTCCAGCCCAACACAGAAAGCCTGGATATGCCCCACCAGCAGGGCCCGCAGGATGGAGCCCCTGAGAAGCAGCCTGTCACCTCCCAGATAAAGTCTGATCACGGCCTGGCCCCAGCGCTCTGGGAAGGACTGGCCTGGAGAATCGCCCTCTCCCCTTCCTCTGTGCCTCCTGTCTCAGCACCATTGCTGTCCAATCGTCCCACAGCCCAGAGCTGGTCATCCTCAGCTATGACCTGACCTGGCGCAGAGGGAAGGTCACTGACATCTCCAAGTGACAACCACCGAGGGCCACCACCTGGGGTGTCTTTTCCACTTAGTGCCTGGCACGTTGGACTGCATTGCCCACTCTGGCTCTCTGAGGGTCAGTGTGGATCTGCCCTGGGCTCCTGCAAGCCCGTGGGACGCTAGGCTCTGCCCAGACCCCAGTGAGGTCCTGCCCCTCTTTCTCTCAAGGCAGGAGCCCTGGGGCCCACAAAGCTTCCATGGGCATGTGACTTACAGCTCCCTCATGGTGTTGACCTGTCTGGCCAAGCTTGGAAGGGCTCTCATCAAACCTCCCCCATCTCTGAGACCAAGATCTAGTCCAGGTGCTGAGGAGAGAGACCCAGAAGTGACAGTGAAATGTCTGCCACTGTCCCATCTTATTTGTGTAGGCCATGGGGCCAAGATAACAAACACAGCATGTCCGGGAGCCTCCCCCAGGAAGAGGCATCACCTTCCAGTTCCTTCCTGTGTCCCTTGTGCCCCTTGCTCCTTCCTTCTGGATGGGCGCCCACAGGGCGCAGGAGAGTATAAAGGGCAGGGTGGAGGGTGTCCAGGCACAACCAGACTCCCCAGTGCCAGCACGAGATAATAAGACTCTCCTGTCCAGGTAAGATGGGGCTCCCCTCTCATGGATGGGGCCATCGAGGTTGGGCGGAATCCCTCTCTGAGAGTCGGGTGGGCTGTCCTCCTCTCTGCAGGAGCCTTGGGACCCTCCAGCCAGAAGCCATGCTGCTGTGGCTGACCCTCGCCCTCCTGTGGAGCACCACCTGCTGGGCACAGCGTAAGTCCGGCTGGGTCAGCCCCCTCCAGCCCATCCATCTGGTGGCCACCCTCCCCTCTCTGCATCCCGGAGACCCAGGGTCTGGGCCCTGCCCTGACCACAGTCTAACTGTAGTCTCAGGACTGTCCCACCTGCCTGGAGGGGCTGTATCCAGTTCAGGGAGAGAGAGCCGGCATGAGACCATGTGGTTTATTTTCTCTCACCTGCTTCTTTCATCATCTAGAGACTTATGGGCTTGGAGGAGGCAAGTATTTCAGTACCGCTCCAGACTATCACAACGACGTCACCGGGATTCGGGTGTCTGTAGCGCCTGCCTTGGGCCTGATTAAGAGGTGAGTCGGAGCTGGGCCATGAGCCCTATGGCTGTGTCCCACTCATGACAAGTCTTGGGAATGTTGGGAGGGGGCTTAGGGCCTCTTCTCCCAACATCCTCGCTGGGTATTGATGACATTTTGAGGCCAGTTGGGTCCTTGGAAACATGGAGCCACCAGCCATCACCTTTCCCTTTGTCCCCTTTCCTCAGCCGCCTCCTCTCCCACACACCAGAACTATCAGTCCAGGTTAGGTCAGAGAGGAAAGGAAGTGAGGGTCAGAGTGGACCACTGACTGAACACAAGTCAGCACAAGTGTGTAGAGGCACAAAGCCCAGGGCTGCTCCCCTAATGTCGGGTGGTGTCCTTGCTCAAGGCCTGGGGCAGGTCTTGGCTCTGCACTGACAGGGTCCCGGGGACCTGGGAGAGGGAGTGGGGCAGAGCAGCCAGCACCAAAGGGGACAGAGTGTGGGTGGAGTGAGGTGAGGACAGGTAGGTCACAGGAGAGGCACCAAAGTGGGACAAGGACACAGAGAAGGCCAGATGGACAGAGCTAGTGGGACTCCCCAGGTGAGTGTGGGGAGTCACCTGCTTCTCAGGCCTGTGACCTGGGCAGCTTGACTCGGGCTCAGAAAGTCCAAGCTGGCCCAGGGACAGTTCCCAGGTTGGAGAGATGACAGCGACTGGCACTCCTGAGGGTCACGGTGACTGGGCATTGGATCCGGCTCTCCTTTTGGATGATCCTGAGTGCTCCAACAGTCACTCCCATTTGGCAGATGAAGAAACTGAGGCCCAGAGAGGCTGGGTAACAAACCCAAGATCACAGAGCGTGAAGGTGGCAGAGCAGGGGTTTGAGCCCAGCATGTCTGTATCAGCACCCAGATTCATGTGCTTAGGGACTCATGCTGCAGTGACAGCCCTGAGCTCTGGTGGCTGGGGACGGGTGGCTTGGAGACAGAGGACATGGGGATTGGTGAGTCTCCTGGGTCCCGGGTGTCCAAACGTCCCCCTTTCTCCCAGCATCCAGCTGAGACGTGGATCCTCCTGGACTGTAAGACACGGTGAAGAAGGCGGGAAGGTGCAGGAATTCCTGCTGCGGCCGGGCGAACACATTATAGCCGTCCACGGCTCGTACAAGGGTTACCTCCGGTACCTGGTCGTACACACCGACCAAGGGCGCTTGGCCTCATTTGGGCAGGCAGAGGGCAACCACTTCTCTGCCTACCCAGACCAGCAGTGGCAGGTGCTCACGGGAGTCTTTGGCCACCATAAGCTCCTCGGCCTCACGAGCATCGGCTTTCAGTGGGAGGAGCCTCGGGTCTCGGGGTTGACCAATGCACAAGCAAGGGCAAACCCACAGCCAGAGAAATGAGTGCCTCTGGGTCCCCAGGGATGGGGCACAGGTCACTCTGCTGAGCCAGTCTCGCTGGTGTTGGGCTGATGGCACTAGGGTGTCCGAGTCGGGTCCTGAATAAGAATCCGCCAATAAATGAAGCTTCTGCAGGAACAGTGCGTCCAGGCGTGGTGCTTCGTTCTGGGATACAACCCACGGCTTCCGAGCCTGTGGAGGGTGAGGCTCCGGGGCTGAGCGCAGTGATCTGAGTGCAGGATGAGGCAGGAGGTGGGTCTGACACCACAGGCCTCCGCGATTCTGCCGAGGATGAGGGATCTGCCTGTGCAGACCTTGGGCCGACCTCACAGTCTTTGATGATTCTGGGCTCTGAGGATGCCCTGGCACCAAATCCCTACCCCAAGCCCATCCAGCTGGCCTCTGCCAGCCCATGCTCTGCTCCAGACTTCCCGGAGTGTGCAAGGGGTCTCAGGGAAGTCACTCATTCATTCATTCAGTCAGTCAGTCACTCCCTCACTCACTCAGCATACATTTGTCAAGGCCTCACCCACACCAGGCTCTCCTGGGCACTGAGGGTGTAAAAAAGAAGAGGCCAGGTATAAAGCTGAAGGGCACCCCTGGGGTCAGATACAGAAGCAGACGGTGACTGTTGGTTGTGGCGTCTGCACTGATGGGGACACAGGCAAGGCGTTTGCAGAGGCACCTGCCCAGAGGTGGGGAGGTGGGGTGTGCCTCAGGGAAGCATTCCTGGAGGAGGCCACGTCTGACTAAGTCCTAAAAGCTGAGTGAGAAGTGGACAGGTGGAGACAGGGGAGCAGGGCATCCCAGGGGAGGGGTCAACATGGGCCAAGGCCAGAGCCAGAGATAGCCACGGACCGCCTCCCTCCATGTGCGCGAATTTGTTATAGAAGCATCGGGAAACAAATGTAGCCCCAGACCTTGCACGTTCTGTGTACCCCATCCCACACCTGGAATCTCCCAGGAGCACTAGCCAAGGTCTGAGTCCCTGAGTCTTCCAGGGACCAGGCTCCAAACATTGGGTCACAACCTCCTGGAAGAAACACACTGTACACTGCGACACGAGCACACAGGCGTCCGGGTAACTGCGACAGCCAAACTCTCAGGGATCCTGCCAAGTGCAGCCTGTCCCCTGAACCCCTGCTCACAGTAGCCCCACGAGGACAGGGCTGCCAGGATCCCCATTTGCAAAAGCAGGAAACTGAGGCACAGGGAGCACAGTGACTTGGCCTAGGTCATACAGCAGGAAGTGGCAGGGTTGGGGTTCAGCGTGACGTGGTCTGGCTGCAAAGTCTGGGTCGGAACCTCAGACCGAGGCAAAGGTTTCTACACCCATCCTCATCTCTCTGCATTTCTCTCCTCTCTACTTTTATTTCAGTTTTAAAGCCTGGTTGAGAGCCACCTGTGGTTCTTAACCGGGAGTCTGTGGGAAAATTTCTTGGAATCCGTGAACTTGGATGGGAAACATTTCATTTTCATTGTCTGCCCCTGGACTTTATATTTCCTTCAAGTATACATGTGACCTCCAACATCCCATTGACAGCGCCTGTGACCTTGTCGGATCAATTACACTTCAGTTGTCCCAGAATCTTGAAATCTACACTAGTCACTCCTTCAAAATTGTGGTGTTTTCAGACCTGCCTGTTCACATGCTGATAACAAGAGCACAGGTGTTTGTAGAGCGCACGCAGGTGGCAACTCTTGACCAGCCATCTGAGGCTGCTTTCGGGGGGCTCCTTTCTCCTTGTGTGGAGGAAAAGCCACGGGTGGACAGGGGCCTCTTGTCCCACCTTCGCAGCTGCTCTGGGAAGCCCAGGGCCAGGTCTGGTGCGTAATTCCTTTCCTGCCCCTGGCCTCCTAAAAGGGAATCTGTTTTCAGTACTAGAGATTCTTGACCTCTTTCTCAGGCACCCACCTTTCTTGGGGCTGGCAGCTGCCAGGGGACACCTGCCTCTCAAGGACTGTCAGAAATGGGACAGTGACTTGAAGAGAGACAGCACTGATCCCCACAGCAGTCAGTGACTCTGACAGGATCGAATAGGATGAGAGGGGGAGGGAGAGGAGAGTGGGAAGAGGAGGAGGAGGGGGAGGTGGAAAGGGAGGTGAGGGCACGGGCCAGCTCATGGGCTGTTTGCAGACTAGTGGATGAAGCACAGTCCCTGGCCCAGCGCATCCTTCCTTGTGACACAGTTCTGGGATTTCCTTCATGGCTCCCAGGCAAACACTGAGCACAGCCTCCAAGCCCAGCCCTCCTGGGCACCAGGCGACAGGCGGTGGTGGAGACGCTGCCCCTGTTCTCAGGACATTGGGCCCTCGTGATGCAATTCTCTCCTAGTGCACGGCCGGGGGCCCCTGAGCTGAGGGTGCCCGGGCCCACTCCCCTCGGTGACAAGGACCACGCGGGCCCACGTGTGTGCAGAACCTTTATTTAACACGGTCGGGCATTCAGGGTCACTCTGGCCCTGCGGGTTGGTACCAGCACAGGGTACCGAGTCTCAGGTCCCGCCGCTGAGCCAGCGCACCTGGCTGCAGGAGGCCGCGCCCCGGGACCGAGGACCGGCTCAGAGCCGCGCAGGGCCCGCCCCGGACGCCGCAGGCGACTCCGACTCCGCTGAGACCTCCTTCCCCGCGTGGGCCGTCGGCTGCGCGGTCACCGCGGAGGGCCCCTGGGTGGACGGCTGCTCCGGAGCAAGTCCCTACTTGAAGCCGATGCCCGAGAGGCACAAGAGCCCGCGCTGGCCATTGGCGGACACGAGCTGCTGCCCAGCGGCCGGAGGCTGCGCGCCGAACCGCCGGCCAGCGGGGCGCCCGAACCTGGCCTCGCGCCCCCTGCTGAGGGTCCAGCGCAGGGGCCGGATGCAGGCGCGCGCGCTGCCGGCCACCGCGGTGATGCGCTCGCCCGTCCACAGCAGGAACTCCTGTGCGCGGCCGCCGGGGGCTCCGTACCGCGGGAGCCGCTGCGACCCCACCTCAGCTGGAGGCTGGGAGGGAGGCGGACTCAACGGCCGGTCCCTCCCTTCCCCGACGCCTCCACTCCATCCCGCCTCCCAGCTGGGCCGGCCCTGCGCTAGGAAGTCCTTCCTGCCATCTACCCAGTGCTGTCTGGACTGTCACCTGGGGCAACCCCAGGGAGTGGTCAGTTCTTTCCCTCATGTGTCAATTCTCCAGCACTGGGGCTGCCCCGCTGGGGCTTTTTCTGATTCAGGAGGTGCCCTTCTGTCTCCCACACAGGGGCTTTCTCACCTGTCCTCAGACCAGCAGCCATGGCCACCCCCTCCAAAAAGAGGTGAAGACCTCTTTGGGACACCTCCCTCCCCCTCAGTCCCTAAGGAGTCCAGATGTGGCTCCAGGTGTGGTCATACTGTGGGTCCTCTGGCTGCTTCTGAGTCTGTTCCCACGTGTCCTAGTGGCCAGGGTGGATAGCTGTGAGGTGGCTGGGGCAGAGACCGCAGCCGAGGGTGCTCTGGCCAGTGACCTGCTGCTGCACCAGTGGGAAAACATTCTTTAAGACGGTGGGGCAGCTTCCCCACTGCGGCCCTCCTCCTGGGGCTGCATCTTCCCTAGAGTCTGCCCAGCTCACACTGTCCCCTCTCTCAGCCCCTCCCCCACTCCACCTGGAGTGAGGGGGAAGCAGCCACATTGAGACCCTCCCCCCTCACCTAAGCCCAGTGGACCAGAGGTGGACCGTGACCCAAGCTGGGCCCTCATTCTCAGGGCCAGAGATGGGCAAGTCAGGCTCTGGGTGGGCCTGCTGTTGTCATGTGTGCGTAAGGAGTCCTGGGGCAGCCGTGTCCCCTTAGTGGGAGGGGAACACCCTTGAACCAACAACAGCAGAAGAGATGGAGAGGTGGCCTGATGGCTCCAGCCAGGCTCTAGTCCACTCTGGAGCCAGCTGCTTCCTGCTCTTACATGCAAGACACACCCCAAGTAGGTGGCCAGATAATATGAAGAACACCCAGTTAAATTTGAATTTCAGAGGAACAGCAAGTGATTTTTAGTGTAAGTACATATCAAGCATTGCATTTTTAAAAAGTATAATTATGTCCAAATACCTTTTTTTAGTATAAGTATATCCCAAATATTGCATGAGTCATACATAAACTAAGAAGAATGTGTGTGTATCTGAAATTCAAATGTAACTGTGTGTACTCTAGTTTTATTCGCTGAATTTGGTAAGCCTGCCCCAAGACACCTTGGGTGCTGCAGGAAAAGGAGAGGCCCCTGGAAGCGGAAGCTGGTGGGCGAGGTCAGGATGGGGCCTGTCGGGGAGACGGCCCTAGAGGACAGAGCAAAGGAGCAGTGGGGGAGACAGAGCTGCAGGTGACGAACCAGGGGAGATGCTGGTGGTCTTCCTAGCCTGAGCGGGTTTCTGCTGCTTACTACCCAGGGGCCCTAAGGCAGCCAGACAAACCCCAGAGAGGTGATCCTCCAGATGTTGCCATCCTGACACCATGGGGGTGGTCCTTGGGGACTTCAAGCCCTGTTCAGAAGCCTCAGTAGGGACTTGCCCCCGTCCCCCACAGCCTGTGTCATTTCCTCCCCCTCCAACATCCTGGCCCTGGGTGTGACACTCAAGCCAGGCCACGGAGGGGGGGTGGGTGGGAGGGCGCAAGGGTGATGTCGGGAGGAAGCAGAGATGGGAGGCAGGGCCTGCTCTACCAGCTCCGGGGATTTGAACCCGTCCTCGGAGAAGCATCGCGGAGTCGGCTCATCCGGGGACACATACAAGGGCCCCAGGTCTTACTCACCCCTTGATGAGGCCCGTTATCCCCAAGAAGACCCGATGGCCTGGGTCTCCCCCGCTCCTCCCCTGATGTAGGAGTAGGAGCCGCCTGGGCCCTGCGTCTCTGGAGGACGGTGTGTATCAGGAGAGAGGGAGCAGGAGGGGAGGCAGCAGCACAGCTCCTGGGCCCGAGCCCGCCGCTTCCAACGTCTGCTCCAGCGCTGCAGCGGGCAGGTGTGGAGGCCAGGGCTGCGTGCTGGGCTGGGACGGAAGGGGCTGGGATGGGTAGGGAGAGGCTGGCAGAGGCTGGGTCTTACCTTGGATGCCGCAGGCAGGACCTGAGAGGAGCAGGAGGGCCAGCAACAACAGCACGGCTTCCAGGCAGTGCCCAGGGACTTGGGCCTTCAATCACGAGGGGCGCAAACATGGAGAAAACTTGAGAGGAGTCTCTGGGAGGAGAGGTCAGGCGTGAGGAGTCGTGCGGCCCCTGAGGCTGGGTGAGGGGAACTGAGGGAACCTTCTTTCCCTACAGGCTTCAAGGACCAAATGAGAAACAGCATCCAGGGCTATTTCTCAGATGTGCCACCTGCTCCGACGCTCAGAAGGGGCCCCGCCTGCCTGGATGCTCTGATGTCGCCATCCTGAAATTCTTAATCAGTTTGGATCAGGGGGCCCTGTGTTGTCATTTTACACTGGGCCCCCAAAGTACACAGTTGGTTCTGTAAGAGACCCTGTCCTGAGGCCCCCACTGGTCCCTGCTCCCCGATTCAGTCTCCAGATGGTCAGCTCACAGCTCCCCTTCCCTCCCGGCCCCCAGCCCCTCCCTTACCTGCTCCGCCTGGTCTGAGCCCCTCAGCTGCCCCTTTATGCCCAGGTGCTGCCCAGGCACCCCCACCACAAGTGGGACCTTGAAGTCTCCACCCTTATCAAGGGCTCCAGCAAGAACCCAGGAGCCCTTGGTCCAGGGTGATCTGGCAGGGGTGCTGGGTGCTCAGTGTTTGTGTTCCTGTCCACAGCCCGCAGACAAGGGAGCCACATAGCCCAGACCAAGCCCATGGGACATGGGAAGAACCAACGAGGGGATGGGAAGGGACGGTCACAAACCAAGACAAAGGGCAGTCCAAAGCCAGGGACCGATGTTTGCTCTGAGCACCCAAGAGGCACAGGGCCCTGGGCACGTGGGGTGGAGGAAATCAGCCAGGCCCTGCCTGAGAGGACCCCCAAGGCTTGAAGACACAGCAGCAACTGCCCCGATCAGAAGGCCAGATGCAGAGAACATGCGGGACAAGACCCCACCCTTTCCTCATTTGGGGGGGGTGCCTAAGCTCCTTTGGATTCCCTCCTGAAGAAGTCTGCTCCCCCTGCCGCGTCGAGAACTCACAACAACACCCACTGGTGGAGCGCTCACTCGGGCCGGGCCCCTGACCAGTCCTCTTAACCTCGTCCTCACGCCACTGCTTGATTCCCACTAACAGCTGAAGAAGCCCAGACCAGAGAGGTTCAGCCCTTGCCCGAGGCCACTCGGGGAGATGTGGCCAAGGCCAGACTCCATCCCAGGGACAAGTCCCAAGCTTGACCCTCGTTCCCACACCTCATTGACCCCGCACCATGGAGACACCCGAGGAGGGATGCCCCCTGCCGGGCTCTGGGCACCCTGGCTCTTTGGTGTCTTCCCAGCCAGCTTCCACCCCTTCCTTGTCCCTGGTTCTCTCAAATGTCCCCCAGCTAAGGGCCACATGCACAGCTCAAGTCATCCAATGTGCCTGCCTAGGGACACTGCACAGGAAGACAGGCCACCCCCACTGGTCCACTTGGAATGTGCGGGGAGCTAACCCGAGCCCACAGCACCCCGGCTCTCCTAGTTGAGGAGAAGGAGCAGTGAGCCCTGGGAGGGTTGCAGGGTGAGGGCAGCCTCCCTCCCCCAACAAGCCTGGGAGAGACTCCTCACAGGCTGCTGTGATGTGGGGTCGGGGAGGGAGAGGGACCTTCAGAGGAGCCACCAGCCTGATGAGCTCTCAGCACACAGCTGGGAAAGGGCATCAGGAAGAGGCAGACACAGGGCTGCGGGTGCTGTGGGTCATGCCTGAGCCCGGGAACGCTCCCATGTTGGCTTTGCGTCCCTTTCAAGTCCTTCCATCTGCCTCCCCAAGGAGGCTTCCTGGGAGGAGGGAGGGCTGGGGGAGCAGGTCTCTGGGAGTCCAGAGCTTCACTGGGGCCCAGGAGGTCCAGGTCTCCTTTATAACCACCATTTGCCGGTCACGGGGCCATGGCCGGGGCAGCCATCACGTTTGATCCGACAGCAAACTAAGAGCAGGCAATGTTCACCCTATTTTACAGATGAGCAAACTGGGAGCCGAGGAGGGGAAGTAATGGCTTGGGTCTTGCATGTGGGGGACCAGGTGTCACAGCAGGCGGATCTGTGTGAGGCCTGGATGGAGCCTGGAACCTGCATTCACAATGATGGAGCCAGAACCCATAGCCACTTGTCCCCACTGGCTAAAGGTTAGCATCCTCATCGAGGGGGTCACCCAGCATTTCTGGGCCTCATCCCTGTCAGGAGGCTGGAAAGACCTGGTCACGTGAACCAGCTCAGCAGAGGGATTTCTCTGTTGATGAAGGTGGATTTGGTCAGAAAGGCTATTGTCCTTTAGAGATGGGCCTGTTCCTCCAGGCCAGACAGGGCAGGGGCAGGGCTGGACGCTGACCCTGGGGAGTCTCTTCATTGCGGAACCTGAGTTTTGTTGAGATTCTCACAAGGCTGAGACCAACCCCCTTGGCTTAGAGCAGTGGTTCCCAGCTGGGGTTGGTGGTACCCCAGGGCACATCAGGCCATGTCTAGAGACATTTTGTGTTGTCATGACTGGGCAAGTGCTACTGGCATCAGGTGGGTAGAGGCAGGGATGCTGCCCAACACCCCACAATGCAGGGACAGCCCCCTCACATACTCAACAAGGAATTATCTGGCCCCAAACTTCAGTTGGCCAAGGTGAGAACCATCGTAGTTGCTTTGGTCTGCCCTGCACCCCTCTTCTTGAGGGGATTACATCTCCCTATCACCCCATGTGAGTCTTGTGGGGATAACAGACTGGGGTCCGTCTCCTCAGAGCTCCAAGCCTTAGAGCTGTGGGTCTGTGTGCCCCCACCTCCCACCTCCCACCATGCCTTTGGGCCTGGAGTATTTCTCTGAACTCCTCTCTCTTATCCCAGTCCCCATCTCTGTGAGTTTTCCAGCTAAGGAGGGGTTCTGTCATATTTTCCACATCAATTCATACGTTGTAAGAGGTTGACAAATGTTTTCATTGTGTTTCTGACAGGTTGTAAACATAACAAAGTTCAGAGCTCTGTGTATATTTTACATCTGATGAGTAGGTTACTCATAAAGATCAACAATTGTTACCCTGGGTAATGGGAAGATTGGGGATTATCATCTTGTTTATAGTTTTTAGCCATTTCCAGATTTTCAACATTAGACATATATTATCATGGTGTGATCAGAAAGCAAAAACAATAACTATATTTAAAAACCAAACAGAATCCAGTTGCTTGGTAGGTATAGACAAGTGACATCTTCTCAGGCTTATGTAAGAGACTCTGCAGATGCAGATTCCAACCAAACTGTTGTTCCTTCTCCACTTCTAAGTGGAAAGTTCAGGACCACTGCAATTAGGAATGACAGAATGTGAATAAGATTCTAGAATTGGATGCTAGACCATGATGCAGCAAGGTCGTTCAAGATCAGAGAGAAAATTATTTGTGTTTTAGAATTCCAAACCCAGCAAACCAACAATTAAGTGTAGGGCACAATTATGTCATTCTCAGGCATGAAGGCTTAGAAAGTTCATCTTTTACCCACCTTTTCTGAGGAAGTCACCTGTGGTAACAAAAATAATGGAGCCCAAGGATGTTCACGTCCTGACCTCCAGAAACTGTGAAGATATTACTTGATGTGGCAAAAGGACCCTGCAGGTGTGATCAAGTTCAGGACACCAGTTGGGAGATTATCCTGAGTTATCTGGATGGGCCCAGTGTAATCACAAGGGTTCTTAAAACTGGAAGAAGCCAGAATATTATTGCACAAGGCGTGTTGTCTGCCCACTGCAAGACATGCCAATAAGCAAGAGGCAAGGCAGTGGGAAAGAAAGGACTTTATTACAGCTTACTAGCAAGGGGGGAGGTGGCTGACTAATGTCCAAAAGAAACACCTTACAGAACAATGACTACAGACTGTTACATAGGGGGCTGGTATTGGGGTGGGGGAGGCATCTGGTCTCAGGGTGGGGACATCCATCTGATCTCCAAGTAGGGGCAGACATCTCGTTTTAGTTGCTGATAATCTTTTGTTTTACGGGATATGCATCAGATACCCGAGGCACGCCCTATACCCTGATCTTTCAGTTGTCATTGATGATGGCCGTCGGCATAGACTCTCTGCTTGGGGATCATCACATTCCTAAGGAACTCAAGAGAACAAAGTTTTCAACTTATAGCAGCTGGGAGGGGCAATTACATCTACAGAGCATGTGTATCTACTGGAGGGTGCATATCCAGCTGGGTTAATCAGATCATTTGAAATTACAATATGATTTCTTTCCCATAATATGGCTTCTCTTATGCCAACCTTGTGTTGAGCTGGAGTCAGTTTCTCCCTTTTGTTTTTTGGTCCTCAATCTTGAGGGATAACCTGTTGGTGAGGGACATAGGTTATTCCACGTCATTTAACCAGTCTCTTCGTAAGACAGTGATGCAGGTGGGCTCCCAATTTAACTCCCAGAGTTACACTAAATTGTGTAAGCAAGTAACCAGGTCTTTAATAAGAAGCATTTCATGCTGGCCCAGTGGCGCAGTGGTTAAGTGCACACGTTCCGCTTCGGCGGCCCAGGGTTCACTGGTTCAGATCCTGGGTGCGGACATGGCACTGCTCATCAGGCCATGCTGTGGTAGGCATCCCACATATAAAGTAGAGGAAGATGGGCACAGATGTTAGCTCAGGGCCAGCCTTCCTCAGCAAAAAGAGGAGGATTGGTGGCAGTTAGCTCAGGGCTAATCTTCCTCAAAAAAAAAAAAAAAACATTCAGGCAAAGTTGATACAACCTCTTTACATAAAATTAGCTCAAACATTCCAACCTTTATAATCTTATCAACACTCTACTTTTACATTTTCTCTATTCAGCTGTAACCTGAGTCAGGGTCTTAAGGCTAGTCATTATTTTTTGTGTTACTTTTTTGATTTAGTCTTTTCATAGATACCAATAAAAGAATTATGATGAGAGTTCTCTAAAAGTTTTTTCAATTTAGAAGTTTTTCCTATTTAAATGATTCATCATCTGGCCACATTATCAAGTAGGATCTTAATAGTGACTCATACCAATAAGCCTTTATGGCTTAACCGTGGACACGAGAGCCATCCCCAAAAGACAGTGTGAAAGAAGCAGCCCTCACAAGATCCAGAAAGCTCACTCTCAGAAATAGTCCAAGAAAGCAAAGCCTTCCACTGCACGGGCAGTAGCACAGTCACAAGCAACGGACGTTAAGACGACAAAGGCCCCGGATGAAATCACCTGGGACCCCTCATGACAAACTCCCCTGAGAGCTGATACAGCCGGACAAATAGAGTGCTTCCTGGAACCCCAGTGTTTTCGACTGGCCACCACAATGCACACCAGTACATGCATCCTCCAGATGGCGGAGACCAAAGAGGTCACACAGCCAAGTTCTTGGGACACAGAAGAAGACAAGAGAAAAAACCTCATCTTATATGCACGTTAACAGCTTTAGCTGAGCCTAATACATAGGAGCGAGGTGACACAGGGTTGGGGTTGTGTGTGCTTTACAGAGCACCTCATTGTTGCAATGACATTTTCTTGAGGTTGGCAGGGGCACCTGTCGTCATCTACCCTATTCCGTGACCACCTTACCCTATCACAGGAGTCTTCTTGAGGTGGTGAGCACCCCAATGGCTCTTTAATTGCTTGACCCGCGCCCACTGATATTGTGGTCTTTTCCAGCTTCCAAGATGCCCTTAGCAACAGCTTTCACCTCATGTGAATACTCCCAGACAACAGGCTTGTGGAGATGTCTGCTTCTTGCCCTGTGGTTTTCCTTTTTTTGACAAATGACACAAAAGACAGAAACAGGGAAAAGTAGTGACCATCTCTGGGAGGGAAAGGACCAATAAACCAATAAGTACTCAGTAGTTTGTACTACATACTCATAGCTAAAAGTCGCCCAATTTGGGAAAATGCAGCCTAGGGGGCTACAGGTAGGAGTCGAATCAGCATTTCCCATCGTTTCGGAATTTAGACACGAGTGGCCAACAGTGTATTTCTGCTGCAGCCAGAACCAGATGATGAAAATTTTGCAGATCCCCAAAACCAAGACCCTCACAATGGAGGCCAAGCCATGGCTTTCTTCTAACGGCCAATGGAACTTCCCTGAGGCTGGCAGCAGTTTGGTAGGACCCTTAGCCACAAACAGGAGTGCAATCTGCATTTCTGTCCGACCATCTGTGACAGCAAAATGGAGCGCAACTACATTTTTAATCCTACCCCAATCTGACAATTATCAAGCCAATCCCTCAGGACACAGAACAAGCTTGGGAAGATTCTGCTGTTCTTTCTAAACATTTACAGCTGGGGAACCTTTAGGTCGAAAGGTGGAGCCCTTGTCTCTTTAAAGATTTCTTTGTTTCTCGGTTCCAAAGCTCAATAGGACCCCAAAGTGACCACTGTAATTTGAAATTATCCAAGGTTATCTAGCCAGCTGTTTACCATTATCCCCATTTTACGGGGCTTTTCCCACGGTGGTCATAACAAACAAGGTAATTTCTAAAGAGAGTTTGTTATGATCACCGAGAAACTCAGTCCCAAAACAGCCAATTTTAAGCTGTTTACTGACAGAGATACAGACACAGAAAAACCAGACAACAGTGAACTAGTTCTCAGATTTAGGGTAACAAGTCCTACAACTGTTCCCACTCCGAATGCATACCCAGATGGTCCTATTGGACCCAAAATGGTTGTGACGTAAACAGAAGAACCCCAGAAGAAGGGGAAGGGAGTTCACAGGCATCCACAAGGCAACTTACCCTATTCCTGATTGAGCCAACGGACATGCCAGACATAGCTGTTTCTCTTCCTACCACGGTCAGACTTTGGAGACAGCTGGCATCACTGTGGAAAAGCAGGAAGCGCAGATCCCTGAGACAAAAAGAGTATCGGCAGCCGCAAGGGACTTACCAGACAGGTTGCCCATCTGCGTTCGACTGGTCACAAGCAGGACTTAATGTCCTAACAGAGTTGCCAAATTTCTTGCCACCCAAGGGGTTGTCTGCCCGCCACAAGATCTGCCAATAGTCAAGAGGCAAGGTGGTAGGAGAGAAAGGACTTTATTACAGCTTGCTAGCAAGGGGGAAGACGGCTGACTAATGTGGAAAAGAATCATCTTACAGAACAAAGACTACAGGTAGTTTATATATGGAGCTGGTCTTGGGGCAGGGGAGGTTCTGGTCTTACTTCCTGATAATTTTTTGTTTTACTGGTTATGCATCAGAAACCAGAGCTACTCCCTATCCCCAGATCTTTCAGTCATCATTGATGAAGGCCATCTGCATAGACTCTCTGCCAGGGGGTCATTATGTTCCTAAGGACCTCAAAAGAACAAAGTTATCAACTTATAGCAGCTGAGAGGGGCCATAAACCTACAGAGCATGTATATCTCCTGGAGGGTGCATATCCATCTGGGTTAGTTAATAAGGTCATTCAAAGTTACTATATGGTCTCTTTTCTACAGTTGGCTTTGCTTATGTCAACCTTGTGTTGAGCCAGTACCAAGAAGAGGAGGTTACATTGATGTGACAAGAGAAAGACACGACCCACCATTGAGGGCTTTGAAGATGGAGGAAGGAACAAGCTGTGGAGTGCAGGCGGCCTCTAGAAACTGGACAAGCAGGATAGTGGGTCTTCTCTGGAGCCTCCAGGAGGGAGGCAGCCCTGTGGCATCTCGACTCTAGCTCAGTGAGATGCTCATCAGGATTCTAGCCTACACCCTGCAAGACTAACCTCATGTTCTTTTAGGCCACTCCTTCTGTGGTCATCGGTACAGCAGCAAGGGAAAGCTGGTGCATTACGTAAGCCTACATTCCTCCTAGTCCAGGGTGAAAACCAGGAAAAGGAAGAAGGGGAATATGAAAAATGGTGGCACTTATCCACAGGATGTGAATAGAGATTCAAGACAACAGAGGGGCAGGACCAGAGAGCAATCTGTCACCACTGACGCAGTGGGCTTCAGGCTGTGAACTGAAATGGATGTGAACAAGAGAATAAACAAGAAATTGCAAGATGGTAGAAATAAGGGGTAGGAGTCATGTTTCTAGTCCTGGCAAGAAAAGAAAAAAGACAATCAGAACTCTAGGGGTGACGAGTTAGCCCAGGGCAATAAACTCCAGGTCCAGAATTCAACAGCATGGCCTCCTCTTCTTGCCATGAACCAGCCAGGCTGACCCAGCCCTGCCAGGGAGAGTGAGGCCCAACAGACCCACCAGCACCAGGGGCCCCATGATAGGTGGCAGCTGGGGGTAAATTTGGGGTTCAGAGGGGACCCAAGGACAGGAGAGCCCCCAGTGGCATTTCCCCACAAGTGCACAGCTTCCTGTACGTCAGAAGGGGAATCTGAGGAGGACCCATGTCCCGGGTGACTGCACCTCAGCCCCAGCTAGCTGGGGGGCTCCTGTTACAGACACATGATATTGTCCTGGGGAGACAGGAAAGCTCCTAGTGAGGCCAGAATCAGCCCAGGAGCCAAGGAGCAGGAGGGAGGAGGAAGGTCCTGGGAGGTGAACAGCACAGCATGGTCATGTCACCAGCCCTGTTTCCCTAGGCCTGGACTCAGGCACAATGCATGTCCAGGAGGGGATGAGAGATGCCCAGTGACCCCTTCCTGGGCCTGGCTTGAGGCCTGTAGGGCCAGCAGGGCCCAACCCAGGAGCACCTGAGTCAACAGCAGAAAGACGAACAGTCCCAGCCCTGTGTCCATGCTGGGAGAGGGTGCCCAGGACACGGTGGGGGGAAGAGAACAGGACAGCTGACCTGGCCCAGCCAGGGCCCGAGGGGACATGGGACACAAGCTGAGGACTCTCAGGCCCAACACAGGCCCTGCTGTGGGGTGGGGGTGGGAGTGAGAAGTGCAATCCCCTCTTCCTGGAGCTGGTGACCCACGAGTGACCCAGACAGACCTGAGTCACCCTCAGGAAGGCCACCTCCTCATTGGGGGAGAGTGCAGTCAATAAATGAATGAACAAAACCCAAGAAATACTCAGGCCTGGCCTCTTCTCCAGGTTCCGCAGCTTGAGCCAGGCTGGGTGAGGGGGGATGACCTGGGCAGGCGAGTCTTTCCCAGCCTTCAGCTGAGTAGGGCTGGGGGCTGATTCCTGGGATGCCCCCTGGACAAAGTCCAGGATGGACTCTGAGGGCCTCATCTCTTCCTGATCCTCCTGGGGGAGGTCTCTCACACACCTGGACCACTCCCTCTCTCCCAGGCCTCTCTACAGTTTGGAACAGTGCCTGCTCCTGGCTCCAGAGGAAGTCCCCATGTCAACTCTGGCAAGTACCTGGGGACAGAGTCAGAAGAAGAGAGTGGCTGTCAAGTTCCAGTAGAATGGAGGATGGCGCTGCCCTGGCCTGGCTGTCTCCTCCCAGGGCAGGACCTCTGGACCCTGTTGCTGTGCCCCTGCCCCCCAGCAGGGAAAGTGAGCTGAGCCAGCTGTCCTGTTTTCCCCATCTGGTCCTGCCCCTCCCTCCCTTGCTCCTGCTCCCCTTCAGTGTCTTATCCTGGGAAACCTCAACTGAGAAGTGGGAAGAAGAAGAACAGGAAGAAGTCCTTCCTTTTTCCTCCAGGGAGATCCTCTCTTATCTGAGAAACAGCCCCTCAGGCCATAGAGAGACCCTGCAGGTGGCCCTTTGTGCATTATTTAGATTCAGAAATGACCCAAAACCTGGGGCTGGGAGACCCAAATCCACAAAGACAGGCAACAATACCTGGCAAAGAGTAAGCACTGTGCCTGTGCTGTCGTCATCATCTGTCACCATCATCATCACCATTGCCATCTGAGCCCAGCCGGCAGGAGGGTGAGAGGAAGAGAGGTCCCAGCTCCTGGGGTCGCAGTGTGAGAACTGCGCCGAGAAGACCTTCGTCCCCCTCCTGCTGCAGGTGGGTCCTGGGACAGCCCCGCCCTCCTCCTCACCCTGGGTCCCCTTCAGCAGTGGTTCCCAGTGTGTGTTCCGTGGAGTGTTATTTCCAAGGGCTGCTAATGGACTTTGTTTGTGAAAGGATTCTAGGTCACAGACTTTTGGGAAAGCTAACTTGGTTTCTGTGTGGCAGGGCTCTTCACTGACTCTGAGAGGCTCCAATGCATCCGGAATCTGTACGAGGGCATTTCCTGGGTGACATTCCCCAAACTCACGGGGCCCTGGACCCCTTGTTTTTGGAGAATTGCACAAGGGACTTGTGACATGCTGCCCCACGGTTTCGAGGGCCACCCTGGATCCTGGCGGTTCTCTTGGGCCCTCCCTCTTGTGGGATCCCCCGAGCTGACATCCTCCATCTTCTCAGGTGGATTTTTCTCCAGTTAAGTCTTTCCTTTCAGCACCTGTCCCTGCCATGTGCCCCACGGGACACGAGGGGACGGTGGTGAGCTGAGACCTCGCTGCCCAAGCTGTCCAGGTGTTCACTTAAGGTGAGGAAGTGGCCCAGAGTCCTTGGTTCCTCCTTGGATATTTGCCAGATAAAGCAGCTACGTGAAAATGCAGGTAACTTAAGGTGCCTGAAACAATGATTATTTCCACGCATTTATTTCTATTTTGTAGTGACACCCTCATCCCTCCACCAGCTGCCATCACCTCCATTCTCAGTCTCTGGGCTGAGCAGCCTCTCTGTGTAGAGTCCGTCTTCACTGGGCCTCCCTTTCTCTCCACCCCCAGGAGGTCTCTGCTTACTGAGCCTTATGGCTGGGTGCAAAGCCACCATCCAGATCACATGGCCACAAAGGAGCTTGTTTTTCCTTTTAATATGAGACCTGGATCATGACTGGAGAAGAAGTTACAGGCACCCCGTCTGGGCTGCTCATTTGCAGCCTGATCACACTGCTGCCCTGGGCCGCTGTCTAAGACAACAGGAGACGTGATTCAGTACTTCAGAGCCAGACTTCTCTGTAAAGTGAAAATGCCTTTATGATGATTATAAAAGTAATGCATTCTCAGTAGAACATGAAAGCTAACTGAAGGAGCCTTAAGAAGAAACTTTTAGAAATCACCAGAACTCCACTTTTAGCCTTAGTACTAAAAGTACTTAGTACTTTTAGTCTCTTAGTACTGGACACTTGGGTTGTTGACAAATGTCATTAAAAATGATACCTTCATGTAAATACTTATTTATAAATTTTGGCAGACCTTCCTAATAATTTCTTGGGATAAATTTTCTATGAGAGCAACATTTTAGTCAAATGGGCTCCATGTTTTAAGGGTTTTACACCATGAGAAGGTCCCCAGCAGCCCCCCGCCCAGAAAGTAAGAGGGACCTATTTCCCACACTGCTCCTGACACTGATGACTCCTCTTACGTCCTCTGATAACTGATAGGTGAAAAAAATACATCTCACTTTTATAAAGAATAATCATTTTGTTTCTGTAAAATTGGTACAATCTTACCAAAAAAGTTGAAGGAATACAGAAAAGAACAGAGGAGAAAAGAGAAAAATTTCCTAAATCCCACAGTCTGGGAGTAACCGTGTTTCATTTGAACATCCTTCCAGAAGTCTGTTTGAAAGGCAGGTTCAAGGACAGGCAGCTGGAAGGGCGGATAGGGTGTGGGTCAGGATGGAGGCCTGACACAGGAGTCTGCTTCTCCCAGGCTCCTGCAAACTCTAGAGATCAATGAGGAGACGTTGACAAAGAGAACAGTTCTCTGAGGGTGCTGCCCCCAGCGATGCGCTGGAGCCTCTCGAAGGAGGGAGGCAGGTGGGCTTGAGTTGATGGTGGCAGGGCCCTCTGTGGGGCAGGGGGCGGGGTTCAGGGCACTTACAGATGGGATCTGGTCGATCTGGGGTCCAGGAGAGGCTCCCAGGAAACGTCAGGCTGACATTTGGGTGACTTACACAGTGGGTTGAATTGTGGCCCCCAAAAGATATGTCCATTCGGAACCTCAGAAGGTGACTTTCTTAGGAATAAGGGTCTGTGCAGATGTAATTAAGGTAGGGATCTTGAGATTATCCTAGATGGAATGGGACATAAATCCAGTGACAGGTGTCGTTAGAAGAGACAGAAAAAGAGAAGACACAGAGGTACAGGGAGGAGGCCGTGTGCAGACGGAGGCAGAGACTGGGGGGATGTGTCCACAAGCCAAGGACGCCAAGGATGCTGGCGGCCGCCAGAACCTGGAAGAAGCAAGGAAGGGTTCTCCTTTAGAGACCTCCTGGGGAACACCTTAGCTTCATTTCAGATTTCTGGCTCTGGAGCCACGGGAGAATACATTTCTGCTGTTTGAAACCAGGTTTGTGGTCATTTCTTACATCAGCCCTGGGAAACAAATATTCCCCCCTCCCAATTTTGGTGAGTTACATAATTGGATGTGGTTACTTTTTCTAACTGTTCTACTCTGTAACCAGGATTCCCACATATATTTATTTTTTCTGTATTTAAATAAATTAAATCAACTACATAAGGTCTTTCCTTTGACTCATCTCTTGGTCACATGAATTTGATTAGCCATTTTCTTTTCTTTTTTTTTTTGAAGTAATTTTATTGGAATTATAATGGTTTTTAACATTGTGTAATTTCAGGTATACATTATTGTTTATCAATTTCTAAATTCACTTCATCGTGCTCACCCCAGTAGTCTAATTTTTACCCATCACTATACTTGTGCCCCTTTATCCCTTTTCCCACGTCCCAATCCCCTTCCCCTCTGGTAACCACTAATCTGTTCTCTTTATCCATGTCTTTATTATCTTCCATATATGAGTGAAATCATGCAGTGTTTGTCTTTCTCTGTCTGGCTTATTTCACATAATATCATACCCTCAAGGTTCATCCATGCTGTTGCAAATGGGACAATTTTGGCTCTTTTTATGGCTGAGTAGTATTCCGTTGTATATATCTACCACATCTTCTTTATCTATTCATCTGTAGAAGGGCACTTGTGTTGCTTCCACATCCTGGCTATTGTGGATATGCTGCGATGAACACAGGAGTGCATAAATCTCTTTGGATCATTCATTTCAAGTTCTTTGGGTAAATACCCAGTAGTGGAATAGCTGGATTGTATGGTATTTCTATTTTTAATTTTTTGAGAAATCTCTATACTGTTTTCCATAGTTTCTGCACCAATTTGCATTACCACCAGCAGTGTATGAGCGTTCCCTTTTCTCCACATCCTCTCCAACATTTGTTGCTTTATGTCTTGGTAATTATAGCCGTTCTGGGTGGTGTAAGATGATATCTCATCATAGTACCTTAGGAATGATCCTCGCTGGCCTTGGAGTACTGCTCTAATTTTTATTATTTCCCTCCTTCTGTTGACTTTGTGGTTTGTTTGTTCTTCTTTTTCCAGCTCTGTTCAGTGCATTTTAAGATCACGTATTTGAGATTTTTCTTGCTTGTTGAGGTGGTCCTGTACTGCTATGAATTTCCCTCTTATGACCACTTTTTCTGCATCCCATAAGAGTTGATATGTTGTATTTTCAGTTTCATTTGACTCCAGGTGTTTTTTAATTTCCCCTTTGATTTCCTCAAAGATCCAATGTTTGTTCAATAGCATGTTGTTAAGTCTGCACATATTTATGACTCTCTCAGTTTTTTCCTGTGGTTGATTTCTAGTTTCATAGTATCATGGTCAGAAACGTTGGTTGGAATGATTTCAATCTTCTTAAATTCATTGAGCCTTGCCTCGTTTCCCAACATATAGTCTGTCTTTGAGAATGGTCCATGTGCACTTGAGAAGAGTGTGTATTCTTTTGCTTTTGGATGGAATACTCTCTATATACCTATGAAGTCCATCTGATCAAGTTTTTCATTTAAATCTACTGTATCCTTTTTGACTTTTTGTCTGGATGATGTGTCCATTGATGAAAGTGGGGTATTGAGGTCCCCTACTATTCTTATGTTGCTGTTAATCTCTCCATATAGGTCTGCTAATAATTGCTTTATGTATTTTGGTACCCCTGTGTCAGGTGCATCTATATTAATAAGTGTTAAGTCCTCTTGGTGGAATGTCCCTTTTATCATTATATACTGCCCCTCTTTGTCTCTCATTGTCTTTTTTGACTTGAAGTGTGCTTTGTCAGATAAAAGTATGGCAACACCTGCTTTCTTTTGTTAGCCATTAGCTTGGAGTATTGTCTTCTATCCCTCCAGTCTGGGCCTATGTTTCTCTTTAGAACTGAGAGACATTTTCTGGAGGCAGCCTATTGTTGGGTCTTGGTTTTTAATCCATCCAGCTACTCTGTGTCTTTGGATTGGAGAATTCAATCCACTCACATTAAGAGTGATTATTGATACGTGAGAGCTTAATACTGCGATTTTGTCTCGTTTTTTTTTTTTTCTAGTTCTGTGTTTCCATTGTTTCTCTTTGTTTGCATTTCTGACTGCTATTTCATTTTGGTGGTTTTCTGAGGGGGATTTCTCAGTTGTCTCTCTTTTTGTGAATTGTGACTCTGCTCTGATTTTTTCTTAGTGCTTACCGTGAGGATTGTATGAAAGATGTAGGAGATGAGGTAGTCCATTTTCTCCCAGCCTCTTATCTCCATTCACCTGAGCAGGTTCCTTCCCTTTCCTCTCCCTTTCTGCGTAACTGCTGTTACAAATTGTTCTGTTTTTAGTGTTGTGAGAAGGTGACTAAGTTGAAGTGTTTATCATTACTTTTGGTGCTTTCTTTCTCTTTCTCTTTTAAGTTGTAATTGAGCCTTTGCCTCCCTATTCTGGCAGAGAGCTGCAGGTTTCTGATGATGTCTGTGTATGTATTTCCTTTATCAGAGCTTTGTAGACCTTTGCCTTTTTGTTGCTGGTGTAAGGGCATCTTTAATGATTTCTTGTAGGGGAGGTCTAGTGGCAATGAACTCCCTCCGCTTTTGTTTATCTGGGAAAACTTTTATTTCTCCATCATATCTGAAGGAAAGTTTCACTGGATAGAGTGTTCTTGGCTGAAAGTTTTTGTCTTTCAGTACTTTGAATATATCATTCCATTCCCTCCTAGCCTGTAGGGTTTCTGCTGAGAAATCCACTGAAAGCCTGATAGGGTTTCCTTTGTAGCTGATTTTCTTCTGCCTATCTGATCCTAATATTTTTTCTTTATCATTGACTTTTGCCATTTTTACTATTACATGCCTTGGAGAAAGTCTTTTAGCATTGACGAAATTAGGCCTTCTGTTAGCTTCATTTATTTGTAAATCTGGAACCACCTCCAGCTTTGGGAAGTTCTCAGCAATTATTTTTTTGAACAAACTCTGCTCCTTTCTCCCTTTCTTCTCCCTGTTGAATACGTATGATCCTTGTGTTGCTTTTCCTAATAGAGTTAGATATTTATCAAAGAATTCCTTCCTTTTCTAAAAATCTTAGTTCTGTGTCCTCCTCACCTGTAGAATTTCTCCTTTTTTATTCTCTAGAACACTAATTCTTTCCTCCATAACATCAGTTCTATTTCTCAAGCATTCTAGGTTATGTTTTCTTTCATTAACTGAGTTTTTCATATCCAGAATTTCTGCTTGATTTTTTTTATAGCTTCCATCCCTTTGGTGAAGAGATTAATTTTATTGCTGAGCTCCTTAAGTTCTCTTTCTGTGTCTTCTTATAAGTCGTTGAGTTTCCTTATGACAGCTATTTGGAATTCTCTGTCATTTAGGTTGTAAATTTCTGTGTCTTCAGGTTTGATCTCTGGAGAATTGTGGTTTTCCTTCTGGTCTGAGTTGTTGCTGCAGTTTCTCACGGTGTTTGATGAACTAATCTTTTGTTGGGGCATTTGTGATATTCTTAGGTTGCATACTCATCATGTTGCCACTAGGGGGAAGCAGGAGCAGAGCTTCTGGCCCCATCTCATCTGCTGGAAGCTGTGGGGGTAATTTGGGTGCTTGCTTCAGCCTGGGGTGCATTCAGGCACTTGTGGTCTGTCCTTGGTGGGCAGCACTTCCCTGCTGGACCCAGATAGGGCCTCACCTTGGCACTGCAGGGGCACGATGGGCTTCCCCTCCCTGCCAGGATGGTGATCCAAAGCAGGTTCAAAGCTACTACTGCCTCTTCCCACAGCAGCTGGGACACAGTCCCTCTTTCAGGGTTCAGCAGCACTATGAGCCTTGGAGCCGGCCTGGGGAGTGTTTACCCCAATGCGTAGATCGGCTGCAGTCTCTGCTTGAGGTCTGCATGACCGCTGTGCTGGAGGGCAGGGCTTCCTCTCTGGACCCAAGCTAGGGCCGCTGCTTGGTGCCGCATGGGCACTATGGGCTCCCCCTCCCCGCCAGGAAGGTGATCCTGAGAGGGCTCCAAGCTGCTGCCACTTCTTCCCACAGCCACTGGGATACATTTCCTATTCGGGTCTCAACAGCACTGTGAGTGCTTTCTCGGCCTGGAGTCTGCTTCCCCCAGTGCGTAGATCTGCTGTGGTCTCTGTTTACAGTAGCAGGGCCGCTGTGCTTGGTGGATGAAGCTTCCTCACCAGACCAGGCTAGGGCCACTCCCTGGTGGCACGGGGGCATGAGGACTTCCCCTCATTGCTGGGAGAGTGATCACAAGTGTGGGCTGAGGGTTACCACTGCCTCCTCCTATGGTCACCCTGGTGCATTTTCTCACTTTCAGGGCACTTGTGCCAGGCTGGAAAGCATTTGTGTGTGTGCACAGGGCTACCAGGGGAGAGTAGGGCATGCTTACCTATCTCAGAACTTCCTGGGGGGCCAGTCCATCCACCCTGAGATGTATCGCTGTGTGTCTCTCAGGTGTCCCGTTGTGCTGTGTGGGCTTTCTCAATTGGTCAGTGAACGTCCACTTAGTTGTACTTCAAAAGGGGGAAAGACAAAGGGAACAGTTCTCTCCACCATGTTGATAATGTCACTCCCTGATTATCCATTTTCTTCATAAAACAGCTTATAAGGGTTGTGCTCCCTACATTGTCACATGATTAAGAATGTCTGCTGTGAGCAGTGGCTGCCTTGAGGTGGGGAGGCGGAGATTAAACAGGAGGGAGCTTTCTGGGGGGAGCATCGTGCTCTACATTTGGAAAGCAGTCTGGGTTACACAGGCATATACATCTGTCAAACCCCGTGAGGATGGACTTCCAGATTTGAGATTGTATTGTATGCAGATTGTCCTTCAAAATGGAAAAGAATCTATCAACCCATCTAGTCAATGATACACAACCTGCAGTGCCTGAGGGGCAGTGTGCAGACATCGTACCTTAAGTTGAAATGTATCAAGAATGGGATGGATTGTCAGATGGATGGCTGGTTAGATGGACAGATACACAATGACACAGACATAATGCAGTGCCAAGACTTGAAGAGGTGGTGAGTATGTGAGTCTTCGCTGTAAACATCTTTTGCCTTTACAATAAGTTTGGAAATTTTTATAGTGTAATATTGGGGGGAATATCCATTGACTTTAAATTTGAAAGATAACTCACCCAAGTCCATACTCATCTTCTGCCATCTTGATCCATCTGGACACTCTCCCTTTGGTGTGGAGCCATGGTCTGGAAAGTTCCAAGCCCTCAGTATGGGCACAGTGCAAGTGGCGTTGGCTCACTGTGGGGACCATGGTAAGGAGGCACCCCCAAGTCCAGTGTCACCCCTATGGGGCTCCTGTCCTCTGCAGTCCACATAGGTAGGGCTTGATGATTCCTGGGAAGGAGATGGGCACCTTAATGAAAACTGGATTGATGTGGTCCCAGCACCTAAACCATTTAGAACCTTGCTCTGAAAAGGAGAGTGAGGGCTGTCTGGGCCAGTCCTCAATATACGGAACCCTCCTCCCAAAAAGATTGCTAATAACCTGCACAGATTCCTGATCTTCCTTTGCCATAACCTGATGCAAGGGGGCCTGTTAGGGGTTCATTTACAGGTGAAGAAACTGAGACTCAGAGCAGTAAGTGATGTGCATTGAAGGGCAGGGTCAGAATGTGTGTGATGTTTCAGATCCTCAGGTCAATAGTAGTGTACGGGGGCAGGCAGGGTGCTGAGCCGTGAAATTCATTACTTGGTCCAGCAGGGCATGGCCCCAAGCAAGAAAATGTGAACTTGCTAGCAGAAGCAGTGTGGGTCTACCCCAATGGAAGGAAGTTCCCTGGGCCCCAGGAGTGGAGGTCAGGGGAGGCAGGAGGGGCTGAGGTTCCAGATAGGAACCAGCCTCAGGTATGTCTTGGGAGGATGCTGACTACTGTAATGGACAGAATGTCTGTGTGCCCCCAACGTTCATACACTGAAGCCCTAACCCCCAGTGTGATGGGATTTGGAGGTGGAGCCTTTGGGGGTGATTAGGTTGAGATGACATCATAGAATGAGCCCTCGTAGTGTGATTAGTGCCCTTCTAAGAAGAAAAGGAGACTAGAGCTCTCTGCCATGTGAGGACACTGTGACAATGTGCCATCTGTGACTAGGAAGAGAGCCTTCATCAAAACCACCTCTGTTGGCACCTTGATCTTGGACTTCCCAGCCACCGGAATTGTGAGAAATAAATCTCTGTTGTATAAGCCCCCAGTCTATGGGGTTATTACCAAACGCAAACACAGGTTTGTTTACCTGCTGCATAGTAGGGCCAATAAAGAAAAAACTGAAACACCAGGCTGTGGCAATGAGAGGTTTACTATTATCGAAAGGAAGCCAGATGAGGAGATGGGAGTTAGAATTCAGATCCACCTTTCCAAAGGGAAAAAGATAGGAGTTTTTATCTGGGGTTTTAGGTAGCGGAAGGAGAGCATGTGGCCATGCTGGTTGACACCTTCCCACCAGCCTGTGTTTGGCCTTGAAGACTGAATTTCTTTTCCCTTGGCTATCTGGACTTTTCTGGTTGGTTTTCATCCTCAGCCTGTGTTTGACTTTGTGAGGCTGAATCTTGATGTCTGGATCTTGACTTCCTGGGAAAGACAGCTCACTCATATACTAAGGAGGGACAGAAAGACCTGGTTAGTTTTAAAAAATGGCTAATTATGCTGAATATGCACAGCTGCAGTTATCAAAACTCATCTCAAAGTTTTTGTTCTCTACTTCTAGCCCAGGGAAGATTTTTATTGTCTTTGTGCTCAGTTTCAATGCCCACATCCTTATGATCATTCCTCAATCTTCTGGAATGGGAGGCAAAGAGTATTCCAGCTACTTCCTCCTGTGAAAGAGCCAAGATCAGGATCAGAGAAATGAAACTGTTTTACCTTTATTTTAAAATATGTTTGGGTACCAGGTGGGGAGAGCACGATCTGCTTTACATGACTAATATTTTAGTATTTTGATCATGTACTTTGGAATAACATTTAAGTCTACATTTTACAGTTGTATGAATGACCACACAGATTAGCAAAATGGGCACCCAAGTTTTAGTATCCCTTCCATAGTGGACCCCAATCCTTGGGGAATCTGGGAGAAGAGGCCTGTAAACTAATCAAGGCTCATGCCTAGAACCTCCGGTGAAATCTGATGTAGCCAATTAACCTGTGTCTAACAGTCCAACAAGTAAGGTGAGACCCTGAGAACCATTCATTACTTATGTTTAGGAGACTGTGTTCTGAACAGCAGCTTGCAGTGTGTCAGGGATTCACTTGATGATTTGGTGAAGTCCGTGTCTAGAGGATGTAGTCACTCAAGGTTTGGGTGATCCCACTTGTGATGTACCTCTGTGGCATAGTTCATATTCCCTGTGGTATTTCTCATATGGTCCCATCCAGCAGGGATGAAGTCTAGGATTTCAATAGGATCCAGTCTCTATGACAAAGATGGTGCAGAGAAATATCTGAAAACATTTAGCTCCTTAATTTGGGTTCCCTCCAGGTCTTTTGGATCATCTCTAGAACAAAGAAAGGGTCTCCCAAAGTTCGGTCTATATTGTGGAAGCAATTAACCAGGTATTTAATGACAAGCATGTCTAGAGAAACAAAAAGAAAAACAAAGTTAATGGTGGGAACAAATTATAAACCAATTTCTGAGCCCAGGGGACAGTCAGTCAAGAAGTCTAGAAGTCAGAGTTGAAGCATCCTCTGCAGCTTAAAATGTCTCCAATGATGTCATCGGCATTCAGGTAAACCTTTTGAGTGGCTTACACAGTAACAGGCATGAAGATTGTCCAAACATGGGCTATCATGATGCTCTTTCTTAGGTTTATATCTAGTTGTCCAGCTTCAGTTTGCAGGACTTCAGGAAAAAGGATGGTTTAATTCTCAATGATTCCAAGTGAAAAGGATAGAAAAAATTGAAAATGTTTATTTGGAGCCCTGTACCAGACACTTGAGGAAACTAGAAGAAATCAGGATCTAATCCAGTTTACAAACAGAAAACAAAAACATCAAAGACAGTTAACAGAACCAGAATCCAGCATCCACAAATGTGGATTATACTCTCTTGAAATATAATTTTTTCTCTAAAATCACCCTCATTTTTACCAAAGATGTCAAACGAAAACTCATTGGTTTGCAAGATAAGTCTAGTTTCAATAAACTTGGCCCATTTATTTACATAAGTACAGCATGAACAGCAATTGATTTTATAGGCTCTTTTAAATCTGCTTTGTGGAACTTTTTATAAGGAATCTCAGAGTGAACTTTAAAGGCCTCTCAAGACCAGAAAAGCCAAGCCAAGGACTTGTCATATCTACAGATTTGAGTGAATTCGATTCTGTTGAGCTCCCCAAAATTTCCTGGGTTCCTCTGCAAGTGCCATAGAAGTGACCTTGATTACCTGGTAAGGTCACTAGGAACCCTGGAAGCAAGGTACCAGACCAATATTTCCAAGTGGCTTTATTTGACAGAGTCCAATCTTTGTTCCTCAAAAGCTGTCTGGTCATGTACGAGTTTGCATGTCTTTCTCAATTTGATCTTCCAGTCAAAGCCTCCGTCACATAACCACTGTCTCCACTTGGTCCTGCTATAAGGAGAACAGATTCTTATTGAAGTTTTGCAAATCACTATACTGCCGTGAATATAAGAAGACTTACTCATCAAGAGTTTTCAAATTCTGGAGTGATCAGATAGGGAGAAAAAGACAAAAGATTCAATTTTGCTTACAAATTGTTGTAAGTCATAGTTCCTTAAGAGAAAGAGAAAACGTTTTCCTTAAACACACACACAAAAATTTAAAAATCAGCAATATTTCGAACAAACGTCATAAAAATTATAATCATCCTCATCAATTTATTCAGTCCCATGATATCAACTCTTGATCTTCTATTAGCAATTTCATGAGGCCATCAGTTTTTCAGTTACAGTTCTGTAATTTCTTATCCAGATCAGTTTCATAATCTGAAATTTTATCAGAAACCCGTATTTTAGAACAAGTGTCAGAGTCCTTTCCATGAATCTCTCTGAAGATGAAATATATTTGCAAAAACATCAGAGTAAAACAACTGACTGCAAATGACAAAACATTCAAAATTGGCAATTGACAAAGACACTCAGCTATTTATGTAAGAAGAAACTCTTTAAGATAATATCTAGAATTATAATTGACAACCAGGACAGACCAGAATTTTTGGAATGTTATTTAATTTTTTAAAAAACACTTATATTAATAACATTTACCCACCCAATATAACCTAGGAAGGCTTACTATCGTTTATTTGATAATGCTCCACATGTAATTTAACATAGCAAATAAGTCTAATGAGTTTAATGTCTTCCTCTTTATAGAAAGAGAGAACAGATTCTGAGAGATACATCTCAGGTCTGATTGGAAATTCTGAAAGGTTCCTTTTTAGGTCAAAAGAAAGATTTTAATTTGGGGGGAAGCTTGTCAAAAATATCAAAGGTTTTAAAACATTTGGTTGAATAGGAAACAACGTTAATTATCCATTAATTAAGATGACAACAGAAGATGTCAAAGGCAGAGTTCAAACAGCCAAAAAAACCCTTAATACAGAGATCTCAGTCTTTTGCACATAGGAAATTATTTTAGGAAAACATAGATGTTCTGTCTTTTAGGTAGACTTACTCAAAAATAAAGAAAAAGCTTTTATAATCTCTTTATCAAGAATAGATCAAAGTTTAAGAAAATTATATTTGTAAGAGAGAAAAGCCACATTCTCATTTTCACTAGCTTACTTTTGATATTGAAACTCATTCATTTTAATCTCAACCAACTTGACCATGCACAAAACTCCTCAGACTTTTACTTCCACAAACCTTCTGTCACTTACTTATAACATTCCAAATTTGTCCCATGCCTTCTTTCCTTTTCTTTTTCCTAGTATGTTAGGTCAAATTTATCCTTCTTAACAAAACAAACAAAAAGTCTCTATTCTTTATACTTTCTTTACTGAAAGCATACATTTTACTTTCCTCGTACACAGACTTTCTAGACATATGTGCTTCCCCATAGAATGTTTCTCACACAAAACATGTTGATCAACAAACTCCGGCATCTTTCAGGTCTTTGAGATAAGAAAGCAAAGGCAGGCAAATATATGCTTAGGAATCAATTTTTATTATTTTCTTGTGTGGAAATGACCTAGATACTCAATAAATTTTTATCATTTTTCAAGCATATGTACCATAAAAAATAATTATTACACCCGAAACCTCTTAACCATTTTTATTTATATAAATTATTTGTTTCCAGGAAATTATGTTTAGCTTACTCTCAAACTTCACGTTACATTAAAGCAGTTAGCCATCATCTTAAGTTGTTTCACGTACATACACCATAACACATAACTATTGCTAAAAAGTTCCTCCAAGAATTTTTATCTTTTCCACATTTAGTTTACTTGTTCCCTAATAATTCTACTCTGATCATCTACAAAACCCTCATCAGAATCAGTTATTATTCTAAGTTATTTTTTCCTGACAAATTTTATGAGATAATATATTTGCATCATATCCAATGTTAATAACTCTGAAAACATATTTATTTTAATCCAACCAACAAACTTAAACAAGCTCTTCATTTACCAAAGATCATTTTATACCATGCTAACTTGAAAGACATCTGGGCTAGTTTCCATTACATTTAGAAATAACTTGTAAAAGTGTTTACTCTAAGCCAATTTAATAGAGCTCCTTGGAGGAAGACACATATGTACAGAGATAGATAGGCACAGACAGAGGTCTTTAAAGTTTTAACCAGGTCGCAGGTACAAAACTCAGAAGAATAGTTGGGTCCAAACTATTTTTTGGGGCAGATGGACCTGCTAAGATGGTCAAAAACATTTACTAAAGATTCTTTTTGTTGTTCTTGTAAGGATCTTTTCTACAGCTGTTTTTGAAAGAACTTTGTCTTTTAGAAGTTTCTGTCTATTAAGCAAAGATAGCATCTCATCGTGAGAGGTTTTGAATGCTCTCTTATAAGGGTGACCCCTTAAGGTGGCCTCGTCTAAAACAGAGGTTGCCCAGAATGACCATTATAACTCCAAATTATCTCAAAGGTGTGCTTCTTTACACTTGTTTAACTGTAGATCAGGAATTTCGGGGGTTGAAGTGGGGAAGTGCCCTCCGTGAGAGGGCAGCTTTAGTTTTGTTTCGTCATGTCAGGGCCACTGACACCCCCCAATCTGGCATGATTACTTATTTAATTATTTTCTTTTAAAAAGGCAGCAAAGTATTCCTGATTTCATTTAGAAGCCTCAAAAAATTAAAATAGGCTTCCTATTGGTTGTTTGATTTTATAGCTCGCTTTTTCCAATTCCGTATGCAAATACAACAGTTTGGATAAACTGAAATTACCCCATTTTGGCCATTTTCTCTCTGGAGCCTAAAGAACACTGTGGCCATGTGGTGTTACAAAAGAAAACTATGTTCTTCTTGGGCATGGACTCGTAGTGGTGTCAGCCCATTAGCCAAGAGGCAGCCCAGAGGGCTTTACTTTGGGACAGATGGAGTTCCCCCCTCATTTCAGCATTACAAACATACAGACACTCAAACACAGAATGGATCCCAAACAGAACTGATTCTCAGACAGGACCCCACACAGAACAGACAGGTGCACCCAACAGATTCTGGGTAGTCCTACACTATGTCTGAGTCAGCACCCAGACTCAGATGGGGCTATCCCTCCAGGATTTCCCCTTCAAGTGATGAGGAGTTCATACCAGGTCTGGCCAAGGCAACTTATTCTACTCCAATTGAGCCAGTCGACTCACCAGAAGCAAAAATAAACAAATAAATCTAGAGCCTGTTTCATTTCTTCAGCCACTGGGGAAGCGTTGAAGGCAATCGAGAATTGGGAAAACTTAGGGGACAGTCCCCAAGAGAAAGATCATCCCAGGAGCCACTGGGAGAGTCCCAAGATTTCTCCTAGAGTCAAGCAGCCACCAGCAGAGGTGGGTACCATCTGGGTCACCAGATATTTGTAACCGAACTAAAAGGGGCTTATTCTGCTAGCTGCAATCCTGTGTCAATCAATTGTGAATGAGTCAGCGGTTGAGAAAGGAAAGTTGATGCAATTAGCTAGCATAATCAGAAGATGCCGGACTAGTGTCCTAAAGAACAATCTTAAAATCATACAGAATCTGGAGACAGTTATATAGGGGAAATGGACAAGTAAGGAGGGGGTTTATGGATGTCGACTATTGGGTGTGACCAAGTTCAAGGCACCACATTATCTCTTTCTTTTATCAATTGTGATGGATACCAATGCAGAATTTTTCTTTCTGGAGGTTGTCATGTTCCTGGGGAAATCAGAGAACAAAGTTATCGTCTTATCACAGCTGGGAGACATATGTAAAGAGTCATAAACCTAGCATATCATGTATTTTTTTTTTTTTTTTTTTGCAAAATGAGAGGTGCTTAATCATCTAGGCTACGTGCAGGCTAGAATGTCTTCACAGAGACCAGAGAGCCAGGGTCATATAGAGTTACAATACTGCTTCCTTTCCCTATGATGCCTTCCCTCATGATAACTTAAGATCTAGCTGTTACAGGGTTTGTTGTCACGGCCAAAGCTGACTAATGTCCCAGGTAACAGACACGTGTGCCAGGGAGCCTCAGGGAACAGGGGCCTGGGCTTCCTGCCTCCCTCAATTGGACAACTGGGTAAAGTTCATTTTATTTTCAGCACTTGCACTAAGGGAATTTTAATGACGTAACAGATTAGACAAAACGTGTGGTTGGTTGTTCTGGTTTTCTGATAAAAGTAATCCATTTCTCTGTGGAAGAGTGGAGAAAAAGTGCTTAGCTTAGTGTGTGGTGTCCGTAAGAATCTGAATCAGTGAGAGAGTAAATGGGGGTGGGGGAGGAGTTGAGAGTTTCCAAAACGCAAAGTTGAATTGCCCCTCAACATGGGCCTCCTGGCCTGGCAGCAGCCACTCAAGGGCGAGCCCGGGCACACAGGCCAGCTGTGGGCTTCACTTGGGTCAGGACAGAAATGCCCCTGCCCTTCAGATCATCCCCCTTCCCCACCCAGCAGGTTCTTTTCTCTGACTCCTGGGCCCGAGGGATCAGATGAGGCCAGATGGAGGAGCCAGCTCCCCCACTTAGCCCTGGAGTCTCAGCCAGGCCAGACCTGCCCCAAGACCCGAGCCAGGGACTCAGGTTCCAGCCTCCAAGCAAGGCTGGGGCTTTTCCCAGAGGGCTGCAGGGAGGCCATGGCCAGCAGTGAGTGGGCTGGGGATGGAGGCCCTCTTGTGTGCTGTGCCTCAGCCTACAGAGCACAGAGAGGTCTCCCCAAGTCCCATACCGAGAGAGCAGGGAGACCAGTGGTGCTAGCACAGGCCCCAACTCTGATGCGAGGAGAAGGCCCCATGGTTCCCCTCCTGGCAGAGTGAGGTCTGGGGCATGCCTACAGAGGGAATTATGGCCTTGTAAATGCTCAGTATATCCCCTTGTGGGGAGCCACGGTCCTGAGGGACAAAGGGCCTGTGTTGAGTGTCCTGAGGAGGCTCAGGACCAGCACTGGGCCAGGGTACATGAGGGGGCAGGGCTCCCCCAGGATTGGGGCCTCCCATGCAGGTGCACATGAGTATATGCATGTTGCGGGGGGTGTGTGTGCAAGTTTCTGTGTGTAGGGATAGCTGTGCAGGTATTTGTGTCTCAGGGTGCACACGTGTGTGAGCATTTGGTACACATGAGCATTTCCAGCACCCATGTGTGCATGTGCATCCGTTGCCACCATGCATGTTCATTTTATGAAAATGTTCCTCGTGTGTGCCATGAGGCACATCCTCTAGGTCACAGACGTCTCCAAGTGACACATCACGGACGGCCAGTGCCTGGGGTGTCTTTCCCTAGTGGTGCCAGGCACACAGACTGGATTGCCCACTCTGGCTCTCTGAGGGTCAGTGGGGAGCTTGGACGGGCTCCTGAAAGTGGGACACTAGGCTCTTCCCAGGCCTGAATAAGTTCCTGAACCAAGTTCTGCACAAGGCAGGAGCCCAGAGGCCTGCAGAGCTTCTGTGGGCATCTGACCTACAGCCCTCCCATGGGGTTGACCTGCCCCGCCGAGCTGGGAAGGGCTCTCAGCAAACCTCCCCAACCTCTGAGATCAAGATCTAGTCCAGGTGCTGAGGAGAGAAAGCCAGAGGTGACAGTAAAATGCCTGTCACTGTCCCGTCTTGTTTGTGTAGGCCACAGGGCCAAGACAACAAACACAGCACGTCCGGGAGACTTCCCCAGCATGGCTCAGGGCATTCTCCCAGGAAGAGACTCCATTTCCAGCTCCTTTCTGTGCCCCTGGTGGCCTCTTGCTCTTTCCTTCTGGATGGGGGCCCACAGGGCCAGGGAGGGTATAAAGGGCTGGGCAGAGGATGCCCAGGCACAACCAGACTGCCCAGTGACAGGACTGGGCAATAAGACTCTTCTGTCCAGGTAAGATGGGGCTCCCCTCTCTCACATGGGTCTGGGGAGGTCAGGTGGGGTCCCTCTCTGAGAGTTGGGTGGGCTGTCCTCCTCTCTGCAGGAGCCTTGGGACCCTCCAGCCAGAAGCCATGCTGCTGTGGCTGACCCTCGCCCTCCTGTGGAGCACCACCTGCTGGGCAGAGCGTAAGTCTGGCTGGGCCAGCCCCCTCCAGCCCATCCATCTGGTGGCCACCCTCCCCTCTCTGCATCCTGGAGACCCAGGGTCTGGGCCCTGCCCTGGTCAGACTAACTCCAGTCTCAGGACTGTCCCATCTGGTGGAGGGGTTGCGTCCAGAGAGGGGCATAGATAGCCTGGATGTCACCATGTGGTTTATTTTCTCTCCCTCACCTGCTTCTTTCATCATCTAGAGATTCATGGGGACGGAGGAGGCCAGAAATTCAGTACATCTCCAGACAATTACGACGACATCACTGGGATTCGCGTGTCTACAGGTGGTTGGGGTGTGATTAAGAGGTAAGAGCTGGTCCATGAGTTCTATGGCTTATCCCACTCATGCCAAGTCTCAGGGTCGTGGGGAGGGGGCTTAGCATCTCTTCTCCCAACCCCCCGCTGGGTCCTGATGACTCTTTGAGGCCAGTTGGGTCCTTGGAGTCATGGAGCCACCAGCCATCACCTTTCCCTTTGTCCCTTTTCCTCAGCCGCCTCCTCTCCTGCACACCAGAACTATCAGTCCAGGTTAGGTCAGAGAGGAAAGGAAGTGAGGGTCAGAGTGGACCACTGACTGAACACAAGTCACCACAAGTGTGTAGAGGCACAAAGCCCAAGGCTGCTCCCCTAATGTTGGGGTGGTGTCCTTGCTCAAGGCCTGGGGCAGATCTTGGCTCTGCGCTGATGGGGTCCCGGGGACCTGTGAGAGGGAGTAGGACAGAGCAGCCAGCACCAAAGGGGACAGAGTGTGTACCGGGTGAGGTGAGGAGGGGAGGCCATGGGAGAGTCACAAAAGTGGGGCAAGGTCACAGTGAAGGCCAGATGGGTGGAGCTAGTGGGACTCCCAAGGTAAGTGTGGGAAGTCATCTGCTTCTCAGAACTGTGACCTGGGCAACCTCACTCGGGCTCAGAAAGCCCAAGCTGGGCCCGAGGACAGCTCCCAGCTCTGAGCGATGACAGAGTCACCTCCTGAGGGTCAGCATGACTGGGCACTGATCCAAGCTCTCCTTTCGGATGATCCTGAGTGTTCCAACGGTTACTTCCACTTGGCAAATGAAGAAACTGAGGCCCAGAGAGGCTGGATAACAAGCCCAAGATCACAGAGCCCGAAGGTGGCAGAGCAGGGGTTTGAGCCCAGCATGTCTGTATCAGCACCCAGATTCACGTGCTCAGTGACTCATGCTGCAGTGACAGCCCTGCTCTCTGGGTTCCATTGAGGGTTGGCTCAGCGACAGAGGTGTGGGGAGTGGTGAGTCACCTGGGTCCTAGCCATTCAAAGCTCCCCCTTTCTCCCAGCATCCAGCTGAGATATGGATCCTCCTGGAGAGAAAGATTTGGTCCCAAAGGTGGGAAGATGGAGGAATTCCTCCTGCAGCCAGGCGAACAAATTCTAATGGTCACCGGCTGGCACACACTTTATCTCCGGAAGCTGGTCATATACACAAACCGTGGGCGCATGGCCTCATTTGGGAAGGAAGAGGGCAAAAAATTCCTTGAAGTCTGCAGCTGGGAGTGGAAGGTGCTCACGGGAATCTTTGGGACATATAAGCGCTATGGCATCACGGGCATCGGCTTTCGGTGGGGTTATCCTCGAGTGGATCTGACCACTGTACAAAACAATACCCACTGGTACCCAGAGAAGTGAGTGCTCCTGGGTCCCCAGGGATGGGGCACAGGTCACCCTGCTGAGGCCCTCTGACTGGTGGTGGGCTGATGGCACTGGGGTGTCTAAGTCAGGTCTTGAATAAGAATCCACCAATAAATGAAGTTCTGCGGGAACAGTGCATCCAGGCGTGGTCCTTGGGTCTGGGGTACAACCCAAAGCTTCTGAGCGTGTAGAGGATGAGGCTCCAGGGCTGAGCTCAGAGATCTGAGCCGTGGGTGAGGCAGGAGGTGGGTCTGACACCTCAGGCCTCCAGGATTCCACCGAGGATGCAGGACCTGCCCGTGCAGATCCTGGGCTGATCTCAGTCTTTGAGGATTCCAGGGTCAGGGATGTCCTGCCCCAAACTCCTCACTCCAAGCCCATCCAGCTGGCGTCTGCTGGCCCAGGTTCAGGTCCCATCTCAGGTTCCTTCAAGTATACATGTGACCTGGTATACCCCATCGGCAGTGCTTGCAACCTTGTCATATCAATTACACTTCAGTTGTTCCAGACACCCTGAAATCTACACTCATCACTCCTTCAAAATTGTGTGTATTTTAAGACCTGCCTGTTCACGAGCCGATAACAAGAACACAGGTGTTTGGAGAGCGCGGGCAGGTAGAAACACTTGACCAGCCATCTGAGGCTGCTTTGCAGGGAACTCCTTTCTCCCTGTGTGGGGCTGAAGCCACGGGTGGGCAGGGGCCTCTCATCCCAGCTTGGCAGCTGCTCTGGGAAGCCCAGGGCCAGGTCTGGTGCATAATTCCTTTCCTGCCCCTGGCCTCCTAAAAGGGAATCTGTTTTAAGCACTAGTGATTCTTGACCCCCTTCTCAGGCGCCCACCTCTCTTGGGGCTGGCAGCTGCCAGGGGCGACCCTGCCTCCCGATGCCTCCTGGGGTGGAAACAAGCAGGGTCAGAAATGGGACAACGTTGACTTGAAGAGTGACAGCATGATCCCCACAGCAGTCACTGCCTTGTCAGTGGATCAGATAGGATGAGAGGAGGGGGAGGGGGTAGGAGGGAAGAAGGAGGGGGAGGAGGAGGAGGAGCATGGCTCCAGCTCAGGCGCTCTTGTGCAGACTAACGGCAAAGCAGTCTGTCGCCCAGCGGATCCTTCCTTGTGACACAGTTCTCGGGACTTCCTTCATGGCTTCCACGCAAACCCTGAGGGCATCCTCCCTATGGAGCCCTGCTGGGGACCCTGGAAACAGGCGGTGGTGGAGACGCTGCACCTGTTCTCTGTACCCCGGGACTGTCGATGCAATCCTCGCCTAGTGCACTCCACGGGCCAGAACTGTTACGGGGGCGGGGGAGCGGGGCATAGGGGAGCTGGTGCGCCCGGCCCAGTACCCTCGGTGACAAAGACCACGCGGACTCACGTGTATGCAGAACTTTTATTCAATACGGTAGGCATTCAGGGTCGCTCTGGCCTTGGCGGTTGGTACCAGCACAGGGTCACCTGATGTCACGAGCGCACCGGGCTGGAGGAGGCCGCTCCCCCGGCACCCAGGACCCGGTCAGAACCGCGCAGGGTCCGCCCCAGGCGCCACAGGCGACCCTGCTGAGACCTTCTCCGCACGGGTCGTCGGTTGTGCGGTCACCACGACGGGTCCCTGGGTGGACAGCTGCTCCGGGGCAAGTCCCACTTGAAGCCGATGCGCGAGAGGCACAAGAGCCAGTGCTGGCGGTTGGCGAACAAGAGTTGCTGCCCGGAGGCCGGAGGCTGCGCCCTGAACCGCCGGCCCGCTGGGCGCCCGAACCTCGCCTCGCGCCCCCTGCTGGGGGTCCAGCGCAGGGGCCGGATGCAGGCGCGCGCGCTGCCGGCCTCCGTGGTGATGCGCTCGCCCGTCCACAGCAGGAATTTCAGGGCGTGGCCGCCGCCGGGGGCTCCGCACTGCAGGCTCCAGTGCGCCCCCACCTCAGCTGGAGGCTGGGAGGGCGGCAGATTCAGCCGGCAGGACCCAGCCTCCCCGACGTCTCTGCTCCATCCTGCCTCCCAGCTCTGCTGGCCCTGGGCTAGGAAGTCCTTCCTCTACCCAGTGTCTGGGCTGGACTGGCAGCCCGCTTAACCCTCGGGAGTGGCCAGGTCTTTCCCTTATGTGTCAACTCTCTGGCCCTGGGGCTGCCCCACTGGGGCTTCTTCTGATTCCTAAGTGCACTTCTGTCTCCCAGACAGGAGCTTTGTCATCTGTCCTCACAGCCACTCCCTCCGTCCCCAAAGACTCTGGCTCCAGGTGTGGTCAGATTATGGGTACCCCGGCTGCTTGTGACTCTATCCTGCGTGTTCTAGTGGCCAGGGTGGAGAGCTGTGAGCTGGCTGGGGCAGAAGCTGCAGCCAAGGGTGCTCTGGACAGTGACCTTCTGCTGCACCAGTGGGAAAACATTCTGTAAGACAGTGGGGCAGCTTCCCCACTGTGGCCCTCCTGCTGGGACTTTATCTTCCCCAGGGTCTGCCCAGCTCACACTGTCCCCTTTCTGGGCCCCTCCTCTATATTTTTACAAGATTTTTACACATACCTTTTTACAAAAGATAGCCAAAGACTAACTGGTTTTCAAAATAGGTCTAGCTTCAATAAAACTTAGTCTAATTATTTACAGAATACAGCAAGAATAGCAATTGATTATGTAGGCAGTTTTAACTCTGCTTTGTGGCAACTTTTTATCAGAAATCTCAGATTGAACTTTAAAGACCTCTCGAGGCCAGCAAAGCCAAGCCAAGGATTTGTCATTAGACATCACCTGCAATACTTACAGATTTGGGTGAATTTCTCTCTTCTCATGGTCCCCAAAATATTTCAAGTTTCCTTGCACCTGTCAGAGAAGTGACCTCCTTTACTCAGCTGATAAGGTTGGTGGGAACCCTGTAATAAGGTACTAGGCCAATATTTCCAAGCGGCTTTATTTGATAAAGTCCAATCTTTGTCTGTTAAAACCCAGTCATATATGAGCCTATGAATATTTCTCTCAAATATGACATTCCAGTCAAAGCCTTGATAATAGAACCACTATTTGAAATTGTGTCCTGTTCTAAGGAAAACAGATTGTTATTGAACTTATGCAAATAACTATATTGTTACAAAAATCACAATACTCGCTCACTAAGAGTTTCCAAATTCTGGCGGGATCAGGTAGGGAGGAAAAGATGAATGTTCAATTCTGCTCACAAAGGTATAATTTACCAAATTTCTGTAAGACATAGCTTGAGAGAAAAGAGAAAAATATTTCCTTAAATCTGAAAAAAACAAAACATTTCAAAAATCAGCAATCAGGCCATCCTTGTGGCATAGTGCTTAAGTCTAGCATGCTCCTCTTCAGCGGTCCTGGTTCATGGGTTTGGATCTCAAGTGCAAACCTACACCACTCATCAAGCCATGCTGTGGTGGCAACCCGCAAACAAAATATAGGAAATATGGCAACAGATGTTAGCTTAGAGCGAAACTGCTTCACCAAAAAACAAGGAATATTTCAAATAAAAAGTCATAAGAATTATAATCATCCTCATCAGTTCACTTAGTCTCATGTAATCAACTCTTGATCTTGACCTTCTGTTAGCAGTTTCATGAAGTCATCAGTTTCTCTGTTAAAGTTCTGTGATTTCTTACCCAGTTAAGTTTTGTACTCTTAAGGTTTATCAGAAAGCTGCGTTCTAGAGCAAGTGTCAGAGTCCTTTCCATGAATTTCTCTGAAGATGAAATGTAATTTGCAAAAGCATCATGGGAAAACAATAACTGTCTGTAAATGACAAAGCACTTCAAAATGGCAATTGACAAAGTAATTTGGTTAATTTTGTGACATACAACACTTTGAAATAATAGCTAGTTTTATGGCTGACAACCAGGACAGATCATAATTTTAGGAATGTTATATAATTTTTAAAATATTTATGTCAATAAAATTTACCCACCTAATACCACCCAAGCAGGTTTATCATCAGTTATTTTACAGTGCTTCCCATGTAATTTAACATGCCAAATAAGCCTAACTAGTTTAGTATCTTCTTTATAGTAAGAGAGAGAACAAATTTCTTTGAGTAGTCCCAGGGTCAATTGGAAATTCTCAAAGTTTCCTTTTTTTTTAAGTCAAAAGAAAGACTAATTTTGGGGGAAGCTCTTCAAAAATATCAAAAAGTTTTAAAACACTTCATCAAATAAGAAACAATATTTAGTTATCCGTTTAATCAAACTGACAACAGAAAGAATTTTTTAAAAGACCTTAATAGAACTCACAGTCTTTTTGAACATAGGAAATTATTCTAACAAAACACAGTTTTTCTGTCTTTTAGATAGACTTACTCAAAAATAAAGAAAAACTTTTTATAACCTCTTTATCAAGAGCACACGAAAAGTTCAAGAAATTTATCCTCTAGGAGAGAGAAGACCAAATTCTAGTTTTTCACCAGCTTACTTTTGACGTTAAAACTCATTTACTTAATTGGACTTACTTTTAGTCTTAGCCAACTTGACTGTGCATAGAACTCCTCAGGGTTTTACTTTCACAAACTTTCTGTCACTTACTTTTTTACATTCAGAATTTGTACCAAGTTTTTTTCCCTTTTTATTTCCTAGTACTTTAGGGGAAAGTTATCTTTCTTAATAAACCACACTAAAATATCTCTATTCTTTACACCTTTTTTACTAGAAATGTACATCTTACTTTCCTTGTATACAAACTTTCTACAAATTTATACTTTCTCATTAAAAAAATCCCTCATCAAGTACAAGCCATATTTATCAACAAACCCAAGCCTTTTTTTTAGTTTTAGATAAGAAATCAAAAGCAAACAAATCTATGCTTAATTAGTAACTTCTAATATTTTCTCCTATGTGAAAATGATAAGATACTCAACACATTTTTATCACTTAATTTAATTTAGCAAAACTCTGAAGTTTTAAGTTACCAAAACCCATTTGGAAGCTGTTTTTTCAAGTATATAGACCATAAAATATAATCATTGTACCCCAAAACTCTTACCCATTTTCATCTATCTAAATCATTTGAAGAGAAAGTCAGAGTGATGTGATGAGAGAAAGACATGACCCACCATTGGGGCCTTTGAAGATGTTGGAAGGGCCAAAACCCAAGGAGTGCAGGCGGCCTCTAGAAACTGGACAAGCAGGATAGTGGGTCTTACTCTCAAGCCTCCAGGAGGAAGGCAGCCCTGTGGCACCTCGACTCTAACTCAGTGAGATGCTCTTCAGTATTCTAGCCTACAACCTGCAAGACAATAACCTCATGTTCGTTTAGGCCACTCCATCTGTGGTCATCGGTACAGCAGCAAGGGATAGCTGGTGCATTACTTAAGCCCACATTCCTGCTAGTCCAGGGTGAAAACCAGGAAAAGGAAGGGGGAGAATAGGAAAAAAGGTCGCACCAATCCACGGGACATGAAAAGAGATTTAAGATGACAGTGGGGCAGGACCAGAGAGCAATCTGTCACCACTGACGCAGTGGGCTTCAGGCTGTGAACTGAAATGGATGTGAACAAGAGAATAAACAAGAAATTGCAAGATGGTAGAAATGAGGGGCAGGAGTCATGTTTTTATTCCCAGCAAGAAAAGAAAGAAGACAATCAGAACTCTAGGGTGACGAGTTAGCACAGGGCAGTAAACTCCAGGTCCAGAATTCAACAGTGTGGCATCCTCTTCTTGCCAGGAACCTACCAGGCTGTCCCAGCCCTGCCAGGGAGAGTGAGGCCCACCAGATCCAACAGCACCAGGGACCCACATAAGGTTTCAGTTGGGGGAGGATTTGGGGTTCAGGGGGGATCTGAGCACAGGAGGAGCCCCCAGTGGCATCTCCCCACAAGTGCACAGCTCCAAGGATGTAAGAAGAAGAATCTGATGAGAGCCCATGTCTTGGGTGACTACGTCTCAGCCCCAGCTGGCTGGGGGGGCTTCTGTTACAGACATTCAATGTTGTCCTAGGTAGAAAGGGAAGCTCCTTGTGAGGCCAGAATCAGCCCCAGGAGCCAAGGAGCAGGAGGGAGAAGGAAGGCCCTTGGAGGTGGACAGCATGGCCCGCTCATGTCACCAGCCCTGTTTTCCTAGGCCCAGACCTTGGGCACACTGTGTGTCCAGGAGGGGATGAGAGATGCCCAGTGCTCCCTTCCTGGGCCTGGCTTGAGGCCTGTAGGGCCAGCAGGGCCCAGCCCAGGAGCACCTGAGTCAACAGCAGAAAGACGAACAGTCCCAGCCCTGTGTCCACGCTGGGAGAGGGTGCCCAGGACACGGTGGGGGAAGAGAACAGGACAGTTGACCGGGCCCAGCCAGAGCCTGAAAGGACATGGGACCCAAGCTGAGGACCCCCAGGCCCAACATGGGCCCTACTGAGGGGTGAGGGTGGGTGTGGGAAGTGCAATCTGCTCTTCCTGGAGCTGATGACCCATAAGTGAGCAAGACAGACCTGAGTCACCCTCAGGAAGGCCACTCTTATTGGAGGAGAGTCCAGTCAATAAATGAATGAACAAAACCCAAGAAATACTCAGGCCTGGCCTCTTTCCAGGTTCCGGGGCAGGCTGGCTCAAGCCAGGCTGCATGAGGGGGGATGACCTGGGTGGGTGAGTCTTCCGGGCCTCCAGCTGAGCAGGGCTGGGGGCTGATTCCTGGGGTGCCCCCTGGACAAAGTCCAGGATGGCCTCTGAGGGCCTCATCTCCCCCTGACCGTCACTTTCAAGGAGGTCTCACACACCTGGACTACTGCATCCCTCCCAGGCCTCTCTACAGTTTGGGACCATACCTGGCCCTGGAGGAAGTCCTCATGTCACCCCTGGCTGGTACCTGGGGACAGAGCTAGAAAAGGAGAATCGCCATCCTGTGCAAACAGAATGGAGGATGGCGCTGCCCTCAGCCTGGCTGCTTCCTCCATGGGTAGGACACCCTGGACCCTGCCACTGTGCCCCTAACCCCCAGCAGGGGAAGTGGGCTGAGCCAGCCGTCCTTCATTCCCACCCTGCCCTGCCCCTCCCTCCCTCGCACCTGCCCCCCACTCAGTGTGCCCCTGGGAAACCTCAACTGAGAATGGAGGTCCACCCTTCTTCCTCTAGGTAGACCCTCTCTTATCTGAGAAACAGCCACCTCAGGCCATCAGGAGACCCTGTGGGTGGCCCTTTGTGTATTATTTAGATTCAAACATGTCCCAAACCATGCAGTGGCCAGGGAGAGTGAAATACATAAAGTGCTGAGAACCATACCCGGCATAGAGGAAGCACTGTGCCTGTGCTAGTTACTGTCATCATCTGTCGCCATCATCATCATCACCATCGTCATCTGAGCCCAGCCGGCAGGAGGGTGAGAGGAAGAGAGGTCCCAGCTCCTGAGGCCCCAGCGTGAGAACTGCGCCGAGAAGACCTTCGTCCCCCTCCTGCTGCAGGTGGGTCCTGGGACAGCCCCGCCCTCCTCCTCACCCTGGGTCCCCTTCAGCAGTGGTTCCCAGTGTGTGTTCCGTGGAGTGTTATTTCCAAGGGCTGCTAATGGACTTTGTTTGTGAAAGGATTCTAGGTCGCAGACTTTTGGGAAAGCTAACTTGGTTTCTGTGTGGCAGGGCTCTTCACTGACTCTGAGAGGCTCCAATGCATCAGGAATCTGTACGAGGGCATTTCCTGGGTGACATTCCCCAAACTCACGGGGCCCTGGACCCCTTGTTTTTGGAGAATTGCACAAGGGACTTGTGACATGCTGCCCCACGGTTTCGAGGGCTACCCTGGATCCTGGCGGTTCTCTTGGGCCCTCCCTCTTGTGGGATCCCCCGAGCTGACATCTTCTCAGGTGGATTTTTCTCCAGTTAAGTCTTTCCTTTCATCACCTGTCCCTGCCATGTGCCCCATTGGACATGAGGGGGCGGTGGTGAGCTGAGACTTCACTGCCCAAGTTGTCCAGGTGTTCACCTAAGGTGAGGAAGTGACGTGGAGTCCTTGATTCCTCGTTGGATGTTTGCCAGATAAGGCAAGTACGTGAAAATGCAGGTAACTTAGGGTGCCTGAAACAAGGCTTATTTCCAGGCACTTATTTCTATGTCCTGCCAGCACCCCTGCCCCACCCCCCGACCAGCTGCCATCACCTCCGTTCTCAGTCTCTGGGCTGAGCAGCTCTCTGTGTAGAGTCCGTCTTCACTGGGCCTCCGGTTCTCTCCACCCCCAGGAGGTCTCTGCTTACTGAGCCCTATAGACAGGTGCAAAGCCGCCATCCAGATCACCTGCCCACAAAGGAGGCTTGTTTTTCCTTTTAATGTGAGAGTTGGATCATGGCTGGAGAAGTTACATATGCCCTGTTTGGGCTGCTCATTCTCAGGCTGATCACACCACTGCCCTGGGCTGCTGTCTAAGACAACAAGAGAAATGGTTCCACACTCGCAGAGCCAGACTTCTCTGTAAGGTGAAAATGCCTTTACAATGATTATAAAAGTAATGCATTCTTGTTAGAAAATGAAAGTCAAGAAGAGGAGCCTAAAGAAGAAACTTAGAAATCATCAGAACCCCACTTTTACTGGACATTTGGGTTGTTGACAAATGTCATTAAAAATGATACCTTCATTTAAATACTTATTTACAAACCTTGGCAGACTTTCCTAATAATTTCTTGGGATAAATTTTCTATGAGAGCAGTGCTTTAGTCAAATGGGCTTTTTGTTTTAAGGGTTTTAACCATGAGAAGCTCCCCAGCACACTCCCCCAGAAATTTAAGAACCCATTTCCCATGCTGCTCCTGACACTGAAGACTGAACTCTTATGTCCTTTGCGAATTCAAAGGTTAAAAAATACATAACATTTTTATAAAGATTAATCACTTTGTTTTTGGAAAATTTGTACAATCTTACAAAAAAAATTGAAGTAATACAGAAAAGAACAGAGAAGAAAAGAGAAAAATGTCCTAAATCCCACCAACTGGAAATAGCTGTGGTTTTGTTTGAATGTCCTTCCAGAAATCCATCTGGAAAGGCATGTTCATGGACAGGAAGCTGGAAGGGAAGATAGGGTGTGGGTCGGGATGGAGGCCTGACACACAAGCCTGCTTCTCCCAGGCTCCTGCAAACTCTAGAGATCAATGAGGAGATGTTGACAAAGATAACAGTTCTCTGAGGGTGCTGCCCCCAGCGATGCGCTGGAGCCTTTCGAAGGAGAGAGGCTGATGGGCTTCAGTTGATCGGGGCAGGGGCCACCATGGGGCGGGAGGTGGGGCTCAGGGGACTTACAGGTGGGATCTGGTCCATCTGGGGTCCAGGAGAGGCTCCCAGGCGAACGTCAGGCTGACACTTGGGTGACTCGCGCAGTGGGTTGAATTGTGGCCCCCAAAAGATATGTCCATTCGGAACCTCAGAAGGTGACTTTCTTGGAAACAAGTCTCTTTGCAGATGTAATTAAGGTAGAGATCTTGAGATTATCCTAGATGGAATGGGACATAAATCCAGTGACAGGTGTCGTTAGAAGAGACAGAAAAAGAGAAGACACAGAGGTACAGGGAGGAGGCCGTGTGCAGACGGAGGCAGAGACTGGAGACGTGTCCACAAGCCAAGGAACGCCAAGGATGCTGGCGGCCACCAGAACCTGGAGGAGGCAAGGAAATGTTCTCCTTTAGAGACCTCCTGGGGAATATGGCCCTGCCTACAGCTTCATTTCAGATTTCTGGGCTCCAGAGCTGGGAGAGAATACATTTCTGTTGTTTGAAGCCAAGTTTGTGGTCATTTCTTGCAGCAGCCCTGGGAAATGAATATTCTCCCCTCCCAATTTTGGTGAGTTACATAATTGTTTGGATGTGGGTAATTTTTATAACTGTTCTGTTCTACTCTGTAACCAGGATTCCCACAGATATTTATTTGTTCCGTATTTAAACAAATTAAATCGGCCACAAAAGCTCTTTACGTTGACTCGTCTGAGTCCAATTAATTTGATTATTCATTTTCTTCCTAAAATGGCGTACAGTCGCAGTTCTCCCTACGTTTTCCTATGGTTAAGAATGTCTGCTGTGAGCAGCAGCTGCCTGGAGGCGGGAGGGGCGAGGTTACCCGGGAGGGAGCAGGAGAGGGCTTTCTAGGGGGAGTATTGTGCTCTGTATCTGGAAAGAAGACTGGGTTCCACAGGCATGAGTGTCTGTCAAACCCTGTGAGGATGCACTTCCAGATTTGAGATTGCATTGTACGCAAAGTGTACTTCCAAATGGAAAAATCTAACTATAAACCCATCTACTCAATGATACACAAGCTACAGAGTCTGAGGGGCAGTGTGCTGAAGATGTCTGCACTTTACATTGAAATGCATCAAGAAGTGAGATGGGTTGATGGATGCGTGGTTGGTTAGATGGACAGATACCCAATGACATAGACAGAATGCGATATCAAGACTTGGAAAGACAGTGAATATATGAGTGTTAGCTGTAAAGATCTGTCACCTTTGCAATAAGTTTGAAAAGTTTTATAGTGAAATGTTAGGAGGAATGTCCGTTGAGTTTGTATTTGAAATATAACTCACCCAGGTGTGTACTCATCTTCTGCCATCTTGGTCCATCTGGACCCTCTGCCTTTGCTGTGGTCTGGAATGTTCTGAGTGCTCAGCATGGGCAAAGTGCAGTTGGCGTTGGCTTGCTGTGGGGACTGAAGTCAGGAGTGGGTCCCCACTCCAGTGTCGTCCTCACAGGACTCCTACCCTCTCCAGCCTACATAAGTAGGGCTTGACCATTCCTAGGAAGGAGATGAGCACCTTATTGAAAAGTGGATTGATGTGGGCCCAGCTTTGAAACCATTTGAAGCCTGGCTCTGAAAAGGAGGGCGAGGGCTGTCTGGCCCAGTCCTCAATAATAAGGAACCCTCCTCCAAAAAAGTTTGCTAATAACCTGCACAGAAGCTCAATTCTCCCCCACCATAACCTCACCCAGTGGGGTCTGTTGGGGATACATTTACAGGGGAAGAACCTGAGGCTCAGAGCAGTAAGTGATGTGCATTGAAGGACAGGGTCAGAATCTGTGTGACGGATCAGACCCTCAGGTCAATAATAACGTAGGGGGCAGGCAGAATGCTGAGCCATGACATTTATTACTTCATCCAGCAGAGGATGGTCCCAAGCAAGGAAGTGGGAGCTTGCCAGCAGAAGCAGTGTGGAGTTTCCCCCAGTCACAGGCAGTTCCCCAGGCCCCAGGAGCGGAGGTCAGGGTGATGAGAGGACCTGAGGTGCCAGATAGGAACCAGCCCCAGGGGTGGCTCTGGAGGGTGCTTTCTAGTGTAATGGACAGAATGTCTGCAACCCCCCAACACTCATACACTGAAGCCCTAACCCCCAGTGTGATGGGATTTGGAGGTGGAGCCTTTGGGGGTGATTAGATTTAGATGACATCATAGAATGAGCCCTCGTAGTGTGATTAGTGCCCTTCTAAGAAGAGAAGGAGACCAGAGCTCTCTGCCATGTGAGGGCACTGTGAGAAGTCACCATCTGTGACTAGGAAGAGAGCCCTCACCAAAACCACCTCTGTTGGCACCTTGATCTTGGACTGCCCAGCCACCAGAATTGTGAGAAATAAATCTCTGTTGTGTAAGCCCCTAGTCTGTGGCATCATTACCGAACACAAACACAGGTTTGTTTACCCACTGCACAGTAGGGCCAATAAAGAAAAAAACTGAAACACTATGCTTGTGGCAACGAGAGATTTACTATTTTTGAAAGGCAGCCAGCTGAGGAGATAGGATTTAGAATTCAGATCCACCATCTCAAAAGGAAAAAGGAGTTTTTATCTGGGGTTTTAGGTAGGGGAGGGAGAGCATGTGGCCATGCTCATTGGCCCCTTCCCACCAGCCTGTGTTTGGCCTTGAAGACTGAGTTTCTTTTCCCTTGACTGCCTGGACTTCTCTGGTTGGTTTTCACCTTCAGCTTGCATTTGGTCTTGTGAGGCTGAATCTTGATGTCTGGACCTTGACTTCCTGGGAAAGACAGCTCACTCATATACTAAGGAGGGACAGAAAGACCTGGTTAGTTTTAAACAACAGTTGATTATGGTGAATATGCACAGCTGCAGTTATCAAAGCTCATCTCAAAGTTTTTGTTCTCTTCTTCTGGCCCAGGGAAGATTATTATCTTCTTTGTGCTTGGTTTCAATCCCCACTTTCTTATGATAATTCCTCAATCTTGGGAAATGGGGGCAAAGACCATTTGAGCTACTTCCTGCTGTGAAAGGACCACGAGCAAGATCAGAGGAACAAAACAGTTTTACCTTTATTTTAAAATATTTTTGGGTATGAGGTGGGAAGAGAACAATATGCTTTGCGTGACTAATATTTTAGTATTTTGATCAATGACTTTGGAATAACATTTAAGTTTGCATTTTATAATTATATAGGTGACCACACAGATTAGCAAAGTAGACAGCCCAAATTTAGTATCCCTTCCATAACTGACCCCAGTCCGTGGGGAATCTGGGAGAAGAGGTCTGTAAACCAATCAAGGTTCATGCCTGGAATCTCAGGTGAAATCTGATGTAGCCAATTAACCTGTGACTAACAGTCCAACAAGTAAGGTAAGAACCTAGGAGCCATTTATTACTTATCTTTAGAAAACTGCCTTTTGAGCAGCAAATTGCAGTCTGTCATGGATTCACTTGACCATTCGGAGAAGTCCATGTCTAGAGTATGAAGTCACCCAGGGTTTGGGTGATCCCACTTGTGATGTACTTCTATGGCATGCTTCACGTTCCCTGTGGTATTCCTTATATGGTCCCATCCAGCAGGGATGAAGTCCAGGATTTCAATAGAACCCAGTCTATATGACAAAGACGGTGCAGAGAAACATCTGACAACGTTTAGCTCCTTAATTTGAGTTCCTCCCAGGTCTTTTGGATCATCTCTAGAACATAGAAAGGGTCTCCCAAAGTTAGGCCTAATTGTGTAAGCAAGTAGTCAGGTATTTAATCACAAGCATTTCTAAAGAAACAAAAAGAAAAACAGAGTTAATGGTGGGAGCAAGTTATAACCAATTTCTGAGCACAGGGTCAGTCAGTCAAGAAGATCTCTGGAAGTCAGGGTTGATGCATCACCCGCAACTTAAAATGTCTCCAATGATGTTATCAAGCATTCAAGTAAACCTTTTGAGGGGCTTACACAGAAATAGGCATGAAGGTGTTACCGAACCTGAAGTGAGTTCACTCACCCGTTGCGCAGCAAGCCAATCTCTGACACCGGGTGTAGTGGAAGAAAGTAGGAATTTTATTTTTGCACAGTGCTGAGCAAGGAGAGAGGGCAGCTAACACTGAAATCCCAAACTCCCTGAAAAGCTAAAAGGAAGGGTTTTCATTTGGGGTTTTAGGTAGGGGAGGGAGAGCATATGGCCTTGCTGGTCGGAGCTTTCCCACCAGCCTGTCTTTGACCTTGAGACTACTTGCAGAGAGGAGGAAGCCTGTGACCTTGCTGGTCACCAGCTTTCCCACCAGCCTGTATCTCTTTGCGGGGGGGAGATAATCCAGGTGCTGTCTTTGACAGTGTCTGTCTCCATGGAGCATAGTGGATTCTGGAGCCAGGAAGCCAGAGAGTAAGCGGGGAATGAGTGTTTCGGTTTTAACCCCATATATGCTGGGTTTAATGTGGGGAAACTGATATCAGGGTTGGAATCAAAGGTTGTCCAAACATTGGGTATCATGGTGCTGTCTCTTAGGTTTATATCAAGTTGTCCAGCTTCAGTTTGCAGGGCTTCAGTGAAAAGGGTGGTTTTAGTTCTCAATGATCCCAAGTGAAAAGGACAGAAAAAATTGAAAACATTAACTTGGAGACCTGTACTACATACTTGAGGAAACTAGAAGAATTCAGGACCCAATCCAGTTCACAAACAGAAAACAAAAACCTTGAAGACAATTAACAGAACTAGAATCCAACATCCACAAATGTGCATTATACTCTCTATTGAAATATACTTTTCTACTCTAAAATCACCCTCATTTTTACCAAAGATAACCAAATGAAGACTCATTGGTTTTCAAAATAAGTCTAGTTTCAATAAATGTGGCCCAATTATTTACATAAGTACAGCAAGAATAGCAATTGACATTATAGGCTCTTTTAAATCTGCTCTGTGGAACTTTTCCAAGGAATCTCAGATTGAACTTTAAAGGCCTCTCAAGGCCCAGAAAGCCAAGCTGAGGACTTGTCTTTAGACTCTGCCTGCAATACCTACAAATTTGGATGAATTCCTCTCTTGTGGAGGTCCCCCAAAATTTCCTCAATTTCTCTGACCTGCCAGAGAAGTGACTTTCCTTATTCACCTGGTAAGATCACAGGGAACCCTGGAAGCAAGGTCCCAGACCAATATTTCCAAGTGGCTTTATTTGACAGAGTCCAATTTTTTCTCCTCAAAAGCTGTCTGGTCATATCTGAGTTGCATGTTTCTCTCAAATTTGACATTCCAATCAAAGCCTTGGTAATATAACCTGTGTTTCCAATTGTGTCCTGCTATGAGGAGAACAGATTCTTATTGAACTTTTGCAAATAACTATATTGCCATGAACATAATAATACTTACTCATCAAGAGTTTTCAAATTCTGGAGTGATCAGCTAGGGAGAAAAAGATAAATGATTCAATTTTGCTTACAAATGGTTAAAGTCATAGTTCCTTAAGAGAAAGAGAAAAAGCTTTCCTTAAACCTAAAAAACCAAAACATTAAAAAATCAACAATCTTTCAAACAAAAAGTCACAAAAATTATAATCATTCTCATCAATTCATTCAGTCCCATATCAACTCTTGATCTTATGTTAGCAGTTTCATGAGGCCATGAGTTTTTCAGTTGCAGTTCTGTCATTTATTACCCAGATCAGTTTCATAATGTGAAAGTTTAGCAGAAACTCATATTTTAGAGCAAGAATCAGATTCCTTTCCATGAATCTCTCTGAAGATGAAATATATTTGCAAAAACATCAGAGTAAAACAACAACTGACTGCAAATGACAAAACATTCAAAATTGGCTATTGACAAAGACACTTGGCTATTTATGTAACATAGAACTCTTTGAGATAATATCTAGAATTATAATTGACAACCAGGACAGATAAGAATTTTTGGAATGTTATAAAAACAATTTTAAGAATACTTATATTAGTAACATTTATACAAACAATTTAACTTAGGAAGGCTTATTATAATTTATTTGGTAATTTAACATACCAAACAAGTCTAATTAGTTTAATATCGTCCTCTTTATAGAAAGAAAGAAAAAATTCTGAGAGAGAAGTGTCAGGCCTGGTTGGAAATTCTCAAAGGTTCCTTTTTAGGTCAAAAGAAAGATTTTAATTTTGGGAGAAGTTTGTCAAAAATATCAAAAAGTTTTAAAACATTTGGTCAAATAGGAAACAATGTTAATTATCCATTAATCAAGGTGACAACCGAAGATGTCAAAGGCAGAGGGTTCACACAGTCAAAAAAACCTTAATAGAGAGATCTCAGTCTTTTACACATAGGAAATTATTTTAGGAAAACATAGATGTTCTGTCTTTTAGGTAGACTTACTGAAAAATAAAGAAAAAGCTTTTATAACTTCTTTGTCAAAAACAGACCAAAGTTCGAGAAAATTATCTTTTTAAGAGAGGGAAAGCCAAATTCTAATTTTCACTAGCTTACTTTTGATATTGAAACTCATTCAGCCAACTTGCCCATGCACAAAACTCCTCAGGATTTTACTTCCACAAACCTCCTGTCACTTACTTTTTACATCCAGAATTTGTCCCATGCCTTCTTTCTTTCCATCTTTCCTAGTACTTTGGGACAAATTGATCTTTCTTAACAAAACAAACAAAAAAAATCTCTATTCTTTATACCTTCTTAACTGAAAACATACATTTTACTTTCCTTGTACACAGACTTTCTAGGAATATGTGCTTTCTCATAGAAAATTTCACAGCATGAACACAACATGTTGATCAACAAACTTCAGCATCTTTCAGTTTCTTTGAGATAAGAAAGCAAAAGCAGACAAATCTCTACTTAGTAATCAATTTTTAACATTTTATCTTGTGTGGACATGACCTATATATTCAATAAATTTTAATCAATTAACTTAATTTAGCAAATCTCTGAAGTTTCAAGATAAAAATATTTTAGAAGCTGTTTTTCAAGCGTATATACCATAAAACAATTACACACAAATACCCTTAGTAATTTTTATGTATCTGAATTATTTGTTTCCAGGAATTATGTTTATATTGCTCTCAAAAACTTCATCTGACAATAAGGAGTGAGTCATCATCTTGTTTTATGTGCATACACCATAACACATAATTATCATTTAAAAATTCCTCCAAGAACTTTTATCTTTTTCACATTTATTCACTCTACTTGTTCCCTACTAATTATATTTAGATTATCTACAAAACCCTCATCAGACAGAATCAGTTATTACTCTAACTTACTATTTTTTCCTGGACAAATTTTATAACAGAGATAATATATTTGCATCATATCTAATGTTAATAACTCCAAAAACATATTTATTTTAATTCAACCAACAAACTTAAACAAGCTCTTCATTTATCAAAGATCGTTTTGTATCACTTTAACTTGAAAGACATCTGGGCTAGTTTCTATTACATTTAGAAATAACTTGTAAAAGTGTTTACTCTAAGCCAATTTAATGGAGCTCCTTGGAAGAAGACAAATATGTACAGAGACAGATAGGCACAGACAGAGATCTTTAAAGTTTTAACTAGGTCTCAGGTACAAAACTCAGAAGAATAGTTGAGTCCAAACTATTTTTTCAGGCAGATGGACCTACTCAGATGGTCAAAAATATTTACTAAAGATTCTTTTTGTTGTTGTTGTCAGGATCCTTTCTACAGCTGTTTTTGAAAGAACTTTGTCTTTTAGAAGTTTCTGTCTATTAAGCAAAGATAGCATCTCATCGTGAGAGGTTTTGAATGCTCTCGTATAAGGGTAACCCCTTAAGGTGGCCTCGTCTAAAACAGAGGTTGCCCAGAACAATCATTATAATTCCCAATTATCACAAAAGTTACTTATTTTCACTTGATTAACTGTAGATCAGGAATTTCGGGGGAGTTGAAGTGGAGAAGCTCCGTGAGAGAGCAGCTTTGGTTTCGTTTCACTGGCAGGGCCACTGACACCCTCCATTCTGGCATGTTTAATTATGTAATTATTTTCTTTTAAAGAGGCAGTAATGTATTCCTGATTTCATTTAGAAACCTCAAAAAATTAAAATAGGCTTCCCATTGGTTGTTTAATTTTATAGCTCCCTTTTTCCAATTGCAAATGCAAATACAACAGTTTGAGTAAACTGAAATTGCCCCATTTTGGCAATTCTCTCTGGAGTGTAAAGAATATTGTGGCCATGTGGTGTAACAAAAGAAAACTATCTTTTTCTTAGGCATGGGCTCATAGGTGAAGTCAGCCCATTAGCCAAGAGGCAGCCCAGAGGGCTTTACTTGAGGACAGATGGAGTTCCCCCTATTTCAGCACTACAAACATGCAGACACTCACAGACAGGATCCCAAACAGAACTGATACTCAGACAGGATCCCACACAGAACAGACAGGTGCACCCAACAGATTCCGGGTAGTCCTACACCATGTCTCTCGTTAGTCGGCACCCAGAATCACACAGGACTGTCCCTCCAGGATTTCCCCTTCAAGACGCAGGGAGTTCATGGCAGGCCTGGCTGAGGTGACTTACCCTACTCCAGATTGAGCCCATCAACTCAGCAGAAGCAAAAACAAACAAACAAAGCTAGAGCCTGTTTCATTTCTCCAGCCACTGGGGAAGGATTGAAGGCAGTCAACAATTGGGAGAACTCAGGGGACAGTCCCCGGGAGAGAGATCATCCTGGCAGCCACTGGGAGAGTCCCAAGATTTCTCCTCGAGTAGACTAGCCACCAGCAGAGGCAGGTACCATCTGGGCTCAAGAAATTTGTAACGGAGCTAAAAGGGGCTCAGTCTTCTCACCTCAATCCCGTGTCAGTCAGTTTCGAACAAGTCAGTGGTTGAGAAAGTCTAGTTGATAGGATTAGCTGGCATAAACAGAAGATGGCGGACTAGAGCCCTGAAGAACCATCTTAAAATCATACAGAATCTTGAGGCAGTTATATAGGGGAAATGGACAGGGAAGGAGGGGGTTTAGGGATATCAAGAATCAGGTGTGATCAACTTCAAGGCACCATATTATCTCTTTCTTTTATCATTCATGATGGATACCAATGCAGAATTTTTCTTTCTGGAGGTTGTCGTGTTCCTGGGGAAATCAGAGAATAAAGTTATTGCCTTATCACAACTGGGAGATACATGTAAAGAGTCAGAGACCTAGCAGATCATGTATTTTGCAAAATGAGAGGTGCTTAGTCATCTAGGCTACATGCAGGCTAGAATGCATTCACAGAGACTAGAGAGCCAGGATCATATAGAGTTACAATACTGCTTCCTTTCCCTGTGATGGCTTCCCTCATGATAACTTAAGATCTAGCTGTTACAGGGTTTGTTGTCAGGGCCAAAGCAGAGATAACAGATACGTGTGCCAGGGAGCCTCAGGGAACTGGTTCATAGGCTTCCTGCCTTCCTCAGTCAGGCGCCTGGGTAAAGTTCATTTTATTTTCAACACTTGCACTAAGGGAATTTTAATGACGTAACAGATTAGATAAAACGTGTGGTTGGTTGCTCTAGTTTTCCAATAAAAGTATTGAGTTTCCCTGAGGAAGAGCGGAGAAAAAATTCTTAGCTTAGAGTGCGTCACCAGGAAGAATCCAAATGAAGGAGAAAGTAAATGGGGGCAGGGGAGAAGAGAGTTTCCACAATGCAAAGCCAAATTGTCCCTCAAGGTGGGCCTCCTGACCTGGCTGTAGCCACTCAAGGGTGAGCATGGGCACAAAGGCCAACTGTGGGCTTCACTTGGGTCAGAACAGAAATGCTTCTTTCCTCTTGATCATCCCCTCCCTCACCCAGCAGGATCTTCCTTCTGACTCCTGGGCCCAAGGGATCAGATGAGGCCATACGGAGGAGCCAGCTCTCCCATTTGGCCCCATGGGTCTCAGCCAGGCCAGACCAACCACAGGACCTGATCCAGGCACACAGGCTCCAGCCCCAAACGAGGTTGGGACTCCTCCCAGAGGGTTTCAGGGAAACCCTGGCCAGCAGCAAGTGGGCTGGGGATGGAGGCCTTCTTCTGTGCTGTGCCTCAACCTGAAGAGTTCAGAGGGGTATCCCTGAGCCCTACATCTAGAAAGCGGGGATACCAGGAGTGCCAGCCCAGCCAGCCAGCCCAGGGCCCACCTCTTCTGGGAGGACAAGACCCCGTTATTCCCCTCCAGGCAAAGTGAGGTCTGGTGCACGCCTGAGGAAGGGATTATGGCCTTGTAAACGCTCAGTACATCCCCTTGTGGGGAACCCTGATACCAAGGGACAAATGGCCTGTGTTCAGTGTCCTGAGCAGGTTCAGGGCCACCACTAGGCCAGAGTGGATGAGGAAGCAGGGCTTCCCCAGGATCGGGGACTCCATGCAGGGGTGCATGAGTGTTTGCATGTTGCAGGGGAGCTTGTGCAAGCGGCTGTGTGTAGGGATAGCTGGGCATGTGTGTGTGTGTCTGAGGGTGCACACATGTTTGAGCATGTGGTGCACATGTGCATTGCCAGCACATGTCACCACCTCCCTTGTCACCATCCTCATGTACTCTATGACGATGTGCCTCCTGTGTGCCATTGGGCACGTCCCCTCCTCCCCCCGTCCAGGCTGGCAACTGTCTTATCCTCCAACTCCCACCCAGGATGTGCTTCCTGGAGTGCTGGCACGGAGATCCTCCTTCTGGGTGCCAAACCCTGCTAGCCTGGAGCTGCAGAGAAGGCACCTGAATTGGCAGCAGTAGCCACATTCGTGCCCAGAGGCTGGTCTGGGACAGGACCACAACCATCTTTGTGTGGCCAGTCCGCTTCCTCAAGAGCTGTGCTTGTGAGCTCTGGGCCCCTCGGCCTCCTCCCCACAGGAGGGTCCTGGGGCCGCAGGAGTGGAGCTGCCGCCCCTCTGCAGGCCACCAGCTGCTGTGCCTCCCTGGCCCAGCTTCTGCTGCATTTGGGGACCTGAAGGCTGCTGGGGAGTTGAGGGGCATCGGGAGGAAAATGGGGGCCCTCACCTTTGCAACAAGAGGCAGTGGAGTCCTGGGTCCTAAGGAGCCTCTACAGGGAGGCCAGTGCAGGGCCAGGAGGAAGGGCATGGTAGTCAGGACCAAGCACCTCTCTGCTCTGGTCTCCCAGAACGGCCAGTTTCTCATCCCACCCACAAGGTCAGCACCATGGACAGGGCTGCGTCTGTGCCAGGGAAGGGAACAGGCACCCAACAGGGAGCGGCTGGAGGGCCCGAGAGCACACATTTTAGGTTTCCCGGGTCATAGAGTCTGTCACAACTACTCAGCTCTGCCCTTGTAGCATGGGAGCAGCCCCAGAAGACATGGGTGTGGCTGCACCCAGAACACTTATTTATGGGCGATGGCACTGGATTTCATAGAATCCTCCTGTGTCACGAAATGTTATTCTTCCTTGAAGTTTTCCTAACCATTGAAAAATGTAACAAGTGTTCTTAGCCCCTAGGTTGAGCACAAACAGACGGAGGGCACAATTTGGCCTGCGGGCAGCACTTTGCTGGGCCTTGGCCTAGGTACCTGGTGCAGATAATGGAGGTACCAGCTAGAAAGGGCCTCCACCCAACCCCCAGTACTCCCAGCACTGCCATCCTGATTATACCAGTGTCCCCAGTTCCTAGTGAGACAGCACTTCCGGGGTGAGTCTGCACACACACAGCCTTCCTGTGCACCCCTTTTCTCTTGTAACCAAATGGGGGCATTCTAAACCCTCCAGTCAACATCAGGCCTGTCTCCTTGGGCAACGTATCAGAACAGCAGGTTGTGGCATCCCTTCTTCATGCCTGTGTAGTATTCCACAGTAGTGATGACTGTCATTTATGTAATGGGTCCCCTTTAGAGGGATAATCTGTTCTTTCTAAGCTTCTGCGATTTTAAAGGATGCTGCAAGTAATAGCCTTGCACACCTGCCCATAGGGCACGAAGTCTTAGGTGTCCACGCCCTTAGATGGAGAAGGATTGTACCTAATTCCCATAACACCCCAGGACTAGGTTCTATCGTTACCCCATATATTGGATGAAACAATCAAAGTGCACAGAGGTGACAGGCTCCCCAGATCTCTTGCCTCATCAGCAGGAAAGACACAATTTGGGCCACAATCTGGCTCCAGTGCCAACAATCACCCCCTATTGTGATGACTGTGACCCTGTGCTTCTTCCCAAACGTCCATGGGACCTGCAGACAGCCTTGGTTGCAGCCCAACAAGGAATCCTGGACATGCCCCACCAGCAGGGCCAGCAGGACCGAGCCTCTGAGAAGCAGCCTGTCACCTCCCAGATAAAGTCTGACCTCGGCCTGGCCCCGGGCACTCTAGGAAGGACTGGCCTGGAGATCTCCCTCTTCCTATCCTCTGTGCCTCCTGTCTCAGCACTATGGCTGTCCCGTCATCCCACACCCCCGAGCTGGTCATCTCCAGCTATGCCCAGACTCATCACAGAGGGAAAGTCACTGACATCTCCAAGTGACAGACCACGGAAGGCCAGTACCTGGAGTGTCTTTCCTACCTGGTGCCAGGCACATAGGACTGGATTGCCCAATCTGGTTCTCTGAGGGTCAGTGGGGAGCTAGCCTTGGCTCCTCAAAGCCCATGGGACACAAGGCTCTGCCTAGGCCTCAGTGAGGTCCTGACCCCGCTTCTGTATAAAGCAGGAACCCTGGGTCCCACAGAGCTTCCATGGGCATCTGATCTACAGCCCCCTCCCCCCATGGCATTGACCTGTCTGGCCAAGCTGGGAAGGGCTCTCAGCAAACCCCTCCTCCTCTGAGACAAAGATCTAGTCCAGGTGCTGAGGAGAGAGACCCACAGGTGACAGTGAAATGTCTGCCAATGTCCCATCTTGTTTGTGCAGGCCACGGGGCCAAGAAAACAAACACAGCAGGTCCAGGAGCCTCTCCCAGGATGGCTCTGGAGATTCCCCAGGAAGAGTCCTCACCTCCCAGCCCCTTCCTGTCCCTTGGCGCCCCTTGCTCCTTCCTTATGGATGGGGGCCCACAGAGTGTGGGAGGGTATAAAGGGCTGGGTGGAGGGCACTCAGGTACAACCAGACTGCCCAGTGCCAGGACTCTCCTGTCCAGGTAAGATGGGGCTCCTTCTCCATGGATGGGCCTGGTGAGATCGGGCGGAATCCCTCTCTGAGAGTCGGGTGGACTGTCCTCCTCTCTGCAGGAGCCTTGGGACCTTCCAGCCATAAGCCATGCTGCTGTGGCTGACCCTTGCCCTCCTGTGGAGCACCACCTGCTGGGCACAGCGTAAGTCTGGCTGGGTCAGCCCCCTCCAGCCTATCCCTCTGGTGGCCACCCTCCCCTCTCTGCATCCCAGAGATCCAAGGTCTGGGCCCTGCCCTGGTCACGGACTAACTCTAGTCTCAGGACCGTCCCACTTGCCTGGAGGGGCTGCATCCAATTCTGGGCAGAGATAGCCTGCATGTCACCATGTGGTTTATTTTCTCTCCCTGCCTGCTTCTTTCATCATCTAGAGAATTATAAGCTTGGAGAAGACCTGTATTTCAGTAGCACTCCAGACTATGAAAACGACATCACTGGGATTCGGGTGTCTATAGGTGATTCAGATGTGATTAAGAGGTGAGTATGAGCCGGGCCATGAGCTCTACGGCTGTGCCCCACTCATGACAAATCTCGGGAAGGTGGGGAGGGGGCTTAGCGCATCTTCTCCCAACATCCACACTGGGTCCTGATGACTCTTTGAGGCCTGTTGGGTCCTTGGAGTCATGGAGCCACCAGCCATCACATTTCCCTTTGTCCCTTTTCCTCAGCCGCCTCCTTTCCAGCAAACCATTCATATCAGAACAGGTTAGGGTCAGAGAGGAAAGGAAGTGAGGTTCCGAGTGGACTGCTGGCTGAACACAAGTCGGCAGAAGTGTGTAGAGGCACAAAGCCCAGGGAAGCTCCCCAAATGTTGGGGTGCTGTCCTTGCTCAAGGCCTGGGGCAGGTCTTGGCTCTGCACTGACGGGGTCCCGGGGACCTGGGAGAGGGAATGGGCCAGAGCAGCCAGCACCAAAGGGGACAGAGTGTGGGTGGAGTGAGGTGAGGACAGGTAGGTCACAGGAGAGGCACCAAAGTGGGGCAAGGACACAGAGAAGGCCAGATGGGCAGAGCTAGTGGGACTCCCAAGGTGAGTGTGGGAAGTCACCTGCTTCTCAGGCCTTTGACCTAGGCAGCCTGACTCGGGCTCAGGAAGTCCAAGCTGGGCCCAGGGACAGCTCCCCACAATGACAGAGACTGGCACCCCCTGAGGGTCACGGGGACTGGGCACTGGGTCCAGCTCTTCTTACGGATGATCCATGAATGTTCCAATAATCACTCCCACTTGGAAGATGAGGAAACTGAGGCCCAGAGAGGCTGGGTAACAAACCCAAGATCACAGAGCCCAAAGGCAGCAGAGCAGGGTTTCGAGACCAGCATGTCTGTGTCAGCACCCAGATTCATGCGCTCAGGGACTCATGCTGCAGTGACAGCCCTGAGCTCTGGTGGCCAGGGAGGGGTGGCTTGGGGTCAGAGGACGCAGGGAGCAGTGAGTCTCCTGGGTCCCAGGTGTCCAAAGCTCCCCCTTTCTCCCAGCATCCAGCTGAGATATGGATCCTCCTGGAGAGGAAGTCATGGCGTCCGAGGTGGGAAGACCCAGGAATTCCTGCTTCGGCCAAGGGAACACATTATAGGTGTCTTTGGTGCTCACAAGCGTTATCTCCGGCACCTGGTCATATACACCAACCAAGGGCGCTTGGCCGAGTTTGGGCAGGCAGTGGGCAGCAGATTCTCTGCCCTCCCAGGCCAGACTGAGATGGTGCTCGTGGGAATCTTTGGCCTCTATAATCCCCTCGGCATCACAAGCATCGGCTTTCAGTGGGAGGTTCCTCGAGTGGGGTAGGCCACTGCAAAACAAGTACCACCTGATAGCCGGAGAAATGAGTGCTCCTGGGTTCCCAGGGATGGGGCACAGGTCACCCTGCTGAGGCCCTCTGGCACATGGTGGGCTGACAGCACTGGAGTATCTGAGTGGGGACCCTGAATCAGAATCCACCAATAAACGAAGTTTTTGCAGGAACAGTGCGTCCAGGCATGGTCCTTGGGTCTGGGGTACAACCCAAACCTTCTGAGCCTGTGGAGGGTGAGGCTCTGGGGCTGAGCTCAGTGATCTGAGCTGTGGGATGAGGCAGGAGGTGGGTCTGACACCACAGGCCTCTGTGATTCTGCCGAGGATGCGGGACCTGCCCATGCAGACCCTGGGCCGATCCAACAAACTTTGAGGATTCCGGGCTCAAAGGATGCCCTGTCCCCATTCCCCACCCCAAGCCCATCCAGCTGGCCTCTGCCGGCCCAGACTCAGGTCCAGGCTTCCTGGAGTGTGCAAGGGGCCCCAGGGAAGCCACTCATTCATTCATTCAGTCAGTCAGTCAGTCCCTCACTCACTCAGCACACAGTTGCCAAGGCCTCACCCACACCAGGCTCTCCTGGGCACTGAGGGTGTAAAGAAGAAGACGCTGGGCTTCCAGCTGAAGGGCACCCCAAGGGACAGAAGCAGAAGCAGACGGAGACTGTTGGTTGTGGCATCTGCATTGATGGGGACACAGGCAGGGCCTTGTGCAGAGGCACCTGCCCAGAGGTGGGGAGGTGGGGTGTGCCTCAGGGAAGCCTTCCTGGAGGAGGCAACGTCTGACTAAGCCCTAAAGGCTTCGTGAGAAGTGGACAGGTGGAGACAGGGGAGCAGGGCATCCCAGGGGAGGGGTCAACATGGGCCAAGGCCAGAGCCAGAGATAGCCACGGACTGGGCCACTCCATGTGCGTGAATTTGTTATGGAAGCATCGGGAAACAAATGTAGCCCCAGACCTTGCATGTTCTGTGTACCCCATCCCACACCTGGATGCCCACGGCAGCAGTCGCGAGGCCTGAGTCCCCGAGTCCTCCAGGGACCAGGCTCCAAACATTGGACCACAACCAGCAGGAGAAACACACCATACACTGTGACACGAGCACGCACCCGTCCAGAGAACTGTGACAGCCAAACTCTCAGGGATCCTGCCAAGTGCAGCCTGTCCCCTGAACCCCTGCTCACAGCAGCCCCACGAGGACAGAACTGCCAGTATCCTTGTTTCCAAAAAGGAGGAAACTGAGGCATAGGGAGCACAGGGGCTTGTAGCAGGAAGTGGCAGAGTTGGGATTCAGTGTGACATGGTCTAGTTGCAAAGTCCAGGCTCGCGACCCCAGATCAAGGCAATGATTTCCCTGAAGATCCTCATCTTTCTGCCTGAGGTACAGGATGACATTTTTCTCCTCTCTAATTTTAAAGGCTGGTTGAGAGCTCTTTGTGGTTCTCAACCTGGATTCTGTGGGAAAATTTCAGGAATTCATGAACTTGGATGGGGAAAAAATTACCTCTTCTATTTCATTGTCTGCTATAGGAAATTTCATATTTCCTCCAAGTATACATGTGACCTCATATACCCCATCAACAGCACCCATGACCTTGTTGTATCAATTACAGTTCAGTTGTTCCAGACATTCTGAAATCTACACACATCACTCCTTCACAATTGTGGGTGTTTTCAGACCTGCCTGTTCACCTGCCGATAACAAGAGTGTTTGTAGAGCGCACGCAGGTGGAAACACTTGACCAGCCATCTGAGGCTGCTTTGCAGGGAGCTCCTTTCTTCTCACGGGGGGCGAAGCCATGGACGGGCAGGGGACTCTCATCCCACCCTCACAGCTGCTCTGGGAAGCCCAGGGCCAGGTCTGGTGCATAATTCCTTTCCTGCCCCTGGCTTTCTAAAAGGGAATCTGTTTGCAACACTAGAGATTCTTGACCCCTTTCTCAGGCACCCATCTTTCTTGGGGCTGGCAGCTGCCAGGGGGGACCTGCCTCCTTATGCCTCCTGGGGTGGCAACAAGGATGACCAGAAATGGGACAATGTTGACCTGAATAGAGACAGCACTGATCCCCACAGCAGTCACTGCCTTGTGACCTGATCAGATAGGATGAGAGGAGGAGGGGGAGGACAGTGGGAAGAGGAGGGGGAGGGGATGGAGGAGGAGGAGGGGGATGAGGCACAGGAGAGAGGAGGTAGAGGAAGAGGGGGAGGAGAATGCAGATTGGAAAAAGGGGGGGAGAGGGGAAGCATGGCCCCGCTCAGGTGCTGTTTGCAGACTAATGGCAAAGCAAGCACACTCCGTGGCCCAGCGGATCCTTCCTCGTGACAGTTCTTGAGATTTCCTTCAGAATGGCTCCCAGGCAAACACTGAGCGCATCCTCTGAGCCGAGCCCTCCCGGGGACCACGGAGACAGGCGGTAGCGGAGAGGATCCTCATGATGCAGTCCTCGCCTAGTGCTCTGCCAGGGGTGGAGGGGGAACAGGGGGAGCTGGGGGCTTCCGGACCACACCCCTCGGTGACAAGGACCACCCCGGGCCACGTGTGTGTGAACCTTTATTCAACACGGTAGAGCATTCAGGGTCGCTCTGGCCTTGCCGCCCGGTACCAGCCCAGGATCACCTGGTCTCCGGCCCCGCCGCTGACCCAGCGCACCTGGCTGGAGGAGGCCGCGCCCCGGCACTCAAAACTGCGCAAGGTCGGACCTGGACGTCGCAGGCGATCCCGCTGAGACTTCCTTCCCCGCGCGGTGGTCGGCTGTGCGGTCACCGCGGCGGGTCCCTCTGCAGACAGCTGCTCCGGGGCAAGTCTCCACTTGAAGCCGATTTCCCAGAGGCGGAAGAGCCGGGTGCCCGAACGTGGCCTCGCGTCCCCTGCTGGGGGTCCAGCGCAGGGGCCGGATGCAAGCGCGCGCGCTGCTGGCCACCGCGGTGATGCGCTCGCCCGTCCACAGCAGGAAGTCCTGCGCGCGGCCGCCAGGGGCTCCGTACCGCGGGCTCCACTGCGCCCCAAACCTCAGCTGGAGGCTGGGAGGGGGGCGGCCTCCGCTGGCCCCACCTCCGCCACGCCTCCGCTCCATCTCACCTTCCAGCTCTGCCTGCCCTGGGCTAGGAAGTCCATCCTGCCGTCTACCCAGTGCTGGCTGGACTGGCAGCAGGCTTAACCCCCGGGAGTGGCCATGTCTTTCCCTTATGTGTCAATTCTCTGGCCCTGGGGCTGCCCCACTGGGTCTTCTTCCGATTCCTAAGGTCCCCTTCTGTCTCCCAGAGGCTTTGTCACCTATCCTCAGACCAGTGATCACAGCCCCTCCCTCTCACTCAGTCCCCAAAGAGTCTGGCCCTGCTGTGGTCAGACTCTGGGTTCCCTGGCTGCTTCTGACACTATCCTGTGTGTCCTAGTGGCCAGGGTGGACCGCTGTGAGGTGGCTGGGGCAGAGGCCGCGGCGAGGGTGTTCTGGACAGTGACCTGCTGCACCAGTGGGAAAAGAATCTGTAAGACGGTGGGGCAGCTTTCCCACTGCGGCCCTCCTCCTGGGGCTGCATCTTCCCCAGAGTCTGCCCAGCTCACACTGTCCCCTCTCTCGGCCCCTCCCCCAGTCCGCCTGGAGTGAGGGGGAAGCAGCCACACTGAGACTCTGCCCCCTCACCTAAGCCCAGTGGACCAGAGGTGGACCGTGACCCAAGCTGGGCCCTCATTCTCAGGGCCAGAGATGGGCAAGCCAGGCTCTGGGTGGGCCTGGTGTTGTGATCTATGAGCAGGGACTCATGGGACAGCCATGTCTCCTTGGTGGGAGGGTACACCTATGAACCAAGAACAGCAGAAGAGATGGAGAGGCGGCCTGATGGCTCTAGCCAGGGTCTAGTCCACTCTGGAGCCAGCTGCTTCCTGCTCTTACATGCAAGACACACCCCAAGAATGTTGCCAGATAATATGCAGGACACCCAGTTAAATTTGAAATTCAGAGAAATAGCAAATAATTTTTTTGTGTAAGTATACATCAAACATTGCATTTTTAAAAGTATAACTATGTCCCAAATACTGATTTTTTTTACTGTGTCACAAATACTGCATGATACATACTTATACTAAGAAGAATGCATGTGTATCTGAAATTCAAATTTAACTGCATTTACTGTATATTTATTTAGTGGGTTTGGCAACCCTACCCCAAGATACCTTGGGCGTTGGGGAAGAAGGAGAGGCCCCTGGAGGCAGAAGCTGGTGGGCGAGGTGAGGATGGGGCCTGTCGGGGAGACGGCCCTGGAGGACAGAGCAAAGGAGCAGTGGGGGAGACAGAGCTGCAGGTGACGAACCGGGGGAGACGCTGGTGGTCTTCCTGAGCGGGTTTCTGCCGTTTACTAGCCAGGGAACCTAAGGCAGCCAGAAAATTCCAGAGAGGCGATCCTCCAGATGACACCATCCTGACACCGTGAAGCTGGTCCTTGGGAACTTCAAGGCTTTTTCAGCAGCCTCGGTCAGAACTGGCTACCCATCCCCTCACCCCCAGCCTGTGTCGTTCCCTCTCCCTCCAGCATCCTGGCCCTGGGTGGTACATCAGGCCAGGCCACGGGGTTGAGTGTGAGGGCACAGGGGTGAGGTCGGGAGGAAGCAGAGGTGGAAGGGCAGGGCCTGCTCTAGGGGCTCCGGGGGTTTGAAAGCATCCTCGGAGAAGCAGTGTGGAGTCAGCACATTCGGGGACCATGTGGGGACCCAGCCCAGGGCCCCGGGTCTTACTCACCCCTTGATGAGGCCCATTATCCCCATGAAGACCCGATGGCCTGGGTCTCCCCCGCTCCTCCCCTGATGTAGGAGTAGGAGCCGCCTGGGCCCTGCGTCTCTGGAGGACGGTGTGTATCAGGAGAGAGGGAGCAGGAGGGGAGGCAGCAGCACAGCTCCTGGGCCCGAGCCCACCGCTTCCAACGTCTGCTCCAGCGCTGCAGCGGGCAGGTGTGGAGGCCAGGGCTGCGTGCTGGGCTGGGACGGGAGGGGCTGGGACGGGCTGGGTCTTACCATGGGTGCCGCAGGCAGCCCCTGAGAGGAGTGGGAGGGCCAGCAACAACAGCATGGCTTCCAGGCAGTGTCCAGGGACTTGGGCCTTCAGTCATGAGGGGTGGGACGTGGAGAAAACTTGAGAGAAGTCTCTGGGAGGAGAGGTCAGGGGTGAGGGGTCGTGCGGCCCCTGAGGCTGCGTGAGGAGAACTGAGGGAACCTTCTTTTCCTACAGGCTTCAAGGGCCAAATGAGACACAGCATCCAGGGCTATTTCTCGGATGTGCCACCTGCTCCGTCGCTCAGAAGGGCGTCTGCCTGACTGGATGCTCCGATGTCCCCATGTTACATGCACCACTCAAGGTTGACATAAGGGAAGCCAACTGTAGGGAAAAAAAAAAACCATATTGTAACTTTGAATGACCTTGTTAACTAATCCAGCTGGCTATGCGCCCTCTGGGAGATATTCGTGCTCTGTAGGTTTTATGGCCTCTCCCAGCTGCTCTAAGTTGATAAGTGTCTTCTTTCAAGTTCCTTAGAAATGTTATGAGCCCTGGGCAGAGAGTCTATGCTGAGAGCCATCATCAGTGACAACTGAAAGATCCGGGTATAGGGCCTTGCTGCAGTCTCAGATGCATAGCCTGATAAAAGATTATCAGGAACTAAGACCAGATGCCTTCCCCACCCGGAGACCATCCCCCTGTATAACTGCCTGTAGTCCTTGTTGTGTAAGATGGTTCTTTCTGATGTTAGTCAGCCATGTTCCCTCTTGCTAGCAAACCATAAGAAAACCCTTTCTCTCTTACCACCTTGCCTCTTGATTATTGGCACATCTTGCGGCTGGCAGATGACCCCCCCCTTTGGGCATAACAAATATGGCACCCTATATGGAACCTTAAGTCCTGCTCATGGCCAGTCCATCTTGGGTGGGCAACTGGTCAGATAAGCCCCTTGTGCCTGCCGAGGCTCTCCTTGTCCTGGGGATCTGACCTTCCTGCTTTCCCATACCAACACCAGCTGCCTCCTACTGACTGTGGTAGGAAGAGAAGTGGCTACATCTGGGGATTCCACAAGCTCAATCTGGAATAGGGTAAGTTGCCTTAGGGACAGCTGTGAACTCCCTTCCCCTCCATCTGGGGTCTTTCCATTTATGGCAGGACCACCTGGGGTCCAATAGGACCATCTGGGCATGCATTCAGAGTGGGAACAGTTGTAGGACTTGTTACCCTAAATCTGAGGATTAGTTCATTGGTGTCTGGTTTTTCTGTGTCTGTGTCAGTAAACAGCTTAAAGTCGGCAGTTTGGGGACTGAGTTTCTCAGTGATTGCCACAAACTCTCTTTAGAAATTACCTTGTTCGTTATGGCCGCCTTGGGAAAAGTCCCTTAAAATGGGGCTAACTGTAAACAGCTGGCAAGACAACCTGGGATAATTTAAAATTACAGTGGCCATTTTGGGCTCTTTTTGAGCCTCCAAACCGAGGAACAAGGAAAAGTCTTTAATCTTTCAAGAGTCAAAGGCTCCACCCCCGGGAACTCTCCTGTGGTTTCCAGGCCTGATCACCCCAGCGACCCCGAGAGAGGTGGCCTCTCTTGACAGTTCTTGTTTCTGGTTTCTGTCAATCTGTTTGGCACGAGTGATTCCAGGTTGGCCCCTGGGTCGGTTATTTAACTGACAATATGAACTCTGTTTTGTCTCCTGTCAAGAGCCTGTGAGGATTTTAGGCACCTACTGAGTCAGTTATGAGGACAGGAGACCTGTATTAATTCTGTAAACTGTCCCGCTGGGGTTGTGTGCCCCAGCACGGGAACTGTTGTTTATGTGACCCTTATCTTGATAACCTTTGGAAAGAAGCCATGAGGGTGGGGCCTGATCACCTCTTTCCCTTATTTGTCTGTATTGTTCGTCGCCTCCTCTGTTGTCACCAAGTCAAGGTTAAGTTCGAGCTGGACCTCCTGTAAAAATCGAAAACCTGAAAACCTTTTGCCAGGGACTTAACTCTTGACCCTGGTGTTGGGAGCCCCAGACCCAGACCTACTCCAGGCCTTTGCCTTTTGCCTCCCTGGTTTCCCTTCTGCTGGCTCCAGGATGAAGTGCCTGGGCCACGTGGGACTTAACTAAATCTTATAACTGTGTTGAGGGCCACAGTCGGGCTCTGCGCCCTTCTCTGAGCTGCTGTCTTTTGGATGCCTGCTTTACTGCCATGGGGAATGCCCCAAGCATCCCCAGAGACTCATCCCCTTGGGGGGATGCAATTTTAACTAATTGCAAACACTTTCAATTGTGTGGGTTACACCCCAGAAACCCCATCTTGGAGAAAACTTGACTGCTTTCTCTGTGCCTTTATGATGTACATTTTCTGCTCCCATCTTCTCTAGGACCTGAGAGCCATTCTTTGAAATGCAAATGTTTCTCATAAACTAGTAAGTTTTGTATTGCACCTAATTCACAAAAATTTAATGGAAGCTATGAGGTCTCTGTCTCTGTTTACCTGTGTGCTCATGCATGTCTATGTGTATGTCATATATGTGCGGTATTTTGCCTCCAGAAGATGTGGCCAGAATTAAGAGCTGTACTGAAATTGGCTTAAAGGAAGTGCTTACATAAATCATTTCTAAATGTAATAGAAACTAACCCAAATGTCTTTCAAGTTAACATGATATAAATTAATCTTTGGTAAAGGAAAGCTTGTTTAGGTTTGTTGGTTTGATTGCAATAGGCGTGTCCTCATAACTGTCAGCATCTGGAATGATGCAGACATGCAGCCTAGGCTTACTAGTCAAATAAGCTCATGTTATCCCTGTTACAAATTCATCAGCAAAATGATAGCTTTAAATGTTAGCTAATGTCTAATGTCTCATGAAGTTTTCATGGGTAATGTAAACATAATTGTCAGAAACAAATGATTTAGACATATGAAAATGGGTAAGAGTTTTCAAGTATAATAATTATGTTTTATGGTCTGTCTACTTGAAAAAAGGCTTCCAAATTCTTTTTGGTAACTTAAAACTTTAGAGTTTTGCTGAATTAAGTTAAATGGTAAAAATTTGTTGATTATCTAGGTCATTTCCACATAAGATAAAATATTAGAAGTTGATTGTTAAGCATAGATTTGTCTGCCTTTGGTTTCTTATCTCAGAGAAACTAAAAATGCTTAGGTTTGTTGATAGATGTGATTTATACGTGCTGAGGAATTTTCTCTGAGGAAGCATGTATTTCTAGATAGTTTGTATACAAGGAAAGTAAAATGTATGTTATCAGTAAAGACAGTATAAAGAATAGAGTTATGTGTTTGTTTTCTTAAGAAAGATAAATTTGTCCTAAAGTATTAGGAAAAGAAAAAAGGAAAAAACTTGGGACAAATTCTGAACATAAAAAAGTGACAGAAAGTTTGTGAAAGTAAAACCTGAGGAATTTTATGTATGGTCCAGTTGACTAAGAGTAAAGTAAATCCAATTAAGTAAATAAGTATTTTTTTAAAGATTGGCACCTGAGCTAACATCTGTTGCCAATCTTCTTTATTTTTTCTTTTTCTTCTTCTCTCCAAAGCCCCCAAGTACATAGTTTATATTCTAGTTGTAGGTCCTTCTGGTTCTTCTACGTGGGATGCTACCTCAGCATGACCTGACCAGTGGTGCCATGTCCATGCCCAGGATTTGAACTAGTGAAACCGTGGACCACTGAAGTGGAGCAGGTAAACTTAGCCACTTGGCCATGCAGCCAGCCCCAAGTAAATGAGTTTTAATGTCAAAAGTAAGCTGGTGCAAAATTAGAATTTTCTCTTCTCTCTCTTACAAGGATAATTTTCTTGAACTTTTGAAGTGCTGTTGATAAAGAGATTATAAAAGATTTTTCTTCATCTTTAAGTAAGTCTACCTAAAAGAGAGAAAACTATGTTTTGTTAAAGTAATTTCCTATGTTCAAAAATCTGAGGTCTCTCTATTAAAGTTTTTTTTTTTTTTTTTTTTTACTATCTCTGTTGTCACTTTGATTGAATGGATAACTAAGCTTTGTTTTCTATTTGACCAAGTGTTTTAAAACTCTTTTTGATATTTTTGATGAACTTCCCCCAAAATTAAAGTCTTTCTTTTGACTAAAAAAGAAAAAAGGAAACTTTGAGAATTTCCAATTAGCCCTGGGACTATTCACAGAAGTTTGTCCTCTCTCTTCCTATAAAGAAGAAGATACTTGGGCCAGCCCTGTGGCCAAGTGGTTAAGTTCGCAAGCTCTGCTTCAGCAGCCCAGGGTTTCACCACTTTGGATCCTGGGTGTGGACATGGCACCACTCATCAGGACATGTTGAGGTGGCATCCCACATAGCACAGCTAGAAGGACCCACAACTAAAATATGCAACTATGTACTGGGAGGATTTTGAGAGAAAAAGCAAAAAAAAAAAAAGAAGAAGAAGCAGATACTAAACTAATTAGGCTTATTTGGTATGTTAAATTACATGGGAGGCATTGTCAGATAAGTGATGATAAACCTTCTTAGGTGGTATTATTTGGATAAATGTTATTGATATAAATGTTTTAAAAATTATGTAACATTCCTAAAATTCTTATTTGCTCTGGTTGTCACTATAATTCTAGTTATTATCTTGAAGTGTTGTATATCATTAGAGTTAACCAAATTCCTTTGTCAATTGACATTTTGAAGTCTTATCATTTACAGACAGTTATTGTTTTACCCTGATGCTTTTACAAAGTATGTTTCATTTTCCGAAAAGTTCCTGGAAAGCACTCTGACACTTACTCTAGAACACAGGCTTCTGATAACCTTTCAGATTATAGAACTGAACAGGGTAAGAAATTACAGAACTCTAATCGAAAAACAGATGACTTTGTGAAACTACTAATGGAAGATTAAGAACAAGAATTGATTGCACAGGACTGAATGAACTGATGAGGATGATTATGATTTTTATGATTTTTGTTTGAAATATTCCTTTTTTTAATGTTTTGTGGTTTTTTCCATATTTAAGGAAATCTCTTTCTCTCAAGCTAGCTATAACTTATAGCAATTTAGTAAATTATACCTTTGTAGCAGAAGTGAAACATTTATCTTTTTCTCCCTACCTGATCCCTCGAGAATTTTGAAACCCTTAGTGAGTGAGTGAGTATTGTTATTTCCATGGCAATATAGTTATTTGCATAAGTTCAGTAAGAATCTGTTCTCCTTTTAATAGGACACAATTGGAAACATTGGTTATGTTACCAAGGCTTTGACTGGAATGTCATATTTGAGAGAAACAACCATAGGCTCAGATATGACTGAGCTTTAAGAGGCAAAGGTTGGACTTTATGAAATAAAGCCACTGGGAAATATTGGCCTGGTACCTTATTTACAAGGTCCAAACGAACTTACCAGATGAGTAAAGAAGGTCACTTCTCTGACAGGTGCAAGGAACCTCAAAATATTTTGGGAACCTCGAGAAGAGAGGAATTCACCCAAATCTAAGGTATTCCACATGGATGACAAATACTTTGTCTGCCTTTCCTGGCCCAAGAGGCCTTTAAAGTTCAATCTGAGATTCCTTATAGAAAGTTCCAACAGAGCAGATTTAAAAGAGCCTATATGATCAATGGCTATTTTTGCTGCACTTATATAAATAATCAAATCAAGTTTTATTGAAACTAGACATTTTACAAACCAGTTGGCCTTAATTTTGTTATCTTCTATAAAAAATGAGGGGATTTCAGGGAGAAAAATTATGTTTCAGTAGAAACTATAGTACACATTCGTATTAGATTCATACACATTCATATAGATGTTAGATTCTAGTTCTGTTAATTGTCTTTCAGGTTTTTGTTTTATATCTGTTAACTGGACTAGATCCTGAATTATTCTAGTCTCCTGAGGTATCTGGCTACAAATATCCAAATTAACATTTTGAATTTTTTCCATCATTTGCATTTCAATCATTGAGAATGGAACCAGCCCTTTTTCCTGAAGCCTTGCAAACTTAAGCTGGAGGTCTCGATAGAATCTTAAGAGAGATTCATGTCTGTCACTACTTAAGCCACTCAGAAAGATACCTAAATACCCAATGATATCATCATACATTTCAACCTGCAAAAGATGCTTCAACTCTGACATCTAGAAATCTTCTTGCCGGGCTGCCCCCTGGGGTCAGAAACTGGTTTATAATTTGCTCCCACCATTAACCTTGTTTTTCTTTTTGTCTCTCTAGAAGTGCTTCTTATTAAATACCTGTTTACTTGCTCACACAATATAGGCCTAAATTTGGCCTATAAACCTGCATCACCATCTTACTAAGAGACTGGTTCAGTGAGATGGAACAACCTATGCCCCTCATCAACACGATATCCCTCAAGATTGAGGATGAACAACAGAAGGGGGAAATTGATAGCAGCTCAACACAAAGTTGACATAAGGAAAGCCATATTGTAGGAAAAAAACCATATTGTAACTTTGAATGACCTCTGATTAACTAACCCAGACACGCTCTGTCAATTTTATGGCCCCTCCCAGCTGCTATTAGTTGATAACTTCGTTCTTTTGAGTTCCTCAGGAACGTTATGACCCCCAGTCAGAGACTGTATGCTGATGGCCATCATCAATGACAACTGAAAGATCAGGGTATAGGGTGTTGCTCTGGTCTCTGATGCATACCCAGTAAAACAAAAGATTATCAGGAACTAAGACCAGGTGTCTGGCCCACCTGGAGATCAGATGGATCCCTCCATCTGGAGACCAACCCTGTATATAACTAGCCTATAGTCTTGTTCTGTAAGGTGGTTCTTACACACATGAGTCAGCCATCTCCCCCTTTGCTAGCAAGCTATAATAAAGTCTTTTCTCTCCTACCACCTTGCCTCAGGACTATTGGCATGTCTTTTGGCAGGCAGACAGCCTCCCTTTTGGGCAGTAACACCCATCCTGAAGTTCTCAGTCAGTTTTGATCAGGGGTCCCCATATTTTCATTTTACACTGGGCTCCCCAAAGTATGCAGCCAGTCCTGGAAGAGACTCTGTCTCGAGTACCCCTCTGGTCTCAGCTTCCCCATTTAGTCTCCATATGGTCAGCTTATACCTCCCCTTCCCTTCTGGCCCCCAGCCTCTCTCTTACCTGCTCTGTGTGGTTTGAGCCCCTCAGCCTGCCCATTTATGTCCAGGCTCTGCCCAGCCATGACCACCACAAGTGGGATCTTGAAGGCTCCACCCTTATCAAGGGCTCCAGTGAGAACCCAGGAGCCCACCATCCAGGGTGACCTGGCAGAGGTGCTGGGTGCTCAGTGTTTGTGTTCCTGTCCACAGCCTCCAGACAAGGGAGCTCCACAGCCCAGGCCAAGCCCATGGGACATATGAAGAGCCAATGAGGGGATGAGGAGAGATGGTCACCCACCAAGGCAATGGATGGTCCAAAGCCAGGGACCGAGGTTAGCTCTCAGCACCCAAGAGGCACAGAGCACTGGGCATGTGGGGAGAAGGAAATCAGACAGGTCCTGCCCAAGAGGACCCATAGAGGTTGGAGACACAGCAGCAACTGCCCTGAGCAGAAGGCCAGGAGGAGAGAACGTGCGGGACAAGCCCTCACCCTTTCCTCATTTGGGTGCGTTGCCTAAGCTCCTTTTAGATTCCTCTCTTAAAAGTCCACTCCCTCCTGCCCAGTCAAGGACTCATAACAACAACCATTGTTGGAGTGCTCACTTGGGCCAGGCCCCCCACGAGTCCTCTTAATCTCCTCCTCACACCACTGCTTGATTCTCACTAACAGCTGAAGAAGCCCAGACTCAGACAGGCTGAGCCCTTGCCTGAGGACACTGGGGGAGATGGTGGCCAAGGCCAGACTCCACCCCAGGGCCAAGTCCTGAGCCTGCCCTCATCACCACAGCTCACTGGCCCCAACACCATGGAGATGCCAGAGGAGGGATGTCCCCTGCTGAGCTCTGGGCACCTTGGGCTCCTTCGTCTCTCCCCTTCCAGTTTCTGCCCCTTTCTTGTCTCTGGTTCTCTTAAATGTCCCCCATCTAATGGCCACGTGTACAGTTCAGGTCATCCAATGCACCTGCCCAGGGGCACCACATAGAAGGACAGACCACCCCCACTTGTCCTCTTGGGACCTGTGGGGAGCTAACCTGAGCCCACAGCCCCCTGGCACTCCTAGATGAGGGGAAGGGGCAGTGAGCCCTGGGAGGGTGGTGGGGTGAGGGGCAGCCTCCCCCCAAAGCCTGGGAGAGACTCCTCACAGGTGCTGTGATGTGGGGTGGGGGAGGGAGGGGGACCTTCAGAGGAGCCACCAGCCTGCTGAGCCCTCAGCACACAGCAGGGAAAGGGCACCGGGCAGAGGCAGACACAGGGCTGCGGGTGCCCTGGGCCACGCCTGAGCCTGGGAAAGCTCCTGTGTGGGCTTTGTTGCTCTTCCAGGTTCCTTCCTTCTGCCTCCCCAAGGAGGCTTCCTGGGAGGAGGGAAGGCTGGGGGAGCAGGTCTGTCTGGGAGTCCAGAGCTTCACTAGGGCCCAGGAGGCCCAGGTCTCCTTTATAACCACCGTGTGCCAGTCACGAGGCAATGGCTAGGACAGCCATGATGTTTGATACTACAGGAAAGTAAGAGAACAGGAAACGGGTGTAGAGAGAGGGAGACCCTGGTGGCATCTCCCTACAAGTGCACAGCTCCTTGGATGTCAGAAGGGGAATCTGAAGAGAGCTCATGTCATGGGTGACTGCACCTCAGCCCCAGCTGGCTGGGGGTTCCTGTTACAGACACTCGATATTTGTCCTAGGGAGACAGGAAAGCCTCATGTGAGGCCAGAGTCAGCCCAGGAGCCAAGGAGCAGGAGGGAGGAGGAAGGTCCTGGCAGGTGGGCAGCATGGCCCAGTCTTGTCTCCAGTCCTGTTTACCCGAGCTGAGACCTCAGGCACGCTGCGTGTCCAGCAGAGGATGAGAGCCCCCCACTGATTCCTTGCCGGGCCTTGTTGGAGGCATATAGGGCCAGCAGGGCCCAGCCCAGGAGCACCTGAGTCAACAGCCAAAAGACAAACAGGGCCAGCCCTGTGGCCACCCTGGGAGAGGGTGCCCAGGACACGGCGGGGCAGAACAGGACAGCCAACCAGGCCCAGCCAGGGCCCGAGGGGACACAGGAGCCAAGATGAGGACCCCCTGGCCCAACTCAGGCCCTGCTGTGGGGTGGGCATGAGGGTGGGAGTGAAATCCTCTCTTCCTGGAGCTGGTGACCCACGAGTGACCCAGGCAGACCTGAGTCTGTCCTCGGGAAGTCCGCCTCCTCATTGGGGGAGAGTCCAGTTTCTAAACAAGTGTACAAAAATTAAGAAACACTCAGGCCTGGCTTCTTCTCCAGGTTCTCTGGCAGGCTGGCCCGAGCCAGGCTGGGTGAGGGGGGAAGATCTGGGCGGGTGAATCTTCTAGGCCTCCTGCTGAGCAGGCAGGATGAGAGGGCTGTGATTCCTGCGGTGCCCTCTAGACAAAGCCATAGTGCAAGTAGCCTTGGCTCGCTTTGAGGACCATAGTCAGGAGCTGGCCTCCAGTGCAGCGTCATCCTGACAAGGCCCCTGTCCTCTGCAGTCCACCTAGGTAGGGGTTGACCATTGCTGGGAAGGGAAAGAGCATCTTGTTAAATACCAGATTGATGTGGTCCCAGCAATGAAACCGTTTAGAGCCTGCTGCTGAAAATGAGGGCAGAGCTGCCTGGGCCAGTCCTCAATAATATGGAACCCTGCTCCCAAAAAGATTGCTAATAACCTGCACAGTCTTGATCCTCCCTCACCACAAGTTCACGCAGTAGGGTCTGTTAAGGGTCCATTTACAGGGAAAGAAACCGAGGCTCAGAGCAGTGAGCAATGTGCACTGAAGGGCAGACTCAGAACGTACGTGAAGGATCCCCATTTTCTTCTGATCGTTTCTCAATCTTGGGGAATGGCAGTGAAGACCGTTCTAGCTACTTCCTGCTGTGAAAGGGCCAAGATCAGGATCAGAGGAATGAAACTGTTTTACCTTTATTTTAAAATATGTTTGGGTACCAGGAGGGGAGAGAACAATATGCTTTGCATGATAATATTTTAGTACTTTGATCGTGTACTTTGGAATAACATTTGAGTCTACATTTTATAATTATATAGATGGCCACAAAGATTAGCAAAACAGAGAGCCCAAATTTTAGTATCCACTCCATAACTGACTCCATTCCTTAGGGAATCTAGGAGAAGATTGTAAACCAATCAAGGTTCATGCCTAGAACCTCAGGTGAAATCTGATGTAACCAAATATCCTGTGTCTAACAGTCCAACAAGTAAGGTAAGAACCTGGGAGCCATTTATTATTTATCTTTAAGAAACTATCTTCTGAGCAGCAGCTTGCAGTCTTTCAGGGATTCACTTGACCATTCGGAGACATCCATGTCTAGATTATGAAGTCACCCAGGGTTTGGGTGAGCCCAATTGTGATGTACTTCTATGGCATGGTTCATGTTCTCTGCGGTATTTCTCATATGGTCCCATCCAGCAGAGATGAAGTCCAGGATAGGACCCTGTCTCCATGACAAAGATGGTACAGAGAAACATCTGACATTCAGTTCCATAATTTGAGTTCCCTCCAGGACTTTTGGTTTCTCTCCAGAATGTGGAAAGGGTCTCCCAAAGTTAGGCCTATTTTTCATAAGCAAGTAACCAGGTATTTAATAAGAAGCATTTCTAGAGAAACAAAAAGAAAGATAACGTTAATGGTTGGAGGAAATTATAAACCAATTTCTAAGCCCAGGGGACAGTCAGTCAAGAAGATATCAGGAAGTCAGGGTTAAAGCATCCCCTGCAGTTTAAAATGTCTCCAATGATGTCATCAGGCATCCAGGTAAACCATTTTAGTGGCTGCACAGCAACAGGCATGTAGGTTGCCCAAACATGGGCTTTCATGGTGCTCTCTCTTAGGTTGATATCAAGCTGTCCAGCTTCAGTTTGCAGGGCTTCAGGAAAAGGGTGGTTTTATTTCTCAATGATTCTAAGTGAAAAGGACAGAAAAAATTGAAAACGTTAACTTGGATATCTGTACAACATACTTGAGGAAACTAAAAGAATTCAGGATCCAGTCTAGTTTACAAACAGAAAACAAAAACCTGGAAAATAATTAACAAAACCAGAATCCAACATCCACAAATGCACATTATACTCTCTATTGAAATATACTTTTCTTCTCTAAAATCACCCTCATTTTTACCAAAGATAACCAAATGAAGACTCATTGGTTTTCAAAATAAGTCTAGTTTCAATAAATGTGGCCCAATTATTTACATAAGTACAGCAAGACTAGCGATTGACTTTATAGGCTCTTTTAAATCTGCTCTGTGGAACTTTTCCAAGGAATCTCAGATTGAACTTTAAAAGCCTCTTGAGGCCCGGAAAGCCAAGCCGAGGACTTGCCATTAGACTCTGCCTGAAATACCTACAGATTTGGGTGAATTCCTCTCTTGTGGAGGTCCCCAAAATATCCTGGATTTCTCTGACCTGCCAGAGAAGTGACCTTCCTTATTCACCTGGTAATGTCACAGGGAACCCTGGAAGCAAGGTCCCAGGCCAATATTTCCAAGTGGCTTTATTTGACAAAGTCCAATCTTTGTTCCTCAAAAACTGTCTGGTCATATATGCGTTTGCATGTCTTTCTCAATTTGATCTTCCAGTCAAAGCCTCCGTCACATCACCAGTGTCTCCACTTGTGTCCGGCTATAAGGAGAACAGATTCTTATTGAAGTTTTGCAAGTCACTATATTGCCATGAATATAAGACTTACTCATCAAGAGTTTTCAAATTCTGGAGTGATCAGATAGGGAGAAAAAGATAAATGATTCAATTCTGCTTACAAATTGTTGTAAGTCGTAGTTCTTTGAGAGAAAGAGAAAATGTTTTCCTTAAACACAAAAAAAAACATTAAAAAATCAGCAATATTTCAAACAAAAGTCATAAAAATTATCATCATCCTTATCAATTTATTCAGTCCCATGATATCAACTCTTGATCTTTTGTTAGCAGTTTCATGAGGCCATCAGGTTTTCATTTACAATTCTGTAATTTCTTACCCAGATCAGCTTCGTAATCTGAAAGTTTATCAGAAACCCATATTTTAGAGAAAGCGTCTGAGTCCTTTCTGTGAATCTCTCTGAAGATAAATATACTTGCAAAAACATCAGAGTAAAACAACAACTGACTGCAAATGACAAAACATTCAAAATTGGCAATTAACAAAGACAAGGCTATTTCTGTAACATAAAACAGGTTGAGATAATGACAAGAATTATAACTGACAACCAGGACAGATCAGAATTTTTGGAATGTTATATAATTTTTTTTAAAAAATCACTTACATTAATAACATTTACCTACACAATATAACCTAGGAAGGCTTATTATCGTTTAGTTGATAATGCTCCCCATGTAACTTAACATAGCAAATAAGTCTGATTAGTTTAATATCTTCCTTTTTATAGAAAGACAGAACAAATTCTGAGAGATACATTTCAGGCCTGATTAGAAATTCTCAAAGGTTTCTTTTTAGGTCTAAGGAAAGATTTTAATTTGGGGGGAAGCTTGTCAAAAATATCAAAAGTTTTAAAACATTTGGTCAAATAGGAAACAATGTTAATTATCCATTAATCAAGGTGACAACCGAAGATGTCAAAGGCAGAGGGTTCACACAGTCAAAAAAACCTTAATAGAGAGATCTCAGTCTTTTACACATGGGAAATTATTTTAGGAAAACATAGATGTTCTGTCTTTTAGGTAGACTTACTGAAAAATAAAGAAAAAGCTTTTATAACCTTTTTGTCAAAAACAAACCAAAGTTCAAGAAAATTATCTTTTTAAGAGAGGGAAAGCCAAATTCTAATTTTCACCAGCTTACTTTTGATATCGAAACTCATTCTTTTTCATCTCAGCCAACTTGCCCATGCACAAAACTCCTCAGGATTTTACTTCCACAAACCTTCTGTAACTTGCTTTTTGCATTCACAATTTGTCCCATGCCTTGTTTCCTTTCCTCTTTCCTAGTATGCTAGGACAAATTTATCTTTCTTAACAAAACAAACAACAATATCTCAATTCATTACACTTTCTTTACTAAAAACATAGACTTTACTTTCCTTGTATACAGACTTTCTAGAAATATGTGCTTTCTCATAGAAAGTTTCTCAGCACAAAACGTGTTGATCAACAAACTCCAGCATCTTTCAGTTTCTTTGAGATAAGAAAACAAAGGCAGACTAATACATGTTTAGTAACAATTTTTAATATTTTATCTTGTGTGGAAATGACCTAGACACTCAATAAATTTTTATCATTTAACTTAATTTAGCAAAACTCTGAAGTTTCAAGTTAACAAAAAGATTTTGGAAGCTATTTTTCAAGTGCATATATCATAAAAAATAACTACTGCACCCAAAACCTCTTAACTATTTTTATTCATCTAAATTATTTGTTTCCAGAAATTATGTTTAGATTACTCTCAAAAACTTCATGCGACGTTGCAGCGGCGAGCCGTCCTCTTAGGTTGTTTTACTTACGTACTCCGTAACACGTAACCATTATAAAAAGTTCCTCTGAGCACTTCTATCTTTTTCACATTTATTTAGTTTACTTGTTCCCTAATAATTATATTTAGATTGTGTACAAAACCCTCATCAGACAGAATCAGCTATTATTCTAACTTATTATTTTTTCCTGGACAAATTTTATAACAGAGATGATATATTTGCATCATATCCAATGTTAATCACTCTGAAAACATATTTATTTTAATCCAATCAACAAACTTAAACAAGCTCTTCATTTGCCAAAGATCATTTATATCACATTAAGTTAAAAGACATCTGGACTAGTTTCTACTACATTTGCAAGGAACTTATAAAACTGTTTACTCTAAACCAATTTAATAGAGCTCCTTGGAGGAAGACAAATACGTACAGAGACAGACAGGCACAGACAGAGATCTTTAAAGTTTAACCAGGTCTCAGGTACAAAATTCAGAAGAATAGTTGGGTCCAAATTATTTTTTCTGGCAGGTGGACCTGCTAAGATGGCCAAAAATATTTACTAGAGATTCATTTTGTTGTTGTTGTAAGGATCCTTTCTACAGCTGTTTTTGAAAGAACTTTGTCTTTTAGAAGTTTCTGTCTATTAAGCAAAGATAGCATCCCATCGTGAGAGGTTTTGAATCCTCTCTTATAGGGGTGACCCCTTAAGGTGACCTCGTCTAAAACAGAGGTTTCCCAGAATGACCATTAAAATTCCAGATTATCACAAAAGCTACTTATTTTCACTTGCTAAATTTTAGATCAGGAATTTCGGGGGGGTTGAAGTGGGGAAGCTCTGTGAGAGAGCAGCTTTGGTTTTGTTTCGATGTCAGGGCCACTGACACCCCCCAATCTGGCATGTTTGCTTATGTAATTATTTTCTTTTACAGAGGCAGTAGAGTATTCCTGATTTCCTTTAGAAGCCTCAACAAATTAAATTAGGCTTCACATTAGTTGTTTAACTTTATAGCTCCCTTTTTCTAATTGCATATGCAAATACACCAGTTTGGGTAAACTGAAATTGCCCGATTTTGGCCATTTTCTCTCTGGAGTCTAAAGAATATTGTGGCCATGTGGTGTGACAAAAGAAAACTATATTTTTCTTGGGCATGGGCTCATAGTGATGTCAGCCCTTTAGCCAAGAGACAGCCCAGAGGGCTTTTCTTGGGAACAGATTTAGTTCTCTCCATTTCGGAATTATAAACATACAGACACTCAGACACAGACAGGATCCCAAACAGAACTGATACTCAGATGGGATCCCACACGGAACAGACAGGTGCACCCGACAGATTCTGGGTAGTCCTATGCTATGTCTCTTGTTACTCAGCACCCAGACTCAGACGGGGCTATCCCTCAAGGATTTCCCCTTCAAGCAACAGGAAGTTCATGGCAGGCCTGACCAAGGCAACTTACCCTACTCCACATCGAGCCCATCCACTCGCCAGAAGTAAAAAGGAACAAACAAATCTAGAGCCTGTTTCCTTTCTTCAGTCACTGGGGAAGCATGGAAGGCAGTCGACAATCAGGAGAACTCAGGGGACAGTCCCTGGGAGAAAGAACATCCTGGCAGCCACTGGGAGAGTCCTGAGATTTCTCCTGGAGTCAACTAGCCACCGGCAGAGGCACATCTCATCCAGGTCGCCAGAAATTTGTAACTGAGCAAAAAGGGGCTCATTCTGCTCACCACAATCCCTTGCCAATCAATTGTAAACAGGGTTGGTGGTTGAGGAAGGAAAGTTGATACCATTAGCTAGCACAATCAGAAGATGGCAAGGCCAAGGGAAGAACCTCAATGGCACCCACCAGGGTCTGTGTCAGCACACCTGGACCAGGTCAGAACAATGGCCCCCACCAATGTCTCAGTCTCCAGAGAGGTCCCTCCTCTCACCAAGATGCCTCCAGAGCCCACCAGCTTCCTGGAAGTGACTGATTCTCTTTGAAGAAACGTGAAGTCACACCACGTTGTTATGCTTACTCTAGCTGTCCTGGGGTTGCTGACATGGGTCCCCGTGTCACTGAGTTGCAATAAAGCTCTCTGTGCTGGTGATGTGAGCAAATGCCTAATTCAGGAGCTTTGCCAGTGCCGACCCGGAGAAGGGAATTGTTCCTGCTGTAAGGAGTGCATGCTGTGTCTTGGAACCCTTTGGGATGAGTGCTGTGATTGCGTTGGTACGTGTAATCCTCGAAATTATAGTGACACACCTCCAACTTCAAAGAGCACGGTGGAGGAGCTTCATGAGCCCATCCCTTCTCTCTCCCGGGCTCTCACAGAAGGAGATACTCAGTTGAACTGGAACATCGTTTCCTTCCCTGTTGCAGAAGAACTTTCACATCATGAGAATCTGGTTTCATTTTCAGAAACAGTGAACCAGCCACACCACCAAACTGTGTCTGTTCCCAGCAATATGTTCACGCACCTTATTCCAGTGACAAAGAACACATGTGTATTGTGGTTTACTTTGATGACTGCGTGTCCATACATCGGTGTAAAATATTCTGCGAGTCCATGGGGGCAGCCAAATACCGCTGGTTCCATAACGCCTGCTGCGAGCGCATTGGTCCAGAGTGTATCGACTATGGTAGTAAGACTGTCAAATGTATGAACTGCACCTTCTAAAGAAGGAAATAAATGCCAATCAAAGCAATTTAGTTGAAAAAAAAAAGCATGAAAAGCTATTCATTGAGGTCTACTGGTTACACCAGAATGCTAGCAGGTTAAGAAGATGTAAAGCATTTGGACTGAATTACTTTTAAAGTATTACAAATCCAATAATGTGTTAAATTATGGCCATAACTGCTCTTTTTTTATTTTACTGCCGCTAACAATAAGCTGTTTCCTCTAAATACACGTACAACTGTGGTCATATGAGAAGCAAGTGCACAGAGAATTCCTTGAAAGATCTGAGATTTCTAATATAAAGCCTGATGTCATTAAAAAAAAAGAAGATGGCAGACTAGTGCCCTAGAGAACCGTCTTAAAATCGTACAGAATCTTGAGGCAGTCATACGGGGGAAATGGACAGGGAAGGAGGAGGTTTCAGGGTGTTGACCATCTGGTGTGACGAACATCAAGGAGCCACATTATCTCTTTCTTTTATCGTTCGTGATGGATACCAATGCAGAATTTTTCTTTCTGGAGGTCATCATGTTCCTGGGGAACACAGAGAACCAAGTTATCATCTTATCACAGCTGGGAGACATATGTAAAGAGTCAAGAGACCTAGCGGATCAAAAGCGAGAGGTACTTAATCATCTAGGCTACGTGCAGGCTAGAATGTCTTCACAGAGACCAGAGAGCCAGGGTCATATAGAGTTATAATACTGCTTCCTTTCCCTATGATGGCTTCCCTCACGCTAACTTAAGATCTAGCTGTTACAGGGCTTGTTGTCACAGCCAAAGCTGACCAATGCCCCAGGTAACAGACACGTGTGTCAGGGAGCCTCAGGGAACAGGAGCCTGGGCTTCCTGCCTCCCTCAAATGGGCACACTTATTTATAAAATAAAATGGGGATTTTATTTTTAACACCTGCACTAAGAGAATTTTAGTGGCATAAAGGTTAGACAAATTGTGTAGTTGGTTGTTCTGGCTTTCCAATAAAAGTATTGAGTTTCTCTGGGGAAGACTGGAGAAAAAGTGCTTAGCTTAGAGTATGGTGTCCATAATAATCCGAACAAATGACAGAGTAAATCGGGGCAGGGGTGGAGATTGGAGAGTTTCTGAAATGCAAAGCCGAATTGCCCCTCAACATGCTACTCCTGGCATGGCTGCAGCCACTCAAGGGTGAGCACAGAAGGGTGTCACCTGGGTCAGGGGCAGAAATGCTCCTTCCCTCCTGATCATCCCCCTCCCCCACACAGCAGGGTCTTCCCTCTGACTCCTGGGCCCGAAGAATCAGATAAGGTCTCGCAGAGGAGTCAGCTCCCCAACTTGGCCCCGAAGTCTCAGCCAGGCCAGACCTACCCCAAGACCCGATCCAGGGACACAGTTTCCAACCTCCAAGCCAGGCTGGGGCTTCTCCCAGACGGCTGCAGGGAGACCTCAGCCAGCTATCGGTGGGTTGGAGATGGAGGCCTTCTTGTGTGCTGTGCCTCACCTGCAGAGAGCAGAGAGGTCTCCCCAAGCCCCACACGCAGAGAGCAGGGAGACCAGGGGTGCCAGCCCTGACCCAACCCAGACAAACTAGCCCAGGGCTCGCTTCTCTTGGAGAGGGCCACATGGTTCCCCTCCTGGCAGAGTGAGGTCTGGGGCATGCCTACAGAGGGGATTATGGCCTTTTAAACGCTCAGTAAATCTCCACATGGGGAGCCCTGATCCCGAGGGACAAAGGGCCTGTGTTCAGTCTCCTGAGTAGGCTCAGGGCCAGCACTGGGCCAGGGTGGACGAGGGGGCGGGGTGGTTCATCCAGGATCGGGGCCTCCTATGCAGGTGTGCATGAGTGTATGCGTGTTATGGGGCGAAGGGAGTTGTGAAAGCTGCTGTGTGTAAGGAAAACTGGGCAGGTGTGTGTGTCTGAGGGTGCACACCTGAGTGGACATGTGGTGTACACATGCATTTTCAGCCCACGTGTGTACATGTGTATCCATTGTCAGTGTTCTTGTGTGTTCTATGAAAATGTGCCTCCTGTGTGCACGACGTGCATTGGGCACATCCCCTCCTCCCACCTGTCCAGGCTGGCAACCATCTTCTCCTCCAACTCCCACTAAGACGTGCTTCCTGAAGTCCTGGCACAGAGAGATTCTCCTTCTCAGTGCCAAACCCTGCCAGCCTGGAGCTGCAGAGAAAGAATCTGAATTGGCAGCAGTAGCCACACTCGTGCCCTGAGGCTGAGCTGGGACAGCAATATGGCCCCCTTGGTGCAGCCCATCCCCTTCCTCCATAGCTGTGCTTGTGAGGTCTGGGCCTCTCGGCCTCCTCCCCTGCAGGAGGGCCAGCTGCTGCGCGTCCCTGGCCCAGCCTCTGCTGCATTTGGGGGCCTGAGGGCTGCTGGGAGGGGTGAGGAGCATCGGGAGGGAAATGGGGGTCCTCACCTTTGCCACAAGAGTCAGCGGGGTCCTGGGCCTTAAGGAGCCTCTCCAGGGAGGCCAGTGAAGGACCAGGAGGAAGGGCAAGGTTGTCAGGACCAAGAGCCTCTCTGCTCTGGTCTCTCTGAAAGGCCAGTTACTCACCCCACCCACAAGGCCAGCACCATGGACAGGGCCGCGTCTGTGCCAGGGAAGGGAACAGGCACCCAACAGGGAGCAGCTGACTTGTGGCTGGAGGACCAGAGAGCACACATTTTAGGTTTCCTGGGTCATTGAGTCTGTCACAACTACTCAGCTCTGCCCTTGTAGCGTGGGAGCAGACCCAGAAGACATGGGCGTGGCTTTACCCAGAACACTTATTTATGGGCAATGGCACTGGATTTCATAGAATCCTCCTGTGTCACAAAATGCTATTCTTCTTTGAATCTTTCCTAACCATTGAAAAATGTAACAAGTGTTCTTAGCCCCTGGGTTGAGCACAAACAGACGGAGGGCACGATTTGGCCTGTGTGTCATACTTTTCTGGGCCCTGGCCTAGGTACCTGGTGCAGGTAATGGACATGCCAGCTAGACAGGACCTCCAGCCATCCCCAGTCCTCCCAGCACTGCCCTCCCGATGAGACCAGTGTCCCCAGATACGGGTGAGCCAGCACTTCCGGGGTAAGTAGCACATACGGGGCCCTCCTGTGCAACCCTTTTCTCTTGTAACCAAATGGGGGCATTCTAAACCCTCCAGTCCACACCAGATCTGTCTCCTTGGGCAATGTATCAGAGCAGCAGGTTGTGGCATCCCTTCTTTACACCTGTGTAGTATTCCACTGTAATGATGACTGTCACTTATGTAATGGACAAGTCTTTTGTTTCTAAGCTTCTGTGATTTCAAAGGATGCTGCAAGTAATAGCCTTATACACTTGATCACGGGGCACGAAGTCTTAGGTGTCCTTAAATGGAGAAGGATTGCACTGAATTCCCATAACACCCCAGGACTAGGTTCTATCATTACCCCATATATTGGATAAAACAATCAAAGTGCACAGAGGTGATGCAGGCTCCCAAGATCACTTGCCTCATCAGTAGGGAAGACAAGATTGGGCCCCGATCTGGCTCCAGCACCGACACTCATAATCACCCTTTATTGTGACGATTGTGACGCTGTGGTTCTTCCCAAAAGTCAGGGAGGGCCTGCGGACAGCCTTAGCTCCAGCTCAACATGGAAGCCTGGACAAGCCCCTCCAGCAGGGCCCGCAGGATGGAGCCCCTGAGAAGCAGCCTGTCACCTCCCAGATAAAGTCTGACCTCAGCCTGGCCCCGGCGCTCTGGGAAGGATTGGCCTGGAGAATGGCCCTCTCCCCCTCCTCTGTGCCTCCTGTCTCAGCACCATTGCCATCCAGTCATCCCACAGCCCAGAGCTGGTCATCCCAGCTATGCCTAGACCTGGCACAGAGCCAGACATCACCAAGTGACAGACCACAGAGGGCCAGTGCCTGGGGTGTCTTTTCCAGCTGGTGTCAGGCACACAGACTGGATCACCCACTCTGGCTCTCTGAGTGTCAGTGGGGAGCTAGCCTGGGCTCCTGAGAGCCTGTGGGACACTAGGCTCTGCCTAAGCCTCAGTGAGGTACTAAAACTGGTTCTGCACAAGGCAGGAGCCCTAGGGCCCACAGAGCTTCCACGGGCATCTGACCTACAGCCCCCCCATGGCATTGACCTGTCTGGCCAAGCTGGGAAGGGCTCTCAGCAAACCTCCTTTCCTCTGAGACCAAGATCTAGTCCAGGTGCTGAGGAGAGAGACCCAGAGGTGACAGCGAAATGTGTGCTGCCACTGTCCCATCTTGTTTGTGCAGGCCACAGGGCCAAGACAACAAACAAAGGAGATCCGGGGGCCTCCTCCAGGATGGCTCTGGGAATTCCCCCAGGAAGAATGCTCACCTCCCAGCTCCTTCCTGTCCCCTGGTGCCTCTTGCTCCTTCCATCTGGATGGGCGCCCATAGGGCCAGGGAGGGTATAAAGGGCTGGGCAGAGGACACCCAGGCACAATCACACTGCCCAGTGCTGGGACTGGGCAATAAGACTCTCCTGTCCAGGTAAGATGGGGCTCCCCTCTATCACATGGGGCTGACGAGGTCAGGCGGAATCCCTCTCTGAGAGTCGGGTGGACTGTCCTCCTCTCTGCAGGAGCCTTGGGACCCTCCAGCCAGAAGCCATGCTGCTGTGGCTGACCCTCGCCCTCCTGTGGAGCACCACCTGCTGGGCAGAGCGTAAGTCTGGCTGGGTCAGCCCCCTCCAGCCCATCCATCTGGTGGCCACCCTCCCCTCTCTGCATCCCAGAGACCCAGGGTCTTGGCCCTGCCCTGGTCACAGACTAACTCTTGTCTCAGGACTGTCTCATTTCGTGGAGGGGCTGTGTCCAGAGATGGGGAGAGAGAGCCTGCATGTCACTGTGTATTTATTTTCTCTCCCTCACCTGCTTCTTTCATCATCTAGAGATTTATGGGTCCGGAGGAGGCCAGTATTTCAGTACCTCTCCAGACTATGACAATGACATCACTGGGATTCAATTGTCAATAGGTGATTCAGATGTGATTAAGAGGTGAGTAGGGCCGGGCCATGAGCTCTATAGCTGAGTCCTACTCATGCCAATTCTCAGAAAGGTGGGGAGGGGGCTTAGTGCCTCTTCTCCAAACATCCTTGCTGGGTATTGATGACTCTTTGAGGCCATTGGGTCCTTAGAGTCATGGAGTCACTAGCCATCACCTTTCCCTTTGTCCCTTTTCCTCACCCACTTTCTCTCCTGCATACCAGTCCTATCAGTCCAGGTTAGGTCAGAGAGAAAAGGAAGTGAGGGTCAGAGTGGACCACTGATGAACAGAAATCGCCAGAAGTCTGTAGAGTCAGAAAGCCCAGGACAGCTCCACTAATGTTGGGGTGGTGTCCTTGCTCAAGGCCTGCGGCAGATCTTGGCTCTGCACTGATGGGATCCTGGGGACCTGGGAGAGGGAATGGGGCAGAGCAGCCAGCAAAAAAGGGGATGGATTGTGGGTAGAGTGAGGCGAGGATGGGGAGGCCATGGGAGAGGCACCAAAGTGGGGCAAGGACACAGAGAAGGCCAGATGGGCAGAGCTAGTGGGACTCCCAAGGTGAGTGTGGGAAGTCATCTGCTTCTCAGGCCTGTGACCTGGGCAGCCTGACTCAGGCTCAGAAAGTCCAAGCTGAGTCCAGGGACAGCTCTCCACTCAGAGTGATGACAGAGGCTGGCACCTCCTGAGGGTCAGGGTGTTGGATGCTGTGCCAAGCTCTCCTTTCAGATGATCCTGAGTGTTCCTACAGTCACTTCCATTTGGCAGATGAGGAAACTGAGGCCCAGAGCGGCTGGGTAACAAACCCAAGATCACAGAGCCCAAAGGTAGCAGAGCAGGGTTTCAAAACCAGCATGTCTGTCAGCACCCAGATTCATGTGCTCAGGGACTCATGCTGCAGTGACAGCCCTGAGCTCTGGTGGCCAGGGAGGGGTGGCTCAGGGACAGGGGACGTGGGGAGTGGTGAGTCACCTGGGTCCTGGGCGTCCAAAGCTCCCCCTTTCTCCCAGCATCCAGCTGAGATATGGATCCTCCTGGAGTGAAAGTCACGGTGTCCAAGGTGGGAAGACGCAGGAATTCCTGCTGCGGCCGGGCGAACACATTGTAGCCGTCTATGGCACGCACACGTTTTACCTCCGGCACCTGGTCGTATACACCGACCAAAAGCGCTCAGCCTCATTCGGGCGGGAAGTGGGCAACAGATTCTCTGAAATCCCAGGAGAACACAGGAAGGTGCTCACAGGAATCTTTGGTCAGCATAAGCTCCTCGGCATCACGGGTATCGGCTTTCAGTGGGATGATCCTCGAGAGGAGCTGACCACTGTACTAACAACTACCTTCTGGCACAGATTGAAATGAGTGCTTCTGGGTCCCCCGGGGGTGGGGCACGGGTCACCCTGCTGAGGCGGTCTCACTGGTGTTGGGCTGATAGCGCTGGGGTATCCGACTCGGGTCCTGAATTGGAATCCACAATAAATGCAGTTTCTGCAGGAACAATGTGTCCAGGCGTGGTCCTTGGGTCTGGGGTACAACCCAAACCTTCTGAGCCTATGGAGGGTGAGGCTCCGGGCTGGGACTCAGAGACCCAAGCCACAGGATGAGGCAGGAGGTGGGTCTGACACCACAGGCCTCTGTGATTCTGCTGAGGATGCGGGACCTGCCCATGCAGACCCTGGGCCAATCCCACAATCTTTCAGGATTCCGGGCTCCAAGGATGCCCTGCCCCTAACTCCCCACCCTAAGCCCATCCAGCTGGCCTCTGCCGGCCGAGGCTCAGGTCCAGGCTTCTGGGAGTGTGCAAGGGGCCTCAGGGAAGCCACTCATTCATTCATTCATTCAGTCAGTCAGTCAGTCCCTCGCTCACTCAGCACACAGTTGCCAAGGCCTCACCCACACCAGGCTCTCCTGGGCACTGAGGGTGTAAAGAAGAAGACGCTGGGCTTCCAGCTGAAGGGCACCCAGGGGACAGAGGCAGAAGCAGATGGAGACTGCTAGTTGTGGCATCTGCATTGATGGGGACACAGGCAGGGCATTGTGCAGAGGCACCTACCCAGAGGTAGGAGGTGGGGTGTGTTTCAGGGAAGCCTTCCTGGAGGAGGCCACGTCTGACTAAGTCCTAAAGGCTGAGTGAGAAGTGGCCAGGTGGAGACAGGGGAGGAGGGCATCCCAGGGGAGGGGTCAACATGGGCCAAGTCCAGAGCCAGAGATAGCCACGGACTGGGCCACTCCATGTGCGTGAATTTGTTATGGAAGCATTGGGAAACAAATGTAGCCCCAGACCTTGCGCATTCTGTGTACCCCATCCCACACCTGGATGCCCACGGCAGCAGTCGCCGAGGCCCGAGTCCCCGACTCCTCCAGGGACCAGGCTCCAAACATTGGACCACAACCCGCAGGAGAAACACACCATACACTGCGACACGAGCATGCACCCATCCAGAGAACTGCGACAGCCAAACTCTCAGGGATCCTGCCACGTGCAGCCTGTCCCCTGAAACCCTACTCACAGCAGCCCCATGAGGACAGGACTGCCAGTATCCCCGTTTGCAAAAGGAGGAAACTGAGGCACAGGGAGCACAGTGGCTTGGACTAGGTCACGTAGCAGGAAGTGGCAGAGTTGGTGTTCAGCATGACATGGTCTGGCTGCAAAGTCCGGGCTCGGAACCCCAGATGGAGGCAAAGATTTCCCCACCGATGCTCGCCTTTCTGCCTTTTTCTCCTCTCTGTTTTACTTTTAATTTGAAAGGCTGGTTGAGAGCGATTTATAGTTCTTCACGTGGAGTCTGTGGGAAAATTTCAGGAAGCCATGAACTTGGATGGGGAAAAATTACCTCTTCATTTTCATTGTCTGCTATCAGAAATTTCCTATTTCCCTCAAGTATACATGTGACCTCGTACACCCCATCGACAGCACTGCAACCTTGTCACTTCACTACAGTTCTGTTGTCCCAGACATCCTGAAATCTACACTCATCACTCCTTCAAAATTTGGGTGTTCTCAGACCTGCCTGTTCACGAGCTGATAACAAGAACACAGGTGTTTGTAGAGCGCACGCAGGTGGAAACACTTGACCAGCCATCTGAGGCTGCTTTGCAAGGGGCTCCTTTCTCCCCGTGTGGGGCTGAAGCCACCGGTGGGTAGGGGCCTCTCATCCCAGCTTGGCAGCTGCTCTGGGAAGCCCAGGGCCAGGTCTGGTGCATAATTCCTTTCCTGCCCCTGGCCTCCTAAAAGGGAATCTGTTTGCAATACTAGAGATTCTTGACCCCTTTCTCAGGCGCCTACTTTTCTTGGGGCTGACAGCTGCCAGGGGGGACCTGCCTCCTGGGGTGACAACAAGGAGGATTAGAAAGGGGACAATGTTAACTTGAAGAGTGATAGCACTGATCCCCACAGCAGTCACTGCCTTGTGATGGATCAGATAGGATGAGAGCAGGAGGGAGAGGAGAGTGAGAAGAGGAGGGAAGGGGGGGTGGGAAGAGGAGGAGGGGCAGCTCAGGGGCTGTTGTGCAGACTAACCGGGAAGCACAGTCCGCAGCCCAGTGGATCCTTCCTTGTGACAACGTTCTCGGGATTTCCTTCAGGGCTCCCAGGCAAACCTTCAGCTAATTCTCGCTGTGGAGCCCTGCCAGGGATCCCTTGAAAGAGGCAGTGGTGGAAACGCTGCACCTGTTGGCAAGACCTTAGGCCCCCATGACGTAATCGTCGCCTAGTGCACGGCCCGGGGGCCACATCGGCGCAGAGGCGGGGAGGGGGGGCGGCGGGCAGGGGAGCTGGGGCCCCAAGGCTCAGTCCCCTCGGTGACAAGGACCACGCGGGTCCACATGTGTGCAGAACCTTTATTCAACAAGGTAGGGCATTCAGGGTCGCTCTGGCCTGGCCGGCTGGTGTCAACCCAAAGTCACCTGGTCTCCGGTCCCGCCGCTGAGCGAGCGCGCCTGGCTGGAGGAGGCCGGGCACCGGCACCCAGGACCGGCTCAGAGCCGCGCAGGGCCCGCCCCGGACGCCGCAGGCGACTCCGACTCCGCTGAGACCTCCTTCCCCGCGTGGGCCGTCAGCTGCGCGGTCACGACGGCGGGCCCCTGGGTGGACGGCTGCTCCGGGGCAAGTCCCTACTTGAAGCCGATGCCCGAGAGGCACAAGAGCCCGCGCTGGCCATTGGCGGACACGAGCTGCTGCCCAGCGGCCGGAGGCTGCGCGCCGAACCGCCGGCCAGCTGGGCGCCCGAACCTGGCCTCGCGCCCCCTGCTGGGGGTCCAGCGCAGGGGCCGGATGCAGGCCTGTCAATTTTATTTATCCTTTCAAAAAACCAGCTCAGAGTTTCACTGGTATTTTTCTATTGTTTTTTAAGTTTCTGTTTCATTTATTTCTGCTCTGATTATTATTATTTCCTTCCTTCTACTGATTTGAGGCTTTGTTTGTTCTTCTTTTTACAATCCCTTTAGCTGCACTGTTAGATTGTTTAGTTGAGATTTTTCTTGTTTGTTGAGGTAGGCCCGTGTTGCTATGAACTTCCCTCTTAGAACCACTTTTGCTGTATCCTGTAAATTTTGGCGTGTCGTATTTTCATTTTCATTTGTCTCCAGGTAATTTTTTATTTCTCCTTTGATTTCTTCATTGACCCAATCGTTGTTTAGTAGAATTTTGTTTAATCTCCACCTATTTGTGGCTTTTCCAATTGCCTTCCTGTAGTTGCTTTCTAGTTTATACTATTGTGGTCAGAAAAGATGCTTGGTTTTATTTCAATCTTTGTAAATTTACTGAGACTTGTCCTGTGGCCTAATATGTGATTATGCTGGAGAATGTTCTTTGTGCATTTGAAAAGAATGTGTATTCTGTGGTTTGGGAATGGAATGTTCTATATATATCTACTAAGTCCAGTTGTTCTAATGCGTCATTTAATGCTAACGTTTCCTTATTGATCTTCTGTTTGCATGATCTATCCATTGGTGTAAGTGGAGTATTAAAGTTCCCTACTATTATTGTGTTGTTATCTATTTCTCCTTTTATCTCTATTAATAATTGCTTTACATATTTAGGTGCTCCTATGTTGGGTGCATAGATATTTACATTTGTTATATCCTATTATTAGATTGTTCCCTTTATCATTATGTAGTGCCCTTCTTTGTCTCTTGTTACGGTTCTTGTTTTAAAGTCTATTTTGGGGGCCAGCCCCGTGGCCGAGTGGTTAAGTTCGCGTGCTCCGCTGCAGCGGCCCAGGGTTCAGATCCTGGGCATGGACATGGCACCACTCGTCAGGCCACGTTGAGGCAGCGTCCCGTATGCCACAACTAGAAGGACCTGCAACTAAGATATACAACTATGTACCAGGGGGGATTTGGGGAGATAAAGCAGAAAAAAAATTTAAAAAAATAAAGTCTATTTTGTCTGAGATAAGTATACCTTTCCAGCTTTCTTTTCATCACCATTTGCATGGAGTATCTTTTTCCATCCCTTCACTTTCAGTTTCTGAGTGTTTTTAGGTCTGAAGTGTGTCTGTTGTACGCAGCAAAATATGGGTCTTGTTTTTTTTATCCAATCAGGCACCTTATGCCTTTTAATTGGAGCATTTAGTCCACTGACGTTTAAACTAGCTAGTAATAAGACGGTACTTATTGCTCCTTTGTTGCTTTTTTCCGGGTGTTTTAGTGGTTCTTCTCTGTTCCTTTCTTCTTCTCTTGCTCTCTTCCCTTGTGGTTTGATGGCTTTCTTTAGTATTATGTTTGGGTTCCTTTCTCTTAATTTTTTTGCGTTTATTATACATTTCTGGTTTGTGATTACCATGAGGTTCACATATAATGACTTACATATATAGAAATCTATATTAAGTTCATGGTCACTTTAGTTTGACCTCTTGCTAAAAACTCTACTCTTTCACTCTCCTCCTCACACATTTTAAGTTTTTGATATCAAATCTAACCTCTTTTTTGTGCATGTGCATCCATTACCCTCTTAAAATGGATATAGACAATTTTAGTACTTTTGTCTTTTGACCTTCATATTAGCTTCATAGGTGGTTGATCTGCTACCTTTGTTGTGTATTTGCCTTTACCACTAACTTTATTGCTTTTTTTAAAATAGTTTTCTTATTCCTATTTGTGGTCTTCTCTTTTCCACTTAAATAAATCCCTTTAGCAATTCTTCTAAGGGTAGTTTCTTGGTGGTAAACTCTTTTAGTTCTTGCCTGTCTCAGAAACTCTTTCTCTGTCCTTTCATCCTGAATGATAACCTTGCCAGGTAGAGTATTCTTGACTATAGGTTTTTTCCTTTCCACACTTTAAATATATCATGCTACTCCCTTCTGGCCTGTAAGGCTTCTGCTGAGAAGTCAGCTGATAGCATTATGGGGTTTCCTTTGCATGCCACTTGTTGCCTTTCTCTTGCAACTTTTAAGATTCTCTCTTTATCTCTAATTTTTGACATTTTAATTTTAGCGTGTCTTGGTGAGTGCCCCTTTGGGTTCCTCTTGTTTGGTGCTCTCTGTGCTTCCTCTGCCTGGATGTCTGTTTCATTCCTTAGACTGGGAAAGTTGTCAGCCATTATTTCTTCAAATAGATTCTCTGCCCCTTTGTCTGTCTCTAGTCCTCCTGGGACACATGTAACACTGATGTTAGTGCACTTGATGTTGTCCCAGAGGTACCTTAGATTGTCCTTGTTCTTTTTAATTATTTTTTATTTTATCTGTTCAGCTTGGATGATTTCCTCTAGTCTCTCATCCAGCTCGCTGCTCCATTCTTCTGTATCATCTTCTCTACTGTGGAGTCCCTCTAGTGAATTTTTCATTTCCAGTATGGTATTCTTCATTTCTGATTGGTTCTTTTTTACATTTTCCAGTTCTTTCTTGAAGTTCTCACTGAGTTCATCCATTTTTATCCTAAGATCCGTGAGCATCCTTATGACTCTCTGTTTCATTTAGTTCTTTCTCTGGGGTTTTGTCCTGTTATTTTATTTGCAATGTATTCCTTTGTCTCCTCATTTTGCCTCTTTCTCTGTGCTTATATCTATGTATTGTATAGGTCAGCTACGTCTCCCAATCTTGGAGAGATGACCTTATATAAGAGATGCCTTATGAGGCCCGGCAATGTGCTTCCCTCCTGTCTCTAGTTCAAATGTCCCAGGAGCTACCCCGTGCGGGCTGCTTGTGTCCATCTGTTATGGCATGGTTGCTTTTGCTGCAGGTGCCTGGGGAGTCTAGGCTGTCCCCCTTGCCAACTGGCTGTAATGCTCAGCTGTGTGTGGCTGCTATGGTCCTTTCAGTCACTTTATCAGGGTTGGGGAGCTACAGTACAGTTGGCTGAAAGGTCTAATAGCACATATCTGGTGCAGTTTTTCTGTAAAGTGAGTAGACACCAGTGAGACCAAATACTAGGCTCAGGGGCATACAACTGCTGCAGGCCTCCAGCCAGCAAGGCTGTTGTCAGCTCTCTCAGGGCTTCAGCTGAGTGTGGCCAGCCCCAGGCAAGGGAGCACCCAAATGTTTCAGGCTTTGGAAGGTGGGGCCAATCCTCTGTGTGGCTATTTGAGAAGCACAAGTCTGCTGCAGCTGACAAGCCCCACTGCCCACAGGGCTACTCACCCCACCAACACAGCCCTGCCCCATACACATGCACAAACCCACTGAAGCAGACCCAACCGCCCTGCTGCCGAGGCCCCACACACTCCACGACCACAGGCCCACTCCTCGTGCACTCCCTACCCTGCAGAGGGCAACCCACTTGCCCAGCTGCAGAGGCTTCCAGGCACCCCATGTAAGCTGGCCCAGAAGTTGCCAGAGGGCTTGCTGGTGGGTGGAGCCAAACCCCAGGGGTTAGCTGGATTAAGTCGGTGCTCTAGTGGGTGGGGCAGACCTCTGCAATAATGGGCCAGAAGAAGAACTCCAATGTTATCTGCCAGCATCTGTGTCAGCACACCTGTACTGGGTCACAATAAAGGCTACTGCAAATGTCTCAGTCCCTGGAGAGGTCTCACCTCTCACCAAGATGCACCCAGAGACTATCAGATGAGTCTCTTCTCCCCAATGGACTATGCGTCTTTCTTTCTGGCTCTTTTAGGTGGCTTATCAAAACAGGTGAATTTCTGCATAGGCCCTTTAACAGCCTGCTCTATTTTCCCTTATGTCAATAGCTTTTCTGGGGGGTATTCCCTTTTGTAGTTAATAGCAAGCAAAGCCAGATATTATGACACTTGTCTCAGTTGTGCTGAATCCAAAACCTACTTATTTTGGTAACACTCCCCCAGTCAGATCACCCACTCCTCCAGGGAAGGCTTCAAACCTTAGGGTTGCTCCTGGCCAGCCATGAAGCACTGTGGCTAAAAGGTGGCTTTCTACTCTCCAGATAGGAATTTCTGCCCCTTCTATCTGTTAGCGCTGTCCCTTGTTGTATGTGTTCTTTATATCCGGATTTCAGTTCTCTGTTATGGGTAATTATTCTTAGAGTAGTTGTAAGTTCATTTTGTCCATGGGAGGAGGGGAGCTCAGAGTCTGCCTACACCACCATCTTACACCGTTCTCTGTTGCTTTGATGCAGGACTTTTCAATAACTCTAAGAGGCTCAAATGCATCAGGAATCTGTACAAGGAAACTTACTGAGTGACATTCCCTGAAATCACTGGACCCTGGACCCCTTGTTTTTGGAGAATTGCACAAGGGACTTGTGACATGCTGCCCCACGGTTTCGAGGGCCACCCTGCATCCTGGCGGTTCTCTTGGGCCCTCCCTCTCGTAGGATCCCCTGAGCTGACATCCTCCATCTTCTCAGGTGGATTCTTCTCCAGCAAAATCTCCTTTCCTTTCAGCACCTGTCCCTGCCATGTGCCCCATCCGACACAAGGAGGCGGTGGTGAGCTGAGACCTCACTGCCCAAGCTGTCCAGGTGTTCATCTAAGGTGAGGAAGTGGCCGGAGGCCCTGGTTTCTCATTGGCTATTTACCAGATAAAGCAGGTACGTGACAATGCAGGTAACTTAAGATGCAAAGCCACCATCCAGATCGCATGCCTACTGAGGAGACTTGTTTTTCCTTTCGACATGAGAGCTGGATCGAGGCTGAAGAAGAACTTACAAGCACCCCGTCTGGGCTGCTCATTCGCAGCCTGATCACACTGCTGCCCTGGGTGGCTGTCTAGGACAACAGGAGAAATGGTGCCATACTCGCAGAGTCAGACTTCTCTGCAAACTGAAAATGGCTTTATGATGATTATAAGAGTAATGCATTCTCATTAGAAAAGGAAAGTCAACAAAAGGAGCCTAAAGAAGAAACTTTTAGAAATCACCAGAACCCCACTTTGAGCCAATCTCTAGCACTGGACATTTGGGTTGTTGACAAATGTCATTAAAAATGATACCTTCATGTAAATGCTTATTTATAAACCTTGGCTGACCGTCCTAATCATTTCTCAGGATAAATTTTCTGTGAGAGCAACAAATTAGTCAAAACCTCCATATTTGAAAGGTTTTAAACCACGAGAAGGTCCCCAGCAGACTCCTCCAGCAAAGTCAGAGGGACCCATTTCCCACACTGCTCCTGACACTGACAACTCCACTCTTACATCCTTTGAGAACTTATAGGTTAAAAAATACACAATATTTTTATAAAGAATAATCAGTTTGTTTTGTAAAATTGGTACAATCTTACAAAAAAAGTTGAAGGAATATAGAAAAGAGAAGGAAAGAGAAAAATGTCCTAAATTCCATAATCTTGGAATAACTATGTTTCATTTGAATGTCTTTCTTGAAATCTGTTTAAAACTCAGGTTCTAGGACAGGAAGCTGGAAGGGCGGATAGGGTGTGGGTCAGGATGGAGACCTGACACAGGAGTCTGCTTCTCCCAGGCTCCTGCAAACTCTAGAGAACAACGAGGAGACGTTGACAAAGAGAACAATTCTCTGAGGGTGCTGACCCCAGCAATGTGCTGGAGCCTCTCAAAGGAGGGAGGCATGTGGGCTTGAGTTGATCGGAGCAGGGGCCACCATGGGGCAGGAGGTGGGGCTCAGGGCACTTACAGGTGAGATCCAGTGGATCTGGGGTCCAGGAGAGGCTCCCAGGCAAACGTCAGGCTGACACTTGGGTGACTGACTGCAGTGGGTTGAATTGTCGCCCCCAAAACATATGTCCACCCAGAACTTCTGAAGGTGGCGTTATTTGGAATACGGGTCTTTGCAGATGTAATTAAGGTAGAGATCTTGAGATTATCCCAGATAGAATGGGCTATAAATCCAGTGACAAGTGTCCTTAGAAGAGACAGAAAAAGAGAAGACACACAGATACAGGGAGGAGGCCATGTGCAGACGGAGGCAGAAACAGGAGAAATGTGTCCACAAGCCAAGGAACGCCAAGGATGCTGGTGGCCACCAGAACCTGGAGGAGGCAAGGAAATGTTCTCCTTTAGAGACCTCTAGGGAACATGGCCCTGCCTACAGCTTCATTTCAGATTTCTGGGCTCCAGAGCTGGGGGAGAATACCTTTCTGTTGTTTGAAGCCAAGTTTGTGATCATTTCTTACAGCAGCCCTGGGAAATGCCCTCCCAATTTTGGTGAGTTACATAATTGTTTGGATGTGGTTAATTTTTCTAATTGTTCTATTCTACTCTGTAACCAGGATTCCCACAGACATTTATTTGTTCCATATTTAAGTAAATGAAATCAACCACATAAGCTCTTTTCTTTGACTCGTCTCTTGGTCGGATTAATTCGATTATCCATATTCTTCCTAAAATGTCTGACAGTGGCTATGCTCCCTACTTTGTCCTGTGGTTAAGAATGTCTGCTATGAGCAGTGGCTGCCTGGAGCTGGAGGGTGTGATACCAGCCCTGATATCGGTTTCCCTACATTAAACCCAGCATATGTGGAGCTAAAACCGAAACACTCATTCCCTGCTTACTCCCTGGCTTCCTGGATCCAGAATCCACTATTCTCCATGGAGACAGACACCATCAAGGACAACCACCTGGATTCACTATCTCCTCCCCACAAGGAGATACAGGCTGGTGTGAAAGCTGGTGACCAGCAAGGTCACGGGCTCCCTCCTCTCTGCAAGTAGTCTCAAGGCCAAATACAGGCTGATGGAAAAGCTCCAACAAGCAAGGCCATATGCTCCCCCTCCCCTACCTAAAACCCCAAATAAAAACCCTTCCTTTTAGCTTTTGGCAGAGTTTTGGATTTCAGCGTTAGCTGCCCTTTCTCCTTGCTCAGCGCTGGGCAATAAGAAAGTCCTACTTTCTTCCACTACACCCAGTGTCAAAGATTGGCTAGCTGTGCAACAGATGAGCAAACTCATTTCAGGTTTGATATCAGGTGCAGATTACCGGTAGGGGGAGCAGGAGAGACATTTCTGGGGCAGGGTCGTGCTCTGTATCGGAAAAGGAGTCTGGAATACACAGGCATGTGTGTCTGTCAAACCCCATGAGGATGCACTTCCAGATTTGAGATTGCATTGTGTGCAAATTGTTCTTCAAATTGGAAAAGAAACTATGAACCCATCTACTCAGTGGTCCACAAGTTGCAGAGTCTGAGGGGCAGTGTGCTGATGCCTGCACCTTACGTTGAAATGCATCAAGAAGGGGATAGGTTGCTGGATGGATGGATGGTTAGATGCATAGATACCCAATGACGTAGACACAATGCAATGCCAAGACTTGGAGAGGCAGTGAGTATATGAGTCTTTGCTGTAAACATCCTTCACCTTTGCAATAAGTTTGAAAATTTTTATAGTGAAATGTTGGGAGAAATGTCTGTTGACTTTGAATTTGAAAGATAACTCGCCTGAGTCTGTACTCAGCTTCTGCCATCTTGGTCCATCTGGACCCTGTGCCTTTAGCGTGGAGCCGTGGTCTGGAAAGCTCTGAGCCCTCAGCACGGGTGCAGTGCAGGTGGTGTTGGTTCGCTGTGGGGGCCACAGTCAGGAGTTGGCCTCCAATCCAGCATCACCCGCACAGGGCTCCTGTTCTCTGCAGTCCACACAGGTAGGTCTTGACCATTCCTGGGAAGGAGAGGAGCATCTTATTGAAAAGCAGTTTGATGTGGTCCCAGCACCAAGACCATTTAGAGCCTGCCGCTGAAAAGGAGGGGGAGGTCCGTCTGGGCCAGTCCTCAATACGGAACCCTCCTCCCAAAAAGATTGCTAATGACCTGCACAGAGTCCCAATCCTCCCTCACCAACCTCATGCAGTGGGGTCTGTTAGGGGTCCATTTACAGGGGAAGAAACCGAGGCTCAGAGCAGTAAGGGATGTGCATTGAAGGGCAGAGTCAGAATGTCTGTAATGGATCAGACCCTCAGGTCAGTAATAACGAGTGTACGGGGGCAGGCAGAGTGCTAGCCGTGACACGCATTACTTCATCCAGCAGGGGATGGTCCCAAGCAAGGAAGTGTGAGCTTGCCAGCAGAAGCAGTGTGGGGTCTGCCCCAATGACAGGCAGTTCCCTGGGCCCCAGGAGCGGAGATCAGGAGAGGTGGGAGGGGCTGAGGTGCCAGATAGGAACCAGCCCCAGGGGTGGCTCGGGAGGGTGCTGACTAGTGTAACGGACAGACTGCCTGCATAGCCCCAACATTCGTACACTGAAGCCCTAACCCCAAGTGTGATGGGATTTGGAGGTGGGGCGTTTGGGGGTGACTACTTTTAAAGGAAATCACAGAATGAGCCCTAATCAGGAGATTGGTGTCCTTCTAAGGAAGCTCTCTGCCATGTGAGGACACTGAGAAGATGCCTTCTGTGAGAAGGAAGAGAATCTTCACCAAAATCATATCTATTGGCACCTTGATCTTGGAATTCTTAGCTTCCAGAATTGTGAGAAATAAAACTCACAATGTATAAGCCCCGAGTCTGTGGGGTTTGTTGTCACAGCCAAAGCTGACTAATGCCGCATGTAACAGACACGTGTGCCAGGGAGCCTCAGGGGACAGGGGCCTGGGATGCCTGCCTCCATCAATCAGGCACCTGCGTATAGTTCATTTTATTTTCAACATCTGCACTAAGGGAATTTCGATGACATAAGAGATTAGACAAAATGTGTGGTTGGTTGTCCCAGTTTTCCAATAAAAGTATTGAGTTTCTCTGGGGAAGAATGTTGAAAAATTGCTTAGCACCAGGAAGAATCTGAATGAGCGACAGAGTAAATGGGGCACAGGAGTGGAGAGTTTCTGAAATGCAAAGCCGAATTGTCCCTCATGTGGGCCTCCCGGCCTGGCTGCAGCCACTCGAGGGCCAGGCCGGGCACACAGGCCTGCTCTGGGCTTCACTTGGGTCAGGAGAGAAATGCCCTTGCCCTTCTGATCATACCCCTCCCCCACCCAGCAGGATCTTCCCTCTGATTCCTGGGCCAGAGGGATCAGATAACGTCACACGGAGGAGTCAGCTCCCCCACTTAGCCCTGGAGTCTCAGCCAGGCCAGACCTGCCCCAAGACTCCAGCCAGGGACACAGTTTTCAGCCTCCAAGCCAGGCTGGGGCTTCTCCCAGAGGGCTGCAGGGCCTGCAGCGAGTGGGCTGGAGATGGAGGCCTTCTTGTGTGCTGTGCCTCAACCTGCAGAGCACAGAGAGGTCTCCTGGAGCCCCACACCCAGAGAGCAGGGAGACCAGGGGTGCCAGCCCTGACCCAACCCAGACAAACCAGCCCAGGGCCCACCTCTGCTGGGAAGACAAAGCCACATGGTTCCCCTCCTGGCAGAGTGAGGTCTGGAGCACACCTACAGAGGGGATTATGGCCTTGTAAATTCTCTGTACATCCCTTCTGGGGAGCCCGGATCCCAAGGGACAAAGGGCCTGTGTTGAGTCTCCCGAGCAGGCTCAGGGCCAGCACTGGGCCAGGGTAGATGAGGGGGCGGGGTTCATCCAGGATCGGGGCCTCCTACGCAGGTGTGCATGAGTGTATACGTGTTGTAGGGGGACAGGGGGCTTGTGCAAGCTGCTGTATGTAGGCATGGTTGGGCAGGTGTGTGTGTGAGAGTGCACACATGTGAGAGCATGTGGTACACACGTGTGTTTCCAGCTCATGTGTTGTGCATGTGCATTCGTTATCATCGAGCTTGTGCGCTTCACGAAAATGTGCCTGCTGTGTGTCATCGGGCACGACTCCTCCTCCCACCTGTCCAGGCTGGCAACTGTCTTCTCCAAATCCCACCCAGGACGTGCATCCTGGAGTCCTGGCGCAGAGAGATCTTCCATCTGGGCACCAAACCCTGCCAGCCAGGAGCTGGAGAGAAGGCACCTGAATTGGCAGCAGTAGCCACACTCGTGCCCTGAGGCTGACCTGGGACAGGAACACAGCCCCGTTGGTGCAACCCATCCCCTTCCTCCAAAGCTGTGTTTGTGAGGTCTGGGCCTCTCGGCCTCTTCCCCACAGGAGCGTCCTGGGTCCTCGAGAGGGGAGCTGCTGCCCCTCTGCAGGCCTGCCAGCTGCTGGGTCTCCCTGGCCCAGCCTCTGCTGCATTTGGGGACCTGAAGGCTGCTGGGAGGGCTGAGGAGCATCAGGAGGACAGGAGGGGGCCCTCACCTTTGCAACAAGAGTCAGCGGGGGCCTGGGCCCTAAGGAGCCTCTCCAGGGAGGCCAGTGCAGGACCAGGAGGAAGGGCACAGTTGTCAGGACCAAGGACTTCTCTCTGCCGCTCTCCTTGAAAGACCAGTTGTTCAATGGAGCAGCCCCCTCATCCCACCCACAAAGCCAGCACCATGGACAGGGCTGCGTCTGTGCCAGGGAAGGGAACAGGCACCCAACAGAGGGCAGCCCACTTGTGGCTGAAGGGCTAGAGCACACATTTTCGTTTGCCTGGGTCTGTTGCAACTACTCAGCTCTGCCCTTGTAGCGTGAGAGCAGCCCCAGAAGATATGCGTGTGGCTGCACCCAGAACACTTATTTGTGGGCAATGGCACTGGATTTCATAGAATCCTCCTGTGTCACAAAATGCTATTCTTCCTTGAATTTTTCCTAACCATTGAAAAATGTAACAAGTATTCTCAATTCTGGGGCTGTGCAAAAACAGACAGAGGGCACAATTTGGCCTGCGGGCAGTACTTTGCTGAGCTCTGGCCTAGGTACCTGGTGCAGGTAATGGACGTGCCAGCTAGACAGGGCCTCCAGCCATCCCCAGTCCTCCCAGTACTGCCATCCTAATGAGACCAGTGTTCCCAGTTCCTGGTGAGCCAGCACTTCTGGGGTGAGTCTGCACACATGTGGCCATCCTGTGCACCCCTTTTCTCTTGTAACGAAATGGGGGCATTCTAAACCCTCCAGTCCACACTGGCCCTGTTTCCTTGGGCAACGTATCAGAGCAACAGGTTGTGGCATCCCTTCTTCACACCTGTGTAGTATTCCACTGTAGTGATGACCGTCATTTATGTAATGGGTCCCCTCTAGACGGACACATCTGTTGCTTCTAAGCTTCTGCGATTTCAAAGCATGCTGCAAGTGATAGCCTTGCACACCTGCCCACAGGGCACAAAGTCTTAGGCGTCCAGGCCCTTAGATGGAGAAGGATTGCACTGAATTCCCATAACACCCCAGGACTAGGTTCTACCGTTACCCCATATATTGAATGAAACAATCAAAGTGCACAGAGGTGATGCAGGCTCCCAAGATCACTTGCCTAATCAGTAGGGATGATGGGATTGGGCCCTGATCTGGCTCCAGCACCGACATTCACATGCACCCCCTACTATGACGGTTGTGACTCTGTGGTTCTTCCCAAAGGTCAAGGGAGCCTGCGGACAGCCTTAGCTTCAGCCCGACACAGAAAGCCTGGCCATGCCCCTCCAGCAGGGCCCGCAGGATCGAGCTCCTGAGAAGCAGCCTGTCACCACCCAGATAAAGTCTGACCTCGGCCTGGCCCCGGGCGCTCTAGGAAGCACTGGCCTGGAGAATCGCCCTCTCCCCTTCCTCTGTGCCTCCTGTCTCAGCACCATTGCTGTCCAGTCACCCCACAGACCAGAGCTATGCCCAGACCCAGCACTGAGGGAAGGTCACAGACATCTCCAAGTGACAGACCATGGAGGGCCAGCCCCTAGGGTGTCTTTTCCACCTGGTGCCAGGCATGTTGGACTGGATCATCCACTCTGGCTCTCTGAAGGTCAATGGGGAGCTGGCCTGGGCTCCTCAAAGCCTGTGGGACACTAGGTTGTGCCCAGACCTCAGTGAGGTCCTGAAACTAGTTCTTCAGGAGGTAGGAGCCCTGAGTCCCACTGAGCTTCCATGAGCGTGTGACCTACAGCTCCCCCATGGGGTTGACCTGTCTGGCCAACCTGGGAAGGTCTCTCAGCAAACCTTCCCCATCTCTGGGGTCAAGATCTAGTCCAGGTGCTGAGGAGAGAGACCCAGAGGTGACAGCAAAATACTTGTCACTGTCTCGTCTTGTTTGTGCAGGCGATGGGGCCAAGACAACAAACACAGCAGGTCCGGGAGCCTCCCCCAGGATGGCTCTAGGGATTCCCCCAGGAAGAGACGTCATTTCCCACCTCCTTCCTGTCCCCTGGTGCCCCTTACTCCTTCCTTCTGTATGGGTGCCCACAGGGCCAGGGAGGGTATAAAGGGCTGGGCAGAGGACGCCTAGGCACAACCAGGCTTCCCAGTGCCAGGACTGGGCAATAAGACTCACCTGTCCAGGTAAGATGGGGCTCCCCTCTCATGGATGGGGCCATCGAGGTTGGGCGGAATCCCTCTCTGAGAGTCGGGTGGGCTGTCCTCCTCTCTGCAGGAGCCTTGGGACCCTCCAGCCAGAAGCCATGCTGCTGTGGCTGACCCTCGCCCTCCTGTGGAGCACCACCTGCTGGGCAGAGCGTAAGTCTGGCTGGGTCAGCCCCCTCCAGCCCATCCATCTGGTGGCCACCCTCCCCTCTCTGCATCCCAGAGACCCAGGGTCTGGGCCCTGCCCTGGCCACATACTAACTCTTATCTCAGGACTGTCCCATCTGGTGGTGGGGCTGCGTCCAGAGTGAGGCAGAGATAGCCTGCATGTGACCATGTGGTTTATTTTCTCTCCCCACCTGCTTCTTTCATCATCTAGAGATTTATGGGCTCGGAGGAGGCCGGTATTTCAGTACCTCTCCAGACTATTACAACGATGTCACTGGGATTCGGGTGTCTATAGGGCCTATCTTTGGCCTGATTAAGAGGTGAGTAGGAGCCGCGCCATGAGCTCTAAGGCTGTGTCCCACTCATGCCAAGTCTCAGGAATGTGGGGAGGGGGCTAAGCGCCTCTTCTCCCAACATCCTCGCTGGGTCCTGATGACTCTTTGAGGCCAGTTAGGTCCTTGGAGTCATGGAGCCACCAGCCATCACCTTTCCCTTTGTCCCTTTTCCTCAGCTGCCTCCTCTCCCACACAGCAGTCCTTTCAGTCCAGGTTAGGTCAGAGAGGAAAGGTAGTGAGGGTCAGAGTGGACCACTGACTGAACACAAGTCGCCAGAAGTGTGTAGAGGCACAAAGCCAAGGGCCACTACCCTAATGTTGGGGTGGTGTCCTTGCTCAGGACCTAGGGCAGATCTTGGCTCTGCACTGACGGGGTCCCGGGCACCTGTGAGAGGGAGTGGGGCAGAGCAGCCAGCACCAAAGAGGACAGATTGTAGGTAGAGTGAGGGGAGGAGGGGAGGCCATGGGAGAGGCCCCAAAGTGGGACAAGGACACAGACAAGGCCAGATGGGCAGAGCTAGTGGGACTCCCAAGGTGAGTGTGGGAAGTCATCTGCTTCTCAGGCCTGTGACCTGGGCAGCCTGACTCAGGCTCAGAAAGTCTAAACTGGGTCCAGGGACAGCTCCGTTCTCTAAAGGATGACAGAGGCAGGCATCTTCTGAGGGTCAGAGTGTTGGACACGGGGCTGAACGCTCCTTTCAAATGATCCTGAGTGTTCCTACAGTCACTCCCATTTGACAGACGAGGAAACTGAGGCCCAGAGAGGCTGGGTAACGAACCCAAGATCACAGAGCCTGAAGGTGGCAGAGCAGGGGTTTGAGACCAGCATGTCTGTGTCAGCACCCAGATTCATGTGCTTAGAGACTCATGCTGCAGTGACGGCCCTGCTCTCCGGTAGCCAGGGAGGGGTGGCTCGGGGAAAGAGGACGTGGAGAGTGGTGAGTCTCCTGGGTCCCAGGCACTCAAAGCTCCCCTTTTCTCCCAGCATCCAGCTGAGATATGGATCCTCCTGGAGTAAAAGCCTCGGCGCCCAAGGTGGGAAGATCCAGGAATTCCTGCTGCAGCCGGGCGAACACATTATAGCCGTCCACGGCTCGTACAGGGGTTACCTCCAGTACCTGGTCATATACACCGACCAAGGGCGCTCGGCTGCATTTGGGCGAGAAGAGGGCAACAGCTTCTCTGCCTCCCCAGACCAACCGTGGAAGGTGCTCACGGGAATCTTTGGCCACCATAAGCTCCTCGGCATCACGAGCATCGGCTTTCGGTGGGATAGTATTCGGTCCTTTGGTTGACCATTGCACAAACTAGTGCAAACCCACAGGCTGAGAAATGAGTGCTCCTGGGTCCCCAGGGATGGGGCCTGGCTGAGGCCCTCTGGCTGCTGGTGGGCTGGTGGCACTGAGGTGTCCTTTCTCAACCCTGAATAATAATCCACCAATAAATGAATCTTCTGCAAGAACAGTGTGTCCAGGCGTGGTCCTTGGGTCTGGGGTACAACCCAAAGCTTCTGAGCGTGTGGAGGGTGAGGCTCTGGGGCTGAGCTCAGTGACCCAAGCCCAGGATGAGGCAGGAGGTGGGTCTGACACCACAGGCCTCCATGATTCTGCCGAGGATGCGGGACCTGCCCGAGCAGACCCTGGGCCGATCCCACAAACTTTGAGGATTCTGGGCTCCAAGGATGCCCTGTCCCCATTCCCCACCTCAAGCCCATCCAGCTGGCCTCTGCTGGCCCAGGCTCAGGTCCAGGTTTCCCAGATATGCAAGGGGCCTCAGGGAAGCCACTCATTCATTCATTCAGTCAGTCAGTCACTCCCTCACCCCCTCAGCACATAGTTGCCAAGGCCTCACCCACACCAGACTCTCCTGGGCACTTAAGGTGTAAAGAAGAAGATGCTGGGTGTCCAGCTGAAGGGCACCCCAGGGGACAGAAGCATAAGCACATGGAGACTGTTGGTTGTGGCGTCTGCACTGATGGGGACACAGGCAGGGCCTTGTGCAGAGGCACCTGCCCAGAGGTGGGGAGGTGGGGTGTGTTTCAGGGAAGCCTTCCTGGAGGAGGCCACGTCTGACTAAGTCCTAAAGGCTTCGTGAGAAGTGGCCAGGTGGAGACAAGGGGAGGAGGGCATCCCAGGGGAGGGGTCAACATGGGCCAAGGCCAGAGCCAGGGATAGCCATGGGCTGCACTGCTCCAACTGCGGCAATTTGTTATAGAAGCATCGGGAAACAAATGTAGCCCCAGACCTTGCATGTTCTGTGTACCCCATCCCACACCTGGAATCCCCCAGGAGCACTGGCCAAGGTCTGAGTCCCGGAATTCTCCAGGGACCAGGCTCCAAACATTTTGGATCACAACCTCCTGAAAGAAACACACTGTACACTGTGACACGAGCACGCACCCGTCCAGAGAACTGCGACAGCAAAACACTCAGGGATCCTGCCAAGTGCAGCCTGTCCCCTGAACCCCTGCTCACAGCAGCCCCATGAGGACAGGACTGCCAGTATCCCCATTTTCAAAAAGGGGAAACTGAGGCACAGGGAGCACAGTGGCTTGGCCTAGGTCACATAGAAGAAAGTGGCAGAGTTGGGGTTCAATGTGACATGTTCCAGGGGCAATGTCTGGGCTCAGGACCCCAGACAGAGGCAATGATTTCCCCATAGATCCTCATCTTTCTGCCTGAGGTACAGGGTGACATTTTTCTCCTTTCTACTTTTATTTTAATTTGAAAGGCTGGTTGAGAGCCATTCGTGGTTCTTCACCTGGCGCCTGTGGGAAAATTTCAGGAAGCCATGAACTTGGATGGGTAAAAGTTACCTCTTCATTTTCATTGTCCGCTATAAGAAATTTCCTATTTCCTGCAGTACACCTGTGACCTCCAACATTCCAGCAACAGATCCTGCGACCTTGTCGTATCAATTACTGTTCAGTTGTCCCAGACATCCTGAAATCTACACTCATCACTCCTTCACAATTGTGGGTGTTTTCAGACCTGCCTGTTCATGAGCTGATAACAAGAGCACAGGTGTTTGTAGAGCGCACGCAGGTGGAAACACTTGACCAGCCATCTGAGGCTGCTTTGCAGGGGGCTCCTTTCTCCCTGTGTGGGGCTGAAGCCACGGGTGGGCAGGGGCCTCTCATCCCAGCTTGGCAGCTGCGCTGGGAAGCCCAAGGCCAGGTCTGGTGCATAATTCCTTTCCTGCCTCTGGCTTCCCAAAAGAGAATCTATTTTCAGTACTAGAGATTCTTGACCCCTTTCTCAGGCGCCCACCTCTCTTGGGGCTGGCAGCTGCCAGGGGGGACCTGCCTCTCCATGCCTCCTGGGGTGACAACAAGGAGGATCAGAAAGGGGACAATGTTGACTTGAAGAGTGACAGCTCTGATCCCCACAGCAGTCACTGCCTTGTGACCAGACCGGATAGGATGAGAGCAGGAACGAGAGGAGAGTGGGAAGAGGACAAGCAGGGCTCAGGAAGGGGGGTGTGGGGAGCACGGCCCCAGCTCAAGGGCTATTGTGCAGACTAACCGCGAAGCACGGTCCGTGACCCAGCGGATCCTTACTTGTAAGTGACACATTTCTCGCATTTCCTCGGCATTTCCTTCATCGCTCCCAAAAACTGAGCGCATCCTCCCTGTGGAGCCCTGCCGGGGACCCCGTAGACAGGCGGTGGTGGGGACGCTGCACCTGTTCTCAGGACCTCGGGTCCTCATGATGCAGTCTTTGTCTAGTACACAGCGGGGCCAGAACCGGCGCGGGGGGAGAGCGGAGTGGGGCAGGGGGAGCAGGGGGCGCGAGGGCCCGCTCCCCTCGGTGACAAGGACCACGCGGGCTCACGTGTGTGCAGAACCTTTATTCAACACGGTAGGGCATTCAGGGTCACTGTGGCCTTGCCGGCCGGTACCAGCGCACGACCACCTAGGCTTCGGCCCTGCGGCTGAATAGGCCCACCTGGCTGCAGGAGGCCGCACCCCGGCGGGACCCAGGACCCGCTCAGACCCGCGCAGGGCCCGCCCCGGGCACCGCAGACGACCCCACTGAGACTTCCTTCCCCGCGCGGGTAGTCGGCTGTGCGGTCACGGCGGCGGACCCCTGGGTGGACGGCTGCTCCGGGGCAAGTCCCCACTTGAAGCCGATGCCCGAGAGGCACAAGAGCCCGCGCTGGCTCTTGGCGGACACGAGCTGCTGCCCGGCGGCCGGAGGCTGCGCGCTGAACCGCCTGCCCGCGGGGCGCCGGAACCTGGCCTCGCGCCCCCTGCTGGGGGTCCAGCGCAGGGGCCGGATGCAGGCGCGCGCGCTGCCGGCCACCGCGGGGATGCGCTCCCCCCGTCCACAGCAGGAACTCCTGCGCGCGGCCGCCGGCCGCCAGGGGCTTCATACCAGGGTCTCCTCTGCGCCCCAAACCTCAGCTGGAGGCTGGGAGGGAGGTGGAGTCAACGGCCGGGCCCCCGCTTCCATGACACCTCCGCTCCATCCCACCTCCCAACTCTACCAAGTCCTCCTGCTGTCTAGCCAATGTCCAACCCCCGGGAGTGGCCAGTTCCTTCCCTTTTTAACAACTGTCCAGCCCTGGGGCTGCCCCGCTGGGGCTTCTTCCGACTCCTAAGGTGCCCTTCTGTCTCCCAGAAAGGGGCTTTGTCACCTGTCCTCAGACCAGCAGTCAGGTCCGCTCCCTCCAAAAAGAGTGGAAGACTCTTTGGGACACCTCCTTCCCCCTTAGTCCCCAGAGACTCTAGACCCAGGTGTAGTCAGAATCTGGGTCCCCTGATGCCTCTAACTCTCTCTCTCACACACATCCTAGTGGCCAGGGTGGGCAGCTCTCAACTGGCTGGGACAGAGGCCAAAGCCGAGGTGCTGTGGCCGGTGACTTCCTGCTGCACCCGTGGGAAAAGATTCTTAAGGAGGATGGGCCAGCTTCCCCACTGCGGCCCTCCTCCTGGGGCTGCATCTTCCCCAGCATCTGCCCAGCTCACACTGTCCCTCTGGGCCCCGCCCCCACTCCACCTGGAGTGAGGGGGAAGCAGCCACATTGAGACCCTGCCCCCTCACCTAAGTCCAGTGGACCAGAGGTGGACCTTGACCCAAACTGGGCCCTCATTCCCAGAGCCAGAGATGAGCAAGTCAGGCTCTGAGTGGGCCTGGTGTTGTCACAAGTGAGTAGAGAGTCTGAGGCAGCCGTGTCCCCTTAGTGAAGGGGACACCTATGAACCAGAAACAGCGGAAAATAGATGCAGAGCCAGCCTGATGGCCTGCTTCCTGCTCTTACATGCAAGACACACCCCAAGTAGGTGGCCAGATAAAATACAGGACCCCAGTTAAATTTGAATTTCAGAGAAACAGCAAATGATTTTTTAGTGTAGGTATATATCAAACATTGCATTTTTAAAGTATAACTATGTGCCAAATACTGATTTTTTTTTAGTATAAGTGTATCCAAAATACTGCACGATGCATACTTACACTAAGACGAATGCGTGTGTATCTGAAATTCAAATGTAACTGCGTGTACTGTATTTTTATTCACTGAATTTGGCAACCCTACCCCAAGACACCTTGGGCGTTGTGGGAGAAGAACAGGCCCCTGGAGGCAGAAGCTGGTGGGCGAGGTGAGGATGGGGCCTGTCGGGGAGACGGCCCTGGAGGACAGAGCAAAGGAGCAGTGGGGGAGACAGAGCTGCAGGTGACGAACCGGGGGAGACGCTGGTGGTCTTCCTAGCCTGAGCGGGTTTCTGCTGCTTACTACCCAGGGGCCCTAAGGCAGCCAGACAAACCCCAGACAGGGGATCCTCCAGACGTCGCCATCCTGACACCATGGGGATGCTCCTTGGGGAACTTCAAGCCCTTTTCAGCAGCCTCAGTCAGGACTCGCCTGTCGCGCCCCCCACCCCCAGCCTGTGTCGTTCCCTCTCTCTCCAGTATCCTGGCCCTGGGTGGGACATCAGGCCAGGCCAGGGGGCTATGTGTGAGGGCACAGGGGTGAGGTCGGGAGGAAGCAGAGGTGGGAGGCAGGGTCTGCTCTAGGGGCTCCAGGGTTTGAAACCGTCCTCAGAGAAGCAGCACAGTATCAGCACATTTGGGGACCATGTGCGGACTCATCCCAGGGCCCCGGGTCTTACTCACCCCTTGATGAGGCCCATTATCCCCACGAAGACCCGATGGCCTGGGTCTCCCCCGCTCTTCCCCTGATGTAGGAGTAGGAGCCGCCTGGGCCCTGCGTCTCTGGAGGACGGTGTGTATCAGGAGAGAGGGAGCAGGAGGGGAGGCAGCAGCACAGCTCCTGGGCCCGAGCCCGCCGCTTCCAACGTCTGCTCCAGCGCTGCAGCGGGCAGGTGTGGAGGCCAGGGCTGCGTGCTGGGCTGGGACAGGAGGGGCCGGGAGGCGCCAAGGGGGCTGAGAGGGGCCAGGAGGGGCTGGGGCTTACCCTGGGCTCTGCAGGCAGGACCTGAGAGGAGCAGGAGGGCCAGCAACAACAGCATGGCTCTGGGGCGGCACCCAGGGACTTGGGCTTATGGGTCAGGAGGGGCGGGACATGGAGAAAACTTGAGAGGAGTCTCTGGGCGGAGAGGTCAGGGGTGAGGGGTCATGCGGCCCCTGAGGCTGGGTGAGGGGAACTGAGGGAACCTTCTTTTCCTACAGGCTTCAAGGACCAAATGAGAAACAGCATCCAGGGCTATTTCTCGGATGTGCCAAATGCTCAGTTGCTCAGAAGGGGCCCCGCCTGCCTGGATGCTCTGATGTCACCATCCTGAAATTCTTAATCAGTTTGGATCAGGGGGCCCTGCATTTTCATTTTACACTGGGCCCCCAAAGTACACAGTTGGTTCTGGAAGAGACCCTGTCCTGGGGCCCCCACTGGTCCCTGCTCCCCGATTCTGTCTCCAGATAGTCAGCTCACAGCTCCCCTTCCCTCCCGGCCCCCAGCCCCTCCCTTACCTGCTCCGCCTGGTCTGAGCCACTCAGCTGCCCCTTTATGCCCAGGTGCTGCCCAGGCACCCCCACCACAAGTGGGACCTTGAAGTCTCCACCCTTATCAAGGGCTCCAGCAAGAACCCAGGAGCCCTTGGTCCAGGGTGATCTGGCAGGGGTGCTGGGTGCTCAGTGTTTGTGTTCCTGTCCACAGCCCACAGACAAGGGAGCCACACAGCCCAGACCAAGCCCATGGGACATGGGAAGAACCAACGAGGGGATGGGAAGGGACGGTCACAAACCAAGACAAAGGGAAGTCCAAAGCCAGGGACCGATGTTTGCTCTGAGCATCCAAGAGGCACAGGGCCCTGGGCACGTGGGGAGGAGGAAATCAGCCGGCCCTGCCTGAGAGGACCCCCAAGGCTTGGAGACACAGCAGCAACTGCCCCGATCAGAAGGCCAGATGCAGAGAACATGCGGGACAAGCCCCCACCCTTTCCTCATTTGAGGTGGGGGGTGCCTAAGCTCCTTTGGATTCCCTCCTGAAAAAGTCCGCTCCCCCTGCCGCGTCGAGAACTCACAACAACACCCACTGGTGGAGCGCTCACTCAGGCCGGGCCCCTGACCAGTCCTCTTAACCTCGTCCTCACGCCACTGCTTGATTCCCACTAACAGCTGAAGAAGCCCAGACTCAGAGAGGTTCAGCACTTGCCCGAGGCCACTCGGGGAGATGTGGCCAAGGCCAGACTCCATCCCAGGGACGAGTCCCGGACCTGCCTTCATCGCCACAGCCCACTGTCCCCACACCACGGAGATGCCAGAGAAGGGACACCCCCTGCCAGGCTCTGGGCACCCTGGGGCTCCTTGGTCTCTCCCTTCCGCCCCTTCCTTGTCCCTAGTTCTCTCAAACGTCCCCCAGCTAATGGCCGTGTGCACAGCTCAGGTCATCCACCGCACCGGCCAAGGGACACCACCCAGGAGGACAGGCCACCCCCACTCGTCCCCTTGGGACCTGCAGGGAGCTAACCTGAGCCCACAGCCCCCTGGCACTCCTAGCTGAGGGGAAGGGGCAGCAAGCCCTGGGAGGTGGTGGGGTGAGGGGCAGCCTCCCTCCCCCAACAAGCCTGGGAGAGACTCCTCACAGGTGCTGTGATGCGGGGTGGGGGAGGGAGGGGGACCTCCAGAGGAGCTGCCAGCCTGCTGAGCCCTCAGCACACAGCTGGGAAAGGGCACCGGGCAGAGGCAGACACAGGGCTGCGGGTGCCCTGGGCCACTCCTGAGCCTGGGAAAGCTCCTGTGTGGGCTTTGCTGCCCTTTTGGGTTCCTTCCGTCTGCCTCCCCAAGGAGGCTTCCTGGGAGGGGGGGAGGGCTGGAGGAGCAGGTCTCTGGGAGTCCAGGGCTTCCCTGGGGGCTGGGAGGCCCTGGTTTCCTTTATAACCACCGTGTGCCAGTCACCAGGCAACATCAGGGGCAGCCATCTCCTTTGAGCCTCCAGCAAACTAAGAGCAGGCAATGTTCGCCCCATTTTACAGATGAGAAAACTGGGACCCAAGGAGGGAAAGTAATGGCTCGGGTCTCACATGTAGGGGAGCAGGGATCCCTGCAGGTGGACCCGCACAAGGCCCAGATGGAGGCTGGTGCTGCATTCACAAATGACGGAGCTGGAACCCGCAGCCACACTGTCACCACCGGCCAGAGGTCAGCATGCTCAGTGAGGGGCTCGCCCAGCATTTCCAGGCCTTGAACCACCAGGAGCTAAAGAGATCCACTCAAGGGAACCTGCTCATCGGAGGGATTTCTCCACTGACAGAGGTGTCTTTGGTGAGAAAGCCTATTGCTGTCCTTAAGGACAGGCCAGCTCCTCCAGGCCAGGCAGGGTGGAGGCAGGGCTGGACAGTGACCCTGGGGAGACTCTCCACTGGGGGACCTGAGTTTTATTGAGGGAGTCACAGATTCTCCCATGGGTGGGATGAACCCCCTTGGCTTAGAGCACTTGTTCTCCACTGGGGTTGATGGTACCCCAGGGCACATTTGGCTGTGTCTAGTGACATTCTGTGTTGTCACAACTGGCCTGTGCTACTGGCATCAGGTAGGTAGAGGGGGACGCTGCCTAACATCCCACAATGCACTGATAGTCCCCCCCACACCCAACAAAGAATTATCTGGCCCCAAACTTCAGTTGGCCAAGGTGAGAACCATGGAAGTTGCTTTGGTCTGCCCTTCCTGAGGGGAGTACCTCTCCCTCTCACCCCATGTGAGTCTGGCGGGGGTACCTGAGCGGGGTCCATCTCCCCAGAGCTCTAAGCCTTAAGGCCGAGGGTCTGTGCGCCCCCACCTCCCACCTCCTGCCATGCCTTTGGCCCTGGAGTATTTCTCTGAGCTCCTCTCTCTCTCTCATCCTGGTCCCCATCTCTCTGAGTTTTCCAGCTAAGGAGGGGTTCTCAGATATTTTCCACATCAATTCATATGTTGCACAAGGTTGACAAATATTTTTATAATGGTAAAATACACATAATATAAAATTTACCATTTTTACTGTTTTAAAGTGTACAATTCAGTGCCACTGAGTCCATTCACAATGTTGTGCAATGTCACCACCACCCAGCTCCAGAAGCTTTCATTACCCACAGGAAACCCCGTTCCCCGTTCCCATAAAGCAGTCACTCCCGATATTTTATCTCATTTATTTTATGACTGTAAGCGTGTTTTGCATGCAAGTGTTTTCTACTTCATGCTGTCTTATCTGCCCACATGTCCTCTGGTTTCATCTGGTTCTTCTGAAGTTAGGTCCCACAGCTCTCTATGGAGTTTCGATGTTCAACTGTGTTCTCTCTGAGTTTTCCTGTTGTGTTTTCTCAGTCAGCTGTACTGAGGGTAATGTCCATACAATAAAATGCAGCTATGTTAACAGTACCGTTTGATGAGTTTTGACAAATGTATGCACCTAGATAACTACCATCACACTCAAAATGTAGAAGGTTTCTGTCACCCCAGAAAAGTCCCCCATGTCCACTGGCACTCGGTCCCCTCCCAGCTTGGTTGCAGGTAATCACTGATCTGCTTTGATCACTAAGCATTAGTTTTGCCTTTTCTAAAATTTCGTATGAATGAAGTCACATGATCTGTGCTCCTTTGTGTCTGGCTTCTTTCATTGGACCTTATGATTCTGAGATTCATCTATATTATCTGTTTTTCAGTAGTTTGTTCCTTTTTATTGCTGCATAGCATTTCCTTTCATTTATACTTCATTTTATCTGCCCATTTACCAGTTGACAAACATTTGGGTTGTTCGTTTGGGACCATGATGAATAAAGCTTCTATGAATGTTTGTGCGTGAATCTCTGCATAGACCTCTGTTTTCATTCCTCTTGGGTAAATATCCAGGGGTGGAATTGATGACTCACATGGTAGGTGTGTGTTTAAGTTTGTAAGAAACTGCCAAACAGCTTTCCAAGTGGTTGTGCCATTTTGCATTCCCACCAGTGATGTACGAGCATTCCAGTTGCTCCACATCCTTGCCAACACTTGGCCTTGTCAATCTTTGATGTTTGGGACATCCTGTAACTAATGAGGAGCACTTTTTTGTGTGTCCATTGCCCAGTCATATATCTTCTTTTGTGATGTCTCACGCCAAACCTTTGCCCAGCTGTTTATCTTTTATCTTGAACTCCTTCCTTCTGGCTGTTGTCTCGGTGCCTCGGGTGAAGAGAGGATCTAATGAGTCATGGACAACACAGCAAAAGAAGGCTCCTTCCCACTTCCAGGCTCCACTCCTCTCGCCTGGGTTCACCCAGGGGCCTCATGGAGCCCACAGGGAAATGCAAGCTGCTGTGGTTAGGGGCAGGGTCATCTCCTGTTAAGCAGAAGATGGATTTTTCTCTGAGGTCTTCATTTTCTCATTTGAAGTCAGAAATGTCCCTGCTACCTTGACGTAAAGGTCCTTCGACAAACAGACTAAAAACACTTCAAATGTTCCAAAGTTGGCAAAACAGGAAAACACAATTTGGCAGCAGGGAGAGGGGGAATGGAAATTGCAATCCACTCTTTCATGAAGTGTAATTTTTAAATATTCTTTTCCCCATTATGAAAGTCATATGTGCCTACTGAAGAAATACATCTAAATTGAGAAGAAGCCCCATGACCCAGACACGCTCACTGTCAGCATTTCGACGTATCTACTTCCAGTATTTTAACTGCATTTAGACATATAAAGGGGTTTACGTTTGATAAACAGGATATCCAGCCATTGAAGTTGGTTTTAGGGAAGAAAGAATGTCTTTGAGGACAAGAAGAGGTGTTCAGAAAAAAAATTTGCTCAGGGCGACTTGAAACTCGAAAGAAGAGACTAGAGAAACTAGACCTTGGTGTTTCCAGAGGATGCCGTTTGCAGCTAAGGATTGAGAGGGCTGGGGAAGGGGGAAGAGCAGACAGGTTTAGACAATATGAGAACTTCTGTGGTGAAAGGGCCTGGTTCCCAGGCGCCGCTTGTGGAAACTGATTTCTGCTGAAGTGTTCTCTGTGTGTCTGCCAGTAAGTCTCCCGTGACTCTGATCTTTCTGGAATGAGGGGGTGGATGGAAGGACGGAAGGACAGATGAAAGGATGGACAGAAGGACGGATAGAAGAATGGATGGCTGGAAGGAACTCTAGAATTCATCGTGCACCTGTCTGGAGCCAGGCCTGATGCCAGGCGGTTTCACAGTTGTTACCTCATTTAATCCTCACAAACTCCTGTGGAGTGGGTATTAAGCTCCCATTTTTACAGATGAGGAAACCCAGGCAGAGAGAGTTGAAGTAATTCTCCCAGTGAGTTGTGGAGTTTAAACCCAAACCCCACAATCCCTGCGGCACCCCCAGCTCAGGAGTTGGCTCAGTGCCCACCATCATGGGGGGAAGAGATGTCCTTTCCGGGGTGTCCCTGCACCCCTAGTGCCCAGCCACTTCAAAACTCGCACAGCACAGAGGCTGCTGCAGGTTTCTCTCCACTGCTCTGGGCACTCAGCCTGCTCAGGCCTTGTGGAGTCCTTTGCAATGACTCACTGCAAAAGGTCAGAGATAAGGCCCAGGCCTGGGGTCCAGGCTGAGGAAGGGACTGTTTACCCTGCGCTTGGTTCCTGCTCCTCATCCTTGACCAAACATTCTGGCCTTTGGGCAGAAGTCAGCTTGTCAGCCTTCCAGAGCATCTCAGTGAATTAGAACCACTTCCTTCTCCAAGTGCTGGCTCAGCTCTGAAGGATGTTTGTGTGTTGGCCAAGAATTGTTTCTTGTTACACAACACTGGACTGGGCAACTTCCGGCCCCTAACCTGTCCCTGGGCAGTGTTACCAGTCCTAGGGCCTGCCAGCGGCCCACCAGGGTGCACGGACTGGCCAGCCATCTGGGGGGTGCCCTTAAAAGACATTCAGCTTTCTATTTGGGATAGGTCGGGCAGCTAGATGCTGAGAGGAGATGCGCCGTACTCCCTCCACAGCTACCCCACCCCCCGACCTCCCAGACACAGGACCCAGACCTGCCTCCCCCACCTCCCAGGCACAGGGCCCACACCAGGCGCCCCCCATCTCCCAGGCACAGGGCCCACACCAGCCGCCCCCCATCTCCCAGGCACAGGACCCTCACCCATCTCCCCCACCTCCCCGGCACAGGACCCACACCTGCACCCCGACACATGTCTCTGACACCAGGACCCACGTCAACCCCCTACCCCCACCCCTGAGGCACCAAGAGAATCGCCTTTGTTGCAATCCTCCGGGGCTGGGGGTAGAGCAGAACTGCCAGTCTTCTAAATCCTCTCCAAACACCACCTCTGGAGGCGGCGGGGGAAAGAGAAGACAAAGGGGGCTTGTGTTTGTGTTGCAGTCAAGGATGGGCTGGAAAATCTTTCTTTGGCTTTTTTGTTGGTTCAGGCTCCTTCCTTCTAACTCAGCACTGGGAGAAGTGGGCAGGGGAGGGGGCTCAGGAGGCATCCCCTGGGGTTGGGAGTTGAGCAGTTTGTGTGGTCGACTGCCATGAAATGAGGACGGGCTCTGAGGGACACACACTCACAGCACACACAGACTTATACACACAGACACACACACAGATACACACAGACATACACATGGACAGACATATACCCACAGACGCACAGTCTCCTCCCCAGCATAACTAAGAGGTTGCCGGGCTTGTCCGGTCCCCAGAAGGGCACAGGCTGCAGGGCTGACGTCCACTGCTCCCTGCATCCTCTTCCTCTGCCCAGGGCTGACAACTCCGGTCAGTCCTGAGCTCTTGGCTTTGAATCTGGACAGGCCTCTTGGCCCTCCTCTGTGGAATGTTCCTGACAGCCACCTCCAGGGAGGGGAGGGTCACGGCGGGACACAGGCTCCCAGCCACGGGGATGTGGGTCCCCGGCCCGAGTGGGTGGTCCTCTCCGGAGCCCTCTGGCACACAAGAGTAAAAGCAGAACCACTGTGTCTCATGAAGGAAGGCCAAGTGAGTGTGTGACCAGAGGGTAAGAGTTCCCAAACGTGTGCTTCTGAGAAAGTGCTGACCCGGCTCTGACACGCATGGCTTTGTCCCTACTTCTAAGACACAGCCAGAGGGCAACCGCCACCAAGTTGGAGATGGCGCCCAGGGCCCCTGCAGACGGCTCCTGGTCACCAGCAGGGAGGGTGGGGGTGGCGGACACACACTGGCCAGGGCTGGGCGATCCTAACATCGCTAGTAGGTGGCCATGTGACCACACAAGGAGGCCAGAGATTGAAAGTCCCGGGGCTTCCAGGGTCTGGGGGCCCTTGGGTCGGCTGAGTCCTTATTGGGGTAATTATATAACTTACCGTCCGACTTTTGGGACACTTACGGGAGTATTAATAATAACACTGGGACAAGCATCACTCAAGACTGTCCCAAGGAAGCCAGGGCATGCAGTAACCGTAACTGCAAGTACGTGTGGAAGAAACGCCAGGTGAAACTCTCCAGGGCAGGGCTTCCTAAACTTTCCCGGCTGAGGGACTATTTTTCAATCTACTACGGTCAGATACTGTATTACTCCGCTCAGGCTGCTGAAACAAATGCCACAGACGGGGTGGGGCTTAAACTACAGAAATTTTTCTTCTCACAGTTCTGGAGGCTGGAAGTCCAAGATCAAGGCTCTAGGTCAGCAGGGTTGGAGTCTCCAAGGCCTCTCTCCTTGGCTTGCAGGTGGCCATCTCCTCCCGCCTCCTTACGTGGTCTTCCCCTCTGTGCTCGGCGCGTGTCTGCGCCCCAATTTTCTCTTCTTGTGAGGACGGCGGTCAAACTGGGGCAGGGCCCACCCGTGCAACTTCATTTTACCTTAGTCACCTCTCTAAAGGCCCCACCTCCAAATGCAGTCCCCTTCTGAGGTGCTGGGGGTCAGGAATTCAGCACATGAATTTGGGGAGAGGAGACAATTCCACTCATGACACGTAATTTTATAAAATATAATCAAAATGAGTTAGTAGAAAAACGGGTTAGAGGGACTAAGACATATAATACACACCTACATTTTTCATAGTAATACAGATAGATTCAACAAATCTAGAATTACTCTGTCATAGGGTTAGTAGCCAGAATAAAGAAGTCTTACGTCTCAATAAGCAGACCAAAATTTTTTTAATGGGCAAAGGATATGAAGAGACACATCACAAAAGAAGATATGTGAATAGCTAATAAACCCATGAGAAGATGCTCATTCGTCATCAGACAAATGCAAATTAAAACCGCAATGAAAATCCCATTCCACCCTCGCTAAGATGGCTAGAATCAAAGAGACAGACGACAGCCAGCGTTGGTGAGAATGTGGAGAAACTGGAACCCTCACACACTGCGGGTGGGGACGTAAGATGGTGCAGCCACTTTGGAAAGGAGTTGCTGGTGTCTTTAAAAATCAAACACACACAGGGGCTGGCCCCGTGGCCGAGTGGTTGGGTTCGCGCGCTCCGCTGCAGGCGGCCCAGTGTTTCGTTGGTTCGAATCCTGGGCGCGGACATGGCACTGCTCATCAGGCCACGCTGAGGCAGCGTCCCACATGCCACAACTAGAAGGACCCACAACGAAGAATACACAACTATGTACCGGGGGGCTTTGGGGAGAAAAAGGAAAAAAATAAAAATCTTAAAAAAAAAAAAAAATCAAACACACACCTAACTTATGACCCAGCCATTCAACTCCTAGGTGCTGACTGAACAGAAATGAACACATATGTCCACCCAAACACTGGTACCTGCTTGTCCATAGCAGCTTTATTGGTAATAGCCCCAAAGGAGAAACAGCCCGAATGTCCGTCAGCAGGAGAATGGATGAAGGAACGGTGGTCTATCCATGGGACGGAATACTACCCAGCACCAAGAAACACGCCACCACGTGGATGAATCTCACGGACGCCGTGTTGAGGTGGAAGAAGACAGGCACAAAAGACCCCACTGGAAGATTCCATGTATGTGAGACTCGAGGAAAGACAGAAGGCAGATCAGTGGTGGCTTGGGGACCAGGAGGTGGGACAGGGGACCGAAGAGAGACTCCGGGGATGACAGAAACACCCTGCATCTCGATTGTGGTGTTGGGGACATGGACTCTGCATTTGTCAAGAGGCACCAACATGTACCCTTAAAATGGGTGTCAGGTACTGCATGTAAATTATACTTCCATAAAGCTGATTTAAAAATCACTTGTGAAATTACTCTAAAAGTTTTCTAAACCTTTATTCTCAATCTGTACTCTGAGCTCATCGCTGACCAGTAACGAACAATTGGCTGTCAGATCCAGTCCTGGATGCTGCTTGAGCAGGGCTGGTCCAGGCTGAGGAAGATGAACACAGTCCCAGGGGAGCCTGGGCCCCTTTCCCAGCTCAGGCAGAGCCTGCCTTTGGTGATGGCCTGGGCTGGGGTGCCAGGATTCCCGTGGCAGGTGGCAAGGTAGTTAAGAGCACAGGCTCTGCACTGGCCCATTTTGTTTTGGATCCTGGCTCCCCACTTTGTGGCTCTGTGGCCTTGGGCAAGTCACTTCCCCTCTCTGTCCCTCGCTTGCTTCCCCCTGACGCGGTACACTTGTGGCCTGACTAGAGGGGTTAACATGGATGAAGGGTCTTCACCCAGAGTGCGCACGTCCCCACAAGGGGCTTAAGTGAAAGCGCCAGCTGTTCCACGACTCACGATGCCAGCAGAGTCGTGTTGTGCCCTGGGTCCTTTGAGAACCTCCCAGGATGTCACCTTCAAACCCTCGTTTGAGATTCATTTTTTGTGTGTCACCTCCAAGCCTCCTGAATTGCAAACCTCACCAGAAGGTGATCCTGGACTCCAGCAGTCACGGTTCACAGGGCCCCAAGCAAAGGAAGGCCAGCGCACTAGCAGGGAGGAACCCGGAGGCACTTGAGTGAGACTCAGCCAGCGTTCTCCCAATCCAGTCTGTGTAGGTTGCACATGGCTGTAGACAACAGGCCAGTGTGGCCAAGGGCAGCTTCATCCTCAGTTTACCATCCTGACCTGGGTCCACGTATGTTTGATGGGACAGACCAGTGGCCCCCTGAGTCACCTGGAGAGAGGGAGGGAGGACGGGCATGTGAGGACTCCTGGATCCCAGGTGCCCGGGTGCGTCCTCTGCTGGCCACGGGGGCTGGGCAAGGACACTGGTCCCTCCAGAGACCCTGATGTGTTACAGCAGCCTGAGCAGATTGGGAAATCCAGATGGTAGGAATAAAGGACAAATGACCAGTTATTCCACAAAACATGACAAGAAAAAAGAAGAATGATGGAGGGGGGCTTATAGGATAAAAGGGCTGGGAGACCTGTGACAACCTCCTGGGTGAGTACACTCACTTTGTAAGGGGCAATTGTGAACAACTTTGCAATGGACCGGAAAGATCCCTGGCCTGCGTGGGTCATCCGGTGTGCCCTTGCACTTTGCTGATGCTGTGTGGGCCCTGTCTTTGAGCTATTCAGGCTCTGCAAATTGTAGATGACTAATGGCATTGCCAGCGATTCTTATTGTTGATGCAAATAATCTATAATCAGTCTATAAATCGCCATTGGGGGGAGTTTATTATCTGAGCCAGCTTTGAGGACGATAGCCCGGGAGAAACTACCTTCACCAAGGAAGGAGGCTCTCTGAAGAGGCAGGGCGCACAGAGTGGTTATATACCATCTTGGAACAAAGACTATACATCACATATGACAAGAGCATCTCTTTCACTATGGTCATGAGATGCTTAGCTGGCACAGCAGATCAGTGGTCACAAGGTGAACACAGTAGGTCAGTAATTAATCCTTAGTTTCTGGTAGGAAATGCTTATCCTTAAAGAAATGCTGATATGGGGGCGGCAACATCCCTATCTTTCAGGACATCATTCTTGTCTTTAGGACCTTGTAGATGGGCGATGCATGCTCAACAGGCCACGTCAGGTCTTTCTGGAAAAACAAGGTCAGGCCGAATTAGTTTTAAACCAAATGGCTTCCTCACATGCTCCAAGATATCGTGTTGCTTTTCATTATTCATCCTTATCCACGGCAGTGCAAATGAATGTAGCCTTTGGAACTTAATGGGTTTCCCGCCCACCTTCCCCCCCCCCCCGCCCCAGTGGACAAGGCTAGCTTTGCATCTATCAAGCAAATGAATTTCGACATTCCTGATGGCCTATAGATGCATCTACTCTGAATTCCCCTTTGAGCCAGTTGTAACGTCTTACTAGCTCCCTCATTAATTAATGAGTTAAATAAAAACATCGAAACATGTTCATTTTATATTTGTATGTGTCATCATTTTATCTATTAAAAACTGATTCTGTAACAATTTATATCTTGGTTCAAGCAAGCACCCTGTGAACATTAGAGAATGAGCCGGGAGACAGGAGCACCAATTACATGTGCTGTTGTCAGTGAATTATTGTCCATTTTGTTTAATGTGATAACGGTATTGCAGGTATTTCTAATGCCCTATCTTTTAAAAGAAACACACTAAAAAGTGAAAATGAAAAAAAAATCGTAATTGGTTTCAAAAATCCAGAGTGGGAATAACCAGCCCCTGGGTCACCCAGTTAGAGGTATAGATTGACGTACATGAAACCGCCAGATGCTCATTTTGTAACTGGAAGTGAGATGTGAGGTCAAATCTGCGAGGATGCCCGCCTCCGCTCGGCTCACACCTGGGACCGCGTGTCACTGGAGAGCGACGTGTGTGGTTCAGAACCTCGGGAGGAGCCCCTCCGCTGCGCTAACATTAGGATGGCGAGTACTGTCGTCGTGGGAAGAGAGGCGGTGGAGCCTTTGTTTGGGGACCCTCAAAGCCTGAGCAGACCTTCCCGAGACGCCTTGATGCGCACATCTGAGCGATGCGTGGGAAAATTTGCACAGGGCCACGGAGCAAGTCTAAAAGGACCTCTGAGAAATAAAAAATAATATAAAAGGAGCTCTGTCATTACGCCTCTATGGAGGCCCCAGTGAAACGGCCCTACTTCCAGCGTGTGGATTAAAGTCACATCTCTTGGTTACACCCACGATACTGAGGCCAGGCGACAACCAGCGCCAGCACAGCAAGTGTCAGCAGCATTTCCTGGAGCATGGACCGTCACAGAACAGGAAATTGAAAAGCTGTTCCTCACAGGCAGGGAACCTAAACCAACCAAGGGGGTGAATGCAAAACCCACTAACAGGAGAGCAAAACAGGAAATGGGAGGAAAGCCAAATGGTAGACGAAGTACACAATAGCTGAATTAAACACAAGGGAGAGGCCAGTCACGAAGTCGAATTTAGTGAGGTTTGATCCTGTTAGAATCCCTCTGATGAACTGGGACCGTCCCAATCGGGTCCGTTAGCAGAAAGCAACCCCGAGGACCCAAGGTGGTTCTCCCTGAGTGGTCGAGGGTCAACTCGAGTGCCTAAGGGTGGACACAGCATGTGGCCGGGGCTAGAAGCCCCCTTGGATGTGGCCATTCAAGCTCCCTGCTCTGGAAAACAGCGACCAGACCATGGCTATGACGTGAAGCCCCGCATCCTTGGATCCCACCTGCGGACACCAGGGCCGGGCTGGCGGGAGCCCCTGCAGGATGTGGGGCCCGTGTTCCTCAGCATCACCACTGGACCTTGACCCGAGCAACCGAACTGGACTGAAGGAATGATGGGACCTTCCAGTTCTTGTAGGACTGGCCCCTGCGGACTGAGGAAGCCCCAGGATTCTTGGATAATCCCTGGACAGAGTGGGGCGGTCTCAAGAGAGAACAGACTTCTGCTGATGAGAGAGTGTGGTGTTTGAGAGATTAATCAGAAAAGCGAAAGAGGTCCACATTGTCCAGCGAACTGATAAAATAGCTCGTATTCACTACCACTGACTTTTGAAACAGTTATTACCACCTGCTCTCTGCCAGGCCCCTGCTCTGGACACCAGCTACACTGAGGTGGACAAGACGAAGGTCTAGCCCCTAATAAACCCGGAATATTTCTCAGGAAAGAGAGTCAAGTAAACAGACAGGAATGACAGAATACAACGATTGCCAGGACAAGGCTTGTCTTCCACTTGCTTGTGTTTGGGAGGGGACGATAAACAAAGAGCAAGTAAAATACATAGGATGTTGAGTAGTAATAAACGTCCTGGAAGGAGAGAAAGCAAGGAAAGAGGCAAGAGGGGAGGGAGGGTACACTGCTCTTGCAAACAAGATGGTCACATGGTGACATTTGAGCAGAGATCTATAGGAAGTGAGGGAGTGGGCCGAGCAGTCATGCGGGGGAAGAGGAAACTGCATATGCAAAGGCCCTGAGGCAGGAGAATGCCTGTGTATGTTCCCAATCCAGCTGGGTAGCCAGTGCCAGGAGCTCAGAGAGCAAGGAGGTGGGAGGTGAGAGGGAGGCCAGAAAGATGGCATCATTTCCTCCAATCAAAATGAGGAGCCATCAAAAGGGTTTCGAATAGAAGAATGCCATGCTGTGACTGAGGTTTTCAGAGAACCACTCTGGCTGCTGTGCTGAGAACAGACTGGTGGGAGCGGCAGCAGAGCGGGGAGACAAGTTAGGAGGCTGTTACAGAAATCCAGGACAAGGCGCAGAGTGGCCTGGGCCAGTGTGGGAAGAAGGGGCCAGATTGGGACATATTTCGAAGCTAGACTAGAACCGACGGGATTTGCTGATGATTTAGCGAATGAGAGAAAGAGAGGTGTCGAGGAGGACTCCACATTTTTGTTTTTGTTTTTCTAAATCGGGCTTCTGGAGGTATAGTCTACACAGGGTAAAATTCACCATTTTAATGGATAGTCCTATAAGTTTTGATAAATGCCTCCAGTCCTGTACCCACCACTACAATCAAGATACGGAGCGAGTTCCATTGGTGCAAGGATCCCCCACGCCCCTCGGTGGTCAGTCCTCCCTGGACCCCAGCCCCCGGCTACCCCTGCTCTGGTGTCTGTCCGTCCAGTTCTGTCTTCCCCACAGCATCCTCTAAAGGGAGTCCTACAGCACAGGGCCTCTTCGGTCTGGCTTCCTCCCTGTAGCGTCACGCTCCTAAGAGTCATCAAGTCGTAGGGTGCAGTCTGTTCTTCTTTGCTGCGTAGGATTCTACTGAGTGGCTGGACCACAGTGTGTTTATCTGCTCACCAGTTGAAGGGCACTGGAGTTGTTTCCAGTTTTGGCCAATTCTGAATAAAGCTGCTATAAAGATTTGCAGAGGGCTTTTTGGGTGAAGGTGTTTTCTTCTCTGTTGGGTAAATCTTAGGAGTAGGGTTGCTGTGTGTATGCTAAACTTTACAAGAAAGAGCCCGTTCTCCCCCAGAGCTGTACCGCTTTGCGCTCCCGCCAGCTGTGGGGCGAGTTCCAGCGGCTCTGCGTCCTCGCGGACACTTGGCCTTGTGGGCGCTCAGTCTTTCAAACTGAGCAGTTGGCAGGAGGGATCCTTGCCTTTTGCTGAGATGGGAAACGCTGCCAGTGGAGCAGGTCTGGGAAGGAATATCAAGATTCATTTTGGGTCATGTTAAGGTCGAGATGTCTATACAGTATTTACATGGGGATGTTGGGTAGTCAACGGGACCTAGTGCTCTGGAGTCACCATCTATGGATGGGGTATAAACCACGAAGCCAGCTGGTATCACCCAGGGAGCGAGCATTAGCGGGTGAAGTTGGGGAGAAGAAGCCCCAGTGCCGATCTTGGGGAACCCATCGTTTAGACGTGGGAGGATGAGGAAGAGCCAGCAAGGCAGGCTTTGCTCTGAGAACGATTATTCCCCCTCAGCACGGGTGGAGACAGCCGCACCCCTGCAAACCGTGATTTGTCCCGTTTGCCTGTGTGTGATTGAGCAGCTGCTGGCAGGAAATCAGACGCACGGGCCCAGTGAGGGGACATTTCCATGAGCAACTTTGTGATACTGTGAGCACAGCCATCTGGGCACAGGTAACGAAGTGTGGCTCAGAGCTGGGAAAGCCCTTCTCTCCACCTCCACGTGGGACCCCGCGCAGCCCAGAAAGTCTGAGGAGCCTGGGGAGATGGTGCCCTTGGCATGGAGACTGGTGAGTTCATGAGGGCTCCATCAGCAGGGGCCATGGCAACACTCCTTCCAGTGCCTTCCTGGGCAGCAACACCGACTAGGAGATTTCGAGCAGGAAAGGTGAGAAAGAAAAGACTTGTTCTTGAATAAGCGTGACACAAAAACCTGGGGACGCTTGAAACTAATAGAGGCACTCTTTGAAAATTTAAAATTCTTGTGGGCAGGTATGAGCTCAAAGCCTTCATAATTTGGATAATTTAAATGTGATTGTACTGATGAGATCCGACATACTGTTTCTACAATAACAAAAAGAATCTTCTGGAAAAAAACCAAAAAGTTTTCTATAAATCTAAAACAGAAGGTTTGAAGCAGGTATGTTAGATGGGAATGCATTTAGCTGCAAGTCAAAGAAGATCTGACCAACAGTGGCTTAGAACCACACAAAAAGTGTAGATGGAAGCAGCTGTCTAGGACTGGGCAGCACCTCAACCATGTCCTCACATCCATGGCTTCTAGATCTTTGTTCACTGTCATTTTAGCACAACTTGTAGCCTCATGGTGATAAAATGACTGCTGAAGTTTAAGCATTATATCTGCATCCAAGACTAGAAGAAAGAGGAAGGTGGGAAAGGGTGATGCCAGCTGAATATGACCCTTTCATCAGGAAAAAACAAAATCTTCCCAAGAAACCACCCATCAGACATCTGCTTCCATCTCATTAGCCAACATTCAGTCCCATAGGTACTTGTGACCATGTGGAAGAATTGAGAAGTGAGCATTTAGCTTTTCCAGTCTCTAAGGTGGGGGAAGCAAGGGAGGGGTGTTGGAATGGGTGTTGCCTTAGCCAACCAAAGGAGTCCGCCACTGCGGGAAGTCATGCAGTTAAAAGCGGGTTTTACACACTTGCTCTGGACGCCAAGTGGAGAAGGGGGAGGTCCCAGGCATGGGAATGAAAGTCTCAGGGGTTAAAGATTTGAGGAAGGAGCAGTGTGGAGGAGCAGCAACCAGACCTCACAGCCTGCAGCTAAGACGGTTCCTGCTATAATGACATCTGTCAGTGTGGCCAGATGATCCCCACCCCTGCCCTTGGGGAGGTGAGGAGAGCTCTGCAAAAGGCTGTTCCACGTGGGAGGTCAAGGTGAGTGGAGACTTCTGCCCGGGAGCCCAGGATGCACTGTTGGCTCCATTCCCACTGGGCCCCATGGGACTTCCCCTTGAGGAACAGCCAGGCAGGCCCAAGGGTCTCTGTCTGCAGCCCCCACAGGCAAGTGGTGTCACTGGAGCCAGAGCAGTGAGCACCACCGGCAGAGTGGTCCAGACCCGGGGCATGTTCCTGGGTACAGCGCCAACCAGGGAGCAAAGGGGCCTCTCTGTGATCCTGGTGTGGGCCCTGCCAGGGCTGGGCTGACTGCATTTCCACTTCCTGGGCCCCCCACTCTGCTCGGGGAGGAGTCATTGGCTGACCTGCCACACTTGGGAGCCAGGTGCCAGCTCCCGACTCCAAGGCCCAGCCTGCCTCTCGAGCTCATAGAGGAGAGCGGAAGGGTGCCCTCTGCTTGGGGGCTCCCTGGAGGCTCATCTCCCAACTCAGAGGAAACCCACCCTCACCCGGGAACGTCCTGCCATCTACAGGGCAACTTCTGCACCCCTGCAGATGTTCCTAGGCATCACTTTCCCAGGGGCTTCTGTCAGGAGGCCATTTGAGAGTCCTCTGCTTATTGAAGGGGAGGGAGAAGGTGGGGTGAGAAACAGGCAGGCATGGGGGAAACCGAGGGACAGAGAGTGAGAGGCAGGAAGGAGGAGAAACAACAGGGGGAGGGAGACGAGAGAAGAAACGCAGGCTGGAGCGGCGCTGAAGGCGAGAGAGGAGGGAGAAGTAGAGCGCCAGGTCACCAGGGCCGAGGTCACGGACGGGAGGGGCCGGGCCCTCACCTGTTACCCACTCACTCCCCAGGCTGGTCCCAGGTGAGCAGGAGGCCAGTTTAGTGTTTGTGTTTTAATAAAACCACCCCCGCATCATTTACTGTGATCTGGGAACAACATAAGCGTAATCCAAACAATAGGAACAAACCGTCCAGAACCGTCCTCCGGAAACAGGACACCAACCAACCACCCACGAAACCTGTGCCTCCTTCTCCAAACCCCCTTCACTGGCCATTTCTGGTTAGAGACACTGTAGCAGAGTCATCCTCTCTCTTTTTTAGCATGACTGGATCCAGTTGGTTTCTCGACTCTGTTTTAGAATGAATCTCTTTTGTGTGAACCGCTTAGAGGTTCATACTCACCACACGGACGACCCCACCCTCGATGGGCGTTTGCCCCTGTTGCAGGGAAGCCCAGCTGGGCCAGGACAGGGCTCCAGGTCCGGGAGGGGGCAGTCCCGGGCCCTGGGAGGAGGGACAGTGCTGGTCCAGGAGACCAGAGGCCTGGCTGCAGAGGAGTGGGTGTGGGGAGGGCAGGATGATGTCCTCGCGGCCTGGGACGCCGCTGTCACCCCCATCCTTGTGGGGGCAGGCGAGGTGACTCAGGCCTGTGATGCAGCAGGGCCTAAGGACCTACTGTCTCACTGTTTTGCTCCTTCCTCCGCAGGGAGGATTCGGAGAACCGACCATGAATCACCTGGTGAGTCAGCTTCTGGAGGTGCCGAAGCGTGGCTGCCTCGGCCCAAATCCAGGAGACACGGCTTTGAGGGGAGCGGGGAGGAGGTACCCCACTCTCATACGGGTGGGTTTCTCCTAGCCAACCCTGTTCTGGAAACGCAACAGGCGCGGCCCTGCAGCCCCCACGCCCTCCCGCCCTCCACGTGGCCCAGCTGGGTCTCGCAGGCCGGCCTCTGGGTCGGCCGCTGGGTCTCCCGCCTCCTCTCCATTTGGCCGGCCTGGTGGGAGGGGAGTACAAAAGAGAAGTGCAAAGGCCGCGGGCTGGGATGTTGAACCCTAGGTGGGCAGGACATCCAGCTGTCCCCATTTTAACCCCAAATGGGCCTCTGCTTCCCAATGTCCCCACATCCGAGAAAAAACAAGAACTGGGGAATAAATAATTTATTGAAGTTGGAGGAATAAATAAGATATGTGGGCGGGGTTACAAATAACTGTAAAAATTATTAACATGTATTTACCCGAAGGCGCTCCGGGCGCCGGGGGTGGAGCCTCAGCCCGGGGGCGGGGCGGGGGCGGGGCGGGGGCGGGGCCTCCCGGGGAGGCGGTCCGGCGCCGGCCCGCGGGCGCCCCCCGGAGGTAGATGGCTTATTTACAACGGAGGAAACGCCACGTGGTCAGGCGGCTGGGGTGTCCCAGGCCGCCCTGTCCCCCTAGATTCCTAACCCAGACGGCCCTGGACGGCCCTCGGAGCGCGCAGCGCCCTTGGAGCCCGTCCTCGGCGCCCCGCGAGCCCGCTCCCCTGCGAGCGCCCACGGAGTTGCACCCCTTGCACGGTCTTCTGCACCCAGGAGCGGTGGGCAGTCAGGCTGATGTAGACGCCGGGCCGGTTGCGCTCCGCACAGCCCTCGCCCCAACTGATGATGCCTGCCAGCAGCCAGGTGCCGTCGACCTGGCACATCAGGGGGCCCCCGGAGTCTCCCTGCGGAGAGGAGGAGAGGTTAGGGACCCACGTGGGGCAGGGAGTGGGCAGATTCCAAGACCTGCACGGCGCGTGGCAGACGGTTCCCTTCGCGGAAACCCGTTTCTCCATCCTAGAGGCCCTGCACCCGAACTCCACACTGTGCGAGGCCTTCTCCCTCACAGCCCATGAGGCAGGCAGTTTTGTTATTTGTTTTACAGATGGGGAAACTGAGGCTCAGAAAGAAGAACTGGCTTGGCCAGGCTGGCCACCGTGGGCAACAGAGGAGGAATTGCAGCCGGGGCCTTAGCCGCCCAGCCACAGTGTTGACCATGACACTGTGTTGCTGCCCTCTACCGTGATGACCCGGCTGGAGCTGCTCTGGGGCCGGGTCTGGGACCCCTCAGGAGAGTGCAAGCTGTCTGCGAGTGGGCTCTGGCACACCTGAGACACTCAGGGTACCTTGGAACAAATGGATGAATGGCTGAGGCTGGGCTCTGAAGGCTTCTAGTGGGCCCATTGGGTCACAGCTGATTCTGGGGGGAGGCCTGGCGAGCTGTGACACAGCTCAGTGGGATGGGGTGGGGGGGAGAAAGTGGGGTGCTCACCAGACAGGCATCTCGCTCCCCCTCCAGGTAGCCGGCGCACAGCATGTCCTCTGTGATGGCTCCCTGCCCAGCTCCCCACCAGTACAGGCGGCTGCAGATTTCTGAGTCAATGATGGGCACCTTGAGCTTCTGCAGAGTCTGTGGGTGGTGCAGGGGCACTGGGAGAAGGGAGAAGAGAGTCAGGCTTGCGAAGTTCTCCTCCTGGTTGCTTCCACTCCCCTCGGGCTTTTCTCAAAGGCTAAGGGATCAACTCTGCCGGGCTGTCCCCAGATGCTTGTGGAAAACCCAGATTCCATAGCTCCACCTCTGGACCTCCTGAATTGGAACACGAACGTGCAGACAGACATTCTGCATCTTTAACAAGATCTCTTATGCCCAGGAAATGGTTAGAATCAGCAGTCCGGGCTTTTCCTGTCTCAGGCTCTATGCTATGCAGCATGGGGACAGCTACAGGTTCAGTGTTCGGTAAAGGACCACACAAGGTTGACTGTTATCAGGACTTGAGAAATCCCCCTCGCCCTGCCCTGGGCTGGTCTGTAGACCCTCCCCAGCCCATAATTCCAGCTCTCACAGGAGCCCCTAAAGATGCCCATGGGGAGGCTGGCTGCAACTTCAGAGTCAGTGGGGTCCCTAGACCCCCAAACCAGTGTCATTTCTCTTAGTTCGTCTGGAATCTGGTGGCGTTTTCTCACACTTTGTCCTTTCTTAGTCAGTCTCTCTCTATCATCTATCTCTCTCTCTTTCTGATTTTCTTCCTCTTACTTTGTCTAATCTGCTTTGTGTTTCTAGATGATTTCCAAACCTCCACACTTGGCTTGACAGATTTTACGGGCCTGGAGGCTGCGTTTCCTCCTGGGAATTTTGCCTGCAGTTGTGGCATGCCGCCACCAGAGGGCGCCTGTTCCCGCTTTGGAGTCTTAGGGCCGTTTTCATGTTCATCTCTCAGCTTGGCCCCACACCTGCCTCCTTTCAGCCACTCCTACATCACTTAATAGCTTCGTTGATCTGGCTGTTGTTGCCTCAGAACACAGCCCAAGATCCCTTTTAACCAGAAATGACCTAAAATTGTCCACCTAGATTTCTGTGACTTCACATCTCTGGATTGCAGCCTTTTCTTCTGTCTCTAGCTGGCTGGGCCTCTGGCCTCCAGCCGTGGCCCCCATGGTACCTATCTCTCTAAGTGTCCGCGACCCTCGGTCCCCATCCACCCCCAACCGCCTGGTGGGGAAGAAGCCGCACCTCCGTCTTGGACACTCCCCCAGCCTGCAATCCAGCAGTCTGTGTTCGGAGGGAGATGGACAGAGGAGTCAGGCAGGCAGATGGGCAGGATTCGCTCAGAGAACTGGATGGGGTGTTCGAGGCGCACCAGGGCAATGTCTGCCCGGGAGCCCTCCTTCCAGGAGTACACGGGGTGGGGCTGCACCCAGGCGACACCCACCTCCTGGGATCGCGAGCCCGGGTTCCCCAGCTGCCAGGCCCCCAGCAGCACGGAGAACTGGAGTGGCTTGTTCATATTGCTAGAAGGAAAAGGGAAGAGGGTTGGGTTAGCCAGGAGCCACAGGTGGCCAGAAGGGGTCTGGGAGGGGGTGTCTGGGGGAACAGCATGTATGTGAACGCCCCCGCAAAGCAAAAGAGGCTTCTGGGCAGAAGGAGGGTCTCTCCTGAGGGGCCCCGAGACTGGACCGAGGCCTGGAAGCCAGGGCCATGTGGGAAACCCAGGATGGGGGACAGGAAGCCTGAAGAATCAAGTGGAGGAGCCAGCCGTGCTTACCCTTTGAAGCAGTGGGCGGCAGTGACCACCCAGCGGCTGGTGAGCAGGGAGCCCGCGCAGTGGTGAGTCCCATTCTTCTGGATGCTCACGACCCAGGGCCACTCAGCATCGGCGCTGTCCTCACCGCCCACGATCCTGTTCAGCTGCTGCGGCTTCCCACAGGCCGGGGGGGCTGTTGGAGGAGGGTCCTGTGTTCTGTCGTCCCCTCGGGCACCACGGCCTTCACCTTCCAGCTTCCCTTCACCCACCTCCAGACTCCAGACCCACCTCCCGGACTGGGGCCTCTGCTCGCAACCTACCCACCTCCCTGTGGCTCCCTCTCCCTCCTGCCCCACACCTGCCCCATCCTTTGCTATTTCTCCCCAGCGGCCCCCCGCCCCACCCCCACCCCACCTCCACCTCTGCTCTCCTCTCTGGCTGGCCTTGCCCCTCCACTAGGTTCTCAACCCGCCCACTTCTCTTTTCCTTTAGCTTCTCAGGCCTCACATCTCAAGTCTCTGCTCCATTCTCCAGGCCTCTTTTCCTGCCTCTCCAACTCCACCCTCGTACCCCAGCACCCCCTTCTGACCTGCCCCCCACAGACAGACACATGGACACTGCCCTCCACTTCAGGCTTCACCCCCTCCCCTCAAGGCAGCTCCTGCTCACCAGGTGTGTAGGCAGCATCGAGGGTGGCTGCGGAGAGGAGAAGGGAAGTGTCAGTCCAGTGGAAAGGAACCCCCAGTGCCCAGTGGAGAGGGGCCCCCAGTGCCCAGAGGCCCTCCCCAGTGGCTCACAGCTCTGACCCCTCGAGGCATCAGGGCGGGGCATTTCCTGGAGCCGGGGTAGGGCGGACTGAAACCTCAGGCCCTCGCTGGAAGCTGTGCCTTACCCTCCCACCAGCTTCCTGTCCAGCCTGTGCCCGCACCACATCCGCCTGCCTGGGGGATGAGGGACCAGCTCCTGGGGCGTCTCACACTGAGGGTAAGAGTTGGGGAGCCCACCTACCCTCTCAGGCATCTCCCCCCCAGACCTGCGTCTGTGGCCCAGACCCCTCACCTCCAGGCCCAAGGCCTGGATGCTGCTGCCCCAGGATTGAAACGTGCAGACCCAAGTGACAGGAGGGAGGGAGATGATGAGGATGATGAAGATGATAAATAACCACCAGAGCCGAAGAGGATTGAGCCTCACTGTGCGCTAGGCCCTGTCCCTAGCGCCCGCTGTGCTGTGCGTCTAATCCTCACAGCTGCAGAGGCAGCCGAGGCACGGAGCCGTCAGATAAGAGAGAGAGGGAGAGCGAGGAGAGCAGGAGAAAAGGAGCTGAGCGGGGAAAGGAGACTGGATTCAGGGAGGACCTGGAGGGAAGGCGGCTGGGTCGAGAGGGCGGGCAGAAGTGATCCTGGAGGGGCAGAGACGGAGGCGCAGAGGAGGGAGGGGCCGCAGGTCCTCGGGACTCACCTATGGAAGCCAGAAGCAGCAGGGGGGTCAAGATCCTGAGACAGCCCCCACCCAGGGCTGGGGGAGTTCTGGAAATCGCCATGGCGGGTAGGGGTGGGAGCACAGCTGGCCGGGAAGCTGGGCTGGCCACGACAGGAGTGTGCAGACCTGCCTGCAGGTCGCCCCAGGTTTTATCCTGAGAGGCGGAATGCCGTCGGACCAGTCCCCCGAGTGATGGCTCAGTCCCTGCCACCCGGGCTGTAGGTCACGGGGAGGGGGTGGGGCTGCGGGGAGGAAATGAGCCGTTAGGGGGTCTGGGGGCTCTAGCTGAGACCCCTTCCTAGGGTCTGGATCAGTGGACTCAGGCCTTTGGATTTGGGACTCAGGACCCCGGCTATGGGCCCAGGATCCGGCCTCTGGAGAGGCAGGCGAGGCGACCTGGGCCCAGTGGTCTAGGCCATGGCCTTGACATTGACTTGGGGGGGGAGGTGTAGCAGAGAAGGGTCCCCACGGCTTGAAAGAAAGGGGTTCCGAGTGTGGAAGGCAAGGCGCTCAGACCCCAGGGCCTGGGTCTCAGGTGTGGGGTGTTGGGGAGGCCCCAGGGCCTTGGGGAGGTGGGGGCTGCCCTAAGACTCAGTAACGGCTCCTGCCTCCAGGGGCCTCTGGCTACCCTGCCATGACTCAACGGGAAACCTGGGCCAGTCCGGGGCTCCGGGATCCCGTTAACCTACTTCCCGGAAAGCTGTGAATCAGGCCCCCAGTGGCCTCGCCATCCTGGGCTGCCTTCCTGGGGGCCCTGTCACTCAGATGCCCGATGACTCACCTTCACCTGGGCTCTGGGGAAGCCTGGGCAGAGCCAGCCAGGTGCTCAGGGGGCTGTGACTGATGCAGCTGCCCTGGAAGGGCTGGGGTACTCAGTCCTACACCCCACCCCAGCTCCTGGGACCCCCCCCACAACTCCCCCTAGGGGTCAAAGGGCCACTGGGCTGCACTGGCAGTGATGTGGAACATGAGGTGGTTCCCCTCAGAGCACCCCCTTGCCACGGTCAGGTCCCCCTGACTCAGTGCCCTACCCTCAGGACACCCCCACCCTGCTCAGGAGGAGCCAGTTTCTTTCTCCAAGAAAGACTATGCATCTTTGTCCCTTCCTTCATTTAATCAGCAGACCTTGTGCTGGGCCCTTCCTACATCTGGGGAGGCAGAAATCACCTCCTTTAATGCTCAGATTCCCTTATTGTTAGCACATTCTGCAGATGGGGAAACTGAGTCCACTTAGGGGGTTTAGTGACTTGCCCAAGATCCCCCAGCTGGTGAGTGGTGGGGCCTGGATTTGAACCCAGAATCTGGAGACAAGCGACTGACAGAGACTCAGTGGAGCCCCAAGGAGCTCGGTCCAGTGGACAGATGATTATCACCCAGGGTCCTACTGATGGGGTGCTGGGGCCTTGGGAGCCTGGGGAGGCACCTGACCCTGGCGAGGGGCCAGCAAAGGCTGCCTAGAAAAGGAGGACCTCGAAACGGAAGCCTGGAGAGCAAGCTGGAGTTGACCTTGCAGAGGCATGTGTATGGGGGTCAGCAGAGGGGAGATCCGGCGCTGGGCTCAGAGGAGAGAGGGAGTGAGTGCCCCGTGGGGCTGGGGTGCAGACAGACGGGGTGCTGGGAGGGGCTGGGGGCTGCAGCAGGTGGATCCTCACTGTACCCCGCCCCCCCCACCCCCCCGCCCCCAGGCAGACCGCCACAGCTTCTCCTGAGCTCCACAGCTTGGTCAGCTCCTGTTCTGCTGGGTTGGGGGGATCCCAAGCTGCCCACCTTCTTGGGCTGTGAGGGGTTGGGTGGTGGCAGGGCTCCAAGAGTCTGCAAGAGTCAGTCTCCCTGCACCAAAAAGGACCATTGGTGTGTTTTCCTGGCCCCTGCTTCATAGGGAGGGCAGGAGGCACTCAGGGTTAAACTGCAGGCCAGACCTACCCCATTGCTCCTGCCCCATCACGCAAGGACAGGCCCCTGCCCCACCACCCAGGGACAAGCCAAAGATGGGACACAGGAGCCCTCAGCAGCCCCCAGCTGATGCATTATTCTATCCCAGGATGGGGGTAGGGAAACTGCAGGAAAACAGCGGCCAAGGTGATGGCAGTTTCCACGGGGCCCGCATCAGCAGAAATGCCAGCTAGGTTGGGGCAGGGCACGCCCCCTCCTCACCTGCTCACTCTCCTGGGTCTGCCTCTGTGCCCCATGGCTGGCCATGCTTCTCATGCTCCCCCAACCCACTCCCTTCCTGAAACTAAGGTGAATTGGCCTCCCCAGTTCACTCAACAGGCGTTTATTTGGCACCTGCTGTATGCCAGGCCCTGTGCCAGGTGCCAGGACATGATGGTGAATAAGACAGGTCATACTCTCAGGCAGGAAGCATCTCCCTGGGGTGGGAGGCAGATGAGCAAGTAATGTCAGCAAGGTGTTGTGGGGGTGGGCACAGAGGCCGTGGGACTGGGGAGGGAACAGGGGAGAGGGGTGTGGGTATGGACCCTAAAGTTGGGTGCTGTGTGCTGCGACCCCTGAGGGGAGGGATGGTTTGAGGAGACTTCTTGTGGATCCTCAGGATTTAGGTTGGTACCTGGTACACACTGGGTCTCGACGGATGCTTGTTGAATGAATAAATGAGCATGGACGAGGTGAGTCTGAGGGATTCCACTGGGGACCAACTGCTCCAACCTCCTGCCTCTCCAGTTTCCTCTCCGTTCCAGCTTTTCCTGCCTTTTGTAAGACTTGGATTGCTGCCCAGGTGACCCAAGGGGTAGGCATGTGCCCCAAGATATTACTGTCCCCAAGATGGTGGCCAGGAAGAGGGCCCCAAGGAGAAGGGCTTGGTAGGAGGCAGAGGAAGTCTGGAAAAGCCAGCAAAGACTTCCTGGCACAAGTCCTGGGCAGGAGTCCCCAAGACCGGCTCCCCAACACCCAGGCAGTGCAGACCCAGGTGTGATTCAATATTCATTCAACTAACTCCTTACTGAGCGCCCGCTGGGCACCCTGACTCAGCAGCTCTTCACCAGGCACGAGATGGATGGGCTGCCCCCCACCGCTGTCCGCTGCTCAGTGTCCCTGCCAGGCCACCCCAGGGCCACTGATGATTTCACGGCGAGGTGTGCCTGATGGCTAGGGCTGCAGAGGCATCGCATGCTTGCAGCTGGAGCTGGCCATGCTCACCACAAAGAAGGGCCTCACCGACCGCATTTCAGAGGTGAGTGCCGGGGTCAGGCCAGACACCTGCACGGGGCAACCACTCATCATCCGACCGAAGTCTCCCAGCACCCACCATGTGCCAGGCGCCACCCTGAGAGCTGAGGATACAGCAGTGGAGGAACCGAGACCCATCCTGGTCCCCAGGAAGGGCAAACGCAGAGGCTCAGGTGGATGGGGCCACCAGATCCCAGTGGCAAAGGAGAGATATGAAGGCTGAGGGGGCTGGCTCCGCAGGCTGGGCCTCCCTGTGGAGGTGACATGGAGTGGGCTCTCGAGGACAAGTCGGGGACACTAGGAGAAGAGGTGAGGAGAGCGTTCCAGTGTGAGGGACCAACCGGCTCGGGGCACAGGGACAGGGTGCTCCGGGGCCTCCCCTTACAAAGGGGTCTGCTTAAGGGCAGGGGGAGCGGCTGACGGCTCAGCAGAATGCGCTGCGGGTCCACCTGGATCAGAGGTGCAGGGAGGGGCGAGAAGAGACGGGCGGGAGGCAGCGTTGTGTCCTGGTGAGCCTGGGGCAGGGACTCCCCGGGCCACCATGGAGCTGGAGAGATGTGGATGGCAGGTGCCCGCGAGCAAGGCAGGTAATGTAGTGACAACCGTCCAGGCGTCTGGTCACCCTAGGCAGCGCCTCTGTCCGGACCTGCAGCCGAGGGGTTCGGCTCTCACTGCGAGTGGGGGGAGGTCAGCATGGCATTGTAGGCTCAAGGGCCCCGTGGTTGGAGATTTGGGGAAAGCAGGAGGTAAGAGCCCAGGGTGCTCTGACCTCTAAGGTCTTCAGCATCCCTCTGATCCCGAGAGAGGGACTGAGAGGAACCCAGCAGAGCGCGATGACAGTGTGGGACCTGCTCTCTCCTCTGGGGTATAGATTTTCATGAAGTCCTGGCCCTGGCTCTGAGGCTGCAGGCTGTTTGCTGCGAGGAGAGGCCGGTCCCTCTGAGCTGGGGAATGGGGAAGACAAGTCCTCAGGGAAGCTGGGAGCCTGTGGGAGCCCACTCTGAACCCCAGGGGCCCCCGAGTCCTCTCGGCTCTAGCAGGGTGTTCTGAGACAGGAGCTGCAAACCAGCAGTGGAATCCAGCCCTTCGGCGGGTTTTGTTAGACCTGCAGGGTTGTGTTTGTTTTTTTCAAATTGGGCAAATCCACACATTTTTAAAATCTGAATTTTGACTAATGCTGCTGTGAACATGAGTGTACAAGGATCTGCCTGAGTCCCTGCACACCCATGCTCACAGCAGCATGATTCACGGTAGCCAAAAACGGAAACAACCCAAGTGTCCCTCACCAGATGAATAGACGACGTGTGGCCCATCCACACACTGGAATATTATTTGGCCATGAAAAGGAATGAGGTACTGACATAGGTGGCAATATGGAGGAACCCTGAGGACATGAGGTTCAGTGAAATAAGCCAGACTCAAGACGACAAACACTAGGTGATTCCACTCCTATGAGGTCCCTGGAGGAGTCAAACTCACAGAGACAGAAAGTAGACTGGTGGGTGCCAGGGCTGCCGGCGGTGGGTGGGGAGTGAGTGTCGAGTGGGCAGGTGTGGAGTTTGGGAAGATGAAAAAGCTCTGGAGACGGATAGTGGTCATGGTTGTACAACGCTGTGAATGTGCTTAATGCAACTGAATCGTACACTTAACGGTTAAAATGTTAAATCTTATGTATATTTTACTACAACTGAAAAAATGAAAAAAACTGAACATCCACATTTTCGTGAACATCAAAATCTGTGGCAACACTGGGCCCATTGGGCTGCATGGCCCAGATTGTGGCTCTGCCCCGCCTGCCCACCCCCACTCTGCGACACCTGCTAGGGCACTGGGTCTTGGGGCATCTCCTGCTCTTGCAGCACAGGGCCTGGGACAGCACAGAAGCCCCATCCCCGACTCAGGTGACTCAAGTTAAGCTCCCAGAGCAAGCCGAGCGCTCCAAAGCAGCCAGGTAAAACAGTAGCTTCTTCCTCCAACCTGAGCCTCAGTTTATCCATCTGTGAAGAGGATCAGTCAGCACCCCATGCCTGTCGGGACCACGCGAGCAAGGGCTACTCGGGTGTGAAGAGCTGGCAGCCTTGCACGGCTGAGTGCCCATTGAGCAACGGGCCAGGCTGTGCTCGTCTGCAGGCAGGGTTTTCCGAGGCATCATAATGGTTTTCAGGAACCCAGCCTGGCTGGCCCCAGGGACATTGGAGGACACTGCTCACGGCTGGTGTTTAGTCACCTTCCCGCAGGGACGTCCTTCCTGTCGAACCACACTCCTGAACTGTCCTGGGAACCAGGATATCACTGGGGCTCCCTGCCTCTTGGAGACTTGAGTCAAACTTGACTTCAGTCCTGTCCCAGGCCCCGGGTCCCTCTCGGAGCCCTCCCCACAGCTCCCATGCCCCTGGGCCTCACATTTTCCTCTGCCTCTGCCCAGGCTCCTCAAGGCCTTCTCAGTTCAGCCCATCCCAGCTCTGCCCCGTCTCCCTTTCACAAGAAACCCAGCCTCACACAGCACGCATGCCGAGTCCCTTCCCCATCTTCTAGCTGGCCAACCCTGGGCTGGGTGGTCCAGGCACTCCCCACCTAAAATTCTGGGGAATAAAATGTTCTCCATCTTCTAACAGCATTGCCTGTCCTCTGGACATTTCCTTAATGGGAGCTGAGCATCCCCCTCCTTGTCCAGCCTTCCTTCTCTGGTCTTAGGGATCCCTTTTCCCCAGTCCCTTCTTCAACCCCATACTCTCTAAACGCAGAGCGCCCCGCTGTCTAACTCTTCGAAGGCTGGACTTCTAGGGTCCAGGTGTCAGCTAGGTGACTCCACGTCTTCACTTTGGCTAATGTCTTCCTGGAATACAGAGCGTTATTGGTTCTTGTGGTCCACCAAGACCTTCAGGCATTTTTTTAGCTGTACTTACACCATACCTTAATAATGGTCTCTCTCTTTCTCTATGGCAGGTCTCTATGTGATCTTCCTGCAGAGTTTCCCTTCCACAGCTTAGAGCACTCTCCTAGGGTTTCTTCACAACCTTCTCCTCCTTCGGAAAAGTTGCCGCACACTGAAATTCCTAATCACATTTTCCCCAGTGACTCCTATTGTTATGGAAAAAGCCCCACCAGGCTGGCTGGGAATCTTCGAAGACAAAGGTGATCAGTCTTCCTACAGAAATGTCACTGGACTGTTCACTCTGGGGGCCAGAACCCCTCACGCTCACTCCCGACTTCCCAGTCTACATGCTCCTTCCTCTGGCGGATGGAAAACCCTTTCTATTGCCCCCCCCCCCACCTCCACAATAATTTTCTCCTCATGTCTGGCTAATTAAATTGATCACAGGTGAGTGTGGAGCCACTTTCTGCCTTGTCTGTTTGTTTCCCTTTAAAATAACATGTTTATTAAAGGGATGTGTTAACACAGGCTCCTACTGGCTAGCAAGAGCTGTTTAAGTTTTCAGGAATTTCGCAGTGGTTGACATCACATGAGCATCTTGAAATCGCCATGCCTGATGGGACAGTTTACATCACGAAATCAGCAAATGCTACAAAATGGGTCTTTTAGCCCCTAGATAGCCCGCTGTGAAATATTGACCCGCACACCCCTATCATCCACCACGTGACAGCATATTCTAAAGCCAGACTCTTCAACACCGGAGCACATTCCCTGCCTCCACCAAGGACCAACTAGAACCACACTCCATGGCACTGAGGGATCAGTCTGGAAGGACCGCACTTCCTCCTTGGCCAGGAAGCAGAGAGATGAGCTCCAGACCGGGAAGGGCCGAGCCCAGATGGAGCCTGGCAGGAAGGACAGAGGGAAATGGGCAAGCTGGCTGAACTGACTGGCTGGGCACCCATCGCCAGGCTGGGCAGCTCCCAGCACTCTTGGTGACACATCAGTGACTCGAAGACCCAGGAGAGAGGGCAGGACCTCAGGGTTGTGAGGTCAGAGGTCATGGCCAAGGGCTCATGGAGAAGTGACTGACTGCACGGGATTACCCACACTGGGGGGCAGGTGCAGAAGGAGGGGCCCCAGTTCAGCTCCTGAGGTGAGCCGGACACAGAGCAGGGATCTGCAGGGCCCCTTGGCCCTGCCTTTGCAGGTTCATCCTGAGCCATGACCTAGTGCCGAGGTGATCTGGGTGGCCAAGTCATGCCAGGGGAGAGGAAGCATGGAGAAACTAGCTCCGGCCTCCCCCACAGGGTGGAGAGCTGCCTTCAACCACGTTCCTCCTCCACCTTCATCCTTCTAGGGAAATGAGTGATGGTGCTAATCACTGCTAATGAATGGCTTCTGGGTAAGTCAGAGTGCAGAGCGTTTCTCCAGCCAGGAGAACAGACAGCTCTGGGGCAAGAGGCACAGGCGTATGGGCTGTCAGGCAGCAGCTGGGACTGGGACGCCCCCCAGTGCTCGGGACCTGGGAGAGAGGCCCAGAGAGCCTGGTGGAGGTCCGAGGCCCCCACTCCCACTCCCACAGCTGTTCCTTCAAGTCCTAGTCTGGGTGCTGGCGACTTGGACTCCCAGCAGGCATCTCAACCTAGGACATCTGGAAGCCAGACACTCACCCGGCCCCTCATCTCAGAAAGTGACCCCAGTTCACCCAGGTGCTCAAGCCATATGCCTCAGAGTCATCCTCGATTCATCCTTTTCCTCCCCACCCACATCAAATTGAAAAGGAAAAACTACTTCTCGGTACTCTTCAGAATACTTCTGACCCCAGTTGAGTGGATTTCCCACACCAGGCCATTCTCCAGTTCTCTGTGGACACTGACTGAGTGTCCTGCAACTTAACTCCATTCCGACACTAACTGGAGTCAGTACTGACCCACAGATTCAAGGGTCAGTCCCACCAGACGGCCCCCACTTCAGATGCCAATGGCAGGTAACGGGTCCTCAGGTTACCCACAAACTTCTGTCCAACTTGGCTATAAATCAGGAGCTCCCAAGACCCCCTCCTCAGGTTTGATAATTCACTAGAAGGACTCACAGAACTCAGGGAGATACGTTTTACCAGTTTATTACATAATAAAAGATACAGATGAACAGCCGATGAAGAGGGACCTAGGGCAAAGCCCAGTGGGTCCTGAGTGCATGAGCTCCTGTCCCACGGAGCCGGAGCACCACCCTCCCAGCACGTGGATGTGCGCACCAGCCTGGGAGCTCTCTGAACCCGGTTCCTTAGGGATTTTTATGGAGGCTACATCTCGTAGGCATGATGGATTATTAACTCAATCTCTAGCACACGCACCCACCCCCAGAGGATGTGAGACAGGGCTGAAAGCTCCAAGCTTGGTCTGTCAGGTGACCAGCCCCCATCCAGGAGACATCCACATCCCACCAAGAGTCACCTCATTAGAAAGAAAGATGCTCCTATCACTCAGGAAATTCCAAGGGATTTAGGAGCTCGGGGTCAGGAACTGGGGGCAGAGACCAATATATATATTACACATATTTGAAGTGTAAGTGCCTGACGTTCAGCTTTGGATTGCCAAGGCATCCATTTCGAAGACATCCGTCTCAAATAAATAGATTGCCAGCCGTGTGACACAGCTACTAGCTAACAACTAGATAAGGAGCCAGGCTGCCCCACCCAGGGAGGTCCCCTTTCAGAAACCCCTGGGCAACCTAGATAGCTGACTGCTTGAGGGACCCCACTTGTCCCTTCCTGCGCCCTAATGCCCTCTCTTAGGTTTTGAATTCGCCAATAGAGTGAACCTGCAAAACCGCAGCCTCTCTCTCCTTGGACCATAATACGGGCAGAGCTCCCTGGTCCACACTCTCCCCTCTCCCCTACAACCTTGCTGTGTGGCCTCCAGGACCCCTGAGAAATAAATCTGGGTTTTTTTTCCCCAAAGTTTCCTGATGGTTGTTGCTGAGGTGCACCTTGCAATCACAATAAGAACCCCAAGGGCCTGTCCAGCCACAACACATCTGCGGGGGCCCTCACAAGCAGTACGGGCGAGGGGGTTGTGGGAGGAGTGCCTCAGGCATCGCTAGCCAATAGCATTACTATCAACAGGCAAGACTGATGCAATATTATTGCTTATTACATCACACCAATCCATCGGCGGGTCACAGTGTTTCCATCCTAGAACAAGTGGGAAAATCCAGGCTCCTCTCCCCAGCCACACACGTCCACCAGTGTCCCCTGGACACTGCAACAGCCCCGGGACGGGTCCGCTGCTCCCCCTCCAGGCTCTTCTCCCACAGCACCCAGAGATGTTTAACAAAACATAAATCAGATTGGGGCACTTCCCAGTTTAAAACTCTACAGGTGCCCACTGCACTTAGAAGGAGATCCAAACTCCTCGTCCCCCCTCTAGGCTCTGCATCCTCTGTGCCCTGCTGACCCCTCTCCCTTCACATGCCCACTCCTCCCAGCTCATTCCTGCCCGGCCACGCGGGGCCTTCGTCTCCTCCAAGCATGGCTCCACCTACTGCCCTTGGCACGTGCTGTACCATCTAGCTGGAAGGTCTTAATCTTCACGGCTGGCACCTTCTCTTAGCTCTTAAAGTGACACCCTCTCTCTTACTCTTACTCAGCCCTGTAGGGAAAAGCGTGGAGGGTTTGAAATGGGCAAACGCGATTACTGGATATCTTTCTGCCAGAATGCCGGAGCCTCCAGGGACTATCTGATCCTCCAGGAGCATATGCCTCTGTGGTCTCTGATGAGGCTGTTACAACCCTGTAGAGACAGAAGTTAGTTGGCAGGAAGCTGAGAGTAATACAAATACTCCGTTCTTAGAAAAGTGAGGCCCTTCCCACCGATGAGCTGATTGTCACACCCCGAGTATCAAACGCTTCCCCAGTTTGCATCAGCCGGCAAACTCACTTCAGCATTCCTTATTTAACCATACATGTGGGGTACTTTGACTCTTCTTCCGAATAAGTTGTAATATCCTACTGGTTCCCTCCTTAAATGATAAATAAACTCTTTGAGATGATTCTAGGCAAGTCACAATTTTACCCTTTTGTGAAAATCATCCTTTAGCAGCAGCCTGTATATTTCTCTCACTAAAGTTATGTGTGTATTTATACAGTGGCTTAGTCAACTGTATGTTCCATGAGAATAGGGACCTTTTTTGTTAGGAAAAATTGTGGGAGGCTTTGAAATGGACAGAGACTAACTAGGTGTCCTTTCATCGGGACCCCGGGCATGGTCTAGCAGCCCCTTTCGAGTGTCTGACTCTATGGGGGTCTTTGTGCCTGTTTTCAACTACGCTATTTACATTTTCCCCTCCATCTCTCCGAAAAGATTATTCCAAACATAATGTTTTCTTGCTCTATAGGACACTGAGCACTTTTACACCATCTGCAAATTGATTCTGCATCCCAGATTTCCTGCGTACACGTCTTTTCTTCACATTCCCTTTAAACCAGGTTTAGCATCTTGCTGGGATCTTTTGACAGAGTTTATATTTATTTGAAAGTCATGCTTTTACTTTTCTGAAAATTACACTTTTTACAGCTTACTATTTACATCCTGAGTGCTTGGCATGGAATTGCCCCCTCCATTTTGTTCAATCGATTAATTAATTAAATGGAACAGTTTACAAATTATTTAATTAGTAAACCGGCTACAGCTTCTATTTTTTCCCTTTTTATACTATTGGAATGATACTACTACGTTATTTTAATCTGCTTTTTCTTTTTTAAGATTTTATTTTTCCTTTTTCTCCCCAAATCCCCCCAGTACATAGGTGCATATCTTAGTTGTGGGTCCTTCTGGTTGTGGCATGTGGGACGCCGCCTCAGCATGGCCTAATGAGTGGTGCCATGTCTGCGCCCAGGATCCAAACCAGCGAAACCCTGGGCTGCTGAAGCGGAACGCACGAACTTAACCACTCGGCCACAGGGCCGGCCCCTAACCTGCCTTTTAAAGTAATAAATTTTGGTATCTTCCCATGTCAGTAACCCATTCATTCATAACATGATTATTAAGGCTTATATGATGCGGTCTTGTGTAATCTACCCGAGGCTATGCCCTCTGATACTGGACATTCATGCTTCTTACTGTTGTACATAACGCTTCAATAAACAACTTTGGGCAGAAATCTTTGAAAAACATCTCGGATTATTTCCCCAAGTTATGGGGAATTGCTACATCAAACGTTAGAAACTATGTGCAGCCTTTGATCCATGTTGTCAAACTGCTCTCTTTTCTAAATGACTTTCGAAAGCTGCATAGCGATTTATGTTTCTTCCCTTTCTTTACCACAGAAAAACAAAATGCAAACATGTTCCCTCATATCCTGGCAGGGTTTGAAGATTCAGCCTTTTTTGTCCTTGAGGAAATGAGAACTCGTTTTCCAGTTGCTAATGACTTGGTCTCAAGGCTTAATTTGCCATCAAGGTCTGTTGAGAAAGAGGAAAGCACCGGTCTGAAGAGAGAGGAGACGGGAAATGCCTCAACTAGGAACAGAAAGGGGGAAGGGTTTCCCCAAGTCTAAAAGATGGGAGGACCTGAAAAACCAGCAAAGTTCGGTGGGAGGGCGCTGCTCAAAGGTTCAGGAGCCCCAGGGAGCTGAGGCTTCACTGGCAGACCCCAGCTTTCACCAGGAGACCCCAGCCTACAGATGCCAGGGCCTGGGGGTCCCCAGAGAGGGTCACCTGATCAGAACCTGCCCCTCACCCACGCCGGCCCTGCACAGGGCTGTACTGCCAATGTCCACTTGTCCCACACCTGGTTCCCCCATGGTCCCCTAAGCAAGGCACGTTTTCAGCCAGGATGCTCTGATAGGGCCAAATTGAATGGCAACTACAGGCTGGTAAATAGCCACTGCCCCTCGCCCCGGATTGCCCCTTAATGCCCAGATGCTCCAGCTCTCCCAAAAATCTAGCAAGTGAAGAGTTAATGCCTGTTGAGACAAGCGGCCTCCCAGCTCTCCAGCAAGCCTGTTCTGATTGTTTCATGCCTGTAAAGAACCAGTGGTTAAATATTTGTAATATTGCCCCTGCACCTGTCCCAGGGGCGAGGGTAGGGAGCAGGGCAGGAATTGACTGGAACAGATCCCAGCCTCCCTGAGCTGGGAGAGCAGTTAATATCGTCTTCATTTCTCCTGCTCTCTCCCAGCCTGGTCAGCCCTCTGAGTCCTTCCCAACTCGCTTCCCATGGGCCCACAGTCTCTCGGAATTTGTTGTCCTAGATCCACAATTTGCAGAGCAGCCTATGCTGGTTAGGGCTGACGCTGCTTTAGAATCATCTGGACCTCACTTCCAACAATTGCTGGCTGCCATACTCAACATATGACCTCACTTCATCCTCCTATTTTGCCCAAAGCATCGTCTTCCCCATCGTACCTATGAAGAAATGAGCTCAGCGAGGGGAGGAGCTCACCCCAATTCACCCAGCTGGGAAGGAGGAAGGTCTGGGAAGGAGGAAGGCCAAGAGTCAAATGCCCAGGGCCATTTTAAGATCTTGATAAGCCTGGAGCACTCTTAGCTTTGAAGGCCCCACCACCCGGCATCAAACAAATGAACATGCCCCCCGCCCCCCCCAAACAGAGTAAACGCAGCCGAGTCGGAGCTGTATGCTTTGACTTCAGTTGGCTGATGGACACAGTTATGTTTGGGAGACGTTTAATCAACATCTATTCATTTCAGTTTGGCAGCTCCCTTTTCCTGTTAGAGGAACGCAGACCTTTTTGTAAGCCTTACCGAGCCCAATGCTGAAAGACTTCAAGAGGCTGAAATCTCAAGGCACGCCCAGCTCCTCCCCCTCCCCCTGCAACAGGATCCCCATTCTACACACAAGAAACCCACAGACAGGATTCCTCCGGGTGCAAATAATATAGGACTGTGACTCACACTGGCTGAAGAAAAATCACGTGACTGTATTATTGTGACTTTACTATTCCAGGAAACACCTCCCCCGGCAGACAAACGGGGCAAATAACCTTACTCCCTGCCTTCAGAAAACTCCACTTAAAACCGCACAACTTTCCAACAGGTAGCACCAAACGAGTGTTGAAGCTCCAAGATCTGAAGCCCTCACCTCACTGTGACCACAACCCTAAACTACTGTGCCTAGTGAGCCCGAACCACAGCACACCCCGTTTCAGTGAGCTTCGCAGATATGCATTTTTTACCAGACCCTCTGCCAGCCAAAAGATCACAACTCACTGAAGGCTCAGGCGATGGTTAGCATTTTTTAGCAATAAAGTATTTTTAAATTAAGGTATATAAACTGTTTTTAGACATAATGCTACTGCACACTTAGACTACAGTATAGTGTACATATAACTCTTACGCACTGAGAAACCAAAGCATTGTGTGACACGCTTTAGTGCGGTATTCGCTTTATTGCAGTGGTCTGGAACCGAACCCGCAATATCCCCAAGGTAGGCCTGTATACAACATAATCCTTACCCAATCCTAATTAAATCCCGCATCAAAAAACCCACCTTAAATCAGACCCCCAAAACCTCAATACCCCAACGTTGTCCTCCCATCTCCACTCGACTAGGAACTCTCTCAAGAGAGTGCTCTCCTCGAACAAGGGGCGCGACAAACTCAGTTTTGTCTTGGCGACAGGTTGTTTTGATGGCATCTTCAGGGAGCCAGCACTCGACACGGGGATGAGGACCCACCCGGCGGGCCGAGCAAGCAGGCTGGATGCGGCGCTGGAGAAGATCTCCGGGGTGGCGGGGGGGGCTACACTCCCTGCCAACAAGAGATTCAGAGGTCAGGGAGGCGACAGCAGCGCCTGCCGCCGCAGCCAAGGCCCGGCAGGGTGAAAGACCTCGCCCAAGGCCACGCCACGGCGGGGAGGAGCCGGGAGGAGAGGGCAGGCTCCCCAGCCGGCGGCGCCTCGGCCTCTCCCCGCACCCGCGGCCCGCTGGCCTCCTTCCCTGACCCCCGCGCTGCCGCCTCAGGGTGACTCAGAAGGCGGCGCTTGTCCCTCGTCCCTCCGCACCAACGCAGGCGGCCCGAGGATCGGGGAAAACACAAGCTAACTGCCCCTGAGTAATTAGCTCCAGCCGATTAATGCCCAGACTCGCTCCGGATCCCCGACCAGCGGAAGTGTGGTCACTGCGCGAGGGATGCCGGGAAGGCGGCGGGGAAGACAACTTCCGGCCGCAGAGGCTGCCGGGTAAGGACTCTGGGCGGGGGTCACGTGCGGAGCTGTGGGCTGAGCTCCGAGGGCGTGACCTGGGTGCGGGGCTCCCCTGAGGGGCGGCCCTTCGGGCGCCCAGTCCCCTGCCACTGCCGCCCGGGCCGGAACACGCCCGAAATCGAAGGAAAAGTGTCTGCGTGGTCCAGGAGCAGAAGAGGGGCTGCCCTTGGGGGCGGGGAAGAGGCCAGAGCCCAGGGGCCTCCGCCTTCACTAGGGCCGCGTATTGGCCCGTGTCTGTCGCCTCCCGGTGGCCGTGTGTGAGATTAGAGCCCCGTACCTCTTCTTGGCCTTGAGTTTCCCAGCACATGGCTTGAGTCAGACACTGATGAAAGAAACTGAGAAGACAAAGGGAAAGATATCCCGTGTTCATGGATTGGAAGAATTAATATTGTTAAAATGTCCTCGCTACTCAAAGTGATCTACAGATTCAGTGCAGTCTCTATCAAAATTCCAATGGCATTTTTCACGGAAATAGAAAAAAAAATCCTAAAATTCATATGAAACCAAAAAAGACCTCAAATAGTCAAAGCAATCTTGAGAAAGAAGAACAAAGCTGAAGGCATCACATGTCCTGATTTCAAACTATGTAACACAGCTTAGATCAAAACAGTATAGTACTGGCATAAAAAAAGACATCTAGACCAATGGAACAGAATAGAGAGCCTAGAGATAAACCCAGGCATATAAAGTCACCGAATCTTTGACAAGGGGGCCAAGAATACACAGTGGAGAAAGGAGAGTTTCTTTAATAAATGGTGCTGGGGAGACTGGATGTCCACATGCAAAAGAATTAAATCGGACCCTTATCTTACACGATACACAAAAATTAAAAAATAAAAATAGATTAAAGACTTAAATGTAAGACCTGAAATCGTAAAACTCCTGGAAGAAAACATAGGAGAAAAGCTCCTTGTCATTGGTCTTGGCAGTGATTTTTTTGGATTTGACACCAAAAACACAGACAACAAAAGCGAAAATAAGCAAATGGGACTACATCAAACTGAAAAGCTTCTGCACAGCAAAGGAAACCATCAACAAAATGAAAAGGCAACCTATGGAATGGGAGAAAATATTTGCAAACCATGTATAAAATAATATCCAAAATATACGAGGAACTCACAAAACTGAATAGCAAAAAATAAATAAATAATAAAAATAACAAGTTAAAAGTGGGCAAATAACCTGAATAGATGTTTTTTCAAAGAAGATGTACAACAGCCAACAGGTATAAGAAAAGGTATTCAACATCACTAATTGTCAGGGAAATGCAAATCAAAACCACAATGAGATATCACCTCACATCTGTTAGGATTGCTATTATCAAGAAGACAAGAGCTAACAGGTGTTGGTGAGGGTGTGGAGAAAAGTGAACCTTTGTACAATGTTAGGGGCAGTGTAAATTGGTACAGACATTAAGGTTCCCCTCAAAATTAAGAATAGTACAACCATCTGATCCAGCAATGCCACTTCTGGGTATACATCCAAAGGAAGTGAAACCAGGACTGCAGAGACATTTGCGCTCCCATGTTCATTGCAGCGTTATTCACAATAGTCAAGATATGGAAACAACCTAAGTGTCTATCAATGGACAAACGGGTAAAGGAAATGTGGTATAGATGTATGATGGAATAGTCAGCCATTGAATAAGGAAATCCTGTCATTTGGGACAGCAACATGGATGAACCTGGAGGACGTTTATGCTGAGTGACATAAGCCAGACACAGAAAGTCAAAGACTGCATGATCTCACTCATATGTGGAATCTAAAAAAGCCAAACTCACAGAAGCAGAGAGTAGAGTGGTGGTTGCCAAGGGCTGGGGGTGGGGGAAATGGCGAGATGGTGGTCAAAGGGTACAAACGTCTGGTTATAAGATCAATAAATTCTAGGGATCTAATGTACAGCATGGTGACTATAGTTAATGATGCTGGATTGTATACTTGAAGTTTGCTAAGAGGTTAGATCTTCAGTGTTCTCGCCACAGGCACAAAAAATAGTAACTACAGGAGGTAATGGATGTGTTAATTAGCTCGACTGTGGTAATCATTTCACAATATATAAGTATATCAAATAATTACATTGTACGTCTTCAATATATACAATTTTTGTCAATTATACCCCAATAAAGCTAGATGAATACATAAGTAAGCAAATAAATTAAATATTTGTGAGAGAAAGAGAGAAGGAAAAGCAAACTACATGGTCCAGCAAAGGTTAATCTATTTTGCACATTTGGGAAGTAAATTAATTAGCAGAGAGGTAAGGTCTGGTCATTCTGTCCCTGAGTAGGTCTCCTAGAGGTATCAAAGATGACAATTTCAATGGCTTATGGATCTGAGAAAATCTTGAGAATTGTGTGGTAGAGTGTCAGTCACAGGTCACCTCTGTGTGCTGTCTGTCCTTGTCCCCCATCCGGCACCTTCTTGCTTCACCTAGGTGTGCACCATTTCCCTCATTAGAAGTTTTCAACAACTCCCCTCAAAACAAGCTCCTAGGGGCCAGGCTGGTGGGGCAGCAGTTAAGTTCTCACGTTCTGCTTTGGCCCGGGGTTCACCAGTTCAGATCCCGGGTGCGGACATGGCACCGCTTGGCAAGCCATGCTGTGGCAGGCGTCCCACATATAAAGTAGAGGAAGATGGGCATGGGTGTTAGCTCGGGGCCAGTCTTTGTCAGCAAGAAGAGGAGGATTGGCAGCAGATGTTAGCTCAGCGCTAATCTTCCTCAAAAAAAAATTTTTTTCCATAAAAATACGAGATCCTAAAGGACCACGTTTGACCATGAGGCCTTGGTCTTTTTTGGACACAATGTGATTAGTTGGATGCAGTTCAGAATAATGGTGCTCCGGCAGTATTTAATCACCTGAATATCAAACAGTGGAGAAGGGCAGAGTGGCCTGAGGACAGCCACAAGTACTGTGACAAATAGTGGAAGACAGCCCAGGCCTAACTAGGAGAATAGGTGTCAAGGATCAGCTTGGTCAACCTTAATTTATCAAGTGGCTCTTAAGAATTGATGGACTGTTTTATCGCTTATTTGAGTCAGAGTCACAGATAAATTACAGGCACACGGTTTTACAATAATGTTTAGCTAGGGCGGAAATTCTTGTACAAACCAGAGCAGTCCAGAGTGTTGGGTGTCTTCTGAGAAGTTAACACATCAGGCTCCTAATAAGATATCAGTTACTGGCAATTTGGTTTGAATACATGGGATGGCCCAATAACACATGTAAAAATTGGAAATTACTAACTTTTCAAACAGTCGCTTAAAGTTAATATTGTACCAATTCACATATAATGTACAGAATTTGCAACGCTATGGGTCCATTTACCTCCTCCTGTACTTTATACTATAGTTGTCATATGTATTATATCTCCATATGTTATAGACCCCACAATATGGTTTTTGCTTTAAACACTTATGTATTTTACAGAAGTTAAGAGGAAAACAACAAATATTTTATATTTACCTACATATTTCCCATTTCCAGTGCTCCTCATTCCTTTCTGAAAATCTGTGATTTCATCTGGGATCATTTACCTTAAGCCTGAAACCTTCCTTTAGCTTCTCTTGTAGTCCAGGCCTACTAGCAATAAATTCTCTTATTTTTCATTTAACTGAAATTTTCATATTTCAAATTTATATCTTCATTGGATATAGAGTTATAGGTTGACAGGTATCATCATCACCATCATCATCATCATCATCATTTCAGCACTTTCAAGATGTTGCATTGTCTTCTGGCCTCTGTTACTCCTGATGAGAAGTCAGCAAACTGTATGAGCTTGAACCAAAAGGGACAGTTCTTCAGATTCCCGACTTTCCAAACACAAGAAACAGGTTGGCAGAGAAAGTTATTCAGCTACAGACATGGACCATTTCTTATGGAAGAGGACAGATGATTCAGAAGCCAGAGCCAAAAGCCCAGAGGGTGGAGCTAAGAGTCATGAAGAATCACTCCCAGGGACTCTAGACAACACGCCCTCCCTGCTCCAAGAGCAGGAGGAATTAGCACCATGTGCCCAGCTGGATTTCAGAAATGCTACAGACCAGTTACTGCTGTGTGTGGGGTTACCTGTTGTGGTGATTTTTTTTTATTCTTCTCCCCAAAGCCCCCCAGTACATGGTTGTATATTGTAGTTGTGCGTGCCTCTGGCTGTGCTATGTGGGATGCCACCTCAGCATGGCCTGACGAGCAGTGCCATGTCTGCACCCAGGATCTGAACCAGCAAAACCCTGGACCGCCAAAGCAGAGCACACGAACTTAACCACACAGCCACCGGGCCCGCCCCTGTTGTGGTAATTTTAGCCCTTCCTCACTGTGGTATGTTGGGTGGGCAGGGTGAACTCTTAGGTTCACAATTCTTCAGATTGAGAGGAACCACACCTAAGAAGCCTCATCTGCACCTGAATCTGATTTCGATCCTGGCCCTCAAGTCTGGCTGATGCCATAATGGGATGAGATTGGGGGTACTGACCAAACTTTGTAGTGTACTGTTTGTTTCCTTTCTCATTTTGTTTCTTGAGGTTAATAATTGCCTTTGTTGTTGTTCATTTCTTTTGTACCTGCTCACGCTTTCCAATTTTCTCCACAAGGTCAATCCCATTAGAGAATATGTCAGTCCCTTTTTTCGTCTTCTTCTCTGCTGCATCCCGCCTTGAGATCTCCATTTTCCTTCTCTCTGAGATGTGCCTTTAGCTATCATCCTTGGAATTCCATTTGCCTTTCTCCTGGCTTGATTCCCTATGCCCAGTGTCTCACGTTTTCTTCTTTCTTGGTTTACATCTTGTTTTGGTGGAGCACATCCTTCATAGTTTCATCTGATTGAAAAGATAACGCAGTGGCAGAGGGCATGATGATGACAATGTCAGCAGTCCTGTCTCTTGTGTCACAACGTACCAATGAGGACTGCTTGCCCTCTCTGCTTGGGGTACAGCTGTCATTCTGGAATCCCCCTTTGGTAGCATCCTGGAGATTCCATTCACTACTCTCCTTTGTTGGATCTCTGTTTTCTTCAGCCCACATTTCCTCCCTTCTTGGTTTACTCCTTCTTTAGTCGGAGAACACCTTTCCTCCAGTGGCTTCCCAGGAAGGGTGCGTAGGGGGTGAATTTTTTGAGACCTCCCGTGTCTGAAAGCGTCTTTATTTTAATCTCACACTTGACTGAGAGTGTGGTGGTTAGCACTTCTCAGTGACCAGCATCTTTCCCTCTTCCTCCTTTCTGCTAACAAACTGTCCTGGGACAACACACTGGCCATGTGACCAGCCTGGGTCAATCATAGAGCCAGTTAATGTCTTTCCCTGGGATTGTTCATATTGAATGGGGTAGAGGAGGAGCTCCCGTCCTCTTAGCTGGCTAAGAGACTCCAGCTGGCTGCCATTTTCCCAGCTGGGGGAGTCACTTGGGGACGGAGAATACAGTCACCATCAGAGAGAGGCAGAGCCTCCTGGGGGTAAGAAGGGAAGCCGTGAGCACTGCCCTGGGTCTTGCAGCTCTTCCTTCAACTGGAGCATCACAGGAAAGTCCCACCAACCAGGACCAAGGATCCCACGAACAGGCATGTGTTCCATCAGTTTAAGCTGCTTCCTGTCACCTGCTTTTGAAAGAAATCTACATGACTGCAGAACTGCCCCGAGCCAGTGCCTGCTGAACACTGCTAACTTTTCTTTCGGATGTTGCTGCTGCTGTTTTGAAATTTAAAATTTTTTTTGTAGTTATTATACTTTCTACAAATCTTTATATCTGTCCTTTTTTATTTCCCCTTATAACATGAGCATTTTCCTTATTTACCCAATCTCCATTTAAATGTCATTTTTATGAATTCTATTCAGAGGATGTTTTATTTACCATCTCGCAATTAGTTTTTGTTTGTTTACTTGTTTGGGGGTTTTTGCAAATAGAAAACACCTTAATGCTTTCTGTGTAGTTAGGGTTTTTCTCTTAGAACAGACTTTCAGCGTTGAAGTCATTGAGTCAAAGGGAATAATAATAATTTTTTTTATTTTTCCTTTTTCTCCCAAAAGCCCCCCAGTACATAGTTGTATATTTTTAGTTGTGGGTCCTTCTAGTTGTGGCATGTGGGTCGCCGCCTCAGCATGGCTTGATGATCAGTGCCATGTCTGTGCCCAGGATCTGAACCAACGAAACCCTGGGCCTCTGGAGCACACGAACTTAACCACTCGGCCACAGGGCCAGTCACTGGGAATAATTATTTTAAAAAGCTGAAGCTGAAGACTGTCAAAGTGATAGACAAAAGGGCTGTGCCCTCACTGACCCATTTCCCCCAGCCCTGACTAACAGCATTCCTCCAACGTGCAAACTCCATGCAGGAGAAGGGCATCTCCTTGCGGTGGCTTTGATTTGCATTGATTTAATTACCTAGGCTGAACATTTCTTGGTTAAGTCTATTAGCCAAGTTGGCTTCCTCTCTGGCAACTTGTCTGTTGGTGTCTCCATTCCTTTCATCTTTAGGGTTTCAGTGTTTTTCTGATCAATTTCTTGAGCACTGTAGACAATAATGGTGTTGAGACTTTGCGACATTTCCTGCAAATATTTTTCCTATTGTTTGCCTTTGTATTTTGTAACCAATGTTGCTTGTGTTCTTTAGCTAATGGACCACCTCTCTTTTTTTGCGATGTCTACTCTGACTTCTAAAATTAGAAAGCACTCCCCCTTCCAGAGGTGATAAATGTCCACTTCCATTTTTTTTTAGCAGCGATTGATAAAACGTATTAAAGTCTTTGACTCCGTCTGCATTCCAGTCTTCCTCTTCTGGTTGGCAGATGGTGTGAGGAAGGGACCTGGCTTCCTGCTTGCACAGCACAGTCCAACTCTGGCTCAGCCGGGGGGCCACAGGCTCCAGGCCCGAGAGCATCAGGGTGAAGCCTGGGCTGCTGTTTCTCGGGTCACCCAAGTGAGCGATGTCCCTGGGTCCTCCGGAGCCCCCAACTTTCTCAGGCCCACTCATTTTCTGATGCATCTTGACTTCTGTTGCTTGCTAGATGTTAAGGCGGAACTGCCCTTGGAAGAATTGGCTTTAAAAAAAAAAAAAAGGCAGAGAAAAGTGAGAAAGACACATGAGAGGAAGCAGTGGGCCCCAAAGAGTCTGAAAGGCCTCTGGGATCCGGAAATTGATCATCAGCAGGCTGGAGAAGCTGGTCACACAGACGTTTTGAAACACTTTCCACAGTTTATGATTAGACATTTTTTCCCTTAAATTACTTCTGGCCATCTCCTCTCACACTGTAGGTTGAGGTCTGTTTTCTTCACCTCCATATTCCCCGTAACTGGAATAGTGTTGGGCACCAAGCGTGCTCAAAAATACTTGTAGACCGAATCAATGAATCAAGGAATGAGTCTGGAATCCCGCTTCCCATACTCTGCCCTCCCTCCCGTCAGCCCCCCCGCCTCCCACCAGGTAGCCCAGCACGCCCTACCCCCCCGGAATCTCCAACGCGGGTCGGGGTGCGGAGGAGGGACAGGGAAGGCAGAGGAGGCGGGAGAAGGCGGGCCAGCACCTGGTGGCAGTCTCGAATTGAGGGTGACGCCCCTCCCCCTGGCAGGGCTGCTGGAGAAGCGAAGTGAGAACCTGGGGTGGGGGGCAGAAGGTCGAGAGGTAGTCCTGGGGCGGGTTTGGGGGACGATGGGAAGAAGGGACAGCGAGGCCGGGAGAGACCCTCGCCCCGCCCGGCGCTGCTGCCGGCGGCCACTAGAGGGCAGGGCAGCGCTGACCCGGAGGGCCCGCCAAGGCCGGGGGCGGAGCGGGGGGCTGCCCCACACCCGGCCCCGGCCCAGCGCCCCCGGCCCCCACCGCCTCCCAGGGCGCACCGCAGCACACCCAGTCCACGCGCGCACCCACTGCGCAGGCGGGGAAATTGAGGCAGGGCTCTGCCTGCCATCCAGCGCCCTCCCCCCCCAGCCTGGTGGGGAGCCCCCAGGGGGCCCCCCACTGCGACCCCGCAGCCCTGGCAGGGCGTGGCCGCCCGAACCCCAATTCCGGCTCTGACGTCAGCCCCGTGTTCCAAATAACTTCCTCCCGGAGCTGCTTTCGCCGGGGCCGCACATCCCGGAGGCCAGCCGGTCGCGCCCAGGTCAGGGACGTCCCGGGACTGTCATCCCGGCCCGGCCTTCCCAGAAGCAGCTTCCGCCCCGCCCGCCCTGGGCCGCGGGTTCCGGGAAGCCCCCCGCCAGCGGCCCGGGGGAGGGGGTGCAGCCGTGGGGAGGGGACCGGGGTTGGGGCGATCCTGGGGCGGGTTCTGGGACCTACGCGCTTGCGTGGGGGCTGCTGAGGCTTGGTGTTCTGGGGGGAGGGCCCGTGAGGGGCGCTGGGGTCAGCTGGGGACACCCCCATCAACGTCCCGACTCTGCCCCCTGCTCTTTGTTCCATAAGCACCGGTGGCCTGGACCACCCCATCAGTGTAAGCCCCACCCTGGACTCTTGTGTTCACTGCGGCCGGGTCACAGTAGGTGCCCAATAAATACGAATGAATGAAATGAATGAATGAAACAAGGAGGGTCTCAAGGGCCGCTGCAGTCAGCTTATGTGAGGCCTGTGGTGAGTTGGGGGGTGTCTGTGGTCAGTCATGGTGGAGGCAGAACCCCAGGACGCAAGCACCCTAATGAGGCAGGCGCACCCTGGCACCAAGACCCTAAGGAGTTTGAGGGAGGGGTCTGGCTCCTCCAGGTTCGGGGGTTCAAGGCCAGGTCATAGAGCAGTCGGGGTTCTGGGGTGCCTCCTTCCTGTGAGAGGAGCTGGGCGGGCCCGGCTGACAGGTCGGGCGGCATAGCCGAGGCGACACTCACCTCCAGCATAAAACCCCACTTCATGGAGCCCCGCACCTCACACCACGGCTCTTGGAGCTCCCGCCACCACTGTCCCCTGCCCAGTCCCCAGCCAGGCTGAGACCATGAGGCGGCCGCTGGCCGTGGCCCTGCTCCTGCTGCTGCTGTGGATTGGTGAGTCCTGGACATTGCAGGAAGCCGGTCCCCTGCCTCCTGGGAGGGGCCCCCTCTGCCCTGGCTGGAGCTCTAGCCAAGCCCCCCGTTCCTGGTCAGGCCCGGCTGCAGCACAGGCCTCCCCTCTTCACCAGAGTGGTGGGGCCTCCTGGGAGGATGGGAAGGTTCCAGATGTCCCACCTGGGGGAGTGAAGTGAGGAAGGCAGGATAGGGGTGTGGGCGCAGGCCCGAAAGGACCCCTGAGGCACTGACCCAGGCAGAGGCTCCGTCCGCCTCCCACCCTGCCTCGGACACCATGGGCCAAACTCTGGGCTATGTGCTTCTGTTTTCTCTCCTCTCGGCCTCTGCATGCATGCAGGATCTGAACTCAGAGCCACTGGGCTCCAAATCCCTGGACCACCATGAGCTGGGCCTAAGGAGGGGTAGCCGAGCTGCCGCCTGAGCCCGGGAGCCCTGGGAGGCTGGTGAGGGTTCGGCGGGGGGCCAGGGGAGCCAGGCTCCTGCTGCCACCAAAGAGGGAGGGTACAGGGAGGAGCAGGCCCTGCATCCCTGTGCCCTCTCCCAATCCCGGGTCAGATTCAGCAGGTGCCAACCAGGAGGCCCCACCTCCCAGGCCCCTCCCCATGGGGCAGGCTGCTCTCTGCCAGGGAACCCTCCCGCATTCCTGGGCCAGCCAGGCCAGCTCAGCAGCCACCTCACTTCCCTGTCCTCAGGTCACCTCCCAGGGCCGGGCCAGGTCACCCAGGCTTTGACTCGGTCGGGGCTCCAGGCTTGCTACGAGGGGAGGAGGGCGCCAGAGTGGCACCTCAGTGGGGAGGCCCCAGCCTCCCAGGGCCTCCCCCTCTTGGCCTCCTGGCACAAGGATAATAGTGTTCTTTGAGGAAGCCCATCTCTGCCAGGGGGTGTAACACCATGATTGCTCCCGCTGGGTTGAGTAATCAAGGCCATTGCCAAAGTGGGAACAGCAGCCTGCCTTTGGCTCACAAACAGCTGTGACCAGGGGCCTGGGCTCCTTCAGCACCATCCTCACCCTCACCTCTGGCCATTCCCTCCTAGAACCTTAGGCCTTTCCCCGCCCCAACCTGCTACAGGAGCATGGAGACCCTGGGCCCAGACGAGGGGCCTGACACCCAGCCCCTGACAGGACGCCCACCCTGCAGAGCCCCGGTTTCCCCATTGACCCATCCTGGTCAGCCCTCTCCCCACAGCCACTCTATACATCCCTCTATACATGCCCTGGGCTCAGGGCTCCTGGATGTGGGCTCTGCCTTCACGGAGCTCCTGGGCCCACAGGTGAGATGAGCAACAATTCTGCCTCTAGAGTGAGGTGGGCAGAGCTCTGTGAGGCTCGGCAGGAGGACCAAGAGCTCAGGAGAGAAAGCCAGGCTTCCTAGATGGACAGTGCACGCCAGGAGGGCTGCCTGGAGGAGGCAGCATTTTGGTTAGGCCTTGATCTGGATTAGGACCTGTAGGATTTGGACTTGTAGAGACCGAGAAGAAAGAGCCTCAAGGCAGAGGGGTGTTGTGAGTGAACACTCCAAGGTGGGAAGGCTCAGCCTGAATGAGAAGCAGAGTTGCACTAGACCGGGGTGAGGAAGCCTGCAAAGCCTCAGGGCATCCGCCCGCCTGCAGGTGTGTGCACTTGACCCTGAGAGCCCACGACGGATCCTTCTCCACATATGGGAAGGGGGCTGGCTGTAGGGAGAACCAGGACCAGGCACTGGAAAATTCCCAGAGGGAGGGAACGAGCCTGAAAGCACGTTAGTGCTGCCGAGGGCAGACGGGGTTAGTCAGGGCATCCTCGTGCAAGCAGAATTGGCCAGGCCTTAGAAAGAGCAGGGGTCAGTTGTCACCAATCTAATTAAATTATATTATACTACAAGGAGGGGGCTGGAGGGAATTTGCATTTTAAACAAATTCCCAGGAGACATTTTCATTTTAGACACCTTGTTAACACATCCATTCATGGAATGTCGGAATGTCCCGGGCAGACTTCCTGTTCCCAGTGCTGGCCTGGGCTGGCACCACCCTTGCCCCTACACTTCTGCTTGGCACCCCAACTTCGGAGAATAGCCAGTCCTGCCCCCAGGGTCCTTCTCAGCCTCCAGGGTCTACCGCCTCCTCTTGTCCCATCACAGCTGCTCCCACCCACCTTCACTGCTTTGTCATCCAACGCCCCCCTCAGCACTGGGGAGTCTGCCCTTCAGACTGAGAGTCTGGCAGGAAGAATGGGGATCCCATAAAAATGCTCAGGGTCAGGGTCGGCCCCGTGGCCGAGTGGTTAAGTTCACGCGCTCCACTTTGGCGGCCCAGGCTTTCGCCGGTTCGGATCCTGGGCGCAGACATGGCACCGCTCATTAGGCCACGTTGAGGCGGTGACTCACATGCCACAACTAGAAGGACCCACAACTAAAATATACAACTATGTCCTGGGGGGATTTGGGGAGAAAAAGCAGAAAAAAAAAAAAAAAGAAGAAGATTGGCAACAGTTGTTAGCTCAGGTGCCAATCTTTAAAAAAAAACAAAACCCAGGGTCCTTGGGCCCCCCCACAGAGATTGCGGCTCAGCCGGGCACTTCCTACCCTCTGTGGCCCCTCACCTCCACAGGACTGCTTACTTCTTCTGATCAGAGGGAAGACGGGGTCAGTAGCAGCTGCCCCAGCCTCCGGGCCCTGGAAGGGGTTGGGGTGTAGGGGAAATGCCAAGGGCTGCAGTGGGGAGAGGCTGTCCTGAGCCCCCACCCCAGCTCTGATCAGATCTGCCCCCAGTAAACTAGATACACTGGGGGCAGGGAGGGCACCTGCAACTGGCACATATTTCCAGAGTGTTGCTGGCACAGCTGGGGACTGTCAACCTGGCTGGGGTCTCAGGGTTCCTGTAAAGGCTGAGTAACAGGCCCTGTGCCTGCATTGAGACGTGGTGGGTAATGGATCCCGGGGAGATGGGCCCCCAGAACGGCCCTACCCCGACCCCTCTGCCTGTCCCCTCTCCTGGGGTGGGACACCGTGGCCCAGCTGGGGATCTTGGGCTCCACCTGAAGAGCATGCTGGCATGCCTGAGTGCTCAGGAATCTGAAATCTTGGGAGGACCGACTCATGGTGAGCCCCGGCTGCCTTCTCTCTACTCCCCTGAGACCAGAGAGACCTGTGGGGCTGGGCTGCAGCCTCAGGATTGAAGTGAGGTTTGGGGAAGAACCGAAGGAGACTTGTTCACTGTGGAACAGACTGTGAGAAGGCCCCAGACCTGTGAAATGCAGAGGCCTGTTCCGGGGGTAAAGGCAGACCCCACAGCCCCAGGGCTTTCAGACAAGGACAGTGTGGGGTGTGGAGGGAGAGACTCCTGTGGGGACCAGAAGGAGCCATCCTGCCCCAAGCGGGAGAGTCAAGCCAAGAAGGGGCCCCTCCCTGCATCTCCTGATGGGCAGCTTGTCTGCTCTTAGAGAGAAGCTCTGGACCACAGGCCTGGGCCTGTAAAGATCTCAGGGAACCGGGCCTGTGGGGAACCTAAGGCCCCTGGCCTCTCCTGCCAGGTCCCTCTGTGAACTCAGGAGGCTGTGAGGTCCCTCTGAGTCCTCAGGAGGCTGGGTGTGGAGGGGAGGACAGTGTGGGGGGGGGGAGCAGTGGGGAGGACAGGGGGAAGACAGTGCTGGGGAGGCAGACAAGGACCCGGCAGGAGAGGCCAGACAAAGTTCGGCTTCAACAAAGTTGCCTGATCACCCCTTTCTTCTCCCTTCCAGGGACTCAGGGGGCCGAGTCATTAAGCGGTAAGCATCCACTGCCCTTGGGTGGGGCGGGCTTGTCTGAGAGCTGTGAGACTGGCCAGGGACCCCCAACATACACCTGAGACGAGACCCAGAATGAACAGGCAGAGCATGGGGATCCCAGTGGGGAAAAGCTGTGGAGCCCAGGCAGGAGCGGAGGAGGAGGGTCTGACACATGGTGCAGACGGCGCAAGAGGAGCACTGAGCCATGAAGCACAGAGAATGAGGCAGGAAAAAGCGACAGGAAAGAAGCTAAGGATAGACTCTGAAGACCATTCTGCTGTAACAGTGACAGACCCCCTCAGAGTCACCCACCCCATGTGGGACTCTCAATACCCATTGTCCTGGGAGCCCGTTTGTCAGGCCCTGGTAAAACTTACATGTGTTATCTCAGCCCTCCCTGTGACCCAGGAGGTAGGTCTGATGTCACCATTCACAGGTGAGAGGCCTGAGGTCCAGGGGGGCATGGAAGGGGGCGGGTCCCACAGCTGGGAAAGGTCTGCCTGTGTTAGATGCCCTGGCCTCCGACTTGCCCAAAGTCCCTGAGCAGGGGAGGGGCAGGGAGGTCCCGGAATTGAGCAGAAAGTGGAAGCTGGAGTATGGTGTTGGGAGCAGGGAATCAGAGCCGGTGCAGCTGGCCCCCAGTAAGCGCCAGCTGTCATGTCCCTCTAGTCTGCGGGCGCCCGAGGATGAGGATGCTGAACCGGATGGTGGGCGGGCAGGACGCCTCGGAAGGCGAGTGGCCCTGGCAAGTCAGCATCCAGCGCAACGGAAGCCATTTCTGCGGGGGCAGCCTCATCACGGAGCGCTGGGTCCTCACCGCGGCGCACTGCTTCTCCAAGTAAGTCCGCCGAGCCCCACGCCTCCCCCACCCCGATCCCTCCCCACCGGGGCCGCGGGGACCGAGGACAGAGCCGGGCGCCGGGCTCCAGCACCGCGGACAGCGCCCCACCTGCTCGCGAGGAAGCCCGGCCCGCAGGGACCGGCTTCCCCGCCAGAACGCCCTTTAGGTCCAACCTCGGGGCTAACCTCCGGCTGGAATCCCCGCTTCCAGTCCTTGCTCCCCGCAGCCCAGCCGCGAGGGGTCCACTCCCCCTCTGCTGGTCCCTCCCAGCTTTGCCACGCCTGGGGCCCTGTCCTTGCAAATGCTGGCAGGCTCTTCCAACGCCCTGGCCCTCTTCCCTGTCCCCGCCCCCTTCTCCCTCCCTCCCCCCTCTCTCCCCCTCCGCCCGCCCCAGTCCAGGACACTCCCTTTCCAGCTGGGATCTGGTTACAGATGAGCCCCAGGACTGGAGCAGAATGTCCCTTCCTCCTCCTCCCTGTCTAAGGTCACCCGTGCCATCCCTGAGCAAAGTGCCACCCAATGTATGCTACCGTACTATCGGCCCCAGATCTGCAGGGTCCCCAAGCATCTCAGCTCTTGCCGCACCACAGCTCTGCAACTCTTAAAACCTCACATCTTAAACTGAGAAATGCGGGCTCAGAAGGAGTAGCTGCTTGCCCAAGGCTCACGGGCAGGGCTGGGCCCAATCCCCACTTGGCTGGTCCCCAGCTGCACCCCTGTGGGTGGTCATCTCCTTCGACCCTCAGAGCAAGGCTTTCAGGTCGGGACCATCACTGTCCCCATTTTACAGACGAGGAAGCTGCGTTAGGGAACTTGCTAGGTGACTTGCCCAAGCTCACCTGGCTGGCCAGCGGTAGAGCTGGGAATTGAAGTCAGGAATGAAAGCTGCTTCAGCTGCCACCCCCTTAAGCCCCTCATCCTGCTGTATGTCCTTCTGGAGGTGACGTTTTTGAAGATAATGTGCAGAGACATCAGGCACTGTGGAGGGCCAGGAGGGAGGTCTCTGACAGCTCCTCCCTAGTTCCCTTCCTTTAACTTCCACCAACTCCCCTTTTTAAGCCCTACAGCGGCTGCCTCATACCAGCTCTCTGCTCTTTCCCACCAGCACGTCCGAAACAGCCCTGTACCAGGTCCTGCTGGGGGCGCGGCAGCTGGTGAAGCCAGGGCCGCACGCTGTGTACGCCCAGGTGAAGCGGGTGGAGAGCAACCCCCTGTACCAGGGCATGGCCTCCAGTGCTGATGTGGCCCTGGTGGAGCTGAAGGCTCCCGTGACCTTCACCGATTATATCCTCCCCGTGTGCGTACCTGACCCCTCGGTTGCCTTTCAGACGGGCATGAACTGCTGGGTCACCGGCTGGGGCAGCCCCAGTGAGCAAGGTAATGGGGCAGGGCCAGGAGAGAATGGGGGACATGCCTAGAGAAGGTCTCAGGCAGCTTGGGGGCCACTCTGAACCAACAATCTTTTTCTGTTGATATTGGTACACATGATCTCTATTCAAGTGGGGGAAGTGGGTATGGGAAAGGGTCAGTAGACTCAGAAGGAGGAGCCATGGGGAAGTGGAGAGAGGGGGACAGAAAGAACCCAACCTGGTATGTGGAAGGAGGGAAGAGGGAATTCTGTTCCACGAAGCCCCAAGCCAGAAGAGAAGGTCTAAACCCAAGCAAGAAATAGGGAGCAATAGAGCTGTGGTTCTCAAGAACCCAGGGCCAGAACCCCTCGGTGGGACTGTCTGCTGAGCTGCAGCCTGTTTCACCGCTCCCTAGACCACCTGCCCAACCCACGGATCCTGCAGAAACTCGCTGTGCCCATCATTGACACGCCCAAGTGCAACCTGCTCTACAGCAAAGATGCTGAGTCCAACTTCCAGCCAAAAACCATCAAGGACGACATGCTGTGTGCCGGCTTTGCTGAGGGCAAGAAGGACGCCTGCAAGGTAGGGGCTGGGGTGGGCTGTGTGCAGGCTGAGCCCTGATCCCCAGGCCCAGGTCAAGGTGGGAGCCATCCCAGCTGGATGAGACCCCGGCAGGTGGTCCAGACCAGAGCTGTGTGTTCAGTCAGCTGGGAAAATTCCAGGACCTCAATCAGGGGAGTTAGTGAGTTGGTCTGCAGTGGGGCCCAAGAAACTGCATTTTCAACGCCACCCCCCCCCACCCACCCCAGAGGTGAATCAAGGCAGGGAGTCTGGGGATGCTAGAGAAATGGGTACCCCAGACCAGAAAAGGAAGGACCAGCCATGGGTGTGTGCGTGTGCGTGTGTCCTGGGCAGGGACATTCCTAGGGAGGGGAGCTGCGGAGAGGGACAGAGGGAGGAGGACAGGTGTGTACGTGTGCCTGTGTCCCTGCAGACGAGGCTCTTGGGCCCCTGTGGGCTCTGACAGTGCCTCTGCTTCCCCCGCAGGGCGACTCTGGGGGCCCCCTGGTGTGCCTCGTGGGCCAGTCGTGGCTGCAGGCTGGGGTGATCAGCTGGGGCGAGGGCTGTGCCCGCCGGAACCGCCCAGGCGTCTACATCCGGCTCACCTCCCACCACAACTGGATCCATCGGATCATCCCGGAACTGCAGTTCCAGCAGGCTAGGTTGGGCAGTCAGAGGCGGGGCCCCCGGCTCCAGCAGCCCCTGGGTCGGAACTTTGCGCCCTGCCTGGCAGCCCACGCTGTCTTCCTGGTCCTCACGGCCCTGCTCACCTTCCTCTGAGCCCCGGGTCCACGGTGTACATTTTGTAAATAGCTCTCCAATTCTCCCTTCTCTCAAATGCCCAGATATTTTTATTTATGTTCATTCTCCAATAAAAACCCAACCTCAGTGCCGGCTGCCTGGGTGCAGACCCTCGGGGGAAGGAGGAGTAGAGAGGTGCCAGTTCGGGGGTGCTGAGGAGCTGTGAGTTGGGGCCAATGCCAGGGTGGGGGAGGGTGGCTCCCCAGCAGGAAGGGAGCCATGGCAGGCACACTGGGGACTGGACGTCACTGGAGTCCAGGGTCTCTAGAGTCCCCTGTGACACCGGCAGAAAGAATGGGTCCTGGCAGAGCACCTTGGAGGAGGGCTTTGCGGGGTGTGGGGATCACAGCCCCCACTGCATACGTCTGCATCACCCTGAGACGTCTTCAAATAACATCAACAGGGTGACGCACCCATGGGGAGAAGGCAGCAGCTCCTCCTAGGGCCCCTCCAGGAGTTCCCTGTTCCCCTGCTCCCCCTTGACCCCTGTTCCTTTTTCTCCATCCCCTCCCTCAGCCTCGACCTCCCCACTGGTGAGTCTAAAGCTGCAGGGGGTGGGGAGGGGCTGGAGTTGGGGCCCATGTCCCCTGGGAGCCATTGACAAGTTGCTGCTCCCCTCTGAGCCCATTTCTCTCCTGTAACCCAGGACGGCACCGCCCACCTGCCTCTCAGGGGTAATCGGGTGAAGGCGCCAGAGGGCGCGACAGAGAGAGGCAGCAATGTGGGTCCTGCCCCTGGGCTCCCGTGCCTGCTAGCCTCCCTCCTAGGCCCCATACCCCCCTCACAACTGCCTGGGGACAGCTCTGCTGGGTCCCTTTAGACCCAACACCCTGGGAAGCCTCAAACCTCAGGGGTGCAGGGCCCAGTATGGCCCCCATCAAGTCCACACACTGTGTGGGCAGCCAGCCCACAGAGGAGGCAAGGCCCAGGCCACTTGGGGCCATGGATTCAGCAGAAGAGGCCCCCCGAGACAGCTGAGGCTCCAGTGGCTCCCTGGGCCAGCACCCCTTCCTTCCTCCTTCCATAGGGTTCAGAGTTCGGGCCATACTTGCTGGCATCTTTAAGGGTTTGTGTAAGGATCCCCAAGAATTCAGAGGAGCTAGAATCCTGCATGGAGAGCCTCACATTTGGCTTTGCTCACAGCGCCCCCACCCCAGGCCTGCTGGCTCATCCTTGGCCCAACTCTGCAGCCCCACCCTCTCTTCCTTCGTCCTGTCATCAGCAGCCCCACACAATCTCGCCTGGACCTGCCCCTCCTTCCCAGTCTGCCCTGTTCCGGCTGTTGTCACTAGGAATCCAGCACAAACATGTCTCTGGAGCTCAGCCCCTCACCCCCCCTCACTCTGGCTCTGCCCGGGCCTGCCCGGCACGGGAGTGATGGCACAGCCACCCAGGGAGACAGCCTCAGGTTCTCAGCCCCTTCTGCAAGCTGATTCCTGAAAGGTACCTGGGCTTGCCTGCCGCACTCAGCACCCACACACTGGATGAGACTCCTAGGAGGGCACGGTTGACTGCTGCCTTCCACACCATATACGCACACCCATGCCCGCACAAAAATCCACACACCCATGCAAACACAGTCACTAGTACACCACATATGTACATTTGTGTAGACACGTGCACAGCCGCCCATGCACACAGAAACACACACACAAACGCAAGCACATGCACACCCCAGCTTGCCACGTACAAGCATGTCCTGGCCCGGCGCCAGTGCCGGTGCCAGTGCCGGGAAGAAAGCAGGCCTGGATGTTCAGGGAATAAATCAGTAACCACTTAGCAGACACCTGCTGTGGACCGGCCCTGGGGACAGAGCAGGGAACAGAAAATGAATTCTCCTTTGTGCTCCCCCTTGCCCTGGGGCATCCCTGCCCAGAGGCAGGAAGGACGACTGGAAGGGTAGTGCCTGGCAGAGGCTCCTGGCAGCCCCACCTCCCTGCTGGCCCTCCAGCACTGGGAACAGGCTGTGGGGTCCTGAGGGCAGCAGAGGGACGTGTTCTGGGTCACCCTGCCAGGAGCAGGGGCTGTCTGGGTCCTGCAGCCTTGGAGAGAGGCCTGGACAACTCACCACCCTGTTCTAGGAGGTGTAAAAAGCCCCAGGTCCCACAGTGGTGGTGGGGTTACATACAGAAGGCTAGGTGGTCTCCAGAGGGAGGCCCCTCTGCTGCCTCTAGTGAGAGGCCAGGATGAAGCCTGACTCCCCAGAGACAGGGCAAAGACCAGGCTCCCCTCAGAGGAGGACTCGCCATCCCATCTCTGCCACCTCTTGCCTGCTGTCCCGGCTTGCTGGGTGCCCTGGGTCCCCCATCATCCTGCTTCTGCTACAGGGCAGGGCCTGGGGCTGATGGGGAGGAGGGGCACAGACACTGGGACAGCCTAGTCGCCCCCTGCTGTAGCCTCTGTGCTGCTGCAGGCTGCCCCATGTGAGGTGGCGGCCAACATTACTCTACGGCACAAGGGCCCGCACCCAGACCCTTGGTAGACGCTCCTATGAGCTAGGAAGGGAGAACCCTCTCGCAGAGATTACTGGTTTCAAAGGGAAAGCAGGGTTATTTCACACCTCGCACAGTAAGCCTAGTGTGAGGAGATTAGGAGAAAAATGACCCCAGCTGTCACGGGTCCCCTCTCCCACCCTGGGTGGAGGAGCAGTACCTCAGAGTCTGCCGGGTGGGTGGGTGGTGCCAGGGCCCTGCCAGCTGAGGAAGAACCCTGCAGAGGACGGGCCAGCCCAGCCTAGGAGACTGTCCGCTGCCCCACTGGGGCAGCAGGGAGCGGGCCCAGCCCAGGGTAGGGCCCCATGATGGAAGGCCCACCTTGCAGCAACCACAGTGCTTATAAGAGAAGAAAGAGGAGGAGGGGGGGCACACACCCCTTCTGGGGGCTGCAACCGAGCCCACAAATCCACATACATGCACGCACGCACACGCGTGCTGTGCGCATGAAAATTTTGTTCAGCCGATGGGAGCCCCTTCTGGCCTCAAGGACCAGGGGTCAGCCATGGCCATGAGGTCACAGGACTGGTTCTGTGCCCTGAGGGTAAAGTGGCCCTGGCCTGATGCTGCCACCCAGAGCTCAGGCCTCAGAAGGCAGGGAAGGCAGGAGGCATGGAGGGGGGAAGGAAAGAGGGGGTGCAAATCAGAGGCCCAAAGCCAGAGACCCCCACCCCCTCGGGGCTGCGCATCAGTGTCCAAGGAGGTGCTGGAGTGGCAGTGCTTCTGCTCCTGGACACCAGCCACCCAAGCTCCAGGCGCGGGGGCCTCAGTGCCCCACAGGCCGGAGGACACAGGCTGTGAGGCAGATGGTGGCACTGCAGGGGTGGCCCTTTACTGCCTCATCAGGCTCAGTGACCGACGTGCAGTGGGGCACCAGCCAGCTGCTGCCACCAACTTTGGGGAGGATGGAAGATGCCAGAAGGACCTGTTGAGTGGATACCAGTAAAGGCAGGGGAGGGGAAGCGACAAGGAAAGGCAGTGCCTGGCCCTGTGCAGTGGCCTGGAAGGTTCTGGGCATGGGCGTTGCAGGAGGCCCAGTGGCTGGAGAGCCACAGAGTTGGCCCTGAGGCTGCCCCGAGCTGTGCTGTTACCCTCCCACACCCATCCACGGCAGGCAGGCTGGAGCGCAAGGTCCAAGGGGCAGGGCTCCCTCCCTGGCCAGTGGACCCAGTGTAAGGGCCCTTGGCCTCAGGACCCAGACCAGACAGCTGTCTCCTTTCCAGTCCTCTGCTCAAACGGGAGTCAAGCTCAAGGCTTTGACGGGGACACTGAGACACTCTGGGGCCTCTCCCAAGTGCCTCCTGGCAGAGGGGCCTGGAGGCAGGTCCAGGTTCACTGTTGGCATCAGGGAGCTGCAAGATGTCAAGTTTAGTCTGGTCAGGAAGAAAACTCCTCTGAGTAGAATCTGGAGTCCTTCCCTGTGGGCAAGCAGCACGGCCCGCCCTGCCCACCCCTCTCAGCCCCGACCCTGGGGCCCCTGGCTGGGCCAGCCACACACCTAGAAACAGGATGGACACTCGGAGAAGACTGGGAGTTTGGGCAGCCGAGACTCCAGCATCTTTGGGTCTAAGACATGCTCCCAACTCCAGGGATCCAGAGCTCTCCGGGAACAGAGAGTGGAAAATCCCCTATGGTGGCTGGGGTGGCCCAAGGGGCCTGAGAAGAGTGGCCACCAGGGGGAGCCCGAGCGGCTGTGTTGGGGCAGGGGCAGCGCCCAAGGATGTGGAGAAATGTCTCCGAAGCTGGTACTTCCGTCCAGGATAGAGACAAGAGGACACGCTACATTCAAGGAGGCATCAGCACTTTTTAGAGTCGCTCAAGGATGATCTTGTTCCCGGGGATGGGGTCGGGAGGGAGCAGGCCAGCCTGGCTGAGCTGGGAGACGAGCATGTGCTGCTCTAATCCACCTGCTCCCCCTGCAGAGCGGACAGACAGGTGGACAGGCCAGCTCCCCTCAGCTTTGGTGGCACCCAGGGTGGCCGCAGCCTGAGGTCACCATCGTGGAGGGTCACCACAGCCCAGGGCAGCGCCTCTGTGGCAGCGGCTCTTCCATGCGTTTGAAGATACTAACATTTGTTCTGCTCATTCATAAATACACAACTTTATTTGCTATTTTCAGGGGAAACTTAGGCATTAAACTGTAAGCTGATAAAATACGGATACCTAAAAAAGTACAAAAGTATAAATATCCCCTCAGAATAAATTTTAGTGAATTAAGTCTTAATATCTTTAAATTAAAAAAACCACAAGCCTATCTATTATGTCAAGGTCACAAATCAAACGACTCTAAGGGGCCGACAGCACCCCACAGGGACACCCGAGGCCAGCAAGGGGCACCCTCCACCCAGGGAGTACGGGTCACAGGGGCTAAGTGTGCCCGATGGAGAGGTTGCGAGAAACGGATGAAGCCAAACATTTACCAACATACAACAGATCTTACAAAAAGGAGGAGGTAAGTCCTGGGCGCTGGAGAACTTGGTTAATCAGGGTGTTGGCAAAGAAGAGGGCACAGGTGGGAAGCCTCTGGAAGCATCTGTGACTAGCCGTGTCAGAGCTTCCGCCCGACGTGTGGGCATCCCCGGTGGTCAGGAGGCAGCGAGCTGCTCATATGAGCCAGGCCCCAGATCCTGACAGTGCCCACGGCCAGCTGAGAAAGGTCTGTCCTCAGAGCACAGGGACAGTAGGTTGGAAGGACTCCTAGTGGCTGCAATGGCATGTCAGTCGGGCAGAGCCTGTGCAGGTGGCATGTGAAGTCTCAGACATCCCAGTAATATGACAGAGAACTGCATAGTTATACAAAGAAACGAGGGGGCCGGCAGGAGAGATTTGTGATGCCCTGTAAACATGCGGTTTTCAGTGTGACTGGAGTCTAAGCTCCAGAAGCTAGGTGGACAGGCCTCCCGCCCCGACCGCCATCCCAGGCGAGACAAAGGCACTGAGGGCACCAGCTCCCCCACGAGCCCGTGGGTGGGGCAGATGAGGCAAAGCTTCTACCTCCTTTTAAACACTTAACATATCAATCCAAAATGCAGCCACACTTCTAGGCATTTCTAAAAAGTAAAAACATTGGGTAGCCTATCCACACTGGGAAAGAAGGGGTGCAAGGTCTCTCGCCTGGAAAATACATCTGGAGGAGCCTTGACTGTTCCCGGCGGGGAAGCCTGGCTCCGAAGGAGGCCCAGCCTCGGGGCGGAGGCCCGGGCAGTAGTGAACACACGGAGGCCACTCACTGAGGCTTCGAGAAACTGCCGATCGATCACGCCCAGGAGGCGAGGCAGACTCCCCGAACCAAGGACCAGGGCCTGGTGCGCACGTGAGTGCCAGCGGCACCCAGAGCCCAGGGCCTCAGCACTGCAGCCACTTCCCACCAGTGAGGCCCAGGCTCCATTACAGACTGTTTCTGTAGCACCAAGAACGCTGTCCTTGAAATGGTCTTCGGTGATTAAAGGAGTGCTTGGGAGCGTCCTGCCTCAGGCCCATGTGGCACTTGGAAAAACCGAGCGGAGGCCCCAAGGGGACGCCCACCCGGCCAGCATGTTTCCTTCGAGCGGGGACACCCAGCCTCAGACAGCTGGTCCCGTCTCTCACCACCCACCTCAGAGGCAAAAAAGGATCCACAACCAGATCTCTAGAGAAATTGTCAAAAGCAGGCTTCTTCTCACGGCCAAGCTTCCTCGACATGGCGGTTCATTGCATCCTGGGAAAAGGTAAAATGGTTCTTCCTTCAGCTATCAACACTGTGTTCCTCACATCCTGGAACCCCGTTCTTGCAAAATCTGAAAACGTCAAACACAGAAAATGAGGACTAGGGCCTTGGACGGGGAGGCGGCCTGCAGCCAGGCAGGAACTGCATGGCCCTGAAGCCAGTGCCCGGCTCCGGGGAGCAGAGCCCACAGACCCAGTGTGGGCCCTCACATGGCATGGCTCAGGGGCCTGAGGAAGCCAGAACTGTGGGCCAGGGTCCGAGAAAGGCTGAGGCCCAGAGACCCTCGCTGTGGGGGACTGGCTCTCGCACCTCCAGGCCTCACAAGAGGGGCCGGTCCCACCAACTCTCCCTGCTCTCCATCCCAGCCTGATGTCCGACAGACACCTCTTCCTCCATCTCCCACCACAGTAGGAGGCCTGTCCTCCACCTGGCACCTCCCTGGGCTTCCTCTGGGACACCCGAGACACGCGGGCATGGCCCAAGGCGGGATGGCTCCTTCTCAAAGCCCCAGGGACCCCTGGCTGCATCTCCCCTTGATGGCCACCACGCACCCCTTGCAAGGGCACCAGAGCCCACCTGACAGTTTCTCTCTCCAGCCTCTCTCGGTCCTGGGCCACAGACATGTGTGTACAACCAGGGGCCCCCATGGGCCCAGCAGCCCCCACAACAACCTGCCCGTCTTCCATGCCTCATTGCAAACTACGTCCCCTCCACCCTGCACCCAGCCACAAAACCCAGAACTCTGGGCCCCTGGGACTGCCCTGTCACCCCCACATCCACACCTACCTGTCGGCCCTGCATGCTGCCCGGCTGGGCTCATGTCTTGCTGTACAAGTACACTGGCCTTCCTGTGACTGGACCACACAACTTGTGGGTGCCAGCCCCTCTTTGCTGCAGCCAGATGAGACTCTGGAATGTGTACCTCCCACTGGGGGACCCACCAGCCCTGTAGAGCCTGCTGGCCCTCAGCCGCCATGCCCGTCCCTTTCCCTCCCAGTCATTCTTGGTATCTCAGGGCTGGAGCAGCCCCTGGCCTCCCTCACCATTAGAACCATCTCTGCATCCCATCCCTGCATCCCATCCACCCCCAAACTGGGCTGGGGCCTCCATAAGGCTTGGAGCCACCTCTGGACAGGCCTGCATTCTGACAAATGCCTGCGAAGTCAAACCCCACGTGGACGAGGTAGAGGATGGAACCATCTGTGACCCTAGGTGGGGGCTTCAGAGCTGGCAAATCTCGCTGTTCTGATATGTCGAGTATGGCTGCCAAGTACCAGGGATCCAGGACAGAAATGCCACCAGTCTCAGCCTGGCCAAGGCCAGGGCTGTAAGGTGACCCTCCCCACAATCACATGGCAGCATATGGGCTAGCCTCCCAGGGGCATGTCCTGCTTGAATTTCAGAGCTGGGACAGATACAGCTCTGAGGACACTGTTTTTGAGCCCTGGACCCGTGTGCAACACAGGGATGTGCCCTGGGAGGAGCCAGCTCTGCTCATGCAGTACCCAGGCCATGAGAATTCTCTGGCAGAGAGAGGGTCACCACCTCCTGGCAAGGCCTTGCTAGGGCAGGTGAAGTGCTCAGGCTCCAGTGAGCACCACGTGGGCTCCCGATCCCGCTCAGTGGCAACGTGGCCCCAGGCAGAGGGCAGCCAGTCACTCAGGTTCACCAGGGCTTATTCCAAATGACTCAAGAGACGGCATGGACTTGCTCCAGTCTGTCCCCTGATGCCCCACACACTTCTGCTGGTCCCCAGGCTCATGCCCCTGCGTCTCTGAGCACTCTGGGGGCAGCTCAGACAGCACGCTTTCCTCCTCTGCTGCTGTGCCCACCGCCTGGGCCCGTGTCCAGTCCCTGCAAGGCACATCTTCCACTGTGCTGGGGGGCAGCACCCTAGACTAAATGCCCCACCTCAGGCAGGACGAGGGCAAGCCTCTAAGTCTAGTAGGACTTGCCAGCTCTCTGGGAAAGAGCCCAGGAGGCCCCTGTCAGAGGGATGTGTCTGAGGAGGTGACTTGGGGTGACAGCGCATCCTGGCTTAGCCCTTGCAAGTCTCTCCTGCCCCCAAGGCGCGGATTCCACCTCCAGGGAGGTCTGCGGCCCTGCTATCTTTGCTGTTTGCAGGGGAAGGTGGGGCATGCGGGGGTCCGTGAAGCACAGAGCTGCCCCTCACTCTGTGAGAGCCCAGCGGAGCTGAGGGAGCACCTGAGTTCACAGGACTAAGCGGTGGAAAGGACAAGGCCAAACAACCGGAATGTGGCCCAGGAGCAAGGTGACAACACAGGAGGGGCCGCCCTGCCAGATCCCCAACTATCTCCCACCGAGGACAGAAGACCCCTCCTAGGATCTGTGACAGTTACGGCCCCATCTGCCCTGGACAGAGCTCTCACCCAGGCCACCTCCCACAGGGGAGGCCTGAGCCAACCGCGGGCACCAGGCAGGCAGAGCACTGTGAGCAGCACCCCTACAGGCGGACCCGGGCGAGTCGATGCTGCTCCACCCTGCGATGGAGAGAGCGGTAGGGGGCCAGGGCTGCCCCATGATCAGCCCACACACGTGCCCCCCACAGCCCAGACCCCTGAGTTAGGGCCACCAAAGCAGTTCCTGCTGGCAGATGCAAAATTAGTAACTGCGGGGTGGGGGTGGGGGGTGGAAAGAAGCCCTCCTCCCTCCCGGGGGTGGGCCAAGTGGCAGCACCCAGATGGGTTCCTGTCACCGGTCACCACTAGGCCAAGGTTGAGAGCCTGCTGCCTGCTGCCCACGAGATGGGCGAGCCCCTAAGTTGCAGCCGCGCCGAGTTGAGGTGGGCCACCAGCACAAACCGTATGCCTGACCTCCGAGACCTTGAGTGAGAAAGTGAAATATCTCACTGATTTTTTAGATTGAAATGACAACATTTTGCTTATTGGGGTTATCCGTATTGGCATAAATTTCACATTTCTTTTTACTTTCTTAACATAGCTACTGAAAAGTCTGGAACGACAGATGGAGCTCGTGTTGCACGTCCCCTGGACAACGCTGTTCAGACCTCGGTGCAGCAAACTTCTTGAAAGGCCAGATAGTAAATATTTTAGGATTTGTGGGTCAAGAGGCAAAACTGAGGATGCTATGTTCTTACATAATCACCAAAAAAAGAAGAAAGCCACACTACAAATGTAAGAAAGCCACACTACACATGTAAGAGCCATTCTTACTGTTTGACCCCTGGTTTAGACCTCTCATTGCCCGATGGTCAGCCTTCCAGTGCTCGGCTGGCCACATGCCTTTCCCAGGCTCCTCCCAGGGCAGAGGCTGAGGGGCCCCAACCTGTAGGGCTCGGTCCATGACAGGGAGGCCATGGCAGGAGCCAGGGGATCCCCTGGATGTGCCTGGCTCACTCGCCTGCAATTTGCCTTCTCTAGGCCTCAATATCCAACTATCTATGTGCGAGATAAGGGAGCAGACCAGGCGGTCCCCACTAACGGAGAGTGCAGTCAGGCTCTGGAATCGGCTGGGCTTGCGAGTCTGGGACAGTGAGAAGAGGCCAGAACGAGGGAGGGACTGGAGGAGCAGCTGGGAGCCCAGAGGACATTCATGGAGTCTCCCACCGCAGGGCAAACAGAAGGAGGGTCCACACAGATTCCTCTCCACCAGCATCCCTCGCCTGAGGCTGGGGGGAGCAAGGGGGCTGGGGCACAGTGTCGGGATCAGGGTCTACCCTCTGCGGCACAGGCCGACTCCATGGCCCTGAGCCCGTGGCCTGGTGACATGATGGGAAGGCTGCAGGTTAGGGGCTGGGGGCTGCCCAGGCCCCAAAAGGTGTAGACCCATGTCTTCACCTGCTGACATCCACCGTGAAGAGGCTCTTCAGAGACCTGACACACAGGCTCTCAAGCAACCCAGCCAAGGTCCCAATCCCACCCCCAAGGGCATCCTAAAGGGGACAGACAGCCCGCCCCTTCCCCAGACAGGCCAGCTTCACCGCAGATCTACAGTCAGCATCTAGTGTGGAAGGTTCTCTGTCAACTACAGGCAGGGCACAGACACCACGGAGGAGGGGCTGGGGTCACGGAGACTACGTGCGTGGTCAACTTCAAGGGCAGCAGAGCTCACCATGACATTTACATTTAATCTGAGTCATTTTCATCGTGACCCGTCTCCTCGTCGTCACTCTGGCTCGGTGCGCAGCATGCGGCAGGGGAGGAGAAGAAGAGAGGGCACCGTCAGTGCAGGACAAGATGGGAGGCAGTGGAGGGAGGCCCACCCAGAGAGGCTGCAGCGAGCACGGGCATTTTGGGCCACAAGCTCCCGTGGCGCTGTGATGAAGAAGCACAGACCAGCTACGTCTGGGGGGCCCTGAGCCCCAAAATCACATGCCCAGGTCACACCATGGAGGAAAACTCGGGGCTCGGGCGTCTCCCTGCACCCTACTGTCCCAAAGTTCCAGAGTTTTCCTTCCCTCTATGTAGGGAAGAACTGAACCTTGCCCAAACAGAGGGCTGGCTTTTGCCCTCTGCTCCTGAGAGGTTGTGACCTCCAGGCTACACCGGACAGTCTAACAATGTGATGGGGGTGGGGTCAGTTGGCCAGGGGGCCTGGAGACTGTGATCAGGCACATGGGCGATCAATCATAGATCAATCGATGGATCAATCATGTCTACGTGACTGAGCCCAGTAAAATCTCTGGACACGGAGGCTGGGGGAGCATCCCTGGTGGGCAGTGCTCCGTGCACGTTGCCACACATCCTGACTCCAGAGGGAGAGCAAAGGAGCTCCAGGTCTGGCATGTCTCCTGGCCTCTGCTCCATGCACTGTGCCTGGCAGATCTGAATCCTCCCTCTGTCTCTTCCGTAATAAACCATAAGCGTCACAGCAGTCAGGGAGTTCTGCGAACCCTTCCAGCAAATGATGAATCAGAGGGTGGTTAGGGAAGCCCCTGAACTTGCGGGTGGCGGTGGACACAGAGCCCTCTTGTGTGCACCATTGCCCATGCTGCGTTGACCCACCCCCACCTACCCTCTCCCGCCACTTCCACCCTGAGATGGGAGCCTGGCCCCTTAGTGCTAGGAGCTAACATGTGCCACGGGGCACCCAGTGAGCAGGTCCACAGGCAGTGACACTTGCTGCCCTCAGGACATGGGACACTGCTCCAAACAGGCTGCCCACGGGTGCCCTCAAATCACTGTCCCAAATTCAGCTCCAATGGTTTTCCATGGCTTTCTGGAGAACTGGCTCCGCCTCCCAGGGAGCTCCTGCCACTGCCCCCATTTAGAAGCCACCCTGGCGGCCACATTTCAGAAGCAGATATTTTTGGAGAGAGAAATAGGGCCACGTTTCAACAGCAAAGAGATTTGGGGTCACGCCTGGAGCTCCCTCACAGCACAAAGGCATCCTTTCTGCAGCTGAAAAGCCACCTGAGGGAAACGAGCTCAGGCAGCTGCCCTGATGAGCTTGGCTATAAAAACTTTTCAAGTTCAGAAATAAAAGCTTCTAAAAATAAACAACTTACAAAAGAGCCCTGACCCCGACAGAGAGAGATGCGCCTCCTCAGAAGCTGCAGGCTCTCGGGAAGCGGGGTCGTCTTCCAGCCCAGACTCCACAGGAAGTGTGTCCCCGGGCCTCCTTCCTCCCCGGGTGCCCGTCTGTCCCCGAGCACCACAGGATCTGTGCCGACCCCACGCTGTTCCGCCCCGTGCAGCGGGATAGCCTGGACCCCACATATGCAGCTGTGGGCACCGCAGGAGGCCAGAGCAGAGACTCAAGCACTCTGGACAACCACCCCGTCATGAAGACAGCGGGCTTCTTCACGCTGTGGTGAAAAAGCTGCCTTGAGCCCCGGCGGACGACAGCCACGGCGGGAGGACAGTGGGCACAGTGGCTTCTCTGTCTGTTCCCAAGCCCACACCTCTAAGGGAGACCCTGAAAGGATGACAGGGGTGGTCCTGGGCAGGCGGCAGCCAGTCAGAGACCACCCAGGCCAAGAGTCTGAGGAAGCTCAGGGAGCCCCCGGTTTAATGCCATCAGTTACAACCCTTCTGGCTCTGGCCTTTTCCTGCATTACTCAAAACATCCTTTGGCAGGCAATGCCTTGACTCTTCACCAAAGCTGCCTGTGGGCCCAGGACTCACAGGCTGGATGCCACAAAGTCCCACTCCCACCTTCCCAGCTCTGCTAAGGTCTTGCAGACTCCCCAGGTCCCCCCCGAGCTGGCTGCGGGGCTGTCTGGGTCACCACCTGGCTCGAAGGTCTGGGAGGCCTGCCAGGTGGAGCTAGCTCAGGCCAATGCTGGATTCTGCAAGGACAGACACACCTGGAGTCACCAACCACAGGAGTGGGCCCAAAGGAGCTGCCGCTAGAATCTGTCACCTCTGGGCAAGGCCAGCTGCTACTCTCCACCACAGGGCTACCCCAAAAGCAAATGACGTGGCCATTCCCCGTTTTCAGCCTGGCTGCACTTGCCCTCCTTAGAGACAGAAGAGTCAGACGCCCAGAAGGGAGCCAGAGCCAGTTCACAAAGGGACTGGCCGGTGCCGGCCGAGGCAACACTCCATGGAGTCTAAAAATCACAAGATCTACAGGATCCTCTCCTTTTACAAACCAAACATGACTCCTAAGACCAGGATGGATGAGGCCGAGGCAGATGCCATCCAGGGGGCTCTGCCCTCCAGCTTCAAGGTCCTGAGTCCCCAAGAAAACAACCCACAGCGACACCAGTTAAAAGCGTAGTCCCTGCCAGCAGGTCTAGGAGACAACACTTCCAGGAGGACCCTGCCTGTTAGAAGAGGTGTCGGCAGAGGGCATGGACTGTAGAAGCCATGGGGGCTCGCTCCATGGCGGAGCCTCTATGTTCTAAGACCTCTCGCTCCATTCCCCATGTCCTGCGTCCGGTAGCTACGCATCCTGAGTCCCAGGACTTTGCTTCTGATGTATCAAGCAAGAATTACGTGACTACGAACAAGAAGCCTGCAGGGCCGGGAGCGCAGTGAGAACCACAAGAAACGATAAAGCTCTAAGGAGGAAAATCCCAACCCCACAAAGGGCCAGTGTGCCTTCACATGCCCCCTCCACTGCCAGGAGGCTGAAGCGTCCGGGGCTGCTGCCTCCCAGGCCCGGCACCCCAGCCCGCTGTGGTCACCCACCTTGGCTTTCTCACTGGGCTCACTGGTCGTGCCGTACGGAGAGTTGTGCAGCTCCTTGGAAACCACACAGAGGAACTCAGCCTGGTCTTCACTCCCATAGTTGTAGGAAGAGCCAATGCTGACCAGCTGGGAGGAGAGAAGGCCAGTGTGATGTGGGCCGAGCTGGGGACCAGCCCGCCCGCAAGGACGGAAACTGCAGCCTGCGAAAACCCACAGCTGAGATAGCCAACACTTGGGAAATCAAGGGACAGTTTCAGCCACAACATTTTTAGTGAACTTATGGAAAAATAAAGTCCTGAAATATCCATCCTCAGGCACATCCGCAGACACACCCCACACACGGGCACACCACGTGCAGGACAGGTCTCTGCTGGGACAATCAGTTCTTTTCAGAGTTTCTGGCTGGGCCCACAGGAGATACTGACTGACTGTGGGCAGAGGGGAGCACAGCGCCAGAGTGGGGTGCACAGCGGGACAGGGCAGTGGCGGCTTGCTCAGAGCTGGTCCTCTCAGAGCAGGCAGCAGAATCGCGGTGTTTGGCACTCAAGCTGCTCCCTTCACACAGGCCCAGAGCATAGCATGTGTGAGCATACACACAAGTGAGGATGAGCTCCCAGACATCCTGCTTATTGTTGCTGCAGCCACCAGGCCTTCCCAGGAGAAGCCAAGACTGACCCTCCCACTCACTGGGGTTACTAAGCGAAAAGGGCATACGTACGCCCTGATGGCGGGAGGGAAGGCAGGCAGAGGAGGGCTGTGCCAGCTCCAAAGGGCTAGAGGGAGGGGTCAAGGGTTGAGCTGCCCGAATCTCAAAGACAGACCCTGGGAAGCTGTGGCTTTTGCATGTGTCAGTCTCAGTCTTTGTGGGTCCACTATAACTGGTGGACATACCCACAGATTGTGCATCCTGTGGGGCCCCAAGTCACCACCATGGTCACAAGGGGGCTGAGGTCTGACCTGTCTGCTCCAACCTATCCCAGAGTCACCAAGGACTTTCGTGCTTTTAAATGCAAAATCAGTCTAAAGAAAACCACAAAAATTGTAGTAAGGCTATCAGTGGCGTAACTATTGAGCCAACAAAGGCCAGGAAGGCCCCTGGCTCTCCCCATGCAGGAATGTGCACACATTCCTGTGTAGGAGAGGCTGGGGCAGGAGCGCCCAGTGCCCGGAAACGGTGCTCTCATGAGGCACACGAGCCTCTTCTGACCTCGCTCGGAACCTTGTTCTGGCCTTGGCTCTGATGACTGGGCAGCCCTGGGTTGGGTCCCACTACCTCCCAGGGCAGTTCTAGGTCCTGCTCTAGGAAGCAGAGAACTCCTCATTAAACAGACATGACTCTGGTGCTGGGGTCTTGCTGGCATGAACTGGGAAGACGTCCTCGAAGGATAAGCTGGGCAGAGCAGGTAAGACTTGGGGAGAAGAGAGAACTCACTCTTTGCAATGGATTTGGGGTCTACCCAGAGGAGCTAAGGACAAAGCCCCTAGCTGGTCATGGGAGGAAGACACCCGTGCACGAGGCAGGAGATTATCTCTCCTTCCCAGCAGGAGAGCACCGAGGTGCATAACTCCACTCAAGGTGGCCTCATCCATGGGTCCTGACCCAGCGACCGCAGCTCTCATCTCCCCAGCCCTTCTCTGAGCTGCCCACCGAGGACAAAAGGAGGGGCGATGGGAGATTTCTGCTCCTGCATGGAACTCTGGCATAGTTTTGATGGGATCAGAGCACAAGGAACAGGCAAATGTAGACCACAGGACCCTGCCTGGCCTCCCCATGTGAGGGCAGGATGGAACACACTGTAGGAACCAGCCAACCCCACTGCTGCCCCACCAGCCCAGGGGGCTGGTCCCAGGTGTAGGGTGGGATGCAAATGCTGACAGCACTGGTCTTTAATGACATTTTAAGGGAACTTCAAACACCCTACAACGCAATCCATTATTTCAAAAGACTCAAAGAAAAGGGGCAGCCTTAACAAGGAGGGATGCTGAGAAGACCCCGTAATGTCCCACTCTCTCTGAGCAGGACCACTCACTATGGACAGAACCTGCCCCAGATGGAAGCTGGCAACAGAGGAAACTCCCAGAGGCCAGAGAGGGCCCAGCGAGCAGGGCAATTGCTACCTGGGGCTGGAGCCCGGGCAGGGTCACAAGATTAAACCTCAGAGTGTCTAGGAAAGAGGACCAGTGACAAGAAGCTCATGGGAAAAAGTACCACCCACTCAGAACATCTTCCACCTGTTCCAAGGCCCAAGGGTAAGGGACTGCAGTGCCACAGGACAAGAGCCTGGGTGCATAGGGAAACACCAGAGCTCCACAGAGGGAGGGAGAGCAAGAGGAGAGGGGCCTTCACTCAGACAGTCTCACGTCAGTCCCAGCCTGACATACACCAGCAAAAGCAGCGCTGAGGAAGGGAGAGGGGCAGTCAGGCTAGAATCGGGAGAATCTTTCCCGGCGAGAGCAGGAAAGGGTGCTGGAGGTGGCGGAGCAGCCGCACCAGGAGGCCATCCATGCCAACTGCAGCACAAGGAGCCCGAGCCACCATCTGCTCAGCCAGCAGGGGAGGGGCTGGATGGACACGGCGAGGGACAGGGAGGTGGGGCCAGGGCAGGATGTACTCAGGGTGTCAACCCACACACACAGAGACGTCAGATGGAAGCACAGAGCACAGTCCCCCCAGAGGAATGGGCTGGAGCAAGAATAAAAACTGCAGAGAGAGGACTGGGAAGGAAGCAGCGGGGAGAGGGCCCCTGGGGGCTCTAAGAACAACTCCACCCTCCCACCCACACACCGGAGACCAATCCAATTAGGATGGGGCACAGGCTGCTGCTGTGAGGGGTCCCGAGGACAACAGCCACAGTGAACCACATTTCCAGGAATCACAGGCCGCCCGATGCCCCATTACTGGCCCCAGGGGTCAGCAGCCCTGAGGACCAGGCAGGGCCTTTGTAATGAAAAGTTCCACTGCACCAGAGGCTTGTGTCAACCCAGCCCAGAGGTGGGGGAGCTTCACCTGCTCAAACTTCCAGCCATCAGACATGGTGGACACCATCTGTGTGAGCTCCTCTTCCTGACACTGAAGCACACGGTACACGTGCTTCACCGGCACCTGTGAGAGCAACGGCCACAGGTGAGACAGGCCCCACACACGCCCTGCTGCTCCTGGGCCCCAGCCCAGCACCCTGTCCCACGTGCGGCTGACGTTTCCTTCCACCTCTCGGGCTCAGGTTGTGATGCCCACAGCAACCCCAAACACATCCACCAAAGCAAAACAAACAGGCCGGAACAGCTGCCATTTTCCACTTTCTCATCTGTCTCCCAAAATATTTCCATTTCTAAATCCCAAAATAAAATGAGTCATGTTCCTGAAACCCCAAGAGCACCTGTGGCCAGACATGAATGCGTGAGGATGTTCGTCTCTGTTCCACGGGGGAAGCATACACAGCACCTGGATTAACCAGCCTCGGCCTTGCTCCTAGAAAAGCTTTTAGACATGCACACTAGCTCCGACAGTTGATGTATCTTTGCCGACCCACCCACCACCCCTGTGCTGAGCCCTGTTCCAGGCAGTCTCTGGTGCTGGAGCCCTGCAGAGCACAGCCAGATAGCAGCTCCCCGCCCCCACCGCCCCCAGGAGCAGCCACTCCAGCAGGAGGCGGTGGCCACAACACACAACACATGAGTAATGGAGAAAGAGACGAAGATATTCGCAGGGGAAGGAGCCTCTGGAGCTCCAGGCCAGTGACACTTGGAAAACAGGGTCACAGCTAAACTATAGTGGCCGTTGTCACACACACAAGTGCTTTCGTCTGAGAGACTATGAATGATGTGGCTCCCCAGCCTCAGCCCGCTATCCTCATGTCAGCCCTGTGAGGAGGGTCTCTTCTACCTGCCCCATGCAGAGGGCAGACTGAGGCAGAGAGGGTCAGTGCCGGCCCAGGTCACACGGTGCGGAAGTGAGGCTGCTGGACGGAGGGGAAGAAGAGGCCAACTGGCTGGAGATGACCAGGGAGCTTGTGGACACATCTCCTGATCCTCCCCAGTCTCCTCCCAACTGTCCTGGTGCCTGAGTGGCTCCCACAGGAAGGAAAGGGCTGGGGGCTGCGTGGGCCAGTGGTCCTGGCCTCCCACACTATCACCGGGACATGCCCTTCCTCTAGCTTGTCCCCTGACCAGAGAGTGGCAAGGCCATCAGCAAGCCTCTTCACAAAGGCCAAGAGCTCCAGCCCAGGGTCTGCTGGGCACCCAGTGGGACAGTGGGGGAGGAGGCGCTGACCGAGACCCTCAAATAATAGTGGCAGCTCTGAGGGAACATCTACTTCCCAGCATCCTCTTGGAGGAGCTGAACTCACTGGGCAAGAACTTGCACTCAGCTAGCAAGTACAGAGCTGGCACAGTGACAAAAACTCATGCCTTAGACCCTCTGGCGCCTCCCTTTATGGAAAGTGCCAGATGCAGCCCACTTCAAACAAAGTGGCCTAATGGGCAGCAGAGTGGCCATGCCTACTCCATCACCACTGACCATGGCCAAGTGCAAATGGGCCCCGTGGTGGCAATCTGTACGCTGGAAGGAAGAGCACCGATCACGCCCCTCTTTCCTCCTCACACCCCCACAGCCCTGCAGGACCCCACCTCCAAGCTCACTGCCCACTCCCCTCCCTGCTCTCCCTCCAGCCACACTGGCCCTCTGCACTTGCTGTGCCCAGCCTGCAATGCCCCCCAGGGTATCCACACACTCGCTCCCCATCAGAGGCCTCCCTGCTCTCCCTCCACCCCCTCACCCCACTGGACTTCCTTTCCTCCTCAGGTCCCTTCCCACTAGAGTGGGACTCCCTAGGGATAGGCCGAGCAGAGCTGAGTGATGTGCCCTGTGTGGCCCTGGTGCCAGCTGGCAGCACCACAGGAGGTGACAAGAGGGCGGGCCATCGGGTACTAGGACAATTAAAGAGGAAGACGGTAGTCAAGATGGGGACAGCCCCAATCCCAAGGCCTCACACAGAGCTGCCACGGTCAGCAGGGAGGGAGGGGGTGAGCTACGCCTGCACACCAGGCCTTGGAAGCTTCTGGTACATCAGTCACTGGTCTCACCTGTGAGGTTCTGCTGTCTCGTTCTCTAATTTTGTCCTTTACAAGTTTTATTAGTGAGGTGATATTGTAAAATTCTGCTTCTTCCAACACTCCTGGAACAGAGAAAAATAACTAATTTTCACCAGATGAGACCGAACCAAAGAAGAAACATTTCACCCCTGCCTCACTCTAAACCCGAGGGCTATGCCTGGCCCGAGCCCGGCCCAGTGGAAGCTCCTCAGGCCCCATCCTAACATCGCAAACAGACTTCACACAGATGCGCTGGCTCTTAGGAGGGCTCCCAGGATTAGGGGCAGAGGGCACATTTACAGAACACACTCCTGGCACACATCACTCAGGTGACCGCTGGGTGCAGAGTTCAAGCACAGAACAGCTGGTTCAAGTGCAGCTCCACGCTGGGCATGCCAGTATGTAACTCGGGCATCTTCCCTCCACAGCCTGTGGCCATCTGCCCAGGGCTGGCCGACTCTCCTGCTGCTACAGTGAGCAGGGCCAGGCGGCCTCATGCAGGTCTCTGAGTCACTCGGCACCTCAGTTTCCCTATTCAATCAGAAGACTGGTTCAGTGTCTTTCGTGGCTGGTTGAGAGGGTGGCTCCTAGCTCCAGGATGCTTGTCAATTTAGAAATTCCCTTCTATCCAAAGACTGCCATTTATAATGTACTATATTTAAGGACTCTAAACCTCCAAGAAATTCTAAAGAACAAATTGGAAGGGCTCTGCATCATGGATTGCTTGTGAGTATTCCAGAAGGGTCAGAGTGTGCCTCCCGTTGCCACCTCTGGTCGTCCTGGTCAGAGCCCACCCCACACACCGGCAGCACCAGGAGCTCAGAGCCCTGGACTGGCCATCAGACCCGCTCAGGCTGCCTCCTAACAAGGTCCCCAGGACACTTGGGCAGAGGGTGGGGACGGGCATGGGTGGCAGCCTCCCAGGCAGACGTCTTTCTTCAGGGCCACCCAAAGGGAGGCTGCACCTGGAATGTCACTTCCCAGGATGACACTCAGTCACATCCTGTCAACCCCTCCTCAGATGTGTGGGTGGGGACTGAGGAGCATTGTGAATAAGCACCAGAAGCTTTGGGACACGCACTTGGGTCCGAAGGCGCACTTTCTTCTACCTGGACGTTCCATGCTGTACTCTGAGGGGCAGGACCAGGAGTGGAGTCCAAGTGGGTGTTTCTCCTGGAAGCGCTGCGTCGGGGGCAGGCAGCAAGGCAGGGGAGTGAGGCCAGGCTGCAGGGGCTCGGGCTGTGTCAAGTATCCCTTTCTAAGAAAACCACATCGGGAACAGGCTATGAAATGAAGTTCAGCCTAGAGCCGTACAGCTGCACACCCAAAATACAAAGGAGCTTCCCCAGATGACACAAGTATGCACAGGAAAGAAGGTTCCTGTGAAGGGGACACAGACACTGGGGTCCAGAGGCTAGAAAAGAAGAGCTGAAGGATGAGCACAGTCCATTCAGGCGGTCGTCACAGGAACCCGATTGAAGCCAGAGGTGCCAAGTCCACCAGGAGCGAATGCATCTTGAGCCTCTCAGGACCTGTCGGATACTTCGAGCCAAGCCAATACCAGAACATGCAGCCACACCAGCCTCTGGCTGACGGCCCAGGGCTGTGCCTGGTGTCCCTGCTCGCTGTGACCAGCGTCAGAACGAAGCATGGTGTTTGAAAACACAGACAGAAGTTGGAGTGATGGCACAGCGGTGCCCTGGAAGGAGAGCAGACCCAGGCTGACCAAGGCTCTGAGGGACACTTGGCAGACTCGCACGGTGGGTATGTCCATACCACAGGGGCCCTCAGACTGCCCAGCCAAAGCAACTGAGAATGGGTGGTCTCCCAAGGAAGGAGCCCCCGCCCTCACAGCACCACTGACTAGACACTTGAAGGAGGGTGCCCATGGAGCGGCCCACAGCCGGCGGGCCCCCAGGCCAGGGAATGTGCTTGAAGTCCTCAGGCCCTTCCGCTATCGCGGTCCTGACCTGCTCCGAGTCTGCTTCCTGGAGGAGGAGGAGGCGTCTGCTGCCTCGTGGGACATGTTTGTGAGGAGGCTGGGGAGCAAGCGAGAGACTTGGCACCCAGGACTTCTGCTGCCAGCCTCTGGACCCCAGCCTGGCCGGCGCCCAGCCTGCAGGGCCTGCTCCTTGCAGGGCACCTGGGGCCCTGCCCCCAACTCACCTTCCTCCGCGAGGTCTTTGTTAATGACCAGCTTTCCGTGTCTCAGGTAGTTCAGCACAGGCCCAAAGTAGGTGGGGTCTCTGTCGATTAAATAGGCACCTGTTTCATCCTACAAAGAACCAAACGGCAGTGTGAGTCCTGGACGAGGAAACAGGGCTCCACAGCTAAGCCAGAGCAAGGCCGCATGCAAAGGGCTCTACAGGCATGTGGGCCATGCCTGTAACCACAACCGGATCCACTGACAACACAGCAGGGAGCCCCGAGCGAGGCTCCATGCCCCTGCCACCTGCAGCCTCTACCCTGACCTGCCACCATCTCAGGTCTAAGCCCAGGGTCAGCTGTTTCTCTCATGATGAGCTCCCTTTATCTACTGAGGCAACTGGATCTGTAGGGACCTCTTTCCTCCAGCTCCAAAATGTCTGAGAAGTTCACCCTTTTCTCATTTTAGAAACCATCCCATGAGAGTGACCTAACACAGATTCTTCTGCATGGAATACTTCCTAAGGCTTGCTGATGCTGACGGTTTGACCTCTGAAGGACCCAAGACATGGGCCTCTGCAGCCAGGGCCTGCCCTTTGTTACTTCAGTGCTCGCTCCTCCCTGGGCAGATGCGCAGGACTGGGGGATGAGGGATGACCACCCAGGTCAGAGGCACGTGGAATGGAGCCTCATTTTCCACTGCAAGGTGCCCCCAGAGCTTCCCAGTGGTTGCTGACCACCAAGGAAGCCTCACCCTGTGGGCGGCAGTTCCCAGAGACCCAAAAGTTTACAAACAGACCATTGGAAGTGCTCCCCCGGACCTGGGTTGGCCCCGGTTCCTACCACAGGGATCGGGGGCCTTTCTGAGGGTTAGGGACCCTCACCACCCACTGGCAAATCTTCACAGTTGGCTCAAACCATAGCCGTCTCAATGGCCATCGCAGCCACGGCCAGGGAAGGTAGACACGCCCACCCAGGCACTGGGGTGGAGGCAGTCTCCACACAACGACACCACTACAGCGGAGCCCTGTAGAGGTCTGCACAGAGTTATGGGTGTCGGGGCTGTGACAGTGAAGGATGAAAGCCTCAGAGATCTAGCTGGCAGCACCTGTGTCCTGGGATCCCCCGGAGGCAGCTGATCCAACTGCTGTCAGGACACTGCGTCCGTGTCGGCCACATATCTGATATGGGTCTGCTGAATACGACCCACCCAGGTCTCCCTCCAGTGGGGCTGGTCCCTGGACCAATGGCGCCAGGGAGGGCAGCAGGTGCCGAGGCTGTCTGCTCTGAAAGAAGGTGACTCCGTAGGTCATCTGGAGAGTTGACGTGCCTCCCCGTCCAGAAGGAGGGCCTTGGCAGGCACGGCTGTGGCAAACACGGGAGCAGCTGGCCGGCTGAGGCCCCAAGAGGACAGTGTTAGGCATCTTTGCAGGGGGAGGCGGTGCGGTAGACACACCTGACCCTCTCCAATGTGGCATGCCCATGGGACACAGGGAGGCAGGAGGCGCCTTGGCCACGCAGCCATCGGCCATGTTAGAACTCTATTATTCATTCATGAGCATCAAATTCTGGAATTTGTATGGTAAAACCTGGTGGTTTCAAGGGCTTCTCTCCTAAGTCCACCACCAAAAAGCTATAAAAATCTGCTTCTCTTAGATCAAAGCAATTAGGGCTCTGGATGTGAGGGCCCTGGGACTGGGAGCCTCATTGGTCACAGGGCAGGCCCCGGGCACTGAGCCCAGCCTCCTGCACTGACAGGCCACCGCCAGCTCCCTCCTCGGGCTTCCTGTCTCCCAGAGCAGCATCCCAACCACACACTGCCCCCCACCTCACCCTCGTGTCCCACCCCACCCATCTACGGCAGCACTGGTCAGACACCATCCCACGGGCACTGCCTCCAGCCTGGCTCCCCAGCCTTTCCTCCTGACCCTACTGTTCTCCAAGCAAGGCCAAACGACCTTGCAGAACAGCTTCCAGAAGAATGATGCTTTGGCAGTCTGCCTGCTGGTGAAAAGGGCCACCATACCAAGGGGCCGAGGTCTCGAAAGAAAAGGATGGAGCTGCCACAACAAAAAATCAAGGGGCTCCCCACTGCCCACATATGAACAGAGCCAAACACATGACATTTGCACATCACCAAGCTCAGAATTATTCATCGACTCCCTGCTATCTTGACAGACAGCTGGCAGAAGGTCAAGAAGGAAAGATAAGATGAGGACAGGCTCATCTCCACCCTCAGGACACCCCAGAGAGTTCCCTCATCACACTGGGCAGAGGCCTCAGTTGGGTCAGACCACACCTCCATGGGCTCAAGGCCACACCTCTGACAAGCTGACAACTCAGCACTGGAAGCCGGTGGAGGAGGAAAAACAAGTTTATTGAGTGCCAACAGTATACTGAGCAGCACAATACACAAAGGTGACCCAGGCCTCCAAAGCCTGGAGGATACGAGGGACTGGGACAGAAAAGGAGGGAAGGGCAGGTGAGCTGATGAAAACGGCAGCGGCCAGCACGCTGGGGACCAGGGGAAGGGGCAGCCACCCAGGCGCAGAGGGAACGCAGACAGGGAGCCTGGACAGGACACTGGAGAGCTGCAGTGGAGCTGGACCCTGAAACATCCCTTGGCTGATGTGCTGAAGGAACGTCACCCTGGGTCTGGGCTCTCGGCTCAGAGTACACTGCACACAGGGCACTCCAGACACCGCCTGTGGGCTTCCCAAGGCCGGTTCAAGGCCCCTTCTTGGGGTACCTGAAGAGAGACCCTGCCAGCAGCGAAGACCTCGAACCCCAGGGGTGGGGCATCACTCTCCATCCCCATCCAGGAGAGACTGGAGACCCAGTGCCGAGGCTGGCAAGGGCACAAAACATCAGCTCAGGAGCAGCAGGCCACTGCTAGCCTTCCCATCACACTTGGCAGCCTCTGGTTCCCACTCATACCCAGTGCTCCAAGGCAAGCAGCCTGTTTGCCCAATTATCCAGCCGTCAAAGGGAGAGGCAGGCCTGTCCCTACACGGGGGTCCCCACCGTCATCCAATTCAGGAGCAGCTTTAAAGCAGCAGCCTCTCAGAGACCTCCAGAATAATGAGGCCAAGAGTTCAAGGCATTTGCTGCTAACCTGGCTGGGAGGCAAGGCGAGGGAAGAGCAAAGAGAACCCTGCTCACATCTCAAGGTGTGGAACCTCAGGCTCAGCATCCACCAACACAGGCTCCCACTGCAGTGTGTGGGCCCTGGTGCTGACCCTGAGGCCAAGTGAGGCGGTGGCCCACAGAGAAGCAGGCAGCACAACGACACAACAGCCAGCAGATAGCTGGCGCCTCAGAAATGGGAGTACAGAGCTGCAACGACAGGGGGAGCACGGAAGCCAAGCCATCTAGGCCCAGGCTCACACTCAGCTACTCAGAGGCCATCCTCTGCCTGTGACGAGCCAGCCTGTGCAGCCGATGAGCAGCGCTAAAGGAAGCTGGGGAGCGGCCTGCTCCACCGAGGCACAGCAGGGCTCTCTGGCCTGGTTTCCTCTTGCGGATTCGTTTTGACGGGATGGTTTCAGCAGGAAGCAAGGCCGAGAGACTCTGGGGTTAGGACAGGCCAGGCAGCAGTGCAGGGGGGTGGTACTCTCAGCACTGGGCTCCTCAGCAGGGAGATGTCAACTTCTACAAGTGCTGGGGGCCCTACACCAAAACCCCCAAATTCCACTGGGTTTTATCTTGGGCTACAGCCCAGACGACCACAGACTGACTCCCGTTTAGATGCACACAGGCAAGAGCTCTGTAAAAACCATGTCTCCGAGCACCTGCGCGTGAGCAGCGGGCTCCAGAGGCGTGGAGCATCGGTGAGGCTTGGCAGTGGGCAGGCACCCTCAGACATCGCTGCTGGACAAGCTGACCAGAGGGCGGCTGACACTAGTGCAGGGGCCTCAACATGTCACGTGCTTGTGTTGGTAATGGCCCTAGGGCCGACATCCTAAGGCAGAGATAAAGAAAAATATAGAACACAGAAAACACACAAAAAAACCCCAAATGCAGAAGTCTTATGCTCACTTATGCAAAAGCAGAGAGGACCATCTCAGTGGTATCTACACTAGCAACTGGGGGAACGAGCGAGGCACAGCTGCTGGCACGCTGCGCTCACCTCCTCCCTCAGTCCATCAGGCTGCAAGAGCAGGAGGGAGAGCCTTGGGATGGAGATTCAGTGCACCGGCTTCTAAAAGGCAGCAGGGACCAGACAAGACATTCACCCCGGCGGGATGGCAACACACGCGGGTCTCTCTTCCTCCTCCCTCCCTCTGTCCTTTGCTCAATTTATATAATAAGTGTGTGCTCCACTTACAGAGTGCTGAGGTTTGAGGCTTTTTATTTTTGTAAAAGAGCCAGAATTAAGACTGCTTTCTCAACAAATCTAGTGACCTCCCCCAACTTCTCAATGAATTAGTGTTTGACTTACTTGTGAAGTGCTGGCTTTAAAAATATACACCTACCCTAAGGGCATAAAAAAGGGAAAGGCTGGACTAGGCTCTTGAATGTTTAATGGACATGCAGGTCCACACACTACAGAGGTGGGGGAACAGGTGGAGTATGTGTGGGGAGGGACGGCTTGCTGACGCCCAGGTTGGCTGAATCCCACTTCAAGTGGGCCCAACGTCTGAGGCCAGAGCTGCTGGTTTCCAGGGGCAGTTTGAACCCTGCATCCCTGAGCCTGAGCTGCGGGGCCATCAATCCTGGGCGGGTGGCCACAGAGCTGATGCCCTGACCACAGCCAGGAGCACCATGCCCACAGCCATTTCTCTGAGAGGAGCCAGTGGGCAAAGGCAGGGCCCAGCCCACATCACATGCTCTCCCAGGAGATCCCTGACCTGCAGTCCCGAAAAGGAGGGAAGCAGAGAACACAATCCTGATTTGAAACCACCAAGCAAGCTCCACCCCATTGACTTCTTTCAGAGCCGCCCAGCATCCTCGGCCCACGCTGCTGGTACGGAAGCAATGCTCTGAGAGGTAATGCAGCAGTAAACAGCCCGAGACCAGGGCTCCCTGCCCACGCTGCGCACAGAAGTAAAACCCTGCCCTCACACCAAAGAGGAATCAAATCTGCTGTCCAGAGAGCCTCGTGGGTAAAGTGGGGGCCACGTGTCCCTAAGTGCCGGCCACTCCCCAATACAACCACGTGGTCTTGAAAACAGCAACCAGGAACAAGGGTCGAGAATGTCAGGCTCTCACGCAAGATTCTACATGGAAAATAATCCTGTGGACCCATCTTGCTCGGGCTCCGTGAGGTCTCCACAGAGCGTCTGCACTTGGCTCCTATAAACCACCCTCCCAATTTCCGCAAACAACTAGGAAGTGGGACATGACCACGTTGCAAGAGAAAAGGGACAGCCACTGGACACACGAAATCAAGAGCGTTGAGTGTCCTGAGCTAAATGGGAGATATATCCTCTCTGATTTCCCTATTGAAACCTAAATGCAAAAAGCATAGAATTTTCTGTGTACAAACATTTTGCTATCAACCTAATTAGAAATACTTAGCTTTCAGGGGCTGGCCCCGTGGCTGAGTGGTTAAGTTTGCGCGCTCCGCTGCAGGCAGCCCAGTGTTTCGTTGGTTCGAATCCTGGGCGTGGACATGGCACTGCTCATCAAACCACGCTGAGGCAGCGTCCCACATGCCACAACTAGAAGGACCCACAACGAAGAATATACAACTATGTACTGGGGGGCTTTGGGGAGAAAAAGGAAAGAAATAAAATCTTTAAAAAAAAAATACTTAGCTTTCAAGCTGAAATTATCCATTTTAAGTGACCATTTCAAATTTGCACATAAAACCTTCATCTCTGCCCTCTTTTCTGTTTTGTTTTCCAGTTTGTCAGATCCCTGACACAGAAGAGGCCCTAGACATCGCCAATTACAGAAGAGGAAACGGAGGCCCAGACACCAGAGGCTTGTCCAAGATGCCTGGGTGTGCAGAACAGCTGGGACCCCACATGGCAACTGTGCTACCTGTGCCCAGGAGCACCCACCAGTTCTGATTTCGTTTTCCCGGCAAGAGATGCCCTGTGTACACCCAGAGAGCTGACATACCCCCGGCACGCACGGGGAGAAAAGGAGAGGCCACGGGGAGCACGTGTCAGTCCTCCAGGTCACTCCGACCCTTGGCGCTGCTCCTGGCTACCTCCCTTGGAAACAAACCCCCTCAGATCCTGACCAGCACCCGGCTTGTGGGGCCCTGACCCCCAGGCTGAATCCTCAGCCCCAGACAGATGCCATTCAATGCAGTGTAGAAATGGAATACAGAATGACACACATGACTCAAACGGGCTCACCAGGAAGCAAACAGGAGCGGACTTGTGAAAGGACCCCCACAGGTGAGGCACCTGGGACTTCTCTTGGAACAAACGTGCTTCAGGGGCTGACCCAGTGGTGTAGTGGTTAAGTTCCTGCACTCCGCTTCGGCAGCCTGGGGTTCGCCAGTTCGGATCCTGGGCGTGGACCTAGCACCACTCATCAAGCCATGCTGTGGCAGCACCCCACACAGAGGAACTAGAAGGACTTATAACTAGGATATACAACTATGTGCTGGGGCTTTGGGGGAAGAAAACAACAACCTGCTTCAAATTCCCCTACGGTAGGCCCACCAAGCTCCGTGAATAAGCAGAGACGGTTCACAGGGACCCGTTCAGCTTGGCAGGACTGGGGCCCACTTAGAGCAGATGCTGCATGCACTGTGCACAGACTGAAGCAGGCACCCTGGGGCAAAGGGACAAGGTGGGCAGCATGCCATGGGTGGACCTGTGGCCCAAGAGCCACCTGTCCAGGTCACAGCTGCTATGAACATTTATGTCACGAGGCAAGAGGCCATCCATCTGCCCACAAGTCTCAGGTGCTTCCCTCCCCAGAGACATTCCATCTGTGGAGAGCCTGCACAGGAATCCCTACAGATGTCCCAGGCCTTATCCTGGTGGCGTGAGTGTTGTGCTGAACACAAAGCTGCTGGCATGAGCAAAAGAACTCGAGACGGAAGCAGACGGAAACATGATGGCCTGGGGCAGAAGTGCCCTAGGAACAATCCAGGGTCCTTGGTTGCAAACCCCCACGGTGGTTCTGCCAGCCTGGGGGTAAGGCCTCCTCAAGACTGGAGTCTCCAGTCCCCCGGGCGCCAGCCGCACAGCGCTGGCAGGTGGGACACTGCAGCCAGAACGTCCCACCAGGGGTTTACGCCTAGCCCAGTACTCCTATGAGGCACTGAGCCCTCTCCGCCAGCTGTCCCCACAGCCACCGCCCTGCTGGCTCCCAGGTGGCCTCTGCTCTCTTCCCACACTCAGCCCCACTGGCAGGTCCAGCGCAGAGCTCACTGCCCCCTCTCGCTGGGGCCGACGGGCAGGCCTGCAGCTCCTCTGCTCCCTCAGCCCCTGCCCTCCTCACCAAGCACAGTCTGACGCCCAGTGCTGCCTGCCTCCAAAAACCAACCTGTCAGCAGTGAGGGGCTGGCCCAGCTCATCACCTCCAGAACCATCTCCACCCAAGCCTGACTTGCAAAACCAGGCTGAGGCCCTGGAAGCCCAACTGCTGAGGAAACCAGAACCCACCAGAACACAGATGAAGGATAGAGAGTCTTGGCGCACACCGCCACTCGCACGCTGCCGGGACACCTGAGCCAGCCCAAGCACACAGGGGCTGGTGTTTGGACTCCGCAGCGCTGTCCTCCAGGCTCCAGGGCATCACATTTCGTGCAAGGAAACTTGTGTGCTGCCCAGGAAGCCAAGCCCTGAACTGGGAGCCAGCCTTCAGGGGCCTGTCCTAAGATCAGTCAGGAGCTCTGGGGGGAGTGTGAAGAGGCAGCTGGAGAAGCAAGGGAGACCAGGGGGCCCAGCTCCCTCACACAGAGCCACTCGCCAGCACCGTGAGGTATGCGGGGACTGAATGAGCATATGCAAGAGACAAACAGTAACAAAAACATGTTCTGAGGGGAGAAAGGAGCATTCTTGTACATTCTTTCCAAAAACACAGTGCAAAAGTGAAATAAAGACTATGAAGAGCCATCTCTATTTACTGCAATGACTGAGCACCAGGCACTGGGTGGGGGAGGTGTGACATTGATCATCTTCCTTAATTCTTACAACTCCTCTGTGACTAAGGCTCAAAGAGGTACATTAACTTACCCCAAGTCACACAGCAGGTTAAAGTGTGGGCGGAGTCAGTCAGGCCTGAGTCCAAAGTCTCAGACCTCGGCCATGGAAAATGCTCTCTCCCAGCCAATACCCACATCACACCAACTCCAGACAGAAATGTTCCAAGTGCTCTGCAGTCTGGGCAGAGCACCTGCCCAATTAAGGCCTGATGAGAGCACCAGTGCTCGAGGTGGCCTGCTGCCACCCTGGCCACGCAGACTCCTCCCTCGGTGCCAAACAGCATCAGCTCCTTTGAAGAACTCCGACTGCTGATCTGGAGCACCCTTGGAAAAGAGCCATGAGCACCCCCCAGGCGGAAACAGCCACAGACAACCCGGATGCAAGTGGGCATCTCTGTGTGCCCATAAAACTTTATTTGCAAAATTGGGCAGGTAGAACACAGTTTTTTGACTGCTGCTCTAAACCAAGACCAGTCACTGCCCTGCTGGACAAGGGCAACCAAAGGCTGCATGTGTGGTCAGTCGGCAGGAGGAAACACCCTGCAGCTGACAGCCATTTCCTCCCGGGCACCCTCAGATAGCTGACAGGGGACATCTGTGCCCTGGGCTTGTGTCTGAGGCCCTGCAACAAGCTCTTCTCACCAAAGGCAAGTCCATTCTCAGGACTTCCCGGCACTGACTCGTGGGCTGGCTCAGACCCGAGGGGCCTTCAAACCAGGTACCTGGTGAAGAGTTGACCACAGCATTCACTGAGCGCCAGCACCTGCTGCACTTGGGGGGAGGGTGCCCCCAGCACAAGAGGGGACCATTCGCTCAGGTCCTGAACAAACGACACTGTGTGGTCAGGGCTAAGAACATACTCAGAGCCACATCCTCAACGTGGTGTGAAATGAGACGACTAGAGTCCCGGGACACCACTCAGCCTCTGGCGGGCCAACACAGTGCTCTCACGGGCATGGGACAGTCGCAGGCATCCAGCACGTTAGCTTCTCACCTCCAACTTAGCCCCCCGGGACATAAGCTGCCGTTCCCACTCTAAGTAATCCCCACTTCTCTTGCCAAGGAGCTTAAAAGATCATGCTTCCACCCACAGCCCCATCACTTCACCCTGTCTGTAAAATTCCTTCCACTATCTTTCCAATCCTGAAACGCTTGCCAATGCCACGTACACTCGGAGTGAGCACAGGTGAAGAAGTGCAAGAGACATGTCATTAGAAGCACCCTGAAAGCCCCACCCCTCAAAGACCCCTCTGATGCCCCCACATCTGCAACCCTGACGCCAGGACAAGGGCCCTGTCAAGGGACAAAAGCTGAGCAACCTGCAGTTCCCTCCAGGCCTGGCTCGGCTGCAGAGACTGAACCACGCAAATCCTACTCAGTCTGAGTGGTTTCCAACCACCAAGTGGTAGCAACTTTCTGTTTCCCTTTAACTCCTAAAGCACCTCTGCACCAAAGCAGGGGCTGATTCAGCTCTAAACCAACTCTAACCTGTTCTCAGCAATGCCTATGAGCCAGGTACCATGGAACACAGACACATAACCAAATGAATCACACACCAAGTATTTACAAAGCACTTCCGGGAAAGAGCATTATACCTGGCCTGCCCCTAAAGCAACATGGGAGAGAAAAACGACCCAGGACAGCCGATGAGCAGATGCTGACATGAATAACGCAGACACAGCCCGCTGGAGGAGACCCCAGGAGGAAGTGAGAATTCACACTTGGGCTGTCTATAAAGAGAACTTCATGGCAGGAGCGCAGAGTCAGAACTTCAGACAAGAGGGTATGGGTTTGGGAGTTCGAAGCCTGGTGGGAGTAGGTCCCAGGTTCAGTCCTGAGACAGGGAACGTGAGGACTTAGGGAAAGGGGAACAAGTGGCAGCCCAGCTCCCCACCCTCCCTAACAACCAGTCTGTTGACTTCCTTAAAAGCACTCCTCCAGAAAGCATCCTGTAACTCCACCTCTCCCACACGGCTTCACTGATGGAGCTCCTGACCAGACACCCTGCGTTTAAGAGCAAGCTCCAGGCACTCTCCCAGTGAACTCCAAACCCATCAGGGTCCTGGTCTTCTGTTTCTTGGAAGTCCTCCTCCTTAAATTTCCCCACCCAACCCCAGGCACCACCTTCTGCAAGACCAGATGCTCAATAAACACTAGTCAAATGCCCAGCAGGAAATCTTCCACCAGGCTGGGCTTTTGGTCAGCCCTAGGAATATCTGCCAGGTATGCTTTCATTAATCTTAACTATAAGGTCACTGCTTGGGGATTTTTATATGTGAATCAACATCCTGTTTCTCTTCTACTGCGTAATTACTAGCGTCCCACTCCTCTGAACACCCCTTCCCCTCCATCCTCATCTTCAGACTCTTCACTCAGGGTTTCGTTATCTAGGAGTGAATCTCCGGGACATTCTTTTATCACAAATAAGGAGGGAGGGGCCGGCCTGGTGGCACAGAGGTTAAGTGCGCAGGTTCCACTTCTCAGCAGCCCGCGGTTCGCCAGTTTGGCTCCTGGGTGCGGACATGGCACCATGTGGCAAAAAGCCATGCTGTGGTAGGCGTCCCACGTATAAAGTAGAGGAAGAGGGGCATGGATGTTAGCTCAGGGCCAGTCTTCCTCAGCAAAAAGAGGAGGCTTGGCAGTAGTTAGCTCAGGGCTAATCTTCCTCAAAAAAAAAAAAAGAACAAATGAGGGAAAAAAATGAGAAGACCGAGCATCTTACACATTTTCTCATTTGAAGTAAACACTACTAACACGACTAACGCAAATGAGCATCACTCTTTCTGGCAAAATCACATTCTCTGTGACTAAAACTAACCCTTATTTACTATCAACTACTTTATGAGACAGAAACCATATCTGCTGCATTACCTTCAGGTTCTAAATGTCGGTTTTACAATCTGGAAATCAAATGTATTGAAGCGGATGCTGATGAAAAAGGCAGCTACAACGTAGATATATTCAGATAGATTAATCACTCTCTCCTAAAGGACTCCTATTACAGTAAAGCATAATTTTTTTGGTAGTCCTGAGACAGTAAAATAAAGAGATGAATCAACTTAACTGTGCAAGACATAGTTGATCAGCTCGGAATCAATTGTCTCAGTGCTGAATAGACACACATTGCCTGAAAACAACCCAACGGACAAGAACAAGTTAAAATCAGACTCAATATACAAGAGAAGAACACTTGAGTAGAAATAAAACTGAATAACCATTAGGACTCTGTTTAAAAAGAAAAACAAAACAGTGAAACATAGCCCCACGTTGGAAAAGGAAAATCAGAGCTGACAAAAGCCTATTTCTATCCTAGAGAGGACTGTCATTTTCTGAGAGGTCAATTCTCTAACAGTGGAAAGCTTGCTCAAATGAGCAATGGAAATGGCTGAGGGCTGGGGGCGGGGGGCGGGGGGGACCAGAGCACCAGCATCTCAAACTGTGATTTCTACCCACGATGGGTGGTTTTGTGGTAACTCAAAAGTTCTCATTTCCTGATCATAAGGCCAGTGCCACACTTAGGATGGTCTCCATCAGGGTTCTTAAACTTGAAGAGAGATGAGGATCTTTCTGGGAAGCCTTACACGTGGCAAATGGTGGGCTGGCAAGGCAAAAGGCCAAGTGCAATTATGTAGGCTCAACTGAAAGACCCAGGGAAGGTAAAACAAGGCTTGTGAACTGCCTCGGACAAATACAGGCAATAACACTTCTTCCAACAGAGCCTTTCCTGAGTTTCAATCCCATTTAGCTCCCAAGATGATACTCCTCAGTGATGCAAGTCTTGTAAAGTAAAGGTAACGACCAAAATAGTCTCTATTCCCATCCGTACAACAGTGTGAGCTTTAAACTTGACGAAAGACAAGGTGCAAACTAACCTAGAAATTCCTATCCTTTTGCCAGGGCAGTAGGAAAACTAGGCAAATCAGAAAGGGGATTGAAAAAGATTTCCTACATGGCCCTTCCTTGACACCGCTAAGCCACCCCTTAATATGAGCAACATTCCCTTTGAACAATCATTCTACGGACGGCACCCTCTGAGAGCGCGGACTGGGTGCGTGTTGTGGCTGAAAACGACGGAGTGCCAACTGTCTAAACGCAAGTCACTGGCAAAGGCAGGTCACCCGTGAAACCCCCCACATCAACGGTAACTCAACCGTCCGGAAAGCGAAAAGACGAGAAGAGTGCCAGGGTTCTCCGACTCCGGAGCCAATGGGGCACCGGCGGGGAGAGAAGGTGTGCAACACCAGAGGCCAAAGAACCTAGGGAGGAGAAGAAAGTAGACCCACAGCAAAGTCCGGGCTCGGGGAAACCTCCTCCGCCGAAGAGCAAAGAGGGAGAGAAAGAGAAGCCTCGAGGTGGGGTGGCCGGGTATCCTCGAGGGCGGCGGGCGCCAGGGCGCCATCCCCTCCTTCCCGGCCCGGGCAGGGAGTCGGGGGCTCGGGTCGAGCTGTGGCAGGGAGCGCCGCGCTCGGAGCCCGGGCAGGGCGGTCTCCTGGCGCGGACAGGGGTTGCGGCTGGCCCGCGCGGCCCTCACCTTGTCCGAGTCCAGGTCGGGGTCGGCCTGGCACAAACGGTACAGGAAGGATTTCGGGTCCCGGCACAGCGTCTGCCGGGTGGTGAGGAAGTAGGTGCCCCCGACGTTGAGCCGGACCCACTTGGACACGCTGCCGGGCCGCTGGGCCAGGGCGCCGAGCCCCGCGCTGCAGCGGCGGCATAGGCCGCCCCCCAGCCCCGCCCCGAGGCCGCCCGGGGCCGGCGGCATCAGCTCGCAGTGGTTCTCCGCCATGATCCCAGCAAGCCCCGCCACAGCGCCCCTCCACCGGAAGCGTCCGGCCTTTAATACAGTCCTTCGCGCTCTGTCCCGCCCACGGGCCGGCGTCACGCGAGAGGCGGAAGTTCCGGTCCGGAAAAGCGGCCGGCCATGCCCCCTTCCGGTCGGGACCCGGCGCGGCGTGGTCTGGGAGTGCCGACGCGGGCGGACAGCGCGGCGCCCGGCGACAGGCTCGAAAGGAGCTCGCCGGCCTCCGCCCTGCGCGTGCGGTGCGCGGACGCCGGGTTCCCGGCCCTGAATCCAAGTCTCGACCATGCCCCGACCCGCGCCCCCGGCGAAAGGAAGAGCGACTAGCGAGTGTCTACACTCTACATGCTTTTTTTATTATAAGACTACCGAGCATACGTGGAAAATTCATCATCCTGTAACTACATCTAAAGCACAAATATTTGAAAAAAAGAGAATAAACATATTCATTAAATTATATGATTAAATCATTGACCAAATAGAAAATTTATATAATAAAGCCAGAAAAAAAGTTGTAAAATATAGTTTACAATAATTATTCACATTCAAGGCTGTACATCAATACATACAACAACGTGGCCCCGAACATGAATTCAATCCAAATAATTCATATATTAGATTTTAAATAACACAGACTGAACTAGAGGCCAACAATAGCCAGCAAATAACCTTATATAAGAATAAAAATACAAAAGTGTATATTCTAATATCATTGCATTATTTGTTTTCATAAGTTTTTTAAATTTTTGCTTTGCCTGTACATCACAGTTACAGCTACAGACCAGGTAGAGAATATTACACATGTTCTAACTGACTGCCACCAACCTGAAAGACAGCTAACATACTATTTATTGACTCATCCTATTTTGTTGTTAAGGAACAGCTACAGCAGCTCTAAATACTGCAAGGATTTAATTTGCCAACGTCCAATCAAACTTATGATCACGATAGAGACTTTTCACCAGCAAAATGGCCCCTATTCTTCAGCCAGACAGGTTAGACCAGGGTGGATTACACAGCTAAAAAAAGGTTTGCCTTTTGTAAAAAGTTCTCTGTGCACAAAGTTTGGTGTTTCCTCATACTGAAGAAATGAGTTACGGGGAAAATTCAGGTCATTCAGTTGTCCACCACAGCTGTCTGAGCTACAGACAAAACTGCCCTTTGCTGGAACAGCTTCCTCCCCAGACCAGTTTTCCACAGGCAGCCTGTGCCCCTCAGAGGCTCTGGGATTGCCTCCTGCCCTGATTTAAGGTACTTGCCATGTAGGCTGCCTAAAAGCCAAGGGCCACATCCACTTGAGTCGCCATCAGTTCATGTTAGGTTTGGATATGAAAAGAAGCAATGTGGAAAAACAGGTATATGGCAAACTCTCCAAGAATAGTACCTTCGCCACACCCTCCCAGCGGCTGCAGCCTCTGCGTCTGGGCAGTGAGCACCCCGCAGTCTGTAGACCTGCCAGGGAGAGAGGCTCGGGTATCAGAGGAAGGCAGGAGACCTAATTCTGCACAATTCAGCCATATCTCTGGCAGAGTCAAGTGGCACTGAGCATGGCACGAAGGAAAATCTCTCATGCATGTTTCCCCTCAGAATCAATGGACCCCAAACTAAAGTGGAGAAATTAAGAATGAAACCAAATTTGGATGGTCTGGACTGGAAGACAACTAGGCAACCTGCAACCCTGTGGGCGAGAAGAGGGGAGAAGCCCTTAAACCCACAGCAGCCAGGACACACTCTGCAGTGAGAAACCTGGCCACAGGACAGGCAGACTGTATGAAAAAGCCTGGCCACAGGACAGTCACATTCTAGTGAAAAAGCCTGGCTATTGGCTCTACCAAACCGCTCAGACACTCTGACAGAGTCCCACGACTTGAAGAGCATGGGGACAAATAACATTTCTCTGAAACCCAATTGTCTACGTGGTTTCTTTTTCAAGTACAGCCTTTGCTCTTTTACTGATTCCAAATAGCTCAATGTACTTTCTGAGTCTATGAACTTAACTACAAATCATCCAAAAAGCATGTGGCAAGGTCAGTTCAACACTTTTTATCTCTGCTGACTGTGCAGATGCAAATTCAGTACCATTGTGGACACAAAGTACAAGATTCTGAAAATACTACCAAGCACTTGAAAGCCACAGCAGCAGGGATGGGAAGGTAACTAACATGCAAGCATAACCAGATCCTTTCAATGAAAATAAATTGGCTTTTGGAAAAATCTGTCACAAAGGAACTGCGGTAATGACATCATTTTAGCATTAAAAAAAAAAAAGACCAGTCTTATTCAAACATTCTTTGTGTTCCACACAGCTTACCGGAAGTAGATTTGTTCAGAATCTGTAGGACACAAATAAGGAAGTTCTGTACTAGAACTCTGAGCATCTAAGCATCAGATCAAGACAGAGGAAGAGAGATTAATACCACCTTTAAAACTAACAAACTCTTTGACCCAAAAATACCACTTCTAGAAACTGGGGGCAGGGGGGATCAGAGTCAAAAATCAAAGATTTATAAGGATATTCATTGCAGCATTATTTAAATAGTGAAAAATCAGAAACCATCTAAATGTTTTACAACAGGGAAATGGTCAGATAAATTATGATAAAATGTATAGCCATTAAACTACAATAATTAAAAACAATGTTTTTGAATCATTGTTCATGACATGGGGAAATGCTTAAGACAAAATGTTAAGTGAAAAAAGCTAGATGCAAAATGGTGTATGTTGTATGTTCCCAATTTAGTTTAAAAAGGAAACCACTGTTTGTGAAGGGGGGCGGGGGGCAGGCTATACACCAAAATGTTCACAGGGGTCTTTTCTGGGTGGTGAGCCTGCAGTTGATTTTTTCACAAAGCAAATGTTTTAAGAAAGTACAGAGTCACCTGGAGCCCCCTGTGCTGGCACCCTGCCATGGGGGTGTGTGTTGGGGGGGGGGGGCGTCTGTGCCATGGACCATCACCTGCAATTCCTTCAGGCCTGGGCCACAAATACCAAAGAGTAGCCTTAGGGGGCTGGAGTAGGTGTGGTTCCCACCATCTTCGGCATGACCCCATCTTTCTCAAAGCAAGTCTCTAACAAGCCTCTGGAGAGTCACCGTTCAGAATGACAGGCATGCTGTGGTGCCAATCACAAGGTGGGGCTCTGTGCTCCACACGGAGCTGCCCACCACCCCGGTCAGGTTCACAGAAAGACGGAAGGAAATCACCCCCAACCAAAGCCAGCTTCCTCAAGTTCCCAGAGAGCGGCAAGGCACAGTGGGCTATCCGTGCAGGTGGAGACCATAGCCTTCCTGACCATGCTCCCTCCCCTCCATGCCACACGGGATGTGATCCTCTCTGCTTGGCGGGGGCTTGGTGTGGCCTTTACACTTGTCCTTGCCCTCTCTCAGGAAGACACATGGCACCTGGACCTATTAAACAGGGCGTTTTCTTTCTCGCCTTGGATAAATCCACATTTATATTTCCATATGTCTATGTATGCACACAGACTGACACCTACGTCCACATCTTAGAATGTAAGGCACCTGCACGCTGGGACGATGGCTCTAAGGATGAGCTGGATAAAACTAAAGTCGACAGGAGCAAGCACAGGGTAAGAAAGAGTATGTATGGGCCTAAAAAAAAAAAAAAAGAAAAAGGAGGACTCTGAGTGAGCAGAGAAAGGTGACCTACAGAGAAGGGCTCAGCTGTCACTGGCTCAGGCAAGGGCAGTCACTTCAGCTCCGTCAGCTGCTAGCTCAGCCCTGAACCCCTTATTCTCTGGTTTTGCAGGTTAAGATGGAGCTTGTCGGTTAAGCCCAGGAGGTAGTGGCGCTATCCAGAGGGAAGAATGCGATGCAAGATTCATCTCTCCCCGAGCAGCCCCGCTGAGTGCTCTTGTTAAAGCCAAATACGAGCTCTGCTTGTTTCCCTGTGACCAGACACCTAGGAAGACACTGTGCAAGAGTGGCTTCCAAACTGCACACCCAGACACGGATGTTCTGAGGAGGGTGAACTATAAACACGGGGAGTAAGCCTGAAATCGAACTCCTGAAAGAAAGGGACGAGCGAGACTCACTTTGTGAAAAGCAGGTGAGCACAGGTAAGCCTTTTCAAAAGCAAGGAGGAGGAAAGAGGGAGCCTGACTTCTGACCACATGCCCAGGGCAACGCTCTGGTCTCTGGGACACCCCCAGGCCAGGCACGCCCCCAATACCTTGGCACCCCCACAGACACACACACACACACACACACTCTCCCCCTCGGCCGGCCCCTCGTGTAGCTCTTACAGAGCCAGAGGACAAGGCCTAAGCAGAAAGCACTGGCAAACTTGGCTACCACCTCTGCTCCCATCCAGACCCCTCTCACTGCCAAGCACAATGGGATCCCCCACATCTGAACTTTTTCCCCAGTTTAAGGAGAGCCGCTCTTATCACTAAAGTTTGAGAAAGACACCTTTCCTCTCAACTTGGACCACTGGTCACCCAGGGTGACGGCTGATTCATTCAACATAGGAGATGGGGAGCAGAGAAGAAGTCAGGAGGAATCTCTTCTTGTGAGCCTTTTGCTGGTGCCTTTGTGAAAGTCTAAAAGAAATGGCAAAGTTGTTCATCCCCAAGGGACAGAGACATGTCTGTGAGCAGCTCGTGGGTGGTGCCTGCTCCTCTCCCACTTGGGACCGAGGACAGCCCTCCAGGGCCAACCTGGGCAGGAGAGGGGTGGCTGAGCCCCACCAGACCGACAGGAGCTCTCTGTCTGGGAAATAGCAGCAGAGAAAAATTAAAGGACTAGTGAATCCTGGACTGTGTGAGGACACAGCAGGGCACTGCCTCTAAAGGGAAAGGAAGCCAGCCTGAAACTGGAGAAGAGAAGGCTGGGGCACGCGGCTCAGTGTGGTGTTCCTGCCCCTCCTGCAAGGTGAGTAACACTTTTTTTCCAGGCAAAGCCCTGGAAACATGAGAAGGCTTCTAGATTTTCACTGTAGAGATGTAAAAATGCTCTGAGTTAGGTTACAAGAACATTCAGTCACAACACGCACAAGGGTATGTGTGACGGCCGGGAGCCTGCACTCCTCTGTGCCACCTGGATGTGACTGAGTACCGTCCAATTTGCTGAAACCAGGGGTCTCTCAGCCCCTAGGTAATCAATCAATGAATCAGTGGGAGGCCTGCACAATTCACCTTTTAAATAAACTCGCAGGAGGGGCCCACCAGGCCCAGTCTGCCCTGCTGCCTGGCCTCACATGGGACCGGGCAGAGCCCTGTCTCCAGCAGCAACTGGGTGCTAACTGGGCCCCCTTCTGACAGTGCTCCTTGTAGACATGCGCTTGGTTTCCAGCCATGGAGGACAACACTGCTCAGCAGGATGATAAATGTGAACACTTTGCTGGCACCCTCCAAATTCAGCAGCGGCTCCGTATTTCACCTTGACAACCTGTTCTGCTTCTCACCTCCTGGAGCCTGCCTGGCAGAAGCAACATGTGAAGTACTTGCAGACACACAGCAAGAACCACAGAAATCCCACAGCCAGAGCTACTCGAGGAGGTAAGCAACGGGCCTACAGGGGCACGGGGATGGGCCATAAACTAGGGACACAAGAAAAGGAGCACAAGGAGAAAAGCCAAGACCCCCCTCAATGTATGGAGCCCGGGGGCCACCCCCAGCAGAGGCACACACAGCTCCCTGTTGAGCAGTTCCATGAGAATACAGGGGCAGAATGAGCCCAGAGACACGCCTCATCCCCTCAGCCACAGCAGGCCCAGCAGGTGAGCAGGGTGTGTGGTGGAGAGCTGGTGACTCGACTCTGTCCACTAGTCTACTAGGCCGGGCAGGAATGGGGCAGACGTGCACGGCGCTGCGTCCCCACAGCAAGGGAGCACGGGAAGCCTCCACAGAGCACAGAGAGCAAGCAAAGCGACCCTGAATTCCTTTTCATTATTGGTTTTGTTCTTCGTGTGGTTGGGTATTTTTTTCTTCTTTTCTTTTAAATAAAAAAGCTGCAAGGTTCCGCTGTCTGCGTCCCCCTTGAGATGGCTGGCAGGTGGTCTGGAAGCGTCCCGATGGCGGCGAGCCGCGCTGGGGCACGTGTCCTGGCAGCGAGTGCAGCAGCTCTGGGCGTGTCACTGCACAGCGGCATCTGGGTGGCTCTGGTATCTGTGCCTCCACACCTCCTGGATCTTTTTGCACCATTTGTGAGCATTCCCGCTCGGGTCCATCAGGTAATATGTCCTGTTTGGCTGCAGAGACAGAAACCGTTTAATGTTCTCAAGGGAGTCCCACCAAGACCAGCACCTCAACTTGTCGGTGAGAAACCATAAAAAGAAACTGCCGTCCTACTGCAGCCACTGCAAATACCTTCTGGAAGCATGTGAGCACGTGGCTTTTTCTCCTCCCACATATGTGCAGAGATTAAATATGCAAGGTGATGACCGACAGATCCCTTCAGATACCCTTGAACTAAAAAACAAGCACAGGTGTCTCCTGTCCCAACTCAGGACTAAGCTGTGAACTCGGGGCCCCTGGGACATGGGAAAGGGGGAGACAATCACCTGGAGGCCAGCTGCCCCTTAGGCCACAGCACTTTGCTGCTTTGATTGGAGGCACAAAGGCCTCCGACTGCCCTGCAGAGGAGAACCCATAGGGACAAACTCACCGTGTGGACAAAGAAGGTTTTAAAATTCTTGGCCTCTGGTCGGAGTTCTTGTGACCATGGAATTTCACCTTTCAGGACTTTGTTGACAGGATCAACATAATATAAGTGTGGCCCTTCTGTGAGTAGTAACTGTCGTCGTCGTGCAAATAAACCCTGATGCAAAAAAAACAAAGACCCTGCTTGCCAAGGGTCTTGCATGCTGACAGCACTTTCTGCTGCCTCAGAACCTGGACCGTCAGATTAGCTCAGGCACAGGGACCACCGCCAGCCACCTGTCCACTCACCTCAGACAAAGGTGTGCACACCTCATCCCCCCCGTGGACCCAGCCACTCCTCAGGTCAGAGAATGAGGAAGCACTGACTGCCTGGTCTACCTCGCCTTGGGCACTGAATCCTAACACCCCATCTGGGGCATCTCTGCTTTGGCTGTCACATACGGAGGCAGCAGCAGTGCTCGGCAGCAAACCTGAGGCCTGCACACCAGCACAAGTCCCTGCCGCTGAGCAACTCCCACAGGCCTGCCACACAGTCAGGCCCCCCCGCATCTCGTGCCCTCTGCTCCTCCGTCACGGAGGCGCTCACTCGCTGACCATGCACTGTGGGTGAGGCTGAGCATGGCCAGGAATGGAGACCAGGAGCCTGAGCTTAGAAAGGCCCACATCAACAGACGGAGAACATTTGCAGAGTCCAGTTTTTGACACAATCCACTTAATCCATAAAACATAGTAAGTAATTTCCAGAACAATTCTGATGAAGTAATAGATGACTTGCTGGGATATCAGACAGAGCCTCTGCGACTGGACAGAAACCTTGACATGGGTGAACCCAACCTCATGGAGACGTGAGAACATGGCTCCCGAGTCAAAAGTGAGAGGCTGTATTTCTATTTGGCCACGGCCTAACCGTGTGGTTTCAATCAGGTTCCCCTGAACGGCTGAAATCTTCCTTAACTATAAAATCTAGAGATGATCTCTAAAAGGGAACAAGATGAAGGATGCTATGTGCAACAAGTTATAGCAGGAGCCCAGGAAGCCCTGATCCTGAGTCAGAACCGGGACGGAGATGCAGACCCGACGCACAGGAGGGAGCAGCAGGAATCTGACTTACCTTTCGCTTATCTACTGGACCCATTTTTAGTATTAAATTATTTTCTACAAACTGATGCCTATAAAAAGAAGAAAACAAGAATGAGACACGCACATGAGAGTCAGTGACAGAAATTCTCCAAACTCCTCCCTTCAGAACAAAGTTCCTGACGGCATTTGTGAACTTTGTTTGAATCAAGCCTCTCCCTTCACAGATCCACACCCACTTCAGTACCACAAGGAAACTCCAAATCTAACTTGGTATGCAAGCACCCACTGCTCTATAGAATTTGCAATTGTATTTGGACCAGGGTATACAGACACCAGAAATAGCGCCTGCCATCACCTCTCGGTTGGCAGTGTTCACACAACAAAGAAAACGCAGAGGGGAGATGGTGCTGCAGACCTGAGCCCGTAACACATGTCCTTGTTACTTTAAACAAAGCTAGGGCAAGACGCAAAATCTCACCAAAAGGGTGGAGGCTGCTGGGAGTCAACCCCAGGACGCAGACTGCCGATCCTAAGTTACCTCCCCAAGCTGGGAGCCCCAGTTCAGTGCTCAGAAACAACTGAGCAGCCCAGAATTACAAGTCCCTAAAAGACCCAAGTGGGACTTGGTTTAAGAACATCTTATCTGGCGTTTCTACCATAGTAATAAAGTACTTTTATTCAAATATAGCAGGAATTTGGAAGAGAAAGCTTCAAATACAGGTTTTGGTTTGATACACATTGTTAGCAAGTATACTCCACTTTGCTTACTAGGAGTTTAAAAGAGGCTGTTTTAATGTCTACAGGTTGTCTCTTTTGGTGAAAGCTAACAGTTACTGGCTTATGCTCTGTCTGATCTTACTGAAATTTCTAATCTGAGGTTCTGCTGTAGAAACAGAATGTTTTAGATTTCAAAAAACCATAAGACGGCTGTCTCCTCAAACAGTGATCATTTTACCATGTAATTTTCTGAGCACATCCACATGCTTCCCTGGCTCCTTGCGGGACCTACTGCACATGTAGGACTGGCCAAGCTGGTGGAATCATGTTCCCCTACTCCAGCTCACCTAGCCCCAAGGTCTGCCCAGCCTAACCCAACGAGACCAACGCCCACTCCTAGCCCCGAGTAAACTAATGCAGGCTCATGTGGATTTTGAAATCAACTAAGGAGAATTATAACAAAAAAAGTGCTGTGACCTATATGAGGAAAGGGGCAATACTTTGCTCTCAGAGGTATTTTATATTTTATTTTTTTATTTTTTGGTGAGGAAGATTGGCCCTGAGCTAATATCTGTTGCCAACTTTTCTCTTTTTGCTTGAGAAAGATGGTCCCTGAGATAGCATCTGTGCCAGTCTTCCTCTACTCTGTATGTGGGACACCGCCACAGCATGGCCTGATGAGTGGTATGTAGGTCCACTCCTGGAATCTGAACCTGTAAACCCCAGGCTGCCAAAGTGGAGTGCGAGAACTTAACCACTACACGACTGGGCCAGCCTCACTCTCAGAGGTATTTTAAAACCAACCAAACAAACAAAAACAAGACTTGAAACAAAGAGAAAAAAATTAAGGAAATTTTTGAAAAGGAAATATAATGAGGATCTACTGTGGCACAGAAATAGATGGATAAAACAGTGGAGCCAAACACAAAGCTTCTCCTAACAAACAGGCCCTATTAAGTGAGTATTCAATGTGTAGTGATGACTCCCAAGTCAATAAGAAGACAACTTTAATTAAATTACATGGGGGGTATGGTGGGGGCGGGGGGTCCAATTTAAGCCCAGGCTGGTGAAAGATCTCACCACCAACTCTTCAGTTAGCCAGCCTGCTGGGCACCAGGCTGATGGCACTAGATTGCCAGAGCAGCCTGCCAGACAGGCAAGGAAGGAAAGGCCTCATAGTGTCTCTGCAGCTTCAGGTGGATTAACACGAGAGACAGTGTAAAACATTAAATCAAACAAGAGAAGAACTCGAACAAAAAGAGAAGGGGATATTTGCCTGGGTGGGAGGGGTTACTTTCTAAACTGAAAACAAAACAAGTCACTAAATACAGACTAACAGACATGACTACATGAGAACAAACAGAACCTCTAACTACAAAAATAACCAAAATTAACAAGAAAACAGGCCAAAAAAGAGTTTCAGCAAATACAACCCACAAAGAGTCAACATCTGTACTCCACAGAGCATAGACAAAGTGACACAAAAGACTTAAAACCTCAACAGAGGGGCCGGCCCAGTGGTGCAGTGGTTAAATGCACATGTTCCACTTTGGTGGCCCAGGGATCACCGGTTCAGATCCCGGGTGTGGACATGGCACTGCTTGGCATACCATGCTGTGGAAGGCGTCCCACATACAAAGTAGAGGAAGATGGGTACAGATGTTAACTCAGGGCCAGCCTTCCTCAGCAAAAAGAGAAGGATTGGCAGATGTTAGCTCAGGGCTAATCTTCCTTAAAAAAAAAAAAAAAAAAACAGAAAACTGAGCAACGGATACAAACTGGAAATTCCCCAAAGAGGAATTAAGTGACCCAAAAAATCCTCAATGGCCCTACATGAAGAAATGAAACTGAACCCCACTTTTCCCATGGTCTCCTGGCACACAGGCAGGACTCCAAGGGTGTGGACAGAGATGGTCAGAAGCTCTATTATTAGCATAACCACCACAGTCCATTCATTCAGTTAATTAACCAATTAGCTTACAACAGGCTACTAGATATTTATCTACTTTGAAAACTTTAAGTACTTACAGGTATTATTTTGACGTTTTACTTCAAAAAGTCAATTCCCACTCCCCTGAAGCAAACACCCCTCCCCCCAGCAAAGGCACCTTTTTCTCTTGGGCAGGCGGTAGATCCAGATGCTGTCTGCAGATTAAGAGCCGAAACCAGACCTCAGTCAGACAGATCTACCTCTGAGCACGCAGATGGGACTTTATCACAGCCTCACTTTCACAAAAAGCATTCTGGCTCACCCCATACAGGTGACATTTATCATCATCTCTCTATGGATGTCAAAATAGGGGCCTCATGACTGGCCTACAATCATTTCACAAGGGGTGAAAGTGTAAAATCCCCCTTTTTCCTGATTCCAAAGCCAGAGTTCTCTCTTCTGCCTAACCCACCCTACCCAGACCTCAAATCATATTCAAGGATGCAAGCCTGAAGCCACCAGCAAGCTTGGACCATTTCAGGGCACAGCAACCTCCAGGAGAACCCAGTGAGGCTGCCAGAGCCCCGATGTAGCACTTCTGACCACTTTAGAAGGGCTCTCCACACTTGGCTTCTGGGCAAGCAAGGGAGGACCAAGTGGCCATGCTGGTTTGTTCTAAAAGCCAGCTCTCAAACCTTCACGTCTAGGTACCCCTTTACACTCTTAAACTTTAGAGAAGACACCAAAGAGCTTTCTTTATTTGGGTTACATCCATCAATAGTTATGTATGAGAAGTTAAAACAGACATTCTCAAACATTTATTTAATTCATTAAAAAATAAACCTGTTACATACTAATATAAATAACAATTTTATTTAAAAAATAACTTTTTTCCCAAAGAAAGTTAACAAGAAACATGACACTGCTATACATTTTCCAAATCTCTTTACTATTTGGTTTCATACAAGAGAGCTGATTCTCATGTCTGCCTCTGCCTTCACTCTACTGTGATGTGTTGACTGGGATGAAGTACACAAAGAAATCAGCCTCAGTCAGAGAAGCAGCTGGAAGACGGAGGAATATGTTCATAGCCTTTTCAGATATTTGTGAGCATTCTTCTTCGATACTACACCAAAACCCGACAAGTGTAGTTTCTTAAAGTTAGCTGCCACGTGGAAGCCGAATCCCCAACAATGAATTTTTCATGCTGTATAACATTAGAATCCATCAGTCCACCCTGTGCTTTGAAGAGATCCTCCACCCTGGGATGATTTTACAGCATCATACACTAGTCATCTGGAAAACAGTGGCTTGCTGAATCATGGAGAATTTCCAAACAATGAAAAATTTCATTGTACAATATCAACAAATCGATTCATTAATATCACTACCTATCTCCTCAAAAAAGTCTTTAGAGACGCCAGCCCTCTGGCCGAGTGGTTGAGCTCGTGCAGTCTGCTTCAGCGGCCCAGGGTTTTGCCAGTTCGGATCCTGGGCATGGACATGGGCCATGTTGAGGCAGCTTCCCACATGCCACAACTAGAAGGACCCACAACTGAAAATACACAACTATGTACCGGGGAGCTTTGGGGAGAAAAAGGAAAAATAAAATCTTTAAAAAATAAAATACTAAACAGTCTTTAGGTATTGGGAAGATGTCAAGCTCACAGTGATAAAGTTTCCCAAAATTCTAATTTTCATTTGAGGTTTCGATTTTATTATTGGTAACAAATACTAGCAGTTGCTTTCCTTGATGTGACACGTTCATTCCATTCCTTTTCCAGAAAAATGTCTGCAAAATAGCCAAGTCCGAATGACCATAGTTTGTCAATCAAACTTTCCAGTGAAAATGGTATTCTATGAAAAGAGCAGCTGGTTTTGCTCCCAATGCAAACCATCACACAAGTGCTTTTTTTTTCTTTTTTTTTTCTTGAGGAAGATTAGCACTGAGCTAACATCTGCTGCCACTCCTCCTCTTTTTGCTGAGGAAGACTGGCCCTGAGCTAACATCTGTGCCCATCTTCCTCCACTTTATATGTGGGATGCCTACCACAGCATGGCTTGCCAAGCGGTGCCACGTCCGCACCCGGGATCCGAACTGACGAACCCCAGACCCCCAAAGCGGAACGTGCGCACTTAGCCACTGTGCCACTAGGCCGGCCCCACACAAGTGCTTTTCTTGAGATAAGTGTCACCCCTGGGTTGGCAGCAGATGTGCTTTATGCATACTTCCCATTTCATTATACAGAATATAAATAAATCAATAATTTTTAATGACTACTCATAAGTGAGACCGGCTTCTTTTCTTTTTTCCCTGTGAGCATGTGGCTGTGAAGAACCCAGGTCTTCTAGCATTACTTGGTGCCACAGCCTGGATTCACGATCTGGCAAAGGCAGTTTTACCCACCACTGTTTCTGGACCCTCAGTGCATGTGTCAACACATCTGTTCCAGAACAAACCATGAGATTCAAAAGAGGAGCTCCACACTGACAGTTTCAGCACCATTTGTGCTTATTGCCAAGCACTCAGGCAAAAGAATATCTTCTTTGGTGGTAAGTTGGGATTGATAACAGATAAATTCAAGCAAAGCAGCAAGTCTAGTCCCATCCGCAGAGACATCCACTCGTAAGGCAAAAGTGCAGCTCAGCAGTAGAGATACCCACCCCACTGCATGCCAGCAGCCACAGCTTTAATCCTGTGAGCTCCTCTATCAGACATATGGAGGCAGAGCTGGGACTTCTCTCACCGACTTCCATCCAGCAGACACTCAGCAATGTCAACAGCCCAAGGCTTTTTCATCTCCCAGCTCACAAGTGCACTTCTCTGACCTTCACAACATTAACGTCTCTGTAAGACGCTTCAGGGGCTTTTTAATGTTTGGCTTTGAAAGAGCTCATCACGTGTACATTTAAAACATTCAATTCTTCTACCTTTAAAACTGAATGGTTGCTCTCAAAATGCTGCTGCAATTTAAGAGGCACCATAATAGTATGCAAAAACATTCTATCCAAAGACACAAAATGGCAAGGTTTGAACATCTAGAAAGTCAACGGAAAGACAGCATTCGTCCTATTTTTGTTTCATATTTACAGTTTCACCCAGTTTCTCGGGAGTAGATCCTCTTTCCATGAGTCAGAGAACTCTCTGATATGTCTGTGTCTTCTTTTTAGCATCTTTAGACTTGGTGGTGCTGCTGTGGACTGAGAAAGCAAGTCTTCTCCCTTTTTAAGTCAATGAGCCATACTTAAATAAGAAAAATATATTATAAATGTTCTTTTATATTAAAATATATCATTAAAATCTAAAATAAGTTTCAGATAAAATTTAGAAAAGCTTTTGAGAAATTTCTTAATATTAGTGCAAAACAACCCAACAAAGTGTACTTACTTCTTGTTGTATTTGCATGCAGGTACAAGGAAAGCTTCAGGATTTCCAATCAATAATTTATTGGATGATACGATGTTACAGTAATTATAGGAGGCATAAGTGAAGACAGCTAGTAACAGCCCAGTAGAAATACTGAGAACTTATTAATCCCTAAAAATGCACACCTCTGTATCATAAACCTACGTCTTTGGAAGACTCAAAAAATACAAGACAGCATGAGGTCTGCATCATGGCAGACAGAGCTGTTCCCCTAGGCCTACACCTCTAAGATACAACAAAAAAGACATGTGTTAACCAACAGAGGACATCCACACAACACAACAGACGTCTGAGAAATTCACACAGCCATATGTCTGAAGGTGGGGATGCTGGACGCCCCCAGGGAGGCCGTGGAAGGAGGTAAGCAGATTTCCTCCCCCTCCTCAGTGGCAATGATCTAGGGTGCTGGACCTTGCACAGTGGCTGAAACACAACTCTGAGAGGAGAAGGGGAAAAAGGCAGTCCTCTGAAGAAATGCTTTCACTCTTGGAGTTCCTTTCCAGCCCACGGGAATGCTCCACACTGAGGTAGCTAAGCCACCGTGGGAGCACCGTCACAAGTCGAGCAGCCCAGGCCAGCACACAGTGAGTGTAGAGTGGGAGAGTGGGCAGGAAAGAAGGCGCACCCCTCCCCCATCCTATCTGGCACACCAGCTCAGCTGGTCAACCAGCGCAGGGGATCCCCACCAGAGCACCAGTGCCTGTGTGTTTGAAGCAGCAGTGGCCAGACGCAGAGAGCTCTATTGGCACCACTTTCAACAGACAGGCACAAATGCCAGGGATCATAGTGGGCTCAGAAAACACATCTCCTGCTCCCTACCCCAGTGGTGGTAAGTGGAATCTATGACCAGATAATACCACTATGTGACAGCAAAACTCCACCCCATCAAACAGCATGAAGAAACATATTAACACTCCAGACCAGAAGGAAAATGACAAGTATCCAGAAACCAATCCTGAAGTGACAGAAATGAACAATCTAAATGACAGAGAATTCAAACGAGTTACCATAAAAAAACTCAACAAGATCAATGAACTCAGGAATAAAATTAATGAGCAGAGGGAATTCTTCACAAAAGAGGTTGAAACTATTTAAAAAAAAAAACAATCGAGCTGGCTCCATGGCATAGTGGTTAAGTTCACATGCTCCACTTTGGTGGCCCAGGGTTCATCGGTTCAGATAGTGGGTGTTGACCTACACCACTCGCCAAGCCACGCTGAAGCAGCATGCCACATACAAACCAGAGGAAGATGGGCAGAGATGTTAGCTCGGGGCCAATCTTCCTCACCAGAAACAAAACAAAACAAACAATCAGAAATGTTGGAGATGAAGAACACAATGAATGGGATAAAAAAAAATCTGGAATCCTTAAAGAACAGACCTGATATTATGGAGGAGAGAATTAGCAATCTAGAGGACAGAAATATAGAAACCCTTCAGGTGGAGGAGGAAAAAGGATTAAGACTAAAAAGAAATGAAGAAATTCTCTGAGACACATCCAATGCAATTAGGAAATGCAACATAAGGATTATAGGTATCCCAAAGTGAGAAGGGAGGGAGAAAGGAGCAGGGAGCTTCTTCAAAGAAGTAATAGCTGAGAACTTCCCAAACCTGGCAAAGTACCTGGAATTACACGTAAATGAAGCTAATAGAACTCCTAACTACATCAATGCAAAAAGACCTTGTCCAAGGCCTATATTAGTAAAACTGGCAAAAGTCAATAACAAAGAAAAAACCATTAAGGGCAGCAAGGCAGAAGAAAATAAACTACAAAGGAAGCCCATCAGGCTTTCAGCAGCTTTCTCAGCAGAAACCTTACAGGCTAGGAGAGAGTGGAATGATATATTCAAAATACTGAAAGACAAAAACTTTCAGTCCAGGATGCTCTATCCAGTGAAACTATCCTTCAGATACTACGAGAAATAAACACTTTCAGAGATAAACAAAAGCTGATGGAGTTCACTGCCACAAGACCCCCCTCCAAGAAATGATCAAGAAGGCCATCATACCTGAAAAAGAAAAAGAAAGGGTTTACAAAGCCTTGAGCAAGAAGATAAATAGACAGACAAAACCAGGAAATTGCAGCTCTCTATCAGAACAGATTAGCAAACACTTAATTATAACATTAAAGATAAAGGGAAGGAAAGCATCAAAAATAACCATAATCACTTCATTTTAATCACAAACGCACAGCACAAAACAGAGTAAGTTGTCACAACAATAACTTAGATGGGGAAGAAGAAAGGGATGAAACCTGGTTAAGACTAAGGAGATAAGAGGCTCTCAGAAAATGGACTATCATCTACGAGATATTTTATACACGCCTCATGGTAACCACTAAACAAAAATCAGAACAGAGACACAAATGACAAATAAATAGAAAACTGAGATAGAGAATCACCAAACTGAATTAGCAGTCAGAAGTACACAGTGCGAGAAACAAGAGAAATACAGAATCGAAAACAATAGATAAAATGGCAGCATTAAGCCCTCATATGTCAATAATCACTCTAAATGTAAATCGACTGAATTCTCCAATCAAAAGCAGAGTGGCTTGATGGATTAAAAAACAAGACCCAACAATATGCTGCCTCCAGGAAATACATCTCAGCTCTAAAGACAGACTCAGAGTGAAGGTATGGAAGACAATACTCCAAGCTAATGACAAGCAAAAGAAAGCAGGTGTTGCCATACTTATATCAGACAAAGTAGACTTCAAGATAAAAAAGGCAATGAGAGACAACAAGGGGCAATATATAATGATAAAGGGGACACTCCACCAAGAGGACATAACACTTATAAATATATATGCACCTGACACAGGAGCACCAAAATACATAAAGAAACTGTTAACAGACCTAAACGGAGAAATTAACAGCAACACAGTAATAGTAGGTGACCTCAACACCCCACTTACATCAATGGATAGATCATCCAGACAGAAAGACAACAAGGAAATAGTGGCATTAAATGAAAAACTAGACCAGATGGACTTAACAGATATATGTGCAGAACGCTCCATCCAAAAAACAGAAGACACATTCTTCTCAAGTGCACACGGAACAGTCTCAAAGACACATCATATGTTGGGAAACAAGGCAAGCCTCAATAAATTTAAGAAGACTGAAATCATGTTATGCATCTTTTCCGACCCTAATGCTATGAAACTAGAAATTAACTACAAGAAAAAAGCTGGGAAACTCACAAACATGTGGAGACTATACAACATGCTACTGAACAACCAACAGATCAATGAAGAAATTAAAGGAAAAATCAAAATAATCTGGAAACAAATGAAAATGAAAATACACCATACCATCTCACATGAGATGTAGGAAAAGCAGTCCTAAGAGGGAAATTCATAGCAATACAGGCCCACTGTAACAAACAAGAAAAATCTCAAATAAGTAATCTTAAACTACACCTAAGAGAACAAGAAAAAGAACAAACAGAGCCCAAAGTCAGCAGAAGGAGGGAAAGAATAAAATTTAGAGCAGAAATAAGTGAAATAGAAACCAAAAGAACAGTAGAAAGGATCAATGAAACTAAGAGCTGGTTCTTTGAGAAGACAAAGAAAAAAATCCTTAGCCAGATTCACTAAGAAAAAAGGAAAGGTCAAATAAAAAGAAAATTAGAAATGCAAGAGGAGAAATTACAATGAATATCACAGAAATACAAAGAATTATAAGAGAATACTATGAAAAACTATATGCCAACAACTTGGACAATCTAGAAGAAATGGATAAATTCTTAGACTCATACAACCTCCCAAAACTGAATCAAGAAGAAATACAGAATCTGAATAGACCGATCACAAGTAAAGCGATTGAAAGAGTAATCAAAAACCTCCCCCAAAATAAAAGTCCAGGACCAGATGGCTTCTCAGGAGAATTCTACCAAACATTCAAAGAAGATTCAATATGTATCTTTCTCAAACTATACCAAAAAATTGAAGAAGATGGAATACTTCCTAACTCATTCTATGAGGCCAACATCACCCTGATCCCAAAGGCAGACAAGACAACACAAAGAAGAAAAATTACAGGCCAATATTGCTGATGAACATAGATGTAAAAATCCTCAACAAAGTATTGGCAAACCGAATACAGCAATACACTAAAAGGATCATGCACCATGATCAAGTGGGATTTATACCAGGGATGCAGGGATGGTTCAACATCCCCAAATCAATCAATGTGATACACCACATTAACAAAATGAGGAATGAAAACCACATGATCATCTCAATAGATGCAGAAAAGGCATTTGACAAGATCCAACATTCATTTATGATAAAAACTCTCAATAAAATGGGTATAGAAGGAAAGTACCTCAACAAAATAAAGGCGGTATATGACAAACCCACAGCTAACATCATACTCAATGGTGAAAAACTGAAAGCCACCCCTCTGAGAAAAGGAACAAGACAAGGGTGCCCACTCTCACTACTCGTATTCAATAGTACTGGAGGTTTTGGCCAGAGTAATCAGGGAAGAGAAAGAAATAAAAAGTATCCAAATTGGCAATGAAGAAGTGAAACTCTCACTGCAGAAGACATGATTCTATATATAGAAAATCCTAAAGAATCCATCAGAAAACTATTAGAAATAATCAACAGGTACAGCAAAATTGCAGGGTACAAAAGTCAACTTAGAAAAATCAGTTGCATTTCTATACTTACAATGAACTAACAGAAAGAGAACTCAAGAATACAATCTCATTTACAATCACAACAAAAAGAATAAAATATCTAGGAATAAATTTAACCAAGGACATGAAAAACCTATACAATGAAAACTGTAAGACATTATTGAAAGAAATTGATGATGAGATAAAGAAATGGAACGATATTCCATGCACATGGATTGGAAGAACAAACATAGGTAATGAGTCCATATTACCTAAAGCAATCTAGAAATTCAATACAATCCCATTCAGAATCCCAATGACATTCTTCATGGAAATGGTACAAACAATCCTAAAATTAATATGGGGTGACAAAAGACCCTGAATAGCTAAAGGAATCCTGAGAAAAAAGAACAAAGTTGGAGGCATCACAATTCCTGACTTCAAAATATACTACAAGGCTATAGTAATCAAAACAGCATGGTACTGGTACAAAAACAGACACAGATCAATGGAACAGAATTGAAAGCCCAAAAATAACACCACACATCTACGGACAGTTAATCTTCAACAAGCGGCCAAGAACATACAATGGAGAAAGGAAAGTCTCTTCAATAAATGGTGCTGGTAAAACTGGACAGACACATTCAAAAGAATGAAAGTAGACCGTTATCTTTCACCATACACAAAAACTAACTCAAAATGGATCAAAGTCTTGAATGTAAGACCTGAAACCACAAAACTCCTAGAAGAAAATATGAGCAAGTACACTCCTTGACATCAGTCTTAGAAGCATCTTTTCAAACACCATGTCGACTCAGGTAAGAGAAACAAAGGAAAAAATGAACAAATGGGACTACATCAGACTAAAGAGCTTCTCCAAGGCAAAGGAAACCAGAAACAAAACAAAAAGACAACTCACCAACTGGGAGAAAATATTTGCAAATCATATATCTGACAAGGGCTTAATCTCCAAAATATATAAAAGACTCATACAACTCAACAAAAAAACAAACCACCTGATCAAAAAACGCCCAGAGGATATGAACAGATATTTTTCCAAAGAAGATACACAGATGGCCAACAGGCACATGAAAAGATGTTCAACATGGCTAACTGTTAGGGAACTGCAAATCAAAACTACAGTGAGCTATCACCTTACACCTGTTAGAATGGCTATAATTATCACAACAAAAAATAACAAACATTGGAGAAGATGTGGAGAAAAGGGAACCCTCATACACTGCTGGTGGGAATGCAAACTGGTGCATCCACCATGGAAAACAGTATGGAGGCTTCTCAAAAAATTAAAAATAGGGGCTGGCCCCGTGGTCAAGTGGTCAAGTTTGCGCAGTCTGCTTCAGCAGCCCAGGGTTTCACCAATTCGGATCCTGAGCGCAGACCTAGCACCACTTATCAAGCCATGCTGAGGCAGCGTCCCACACAGTGGAGCCAAAAGCCTCTACAACTAGAATATATACAACTATGTACTGGGGGGCTTTGGGGAGAAGAAGAAAAAAAAAAAAGATTGGCAACAGATGTTAGCTCAGGTGCCAATCTTTAAAAAATATATATACATACATATAGGGGCCAGCCCGGTGGCATAGTGGTTAAGTTCACATGCTCTGCTTCAGCAACCTAGGGTTCATGGGTTCAGAAACCGGTACAGACCTACACACCACTCATCAAGCCATGCTGTGGTGGCATCCCACATACAAAATAGAGGAAGACAGGCACAGATGTTAGCTCAGCAACAATCTTCCTCAAGCAAAAAGAGGAAGAGCACTAGCAGATATTAGCTCAGGGCCAATCTTCTTCACCAAAGAAATAAATAAAATAAAAATAGAAATACTATACAACCCAGCTATCCCACTACTGGGTATTTATCCAAAGAACTTGAAATCAACAATTCAGAGAGACTTATGCACCCCTATGTTCATTGCAGCATTATTCACAATAGCCAAGACACAGAAGCAACCCAAGTGCCCATCTACTGATAGAGTGGATAAAGAAAGAATACTATTCAGCCATAAAAAAAGAGACAAAATTGTCCCATTTGAAACATGGATGAACCTTGAGGGTCTATTATCTTAACAGAAATAAGCCAGACAGAAAAAGAGAAACATCACATGATTTCACTCATATGTGGAAGATACCCATGTAGACAAAGAGAACAGATTGGTGGTTACCAAAGGGGAAGGAGGTTGGGGTGTGAGCATAAGGATTAAAGGGGCACACGTATATGGTGACTGACAAATAATGTACACCTGAAATTTCACAATGTTATAGACTATTATGACCTCAAGAAAATTTTTTTAAAAGACAAGAAAACACACATTCCATTAGCCATCAAAGCAATAATGTCATCCTATAGCACATAGCCTTTGAAAAACCCTGCTACACATTCATAGAGAATTAAGAGTGAAAAAGAAAATATCATCTTAGTATTATTTCAAAATTATCATTATGGTCCATGGGCCATGCACTGAGAACCACTGTTGTAAAGAACAAAGTGCCCAAGGGACCTCCCACTGGCCAAGCAAGAGATACCCTCAAGCTCTCTACAGTCACCAGCTTGAGAATGGGCCCACGTCTGGAAGAAAGGGAAGCAAACCCAGAACAAAGAGCAGGCAGGAGGATGCACGACGTGACTTGCTGCTAGGTGCTCTGTGCTGCCTAGACCAGCAGGCTGAATTCAGGGTCTGGGCTGCCCAGGGCCTCTGGCAGAGGTACACAGGCCTTCTGGGGAGTCACCTATGTGCCTGCGCTTCTCCATCGTGCTCTGCTCCCGGCCAAGCATGAGGGGAGAACACAGCAGGCCCATCTGAGGGATCCCGACTGGCATCACATGGGCCCAGGAAGCTCCCACACAACCCAGCGAACGGACCTACTCAGAGTGTGTGGCCCAGCAGTGCCAAACTGTTTTGACCAGAGCCCCTTCCCTCCTGCTCAGGACATATTAGAACTCCTAGTAATGTTAATTTAGGAAATATAAATTCTCGACAAGTGTAGATGATTTCAGTTGGCCCATATCTAAACTCACTTTTTCTAGAGGCAATAATTTCTAACGGTACAAAATCCTAGCTTCATCCGTGTGCTGCTTTTCCTCTGCGCCCCACCTCCTACTTGCTCTCATTCCTCCACACAATCTCCGCTAAGTCATGTCTTCTCTCTTGCCTAGCCAAGCCCTCAAATCCTGGCCTGCCTTCTCCTCCCACCTCCACATACCTCCTACCCCAACATAACTTCCCGAAAAACACCGCCCCATCAGACTCCTCTGTCCACGTGGGAGGTGACACCATAAAAATGCGTGAAGAAAGCGTCCGGGTGGAGCAGCTCTTCTCAACATGACCGAGACAGAAAACAGAAAATAAAGACAGACAGGTTTGACTTTGTAAGAATTTGCAACTTCCACACAAAAACACACACAAACAACTGAAGAGAAAAACTGAAGAAAAATGTTTGCAAAATATCAGAGAAATATTCTTCATATCTATGGCTCTTAAAAGTCAATTTTAAAAAGATGCAAGAAGAAAAAGACACAAAGAACCACAAAAAATGAATACAAACGACCAGTGAACATACAAGATGTTTGCCTCAGTAAGAATACAAAAGCAAATTCACATGGGCCCATTTTTAGAGCATCAAAACACGCAGGCAAAACCCCTGGGAAATGGGGTTCTCGGGCCCCACGGAGACAAAGTATCGCCTTCTTCATTTTTTTAAATTTTTAATGTTTTTTTTTTTTTTTGAGGAAGGTCAGCCCTGAGCTAACATCTGCCGCTAATCCTCCTCTTTTTGCTGAGGAAGACTGCCCCTGAGCCAACATCCGTGCCTGTCTTCCTCCACTTTATATGTGGGACGCCTACCACAGCATAGTTGCCAAGCGGTGCCATGTCCGCACCCGGGATCCAAACCAGCGAACCCCGGGCCATGGAAGCAAAACGTGTGCACTTAACCGCTGCACCACCAGACCGGCCCCTCACCTTCTTAAATGTGCGCCCCTCACTCCACCTGCCACCCCAAGATTCTACCTTAAAGGAAATATTCAGACAAGTGGGAAAAGCTATGTACAAAGGATGATTTACAACACCAAAACCCTGGAACACCCCAAACATCTCCCCACAGGGCAGTGGTTATTTAAATCATGGTGAATCCACGTGGCATGCCCGACTCACTGGGCCCCTGAGGGTCCCAAACCCGCTCCCGCCCTGGGCAGATGCCTCTCAACACCCATTTCCAGTTGGACTCTTTGCAGAGCGTTAAAGGCAGTTGTGGGAGATGTGAGGCAGTACGAAGCCGTTACGGAAAGTGGTGACAAAGACGAGGTGCCTGGCTCTCTCAGTTTCCCACGCCTCGAGTCCCCAGGTCTTCTGCTCTGCATTTCTAAATGAAGCACTGCTTCCGTCTATAAATTCTTACCACGGGTTTCCACTGGCCTGCTTCTCCAATAATAACCTCTTCTCATCTTCAGAAAATTGTAAGTCCAGTTCAAAAGAATTAGTGTCCAGGTCATGGATATACTGCTCAATGTTGCTGCCCGCCCTCTGCGGCAGAGCTGCGTCCGAGGCAGACAAGGAGTGGGAGGACGATGACGATGACACCTGCATGCAGCCAAACTGGCTCAGGAGATTGTCGTACTGCACAGGGAAGAAGGAAAAGTGAGAACACTGCCTTAATTTTCCCTAGGGTCCAAAGATGCAGACACACTCTAACCTGTCTTACACCCAGCAAGCTCACACCCCAAAGGCCCCAAGGCCTCTGTGGGAGATGAGCTGCAGAGCCCAGCCCAGCTCTGTTTTTCCTGGTCAGTGTGGGCAGCCGATTTCGCCTCTACTGGATGGCTGGCCATTGAACCAAGGCAGGGCTGGATCCTTCCTGGTCTGGGTTCCCCTTCTGATGGGAACATGAAAAGATGTTTGCCCCAGAGAAGGGCTAACCTTCAGTCTTCATGTACAGAAGGGGAGACCTGAGACTTGGAGGCTGCTGACCTCTGCGAGTCCCTGTGTTGCCTGGACTAGAGGAGGGGGTCGGGACACCTGCTGGGAAGAGGAAGGACGGGATGTGCATGGCCCCACAGGATCCACCTCCAAGGCGCAGAGGCTCAGTGGCAGGACCCTGGGAGTTCCGGCACCCTCCTCCTTTGGTCTCTGTGCACTCAAACACTCCTAGGGCCACTGACCAAGCCAGAGAGCCCCCAGCAAAGAGCTGGGGAGGAGTGGCCACCCTGGACAGCCTGCTCCCCATGGCTACAGGCCCCACACTTGAGCCCTGTCATGGCTAACCATGAGGGAAAAGCAAAGATGCCCCCAGCAATAGCCAAGACGAGAGTGCAGCACGTCCTTCCAAGTCCTCTGTTCCTCCAGAAAGGCCCGAGCCACCAACCACAGAGGTTGGCCCCCTTCTGCAGACCCTGCACCCACCCTCCTCACTTGCTGCCCCAAGCGGTCTTGTCCCAACTGCTCACACAGCACCAGCAGCAGCCTCAGCCCCGCCTCACTGGTCCTGGGGAGGAATGACCCCAAGACACTCCCAAAGCCCTTCCATCTAAGGCCTTGTTCTGGTGCATTCTCCACTTCTTCTCTGAGGACACCCCAGGCCGAGGCCACCTCTACACATCATCTCACAGTTTACAGAAGTTTCCACAAGGCCCCGAGGTGTCTCAACAAGCCTGCAAAGACCGTGAGGTGGCTGTTACCATCAACCCATTTCTGAAATGGGGAAACTGAGGCTCAGAACTTGCCCAAGGTCACACTCCAAATTCAGAACCGGTCCTCTGCATCTTTCCAACACAGTGGCTGCCTTGTTCCCATCACAGAGCTGTGGGTTTATAGGCTGTTGGCTTACCACCACAACCACCACTTGCTGGGCGATTCCTGTCCTGTTCCCCAGGGAAAGTTCCAGATGCTCTCTACTCTTCTCCCTTCAGCAGCACCTAGTCCAGGCCCTCCGCACAAAACCCAGGCCAAGAAAGGATATGTGATGGGGGGTAACCCTGGGCTGGAGCAGAGATGCTCACCAACACGTCACAAGGAAACTCCCAACTGTGCTGGTCCAAGACTGAACCTTCTCCAAGGAGCCACACCTGCGTGGCTCACTCAGCATCCCACCATCAGCATTACCACCAGCCACTGGCGGGGGATCAGGAACATGGAAGAGAACTAAGCACCTGCTCCCTTCGTTCTCTGAATAAAGACATGCTACAGCTCCTCGCCCTCAGAGGGAAGCCCCCTTCCTGCTGCAAAGGACCCTGGGCTCTCTTGGAGCCTCTCGGGCGAGACTGTCATGCTCCGTGATACACTGTCAACACCTGCAGGAAGGGAGCGCCCCCTGGAGCAGGTTTTCTCTGTATCTGACACCTTTCCAGGTCAAAGTCTTTTTGAAGGCTCACTAACTGTCCAAACGTGAATCTGGTGTACGGAGCTTTGTCTGAGTACTTTCCAAGCCTTTCAAACTACACAGCTTTCAAAGGTGAGGATGAGCCATTTAACAAAAAGCAAGCTGTTAACACATGAAGCCGGTTTTAAGACAGTAACACGCGAGTACCAAGAAGCCAGAGCTCTCAACACAGCAAATGGGATGAAACAGCAGACAGAAGGCCTGCAAAAGACACTCCAGTGTGCACACACACACAACACACGAAGCCGAGCTCCCCGGGCACTGAGATCCCAGACACCCAGGGCCTACGCAGCTCCTTCAGAGCTCAGCCGACCAAGCAAGCTACTTCCCTGGGACACCCCTGCCAAAGATACTGGAGACCCCGACCCACTCTTGCTGGCCATGACTCAGGAGTAACATCAGAGCTGAGGAGGGCACCCAGGGCCAGGGGAGCGAGTCCTGGGGCTGAATCCTCTCAGTCTGCACCCGTGGCAGCTGCAGACAGCCTTGGCCACTGTGGGGGAAGGAGGTCAGGGGTGAGCACAGATGGCTCTCCACATCTGGCTCCAGTCGCGTCTGCGCACAAAGGATATTTCAGGACAAAAAAGGGAGTGTGTTGCTTACCACAGTAGGTAGGAGACACAGGGAGCTCTTGGTCTCCAAGAGGTGATATCAGTAGTGATTCAACTTAGCTTTGGATGACTTTTAGATAAAATCTAGAATTCCCCAGTCAACTGGAGTGGGACTCTACACGATAATTGGTTAGAATAAGCCACAATGACAGAAATCAAACCTGAAGAATGCACTATCAATGATACTAACAACACTAGAAATCATGTTTAAATATGGGAGTCATGGTGGTGGTGAGGAGGGAGCACCAGAATACCCAGAAGTTGATAACTGAAGGTGGCTGATGGTTACCCGCAGCTCACCGTACTCCTCTGTCCCCTTCCATATGTTTCACATCTTCCATAAGGAAACTTTAAAGAACAAAGGATACTAAAGACCCTACATCTGAGGTCCAGCCGGTGACTGCGGCTTCCGAGAAACCCCAGGGTGCTGCACCCCTCAGGCCTGTGCCACAGTCCCCACTTCTACCAGGCATTAAAAGCCAACAGTGACCAGTGTCCACCCTCAATCCCCTATTTCCAGAAAGTTCAAAGCAGCAGCACCCTGGGCTTTTCTCGGAAAAATCAGAAACATTCCAGAACATCTTTAGACACACTATTATAAAGACACCAGCCAGAAGCAGAAGACAAGCCCACCTGGAGACTTGGCACCCAGGAGCCAAAGGGGACGAGAGGAAGGTGTCGCTCCCACTGGCTCTAGGCTCCTCCCACCCCACATCTGGATCTGGTTTGACCCCTTTGGGTGAAAATTAACTAGAGGAAATGAGAAAAAGGGACTTGCCCACCCCAGAGCCTGGCAATCTGTACTCGGGGCAGACGTGCAGACAGAAGCCTCATTGGCCCATCTAGCTGAGAGACTCAGACTTGGGGCCATTAAGCGTTGTTCAACCACCAACAGATCTATGCTGGCTTCCCCGTTAGCCACTCATCCTACAAACTGGGGTCCCATGGCTTGCGGGCACAAACTCCCCGTGCACAGAGGAATGATTTTCACACAGCCTGACAAGCAGAATTCATTTTTCCCTGGGCTGTTTCCGACAGATGTGAGCCAGCTTACGTTGCCATAGCAGTCTTCATCATCTTCCGACATGGCTGGTAAGTAAGCTGTGAGCTTTGGAGGCGTCTGATGGTGCAGATTCTCCCACGTGATGGACTCAAAGAATGGATGGGCTTTCAGAGGGCCGTATCCTTCCATTTCTTCACAGCCTAATCGCTTTGTGGCATCTAAAACCTTAAAAGTTGAGACAAATCAGTGTCAGGGTTAAAAAGTAATTCTGACAAAAATATTCTTTTTGAGTAGTTCTTTTCAATTCTTAGTATCTCCTGGAAATAGGAAGGGCACCATGGCCTGTCTGCCCAAGCCCACAGGAGGCCAGGGACCACGGAGTCCTCTGGGGCTCCTTCACTTCTCTCGGTCTTTATCCTTTTCCCTCTCACAAGTGACAATGAATCACAACCTCAAAATTTAATGAAGAACAGCAAGTATTCTTTTAAAATGTACACTTAAAAATCCTAAAACAAAAACAAGAAATGAACTATTGATGTTAGTAACAAAGAGAACGAAGAACTCGTCTGGACAGTAAGCTATCACAGATGGAAGTAAAGTGCCCCCTCCTACCAGCGCTTGATCTCAAAGGGTCTCCTCCAGAGCTCGGATGCTCACCCACCCCCACCCCCAGACCCACAGAGGATCAAGAGCACACCACCACTGAGGTAGAATCAACCCTGCTCCCCCAAGATCAGTTAAGTCAAGGTCCAGAGCCAAAGCACCCCAGGGGCAGGGACACAGCAGTTTCTAGAACATAAATGGACATACCTGTCCTGGTAAAACTGTTTACCTTTGCCATATTACCTGGGTTTATCTTTACACCCTTCATGTAGCTGACTCTAAAGGTGATATTCACAGATGTCACTAAGTAGGACTGACAGCCACCTGCCATTGTAACACACCCAGTTGCTCCATCAGGTAACTTAAAACGCTATGTATGTTGATGAGCAAATGCAAAATGATACAGTAATTTCCTGTCTTATTCAGGTGAAGAATCAGTCATTTGGAAATTAAAAAGAGCTTATAATGAGATGAAACAGAAGATACGAGCCCATCTACAATCACCATCACCCCTGAAACACCCTCTGATTAAACGCAAGTGCCTCCAGGAAAGCCCCTCTGACGGCAGTTCCAGAGGGACTCAGACTGTGGATATCAGATCATCTTACCAGAAGAAAATTCAAAATATTTACCAAAAGCTTTTCCACAAGGTCTCTTGCCTTAGGGAAGAATTTTTCAGGAAAGTCATATTCCAATTTAATGATCTTCTGAAATATAAGATATTCGTTTCTGTAAAATAAGAAAAATCATCATTCCAGACAAGGTCACACAAACCTCCCCAGTACAGAGCTGTACTGTAACTTTCCTGGGACGGTGGCCTCCCTCTCTCCCCACAGAGCCACCATGTTCACTAAAGAATCGTCATGCAAGTTCCTCCCCACCTTTGCCCAGCCCCTGGGACTGCCACCTCGCACTTCTCTTGTCAGGCTGCTGCGATGGGCTGCGGGGAGAGAGGGAGCAGTCTCTTACCCGGCTCGGAATGGTGGCAGTCCTGCCACAAGCTGGTATATTATGCATCCAAGAGCCCAAAGGTCTGAACTTTAACGGAGGGGGGAGACAAAGAAGAATGACATTTGTAAAATTTCAGTGACAAGCACAATTCATTTCTATACCATCTGTTCATACTACCCTATTTCAGCTTCCAATCTACTCTTCCTGTTTAGAATCAGGTCAATGTGAAGATGGGAACCTGCTCCGGGCCCTTTAACGGCCTCCCTGGGGACCTGTGTCCAGAGGATGCCACGCACAGCAGGCACCACTGGACCAGGCCATGTGGCCACCCTCACAGCTTTGCCACCTCAAATGGGGGCTACCAACTTCCTCACAGGCCCAATCCAGTCCTGAAGAGGCAGCAGAGTTCACTCCTGACTACAACAGAAAAGCACCTTCTTCCAGTGCTGGGGCTGGGGGTGGTTAGGTGGCCTGAAAGGGCTTGCCCATGTCACTGGCAGGTTGGTAGTGCTAAGAATAAACTCAGATTCTCTCATAACTCACTCAGTGTTTGCCCCCAGGACACAGACACAAGTGCACGTATGCCAAGGAGCCAAATCAGACAATCCATAGGATGTGTACAAAGCAAGCTTTCTCTTTCCCTTCTTGGACTCGCTGTGCAAAGCCCTGCCCCTCCTTTATAAACTTTTTAATTATACAGTTTAAAAGAAACACTGCAGCTCTAAATTGCCCTAAGTCGTTTCCAGAACCAGCTGGCAGGGACCCTGGAGGGGCTGCTCTCCTCGCCCTTGATGTCACCCCCGATCTCACCTTGCTCTCGTTCATTCTCTCTCCTCAGTGCCATCTCAGAGCTCAGACTGAGATCTAATTTGCGTATTTTATTTTCTCTGGAAGGTTTGAATTCTATTCCCAGCTCAGCCCTACGAAACTATCAAGATGCAACCTCGCCCCACAAAGCCAGCTGCTCCCCTACCAAGCCCTAAATGTATGTAGGGTTCATGGGTTGCTGGATACAATCAGTTTCTGGAAGAGGCCACAGCCTGGCATTCTGGAAGATGAAACTGTAGGGCGTGGGTGGAGACAACAGTCCAACCGCAGTGCCAGGGGCCGTGGGCGAAGGCTCTGTCCTTGCAACCCCATCACCAGCACAGCAGCCCTGGAGCAGACAAGGCACTTGATGTGGGTTTAAAATCCAGCAGATCAGAAATCTGAGTCACAACATAGAGATGGAGTGGAGGACATTTAAAAAATAAAAGTATATGGGGGCTGGCCCCGTGGCCGAGTGGTTAAGTTCGCGCACCCCGCTGCAGGCAGCCCAGTGTTTCGTTGGTTCGAATCCTGGGCGCGGACATGGCACTGCTCATCAAGCCCCGCTGAGGCAGCATCCCACATGCCACAACTAGAAGGATCCACAACGAAGAATATACAACTATGTACTGGGGGGCTTTGGGGAGAAAAAGGAAAAAATAAAATCTTTAAAAAAAAAAATAAATAAATGAAAACAATAAAAGTATAGGGGCCGGCCCGGTGGTGCAGCAGTTAAATTCACACGTTCCGCTTCTCGGCGGCCTGGGGTTCGCCGGTTCGGATCCCAGGTGTAGACATGGCACCGCTTGGCAAAAGCCATGCTGTGGTAGGCATCCCATGTATAAAGTAGAGGAAGATGGGCATGGATGTTAGCTCAGGGCCAGTCTTCCTCAACAAAAAGAGGAGGATTGGCAGTAGTTAGCTCAGGGCTAATCTTCCTCAAAAATACAAAAATAAAAGTACATTATACTCTGTATTTCTACACTTGGTTTTCTCCACTGTTCAGTCTAGTTAAAATGGGGAGCTACACAAGCTAACAGAAAAGCACTGGCCATTCAGCGTGGAAGCACCAGAGATGAGGGGCAGCGCTGTGGGCAGGGCTGCCTCTGCTGCTTTCACAGGGTCATCTCCAGGGAGTGGAACTGCCAGGAGACCTGGCTTTTGGGCTAACTTTTTACCTCTGTGAATTATTTGAATGTTTTATTATCAGCAGGCATCTTATCATTTCAATAATACAATAAAAACTAAAGGGGGAAGCCTGTGTAACATTTCTGGAAAGCAGGATGGACCAAAGATTTTTAAAATGCTCGGTTAGATCAAGTCATTCTACTTCTTGAAATCCAAATAGACAACTTGGGGCAGCCCTGGCACTACCCAGCAGACACCCTCTCTCTCCCACCAGACGGGCAGGAGTGCCCTTCCTCCCCACAGCACAGGACACGTGGCACACAGCAAGCATGCCAGATTGTGTCAAATAAATGAAAACCACAGCAATGTCCAACAATCAACAAAGAGTTTGATGAACTACAATAAATTTATACATTGGAAAACCACACAGCTGTTAAAAAGGTCTGCAAATAATTTTAGTGATGTGGAGAAATACTCATTATATAATCACAAGAAGTAGGATCAAAATTGGTTACTCAGTATGACTCCAGTTGTATAAAAATTATGTAAATACAGAGAAACATACAGTAAAAAATAAGAGGAAAGACAGACCAAATCTACCTGTGACTACGGTGGATTGGAGAGTATGAGTGTTTTTTGTTCTTTTATTCTCCATATTTTCTAAGAATTCTTTACACTGAATAGGTATTACTTTTACAATCAGAAAAAAATTCTTAACTGTTTTTAAATAAACATCACATGACTAAAAAATTTAAAAGCATAAAAAGATATATATTGATGTCTCCCTCACAATCCTGTTCAGATAAACACTATTACCCATTTCTTATATATCCTTAGAGAGTTTTAAAGGCATGGACAAGCGGCTCTGGTAGACATTCTCCTGCTTTCACACAGAAGGTAGCCACTCTGAGTCTTGCTTATCTCACTCAGTAGAGCTTGGAGACCCTCCGCCGTCAGTGCTGAGGAGCTGCCTCATCCTACAAGCAAACCCCAAGGTGAGGAAGAGCTAGTTCTTGGGCAGCGATGATGTACACTTCGAGAATCTGGCCAACAGCACACACTACCCGAGGAGGGTTCCTCAGCCTCGGCCCTGAGGACAGCTGGAGCCGGTCATGCCTGCCGTGGGGCCGTGTATGCATTGCAGGATGCTGAGCACTGCCCCTGGCCTCCACCCACTGGATGCCAATAGCACTTTCCCCCTACTCCCGCCAAGCTGTGACACCAAAACTGTGTCCAGACATGGCCAATGTTCCCTGGGGGTCAGAATCGCCCCAGTGGGGAAGCCCTGACCTACAATAGTGTCTATCCCACAATAAGAACTCAAAATCTGTTGATTGAATAAAGGTGAAAAAACAAAACAATGGGGCCGGGCCCGTGGTCCAGTGGTTAAAGTTCCAAGTGCTCCACTTCGGCAGCCCAGGTTCACGGGTTCAGATCCCAAGTGCAGACCTACTCTGCTCATCAGCCATGCTGTGGAGGCATCCCACAGGGACAAAATAGAGGAAGACTGGCACAGATGTTAGCTCAGGACTAATTTTCCTCAAGTTGGGGGCGGGGGGTTTGCAAAAGATGTTAGCTCAGGATGAATCTTCCTCACAAAAAAAAAAACAAAGAGCCCTAAGACTGCAAAGATGCTCAAGTTTACTTTTGCAGAGCACCCCGCCACCCATCATCATGTCCATGCCCTAGCTCTACCCCATAAAAAAGAGATTTCTAAAAGCTATCATGCTCAAAACACAAAGCTGCCATCCCCAGAACCATTCACTCCTCTGCAGCCTCTGGCACAGTCCCTCTATCACTCTTGGAAGGTGGCCCCTTGCAGCCTGCCAGTGCAGGACACTGACCATCTGGCCCTCTGTCAACTCAAGGCAGGGTGCCAGTGGGCCGAGCATCTGACCGGTCCAGGGCAGGAAGAATCCAAGGAAAAGCTTCGACCACAGAACTTGTCACCTTCTAGAACCACTTCCCAAACTCTGAAACCCCAAACTCTACTGCCACCTCTCAGTTCTCCATCTGCCTCATGTGCACCCAAGACAGCTCCCCAGATTCCTCTCTGCTCTTGCCATTGTGCCCCCACCTTCCTCTCCTCCACTGCCCAGCTGCCCTGCCACTGACCCTTCTCCACTCTCCAGACTTCTGTCCCTGCAAACAGAAACCCAGCTGCTGCATCATCTTCATGCATCCCTGCAATTCTAATTTTCACAACTGAGGGGCAGCAAGGCCCTCAACCCTGCAGCTACACCCACACCTGTCCCAGGTCTAAGCACTGGGCAGGTCTAGTTCATGCCGGATGGGCCCCTGCTGGGAAACTGGCCCCATCCCTCCCAGACACACTGCCTTCCAGGAGTCTTCTCACACTGTGCACAGCCTGTTACACTAAACAGCTGACCTGCAGCTGCGCCACTGCCAGGCTTCCCCCTGAGGCAGCACCAAGGATCCCCAGGTTCTGGGACACAGTAGGAAGCCTCAAGAAAATAATACAGACCTATCAGCCACACTTCTACCACTGAATAGCTATTCCTAAAGGAACAAGATCACATCCCAAAGCACAAAGCAAGAACTGCCCCAGAAAGTAGAAGTGTAACAATAAAAGCACACAGGTTATCAGAGGAAGGACGCCTGTTAAAGGCAAACGCTAACTTCTGCCCCAGCAGACTGAACTGTATAAAGGGCACAAAAGTCAAGCTCTTACCTACAAATATCACATGAAAAACAGACTCGCTACTTTAGAGACAAGAGAATTAGGGATCAGATGAAGGCAGGTTACCTTTTACAGGCCGATTTCTCTGTGAGCAGCTCTGGAGAAACATACTGGGCTGTTCCTACAAACGAGTTGGCCCTGGCTGATGAGAAGAGGGAAAAGGGAAAAAGGTCATGCAGAGACACAAAACATTCACAATCGTGGACACTGCACAGTTGACGTTCATCTATCAGGACATCATGGTTTACACGGGTGTAAACTAGAGCTTTTTGTCAGCACAGCACTCGTCACCTGGAATCGGACTGTCCACTCCTGAGACCTGCCTTGTCCAGGGCCCTCCCCTCATACCCCCTTCTAGGCCCTCTCCTCCAAGGGCTGGCTCAAAGGTCACTTGCTCAGTGACGCCTGCCCTGACCACCAGAGCAGCCCCTCCTGACCCCTTCTGCCTCACATCCTCCTGGCACCTCTCACCGACACACCAGAGTCACACTCGCCCAGCATTCTGCCAGCTGGGAGCATCTCAAGGACTGGGGTCTTGTCCATGTTTTTCACTGTTGGACCTGTAGTGCCTAAAACAGCCCTGGACATGCAACAAGCATGCACTGAACATGCGCAGAATGTGGGAAAGGACTGGATCCCTGCAGGCTGCTTGTAGGGCAGGGATACCCTCTCCTTGTAACAGACAGCTCAGGGAGGTTAGGGGCTATAAAGGGAAGAAGACTCTGGTGTCCTGGCCAGGGACCCTCTGCAACATCCTGCCGCCTCTAGCACTGGACTGTGTGATGCAAGGGTCACCAAGTTCAATTACAGAATTGTAGGGTGGGGCGGCAGCAGGACCCTCAGGACCTGCCCATCACTGGAGAGGGAAGGCACCGACACCCGTGTCACCCCAGTGACATCAGAGGTCATGTAGCCCTGATAGATCAGCACGATGGATACAGAGCACGAGCCAGCGTGCTGCCCTGACCCCGCTCCTGAGGCATCTCCCGGGGCGGCCTCCAGCACCATGGACGGCACAGCTGCTCTTGGCCTTTCCTCAAGACCTGAGGATGCAGGATCAGGGATTCTTGTGTGAGAGTCCCACCATCTGAGAGCAAATCACTTCTCTAAAGAGCTTATGAAATGCTGCCTCACCTCCAATGACTCCCTGGTGATGCCCCACATCACTTGCAGCAACCTGCCTCCCATGACCCTCCACTGCCGGCACCACATAACCAGCACTCTGTGATCCGCTCTGAACAGCCGTCAGCAAGGCTCTGGTCCGCTCAAACAGGCCAGTGGAGGAGACTGCCTTTCCCACCAACAGGTCCCAGCATGACCCCATCTCCCACCCTGCCAACCCCAAGCAGACAGGATACATAGCACTGTGGTTTAACATTATTTTGCTCAGAGCAAACAGGCCCCTTTTACCTGACCTGACCCTTCTGCGGATCAAGCTGTCCTTTTCCTCAACATCTTTAATAATCTGCACTAGAAATTATTAGTCTCTAAGGACAAATTTTCCAAACCAACCTGAAACGTGTACACGGTAAAACATTACACCAATAAATACTGCTGAGAGGCCCTTGGACCTTCAGAACCACTCCTGAAATCCAGCAACACTAAAAGCAGGGACAGACCTCATGAAGGCTCGTGCCCATTGGGCTCACTGACAAGTGTCAGCATTCCTCTAGGCAGGGTTCTCAGCTGGGGACAAGTGGGGCCCCCAGGGGACATCCAGCAATGCCTGGAGACATTTCTAGCTGCCACAAGAGGAGCAGGAAAGGACTACTGTCACCTAGTGAGTAGAAGCCAGGGATGCAGCTGACTACCCTGCAGGGCACCAGACGGACCCACAGCCGAAAATTCTCCAGCCCCAAATGTCCCCGGGGGCTCAGCTGAGAACCCCGGGTGGCCTCCATACAGCATCACTGGGACAGCGCTCTCCACAGGCACGAGTACCTGAGCTCCAAAGACAGAGACCTAACCACAGCAGGAGCAGCCAGCTCGGTTCTGGAACATTCTGGAGGAGTGGGAGCTGGCAAAGGGAGGCTGAAAGTCCTTCCTGTGTCTTTCCTTCACAAAATCACCCACCCTGCTACATGTATGCTCCAGTGCAGGGGAAGCATGCTTCTCTTCCTGTGCTGACTGAAGGCCCTGCACTGGGCACCTTGGCTTGGGCCTGACTCAGAAATAACCTGACATCAGGGTTATAGCTCCCTGCAGTAAAACACAATAGACCCATGTTTTGTCTGTCTACAAAATTCTTTAGCGTATACAGCTATAAACAATACAACACCTGAATTAAAATGCAAAAGGAACCAAGGGCCCACAGCCATACCAATTCAACCTGCAATGGTCTGCACTGAGACAGGCCCACTGACTACGGTGACATCCCCACCCGCCACTCCTGGGCCACTCCATAGCCAGAGGAGCTCCCCATGAAGGAGACTTCCTCCAAAGGCAGATGCCCAAGAAGAAAACACAGACAGGGTCAAGTGCTGCCTCTTCCTATTTGTCCCCAGACATGGTCTCTGTCCTCCTCTGTGCCCCAAGGCAGGATCCTGTGTACTGCAGCCCAGGAGCCAGCAGGAGCCCCAAGGGGGAGGCAGGAAAGCAGGAGAGAAATGAGGGCTATTCCTCCCATGCACCCCAATGCTGCACCCGTCTTCCACCACAGTGGGCCCCTCCAGGCCACTCCCGGGTCCCTTCCACCTGCCTCCTGGGGACCAAGGGGCTCGCAGTCCCGCTGCGGGGATCCAGCCCTGTTGCTTCCTCCGCCCCACTCTCTCTCCCTAACTGGTCCCCTCAGTAAGTGATTTTCCTGTAAAGACCTCGGCCGCTTTTGCATCCTGCCAGGACCCTGACTGATACTGCCAAGAACACTGAGGTGATTCACAAGAGGGAAAAAAATAAACCAAGAGCCAAAATCAAATGAAACTATTTAACGGTGCAATGAATCAAAGAAATGAAATTAAAACATGATAGGCTATCAAATCAGCAAAGATAAAAAAAGAAGGAAAATACACAGGGTTGCAAGGATTTGAGGAGACACGCTGCTACTGGTGGAAATATGAAATGGTGTAACTTTTGGGGGGACAATTTTCCAATAAACATTAAAAGCCACAGAGAACAGGCTTGCCCTCTGACCCGGGAAATCCATTTCTGGCACCTGATCCTTAAGGCGGGCCCAGCAGCGGGACGACAAGGTGGATCCACCGGTGGGCTGGGACCCGCACTTGATACTTCACTGCCTATTCAGTGTTTCCACTCTTCACAGTCATCATGTGCTGCTTCTGTGATTTCTATTTTTTTAAATGCTATGATTACAAGTCCCAGAAAAATACTTTTATATGGAAAAATATATATGCGCATAATTAAAGAATGCAGGCTATCAAACAGTACATAGACGTGTTTGTTCTTTTAAATAGCTACATTATGCACAAAACAAAGTCTAAAGGACATACACCCCCCAGTACTGGGCTGGGCTTTAAACTGTGAATCATGATGTCATTGGGACTGTGTTGTTGTTTTAAGCTTTCTGGCCCTGGGTCTGCTTGTCTCCCATGACACCTGCCGCTTCCTCTTCCCCAGGAGCCTGTGCCCACCTTCTTAAAGGCGGGACTCCAAGTCCCTGGCGAAGTATGAAGTCACTGCGTTGGAAAGGAGCTCTCGTTAGTGTAGAGATGAATGACTCCTTTGGAGTGTGGAAAAGAATATGACTGTCCTCGGAATCATTCTAAAGGCATAACCTAAAATATACAGGACTACAAATGATGAAAGTATCAAAATATTAAAGTAATAAATGTGTGATATATCAATATAAGGTTTTCTTTATAAAGGCACTAAATAAAAAGGTCTGACAACTGGTCTAAAAATACTGTAATTCTGAAGTAGTGAAGAGCATAAACCATAATCAAGAATCTGTGACAACTGTAACAGGACATGAAGACATCTGTGATTTCAGCTGATGACACAGACATTTGTTGCCTGTCTTCATAACTGAAAGCAATGTTCGATTTTACTGAAACATTATACTGAAAATAAGTAATTTTCTCCTCTCCAGCTTCATTGATGGCTGACTTCTATCTGCGACACCAGAGTAAGAGCCCCAGAGAGAGTATTAGAACACCACAGTGATAAACTAATTACCTCTACCTAGAAGTTCAGAGATTAGCCAAAGGTCAAACTTCTCCAGCTATTGGAAAACTAGGCCCAGAAGCCACTGCTGGCTAGCACTGCCTCCTCTATGCCACTGACCCACTCAACAGAAGGCCACAAGGTGAGCGTACAGGAGAAGGTCTTGGGCTGGGTTGTTGTCTCCACCCTTAAAATAGTTCAAAGAAACCGATCAGCATCCTGGACTGTGGACCACTCTAGGCACCATACATCTGCAAGTCAGACTCTGGGGTGCCAGTGGGGAAGGAGGGACCTGAAGAAGTGTTCCTGAGGTCAGAGGACACCCACATTCTCTTCAAAGACAAAAGTGCAGACTGCTAGTGTTTTACAGCAAACACACTCAACAAAATGTGCTTACCTCTTGGACAGAAAATGAGCAAATTGAATACAGCAACACATAAAAAGGAGTATGTACCATGATCAAGTGGGATTTATCATGGGAATGCAAGGATGGTTCAACACATAAAATCAATCAATATATTGCATCATGTCATTAGAATAAAGGACAAAAACCATATGATCATCTCAATAGATACAAAAAAAGCACCTAACAAAAATTCAACACTCCTTCACTATAAATATATGTGACAAACCAGGAATAGGAGGGAACTTCCTCAACCTGACAAAGGCATCTACAAAAAAGCCACAACAAACATCACATTTGATGATGAAAGACTTGCAGCTTTCCCCTTAAGATAAGGAACAAGACAAAGATGCCAGCTCTGGCCACTTCTATTCAACATTGCACTGGAGGTTCTAGCCAAGGCAATTAGGCAAGAAAATGAAATAAAAGGCATCCAGATCAGAAAGGAAGAAGTGAAACTATCTTTAATCACAGATGACAGGATCTTGTATACAGAAAGTGCTAAGGAATCCACGAAAAAACTATTACAACGAATGAACAAGTCCAGCCAGGTTGCAGGACACAAAATCAGCATATGGAAATCAACTGTATTTCTATACACTTGCAAAGAACAATCTGAAAATGAAGTCCAGAAAACAATTTCATTTACAATAACCTCAAAAATAAAATAAAATACTTAGTAATAAATTTAACAAAAGAAGTGCAAGCTTATACGCTGAAAACTACAAAAGATTTTTGGAAGAAATTACAAAATATCTAAAGAAATAAAAAGACATCCCATGTTGAAGGATCAGGAGAATTAATACTGTTAAGACAGTGATACTTCCCAAGCTGATCTAAAGAGTCAACACAATCGCCATCCAGATCCCAGCTGGCTTTCACTTAGCACAATGATTTCAATGTTGTAGCATGTATGTATCAGAACTTTATTCCTTTGTAAAGCTGAGTAATATTCCACTGTATGGATGGACCACATTTTGTTTATCCATTATCAGTTGGACACTTGAGTTGTTTCTACCTTTTGGCTATTATGAATAAAGCTGCTATGAACATTCGTGTATAACTTTTTATGTGAACATGTTTTCAATTTTCTTGGATATATACCTAGAAGTATCGAATTGCTGAGTTATAAGACAACTACGTTTAACCTTTTAAGGAACTGTCACACCAAAGTGATTGCACCATTGGACATTCCTACTTGCAGACTATCAGGGTTTCAATTTCTCCACATCCTTGCTAAAACTTATCATCTGCCTTTTTGTTCATAGACATCCCAGTAGGTATGAAGTGGTATCTCACTATGATTTTGATTTGCATTTCCCTAATGACTGCTGAGCATCTTTTCATGTGTTTCTCCCATTTGTTTATCTTCTTGGGAGAAACACCTATTCAGACCCTTTGCCCATTTTTTAATGGTCTTGTTTTTTGTTTTAGTTATGAGTTCTCTATATGTTCTGAATACAAGTCCCTTAACAGATATATGATTTGAAAATATTTTTTCCTATTCAGTGGGCCGTCTTTTCACTTTCTTAATGGTATCACAGCACAAAAGTTTTAAACTTGATATACTCTGATTTATCTATTTTTTCTTCTGTTGCTTGTGCTTTTGGTATATAATAAGAAGCCACTGCTTAACCCAAGATCATGAAGATTTACTCCTATGCTTTCTTCCAAGAATATTATAATTTTAGCTTCTACATTCAGATGTCTGATCTATCCAAGTTAACACCTAAGTTAACTTTTGTGTATAGTGTGAAGTAGGGGTAATAATGTCTTTGATGCATTGGTCATCATTGGAGGATGATGGTGAACCAATTCATGGTTTTCAAAAGTGGCAAATAAAGGGGAAAAAAAGCAAGCAATTATCCTGTTTTTCCTTCATAATTGATAGCACTAGTTAACCAAATAGTTGCTGAGGGGAAGTTTCTGTTTAAAGAAGAATTCCCACTCATCAATGAAAAACTTAGACTATCATCAATCTGCATTCCCTAATGAATAAATGGATCCAGGCCATTGTGGCTATAAAAGGATGGTGACATTACACAGAGAGAGAACTGGATTTATATCCTTCCTAATGAAGAACACATCATCACCAGCCTTTGGTGAGAGAGGATTCAACCTGAATGGGATCAAGCAGCCAGATCGAACTCCCAATCTACAGAAGGTACAGACAGGAGAGAAGCAAGTTACATGATTCCACAGAGACACAATCAGCAAGCTCTGGGAAACCCTATAAGACAAACGACCCGGTTTCTTTAACAGACAGCAAGAGATAAAACAAACAAGGAAGGGAAGCTATAGGTTAAAACAAATTAGCTAAGTTCAACATGGGAACTTTATTTGAATCTTGATTCAAGTAAACAACCAAAAAATTATGATGTGGAATTATGATGATTAGAAATTTAACAATGACTAAACATTGACATATTAAGAAATTATTCTCAATTTTTTTGTATAAAAATTGTATAGTATGATAGTTACATTTTTTAAAAGAAGCTTTATATTTTAATGATAAATACTAAAATTATTTACAGGGAAAACAAATCGATGATGGTGGGAATCAGGTCACATTTTTTATGGTCTGAATTTTTACAAAAAGCAGGTACTCTGTGTTTAAAAAAAAACAAAAACAACACACTCTATGCATCATAGCTATGACTAAACAAGTACCAATATTGAAAGGATCAGAATAAACCGTTTCTTGATGGGTAAGAGTTGTGTTGATGGTGTTAAGTATAGGGACTTGACTCTATCATGGGGGGGAGGGGGTCCTGCCCGCGCTAGAATGGTGGTAAGACAGAGGCGCTGTGAGAGGGTCTCAAATCCACAGCACACTGGGAGAGGGTCTGGATGACGACCATCTATAAAGGGGCCATGCAAAGGTGCGGCTGGAGTGACAGAGTGATTTCTGAAGCCTCCCCACTCCATTCCCTCTCCAGCCATCTGCCACCCCTCCCCTCCTATTTGGTGAGTGGAGCCTCCACACCAGAAAGGCCAGCACAACTCAGGACACAGGTTTCCAGACACAAACTCTAAGTCTGAACCTCTGGGGCACCCCAAGCTCCCCAAGCCTCTTGTAAAGAGGGCAAAGGCCAGGGACACAGCCACAGACAGGGGCTACTCCATGTGATTAAGCTGCCCTCCCCTGGATCTATCTGTGGGACCCCTGGGCAAGGCTAGAAGTCACAAGTCCTCTGTGCCAGCACAGAAAGTCCTTGTCAATCCCACATGCCTTCAACAGCTGCCCTATTGTCTCCCACCTCGGTCCCTCACAGACACAGGGGCCACTCCAACCCAACACACAGCAGTAAGAGAGAGATACGGGCTCACCCCTTCCAGGATCGACCCACTGGGACAGAAGTCTGTGAGGACAGACAGCCTGTCACTTGCTAGGAGGAGGGTGAAATATGCTCACTGAACAGCTGAGGAACCTGGCCTTGCTCCCGCCATGACTTTCCTCCTGGAAGCTTTAACATGTTTTGGGGAAACTATCTCTGCATAAAAGTTGAAAAAAAAAAAAGCTAATGCAGGAATAAATTCTAAGATTCTGAACAACTTCAAACAGAAAATGAGAGTAAGTCACTAAAATGAATCATTCACATAATTATACATGTTTTTCCCTTTTCCTCTAAGAAGGAAAAAAAAGAAAAAGCCAACTCATCTATATATACAAGCAATCCTCCCCGGCTTACACCGTAAGGACTTTTAGCCGCCTGCTTCCAGAGAGAAAGAAAAGCAGATTTATTTCACTATTACACCAATGTATTTAAATTCTTCTATTTTTTTAAGTGGCTACAGGGCAACAGGACTGGCCTGTGCCAAATAGATTCTGAAGGAAATCTACATGAAGGAAAAAAAGACAGAGGAGACCCTGGGGTGGACAGCTCCCAAGGCTGACTGGGGGCCCATGGCAGACGGTGGCCTGTCTCAGCGGGAAGGTGCACATGAGATAACAAGAACATTCGGGGACAAGGCAGTTCCCGTTTGGGTCACCTCTGTCAGGGACAATGCTTACGGTTGTGGGTTATAGCATGTCCATAAAAACGTGGTTCCCAGCCAATAACATGTTACTATGGAATAGGAATGAATCAAATACATCAAGATTTCAGGGCATCTCACAAGTGCCGGGAGTTGTCCCTGGGCTTTGTGCATCTCCAGGTGGGAGGCTGCCCACCCTCAAAGCCTGGGGGGGGATGAGGGGCTACAAAGGGCAAGCGAGTGGTGCCAGGACTAAGCCTTGTTGAGAAACAAATCAAAAAACTTGATTGAATGTTCTGCTTCAGCCCCAAAAGGGCGGAGCTTTAGGATTCTCAGAGAAGTTCCCAAATCCAAGACGTAGTCTTAGTGACCCTGTGAGTGTTTGCACAGAGGTTAAGGCACTAACTGATGGAATCCTCCCAAGAACCCTCAGTTTGAAAACACGGGGCTGGAAAAACACGGAAAAACGGAAAGGAAAGATAAGGCACTGTGCAGAAGGGAACCTACAGCGGCCCAGCCATGCGCGGCCAGGCACCTCTCAGCAGTGCAGATGTGAATCCCTGACAGCGCACAACCAGGTGGAGCGGACCCAGGCATTAGGACAGTGGCTGCCCAACGTGGTGTTGCTAAATGGACCGCAGTTCCAGCCCAAGGCAGAGAAGGCACGTTCAGCTGAGCTTGAGGGCTCTTCTGAAGAGCCAGGCTCCTCCCCACCACTGCACTGTGCTCATAGTTCCCCTTTTCTATCCAAGAGCAGTTGCAGCAAAGTGGATGCTTCTCTCTGAATCTCTTCTGCCAGCAAACCCTGTACTCACACCCAACATATCTGTTTCCTCCAGCGCTTTCACCAAGGTCCTCTCACATGTATCCATAAGCACTGGCAGAGAGGCACGTGTGCTGCACGGTGGTCCCGGCAAGGTCAGGGTAGCTTTGATGGCCACGTTTGTCCCAAGATCCAAGGTTCATTTTCAAGGTCACTTATGAACTCGCGCAGTGGCCTTCAGCTTCCCCCAAACCTCACTATAAAGAACTCTATCATCTCTCTACCCCAAGACTTGCAAACAGTTTTCAGAAATTAAACTGCCATTCTTTATACCCCCAGAGTTTATGATTTCCATCCAATGAATACCTGAAGGGCAGTGAGACCCCACAGAGACGCCCCCTAGCTAGCTAAGACACCCCGGGCACTCTTCTGGCCCAAGTGGACTGTCAGCAACTCCTCCTCAGGTGATAAAACTGTCACAATACACAATTCAACGACAGGAATTACCCTAGGGGAACAGTGATTAGGAGGGTTTGCAATTATGAACGTGCACTTGACCAGCAGGTAAAAACCAGCTCCCACTCATTCTGTGATTCTAAAGAACCTCACTATAATGGGCGTGTCTAGGCAGCTGCACACAGGAGACAGACAAACAGTCGGTGGGCACTAGGATACAGGGACAGTGCTCCCCAGTTACAACCTGCAGCGCCATTCAACAGGAAGAGCTGGGAACTGACTGAAACAACCCCACACCCCTGCATGGGGGACCAGGAACAAATGTAGCACCCCAGCATCTTCAAGGAAGATGACTAGGGAGCAGGGGCCTCGCAGACCTGAGGATCTGTGACAACAACATGCAGAGAGCTCCTGGCAACCTGGCACCCCCACCCCCACTTCAAGGCCAAGCAGACCAACCACAGGCAGCCTAGGAAGCCCCTTCTCTCCATGAACTAGACCAGGCCCACGGTGCCAGGGCCCTCAGTAAGAGGTCCACTAGGGCAGGGCCTCCCATGTGAAAGCTCTGGAATCTACTGTACAATAACAAAGTATTACAACACCTGTCATTAAGGATGAATACAATGCCATCCAACACATTTCTGAGAAGCTGGTTTTGATCTTAGGCCTGAGCCAGGATCTGCTGGAAACAAAGCACTCACACACCTTGTTTACTCTCGGGAGATAATACTTTTGCAGTTCCAAAATCTGTGATCTGGATGTGCATATCTTCATTTAACAAAATGTTTTCTGGTTTCAGGTCCCTGCAAAAAGAGATTTGTTTACATTTCAGATTAAGTATTTAAAACACTAACATCATTACATACTCTAAATTTTGCTGGAAACAAAATGAACTGATTAATACTTAAAATCTTTACAGACTAATGAACAAAAATGCAATTCTGAAGTTCACAATGAACAAGTATCAACTGCATACAATGAGAACACTCAAATCACATCAATTCATAACTGTATTCATCACTCTAATAAACTTTTTTTGATGGATAATCTATTTTTTTTCCCCTTACTGAGAAAGATTTGCCCTGAGCTAACATTCATGCCAATCCTTCTCTATTTTTTAGTATGTGGGCTGCCAGCACAGCATGGCCACTAACAGAGCGGTGTAGATCCACGCCCAGGAATCAAACCCGGGCCACTGAAGCAGAGTACGCTAAACTTAACCACTAGGCCACTGGGGCTGGCCCATAATCTATCATTTTTAACCCATAAAATAAGAGCTTTTAAACCTACCGTGGTAACCATCTCACAATATATGTAAATCAACCCATCACGCCGTACACCTCACTACTATACAGTGAGGTGTGTCGATTATTTCTCAATAAAACTGGAAAAACTGCTAAAACAGGAAATTGTATACTATGTGTATTTTACCTGCTTCAATTTGACTTCATCAGAAAGTCATGGAAAATGAGACGAGCAATAAGTACACACAAAAGCTACAAATGACTAAATAAAAGCCCCAGTCAAGATGGCTAAGAGCTACTAGTCTGGCAAAAAAAGGCATCTGACCAACTTCCTCTGATATCTAAAGGTCCAGGAGCCTCTCAGCGTCAGGTGACATGGTCCCCACACCTCCACGAAATGAAGCCGAGCTGAGCCCAGGCTGTGAGCAAAGCCCGCCAGGCCGCTCGGTACCTGTGGACGACGCCCCTGCCGTGCAAGTACTCCAGGGCAGACACCATCTCGGCCGTGTAAAATCGGGTACACGTCTCATCGAACGAACCGATTTTGCGAATGTATTTAAGTAGCTCTCCATTTTTGGCATAACTAAGGCCAAAATCTAAATATCGCATAGTTAAGGAAGAGTGCAAAAGTCGTTTTTTCAAACTGACCTTAACAGCCCAATAGGAATGGTTTTTTTGTTTTGTTTTGTTTTGCTTCTGCTTTTTCTCCCCAAATCCCCCAAGAACATAGTTGTATATTTTAGTTGTGGGTCCTTGTGGTTGTGGTATGTGGGACACTGCCTCAACATGGCTTAATGAGCGGTGCCATGTCCGCACCCAGGATCCGAACCAGCAAAACCCTGGGCTGCCGAAGCGGAGCGTGCAAACTTAACCACTCGGCCACAGGGCTGGCCCCCAATAGGAATGTTTTTAATTAATGAAAACTGAAGGTACCTGTGGCCCAAGACAGCTGCCTCTCTTCGAGTCAGACTCTGCCATGGTCAGACCCACAGCTGCTGGGTCTGGCAGGAATCCCAGGCCCCGGCTCCAGGGCCAGGCCCCAGGGTGGGTTTTTCACCAAGAACACAATGACAGAAGCCTCTCAGCCCGAATGCCCGGTCTAGATCCCTCTGCCCCCAGAAGGCACTCATGGGCTCAGTGAAGAGAAGCTGCTAGAGACAGTGGTCAGGGCCTGCCTCTTCACAGGCTTCAGCAAAGCAGGTGGAGGGGGTCTCCATCATAACACAGCCTCCAAACCTGGACCACAACACGTACACAACATTTACTGAGTACCAACTGCATTCCACGTGCTGTGCTAAGAGACAATTCATGTAAAAACTTCTCAAATGAACACTCCTTTCCAAGTATAAAGTGACAAGTTTTGTAAGAGAAATGCCATTTTATTAACTTCCCCATTCCATCTATTTACTGGGAACCCATTAGGGAGAGACTTGAGGAACAGAGTCATCTTTCTCTCCAAGAGCACTGCAGTGTCACATTTTACTTCTATTTTCTCTTTTCCAAAGAAGCGTAAAGTCTGGAACAATAAATGGGTCCCCTATAACTGCTTCTTCCTGGAAGCACCAAACATCTCCACCTATTAATGGAAATCCACAGGTACTTCATGGCTCCCTGGTAACCAGGGACACAATGACCCGAGTCTCCACCTGCCCTGAGCAGCGTCTCTGAGGGTGGGAAGGGGTGGCCTATGCTCAGGGTGGGTGTTCCTTCAGGCTTCTGTTTGACAAGGTACTGCCATCTCCTACCAAGGAAGGAGCCTGAAGCTGCAGAGCAGTGAGGACAAGCCAAGGAGGGAAGTGACCCACAATAAAAGCTGCCCAAACCTGCCCCCGCTCCAGCCCCACCGCGGCCACCCAGGCCACTCCAACTAAGACAATGTTCAATGGGAACCTGAAACAAAAAGCCAACCTTCCTTCTAGGGAATGCAAAGGGCCTCGGCCAGGCGCGCTCCCACCTCGCCCTGCTCTGCCCCCTCCACAGGGAAGGCTGGTGTCCGTGGCCTCTTTACTAGCGGCTTGCAGACTCCCACCCACCCACCCCCAAGCAGGAGCTCAGCGCTGCTCAGAATCGTCAGTGGCATATATTGTGTTGAGAGAAAGAAAAGGAAACTCTCCCAGAAGAAAAGCCCCAATATGCACCCCATCCTCCCTTTAGCATAATTACGATTCTGAGTGGGGCAGAAATCCCCAGGTCTCACTCCTGTTGGAGGAGAGTGAGCCCTCACAAGCTTCACGGATTTTGGAATTTGTGTTAAAGATCAAGAGCAAACAACAGCGTTAGACAAAGACCCAGAGTCCCCTCCACTACGTTACTCTGGCCAATCCCATCTGAAATTAGACAGCAAGCTCACTCACCTACACTGAGCTGCCTGATCCCACCACTCGTGACCCTGGGAGAAGTCAAGTGTGCGCCATCTGTCAGAGCCTTCCAACCAAGACACTGTCCCACAGGCCCTGCAGAAAGACCAGGCCCGGGCCTCCAGAAAATCTGGCAGCCTTCCACAGGCTCAAGGAGGAGCAGAGTCACACGGGTCCCAGAGACCTCGAGGAGCAAGGGGTCAAGGTGGCCTCAGAGGTGACAGAGACACAGAACAGATGTGAAGAGGCCCCTTCAATGTCCTCAGAAGGCCACTGATGCTGCCACATGAGCAGTGACAACAGAGAGGTGGGGACAGGAACGATCCTGTAACACCTAAAACAAACCAACAAGGAACCCCTCTCCCAGCCACAGGCCCTTGACTACTAGACCACTTTACTGCTCCCCTTTAAAGTGAAAGCACTGGGAAGAGTCCACTCTGTGTAGTGTCTGCACTTCCTCACCTCGCTCTCTTGAACCCTCCTCCCCAAGCCCAAACTGCCACATCAACAACTTGCAGAGGGCCCACCCACAGGTCAGGCCCAGACCCCATGTACTTGACTGGGCAGCATCTGGCTGGGCTGCCAGCACCCCCTACAGAAACCATCTGGTCCTGTGGCCCCCGGGTCTCTGTCCTCTCCACTCACTGGCAACACCCTCCAGCCTCCTTGGAGGGTTCCTTCAGCACACAAATCTCTGCTGAGGGGGTGACCCAGGCTCAGGCCTCAGACTCTCCCTGCTCAGCAGCCCCCATGGCCAGGCAGCCTGCTGACACACTCCCAATTTGCTCAACGCCCTGACTCCTCACAGGACTCTGCTGGCAGCCACCCAGCAGTCCACGTGCCCTTGAGCAGCGAGCACCAATGAATGCGTCAAATGCCAACGCAACATCCACCCCCAGCCCAGCCTCTCCCCAGTTTCTTCCAGCTCAAATACAGCAGCACTGTGCACGCAGGCTCTGAGGTCCCTCACCCAGGAGCCACCTTGTCTCCATTTTGCCTCACCCGATTCACTAACAAAAACCTTCACTGCAGCAGCAGACAGAGTCACAGAGAGTGGCTGCCCTGCTTGAGGCTCTCCTGGGTTCCCTGCCACACTCAGAAGAAAATTCAAAACTCTCGTCAGGCCTCCAAGGCTTAAAGAGCTGGCCCCTGCCAGCCTTTTTGCTCCACTCGCACATAAGTACTTCCGCACTCCTGCCCTCGTTCCGTCCAGGTCTCTGACCAATGTTGCCCCCTCAAACCACTGAGCTAAAGCAGCGGCACGCTCCAGCGCTCCCTCACCTGGCCTTACTGCTCTTAGTCCCTCAAGGTCTTTCACACAGGCATGGACCATCTGTGCATATCTAACTCCTCCCTGGAAATGTGAGCTCTGTGAGGGCAGAGCCTTCACCTTATTGACCAGCATATCCTCAGCACCTGGCATTCAACAAGGACTTCTCAATAAACAGAACAAATTCAGCTGACAGGCGAAGGAGCCAGAAAACAGTGTTAAAGGAGTAACAAGATCCAGCAAAGTTTGAATCCAGAAGAATCTGCATGTAGAGAAGAAAGAGGAGGCGGGAAGGGGAAAGTCCGAGGAGGTAGTGGGGTTCAGGTGGGAGGGGGAAGCCAAGCCCTCAGACACTGGAGCAGCTTTGAGGGTGGTGGGGTGAGGGAAAGGGTTCCAGAGACCTGAAGGCAGGAGGAAAAGAACAAATGCAAAGACTGAGGTTTAAACCTGAACAAGCTCTGAACCAACTTGATGTGACAGCAAGACCTCGCTCAGTTGAATAGAAGCCAAGAACATCTGCTGGGATCAGGGACAGAGTCACTGGGCACACTGGGGTGGAGGAAGTCCTGGTTTCAAAGAACAAGTGCAGGAAAGGAGCCAGTGAGTAAGGAGAAGCTGGCCCACCTGGCTGTGTGCTGGACATGCCCAGAGACAAGCTAGACGACACAGAGTGTGACCCTCTCTGACTGCTATGCTGCCCTGCCTCCCTGATCCCTAAGCAAAAGTAAAAGAGCAAAAACTCAGTGCCCCAGGGTTAGAGAAGAAGTCAGGGAGTGTGAGATGCCGTCAAATAAAGCAAAGAGTCAGTGGGGTGTAATGTCTGCTGGAGGAGCATCTGGAGAAGTAGTATGCACAGCCATGGAGAGCCAGGGGCACTGGGCAATCAGAGATCCATGGGCAGAGAGCAGACTCTCGGGTAGTACCATTGACAGGGGAGGCAGGGAGGCCGGAGGGCTGCGGGAAGTGCCTGCCACTGGGAGGACAGCGTCTTGGGTACAGGGAGAAAGGGTTTTGGTTCCTGTGGGTCACTCCCTGGACTTCTCACCTGGGATTGAGCCGGGTAAAGATGTCCCTTCCAACAAAACCCCATAGCCCTGGGCCAAAGAAGGCAAAGAGGTGCCAGCCTTCCAGGTGCCCCTAATGCCCAAGGTCATTCTTCTTTTCTCTCACTTCCCTGCTTTGAGCACAGGACTTGACACCTGGTAGATATGCCAAGGACACTGGTTAGAGGAATGAGGGAATACCTTTGAACAGATGTCTAGCAACTGTGAGGTTAAAATAATAATCCTTTAGATACAATGCTTATCAATAAAAAAATCCTCAAAAATGTTTGTGCCAATCTCTCTAGAAGTGACTGTCATACTTCAGTGAATGTCAGCAATCCCAGAGGCTCCCAAAGCAAAGTGATGTGAATTCCTTTGTATTCAGAATCTGCCACCCTTTTCCTTTCCAGGGAAGGGGCTACTTGTGAAACCAAACAATGGGGTCATGATTCCAAAACGATACAGGCTCACTGGTGTGATTCAGAAGGCTTGACTGGTCAAAGGATACACAGCTTTTCATCATCCTGAAACGTGAAGTAAAGTTTAACAAAGAAGGGGTGATCCAGGCGCGACATCACGTCTCTCTCTCTGGTTACATACGGGACCTTGTTCTCTTTGATAATGTGACGTTTCTCTAGAATTTTAACTTAAGGTAAAAGAGAAGTGAGTTACTACAATTGGAAACGGTAAGAAAATACTAAAGATACTACTCATAAAGGTAACTGATACAAATTAAAGTTTTTCACAAAACACACCCACTGGCTTCATGGTCTCTAAGACCAACAGCGTCCTATCCCCTGAAATCAGCACAGAAACCTCCAGGGGTCCCTGCGCCCCAGACACAGAGCTCACAGGAGTTAGTACTTACTAGCATATTCTCTTGAGGTTGCCAGTTCTCGGGCCAGGACAACCTAGTTGGGAAGAAAAGGGGGAAAGAGAAGAGAAAAAATACCCAGTGTAATCAGGGCATTGAGTCTCACATCATCCTACAACCAACCACACAGGCTACTCCACCCCCACTGTGCAATAACATTTAAATATTTGAAATTACATTTAAATTTTTTTTTAAAGATTTTACTTTTCCTTTTTTTCTCCCAAAGCCCCCCGGTACATAGTTGTGTATTTTTTTTAGTTGTAGGTCCTTCCAGTTGTGGCATGTGGGACACCGCCTCAGTGTGGCTTGATGAGCAGTGCCATGTCCACGCCCAGGATTCGAACAGACGAAACACTGGGCCGCCTGCAGCGGAGCGCGTGAACTTAACCTCTTGGCCACTGGGCCGGCCCCCTACATTTAAATATTTTTGGTCCTGTGCTAACAAATATAGCTGAATGTCAACGACCAAGTTAATGTGTTCTAATGGTTAACAGCAAACACATATATCTCTCGACCGTCTTTAGAAGGCTCTTATTAGCTGCCAAGAATCCCCATGGTGCAGTGAAATGTACATTCAGGAACATCTCAGACTAGCATAACCCTCACAACAGTAGTAACAAGCAGCAAATAATACCTCCACAAGCAGCAGCAACTAATAACTCCACAAGCAGGTACTGAGAACTTTAAGGGGCCGGCCCCATGGCCGAGTGGTTAAGTTCACGCACTCTGCTCCGGCGGCCCAGGGTTTCGCCGGTTTGAATCCTGGGCTCAGACACAGCACTGCTCATCAAGCCATGGTGAGGGGGCATCCCACATGCCACAACTAGAAGGACCCACAACTAAAAATACACAACTATGTACCCGGGGGGCTTTGGGAGAAAAAAGGAAAAATAAAAATAAGTAAATAAATAAAAAATAACTTTAAGAATATGTCTTCAGTATATGTTCATTCCAAAAAGCCATCCTGAATTTGGGCTTTTTCCAATAATTTTTACCATACTTGATGCCATCTCAGATACCGTGCTATCAAGGGCACAGGAAACTAAATGTCACTGGGCCTGGGAAGAGTGCCTCCCTCACAGGACGCAGTCACACTCCCAGCTCAACCTTCTCTGTTGCATCCCCGAGTCTTGTACTGAAACTCCACTTTGGGGACAGAGCGCCAAAGGGGCATCACACAATGTGGAAAAGACCTTTCTACACAAGCAAACCCAGGGCACACCCTGAGCACCAATTTCCAAATGGCTGATGAACCCAGTTTGGCAGTTGGGGCGGCCCCACCACTGCCAGCTGGTGTAAATGCCTCTCTTAAGACACCTGCAGCGGGATGGCCTTAGGCCCAGAGAGCAGATGAAACCTGCCCAACTCCAGGGAAATCCCTAGACCTGCTGGGAAGACCTAAGGAGGCCACAGGCCGGATTCATCCGGCCCCTGGTTATGAGTTACATCCCGTTACAGAATTCTTCACCAGACTCATCAGAAGTGATCCTGGAAGAGCACAGTGTGAAACAGCCTGCAGTTACTAAGAACAAGGTCAGATTAGAGGCACTCAAGTGGAAAGATCCTTCTGGAGGAACGTAACTGTGTGCACTGTTCTCAGGCGCTGGGGAGTATGGGGGAGGGACTTCCCTTCTCTGGGTTATGTACTTATGCAATGTTCAATTCTTCACAAGAGCATGTACTAGCTACATAAGCAGAAAAAAGAAAAAGTTGTTAGAAAGTACTAATATTTAATGGAACCCTTTCTGAAGGAGACATTTACGTAATCTTTCTGTTGCGTGAATTGAGAATCTCACATGGAAGTTTCCTTATGGGGGCAGGGCAGGGAGTGTCCCTCTTCCAGAGAACAAGGCATGACACATCCCTCCACGTCACCCAGGGCCGACAGCAGGGCTGATCTGGATGTCTCGATCATCTGCAGGCTGCTGGACAGCAGGAGGCTGACCCTCCCTGCACTTCAGCGCCAGGCTCTGCCAAGCGAAGATCCTGCCCAGCCTGCGAGCTGCCGCTTGTCCACCAGCCCTGCCCGGGAAATCTAATTTTAAGTGGTCTCTATTTCAGGAGGCTGAAAAAGACCTGACGGCACACATCATTTGAGACTCAGGACTGCAGGACTCCAAATGGCACCTGAGAGGAGCCTCCAGCTTTCCCAGGCACCTCCCTGGGACAGGGGTTCAAAAGGCACAGGGATGACAAGAATTACTGCTTTCTTGGGGCCTTTCAACATCACGAGTATGTCACCCAGAATGGATGGTGCCTAGTTTTACCCACTGTGGAAACCCAGGGACAGGGGGAATTTCACAAATAAGTCCTCACTTTCCAGTCCAGATAAATGTCCAATGACGTAAAGCTGAGACAAGCAGAGAACTCTTCTTTTACTGGACTGTAGTAAGTAACTGTGCAAAATACCCAAGGAAGGTTCTTTTCAAAACAGTTTCTTTCTGAAAGGGTGTGTGAGTACCAGACCTACTGGGGACTATCCTCACAGTTGAAGGTTTTTATCACGAGGGCACAAAGCTTTCATAATTTAAACAAAAACTGCCAAAAAAAAATCTAAAAAAAAAATGTAAGGAGAGCAAAAGTTAACATGAATTTTAAAATGATGTTGGGAACACGGGTGAGCTCTATATTTCATGTTATTCTTTGTATTTTCAAATATTTCATAAATGTAAAAAGAGAAAAGGAAAACAAATTTCACACAAGGTTTCTTCACAAAGGCCAGGCAAGAAAGACTTATTATTCAGGACACCTGCGGAATGAGGAGCCTGCAGGGCCACCCCGGGCATCCACAGCGCACGCTGGGCCCACCTCAGAGGCCACAGCACAGGGATCTGCCTCTTCACAGAGGCGCAGATTCAAACTGCGCTCCCTGGCTGGGGCAGGTGCTCGGGCCTCCCCGTGAGCCCATGGCAAGCTCCTGGCCCTGCCACAGCCAGGAGGCTTTAACCTCAGCTAAGAGCTGCTTTGAACTTCATTTATTTGCTTTAAGAGGAAAAATACTACAAAACAAGTGAGACTTACGTAGCAAAAAGAGTTGTCCAGTGTGTGATTTGACAGTGCTGTGATATTTCTGTTTATGAAGCTGAGGTCACAAGAATCTAGGGGCTTGGGTCTTGGGCTGCAAATCCAGCAAATATCAAGGGTGTACTGTTTTGTATATATTTTTTTTAAGTAACAGAGAAATAATAAAGGTCGTTAAATGTTTCCGAAAACCTCTGAAGAGACACTAATACTGATACTAACTTTCTTTTTTTGAGGAAGACTAGCCCTGAGCTAACATCTGCTGCCAATCCTCCTCTTTTTGCTGAGGAAGACTGGCCCTGAGCTAACATCCTTGCCCATCATCCGTGCTCATCTTCCTCTACTTTATATGCGGGACACCTGCCACAGCATGGCTCACCAAGCAGTGCCATGTCCGCACCCAGGATCAGAACCAGCCAACCCCAGGCCGTGAAGTGGAATGTGCAAACTTAACCGCTGCACCACCAGGCCGGCCCTGATACTAACTTTCAATCCAAGGAACAGAAAAGCTTCCCAGGGCCTTACCAATGGGACACAAGGACATGCAATGTAACTTGTTGATACCTGGTTAGAATAAAAATTAACTGAATTTTTTTTTTTTTTGGTGAGGAAGATTAGCTCTGAGCTAACATCTGTTGCCAATCTTCCTCTTTTTGCTTGAAGAAGATTGTCACTGAGCTAACATCTGTGCCAATCTTCCTCCATTTTACGTGGGATGCTGTCACAGCATGGCCTGACGAGGAGCGCCAAGTCCACACCTGGGATCTGAACCTGCAAACCCTGGGCCACCAAAGCGGAGCACATGAACTTAACCACTACGCCACCGTGCCAGCCCCTAAATTTTTTTTTAAGTAAAAAATAAGATCAAGAGATGCCTTTTAAAGCTTTCATCTACAAAATCATGGCTTAGATATTTTAGCCATGTGACCTGCTTGGTAGTAGCCAGCCCCAAGTCACCCTCACAACAGGAGAGGAACTGCCAAGAATCCTGAGACCTTCCTACAGGGAAGAACACCACCCTGGTATCTGGGTCTCCCAGCTCCAAGCCACCAAGGAAGGTCAGCCTTCCGAGGGAAAACATACTCATTCGACAAAGAGTAGCCTGTACTCACTGTTGAAAAAGAGCCTTCACCAAGAATTTTCCCGAATTTGAAGTCTTCAGGCCGTTTCTTCCGAGGCTGTGGTGGTGGCTGTGCAGCATGTTGCAAGGAGTTGGCACTCGGCCTGGACTCAGCTGTGGTGCTGTCCATGGTGGGGCCCTGCCTGGTACCACCGCCAGGAACGCCAGGGGCCGTGCCGGATTCAGTCTGGGTCCTCACCATTGATGGGGATGGGCAGGAACATAACACCACGCTGGACTGAATAGGAACGGTATCATACTAGTGGACACAGAGAAAAAAGAGGTAAGACTCAAAGCAGATTTCCCCAAATGCATGAACTGAAGTGTTGACATTGTTGAAACACAAACATCAAGTATAGGGCATGCCATCTGACACTCTGCCACGTGGTTCAGGCCACTGCTCTCCTCTCCCAAGTCCCTTCCCTGCTCACATCCCAGCCCGGCCTGTCCTGCATGCCCACCAACCCAACGCAGCACCTATCTGCCCTCGCTTTCCTCCCTCAGCACTGCATGAAGTCTCCAACCCACCCCCATGATTGGCCAGTTGGCCTTCCCATCACTGCCCCGCCTAAATGTCATCCACAGCCAATCCGATCCAAACCCTGTGACCAAAGTATCTCCCATCCCAGACCCCCTCGCCCTGCTCGCACACCCTGATTAAGGCTGGACACACGGAAGGCATTCAATTATGGCACCCCAACTACAGAGAATTCTAATGGAAAGAAGAGTCCAAGAATTGCCAACTACACATAAAAGTTATAGCTGATAAAAAATAAGCTTCTCGAAAAGACTACAGTGGAATAATTGGTTAACAATTTGGAAGATAACTGGTTTAGAGTCAAACTGCTCACTACACACCAAAGTTACCTCTAAGCCAATTAAAGCATTACATGCTTTTTTTTTTTTTAAAGATTTTATTTTTTTTTTCCTTTTTCTCCCCAAAGCCCCCCAGTACATAGTTGTATATTCTTCGTTGTGGGTCCTTCTAGTTGTGGCATGTGGGATGCTGCCTCAGCGTGGCCTGATGAGCAGTGCCATGTCCGCGCCCAGGATTCGAACCAACGAAACACTGGGCCGCCTGCAGCGGAGCGCACGAACTTAACCACTCGGCCACGGGGCCAGCCCCTACATGCTTTTTTTTATTTAAATAAATTCACAAATTTAACAAATTTTAGAAATTATAAAATGTGATCCCTATTAAAATCCCAGGGGGCTTCTTCAAAGAAACTGACAAGCTGATCCTGAAATTCAAGAGATCCAGAACAGCCAAAACAATCTCAAAAAAGAACAAAGTTGGAGGACTCACACTTCTAGATTTCAAAACTTATACTACAAAGCTACAGTAATCAAGACAGTGTGCCACTGGCATAAGGAGAGACACATAAATGAATGAAAGAGTCCAGAAATAAACCCATACATCTATGGCCAATTGATTTTTGACAAGTGTGCCAAGACTCTTCAATGGGAAAGAACAGTCTTTTCAACAAATGGTGCTGGGACTAGATACCCACATGCAAAAGGATGAAGTTGGATGCCTTTCCTACACAATATACAAAATTTAACTTAAATGGATCAAAGATTTACATGTAAGAAAACTATGCAATTCTTAGAAGAAAATATAGGAGTAAATCTTCATCACCTTGGCAATGGTTTCTTAGATACGAAACCAAAAGCCCAAGCAACAAAAAACAGATCAAAGGGACTTAATCAAAACTAAAAACTTTTGTGCTTCAAAAGCACCAGCAAGAAAATGAAAAGACAACCACCAGAGTGGGAGAAAGTATCTGTAAATCCTATCTGATAAGGGACTTTGTATCCAGACTAAAGAACTCTTCCAACTCAAAAAAAAAGAAAAACCCACACACAATTAAAAAACAGGTAACCGAGCTGAATAAATATTTCTCCAAAAAAATATGCAAATGGCCAATAAGCACATTAAAAGATGCTCAATATCATTAGTCGATACAGAAAAGCAAATCAAACCCACAATGAGATCCCACTTCATATCCACTAGGATGTCTAAATTCAAAAAGACAGATAATAACAAGAGTTGATGGGGATGCAGAGAAATTGGAACCCTCATACACTGCTGCTGGGAATGTAAAATGGTGCAGTCTCTCTGGCAAACAGTCCGACAGTTCCTCAAAAGGAAATGAGTACCATATAACCCAGCAATTCCACTCCTAGGTGTATACCCAGAAGAAACAAAACACTATGTCCACACAAAACATGTACAAGAGGGGCTGGCCCTGTGGCCGAGCGGTTAAGTTCGCGCACTCCGCTGCAGGCGGCCCAGTGTTTTGTTGGTTCGAATCTTGGGCGTGGACATGACACTGCTCATCAAGCCACACTGAGGCAGCGTCCCACATGCCACAACTAGATGGACACACAACGAAGAATGTACAGCTATGTACCGGGGGGCTTTGAGGAGAAAAAGGAAAAAATAAAATCTTTAAAAAAAATTAAAAAAAATAAAAAAAAAAAACTTGTACAAGAATGTTCAGAGCAGCATTATTCATAATAGCGAAAAGGGGAAAACAACCCAAATGTCCATCAGTGGATAAACGGATAACAAAACATAGTCTAGCCATAAAATGAAATATTATTCAGCCATAAAAAGAAGACACTGGCACATGCTATGACACGGATGAACATGGAAAACATGCTAAGTGAAAGAGGCCAGACGCAAAAGGCCACAGATTTTATGATTCCATTTATGTGAAATGTCCAGAATAAGCAAATCTATAGAGACAGAAAGTAGATTAGTGGTTATCAGGGGCTGGGGGAGGGAGAGAATGGTGAGTGACTGCTAATGGATCTGGGGTTTTTTTGTGGAATGATGAGGATGTTCTGGAACTGGATGATGGTGACGTTTGTACAACCTTGTGAATATACTAAACACCACTGAACTATTATACACTTTAAATGGGTAAATTGTAGGGTATATTATATCCCAATAAGCTGTTATTAAAAAAAGTTACATCACACATGACTGCCTTAGTTTCTATATAAGAACTCATGCAAATCTATAAATCGACTTTTAATGAAGAAACAAAGGGTAAGCACCAAAAAAACTCAAGCAACCAAGAGACGAAAATGTGCATAATGTTCAAAGACAAGTTAAAGCAACCAGAGATAGCACTGTACATTTTTAATTATGGGGAGAGGCTGGGGATAAATTAATAGAAAGAATGATTAAATATGTTTTCAATACACAGAGACATCCAATGCTGGCAAGGCTATGATAAAGCAAGTATACTCATACAACTGTGGCTAGCACCGTGTTGCTTTTAAAATGTTTTTAGGGGGCTGGCCCCGTGGCCAAGTGGTTAAGTTTGCGCACTCCGCTGCAGACGGCCCAGTGTTTCGTTGGTTCGAGTCCTGGGCGCGGACATGGCGCTGCTCATCGAGCCCCGATGGGGCGGCGTCCCACATGCCACAACTAGAAGGACCCACAACTAAAATATACAACTATGTACTAGGGGGCTTTGGGGAGAAAAAGGGAAAAAAAAATCTTTAAAAATGTTTTTGGAAAGCAATTTGGTAACTTGTCAACAAAGCAATGACAGAACCACTGTCAATGAGACACAAAGAAATACTAAAAAGAAGTGGGTAGAAACACAGTTAAAAATTTAGGTGGGCATTAAGAAAGGAACAGACAGTGTCAAAGTTAAATTGGAAATACATAAAAGTTGTACCCACAGCCATAAAAAAAAGTCTCTTTTCCAGCTCTGACCCTGAAGTGTTCTAGCAGTGACATCATTAGCCTACCCACCACCAGACTGTTGTAGAACAACACGAAATGAACTCAGAGCACTCAGATTTGTTTCTAATTGGACTCTCCATTAAAAGAACCCAGGGGTGCACTTGATTCCATGTCTTGGAACAGAAAAAAGACAATATGGTCCAGGAATCCCTTGCTATGTCTAAAAAGGAGGAGGCCTTCACAGGTGTCTGTGGTAGCACAAAAGGGCAGGGAAGCCGACCTGTAGGGGCTGTCACTGGCCAAGTTGTAACCCTAAAAATACTAAAACGATATCAACAAGTACAGCTAACCCAAATAAGCTAAAACTGAGAAAATCATGAGTCTGTAACAATACACACAGGTGATAAAAAGTATATCAATATTGTAACATAAAAACAGGTTGAATATAATTGACACTTAATTTTATAATTAAGTTGAATAACTAAAAAGAGTATGACCATACGAAGCTCTGTTTCTTCTTGTGTTATGTATGTTTGTTCTTAAAGGACAGACAAAAATTTCTTTCTCCATTTCAATAGGGAAGGTGGGCACACAGAAACCAATGGTGTGCAGCAGGTGACAGCTCAGCCACCACAAGAGCTAAGCTAACAGAGACACTCACCTTGAGATACGCAAAATGCATAACAGTCAAAAACAAATCTAGACGGAACATCCTGTGACCCAAACATGATGAGCATGGAGGTGGAGAAGGGAGGCAGCAGATGGCAAGAACAGGCAGGAGCCTGGGCAGTCCCCGCAGCGCTGTATAAGCCTCTGCTCCACGTGGCAGGCCAACCCCAAGAAGGGCAAGCAGAAGGTAAATCTGATGAGACTGGTTTACAAGCATGTGTGTTTCTTAGACCTTTCTTTTCTTTCTAGCAAAGTGGTTTCTATGGTTATAGAAAAGGTCTTGAGAGCAGATCCTCAAATGCAAGCACTGCCCCTTAGAAAAAGTGGGTTTGCAATCTGACCTCGGCTAGCCCAATACTGAGCATAGGCACCAACTAGATGGGCAACTCTCAGCACAATCCTCTGCCCATTCCCAGGCTCCACAGTGGGTGCCAGCCAAACCATGACGCACACTGGGAACCAAAAGGTTGTCTTGACACAGGTGGACCTGACCCAACAGACCCCGTGACGCCGAGGAGCACCTGGCCTGGCAATGACGAGGGAGGAAGTGGAGGATCATGCTGGATAAAACCTGCTCACTTCCGCTCAGACATCCATCCACACATGACGATGGTAAGCGCTACAGAAAATGCCCAGGTCACCTGAGCAGGTGTGAGGGGAGATGGGAGCGCCACAAGAACTGAGAATCTGAAGGACAGGAAGTGTATGTGTTTTGCTGTTACTGGTGTTGTTTGCTGGGGATGGCAGAGAGTGACTGAGACACGATTCAGGCAGAAAACAGGCACCAAGATAGCACTGCATTTTCCCTGAAGAATGTAAGTCACATGTGCCACCCGTGTCAACACATTTGGATGCAGAGGACTCCAAGTCTGATGCTGCAGCAGCCCAGCCCTAAAAACCCCTGGTCGGCCCAGATGTACTACCAAAGCTCCTTCCCCAAGTGAGCGCATGTATCCCGTCCATGAGTAGTGAGCGTGAGAACAGGCAACAGGCTCAGTTCCATGGCTGCCCCAATGTGGGGCTTGTCCTGGGAGCTGCCAGGCCCACTCTAAAGCACAGGCCATTAGGAGGTCGCCCATCACCCTGAGCTCCCAGTCTTAAGAAGCTTCGGGTGGGCCCCGGCACATATTCTTATCCAAGTGGTTCTCAAATGGGGCCTTTCTGCCCCCCAGGGACCCTCGGCAATGTGTGGAGACATTTTTGGTTTCCATAACTGGGGAAGGGAGAAAGTGTTACTAGCATCTAGTGAGTAGGGGCAGGGATGCTGTAAACATCTCACAATGAACAAGACAACCCCCAAAACAAAGACAAATCAGGCCTGAGCATCAACAGTTCCGGGTTGATGATCGTCCTCCAACTTGGTAGATTCTACCCTCCCATCCCCAGGGAGGACCCCAACAAGTGTTCAGGGACTGCCCTCACAGCACTCAGCACTAGGACAGGCCCTGTGTGCAGCGCAGCCCTGCAGCCACCCCTTAGAGCAGTAAAGAGAAAGAAGTACAAGCACAGGAAGCTGGGATCCGCAGAGAGGTAGGTGTGCCCAGTTTGAAAAACGCACGTTAAAAAATCCTAATGCCGTGTTTGGGAAACAAGAAGAAACTTACTTCCATGATCTAAACAGTATAAAATGTCAGCACTGATGAGGCTTCACAGTAAGACTGCCAACCAGGGGAGTGACTTTACATCGAGAAATATTAGACTGGAAGAGAAGAAAGCACACCACTGAATGTTCTCAAGGCCCCCCAAGAGCCGAATGGAAGTGCAGGGAAGCGGGGCGAGTGGCTGCAGGAGCTGGAGGAGGCTGAGAGGAGGGAATGGGCACACCTTCAATGGGAGTGAAGTGACACCCAACTCCCTCAGCAGCAAGACCCACATGCAACTCCCAAGAGGGTAAGAACACCAACTCAGCAAAGATGCATGAACCAGAATGTCTCCGCGCAGGCCCCTGCTCACAGACAGGCAGTCAACCAGTTCAACAGCAGCCGCAGGCTGGTGAACCAAGGAAACTGCCGGGGTATAGGCCCTCACTTTCTTTTTCAGTTTCTTCTGGACTCCCGACTCAGCTGGCTAACACACAGGTTTTGGCTGGAACTCTGCTTGACAATGCTGTTTCCAAATGCCAGCCTTTGACATTTCACTTGCTGTAAGATTATACCCAACAATTTCTCTGATTTGAGAATTTTTTTTTCTACTAACGACGCAAACTCTCAACTCAGAGCAGGAATGAAAAGCACAGCTAGGAGCCTGCTTTGACTGCCGTGAATAACACTCTATTTCTTCCAGGGTAAAACAAGTCACTGCAGAATAAGAACACATCTAGCCAGAAAACTGGCATGTGAGGAGCACAGTGACCTGCAGCCTCATGGCCTGTCCTGGAACGGCTGTTCCCTCAGGGGAATCACCTCTCTCAGAAGGAGCTCCCCCACCCAGACTTCAGGTAAAGAGCATTAAGACTTAAGACAACCCCATGCATGGATTCCTAGCATTGTACCCTGTGGGCGGTCTGGGATTGAAATCTGTGGTAGAGAAACAGTGTCTTCTGTATACTTTGCAGAGCCTGTCACAAGATAAAAGTTTGAGCCCAGGTTTTTCCCACCTGTAAACATTAATGCTAATGCTAACTCTGACCTTTACAAGATGCCTGCCAAGTTCACTGAGTCAGAAAGCACAATTCCAATCAGAGGTTCAAAGGCATCAATGAGCCTCTCCTTTAAGAGAGACACACCACCTTAGTATAAATTAACATAAACGAGTCAGTCACCTTACTTTGTTGTTGGCAACTGGCTGAAACCGTCAGCAGGCTCTGGACAGGTACAGAATGCTCTGGAGCCTGAATGAGCCGTGCCTGCTTTGGTTTGGTGAGCATTAAAGTAGAAGGCTTGGCCACATTCAGGAGAGAAACAGGGTGCGTGGTCCGGAGATGCAGGAGGGTGGTGAGGTGGTCCTGAGGCCAGGCTGAGAGGGAGCAGGGACAGGATGCCAAGTGTCTACACACACACCAGTCAGCAGCACCTACAGTGCACAACCACTGTCCCCCTCCACCTCAAATTGCCAGGACTCCACGCTTCACCACCAGGAACCTCTCCGGCCCCTTCACCTAGCCCTCTGGTCCAGCCCTGCCCAGTAGGCACAGTGTGTTTGCCCCACCTTACAGCACATCCTGCACCTCCGTGTCCAGAGTTCTGGGAGGGTCAGGGGGAGCTCCGAGACCTTTAACTCACCCAAAGCAGACAACCCGGGCCATGCAGTAACTTCTGTTAAGTATCCCTTACTCTCCAAAGCCATGGTTTTTCTGTTATTTCATAAAAATATATACACTCATTTTGCTCAACACAGTTTCTTAAAGGAAGTAAAGTAGCCACATTATTAACCCAATTACTCAACAAACATGGCCAATGTGCTAGCATGGTCCAGAGACACGGCCATAGGCAGCTGCGCTTCCTATCCCTGGGAAGCTACATCCTAATAGGGCGACAGGCCCAATGTCATTTACAGAACTAGCTGGTTAAAGCTGTGAGAGTGGCCATGGTAGAGATGGCTGAGTGCCATCTGCTCTGTCATCCCTACGAATGAGGGTGCAGAGCAGACCCCTGGCTGCTGTGGGGCTCAGAAAGAGTGCTCTCAAGCAGAGCAGCCTCAGGCAGAGGGGTTGGAGGGTTGCAGCACTGTCCAGGGGAGGGTGACGGCAGCTTAGATGGCACTGCGATGGCAGGGAGGGAAATATTCAGGTACAGAAAGTGAAATGTAACAATGGCTAATCACGCATCACACATTTTAAAGTTCCACTTTCCCCTAACGTTTCTGATTCAAAACACAGCAGCCTTCATGACTCATGAGTTAGAAAGAAAAAACAGTCATTCTGAAATCAACATCCAAGTGAAGTGTAGAAAGAACTGGATTTTTGAAATGGCAATAACAGATGATATCACTCACACACACACACACACCCCTGCTTTTCTATCACATGCTTTATGTGAAAGAGCAGGCCCTCCACCAGCACCTCCCAGCAGCTTTAATGATTTAAGGCAAATATGGTTCCCTCAAGACCACGGTGCTCTATCCACTCCATCAGCAAATGTTTGCTGAGCACTTAACTCTCTGCCATGCACTGTTCTGGGCACTGGAGATACAACAAAGAACAAAATCAAGCCTGTGCCCCCAAGAAGCCCACATTCTAGTAGGGCAGACAGACCCCCTCCCCGCAAAAAACAAGGTAAAATCTACAGTGTGTCAGATAGCGGTAATCACTATGAGAGAAACACAGCGGGACAGCAAGACAGGAGTGTGTGGACAGGGGTGGTGCAAATCAAAACAGAGACGCCCTTACTGGGAAGGGGACATCTGAGCAAAGACCAGAGGAGGGAGGGAAAGGCCTAAAGACATCTGCACAGAGCCTTCCCAGCAGAGGACTGGCCAGTGCAAAGGCTCCGAAGCACAAGTAACTCTAGACTCACCACCCTCCAGCGTGGCCCATGGTACAGGCCACCTCCAGAAAGAACCCCTGGGTGCCAGGCAGGGAACCAAGTGCCCCTGAAATACCCTTCCTGAGGTCACTTCTGGCACCCTCTGGGCACCTCAAAACACAAGGGTGGGAACCTATCAACGGGGCTGCCCACAAGGGCCCAGGCGCCTTCTGAACTGGAGTCTGATGCCAGCCTAACCACAGCTGTACTGCCCCACATCAGTCCTGGTCTCCGAGATGCTGGTCACCCGACCACTGTCGTTCTGAAATGTCCCAGTAGTCTCTCCTCTGCTCCAGCGTTATGGGCACTACGGCACAAGGACCTGTCACGGGCAGCTTCCCTCCTCCTTCATGGAATTCTGCAATCTCCTTCCTGCCGCGGCCACAGCATGCCAGTCAAACACCTCAGCACAAGACCAGATCTCAGGGCCCCTCCCTGACGGAGAGACACTTAGAGGGTCAACTCAGTGTTCGTGCTTTCTCTTCCTGCAGTCATAACTAGCTGGCATGGGTATGTTTTAATGAATAATTTTATTTCTATACTTAAAGAAAATGATGGTTGCAATATTACCTTGTAAAGCTTGTTTTTTTTTTTGGAGAAATATTAGCCCTGAGCTAACATCTGCCGCCAAGCCTCCTCTTTTTGCTGAGGAAGACTGGCCCTGAGCTAACATTTGTGCCCACTTTCCTCTGCTTTATATGTGGGATGCCTGCTACAGCATGGCTTGCCAAGCGGTGCATAGGTCCGCACTCGGGATCCGAACCAGTGAACTCCGGGCCACCAAAGTGGGACGTGAAAACTTAACCGCTGCGCCACCGGGCTGGTCCCCTTCTAAAGCATTTTTTAAGCAACAGTTGTGAAATGAAAAGTCTTAGAAAAGAGCCCTCTTCCAGTGTGAAAAGTCCAAATGTTTATCTGTACTATAGCTGTTATTCTAAAGGGCTAATTTTTTAAACATTTTGAGGCAGTAATTAAGCTGCATAAAGAGCACTCTGAGACCATCTGCCACAATCTGGAGGACACTTGCTGACCAGCAGACCTGGGGTGGGGGGGGGGTCTTGTCAGGCTCCCAGGCACCTCTTCCAGCCGGCCAGCCCTGGGCCCTGAGGAGGCAGCACAGCCCAGAGAGCCCAGGCGACTGAGGACCTGCAAGTGAGTCATTCCCTCCCGGCACAGCCCAATCAGCTTGCCACCCACTTGGTGACCCAAAATTACGGTAAGTAAATACTTTTGGTTACTCAATAGCTTCTGAAATTTAAATCTCTGGAGAAATTTAAAGCAACAGAACCTTAGGTGTGCCCACCCACCATCCCTGCCCAATCAAATGGAGCTTGTCACAAGAGAAGTTCTCAAGAACATGGCCCTCTGCCCAGTCCCACAGGCTCCGCATCACTGTGAGAGCTATGATCACTGGCCCTTCCTACACACGTGCACACACCCCAAATCCAAGCCCAAGGGAAGGCTGGGAGCTGCGGCCTGCCTCGCACTGACAAGTTGCACACCAGTGGCTCCCCACGGCCAAGGCCTACGTGTGTCAATGCTGCTCCTTTCCGGCCAGGAGCCTCCCAGAGGCCATGCCCCAGCCCCTCCCTCCCTCCCCCACTTCTCAGTACTGTACCCTATCAACTCCCTCCTCCCTCAGGACAGGAGCCCTTCTGTGCTTCTCTCTCCTACCTCCTGTGTGACTGTCAGGATAAACTTCTGTAACCGCATCGTTGCTGAGAAACGTGGAAGATGTGCACATCTCTATTGAGAACAAGGAGGGACAGCTGTTCTCAGTTGAACTTGGCCAGGAAAACTGGCACCATCGACATCCAGCACCTTTGGGGTCTCTGGAAAAGTGAGTCTCACCACGCCCCCGCAACTCCAGTCAACATAAATCTGGTTCTATACTATGAGTGTGTTGTGGTGAATCAGTAAGTAGGAGAACCACCTGCTGTGTTCACCTCGCTTTTTCAGAGCAGGCACACGGGTTTCGGAGAGGACCACAACCGTGCCTTCACAGGAGCATCTCTGACAGGAAGACAAGCCTGAATTTTAAACAAGTGACTTCCAAATGAACTTGTAAAACTATAGCCCATTTGTAAACTGGCCATTCTCTGTAGACTTGAATTTGTTCCATACAATTTGTATATAAGAACTTAAGAGGGGCCGGCCCCGTGGCCGAGTGGTTAAGTTCGCACGCTCTGCTTCGGGAGCCCAGGGTTCCGCTGGTTCGGATCCTGGGTGCAGACATGGTACCGCTCATCAGGCCATGTTGAGGTGGCGTCCCACATGCCACAACTAGAAGGACCCACAACTAAAAAAAACATACAACTATGTACCAGGGTGCTTTGCGGAGAAAAAGGAAAATAAAATCTTTAAAAAAAAAAAGAAAAGAGTTTCAACTTTGATTTTTTGAGTATTGAGTTCAGCAGTCTCCCCTTAGAAGTAGAAACTCTCAAGGGAAAATTAACTTGAGATCAAATTATATTTTCGTATCCACCAAAAACATATCAAGGCTCAATTTAATTAAGTAGTACATTACTCAGCCACTAAGAGAGTTTAGGAAAATATCAGTATCAAGATATGAAAAATACCAAAATAGTCAGTATCCAATATTCAAAACTGCTAAATCTAACAAATATTTGATTGACAAACAGATGAAAATTGCAAATGAATTTGGGGCAAAGGAAAACAAATGACCCACAGACTTCTTTTCCACCTTCCATCAAGTCTCACACACCGGACACTGCACCTCTTCCAAAGCTGCAGACGACAGCTTCACTAACCTTAGGAGACTGACTAATTGCCAGGTAGATGGAAGCTTATTTTTAAAATACAGAGCCATATATTTTTAAAGCATACCTCATAGTCCTTAACCAGCTGGTGGCAGGACAGTACCGCACTGGGCAGATGAGGACGTGGAGCGGTGAGATGACTCACTAGGTTTCTGGAGGCCACTGTGAGCATCTGGGGGAGAAGCCACAGCCGGGGACCTCGGGTGGCTTCCCAGGGCTCTTGCGTCTACACAGGGAATGGAGCCAGCTGAAGAGGAGCTTTGTTCTCCAAAATGGTTTGGAGGGTTTGTGTTAGGACGGAGACTCAGGGTTTTTCCTCCTCTGTTTTGAAATGTAGTTTAAAACACTTTACAACAAAAAGTGACTTATTCATTCAGCTAACTGCTACTCACTGAGCACCAACCAGGAGCCCCATCCACGCTGAGCCCTGGGGACCAGAAGGAAGACGAAGATAGTACCTGAGTCAGTGCCCAGCGGAGGAGGAGTTGAATTTGGGGGAAGAGGGTTGACTGATGTCCCTCGGATCCCTCTGGATCTTTCTTTACTGATGTCCCTCAGATCCCTCTGGATCGTTCTTTACTGATGTCCCTCAGATCCCTCTGGATCTTTATTTATCTGTCTCTATGTCTTTATCTGTTTAGGAAGGATAAAATGCAAATTAGGCAAGAATTTCAAATGAAGGATGAGCTTGGGGAGTTTGAAGTTAGACTCAGAGTTAGTGCGATGGGAGTCTTTCATCTTGTTGACAGGGGGAGTCTGTCACTCTACACCAGGGATAAGGATTCAAAGCTGGGGACCTACACACCCCATATTTGAGCAATTGCAACTAGATTCTTTACATACATCTTGGCTCTTAAGTGTTTCTTTTTTAATTTTTTAATGTAACCTGCTGAGGAAGAATCTAATTCCATGATATCACAAGAATAAATAGATCCACCAGCTTAATCATTAGTTTCTGAACTGTCTAAGCCTTTTACACGTGAACTAGTCAATGGCGCAGACAGACAGACAAATTACAGGTACAAGGAGAGAGGAGCTACTGAGAAACTGTTAGGACTCACACTCTGCCTAATTGGGACCCCAGCTCTGCTCCTCACTAGCCACCTGACCTTGAGCAAACTGCCTCACCTCTCTGTGGCTCAGACTCTTCACCCCATAGTCAGGGATAAGGAGATCCAGAGCTCCCGGGATTGCTGTGCGGATTTAATGAGTTAACACAAAGCGCTCAAGCAGACTCAAAGGGAGCGCACTCACTATAAGCACTTTCACAATAAAAAACACAGAAGACACATACACAAAGTTTTCCCAACCAAGGATCATCAGATCACAAAGTAAGCCCTTCAAGACCAAAATGAAGCCCGTCCCCTTTCTAAATGCTGTTTGTTTATCTATGAGTAAAACTGGATTAAATATATACTGTATTAAGTGGCCCAATTCTAACTCTGAGGCAGACAAAACAATATAGGAAGGCTGAGCTCCCTAACACACCAGGCGAGGAATCAAAATCAAAATCAGGGCCTTCTATGGTCAACATGTCATCACACAGCTTAGGGCTCCAGCCAGCAAGAGAAAGGATCCCAAACTCAAAAAGCTAAGCTGCCTTTTTAAAGATGGTGTTTGGGGCCGGCCCCATGGCCGAGTGGTTAAGGTCGCGCGCTCCGCTTCAGCGGCCTGGGGTTTCGCCAGTTCGAATTCTGGGTGCAGACATGGCATCGCTCATCAGGCCACGTTAAGGCAGCGTCCCACATGCCCCAACTAGAAGGACCCACAACTAAAATATATAACTATGTACGGGGGGGGGGGCGGTTTGGGGAGAAAAAGCAAAAAAAAAGATGGTGCTTACGCTATCTAGGTGGAGCATGCTCTAGAGCTGTGAAATGCACAGAGACAGGTACAGCCAACACACCACACAGTGGGAACACCTCCCTCTGGGTCCCTGCATAAACGGAGGTGGAAGGCTGCTACCAAATCCGACCAGTTCATCCCCAAAGGGACACTGCTCTCAGGTCAGCTGTGCTCACTGGCAAGGAACATTCTGGTAAGAAGCCCCTCTCACCCCAAGAAATTCCACAAAGCTAGCCTCAGCACAGAAAAACAGGCAGAGGTAGGGACAGCAACCACTGCTGCCTCCCCTACATCCCAACTTCCACCATGAAGAACTACCATGGTGGAGTAGCAAAATCAGGGACCCAAGTTCTCGGTTTGCGACTTAGCTGAAAGCATGGGTAACAATGGGCAGCCACACTCTGAGCCATAATTTACTCTTCTATAAAATGAAGTTGATAATATAGACCCACCCCTTGAGGGCTGCTTTGGCACTCATAAGGCAGACCAGGCATGGCTACTGCCTAAGGTGGCGGGAGGGGGTTCTTGGGCCCTGGCACCTGTCTGTGTGTGCTCATAAAGCCAACCATGCCACATGCTCTGCCCACATTGGCCTTGGGCTGTGGGCAGATGGGGAGCTGGCCCACCAGAGACAAGCAGTCACCAATGCTCTTGTGCAGCCAGACACACAGCAAAATGCAGCTTGTCCTAACCACACCAAGTGTGGTTCCTTGTAAGCGTGGAACCACACTTATGAACTGAAGCTCCAGGTGGCTGGCTGGCTGGATTTAAACGAAGACGAGAGGAAGACTATCTCTAATGTTCGTTGGAACAGGGTGGAGAAAGGGCAAGAAGGGAGAGAGAAGCATTTGGTGGGTGATCCCCGAGGGTGGCCACTTAATCTGTCCTCCCACTCTCTCCTCCAGCCCCTTGGAGCCGCTCACTCAGTCGGAAGCAAGAGAAACAGGCAGAGGAACACAAGGTTGGAGCCGCCAGCGGCCTAAAGTCTAGTCCTCAGGCTTAACTGATCACAGGACTCAGTAAACACTATGTCTCTGAATTTTACTAACGTGCACCTTCAACATTAATTTTGTACATATGTCACCACAAACATACTATGAAACGCTGAAATACAAGATTTCTTTGCATAGACACTGAAGCTCTGCTTACTTCCTGCACTTTGGAACTGTCTAAAGGTATACTTTACACACCATTAACTTTATTAACATGAACATCAGGATGCAGGTTACCTCTGGACAGGAGGGGAGAAGATAACCATTGGGAGGGCCACTCAGCAGGCTTCTAAGACCTAGCAACACCCTCTGTTTCCAGCAGGGTGGTGGGCACACACGAGTGTGCTTTATGTTCATTCTTTAAATTCTCCATATACACCCTTTAGAGATACAAGTTTAAATATTGTTGCTTAAAATGAAATTAATGAAATGCCATTTTTCTCTACTTCTAAAAATAAACATTTATTAAGTGTTTACTGTTTGCCACGGACTCTTCTGAGCATTTCACAAGTACAATCACAGTTGATCCTCGAAACAACTTGGGAGTGAGGACCACTGGCATCCTTTTTTTTACAGAGGGGGACACTAAGGCACAGAGCAGGTCCCTGTGCACAGCCTCATGCCCAGCACTGAAGCCACATTCAAACTGGTGTTCTCAATCCTTCCAGTCAGGAGAGGGTGGGTCTGCTGCTGATACTCCTTGTTAGCCAAGGAACGAGGAAGTGGGCCCTAACCTGGCAAAGCCTTCCTGGGAAGCCTTTAGTAATCACTACCACATTACACCTTAGGTCACACCCTTCTGATCTGGCACATTCCTCTACAAAGAAGCTAGCAGAAAACAGTCAGAAATTCAGACCAAGATTTATATTACAAAAACATTAATTAAGAAATTACGGCCTATGTAAAAATGTCCACCAAGAGGACAACGGCTACTCCCGATTCGCCCACAGAGAGAAGCACTAGGCAGCCACTGCAAGTGGGATATTTAAAGAAATGCTCATGCAAAATGTTAAGTGAAAACAGCAGGAGACAAAACTGTGTCAGGTATACAACAGGGTCCCGATTTGGTTAAAAAAGACAGAAAGGAAACATGACTTCTGGGTAAAGGAAAGACAGATCTTGGGGTTGGTTCCCTGTAACCATTAACCTTGAGAGCTGCAAAGGACAAAGTGTGACTCAGACAAGGTCAGCAGAACAGCAGGGAGCTCCCAGCAGGGCCTCTGAGGGATCTTTCAATGGGGCAGGGGCAGGGGCAGGGGCAGGGAGCAGGGTGGGGAGGGGCAGGACTAAGTCCTTGATGACCCTGGTAATACCATGCAGAACCTAAGGACATTTTGAACTTCCTTCCAGGTTCATCAGTTCATTAATTCAGAAAGGACTCACAAGGGGCCAGGCCCATGGCCGAGTGGTTAAGTTTGAGTGCTCTGCTTCGGAGGCCCAGGGTTTCACCAGGGTTTTGCCAGTTCGGATCCTGGGTGCGGACATGGCACTGCTCATCAAGCCATGCTGAGGCGGTGCCCCACATGCCACAACTAGAAGGACCCACAACTAAAAATATACAACTATGCAGCAGGCGGCTTTGGGGATAAAAAGGAAAAATACAATCTTTAAAAAAAAAAAGAAAGGACTCACAATGTATAATGAGTATTTGCTAATGAAAAGATGAACGAACTAGTAAGGTTTAGATACAGATCCTATGTGTGAGGCAGAAATCATTAACTACCAGTGCAGGCCCAGAGTAGAAATCCTATTTCTGCTTTTCAGCCCATCATCCTGGAACTGTATCAGAAACACAGCAGCACTTCAAAGATAATTAATCCAATCCATATACTTAAGATTCCATTTCACAGCCAAATAAGCTTGGATAAAATCTAGAATGAATATGCATTAAAAGCTTTACTCAATAAAATCTATCATTAGTCAGAAAACAATATCAACAGGCTCTTGCCTTCCATTTTGCTAAAATTGATAATTTAACATATTAAACTTGACAACTAAGAAAAACAGTTTCTAATCTAAAGTCATATTAATTATATACCACCTAAATAAAAATCTTTACTTGGAAATTAAAATCATTCAGCAAACATCTTCCCCCATAATCTAGTTTGGGAATCTGAGTGACACCTAACTTGATCACAAGAAGGTTATCTCCTAAGTAAGTGATGTGGTGAGGCCAGGAGGTGCTGAGCCATTTCCCCTCCCACTCAGAGGAGCCAAATCCTGGGGCCTCTTCTTTCCCACTCTCCAGCTTCTGACCCCAGCTCCTTACAGGAAACCTCCTTCAGCCTCCAAGACTAGAAGGTCAAAAGCTAAAATAAAATCTAGAACACACGGTCACTTCCAGTGAAATGAGGTCTTTTCCCTGGGATTCTAGTCCTACCAATCCCTTGCCTCCAGCACCTCCTCGCCCTGTCTAGTCCCCTCTGCTGGGCTGGGGACCCTCAGCACTTCCCATCCTTCTGAAGCCGCAGCAGCCCCATCGCAGCTTTCCCTTTGCTAACACTGACCCACTAGCTCTGCCCTCTCCTCCTCTGATGTCCTGCAACCTCAGTGTGAACTATGCTGCACTTAGTCCCTGCCAGCCCACGAGGCATGTAGCACCAAGTGAACATCTCCCCAAGCAAGGTACAAGATCCTTGAGAGCATAAAATGGACCTGTGAGAACTTCCCACAGTTCCTTAAAATGCCCTGGATTTTCTTGACCCTCCATCAGTGTTTCCCACACATGAACAAATATAGCCACAGTGTTCTGGATAATTGTTCTAGTAACCCTAACAGATCATCCTGTAAGGAAAACGCCAAATTACTGTGGTCAAACTTTGTTTTTTAATCCTCAGAAGCTTCTCTCTTCTTGAAACAGGAAAAAAATGAAAACAAAAACCAGCCCCCAGATGCCAAAGGCCATATGAATAAATGTCATGTGGCAGGAACACCCCTCCAGCAGTGTAAATGTAGGTACTTTGCAACAGCAGAAGAGAGACTCAACTTATTTCTAACCAAGAAAGCCTATCCTGACACCTGAAAAGGCACCATAAACAGATGCTCTCTCTTCCTGGGCTCCTTATCTGCAAATTTTGAATAAAGAGCTTCTTATTGGGAACAATAATAGCCAACTGAGACACAGTGAGACTTTGTCCCAACGTTAACAGCTAACTCCCACAGCAGAACTTCACAACATCATCAGCGTGCACAGAAAGATCTATTTTGCTTAGTGTGACATTCATCCACACCTCCATCACTACCCAATTTAGAGCTCAGCTAGCAGACTGACACATGCTTCCGGACCATCCTGAGGCCCATTCCCCTGCTGCCAGGAGCCCTCACCATCACCTTCTCCAAGGTGCCTTCCCCTTATACCCACACCCTGGTCTTTCCTTCTACCAATGCCTACTTTCATAACTATCTTGCTTTTGATGTGGTCCCATGGAAAGGAAGGGGCGGGGCGGGGAATGATCTGTAGATGGGTGGAAAAACAAACCAAACTCATTACTTTTCTGAAATGCCTATCTTCTGAGTTCTGGGCCAGAAGAAACTCTAAACTCTGCTCTTGGTTCAATCTAAAAGCCTCTAAGTAACAGCCCCAGGTTAGTCTGTGCCTCAAGGCAAAGATCTAGACAATAAACAATACTGTAGCTTCACCAGAAAGAAAAAAGCCAGAGGAGAAGGTATCAAAGCTGACCACCTACCTTCACAAAAGCCACGTGATGCACATCGATCCTCCACCTGCAAAGAAAGCAGGTGAGAGACTGACAACACAAGGCCTGAGGAGATGGCAGCAAATGCCGATCAAATCACCAACAGCACCCTCCAAATACTCCAGAGGGACACAGGCCTGCCCCGGATTAGAAACCAGTTCTATCAGGGAGTCAAGGCTCACTCTGCACCTGGGGACATAGCTTTCCCTGCAGAGTGTCCCGGGAGTGTCCATGCCTGTAGAAATTGGCCGGAGTCGGCAGGCGCACCTGGATCCCATCCCAGCTCTGACCCGTACATAGGTCTGAAGCCCTCCAGGTACCAAGTGTCTTCATCTGGAAACCAGAAGGATCCAACCGGGTAAGCATGAAGGTCCCTTCCAAAAAAAAAATATTGTGGTCATCCTACGACACACAAACAGCAAGTATCAGAAAGCAGAGCAGGGCCACAAGCCTAATTCCAGTCACTGAGAACTCATCTTGGTTTCTCCTCACCAGTGATAAGTCAAGTGGACATCAGGCACCCTGAGAGGATGCACTAGGGGCACCCCAGCCCCATGGGATTCTTCCTGAGCCCATAACCCCAGTCTCATCACCAAAAAAATCAGAGAAACCCAAACTGAGGGACAGTCTATGAAACACCTGACCAGTAGTCTTCATAAGCATCAAGTTCATGAAAAACAAGGAAGGCTAAGAAACTGTCTGAGACCAGAGGGGACCAAGGAGACACGACAACTAAATGCAATGTGATACCTGGATGGGATCCTGGAAAAGAAAGAGGACACTGGGCGAAAACTGATGAAATCTCAAAGAGGTTTGCAATTTAGTTAATAACAGTATGCTACCAGTGCTAATTTCTTAGTTTTGACAAATGTGGCATGGTTGTGGAGATGACAACATTAGGGGAAGTGGGGTGATGGGTATTACGGGAACTCTGTATTGTCTTTACAACTTTTTTATACATCTAAAATTATTCCAAAATCAAGTTTATCTTAAAAGTAAGTTTGGTTAGAGGCTATTTTGATAACTGAGTAAGCTTAAAGGATCTGAAAATAAAAACGACTCAATGTTCAACACTCATTTGAAAAATGTGGGGCTACTGAAGGAAAACAGTACACTTGAAAGGAAAGGAAAAATCTAACATAGAAAAAGTTTAGTATGAACTTCCTAATACCACCTTCTCCAGCTTGTGTTGTCGGAAAGGCCTCCGCGCCTGGAAGCAGAGCAGGTCTCCCTGGGAAAAGTACTAGGCAAGCACAGCCTGCCTGGTCTTCCCAGCACGCGAAACAGAGCTCCCTCCTTGAACTTCCTCCACACTTGGCCACTTCCCTGCTCCCCTGCCCTCTGGGCGACCCCTGCCAGGAAAGCCCCTGCTCCCTGCACCCCGAGTGGAGGTTCTTCTGCACTCCTCTCTGGAGCAGCCCCACAAAGGCTGGCCACCCATTCCTGGCAGGGGACTGCCCTCCCCTTCCAGCACCATTTGTAATGGGCTTGCCCGTTGACTGTTTCCCTTCAGCCCCCGGAGCAGGGCTGTGAGTGGCAAGGCTCACAGAGAGGTGGGAGCATATGCAGGCTGTCCTCCACCCACTAAGGTGTACAGGCGGTCTTTTTCACCCAAGGACTCCTTCAGGCCATAAGCATGGAGCCCTGTTCTGCTGACGCCTCTTCTCCTCACCTACCACCAACACAGCCACACTCACTTGCACCCAAAAGACACAAAGCTCAGTGCCAGTAGCTTCTGGGCAGGACAGTTTTCTAAGATTAAAAAAAAAGCATTTAGATTATGAGTTTTGGGGTTTTTTTAGGAATGAGAATAAAATGCATTCACAAATAAAATCTATATTTAGATGTACTTTTTTTAAACTATATATCAGATAATAACCAGTTATGTACATACAATCAGTAGAAGACTATAATTTTGACCAAAGAAAAAAACTCATGAAAGAAAAATGCCAAACTGCAGGAAGAAAAACTGAGTTAACAATGGAAACAGAGGGCAGTAAATGCTGAGCTTCTGAGATCGTGCACTGAGGGAACAGTTTATTCTCTCATCCTCCTGTCCAGCCTAAGTCACAGGCCACTTGGAGAGAAAAATGCAAAATGGCTAAGTGCTTACCCTCAAGGAAGGAAGCCGGTTAATAATGACAAGACCCCGGAAATGGGCAGTCATCAAGCCTCTTGGCTTGCTAAGTGAGTTAGCTTGCTCACTTACCTGCTTACTGCTTCCCCATGGTCAGCTGCTGTGGCTCTCCAGATCAGACCTTCCTAAGAACAATGGCTGAGCAGAGCCAGGGTTCAGGCAATTGTCCCAAAGACTGGGCTGTTCCCATCATTTCCCAAAGGAGAAGTCCATGAGGTACTGCTTGACAGCCAGGGTGGCACACACTGGGTCTAATGTTCCCATGTGCTCCCGCACTCCTCCTAGGTTGGTGGCTCTCTCACTCACTCCCTGCACACCTGTGCATAGGAGCATAGCAGGAAACTCTGAGACAAGGTGGGCTGCTCAACACTGAGTGCTGGGGTCCCCCAGGACCACCAGCCATACAACTATCCTGGGAGGGTGGCACCTCTAGCACCTGGGGGCACAGCTGTGGTGATGTATGTGGCTGCACCCACCCATGGAGCACATGCCCCTCTTAGGGCAGGACACTCCTATAAATGAGAGCAAAGTTAAGGCCTGGGAAAAGCCATCTCTGATCTTGTCCAAAACAGCAAAGACAGGTGTGCCAAAGGGACCACAGAGCAGGATGGCCATTTCCCCAACAGTCCCTCCATCAGGAGGGAAAAGCAGCTTGGCTTCTGGTCAGAGGGACTGCTAGGGTGATCCTCATCCTCGGTTAGGGATCTTCCCGAAAGCAGTCCTCCTAATAGGAAAACAACTGCCTTGGGAGCAGCTGCCTCTCATGCAGGGTTTACATTCCTGACACTGGCTCTTCTACAGTTTAGGTACTCAGAGTCTAGCCACGTGAGGACAGTGGTCCGCAGTAGGCCTCGCCCACCACGGTGGCAGTGCCAACACGGAGCGCCTCAGCTCAGAATACTGCATGCTTGACACTAACATTTTGCTTATTCAGATTTAACCCAATATTTGATGGCCAAAACTTCCCAGGGAGGGCTATAGTATAAAAAGGAACCAATAGCGTTGAAATATAACCTTTCAAGGGTCAAGTAGATGTTATAATACACACACAGAAAAAAGAGCTACCCCCTTTTAAATTATATTTCCTTAGACAATGAAGAAGTGGAACACAAGTCCACGTTTTTAACCATCTTCCTAGGTTGGAGTTTAGTTTTGGGCATTAAATAGACAATGAACAGTTTATGAGGAGACCCTCCAACCCTCAAACATATACAGCTCTGAATGCAGGATTCAGGCATGTTTTTGTTAATAAATAGCAAAAAATGGTAAGACAGTGTGTGACAAATAACGCCACAGAAAACCCAGGTACGAGAACCATGAGGAGAAAGTGTGAAAAAGAATAACAGAAACCATCTAGAAACTCAAGGTTTAGAAAGATGCCATAACAAGGTGCAGAACCTGTTTTAGAGAAACAGAACGCTGAATATATAACAAAACCAAGTGCAGACCAAAGGAGGGGGTGAAGGAGCTGACCGGTCAGAAAAGGCTTCACAGTCACGGGGGGGTCCACTGAGGGGAATTTCTTCAGGCAAAGAGGAAGAGCCTAAAGAGGAGAACCTGGCAGCTGAGAGCATCCTGGATACTGTCCTGGGCTGTGCAGGCTGGAAAGAGAGGCCACACAGCAGGGGCATCTGAGGAGGGGCTCTCACTGCAGAGGAGCAAAGTGACAGGCCAGGAGAGGTAGAGAGAAGTCACAGGAGCACTGGAACCTGGGGACACCCCAGCAAGTCCTCACTTCCTCCTTCACCAGGAAAGGGGGAACTAGGAAGAAAGTGTGTCAATGTTTTCAGCCCCGCCAGGCAAGAGAGCGCGATGAAAATGCAGTGTGGCCATGCCCCTCCAGATGTAACTGCATCCTTCATTGCAGGAGAGCATCCATGGCCATGCTACAACCAAGCACATGCAGTGCACTTCAGATTGGGTTCAAGAGCAAGGTCTGCGAGATACAACCTTCTCTGCACAGGTGGGGCAGAGTTCCAAAGTCTACTGCAATCTCCCAGAAACAGGGAGGGAGAATGGAAAGTTAACTCCAAGCCCCTTTCCCACAGCACTTCATGAGAAGTTCAGTGAGGCGTCAAGCCTGCCCACAAATCTTATCAGCCTCCTCTGACAGCACCCAATATACGGCTGTCACTTTGAGATACAACTCCTGCTGCAGTAAAATTAATTCCCAAAGAGAAAAACAGGTTGACGAATGAGACTTTAACAACGAATTCACTGTAAACAGCTTTTACCCAGATGAATTCTGATTGAAATATTGCACACGCACAGCCCTGCACGCAGCCTCTCATCAGCCCTCTCCAACGTGGGCAGACCTGCAACTAGCTCCACAAACACAGAAGACACGGACCACCAGAATGAACTTCCTCGGCATCCAGACATACCTTCAAACCACACCTTTAAATATTTCAATTCCCTGCAGGCTGCAAGCTGATTTAAAGCACAGTGGCTGGTATAGAGGGCAGGCGATCCTGTCTGTGAGAGGGAGGAGGTCACTGGGCCATCAGGAACCGTGTGCCCACCTTCATCAGGTCCTTTGGCAACGCTCCAGATGAAAACCACTTGTTTGTTTTCTGTGGGCCGTGCACCCAGTTATGGGCTGCTAATGTCTGATCTGTCCATCTTTTTCACACACACAGTTTGCAGTGCTGTCAGTTCCAGCTTCTGTGGGCCTATGTGTAATCCAACTATTTAAACAGAAACCCGAATCAGTTGGTCTGATGAGGGATTTGAAGCCCACAAATGAAAATCCCTTATAATGAACTACCCCTGTTAACACATTCAAAATGACTTAGAATTTCTTGGAGTAAAAATTTCAGCTTAAATCAGGAAAACTTTCAGACTAAGAGAATGGAAACAGACATTGTATAACTACATAAAAGCAACCAGCGTCAAGCAGTGAAAGACCCCCAAGAACCATCAGCAACGCAACAGACCTTTCTCCTCTAAGACAGTATCATCAGAACACATTCCCCATTACTCTTGAGAAAATGCACTCTATTGATTCAGCTAGAGACTGGATACACAACTGGTTCTCAATATTCAAATAATTTTTTTAAAAGTCTGGTATCACACTGAAGAAGTAAAGAATGTGATCCAGTTACAGAAGAATGCACGACCGAAAAGACCTGAACGATACATGTCCAAAACTTACAGTTTCCACACCAGCATTTCCTCCCTGGTGATCTGCCCTTTGAACCTGCCTTCAAAACAACTGCGCTCCGCACCCCTCTGGCCAGCTGTCATCACAAGGGCAGGCACAGGGCATGCACACATCGGTCGAGTCCTCCCACCTGCTGAGGGAGTCATTTCTGCATGAAGTGCTCCTCGGCAGCAGCTCCTTGCTCTACTCGCGGAAATGAAGTATCACGTGGAATTCCATCAAAGTCCATTTCCACAAGATACTCCTTAGGAAGGGGCAAAGTGTAGTCCTGTGAGGGCTCTCCACACACCATCAGCTCAGAAGGGACTGACCTTGCTCACCCCCTCCCATTTCTGCAACAGTTCCCAGTTCATCACACGTTTGCCCTACGTGCACCCAAACCCTGTAACAGGTGGCTCAGGGGATGAGAGCACAGATTGAAAAGGGGGACACACCTAGGAGCCACCTTTTCCCCCTTCCCAGAACCATGCTAAAGGCAGCTTTGAAGAGGCTGAGACCTGCTTTGAAGAGCTGCCCTTGGCCTCTTTTCAGGTCCCACATCTCTGTAGGCTGCTGCTGTGATCCTTCTTATAAAACGCATGTCAGAGGACTCCAACCAACCTACACTTCCACTCCTTATTAGTACGGGGACCTCATCTTGTCAGCTCTGGACTCAGCTCAGTAACTCCTGTAGGGGCGTCACCGGGACATACATACACCACACGTTGCACGAGGCCACACGAAGAGGAGTTACCCAAAAGGGAGTGTGAAAATCAGAACCCACTTCTTTCCATGTTCTCTGCTTTCTCCATCACCTTCCCACACAGACGCAGCCATCCTTGCAAAAGACAGAGCCGTCCTAGAGTGTGCAGGGAGCCACTCTGTCTAGTCGCCAATTTTACCTTTAACAAAAGCACTGCACAGTTCTTTTTTCGAAAGGGAGGATTTCAAGCCTCATCCATTCAGAATATCAACCCTCAAATAAGGATGAACCAGAGCCTCTTTCCAAACAGCTGCTTTCTGACAGCATGAGGCTCAAACAGGCTTCAGGGGTCACAGAGTTCAGCCATCTGCCCAAAGAAAAAAATAAGTGTGCTGTCCTTCCATGTGAAGATGTCCCTCCTACATCCAGCACGGCACAGTCACGACATTCAGGCGCAACCCTCAGGAAGGAGTCCTGGGCAGTGGCACCAAGGACTTCCTTAGGTCCAGTGCTGCACTGAGCTGCCCAGCAGACTCCCCTCCAGGGCACTCCTCTGAGTGGGGCTGGGTGGCACCGGGGCCTCTGCCATCACTCAGACATGCGTCCAAACTGCACTCTATTTACCAGGCAAGTACTTAACCCCTCTGCACCTGTTTCCACGTCTGTAAATGGGAACGACACCTATCTGGCAATACTATCACCAGAAGTCAAGCAACACCGTGTGAGCTACCTAGCAAAGTGCCTGCCTTCAGGTAAGAGCTCAATAAATGGTATTCACAGCCCCTGGCCCCTCTTAGTATCAAACTGGGCTAGGCCCTTTTCAGATTTCACAACTCGTACTGCTCCCCCTGTTGGCTGTACACACTTAAAGAAACAGGAAAGTTAATAATTGGGATGGGGCTTCTCATACAGTGCTACCTTAAACAATCCAGATGCAAACTCACTTGAACCACGCAAATCTATCTGTCCTCAGGTGAAAATTCCCACATTGGGGGCATCTCTGCCGTTACTGATGGGAAATATGGCATATGCTCACATATTTACACGTGGGAGAATCTAGCTGATGAAGTCACAAAACCTAGTTCCTCTCAGTTCCTCACGGAGAGGTCTATCCCTTATTCTGTAATTCACTTTTTCTCACTGGATTCCAGCGTTTTTTCACTAAAAAGGTGCTTTATGCAAAGAAAACTCCCAGACATCAACTGTCCATCACGTGGAACCACCAAAACTAAAAGGAAATGTGCTCTTTTCCTCTTCCCACGGACATTGTCAAAGTACACACCTTGCGTGGCAACATCACTGTATGAAAGTTCATTTTACAAACTTCCATGACTACTGTCAGCCACAGCCTCCACTGAGGTTCGCCAAGCAGCCTAATTTGTGTTTTTGTGTTAGCCCAGCCACCCCGGGGTACAGTCACACATGTCGCAACAGTCAAAGACATCCCTTTCGCCTTTGACCATTTTTCTCAACTGAACAGGTCCTCCTTCTCTTAGACTTTGGATTATCCCCCATCGCTACAAAGCAGAGTTCTTAACCTGAAGTCCACGGACGAGCAGCAGAAAGTTCAAGAGCCTCCTGAAATAATTACAAAATTCGGTGTAACTGTGCGTTTTTCTCAGGAGAAGATTCATACCTTCCGTGAGATTCTCAAAGGGGCTTATAACCCCCCAAAAAGATTACGGAAAATAAGTAATCAAGTAAATTTCTCGGCTCTTCCTTCATTTAAAGGATTTGCCTTTTGAAGCAAATTGTGCAAGTGTGTTGACATTCTTCCATCACCCACTTTACACTCGCATACAAGGTGGACGTCCTTAAACCATCTTCCCAAGACGCCAGAACTTGGAAGGAAAACATCAAAACACTACGGATACTTTTAGTAACAGAGAGAAAACATATAAACACTAGCGATACCCTTAGCTAGACGTTTCACCCAACAAGCGCTTCTTCCTTCCCCCTAAAACCCCTCCTCGCTGTCCCGCTCACCTGCCCCTCGGTGGCCAGTTTGAGCCCGGCCTCCCAGGGGTGTCGCACCACACCGATGCCTGTGTCCAAGCGGAGCCTCCAGGCAGGAGAAGCACCCCAATGCCGCCGCGCCGGGAAGGGAGCACATCGGACTCCATCGCAGCCGCGAACTCGGAGGCCCGGAGCATCAGGTGCTCAGGCGAGAACTCACAGCTCCCGCTCTGCTGCGGCGGAGGCACGCGGACCCGTTCCCGGCAAAGGCCCCGGCGGTTCCTCCACGGACAGAACCGAAGGGAACCCGGAGACTCGTCTCCAGGCCGCGCCGAAAACAAACTTTCCGAGCACTTCCACCGCGACGGCCGGTGACACCTCCCCGGCTCCCCCGCCCTCTGCGCGTCTGTCAGCGCCCCCGCCGGGCCGGCGCCGCCGCACCGGGGCCCGGGCTCCCCGCGGCGGCCAAGCGGCGCCGCCACGGCGCCCGCGCTCCCCGGCCCGGCCGCCTGGCCGCAGGTGAGGCGCCGCCCGGCCCTGGGGACCCCGGGCCGCCCAGCCTCGCCGGGCCCCGGCGGCCGCCGCGCTCGACGGGGTGACGGGCCTGCGCACCCCGGCGGCCGCCGCGCACTCACCAGCTGGCTGGTGGTCCTGGCCATGGGCCCCGCGACGGCGCGGGCGCCTCCCCCGCAGCGCTACGCGGCTCGGCGCCTCCTCAGCGTCCTCCTCCCCGCGGCGGAGCCCCAGCAATGGCCGCCCTCATCCTGCGCCCGCCCCGCCGCCCACCGCCCCCCGCCCCCGGCGCCGCCCCGCCCCCGCGCGACGCCAGGCGGGACTTCCGCCGCGCCGCAGCCGCCGCCCGTGCCCATTGGCAGCCCCTGCCGTCGCTCCGCCGCGGCCCGGGGAGGCCCCGCCGGCGCCTCCGAGCCGCATTTCCGGGTTGGGGCCCAGCGGGCGGGAGCGGCCTGGCCCCGCCTACGGGGGGGTACCCCGCGCGAGCCAATCCCGGGGCGGCGGGCGGGGCCGGGCGGGGGAGGGGCGAGCTGTCATCCCGGCTCCCGCGCCGGGAAACTGAGGCTCGCAGAGGCCGAGGCCAGGGCCTGCCAAGGTCATGCGGGAGGCAGCGGCGGGGCCGGGCTCCAACCGGTGGCTCGGACTCGGGAGCCGGGCTCTGCGTAAACACGAGAGACGCAACTTTACGAGTTGCAAAACTAAGACGTGTGCACGGAAGAAAATTTAGGGTATAAAGTCCTAATTATAAGGCAGAAAACAGTCCCATCTCATCACTGCTAATAGTCCCGGGGACACCTTTAGAACTCCCTTCTTTGCTCATAATTTGTTTTTTTGATAATGATAACGATAAAGATGACTTGATGATGATAATGATTATGACGTTGAATTTTTTGGTATTTTAGTTGATGATGGTGATGCTATTGTTGGTTTTTTAAATCGTCTTTAAAATATACATAAAATTTACCACCTTAACCGTTTTAGGGTACAGTTCAATGGCATTAAGTACATTCACGTTGTTGTGCTATGATGATGTTGTTTTAAACAAAATTAGGACCATCTTTGTACCTAAAGGTTTGCATATTTTAAAATAACGTTTTTTCTATTTCCAAAAGAAGTTATTTTAAACAATAACAATTTAGACAATGTAAAGAAGTAGCCATAAGATAAATGAATCCATAATCCCACTGCCAGAATTAATCATCGAGTAGCAGCGAGGCCACTAACATTTCCTCAGCGCTTACTCGTAGCAAGGAATTGTCATGCCCAATCTCATTCTAAACCAGCATCCCTGCTATTGTTGCCCTACTTTTCAGATGAGAAAGCTGAGGTGTGGCACAGTTCTGTAACATGTCCTAGGTCTTGCAGTGCCAGAACCAAGATCTCGATATCCACATGGCAGAGGCTGTGCTTTGACCATTAGACTACACAGCCTCTGTTTGACTGTCCAGCCTTCCAGTCCTCTGTACATTTACTTACCTTAAAAAACAACAGGGGGGCCAGCCCGGTTAAGTGTGCATGTTCTGCTTCAGCGGCCTGGGGTTCACCAGTTTGGATCCTGGGTGCAGACATGGCACTGCTTGGCATGCCATGCTGTGGTAGGCATCCCACATATAAAGTAGAGGAAGATGGGCATGGATGTTAGCTCAGGGCCAGTTTTCCTCAGCGAAAAAGAGAAGGATTGGCAGCAGTTAGCTCAGGGCTAATCTTCCTCAAAAAAAAAAAAAAAAAAAAAAAACAGGGGCCAGCCCCGTGGCCTAGTGGTTAAGTTCGCGCACTCCACTTCTCTGGCCCAGGGTTTCGCTGGCTCGGATCCTGGGCACAGACATGGCATCACTCATCAAGCCATGCTGAGGTGGTGTCCCACATGCCAAAAACAGAGACACTCACAACTAGAATCTACAACTATGTACTGGGGGGCTTTGGGGAGAAAAACTAAAAAAAAAGAAGATTGGCAACAGTTGTTAGCTCAGGTGCCAATCTTAATAAAAAGGCCAGTGTAACCCATACTCCCTAGATAGACTCACGCTGTTCTGACATTCCCTTTTTTCACTTAACAATGTATGGTCCTGTATGCCTTACAGCTCTCCTGACATCTGACTGCCATCTTCCTCAGGTGAGAGGGGTGCAGAGGACTCCCCCGGAGGAAGCCTATAGTTTACAGATTCACGTATTGTTCAAGCTCCCTCCTAACCGACGCTGCAGTAGTTCCCCGACTTTTTCCTCATGAACAAGGCCCTGCATTTAAATCCATGCACACTCTTACTTATTTCCTTAGGATAAATTCTTAGCAGATGGAATTGCTGGGTCAGAGTGTACGTATCCCTCTCAGAACTTCGGATACATGCTGCAAATTGCCAACTGCGTACCCTCTCCAGACACTCTCCCCTCGGAAGACACAAAGACAACATCAAGATAGATACCAGCTCTGGCCACCATAGCAAGCCACATCCCACATTCGGGAACATTGGGAACAGTATCCTACATCAATAAGCCCTACTACACATTAAGAGCAGTGGATCTGATTTCACACCACAGGAGCCCCATGAACAGTAGGTACCATGACCATTTCTTTTTTATTTTATTTATTTATTTATTTATTTTTGGTGAGGAAGATTGTCCCTGAGCTAACATTTGTGCCAATCTTCCTCTATTTTCGTATGTGGGCCACCGCCACAGCATGGCTTGATGAGTGGTGTGTAGGTCCGTACCTGGTATCCACACACACAAAACTGGGGCTGCCAAAGTGGAGTGCATGAACTTAACCACTACACCACCAAGCCGGCCCCATCCGTTTCCATTTTTCACATGAGGAAGCCAAGGCTTCAGGGACTTGCCTACTCTCAGTCATAGAGTTACTAGGTCACAGAGCACAGGACTCAAAACCAGCCCCGACCAACACTGATGCCCTGCTCTTGACCACTGCACTCAACTGTCTGCTAACAAACCTTATTTTATATTTATTTCGGTCTTCAAAAAGCAATAAGAACTTGTCTTCAGAGAATGCTAGCCACTTTATATGATTTACTTAGTTAATTGTCATCACCACCTTATAAGAACCCCAATATTTATTACCATTTTACATGTGAAGAAGTTTGCCAGACTGTACAGTACATGCAAGTGTAAATATATACATAGCTATAGAGTCTAAAATACATATCTCACAAGCACCCTTTCTCAGAAAGTTACTGAAGGATGTGCTCTACCACATGAGGGATGTGAGTAAGGAGAGATGAGGCGGGAGCTGCTGTTTTTCATTATAAGCCTTTTTAGAACTATTTGGCCTCTTAAACACTTATGCAAATAAAAATTAATAAAACGGGTATATCTTCTTCCTGGAAATGCTAGGAAGCTCTCACTCATTACTGTAAAGCTATGCAAGGATGTTTGTGACAGCACAGCTTCAATATGAAACAAAAAGCGAAAAAAGAGAAAAAAAAACCAAAATATTTATCAAGAAGAGAATGGCAAAATAAATTATGGTACATTCATCCTGGAGAATTCCATGCAGCTCCTGACAAAAACAGGGCAAAGCCCTAACAAGCAGCGAGAGCAAAGAAGCAAGTTGCAGAATATGAACTGGAGGGGGGGGGTGGGTGTGTCTTTACTTTTTCTTTTTTTGTGCTGAGGAAGATTCGCCCTGAGCTAACATCTGTGCCAATCTTCCTCTATTTTGTATGTGGGTCACTGCCACAGCGTGGCTGGCAAGTGGCATGGGTCCACACCCAGGATCTGAACCTGTGAACCTCGGCTGCCAAAGCGGAGTGTGCTGAACTTAACCACTAGGCCACAGGGCTGGCCCCTTTAAGTTTTTAATTTTAATTAGAGTCTATTACACCAAAGCATAGCCATGTCGTTCTTGAGTAATTTAGAGAGAAACAGGGAGGGGGGAAAAACTTGAGGAGAAGCTACACGGTGAGCTTTAGGGCCCCTGGAGCAGGAGGTGGAGCAGAAAGCACCCCAGCCAGCCTCCGGGGAAGGGGTGGGGGGGGGGCTGGCTGCAGCCCTGAAGAAGGCAGAGCAGGCAGCAGGGGCAGGGCTGGGAGGGGCAGCTATAGGAGGAACAAACAATTCTCAGTTCTCGCAGGGCATCACTGGCAGCCAGTCTGCAAAGCCTAAGCCAGGCCAGGCAACGCCGCTCCTCTCACCTGGCAAGAGGCAGGACACCCCCTTCATGGGTTGGGTCTGGCTGCCCATCTCAGGACAATGAACAGGAGGGGAGATGGACTCACCTGGCCCAGGGTAGTTCACTGGCACCCCAGCTGGAGGAAGGAGGGGGACGGTCCCCCGCTCCCATCTGTACCTTCCCTGCCTGAACCTGTCCCTGGTGGAAAAGTGAGCTCGAGCCAACAGTGCAACAGCTTGGCCTGACACTGTGAGGTCATGTTCCGCCCAGGGAGGGGCAGGAGGATGACCTTAACCATCCTGGGAGGGGGCTGGAGGGCTGCCTTATATACACAGCCCAGGAGTGTGAAGCACTCACTGAAAACCAGGCCATGCTTGCACTAGGCCTGTTCTACTTCATGTATTTTTCACTCACTTCTATCACCCTCATGGCACAGGGGAGGAAACTGGGGTTCAGAGGCTGTGGAACTTACCTCACATCACACAGCTAGAGTATCAGTCATCTAGAGCCGTGTAACAAATTATCCCAAAACTTAGATCCATAAAACAACAAGTATTTATTATCTCATGGTTCCTGTGGGTGAGGAGTCCAGGAGCCGCTTGGCTGGGTGGCTCTGGCTCATGGTTCCCTCATAAGGTTGCAGCTGGGATGTCAAGTCATGTAAGGCTGGAGTGCACCCGGAGGATCCCTTCCAAGGTGGCCCATTCACCCAGGTGTTGGTGGAGGCCTCAGTTCCTCACCATGGGGGCCTCTCCACAGGGCTGTCTGAGTGTCTTCATGCCACAGCAGCTGGCTTTCCCCAGAGTGACTGGAGAGAAGGAGAGCACACCCAAGATGGAAGCCACAGTGACTTTTATAACCTAATCTCAGAAGTGATATAGCATCACTTCTGTCCCATCCTATTGGTCACACAGAACAACCTGGTACCATGTGGGAGGAATGGACAAGGGTGTGAATCCCAGAAGGTAGGATCACTGGGGGTCATCTTCAAGGCTGGCCACCATGGCTAGTCAAGGGCAAAGCCAGGATTCTAATCCTGCTGGGATGCAGAGAGAGACGGGGAGAGACAAGGGAAGAGAGGTGGGCCAGGCCCACATCCATGGAGGTTTTGGGAGCCAGGGAAGGGCTGTACCAGGCAAAGCGGAGGCAGGGAGACCAGTCAGGGAGAGACAAGAGGGCTCACAAAAGATAATGGTGTAGTCTCCTGCTTCTGCCTGCTAAGTCCCTGGTCACTATGCCTGAGATTCCCAAGATGCACTTGCTGGTAGCTGCAGATGGGTGGATGAAAGATGCCAAAGTAAGCCAATGGGAAAGCCACCTGGGAAAATGTCCTCCCATATAAATCTGCTACGTGAGAAAAAAAGTAGACCAGGAGCCAGGCAACAGAAAGTTGCAGGAGATCTCAGGCAAGTAACTTCCCTCCCTAAACCTTGACTTCCCCAGCTTAAAATGGACTGACTCCAAAAATTGGTTAACATCGCAAAGACTGAAAACATCCAGTGTTGGTAAGCATGTAGGGAAATGAGCACCTGTGTGCAGTGACAACAGCAATGTAGGATCTCCTTTAGACCCGGCCAATGGGAGCCCTGAACTGGGCCCTTCTCTCTAGAAGGTATGGTAGGCAGAATAACGGCCTCTCCAAAGATGTGCACATCCTAATCACCCAACCTGTGGATATGTCATCTTATATGGAAAAGGGGAATTAAGGTTGCTGATTAGCTGACCTTAAAATAGGGAGATTATCCAGGATCATCCAGGGAGGCCCAATATAATCACAAGGGTCCTTAGGAGATGGGAGAGAGAGAAAGAGCCAGGGTCAGGGGCCGGCTCTGTGGCTGAGTGATTAAGTTCTCGCACTCCGCTTTGGCAGCCTGGGGTTCACTGGTTTGGATCCCAGGCACAGACCTAAACACCACTCATCAAGCCATGCTGTGGCAGCATTCCACATAGAACTAGAATGACCTATAACTGGGATATACAACTACGTATGCGGCTTTGGGGAAGACCAAAAAAAGAGGAAGATTCACAACAGATGTTAGCTCAGGGCCAATTTTCCTCACCAAAAAGCACACGTTAAGAAAAATAAAAAAGAGCCAGGGTCAGAGAGACACAACATGAGAAAGACTTGACTGGCCGTTGCTGGCTTTGCCAATGGAAAGGGGTCATGAGCCAAGGAATGCATCTGGAAGCTGGAAAAGGTGAGAAAACAGATTCTCTCCTACAGCCTCTAGGGAGAATCAAAGCTCTGCCACCACCTTGATTTTAGCCCATTTAGACAAATTTCTGACTCTGACCTCCAGAACCGTAAGGTGACAAATTTGTGTTCTTTTAAACCACTCAGTCTGTGGTAACTTGTTAGAGCAGCAGTAGGACACTAATACAGAAGCCCCTTCTCAGATCCTGCTGTGGCCACACGAGGGAAGAGGAACCCACAGGATGCCATCTGCCTTCTAGATACCCTGAGCAGGCGGCCAGCCCAGTGACGCAGCGGTTGAATTCGAACATTCCACTTTGGCAGCCCAGCTTGCCGGTTCGGATCCCAGGTGCGGACGTGGTACCATGTGGCAAGCCATGCTGTGGTAGGCCTCCCACATATAAAGTGGAAGAAGATGGGCACAGATGCTAGCTCAGGGCCAGTCTTCCCCAGCAAAAAGAGGAGGATTGGCGGCAGATGTTAGCTCAGAAGTAATCTTCCTCAAAAAAAAGAAAAAAAACGAAAAAAAAAAGCAGCAGCCAGAGGCCCGGCCTGTGACCTACTGTGACCTTGTGGTTAAGTTGTGCACGCTTGCTTCCGCAGCCACGGTTAGGTTCTAGGAGCCGACCAACACGGCTCTGCAGCGGCCATGCTATGGTGCGGCTGACATACAAAAAGGATGAATATTGGCAACAGATGTTAGTTTAGGGCGAACCTTCCTCAGGGGAAGAAGAAAAAAAAGCAAAGGGCAAAGCACAATCAAAAGTGCAATCCCAGTTCATAAAAGAAACTAAGCCCCCAAAGTGGAAAGAGGTTCAGGATCAGGTTGGAAGGAATCATACTGAGCTGTTAACTGGGTCGGGGGGGAGTGCGAGGCACGCGCGGCTCAGAGAGGGCTGCGGCTTCGGGGCCGAGCTGGGTGCCCCCAGAGCTGCCCGAAGACTGAGAGCGAGGAAGGATGCTGAGGAGGTGGCCCAGGAGCGGAGACGCCCTTCCTCCACCCTCCTCGTGCCACCCCCGTGCTGTGTCCACCCGGGCTCCCGACCCCGGACCCAGGACAAGCTCCGAGCCAGAGAAGCTCCGAGGTGGGGCGAGGCCCGGTGAGACGGTGGAAAGGGGCCGGCGGGGAGCCCTGCCCCTCAACTCCCCGACGCCAACGAGAGCGGGGCGGGAAAGAAGGGGCGCAGAAGGGCGCGAGGAGGACTGGGGCGTACGGGGACCCGCGGGGGCTCGACGGGACGGTATAGGGAAGGACGTGCTGTAGGCGGAAGGTGCGCAGGGAGGCGGGACGCAGTGGGACGGGGAGGAGCGCAGAAAGGGGCGGCTTGGGGTGCAGTGCGGTCCGCAGAGCGCGGCGGCGGGTTGTCCCTCCGGGTCCCCGGCGCCCGCTCTGGTCGCGCCGTCTGGAGCTCTCGGCTGCGGGTTCGCCCCTTAACTGGGTCCGAGGGCGACCCGTTTCCCCATTGCTTGGCCCCAGAGCTTCCCTTCTCATGGCGATCCTGATTGGCCGCCGGCAGAGCCCGCCCCTCAGGAAGGAGCCTCTTCCACAGCAAGCGAGTCCCCGCGCGCCGCACCCATCCCGGTCCTGCAGACCCGCGTAGACCCGGCGCCTGGGCCGCAGGCTAGGGTCGCGACAGGAGCGGGTTGGACCGGCCTCACTGTGAACGCCCCGCCCCCTCGGGCGTGGGCGCAGCCTCACTCTCCGCTTGATTGATACCGTCTGTCCCCCACTCCCAAGGCGGCTTGTCCGGCCTGGACCACCCAGATCCTCCGCACGAATCAACGCCAGGCCCCGAGCGCATCGCTCGCCGCGGTGTTTCCGGTGCGCCCGGAGCCCTCAGCTTCGCAAGGGGTCGCCTCATCGGCGGGGCTCGAACCCGGATGCCCTCAGCGCAGTCCAACAGCGTCAGGTGGAAGCCTCCGCAGATCCCAGGCCCGACCGCCAGGTGGCCCTCGCCCCCATGCGGGGAGTCGTATCGCGGCGGCCACCCAGGCCTAGCCCGTCGCCCCTGCGGAAGCTCTCACCAGCACAGGGCCCTCGTCCTCCCACTCACGCACAACACAGAACAAGCCACGGAGATGCTGGGAGCACGCCAGGCCACCTCCCCAGGGATCCCACTCCAGCTCCTCCCTCCAGTGAAAGTCACCCCCACCCACCAGTGACTCAGGCACACACCTGGCCTCACCTCCCCCACCCCGCCCAGTCCGCACCTGCACTAGGGCAAGCCGGTCCCCCACTTAACTCGACTGCCACCCCACAACCAGCCCCTCAGGGTCTTCTTGCTATCCTTGGCAACCCCCCGCCCCCCGCAGCAACCGGAAGGATCACTTAAAACGTCAGCGCATCTTTGTTTAAAAGCCTGCGGCCTCAGACTCATGGAAACAAGGTGAACTGTGGGCGCCAGGGCTGGGGGAGGGGATGGGAGCGTGTTTATTCGGTGCAGGGTTTCCATTGGGGTGAGGAAAAAGTTCCGCAGAAGACAGCGGTGATGGTTGCACAGCAATGTGAGTGTGCTTAACGCTACTGAGCTGTAAGCTTAAAAATGTTTAAAATGGTAGATGTTATATGCATTTTACCACAACTTTAAAAATAAAACCCTCCAGCAGCTGCCCCCACACCTCAAATAAAACCCAAACTTCCATGCAGCTGCAGGGCCCTGCTCACCACGCGTGACCCCTCTCCAGCCCCCTGGGTCCCCTCTCTCCAGCCAGGGTGGCCATCTGTGTCTCCCACACTAAGCCTGTACCACTGCACCTTTCTGGGGCAGCACACACTGCCTGAAGTGCTGTCCCCGCTGGTGCTGGCTCCTACTATCTCTGGCGTCAACCTTGCTGACCACCATCTCGACTGGCCCCTCCCTGGTCCTTCCAGAGAGGCAGCACGATGATGGGTGGAAGTGAGGCCCCAGAAATGGCTGGGCCAGGCCAAACCCTGGCCTTGGTGCTCACCAGCTCTGGGACTCGGTGCCCGTTTCCTCATCTGAGAAATGGGGGTGACAAATAAGAAATCCCTTTGGATTTTTGGTAGCAGAACAGAGCAAGGTTCCGAGAGCACTTAGGTGGCCTGGCACCAGCTGAACAGCACCTCAGCCCCCTCCCCACCAGGGAGGGGCAGGCAGATAGCAGGGGCCCTGGGCCACATCCCTCATGCTGGCACAGTGCTGGAGCTGCTCAGTCACCACTGGGCACACCGCATCCCAGCACCCCAAGGGCATGTGCCCCTACCCCAGGCCCCCACTCAGCCCTGCCTCATCGGTTGTTCTCCCCAGGTTGTTCACCCTCAAACACAACAGGAACCTGTGACCATCTTTGTCACTTTGGGCTTGGAGACACTTCCTCTAGTGGACTCCGCAGCAGACGCAGGAAGAGTGGTGGCCAAACTACAGTCAATGGTGTCCTGGGACACAGTCTGTGCCCTCCTGCTCCGAGGACTGCACCAGTAGGAAGGAGGAAGGGCTGCACCAAGGCCAGCCGTCTGAGCCCCACATCGTGGCTGTCTTCAGAGCCAGCAGCGCCCCCTGAAGCCCACTCGCCTCGAAGCTGGCTTACCCAGGGAGCCCAACAGCCCAGGCTCCCCTGCCCCATTCCATCCATTTCAACCAGCACGTCTGCCTGTGGGTCTGCAGGCCTCAGACACACTTGTCTTACTGAAGGGCCCTGTCACCTCCACTGGAGCCCCACAAGGCCCCACAAGGCTAGGCTAAGCTGGAATCCAGCCACTCTCAACCCTAAGCAATGAAGAGCCCCCCAGGAGACCCACGAGCATGACAGCGGAAACAGCAAGAAGCCCTGCTTTGAAGCAAAACTCGGAGACCAGGCAAGCCCCTGTGGGGCGCACGTTTATCCAAGCCAGCCAGCCAGCCACCTCGCAGGCCCAGGCCGTCCACCTGAGGCAGGGCTCCCACTCGCTTCCTGGAGACCAGCTCCTCGATGGCCCAGCCCTGACAGTGTCCGGCTGGGGCTGGGCGTCCTCCCCAGTTGTGGTCCTCAGTCACTGCCTGGCCTCCTCCGCCTGCCATACCAGCTCGCCTGAGATGTAGGTAGCCCGGACGTGGAGGGAATCATCAAGCACCACGAAGTCTGGGTCAGAGATGGGCCGTGAGAGGTGGAAGGGGTGGGGCCACTGCCCCCCCACCAGGCTGGTGGGGAAACTGAGGCCCAGGACACAATTCATGCAGGACGCCCTGACCCCTCACATACTGACTGAGGCCCTGGAACCAAAATTCCTGGCAGCAGGGGATGAGGGACAAAGCTCCCAGCAGCCCCTTACCTGGCATTGTCTCAGAAGCCAGAGAGCGTGGCCTGCTGGGAAAAGGGGCCCAGGCTGCGGCTGGTGGCCGGGCAAGGCAGTCTGGGCACAGGGAACATCCCACCCACTCACCCTGGCCCCCTGAGAACTCCCAAGTCTTCAGGTTGCCCAGGGCCACCCCACATCAGGGCCTGACCTGCATCGGCCCCGAAATCCAGGGTCCCCTTGCGCTTCTCCAGCCCCAGCAGCTGGGCGGGGTGCAGGGACGCAGCCTCCAGGGCTGACTCCACACTGCAGCCTGCTCGGGGGACAGAGCTGGGTGACGACCACCAACCCCCAGCAAGCTCTGCCAGCAGCCCCTCCCCACGATGGCCCCAAAGCTCCAAGTCCCAGGGACGGGGGCTGGGGGCATCCTAGCCTAGGACTCTGCAGCACGTTGGCGAGACCCCGCCCTCCCCCTAGTCTGAGAACACTGCCAGGTGCTGTCTTCCTAGCCACTCACCCATCCCAGCCCCACAGAGATGCTCTCCCCACTGACAAAATGCTCTGGACCCAAATGCCCGCAGCCCTCCCTCCTCCTGGGTCCCAGGGAAAACAGCCCCACAAGGAAGCAGCAGCCTGGGCATCCAAGAGGCCACCTGGGGCTTGATGCTCTGCCCCGCCCCCTGCAAAGGTCAAAGGACCGAACCCAATTCTCTCTGCCCCCACATCACCCCTTAGGCCACAACTGTCACCTGCCCCCTGGCCAGCCTCCCTGCTGCTCTAAAGAGCATTTTGGACCTTGGTAGCCCCCAGCATGACGCCCCAGCCCTGGGGTGCTGGCAAGAGCCTCACAGGGCCTGGCCAACAACAACCTCTGCCAGGCCACCCCCTCCCATCCCCCAGAACATGCCGACCCCTTGAGAAGCCTCCACACAGCCTGACCCCAGAGGCCTGACAACCACCTTGCTCCCCAAGCTCCACACCTGTAAGATCCTGGGATCCCACAGGCCCCAGGCCAAGGCCCTCCCTGTCTGGGTGCTGTGGCTTTACCGCCTCTCACCCCGGATCCAGCCATCAGCTTGCTCACCGCCCTCTCCCTGTGCCTGTAAGCTCCCTGCAGGCGGGGCCTTGGCCGCATTCCTGGGCACCTCACCAGACAAGAGAGGTGGGCACAGGGCCCTGATTGGCCCCACGCTCCCCTCCAGCCTCTCTCAGATGCAGCCTCCACCCCAGCACACGTACTCGCACACACACGCACACACCCACCCTCCTCACTGACCTGTGGCCTGCAGGAAATGCCGGACGCAGACGTCCATTGGGGCTATGCTGCCACTCAGTGTGTGGGTGCCTTGAGAGCAGAGAGGGCAAATTTGGGGGGGCTGGGGGCCACCAGGCATGCTGGGTGGCGTGGGGGGCGGCCAGCAGGCTGGCAGGGGACGACGTCCAGGTTCTTGCATCCCAGCACGGAGGGGCTGAGAAGTGTTCTCATGTGGGTAGTCAGCAGTAACGGGGGTCACTCACCTGCTACGTAGGCCGTCAGCCCATCCACCTCCACCTCCTGCTGCCCCAGTGTGTGACGGCCATTGCCCAAGCCCAGGGCAGGAACAGCATCGGTGACCAGCACCAGCCCTGAGAGGGTAAGGGGCCTCAGGACTTGGTCTGCCTGATCTGACCACTTGCCCCCGCCCTGCCCAGCCGCTCACCCTGGGGATGGGCCCGGTGGGCGATGCGCAGGGCAGCAGGGTTGGTGTGCATGCCATCGGCGATCATCCCGTAGAAAATGTGGCGGCCTGGGGGCAGCCGGTCACTGGTCAGGAGCCCCACGATGCCCGGGTCACGGTGGTGGAACTGGGCAGGGGCAGGCAGGAGGGGCGGCTGAGCGGCAGGAGGAGCCCCATGTCCACCCAACAGCCCGCCCAGGAGCCAGGGCAGCACTCACAGGCAGCATGGCGTTGAAGAGGTGGGTGATGAAGCTGGCCCCACTCTGCACCGCTTCCTCCGCAGCCCGCAGATCGGCCACCGAGTGCCCTGCATGGGGGACCCAGACTCAGACTCTGCACCCAGCCCGGGACCCCCAGGTGGGCCCAGCCCCAGAGGCAGGCCCCTTACCTAGGGACACACAGATGCCACGGGCTGTCAGCGCCTGGATCACCTCATGGCTGCGACCCAGCTCAGGGGCCAGTGTCACAATGCAGACGTTGTCCAGGGAACCATAGGTGTCCAGCACGTCCTGGAAGGCGTTGGCCTCGAAGGAGCGCAGGTGGGCCTCGGGGTGAGCACCCCGCTTCTCCCGGCTGATGAACGGGCCCTCCAGGTGCACTCCTGGGAGGAGGGGAGCAGATGGCTCCAGCAGGCCCCTACCCTGCAGCCCTGCCCTCCCTCCCCACTTGGGCACCTGGAGGGGGAGGGACTGCCAACAGATCCCCAAGGAGCCTCCCAGGGTGGGGGCAGGGAGAGGGGTCAGCCACTCACCGAGGACCCCTGCCCCATGGGGACCACCACTCTTCACAGGGATCTGAGGAAGGACCTGGGGGGAACCAGCTGTTAAAGCCCTGCCCCCACAGCCCAGCTGAAGTCAGAGGTCAGAGCTCAGCCCAGCCCCCACTGGCCTTCCCTCAGGTGTTAGAAGATGGTAGAAGGCCCCCTACCATGGTCAGGGAAAACTCAGTACTCAGAAACAGCAGGACATAGACTTAGGAGCACTGAGAAATGACAGGCCCCTGGGGACGTGAGACTGGCCTCCACAAGGACCAGGAGGCGAGCAGAGAGTTCCCAGGCAGGGGGCAGGCACAGAGCACGGAGGGTGACTCCAACCGCCCTGGCCCTCAAGGGGGCCCCAGTCCAGGCAGCAGCTAGGACACAGGAGAGGGTGCACGAGAAGGGCCTGGACCCAGACAAGGCACTGGCCCGGCCTCCCTGAGCTGGAGGAGGAGGAAGCAGGCCCGAGGCAGGACGAGGGCATGTACTCCAGGCAGAGCAACGGGCAGAAGCAGGGGCTGGGCAGCCAGAGAGCTCAGTGTGATGGGGCCGGGGGCTCGGGCACTGAAGGCATGGCCATGCTGTGCCAGGAGCTGGACGTAATCAGGAAGGCCACTTGTGTGCGACAGGGGCTCACCTCACATTATATGCCTCAGAAGTGGACGAGCAGACAGGTGTCCCAGCCCACCCCCTTCAGGATGTGGAACAGGGAGCAGGACACGGCAGAGTCCCTGGGGTGAGCCTGCTGGACCAGCGTGTCCCCATCCCAAACAAGATACAGGGAGTTTTAAGAGGCTTAAAACCAGTGTGACAGAGAGGATGGGGGAAGGGCAAGCTGAGTTGGGAGCCCAGCACGCAGATGCTGGCAGATATGGGCAGGCAGGCGTGGTGGGGACAGTGAGAAAACAGGCACCACACGGCCCCCCACTGGCTCAGGCCTCAGCAGCACCTGGTGCCTTGGGTGGGGGGGACCAACAACAGGAGCGGCATTAAAGAATAGCCGGGTTCTCAAGTGTGCCCACCAAGCACCTGGGGAAGTAAACCAGAGGGTCTCTAGGAGAGAAGCAGGTCGAGGCACAGCAGAAAATGGGGCAATTCAGTGGAAGTTTATGTTCTTAACGCTCTCAGCATGTCACCAGAAAGGCCCAAGACAAAGGACTCAGGGACCTCGACCTAAGGGAGCCTCCAGCTGCCCCCAGGCTCGGTGTTCCCAGTGGCCTGCTGGTCCCTGTCCTCCCACAGAGCCGACAAGCAGGGCTCACCAGCAGGCTGGACAGGCCTCTGAGAGGAGACAAGGAGAGCGCCACAAACAACAGGACAGAGCCGGCAGGGACGTAGAGAGCCAGGAGAGGCGCACGCGCAAGAAGCCTCACACCCATGAAACAAGGATGGAGTGTAGGAAAAAGGAACATCTGGGAAGGAAAGCAAGCTCTTGCAAATGAAAAATACGCAAGTACTGAAGTGAAAAACTCAAGAGAAGAACTGGAAGGTAAAAACCGGGGAAATGTCCAGAAAGCAGCGCCAAACAGAAAGAGAGAAGAGAAAAGAATTACAGAAGCCATCCAGGAGGCCCAACAGTGGAATAACAACTCCCAGAAAGAGATGACAGAGAAATGAAGGAGAACATCAAGAAATCATTCAAGAAAAGCAAACAACCAAAACTGAAATTCCAGATGGACAGGGCCTGCTGACGGCCAGCACAACAGATGAACTCTCCCAGGACCCCACACATCACCCTAAGACTTCAGAACCCAGGGGCAAAGCTTCCAGAGGGAAGAAAGAGGTCACACACAAAGGATCAGGGGTCAGACGGTGTCCAGCTTCTCATCAGCAACCCTGGAGGTTAAAAGACAATACAGCAATACCTTTAAAATTCTGGAAGAAAATGACTTCTAACCTAAAATTGAAACCCAGCCAAGCCACGAATTAAGAGAAAAGACATTTTCAGACCTTCAAGATCTCAAAAACTTTCTCTCCCATGACCCCTTTCTCCGGAAGCTACCGGAAGATGTGCTCCACCAAAATGAAGGCATAGGAGCAGGCTGTGTGGCTGAGGGCTTAAGTTAGTGCGCTCCGCTTCGGCGGCCCAGGTTTTTGCCGGTTTGGATCCTGGGCATGGACATGGCACCGCTCATCAGGTCATGCTGAGACAGCATCCCACACAGCACAACCAGACAACGTACAACTAGAATACACAACTATGTACTAGGGGGCTTTGGCGAGGAGAAATTAAAAAAAAAAAAAAGATTGGCAACAGATGTTAGCTCCAGTGCCAATCTCTAAAAAAAGAAACAAAAAAAACAAAGGCGTACACCAGCAAAAATGACGACACAGGATTCTGGACAGAGAGACTTAGCAAGACGAGGCCAGGCGACCCCCTAGTGAGGGGAGATCCCAGGACAGCTCGACCCCAGGAGCGGCAGTAGCCAACAATGGAAGAGCAGGTCCCAGAGGCTTCCGCAGGAAGACGAACTGATGGATGGCTCGCTGCGTCTAACTATCCCAAAAGAAGAGCAGGACAACTTGCAGAAAGCATGGCGTTGAGTCAGTAGATAGAAACGCCACGCAAACAATGAATAGCTCCCAGGGAAACACAGTTGACAGGCAGGGAAACGTAACTGAGCTGTGGGTCCTGAGGACTGTTTTCATCAAAACCACAGGTAACTGGGGACCACGGGGATGATGGGGCCGTCAGGGCCCGAGAACGTGCAAGGGGCTCAAAGAGAACGAATCCTTATCTTTCCTGGGGAGAAGCCAATACGCACATAAATTGTCCTAAACCGAAAAGACAAGTAGGAACAGTAGCATATTTTTGAGCGATTTGAGGGCAACCTCCAAGAGTCACCTAAGCTGAAAGTGACTGCCTCCAGGCGGGAACCAGTGGCGGCAAAGAGCTTCTGTTTTTCCTAACAGGCCAGGTGACGTATAAGAGTTCACTAAAGATTCAAAAAAAAATAAGATAAGATAATGGCTGAGTTTTTCCAGAACAGAGTTTTAAAAGGGAAAGCTAGAGAGAACTAAGTGGACAGAACAGAACAAACAGCAGTCTGGAGGTGAAGAGAACAAGACATGTTCAAGGCAGGAAAGGTCAAAGTGTAGAGGGCATGTGGCGCCAGAGGCAATGGCCTGGCTGTCACCCTGAGGTGCCTCATCTTGGCTCAGCAGACAATGGACCTGATGCACAGAACAACGCAATCAGATCTTCCTCCTGGCAGGGTAGCAAACGGTGAGGCTGGAGGAGAAGACCTCAGAAAAAGAGCAGGTGGTCTCAATGGACCAGAACACGATGAAAAAGGACCTCAGTAACTTCCAACAAAGTAGCAATCCAGTTCTGCCCGGTATGATGGAGCTCTGGACGAAGGTGGGGTGGATGGTGGGGGAGATACACAAGTGAACAGTCCTGTGGTTTCCAAGAGAATATCAGTATTAAATTTCTCATATTCAAAGTGCTCCACGATTTCCACCGTAAATCAGCTTACTCTCTGCCTCCCCTCATCCGGTAAGCATTTCTGGAGGATGACTGGTGCCAGGAAGAAAACCTAAGATAGAATTCCTACTGGCTGCGACTCTTTGCCCTGAGGAAGACCTTGCAGTCTGCATCACGCTGGCCAAACATGCAGTGTGTGAGGGCAGGGGCAGACAGCCCAGCTTCAAGGAGGCACGCAGGGCAGCTGGTGCAGCAGAGGGAGCAAAGGAAAGGCCTGTGGGCAGAGGGCTCGGGGGCAGCAGAGGACACTGCCTGGAATGGCTGGAATGTGCTGGGGGGAGAGCAGAGCTCCACGGCAGGGAGGGAGGGAGTGCTCAGGAGAGTGGTGTTTATCCTGCCGATAAAGGGGGCTTGGGGTGGGGGACTGTGAGTGACGTGCTGAGCCCTGTGCCTTAAGAATGTCACTCTGGCACAACCCAGAACCAGGAGAGCACTGGGAAGCTAGGGTGACAGTCACTAGGCCTCAGTGGTGGGGAGCAGGAAGCAAGAGCACAAAGGATGGGGGCCAAGAGGGTGGGCATGTCCAGAACCAGGGGCCAGTTTGCAGCAGGAAGATGAGCTTAGTTTTCAGTATCTGACTCTGTGATGGAAGAGCTGGGAGAAATTTCCAGAAAGATACCCATACCTGACATTTACTAAGTGCTTAATATGTACCAAGCACAGTGCTGAGCACCCACCTATCCTAAGAAAAGGATACCATTATTCTTCTCACTTTAGGTCTGAGGAAACCGAGGTTCAGAAAGAAGTAAGGAGGGCCTAAGTCTCCCAGTTGATGAGTGAAGTCAGGAGGCCGGGACCAAACCCGGAACCCACAGCTCGCGGCCTCTCACAGCGCCCAGCTCTGACTCTGCGTCCACACACCCAGGAGGGAACCCCACAGTGGGCAATGCAATCCCTGATCCTGGAATAGATCCTGTACTGCAGGAAAACTAGAAAAGTGGAACAAAAATAGTAGGTTAAGGGATAGATAACTACTAATTTTCTAAAGTCAGTAACTCAATTGCATTCACTTAAGAGAATATCCTTGCTTTTAAGAAAAAGTTAAGCATTCAGAAGTAAAGAGGCTTGATGAATGCAACCTACTCTCAAATAACTCAGAAAAAAAGAACATACAAACAGAAAGAATAATAAAACGTGGCAAAGAGCAAAACTAAAGAACCTGAATGAAAAATACAATTTTTTTAAAGGAAAAATGTACCACAGATGACTGAATCCCAAGACTTGCAGATGAGGAAAGTGGAAGGATGCGGGGGTGTAGACAAGAGCAGCAGGAAGGCCTGGGGTAGACAACGGAGCTACTTTCTGGAAGGTGTTTTCACCAGTCACAGCACAGACAGGTTAGGGGGGATGGGCCTGAAAAACAACTATGGATGTGGCAATGAGAAAGTCCCCAGCAGCCCTGGTCAAGGAGGCAGCTTCTGGAGCCCGGAGGCAGAGGCGGCCAGAGTGCAGGGTGGGGAGGGTGGGGGGTAGCACAGGTGCTGAGGCAGCAAATGTGGAGGCCTGTGGGGACAGCTGCAAAGGCAGTCCCACTGCGATGGCAGAGCGTTTAGAGAGACCAGGCAGAGGGGACACCTGAGTGAGAAAGCCCAGGGGTGACGCCCCAGGCCCTGGCAGAGAGAGGCCAGCGGAGGAAACGAGATGCAGGCGCCAAGATTGTCTACGGTGGAAAGAAGAGGAGAGGAGATTTGAAAATTCAGGGGCTGGCTGCTTCTGGAGCCCTCTTCGGAGGCAGAGAACCTGACCTCACCTTGTGATAAACCTCGGGTGGTGAGGTGACCAAGGTGGGGCAGAACGAGGTGACTCCGTGAGATAGGATCCTCTGGGCCACCAAGGCGACCCCCGAACCCACGTCCTCCGCGGCCTGAGAAAAGTCAACGCCAAATCCACCTGCAGCCACAGAAAAGAAGGGGTCGCAGCGTGCTCAGAGGTCCTCCCCTGGGTTCCCACCCCCTGGGCCCTACACCACACCGTTGATCTGCACGTCGATGAAGCCGGGCGCCAGGATACAGCCCCCGCAGTCCCGCTGCTCGTCGGCCACGCGCCGCTCCTCAAAAAACAGCTTCTCCGGGTCCAGAATGCGGCCCTCGCGCACCCACAGGTCCTCCCTGCGGACAGCGCGGGGCGGGGACTCGGACCGCCTGCCCAGCCTCCGCTCCCCGCCCCGCGCCCGCGCCCGCCGGAGCAGTGCCCGGCCCCCGCCCCGCCGACCCCGCGCCCCCGGAGCAGCGCCCAGCCCCCGCCCCGCCAGCCCCGCGCCCCTCGAGGCCAGCCGCGTCCGGGTAGCAGCGCCCGGCCCCCGCGCCCCGCGAGCAGCAGCCGGCCCCGTGCCCCGCGCCCCCGGAGCAGCGCCCAGCGCCCGCCCCGCCGGCGCTGCGCCCACCTGAGCAGCGCCCTGCCCCGCAGGATGCGGCAGTTGGTGAACTGGAGCACCGGGGCCCGCGCCGCGCCCTGCCCGCCGCGCATCGTGAGCCGCCCGAACCCAGCAGAGCGGGCGGCGCCGGAAGCCCCGCGGCCGAACCGGGGGCCCCAGCGTGGCCGCGCTCACGTGACCCTCAGCTGACTGAGGCGCGCGCCACGTGACCCGCGCGCCCACGTGACCGGCGCGCCCCGCAGTCCGCAGTGACGCGGCGGCCAGGCTCGCGTTCCCCGCCCCGAACCCGCGCCCACAGCAGCAGTGCACACAGGCGTCCAGTCACATCCGAGAACTTTATTGGACACGGCTCGGCGCCAGGCCCCGGCAGGCCCAGCACGCGGCCCCGCGGCGCTGGCAGCCAGGGCTGGAGGAGGGTGGGTCCATCCGAGAAGTCTCAGAGCAAACGGTAACCCACAAGGCAACACTCTACCTAAGATTACTATATAGTCGGGAGACGGAGGGCTGCTCCACAGACGCATGAACAGGTCAAATCTTTATAAATAAACATCCAGTGAAGAGAAAATGACAACTCTAATTCATCCTTATACACAGAGCACTCTAGGGCAGGGGGTGGGGGCGGCCAGGGGCCTGCATCCTCACTGGTCGGGAGCCTGGATGGGTAATGAGTGGGCCCAGATGTCCACGGCACGGGGCGGGTGGGGGCAAGGCCAGGGGCAACGGACAATGGGCACTAGGACACTGCGCATTTACAAGACCAGCTACTGGGGGGACAGCTGCCCCGTGCAAGTGTGTCAGGCTGTTCGTTCTGGAATGAGGAGGGGGTGGTCTTTACATCATATTCTGTGGCTGGTGGGCTTGCAAAGGCTACTTTGTGGAGAGAATGAGGGCGACGATGAGACCATAGAGGCCAAGGACCTCAGCGAAGATGAGGATGAGGATCATGCCCACAAATAGCCGAGGCTGCTGGGCAGTACCCCGCACGCCGGCGTCCCCAACAATGCCGATGGCAAAGCCTGCTGCCAGCCCGCTCAGGCCCACACTCAGGCCCGCGCCCAGTTGGAGGAAGCTCCTGGGGAAGAGAAGACACAGGATCTATGTTAGCTGCTAGCTGGGCAGGCATGGGTCACAGGCCATGCTCCCTCCCCAGCCCTCCCAGTCCTGTAGGGTGGCCTGACCCTTGGGAGGGAGGGCAGGGCATGGGGAGAGGGACCCAGCACTGACCTGTAGAGACTGATGTCATCATTCAGGGAGTTGGCGATGAGGACTGCCACCACCAGACCGTAGATAGCGATGATGCCAGCCATGACCACTGGGATGATGGACTTCATGATCAGCTCTGGCCGCATGACGGACATGGCCGCGATGCCTGTGCCACTCTTGGCTGTCCCATAGGCGGCACCCAGGGCTGTAAGGGGTCGAGGGGAGAGGTGAACCCAGAGCACCTGAGGCCGGGACCCTGGGGGTGGCTGTGGCCCAGTTGAGGGCCACCCCAAGTTAGCACAGGCAAACAGGAGGTGAAGGTGGCACCCAGCCAGGGGCAGGAGGCAGCCACATAACTGTTTCTTTCCTCTACCAGAGGTCCTTATGGCTGTCTGGCTCATCTGGCCTCCTGCTCTGCTGTGAAACCCTGACCTATGCTCACCAGCACTCCCCAAGTCAGCCACACAGACCCTATGCTCTCAGGGAACCTCAGCGCAGCTGCCTGCAACCTACGAGGAGGAGCTGCGCCAGGTCTTGCGGCCCAGTTACACAGGGAAACAGGCAGCCAGGCCCCTGAGGCCTTGCTGGAGATTCTGAGCATCTTTTGTCCCACCTGGAGTCCCAGGCACTCAGGTCAAAAAGGCCTGAAAAAGCAAAGGGAGACTCCATGTCAGCAGCCCAGAGAGCAGGCCAGACTCAGCTCGCCTGCCCAGGGGCTAGCCCCAGAGACAACTTGCTAGAAAGCCGCCACCGTTGCAGGGTCAGGGGAAGCTGGCCTGGCAAGTCCTGTCCTCTCAGGCCAGAGCTCCCGACTCCCCACCACTCCCAGCCCTGGGACACACTGCTGGGAGCAGTGGCATCTGTGTCAAAAGGCTGAGCACACCCTCAGCCACACAGCAGGCCTGGACCCTTGAGTTTAGAGAGGAGAAAGGGTGAGCCAGGGAGAGGAGAGGGCACAGGGAAGACAATGGGGCTGGGGAGCCATCACCCAGCCCAACCACATGGCCTCGGCAGACCTCCCAGAAGCACCCCTGCATGCAGTGGCCTTGAGCTCACAGAAGTCTGGCTTCTCCCAGAGGCCTCCAGTAACGGGGGTGGGGGGTGGACTCTAGGGTGGCCTGGTCTCCTCTGATGCTGTCCCTCCTCCTTCTTCCTAGGGTATGCTGCCTTCATGAAAGCTCTCCTCTCCTGGCCTCTGTCCTTGAAGTCTAGAGTAACTTTTGCCCAGAACAGAGAGCCACAGGGGGCCCAGGTGGCTCTTCTGATTCCAGACACCTGCCCTCCAGGGTCCCACTGCACTGCTTGAGCAGAAGACAGCATGAGTCAGAGGTAGAAGGGACCAGGACAAATCCCAGCCATTCCTCTTCACATTTTATTCACCTACTTGGACCACAGAAGATGCCTCCTCAGTACTCAGTGCCCAGAAGGATGAGGTCAGAGGCGCTCAGGGCTCTAAGCCTGGCGAGGAGACAGACACAGCACCGCCAAGCACAGCAACATGTTTCAGGAGAGTGGAGTGAGGGATTCTGGAGAAGGGCTTTGCAGAGGTGACATCTGAGCGGAGGAGTGATGGTGAGCAGAAAAAGGATTCCAGACAACATGAAGAGAGGTACCAACCAGGATGGCACCAGATTGGGAGTGACTGCAGGAAGGAAGGAAGCAGGGGTTGGGGCAGAGGGTGTACACCGCGTCCTCCACACAGTCAGGGGGTCACCCCAACACTGCCACGCCTAGACACTCAGAGCGATCAGCCCTGGGCTTGGGGGTGGTCTTTGTGAGGCCTTCCCAGGAACTCTCCTGGTTGCAGTGTATATTTTGGGCTCCTACTGCAGGCCCAGCACGTCAGGTTGTCTCTCATATGTGCAAGAGGCCAATACCATGGCTCTTTACTCAAGGGGCAGAGCATAGGCTGACACAGGGCACTGGGTGGAAAACCGATCACAGGGAACTCGGCATCCCAGGTAGCAGGACCCTGCCAGAGGTGGGAAGTGAGCTGGGCCTTTCTCTGCAGAGGACAGCAGGAAGGTCATATGGCTGGGGGCAGGGAGGCAGCAAGAGGAACAAAGGGAAGAAACAGAGACAGCCATGAAGAGGGACAAGCAGACTGGCCCCAGCAGCAGCAGGTGTCCGGGAAGGCCTTGGATGCCAGCTCTGGAGGCGAAGCCCGACGGGCTCCAGACTGGGCGAGGGACAAAAAGAGTGGGATCAGGAGGCAGTTCTGGGCACACAGGACCAAACACAGGGTGTCCATGAGCAGAGAGGAAGTCACAGAAAACACCAAAAAGGAACAGCCAACAGCCTCGAGGAAGACACGATGAAGAAAGAATCGACAGGACTTTTGTCATAAGAAAAAGGGGAAGCCGGAATGGGAGAGGAAGATTGAGGAGGCCTGAGAGTGGACCTTGTTCCTTTGTAAGAAGACCAATCAGCCAAGCACTAGACAGGCCGGGGGGGGTGGGGGGGGGGTTCTAGGCCAGGAGCTGGGGACAGAGCTTGGAGTCGGCCTGGCAGCAAGACCCAAGGCCAGAGAACTGAGGGGCCTGTTCAGGTAGGCACAAGGAGTAGATGAAGACAAGCCCTGGGGAAAGTCAAGGTTAGAGGGAGAAACGAAGTCAGAAGTTGACCCAACTGGCCTAGTGAGAAGTTGGCCACTGCAGGACCACATGAAGCCCTGTGAGGGGAAGGGAGCAGGAGTGGGCAGCCCCAATCCTCAGGAGCCCGTGGCAAGCAAAACCCCTAAATCAAGGATACTCTGTTCTCAGTAACTTCCCGAGACCTGCTAGTCAGGCTCAGTCCAAAAGTACCAAGTAAGTTCTAGAAGGAGAAAAAGAAAAGCATCTGGTGACCAGAGGGAGGCCGGGCACTGGGTACAGAAAAAGAGCTGGGAAGCAAACTCAGGGCTTCAGGAGCAAGCAGTGACAGCCAGAATTCAAGTTTCACGATGGCCCCCAGTGCCTGGCACATAGGAGCAGCTCAGCCAAGACCTGTCAAATGAATGAATGATAGCCAGAGGTAGTAACCCACAGGTGGCTGGGCAAAGCAGAATCCCTGGACGCAGAAAGCAGAGAAGGCTGGGGGAAGGGGCAGGGCAGCCTGTTGGCAGGTGCTGGAGAGGCAGCCCCTGAAGATGTGGAAAGAGCAGGCGTTGCCTGGGACAGAAGGGGAAGTCCAGACCACTTCTCCCACCACAAATGACCCCTTCCTCGCACATGATGGGAAGGGCAGGGCTCACTCAGAAGCTCGTGACTGGCAGGCAGGTCTGGGCAGAGGGAGGCCCCCAGGAGAGCAGAGCCCCCTAGCCCCCACCCCACAGGTGTTTACAGTCAGCAGGGACTGTTTGGAGTCCAAACCCTCCACAGACCTGCACAGGCAGCTTCCCCAGTCCACCAGGTAGGGTGTGGCAGGGCGGGGTCATCAAAGCCAAAAACCAGACCTACGCAAAGAAACCTAGACCAGGCCAGACCAGATCAGATCAGTCCACCGGGGCTGCAGCTGGGCCAGGACTCACCTCCCTGGGCCCCACATTCCTAGGCCTAGCCCAAGGGCCTTTCTCCCACGGAGACCAATTTTCACCAAATTCGACACCCCAGGACTGTCAAGACCCAAGTTCAAAACCAGGGTGCCCTCCAGAGCCCAGGAAGGACCCTTCTCCATGCCTAGGGCAGATCCTCCCAACTCCAGGCCTCAGGGAAGGGGAGGAAGGTCATTCATTCATTCGTTCGTTGGTTCGGACCTGAATCCCCTCAACACTGACACTCCATGCTGCCCTCTCACCCACCCCGAAACAGACCTTCTCGGCAGGCGTCCACACACACCGCGCTGACGCAGGCCTGCCTCCCCGACACCCGTCCCACGGCCTCGGCCTGTCTGACCCTCCTCCCCCAATTCCACACACTCCCACCCCGGGATCCCGGCCGGCTCAGCCCAGCTTTCCCCAATCAACCCGCACACGGACAGGGCTCTTGGGGAACAGCAACGAGCCCTAGCCAGAAGCACCTGCCTCTGCGCACAGACCCACCTGCCCTGCCGCGGAGGGGGGCGGGCCGCCACAGGGCGAGGGCCGCGGACCTGGGGGCAGCGCCAGGGTCCGACCCTCACCCCCGTCGCCCACGGACCGGCCGGGCCCGCGTCGGGGGAGCTCGCTGAGGTGTGATGTCACCTGCCCGCAGGACTGGGGGGGCGGGTGCGGAGCAGGCGCAGGACCGCGCGCCCCCACCCCAGCCTCCCTCCCGCCTCTCCCGGGCTAAGATGGCAGCGGCGCCGCCGCCCCACCCCCGCACCGACACGGCCGGCCGGCAGGGCTGCCCGCCCGAGACCCAGGGGACGCGCACCCCGGGCCAGCCCGCACGCCCTGCGCTCCGGACACCTGCAGGCCCCCCGCCGCCCTCGGGGCCCCGACCCCCCTCCCGCAGTCACGTGAGGCCCGGGACCCCCAACAGCCTGGCATTACGTCAGCGTGACCTCACACACCGAACCCCGGCGGGCTGCAGGTAGGAGCCCGCGTACCCCGGCGCCCCCGCTCCCCGGGTCCCTCCTGCCGGGCGCTCACCGCTGAAGACCATGGCGGCCGAGGCGCCCATGACCGCGAAAAAGGAGGCGTACTCGGGGCCGCTCTTGGCCTCGGACATGTCTGCGGGTGGGGTGGGGATGAACTCAGCGAGCCGAGGTAGGGACGAGGGCTAGCGAGCGCGACAGGCGGGCGGGCGCGAGGGACCGAGCACGCAGGCGGCTGCGAAGGCGACCCAGCCCGTCAGCCGCTGCGCTCTAAATACCAGCTCCGCAGAACAAAATGGCGGCCGCGGCCGCGTCACATGACCCGGGCCACGCCCCTTAAGGCCGTACCACTTCGCGCCGGTGGGGGGCGCCATGGCCCCGGAACGCCCTAGCGGCCCGCCGACCGCCCCCGCGCTGTGCCGCCGCCCCGCCGGCCCGGACCCCGGCGCTGTGCCCAACCCGGGCCTCCGCGGGGACGTTGTCGGATGCCTCCGGCCTCTTGAACCCCGCGGCATTGGGCCCGTCCGGCCCCCGAGCAGGGGCGGGGCGGTGGCGCGCCATATTAGCATATGGGGCGGGACCTCGAGGTGCCCCGCCTCCTCTGCGGCTGCGCGGCGTTTGCCGGTGTTGAGTTCCGAGCGTTGCTTTTCTTCGCGTTCGCGGCGTGGAAGCTGGCCCGGGGTTGTCGCAGCCTTGCCCCCAGGGACCTAGGACCACGGTGTCCCTGGGACGTCTTTACAACTCCTGGGGCCATCTGAGCGTCCGAGCAGATGGAGCCTAAATCTCGTGTCCCGACCTCCTCTCCAGCCCCCAGAAAAGCCCCCACACCACCTGTGAAGTGCTGGCCTCTGCCCGCAGCCCTCCTGTGTCTCCGGGTCGCCCCACCCGCAGCCTGTCCCCAGTCTGCTCCACACCCAGACCCACCAGCCCCCGACCCAGCAATTGGTGATTTCTCCTCTGGCTTCCAAGGAAAAGAAGCCCCTTCTCCCACATCTATCCCCTCCCTTGCATCAGGGACCCAGATTTCAGCTGAGGGGGTTGTCTCTGCCCCTCAAGATGTAGGCATGACTGGTTTTGATTTGAAGCCTTGTCAGTGTTGCGACCTGTGGAGGCTTCCCCGGCTTTCTGCACTTTCTGGGACCCCTGTCCTCCTGCCTCTCCCCACGCGAAGCCCGCACATGCAGAGCCACCTTTATTTCTGGAGCAGTCGTGAGCAGTGCCCTCTCAGCCGGGCAGGCAGCCTGGCCTGGCCTGTGACTGGCACTACCCTGCTGATCCCTTTTGACCGTCCCAGCACCCCAACCAGCTGCCTTATCTCTTCCCGCCAGTTCTGGTTCCCTTTGCCCTTTTGTCCCCTCCATTTCAGGCACCCTGGGTGGCTGCCACCCAGTCCTGGGTCTCCCTTGAGCCCCAAGCCCTGGTCCCGGCATTAAAGCACTCTCCTTGAGCAGCCTGGGTAGCAGCTGTCCTCAACTTTCTCTACGTGAGTGGTGGGGTCACCTCCCCTGGCCTGGCCCTCTTGCTGGACTCAGCCTCCCCTTCCACAACAGGAACCTCCATCATGCCCTCTTCCCCTTGGCAAGGTCAGTTCTGCCACCCTCTGAACCTGCAAACCACAGAAGTGCCCAGGTCTGCCCCATTTCAAAAGAGGATGTCATTCAGCTAGAGCCCCTCCCTACCTCCCTCTGACTTCTGGAAAGAGGAATCTTCACTCCGTGTCTCCACCTCCTCCCCAGCTCCTCGCCCTTGCCAAGGTCACTGGTGACCGCCATTTCTGTAAGCCGGGGGACATTTGTCAGGCTGTCTGAATGAGCCTCTCTGCTGCGGCGGCCCACTGTCCACTTCTCCACACCCTTTCCTCTCTCTCCAGCCCACCTCCTATGGCCCTGACACCCTCATTCCTTCCTGGAGTCACAAGAAGTTGCAAGGACAGGCCCAGGCGCTGCAGCCTCAGCTTCACTGCAGGTCCCGGGTGTTCCCAGGGCTCCCCCGGCCCCACCCCATCCTACCCCTGGGCGATCACATCCTTGCCATAGCTTTATCCTACACCTTACGCCATCCTGACCCTCACCTGTCCCTTTCCAGCCCTGATGGTCCTCGGAGCCAGCGGAATGTGCAAGTTCCTGGCCCAGGCCCAGCCCCCACAACTCCAAGCACTTAGGGGCGAGGCCAGGGGAGCCTAGGCCAGGGAGCTCGAGCTGGCTGGGGGGCAAAGGAGGCTGCATACAGGGGAGAATTCCGACCAAGGAAAGAAGGGCAGAACAGTCCACCTGAGGAAACAGTACAGCCAAAAGCACAGCCGTGGGCCAAACACATATAACCCCGGTATGACGGGGCAGTCTGGGAGACGGTTCCTGCTGTAGGCTGGGAAGCCAGTCAGCTTTCATTACTGTTCTCTCATTTTCTGTCCAAGTTCTGGTGTGAGAGGTCACACTGGGTCCCCAGTGGGGCTGCTGACACCTCAAACCAGCATGTCTCAAACTGAGCTCACCAAGCCCCATCACCACCAACTTCCACTCGATTATTTCCATTTCGGGCAAAACACACAACCCTCCACCCGGCCGCTCGCACAGCAGCCTTCGAGTCACGCCACCGCTCACCCTCCATTACTCACCGAGCCCTGAGATGGCAACTTCTCAGCTCCGCCCCCAACCTTGGGCAGGCCTCATTTCTGGCCTGGGTCTTCTCACAGCCTCTAACCTGGTCTGCCTATCCAGGCCTCCTCCCTGCTCCCTCAACCTGTTCTTCACTCTAAAGCCACGGGATCTTTCTAACTGGCACATGTGACCCAGACACTCTCCTCCTGGAATCCTTCAACGACCCCCTAAGCATTTTTTGGGGTATTATCTAGTCCTCACAATGGCCCTTTGAAGAAGTTAGCACCATTACACTCATTTTGGGCACGAGGAAACAGGCCTAGGAAGGTTATGTGCCTTGCCCAGGGTCAGCCACCCAGCAAGTGGGGGAGTGAAACTCAGATCCCAGGGGCTGGGCTGGCCCGGGCGGCTCCCTGCAGCCCCTGCCTCCTACACAAAGGCTCATAGAGAGTCCAGTGTTGGGCCGGGAGAGACCAAGGCTACCTTCCCCTTGGCCTCCCAGCACCAGGCAGGGCCCTGGGGTAGGATGGGCCTGGGGCTGTGGAAGGAGATGGCCAGGACACACACCTCTGCCTTCTCCCTCACAGCTACATCCCCCTGGTGTAAAATCATACCGTCACAAGCCCCTGGCCTGTCATTGTGCAGGTGGGGACTTCCAGGAATAGGAGGGGCTTTGGGAAACTCAAGTCAGAGACCCTGATAGGGCGAGGTCGAGAGGCATGGGGTGGACTGCTGACCCCCTGAGGGTTTTTTTTTTTTTAAGATTGGCACCTGGGGGGCCGGCCACATGGCCGAGTGGTTAAGTTTGCGCGCTCCACTTCGGCGGCCCAGGGTCTCACCGGTTCGGATCCTGGGTGCAGACATGGCACCGCTCATCAAGCCACGCTTGATGAGAAAAAGGAAAAATAAAAATCTTAAAAAAAAAAAAAAGATTTAAGGTTGGCACCTGAGCTAACAACTGTGGCCAATCTTCTTTTTTTTTTTATTCTTCTCCCCGAAGCCACCCAGTACGTAGTTGTATATTCCACTTGTAAGTGCCTCTGGTTGTGCTATGTGGGACGCCACCTCAGTGTGGCTTGATGAGCGGTGCCATGTCCGCACCCAGGATCCGAACTGGCGAAACCCCCGGCTGCCAAATCGGAGCTCGGGAACCCAACCACTTTGCCACGGGGCTGGTCCCCCTCCCCCCACAAGGGCTTTGATGGGGACAAAAGGGCCCACTGTCCCTACTGAAAGATGGTGGGAGAGAGAAGTCCAATGGTACTTTAGGGACCTGAGGTAAGGGAGGGGGAGGAGGAGGGAGTTAGAGACCAGGAATAAAATTCCAAATATCCTCAAATGATTGGAAAGATGAACTTATCCCAAGGAAGCCATTTCAAGGAAAAAAGAGGAGAGCCTGGCAGCCTGACGTGGCAGCTTTATCAAGAACATCAGGAAACTGCAGACAATCAAGCGTCTCGGGCAGGGCGCCTGCTCCCTGTGGACAGTCCCATTCTTCTGAGTCACCACGAAGACACACCAGAGGGGGCGTAACCCTGAGAGATGGTACCTGCTCTCCTGACCTGGTGATAAGAGCTATGTGTAGCCCAGGCAAGGCTGGAGGACATGGAACAAAAAACATAGTTGTGCTATTTGGGAGAGAATAAGTAAAGGTCATTTTTTTTGTGTAATTAAAAAAAATTAAAGTTTATAAAATACTTTTTTTTTAAGTAAAAAATGTCCTATAGATAAATACAGCATAGGTAAATACGTGCAGGACCTGACACCCACCACCATCACTGGGAGAGGCTTCTCAGGCACAGCTGGGAGCAGCCAGCTGTGGGAGGGGGGCTGCAAATCCCTGAGAGGCTCCAGCCAGATGTCACGTCCCTACAGGAGCATGATGACAGAGGCAGCCGACTGGGGTGCTCCCAGAGCAGGGTAGTCCCCCACTTCTGGCTGACCCCAACCTTTGAGAGTTGATGTGAAAGGGCCTGTTCTTGGAGAACCCCATGGGCAGCTGGCAAGAGCCCAGGGGCTGGCCCTGACCACCAGGGGGTGCTGTGCAACTCTCTCATTGGGCCAGTGGGAAGGGGGAATCCTGCTGGTTTCCAGTAACCTAGGGCCTGGCACAAGAAGCAGGCTCTCAGAAAGGCTGCTGCTGAATCCTCAGCCCTGGGTGCCCACAAGGGGCACCGTCTGCCCTGGACCCCCTGTCTGGTCTGGGCTCAGCACCCTGAAGGCCAGCATGACCTCCTCACTCTGCCAGTCAGGGTTTACAATCTCCGGGCCCTGTCTGCCTTCCACCCTAAGCCATGTGTCTGGTATTTATTGAGCATCTACTGTGTGCAGGCACCGACCTAGGCTCTAGGATACAGCATTGAGGAAGAAAGTACGTACCCTCTAGAAGCTTGCAGCCCCCAACGTGGTACAAAGGAGGGAGGGGCCGGGGCGGCTCCGGTGGTCCCCAGGGGAGAGCTGTCTGCAGGAGGTCTTGAAAGATGAAGAGGGTTTTGAGCAGAGAAGAGACACAATCCAGTTTGTACTTAAATCACAGACCATCCAAACCACAGAACGTCAGGCAGCTGTTGATGAGACAGAAGCAGATGGACACGCTCCAGTGTGGATGACGCTGAGATGAGGTCAGTGACAAGCAGCAGGGTGGGGAAGAGTGCACAGGTGCGTTTCCTGAATGCGCATGCACACACTTCTCCCAGTGTCCGGGCGCCTGATGGGGAAGGAGACTTCCCATTGTGGATATTCCTCTGCTATGCTGAGTCTCTAGGAGGTGCACACTTTACCTCTTCAAAAACTGGAAGAGAGGGAGGAATGGGGAGCAAGTGCTTCATGGGCATGGGGTCGCCTTCTGGGGATGAAAATACTGTGGGACTAGATAGAGGTGGTGGTTGCATGACACTGTGAATGCACTAAATGCCACTGAGCTGTCCACTTTAAAATGGTTAAATCCAGTGTTTACAACGACAATAAAACAAAGCACTCCTGTGGCTGGCTAGAGGTGGGGATGTAAGCTGGGACACGATTACCATGGAGCAGACCCAAAAAGGGGCCCATGTGAGGTGGTGGTGGGAGCAGGAGAGGGGTGACATGTGGCCAACCCAGCCCACCCAGCCTGAGGGAGCCAGGCCTCTGAAATGGCAGACACAGCTCTGCACCTCCACTTCCCCGGGCCAGTGCATTCTCCACACCCCACTCAGAGAATGGGTCTTACCCAGTTCTAGCCTGTGTCACAGTGTCTTCATGTCAACCACAAGATGGTCCTAAGCACGCTTCTAGTAAGAAGTTACCACAGGGAATGTCGGGGACATCCCCAACTGTCTGTCCCAGAAATGTGCACTGCCACGTGAGACCAGTGCACCCATCTCTCATCCCTAGATGGACACCACAGCACAGGCAGGAGCATGTGGGGCTCCTGCTGTCATCAGCTGACAGTTGGGGACAGAGTGAGGGGTTATGGGGTGGGGAACAGCATCATCTCCCCTGGGGCCTCAGGGAGAGTCTCCTGGGGCAGGACTGCAGCCCACTGAGGGGTGGGCAATGGCCGAGCTCTTGGTTCAGAAGAGGAACTGAGAAACAGCCGGCCCCAGAGAGCCGGCAGTGCTGGGGTCAAACCTCTGTTGCCCCTGGGCCAGGCCACCTGGGCCAGCAGGAGGAGGAGGTGATGAATCACAAGCTCGTCACAGGAGGCAGCCCAAAGGAAGAGGGAGCGCAAGAGCGTGTGTCCGCCAGAGTGGAGGAGAGCAGCGGGAGGAGGGAGCACGCAGCAGTGTCACAGGAGGGCGGCAAGCCGGCAGCAGCTGTAGGGAGGGCAGGAGGGCGCTCCAGCACGGCAGGGGCTGCAGGGCCGGGCAGGGCCAGAGGGCCGGGCAGGGCCAGGCATCTGGGCGGGGCACAGAGGATAACAGCGGCCTGTTTTACTTTTTATCATATAGGGACACCCAACTAAAATGCAAGGTGTTAGAAAAGACATTAGTGTTGACTGCTATAAACTTCCAGATAAAATACTCTCATTTTGAATATGCATGACTTGTTGATACTGAGTTTCACGTGTGACAGGGGCGCATGCAATTCTTAAGACACTTCGACCCCGATTCCTGATGCGGCTCCGCTCAATGCTCACATTCAGGGGCGTATCTGTATGATGGGGCACTGCGAACAAGAGCCCGCCAGCCAAACTCAGAGGCGGGCACACGCAGTGGGGTGTCTGCTCAGACCGAGGGGCCTTTTCTCATTGTTCCAGTGGCTAATGCTGTCTTTCCAATTCTTCTTCAAGGGAGCACTCCTGCATGCCCAGTGCAGCCTTCTCCGCAGGTGGACGTTGTCGGGCCTGGAGATGACGCACCCTGGATTTCCCATCCCCCTGAAACACTTTCATACCAAATATTTCACAATCATGTTGCTCCATTAGTTCTCGTTAATTTTATTTAAGCACTTAACACTGAACAAACATAAACCACTTATTTTCACTTTTCCAAAGTTAGATTTTGCTACAAAGCCACACATTCACTCACTACACATTAGCATGTTTTCATACGGTCCTCGAAATTTTGTTTTTACATTCATTCAGATGCTCCAAAGCATCAGTCCAGTAATCCATTTTTCAGCCAATAACCATCCTATACAAGAATGGAAATGTAAAATTATTCATGCAACTTTTCCTCTTCAATCTTTAGCTCATAAGCTTTTGACAAAATGTGTCTTTCGCCAGTCAATGCACTTCAGTATGAAAGAGAACAGAGGTCTGCTCCTGTGTCTTCCCATGAAGATAGAAACAGGGGCCAGGACGGCTTGGATTACATAAGCTTCACCATGTCGTTGAAGGCACCACAGGACCACATCAGACCTGCAGGCTCCCTCCGACCAGGGGTGCTTCTCGCCGATAAAACGGCTGCTGACTGGTGGGGCTAACTGAGCAGCCAGGTAACTCACCTGTGGATTCAGCAATCCAAACGGGAAGGTTTTTGTTAGTTGGTGTGTCTCTATGTCATGTCACAGGTCAGTGTCTGCATGACAGTGTGTCCACTAATTTGCTTCCTTGGTCCCAAGCGCAGTGGTGACAAATTCCACACAGGGGGTGGTAAAATTAGCATGCTTGCAAGGGTGTGAGGCATTTCATCTTTAGCAACTAATTCCTGATGCTGTACCTAACTTCTCCAGCACAATCTGACATCAACATAACAAAGATCATAATTTTTTTTTAAACCACAGATTATTTTTAAAAATCCACACACTTTTCTGCCTTACTTAGATGTTGCAGGGTGAAGCACCTGTGAGCTGTGCTCGCTAGTCCTGCTTCACTTGGTAACTTCTCCATGCAAACTTGACATTTAGGCAGAGGACAAGAACAATCAAGATATACGAATACATGTTTGAGACAGTTGCTGTACTGCCTAATTAGTGGCAATTTTTTTTTTTTGACCAGTGTTAGTCTTGTGAATTTTATGACATTCTGGATTTAATAAAAATGTGGGTAAGTTAATATCCTTAAAAATTAAATCTAGGGGGGCCAGCCCCATGGCCAAGGGGTTAACTTCGCACACTCTGCTTCAGCGGCCCAGGGCCAGTTGGGATCTGGGCATGGACATGGCCCTGCTCATTGGGCCATGCTGAGGTGGTGTCCCACACGGCAGAGCCAGAGGGACCTACAACTAGAATCTACAACCATGTGCTGGGGGGCTTTGAGAAGAAGAAGAAGAAACAAAAGAGGAAGGTCGGCAACAGATGGTAGCTCAGGTGCCAATCTTTAAAAAAAAAAAATTAAATCCATTCCTGAAACAGAAAAAAAGACTGTAGAAAAAGTGAATCTGAATAAAGACTGTAATTTAAGTTAACAGCATTATATCAACGTTAATCTCTTTGTTTCGATACACAACGTTAATACGGGGAGCTGGGGAGGGCGTATGGGAACGCCACGCCATCCCGTGGCTCCTCCGTGAATCTGAAGTTATTTCAAAGTAAAAAGTTACAAAAACTGAACCTATTAAATATAAAACACTTGAGGAGACTATAAAGGCGTTATGGCTTCAGAAAATGGATAAGAGAAATTTGAAGACCTTCTGAAATCTTCAGAATTTTCTAAAACAAATTGCCCAGAAAAATTTAAAACATAAGCATGCAGCTTACAAAAAATAGGAAAAATTGAAATACTAAGTTTAATTCAATAATTAAAACTCTGAAAAATTTATAAAATACAAATGACTTACTCTTGGATTACAAATTATTTTTGAAAAACTGATTTTCTGAAGCCCTAAAGGCATACAGTCCACTTTAACGAATCATTTAATTTAATGAACTGATTTCAACTATGTCCAATTTTTTGTTTTTAAAATAAACCTTTACATATTTCTAGAAAAACAAATGATAATTCACTATGCAATTCATAAAACTTTGGCTAATTTTTAACGTCAAAAGCTAATAATAAATAATCATGAAGAAATAGTAGAGAACATTAACAAAATAAATTATGTTCTGTTTTGGAACACAATATGAGATAAGGACAATAATGAGAAATAAAAGAATAACCACACATACCTTTTGATTTAGGAGAAAAGGAAGGAGATATGAAATTCAAATAAACTGAATCTTTTGCATGCACACACAGGATCTCATGATATATAAATTGTGACTGAGTAGCAACTGCCGTCCCTGGGCTGGATCTTGGCAAAGGCCTGGCACGACCCTTGGGGCAGCCACAGAGAATCCTCCAGACTTACTCACCAGAAAAATAATCTCCCAGTTCACGAAGTTTGCAGAGGGAGCCATACAAATGGTGCTCGAATATACCTTCAGCTACTTCTAAAACACTGTTTTTAAAAGGCCTTCAAAGATCCAGTGACAAAGCATTGACAGGCATCGCGGGGGTGCAGCCTCCTGCACCCTATTTGGTGGCACGACTCAGGGGAGCCCTTGGAGGTCCCTCTGGTTGAAGAGACTGACTTGGACCCTTGGAGTTCATGGAATGAGACTGTGTTTAATGAACACCAAAGTACAGGCGAGGTCTGTGGAGGCAGAGAGGAAGGGGGAGCAACGAGGGCTGCAGTGGCCTGGGGGTGGTGAGCCGAACACTGCCTCCCAGCACCTCTCCCCTCGGTAGGGACTCACTCTGTCCCCCTCAGAGTCTCTTGATAGTCCCATAGGGGTGGGAACAGCAGAACGGGATGACTGGCTCCACTTTACAGTTAGGGAAACTGAGTTCGAGACAGGTTCATTGGCTTGCCCAAAGCCACACAAGGTTCCTGGTCCTTCACTTCTGTAGCACCGTGGCCTGGCTCAGAGGAGGTCTGAGTAGGTGGGCAGGGGAGGACGAATGCCCCATGGGAGGAGCAAGCAAAGTGTGCAGATGGGCAGGGGTGAGTGTGTGGGGACACGAGGGGGCTGGCAGGAGCCACGTGCCAATTGGGTTGGGGACACCATGGCCCCAGCATGACTGCTAGGGTGTCTGTCTGCTTTTCCCTTCTTCCCTCCGGGGAGGCCAGGCCCTCAGGACCAGCTGAGGGAGGTCACAGGGCAGGAAGGCCACTCCCTGCAGTGTTCACAGGCCAGGCAAGGCAGGGAGGAAGGGGAGAGGTGGTGGCACAAGAAATCCATGCTATATGGCCAATCACGGTGCTGTGAGAGGGACGCAGAGGGAGGACACATGCCATGCAGAGGGGTGCGTGGTGAAGGTACCACCTGGGCAGGGAGCTGGGGAGGGTGCAGCCTGGCACCTGGGTGTGTGGGGCCCAACAGGGGAGGTGAGCAGGGCTGGATGCAACGAGCACGCCATGCTGAGGAGTCTGGACAGAAACTCAGGGGCCAGGTGACTGCAGTGACACGCAGGTGAAATGGGGCAGCTTGGGAGACTGCAGGGGAGCTAAGGAGGCCCCAGGCTGGCAAGGAGGAGGGCTGAAGAAGGCTCCATGGGTCCAGGCTTCTCTGGGCAGGCTCCTGAAAATGGAGCTGGCTGGTTTGGGGTTGGTCGCAGAGGGTCCCTCCCAGGGCTGCCCTGGGCAGCCTCTTCAGGTGTGAGCACACAACGAGGTCCAGCAGAAGCTTCAGGCTCTGCAGAAACACATGAACACACATGTCTCCTCCAGGCCTTGATCCTCCCTCAGGAGGGGCCCAGAGTTGAGCACAAATCCTGTCCTCTGCTCTTGCACCTTGACATTACTGTCCAAGAGGTGGCCCCAGGAGGCCAGAGCAGGGAGGAGAGAACTGGGTCAGAAGCCCCAGGTAGACCCACCTGCCAAGGAACAGTTCCCAGAGTATCTGTCTCTTCTCGGGACCAACACATGGCTGGGGAGCCGCCAGCAACAGGCCTGGCAGCCGGCTGCAGGACGCTACTCAGGAGCCATGCTAAGAGGCACCAGCAGGGGGGGCCATGGACCCACACTCGGAGCAGGTTCCTTCTGCCTTTCTAGTCCCTTCTGCTGGCACCAAGGGATTAAGGCTCAGGGGGTGCATGATACAACCCCTCCCAGGTCTTGGGCACAGGATGCCTCCACAGAGGAGAGCCAGGCAGTACCAAGTCTGAGCAGATTCGAGCAGGGTGAGGAGGAATAGGCCTGGCCAGCTAAGGTCCTAGCACCCTACCCAGCCCAGCACCAGAGCCCCAGCAGCATCCCGCACATGGGGGGTCTTCATTCACTGCCTCCTCCCTGAAGACAAGGCCTGGTGACCGCCCCGCCCCTCCCCACCCCGCCCCACCTGACAGTGGCAGCTGGATCACCATGGGCGCAGCCCTGTTACTGGGTGTCAGGGTCTTGGAAGGCCCAGGCCTCCACGGCAGCGATGAGGAAGTTCTCAGAGCAGAGGGGCTGGTTGTTGAAAGTGTCACAGTGGCCCGTGCGGCCCCGGTTCAGGTCCCCGTCGATGTAGAGCGCCTGGCCACCCCCTCCGCCTGTGGGATGCTCAGTCAGTGGCTGCCCCTCTGTGAGCACTGCCCCCCGAGGCACTCTCTTCTGGCACCTGAGCATCTCCACTTGGAATGGGGCAAGTCTCGGAGCTGTGCCTGCCCCAGCCCTGCCAGAGGCCTTTCTAAAACCACAGGGCTGACCTTGGACCCTTCAAAGGCCCCTGGCAGGGTCCAAGCTCCAGGTTAGACCCCACTCCCCAGCCCGTTTCCCCAGCATGCACCCTCCTGTCCCCACTCCTGCCCCTCATGCCTACTCCACCCCCTAACAATCCCACTCTCTTCCTGTGCCATTAGGGGGGTCTGCCTGTCCCTCAGGGGAGGCGCCTGCCAACTGGGTCAGCAAGGACTGGCCCAGGGACTTCAGCTGCCTGTGACCCTGCACCCTCCTCCCAGGCTGAGTGACCAAGGGCAGGCAGAAGCCTGGCCTGAGGTGGAGGGGAGGTGCCCACCTACGATGAGGCAGTCATTGCCCCCAGCCATGAACATGGACTCGGTTTTGGATGGTAGGTTGAAGTGCCGAGCAGCCAGGAACGGTGAGAGGCGGTCAGCGGGGTCTGAAGACATGGAGTGGCAGTGTGGGGATGCGGCGGTGGTGGTCTCCAAGGACACTGGCTTGGTCAGCTCTGGGTGTTTGATGACCACCCACTCGTAGCGCTGGACCTCGGGCTGTAGCTGAGGGCAGAAGGTCTGTGTAAGGAGCTGGCATATGGTGCCCTGCAGTGCCCCTCCTGCCCACTTTCCCCTGCAAATCTTCACCAGAGCCCTGTGTGTGCCAGGCCCCGTGCCAGGGTTGGCGAGATGGCACCACACACAGCAGACAGGGCCAGCCTGCTCACATGGAGCTGGTGGTCTAATGATCATAAACCAGAAGGAAACGGGAGAGTAAACAGGGTCACATGGCGGGGAGGGTGACAGGGCAGAGCTCCCGCAGGGAGACACACTCACCCTAAACACAAAGCACTCTCCAGTCCCAAAGAAGCCCAGTTTGCCTCCAAACTTATTTCTCTCACTCCAGTCTGTTGACAGGTAAGCTCCACACACCTGGGAAGAAAGGCCCGAGTGAGGCTGTGCCCTGCCTGCCTGCAGGGGCACCCCTGCTCTGAGCCTGCTGAGGGGCTGTGGGACGGTCACACACTCCCCGACTTGAGGGCAAGGGCAGCAGGTGGAGAGTGGTGTGGGGAGGTCAGAGTTCAGAGGGTGCAGGGCTGGCAGCAAGGTGGGGTGGTTGCCTTGCTGCCATCACTTTGTTTAGGATATTTCCATTTCCCTCCTTGGCCCCCGAGCATGGGAACAAGCCCCATGTGCACACTTTGATTTAGGACATCAGCCCCAGAGACGTCCCTCAGATGGCAGCTTCCAGGAGGTACTCCTACTCAAAAACATTCCCCAACCCCCCCATCAGCCAGCAGAGCACTTGATTTCACCATTAGAGAGTCAGTCTGTTGAGTGGCTGCAGGGTTTACTCAAAGTGTCTGACAATCAGTCACCTGCTATAACAGGCGCAGTCTGGAACGGGTGGAGGAGCCTAAAACTCCCATGGGGCAGGTTTGGGAGCCTCTGAACAAGGAGCCTCTACCGCATGCAGACGCCCCTAGGATGAGGGCACACAAGCTCTGACTTTTCCAGACGTCTCAGGTACTTCCTGGGTGACAGCTACTACAGAGGACAGGGCTCTGAGAACCATGTGTCAGGGGGCGGAGGCTGGTGGGGGCAGCTGACTCACCTGGCGCTGGCTCACTAGCCATTTCTGCAATGCTCCTCTAAGCTGCCAGGCTGTTTCTGCAGGGGCCTAGACCCCCCGGGGAAATGGGGAGGCCCTGGGTACTTGGGGAGGTCAGACGGGGCGCTGGATTCACCTCTCTGTGGAGAGCTGGCTTTGCGCTGTGCCCCGAAGCACAGGAAGCCTGGGTGGAGGCCGCAGGAGAGCAGACTCCCCAGAGCTCAGCATAGGCCAGGACCCCAGGCTCCCTCTGGGCCTTTCTCACCTCCTTTTGCGTGGTCTTGATGAGCAGGAGGGTGGGCTCATGTCCTTCACACTGGAAATAGAACCTGGGGGCAGAGACCACACGTGCCAGCCCTGACGGCAGCTGTCACCCCTGCAGCCCTCCCTGCCACCTCTAGCCAGCCTCTGCTGACCAGTACCCATAGCATCTGAGAATATGGGCTGTCTGGGGGTGGACGGGCCTGGGAACTGTGTGTCCTTCTCTCCTGGGGACCAGGAACAGTGGCCAAGGACCTGGCATCGCCCTGGCCTGAGCACTCTTCTCAGCCAAGATAGAGACCCAGCCAGGCAGCCTGCAGGCCAAGCAGTCAGGCACCTCAGGACGGTCTCCCTGTATGATACAGGGGAGAAGGTGCACAGGAGATGGCCCCCAGCAGGCAGAGCCAGCCATGTGCCAGGTGCCACTGGGAAGCTAGAACCAGAGGAACAGGTCCCTGCTCTAGAAAAACTCAGAACGTCCTTAGGAGCCCGAACACGTGGGAGCTGGGTGGCTCTGGGAAGCGCGTGAGGAGGCCTGAGGCTGCCACAGTGGCGGTGCCAGGTGTCCAGGGCTTGGCTGGCATCCCAGGTGGCCCTACTTGGCTGTCCCTCAGAGGGCCTCCCACATCGCACAGAGTGGGGGCTGGGTGAATGCAGCTCTGGCTATGCCATAATGCTTGTGGGGCTCAGACGGTGCCTGCCACGTGGGCTGGGCCAGTTCTGCCTGTGTCACCTCTGCCAGGTCACCTGTGACCCAAGCCAGAGCTTCTGAGGACACCTGCTGTCTGAGACTCAAGGGGGGCGCTGCCCCTGGTAGAGCTGCCTTGTGAGGCATAGTCTGGACACCAGCCAGGGCCCCGCACAGGCAGAGCCCCACAGAGCTAACGTGGACCTGGCTTGTGGACTGACAAGGTGGGGGAGGGGGAGGAGTGAACCAAGGCCTGTTCCTCGACTGGTCCTCTCCCACAGGTCTGGAAGCTCCTGGGTGGGAATTCTGCCTCCTGTGTCCTCACAACACCTACCCAGGGACCTGGAGCCATGGCATATACGGCAATGAGCCCTGAAGTTTGAGTGGCCTGGGAGTGAGAGAAGCCCAGAGAAGGGGCTCCTCATTCTAGGGCCCCCCAGGAAGAGGCAGGGCCTCGCCCAGGTGCCCGTATTCAAAGGCCCATTTCCATCCACCACAGCGACTTCCCAGAAGAGCGGGCAGGACTTGAAGCTGGGCAACTCCACAGCTCGCTCTGCCCCTCCTTACAGTCTGGCCCTTGAAGCCCACGCCTTGGGGCCTTGGGAGGGCAGGCCCAGCCTCTCCTGGCCTCCTGGGTGTTACCTGGTCAGGCTGTACCCGTGCTGCAGTGAGGAGAAGAGCAGGAGGGGCTGGCAGAGGGCAAACCGCTCAGGGACCCAGGACCAGATGTCTCTCATCTCCTTCACACTGACGATCTCCGAGTGGAAGTTCTCCGCGTGGACAGCCAGGTGCACAAACTGCCTAGGGAGAGTGGGGAGTGGGTCAGAGCTGGGCAGCCACCCCAGCCCTGACCACGCCCCCTAGCCCGGAGACCTGCAGAACCCCTGGTGGGAGCTAAGCTTGGAGGGAGCCTGTCACCTATTCAGGAAGGAACGGGGTGGAGCCGATCCCTGGAGCCCCATCCCCTTAAAAGAAGGGAGAGCACCCAGCCTGGGTGGAGACAAAAGCACCTTTTCTCTAAGAATGGGGACAGAGAGCAAGTCAGCTCTGGCAAAACAATGCTTTAGGGCCAGCCAAGCACCCGCAGACAGCACAATTGAGGCAGCTCAGCAGATAGACAGACAGACAGACAGAGAGACGGTGCCTGAACGTTGGCCAGGCTCAGAGGCAGCACTGCTGAAGCCAGCCCTGAGAGCCAGAGCAAGCAGCCAGGCCCTGGGAGAGCAAGGCTGGAAGGCAGAGAGAAGCCAGGTGTGGAGATGTGGTTTCCAGACCTACCTTTTAGAAAGTGAAACACTGAAAAACAGGAGGAAGCAATGGACACGGAGAAAAGGAAGAAAAATAAAACAGACATGGAGAGGTTAGTGGCAAATACTGATGCGCAGGACACACCTGCCTTTGGCCCAGGAAAAAGACCTCCCACCTATGGCATAGTCACAGTGTCCGCCCCAAGATGGTGTCAGGACACTGTGGGCCCTTCCCTGCTCCCCAGGGGGCTGTGCTCAGGGCAAGGCGGGGACACAACCAGCAGCCACAAAAATGGCCAGCAAGAGAGCCCAGAGCTGGAGGGGTGGAGCAGGGGCTGCTCTGAAATGACCCAAGGAGGCCAGCCTGGCCAAATGCCGGACCTTCTGACCTCACAGTATCCAGCTTCCACCTCAGCCATGGGCCTCATGCCTGAGGACAGGACCCTGTACCCTCTGTGTCCACAGTTGCCTTGGCAGCCTGTGGCTGTGGCCATGAAGGCTCTTTCTCCTTTTCTGGGATTTTCTATCCATGCATGCACGGCTGGCTGGCTCAGACAGACCAAGAGGCTGGCAGGACAAGCTCATGCCCCAAGCCGCCAGAATGCATTCTACCAAAACCTCGCCCTACGTGGGCCCTTCACAACCTGCCTAGGGGCCAGCGACACCCACAGCCTCAAGGGACCTGCCCACCTCTTCTGCTTGACGGTAATACCCTTCTGCTTCAGAGCTTTCTCATTGGCCATCTGCAGGAGCTGAATCTCCTTCCGAGAGAAGAGACGGATGGCAAATGCTTTCTCCAGCAGCTTCTCGGGAGACACGGTCTTGGCGATGTCTTTGACAAAGGTGCGAATATCCTGCTTCACGTTGTCTGACTCGAGCGGCTGCCCAGCTCTCACCTTGTGGAAGAACTTGAGGATTGCCAGTGCGACTCGGTACAACACCTTGTAACCTTCCACCAGGAAGACATCAAAGACGCGAGCAAAGTAGTTGAGGGGCAGCTCCCCGAACAGCCAGCGCTGCCAGTCCGCATAGACCTGCAGGACATCCTCTGACACAGCCACCATCAGCTTGTGGGCTGCCTGGCAGTACTTGTTCACCAGGTCCCCAAACGTCATGCAGGAAGACTCAAAGGCCAGGAAGCTCTGGTCGATCAGCTTCTTGCTGGGGTCGTTGCAGGCCAAGATGCGGCAGGCCTTCTCGAAGCACTCGGCCTCATCAATGCTGTAGTGGAGCAGCAGGGCCACAACGGAGGGCAGGGCGGGGCAGAAGGAAATGTCAGGGAACTGGTTGGCAATGCACAGCAGGATCTTACGCACAGCGCTCTCGCCTCGTGTGTTCAGGCAGTAACTGGGCACCTGCGTGTTGTCCACAAATTCAGGCAAGGGCAGGCTGCTGCTGCTGTGCTTGCCCACAATCTTGCTCACGATGTCGCTGTACACGCTGGCATCAGGTGTCACCGTGCGGCAGGGGATGTCCCGGATCAGGCGCTGGTACACCTTTCCCCTCAGGGCATAGCTGCGGGCCCAGTAGCCCTGGCGTGCCAGCTGCTTCAGCTCCTGCAGCTCGGTGCAGCTCAGCTCCTTGGGCCCCAGGTCCTGGATGGCAGCGTCCATTTTGTCTTTGTCCACAAAGCAGTTGTACCCCGGGGAGTCCATAGTGCAGGGCACACACCCAGCAGGACGGCCCTGGGCTGCCAGGAGGGCGCAAAGAGCAGCCAAATCCTCCAGCCCCTTCTTCGAGGCTTCTTTGCTAACCTGTTTGCACTCCCATACTCTGTAAGATTAAAAACCATGCTTAATACACATGTACGAAGGTTCCCATTTTAAAGAACATGTTTTGTTTTAACCTTTCTATAAAGTATTACAAGGCCTTCCATTTAAGATAAGTGGGTATTTTGAGAATTCACTATGAACTCTGGAATATAGCTTCTTTTCATGGGGCTTATGAAATTACTGGAATAGGTAATATGGATTCTGAGTAACAAGAGGCTAGAGATGAGTTTCCAGAAGGGCTTTGAGAGTCTGACCCTGCAGAAAACAACTCTTTGCTTGGGGTTGGGTGGCCCACCAAGTCCCCACATACCACCCTGCAGCCTGCCTGCTGGCCTTCTGAAAAGGAGCTGCTGGTCAAGAAGACCCCAGTAAGCCAAGAGACGCTGCCTTTCAGCTGGCCTTTAACCAGCTGCGTATCCTGAGAAAGACACACATCTATGTTGCCTCACTGTCCCTGGGCTGGAATCTAGAGGCCAGTTCTTAACTTTCTAGAAATACCAGCTAAGTTTCAGGCAGGCACTCCAGAGAAGAATCACTGGTGGGAGTAGATATGAGGACTGAGAAATAAATGGAAGGTGTTACAGGTTCAAAACTAGACATTTCTGGGTCCAAACAAGCCAGAAGTATTGAGGGGATTTGGTGCTCTCTCTCCATTATGGGCAACTATGGAGATTCAGGTAGACATAAAAAAAAAATGAGTAAGATATGCTATTTGAGACTCTCTAGCTGAAGTGTCACTGCATGTGGACAGCGAGGCAGAAGTCTACCATTCAGAATACCACAATTTAACATCTGTTTTTGCCAAAGGCTACTGTAGGCACAAACCACAATAGTCTGCCCGCATACCTCAGACTAACCTTTCCGCTTGGGGTGGGAAAAGTGTCTGGAGATGTCACAAGGGTTTGCTTCAGAGAGTTTTGGTAAATGACCAGATCACTCCAGTTTCTCTTGCATCTAGAACATCTGAAAATAGAAAAAGCAAATAATACCTTAAGAACATTGAGTGGAAAGAATTACAGCGTAAAATCTGTATGTGTGTGAAGACGTCTTGAGAAAGTACCTTGATACAGTATTTTTTCTTATTTCAGTAAAATACGCATAACAAAATTTACCATCTTAACAGTTTTTAAGTGCACAGTTCAGTGGCATTAAGTACACTCACATATTGTGCAGCCATCACCACTGTCCCTCTGCAGAACCTTTTTGTCTTCCCCAATTGAAACTTTGTCCCCATTAAACTCCCTCTCCCCCTCCCCCAGGCCCTGGCACCCACCCTTCTACTTTCTGTCTCCATCAATTTGACTGCTCTAAGTACTCATATTAGTGGAACCATACAATATTCGTCCTTTTCTGTCTGGCTTATTTCACTGATCATAACGTCCTCAAGGTTCATCGATGTTTATAGCATGTATCAGAATATTTTTTTTAATTTAAGACTTTATTTTTTTAGAGCAGTTTTAGGTCCACAGCAAAACTGAGAGGAAGGTACAGAGATTTCCCATATACCCCCTGCCCCTACACAAGCACAGCCTCCCATTATCAACATTTCTCACCAGAGTGGTACATTTGTTACAATCGATTTACCTACATTGACACATCATAATCACCCAAAATCTAGAGATTAATGAGAGTTCACTCCTGGTGTTGTACATTCTGTGAATTTAGACAAATGTAAAGTGACATGTATCCTCATTACAGTATCATACAGAGTATTTCCACTGCCCTAAAAATCCTCTGTGCTCCACCTATTCATCCCTGCCCCCCCATTTACTAGAATTTAATTCCTTTTTTTATTATTAATGTTAGAATTTAATTCCTTTTAATGGCTAAATAATATTCCATTGTGTGGGTAGACCACACGTTGTCTATTCACTCATCTGTCAATGGACGTTTGGGTTGTTTCCACTTTTTGGCTACTGTGTGCATCATGCTGCTGTGAACACGGCGTACAAGGGTCTGTTCAAGTCCCTGCTTCCAGTTCTTTGGGATATATATCCATTGATACTGTTCTTATAGGGGCTTCCTCATGGAAAACATCAATTAAAATAAGGTTTTGTAAGAACATCCATTTAACATGTCTCACTGGAAAAGCCTTGCCCACAATAGGACCAGGCCAGCTGCAGTGCTGGAACCTTCTTCCTTGGAAGACAAGAAACTCTAATGGCAGTTGATCCATTTGCTCTGTCCTGGGAAGGAAAGCAGTGAGGGTTCCCCCTCCCCCAGGTTCTGAAGGCCAGGCCAATAGGCCCACTCACGTCGTCCCCACAGCTACACCCAGGCTGCACTCCACCATTTTCCCCGTGTCAACTTCCTACAGAGTTTAAATCCTTCATTCTAGGCTCTGAGCCCACTAACGTCTGGAGGGACCCCAGGCCCATCCTGTCTGCATGAAAAGAACCAGCTCCTTCTCAGGGCAATAAACTTGTTTATAAACAGAAAAGGAGCTGGACACGACAGTGCCAAGCCTCACTCAGCCGGCCTCCGATTCGGGTTGAACATTAAACTGGAGACTTGAAGAACGGCTGCTGCACCTGGAGAGTTCCTGCCGAAGGCCCTTCAGGGAGCAGCAGACCCACGGCTTTGTTTCTGCAGCAAGTCACCCAGGGCCGTGCTGGATTCGGAGGGACTCCAAGACAAGGACACGGGCAGGAGACCCTGAAGGAGCCCTCTGGCCCCCCACAGGCCTCCTTCCCAAGCCCCTCCTAGAAAGGTGTTTCTAGGGCTGCAATCAAGGCTCACAGAAACCTCCTGAGGTGTCGATAAAACCAGCTTCAGGGGTTTTCTTAGGGTTTTGGTTTTTTTTAAGATTCCTTTTTTTTTTTTTTTTTTTAAGATTTTATTTTTCCTTTTTCTCCCAAAGCCCCCCGGTACATAGTTGTGTATTTTTAGTTGTAGGTCCTTCTAGTTGTGGCATGTGGGATGCCACCTCAGTATGGCTTAATGAGCCGAGGCATGTTGGTGCCCAGGATCCGAACCTGAGAAACCCTGGGCTGCCGAAGCAGAGCGCGCAAACTTAACCACTCAGCCACGGGGCCAGCCCCTCTTAGGGTTTTTTTAACATGAACGCATAATCACAAAAATGCCAAACAATACAAAATTAGAGAGTAAAACTGTAGAGTCCTGTTCAAGCTATCCCCTCAAGCCTACTCCCTCTTCTGCGGACAACAGTCACTGTCCACATTTTAGTGCGCATCCTTCAAAACCTTTTTCTTGCATTTCCGTGCACACACATTCACAACCAAGTTAGACTGTTTAAGCTGGCTGTCAGGATGGGGAAGTCAGGGGGCAGGAAACAGATCAAAAACGTGCCAACCTGCAGGCAGACCCTCCCGCTCAGAGGTAGGCGGCAGAGCTGAAGCGACACTCCCTCCCAGTGATTCACCTGCAGCTCTCAGCCGTTGGGCATCGCTGTCCACACCACCTGCCCCCAGCAGGAAACAAGGCTTCACTTGTTCCCCACAGTCCCCCAGCTCCTGACAAAGGTGCCAAGCCCGAGGAAGGCCATGCTTTCTTGTCCACACTGGGCAGCTGGGGGTAGAGAAGGGAGACAGGAGCTGACGCAGGAAATGATCGAGTCCAAAGTCAGACGGGCCTGGCTTCAAAGTCCGGCTCTGCCACTTGTTTGCCCCAACCTCAGACAAGCCAGGTCTCTTCCTGAACAGCATTAGTCCCCAAGCGACATCTGTGGGCTGAGCTCTTACTCTGGGCTCACTGACTGGGGTGTGGGTGACATGCCACGGCAGAAGGCCAGCAGGGCCCAGTCAGCAGGTGCCTTGGAAAACGACTTTCCCTTCGCCGCAGGAGGAGGGGAGAGGGAATAATTTCTCACCACAAATACTGCACTCACCTAAAAGCCAACCCCCTGCCCCGCAAGTTCACTGCAGAGGAATGGGGGTGGGGACAGGGCTGGCTCTCAGAGGTGGTACCTCCCCATCAGCTGTGGGAGGAGGCCAGCTCCAGCAGCTGGCAGCTCCGTGAATTTGGAACATAGGGAAGTACTTTGTGTCTTTCGTCCTCAGCTTTGGGCCTAGCCTGCAATTCCAGGAAAACAGGAAAAATTCCACTTAGCATCCTATTAGATTCACAAGAACTGCAGACAGGATCATTTTGGACAGCGGGGGACACCACACAGCACTCTGGAGGCTGGCAGCTACTTTAGCTAAGGTCGTCAGGGCAGACCTCTCCCAATTTGTGCTGAAGCGATGAGAGGGAAGCAGCCAAAAGGCTGAGGAAAGTCACTCCGGACAACGAGAAGAGCAAGTGCAAAGGCCATGAGGCAGGCCCGGGCTGGTGCGCTCCCAGAACAGAAGAGCGTCCAGCACGGCCAGGGCACGCAAAGGAGAGCAGTGGAGACGCCTGCAGGCCAGAGTGCGCGTGGAAGAACGGAGTTGAGATTTTATTTGAAGGGAAGGGATGTGATCCAACGGATGTGTTTAAAAGCCAACTGTTGTGAGGATTAACTGAGACTGTTTATAGAAAGCACTCAGCCCAGCCTGGCACACCAGGGCAGCTCAGGTGTCCCAGGGGCATCTTGTTGTTACTGCTCCTCAGGGTCTCCTGACCTGGCACTGGCTCAGGGATGTCTCGGGAGTGACGGTTCCAGTGGGTCAATGCCCCATCCTGCCGAGGGGCCAGAGCACGTCTCCTCCTCATGGGGGAGGTGCAGCCACAGAAGGCCATCTCCAAGGTTCTCCCACAGGCTCAAGCAGGTCCCCTGCTCTCTCTTCAGAGACAGTCCCTCCAGCAGCCTCTCTGACAGACCTGCTTCCTCTTCCTTGCTCATGCTGTAGCTTCCCCACCCCCTCAAGTCCCTTCCAGTGACCCTCATGTCATCCTTTTTCCTCACAAAGACTGTGCCTGTTTTGAGAGTTCAGGCTACCTGATGGGAAGCAAATATTTCTTTAAAAAAAAAAAAATGTAAGTGGAAATGAGTGACCTCTATTTCCCCCAAAATGTTATCTTGCTATGTCAGTGATACTTTGGTCCAGCTCTCCGTTCTGTCTTGATGACCACTGTGCCCTCTGGCCAGAGTACACTGCCCTGAGTCCGCCAAGAGCAAGTCCACTGCAGGCTCTGCTGAGACCCAATGTGCAAGGGGCACCCTTCAGCAGCTCCAGGCCCACAGTCATGGCCCCCTCCCGATGGGCCCGGGCCAAGGAAGCTTTTTCTGGGAAAGGGACTTCCTGTGACACAACACTTCGGCCAGGAACACCGCATAGGAGCTCGAATAAACCACAACTCTGTCTGCCATGGTGAAGCCCCCAGGAGTGCCCACAGGAAGAGGGAAGCAGCCAGCTGGGGGAGGAGCCCAGGCCCCCTGAATCCCCCAGCTCCACTCTATCAGGTGTGTAGCCCTCCAAGCAGATCTCTGACCAGGTAGGGGTGGGAGGAGAACATGGATATGGGAGGGAGGACAAGACCTCACTGTGGACAGTGGGACAGGCGACACCCAGGACCAAGCAGCTGGCATCTCCTATTCAAGCAGGACCACCTCCCACCCCCATCCTCAGGGACCATGGAATACAAGTTGCACAGTGGCTGGCTGCCTGGTGATTTAGCTTCACAGTCCTATTTCCTTTAATCCTGAGGACAACCCCAAGACGCGGAGACTTGCTCCACTTTACAGACGAGGAAACGGGGATACAGAAAAGTACCTGGGGGTCCCAAGCACAAGGAGAACCAACCCAGGTCTGTGAGGTTCCAGAGCGCTCATGGGGACCCCTCTCCCACTGCAGGGACACAGGCACCCAGGACGGTCAGCTCTGCCCATGCTGCCTCTTCAGCAAGTTCAGGGCTGGCTTCTCAATGCCACTACTGTCCCAAAACATCGAGTGGGGTCTGATGAGTCACAAGATCTCTGCATTTCTCATCTCTTAAGTGGGGACACGGGAACATGATTTCCTCAAAACAACTGTATTTGAAAACAAACTCACTTTCATGTGACAAAAACAGACCTGCACATTAAGCCTGGGTGATTCCATCTTAATCACCTGCCAACACTGGGTGCTGCGTCCCCAGGCCACCTCTCCCAGGTGCCCAGCACACCATCATAGCTCCTCTTGCTCCAAACTTTTATTCACTTGACAAAGTTCTATTGAGCTGACTTTTCCGTGCCAGGTCCTGGGCAGGGCACCAGGGATAATAAGAGAGTAAAAGATGGCTCTTGAGAAGGCCAATGACCACAGCACATGCGATAAGTGCCTTGAGAAGCCAGGTAGGGTGGTGACAACACATGCGCACCACAGAAGGGGCAACAGTACCCCAAGTATATCAAGATGGGGAGTTGGCCCTGTGTCGGGGTGGGGACAAGTGCATGAAGGAGGGCACAACAGGTTGGGGAGCCTCAGGCAGGCGGTGTTGTGGCCAGAGGTAGGATAAGAGGGAACCAATGGCCTTGCATGCCAGCTGCTCTAGGAGATTGGACGTTGCCCCCATGCATGAGGGAGCAGGAGGAGAGTCCAAGCAGAAAGTGACATGATCAGATCTGCATTTTAGAAACATCTTCCTGGTGGCCGAGGAAGAAGGAGGGCAGAGTCCAGAAAAGGAGGCATGAGGAGGGCTGGGCTGGCCAGGGAAGATGGAGAAGACTGGGTGGACCCAAGAGATCGCCCAGGGGGTGGATTCTAACAGACAAGGTGACCCAAAACCGGGGACAGAGAATCAAGGAACGGACAGAGAATTCTGGCCCAGGGATGGGTTCTGGTAGGGCAGAGGTGGCACTCCACTGGGCAGTTTAAAGTGCTGTTAGACATAGACCTTCAGCCTCTCAGTCAAAGCCATGGCAGCTCAGGTTGGAGGCAGAACCCGGGGCTGCCGTGCTGAGGTCCTGCCCAAATGCCCAGCCCTCAGCCCACACTGGCTCCTGGACTTCCCTGTCACCTAGCCAGCCTCACAGACAGCACCCCCTACACACACCTAAACACCACCACAGGGCCAACTAGGGCCCCATCAGGCAAGACGCAGCCCTGTGCAGAGGGAGGCTGTCGCTCACCAGGACTCTGACCCATCCCTACTGGCCTGGCCTGACCACTGCCCCCACCCTGGCTGCAGGAACAGCTCACAGTCTGAGGACCCAGGGCTCAGCCTGGCCGGGCCTTAGTCACTGTGCCACAGGACAGGGTGCTGCGCTGTTGGTGTCAGCTGTCGTGTCTCAGCGCTTCCCCTGCAGTCTGAGCAATCCTCCGTCTGCTCCCCAGGAGCGGGACCAAGAAACAAAGAGCGAAGAGGAAGGAGGCTGCGGCTCCAGCCCAACGTGATGTGGGGGAGCCTCAACACCCGCCCACGCAGTAGGAAGACCCGAGGGGGAAGGAGGACAGTGAGGTGCTCTGCTCTGGGCCTGAGGAGTTCCATGCCACAGAGAAATGCACGCTCCTGTCAGACAGTATCCCCTGGAGTGCAATTCAGAACCTTTGGGTTCTCTAGGTAGCCCCCCAACCTTGCTAAAGGCTGTTAGCACAAAAAGGAAATAGACACCATCAGTCCCCAGTGAAGTGGAGCCTGCAGACAGGTCAAGAGGCAGCAGAATGACAAGTCCCTCGACACCTACTTGGCACCAGGACACAGGCAGGTAAAGCCCCACTCCAACCCTCAGGGTGTGCAAGGTTGGGATGAGAAAGATAGCAATTACAGGACACGTTCACTGCCTGATAAGGAGATGCTCAGAGTGCAAGGAACACGGGGCATTGGCCAGGCAGGAATACGCAGCAGGACAGGGACGGCATGTGGGAGGGGAGGGTGCGCCTGGGTGGCTGAGAGTGCAGCTCAGCTTGTGGGGCATCTGGGTGGGGGCAGAGCCTCCAAGGGCACCTGGGCTGGCCAGTCAGGTAGGGCAGGTGGAGCTGTGAGGAAGACAAGATGGAGGGAGGTGGGGGGTCGGGAGATAGTTCAGAGGCCATCCACTTTGGACAACAGGAAGGGTCTGGTGTTTGAGCAGGACACATTCCAAGGCAGGTGATGACCACCTTCTCCCATCAAGTCCAAGTCAAGTTTGATTTCCTCATGAGAGGCCTAGTCCTCTCACCTACCCCCCCAAGCCCCGGCGAGAGGCCAGGGAAATGCCCAATCCCCCCCAGCAATCTGCTGGAGGCCTCAGAGGCCCAGTTTCAGGACTTTGTCTGGAACCGTGGGTGGAGGACACTCCTTGCCCCACCCCAGGCCTCAGTTGTAGGACGATTCCCAACTCTTTGCGTGACCAGTGGTGACAGTGTCACTGACTGGGATGACCACCATCACTGAGCCCCACACTCCCCTACCTTGCTGCCCAGCTTTTTACCCACTTCACCCCCACTGCTGCCTGTCTTCTCGCTCTGGAACTTGTCTGTGGGAAACAATCCCCCAATCTCCTCATCCTCTCCCTCAATGTACTTTCCTCTTCCTGGGCAGACAGCAGCAGGCTCTCCTCAGGACCCGGCCCCCCCCAGCTCTCCCTAGGACCCTGCCCCACCTCCAGGCTCTCCCCAGGTCCTGCACCCCTTCCAAGTTCTCATCAGGATCCAGCCTCCTCTCATTTCAGCTCTCAGCCTCCTTCTCTCACTGCCGTCACTGCAGGGCATTTAAGGGTAGAGTAGGCAGCCCTGGCTCGAAGCTCCCGGACTTTAGAAGCCTTTCCATCGCTACCACTGTATCTACCCCTGGTTATCCTGAGACCACTCTACCTGGAGGACGCATATCACAAATACCTCTCCTCACTCTTTCATAACCCCTTCCTGGAGCTCTTTACTCCCTGTGCCCCCCCCCCCCACCGCCATCTTCCCTCACCTACTGCACCTTCAGAGCTTTCCTTCCTTGCCCGCTCAGCCTAGACCCGTCCCACTAAGCCCCAGCTCTGGCCCCTCCTGTGCTCATGTCTTGGCCACCCAGCAAAACCCGCAGGAGAAGCCAGCCTGAAAGCACACTTCCCCACACCCGAACACCGACCGCAGAGGGAAAAAATCGTGTTGCCCTGCTCACGCCCTGGCAGCCCTTCTCAGCATGCCTTGACAGCACCCACTTCTATTCCTGGCGGCACTAGCTTACAGCTTCACACCTGCCCTCGGCCCTCACTCTCCCACTCTCCCCCAAGAACGGGGTGCCGAGCAGGAGCTTCCTCTCTTCTCTGACCATGACTTTGATCTGCACCCCCCACCCTTGGTCCTGGATCTCACCTCCTGGGGACCTCATCTCTCCTGTATTCTTTTTATTTTTTAAAGATTGGCACCTGAGCTAACATCTGTTGCCAATCTTCTTTTCTTCTTCTTCTCCCCTAAGCCCCTACGTACATAGTTGTATATTCTAGTTGTAGGTTCTTCTGGATGTGCTATGTGGGATGCCCCCTCAGCATGGCCCGATGAGCAGTGTGTTGTCTGCGCCCAGGATCCGAACCAGAGAACCCCCAGGTAGAGGAAGTGGAGCTCGAGCACCCAACCACTTGGCCACGGGGCTGGCCCCTCTCCTGTATTCTTTTTTTTTAAAGATTGTCACCTGAGCCAACAACTGCCGCCAATCTTTTTCTTCCTCTTTTTCTTTTTCTGCCTTATCTCCCCAATCTCCCCCAGCACACAGTTGCACATCTCAGCTGCAGGTCCCTCCAGCTGTGGCACGTGGGATGCCGCCCCAATGTGGCCCAACGAGCGGCACCACGTCCACGCCCAGGATCCCAACCGACGAAACACCGGGCCACCACAGTGGAGCACGCGAACCCAACCACTCGGCCACGGGGCCAGCCCCTCTCCTGTATTCTTAATGCTCCCTCTCTGCTGTTATAGACAGACCTCGAAACAGCCACCAACAGAACTCAACGCTCCACCCAGCTCTGCCTCTCTACCCTTCTTCTTTCCTTCCTAGTCAAGTTCCTGGTGAGAGCAGGCTGCACCCGCCTCCCATCCCTCCCGCCTCCACTGCCTGGCAGCCAGCTCTAACCTTTGGGCCCTTATCCCCCTGAAGCACGCGGCTGACCACTCCTCTCAGCTCTCCTCTCCCTGGGCCTCCCCTGTGTCTGTCTGTCTCTTCACCTCTCTGGCTGCTTCTGCTCCTGCCCCTCCTCCTGTCTCTTAACTGTTGCTTTTGCAGGAGTCCATCCTCTCCTCAGCCTAGGATCTTCTTGTGAACTCAAGTCCCACACCTCCACGGCTCCCCCAAGCTCTGCATACTCCCTGGGCTTCAGTGCAGCTCAGCTCTGAGTCCCAGCGTGCTCTGCCACACTCTCCACAGAAACCCTTTCCTGCCCCCAACTCTCCCTTCAGGATCTGGCCCTACCTGCCCTCTAACAGCAGCTTCAGGAGCCTTGGCCACCAGCCGCAGCCACACACACAGGGGACGTCCACGGTTGGGAAGGAGAAGAGGCAGGGCACACCTGCTCTCTTTTCTCCTCCCGGTCCAATCTGCTTCAAGCCTAAACCCAAATGCTCCCTCCTTTGCTGGCCCTTCCGACCTCCCTCCTGGGCAGGGCTGCGGGCGCCCTCGCTGCACTCCACCTCTCCTCGTCCAAATCTGCTTTAACTCTTGGCATGCCATTGTGATGACCTGCTTAGGAGCCCAGCTCTTGTACTAGACTGTGACTTCTGAGTCCAGGTGTCTCACGCCGTACCCAGTGTAGCCAGGAAGGAGGAAACAGATGGAGACTCGGAAGAATCCCAAAGCACTTGGGCCCAAGAGGAAAATTTAATCCTAAATAATAACAACAGGGAGCATTTGCCAACTTGCTCTAGGCATGTCACTGTCCCAGCAGGCATCTTCACATGGCGGGAGGCAGGCGGTGCCCTGCCTCAGCCCTGAAGCAGAGCACAGGGATTTTTCAAATATTAATGACAACTGGCATTCCACAGTGACTACCAGGCAGTCGGTTACCGGGGAACCTGATAGTGGGCACTTTGCTGGTGGCACACAATGGAGGGCACGTGCCAGGTACAAAGGGGTGTAACCATTAACAAGACATTAGTCACAGCACCACAGGCCAGTTGGCCGGCCCATCTGCCTGCCACCCAGTTGGAAGTTCAAATGCAGGTCTTACCAGAGGCGCCTGAGCCTACGGCATGGCACCCCGAGCAGGGCAGAGCCCCAGCCTTTGTTAGCCACTCAGAACAGTTCCATGCATCCCTTTCTTGGGCTGAACACTTTTCCCCCAGCCTGGTCTGGCCTCCACACAGGCAGGGTCTGGGGTTGGAATGGGGCCCTGCTCACTCAGGATCTTTATCTTCCGAGCTCAGAGAGTGCACCCAACAGCAGGTCTGGGAAAACATCCCCCAGGGCACAGGATAAATCAGCTAGCTGCACAGAAAGAGAAGCAGAGGAAGAAAACTTGGCTGTCAGCAGCGTGAGAATTCTGACTGGTCTGAATTCCAAGCAAGGTACCTGCGACAGGTGTGCCTCAGAAGGCCAGGCACATAGCAGGCTCTCAGCAGCACTTCTAGACTCGATGACAGAGCCGGCCTAGGAGGGAGCCTTGTAGGTTTAATCATTTTAATAGGCATTTGAGACACTTCCTGAATGCCTGTGTGCCAAGTGCTGGAATACAGATGCAAGGCCCAGCCCCAGCTCTCAGTGAGCTTCTGGCTGTGGGGACACAGGGGTACTGACCATGCCAACTCAGGTGCAGGTGCATGAGAGGAAAGTACAGCGTGTCTGGGCCCCCAGCCCATGAGGAAAGAGGGGACAGGAAGGTTTCCCTGAGCCAGCGCCTGCCTCAGCTGGGCCCTGAGGACAAGGAGGCCTTTGCCCAGGAAGCAGCAGAAATAGCGTGGGCATGGGACAGGGCCTCAGAGAACACAGCCACTCAGGGGTTGGCGCGCCCTCCAGCTCTTTAAGGAGGCAGGCTGGTGAACGTCATTCATGGCTCAGATTAAAAGACAGTTCCACAGTCTAGCCTTATGGGCTCCAAGCAGCCAAAAGGCCTGAGACAGAGGCCTGGGCTTCACTGGGCTGCTGAAGAAGGAGAGTGCTCCTGTGTGCTGGGAGGTTGGGAGGGGACAGCTCAGAAGGCAGGGAAAGATGCCAGAGGCAGGAGGGGATAACATATACACCTAGATCCTTCTAAGGCCCACAGGTTTACCAAGAGATGAAAGCTGGAATGACCCTGACTGGAAAAGGAATCACAGGAGATAATTAGGGAATGAGGACAAAAGGACTCAAGGAAAGGCTGAAGGGAGAGACGTGAGGGGAGCTTCTGGTGGGGCGCAGGTAATGAGCTGCATTTAGAACACTGCACAGCGGAAAGGCTTTTATTGGGAACAGAACTGCCCACTGGCAAACAACAACCCTCAATGTGTGTGGTATCCACTCAAAATTGTGTAACAATTAGGCAGACACACAGTTTCAGATTATGGGAAACAGGCCAAGCCATGCTCAGTGTGTTGTCAATCGCCCATAAAAGGAGGGCACCACTGGGTGGGATGGAGGGAGAAACCATGACTGCTCACACCTGATCCCTGCCAGCAGATCCTTGTGTAATATCCAGGGGAGACTGACAAGGCCCCATGGCCAGGCGGGGGACATAACTGCACAGGACAGAATGAGATCTTGTCTCACATGCCCCTGAGTAAGCAGGTTCCATCAGAGACAAAGATAACTGCTAAGAGCCCCCGGTGCACTTATCCAGAGGCCAGGCCAGCCCTGAGGGGCCATGTGCGTCTGTGGGCAGATAGGGGCTCCTTCTGCAGTATCAGCATTTGCTCACCCTCTGACTCGTGGCCCCTCAGTGTGGGAGAAGACTGGGGAGTGGGCACACACACTTGGCCTCTGTGTCCTCAACAGTCTTCCCAAAGTCCTGCCTGCTGCCAACGCTGATGCATCACAGAGAAACTGGGGTCCAGAAAGGAGAGTGAGGGGACCATGAAGATTCTGCAACCTTGGGTCTGTCTCTGGGTCTGAGAAGGCCTTTTTTCAGAGATCTAATTGTGAGAATACTCTGAGAGGACCAATCCTCAGTCCAGAGTGAAATGGGGTCCTTTGAGACGAATGACAATCTGGAAGTTCCCCCAAAAGGCAAATAAACACAAGACAGGAAGGCCCCTGGGATCCGTAGCGTGGTTTTGCACCTTTAGTGTCCTACATTTTGCTGTTTACTCTAACCAACAAACTGGGGTTCTGTGACAGAAATAAAAAAGCCTACCATCCTGCCCCCATGCCGCACAGAGGCCAGGGTTATCAGACTTCTGTCACCTGACTTCCTTGAAGTTTTACGGACATAAGACATTAAGTGCCTCCAGGGCTCGGTCTTCTTTTTTTCACTCTATACATCCTCCTGGGAAGGCCCAACCCGCACCTTGGCTTCAGTGTCACACAGGAAGGAGTCCCCAAAATGCTCTCCAGCCCAGAATGCTCTCCCTGGCTCCAAGCCAATAAACATCCACCTACCTCCACAAAGTCTTACCGACCCTCAGCTCAGCAAACTCAAAGTCAGCACCTGCCCCCAAACCTGCTCCCTTCCAGCACACTCTGTGTGGCATGGCGCTGCCAGCTGTCAGTCACCCAATCGTGGAGTGTTCTCTAAGTCCTCCTTTCTCCGGGACCCTTCCCATCCCTTCAGCTACCTGTCCCATGGTCTTGCTCTGCTTTCTATCCCCTGTCACTCTTCCTCAGTGCTTGGCCTTACGTCTTGTGATATGTGCTGCAGTGGTCCCTTAACCACCTCCGACTCAGTGCAGCCCTTCACCAACCCATCCCGGCCACCACTGCCCAGTGGAGAACACAATCTGATCAGTCACTCACAAACTGAAGATCTCTTGGTGGCTTCCCACCGCTCTCAGGGTAAAATTCAAACTCGGGCCTAGTACTCAAGGGCTCTCCCAATCTGCCACCAGCCTAGCTCCTTACCTTCATCTCCCTCTCTTCACCCCACTGCCCTTCTCCCAACAGCTGGTGGGTGGGTGGTAGCCAAGCCCTTGTTACTTCACACATGCTGTCCCTTTGCCCGGAAGTCTCTTTGCCTCACACGGTCTTGCCACTCCTATCCGTTCTTCAAACTTTAGCTCAAGCCCTTCTCAGAAGCCCCTCGTAAAGGCCAGCTGGATGCCACTCCTCTGTGCCCATAGCAAGCTCTGTCTGCCTCCACGGGGGTGCCTACCACAGGGCCACAGTTTGCTGGCCCGTCTCCTCGCTGCACTGGAAGCTCCTCAAGGGCAGAGACTCACTCCACTTTGTAGCCACAGACCACAGAGCGCAAGCCCTCCTCACGTGAAATAGGATTTCAACAAACTTGTGTTGAAAGAATAACGAAAACCATCAAATAATGAATTCAAGTTGATCCTTAGTAAAAAGCCTGAGGTTTTGTTTCTTTGATATTATCTTCATTTGGAAAGTGACACTTGAAACAGCCACTGAAATTGCTGCTTCCAGTTGAAAAGGGCTTTTTTTATTCCACGTACAGAGTTGTCATAACAGAAAAGGTATGCTCAAACAGGTAAAACATTGAACAGGGTAAATGTTAAGTGCTTTTTAATAACCTGATTCATTGTCCTTATGTATTTTAAACCAAAAGCAAACACTTAAATATGTCTTCTGAGGTTGGCTCAGACCATAATGAGAATTAGGAGCAATGCTGCATGCCCAAGGTCACTTGGCCTGCTGGACAGTCCTGGCAGGTGTGGTCAGTGAGAACTAGCGAGGCCCACCTGCAGGCGAACTTGCAGATCCAGGGGGTGAATTTTATTATTGTTATGAAAAGCCTGCCTAGATTACTAGATTACTTCTACATTCCCCGAAGGTCACCCTTAACCCAGATGAAAACCACTGCACTAGTTTTAGCACTTTGGTTCACTTTAACCACCATTCAGAGAGAACTCCTGGCCCACTCCATGCCCAGCAACGGGCGAACAAAGATGAATTCGACATGGCTCCAGCCCTGTTCACAGGGAGAGACGAGCTTCTAAACAGAGCACTCCCTAGATAAGTGATAAGCCTTCACATAAACGCTTTATCTGAGAGCTGAGAAGATTAAATGAGGACCAACCTTCAGAAGAAAAGGAAGCACACGGGGGTCATACCACCTGCTAGGAATGGTAACAGTAAAACCTTTGTGCGAGTTGTTGATCTTTTCTTAGCTGGGTTTGTTTCTCTCACCACACTTGTCTTCAAGACCATTAAGCAAACATTCGCAGGTGCCTACACTATGCCTGGGGATAGAAAGTAAAGATGGAGCCCTCACCCTCAAGTGGAGGAAACAGCTACGTCTGCAGAAATTGCCTAGAAGTCCCGGCTGACTCCAAGCAAACATACAGCAAAATATGGAAAACCAACTTCGAATGCTTCTACTGGCCCTGGAAAGGCAGACAGACTCCTGCCTAGGAATAAGCAGCTGAGGAAAGACCAGAACACCAGCATCATACGCACAGCCACAAAGGCCACCAGGCCTGTGCCTCCCAGGCATAGAGCTGACTAACAGTCAGCCTGGGCCTCTGCACAGCCCAGTGGTCCTCAGACAACCTTTGACCTTTAATGTCAGCCCAGCAAGTAGTAATCCAGGAGGCCCACAGCACAGCTGTTTCCATACTGAGGTCACCAATGAAAACCTGTGGCCAGGCCACCAGCACCCCTGCCCAGAAAGGACGGTGACCAGGTGCAGCCCATCCCTGACCTCCAGCTGCGCCTACTCGAGGTTCAGACAGCCAGGGGCCCTATGCAAATGCTTCCGTCTCCCGGCCCGGCCTGGAGGACAGTCGCCACCTGGCACAGCGGCCAGGCCAAGGGGGCGCCAGCCAGTGGGCTCGGAGGCTGGCAGACACCTGGGCAGCAGGTGGGCAGGCGCGTCGTCGCGGGGCGAGCGCAGGGCTAGGTGCGGGGGGGGGGTTGCAGGTCTTCGAGGGCAGAACGGTATCAGAGAATCTCGCAATCCCGAGTGCAGAAGAGGATTTCCTACCCCGCAGAGACGGAAAGTGCCCCAAGGAAGGAGTGACACAGAGACAGCTCCTTCCGACGCCGCCTCGCCCTGCGCCGCCGGAGGGCGCGCGGACAGCGGCTGCTGGGGGCGCCGGCTCTGCCCCCGGGCTGGGTGTCTGGCGGGGCCGAGGTCGGCTTCGGTCGGCGGGGCCGCGCCGGGGGCGGCGGGCAGTGCCGGGCGGGTGGCCACGGACCCCGGGCGCGCGGACCCCCGACACCCGACCCACGCCGCGGCGGCCCCCGCACCCAGCCTGGGACCGAGGCCCCGAGCCCGGCCCCGCGCCCCCCCTCAGCACGCCCCCGCCGCAGTGACAGCCGGCGACCCGGCCCCGCAGCCCCCGCAGCCCCGAAGCCCCAGCGCCAGGCGGTCACGCCCCCACCTCCACCCGCCGGGCCGGCCGCGCACCCACCTCCGCCCGCTGCGCCGCTGTCTCCTCAGCTCGCCGCGGGTCTGAGCGCGGGCCCTTCTGCGCACGCGTGCACGCGGCCCCGCCCCCGCCGAGCACGCGCTGCCGCTGCCCACCCCGGGCGCCCGCGGGTCTCCGCCGCAGCGGGTTCTGGGCATGCGCGCTGACGCCCCGCCGCGAGGCAGCGGGAGCCTGCGCCGGTCCGGGACAGGTCCCGGCGCGGAGGGGCCGGGGCTCGCGCGCGGCCCTGTTGGGCGGGAGCTGAGCGGACAGGGGGATGCGAGGCCCCGCCGAGCGCCCGGCCGGGAGCATCTGGAGCTGGGAAGGCTGCCCGCCGGAGTCGCCGCCGCCCCGCCGGGTCACGCGTAGGCCTGGGAACGCGCGTTCGCGTGGGCACGACGTCGGTTCCGAGCGGGCGGAGAAGGGGCACCGGGGGTCCTCGGGTCAGGACCAGAGCGGAGAAGCCCTGAGGCCGAGACAGCCGGACGGAGACAAGAGACAGGGACACAGCAGGCCAAGAAAAAGGCCAAACACAGGCAGAGCCGCAGCGAGGACAGGGACACGGACGCCGAACCGGCAGACAGGGCAGGCAGAGGTGACAGGCGGGACTGACGGGGTTCCAGAGGTCGCCGTCCTTGCTGGGAGAGGAGTCACAGCGCCCTCTGCGGGTCCTGGCGGGGGGCGGGGGAGCCAGTGTCACCGAGCCCTATGGGGGTCCACAGCTGTCTGTAGTGGCCACAGTGCCTCTTGGGGAGTCAGAGCGCTCTCTGGCGAGTCAGAGTCCCTGGGGGTGGGGGAGTCACAGGGGCCCTTAGGGTGTTCTCAGATTTCTGATGGGTCCTGGCGTCACAAGACGGTTCATAACTGTTGGGGGAGGGGATCACCATGCCTTTTAGGAAGGTGAGAACACTGAGATCACAACATCACGGGGCGGGGGGGTCACAGCGACCCACGGGGTGTTCACAGAGCCCCGAAGTGTTCGGCCCCACAAGTGAGTTCACAGCCTTTCCGGGGTATCACGGTGTCCCTTGGACGGGGCAGACAGTGCGAGGGTGGGGGAACCGAGTCTTCTGGCATGACAACTGCTCAAGGGAGCCTCGAAGCAGCCCTGTGGGGATATCACATCCTTCTCTGTCGGGGCGGGGTGTCGCTGCGTCCGTCACACCCCATCTGGGCACAGGCGCCAGGCACCAAGGGAGGCGCCCGGCAGGGTCGGGGCGGGGGCCCAGATGGCAACACGCGCGACGCGAGCAAAGACTCCTCGGCAGGCGAATGCACTGGATGAACGTGCGCCTTGATGTGGGAGCAGCGCCCCGCCCGGACCCCGCCCGGACCCCGCCCGGCCTACGAGCTCATGCCGCCCCGCAGCGCCCCCGCCGCTCGCGCCGCTGCAGCCTCCGAAGACGCCGCGTCCACGCGTGCCGCCATGGCAGCACGAGGCTCCCGCGGGCGGCGCTGAGCCCGGGCCCCCGGCCCCCAGGGTCCCCTGCCGCTGCCCCCGGCCCGCCCCCCAGCAGCAGGTAGCGGTGTCCCGGCAGTAGGCGCGGGCAGCCGCAGGCCGCGTCCCTCGCCGGCACCCACAGAGCGCTGCTCCCGCGCCGCGCGCGCTCCTCGCCGCTCCGGAACACGGCGAGCACGGCCACCGAGAAGCGCGTCCACGAGCCGCGCGCCTCGCCGCGCGCGCCCACCGCCACCTGCACAGCTGTGGGAAGAGCGAGAGGGGGCGTGGTCAGGAGGGGCGTGGCCGGGAGGAGACGGGTCGCGCCGAGGAGCAGAGGGCCCCGCAGTGGTGGGTGGAGTGCAGAGAAGGGACACAGAGAGGACATCCACCCAAGAGGGGGGGCACAGAGAGGCTACCAGGGGCTGACGGGGAGGGCCCAGCGACAGCGGCGGTCCTGAGGGATGGGGGATGGCCTTGGGGACCAGCAAGGGTCAGGGTATCCAAAAGACAAGCGGAAAGGGCAAAGTGAGAAGGTGGGAGCAGGAGGCCTGAGGGCGGCCTACCGTAGTCCTTCCTGCAGAACTTCTTCAGGCTGATGCGGTAGCTGCCTCGGGCGGGTTTGCAGTGCAAGTCGCAGTCTGTGGGGGCAGGGTGGGAGGCTGACACAGACCCCACCTCCTTCCCCTGCCCGCCCCTCCTTGCCTCCGCGGACATGCCAGTCTGGGACTGTTCTGTGTCCACTCACTCTGGGGCTCCACAGGGTTGCTCTCCTCAGTGGGTCCAGGGACAGGGGTCTCTGCAGAGAAGGTGGGAGAATGGCCTGCATTTGAGGGGAACAGAGGGGTCTGCAGGGCTCAGGGGACAGTAGGCAGCCGCAGAGAGCTAGGGTGGCCTCGGCTGAGGCGGCTTAAGCAGGGCAGGGTCACTCACTAACGCAGGGTGCCACCGGAGAGCGGCTCTGCTGGAAGCCAGGGGCGCAGCGGTTGCAGGTGAGGCCGGTGACACCATCCTTGCAGGGACACTGGCCTGTTGTCTGGTTGCAGGTTTTGCCAGCGGCACCAACAGGGTGACAGTCACAGGCTGAGGACAGAGGTGAGATGGTCAGAAGCCCATCTGGGGATGTGGGAAACTGGAAGGGTGTGCAGGTGGCTGGTGGCAGGCTCACCCCTGCAAGCACGGCGGTCACTCAGGGCACGGCCAGGGTCTCGATAGAAGCCCTCTCGGCAGTAATGGCAGTGGCGGCCGGCGGTATTGTGCCGGCAGTTGAGGCAGACACCGCCACTGCGGCGGCCAGACAGTCGGTACAGCTCCATGTTGAAGCGGCAGCGGCGGGCATGGCCATTGCAGGAGCAAGCTGCAGGGAGGGATGGGTCAGGGGCAGGCTGGCCAGGTCCAAGATCCCCAGGCCACCCTCCAGGCCTCACCAAGGCAGGCGTGGGCTTCCTGAGCCGTGGCTCTCTGCCATGGCCTGTCACAGTAGAAGGGCTTGCAGCGGCCGCAGTCAGGGCCCTCGGTTCCATGTCGGCAGTCGCAGATCAGGTGACCCTGGGTGTCCAGCAGGCACCTGGAGGCATGCCCATTGCACTTGCAGCGCCCGCCCACCTGGAGCTCAGTGGCTGAGTAAGAGTAAGGGACCATGGTCTCAGAGTCCCTGGTGTCCCCCAGCATGGCAGGCCTTGTGAGCACTACTCGAATGTCTGTGGCGGTCACCCAGTCTTGGAGCACTGGGCTGCTGTCCAGATCCAGGCCTGGCGGGCTGCCATCCTGCACACTGAAGGCCAGAAGGCCACCACCATCAGGCTGGGCCTGGGGCTCAGGGAAGCAAAGAGCTTCAGGCCCGGGGCCAGCTGGGCCATCGGCAGGGGCAGGCAGGCGGCCATAGTCCAGGCCACAGTGGGAGGAAAAGAAGCCCAGCGGGGCCCAGCTGCGCCCATGATCCTGTGACTTGAGCAGGGCCACCGAGGCAGGGGGTGCTGAGCAGAAGCGCAAGCTCACGAACACCAGCTCAAAAGCCTTGCCCAGGGGCACTGTGAGGGTCACGTTGAGGGGCGCCTTCCTCAGCGAGTCGGAACGCCAGCACACAGGGTTTGCGGTGCTCCCTGCGGAGGTCAGGAGGGCAGCAGGGTGTGCCCGCCGCGGATCCGAGGCGTCGCAGACCCGCGTGGCCGGCCGCCCGCATGTGCTGGACGCCAGTACCTCGCGCCCCAAGGCCGCGTTCACCAGGCCGGGCACGCAGCTCCGGGGCGCGCCTCCCTGGTCATGGCAGGGGTCGGCGGGCGCTGGCGGCCCCGGGCTCAGCGCGGCCGAGAGCGTGCCTGCGGTCAGCAGGAGCCCCCAGGGCAAGCTGGGCATGGCCGGAGTCGCCGTGGGTCAGCCAGCCGGCCGGGGCCCCACGCCGCCGCCCTCGGGGAAAGAGAGCCCGGGTCCGAGGCTCTGCCCGCCAGCCCGTAACACCGAGCAACCAGAGCCCCCGGGCGGCCCCAGCCGGGGCCCAGAGGTGGGAGCAGCCGCGGGCACGCCCCGGGCCGAGCGCAGCAACGGAGATGTTGCCGCGTCCTGTCGCTGGGCCTGGAGCGATGACAGGCGTCGCCCCAGCTCCAGGCGCCTCCGCCCGCGGAGGCCCCACCCGCCACCCGCCGCTCCCACTCACCCACCGAGGGCCGGGTCGAGCAGGTCTCCCGGCCTCCCGGGAAGGGCCGAGGGCGGGCGGGGCCTGGGGCGCCGGGGCCGCCGCCTCCTCCCAGCTGCAGCGAGGGCGGGCGAACTGTGCCAGGAGGGGGTGGGGGGCGCAGCAGGCGCAAGCCTGGGCCCAGCCGGGGGCGGGGCTGCTCGGGCCGGGAAGAAGGGAGGGGAGGGGAGGGGGCCTCGTCGGCAGAGCCAGAATCAGAAGCAGATTCAGACACTGGCTGGGCCAGCGGGGGAGGGGGCTGGGAGGCCCGGGAGCCGGGGGAGGGGCCGTGGAGCCAGGAATGCGCTGGCAGGAGGGGTCTGGAGGGGGCGGCTCAGCCACGCAGCCCGTGGGGGACCACCCAGCAGGGTCCCCGGCCGGCAGCCAGGCCTTGACTGCTTCTGGGGCTGTTCCACGTGCTGGGCAGGGGTCTGGCCACCTCCTCCCTCAGGCCTATTAGGCAAGCTGCACCCTGGATCTCAGCGCTGGAACCCAGGCGCTCCCCTGAGTTCCTACAGGGCACACTCAGGGCAGGGGGAGCCAAGCAGGGCTGGTGGTTGTGGGGTACCCCAAACGCAGTGGTCTGTTCTAGTAGAAAGAACCCAGGATTGGGACCAGGTCTGATTTTTGAATCCAAGCTGCTCCAATTTCCAGCTGTGTGGTTCAGATTCCTTAACCTGCCAGAGCCTCAGTTTCTTTATTGGCCAGATGCCTGTTATTCAACTTTGATAAGTTGTTGGGGGGATTTGATGAGCTGCATAGGTATTGGATGTAGCCAGGGGCTCAACAGACTTGAGTCCCTCCTGCCCTGTGTTCAAGAAGGACTCCCCGTAGCCCCCCATTGGGGACTGGCCTGAGCTCACCTAAGGGTTGAGGCCAAACTCTTGTCCCAAAGCATCCCTGGGTCTCTGAGTGCAGTTGCATCACTGTGATGGTCCTGCTCTTCCAGAACTGGCAGGGAGGAAGTGGAAGCTGTGCATATATGTGGGAGAGGTGAGTGGGTGGGTATAGCCCACTAGCTGTTAGGATCTCTTGGGTTCAGGGGCTTGGTCAGCTGTTGAAGACCTCTGGGGAATGATAGGGAATGGGGTTTGATCCATGGGGACGGCCTGGTTTCAGATGGCTCAGTGTCAGAACCCCTGAGCCTGGCTCACATACCAGCAGATTTGGGTAGGGAAATAGACAGAAGCCCAGCTGGGGAGCCTGGGCACCACCTGGGGATGAGGAAGCTACAGCTGAGAGTGGTTCCAGCCAAGAGGGGCCAGGAATCACTCTGGACAGAGACTACTTCCCCACCACCTTTAGGTCCTTGATGGGGCAGGCCAAGCCTCCTAGGAAGGGTTTTCCCCACACAGAGAGTGCAGGGAACTCGGGCATACAACCCATGTAAGAGCAGCTCTGAGGTCTGAAGTTTCAAAACGGAGGCTGACCCCAGGCCCAGCCCTGCAGCCGGTGAGGGACACCACGTGGTGTGTCTGTGTAGGCGGAGCTGCCACCCTCGGCTGAGGCACTGCAAGGACCAAGAAGAGGTTAGAGAGGGGCAGAATCCTTGTGCCATTTAGGAGAGAAGGTGCCTCCCAGGGGAAAACAGAAGGAGAAGAGGAGGGAGCAGGAGGACTGCTTGACCTCAGAGGAGCAGCAGGAAGGAAGACAGGGTGATGACACCCTCTGAGCCTCCTTTCCCAAGCCTGATGGGCACAAATGCAGGGGTGAGCGATGGAGGGACTGATGGGATGATGGGAGACTTTGAAAGGACTGAGCCAGGAGGACCAGAAGGGCTGCTGGCCTCTCCCTTCACCTTTGGCAGCAGCAGGAAGGCTGTGGGTACCCCTGCCCCACAGATCAGGTGCCATGGGGCCCCATATCTCAACTTTCCAATAAAGAGAACAGAACGTGTCCCTTATAACAAACAGCCGTGCATGAGTGAGGCCATTGGCAAGGTGCATGTTCTGCTCTGGGATGGGTCAAGTTCAGAAACAGCACCTTCCCAACCACCCTCTTCAAGGTTCTTCTGGTCGTCGGCCTCAAACTCGGCCTGGGATGAGAGGAGCCCTGGTGGGAGGATGGGGGCTGTGACAGATCCTTCTGGGACTATTAGAAGCAAGAAGGTGACCCACTGGCCACAGTGGGGATAAATGCCCAGGCCCAACACAGGGGTTCCACAGGGCCTGAGACAAGCGTCCAGGGAAACCCTGGCTGTCTGAACTTCAGGACTCCTGCCAGGAGGGAGGGAAGCGGGAGCAGTCTCTGCCCCCCTTGTCAGCTTTGCGGGCTTTGTCTGCAGCCTTGCCTCCTCGGGAGTTGGGGCTAGGGTCTGCAGAACATCTGGTGGCTTCTGGTGTGGGTGGAAGGAGGCCTCCGGGGCTCAGCCTGCTGCAAGTGTTCACTGAGGTCAGCAGGCAGGGAGCCCAGGTCCTGGCGCTCATTGCACCACCAGTTAGCTCCCCAGGGAGGAGGCTGCAGGTCTCTTCCCTGGAATGGCCTTCTGCACACATTCTCTTCTGGGCCCCAAGGCAGCTCTGGCAGATGGTGTGCTGGGTGTTAGGAAGGGCCTTCCTCCCAGCCCCCAGTCCAGGCTCATTGCTCCTTGTGGACTCATCACCTGGCCCCAGCCAGACTAGGGCCTCTCACACTTCCCATCTCTCTGCTGGCCCTGCCCCTCCTGGCACCTTAGAAGAGGCTCCGCGTCGCCGGCCCTACCTGCAACTCCTGATCCCCCACCCCCACTTAGAGTGACAGCCGCTAGCTTTAGGGCATGCAGGGAACCTATCTGGGGGAGAAAGGACAGAGGGGGCCTGACAGTTCCAGGCTTCAGAGAGCTGGGGTCTTTCCCTTAAAAGGCTGACTGATCAAATACTCCCGGCCTAGCTAGCCCAGGACCTACTGTCCCCGACAGATGCTTGCAAGCCACCACTTGTTCACGGATCGCACATTTATTGAGCGCCTATTATGCCTCGTGGGGATTCCAACCCAGCGGGAAAGATGGACGAGTTGGGGAGAGGGACAAAGCAGGCTGAGCCTCGCCCAGGAGGGTGGCCACGCCGAGTTCGCGGCCCCTCGCCGCCCTGCACAGCCGGCAGGGCCTCGGTGCCGCGCAGACTCCCGCCCGCCCCGCGCTCAGCCAGGCCCGCTCTGCAGTCGCGACCAGCTCTGCGCGCCAAGCGAAACGCTGAAAAGCAACGTAGGGCGGAGAGAGGTGAGAGGAGAGCCAAGTCGGGGGAGGGGAGGGAAATGACTCGTAGCCCTCTCCACCCGGGTTTCCTGAGGGTTAGGAAAGGAACGGTTTGGGGAAGGAATCTGGGGAGGGGGCTTCCGCGACCCGCGCGCCGCACTGCGCTCGCCGGCCTGGGTGAGGTCCGTAGGGAGGAGGCGCCAGGCTCGCCGTGACCTCGCTGGGGAGGGGGCCTCGCGTGCCGGCTCAGGGCGTCCCCAGCTCGCGCCGCCCCGCGCGCGCGGCCCTCCGCCGCCGCCGCCGAGCGCGCCAGCACAAAAAGGCTGCGGCCAGGAGCCCGAGGCCCGCGCCGAGCACGGCCAGCGCCGAGCCCTGGGCCAGGTCCAGGCGGGGTCCGCGCAGCGAGAAGGTGATGGCCGTGGCGGCAGCGCCGGCCAGCAGGGCGACGACGCCGAACGGCAGGACGCAGCGCGGCCACGAGCCCCCCGCACCGCCGGTGGCCAAGAGCAGGGCGCGCAGGGCCCCAGGAGGCTCGGGGGGCGCAGGGGACTCGGCAGGCGCCGCGGGCGGGGGCTCAGGCGCGCTCATGTCGCGCTCGGGGTGGGTGTGGGGCACCCGCGCAGCTCCAACTCCAGTCCTCGCCCGCCACGCCAGAGCGGATTGGCGGGGATGCAGTGACGCCACCGGGAACGCCAGGGAGAGGAGTTTGCCGTCACCACCTCCTGGTTTGGCGCGGAATCGGGGGAGGTGGGCGCTAATCCTGAGGGGTTCTCCCTTTCCTGCTGTGGGCGGGTGTTTTGGGGCCTACCCAGAACTCCCCCATCACGCTATCCGTGGCACCTCCCTGCCCAAGGCCCAGGGGTCCACAGCGGTCCGCAGGACATCACCAGTGCCCAGGACTGGCCCCGAATAGGTGGGTCACTGAGTCAATAACCTTTGGGTGCCCATCTGGGCCTCCCTAGGGATCAAGGTGGACAGCACCCCTGCTCTTGTGGGGCAAAGATCCAGTAGCGAAGGTGTACAATAAACCAAGTGAACCGGTGGATGAAATAATTCTGGAGACCACCTGCTATGAAAATGGAACCTGGGCTTCAGCAGGATGTTGGTGGGATTCACCCTGGGGATTAAGGGCTCCTTGAGACCTGAGCACCTGAGTACAAGGTCTGGAGGCAGCAGTGAGTGGCCAGGAGGGGGGTGGTTTTCGCCCAGGCTCCCCCTTTCCTATGGTTCCTGCCCTGGGCAGTGGATGGAGCTGTTTCACTCCCTGGAGGTCCCTCAGTGCAAGCAGGACCCTGGTTTTTCATGTCCTATTTTCGTCTCTCATCTGGTCCCTAGCAGCCCTCAAGACCCAGGACTCCATGTCCAAGGGTTCTAGCCAGCTGGACTGTGGAGCCCTTTATAAGTATAGTCTCCTGCCAGGGGCCTGGAGCCACCCTCAACATCGGCCAGTTCACCCTCATACCTGCAACACTTCACTTGGCCCTCAGCCTGGGCTTCTCCAGAAGCTACCTGCCTCCTGTGCCTGAGTCCCCTGCGGCAGAGGCTGGTGTTATTTCCTGTCCACACAAAGGCCAGTGCCCCAGGTCTGAGGATTGTGCTTGGTCCACATGGATGTTCAGGAAAGGTTCACTTAAAGAATGCCATAGCCAGGGCTGGCCCGGTGGCCGAGTGGCTAGGTTCGCACGCTCTGCTTTGGCAGCCCAGGGTTTTGCCAGTTCGGATCCTGGGTGCAGACATGGTACCGCTCATCAGGCCATGCTGAGGTGGCATCCCACACAGCACAACCAGAAGGACCTACAACTAGAATATACAACTATGTACTGGGGGGCTTTGAGCAGAAGAAAAGAGGAAAAAAAAGATTGGCAACAGATGTTACCTCTGCCAATTTTTAAAAGAAAACAAAAACAATGAATGCCATAGCCTCCCAGCCTTCACCAGGGAGCAGCACAGCCCCCTACCCCACCCCCAGCCTCCTGGGGCCCTGCATGCACTGCTCTTGGCCACTGGTGACACACGGGGCTTGTGGCCACACTACACCCTGCCATTTGGCATAATTGTCCTGATGGCCAGCGCCACCACCATGGCCACCACCTTCTCACTGCGTGGACCCTGCCTGGACCTGGCCCAGCACGCGCCGCTGGTCGTGTTCAGCATGGGGCTTGAGCTCAGCATCTTCACACGTCTCATTCATTTTCACTCCAGCCCCAGGGGTAACAACCACTACACCCAGTATGACAGTAGGGACAACACTGGGAATTGAGGCTCAGAGCCCTCAAGAATCTTTCTCAAAGTCCCACAGCAGCAAACGGGTCACAGTGTAAACCCAAATCTGTGACTGTTGTAAACCCAGAGGCCAGGACCTTGACCTCTACATTTTCTTGCCTTCCATGAAGCAACTGATTCTCCTTCAGCAGCGGAGGGAGGAGTCTCGGAGGAGGTGACAGTGGAGCAGGTAAGGGGTGATGGGTCTGTTCCCTGGCAGCAGCTCAGATGAGGGGCCCACAGTGGCCAGAGCAATGACCCAGGAGAAGTTGGTGGGCATGGGTGACAGGAGAGATGTGGTATAGCTTAAATATGTATTACTTTCTAAAATAGTTTTAATGTCACACGAGCGGCTTTTAAATCTAAAGCGAGAAAAAAAAAGGTTGCTAAGAAATACCCGCCTTGGGCCTCTGGTCTCCTGGAGCCTGTGGAAGGCCAGGCTGAGCCAAGCCTTGCCCAGCAGGTTTAACAGCTGTCAGAAGGGCCTTAGGTTCCTCAGGAAGAGCCAGGGAGCCATCCCCATCCCACCTCGGAAACATGGCTTCCCAGGGTACAGGCATCTCTGGTCCCACAGCCCCACTGAAAATTTCCTCAATCCACATGTACTTAAACCTGACCAGGGAGGGTGGGGCTCTCCCCAACGGCTTGCTCTCACCCCAGGGTCCTGAGGCCTGGGAGTAGGGCTGGGGGGGGCTGGCCATGGGAGGGCTCAGTCAGCAGGTTCATCTCGCAAGATGGTGAGGAAGTGCTCACCTCCCTCGCAGAGCAGGCTGTGCACAGCCCGGCACAGCGCCAGCCAGGGTGGCCCCAGAGGCTCCTGTGTGCTCACCAGGGGGAGGAGTTCAGCCATCAGGACCTGGGGGCATGGTGCAGGGTGAAGGTTTCAGGGGGCCCAGTCCTGGGTGGCTGGCCCAGGGACCCCACAGGGAGGGTGGGGCAATTCCAGGGCAGCTTCAAGGCTCCATATTCCAGCCCCTGTCTCCTCCCAAAGCTCCATGCTCTCTCCTGCTGCCCCTTGCTGGTGTTGTCTCCAGCACATGCACAAGCCCAGGGGCTCCCACCCTCCCGGTAGGTCCTAGGGGAAAGTGCGCAGACCGACTCTTGAGGCTACGCCCTCATGAGACTCCATACCCGGAGTCCTCCCCACAGCACCCAGTCACCCAATCCCCACTGCCACTCTGGAAGTACCTTTTCCAGGTGGATCTGCTCGTCCAGCATGGCTACCCGCAGCCTGAGGGACGCCAGGGTCTGCAGCTCCTGGGTGCTGGAGTAAAGAAGCAACTGGGGGCTCCAGATGGAGTCTGCTCCTCCTCCACAGGAAGATGGGGCACTGGGGAGTCTCCCCTCAGGCCATGGCGCCAGCTGGTGTTCCATCACAGCTGTGAGGACAGGGGGATGTGGCTTCATGAGGTGGGGGTCAGGCACCTCCTCCTCACTTGCCTTCACGAGGGTGTAAACTCTGTCTTTGTCTCCTAGATAAAACCCTATTGTCCAAAAACAACCATCTCTTACAATACCAAGAGAGTCTCTGCCAGTACCTGTCTGATTCTCACATGCCACTTTTTCAACAACTGGATAAATAAGCAATCTACTCAGTGACAGGGTTCTGTATGTCAGCAGAGGGAATGGAGTCGGAGAGCTGTCTCAGCTGGTCCCACAAGGGCAGCTGGTAAGAACTCAGGATGAAGTGGGGTGACGTGGGGAAGGGTCTGACTGCCTCTGCTCTGGAGCTGCTGTTAAAGTCCCAACACTGCCGCATGGCTAGAGGACCTTGACCCCCGACTGGACTTCAGCACAGGTGTGGGTGTGCACAGGGTTGGGGTCTCACCTGCACGCAGTTCCTGTAGCCTGTGGAGACACTGCCCTGCAATGGCCTGCAGCCCCTCCAGGGTGAGCAGGCAGTGGTACTCCTGCATCCAGTCCACTGGGTCTGTGCAAGAGTCAGAGAGTACAGGCCGGGTGCATGCCGGTCCTGGTGCCCTCCCTGAGCCCAGCCCTTCCCATCCCGACTCGAGACCAGCATCAGGGCCCACTCACCTGCTGTGAGCTCTTCCCCCATTCGCTGCCTCAGCAGTGAGCAGGCCTTCCGCAGGCGCCCCACCTCTGCCTCCACCTCGGCAGCACAGAGCCTGGAGCTGGGCCAGCCTGACTGGACACAGGTCAGGAAAACTCCCCTGTAGCCAGGCCCTCCCCGCCCCCACAAAGGACAGGGTCCAGGAGTTTCTCCTCAGACTCACCAGGTTTAGAGCCAGAACCTCCCCCTACACTCCCTCCCCCAGGCTCCCTCAAGCCCAGCAAGGATTTGGCCACCTGCATTTTCCGGAGGAACTGCGTCTTGGCGGTGGTAGTGGCATCCATGGAGTCACTGGTCTCTGTAGAGCTGAGTTGGGCCCACAGGCTGGGATGCACAGACGGGTACCCCGGGAACCAGAGAGGGACACGGTTATTCCGCCAGCTGGACTGGGCCTCTGGAGGTAGGCAAGGGCCAGCCAGGGTAGGGGTCCCAGCCTGGGGTGTGTGGCTCTACTGAATGCCAGGAGGGGGCCTGCAGGCCTCCTGGGGAAGCGAGAGGACACTGACCATGAAAAGGGGACAGAGCTGATCCACTCTGGGGAATATCAGGAGAAAATTCAAGGAAGCAAAGGAGAGGGGTGGGTAGTGACTGGTAACTGGGACAACTGGTAAGAGCTCTGGGTGCTGGCTTGAAAGGCACCACCTCATTTAACCCTCAAAACACCTCTGCGAAGCTGGTACCATAATTTTCACCTCCACAGGGAAGAAAATTTGGGACTTGGAGACACCAAGTGAGACACCAAGTGCCTTGCTCAAGGTCTTGCAGCTCATGAGTAGCTAAGCCAGGGGACTCAAAGCCCACTGAGTCTAAGGTGCCTATGACAGTGCTAGCTGGACAGACTTTTAATGTGGAGAGTATCCGCACCCGGTAAAGAAAGCAGAGGGACCTGATGGACACCTTACCAACATGGCCCCAGCTGCTCTCCACATTCCCCTGGTCTCCCCTCGCCCCCACCCAGCTGCAAGATTCAGCCTCACCGGGAATTCTGGGAAGCCGCCTTCCTGAAGGCCATGGGCAGCCGCAGCAGAATCCTGCAAGGGAAGCTGGTACTCAGAGCAGCCTCGCCTCACTTAGGGGCTGCAGGACCCGCTGCCTGCTCAGAACCCAATCAGGGAGGAGGCTTACCCCCCCCCCCCAAACCCCGGACGGGGCTTCCAGAGTGACCATGGGAGTCAGCCCAGGCTAGGTCTGCCATGGCTGAGTGAGGAGAGGGCACCACGACCAGAGCCCAGTCCCTCAGGGCCCAGCTGGAGCCTCCAGGCTGGCTGGATACAAGGATAGGGCACTGGACAGTCAGGGAGGAAAGTGGGACAGGCACTAGCACATCAGACCCAGCACCTTCACAGTCAGCTCTTCCACTCTGCCAGCTTCTGGACATGGGCCTCATGAGGTGGCACCAGGGGATCCCCTGGCCCACATCCAGCTCAACACCCTGCCCTCCCTGTCACCCCAAATCCCAGACTCCTGCTGCTGGCTAGGGTCTTAGCAGGTAGAGAGAGCAGTTCCTGCAGTAAGGGTCTGGGAAACCTACCCCTTCTGCTTGAGTGTGAAAGCTTCTGGGGCCTGAGGAGCAGCTGATGGGGCTATTTGTTGGTCCCTGAGGCCTGGTTCAGGCTTGGCAGCTTGAGCCCCTCTCGCCTTACAGGTCTGATCCCCCACTGACAGAAGCCTGAGCTCAGGGAGGCCCTTGGCAGGCACAGTGGTCTGGCGAACGCCCCTGGGGGGTTTTGTCTCTGATGCTCGGCGGCCAGCCTGGCCTGAGGCCCGGGGTGGGACAGAGGCTGTGGTGGCAGGAGAGACAATGGACCGAGACTTCCGGCTGGGGGCCTCGTCTCTTCCTCCAGCCTTAGAGAGGCCTTTTCGCACTCGTATAGCCTTCTCCAGTGCCTGGGTCAGAAGCTCCAGCTCCTTGAGGTCTTGGGGGCTGGGTGTGCGTGCTGCAAAAGCCAAGAGTCATGGAGTGGGCCTCACCACTATCCCCAAGAGGAGTCCCTCTCCACTGCACGCCAGAAGACAGGCCAGGGCAGCAACTGGTGGTGGCCGGGGCTTACCTGGAGGCCGGGCCTCTTCATTAGTATCTGGTCCTGGAGTTGGCTCCAGAGCCGGGGTCTCGGCTGGTTCCCTGCGAAGACACAGGGCAGCCACGGCTCGGCCAGGAGGACCCAACAGACCCCACGGGCCCCCTGGGTTCGGAGCCGACCCCAGCCTCGGGGCCTGCAGGGAAAGGCGGGTCACGGACGACCTGCAACTCGGAAGTGGGCGCGGCCTCCCGGCCCGGGGCTCTGAGTGAGGTCTGAGGGACGAGGGAGGGTGGCCGGGGTCCGCGTACCAGACCCGCAGCAGCCGCCGGGAGACGCGCAGACTCCGCTCCAGCTGTCGCTGTCGCTCGGCGCAGGCGTCCAGGGCGTCCCGCAGCTCGGCCAACAGCCTGGGAGGGACGCAGCGGCGGTCAACACCCCGCCGGCCTCGGGGCGCGCCCCCTCCCGCCCCCGCTCCCTCTGCCGCGCGAGCCTTACCGGCGCGAGCAGCCGGCGGGCAGCATGAAAGCGGCAGCAGCTGCTCACAATTTGCCGCCCCCCCCCCGGAAGGTCCCGCCCCTTCCTGGCTAGAAAACCGTCCCCTTCCGGCCTGGCTGCCCAATCCCGAGCTCAGAGCCCAGGGCCCGCCCCTCGATAGCCCAGCCCGTCCGACTGTGGCCCGCCCCGCCCCCGCCGCAGCTGAGAGCTGATCTGCGGGTGGGAGGCAGGGCCGGTGGAGGGACCTCGGGTGACACGCAGGTTTCTGGTGTGGACAGTTGGGCAGATGGTAGCACCTGTGACCGCTTAACGATTGGCTTTGTCTTTGTCCTTACTGAAGACGCTCTAAAGCGGAGCCGAGTTGCCTTGCTGACCCCCCAGCCACCAAAGACAGCGGCGAGGCAAGTGGAGGCGCCCAACAGATGTTTACTGGGGGAACAGTCGCTAATAGTGAGGATGACTTGTGTGTTGCGAGCGGGGACAAGGAAAGAGGGAGTGTTGACTTGTGGACATGCTAATGAAGTGAGGACGTCCAGTGTAGGCACCAGGTAGGCACCTGGGCAGAGGGATGAAGCCCAGGAGATGGAAGATGTGGCACATGAAGCAATGGGTCTGGGCACGATGGTCCAAGGTGGGGCTGATGTGCATGGACAGGGACGGGTGAGGGATAGATATGGAAGGGGATGCTGGCTGGGAGCAGTGATGTGTACAGCAGGGCCCAATGTCATTGGAAGTAACAAGAATAGACACTAATGCAAACCTTGCAGGGGCTGAGAAATCTCAGGGGGTAGCTGGAGGGACAAAACACTCGGGGAGGGAGGTGGTGTTTAGATGGAGAGGTGTCCATTTCATAGTCACTAATAGGAAGGTGCTGAGGCACAGGGGACAGAGACATGAAGGAGGGAGTTGAAGGTGCAAGGCAGAGAAAGGGAAGGGGCTCGGTGGGGACCCAGGCAGCCTTAGGACTGCTCTTAGAATGGGCCCCTCCATGGGCAGTTGCCTCTTCATGCCTGGTGGGGGGAGGCTGATGGCATTCCCAACTAAAATGAGATTCTCTGAGATTCAGGGAGACCCCACACCACAGTCAGGGGGCACCAAGGTGACCATTAGGATTTGGAGAGATGCAGGGAGACCCCACACCACAGTCACACAGTATTAGGTCCCAACTGGGGTGGTTTGCTCCTATAGGTGCAAGCTGGGAGAAGGCAGAAAACTGGGTCCCTCCAGAGCTGAGATTTTGATGAGGGGCCGTGGACCAGGGATGAGGCAGTTCAGATATGCACATCACTTGGCTGCCACTTATCCTCATCACATTTAATCCTCACAACACCCCTGTGAGGTAGGTATTATTGTCTCATCTTATAGACAAGGAAACTGAGGCTCACACATGCCCAGGGGCACACAGTCGACAGGAGAGGTCTGCAATCCCACAGCCAGGGTCCCCTCACACCCCAACCATGCCCCACCCAGGGTGGTCAGAATTCTCTTACAGTAGCAAAAAGACAGCTCACACAGGGTCATCAACACACACACAAAAAACACCCAGAAAATCTGCCATGGAGTCAGCATCTCCAAGTCCCTGTAGTTCTGGTTCAAGAGCATTTGGGGGACACTCCTGGCAGGCCAAGTGGTTCTTTCTGATATTTCAAGAGGAAACAAAAGCTATCACAGCAGGGTGAGTGTGTAGGTGGTCGACCCAACTGGGGAGAGAGGTCAGGGTCAGTCTTTGGCAGATCCCTCAGGTGCTTTGACCGCTGCCCCCACTGGGGAGCCTGAGTCTCTATGGCTCATTATTGTTGGGTACCCTCAGCAGATCCACCCTCACTCACAGGCAGGGACAGCTCCTCTGAACCTCGCTGTTCGGCATCTTGGCCAACTCAGATGTCACAGATGACGCTTATTTTTTTTTCTGGCTAACATCTCTGGGAAAATTCTTTTTGCATAAAGAGTGTCAGGATAGCAATGAGGGGTATGAATCAGATTTTCTTTTTTTAGTTAAGCCTAAATAATGTTAAGAATCTCTTGTTTTTTAATTTGATACCTTCTATTTTTAATTTTTCTTTTGTTTTCATCTCAGAAGAAGAATGAAGAATGGTAATAAAGACAGGTAAAGAAATGGCCCAGAAATTCAGTGCAAAGAGAGACGTTCCTACGAACACTATCTGTTGGAGACACAGACGAATCATTCTGGGAGGAGGGATAGATTCTAACACGAGCTGAGAGTGCAGAAGGGAGGGAACCTGTGGCCATGACATCAAGGCCCTGGCCTGCAAAAGGTCAGGGTCTTCACACCTGGCAGTCACACACAGTCCATACTGACGTGCAGGGCAGCACCCCTTCACCATGGGACCTGCCACCCAGTGAGGAAGGGAGCGGATGCCCAGGCAGGTGGACTCAGGGATGGTGGTGGGCTCAGAGCTATCAGCTCACCCTGGAACCCAAAGCGAGAGAGATGCGGGGAGGGGTAAGCTGTGCCAGGCTTCCTGGTCACACATGTTCTCCATTGTGAAAGCTGTTGGCTTCTGGGATAGGGATCAGTGGGACTGGGAAGATCAGGATGTGGGCTTAAGCTTCCTGGAGAAAGCAGGATGGACACAGGAGGGGACAGAGAAATAGGCTCCATGTGGTGTGACATGATTGCTTGGAGGCTAAACTTTCCAAAGAGAAGGATCTGAGGTTTTTGTTCTGATTCAGACATTCTAATGGCTCACATAGGACTCCCCTGGAGAAAGAAACTTAGTGCTCCAAGTTCTTCTCTCTGTTCCCTGTGCGATAGAACAAGTCTACAAGCCCCCACCACTTGCTAATGCAACAGCAGCCCTCCTTCAGCAAACTTTCACTGCGGCAAAGGCTCTGACACACTCACAGCTTCAGGAAGCCCAAGTTCATCTCCTCCTCCCCCTCCACGCTGTGGGCGGATAGGTTTTTCCTCTTCACCTGTTGCTGGGGAATGCTGCTCTCTGGGGGGCTCGGGGGACGACACTGTAAACATGACTTCCTGGTGTGATGGTGGCAAGGCTGCGTGTTCAAGTCACTGCCTGGGGACAGCACTGAGGTAGATAGGGGAGGGCCCCCTGAGCTGCTGTCCACAGAGTTTGTGGGACTCGCACTGTTGACAGAGGAGTACCCTGAGGTCGTGATGTCCTTGCCTGGCTCCTTCCTGCTGCAGAGACGGGGCTCAGGCCCTGGGGTCGGAGGTGTCTGGGTTCCTGGCACCAAAGCCTGTGGATTCTGGTGTCCCTTGTCCTCTGGGCAGGCCTCTTCGTCACTCGATTCCTGGCAACAGTGCTGCTCTGGGTTCAGGTAGACCACCGTGACATCGAGAATGCCACTGGGAGCTGTCACTGTGGGAGATGTCAGAGGAGAGGTCAGGCCACAGCCCGAGCATCATGGTGACCCCCTGCCCGGTCAGGACCCCAGGGTCCAGCTCTCAGTCAGGACTGGTGTGGCTCTTGGTCACACATGCTGGACCTTGCTTGACAGTCCTGCTCCCCTTTGGGTAAGAAATTGAAGGTGAAGTGCCTCCTTCAAGCTTGGGGTGGCACTCAATGTGAATTGGGGGACAGTAGGAAATGAGAACAAACTGGCCATCTAATAATTAATCTGCCAAGTCGACACAGAAGCAAGCAATTGGAAAAATCGATAGAAACTGCTTGAGCTGGGCTCCCTGTGCAGAAGGCAGCCTGAGAACATGGGGACAGAGCCTCCGACAGCCTGCCCTGAGGGGTGCATGAGGCACAGAGCCCAGCAGGGTGGTCAGGGCACATCTCGCACAATGTTCTGGAAAGATCTTATTGTGAATTCCAGACAAGATCTCTTCCTCTTCCCCTTTTCTGGCGAGGTCCTTCCATCAACACAGGCCTAGTTGGAGCAGGACACAGTTTTGGCCTAAATTCTCTCCTCCCTGTGGGCTGGGAGAACACCCCTCCTCCACCCTCACTGTGGTATTCCAGGATCTCTGTTCTCTCACGTCTACTTGTGTGGAATGTGTTCTTCTGCAGATAGAACACCTCACCCCTCCTGGCCCAGCACCTGGGTGGCAGTGTGGCCGTGGCACTCACCGTCACCCTCCTTCTCGCCCTCGCTCTCCTGGTCGCCCTCATAGCCAGAGCAGTAGTCCAGGCTCCAGTCCAGGAAGCTGCCTAGCAGCGTTTCCTCCTGGCTGGAAAGCTCTGCAGTGGGCGTGGTGACGAAGCTGCCTCTGTCCTCCTGGAGGCTGTTCTCCCGCTTCCTGCGAGGTGGGAGAGCCAGGAATCTGGTCACAAGTGGCAGTGCTGGGAGGCTGGCCTGGTCCTTGGGACCTGCCCACCCTGCCCCAGTGTGCTGTGAGCAGGGACAACAGAGCCACCCAGTGCCTGCCCTCAGGAAGCTCACAGCACAGAGTCATGGAGGCACAGTTGGCAGCACAGTGAAGGTTCTGCTCACCTGGACTCTGCAGAATCAATAGGAGTTCTTCAGGTAGGTGAGGTTGAGAGGAGAAGTTATTTCAGATGGTACAGCTAGGAATTGAGATGGGAAAGACAGGAGTACATGGGATACACACAGGAGAGAGGGTGAAGATGAGAGTGGAGACAAGGGTGGAGCAAGGAAAGCTCTGAGGACACTAATCAGGTTACAGCTGGAATGGGGGGAGTGACAGCAACACCGAGGAGCAGGGCAGCCCAGGATGGCATAAAACTGGCATATGGCTGGGCCAGAGCCAGAGCTGGGTTCAACTTGTGCTCAAGACTATCCTCCCTCAAAGGGAGCCAGGTTAAAGCAAGACAGACAAACATGGGGGCCGGCCCCGTGGCCGAGTGGTTAAGTTCACGTGCTCTGCTTTGACGGCCCAGGGTTTTGCTGGCTCGAGTCCTGGGCATGGACATGGCACTGCTCATCAGGCCATGCTGGGGCGGCATCCCATATGCCACAGCCAGAAGGACCCACAACTAAAAGATACACAACTATGTGCTGGGAGGCTTTGGGAGAAAAAGGAAAATAAATAAAAATAAATAAAAATAGAACAAAAAAAGAGAGACAAACATGTGGGAGAAAGAGGACGGGGCTGTGGAGAGTGGAGAGCAGGCCCAGGTGCCTGAGGCCTGGATTCAACCCCAGCTTCAGTTTTCGTGGGATCTGCTGCTTCTCCCTGCTATGCTTTAGGAGTCCCTTGTGTAAAAGTGGGTAACGGAGCCCCTCAGATGGCTTCAGGGGTCACCAGGGAACCCAGGCCTGACACACAGGAGCCAACACGGCATCGTATCATCACAGATATGGGGCTTACTAACCGCTTGGTCCTCCTTCCAGAGGGAGAGCTGAGGAAGGCGTGAATTTCCCCTGTGCTGAGGAAAGACGCAGGTTCTGGGCTCTCCTGTTTCACTCCGAGAGCCGTACACAACTGGCTGTAGCTCAGCACCTGCGAGGAAGCCAGGGTCAGAGGCGGGGAAGAGGCCCGAGGGGCAAGCAGGGCCCATCCCACCCCAGCACCCTGATTAGACCCCCGGGTGGCACCTCTTCCTGGCTGATTTCTTCATAGCGCTTGTCCTCGAATCGCTGCTTCACAGCGGTCAGAGAGACTTGCCTGTAGTCTTTGGGGGCGTCATCATGGAAGCTGCAAACAGAAGGACACGTTGTAAGGCACAGCGGGACACAGGCGGGGGCGAATGTGGAGCTCCAGGACAGGTGGCATCAGCACTCCAACCCCAAGATCCTCCCATTTGAGCCTCCGCTCACTGAAGTGAGAGGGGACAACACACTTCCAACAAAGCCCAGAGATGGGAGGTAAACAGGGCACCGCTGCAGAAAAGTCTAGTGGTTCCTCAGACAGTTAGACCCACAGGCACCCATGAGCCAGCACTTCCACTCCTGGGTGTTTTCTGAAGAGAAATGTGAACATACATCCACAGAAACTTGTACACAAATGTTCACAGCAGCATTATGCACAGCACCCAAAAGGGGGAAAAACCCCAATGTCTACCAGGGCATGAATGAATAAACAAAAGTGGTCCGTCCATACAGTGGACAATCATCACAGTGGAAAACACTATGTAGTGAAAGAGGCTGGTCACAAAAGCAACATCTTGTAGGATTCCATTTCTACGAAACGTCCAGAACAGGCAAATCCATAGAGACAGAAGTAGATGGATATTTGCCTAGGGCTGGAGGGGAGGGGCTAATAGGTAAAGGGTGTGGGGTTTCTTTCGAAGGTGGGAAAAATCTTCTAAAATTAATTGTGGTGATGGTTGCAAAACCCTGAATATACTAAGAGCCTGTTGAATTAGACACTTAAAAAAAAAGTTTAATTTGTAAATAAATGTTTCTAATTTATCTGGTTTGAAAAAAAATAACTCCTCCAGGGGATAGGGAGACAGCCTAGCAACAACTTTTGGTAGCTAGCATCAGGGAACGACTATTTGCACTCCTAGAGTGAGCAGCTGTGGGGTCAGACACACGCTGACCCGTCGACCATCACCAGTGCTCTCCATCCATCAGCTACGAAGTTTGCGCACCACAGGAGAAAATAGGGTGGGTCAAAGCACACGCCAGCTCCCAAGCTGACGGGTCCCCATGGCTGGAGCACGGTGGGGGCAGGCAGAGGGAGAAGCAGCAGATGGGTCAGAGAAGGGGCTGGTCAGAGGGATTTGGGGCCGTGCCCAGAGAGTTCTGATCTCATTCCAGAAGGTATAAGCAGAAGGGACAGGTTTAGGCTCAGAGGCGGCTGGGGGAGGTCGAGGGGACCAGATCCTGAGATATGTGAAACAAGTGCATTGACCTTGAAAACTACTAGGGTTGGCCTGAGGTCTCTGCTAGGATGACCAGGGCCTCATCCACCAAGCACCAAATGCAGTCTAGGAGGAGGAAGGGCCCAGGGAAGAGAGGGGATCCAGCTCGGACGAGCTGGCAGGGGCGTCTGGGGCTCAGGTCAGAGGTCGGGGTTTAGATGTGCTCTGAATCCTGGAAGTGGTTAAGTCTCCCAGTGCGTGTCTGGGAGAGGCAGAAAGCAGGATGACCAGATCCTCCCTCCCTCAGGCAGGGGAAGGGGATGCTAAGGCAGATGCTGAGGCAAGTGTGGCCTTAGGAGGAAGATGGAGGTCACTGGGGCCTTTACCAGATTGCATATGCTAAATGTGGGGGTGAGGGGAGCTGGGCCCAGAGTGAGCAGGACTGAGGAGTGGAACACGCCTGCCAGCCAAGCTGAGGTAGGAGGAGAGGAAAAGGGCTGCAGCAAGAAGCAGACTCAGTCCTGGTATGTGCCGACCTCTGAGCTAGAGGAGAACCTGCCCCACACTGAAACCACCACCAGTCAGGGGCACGGCCTCATTTTCTCCATGACGTTCTGCCACCTGTGGAATTAGGTTTCGGTTGGGAGGGGCTGCTGCACACAGATTCAGTGTGAAAAACACATGAAATAAGCAACATGGACCTGGAAATTTTAAATGTCAACTCAGACATACAACTCACTGCAGGAAGGTCTGTGTGGACCGACAGCCCTCCGGTGAGAGCACAGTCCTCGTGGTACTTGAGGACACATCATCTGTGGCAGAGGTTGGGTCAGGGGACTCACTTCCTTCTACAGACTTACCACTTTTGATGAAGGCTCAGGACACAGGGTATGAGGTCTTCACAGGAGAACCCGGTGAGGTCCCACAGCCGAGTGGTCCAGGGCTGAGCTGGAGAGAAAGGCAGGAATGGCAAGGCTGTTCTGACACCCACTCACGTCCCACAGCCCTGATGGTTCTGTTGTGGAGTTTCCCAGAGCTCAGGGTTGAAAAGACCCCGTATATAAAGCATGCGTGCTCATTGTCAACAGTGTGGGAAATATTTAAGAACCATCTCTGACCTCACCCCAGAGAATGGCTTTTAGTCCATTCTGGTGTTTTCTTCTTGGGGAGGGAGGGGCACATTTCTTTTTCTCCCGTCATCCCTCTTGTATTTGAGCATCATCTCCAGACCCTGGGAACCTCCCAGGCCCCAGGCTCAGCCTGTGCTGAGTGGCTGGCTAGAAGGGTGGGCTCCTTACTCTGCCCGTGTGTCAGCCTTGCCAGGAGTAGGGCGGCTGCAGCCAGGCGGGCTGGGGCATAGGCGGCCAGGCTGGTGTGCAGCAGGGAGAGTTCACAGAGGAAGCTGCACAGGTGCTGGGTTCTTGGCGCCATGGGGACCAGTGTCAGCAGGACATCCTTGTAATCGACCACAGTGGGAACCTACACAGAACAGGGAGATGGACACGGGGTCTCAGCACACAGAGGGCTCTTGTACCCACTCAATGGGGAAGCTGGTTCTTGGAAACACCACTCCAAGGCATGGCCTAGTGCAGGGTCTGGCCCGAGTGATGTTCATGCTGGATGCCAGAGCATGCAGTGATGAGAAGCAGCTGTGGCCTAGTGTCCTCTGGGTCCAGGATGACTTCCCAGGGCTGGAAAGCTAACCGCCATGCGGATATGCGCTTGGCTCCTCCCATCCCCTCACATGACCCCAACTTTGATTTAAAAGGAAAAAGCAAACAGCCACTTACTCGAATCTTCCCTTCCAGGGCAGAGATGATCTCTCCCATCATCCTCACCAGGTCCTCATACTTGTATGTGTTGTCCGTGAGCCACACAGCCTCTCGGATTGTCAGGATCTCTTTGCTGATGAACCTGAAATGTCAAGGAGCAGTTTGAGCACTGAGCCCACTTCCCTCAGTGACAGAGAGAGGTCAAAGAGTGGACCAGCTACCCACGGCTGCTGAGGGGAATTGAAAAGGTCATATGCCCCTGTCATAAGGGCCTGGAAAAGAAGAGGGATTAGTGCCACGGACCAGCAGCAGTGGGAGTGGCTGGACTGCCAGGCACACAGATGTTTCTGTAAAAGGCACCCGTGAATGATGCAACTGATCAAGCCTCTTAATGATCTGAGGAATGAGGGTTTGCCCTGCCTTGTGTCAGCTTCTACGGAACACATATAAAACCCACGTTTCATGCAGGTGAGCCAGCAGAACCAGAGCTGGAGGCTGTTAGGACTGAACAAAGCATGGGGTCTGGCCACAGGAATCTTGATTGTCCCTTAAGCAGGTGGTCACCCTGTTCTCTACTCTCTCCACCAGAGCCAACTACCAGGCACCATGCTGGTCCAGCAGGCTATAGAGGGCACCTCCCACAGCAAGCCTGGACTGGGGAAAAGCCGACAGCCACTCTGTCCTGACGACCCTGCAGCTCCTATGTTTGCTGTTGGCTTGACCAAGAAAGAGGATGGGAGGCACAGGGACCACAGGTGCTGAAAGGATGAGATGCAAGTGGGGCTGATGAGAGCTCTGCGCTCGGAGTGGAGATGGGGGCATCCCAGCCTCTGAAATTTTTTTTTGGCAATTATCATCTCACTGCTAGCCATTCTGTGGTCTGGTAACTCTGTCTCTGATTGCAAGAATGTAATTATGCCGTTTAGATCCAGGGAGGCAGGGGCTCTGTCTGTTCGGCCCTCTCTGGTGAGAGGACCTGGAGCACTGGGTTCCAAGAGCACATTTGAGAGGGGGCTGGATAGTGTGCAGAGTCTGCTCGCTGATCCTGAGCCCATGCTTCTCCACCTGTGGTCATGCGACCCTGCTTCCACAGCCACCCAAAGAGACTACACTTCCCAGTTCCCGTCGTGGCCACATGGCTGAGTTTACTGCAAAGGTGGACACTGTGGCCTCAGGGGTCATGGGGGTGGTGGTGGCAGAAAGTAAGACAGGAGCTGGAGCTCCTCTGTGACCTCATGAAACAGAGAAACCATCCCAGTGATGTGAGTCTGAAATCCCCGCCTCTGGATTACTGCGCATAAGAGCAACCGGTCTCTCTGGTTCACACCACTGTGTCGAGGGCCTGCTCCTCACCCCCCAGCCTCACAGACAAGGGCAGTCGGTCTGGAAAGCACTGCCCAGGGGACATGGTGGACCATGCGGGGGATGTCAGGTTTAAGAAACAAGAAAATGCAAAATATATGGTGGGAATCACTGTCCACATTGTTTCCCAAGGCAAAACCGGAGCAGACAGGATTGACTGAAGGATGGCAGATTTAGGTAAAATGTAAGATGGTCCAGTTCGAAAAGTCAGAGCTGCCAGGGGTGCAGGCTGCCATGTGAGGAGGATGCACCCTGTCTGTGTGGTGGGAGTGGGGTCTTCAGGGTGTTGGGTGGGGAATATGAGATCCCTAACTGCAGGTCTCTGACAACACAGACAGAAGACCTTGACTGCCAGGAAGCGGTCTTTCTGTGATCTTGGGAGGACAAGGGAGGACGGCAGCCGACTGTGACCCTCCCTTGTCTCCACGTCGCTCTCAGGAGCGAGGGGAAGAGGGTCCAGCCTGAGCCTGCCCGAGCGAGACCACACTCTGGGTCCTGAGACCGCATGCCAGGACGAGTGGCCACCTACACACTGAGGTTCAGCTCTATTGTCCGCATGTGGGGAGGACTACTGGGCTTGAGCAGTCCCTAAAATTAAAACCTCCGTCTAATGAGGTGGGACACTGAAGGTTTATCTCACTGAAAAGCCAGCTGGTGAACTGGGCAGGGCCAGCACGCTCTGCGCTGTCCTGCAGGCCCAGCCTCGGGGGGCTTCTCACCGGGTGCAGATGACCATGCAGGCGATGCCCAGCAGCTGGAGCCTGTACCGGGGCACCAGCCTCCTCCGCAGGTACCGGTCCACACATTCCACAGTCAGGTGAAGGCACAAGCTCGTGAAGTCTTTCATGGTGGCAACTTCTACCAGCCAGTCGATCAGAATGTACCTGCGAAGAGTACCATCCCTGAAAACTAAGGGGAGCATTCACGAGTGTCCTGTCCCCCATTCCTGCCTGGCCTGTCTGTCCCAATGGTGTGAGCTGGCCATCTGAAGCATCATCGGATTACCCAGGAACCCGTCTAAGGCTGAGATGTTTTGTCCAAGGAGGCCCCACATCTCCTTTGTTCCTGGGAGGCAGGTGGGCTCACACATTTATATACCCTATCTCCCCTCGCCCCAGGGGCCCCCAGGCACTAGATGAACCTGGACCCTCACAGGTAAGGGGGCAAGGCTTGTCCACTCTGTAGGGCTGTGGACGGATCACAGGCAGAGAAAAGTCACTCATAGGTGGCAAGACCTCCGGCCCTCCTGCAAACCCATATTCTCCCTGCAGACCCCATCGGGGTCATTTATCACAACCCTTTGCATCAGAGCAAAGAGCCAGGAACACAGCTAAAGCAGGATGCACAGAGCCCATGCACTGGCTTTCTCAGTCACCCAGCAACCCTGACAGAGGGCATGGCTGACAGAGCTGACAGACATGGGGTCCCTCCTTGAAGGGGCTAAAACCTGGGGCCAGGGACACAGCCTCATAAGGGAATGCTGTGTGCAACAGCCAGGACACCCGAGTACAGTAAATGCCTTTCTGAACAAAGGAGAGGAGACACTGATCCTTAAGCCAAGGGGATGGAGAAGACAGAAGCAGGAGAAAGAACCGTGATGCCGCAGGATTCTGCACAGACAGAAGGATTCCAGGTGTCAGCCCGGAGAGAAGCATCTTCCATAGGCGGAGGGAAGGAGGGAAAGATGCGGCCAAGGTGGTGGAATGGAGGGAAGGGAGGAACGAAGGTGTAAGGGATGGGGGAGAGGACGGGGAGAAAGATAGGCCTCTCTTTTCTTCCAGGAGGAGGAAGGCAGCGCAAGCATCAGGTGCTGGAGGTTTAAACCAGCCACTCTTGGGGACAGAAGAGGAAGTGCCTCTACAGAGACAGAATTAACAAGCTTAATGATCCGACTTATAAAAACAGACTAGCCGAATGGTACACTTTAAAATGGTTAAATCTGAAACTAATATAATGTCACATGTCAATTATACCTCAAAGAATAAGAGAAAGAAAAAGTTGGCTGTTGCCTGGCCTAGAGTAAAATGGAAAGATGCTCTACTCAAGGTTGAAATCATGTTAATATTTCAATAAGGTCACTTTAGTTCTTGAAAAGGAAGAAAAAAAGTTAAATTTATGTCAATCTCTGCCCACACCCACACACAAAAAGAAAAGCAACAATCCAAAACAAGGCAGACTGAGAGGGGCACAGGAACCATCAGCAGGTCCCTCCCAACAGGAAGGGGCTGCCACCACCACCGGCACAGGACTCAAAAGCACAATGGCTTGGTGACAGTTAATGTGAGAGCAAAGGACACTGCATCCCCGCACTGCATGTGAGAGAGACCAAGCTTCTCCAGGGAAGGAACGATCATTTTAAAAACGAATGTTTACTGAGAACTTACCATGAGCTGGGCATTGTCTGCTGGAGCACAGCCAGAGCCTGCCCATTATAAATCCAAAATGCTTTGAAATCTCTTACGTAAGAATTAAGAAATTCTTCACATTTTCTAATTTACTTTCTAACACATTCTGTGATTGAGTGAAGAAGTGTGTTATCTCCAAACCTCGGAGGAAAACGGACCTGCAGCAAGTGGCAGGTCATGCTGGGGCCCCGAGGCTGCCGGGCACACTACAGCTGTCCCCGAGGGCTTGGCTTCCTCCATCCCGCCTGGCTCGGATGGCCATGGCATTTTACACACTGCACTCATGCTCATAGTGATGGTCATAAAGAAAAGGTGGTTTTTGGCTTCAGAAACTAGGGATATGAATCCTATCATTTCAGGAAGATGTTTAAGATGGTTTAACACGTTCTGAGACTTAAAACGGAAAACTGGAGAGATCAGACACTCACGTGGGATATTTCCAAAGCCTTGGATAGCTCACACACACACTCGAATGGGGGAACCTGGTGGGGCTGACAACACATGGGGCCCTGGGACAGGTAGCTCAGGTGAAACAGAACAGACAGCTCCCTTTGTCCCAGAGACCAGTTGTCACTCTTTCTCCTGATCAGTTCTGGCTCGAACCCCTCACCTCATTGTGTCGTTGAGTCCCTTCTGCACGGAGAAGACCTGCTGCTTACTGATGGCGTGGGAGGCCTGAAACAGCTGGCACACTATCTCGTTGGAAGCTTTTGCTTCTAGCCCAAGCTGGTGTGCATTTGCACAGGCTTTGGCTAAAGACAGCTGAGGAAGGAAAGACACCAGCATGAGCACGAAGCAGTGAGCTTTGGGAGCATTCTATTTCCAAATGCAAAGGGCTGTTGAGTAGAAGATGCGTGTATCCACGTTCACCCTACTCACACCTTCTAAGCCTTTTGGAACCGGTATGGCTAAGATTTTAATTATTCTTTTTGAAATAAGTAATATATCACATGATAAAAAATTCTTTGTTTCTCTGCCCCCTACCTCTACAGTAGTGAGAGCTAGCTGCTCAGGGGAAGCCAGAGAGCAAAGTGGCCAGAGCTAGCTGGGGGCTCAGATGCCCCGGCTTTAAAACCCAGGTCTGGGGCTGGCCCGGTGGCGCAGCAGTTAAGTGCACATGTTCTGCTTCGGCGGCCTGGGGTTTGCCGGTTCGGATCCCAGGTGTGGACATGGCACCGCTTGGCAAGCCATGCTGTGGTAGGCGTCCCACATATAAAGTAGAGGAAGATGGGCACAGATGTTAGCTCAGGGTCAGTCTTCCTCAGCAAAAAGAGGAGGATTGGCGATAGATGTTAGCTGAGGGCTGATCTTCCTCAGAAAAAAAAAACAAAACAAAAAACTCCAGGTCTGTGTGTGACCACAGGCAAGTTGAGGGCGCTTCTCTGTACCTCAGTGTCCCTTTTCAGGAAATGGCATAACAGCACCTGCTTTGGCAGATGGATGTGAGGATTAACTGACATGTGTTGAGCACTTTGCTCAGGATCCCCTGACACCCTCTAAGCCTTCAGATGGTTACTATCAACCATTTCTATGTATTTCCTTCCAGATTTTTCTATGCATTTGTAATAGTGTGTATAGCATTTGTAATCATGGCGTATATGCATTCTATTTTTCCTCTGCCCACCTAACCATAATGTGGTCCTTCTCATAGGAAACATCCGTAAGTGTGCTGTAAGTGTGTTTCACCTGCACTGCCTTTTAGGGTGTTTCTTTTCTTTTCTTTTTTTTTTTTTTTTTTGAGGAAGATTAGCCCTGAGCTAATATCCGCCACCAATTGTCCTCTTTTTGCTAAGGAAGACTGGCCCTGAGCTAACATCTGTGCCCATCTTCCTCTACTTTATATGTGGGATGCCTGCCACAGCATGGCTTGACAAGTCGTGTGTAGTCCATACCTGGGATCCAAAGTGGTGAACCCTGGGCCACGGAAGCAGAATGTGCAAACTTAACTGCTTTGCCACCGGGCTGGCCCCTAGGGTGTTTCTGATTAGTCATTTGGTGGAACATCTTAGTGCAGCTTTTTGGAACTGCGCCTGTCTGCTCACGTGCTCAATCCACAGGAGCCGCTGTGCTGAGTCTTGCTACCCATGCCCAAGTGCTTTCTGAGAGGGCTGCACTGACTTTCACATCCACTAATAGGAATACTCTTTTAGCACATCTTGGCCAGCAAAAACTGCTATCCTTAAAAATGTGCATTTTCAGGGCCAGCCCTGGTGGCCTGGTGGTTAAGTTTGGCGTACTCTGCTTCAGCGGCCCAGGTTTGGTTCCCAGGTGCAGACCTCCACCGCTGGTCTGTCAGTGGCCATGCTGTGGTGGCAGCTCACATACAAAAAGAGGAAGACTGGGAGCGGATGTTAGCTCAGTGCAAATATTCCTCAGCAAAAAAAAAAAAAAAAGGTGTATTTTCAGAAGTTATTAGCTAGCCACTCAAAAACACACAGAGTGTATGCTTATATATAATTTGGTATATGTACTTGCTGAGCTATAATAGATATATAATTTGCTAACATGGTCAGTCACAATCTCGTTTAAATGTGTGCCCTTTCAACTAGCAGTGAGGTCTAACCTTGCCTGTGTTTCGACCAGGTGCATGTATTTCCTCTTTTCTGAGAGTGGACTGAGGCCGTCTGAATCTCTATCAGGGTCTTACTATTCTTTTTTTTTTTAAGATTTTATTTTTTTCCCTTTTTCTCCCCAAAGCCCCCCGGTACATAGTTGTATATTCTTTGTTGTGGGTCCTTCTAGTTGTGGCATGCGGGACGCTGCCTCAGCATGGCTTGATGAGCAGTGCCATGTCCGCGCCCAGGATTCGAACCAACGAAACACTGGGCGCCTGCAGTGGAGCACGAACTTAACCACTCGGCCACAGGGCCAGCCCCAGGGTCTTACTGTTCTTACCAATTAGCCTGAGTTTCAGATGGAACCACACTGCTCATTGTTATATTTCCCATAAATTTGCTGACTGCCTTTTTGGACATTTATGTTAAATATAATTTAAACATTACAGTACTCTATGACATGTCAGGTGGGACAGCTACTGCTCTGTGATTTTTTCCCCACATGACTCTCAACCACCCTCTTGGTGGGGAGGCAAGAGTGAGCCTAAACCTGCTTGGATTTCTCTGATTTGTCTTGAAACCACGACTTAGAAATAGTAGAAAGGGGAGAGTGTATGGAGAACACCAACTACAAACCCCTGATGTCCTGGTTCTAACCCTGGAGAACCTGGTGAGCAAGTCAAATAGGAGACCAGGACAGCATTCCACAGGCCCATGTGCTCTAAGGAGCCTTAAGTTCTGCTGCTGAGACCAGTTTTACCTACAGGACAACTTTAGGGAGCAGTATGAAGTTTGATAGCAGATGTAGTCCACATGCACTTAGAAATCAAGAGGCTGGCTGGCTGGCTCAGGGGCAGTGGGCTTTGAGGCAGTGGGGTGGAGATGGGCAGACAGGAAGAAGCACTTCCAGGCCCTGCTCCCCGCATACCCCAGAGGTAAACTCCTTTAAGACCCAGCTCCAGCTGCGGGCCAATCTTACTGCCTCCTGAGTGGGAGCCCAAGCAGTGTCGCCCCCACGGTCCCCACAAGAGGAGATGTTAAGGAGAAAGGCCAGCTCCCCCCGCCTCACCTGTGCTTCCCAGCAGCCTTTGGCAGCGTAGTCCCTGAGTTTCCGGAAGCTGTGGAGGCATCGTCCGGGATCTGACATCTGCCAACAGGAGAAAGTCACCATGTCTTTATAGGCTTGTGTCTCTGGAGAAATTCAGAACTGACCCATGGGCTTCTTAAATGTCCCCCCAGCACCCCCAGAGGGTGCTTTCTTCCCAGCCCTTTATCCCCAAGGTGACAGTGGTAATTTTGGGGTAGTGCTGAGAATGGTTCGATGACCAGCAGCTCCCAGGGGCCCGGAAGCTATACGAGGACCCCCCTGGTGCTGAGAGAACCTTGTCCAAGGGCCAGTTTGGAGACTGTGCCCTTGGCCAACATAATTCCTCCTCCCAGCCAGATCTGGGTCCACTCACGTCCATCCTTCTGTCACTTTCCCAGAGGAAGTACGAGCTGGTTAAACATCCCTGATTAGCAGACTCTTCAAACAGGTCACGGGCCTGCTTCTTTTTCTCTTCATCCTAGAGGAAGTCCAAGCACAGTTTATTCTCTTCTTATTCTCTGCTTTCTGCTAAATCATTCTACTAACCATCTTCATCTCTCTCCATATCTCTAAGCAATCTCACGCATTGTTCTTATCTTTGATAAGATGAGTTAACTAAGTCTGAGTAGAAACCACTTCTCTAAAGATACAACTGGACAACTAATATGGAACATGAACTCATGAGCTCGGCCCTCCCAGGTCCGGCTTCTTCCTGCAGGAGGTTTGTGTTGGCTCGGCCTGCAGGCCCCCAGCTCGACTCTGGGCCACCCGAGGGCCAGCCCTCCACACTGAACCACCCAGATGACAGGTTGGAGGCTTTCCCAGGGCCCCCCGATCTCCTCCCTCATGCTCAGTGTCCCTCCCTGCTGCTGTCAGCACACCTGTCACCAGAAGCCACTACCTTCCCTTTGCTTGCTGTGGAGGGGATTCCTCACAAAGCTCCTTAAAGCTTTCTCAAGTGTCAGAGGTCTGCACAAGGAGTGGGAGAGGCCCGCCAGTAGCACAGCTGTGAAACAAATAAGCGCGTGGTCTGGGGCGCACTCGGAGGCTCTGCCCAGCCCACATGGCCCTCATGGGAGGGGCTGACACCCTGCCGGCTCCTCTCACAGGCCTTGCTTTGGCTTTGAACCCTGGATGCTTCCTTCTGCAGCTTTTCACTTACTTCCTGGTCCTCAGTGTTTGCAGCTGCCAGAAAGGTGGATAGCACAGAAATGCAGAGCTGCTGCGCTCCCAGGCTCTGTGCTCACCTGGGTCAGGGACGCATCAAACAACGCAGAGTCCACGTGGGATGGACAACTGGACTCACCTCAAAGAGATTCAGCACTCTCCCCAAGCAGTGCAGTATGGACGCTCTGTGAGTCTAAAAAAAAGGGAGAAGAAGGAAGTGTGATTATCAGCAGAGAGAACTTCCAGGGGGCCACCCATGTCAGTCTGGGTGTCCTTGTGGCCCCTGCCCAGCCCCTCTGTACAAGGGACCACTCTCTGATCCCAGGCTTCAACTCTGACTACTTCTTGGAGCCTCGGTCCTATCTTTCCAGCTGTCACCATGCCTGCAGTCCAGCTCTGCATCTGATTTCCCCGCCCCCGGCTCTGAGGCCGCCTCTCTTGCTGGTCGTTCCCAGAGGCTCCCACGTCCACACTCTCGATTTTCTATGCCTCCATTGCCCATAGGACCCTGACTTTACATGGTCCGCAGGGTCTCCCATCAAGGTTTTCTCACTTCCCAGGACCTAGGGAGCTGGCACTGCCCACAGCCTGCCCCACCGGCACTCCTCGCCAGGACTTACTTTCTGCAGCTGGCACTCTGCCCTGAGGCTCTCATAAACCACAGCCTTGCAGCAGCTTCCAGACACTGACCACGGAGGGCGGATGAAGAGCCAGATGAAGGGTGCAGCGCTGACATTCAGTCGCTCAGTGAGACTGAAGAACTGAGAGGCCTTCAGGCCATTCACCTCTGCACGGGCCTCATCAGACACAGACACTGCGGAGACGGACAGAACGTAACCCAGGGATATCTCTGGAGGACAGATGTGGAAAGTTCTCCACGTTTTTTTGAAAGTCTAAAACCTTAAGCCCACTGCGGTGCAAAGTGAGAGGGAAGAGGCCTCTTCAGCCCAGGGGCTCCTCCCTTTCCTTCCGCTACTTTGTGGATCACCTGTTCCTGCCAGGGTCCTTCCAGTCACCTGGATTCTGAAGGTCAGGGAAGGTGCTCCCCCCGGAGGCCTTATATGCCCACCCTCCCTTCTGCAGGGAACCGCTGTCTGACCTCCTGCTAATAGGTACAGTGGTTTCTTTTTTGGGGTGATGAGAATGTTCCAAAATTAGATGGTGGTGATGGCTGCACAACCCTGTGAATATACTAAAAACCGCTGGACTGTACACCTTAGACGGGCGAGGCGTATGGTTTGTGAATTCTGTCTGGGAACCACAGTCTGACAGGAGGACAGGGGCAGGACTGCTGCTCTCCTGAACCTGGAACAGGACTGCTCATCATCTCTATCAGTCACAGCAGTCCTGTCAACCAGTCACGTGCAGGGGCCACCTCTCAGCAAGATGCCAGATCTTTTAGAAGCAGAAAAATGGCAGTGATACCAGAGTCTGGGAGCCAGGCTAGACCATAGGCTGGTTCCTTGGTGCGCTAAGCAGACAAGTAGGAACTGAGAGAGGAAAAGGCCGCACGAGGTTCTTTCAAGGAACACCTGCCTCTTAGGGGTGAAGGAATCCAGGCACCAGGCCAGCTGTGACCCGCTGTATGTGCCTCCCATTTGGAGCCTTAGCTACCTGCAGCATCAACACCTTGTGGAATTAGGCATGCTTTGATGCTGCCCCAGAGTTCCACAGAGGAACTGTGGCCAAGGAGAGGAGCCAGCATTCACACATGGCTGCAGTGTTAACTGGACAGAGGGCAGGCAGCTGGCTCGCCTGAGTAGCCCCATTCTGAGCCTCTGTTCAGAGTCATTCTTTGCAGATCGGAAATTAAAGTGTTCATTAAAAACAAGAGGTAAAGGTCAGCCCCGTGGCTGAGTCGTCAAGTTTGCATGCTCTGCTTCAGCAGCCCAGCATTTCCCCGGTTAGGATCCTGGGCGTGGACATGGCACTGCTCATCAGGCCAAGCTGTGGTGGCATCCCACATAGCACAACCAGAAGGACCTACAACTAGAATCTACAACTATGTACTGGGGGGCTTTGGGGAGAAGGAAAAACAAAAGAAGATTGGCAACAGATGTTAGCTCAGGTGCCAATCTTTAAAAAAAAAAAAACAAGAACTAACACTCCCAGGGCCGGTCCCATGGGTGAGTGATTAGTTTGCGCACTCCACTTCAGCGGCCCAGGGTTTCGCCAGTTCACATCCTGGGTGCAGACATGGCACCGCTCATCAAGCCATGCTGAGGCAGCGTCCTACATGCCACAACTAGAAGGACCCACAACTAAAAATACACAACTATGTACCAGGGGGCTTTGGCAGAAAAAGGAAAAATAAAATCTTTAAAAAAAAAACCGAAGTTAACACTCCGAAGCTAATAAACTCAAAGTTCATCAATGGGTCCCTAGTAGGGCACCTCAGGGCACGAGCTCCCAAGAGGAGATGGTAAGGCAGACTGCCAGACATAGCAAGAATAGCAACTAAACCGCTAACACTGGGAAGGCTCATACTCATTGTAAAACATCCACACCGAGAGGAAGGAGACCAGACCCAGCCCTGCGGGGACTTACGGCCTTCATTGTAGAGGTAGGCTATGCCCAGCTTCACAGCAGCTTCAAAATTTCCCTTTTCAGCAGCCCTAGCACATTAACACAAAACATCACACAATTTTATTCCATAAAGGTTACGTTCCACTACAGCACTTGACAGTAGAATACTTGGGTTTTTTTTTTTTTTCGGTAATAGGCAGTCAAATATCAATTATCCATGATGTGCTACGACATGAGTGAACTTTGAAAACACGCTAAGTGAAAGCCAGTCACAAAGGCCACATGTTGTAGGACTTCACTTATATGAAATGTCTAGAAAAGGCAAATCCACAGAGACAGAAAGCAGACTAGTGGTTGCCTAGGGTTTGGGGTATTGCAGGGAAAATAGGGAGTGACTGCTAATGGATGTGGGGTTTCATTTTGGGGTAACGAGAATGTTCTCAAGTTAGTGTTGATGGTTACACAGCTCTGTGAATGTATTAAAAACCAGAGTTGCACACTTTAAATAGGTGAATTGTATGGTATGTGGATTATGTCTCCGGCAGCCTGCCTAGGACCACTGGCACACATGGATGGTGGGTCTAGTCACTGGCACACTGAGGCTCCCGGGCCATGGGGCTCATGCCCGCTCTGGCCCTGCCTCTGGGTCCCAACTCCAGCAGGGGGGTGGGATCAGCCAGGGAGTGAAAACCAATAGGTTTTAACTCACATGGTTCTGACCAAAAGAGGGCTGAGTGAACTTTGCACATGCAGGTGACCTGCATTTGACTCATGTGGGACGGGTCACAGCCCAAGTGGGACCCTTCAGAAACACTGCTGTGACTAATGAGAGTCAGGCCTGTACTGTGGTGTGGATGACTGATGACTGTGCTGGAAGTTGTATGACTCAATGGGTGAGGCCAACAGCCCCCATCCCTCCCTGGGGGAATAAGGCATTGGAGGGGGCTACAGCAAGAGGAAAATCATTCCCAGGTCAGGCCTTGGGACACAGGCCGGCATACCAGGGTGGCCCAAAGATGGGAGAAAACCAAGCCATTCTCAAGGTGCACAAATACCTTTCAAAGAGCTTCAGGTTCTTTGGAGAAGGCCACAGCTCCTGGAAGCTGGCACACGCCCACACGCTGGCATGGTTGTCCACCAGGTACTTCAGGTGGGAGTGTACCTGCAGAACAAAGGAAGTGGGGTGGGGTGAGGGAAGATTATCCAGGGACCTCCTGGAAGCCGAGTTCCTGGAGCTCTTCAAGACAGGACATAGACAGATGTAAGGTCTCCTGCCTCTCTCCACACCCCAGTAGTAAAGGCCCCTAGTCTCTGTGTATCAAAGTAACAGCTGCTTTGCATAGAGAAAAAAGCCCAGAAACAAGTTTCTCTGCAGCTCTAAAGGTGGGGATGGTGGTCCCGGGATGGGGAATAAGCTCTAGGCTGAGAAAGAGGGGATGACGCCTCTGCAAGGGTGTGTACCTGTGAGGGTCAGGAAACCAAGTCGAACTACAGCAGGTAGGACAGAAATCTGTTTTGTGCTTCTCTACCTGGGGCCTTGCTAGTGGGAGCACGGCTGGAGCCTGGAGGTCAATAGGGTCTCTTGGAAAAGACTGACACATGTGACAGCAGCCCCAGGTAGGAGCTAGAGCCTCTGTCCTGGGCAGAAGCAGGAAGTGCCTAGGCCAGGGCCTTAGCACAGGTGAGTATTTTAAGCGCTGAAGTTCCCACTGCCATTGAAGTCAGCGCCCCTGGATATTATGACCACAAAAGAGGTGGCTTTGGGAATCGGAGAAGCAGGTTCTTGTCGGAGTTTTCCCACTAATGTGCTGTATGCCCTCAGTTAAGTCACTCAAAGTGAGGCTGTAGTTCCAACATCTGCAAAATAACTCCCAGAGTCCCTTTCAATGCTAAAGGTACATGGGATTTGTCCTCAAGAATACACTTCTCTTTTTTTCTTTTTGGTGAGGAAGAGCGGACTTGAGCTAACATCTGTACCTATCTTCCTAAATTTTGTATGTGGGATGCTGCCACAGCATGGCTTGATGTGTGGTACATAGGTCCGTGCCCAGGATATGAACCAGCAATCCAGGCCACTCAAGGGGAAAACTCGAACTTAACCACTACCTCACCAGGCCGGCTCCTAGTTTTATTCTTTTTAATACTATTTCTTAAGGGATGCAAATTTCACCACCATAAAGGGTAGTTTCGGTTCAAATAAATGTTGCAACAAGCAGACTCAAATCTTTGTGTGCTGCATTTCAGCTTTCTTCCCTGCAATCAAAACAACCTTAAACATCTATTGACAATACCGTCCTTGTTTCCTCTGCCCCGTGTTGTAGCCAGAGTTTTGCTTGACATTTAAGAACATGAAGACTTGATGGTATAACGAACAACGCTTGGGCTGACACTATTTTCATCTGGTAACTTACAGCTCGGACAGCGAGGATGTCCCCAACAGAAAGCCATTTCAGGATATGAAAGAGCACATCTTCCGGGAGACTCAAGATGGTTAGGTTTCGGGGTCTCCTTCTTATTCTTCGCTTTAGAGGATAACAGAAACACTTGGCACACCTACAGTGGATCACTTAAGGAAAAAAAATCAGAATGGTCTAAGTGATGTGTTGGAGAGGATTTGTGATGACATGAAAAGTTACATCCGAAGGGTGACTTAACAGTTACTGTCCCCTACCTCACAAAAGGAACCAGCCATACTTCTAGCCTCAAACGAAGATTAAATAAAGGAGTAGTAGTATATGAATTAAAGAAAACATCTTCATTCATTCAAATATTCAATCAATATTTATCGCTATTGGGAAACTTTCTGAAGCAGAGCCCAGATGACAACCAGGAAGGGGAAAAAAGCAACCAACGCGGAGGATGGTTCTCCTTGCATTTCACTCTCAGGAGAGCCCGTCCGACACTTGATCTCTTTGCTTTTATTTGCACACATGACTAAAATGCATCTTGCTCAATAAGAATCTCTGGACCCAAAATGTCTGGTTTTCAAATCCAAACTAGGAGGGTCAGCCCTGCCGAGAAGCAAGAGGCTGGACTTGGAGGCCAGGCCAGGCCCAGCTCTGCGGATGTCAGAGCTGCCTAGCCGAGTCCCTCCCCACAGGCAGTCCTTCCAACTTCAGCTCCAGTAACTCCTTTCTCATCTAAGCAGACGACCGAGCAGCTCTCAGGCTGGAGCCTCTCACCTACAATTCAGCTGGTTTCCTCCCTCCAGTCTCGACAGGAGGCGGCTGCTCTGCGCCTCCATGACCCCCTCCGCAGGACTTCTTGCCCCCTCCCCTCGCTCTTCACCTGGGTCTTCCTATCAGCAATTAACGTGCTGCGAAAGCCAAATGTACAAGCAGGGCGACCAAGTCCCACAGATTACAGGAATTTTATCACATTTCCCTCATTCCCTTGCTCTAGGACAGACACGGAAATGCTTAACAGCCACGGTAAGAACCGCTGACACCACAGCCGCACTCGCGGCCCCCGGCAGGTGCGAGGCCCCGCGCGGGGCTTTCACACGGAACCCCGCACCGCCGGGCATTTAAACCGCGCGCCGGGCGGGCGCCGCCGCGACGACGCGCACCCCGGGCCGAGGGGCTCGAGCCGGCCCTGCTCAGTCTCGGGCCGCCCCCCTGCGCTGTCCCCGCCGCCAGCTCCCCGCGCTTACCGCCGCCACTCCCCATCGCCTCTCGCGCCGCCGCCGTCAAGGCCGCCGCCGCCGCCGCTGCCCGAGCAGCCCGCCGGCCCAGCGCACCGCCCCACGCAGGCGCAGACCCGCCCCGCCGCCCGCCCGAGTTTTCAAATGCACCCGGCGCTCCCATTGGCCGGCCCCGGGGGGCGCGCGCCGCTGGTCAGCCGCGCCCCGCCTCGGCCCCGCCCTCCCTGCCGGCTCCGGGCGCTCACAATTGGCCGCGCCAGGACGCGAATTCGAACGCAGGCCGCTGATTGGTGAAGCCCGCGCGGCCGCCCCGCCTCCTCGGCCGGGGCGGGGTCCCGGAGGAGCGCTGCTCGAGGCGGGCAGAGGAGTCTCGGGGTCTGCTCGGCCCGCGGGTGCTTAGGGCTTGAACCTCGCCGCTGACTCGGCCGCAGAGGACCGGGCGGCTGGAACCCATGGCGCGCTGTGGGCTGTCAGTGAAGGTCTGTACGGCCCGGCCGCGCCTCCGGCCCGAGGTCTCGCGGAAGGCGCGGAGCAGCGGAGGCCTCGACCGGCTCTTCTGTGTGGGCGCAGGCGAGCCGGCCTCCGCGGCTGGCGCCTCGCCGAGGCCGCACGGGACGTCTGGCACTCACCCCAAGGCCGCACGCCCTGCTTAGCGCCCGTGCTTCGGGCGAGGAGACCCCTGGTTCGGTGGCCGAGCCACTGTTGGCTTAGATGCTGAGGTAGAGAGTGGGGTGGCTCGAAATCTTCATTGACTCTGCCAGCATGTTGACTCTTTCTTCCTATGAAAAGTGGCTCACCCTGGACCCCCTCCTCCCTCCCTGCTCCAGGACAAGCCCTCACCCTCACTCGGACCCCTGTGCGTCCCAGTGTCTCCTCCTCACTGCCACCTGGGAGCCCTTCCTAAAATAGAAGTGCACACCTGCTTGCTTTACTGGCCGCTGCCGGCACAACTGTGCATTCCGTTTCTTCAGGTATTGGGCAGTGCCCACCCAGCCTCTCTTCCAGGAACCAGCTCCAATCCCAACTCTTTCGTGAGACATTCTGATGAAGAAAGAAATGCAATCTCCTGGGAGAAGTGTTTGATGGAGGAGGACAGGATGGCTTTTCCCAGAGAAACCAGGAAATCTGGGTCAAAGCTCTCCTCCCCGCCTCCCCCTATGCCTCAATCAGCTGTCTTCTCTCCTCTGTCCCCCCATGCCTCGTGCTCACTGAACCCCTTCAGGTACTTGGTCTGTGCTTGGCACTGGGGCAAGGCACCATGCCAGTCTGGAGCAGGAGACAGAGAAGTAAATGCATGATCACAACACGGGATATGAGTCTCAGTGGTCCCAAGGAGACAAGGGGCTGAGGCCCTGGAAGTTGGGAATGGAGGAGGGGGCAGGGGTGATGTACACAGGAAGCAGGGTAGATAAAGCTGGGCAAGCTTGAGGCTTGCTCCCCAGATGTCCCATGTTCCAAGAAAAAAGGAGGGGGAGGAATCCACAGTGGATCCGTCAGATTTCTTATCCTGTCTCAGCCTTTGTTTCCATTGGTTACTGTTTCCCCATTTGTTACTTTGTTGTCTTCCTCCCCTGCAGTGTTACTTTGTTACAGTACGCTCTGCCCTGTTAGATTTGGTACCTCTTGAAGGGACTAATAAACTGGACTCAAGAATGAGCCAGTTGTCATTCACCGCTCTCACTCCTGTGAGACTACGTTGTGGAGTCCAAAACAGCATCTCTGTTCACTCAAAGTCCCCCAGTTGTCCTCTGTCTTGTTCTTTATGTCCTTAGCACTCTTTTATTCATAGGTAAAGTTTTCTTATTTTTCAGGAAACAGCTGTTCTTCTTTTAGCTATGCTGCAGCATGCCTTCCCTCCTCCCCCGCCCCCGGACCCCCACCCCTGGCAGTAATAGCCCCTAGGGCCAGCCCAGTGATGAGCCACTCCCAGCAGGCGTGAGAAGAGCCCATTTCCCATTGGGTTTCAGGAAGGTGAGAGAACTCATTGGAAAAGTCTAGATTGTCAGGAATTTAGGAAGTCCCTGGCTGGAATAAGATGGCAGTTGAAGGCCTGAGGGTGAATGAGAAAGATATTCAAGGGTGGCAGGGTGCAGAGGGGAGAGTAAGGAAAAATGAAGTAGACTGGGATCCTGAGGCATGCCCCCATTCAGAGAGAAAGGAAGAGCAGCCTTCAGAGGAGGCAGAGAAAGGGCTGTGGAGGGATGAGAAGAGCCAGACACAGTGGGGAGGGGCTTTCATCAGAAGGGGGCAGAAAGCAGAGCAGTCACCTGGAAAAGGGATGGAGAAATCAGCGCATGCGGCAGCCTAGGATGTGGTAATGCTGTAATTTTGGGTGAGTGGTGACAGGAGGTAGGACGTGTGGGGAGGGACAGCTGACACCACTTTCTGAGAGCTTGGCTGAGAACAGAGGGAGAGAACTACCTGCAGAGGAGGAGCTGAGGCAACTTTAGAGGGGCCAGTGTGACCACACTGGACAAAGAAAGGCTATTTGACAGGGCACGTCTCAGAAGAGAGTCCTCATGACAAAAGTACACAGCCACATCCACACACACTCACAGGCTGGCCAGTGTGATGGTCTGGAGCACACAGGCCTTAGCTCAGTGCTTCTCACACCTGAGCTGCATCAGAAGTACCTATTAATATGGGGCTCATTAAAACACAGATCACTGGGCCTGACCCCCAAAATTTCTCATTCAATGGGTCTGGAGTGGGGTCCAAGAATCTGCATTTCTAACAAGTTTCTGGATGATACAGATGCTGCTGGTCAGGAACCCCACTTTGAGAACCTATGCCTCAGTCAAATCTTGGCTCTACCACCTGTTGATCGTGGACAGTTGCTGAATCTCTCTAAGTGTCAGCTTACTCATCTGGGAAATGGTGCTAAAAATCGTGTCCACTTCATGGGTTGATGTAGGATCACATGCAGGCTCATGCCTAACAGTTGCAGCCACCAGGGCAGAGAGCAAATGGAGCCCCACAAATACAAATATTTAAATATTGAAAAATTGTGACTTAGGCCAGCAAACTCATCAATTTGTTCTTTCCTACCTTCATAAGTATAGCATCATTACAACCACAGTCACCCCCAGGCCACTGCTCCTTGAGAGGACACAGCAGATATTTCTTTGAGGCTGCTTCCATGGTCAGGTCTCAGTGAAGCCACAGGCCACCCAGGTGGGATTCAACAGGATCTTTTTCCACAGAAACACACCTGGGTTTCCCACCAGGCCTCTAAGGCTAGTGGCCTCAATCTGGTGAGAGCCACTCTCACCCCTCTGCCCCTGAGCTGAGCTCACTGGGTCCACAAGTTGCCTCTGTGCTTCTTACAGCCCATGACAGGCTGTATGCATCTGGGTTAACCTGGCACTAGGAACTCTTTATTACAGCAAGACATTCTTTGAGGGAAGTAGGGAGGTAGGCCGGGAGTGAGGCCGGGAGGGAGGCCGGGAAGGAGGTCGGGAGGGAGGCCTGGAGGGAGATCTGGAGGGAGGAAGAGATGGTGATGAGGAGTCTGCCAGCTCTGTTTGCCCCTGTTTGTTTTCCCCTTGAGTTGGGGGCACAGGGCAGGTGAAGCTCAAGAAGATGTCCTCCAAAGAGATCTGGTTGACTGAGTAGTCATCCAACATATACTTGCTCTTGGCTTGCTCCAGAGTGCCAAACACCTGTGGGAAGGGAGGAGGCCGCTGTGGACAATGTGCACAGGGGAGGGGAGGGGAGAGGAGGCAGCAGAGGGTGGAAAGACAGAGGACCTCTGGGGTTGTGAGAAGGCCCCCAAAATGCCCATCCCTCTCTCAGCTGCCCCCAGAGCACCTCCCAAGAAGTCAGTTCTATGGAATTTAGCTGTCTGTGATCTCAGGGAAAGGGACCCTGAGTGGGAACAGTGCCAGACGGCAGAGGCCCTGCGTGGGTCCCTAGCTTGCTGTGTGATGCTGGGCATGTGCGTCCCCTCTCTGGCCCTGCTTCTCTCTGTGAAATGAGGGGGCGGGAGAAGCTGATCTCTGAGGTCCCTTCCAGCTCAAACATCTTAAGTTTTATGAAGTCCACATGAACATTGCCATGGAGACATCAGAGAGGAACTGCAGCAGCACTGACTGACTTCCACTCGAAAAGAGAACAAAGAGAAAGAACAGAGGTGTGCTCCCTCCGATGCCCAAGTATGCGCTCACCTTCGCCCAGCTGAGGTCATCACCGGGCAGGTGATAATGGACCATCCCTTGGTGCTCATCTTCCAGGACACTGCCTGTACAAAGGAGAGACTATGTCCCTGTGAGGGCCAGGGGAGGGTGGCCTGGGCCTACAGAATCTTGGCCCTCATCCCAGGGATCAGGGACATGGGACTTGCAGGGGTGGGGCACAGACACCCTCTGCTCAGCATCACACACCTGGGAAGGTCAGGTCCACAAATGCCTTGAACTCATCCAGCGCCTTCTGCTGCCCATCACTGTGGACCTTGGCCCGCAGGGCATAGCCGCTGCCAAACTTGCTCTTGAGATGCTGCGGGCTGCCCAGGCACTTGAACTGACCCTGTGCCATGATGGCCAGCCGGGTGCACAAGGCCTCACATTCCTCCATGCTGGGGAGAGAGGGTGCTGGCCTGACACAGGGCTGGGGGATGCTGATGCCTGCCTTCCATGGCAAAGCCCCGTGCAGATGGGAGGGTGTTGATGCCCAAATCAGGCTCTTCCCGACTCCCGAGCTCAGAGTGTAGCCCACATGGCAGAGCCTGGGGACTCTCCTCACAGACTCTGCACCAGCTGCTGACAGGTCTTCTGTCCAAGTAGCCCCTCCTAGCCCACCCCTCCCACAGCCTCATCTCAGCTCTTCCACTGACCTACAGAGACCCCGGTTCTACCTATGGGAGGTGATGACAATGGCCTTGCCAGACTTGCGGGCTCTTGCCACAGCGCCCCAGAGCAGGCGCCGGGCCACAGGGTCCATGCCAGTGGATGGCTCATCCAGGAAGATGACTGCAGGCTCTCCAAGCAGGGCAATGCCAGTGCTCAGCTTCCGCTTGTTGCCACCACTGCGGGCCGAGGGAGAAAATGTCAGGGTGAATAGCAATTGTCAATCTCCAATAGTCCAACCCTTCCCCACTTTTTGTTCTCTGTTCAGAAAGTATTCCATCCCCCCGGTGGTGCTTTTAGTAACATGGCCCACCATAGTCCCCCAGGGGGACATTGTGACTTGGCTGTCCAATCAGCATATAAACCATTCTGCTGGACCCAGGGATCAGTTCAGGGTGAGCACATGTTCACTGAGCCTTCTTTGAGGGCTCCTGTGGGTGTTGGGGATAAGGGCACAGGATCATTTTAGCTAACTTTCTTTTAACGAACGCATAGCATTTACAATGTGCAAGGCGCTGTTCTAAACTTTGCAAATGTTGACTCATTTAATCTTCAAAAGATGCAAGGAAAAAATTTCACAAGGTTGTAAACTATCATAATCTTAATAATATAAAAAGATGCAAGGAAACACAAAAACTTCCTTGAAACTGCAGTCAACAGAGAAGTAAGAGCAAAGCACAGCATCATCTGACCCTTGGGCACCTCGGACTGCCCAATCCTGGGAGCGGGGTACTGGCGCAAACCTCCAAGGGGCACTGTGCACCACTCGAGGGGAGTCCTGGGACTCCAGCAACGTGTGGTTTCGCTTTGTTTAAGCTAATTGGAGTTGGGTTACTATCACTAGCAACATAAGACAGGAATACTCCCAGGCTTCTGAGCAGAACAGCAGCAGCTCAAATGTCTCAGACACAGCAGGAAAAGGTAATGTGTGCTTCAAATTCAGGCCTACCAAAAATCAGAAGCCCTTTGTGAAGTGGCAGAAAGAAAGGTTTGTCCTTACTCTGCCAGGACAATAAACCTTGTGGTGCCCTCTGCTTGTCCTCAGCCACATAACTGCCCAGGACCAGAAGGAAGCAGTACCTAGGGCAGCCTAGGCCATTGACCCATTCTTATGGGGCAGCGAGGCCACCTCCCTACTATTCCACTCAGTGGCACGGACGGCACAGCTACCCCAAGTCCATAGCTGATGGGCCTTGCCCAACACCCCAGCACTGAGAAGTGTCAGCACACTCCTACTACTGGAGGTGGAAGGGCCAAGGGAGCCCCACATCTCACCTGTAGGTCTTCACCAGCTTATTCGCATACATGTACATGAGTAAGTCATCAAGAATTTGCTCCACACAGGCACTGATGTGGTGCTCAGGGATGCCCCGGAGCCGGGCATACATAATCAACATCTCCCGGCCCGTCATGTAGCCCAGCAGGGCATCAAACTGGGGGCAGTAGCCGACATGCTGCCGCACCTGGGGTTGGAACACAGCCAGAGAGGGAGGCACATCAGAAGGAAAACTACCAACTGGGCAGGGGCTCGGACACCTGCTCTGGCCTTGCCCCAGCCCAGGCTCCTGCCTTTGCTCTGTGCATACCCACATTTGCCATGTGAACAGACGTGCTGTGGGGGTGAGTGGGACGACAGCGACATTAGGGAGCCTGGGATATGGCGCTTGCTGGTGGTGTCTGTGAAAGGGTGTACATGGGGCTGGAGCACTTACTTGGCACCCTTCCTCCTGCCTGCCTAGCAAGAAACCTCAGTGCCCAGCACCTCCCTACCTCTTGTCACCTTCCAAGTGTCCAGTCAATAGAAGATGCTTTATTTTTTTCCTGTTTAAAAATATTTTCCATGAGACCTGTAATCCAGGAATAGATATTCTTTGTAAAATAGTCATACAAAGGTTACCGGAATCTCTCATCAGGGGCCTGCCCCAGGCCCAGTGTGGTCAGGTTGGTGTGCACCTCCAGACTTTTATTTTTTTAATGTTACTTTTTTTTTTTAAGATTGGCACCTGAGCTAACATCTGTTGCCAATCTTTTTCTCCTCCTCCTCCTCCTCCTCCTCCTCCTCCCCCTCCCCCTCCCCCTCCCCCTCCCCCTCCTCCTCCTTTTCTTCTTTTCTTCTCTTCTTCTCTTCTTCTCTTCTTCTCCTTCTCCTTCTCCTTCTCCTTCTCCTTCTTCTTCTTCCTCTTCCTTTTCCTCTTCCCCCTCCCCCTCCCCTTCCTTTCCTCTCCTTCTCCTCCTTCTCCTCCTCCTCCTTCTTCTCCCCAAAGCCCCTCCAGTACATAGTTGTATATTCTAGTTATAAGTCCTTCTGGCTCTGTTACGTGGGACACTGCCTCAGCATGGCTTGATGAGTGGTGCCATGTCTATGCCCAGGATCCGAACCAGCAAAACCCTGGGCCGCCAAAGCAGAGCACGTGAACTTAACCACTCGGCCACTGGGCTGGCCCCCACCTACAGACTTTTCTTGCTCCTCAGAGAGAACCAATTTTGGGTTGTTTTTGCCAGATAGTATCATACTGTATCTACTTTTCTGCAACTTGTTTTTCTAACACAACATTATGTCTTAAAGATCTTCCTTGGTCAGTAAATAGAGACCTACTCCAACTCAATTTAACTGCTACTTAGTCATCCAGGGACAGTTTCTAGATTTTACTTAGCTGTTCGGGCACATATGAGTTTTTTCCAAATTTTCGCCATTATCAAATTGTAGCAAAGCACCCTGGTTTGTGCCCATGTTCAAGTGCTCCCCTAGGGTGGATGATGGAGATGGTAGGGTACCATTTTTGAAAAATAATCAATGTTCTTCCTTCCCTTTTCCTCCTCTCCATTGAAGCAGCTGGACAGCTCTGGGTTCCACCATCTGGAGAGAGGGTGCAAACCGGAAAACCACTTGGAGTGTCTGCTTAGAGAAGAACGTTTGCAGGGACATCACACAATTAAGGGCATGGCTTTGGATTCCCAGACTGGGGCTTCCCCTGAAGACAGATGTCACCAGGCCAGAGGGAACTGGTGAGAAGAAAAACACAGATGACTTGCATAAAGATGCTTCAAATATTTCACTATTAAATATGATGATTTCTGGTAGACTGCCTTTATCAAGTGATTTTAACCTAATGTTTCTTCTATTTCCAGTTTGCTAAAAAGTTTTTTTAAATCATGAGTGGATACTGAGTTTTTATCAAATGGTCTTTCAGCATCCATTGGTAAATATTTTTTTCCTTTCATCTCTTAAGGTAGTGATTTATTTTGGTGGATTTTCTACTGTTGAACCTTACTTACATTTCTGGGTTAAACCTGACTTGATCATAATTTTTACTCTTTCAGTATACTGCTGAAGTTGTAATGTTAAAGTCTTATTTAGGGTACTTATGTTCCTACATGAAACTGGCCTCTGGCTCATTTCGGGTACTGTCCTTGACTGATTTTACTATCACTTATGAGTTGGGTAACACTCCATCTTCTCTCCTATGCTCCTGAAGGGGTTATACAAGAAGGAAATTATCTTTTTGGTGGTGGTTGGTAGACTTGGCCATCAATCCCTTTCAGCCTAGACTCTTTCAAGAAGGAGTAGATCTTTGACCATTATTTCAATTTTATCTCCACTTTTGGTCTGTATAGGTTTCCTATTTCTTGAACCAATTTTTGGATAGAAGGCTTGAAAATGCTGTAATTTGACTCAACGAAAATGAAGAAATGTGACATTTCTTACACACCTGAGTTTGGAGTAAATCTTTTGCCATGAGGACTCATCTAGGATGGCCAAGGAGCCCTGTTTAGCACATAGTGGCACCACGGACCAATGATGGCCCCACAATAGAGCCAAATAATTCTGAGGCAGTGAGTGACTCTGACAGAAATGCATGTGGACTCTCAGAAATCACTGCTGATTCTTGGCATATCAGCAGATTCTGATAAGAATGTATTTTAGAAAATACGAAAGAATGCTTAAAAATACTCATACAGACAAATGGTGGTGAGCAGAAATCTCACAAAGAGAGAGAGAACAAGGATGCAGTTTTGTTAGAGTTTTCTAATGAGACTAACTCATGTGAGATTTCTAGGAGAAAACAGAGAAACAGAGGAGCAGAGTTAACTATATTTAAATTCCGTATTTCTAACTATGAATTTTCACAGACTGCTGGGAGATAATGTGCAGATGGGTTTCAGGAAGACTGAAATCCAATTTCTTGCCAGCCTGGGCAGGATAAGGGCCTTGCAGGTGGATATTGTTTGATTTTAAATAATATAAAGAAATGTAACATTTCTTATCATCTGAGTCTATGGAATAGATTAATACTTTCTTCCATGTAAGCCTCAGTAAATATCTGTTGGATGGATGACTGATGACAATAAGGCTGATGGAAGATCTGCCCAGGACCATTTGCTCTTGTCCTCTTTTTTCTTTTCTTTTCTTTCATTCATTTGTTCATTCATTCCTTCCTTTTTATCACAGCTTTATTGAGATACAGTTGACAAATTTACCACATTCACCCATTGAATGTGTACAATTCAATGTTTTTTAGCAAATTCGAAATGGTAGATCCATCGTCACAATCAATTTTAGAACATTTTATCACCCTCAAAAGAAATGCTATATCTATTAACAGTTACTTCCCATTTCCCCCAATACTCCCAGCCCCTGGCAACTGCTAGTCTACTTCCTGTCTGCCTATTCTGGATATTTCATATAAATGGAATCATGTAATATGTGGCCTTTTGTGACTGGCATCTTCCACTTAGCATAATGTTTTTGAGGTCCATCATGTTGTGTCATGTATCAGTACTTCATTCCTTTTGATGGCTGAATAATGTTCCATTGTATGGACAGATCACATTTTGTTTATCCTTTCATTTGTTGATGAATATTTGGGTTGTTTCCACCTTTTGGCTATTATGAATAATGCTGCCATGAACATTCATGTACAAGTTTTTGTGTGAAAGTAGGTTTTCAATTCTCTTGGGTATACACCTAGGAGTGGAACTGCTGAGTCATTTGGTAACTCTATGTTTAATCTTTTGAGTATCTTCTCTGATAATCTTAATCTTTTAATTGGACTCTTTAGTACATTTATATTTAATTTAATTACTGATATACTTGGATTTGAATCTACCATCTCTCTTTATTTTGAGGAAGATTAACTCTGAGCTAACTACTGCCAATCCTCCTTTTTTTGCTGAGGAAGACTAGCCCTGAGCTAACATCCATGTCCATCTTCCTCTACTTTATGTGCAGGATGCCTACCACAGCATGGCGTTTGCCAAGCCGTGCCAAGTCCGCACCTGGGATCCGAACTGGCAAACCCCGGGCCACCGAGAAGCGAAATGTGCGAACTTAATCACTGCACCACTGGGCTGGCCCCCAAGTCTAGCATCTTATTCATCTATTTGTCCCATATGTTCTATGTTTCTTTTTCTCTCTCACTTCTTGTTTTATGTCACATTGATTATTTTTTTCATTTTTCTGTTGTCTCCCTCTGTTGGCCTAAAAGGTATATATATCTCTCCCTCCTCCAATTCTTTCGGTTGTTCCCTTAGAGACTAAAACATGCATCTTTGAGTTAGCAATGTATAGTATTAACTGGAATTTTACTTTCTGCATGAGCAAGGTGAGGACCTTAAAATACTTTAACTTCATTTACCCACTCCTGACTTAAAACCATTATTGTTGTGTATTTTAATTTTATAAGTACTTTAAACCTCACAAGACATTATTGCTATAGCTTTGTTTAGTCAAAACTCACACATTTACCTTTATATTGCTCTTCATTTCTTTCCACATCTTTGAGCTTCCATCAGGGATAATTTTCCTTCTGCCTGAGGATTACTCTTTATTATTTCTTTTCACGCACATCTGCTTGCGATCAATTCTCCCAGTTTTTGTTTATCTGAAAAATGTCTCTTTTTTCATACCTTCTTTTTACAGTATAGTTTTACTGGATACATTATTCTAGGTTGGTTGTTATCTCTTATACCACTTGTGATGTGTCATTCTATTGTCTTTTGGCCTTTCATGTTTCTGTTAAGAAGTAAGCTGAAAGTCTAATTGTTGCTCCTTTGAAAGTGGGTCCTTTTAAGATTTTCTTTTTGGTTTATTTTTCAGCAGTTTTACTACAATGTTCTAAGGGATTTAATTCTTTTAATTTATCCTGCTTAGGGTTAATGGGGCTTTATTTATTTGTAATTCAATGTCTTTCACAAATTTGGGAAAGTTATGGCTATTAATTTTCGGTTTTTTTTTTCATTTTAAGTTGATTTTATTTGTAGGTGGCCTTTAAGTGTTTTCGATTATTGTGATGTATTTGGTAAGTCCTCTGCCTGGCCAGGAGCAATAGTGATCTCTTTTGTAAACTCTGTATGGTAGATTAAATTTAATTAATTAATTTTTAAATTGCAGTAACATTAGAGTATAACATTATATAGCTTTTGGATGTACATCATAATATATTCCGAATTCTGTGTAGATTACACCATGTTCACCACCCAAAGACTAATTATAGCCCATCCCCATCCCCTCACATGTGAGCCTAATCACCCCTTTTGCCCCGCCCCCCCCATGTGGTAACCACCAATCCATTCTCCATTGCTATGTGTTTGATTGTCATTGTTTTTATCTTCTACTTATGAGCGAGATCATACAGTGTTTTACTTTCTCCCTCTGACTTATTTCACTCAGCATAATACCCTCAAGGTCCATCCATGTTGTCACAAATGGCCGTATTTCATCATTTCTTATGGCTGAGTAGTATTCCATAGCATATAAATACCACATCTTCTTTATCCATTTGTCCCTTGATGGGCACCTAGGTTGCTTCCAAGTCTTGGCTATTGTGTATAATGCTGCAATGAACATAGGGGTGCAGGTATCTTTATGCCTTTGCGTTATCAAGTTCTTTGGATAAATACCCAGCAGTGGAATAGCTGGATCATATGGTAGATCTATTCTTAATTTTCTAAGGAAACTCCATACTGCTTTCCATAGTGGCTGCACCAGTTTGCACTCCCACCAGCAGTGTACAAAGATTCCCAACTCTCCACATCCTCTCCAACATTTGTTGTTTCCTGTCTTGTTAATTATAGCCATTCTGACCAGACTGAGGTGATACCTCATTGTAGTTTTGATTTGCATTTCCCTGATAGCTAATGATATTGAGCATCTTTTCATATGCCTGTTGGTCATCTGTATATGTTTTTTGGAGAAATCTCTGTTCAGATCTTTTGCCCATTTTTAAATTGGGTTGTTAGTTTTTTTGTTGTTGAGCTGTATGAGTTCTTTGTATAGTTTGGATATTAACCCCTTATCTGATTTTTGGTTTGCAAATATCTTCTCCCAATTGTTAGGTTCCCTTTTCATTTTGTTGATGGTTTCCTTTGCTGTGCAGGAAGCCATTAACTTTTCAAATACTGCTTTGCTTCATATTTGTCTCTTTTCCTCTGGGACTTCAATTATACATATATTAAACCTTCTCACAGTATCCTCTGTATCCAATTAGTTAAATATTGCTGCATAACAAGTTACTCCAAAATTTAGCTGTAATTTATTGTTTCATGCTTTCTCTGGGTCAGATCAGGAATCTGGGAGCAGCTTAGCTGGGTGGTCCCAGCCAGGGTTTCTCATGAGGTTGCTCTTAACCTCTCAGCTGGTCCTGAAGTCATTTGAAGGCTGGAGGATCTGCTTCCAAGCTCACTTACATAGTTGTTGGCAGGCCTCAGGTACTCACTGACTGTTCCTCACCACATGGGCCCCTCCATAGGGCTGCCTGAGTATCTTCATGTCATGGCAGTGAGCTTCTCCCAGAGTGAGTGATGTGAGGGAGAGATTGTACCCAAAACAGAAGCTGCAGTGTCTTTTATAACGCAATCTCAGAAGTGACATACCATCTCTTCTACAGTATTCTGTTGGTCACACAGACCAACTTTCGTACAATATGGGAGGGGACTACTCAAGGGTGTGAATACTAAGACGTGGGTAAATTACTAAGGGCTGTCTTGAAGGTATACCACAATATTTCTTACCTCACTTTATATATTTTATACCCTTTAGACTCTCCACAATTCATTCTAAATTATTTGGGGGGGGGGTGCGAATTTTGCAAAACTGTTTGTAGAAATCATTTGAGGCCTAGGATGATATCATCTTCCACCAGAGAAGATTTACATTTGCTTCTGCCAGGTGCCTGGAAGCATTAGCGATTTAGGATCACATCAGTTCCATTTTAGGGACTGATATGAGTCCAACCTGTTTTGCAATCTTTGTATGAGCTTGTGTAAGTATAGTTCATCCTTGTGGTACAGCCCTTAAGAGTCCCAACTCAAAGAAAGGATGCATTTGCCAGGCATCACCCTGCCCAGGGCGCTCACCCTGAACTCCAGTGCCTGTCATTTCAGCATCAAGAGCAACACTCAGCTCTCAGCCACCCAGGCTTGAATTGGTCACCTCCCTGAGCCTATCCCTCCGACCTCCTGGCTCATAAGTCTTCACTATCTTGTTAGCTCTCTGAAGTCTTCAAAGAGAGTCTTTAAAAATTGGTTTAAAAAATTTTTCTAGTTATTATCACTAGGAAGTGTGCCAGAGTCACCTAATTTGCCATTACTAGGATGCTTGTCCATAATTTTTTAAATAATAAAAAATTAAATTAACAGTGTTTCATAGCCTGAAGAAGCTTATATTGGTTATAACTGTTCAACCAAGCTATGTATACCAAAAGATCGTAGAAAATGGTAATTAAGAGGTTGGAACTAGCCTGTGTAGATTCTTGTGCTTTCTCTCTGAACATTATTTCAGTCATGGACATTGAAGCTTGTTTGATAAACTTATTGGCAATAGTACGGTTTGTGCTGCAAATAGTACAACTTTGCTTATGCCTCTGTAGTGTGGTCTCTTCATATGCCTTTCATTGAATCTGCTGTATACTGACCACAACCTCTGTTATTACACCTTCCTCACTGCATGGCAATGGCTCATTCACAGGATCATGAGCTCCTTGCAAATGAGAATCACTAGGCCTCACACAATTGTTGGCACGTATCAGGCGTCCAGAAATTGTTTCATTGAGTTAGTGCTGCCAGTAATTGAAGTAGAGACTCCAGGAAGGTCAGGTTTGAGGGATACATAAGAAGTTCAATTTAAAATAGGAGATGTCTGAGTGAAGCCATCTAGAAGGTATGTATATGCAGGTCTGAAGCACAGGACTGGGGTTGAGCTGGGGACGTAGCTACTGGGGAGACATCAGTAAACAGAAGATAATGGGACTTGGAGTAACGAACAAGCTCAGGCAAGGATAGTGTGTGTAGATAAGAAAGATGGTGGGCTGAGTTGCAGCCCTGAAGAACACCACAGTCTAATGGGCTAGATGAAGAAGATCTACCACAGGAGTCTGAGAAGAAGTGTTTGCGACAGAAAAGAGCCAGAAGAGGGGAAGCTGTAGAAGTAAGCAAAGGAAGGCTAGAGCTTGAAGGAGGGAAAGATCAGCATTATGAAATGCTGCAGAGATGGCAAGAAGATAAGCTCTGAAAATTAGGAACAGCCTCAGCTAGGGTGACTACAGTGGGAAGAACAGATTCCTGGGCTATCTGGGAGGGAGTGTCCATGGACTATGGTTGTTGACTAGATGTCTTGGGTGGTGCCTTGGACAGCAGTAGATGTGTGCTCCTCCCTCCCCCAGCAAGCACAGGGAGACGGGGAGGAAGAGGTTGGGGGTTTGGGGACAGCTGATGGCTTTGGGGTTCCATTGAGTTTCAGGTACCTGTAGGACATTCAAGAGGCAACGTTGAGTAAGCAGCTCAACATATGCTCTGGAGCTCAGAGAAGAGGTCTGGGAAGGAGCTATGGATTTGGGAGTCACAGATGAACCTGATACGTGGAATTTTCAAAGATCAGGTCCATTCCAGTTCTTTTACCCCAAGCCGATGTAACACCCCCAGGTGTATTTCAGTGCCCTCTCTTCCCAACACACCCACCCTATCCCCAGGGTGGCGCCTCCTTTGTCCTAGGTCACACCCTACCTTCCCCAAGTGAGAGCTGAGGTTGAGGCCCTTGACAAAAGCGTCCCCAGAGGTGATTGGCTCTTCTCCTGTAAGCATTTTGAAAAGGGAAGTTTTCCCAGCTCCATTGAGGCCAAGAAGGCCAAAGCATTCCTCTGCTTGAACAGTGAAGGATATCTTGTTCACAGCCAGTGGGGGCACCTTCTTGGCATAGACCTGAGATACCCAAGACAGAAGACACACAGTGAGGAGGCCTAGAGTCAGCAATCAAGAGCTACCCTGTGCTCCCCACACACAGGTTCTGGCACAGGTCCCAGTGGCCCTCAGGGCCCAGGGGGTCTGATGGACCTAGGCTTGGATTTGCTTTCTCCTCCAGCTGCTGCTTCCAGCAGGGTGAGTGAGGTTTTCTCTCCTCCTTCTGTCTCTGCAAACTGAGCAACTAGTTTTCTAAGATAAGTCTCTTCCCTTCTGTCCTTGAAGCAAACAAAACCCCTTTGATGTTTCCTGAGTTGCTGTTGGTTTTTTTAACCACCAGTAACTATAGGGAAACAAAGAATAAGACTAATAGACTTGGAGAAAATGTTACAAAGTTCCTGGATGTTTGAAGAGTCTCTCAAAAAATTCTGGCTGGGGCTCAAGGATACTAACCAGGTTTGTTTGAGCTTTTGGAGCATTTTCCCCCACCTCAACTCCTCCACAAACTGTCTTCTAGATCCGAGAGAGATTCAACCAGTCATGTCCAACCTTCGAGGCTTCCTTGCTTCCTGGGGTTCATGGTTTTGGTGCCCCTCCTATCCCAAACCCTCTTGTCTTACAGGGGATCCCAGAAAAGACAATGGAGGGCTGAGGCGCCCGCTTCTGTCTTTGGGCCTACAGACAGATTAAGATGTGACTCATCCACAGAGGAAACCTCCTGAGTCTGTCTCCACTGAAGCTCACCTGAGTCCTTTGCCAGCACTCCAAGCCAGCAGGCAGAGCCTGGAGCCCTCTGCTGGCTGCTTCCTTATGCAAAGGGCCCACAAGAGTAATGGTCTTTGCTTTTTAAGCCACATCTGACTTTACCTTTGACACTTCTTTAAGAACCAGTGGGTTCTTCTTACACAACTTTTCCAAATAAGTCTCAATCATTTTCGCCTCCTCTTCCACATCTTGGTCTCCAGGCACTGCAACTTCACTGTGCAACGCTACCTGCTTTCCCGAGACAAGGATGGAAAGTGTGACTGCTTTTGCGGGGGTAGGAGAGAGAGACAGAGGGAACCACAGGGACTGGGTTCTCCCTGGGAAGGCCTTGAAAGTGCCCCAGCTGACCTCTGTTCTAATTCACACACTACCACCCCTTTCTCAGTGGCAACTATAGGTATTCAAGACTGAATGCATATTGACTTGACCATGATATGGTGGATATGGAAACTTCACAAGGCATTGGCTTTTGAGGAAAATTAAAAGACTTGAAGCCTGGGGATGCCAAGGTATAACAAATGTCAGTTTCTACAGAGTTTCCTTGGGGGGCCTCAGTTCTGGAAGATATTCAGACCAAGAACGGACAGAACAGATCTTTCTCCTATTTGGCTCCTGGATGACTATAGGGAAGAGGTGTTCTAGAAAGGGGACTAGATTTAGGAAACCTAGGGTCTTATTTATACTCGGCTGACCAGAGCCACAGGAACCAAGCCGAAAATCTTCCTCCCTCATCCACCAGGTCCCTGGGGGTCCTGGGCATGAACTGTCACCTCTCTGCCTTCAGGATAGATTAGATGGTCTATGGGCTCTCTCGGATGCTGAGAATCAGGCCACTACAGACCACAGGAAGAAACCTATGGAACCAGCCCTTTGACCTGTCCTTAGAGAGTTACACTCTGATCCACTCACCAATTTTCCCTTCTTGTAGAAGCCAGAAAACCTGGCTTTCAGTTCCCACAAGACATTGGTTTCAATGAGGAAAAGCAGGATAATGTACACAGGTCCCAAGATGGCAAGGGCTGTCACATACTTCCCTATCCCCAGAGACTCCCAGGCATAGATGTTCTTCTGGAATATATATCCCTCTACTAAAATGGGATAAACAGATGTTATCAAACCTTGGGTGATATTCCAAGCTTTTGCTCACCTGTTACATATAGTAGGTAAATTTCTATTAGAACAAATATCACTTAAAAGAAGCATTATTGTCATCAATGGCTATTACCACATCTCAGCAGACGGTAAACATGAGTATTATTTTGTTTTCCTTGCTATAACCAATGTTCTATAAAAATAATGCAGTAAAGCAGAAGACTTCTTTTCTATATGACAGTTATTTGAAATGCAAAATATTTATACGTTTGGTTCTTCTATCAATCATTAATTGCCCTGCAACTTCAACTGACAACTCATGCAAAAACACTGGGGAGCCTCTATTCTCCTCTTTTTAATCCGATCTGCCTTGAAATTTTTCTTTTAAATACATGTATTTTAAAATGATACAATAAATATGCACTCAGTGGGAAAAAGAGAGGTAGAAAGTAAAGATACTTCTCTACTCCCCAAAACTATTGTTACAGTTTGTGTATAATCCTTCCATACTTTCCAGATATAATCTCTTTTTTTTTGGCTTGAGGAAGATTACCCCGAGACAACATCTGTGCCAGTCTTCCTCTATTTTTCATGTGGGTTGCCACCACAGCATGGCTGATGAGTGGTGCAGGTCTGCACCTGGGATTGGGGCCCACAAACCCAGGCTGCCGAAGCAGAACACACTGAACCCAACCACTATGTCACAGGGCTGACCCCCAGATATAATCTTTTAAAATGCAAGTGGAATGATACTATGCATTATCTTTTCCAACTTACTTGTTTCATTTAATAATATATAGGGGACATTGACCATATCAGGACATAAAGATCAAAATAATAAAGATCTCTCACAAAGGTACATACATGGACAATTATGAAAGCCAGTATTGTTGTAATGTTGGTCTGTAACTCCATTTTTTGTTTTCTACATGATTTAAGAAAGCGGTGCATTAAAAAAACAATTATTAGTCAATGTTTCTGGAGTCACAATACATAAAAAATAAAAATGTATTGTTACTTCAATAACTGAAAGGGAGTGGGGGGCCAGCCCCGTGGCCAAGTGATTAAGTTCGTGCACTCTGCTTCGGTGGCCAAGGGTTTCACTGGTTCGGATCCTGGGCGCAGACATGGCACCGCTCATCAGGCCATGCTGAGGCAGCATCCCACATGACACAACTAGAAGGAACCACAACTAAAAATATGCAGCTATGTACCGGGGGGCTTTGGAGAAAAAAGGAAAAATAAAATCTTTAAAAAAAAAAGAATCCTTTGAAAAGGAGTGGGGATGGGGCTGGATAGGGGTAGTTTTTATATGATATTGAAGTTAAGCTGGTATAAACTCAAATTAGAATGTTATAACTTTAGGATGTTAAATGTAATTCCCATGGTAACCACATAGAAAATAGCTATAGAATATACATAAAAGGAAATAAGAAAGGAATTTAAACATTTCACATGAGGTACCTAGAGTAGTCAAATCCACACAGACAGAAAGTGGAATGGCAGTCACCAGGGGATGGGGCAGGGGGAATAGGGAGTTAGTGTTTCATGGGGACAGTTTCCATTTTGTAGACGGAAAGGTTCTGGAGATGGATGATGACAATAGTTGCACAACAATGTGAATGTACGTAATGCCACTGAACTGTACACTTAAAAATAGCTAAAATGGTAAACTTTGTATATATTTCACCACAATTTTAAAAAGTAATTAATTTTAAAAGTTGTTAAAGAGGATGTAGACAAATTGCAACCCTCATACATTGCTGGTAAAATGTAAAATGGTGCAGCCACTATGGAAAACAGTTTGGTGGTTCCTCAAAAAGCTAAACATAGAATTACCATATTACCCAGCAATTCCACTCTTCGGTGTATACCCAAGAGAATTGAAAACACATTCACACAAAAACTTGCATATGAATGTTCATAGCAACATCATTCATAATAGCCAAAATGTAGAAACAACCCATATGTCCATCATCTGACGAATGGATAAACAAATTGTGGTCTATCCATGCAATGGAATATTATTCAGCTATAAAAAAGAATGAAGTAGTGACACATGCTACAACATGGATGAACCTTGGATACATTATTGTAGATGAAAGAAGCCAGACACAAAGGACCACATATTGTATGATGCCACTTACGTGAAATGTCCAAAACAGGCAAATCCACAGAGACAGAAAATAGATTATTGGTTGCCAGGGGTTCAGGGGAGAAGGGAATGGGGAGTGACTGTTAATAGATAGAGTGTTTCCTTTTGGGGTTATAAAAATGTTCTGGAATTAGATAGTGGTGATGGTTGCACAACCTTCTAAATATACTAAAAACCACTGAATTGTATACTTTAAAAGGGTGAATTTCATGTGAATTATATCTCAATAAAAAATGTAATTAACAAATTCCATTTGCAATACTCACAAACTTCATTGCACTCAGTGTGACTCAGGTTCCTCATATTGCAAAATTTCCGTAGTTCAAAGTTGTAATATAAGTTGGAGAAAGCCATCCCCAGGCAGTGGCCTGGAAACAGTAGGAATGTGTGATCCAAGGACTCTGAGACTGCTTTGTAGCCTAGATCTGTGAGGGGAACAGAATATACTAATTCTACTTGCAGGAAGAAAAGTGCACATCCCTTACCATCTCTCTGAACCCACTGTGCCTGTTTATCCTGTATAAAAAGTATGTTATCTATATCTATCACTCCATCTATCTCTGCACCATCACACTCCCAGGGCCCAGATGAGATATCTTGTTCTTCCTGACTCCTGGTATTCCCTCTTCTGCTGTAGTCATTCAACTTCCAAGCCATAAGTATTTTTCTTTTGCAATACTTCTTGAACCTGTCATTTTATTTCTGTTCCAATTTTTTATGCAGATGCATCAGAAAGAGCTTGGTGTGTTTGGGAAACCCAGCAAGAGCAAGGCTGCAGGATGGGATACCTCTGTGGAAGTGGGGAATTTGAAGGCTAGAGGAAGATGAGGTTTACAAGGGAGCTCGGGCCAGGCGGGAGTGTCTCGTGGGCCAGTTGTGGAGTTGTTTGAGGGTCATCTGATAGACAGATAAGGAGGACATAGTCCCTGCCTATATAGTCTATGGAGAGAAAACCATCATTTTTTGAAGATACCATACATTATCATGTACCTGGAAAACCCGTGAGAATCAACCAAACTACTATTAGAAATAAAAGACAAGTCAGTAAATTGGCTGGTTATAAAATAAATATACAGAAACCGGGGCCTCTTAGAGGTTAAGAGAAGCCAATTTTTAGGTTCATGTTACATTAAAAAGTGAAGAAATGCCAAACAGGTTATAAATAAATTGTGGTATATTTTAAATGTTTATTTCCAACAAAGAAACACAATTGCTTTATAAATAATTATGCTACTCAGAAGCTTATTAATTTATAAGAGGATTAATTCATAGTCCCTTGTATGGGGAATGGCCCAGTAATGGGACCATGTTTATAGATCGCAGATGTAATTGAGCCTCACTCTCCCCACAGGCTGCTTCGTGCTTATCCCTAATGCCTCCATGTGCTGCCAGGTACCATCCTTCACAAACCTCAATATATCTTCACTCACAAAAAGGAGAAACAAAGGGATGAGGACAGAAGCTCTGATTTCAGACTTCGTGACAACTCACAAAACCAGTTCCAAACCAATGGGTACTTCAGGGGAGAAAGCCCATGGGCATCTGACTTACAGTTACAATGGGGAGAGGCTGAACCAATTATAAAAAATGAACTCCACTCTCAGGACTTGGATTAAGAGCAGTATAGCTTTTGGGTACCAGTCTGTGAAATTCCTGTCAGTGGAGGCCACTGTGATGTAAGACGAGTTGACCTTGGCTATGAGGTCTCCCAACCAACATTTCCTGGGCCAGGACCATGAAACTGTGCAGCAGACCAAGGTCTACCCAAGGGGCATGAAGTGCAGCTTGGGGCAGAACTCACAAGTCGCGGTGCTCCACACACTCACTGAGTTCTGGGCCCCAAGGCCTGAGAGTCACGGCTCTGGTGACCAGACATTGAGTTGTATCCGAGGAGATAATACCGCAGTAGGACAGCTGCAAAGCGGGCAGATGTACACTAGGAAGGAGCCATACTGGGTCCTACCCTCCTAATTTTCTCTCTTCAGAATTCTATATTTGGAAATCTAGCCTGGAGGCTGAGGTGGAGGGGAGAGGAAAAAACTACCAGAACATCAGCATTGCAGCTCTTATATGGGATAGAGAAAAACTTAACCACTAAACAGGGCTAAAGAGCCCAGCCTAGGAATTAACAGTCAGCCGTGGGCTCCCCCGAGACCACTCCTGCTCTGAGATCTCCAGGTCCTTAAGAAAGGAGTGGTTGAAATCTGAGAGGGGACAATCCCTCCTTCCCAGTGCACCCTAACCAGAATCAGAGAAAGTGTTCACCAACAATACATCTAATCAGAGGAACAGATATTTACATCTTCCCCTTTTTTCCTTCCTTCTTTCTGTCTGGATCCTATTCTAAAGTTGCTGAAAGACTGAAGAGAGGTCACAAACTATCAATATCTAGCCCTCCAAACAAAGGTGACATTTTTTTTGCTACACTCCTGGGTTGGATCCACTCTTTTCTGGATCTTGCATCTTCTTTCTTGCTTTACTCCTTCCCTTTGCTGGTCTTTATCCTTGATTACTTTCCAAGAAAGTGATATGGTAGGTAAAATTTCTGTTTGCCCATCTGAAGTTGTCTTTATTCTATCCTTCCACTTGATTGATAATTGAATTGAGTCTAGAACTTGTTGTCTTCTAGGAAGTTTAACGGTGTAGGTGTTTTTTCATTCACTGTTGGACATTTGAAGGATCCCTTCAATCTTCAGATTTGTTTTCTCAACTCTGGGAAATTTTCTTGTTTTATTTCTTTGTTATTTCCTCAGCTCCATGTCCTCTGTTTTCTTGTTCTGGAGTACTTGTCAATTGAATATAGTAACATCTCCGGGACGTACTCTCACATCACCTGCCTTTTCTCTTATCTTCTCTATTTCTCCTATCTTTTTACTTTATTTTCTGGGTGTTTAATTGACTTTATTTTCCAACTCTTCTGCTAAATTTTTATTTTGGCAATCAGCTCTTTCCTGTTCTCGAAGATTTTTTTCTTCATAGAATTCTATTGTTTAATAGATGCAATCTTTCCTAAAAATCTTTGTTTTGTTTTGTTTCCTGTGTTTCCGTAGCCCTGGGTTTCATTTTTGTTGGTTTGTTTTAGTCTCTGTCTTTTCTACAGCCACCATCCTCAAATATTCAGTGACCTTTGACTATTTATTCACAGGAACAAATGAGGCACCAGGAGGCAAATTGCTAGCTTGATGTATGGGGGGTGGGGCAGATACATTTTAGGGCAACCAGGCAGGGTATCAGTCAGATGTGTAGGTCTCTCCTGAGAGCAGTTTCAGTTCATCCAAAGGTGGGATCTCTGATTTCCGACGTGACTGCCTGTGTGTTCTATGCTTCCAGGTGGGAAAGTGGGAACAGGGACAGTGGAGACGGCAGACTGTTTTTAGTCCTGCCTTCACTCTCTTTCTTTGAGGTCCTAAGCCTCTTCAGAATTCTGTGGTGCTAAATTGGGTCCTTGCTCAGCCATTTCTCCCTTTGAATGCACTTCAGATGCTTCTTCACCATGAATTCATTCATTTTTATTTCCTTTGTTATAATGCTATTGGGGTCTCAGGGAAAAGAGAGCTCAGATTTAGCTTTTATGTTCTTTTTTTTTTTTTTTTTTTTGGCAAGGAATTTTCGCTCTGAGCTAACATCTGTTGCCAATCTTCCTCTTCTTTTCCTTGAGGAAGAATAGCTCCAGCTAACATCTGTGACAATCTTCCTCTATTTTGTATGTGGGTCATTGCCACAGCATGGCTGATGAGTGGTGGAGGTCCACACCCAGGATCCAAACCCATGAACCCGCCTGCCAAAGCAGAAGGCACTGGACCTAAACACCACGCCACAGGACCAGACCTTAGCTTTTATATTCTTCTTATATATTCCCTAGCTTTTATATTCCTCATTTTCTGTCCACTGCCATGGTAACAGCATCCTAATGAGGTTCCTAGGACGTGTGTACAGAGGCCAAGGTCCAGCCTCTAATGGTTTTCTTCTCAGGGAGAAGGGAAGGGGCCCATGGAGGCATCAGCATCCCTTTCCCCAGACTAGAGGTGGAGCTTCTTGCCTTGTGCCAGCCTCCCTACCCTGACTCCTCTGATTTCTACTTAGTTTTTTTTTTTCTTCCAATGTTGGTTGTTTTTGTGTGTGTGTGTGTGAGAAAGATTGGCCCTTGAACTAACACTGTTGCCAATCTTCCTCTTTTTGCTCAAGGAAGACTGTCGCTGAGCAAACATCTGTGCCAATCTTCCTCTATTTTGTATGTGGGATGCCACTACAGCATGGCTTGATGAGTGGTGTGTAGGTCCATGCCCAGAATCTGAACCTGCAAATACCAGGCTGCCAAAGTGGAGCACTCAAACTTAACCACTACACCACTGGCCAGCCCCTGAATTCTACTTAGTTTTTAAGTCAGAAACTGCCTCCTGTTAAGTAGAAGAAGGTCCTTGGTCCTTGTTACTGCTGCATGGGAAGGAAAAGAAGAAATAGCATGAAGCAATCCATGAAGAAATGTATCCCAGAAAGGCCAAGGGATCCAGAGAGAATGTCCAGGGTCAAGCATGCTAGCTTGGTAATTCTCTCTGAAAGCTCTATCCTCTTCAGGGCTCCTCAGTGTCATTGGACTTGCAGTATTTGTCCCTCTGGGGCGGGGTTGGGCGGCAGAGGAAAGGAGAAAGGGAGGAATCCTTAGGTCCTTCCTGGAGATTAAAGCAGTGTTTCTGAGTGATTCCCTGGACCACCTATGTCGGGATCACCGGGATATGTCTTTCAATGCTGATCAGTGAATCTCAGATGAACACTACGGTTGAGAACCACTGGGTTAGGGTTCCCTTAGGACTTCCTTCGCTAATCCCTTTTTCTCTGCTTGAAGTATGCTTTTTGTTCTATTTCAACCATAAAGTCAAAAGCTGTCACTTTTCTGATCCTCTCAGATGAAAACAATTCTGACTCTAAAATTCCACAGGTGGTATGTGTGAAAACTAAAAAGGACACCACAAAACTCTGAGAGTTAGATTAGTAAAATAAATTCAAAATAGATAAGACTATATACATGTAAAGTCCTTTAAGATATAGAATGACTCCCAAGATGAAAGCAGAGGGAGCTGTTAGCATATTTTTAAGTAAAAAACCCCAACAAACCCAAAAGTCAATTTAAAGGAGGTGGTCAGCATAAAAATAAATGAAAAAGAGCATTACAGAGGTAAAATATGAATGTGTGTATCCAGCCCTGATCCAGAGGGATGGCAGCACCAACATGAAGATGTCGGTGTTAAGGTACACAGTGGGCAATGGCTCCTCTTCAGCTCCTTTTACTCTAATTACACACTCACCAAACAGCCTTCTCCCAACTTTGGCTTATTTATTTACTTATTACCATTTTTAAAACTGAGGAATAATTTATTTCAGAGGAATGCATGATGATAAGTGGACAATTTGGGGAATTTTGACAAATATTCATGCCCATATAACTAACACCTCTATCAAGATGGAGAACATTTCCATCATCGAGAAAGTTCTCTAAGATCTCTATTTAGTCAACCTAGCCTCCCCCTAACTCTGAGGCAACTGCTTTTCTTTTTTTTTTTTTTAGGAAGATCAGCCCTGAGCTAACATCTGCTGCCAATCCTCCTCTTTTTGCTGAGGAAGGCCGGCCCTGAGCTAACATCCGTGCCCATCTTCCTCTACTTTATATGTGGGACGCCTACCACAGCATGGCTTGCCAAGCGGTGCCATATCCGCACCCGGGATCTGAACTGGCAAACCCCGCGCCACCAAAGCGGAAAGTGTGCCCTTAACCGCTGCGCCACCGGGCCGGCCCCTGCTTTTCTGATTCTATCACCAGGACTCATTTTGCCTGTCAGTGGGATCAGAGCGTGCCCTCATCCGCTCAACACCATGTCTTCATATTCATCCATGCTCCTCCATGTGGGAAGCAGCTTGTTCCCTTTTTGTTGCTGAGCATAGTCCACTGGATGAATCTAACCACTATGTTTATCTGTTCTCCTGGAGATGTGTGTTTAGGACACTGTCAACTTGGGGCTCTTCAGACTACAGCTCATACTTTCATGTGACACACAGGAGACACACACTTTCATGAGTACAACTTCTGTGGCTGCTGGAGGAAGAATTAAATGTCTGGGTGATGTGTAGATATAACGGTCCTCACCTTTTTCACTTGTGACTGTGACAAGAATAAAGGGGCAAATGCTCAAGAAGATGAGCACTATGATGAGCTTAACAAAAGCACCACCTGCATTGTGAAAGCAGAAGCTGGTCAGGTAGATGAAGGGGATGATAGCCCAGCCATAGAGCATCAGTAAAAGAATGACAGCCAGGGCATTTTCTTGGTGTGTAAAAGCTTCTTCATTGTAGCACAGAAACACCACCTTAGAAAAGGGGGAAGAATTTGGAAAAGTCACTAAGAGTCAACCCCAAGCATTAGAGAAAGGATAAGATATTCTCAATTTTAAAAATAAGGTCTTAGCAACACTCCACAGGTAACTCCATTCACTTACGCATCCAACAGTACAGAGATAGCTGCTCTGGGCTCTGTTTTCAAGGAGCCCCCCTGGAAATCAGTGCAGTGAGATCAGGGGCTCAGAGATGTTTACAAAACACATAGGCAGAACAAAGGCGGACAGGATCCATTCTGCACAAATGACCAGGGAACCCTCAACCTGCACAACTCAGTCACAGCCAAGCCCTGCAGCCCTGAGTGCCCTGGTGAGCGACTGTTGGACTGTAAACACACGTTCCCAAGGCGCATGCTTGAGGCAGCAGTTCTGGGGATGCTGCCCATTGCAGACCTAGAGCAGCCCCTCTGCTCCTAATGATGCTGGGACCTGAATCATCTTTTTTTTTAAATTTTATTTTTCCTTTTTCTCCCCAAAGCCCCCTGGTACATAGTTGTATTATACATATATATTTTTTTTAGTTGTGGGTCCTTCTAGTTGTGGCACATGGGATGCTGCCCCAGCATGGCCTAATGAGCGGTACCATGTCTACGCCCGGGACCCGAACCGGCGAAACCCTGGGCTGCCGAAGCGGAGCGCATGAACTCAACCACTCAGCCACGGGGCCGGCCCCCTCAATCATCTTTTACTGAGGGTCAGCAGTGAAGGTGCTTTCACACTCTGGGTTGCCAATCAGGGGCTGAGCTGACAGCTTAGAATTCTGGTCTTTTTCACGGGGTCCCCAAGGCAAGCTCCCTGTGACCTGCTGGGGAAGGATCCCAGCACCATGCAGCCCTTACCAACAGCAGCAGAGTGGAGATAAGGAGGGAGACGAGGTCCCACAGCAGAGCAGAGAACCAGAAAATAGCCACATAAACTCCGCTGATGAACTGGACGTGCTTGGCCTTGACAGCTCTCTCTTTCACTGTCAAGATGGAAAAAGAGCTAGACAGGAAAGCTATTCCAAAAAGCAAGCTGATAACAAGATAATGTCCTCTAAGGCCCCTGTAAAAGATAGGACATGAGGAGAGAGGTAGCAGTTTAAGTAGACTGCCCACAGCAAATAAAAATTTGTAATTAAAACAAGACACAAGAAAGAAAGAAATATGTGGTAAAGGGAGAAGCACTGCAGATGGGAAAGCTTCAACCGAGAGAAGGGAAACTGCACGTACTGGTACAAGAAATCCTCTGTGGTCTCCACAAGTGACATAGGCTGAGGGTTGTTGAAGACCACAATTGACGCCCTGGCACCAGAAAGCAACTTGAAGAGAACGTTGTCCACCAGCGCCAGCGCCACGGCAGGGGAATGGTATGCCTGGTTGTTGAACAGCGCTGTCACTATCGTGTTGTTCCCCACATCTTCAAAGGAGGCTGCCACTATGTAGTTCTGATCAAAGCCCTCAGGCTCCTCCTCTGCCTTTTTCAGTAGGAATGCTTCTACTGAACCTAGAAGAGAGCGAAACATCCAAGAACCTCACACCAGGCCCAGTGAGGCAGAGAGGACTCACCATTGGCCTGCCCCCAACCCTGCTTCCCCTGGGCATCTCATTACCAACCCCACCCACATCTGAAAGCAGCTTCTCCTGACATGGCCGTGCCCTTAATCCCAGTGATCTTTCCCCGCAGGGCTGCCTCCTGCCCCAGCCCCAGGGCTCTGGGGACTCAGTAAAGTTTCCCTTTCATTGACTGGGGCAGTAAGAAAAAAAAAAGCCTTGTCTAGTCACCTTTTAAATCTCTTTCAGCTTTGTCTACTCCCCTTCTCCCCCATGGCCTTGACGTGGCCTAGGCCCCACTAACTTTGCTGGGACTCTGTGGCCCTAACGAGCTCCTTGCCTTCTACCCAGTGCCTCCAGTCTCTGTGTGAAAGGACGCATCTGATCATGTTGCACCCCACCAGACAACTTCCAGTGACTCCCCACTGCCCTCGGGATAGAGCCAAACCCCTGCACGTGATCCACAGTGCCCAAACTCAGTTCACATCTTTACGTTCCAGCCATACCTAAGGACTGACCGTTCCCCTCATTTACAAAGGCTCTTCTCATGGTTTGGGATATTTTTCTATGAGTCAATTCCCATTTATATCTCAGGCTCTTACTCAGGAGCCTACTCTGGCCCTCCAGGGCTGAGACACGTCTATGTGATCCTATAGCACTCCAATCATCATCATTATTGTCACTCTGTATTGTAACTACTGTCACTTATCCGTACGACCTCTGGGCTGGAAGCTCACCAAGGGCTGGTAGCAATATTGTTCGTCACTGTATTTTCAGCACACAGTGCCATGTAAAATATATGACTAACCTAGAATTCTGGAGTCTTTCATGCTGGAAGGGATCTTTAATCACAGCAACAACAATAATGACAATCCTATCACTGACTGAAGGCTCACTGAGTGCCAACTATGCAAAGCCCTTGATAGGCGCTCCCTCATGGAATCCTCCCACAGACACTGTAAGGCAAGGTTTATAATTCTCTCCGTTCTGCATATGAAGAAACCAAGGTTTGGAGAGGTAGGGTACTACGCACCTAACCATTTTGCTACATCACGTTCTGCATTTGATCTCTTTACTTTATTAAAATAATTCCTTTAAAATTTTATTTTTAATCAAAACAACACATGAACATAATTTTTAAACTAAAATAATTATACAAGACTTATAATGAGAAATGGCAGTGCCCTGGCCTACCCTTCACCACCCCTAGTGCCTGCTCACCAGAGGCAACCACTTTCAAATCTTTTAGCTGGTGTTTCTCCAGATGGCTAAATAGCACATTTATCTACTGATATCATACTATGGAAGCGAGAATTTTGTTCTCTTAAAACTATCCCCAACCCATACGGTCTTCCTATACCCTCTTCTCACCCTAGATTTATATCATAAATTTGGTTAAATCAATAGTCAGTTTTGACATTATTATGACTAAGTAAAAATTATTCACAGCTGAGCCAAGTACTATATTACATATATGTGTGTGTGTGTGTGTGTGTTTTGCACAAATTTCCTCTCAGGAGCTAATGTCTTCCTTTTCTCATTTGCTTAGTTTTTTCTACATCTATCACAAAGTCATCCACAAATTCCCTTGAAAGAGTGTAACTCTCCTCTCAATACATTCAAACGTATCAGATAATTTATCAATTTCACTTTTGAACATGCTTTAGTCCCTAGAAGGACACAACTTGGTCTCATCTAGGAACCCTCCCTTTCCTGTCATCTGGGGTTTCAAAGATGTTTTTCTGACATGTCTGACTATTCAGTCTGACTTCAGGGAGTATCACATGGCCTGGAAGGACACGGCTTTACTACAAGGAGCAACAGACCTGCTTCATGCCCTGTACTCCTGGGCCTGGTACTTACTCAGGATCTCCAGAGGAATCTGTTCCTCAGCTATAAGCATATCTGTAAAATGTTGTGAAAGCCGAGGACCCAGCCTGGAATTTGGGGAAATAAAAAATGGAACAGTAGTTTGACCATATGTTTTTAGGGTCAGCTCCAATGGGACATCGTCCACGTTTATTTGGAAGTTGAGGATTGTGAGGCTGAGCATAATGATTGCCAGAGGCACCAGGATCTGTAATGACAGCATCAACAGCCAGTTGCGCCAAGAAAATTTAGCCCTTTTCAGGAGCATGGCATAGAACTGTTGGCAGAGAAGATCAAACTACGATAAAGAAAAAAAAGGGAGATACACCATTAACACGGTCACAGACAGAAGCTGGCAGGCAGCTAAGTGGCCTCTGGCTCATGTCTAATTGTATTCTCTCATGTTATATCTAACATTTTGATTATGTTCAAAATTTGCTTCAAGTTAAAATTATTTGGCCTAATGATTTGATTGACATTTAATAGCAGAAAAAGAAGGCATAGATTAGAAAGAGTACCGGAGAACAGCCTAAACAGATACCAAATGCAAACATGATCAAATTTTTTTTTACCCACTAGATTGGCAAAAATTTTAAGTAGATGCGGATGTGGGGAAAATACCACTCCTGGGGTGTTAATTGGTACAACTCTTTTAGAAAACAAACTAGCTGAATGAATAAAGTTTAATTTAATATTCACAAAGTCTTTAACCTAGAAACTCCACTTCTAGTAATGCAGTATAGGTATACTTGTATAAGTATGACCCATGCACAAAGATGTCCTCTGTGGCACTGATAGTAAATGTCAAAGTGCGTAGTCAAGTGCACTGAGATCCCAAGATCTAGAGTTGGGCCTGGGGGTGGGAGATCCTGGAGATTAGCACCGCATGCTCCCATCCAGCTTCTCTGTGGTGCTACACGAGCTGTAACAGGCAGGGGGGCCTTCAAGCCTCAGGTGCCAGTGTTCTTTGTGCACCACTTGTCACCCAAGAGCCTTTGTGGGAAGAGGCTTGGTGGTCAGGTTTGAGCCAGGCATTCCTAAGTTCCTGGCCCAAAACACCAAGGAAACCCTGAAAGTCTCTACCAAACACCCCCTAACTTTCCCACATTTGACATGATGGAGACTACATTCACCTCAAGCATTCATCAAAGGCAGTGCTATTGACTTGTTTGAGGTTTCACCCTGAGAAAAACATCCAGGGAAGATTCCAAAAGCAAAGCTTGGCCAGATGGAGTCCGGATAACTCCTTGCTGGGGGTTGGAGAAGAGCCTCTTGTACAGGATAGAGATGACTTGCAAGACCCTTTTCAACTTGGAGGCTCTCTGAATGACAGCTTCCCCTTTAACATGTGATTCAAGATTATGATACAATGAAACTAATCTCTTCACTAACCCATGAAAACCAGTCTCATTATTTTACAGTAATACCATGTAGATAGCTAAGTCAAGATCACTTTATAAAATGCACATCAATATTCTTTTTTTCAACATTAAAGGACATTACATGTTGTCCATATATTTCATAAAAATATATTAAAAAAATTTTAAATTCCAGGTGGTACAATACATGATCTGTTTCACAGTAAAAGATTGAAAAGAAAGATTAAATATGCTTGTTGGCCAGGAGATTTGGTGATTTTATTCTTTCTTCCTCCTGGTGAGAGGAATGGTCAAGATGTTTTCTATGATCTTTTCTGATACTTTCTTCCGTTGGGTTAATCATGGTCAGAAAACATCAGCATTTTGCCTTCAAACTAGAATACAGAGCATGGTATTGCTGAAACCTAGCAGAGCCTAGCATTTGCACATTTTTTTAAGTCTCTATAAAAGGATTATATACTTCTTGACAGAATAAGAGCAGAATTCCAAGGATTAAACCAAAATCGGCTTTCTTGCACGCATTTGAAATATTTGCTCACCCCAGTGTTTGGTTGGATTGGCAGACCAGACTGTATTGAGAAGATCCTTGAATGAACACCTTTAATTCTGTTAACAGGCACTCTGTTGATCAGTTGTTGAGAGTGGACAGAGGAAAGCCTGATGGCTTGGATATCTGTGCTGGAATCTACCAACTTATTAACCCTAAACCAAACCAAAAACAAAAAGAAATACAAATTCTCAAAGTCACAACACATATCATTTTTTTTGGATTTAAAGAATAAAAGTCACGTAAAATTTGAAAAAAATAAGGAGTTAGGATAAGAATAATGAGAGGAAAAGGAGCTGCACCTAGATTATATACTGATAGTAAGTATATACTGGCCAGAAAGTTCTTAAATAGGCACTGAGTAAAAGTATTGAATTAACTGACTAATGGCTTTTCCAAACAACTGAGGCAACATTAGCATTAATAAATTTCATTATTTTCCTTAAAAGATACCACATGCAAATTAAAATAAAAAACAAAGCATCTATTTTATGAGCAAAAACTGTAAATTATAAAATGCAGCACTGCTGACACTCTAAGCTAGGGGTTGGTAAACTATGGCCAGTGGGCCAAATCCAGTCCAAGGCCTTCTTTTTGTATGACCATGAACTCAGGATAGATTTTACATTTTTAAACGATTACATGTTAGACGGTTATCTAAGTACCTACATAATATCCTTGACTACGTCACTAAGCCTACATAGCCTAAAATGTTTACTATCTGGCCCTTTAAGAAAAAGTTTGTCGAACCCTGCTCTAGGCAAAAAGATGTATTCACTGTTGGCAGCAAACCGTTAACAAGTCAAGAAACATATTTTTATTCATATTTTTGGACCTGTTATTCTACTCCTAGGAATTCATCACAACAAAATAATCCAGTAAATTGTGGCTCATTTGCCCTTCAGTACAATTCTGTAAAAGACAGTGTATTTGTTATCTATTGCTTGACACAGATTATCCCAAAATTTAGCAGTTTAAAACAACAGCCAACATTTATTATCTCACACACTTTCTGTGGGTCAGGAACTTGGGAGTGGCATAGGTAGGTAGTTGTCTCAAGGTCTCTCATGAGGTTGCACTCAAGCTATGAGCCAGGGCTGCAGTCAGCTGATGGCCTGACTGGGGCAGGAGGATCCACTTCCAAGATGCTGCCCTCATATGCAGCAGGCAGTGGTGTGCTAGCTGGTCTAATAGCTAACTCTCTGAGTGTAGTTCAGATAAGAATGTTGGTTGATATTTTAAGTAACATTAATGATTAAGATAAAAGTGGAACAACAAATACAGAAGTCAGTACTTTACTCATTCATCTGTGAGGTGAGCAACATTTTTGTTGAACTGAATAATACTTTTACTGAGAGAATATTTCCTCAAATTTTTATGCTATTCTTAATGAAATGGCTCCAGATATGACACACTTTTAAGCTTAATTTGCATTATCTACATTTTCTCCATCACTTTCTTAATCTAAACAAATAACAAAACAATAAATTAAACCCTAATTTATAGTTTTCACCAATTTCCATGGTGAAAATACTCTTGCCATGGTTGATATCAAACTATCAATATAACACTTCCACTATACAGATCTAAGTAGATGTAAATAACCTCAAGAGCACTGATAACAGTAAATTGTAGCCAAATCACGAGGAAATGAAGTTTTGAGTATTACCATTGGTGATATTGTGATTTATAATAAGAAATACATATTTGGTCTTTGTCCCCAGTCCTGGCAAAGAACTCCTAAAACCCTTGTAACTTCCTAAGTGATGAGAGTGATAAAGGTGTCTTTGGTTATGTTAATTAGGTGGCTTTTGGAAAGCACCAAAGTATGGGGGCTGGTTGCCAGGAGAACCAACCATGTGACTAGAGAAGTGTAACTTTCAGTCCCATCTCCCAACCTCCTGGGAGAGAAGCGGGGCTGGAGATTGAGTTCAAGTGCTAATGGTCAATGAGTTAATCAATCATGCTTATGTAATAAAACCTCCATAAAAACCTAAATGGACGGGGTTCAGAGAGTTTCTGGGTTGGTGAACACATGGGGATGTGGAAGCTCCTTTCTCACAAACTTCACCCTATGTACTTCTTCATCTAGCTGTTCATCTGTATCCTTCACCATACTCTTTATAATAAACTGGCAATGTAAGTCAATGTTTCTGAGTTCTGTGAGCCATTCTAGCAAATTAATCGAACCAGGAGAGGGGGTTGTGGGAACCTCCAATTTACAGCCGGTACATCAGAAGCACAGGTGACAACCTGGACTTGCGATTAGCATCTGAAGTGAGGTGGCTGGGGGGCAGTCTTGTGAGACTGAACCCTTAACCTGTGGGATCTGATGTTAGTCTCCAGGTAGATAGTGTCAGAATTGAGTTAATTGCTTGGTGGTGTGAAAAAAAAAACACTTTGGAAGTCGTATCGGAATCACACCACTGTTTTCACTGTGATTTATTTATTTATAAGTTTATGCAATTTAACTTTAAGTAATGGCTGTGTTTGACAACTGGCTCACAAAATTCTTGATAATTTAATACTTGGCTTTTGTGAGCCAATATGAGCCAGCTCCAGCATACCGCTGGCAGGAGGTTTCAGCTCTTTGTTAGCTGTTAGCAAAAGGCTTTAGTTCCTCGCCACATGAACTTCTCCCTAGGGCAGCCTGAGTATCATGAATGGCAGCTAGCTTCCTCCAGACTGACTCAGCCAAGAAAGAGCAAGACAGAAGCTACAATATCTTTCACGACCTAGCCTTATTAGTCACACACTGTCAATTCTGCAAAGTTCTATTGGTTATACAGGTCAGCCCTATTTACCGTGGCGGGGGTGCTACACAGGTGCTACTAGAAGTCAAGGATCACTGCAGCCATTTTAGGCCTGGCTCCCACAGATGGCAAGCCCTGGGTGCCCTTCTGCCTTTGTTGAGGCTCTGCTTTTGTCCTTGAGGGTTTCTCCCTGACTTTGCTAGGGTTCCTGCTCATCTCTTCTTTAGCTTTCCTACAAATTGGGAGATATTACTGAGAATTATCATGACTATTGTTGCCTTCCTTCAATACTTCATCTGGTACCTGAGGTGGGTATGTAGGGATGGTTAGGAGCCACACAGTACTTCACCACAATATGTTCTCCCCAAATTTCATGACATAAGGTTGTATTTTCAGTTTTTTCCTCATTTGGTGTCTGCTAGTAGAATTTTTTTTTTTTTTTTTTTTTTTTTGCTACTTCAAAAACAAGACTGTCATTTATTAAGGCTGAATTTCAGGAGGAAAGGAGGGGAGTTTTCAGTACTTTGGGAAAGCCTATCATTTGATACTTGAAGGAAGTGTGGTGAGGTTGGTGACCGCCACACCACAATTCCTTCAAACATCATAAGCTTTCCCAAAGTATAACCTAAGAGCTCCTCTGAGAGTTTCCTCACTGTGGTAGAGAGTCTCTAAGGTGGCCCCAATAATCCCCACCTCCTAGTATTCATACTCTGTCATTATCTCCTCCGATTTCCCTCAGTTTTAAGATATAACTGACATATAACATTGTATAAGTTTAAGGCGTACAACATAATGATCCAATATACGTATATACATGAAATGATTTCTACAAGTTTAGTTAACATTCATCACCTCATATAGTTACAAATTCTTTTCCTTGTGGTGAGAACTTTTAAGATTTACTCTCTTAGCAACTGTCAAATATGCAATACAGTATTGTTAACTACAGTCATCCTGCTGTACAGCCCCAGAACTTATTCATTTTATAACTGGAAGTTTGTACCTTTTGACCACCTTTACCTAATCGCCACCGCCCCCCATCTCTGGCAACTGCAAATCTGTTCTCTGTTTCTATGAGTTTGGCTTTTCAGATTCCCTATATAAGTGAGATCATACAGTATTTGTCTTTCTCTGACTTATGTCACTGAGCATAATGCCCTCAAGGTCCATCCATGTTGTTGCAAATGGCAGGCTTTCCTTCTTTTTTACGGCAGAAGAGTATTCCATAGTGTGTGTATGTGTGCGTATCACATTTTCTTTGCCCATTCATATGTCAGTGGACTGGACACTTAGGTTATTTCCACATCTTGGTCATTGTAAATAAAACTGCAATGAACATTGGGGTGCAGATATCTCTTCAGGACAGTGATTTCATTTCCTTCAGATATATACCCATAAGTGGAATTGCTGGATCATATGGTAGTTCTATTTTTAATTTTTTGAGGCATCTCCATACTGTTTTCCATAGTGGCTGCACTAGTTTACATTCCCATCAAGAGTGCACAAGGGTTCTCTTTTTTACCACATCCTCCCCAACATTTGTTATCCCTTATGTTTTTGATGCCACTCATTCTAATGGGTGTGAGATGATATCTCATTGTGTTTTGATTTGCATTTCACTGATGATTAGTGATGCTGAGCATCTTTTCATGTACTTGTTGGCCATTTGAATATATTCTTCGGAAAAATGTCTATTTAGATCCTTTGTCCATTTAAAAATTGGATCATTTGGGTTTTTAAAAATTTTTTTTTAAAGATTTCATGTTTTTCCTTTTTCTCCCCCAAAGCCCTCCAGTACATAGTTGTATATTCTTAGTTGTGGGTCCTTCTAGTTGTGGTATGTGGGGTGCTGCCTCAGCGTGGTTCGATGAGCAGGGCCATGTCCGCGCCCAGGATTTGAACCAACGAAACATTGGGCCACCTGCAGTAGAGCATGCGATCTTAACCACTTGGCCACTGGGCCAGCCCCATGGTTTTTTGATATTGAGTTATATGAGTTCTTTATATATTTTGGATATTAATCTCTCATCAGATGTGTGGTTTGCAAATATTTTCTCCATTCAGAAAGCTGCCTTTATTTTGTTGATGGTTTCCTTTGCTGTGCAGAAGTTTTTGGTTTGATGTAGTCCCACTTGTTGATTTGTGCTCTTGTTGCTTGTGTTAGTCTCCTCTCTTTGATTGTGAGCTAGACCTAGTGACTCACTTCTAATGAATAGAATTCAGCAAAAGTGATAAAATATCACTTCCAAGAAAAGTTACCAAATGACTATGGCTTCCATCTTGGTCACATTCTCTCTCTTTCTCTGATCACTTAGTGTGAGAGAAGCCAGTTGCCATATCATAAGGTCACTCTGCAACTTGGGAGGAGGCCCACATGATGAGGAACTGAGGCCAATAGACAACGAGGAACTGAGGCTGGCCAAGAATACAGGAGCGAGCTTAGGAGTGGATCCTCCCCTAGCTGAGCCTTTGGAGCCTGCAGCCCTGGCTAAGAGCTTGACTACAACCTCACAGGAGACCCTGAGCCAGAACCACCTATCTACCCGCTTCTGGACTGCTGACCAACAGAACTTGAAAGGTAATAAATGTGTTGTTTCAAGGCTGCTAAGTTTTAGGGTAATTTGTTATGTATCAATAGATAATGAATACAAGCAAAAAAAATATGTGACAGATGAAAGGTAAAAATCATGTATAATTAGTAGTCCCAGGAGAAGAGAAAGAGGATGGATCAGAAGCAATATGTGGAGAGATATTGGTTGAGAATTTTCCAAAGCTGGCCAATACCAGCAAACCACAGTGTAAAAAGTGCTAAAAATCCTAAGCAAATAAACACAAAGAAAACCGTACAAAGGCACATCTTTGTAAAAATGCTGAAAACCTAAGGCAAAGAAAAAAGAATGTTAAAAGCAGCCAGAGGTAATGGACACAGTGCATTCAAAAATGACAATAATACCGGCAGCTGACATCTCAACAGACGTAAAGAAAGCCAGAAAACAACAGAATGGAATGGACAAGCAAAAAGAATATTATTTTACTACAATAAGATTGAATGCAAAAGGATGGACAAAGACAGACATAAAAATTTTAACCAAAACATAGCTAATATAACTAAATGAATGTTAAAATGTTCAACTTACCAGAAAAATATATAACAATTCTAAATTTGTAGGCACCTGATATAGGAGCTTGAAAATGTAAAGCAAAATTTGACAGAATTAAAATACAAAATATTAGCTCTTGGTAACACAGAGAATAAGCAGACAATTTTTTTTTAAACGACACTGAAAATTTGCCGAATACAGTTAACAAACTGGACCTAATTGCTGCACCCAACAATTGAAGAATGCACATTCTTTCAAAAACATAAGAAGTTTTACACTGAATATGGGCTGAGCCATAGACTCAAAAATTTTGAAGGAAAGAGACTATACAGAGTATGGGCTAGGACCACAGTGAAGTTAGGTTAGAAATCAATTACATAAACAAAACAAACAAGGCAAAATCAAACAAAAAACATTTTTTAGAAATATCCATTAATTTGGAAATTAAGAAATACAGTTCTGGGGCCGGCCAGTGGCATAGGTTAAGTTTGCGTGCTCTGCTTCCGTGGCCTGGGGTTCGCATGTTGGGATCCTGGGTGCAGACCTAGCACCGCTCGTCAAGCCACACTGTGGCGGCATCCCACATAAAACAGAGGAAGATTGGAAGAGATGTTAGCTCAGCAACAATCTTCCTCACAAAAAAACAAGAAAAGAAAACAGAAATATAGTTCTAAATAAGCCATAGGTCAAAGTAGAAATTACCACAGAATACTGAAAATATTTCTAACTGAATGGTAATGAAAATACTACATACCAAAAAATTGTGAAATGCAAGTAAGCTAAGCTCAGAGGGAAATTTATATTAACACATATACATATGGCTAAATGTGAATATGTATATGGCTGAAAATAAACTATATAAAAATTTATCTTAGAAAGATAAGGGGGAAAAAACCCAGCAAATTAAACTCAAAGAAAATAGAAAGAAGAAATGTGGTTAAATAGAATGAACTATTGGTTGTGATAAAACAACACTTTCCCCCTAACAACTCAAGGATATCCATTCTCACTACTTCTGCTCAACATTATACTGAAGCTCCCACCAGTGAAATAAGCAAGTAAAATGCATAAAGATTGGAAAATGAGAAGTAAAACTGTCTTTCAGATGACATGATAGTTACATACAAAATACTGAGGAATCAACCCAAAACTGTTTGAACTAATGATAAGTGAATTAAATATCTCTGGGTAAAAAGTTAATAATAAAAAATCAAATGCTTTATATGTATCAGCAATTAAGTGGAAAATGAAATTGAGAAATTTATTTCCATACCTTCAAAAACCATAAAATACTTAGAAATAGATTTAACAAAAGACATGCAAAACTTCTGAAAACTACAAAACATTGCTGATAGCAATTAGAAGTGACTTAAGTAGGGGCCGGCCCCGGGGCCGAGTGGTTAAGTTGGCGCGCTCTGCTTCGGAGGCCCAGGGTTTCGCCGGTTGGGATCCTGGGGGTGGACACGGCACAGCTCATCGGGCCACGCTGAGGCGGCGTCCCACATGCCACAGCTAGAAGGACCCACAACTAAAAATATACAACTATGTACCAGAGGGCATTGGGGAGAAAAAGGAAAAATAAAACCTTTAAAGAAAAAAAAAGAAGTGACCTAAATAAATGAAGCTATATACACTATCTATGGACTGGAAGAATGAAAGTTCTAAAGACGTCTGTTGTCCTCAGATTGATCTATAGATTCAACTTAATATCAGTTACACTCCCAACAGACTAAAAAAAATTATAGACTAGAACAGGTAAGTTTGTTGAATAATATTACATTCAACATTTTCTCCATTAACCAATATCCCTATTGTTGAAAGTACTACTAAGAGGCTGGAAGACCATTCAGTGAGGATATTATAGAAAGGATTCAGGGCCGGCCAGGCAGTGCAGCGGTTAAGTTCACACGTTCCACCTCGGTGGGCTGGGGTTTGCTGGTTCAGATCCTAGGTGTGGACATGGCACTGCTTGGCCAGCCATGCTGTGGTAGGCATCCCACATATAAAGTAGAGGAAGATGGGCACGGATGTTAGCTCAGGGCCAGTCTTCTTCAGCAAAAAGAGGAGGATTGGCAGCAGATGTTAGCTCAGAGCTAATCTTCCTCAACAAAAAAAAAAAAAGAAAGAAAGAAAGAAAGAAAAAGAAAGGATTCAAGCACTGGGCAATGTTTAGATGGATGACCTTTTAAGATTCCTTCCAACCCTGAGATTCTTGGAGTCTACAGTTTTATACTTGCTTACCGAATGAAGACTTCTTCCATAGTAGTGACAGAGGCCCCAAAACTGGCGATGCCCAGCTCTACCTGCCTCAGTTCCAACTCAGTAAATAGAGATTCAAACCTGGAAGGGAAGAGCAGTTTTACTCCTCAGAGGTGGAAGGTGAATTCCTTATTATCACCCTTGGCTCCCTACAGGGGACAAAGCATGGGCTATGGAGTCAGGAAGATATTTGCTCAAATCTCAACTTTGTTACTCTCTAGCTTCATGACTCTGAACTTGAACAATGAGGGTAATAGCATTTACTTCAAAACATTTCTGTAGGGATAAATTTAATACACATCCAGCACATTGTAGGTGCAAAATGAACATTAATTCATCTCTCTTCTTTTGAGTAAAAAGAAATAACAGTACTATTTTTGGAATGCTTGCTAAATGCCAGAGGCCACTCTAAGCCTTTTTCCAAGTACTGAGTCTGTCAATCCTCTCTACAGCTCTCTGAGGACAGTGCTATGAGGTTCACACAGCGATAAGTAGCAGAGCCAGGACTCAAACTCATGCCGTCTCTCTCCAGGGACAGTGCTTTTTTTTCTTAACTGTTATGCTAAACGAGGAAAGGAGCTAAATTCTTAAGTCTGTTAACCTCGAACCCTTCCCTATACATGCCTTCCATTTATTTCTAATTGAATGAATCATGGCTGTTTGTGTGATATTAAAAAATCCATGACGATCTTCTACAATGGAGACTTCTATTCTTACACAACCCAGTGTCCAGCCCAACAAAGAGACTTTAAGAAACCCTATTCACACGCCGGATGCCCAGTAGAGGCCTGCACCATGTATGCCTCTGCAGGCAGGCGGTGGTTAAGGACTTGGATTGTGAATTGACTGGATTCGAGTCCAGATTCTGCCACTTACTAGTTGTGTGACTTTGGGTTAGTTATTTCACCTCTCTAAATCTTTCCTCGTCTATATGATAGATATTAACTCACAGAGTTGTTATAAAGATTAATTGAGATAATGTAAAAACATTTAGCAAAGTAGCCAGTCTGTTACAAATTCATTATTTATAACTTCAGTGTGTTCAATATCTTGCTCTTCATTCAGTTTCTAGTTACTGAAATTGTGTTCATGCAATTGCTACTGTCTTGCAATAAGGTCAATATGTCTGTTTTTTCAGACTTGAGGCAAAATTTACAGATAGTGAAATGCCTTGTTCTCACCCCAATCGAGATGTAGAACATGTCCCTCACCCAAGAAAGTGCCTTCACGCCCCTTTCAGATGATTCCGTCTCTCACCCTCGGACAACCACTGTCTTGATTTCTATCACCATAGGTTAGTTCTGCCTGTTCTTTATCTTCATGTCAATGGAATCATAAGTCTCTTCTGTATCTAGTTTTATCTATACAACATGTTTCTGAGGTTCAACCATGTTGTTGTTGCATGTCTTTCATTCTTGTTAATCGTGGAGTACTATTCAACGGAAGGAATATACCACAAATCGTCTATTGGTTCTCCTGTTGATTGACATTTGGATTGTTTTCAAGTCAGGATGCTTATGAATAAAGCAGCTATAAACATTCTTCTATATGTCCTTTGTCTGGACATATGCTTTCATTTATCTTGGGTAACATGGTGAATAAAAGATGGCTGTAAATTCTTTGCTACTTCTCCCATCGAGAGGTGGAGCTTAATTCCCATTCTCTTTAATCTGGGCTGGCCTTAGTGACTTGCTTGACTAAGAATGCAATGGAAGTGATAGGGTTAGGTCAGAAGAAGCCTTCAGGCTCTGCCAAGGCTTCTCTGAGAGCCCTAAACCATCATGTAAAGCCTGAGTACCTTGAAACCACCATGGTGCAGAGGACTTGTGTAGATGCTCTGGTCAGCAGTCCCAGCTGGGCCCAGCCTTCCAGAAATCCCTGAGGCACCAGACATGGGAATGAAGCCATCCTGGAACCTCCAGATAAATCTATTTGCCAGCTCACATTTTCTTAAATTCTATGTTCATGGGGACTATTACTCTGTAACTTTTTATTGTCATACTGTTTCCAGGTTTTGGTATCAGAGTTGTGCTGCCCTTAAAATGAGTTGGGAAGTGCTCTCTTCTCTGTTTTCTAAAAGATTAGCATTATTTATTTCTTCAATGTTTGATAGGACCTGGAATTTTTCTATTTGGATTCCCAAAATTTGTTACTGTAAATTCAATTTTATTAATAGATATATGGTTATTCAGGTTTTTCTCTTTCACTTTGTGTTAGTTTTGCTAAGTTGTATTTTTCAAGGAATCAGTCCATTTTATCTAAATTGTCCAATTTATTTATGATATTTTCTTATTATCCTTTTTTAACTCTATGTTCTGTATGCATAGCTATTATTTCATTCCTAATGCTGGCTACTTGTATTTTTTCTTTAATGACTTTGGTAGGTGTTTATCAATTTTATTAATGTTTTTAATAAACAACTTTTGCTGTTTTTTCCCCTCCAAGTTTTAATAAAATTTAATAGTTATTTTCTGTGTGTGTGTGAAGATTGGCCCTGAGCTAACATCTGTGCCAGTCTTCCTCTATTTCATGTGGGATGCTGCCACAGCGTCGCTTGATGAGCAGTGCTAGGTCTGCACCTGGGATCTGAAACTGTGAACTCTGGGCTGCCAAAGCAGAGCGCATGAACTTAACCACTACGCCACCAGGCTGGTCCCAAAATTTAATAGTTTTTACTAATTCATCAAGCACATTGTTTTTTTTTATTGAGGTCATAATAGTTTATAACATTGTGAAATTTCAGTTGTACATTATTATTTGTCAGTCACCACATAACTGTGCCCCTTTACCCCTTATGTCCACCCCCAAACCCCATTCCCTTCTAGTAACCACTAATCTGTTCTCTTTGTTCATGTGTTTATTTCTCTTTCACATATGAGTGAGATCATATGGTGTTTGTCTTTCCCTGTCTGGCTTACTTTGCTTAACATAATACTCTCAAGGTCCATCCATGTTGTTGCAAATGGGACGATTTTGTCTTTTTTATGGCTAAGTATTATTCCATTGTATATATACATACCACATCTTCTTTATCCATTCATCAGTTGATGTGCACCTGGGTTGCTTCCCTGTCTTGGCTATTGTGAATAGTGCTGTAATGAACATAGGGGTACATAAGTCTCTTTGAATTGTTTATTTCAAGTTCTTTGGATAAATACCCAGTAGTGGGATAGCTGGGTCATATGGTATTTCTATTTTTAATTTTTTAAGAAACCTCCTTACTGTTTTCCACAGAGGCTGTACCAGTTTGCATTCCTTCCTGCAGTGGATGAGGGTTCCGTTTTCCACACATCCTCTCCAACATTTGTTATTTTTTGTCTTGGTGATTATAGCCATTCTAACACATGTAAGGTGATATCTCAATGTAGTTTTGATTTACATTTCTCTGAAGATTAGTGATGCAGAACATCTTTTCATGTACCTATTGGCTGTCTGTATATCTTCTTTGTAAAGGTATCTGTTCACATCCTTTGCCCATTTTTTGGATTGAGTTGTTCGTTTTTTTTGTTGTTGAGTAGTATGAGTTCTGTATATATTTTGGAGATTAACCCCTTGTCAGATATATGATTTGCAAATATTTTGTCCCAGTTGGTGGGTTGTCTTTTCATTTTTTTTCTAGTTTCCTTTGCTGTGCAGAAGCTCTTTAGTCTGATGAAGTCCCATTTGTCTATTTTTTCTTTTGTTTCCCTTGCCCGAGTAGACAATGGTATTTGAAAAAATCCTTCTAAGACTGATGTTAAAGAGTGTACTGCCTATATTTTCTTCTAGGAGTTTTATGGTTTCACATCTTAACTTCAAGTCTTTAATCCATTTTGAGTTAATTTTTGTGGATGGCGAGAGATAAAGATCTACTTTTATTCTTTTGCATATGGCTGCCCAGTTTTCCTAACACCATTTGTTGAAAAGACTTTCCTTTCTCCATTGTATATTTTTAGCTCCTTTGTTGAAGATTAGCTGTCTGTAGATGTGTGGTTTTATTTCTGGGCTTTCAATTCTGTTCCATTGATCTGTGTGTCTGTTTTTGTACCAGTACCATGCTGTTTTGATTACTATAGCTTTGTAGTATATTTTGAAGTCAGGGATTGTGATGCCTCTAGCTTTGTTCTTTTTTCTCAGGATTGCTTTAGCTATTTGGGGTCTTTTCTTGCCCTGTATGAATTATAGTACTCTTTATTCTATTTCTGTGAAGAATGTCACTGGGATTCTGAATGGGATTGCATTGAATCTGTAGATTGCTTTAGGTAGTATGGACATTTTAACTATGTTTATTCTTCCAATCCATGTGCATGGAATATCTTTCTATTTCTTTATGTCATGATCAATTTCTTTCACTAATGTCTTAAGTTTTCATTGTATAGGTCTTTCACCTCCTTGGTTAAATTTATTCCTAGACATTTTATTCTTTTTGTTGTGATTGTAAATGGGATTGTATTCTTGAGTTCTCTTTCTGTTGGTTTCCTATTAGAGTAAAGAAATGCAACTGATTTTTCTGAGTTGATTTTGTACCCAGTAACTTTGCTGTAGTTGTTGATTATTTCTAACAGTTTTCTGATGGATTCTTTAGGGTTTTCTATGTATAGAATCATGTCTTCTGCAAACAGTAAGAGTTTCACTTCTTCCTTGCCAATTTGGATACCTATTATTTCTTTTTCTTGCTTAATTACTCTGGCCAAAACCTCCAGTACAATGTTAAATGAGAGTGGTGAGAGTGGGCACCGTTGTCTTGTTCCTGTTCTCAGAGGGATGGTGTTCAGTTTTTCACTGTTGAGTATGATGTTGGCTGTGGGTTTGTCATATATGGCCTTTATTATGTTGAGGTACTTTCCTTCTATACCCATTTTATTGAGAGTTTTTATCTAAATGGATGCTGGATCTTCTCAAACGCTTTCTCTGCATCTATTGAGATCATTGTGTGTTTTTTATTCCTCATTTTGTTAACATGGTGCATCACATTGATTGATTTGTGGATGTTGAAACAGCCCTGTGTCCCTGGCATAAATCCCATTTGATCATGGTGCATGATCCTTTTAATGTATTGCTGTATTCAGTTTGCCAATACTTTGTTAAGGATTGTTGCATCTATGTTCATCAGCGATGTTGGCCTGTAATTTTCCTTCTTTGTGTTGTCCTTTTCTGGCTTTGGGATCAGGGTGATGTTGGCTTCATAGAATGAATTAGGAAGTGTTCCGTCAACTACAGTTTTTTGGAATAGCTTGAGGAGAGGTATTAAATCTTCTTTGAATGTTTGGTAGAATTCTCCTGAGAAGCTATTTGGTCCTGGACTTTTTCTTTTTTTTTTTCAGGTATGATGGCCTTCTTGATCATTTCTTGTAGTCGGGGGTCTCGTGGCAATGAACTCCCTAAACTTTTGTTTATCTGGGAAAGTTTTTATTTCTCCATCATATCTGAAGGATAGTTTTGCTGGATAGAGTATTCTTGGCTGAAAGTTTTTGTCTTTCAGAAATTTGAATATATCATTCCACTCTCTCCTGGCCTGTAAGGTTTCTGTTGAGAAATCCACTAAAAGCCTGATAGGGGTTCCTTTGTAGGCTGTTTTCTTCTGCCTTGCTGCCTTTAATATTTTTTCTTTGTCATTGACTTTTGCCAGATTTACTAATATATGCCTCGGAGAAGGTCTTTTAAATTGATGTACTTAGGAGTTCTATTAGCTTCTTTTACTTGTAATTCCAAGGTTTGGGAAGTTCTTAGCTATTATTTCTTTGAACAAGCTCTCTGTTCCTTTCTCCTTCCCTTTTCCCTCTGGAATAACTATAATCCTTATGTTGCATTTCCTAATTGAATTGGATATTTCTTGGAGAATTTCTTCATTTCTTTTTAGTCTTAGTTCTCTCTCCTCGTCCATCTGAATTACACCTATATTTCTGTCTTCTAAATTGTCAATTCTGTCCTCCATTATATTAGCTCTGTTATTCAAGGACTCCAGATTTTTCTTTATCTCATGCATTGTGTTTCTCATCTCCAAAATTTCTGACTGGTTTTCCTTTATAGTTTCTTTAAAAAAAATTTTTTTTGAGGAAGATTAGCCCTGAGCTAATATCTGCCACCAATCCTATTTTTTTTTTTTTTTTTTTTTGCTGAGGAAGATTGGCCCTGAGCTAACATCCATGCCCATCTTCCTCTACTTTATATGTGGGACACCTGCCACAGCATGGCTTGACAAGCAGTGCGTAGGTCCATACCCAGGATCCGAACTGGTGAACTCCAGGCTGCCATAGCAGAGTGTGTGAACTTAACTGCTGTGCCACTGGGCCAGCCCCTTCTTTATAGTTTCAATCTCTCCTGTGAAGAAGTCCCTCTGTTCATGAATTTTATTCCTGATTTTATTGAAATGTCTTCCTGAATTTTCTTGTAACTCATTGAGGTTTTTTATGATAGCTATTTTGAATTCTCTATCATTTAGATTATAAATTTCTGTGCCTTCAGGATTGATTTCTGGGTGCTTGATATTTTTCTTCTGGTCTGGAGTGTTAATATACCTCTTCATACTATTTGATGGGGTGGATTTGTGCCTTTGCATAGTGGAGGTATCTCGTTGCAGATTCCATCTACCACTACTGGGTGGGGGGCAGGAACTACGTATTCTGAGCCTGCCACGATCCCTGGCAGCTGTGCCTGACCTTTGGTGGCTATGCTGACAGAGCCCATCTCTGTCTGCTCACCACCACTACTTTACACACTGTACGCACCAGCACTGTGGCAGGGGTCCTTCACTCTGGCCAACTGGCTGAGCTGGTGTGCTAGAAGGGGGAAGGGGTGCTTTCTTTTGCATGTGATCCTGGGGGCACTCCTGCTTTTCCCTCACTATCTGCCCTCCTGGGCTGCTTGGCCTAGTGAATACACCCCCATGATTGTTTTGCCTCCTCTGTGTGGAGCGTTCCCATGGGGTGTGAGGGAACTTGTAGAGTGAAGGTGTTTCCATGGAGGACTGCTCCCTCCTCCCTCTCTTCTCAGGGCCACACATGGTCCTGTGTCCTAGGTCACTGCAGTTGGGGGAGGCAGAGGATATCCCCATACCTCCTTCCATTGTCTCCTGTAGGGTCCAGCACCTCCACCTTCAGACATATGGCTGCATGGGTCTCTCAGATATCTATTGTGTTGTGTGAATGTCCTCTCTTGGTTTATGAATGTCCTTTTTGTTGTATCTTAGTGGGGAGAGTCTAACAGAGGAGCTCACTCCACTGTGATACTAACATCAGTCCATAACTTTTTGCATTTTAAGTTTTCTATTACATTGTTTTCTCTCCTTATATTTATTATCTCTTCTCTTCTATATACTCTGAGCTTAACTTTCTCTTCTTTTTCTATCTTCTTCAGTTGGAAACTCAGTTAATTGATTTTAAGCCTTTCTTCTTTTCTAATGTAAGTTTTTAAAAGCTGTATATTTCCCTCTAAGTGAGACCAAGTTAGCATGAGAGCCTGCATGTCTAAACCCAGCCCCCCATCTTATTCTCACAGTGTGCTTTGGAGAAATGCTTAGAACTGTGCCTAGGCAAGCTAATCAGTAACCAGTAGAAAGAATGACTTGTTAACAGAAAACTTAAGTCCTCTGCCCAAACTGTTCCTTCTCTCCCTGATAAGAAAATAACTAAAGGTTTTTTAGATTCCTCAGGAATATCGCATTCAGCAGATACAAAACTTTTGTCTACAGAGAGGCACCAAATGGTCTGCAGTCATCCATCCTCTGACACTCCTGAGCCCCCTCCCCAACCCTATATGCCTTACGTAAGTTGTTTCCAAATCAGTTCCCCTTTAAGATGTTTTTTTTTTTTTTGAGTGAACCCAAGTTTATTTATTATTTATTTATTTTTTAGGGCCTTAACAAAGTTCAGCCTGCTCACTCATTCATTAAATATTTCTGAGGGTCTCATATGCCAAGCACTGGTCTAGGCATGGAGTATACAACTGTGAAACAAACAGACAAAAATCCCTATCCTTATACAGCTTATTTTCTAGTGTCTGTGGTGAGGAGAACCACTATTTTTAATATAATAAATAAGTAATTTATGTAATATGTTAGAAGGTGATAAGTGATACAGAAAAATATATAAGCAGGTTAAGGGAGTAGGTGTACTAAGGTTAGGGAATGCAGTTTTTCCACGGATGCATTTTATCATACAGTTTTTATTGAGATATTCATATGCTATAAAACTCACTCTTTTGAGGTATATAATTCGTCACTGCTAGCTAATTCCAGAACATTTTTGTCATAAGATGTTTTTTTAAGGACAATAATCTGCCATCTTCCAAGCAGCTGGCTCATTGCTTAATACAGTCCTTTCTCTCCGCCACCTTGCCTTGTGACAGACTGGCTTTTGTCTCACTGTGAGCAGATCGAGCCCTATTCACTATCATAAGCATTGCTTCAGCACATCTGAAAATTTTTGATATGCTGTGTTTTCATCATCATTCAATTCAAAATATAAAGTGGAGGAAGATGAGCATGGATGTTAGCTCAGGGCCAGTCTTCCTTAGCAAAAAGAGGAGGATTGGCAGCAGATGTTAGCTCAGGGCTAATCTTCCTCAAAAAAATTTTTTTTTAAATTTCTCTTTGACCCATAAGTTATTCAGAAATATATTATTTAATTTCCAAGTATTTGTGGATATTCTAGGCATCTTTTTGTAATAAATTTCTAACTTAATTCCATTGTTGGTATGTTGAGGAGTCTGACTCCTGGTTAAAAACCTATGTGTGAGAGAGGAATCTGGGAAGACGGCAGAGAGGGAAGGATCAGGAATCTCTCTCTCCACCTAGACAACAACTACACTGGCAGAATCTGTGTGACGTAACTAGTATTGGAAGTTGTAGCCAGAGCAATTAGGCAAGAAAAAGAAATAAAAGGGCATCCAAATTGGAAAAGAAGAAGTAAAATTATCTGTTTGCTGATGATATGATCTTATATGTAGAAAACCCTAAAGATTCCACAATGAAGTCATTAGAACTAATAAATGAATTCAGCAAAGTAGAAGGATACAAACTCAACATACAAAAATAAGTTGCACTTCTATATACAAATAATGAACAATCTGAAAAGGAAATTACAAAACAATACCATTTATAATAGCATCATTCCCCCCCCACCCCCAGAATTAACTTAATCAAGAAAGTGAAAGACTTGTGCAATGAAAACTATAAAACATTGCTGAAGAAAATTAAAGAAGACATAAGTAAATTGAAACACATCCCATGTTCATGGACTGGAATACTTAATATTTTTAAAATGTCAGTACTACCCAAAGTGATCTACAGATTCAATGCAATCTCTATCAAAATCCCAATGACACTTTTTGCAGAACAGAAAAACTCAGCCTAAAATTCATATGGAATCTCAAGGGACCCCAAATAGCCAAAACAATCTTGAAAAAGAACAAAACTGGAAGACTCAGACTTCCTGATTTCAAAACTTACTACACAGCTACAGTAATCAAAACAGTTTTGTATTGGCATAGACAGACATATAGACCAATGCAAGAGATTAGAGAGCCCAGAAATAAGTAAATAAATCACATATATGGTCAAATGATTTTTGACAAGAGTGCCAAGATCATTGAATGAAGAAGGACAATCTTTTCAACAAATGGTGCTGGGAAAATTGGATATCCACAGGCAACAGAATGAAGTTGGACCCTTATTTAACACCATATACAAAAATTAATTCAAAATAGATCAAGGGCCTAGATGTAAGACCTAAAATAATAAAACTCTTAGAAGAAAATGTAGCACAAAAGCTTCATGACATTGGATTTGGCAATGATTTCTTAGATGTGAAATCACGCACACAGATAACAAAAGAAAAAATAGACAAATTGGACTTCATGAAAATTTAAAAATTTTGTGCATCAAGAGATATTATCAACAGAAGAAAAAGGCAACTCAGTGAATGAGAGAAAATATTTGCAAATCATATATCTGATTAGCGATTAATATCCTGAATATATAGAGAACTCCTAAAACTCAACAACAACAAAGAAATAACCCAATTCAAAAATGGGCAAAAGGCTTGAATAGACATTTCTCCAAAGAAGACATACAAATGGCCAATGGAATGGCATGTGAAAAGATGCTCAGCATCACTAATCATTAGGGAAATGCAATTCAAAACTACAATGAGATACCACCTCATACCCATTAGGAGGGTTACTATAAAAAAAAAGAAAACAACAAGTGTTGGTGTGAATGGGGAGAAATTGGAACCCTTGTGCACTCTTGGTGGGCATGTAAAATGGTACAGCTTCTGTGGAAGACAGTGTGTCAGTTCTTCAAAAAATAGAATTACCATATGATGCAGCAATTCCACTTCTGGGTATATACTCAAAGGAATTGAAAGCAGGGTCTTTAAGAGATATTTGTACACGCATGTTCACAACAGCATTAGTCACAATAGCCAAAATGCGGAAGCAACTCAAGCGTCCATCTACAGATGAATGGATAAGCAAATGTGGTATATACATATAATGGAATATTATTCAGCCTTAAAAATGAAGAAAATTCTGCAATATGCTACAACATGGATGAACCTTGAGGACCTTATGTGAAGTGAAATAAGCCAGACACAAAAAGACAAACACTGTACGATTCCACTTATATGAGGCATTTAGAGTAGTCAAAATAGTACAAATAGAAAGCATAATGATTGTTGCCAGGGGCTGGTGGGGAGAGAAGGGCAAGGAGTTATTGTTTAATGGGTATAGAGTTTCAGTTTTACGAGATGAAAAGAGTTCTGGAGATGGATGGTGGTAATGGTTGCACAACAATATGAATGCATTTAATACCACTGAACTGTACACTTAAAAATGATTAAAATAGTAAATTTTATGTTATGAGTATTTAACCACAATTTTAAAAAAAACACACAAACCCTAGGTGCGATTTTTCAGACCTGACCACAGGCAATCACAAAGGCTTTACCTGGCAGGCCTCATAGGGAAATCTGCCCTCCGCCTCCCTAGACTTGGGGCACACCAGTGCACTGCAGTCTCTGAAGGGAATTTCAGTCAAGGACTCAGGCCCTCTAGCTGTTCATGCTGTCATTAGCATTCCTAGCCCCTTCATTCCCCGGTCTTTTTATCTGAAGTCTTGGGCTGAGGTCCTCTTCAGGCACCTCTAACCAAGCTTCCTTATCAGGGGAGGGGAGGGGAAACCTTGAAGATCCTTTCCCCACTGTGAAGTTGGTACTCAATACTTTTCCACTCATAGTCCTCCCCCCTCACCTTCCCACCAATCTCAGGGGTCATAACACACCTGGAGACTTTTCTTTGGAGCTCCCTCAATAGTGAGAGGGCCCTCACATCTGTGCTGATCCACCTGACCCTTGACCAGTGGGACATTCTATGGGGTAAAATGGAATTGGAGGGGGAAGGGGAGGAGTCCGCATTTTCTCCAGTTTCCTACTCTTCCTTATCTCAGTATAGGATTAAAGTAAAGGATTTACTCATCTCAGTAAAGGATTAAAGGCTTAACTCTTTGGCTCTTGCTTTAGTCATCTATGCCTATACCTTGCAGTTCAGCTCTCTCTCCACTCAGCTGAATTCCTGATGTTTGTGTGCTTTGCCATTCAGAAATTTAAAATCAATCAATCCATTCCTTTATGATTTTGGTCTTGGTGTCATTCCTATAAAATCCTTCCTCACTCCAGATTATAAAAATATTCTGTGGTATATTTTATAGTACTTATATAAATTAATTTTTAACATGAAAAAATTTAGATAATCTGAAATTTATTTTGGTGTGAGGTATTTTTAATCATGTTGAGAAAGTATCTTTCAAGGCTTATTATTATAACTTCAAAAAATAGCAATAGATGTAGAATTTTAGCAAATGTATCTTTCTCATTATGTGGATGATTACATGGTTATTTCCTTTTGACATACTAATATGTTAAATTATATTAATCCTAATAACACATAATCCTTTCAACATGCTGTATTATTCTTTCAATGAACTGTTAAATTAAGCTGGATTAGTAAAAAAAAGTGAGGAGTTTCTATATTTTCTATTCTTTAGAAGAATTTAAATAGAAACAAAATTATCTTTTCCTTAAATATTTGGCAAAAATTAACAGATTTATGAAAAACCGTGGTACCTCCTGTGTTAATTTTAATAAAGTGATTTTTTTAGATAATTATCCACTTTATTCAGGTTTTCTAATGTATTCACTAAAATTCTGCAAAACACTGCCTTCTAGTTCTTTGTGGTTTTTTCCCAATTCTCAATTCTAATTTTATGTATTTATGTATTTACGTGCTTATTCTCCATTCATCTTCATGAGGCTATTCTTCCCTAGTGTTCTTTGCAGGGTCCTACTCCTTATTGGAACCTCAAAATTTAGGACTGTTTCAGGAATTGCTCATCAGCCCTATTTTATTGTCTACATTCTCTTTCTACATGACTTTAAATATCTCTATGCTGTTGACTCCGGAGTGCATTTCCAGGCTAAACCCTCCAGCTCTAGATTCATATATATCCAACTGCCCTCCTGATGGCTTCACCGGGGTGTCTCACGAGGCTTTCAAATGTAAAGATTCAAAACTGACCTTTTCATAATCACCCCTCCCAAATCTGTTTGTCTCCCAGTCCTTCCCATTGCCACTTGGGAGTAGCCAGAGGGGTAGAAATAAAACCAGCAACCAGTAAAATTTCCCAAGGAATCCAAAAGAGACGAGTGTTTCCTAAAGAAAGGAATGGTTAACTATGCAGTTATGTTTCAGGGTTAAGTATGATCAGAGTAAAAAGTCATTGCTATTTTAGTTCTTAGCTTCAACAGTGGGTTCACTAGTGCTCATTTTATTATTATACTTCATAACTACAAATAAGAAATATATATTTGTTTGTAGGTATAAAATAGTACCAAATAATTATTTTTTATTTTTTTGAGGAAGATTAGCTCTGAGCTAACGTCTGCGGCCAATCCTCCTCTTTTTGCTGAGGAAGACTGGCCCTGAGCTAACATCCATGCCCATCTTCCTCTACTTTATATGTGGGACGCCTGCCACAGCATGGCTTGACAAGCAGTGCGTAGGTCTGCATCTGGGATTCGAACCAGCGAACCCTGAGCCACCGAAGCAGAACGTGTGAACTTTACTGCTGCGCCATTAGGCCGGCCCCACCAAATAATTTTTTTTTTAAGAAAGAAGAAAAGTCTACTGCCTTTGGTATGATGGAGGCTGATGACGATCTTGAAAAGAGCAGTTTGGATGGAAGGGTCTGGGTTAAAGCCTCCATGAAGTGGACTGAGAAATGCATGGGTGATGAGAAAAAGGAGGCAACGTGCTTCGACCACATTTGGTGAAGTTGGGCTGTGGAGGTAATGGGGCCTGGAGTGGTAGCTGGAAAGAGACAGCTCAAGAAGTTCCTTCTCCAGAGTACGCTAGTATGCTCACAGAAACAACCTGTAGAGAGACACACGGATGACAGGCCAGAGAGGGGATAATCAAACACAGGAATTCTTGAGAAGGTGAGGTGAATGGGATCTTGAGCTAGTGCTGAAGGACAAGAATTAGATAGGAAGAGTAACACGTCCTCAGCTGTAAAAAGATGGAAGAAAGAAAAAACAAGTGCAGAAGCAAGCAGGTTTGTAGGTTTGCAATAGTGATAAAATAGAGTTCTTGTTTGATGGTTTTTATCTTCTCAATGAAGTACAAGGTAAGATTCCTATCTGAGAGTGACATGGGGACTGAGTAGGAGGGGAGAAGGAAGTATTGTGAGCCAATCTGAGGTCTGAAGTAATTAATTTAAAGGAAAATCAAGTCAAATCTTCATCTGAGCTCAGTCATTTGAATGCAGGTAATAGAGTTCACACAATCAAGGGCCCCTATAAAGCCATATTAAAGAATTTGATTTTAACCTTAAGGCAATTGGGAGCCATCAAGGCCTTTTAAAGGAGGGAGCTGTCATGATCCGAATCCCTATTTTCAAATGTGCTCTCGCAGGGATGTGGTGTCTTTCCAGGAAATACCAAAGGCCTAGGGGTCTAGACCCTTACGGAATAGAATGCATAGGTCTGCGCCCAGGATCCGAACTGGCAAAACCCTGGGCCAGCGAAGTGGAGTGCGCGAACTTAACCACTCGGCAACGGGGCCGGCCCCAGTCCAGCCTTCTTAGGTCCATACCTGTGCACACTCTCTTTAGGAAGTATAAATGTTAATTCTTCTCCAATGCTGGACTGGAAAACTGCATTTGGTATGTGATGATAAATCAGATGAGAAATCTGCTCTGTGTTACAATGAGGTTTTTTCACTAAAGTCATATAATATCCTGCACCTGAAACAACATTTAAAAGACCATGAAACAACTCTGAATGAACTCTTTATAGTCACATTTAGTTTTCTGTAGCTTACAATGGGACAGCTCCATGAGAAAGAGAAGCTGGAGAGCCCTGTGGGGTCAAACATAAACCACAATGAACTTGCCTCTGACGGTCTATAATGCTATTCTTGAGAATCTTGCCTTCTACTCCATAATTGGGAGGTGATAATGGTGAATTTAGCAATGCTAGGCAAAATAAACAAGGGTTTCATTAAAGGCAACCCTCCCTTTAAATGATAACTAACTTGGGGAAGTGAAAATTTAGCAAGCAGAGGCCTTGAACATTAAAGTAGAGGACAGATTCTTCTATAATAATTAAATCATGTTTTTGAGGATACATAACTTATGGCATTCTAAACATTCTTTCAGAAATTAGTAACACTTGTTACTACTATGCTGGCAATATAGTCATTCAACAAACATTTCTTGAGCCCCTATGATGTGATAGGCACTGTTCTAGGTACTGAAGATATAGCAGCGGGCCAAATAGTCAAAAATGCATACTCTCATGGGGCTTTCATTTCAGGGGCATGAGACAGATAATACGATAAAGAAGTAAAATTTATAGAATATCAGTGACACGTGCTAAGGAGAAAAATAAACAGAGGAGGGAATATGGAGTATCAGGGAGTGATTTTAAACAGGGTCATGAGGGAAGGCCTCACTAAGAATGTGACAGCTACATAAGGACTGCCATCTGTTGACTTGAGGAAGACCAGAAGGCATGGCAACACATGGGTCTGGAGGAAGGAGGGGGCCTGGCATGTTGGCTCAGCCAGGAGGCCCGTGTGGTTGGAGCAGAGCCAAGAAGTGGAAGGCAATAGAAAATGAGGTTGGGGTAATGGTACCAGGCCAAGCCAGGTCCCATGCCACTCCCAGGACTCTGGCTTTTACTCTCAGTGGGAGGGGAAGTCATTGGAGGACTGAGTAGAAGAGTGACATGTTCATTCTGACAACTGGGCAGAGGCCGAGGGTGGGTTAGGAGGCAACTACAATAATCCAGGTAGGGGGATGGTGGCCTGGATCAGGGCACTAGCAAGTGGTAGAGGTGAGAGGAAGGTAAGGCCACCAGAGTTTGCAGATGGATCAGATGTGGGCTGTGAGAGACAGAGGGGTCAGGGAGCCTACAAGGTTTTGGCCAAGCTCCTAGAAGAATGGGGCTGTCTTTACTGGGGGGCGTGGGTTTGGTGGGAGAGGCTTTGGACAAATCTGATAGATTAGTTCAACATCTATGCGGAGGTGTGGAATAGGCAGTTAGACACACAAATCTAGAGTTCAGGAGAGATATCCAGGCTAGAGACACACATTTTTCAGCACAGAGAGGGTATTTAATGCCAGGAGACTGGATAAGATCACTAAGTCATTGGGCAGAGAAAGAAAAGCGAAGCAACCGAGGCACTTCCATGTTTAGAGTTAGGACTGATGCAAAGGAGCAGCCAGAGACACGGGAGGGAAACCGAGAGAGGAAAACAAGGGGAGGATGGGACATTGATGAGGAGCACAACCAGTTGTGGGAATAACTTGCACTTATATAGCATGTTTGCACACACTATCTCACTCTTTGAAGAACATAGTATCTTAATCTCCATTTTATAGATCAGAAAACAAACTGTAAAAAAGGATAAACTACTTGGCCACCCGGATGAAGAGGCAGTAAACTGGCAGAGTGGAACACAGGCACAGGGCTTCTGACTGCAAGTCTCAGAGACTCTTTTCACTTCATTCTCTCCTTATTCTCACAAGACCCTCTGCCAGGTTCCTCGGGTCTCCATCCAGAGGCAGCAGAACAGGAAGTCGAGGGACGGCCTCTCACTGCCTGATCTCAGGGTTCTTCGTGAAAAGTACACGGGCACTCTCTTCAGCACAATGGGCCAGTGATGCTGACCCCGTGATGGAACAGAGGTTTGGCTGCCTGCCCTGCTTCCCGCCCTCAGCTGCTCACCGTATTTCTGTTTGAGGAACAGCGATGACCCGCAGCACTGCAGCTCCCCCTTGGCCATGATGGCGATGCGGTCCCCCAGCAGGTCAGCCTCGTCCATGAAGTGGGTGGTCAGCAGGATGGTGCGATCACTTTTCTGCTGCTGAAGAAGGTCCCAGATGGCCCTCCTGGAGACAACATCCACGCCTGAGGTGGGCTCGTCCAACAACAGCACCTGGAAGGCAGAGGAACAGCCTCCTGACGATGGCAGAGCCACGTCCCAGGCCCAGGCTGGCTGTACTACAGGCCCTGTGTGGCTCGAGTTCCATAAAGATGCAGCACTACTGCCCAGGTCAGACTGCCCACCCAGGGCATCCAGTGTACTCTGGACCCTGCTGCCCCAAGTGTTTGTCCACTGTGTGTGGGGGCCCTGACCTGTGTCCTTCAGGAGGCTGGGCCACACTGCCCCCGTACCTTGGAGCCTGCTATAAGGGCGATGCCGATGGAGAGCTTGCGCTTCATGCCCCTGCTCAGGAACCTGCACCACGAGTCCCGCTTGTCCTCCAGACCGAGCATGTGCAGCATCCTTTTGACTTCTTCAGGGCACTTCTGGTGTGACAATCCTTTCAGCTGAAACAGCAGGGGACAGAGAGATCCGGCAGGGGCTTTGGACAGGAGGCTGACCCATCCAACAAGCATTTTGTTTGTATATACATAAACTATACAGAAGAAAGATACATAAGAACTGTACTGCCTTCAGGGAAGGGATGGACAAAAAGCTTTTGCATTTTGAACCATGTAAATATATGACTTATTAATACTAAATACAGCAGTATATGAAAAGGATTACACACCATGACCAAGTGGGATTTATCCCAGGAATGAAAGGAGATTCAACATATGAAAAAAATCAATGTTAACTGTTGTATAATAAAGAAGTTGGCTGGCCTTTGTCCCAGACACTGGGAGGAGCCTCTAAATCCCTGGAGTAACAGGTGTCTTTGTTATTCATGGTAGCACCCTGGGCCACACCTGAGTTTGTGCTAATGAGGTGACTTAGGATCTGGAATGGTTCTTAGCAGCAATATTCACATAGCCAAAAGGTACCATCAACTGATGAATGGATAAACAAAATATGGAATGTAATTCCAATGGAATATTCTTCAGCCATTAAAAGAAATGAAGTATTGACATATGCTATGGATAAACCTTGAACACATTATGTTAAGTGAAAAAAGCCAGACACAAAAGGCCACATTTTGTATGATTCCATTTATATGAAATATTCAAAATAGTCAAATCCACAGAAACAAAAAGCAGATTAGTGGTTACCACGGGCTGGGGGGAAGGGGTGACTGCTAATAGACACAGGTTTCTTTTTGGGGTGATGAAAATGTCCTGCAGTTAGATAGTGGTGATGATTGTACAATATTGTGAATATACTAAAAACCATTTAATTTTATATTGTAAAATGAGCAAAACAGTGAATTTTATGTTATGTGAATTTAATCTCAATTTGAAAAATAAGGGGCGGGCCCTGTGCCCTAGTGGTTAAGTTCAGTGTGCTCTGCTTTGGTGGCCAGGGTTCGGTTCCCTGCTGCGGACCTACAGGACTCGTCGGTGGCCATGCTGAGGTGGTGACCCACATACAAAACAGAGGAAGATTGGCACAGATGTTAGCTGAGGGCAAACTTTCCTCAGCAAAAAAAAAAAAAAAAAAAAAAGAAGTAAAAAGTAAATACATAAAATTAAAATAATAGTTTCTAGAAACACTTTTGGTCAAAAATCTTAAATGTTATGCCCCTCCTCCTTCCCAAATGTTTGGGGAGTAATATGCAGAATAGGTTTCAAGACTCTCTGAGGTTGAGTAAGAGGGCTGCATGCTATCTTACCATCCTTGAAGATAGATACAGATGAAACAAAGCCTGTCATCCTCTGACTCACCTGAGCGTAGAAATAAAGATGCTCTGATACTGTCAAGTTATCAAACAAGATATCATGTTGGGGGCACAAGCCCATGCTCTTCCAGATTTGAACCATGTCTTGTGAAATTTCATATCCATTGATATATACCTGTCCACTTGAAGGGGGAATAAGACCTAGAAACAAGTGGAAGAAATATCCGAAAGTTACCTCAATCAGAGCACACAGCAGTACAAAGGCTTAATGGTGCCCTCTGCTTTCTTTGCTTGTTCTTACACAGGCTACCCTATTCTTTGTCATAGTCAACCAGTAACATCCAAGGAGTGTATGTTCTGTGACGGTGTACGAGGATGTGTGGGGATAGTAGAGATAGGAGACGTCCTTCCTGCTTTGGAGGAGTTCCAATCTGGTTAAGTGAATAAAATACACATAGGTGTTTGTAAAGCATATTACATTGCTTTAAGCATTAAGTAATAATGTGAATGCATAGTAAATACGGTTAAGGAGAAAAGTATTTTGGGCATCTAACAGTTTTGAATTCAGATCCTTGAAGGCAACATCCATGACTGATTCATGTCAGATTCCCACTAAGTCCCAGTGAATGTGTAAGCGATTGTACTCACTGCCCAGTGGACATCAGTGTAAAACTTTGCAACCTGTCCATCTGCATACTGTCTTTGTCTTTATTCTCATTTTCTCATTCTAAGTATATTTTTCAGATTGATAAAGGGCAACAAATGTCTATTGCAACAAGGTTAGGAGAAGAAGAAAGTAAAACAAAGGTTATACAAATCCCATCACAAAAGATAACTGCTGTGAACATTTTGCTATATAACTTTATGTATTTTTTATGCATATACTGACTCACACATTAATTTTTTGCAAAAATGGAAAATATAAATTCTGGGTTTTTTAACTAGCTTTTTCATATAACGATGTATTGAGGCCATTTGTCCTTATCAACAAAAATCTACATAATTTTTGAAGGCTAAAAGATTTCATTGTTATGGATAGACTCTATTTATTTATTCAATCCATACTGGTAGGTGTTTAGGTTATTTGCAACTTTCCACAAGTATAAACATGTGATACAACTTTGCTTGCTTCCCCAATTATTTCCTTTCTCTAAATCAGTATAAGTAGATTTAGTAGGGAAAAGGGGACAAGATTTTAAAGGTATTTGATACTGCCAAAATACCCACTGATGGGGTTTTTAGATCTTCCATTTTGGTTGTGGATACTAAAGCATCCATGAGTTTTTGGGAAAAAAAGGAAAAAAGGTGATACTATTCTATAGTAAACATAAAAGTCGGGGCCGGCCCTGTGGCTGACTGGTTAAGTTCGTGCGCTCTGCTTCAGCGGCCCAGGGTTTCACCAGTTCGAATCCTGGGCGTGGACGTGGCACCGCTCATCAGGCCATACTGAGGCTCTGTCCCACATACCACAACTAAAAGGATCCACAACTAAAAATACACAACTATGTACGAGGGGGCTTTGGGGAGAAAAAGGAAAAAAATAAAATCTTAAAAAAAAACCCATAAAAGTCTTTTTTATGTATAGTCATAATAAGAGAATAACTCAATAGAAAAACTCACAGAAGAACCAAAAAACCACATAACTTCAGTGGGTAGAGAAACAGTGTCTAAAATTCAAAACATCCCTGTGCCAAGTTTTGGGTCCCTTTGCAAACAACATGATATAGAAGCCCTGTCATGGCTGATGTCCTGGGCAGTCGGTCAGATTTTCCCCTCCCAGCTTAGCATTTTCAGGGCTACTGAATCTCATTGTGCCTCTTTTAGTGGCGTCACTTTCTCCATGGCAGTGTTGGCCTTTTCCTATGATGTGTCACTGCTGGTAGAAATTGTGGCTGAACTTCTCTGATATATCATTCATGGTCTGCATTTTGGCAGAATCTGCAACTACATGAATTAATTAATTCAGTCATTCATTCAATGGTATTTACTGAGTGCCTATTCTTTGCCAGGCACTATTCCAGGTACTGTGGATCCAGAAGTAAAGAGTATAGATTCCTTGGGGAAAGGGATGGGGGGACAGAGAAGTGACACACATATACACAAACAAACCAGATAAGTACACACTGTGATGAATACTGGGAACAAAACAAAAGTGAACACAATGAGGAAGAGTCTGTGGGGTGCTGACATCAGTTGGTCTCCTTAAACAATGCTAGTACCTGACTTGTCTCCTTGATCACTTAGTCTGGGGGTCTAGCTGGATCATCTGTCAGGCACTGAGGACCTCACAAGGAGGAGAGGCCTTCCCTAAATGGTCACACTGTTAGGAATGGCAATGCCTATAGCTGACAGAGGATCACCTGTCTAGAAATGCCACTGCACTCCAGTCCAGGAAACCAGCCAGGCTCAGTCCCCAGTCCTGACGCACACAGAGTCTGTTTAGTTTGTATCTACTGAGCTAAAACTTGGTTTTTAAAGTCCCAATACCAGAGGAGTGGCCAAAAGCACCTCAGATGAGGTTTCACTATTTTGCTGCTCTTCCAATGTCTTCAATGGAAGGTGCATCAGCAACCTATAAGGAGAATCGTGGCAGCCTGACTTAGAAGTGCTAATAGCTTCCCAGCAGTTCGGTGTTCTGTGTGCAACAAAAAAGAACTGCTTGACTCTCAGAGCTCCTTGAAGTTTGGAAATGCATCTCATTGGTTTTGTACAGAGCTTTACACAAGTTAAGCCTTCAATAAATATATATTTCTTGAATGAATGAGTTTTCAAATATCACAGAATATTATTTTAGTTGATGGAATGTGAGAATTATTTAGGCATAAAAATTATTCTGAAATGGAAATAATTTTAGAATAATTCACCAGGTATCAATCTAAAAGAGCCCTTGGCAATCAAAAGCAAATGGACGACTTTTTTGGTTGAGAGATTAGTGGTACCTCACTGTACCAGTAAGTTCTATCTGGAAAGAAACATGCTAAGCAGTGTTCACAGCTCCTAGATAGTGTATGAAATTAAGTTCCCCAGATTGACTGAAAGAGCCAAAGATTTCCTTTTCCTGGTACATGGTAATGTGAACAACCAGACACTACATAGATGGTAAAAAACAAACAAAAAATGCTTAATGTTAAAATGTCAGTGAAATCTAATGAGGGAGCCAAAAATCTAGATCTGTTCAATGATTGCGTAAAGCTTCCTTAGGAGGGCTGGCCTCACACAGTACCTGTGAGTATGGAGCAGGTGGTGGTTTTGCCTGCTCCGTTGTGTCCCAGGAGAACAGTGATCTGCCCCTGGTACAGATTCATGGTCAGATCTTTGACTGCTATGTGTTCATTCCTTCCTTTGTGAAACACCTGTGGAAAAGTCAAAGTGTGACTGACAGTGTAACATGTACACACATCTGGCATTTCTGAAGAACCTTTGACAGGTTGAGCACCCACATCAATTTCCCTTGAAGTTCATCAGTGGGAATCCAAGTGGAAATCTATATGGGGAGCCCCTTTTTTCCAGAGTTTAGCTGCCTGGAGCTACTGAGGAATCCAATGGAGCAATCCCTGGGGGATTTTCACTGGTTCCTGGAAACTGGTGGTACAGGACCTGAACCACAGAGGCCAGAGCTCAAAGAGGAATGGCTCAGAGCTTGAACAGGGAATTTTATCCTTGCTTCTAGAGCCACAGTTTGCTGTGACTTACCTGGCTAAGCCCTTGAGAGAGGGCACCCTGCCTCTTGCGGGGGAGGTGTTGATCTAGGGAGAAAATCCCAGACAGAGCAGCCTACTTTCTAAATCAAATGTCTCCAGTATTTTAAATACCATTTATTTTTTCTTATTTTACAAGTAATTCATATGTAAGAGTATAAGGAAGAAAATAAAATCACTCATAATGCCACCCTCAGATATTATACCACATTTCAGTATATGCCTTAGTTGATTTCTGTCCTGTCTAATGGCATTTGGGCCAGACCTGGGATCTGGAGTGCAGACATTATGGTTGAGTGGGACTCAGATGTCACTTCCTCCCACAATTTATCTAATTACATTTGGGAGCAGGGTGCTGCTGAAAGAATCTGGCAAATTTCCCCCGCCCCACCTCTGTTTGATGGTGATTTTTCTGAATCAAGTAGGACAGCCCTATTCCCTGACTTCTCGGTCCCCCTTTTGCAGCAGAGGTGGACATGTGATGGAATTCTGGGCACTTAGAATAAGGGGTAATCTACTGAAGGGCAGGAAGAAAGGAAAGAAGGAAAGAAGGGAGGGAGGGAGGAAAAAGTCTTGTTTAAAGAAAGCCCTTTGCAGGCCAGACCCAGTGGGCTAGTGGTTAGGTTTGGTGTGCTCTGCTTTGGTGGCCTGGGTTTGGCTCCTGAGCGTGGACCTACACCACTTGTTAGTGGCCATGCTGTGGTGGTGGCTCACATACAAAATAGAGGAAGAGTGGCAACAGATGTTAGCTCAGGGAGAATCTTCCTCAGCAAAAAGAGGAAGATTGGCAGCAGAGTTAGCTCAGGGTGAATCTTCCTCAGAAAAAAAAAAAAGTAAGAAAGCCCTTTGCTCTTATCTTTCCCTACAGACGAGTTACAGAAGTCATCTTGCAACCACAAAATGATAAGCACACAGATGAAAGCTAATATGCTTCAATGGCCCAGGGAAAACAAGTGAAAGCAAGCAAGCAGAAGGAACTGTGGGCTGGGATGGCTTTGCTGAGCAGCTGAAATCATGCTGGAACCATCTGCCTGCAGACTGCTTACATGAAAAAAGAAAAAAAAAATCCCTGTTTCTTGAAGCCACAGTAAACTGGGTGAAGACTCAAACATTCCCAGCTGCTATTGCAGTACGTGAAGAAGTGGAACCATCACCTGTGGCCTGAATCCCCTGGGCTAGGATGTGAGCCACTTAATCCCACAGGCAGAAGAAGGCAACACAGAGTGTTGAGCTGGCCCCTCCACTGTGACAGCACTGCAGCATCAGTGGTACAGAGGATACTGCCTCTCCATAGGCTCATCATATTTGAAGAATGGAAGATTCCAAACAAAAAAAATAATAATGCTCTGAGGACACTCCAGGGCACAGAGCATATATCCAGGCCTCCTGTCCTGGGAGTCCTTAGTCAACACAGGGCCTGCATGTGTCAATGCTCGGCAAACACTGGGGAAAAGACAAGCACGTCTACACTTGGAAGGCAGCATGAAATCTGGCTCACCATTTGATTTGGTTATGTAAAAGTGCTGGTGGATCAAGTCAGCAGTCAAACGGCTGAGTTCCAGTGTCCCCAATGAGGAATGTTTGGCATTACGAGGATGGAGGGAGACTGTTGCAAGAGAGATCATCTGAACCCTCCATCCAGTCATTTAATTTTATGACAGGAAACAAGCCATTTTACATTATATTCCTAATTTTGAGGATAACATTAGAGAAGGGAATTAAAACTCTATCATGAAATGTACCTTGTAACCACTGTCAGAATAAAATGGAAGTCTCTATGAACTATTTCTTAAGTTCTTAGAAGGAGATTTGTGAGCTGATACCTTGTGTAGATGTTGGATTTCAATTCCTTTCATCAAATTGGTAGGTTCTTCCTGAATGAACTTGTTTTTCGGAGCTTTCTCAGGATTCCCCACATCCAGTACTGACCGCGTAAGAGGTTTAGATTCTCCACGCCAGTAGGAGGGCTAGAGAGGAAGTCAATTTACATTAATATGTTTAGGTGAACTGATTGTCTTCTTTTGGAAAATAAATATTTTGGTAAATTAAAATCTGCCCCTCCCAAGTTTCCTGGTATCTAACATTTAATGGTGCCTGGAGAAGTCAAGCAGCTTGCTCATGGACTCACTACTAGTAAACTGCATTTCAACCTATAACCCATGGTCCTGAGGATGCAGCTACAAAAGACGCCTCATCTCCATGCCCCTGGTGTATGGGGAAGCCATCACGTCAGCAATCAGCATCCCTGTGGGCTGATGCCTGGAGAAATACTGGACTTGACAATCTACCCACTTCTCCACACTCCAAGAAGGGCAAGCATGGCAGCCTTTGCATAAGTTCAAAGTGAATACCTGTGCAATTCAGACAGAATCAGTCACTTTGCAAACCTGTGGGGCAGGGCCACCAGAGACTACTGCAGGAGGACTGACTCAGGTATGACGACCTCAGCTTTGTAAGAAAAATGTAGGAGAAAAGTGATTCTGAGAACTTCATGGGATTGTCAACGAAGCTGTGCCCCCTGCCGGCACCCAGGGGTCACAGAGGTCTCAAAGAGCTTCAGGGCCATCCCAATAGCCCAAAGAGGAAAGAAGCAATGGAGTCCTGAGGCCTTCAGTAGGTTGGGGGTCGTGTCCCGTGGGACAATGCGGGGCCTGACATTTGAGTGGGCGCATGTAAGACATCAGTAGGCTTTCTTGGGGGACTTTGCATAGGGCATCAGGGGTGGGGCAAGAGTCAGACAAACTGAGACTTGTTGTTAATTATGCCTCCTTGGAAACCACAAGCTAGTAGGTTTGGGGTGAACCCAGGTTAGCGAACACAGCTTAGATTTCCTGGAGTTTGAGATTTTAATCAGGACACCACCAAGATGGGTAGGAATATTGACAACAAGCTATAAAAAGTCTAACATCAGGGCTGGCACAGTGGCACAGCGGTTAAGTGCACGTGTTCTACTTCGGTGGCCCAGGGTTCACCAGTTTGGACCCCGGGTGCAGACATGGCACCACTTGTCAAGCCCTGCTGTGGTAGGCGTCCCACATATAAAGTAGAGGAAGATGGGCATGGATGTTAGCTCAGGGCCAGTCTTCCTCAGCAAAAAGAGGAGGATTTGCAGCAGATGTTAGCTCAGGGCTAATCTTCCTCGGGAAAAAAAAAAAGTCTAACATCAATCTATAAAATAGCAGCATCAGTACTCACCATGACAAAGAAATACCAAGGTTTGGGTGTGCCATACTCCCCTGGGAAGACAGACTCCACGTACCAGGCCACCAAACTGTATAAGAAAGAGTCTAGCAGGAGCATCAGCAGCACCTGAGTGAAGTTAAACTCTCCATTTACACTTCCCATGTTCCACCATTGGATGCCGGTGCCTGTTCCAAAGGAAGGAAAATAGTCACCACATCAAAGACAGAGAAAGTTTACCAGAACTTCCCAATCAAATAATTGGTGACCGGGCCAATGACAAGACTGGACTATTTGTGTCTGGGGCATGAAGGGACGAACGATAGGCACAGGAAAGGGGAAAGCTGGAGTTAGTTTCTCCCATTAGATAAAACATTTTTATTATTGCCAAAAGGTAGTAATACTTTCATGGGCACCAAGAAATAGAAATCTGGTCATCTGAGACATATCTCCATGCTTTTGCACATGCTGTGTGGAAAGCCCTTCCCACCCTTCTCCCACCTTCTTTGCCTGGCTAATTCTTACTCCAAAGGTCAGCACAGGTATTTCCTTACCCAGCAAGCATGTATACTCCCCTCTCCTTGTCTGAGTTATATGCCAAGCCCATGGGCATCCCGGGCACCCTATGCTACTTTCATCATAGAAAGTCTCGCTCTGCACTGGGAATCTGCTCACTTATCGCTGGTCCCCGGATGTGTGGTCTCTGGGGCCAGGGACTGTCTTTTACCTCAGTATCTCCAACATCTGACCCAGGGCCTCATATGCAGCAGGTGAACATACTTATTCCTATACATATTCCATGAATAAAGGAAGGAATTGAGGAAGGGCTTGGGGTGAATTTCTGGATGGAGATAAGTATCCCATGTGATGCCAAGTATCTAACCTGAATGCAAGTTGACTAAACTTTTCATGTAAAGCATTCAATATACTATGCATCTGCTGCTACACGGCAGGATTGAGAAGCTGGAAACTAGCAACACCACAGGAGAGATCTGAATACTGGTGAGCAGACAAGATGTGCTAGATGAGTGCTCCTCAAATTTTAATGAGCTTACTAATCACCAGGGGATTTTGTGTTGATTAGGTGTGTCTGAGTGGGCCCAGGAGTCTATGTTTCTAACAAGCTCTCTGGAGGTGCAGATGCTGCTGGTCCACAGGCCATGGTGTGAGGGATGAGGGGCCACGTGACCTCTGAAGCCCCTCCTGGGATGAGAATCTAGGACTTGTGTCTGTCTACGTGCCATGCTTTCCACCGTGGCTTATAAACAGATCTTGCACACCTTAGGACTGATTCCAAAGTTGCAGGAAACATTAAATACACTCAGCTCATGAAAGCCAGGTACATCCTCATTCAATCCAAGTCTGCAGTGTCCAAATGGAAGAAAGAGACAAGGTTACTTCCCCACTTCAGTAGACACTTGATTACTAGTTAACTTTATTTATTGTGTATATATATGTATATCAAAGAGTACATAAAACAGAGTTTAACAAGCAATTACAAAGAAAATACCTGTGTAAAACTACCATCCAAATCAATCACCCCAGAAACCCCAATGAGCACACACCCATGACAACTTCATCTCTATCTTGATGTTTGTAGGCAGCATCTAGTTGAATTTTGCCTTTTGATCCAAGCTGACGGTCTCTTTTTAATTGGCATGTTCAGATCATTCACATTTAATGTGATTATTAATTGGATTAAAATCTACCATCTTGCCAGTTCTTTTCTATTTGTTCCAAACTTTTCTTTGTTTCTTTTTTCCTCTTTTTCTTACTTTTCTTGATTAATGGGGAATTTTTCTTTCATTGAGGTTATGATAGTTTACAATATTGTGAAATTTCAGTTGTACATTATTATTTCTCAGTCATCCTATAGGTGCACCTCTTTACTCTTTGTGCCCACCCCCACCCCTCTTCCAATGGGGAATTTTTTTATGATTCTATTTTATTTCCACTATTGATTTATTATTTATACCTCTAAAATTTTTTTGCTGCTGTTCTAAGGTTTAAAATACACATGTTTAATTAGAAGACTCTAATTAAAGAGTCAATATTAAAGAGTCAATATTCAAACAATATTATACTACTTCACGTGTAGTGTAAGGACCTTACAACAATAGATTCCCAATCCTTCCCTCCCACCCTTTGCTACTGTTGTCATACATTTTACTTTTATATAAGCTATAAACACAATACATTGCTACCACGATTGCTTTAGACAGTCAGTTCTCTTTTAAAGATTTTTATTTTTCCCTTTTTCTCTCCAAAGCCCCCCAGTACATAGTTGTATATTCTTCCTTGTGGGTCCTTCTAGTTGTGGCATGTGGGACGCCGCCTCAGCGTGGTTTGATGAGCAGTGCCATGTCCGCGCCCAGGATTCGAACTGACGAAACACTGGGCCGCCTGCAGCCGAGCACGCGAACTTAACCACTCGGCAACGGGGCCAGCCCCTCAGTTCTCTTTTAGAGTAAAAAAATCCACAGAAGGCTAAATAAATTGTATTTTCCATATTCAGTGCTCTTAATTTCTTTGTGTAGATCCAAGTTTCTGTCTGATGATCATATTCTTTTTGCCTGAAGAACTCAACATTTCTTGTCATGTCTCCTAGCAATCAATCCTCTCAGCTTTTGTTTATTTGAGAAAGTATTTCTCTCTAATTTTTCACTGAGTATAGAATTCTGAGTTGACAGGGTTTTTCTTTCAGCAGTTTAAGAATGTCTGTTTTTTTTCTAACTTGCATATGTTTATTGGCTGTTTGGATATGCTTTTTCATGAAGGGCCTATTCAAGTCTTTTTGCCCCCCTTTTTTTTTTTTTACCACAAAGTCTGATGTTTAATTGATTTGTATGAATTCTTTAAATATTCTGGATACAAGGCTTTTGTAGGTTAAATATGTTTCAAGTATCTTTTCCCACTCTGTAGTTTCTCTTTTCATTCTCTTCATGGTATCTAAATTTTAATGTCAAATCAATCAGTCTTTTCCTTTATGGTTAGTTTGTTTTGCGTGTCTTGTTTAAGAAATCTTTTCTACTTCAAGTACATGAATGTAGTCTCCTCATCATCTCCAAAAAGCTTTATAGTTTTTGGACATTGGAATTGATTTCTGTGTTTGGTGTGAATTAGGAGTCCAATTTCAGTTTTTCCCATAAGGTTCTTCAATTGCTCCAGCACCATTTATTGAATCCCACTGCTCTGTAGTATCATCTTGGACATTTAACAGAGCATTTGTCTAGCCTTTCTTTCCTGTTCCATCAGCCTACTTGTCAATCATAGTCTTAATTACTATTGCTTTGTGATAAGTCCTTATATCCAGTAAAACAAGTTTTCCCATCTTATTCTTCCTTAAGAGTTCCTGGCTATTCTTGGTCCTTTATACTCCCATTTAAATTAGAGAATCAGCTCATCAAGTTCCATTAAAAAAAAACTGCTGGAGTTTGGATTGGATAGGCATTAGATGTTACTTCCTTCCACAGTTTATCTAATCATGTTTGGGAGCAGGGTGCTGCTGAAAGGAATTTGGCAAACTTTCCCTGCCCTACATCTGTTTGATCATGATTTTTCTAAATCAAGTAGGACATTCCTGTTCCCTGACTTCTCTGTCTCCTTTGCAGTAGAGGCGGACATGTGACAGAGTTCCTCTCCCCATCCCACTTCTTTCTGACTCAACCAATCTTTTGGTTATTGCATTTTCTATTAAGTTTGAAAGTTATACACTGTTTCTAGCCTTTCAGTGGTTGGCTCAGTAATGAATTGCCAGGTCCACTTTACGTAGCAAAGTCTAAAGTTAATCAATATCTTTTTTTTTTTTTGAGGAAGATTAGCCCTGAGCTAACTACTGCCAATCCTCCTCTTTTTGCTGAGGAAGACAGGCCCTGAGCTAACATCCATGCCCATCTTCCTCTACTTCATACGTGGGACGCCTATCACAGCATGGCTTTTGCCAAGTGGTGCCACGTCCACACCCAGGATCCGAACCGTCAAATCCTGGGCAGCCAAGAAGTGGAACGTGCGAACTTAACCGCTGCGCCACAGGGCTGGCCCCAATCAATGTATTTTCTCTCCTTCCAGAAAGTATTTACCCCTTTGATTTCTGACTTTATTCCCTCAAAAACCCCTCTTATGTATTTTAATTCTACCTCTTTAAAAGAAACCCTAAAGACATCTTTATTACTATTATTATTTTATATAGTCAATGTATAAAACCACTGTCTTCAGGCTCCCACTGTTGACCCTTTGAAAAGCAATTTGTCTTCTTTTTCAGGCTACTTTTAAGATTTTTCTCTTGACTCTGGTGTGCTCAGTTTTAGTTGATATGTCTAGTGTAGATTTCTTGTTGTTAATCTTATTTGGGATTTTCTGGGCTTCCTGAAATCCAGTTTGGGAACAGGTTTGGCCGCTATCTCTTCAAATGTATTGCCTCTGCCCCATTCTTTCCTTTCCTATTGGAACTCTGCTTAAATGTATGTGAGCCCTTCTTATTCTTTTCTGCACTTCTTTTAAATTCTCTTGCATATTTTTTATCTTTTTAATTCTCAGTACTGCCTTCTAGGTTATTTCTCCTAACCTACTTCCAGTTCGCCAATCCTCTTTTCAACCGTTTCAAATCTACTATTAACCCATCCACTAAGTTTTTAATTTTGTTGATTGTATTTTGCATTTTCAGAGAAGTATTTCATCCTTTTTCATACTCCTGGGTCACTTTTAACAGTTCATATTCCTGCAGATATTTTTAAGCTTGCCTTTATAAAAAACATATAATGAACATTATTGTTTTATAATCTCTGTTCTGATAATTCAAAAATGTGAGGCATTTGCAAATCTGTTTTTACTTTCTTCTATTTCTGTTGGTTCTCATTCATGGTGATTTATTGCCTTAGGTTTTTAATTACTTTTTACCATGTTGCTTATTGCCCTTGAAAAACTATTTTTGAGGATTCATCATGATATAGGATGAAAGTGCTTCTGCCAGGCACCTGAGTTGGGGCTCAGTCATTCCAGGACCACCTTAAATCAGTTCACTGCTTGAGGTTACCTGGACTACTCATGTAAGATGAACCTGGACTGCAAATCCACCAAAGAATTAGCTTGCAACAATTTCTCAGAGGGAATTTTTTCCTTTTGTTTTTCTTCTATGATATGGTCAGCACTGGAGCAACTTTCCCCAAGGTCCTCTCAGTTATTATGGGTTGGTGTATGGATACAGAGATACTCCCCTGATTCCTTCAAGAAAGCTCTTGCCTCAGTTGTTGGGAGTGCCGTGGTTGAGGGCTTTCAGTTTTCAGCTTCCTCAGGGATATCTCAGCTGCAGAGTTGCCTAGCCCAAGATCATGTCCTATCTTGGATGGCCCCCATCCAGTGACCAATGGAGGCAGAGGAATAAGGCCCGGCCATTTCAGCCCAGTGCATGATGCTCAGACGGGCCATTTTAGCTCATAACTCTTCAACGCTCTCAGAACCATATTGTAGCTCTGCCTAATTTTGTTTCAATCTCTTCCCTTCCACAGGTGTGGTCTCAAGGGTATTCCCTAATAAACATATTGCATACTAAACTCCATCTTAGAGTCTGTCATAGAGAACCTAACCTGTAACTATAGAATTTATTTCTGGGTCATATTTATCCTAAAGATATAGCCCTCTGGGGCCTAGATTAATGTGGGAAGGGTCTCATATTATGCTCTCCAACTAGGTGGAAACTTGGGCCTTGATGTCAAACTCCCTTGCCCTGAAAGGCCATCCAGATGGCAGCCCAACATTTTCCTGTTAGTAAATGACCTCTGAGAAAAAGTGGCTTTGGTGCACTGTTCACCTTTTGGGGTCACGAATTTACCTAAGGCTTTGACCTAGTGGTTCTTTACTATCATGTGTTAACTCTTTGATTTTCTTAAGGGATGTTCTTAGATTAAAAATCTATGCCATATTTTTCATTATTTTCAACAGGAAGGATGATCTGAATAATTTAGACACAATTGTTAGAAATGGAAGACTAGATAATTTTCCTTGTAACGACTCCTGAGGAAGCACTTCCCATTTTTCCCTCTCCATAGAGCACTGACTAGCGCACTTACCTGCCAGAAAGCCAAGGAGTCCTATTTGTTCATTCACTTAACAAATACATACTGGGTGCCTACATTTTATCAGACCCTAGTCTAGACACTGGTGACAGAGTGGGAAACAAAATAGACCAGATTCCTGCTCTCAGAGTTTACTGTCACCAGATGGTAATCCCTCCTCCCCACTCCTCTGCTTTCCATGAGGAGGGATTTTCTCTAAATCTGCTAGCTTCTTGCCCCACAGTTTACTCTCCCCACAGAAGTAGAATGGTAAAGGCCTACACCAGGGGAGGGGTGAAATTGTGTTTCTTTCTTCTTTTCTTTCCATTCCAGAACAGTGAAAGGCAGCTAACTGAGCCAGTGTATCTGGTTTGTTGTCTCAAACTTTGTCTCAGATGGATTGTCCCAAGGAGGAAACTGGGAGGTGGGGAGTCAGTAAGTCCACCTGATTCTCACTCTAAGCTACATCATCCAAATTAGTTATAAAATGGATATTTTGGTATTAATACAATGACATCTTTGTTTATTTCTCAATTGATTCAGAAATTAAGAGAGAAGAAGGGTGCTATTTATTGGGCCTCTTCAAAACTAAAAACAATCTAGTAAATAATAAACTAATAAATAAATCAATAAATGAGAGCCTTGAGTGACAAACCCAGCTGCTCCACAAACATGCAGGTCCTGATTTTAAGAAGAGGCCAAATGTTCCTGCCACACAACCAGAGAGTGGGCCCATTAACTCCTAACCCAGAGCTCTGATTCATGTGGTATAGTGATTCCTGCTCAAGATTAGAACTGAAAGCTCTGCACGAGACTTACTGAGAAAGTGAACAGAGGAATTTCATCCGTTCACTCACTATAAGGCCTGCAATCTGATTTGAGCAGATCGCTCAGATGAACAGGAAAATCTAATCCAGCAAAGGTAGGAAGATTCTAAATAAGAAATCTTGTCCTTGGATTTCTACCATTTCATCAATTACATCCTTAGAGACTCCTACCTCCTTATGATCATGTGCATCTGAATTTCCTTCATTTATAACAGTAGACACAGCACTTGTGAGCCATCCTGTGCCTTTCAGGAAGGAACACTGATCATAAGCTCAATGAGGGCAGAGTGCTTTCAAATCAAGAGAATCTTAGTGTGGGAACAAATCTAAGAGTTCATCCAGTCCAACCACTTGCCCAATTCCCTCAACTTCCAACAGATAGGCTCCATAAAGTACCCATTCATTCACTAACATGTAAAAATCAGATATACCACTTTAAATCTACTTTTTCCCCAAGAATATTTGTAAATTGTGGTCTCATAATTGCTATGCTAAAAAAAGCCAACTCACTTTCAATAAATTTTGGTTAACTTAACATCCTTTATTAAATTTTAAGCAGCTTCAACCCATTTAGACCATCCCAACTTAACAAAGAAATTCATTGGTAGATGATGCCTCTAACCAGGTCACTGGAAATTATCACAATCTCAGTAAGAGGACCCACAAACTAGATACAACTTATGACTCCTATTCCTGCTATCTTCTGCTAAACCAAGCTGTGCCATTTGGAACTAGGACTCTGATGATAAAAGTTAACATTGAGCAATGAAGGCACTTGCTGGAGTGTTCACAGCAGATCATCTTAGTACCCCTGAAATGTGAAACATTTCCATTCAGGAAGTACTAAAACCTCACAGAGGTCAATGGGTCCTACATTTTGATTGACATGTTGGCTGCAATCTTCTGCAATGACTGTAGATGTTCTGAGGAATTCTTCAAACTCCAGAAACATGAGGCAAATGAAAACTTGGGGTTGTACTTCCAACTGTGGAAGTTGTAAGGGAGCCAGAACACCTCTGATGGAAGGTCCCCTAAACCAACCTGTGAAAGAAGACCAACTCCGAAGGTTATAAGAATAAAATATGATATATGTAAATAGCACTCAATTATATGTAAAGTTCTAAAGTGTTATCTGAACTTCTAATCATAAATCTATGTATTTTATATCTATATAATTATATAGGCATATAATTTCCTAAATCAGTAATATGTTTTAGTTTTTCTCCCAAATTACATTGCAAGTTATATAGTATGACCCATATCTTACATTTCTTTAGTGTTCCTTATAGTATCTTCCATAGTTGTAAGCATATTGTAAATGCACAGAACACTGAATGAAATGTGCCAGTTATGTTTATTTGGAAATGAAGTTCAGCTTTGCCTGTCAGCTATGGCAAAGCATCAAGGCAGTTTACCTTGGGAAAGGTAAGGCTCACCTCTTATCTCAAACCTGGAGATTAGTCGGACTCCCAGTGCCATGGCAACATTTGAGAAGAGACAAAAGGCAATCTTTTCGAAGTGGCTCCTCTGGGTGTAGGTGAAAGCAAGGTACAGGTAGGGGAGATAGGTGAAGAAGAAGATGATGCCTCCTGCGGCAGTTGCAACGTGGGCTGCAAATTCAGAGGGAAGAAACAAAGAATTTCATCAGTAATACCCAAAGAAGTATGACACAAGTCCCTTTCCACCACCATGGTAAGGAAAGTGTCTCTGCACCTGTCTCAGCATTTCAGGAGGGAAGCAATCTTTTTAAAGAAATTTTGATAGAAACCTTTTATAGTTGCACTTTCACTATGGAAAGACTAAGAGCATTTGTGGCACTTAAAAAAATGAGTCAATCCTTATATAAAGGCACAAATGTCTAACTACCTAAAACTTCCTCTGTCTAAAACTACATTAATAATATCTCCTACAACAAAAGCTCTCTTCTTCAAAGATGAGTGGTAGATTGTATAGCATCTATTAAGCATTGCCTAGTACTGTGGTAAGCACTTTATATACAGTATCTTATTTAATCTTCATAACCTCGCTGTTTTACAGAGGAGAAAACCAAGGCTTAGCTACATTAAATAAATTTGCTCAATGTCATGGAGCTAGTAAATTATGGGTTAAAGATTCAAGGTTTTCCAGGCTCTAAGCACAGTGGTTCCAGATTTGGAGATAAGGCCAATCCTACTGAAGTCTGGGAGATGAACTCAAATTAAATGCAAACATTTGACTTCCAGGAAGATAAGAGAATAAAGATTGCATTTATACAAAAGAAAGAGCTACAGTTAAGGTACCAGGCAGCCCTCTGCTGAACCTGGCCACATGAACTATGGCTACCTTAGATCTTCTATAACTTCTCTGAATTTCAGTTTCTTCCTTTGTAAAAGGTGATAGTAATTGCTAATGTTTACTAAGTCTTACTATATACCAAGTATTATTCTCAGCATTTCAAATGTAATATCCCATTTAATCCTCATAACTAAGTTATAAGTACTATTATTTTCCAAATTCACAGAAGGGGAAATGAATGTACAGAGTCTATTAATTTGTTCAAGGTCAGGGTTCACATTGAGATGCAAAAAACAACACTCTTAGGCCAGAGTAAGAGCTTTTGACCTCAGTGAGGAGGGGATAAAGGCTGCTGTCCATTTGAGGGGAAGGAAAAGGTTTGAAATAGCTGTCTCAGAGAGATGTGGGACAAATGGATAAGGGAATGTGGCTGGATTGCAAGGCAGTGTCAGAGGACTCCATTTGAGGATAAGAGGCCCAAATGAAAAGACCAGTCCACACAGTGGAGAGTTTTTCTCCAGCCAAGTTTTGCTGCTCAGATGTAGGTGCAGAGTAGGCAGGGATCTGAGTTTAACCAGAGTTGAGATTTTGCAATAAAAGTTCAATGGAACAACCCAATTACAAAATGGGCAGGTGACATGAACAGACATTTCTCCAAAGAAGATATACGGATGGCCAATAGACACATGAAAAGATGCTCATCATCACTAATCATCAGGGAAATGCAAATCAAAACTACACTAAGATATCACCTTACACCTGTTAGAATGGCAAAAATATCCAAAACCAAGAGTGACAAATGTTGGAGAGGCTGTGGAGAAAAGGGAACCCTCATACACTGTTGGTGGGAATGCAAACTGGTGCAGCCACTATGGAAAACAGTATGGAGATTCCTCAAAAAGTTAAGAATAGAAATACCTTATGACCCAGCCATCCCACTACTGGGTATCTATCCTAAGAACCTGAAATCAGCAATTCCAAAAGTTCCATGCACCCCTATGTTCATTGCAGCATTATTCACAATAACCAAGTCATGGAACCAACCTAAGTGCCCAGCAACTGATGATTGGATAAAGAAGATGTGGTATATATATACAATGGAATACTACTCAGCCATAAAAAGGACAAAGTCGTCCCATTCACAACAACATGGATAGACCTTGAGGGTATTATGTTGAGTGAAATAAGCCAGACAGAGAAAGACGAACTCTGTATGACTCCACTCATAGGTGGTAGTTAACATATGGACAAAGAGAACTGATCAGTGGTTGCCAGGGGAAAGGGGGCTGGGGGGAGGGCACTAGGGGTGAAGTGGTGTACCTACAACATGACTAATAATGATGTACAACTGTAATTTCACAAGGATGTTAACTTTCATAACCTTAATAAAATAAAAATTTTTTTTTTAATTTAAAAAATTAAAAAATCAAAAAAAAAGTTCAATGGATAGCTGACAGGTGTAATTTAAAGGAGTTATCATAGTAATGAACCATGGGATCTGAGATGGGTAAAGAAGCAAGTGAGGCAAATGATGAGACAATGGATGGTGAAAAAAAATGATAAGGCCAATGGGTTAGAGGTCTTGATGGAGGTCAAAGAATTACTGGAGGAGGCAGATACAAGAAGAAAGGAGCTAAAAAGAGACAGTGGGAGTCAAGAATGGGATGTTTGGGGCTGAGATTCTGGCTACCTTCAATTATTGGTAAGGCTAAGGTTTAGGGGATGATTGTGGGAGCACGGGATCACTAATATGGAGTGGGGGGAAAAGATCATTGGAATGAGCAGGTCAAGGATCTAAGAGGAGATGGAGCTAGACCACCAACAAAGGTCACAACAGTAGTTAGTGAGAGAAACACAGTGAGCCAGGAGCTAAAATTCTTCAGTGAATAAGGGGGAGTAACCAGGAGCCACAGATGATTTCAACAAAAAGTAGCACTTGGTTTAGTCAGCTGACACCCACTTCAAAGGGGCTGAGGTTTTTGAGCAAGAAAGGAAGAATGATTTGGAGGCAGAAATCAGGAGCAAGGCTACACCTTTGTACCTTTAGGCCTTGTGGTTGTCCAGGGTTAATGGATAAGTACCTTAGCAATCTTTAGTGATGACCAATGAGGTATTTTCTTGGGCATTGCTACAAATCATGGATTTTTACATAAATCATGGATTTTTGTATTTTAGATGTTTCAATCCATTGCAATCATTATTCTTTTTGATGCTCAAAATGTCTTATCTTAGGTGAATGGAAGCACCTTTAAGTTGGCTCTTTCATCCTTTAGACATTATCCCCATTGGTTTTGAGAGCTTCCTTGTGGTGGTACAAAATTTCCAATGTTCATATTATACTTTTCCTACCAAGATCTTGAATCAGCTATTTCTCCAAGGAGCTCTGGTTCCTCTTAGAGGCATTCAGAGGCCACAATCTGTGCACTAAAGGGTTTATTGCTAACGGGTTGTCATTGTTTTTAGGTCTTTTCAGTGGATATGGTGAGGAAATACATTTTTAAAAAGAAAAACAGTGAGTTCATACTGATAATTCAAATTAATGTTTATGATTATAGGATTTTCCTTAACTTCTTGGGCATTTTTTCTGTATTTATTTTCTTTCTCAGAAAATCTTGGTTTCTAAGTTTTTTGCTTTATCTTCTGATATATCTGTATTAGTTTCAAAATAACAATACTACTACTACTACCAACAATAAGACTACTAAATACAGCTTAAGATGTCTTTAAAGTTCTTTCTACCTTTAAAATATTTCTCACAAAGGACATATAATTAAAATATTATGTTTTAAAGGCATTTGAAATAATTCTTTTCTTTGTGGTAATAAGCTCCCCACTTGAAAACATTTATTTCTGTTGGTTTTCAATTGTTACAAATTACTTTTATAATTTCCTTTTTTTTTTTTTTTGGAGGAAGATAAGCCCTGAGCTAACATCTGCCACCAATCCTCCTCTTTTCGCTGAGGAAGACTGGGCCTGAGCTAACATCCATGCCCATCTTCCTCTACTTTATATGTGGGACGCCTATGGCAGCTTGGCTTGACAAGTGGTGCCATGTCTGCACCCAGGATCCAAACAGGCAAACCCCAGGCCGCCAAAGCGGAACGTGAGCACTTAACCGCTGCGCCACTGGGACAGTCCATATAATTTCCTTTTTTATTTAAATTTTTCCCAATCATTTACATGGTGGTGTAGGCAGAATACAGATTTCCCAGAGACGTCCAATCCTAATCCCTGAAACTTGTGACCATGTTACTTTACATGGCAAAAGGGACTCTGTAGATGTGATTAAGTTAAGAATCTTGAGATGACGAGATTCTAAATTATCTGGCTGAGCCCAATGTAATCACAAGGGTCCTCATAAGGGGAGGTAGATGTGTCAGAGTAAGAGAGATATGATGGAAGCAGATGTCAGAAAAATAGACATTTGAAGACGATATGCTGCTGGCTTTGAAGACAGAGGAAGTGGCCATGAGCCAAAGAATGCAGGCATCTTCTAGAAGCTGGAAAAGGCAAAAGGAAGGATTCTCATTCTCCCTCAGTGTTTCCAGAAAGAACACAATCCTGATGATGCCTTGATTTTAGTCCAGAGAAACACACTTCAGACTTTGGCTATAAGATAATAAATATGTGTTGTTTTTAGCCACTAAGTATGTAGGAGGTCATCACAGCAGCAATAGGAAAGTAATACACGTGGTTTAGAAGTCAAAACTATACAATAATTAACATCTTAAACTTATAACAACCAAGTTTAAATAATACCACTTATCATCAATATATACAAAGACTCTGCTCATATACAGCAGTGTTTCTCCCCCTTATATTGTTATTGTGACAGAGTCTGTCTTTGTATATTATGTGCCCATTAACATAGATTTATAAATAGTTTTATGCATTTGCCTTATAAATCATATAGGACAAAAGAGGAGCTACAAACCAAAAGTACAATAATACTGGCATTAGTTATCTTTACCAGTGGTCTTTATCTCTTCTTATGGCTTTGAGTTACTGTCTAGTGTCTTTTCATTTCAGCCTGAAGCATTTCTTGTAGGGCAGGGCTCCTGGTAAAAAACTCTCTCAGGTTTTGTTTATCTGAAAAAGTCTTAATTTCTCCTTTCTTCTTGAGGGATAGTTTTGCTACATATAGAATTCTTGGTTGAGTTTTTTTTTTTCCCCTTCAAGATTTAAAATGTCATCTCATGATCTTCTGGACTCCATAGTTTCTGTAGAGAAATCAGCTGTTAGTCTTTTTGAGGATCATTTTTACGTGAGGAGTCTCTTCTCGCTTGCTGTTTTCAGAATGCTCTTCGTCTTTGGGTTTTGACAATTTGAATGATTCTTGGTGTGGATCTCTTTGATTTTATCCTGTTTGGAGTTCACTGAGCTTCTTGGGTTTGTGGATTCATGTCTTTCACCAAATATGGGTAAGTTTTCAACCATTGTTTCTTCAAATATTTTTTCTGCTTCTTTTCTCTCTCTTCTCATTCTGGAACTCCTATGATTTGTATGTTGGTATACTTGATGGTGTGCCACAGGTCTGTCAGGTTTTGTTCCAACAAGAAAAAGCCCAGGACAAGATGGCTTCACTGTTGAATTCCATCAAACATTTAAAAATGAATTAACACCAATCCTTCTCAAACTCTAGACATAAAAACCAATGGAATATAAAAGAATCTAGAAATAAACCCTCACATATATGATCAATTGATTTTCAGCAAGGGTGCCAAGACTAATTCAATGGAAGGACAGTCTTTCAATAAATGGTGCTGGGAAAACTAGATATCTACATGCAAAAGAATGAATTTGGACCCTTACCTTATACCATATACAAAAATTAACTCAAAATGGATCAAAGATCTAAATTTAAGAGATAAATTATAAGACTCTTAGAAGAAAACTTGGGGGAAAATCTTCACAACCTTGAATTTGGCAATGCTTTCTTAAGTATAACACCAAAAGCACAGGCATCAAAAGAAAAACTAGACTTCAACAAAATTAAAAACTTTTGTGTATCAAAGAATCAAGAAAGTAAAAAGACAACCCACAGAATGAGAGAAAATATTTGCAAATCATAAAAGATTAATATACAAAATACATAAAGAACTACAACTCAACATCAACAAAACAAACAATGCAATTAAAAAATAGTTAAAGGACTTGAAAAGACATTTCTCCAGAGAAATTGGAACCCTCATGTACTGCTGGTGGTCAGATAAAGTGGTGCAGCTGCTGTGGAAAACAGTTTGCTGATTCCTCAAAAGTTAAACAGAATTACCATATGACCCAGCAATTACACTCGTATGTGTTTACCCAAAGGAACTGAAAACAGACTCAGATACTTGCACGTGAATGTTCATAGCAGCATTACTCACAATAACCAAAAGGTGGAAACAACTCAGTGTTCATCAACAGATGAATGGATAAAGAAAACGTGGCATATCCATACAATGGAATATTATTCAGCCATCATAAGGAATGAAGTGAAGTAGGACTCCAAGTGGCTATCCAGTTGTCCCAGCACCATTTGTAGAAGAGACTATTCTTTCCCTCACTGAACGGTCTTGGCAACTTTGTCAAAAATCAATTGGCCGTTAGGTGTATGGATTTATTTCTAGACTCTCAATTCTATTCCATTGGTCTGTACGTCCATCCTTCTGCCAGGACCATACTGTTTTGATCCCTGTAGCTTTATAGTAAGTTTGAAATCAGGAAATGTGAGGCCTCCAACTTTGTTCTTCTTTTTCAAAATTGTTTTGGCTTTTTAAGGCCCCTTGCAATTGCATATGAATTTTAGGATTATTTTGTCCATTTCTGAGAAAAAGGTACCTGGGATTTTAATAGGGATTGAATTCAATCTGTAGATCAGTTTGGGGAATACTGACATCTTAATAATATTAATTCTTCCAATCCTTGAACATGAGATGTCTTTCCATTGATTTAAGTCTTATTTGATTTCTTTCAGCAGTGTTTTGTAATTTTCAGTGTACAAGTCTTGGTCAGATTTATTCCTAGGTATTTTATTTTGGATGCTGTTTTAGTGGAAGTGTTTTCTTGATTTCCTTTTCAGAATGTTCATTGCTAGTGTATAGAAATAGAACTGATTTTTGTGCATTGATCTTATATCATGCAAATTTGCTGCATTCACTTATTAGCTCTAATAGTTTCTTTTGTGGATTCTTTAGAGCTTTCTGTATATGAGATCCTATCATCTTTGAGTAGAGATGGTTTTACTTCTTCTCTAATTGCATGTCTTTAATTTCTTTTTCTTTCTAATTGCTCGAGCAGACTAGAACTTCTAGTATAATGTCAAATAGGAGAGGGGAAAGTGGGCATCCTTGTCTTGTTCCTGATCTTAGGGGAAAAACTTTAAATCTTTCACCACTGAATATGATGCTAGCTGTGGGGTTTTCATAAAGGCTCACTCTCAGGTTGAGGAAGTTCCTTCATGTCCTGGTTTGCTAAATGTTTTTATCATAAAAGATATTGGATTTCACTATCAATTGAGATGAATAAAACTATTCATTTTTTCCTTCATTCTATTACGTAGCGTATTACATTGAACACTTCATATGTTGATTCATTCTTGCATTCTTGGGATAAATCCCACTTGGTATAGTGTATAATCTTTTTAATATGCTGCTGGATTTAGTTTTCTAGTATTTTGTTGGGGATTTTTCCATCTATATTCATATGGGATATTGCTCTGCAGTTTTATTTTGATGCCTTTTCTTGCTTTAGTATCGAGGTAATGCTGGCCCATAGAATGAGTCAGGAATATTTGTGTTTTTATTTTTTACATTTTTTATTTATTCTTTTTTTTTTTTTTTTTTTGCAGACGATTAGCACAGAGCTAACATCTGCTGCCAATCTTCCTCTTTTTTTGCTGAGGAAGACTGGCCCTGAGCTAACATCTGTGTACATCTCCCCCTACTTTTTATATGTGGGACGCCTGCCACAGCATGGCTTGACAAGCAGCACATAGGTCCGCACCCAGGATCCAAACCAATGGACCTTAGGCCACCAAAGTGGAATGTGCAAATTAACTGCTGTGCCACCGGGCTGGCCCTTGTGTTTTTATTTTTGAATTGTAAAGTTTCTTTTATTTATTCTGGATACAAGTCCCTTATGATGTATATTACTTGCAGATGTTTTCTCCCAGTCTGTGGGTTGTCTTTCCACTGTCTTGATGGTATACTCTGAAGCACAGAAGTTTTTACTATTGATGAGGTCCAACTTATCAATCTTCTATTTTATCACTTATGCTTTGGGTGTCATATCTAAGAAATCACTGTCTAATCCAAGATCACGAAGATTTACGCCTGTATTTTCTTTTAAAAGTTTTATAGTTTTTATATATAAAAGTTTTATATAGAAGTTTTTATATAAAAGTTTTATAGCTCTTACATTTAGGTTTGAGCTAATTTGTGTGTATGATGTGATGTAGAGGTCCAACTTCATTCTTTTGTACGTGGATGTCCAGTTGTTCCAGCACCATTTGTTGAAAAGACTATTCCTTGCCTATTGAGTTGTCTTGACCTCTTTGTCAAAAATCAGTTGATCATAAACTTTGCATTCAGTGGTATACTTTTGCTTTCACTTGGCACTCTTCCCTGCTATTTGCTTCCCTCTCTGGTCCTGATTTATTGTGCTTTTGACCTCATTGTTTTTGTCTTTTATTTCCAGCCATGTGCTCATTTCTTGTACTTGACTGCAAGTTCAACTTGTCAGGTTTCAACTTTTAGCATTCCTTTAGCCCTGGGTTTCAGGCATCCTTTGATACTCATGCTCCAAGCTCCCCACATAACTCTCTTATTTGACCATCACCCCTGCCATGCTTACCCTAAAGCTACAGAGGGGGAAGTGGGAAATTAGGTATAGAGTTCAAATCAGAAGTCAATGTCCAGGCCCATTCACCCCTCAAAGAATCCATCCCCATCTTGTCAGAGTCAATATTTGCCAGGGCCCACATGTTAGAATATGCTATTTGACGTAAAATATTCACAAATGTAAATAATAAACTGCCTGGCTCCTTGATTTTTGCCCAAGTTCTCTTGAACCTTCTCTTTTTTTTCTTATCATCAACTGCTGGACCTGTCCTCCATTAATGTTTCTGCCTATACTTCTCTAGGTTGAACCACAATTCAATTCTTCTGCACTCTGACTTTGACTCCACTTCGTATTATTTTTGCCCCTTGTGGTTCATCAATTCTACCAATAGTTTTAGAGTTAACACCCCTCTTGACAGAATCAAATTCCCAGGAATTCCTCTCTTACTATGGTATTTTAGAAGCCACCTTACTGTTATTCCCCAGCTTCACAATCAAGACCTAGAAAATTGGGGCTGGCCCCGTGGCCAAGTGGTTAAGTTCGTGCGCTCCGTTGCAGGCGGCCCAGTGTTTCGTTGGTTCGAATCTTGGGTGCGGACATGGCACTGCTCATCAAACCACGCTGAGGCAGCGTCCCACATGCCACAACTAGAAGGACCCACAACGAAGAATATACAACTATGTACCGGGGGGCTTTGGGGAGAAAAAGGAAAAAAATAAAATCTTAAAAAAAAAAAAAAAAAAACTCTTCCTACCTTAAAAAAAAAAAAAAAAAAAAAGACCTAGAAAATTATCTGCCTGGATGTCTTACCCCTCAGTTCTTTCCAAATTGGGACTTACTTTCATCCATTTGAAATGATATTTAGAAGCCAAATAAAGCTTAAAAACACACAAATATGGAGGGGCTGGACCTGTGGCCTAGTGGGTAAGTTCAGTGTGCTCAGCTTTGGTGGCCTAGGTTCAGTTCCTGGGCGCCGAACTATGCCACTTCTCAGCAGCCACACTATGGTGGTAACCCACATACAAAATAGAGGAAGGTTGGCACAGATGTTAGCTGAGGGCAAATCTTCCTTAAGCCAAAATAGGAAGATTGGCAACGGATGTTAGCTCAGGGCAAATCTTCTTCACAAAACAAACAAAAAAACGACCACCAACAAAAAAAATACACATATGGAGATGTTTCTATATGTGTTTAATGGGGAATAGAATTATTCCATTGCTAAAATAACCATAAAAGTGATAACTTGGCCATGGATAAATAATAACTAATGCCATAAGTAATGGGAATAGCAATGCTACCAGAGAAAGGAGTCATAAACACACTCCCTGACAGAAAATTGCATCAGGACTCACCTTTTCGGAAGAATGTGCTGACCATGAATGCAAATAAAATTGTAGCAATGGCAAAACACATTAGAAAAACAAATATCAAACTAGGGTCACTGTTTCTGAACACTGCCACATTTTTTACCTACAAAATAATCACAGGTGCACATAATTTTTACATGGAAAAACAAGAAGATGGCATAAAACACCCTTAAAACAATGCAGAAATATAAAAAAAATTATCTTAAACTAAACAATATATATAGATTTTTAAGGCAGACCTTTGATTAAGCTTTCATTACTAGCTACAAATTATGCTCTGTACATGTATCTTTTTTAAGGAAAGCATAAGTTTGAATTCAATTTTTGACCCAATGTGAATTTTTTTTCTTTAATAAGGGAATTTATCCCATTTGTTATTATCATTATTACAGACAATTTTAGAATTCCTTTTGTATTTTATGGTCTCCTTTTTTTAGTTTTCTGGCCATTTTTTTGTGTTATATATTTTTCTATATAGTCTGATTTTCTCCCCTTCCTTTGTCGAAATTGCCCCATTTTGGTAATTTAGAAGGTAAATTTTCACATACCCAAATAGCAAGCTATAATTTAGTCATTAAATGCAAGTTAGCAATTCGGAACACCAAATTCCATTGACAGGATAGAAGGAAAAATTAACAAGATACCATGGGCATAAAAGAATGTTCTTATGTTTTACAATAACTATTTTCAACTATTTATAGAGTATAAAATTTGTAATGTTTTAAAATTTATAAAATAATCTTTTGGAATTCCACTTTGCTAATGAAATTAACCACACTCATGTCCAGTACTTGAAGACCAGGGAACTGAAGGGAGGGCAAAGCTCTCCTGGATCCTAAAGTTTAAATGCTTAATCCCCCCAAATTTTAGCAAATACCACCACATATCAACCTGCAGTTTTCCAAGTGTTCGATAATAATTGTGTTTTCATCATCTATTGAATCTCAACACCACCACCCACATTACACCAGATTTCTTTCCCACCTCTTCATAGCTTAGGATATCATGAAGGATGAGAGAGACATGTACCTTTGTACAGAAGAGAATGGTCATGAAAGAAACAACAATGAAGGCAGAAATGAAGAAAATGATGAACCAAGCAACCCAGTGTTGCCAGTTGACCAGTCCCATCGTACACATGTACTCCTAGAAAAAGACAAAGAACCAGACATTACATATTCGAGTGCTCAGCTCCAACTGGTCTGCTTTAGCTGTCTATTACGGAAACCCCGGTAGACTGGGATGAAGGGTCATACGTGTGTCCTGGGGAGAGGTGGCTGGTTGGGGCGATGGAGACTGAGTGGGTTGGAAAGAGACCTACAAACCAGTGAGTGGCATTTATCTGATCTAGATATGGTGGAGATAGGCCTGGTGTTAAAATTGTTCTTCTTTTGCAATGGTAAGTATACTGTTAGTTCATTCATTTATTGAATGCCTACTATAAGTGAATGGTTTCTATGGCCCTGAGGATAGAATCTAAACTCCTTGGTATCCTATGCTGTAATCACACAAACTTCCTGCAATTCACTGAACATGCCATGATTTCTACGCCTGTTTTTCCTTCTTACACATGTTGTTCCGACTCTTTTCTCTTCACCTAGCAAAATCCTACTTGATTTTCAAAACCTAGTTCAAGAGTTACCTGCTCTGTGAAACCTTCTCTGGTCAGCTTTCCCATCCTCCACATAGTCATAACATCTACACATTCCATTACCCTAGCACTGGGGATTCTTTTGTAACATTTGGCTTTATTGCCATGAATCACCTGAGGGAAAAGACTGTGTCATTTATATCCATATCTCTAATGCACATGCCTGGCAAATAGAAGTCACTTAATAAATGTTTGATAAGTGAATAAATGCAAAGCACTGTGCTAAGTACCACGCAAGAAAAGTGAAAAATATAAAAGGCAGAGCTACTGCCTTCCAAAAGTTCACAACTAGTACTGGAGATACATATATAATAATACATAGATAACACACAGATGACAACGCTGTCTACTCCACACTCTAAGTACAGGGATAACCTTTTTAAGATAGGAACTGGTAGTAGGTTGATGAATCAAAAACAAGTTGGTTAAAGCGGGGAACCACAAAAATGATACACACATAACTTACAATTTTATTTTCACTTATAACATATAAATGTATAACATGTGCCAGTATTCTGACATCAGAGCACAAACTCTTCTCTTGATCCTCATTCTAGGATCACAGTCTTGAAAGTGAACCGAGGATACAAATACAGGTGTGAAGCAACCTAGTATAGACTCTGTTTGGGTTTTTATAATTTTTTCCCCAAATTTTACAGCAGTTTCACCCACATGAAATTTATAACATGTTTCTTAGAGAGCTGCCTTACTGAATCTTTCCAAAACAGTCAACTAAACTTTCAAAGGCAACTCCAGTCCATTTCATCCATTTACATAATATTTAATTAAGTTAAAAATTATTAGAACAAGTACAGGTACAAAGAGATTTAGGAACAAACTCTGATAAGCATAGAACTCAGCAGATGAGAGGAGATAAGCCTCCGTGTACTAGAGGAAAGCTTACTAGCTGCAGTGTGCTAAGAGCTCCAATCAGAAAGCTTTACAGAGGTGATGGAGTGTCAGTTAATTTGGGAACTGATTACATGGAGATCAGTTAAGAAAGCTCCATCTATACTATGGAGGTGGAAACAAAATATTTTGGGAAGATGGATGAATTTAGAAAGGCTTCCTGAAGGAGGTGAACTGCAATATGAATTTTCAAGTGGAGGGCATTCCAGAGCAGCCCACCTACAGGAGGAATAGTTTCTAGCATCTATTTGAAGAACAGAAAAAGGACCTATTCAACTAGAGAGAAGAGCTTATGCTAGGGTCAGAGAAGAGGTCCAGGCGGCTTCTAAATTAAAGATAATCCATTTTAATCCTGCTTACCATTTACATAGTCAGAACAGACCAAAAATAGATCTAAGTAGTGACTAGCTCTCAGAATCCTGGTTGTATTCTGTGTTCAGAGAAGAAAGTGACACCAGTTGCTCCCTCCTCCTCCCAATTCTCCCACTTTGGTCCCAGGGACAAACACTGTCAGGGCATTCTCCCTTAGAGAACAGATCCCATATTAATGAGTCCTCCTGGAATATAACTTACCTGCTCCTGGGTCCTTACCAATGAAGAGTTGAAAGGCTTGGGTTGAGTCTCAGGCTATTATCTGAATAGAAAGGAAGAGCCAACCCCATCAATCCTATCAGCCTCCAAGGCTAAAGGCTTTTCTAGAACTCCCCAGTGGACTACCTTTTCCAGACAATTTGTCCAGCAGAAATAGAGCGTATTTCTCTCTGGCATATTTCATCTAAGATTCCACTTGGAAAAGCTGAGCTTAATTATCAGAAATCTGTTTTACTTTGCTTAGGGAGAGATATTCTTCACCTGAGAATACAAACTGTTTTTTGTTTTTTGGTCGTACTGTCCTGTATAAAGTCATCTTGACGTTATTAATCTCTCTGTGCCTCAGTCTACCTCCTCTGCTAAAAAAGAACAGTAGTAGTAGTTATCTCATAGAATTGTGCATCAGTCAGGGTCCCTAAAGGAAACAGATACTATGCTCAAATCAGAATAATTTGAGGAGAGCTTGTTTATAATATGCCTCATTACAAGTGCGTGCACAGGGATGGGAAAGCCTACAGGACAGTGCAGAAACCTAGGGTTAGTGGTTACAGAGTTATTACCACCCTTGGGCCCAAGGGTGAGAAGTAAGAGAGGTTACCAGAACCCAGGAAGGGAAAGAGTCTTGTAGAGCAAGGTACATTTGGAAAACAGTGACCTTCAGCTAAGGGACAAATCGAGCCCAAATATGACCTGTAGGGAGAGGGCCTGGGGATCAGGGGGAAAACCCTGATCTCAGCCTCCTATTTCCTTCCTCTGAGGTCCTGCCAGGCTCCCTCCAGTGGGAGCACGTTTTGGAATGCCTGCAGGTCAGCTTTCAGGGCAGAGAGCAAGGTGGAGAACAGTGAAGAGTGGATCTGGAAGGCCAAACATAGCGCAAGCTGCTAGGAGGGTGAAATGAATTAAAGGCCCAACAGTGTTTCAGAGAGTGCCCAGCATGTGGAAAGCACTACGTTCAAGTACTGTTAAGTCAGCTAACAACAGCATATTTATGTCATTTTGTTTTAGTTGGATTTTGTTTCTTGAAGAATTCTAATTTCTTTCTTTTAAAAGGAGAAGTGATCATACTCACATTTATTATTACAACTGCCATGTTTGGTCTTCTTCTATCTTGTTTAATATTATGCTCTCTCTTCTGTCTGCTTTTTTGTGATTTCTTTTGTTTTCTCTTTTGGTATATGGACTACATTTTTTAAAATTTTCTCCAGTGTTTTAGAAGTTATATGTCCTACTTTTAAATACTTTTAAATTGGTGGTTATTTTTAAGTTTTTAAAAAGTGTTCTTTAACTTATATTTGTCCAGAGCAGACTCAAGCATGACATGGGAAATACATGAATAATTCAACAACCCAAGTGCAAACATTTCCCTCCACCAATTTGTTGCTGAGACAATTTAACAAACAGGAAAGAGAAATCTCCCTCCTACATCTGGGCACTAAAAGGGAATTCCAACAACACACCAGAAGCTTCTAGTTTCCTAGGGGTTTTTCAGTTGGTGCAGAGCCAGGTGGAGAGGCCTGCCAGCTAGGCCACTGTCCCACTATCATCCATCACAGCAGAAAGCCAGTTCCCCCTGCCTTTCCACCATGTTAACGTACTCCCACAGGCAGCCTCACCAGGCAGCATCAGTTAGACTGTTCCTTACGACTGAATACACAAGAAGACAGAGCAAACCAGACATCATTGGTCAAGGCCACGCATGGCTAGGGAGACACTGGCAGTCTATTTTAATATATAGTCATAAGAATCAATAAAAGGAGAAGAAAAATAAAGAGTGAGAAGATTTTTTTAAAAGAGCAAAAAGTGAGGAGAGAAGTAACAGGAGAGAGTAGGGAAACATGGGAGAACAGAAAGTAGAGTAACAGCAGGACCAACCTTGTCTTAAGTTGTCTCTTCCTAGAGAACACTTCCTGTCTACCTTACAGCAAAATGAGAGGGAGTTAATTTTGGATGATTATTCCCCTCCTGTGTGTTTATCAGTTAATCATTCCACAAGCATTTCTGAGCACCTGCCATGTGTGAGGCAGTGTGCTAGAATCGGGAACCACTAGGCTGGACATTCTCAATGCAAAGATTCATGTCATAACAACTGATGATGCACCTAAGTTGCAAGCAGCTTAAAACGATGAAAGAACATTCAAGTTTCAACTCACCTTGGAGGTTGCTCTGATACCTAAGCAACCTCTTACCTGCCTTGGCCTCATTCCTATTCTGGTCATTTTTCATTAGCAGCCTTCATACTTTCCTGTGCTGGGAGAGGCATACATCTGATGTAGATGGAGTTACCTTCAGTTTTCTCTCTTTCTCCAGAACAATGGAATTGATGATGATGAGCTCACTGCAAATGAAACTGAGCAGCAGGAAAAGAGGGAACTCATTCTGAAGGACCAGGAAGAAGTTGTCCTGGACATAGGCTCCATGCGGGAATCTCTTCACAAGCACACTGAGATTCTCAAACATCTTGGTCATCACATTGTGAGCATGGTACTGCATGATGGCTTTATCCACAGCATGCTGGATGGCCAGAAAGCCTTCTTTGTTGTATCCTGCATGAGAAAACAGTGGATATCAAGCATAAGAGATTAAGAAAGACTGAAGATGCAAAACAATTGATAATTCAGATGGATCATGGTTAGCCATTCATAAAGACATACAGACAGGGGTAGGAAAGGCATCCCTATAGTCCACATGCTACAATATGGAAGAAAGAGCAGAAAGTCACAGTGGAATCCCTGTGGCTGAGTGATGGCATATTTTATTAGAAAATAGGGTAAAGAAGTCCTGGACAGACCTAACAAGGGATATCCAATACAACAATCTTCCAGGGTGGGGCCACATCTTCTCCCCTAAGTACTCAGGCTTCAGGGAAACAGTGCCTGTTCTGAAGTTTTGATCATCCAGCACATACAAGATGGTTAAATTCAAAGCACTCAGGAGACACAGCCCCTCTTACCTGCTGTGACCTGTCTCTGAGTTGTCACTACTGTAGCCTGAGGGTTATGGTCACTGTTTGCTGTCAAGCCTCAAAAGCAGTCTTTACCATAAGCAACCCTTGTTTCAATATAGCATAGGTGGTGTGCTGAGGTCAATTTGGAGAAAATTAGGTTGAAAGGCAAAGATCCCTGGTTTTGGGATCTTCTAAGAGACAATGGCCCCACCTCCAAGCAAGGGTTACCAGCCCTCCATACAGGCAGAGCTCGGGTGGGGTATGTCGGCATTGTAGTATAGGTGACTAAGGTCTTCTGATGGTCTAGACCTAGGCAGACCCCTACATCTGTCAGGATGAAAAAGGGAGGAACAAATTGTTGATGATAAAACTCTGGGAACCTTACATATTCTTGATTGTATATAGGAGAATTTCCACCATAGAACTACTGATATCTTTTCTAGAATCACATGAAACTATAAACCCTTGGACTTGGATTTCCACTTGGTGGGCTTGCAGGCCCAAGGCTTCAAGTCAATTGTGTGGTCAATCTACAACAAGGTGCAGACTGTCAGCTTAATTTTCTAAGAGCAGTTAGTTCCCTAGAGGGTGGTCACTATAAGCCCCTCATAAAGAAGGAGACTAAAAATCTACAGTGAAGTGGAGAGTGAGTCCCTCAGGAGAGGTTCATGGGCCTCAGTCAGGAAAATGACTCTTATTGTAATGGAAACAGGACAAGCAGGTCTCTTGTGTGGTCCCACTACTTACTCGTAGTCTGCAGATAGTTAAAGGCATATATACATCTTTATAAACAGAAAAGTTAATACCTACAGAAACATAAAGAAGGGACTTGTACTTCTTGTTCCTGTAAAATGCTTCCATCTTTCCCTTAAACAATTCAATGTCATTACAAAATCAAATGCATAACTTCTGGTTTAACTTACTCTAGAATGTAAGCATTTTACTGAATGCCACTCTAAATGTAACTCCTTCAACCTCTTCTGAAATGTTAGATTAGCAAGTGTTCAGACAGTAAAAACAACAAAAATGGCATCACAAATACATGCGGCAGGATGAAAGTGGCCTTGTTCATGGTAACACACATAGGCTTCCTCACCAGGGGATCCCCCATCCGAATAGTCAAAGTTCCGGGGTTCTGGGCTTGGATTAGGAGGATAAAGAAAGGATGTGCTCCAGCCTTTTACATCATCTTGGAATATTGCCATCGAGACTTGAAAATTCCTCTGAATGCTACTGAAGCGCAAGTAATACTTAACCTATGAAATATAAAGAGAAAACAAATTCGGTCGTGAGATCCTGAAACTCAGAAAAGGCACAGGACAGAGCAAAGGTGTGCTTGACATCAGCTGTGACTGGAGTAAAGGCACCCACACTGGCAGATGTCCCTCTGAGGGGCACACTGCAGCAGTGGTCTTCCCCGCATTCTGCTGCAACCTTCCCAGGAAAAAGACAAGGGCCTCCTAAGCCCCCTTCAGGAAGGGAGAGCTGCAGAATAGTTCTGAGCATGGGCTCTGGAGCCAGACCAACCAGATCCAAACCCCAAATCCAAATCTCCTACTGAACAGCCATGGCACTTTGGGCAAGTTCTTAATCTTCTTGCCTCAGTTTCCTCATCAGTAAAATGCAGGTGATGTTAACAGTACCTACCTCAGAGGCACTGTAGGATCAAGTGAGATGGTCCCTGCAATGTGCCTGGCATTAGTAATTGCTTGCAAACTGTTGCTGCTTATTTTATTAACATATCTGTCTCCATCTACCAACATCTCATGCAAGTTCTAACAATTAATCATTAGATAGACTGTGTAGCACAAAAAAAAGCTACGTATTAGTGGTTTTCCCATCCCAAAACAGAAACCAAATATTCCTATGTTTAAAATACTGCCTTTCCTTAAACAAACAAGATCTGAACTACCAGATCTGAAATCTGTGAGATTAGTAATAATGACAACAATAACTAATCCTTCTGGAAAATGTTTCTGTTCCCCAGGCTCTGTTCTAACCACTTTATAGCCCAAAATTCATTTAATCCTCACAAAAGCTCTCTGAGTTAGGAACTATATTATTAATCCCACTACACTGATAAGGAAACTGAGGCCCAAAAATGTTAGTAGCTGTCCCAAGGTTAGAAAGCTAGTAAGTTCAGAGCTGGGATTCAAGTCTATGGAGTCTGGCATTGGAGCTTGCTTCTGTAATCAAGCAACTAAACAAATGCCATCCTCTACTCTCAGGATGGAGGCTTGCTCTGAACAAGTCTTCTCTTTAAAAGAATCTGAAAACTGGAAGGGACCTCAAAGTCCAAGGTGTAAGATGTGGAATCAGGAGCATTCTCTTATCTCCTCCAGAAGTAAGAGACAGTCAGCTAACACAGAGGAAAGAGACGGGTAGCTCCCGTAAAAAAACTCCTTAATGAACTCATGCTCCAGGCTGGGTAGCGCGATAAGCTTGTTATGGAAAAGACGTTCTTACCTCAAGTGGCAAAGGTTCCTTGCTGTCACTGAAACTATGATCAAAAACAATTCCAGCCAATGCGTAGAAAGCTTTGGGATCCTCGATTATGAAACGTTCAAATGAAGGTACGGAAGAATAGCCTAAAACTACAGAGGGAAATATCTAATCAGTGAGTGGCTGGTGGGAAGGCAAATGCTGCCCAACCACCCCCTTTCTACCTAAGGAGATATGGGACTGCCAGCTTCTCACCTAAGGCGTGGCAAACCTCATTCACTCACTCATGCATTCTGCAAACACACGAGCACATACAAGATGCCCGGAGCTATGTGAGGCAGTGGGAATACAAAGTCAAATGCTAATGGTCTAAATTTCTGTGTGGTTCTGAGAGCTCTTGTGTTCCAGTTCTTCCTAGCTAGGCAGTGCTTAGGGCTACAGTCGAGGGGACACAATAATTGCCCATGTTAATGAGGAAATATCTCCCGCTCCATTTCAGCCTTCTCCTCACAGTTATAACAAACAAAAGCGGAAAACAAAATCACAAAGAAATTCAGCTGCTTTGATGAGAGAAATAATTTCTACATCAACTGCCCTTACATTTGACTGATGATTTAATACAGGATCCTCCTTGAAAATAATTCTTCCTCAGAACGTTGAAGGTGTTACTCCATAATTTAGCATGCACTGTTGCTGAATGTAATGCCTAATTCTTTTGTCGGTAACCAGTTTTCCTTCTTTGAACGCATGTAGGATTTCTGTTCCTTTATCCCTGGGTTCAGAAACATCACTAATTTGTGTCCAAGTTTGCCCTCTTTTGTTTTCCTGCTGGGAACTAGTGAGCTTGTTCAATCTGAAACACAGGTGTTCTTTCAGAAATCTTTTCCATATTGCTTTGCTGTTCTCCCAAGTTGTCTCCTTTTCTTCCTTCTAGAAATCCCAGTAGATGAAGGTGGGACTTCCAGATCTGGTCTCCATGTCTATTACCTTGTCTTTCATATTTTCCATTTCTTTGTCCTTTTGCTTTACATCTCAGCGGTTTCCTTGACTTTATCATCTAGATCACCACTCGGACTTCAAACATGTCTATTCTACTACTTCCATGAAAGTTATTTTGATAGTCATTTTTAATTTCCAAGTCCCCTTTCAGTTTCTGTCATTGTTTCCTTTTCATAGGAGTCTGGTTTTGCTTTGGAGTGGCAATATTTTCTCAGCTGTCTCTGAGAATACTAAGGAGAATTTTTTACGAACTAGAACTGAAAAAAATAGTGTATGCACATGGTAAAAGATTCGAATGATACTAAAAGTTAAATGCTGAAGTCATTCACCTACCACAGGTCCCCAATTTCCCCATCATGACACAATCTCTGTAAGCCAATTTTTTTGTATGTTTAAAAAAATATATATGGGGCCAGCCCAGTGGCGCAGCGGTTAAGTGCGCATGTTCCACTTTGGCGGCCCGGGGTTTGCTGGTTCCGATCCCGGGTGCAGACATGGCACCGCGTGGCAAGCCATGCTGTGGCAGGTGTCCCACATATAAAGTAGAGGAAGATGGGCACAGATGTTAGCTCAGGGCCAACCTTCCTCAGCAAAAAGAGGAGGATTGGCAGCAGTTAGCTCAGGGCTAATCTTCCTCCAAAAAAAAAAGTCTATGACTTATACTTCTCGCT